>NC_046315.1:29884448-32696115 GCF_009819535.1 Lacerta agilis
CTTGTGCCTATTATTATGCATGTACTATACTTGTTTACACATTTTTTTAAACTTTTGGATGTACTATATAAACCTAATAAAAACTCAATAATTAAAATAAACCATATGTTTTTTCTATGAAAAACTATTGTCCAGCCTGGGAAAGTAAGGTCAAGCATGACCTTTTCATAAATAGAAGAAGATGAACAGAATGCTCTTCTTTGGACAGACACTTGGGCTGAGTTCTGCAGAAGGTCTCTGATGCATAAAACAGATCTTGTACTCCTGATTTTGCTGACCTTAATTAAAACCTCAGCTCAAAGGAACTCAGCATTGACTCTGAACCACTTCAGGTAATTAGTAAAAGAAATAAAAATAGAAAACTAGAGAGAAAATAGAAAATGTGCAGAAAGACTCTTATTACTGAGCAACCACAATCATCCTTTATCTAGGGATATCTGGGAGCCAGGATTTCCAAAGTATTATATTTATTTATTAAATATATATACCAACCTTCATCCGAAGATCTCAGGGTGGTTCACAAAAAGTTTAACACCAAAGGGGACAGTACGTTTTATATGAGATGTGGGGAACCTTTCATCCTCCGGATGTCATTGAACTACAACTCCCATCATCCCTGGTCATGTGTGTTGGTGCTGATGGGAGTTGTAGTTCAGCAACCATCTGGCGTACCACACCTGCCTTATGAGGACCAGTTTGGTGATAATCCCAGGAAGGTAATCACCCAAGTATCAAATTGTCTGCCAGATTTTGCCTCATAATTGGGTACTGTATTACAGGCACTTTTTATATTATTGTTTTACATAGTACTTTTGTGAAGTTAACTTTATTTATCTTGATTTTTCCTTCTTATTTATCACTGCCCTATACATATCTGGAAGTATAAGAAATGAAAGAAACAAAGGATAAATTAAAATTTCCTCATGTGGAGGCACTCTAGCTTACCATATTAAACAGCAATAATAATGCTTAAAATATCTTTGTAGCACTTAAAATACTCATTTAATTAAAGTTCACATTTACATAAAACTTCAGAATATTCAAAGTATGTGGAAATGTTGGATATTCCAGCCTTTATGCTCAACAGTCAGGGTTGTAAACCAACAACATATGGGTCACAGGTTAGCTACCCCTGGTTTCAGACAAGAGGAAGATGACATTTTTCAAAATGGGTTCTACGGAGTTTTGCATTGCTATAACATGAGCGATATCCTGGTCTTGCCATAGTTTGGTGTTCCGTTGAGTAACTTGTTCTGAACCAGATGTGATTTATTGAATTTCAAAATAGTTTGGTGGTTGAAACATCTCAAAGTTTTAAAAAGGCTCCTCAGCTTTTGGTTCCAAAAGGTTGCTTAAATGGTCTTCACACACTTGTGGCCTGGATAGCTCAGTTGGTTACAGCATGGTGTTGAAAACAGCAAGGTTACAGGTTCAATACCCATAAAGAAAAGCTGAATATTCCTGCATAGCAGGGGGTTTGACTAGATGATCCTCAGGGTCCCTTCCAACAAGATGGCTCTATGTGTGTGTGTTTTGTAGAGCATGAGACTCTTAATTTCAGGGTGGAGCCCCATGTTGGGCGAAAGATTCCTGCATTGCAAGGGGTTGGACTAGATGATCCTCACAGCCCTTCCAACACTACAAATCTATGATTCTATGAAATAGTTGAACACAGTTGCATCTTACTGTTTTAATTGTGTTTGCATTGCATGTTTGCATGCACATTGGATATTCAAGCTGTTTATATGACAATTACCTATACGGCACCTAACCATGTCTACTCAGAAGTAAAGCCTACTGAATTTAACCCTTGCCCTAGTCCAGATCAGTAGGGTGGGTAGGTAAGACTGTAGCTTTAATTGCAACAACCTGTGGATAAAAACAATATAAGAAATAAAAGAAGCAATTAAAAATCAATACTGTATGAATATTTAATATGATGGAAGCGGCCTCCTCTGTCTTCAGTAACAAATCTAGACACACTGCAGGCCACCTGAATGAATCCAAAGACCACCGTTTGGAAACCCCTGTTATAAAGTATTGTTTCTGATTTTATGCTATGGGCTGTGGTTTTTCATCTCTTGTAAATTACTTAAGAGACCTGTTTGCAGTCAGCGACTAACAATTCATTATTAACAATAATGATGATGATGATGATATAATAATGGTTTATATAGGTTTATTGTCTTAACTCAGCAAGACAGAAAAGCTGCCTGCTTTGGAAAGTGTGACAGTCTTTGAGGTACCAGACAAGAAGGAAAACCAACTCAGATAAACTGTTTTTCCATCCTTCATTCGTTTCTGCGGGATCTCCTTTTTTCCGTTCGTGCTAAATTCATTCCCCATAATTTAAGAATGGAACAGTCCACTGCTCCCGCTCCCTAGAACCCCCTTCTTTATCTGTGAATGGTACAATCCAGTTCCTTGCCAAATCCAGACAGTGATTAACGCCCGTCGCCGCCACCCGCTGGTGCCGGGAGCTGCGAAATTTGATTGGCTGGCTGATTGCTAACTGTACTCCAGTGCCATTGGTCGATGACTCCCTCGACTCCTCCCCTGGTCGATTTGCTATTGGTCATCAGACCTCAGCAAGCGTTTCCCTTCTCCCACCCCTCCGAGGTCATTTAAGTTTATGAAAGAAATAAATAAATAAAGGGAGAAATAGAAATGCGTAGAAAAGGGGAGGGGTGTGTGTGGAGGCATCGCAACCTAAACTGCTAGGCGGCGTGAAGAGGCGCATTTTCAGCCAATCATTGGCAGCGCTTGGTCACCCTGGCAGTCAGCCCGGACAAATAAAACACAAGTTATTAAGCAGGTCAGCCTTAACCATACGTATATTCTCCAATGATAAGCATCGGTGGCGCTTGATCGACAGACGTCAAGACCAATACACCGGGGACAAAGCGGATTTGTTTTTCCTCAGGGCCGGAGCTCCTCCAATGGGGAGGACAGCAAATTAAAGGCGGATGGAAAGAGGCGGACTGCATGGCTGTTTGTAGACGCGAGGCTCCTCTGGGAGTGGCACAGCTGTCAACTAATGGGAGATATGAGCGGGGATGGCGGGGCGGGACTAAGAGCCAATGAGAGACTCGCCTGAGGGGAGGGTGGTGGCCGTCCCTACATTAAAGTGTTGAATTGGCGTGGGAGGCTGACAGAAGATGAGAGAGGTACCCGCGCTTCCGGGGTCAGTGGGGGGTGAGGAGGTGTGGCTAGCTGCGGCTCCGCCCTCTCGAGGGGTTGCGAGAGGGGAGATGCTGTTGGCGGGACGGGGGAGTTTAAGGGGGGGTGGGAGGAAAGGGAGGCAAAAGTTCTCTCTCTGAGGAGAAAAGAGAGGGCGCGCGCAAAAAACATGAAAGTTTGGTGGCGCGCAGCCATTTGACGGTCTGCTCGGAAGTAAGCCCCACTGTGCTCAATGGGCTTACTCTCGGGTAAGAGTGCCTGCCGTCCCTCCGAGTGTCTCCATTCGGAAGGGAGTTGAGCCCGGGGCTTGTAAACTCTCAAATAAAAGTGCCTGCGAGAAGCCACTCTTAGTTGAGAAGCAAGGCCGGCGAAACCGAGGAAACATCTCCAAGGATTACGTCTTGAATGAAGGCTGCAGCCCAGTGCGCACTTGCTTCCCGCTCCTCGGAGTAAAGCTCTCAGGGCGACTTACTTCCGAGTAAACCCCCCCACACACAAATACACAAAACCCTCCAGTGAGATTTTACTGTGGCATAAGCTTTCTTTCTGAGGCGCGAAGTATTATTTTCATTTGACATAAATAATAAGTCGCGCTGAAAGACACATGGGCGGGTATAGAGAAAATTTAATTGTGAAATGCGGGGATAAAAGCGAGCTCGAGCGAACTTTTGCCAGAATTCCCACCATCTATTATTATTATTATTATTAATTAATTAATTAATTAATTAGCGTGTTGCTGTTATTCAGTCTCCTCCGATCCAGCAGTTACTGCTGCCGCGTTTGTATTGAAGCAGATGCCCCAGGACTTCTAAGTTTTTTCTTTCTCCAAACCTCCCTGGTGTTTCGGAGGCGTGATTTTAGGACGCTCAAATCTTTTCAGAGCGAAGTGCTTAAGATTCTTCTCTACGCATATGGTCTGGTTAGGGGGTTAACAAAAACACACAAAAACCAAAGAACTGCTAAATTTATTTCCTAATTCCCAACAACAACAACAACAAAAACAACATAATAGCAGGGATTTAATTAAAGTTTAAAATGCGGAAAGGGCTCTCGTTTCCATTTGAATCAGGATTTTTAATATTCTAAATGATAACAAATTTTCAACTGAAGGCACTTGGCTGGTGCTTGGGGGTAGGGGAAAATGGGGCAAAAAAGCAGGAGTCCCTATACAGTATTAGGTGTTAGTGGCAGGCACCACCTTCTGTCACCCATTTAGCCACTCCAGGTCGAGTACCCCATTCTGCTGAGCTCCCATTGGTCACCTGACCTGTCAATTTAGCTCTGGAGACTATCCAGGAGCTGGAAATCTGCATTTGAAGGGCTGGGTAGGAGGCTATAGAGTGGGCAATGCCTGCTGTGGATCTTTTCCTCTCCCTGGTTTTGGCTGTCTGTAGGCTCAACCCTTCTTTCTAGTCCCCTAAACAAAGTCCTGCTCTTTCCCTCATTTCTACCCACCCATGTTTACAGAATGAGAGAGTTATTTTGCCAGACTCAAAAAACTTCAATTCAGTGCTGAATTTGAGTGAGAAAGGAATGTAAGACTGCAAGAAGAGTAAAGAGAGTGAGGAGTTACAGAGGAAGGGAAAATGCTGAGCTGAGCCACATGGGTGGTAGTTGCAGACCTTGTAAGGAGGAGTCAAAGCTGGGCAACTTCACATTGTCTAAGGGTGCCCACTGAAAGAAAGAAAAAGGACCAATATTTTCCATGTTGAGCCATGTTACCTACCCTGAATGGGCAGTACTCAGAACGCAATTCTTGAGAAAGAGATTCAACCTGTGATTCTATGCACACTTGATTGGAAATTTGAGAGGTTGCTGCTAGGCTCTTACAGGGAAAAAAGTGCCACAAGACTCTCTTGACTGTTTTAAAAGGTAAAGTGACCCCTGACCATTAGGTCCAGTCGTGTCCGACTCTGGGGTTGCGGCGCTCATCTCACGTTACTGGCCAAGGGAGCTGGTGTACAGCTTCCGGGTCATGTGGCCAGCATGACTAAGCCGCTTCAGGTGAAACAGAGCAGCATACGGAAACGCCGTTTACCTTCCCGCTGGAGCAGTACCTATTTATCTGCTTGCACTTTGACGTGCTTTCAAACTGCTAGGTGGGCAGTAGCTGGGACCCAGCAACAGGAGCTCACACCGTCGCAGGGATTCGAACTGCCGACCTTCTGATTAGCAAGCTCTAGTCTCTGTGCTTTAACCCACAGCGCCACCCGCATCCCTTCTTGACTGTTTTCTTTGACTGTTTTAATTGAAAGTAAATTCCATTGAAGTCAGTAAGACTTGCTTCTGAGCAAACATGTATAGGATTGGGGTATAAATGGCCTGCAAAGTCACATTAATCTAAATTTGGAAACAGCAAGGAAACATATTTTTATGACAATAATTAAGGTTGGAAAATTATCTACTGTTATCACGATCACAAATACAGATTACAAATGATTTGCCAACGAAAAATCCTAGGTGCCTAGAAATTTGATATTCTGCTGGAGAAGAATTTGAAGTATTTTATGTAACACTGCTTTACAGTACAGTATAAACAGACATGTACTTAATGCATATTGCAGCACAGTCCTAGCCATGTCTACTCAGAAATAAAGTCTATTTAATCCAATAGGTCTTACTGCTAGGCAAGTGGAGCTAGGATTGCAGCTGTCATCAACTTTTTTTCATAAAGAGTGAAACATGTTGGGTGTCTCATCTTTTTTCTAAGAAAGCTCATGAGATTATTCTCCCATTTTATTTCTAATGTGTCATTCTTTCTGGATTAATTCATTTTGAATTATTTTGTGATAACTGATTTGAATTCATGGCTTCAGTAAATGATCTTTAGAAAGGTAAAACAAGTCCCTCTTTTGTACTACTCCATCTGTCACCCCATGACTGTGATTGCTACTGTGTCATTAATTTGTAATTAATACTGGATCTTACCTTTCAGAAGTAAATCTTTCTGGCACAAAACTCATCTCTTTTTAAGAATTGGAACTTTTGACTTTGCTATATATTGCATTCTAAAAAATGTGGATGTGTGAAACAGCAAAATTTAGGAAGTCTGATAGGTAAATCCACTGGAGCCTTTAAGGAAGATTTAGTTGTACTATAATTTGTGGTTTGGCTTGTTTATTTAGTCTGAAGCTGCCTACACATACAATTCATTTACCTTTGGTATCAGAAAGTAGGAGATGGGGATCCTATTAATTAAATTACAAAAACCCCCACAAAAAATACACCTCGAGCTGGCCTTGGGAATGTGCTGACCCATCTCAAAGGCTAAAGAAATACATTTTGTATCTGTTATAAAACAGTGATTACTAGATCTTGTAAGGAGTCCCTTGAATGTCAATAGTGGTATCATAAATATACACCTGCCTATTCCGACACCTGTAAATTCTTGGTAATTGTGACCTGCCCAAATGGTGAAAGAAATCCATGTTAGTGACCTGTACAATGGCTTTAAGGACCCCTTAGAATCTTCCTTCATGGCCACAGAAAGGACAGCCCCAATTTATCTCAATGGGCATTTGCGTTTTAAATATCACAGTGTAAAACTTCACTATATGCACACATACCGGTATGCCTATTCCTATAATTATTTTCTCCTTTGCCAGCTATGAAGTTTAAATTCTATATAAATAGACATCAATATTCCCTTCATGAAACATCTTTAATTCCCATTGGAAGTCTCCTCGTCCAAGTGAATGCATTGAGTATACCCCCCAAATGGTTAATGTACTTCAAAGCCACCCATATGAGATCTGAAATCTGGTCCAGTGAGCCAAGATATGCCTGAAAATGGGCCATATTTTAAAGATGGAGCAAGGAGTGCCTCTTAAGAGAAGTTGACATTCCAGCACAAAGCAAACCAAACCACAAATGATATGGAAAATTGGGTGTGGGAGTTCTACTGCATTTTTTTCATACTTGAATCAGCCTTGGTAGAGATGGCACCTCTGGTAGGAGCCATGAACAATAATCTGTGCTGCAGAATGCAAACTTTAGTATAATATACAAGTAATGACTGATAGTTAATTATATCTTCTGAGAAGACTGAGAATTATGAAGTGATATTATGCTCGTACAATACTACAAGCATGAAACACTAAAAATAGTAAAGTTTCCCCTTACAAATAGTGTCTAAACCCAGTATCCCCATGAAGCTTCTCCAGTCTTTCCCTTTAATCAAAAGTTGACTCCCCAGCAGGAGCTGGGACCCACCCCTTGCAATCTTTGGAGGTAGCAAATGAACAATCAGAGCCTGACTAACCAAGTGAGTGTTGCCCTTGGCCTAAACAGTTGTATGTGTATACAATATTTTACTGGTTTGTTTGGAAAAACAAATTGACAGTGTTCTTAAACACAATTTCACCATGAATGTTTAGATAGCTTTGTGGGAAAACAGTATAAATGTACTTATATATACTTTGTAGAAATGCACTTCTAAAATCACAAATGCTTGCCTCACATGCCTATGTATAAGAACTATTCATGTGATGCACTAACATATTCACTGTTCTTCTTAAAACTTTAACCTCTGCCCAGAAATACAGTAGATGTTCAACAAAAAGAAAGCAGGCAGTCTTTCCAAAGTAAATACATAGCTGCAGAAATAGTTTGTTGTCTCATATCCATTCCTGTGACTTTGCAAAAGGTGCTTGGAGGGATTGCAGTTTGTTTGTTTCCCCCCAATATATACTAATGGTTACAATACTTTACATCCTCCTCATCACCACTAGCCATGCTGGCTGGGGCCGATGGGAGTTAGAGTCCAACAACATCTGTTAGCTGCCCCCTAATTTAAGGTACTGATACTTTGATTCTGCATCTAAGCATGAGAGACCCAAAAGCACACAAAACACCATCACCTTGCAAGTATTCATGCTGTACTACAGACAGAAACAATACTTCAAGGATCAAGCTGGGCCTTCCTCCTTGATATTCAGTAAAAATGTATCCATTTGTATCGAAAATGTATCCACATAGTGAAAAACCAAGAATGAGACATAAATTGCTTTTGTCTGTAGCTACAAAAAGAGCACATATTGACAGAAACAGATATGAGATACTGTGTTCATGCAGTTTCCCGTCAACATAAAGAATACTGTAGTGTGAGAAACTAGTTTGTTATGCCTTCATGCAGAACATCTTTGTACAAAATATGCTATGTCATTTTTAGCACACACATGTATATTTCTCCCTTTCTTGAAAGTAGTTCCATCATTCAGAATGTACAACTTGGGAGTGACACAACAGATTGTTGCAGTGTGTCCTCAACCCCCCAACAGAAGTGCACCTGTTCTGGCCAT
This sequence comes from Lacerta agilis, assembly GCF_009819535.1. Taxonomy (NCBI): domain Eukaryota; kingdom Metazoa; phylum Chordata; class Lepidosauria; order Squamata; family Lacertidae; genus Lacerta; species Lacerta agilis. Next base: position 29,892,929 of record NC_046315.1, read on the forward strand.
CTGCCAACAGGCTCAGGATAGGACCTGGTTGCTAGTCCTAACCTAAACCTTTCTTGCTATACAGCTTGGTGAGGAAAATGAGGGTGGTGCAAAGATAAAGAGTTTTTTTTAATGTTGTGGTGTGCATCCCCTAACCCTAATAATTGCTTCCAGGATACTCTCACCTGTTAAACTCTTAAGCAGGCCAATTTATTATCTTTCTCTCAGCTGACAAAGATCCCATGGCTCAACTGCCCTTTAGCATGAATTTCATGAATACTTACTAAGTCGTATTAAAATGTGTTAAATTGTTTGTGATTCTTATATGCCACCCTTCCTTCCAAAAAAGAGGCCCCAGAGTGGCTACCAATATAAAATAGAACCAGAGCTGATTTGGGGGCCATAGAGGAAGGGGAAGGGGAAGACCTGCTGCTTTTGCAGCACTGGGTTCAACGGCTAAACACACAAGATGCTTATTAGAGAATGTGCTACTACTATCATTCTGGAGATCTCATAACGTTCTAAATGATAGTGGATTAAGTGATATTGTGAATTGTTTAAATATTTAGTAGTTTGTTAATCATATACTCTTTAATCAATTAATCCATTATATTTAAATAAATTGGCATTTCATGAAACAATGAACACAGATGCCTTTTTGATAACATATAATGTAATATATAAAGTCCAGGTATCTGAAGAAGTGTGCATGCACACGAAAGCTCATACCAGGAACAAACTCAGTTGGTCTCTAAGGTGCTACTAGAAAGAATTTTCGATTTTGTTTTGATATAATGTAATGTTTGTTTTAAGAAAAAGCTTATTCCTCATTTTTAGAAGACGCATTTGTGAAGCGGACTCAGCAGAATAAAACCATTCCTAAAAAAGCAGAGAACTGTATGCTTTAACTTTGCACCTCACAAATGAAAATTTGTCTCTGCTTATTTTAAATGCCTGTTACAAAATTTAAAGATACTTATTTAAAAACAACCAACAGACAAATTTTATACATGTTTACTCAGAAGTAATTCTCATAGAGCTCAGTGGGGCCTACTTCTAGGAAAATGTATTTTGGATTGCAGCCTAAACCCTGCACACTTTGGGCACAATGGACCATGCAAGTGTAGCAGTTGGCTTGGAACAACCCGTATTCAGATCACTCGGGTTGCAAAGGAGAAGTTTGTGCTTGATTGTGCAGTTAGTTACAGTCTCTTCTTCAGCTTGGAAGTATCCTTCATTTTATACACAAGGAAAACTTGGTACTTTTAATGAAATATGTGTGTTTATTTAGAAATAAGTCCCATAAAGCTCAGTGGAGTTTACTCCTAGGAAATTGGATATGAGATTGTGACCTTAGTCTTTAAGTCTGCAACCCTATACCAAAGTTTCCTTGGACAAAGTCCCATTGCCTGCAATAGGACCTACATCTGAATAAACATGTATAGGATTGTGCTGTAAATGATTTGTGGTTTAAATCCAGAGCATGCTGACTTTCATGTTTACTTCATCTAAACATACAGAAGTGTTTGTGGTGGAGACAAATCCTGTAAAATTAAGCCATTCTCTTTTGTAATACTTTGAAACAATGTAATGTAAGCATTTTTAGGCATAATAGGAATTGTGAGAGCTGGTAAAATGGACCAGGTCTGAAAGATACCCCAGAAGCTAAATTTCCAGATCAAAGGAACAGCTATGGGAAGAGGAAAAACCTTTTATTTCAGAAATGTGATTATTTACAGTAGAATCTTCACATTTCAATAGTCTTTGAATTTCTGAAGTGTATTTTTATATACAAATCATATCTTAAAATTAAGAGGATAAGGCTCTGCATTTCAGCAGCGATTTATGTCTCTGGGTCTCAATTGGCTTTGCAAACATTAATAAATTAAGGTGAAAAAGCTCATTGTGGTAGAAAATATCCTATCTTAATAGATGAGAAAACTTAAACACGAGAAGGTTAATGGCATTATTGTCTATGGATCTTCAATGCCTTTTGAAATTTAGGGATAGATTCTAGGGGGGGAAATGACATCAATTTACTGACAGATGAATAGTACTCTACAACTGAAGTTGGCAAGCATCTTTAAATGCGATATGGAGATATGAAATCCCTGAGCATTTTTAAGTGTGCTCCTCACAATACCTTGCAACTTAAAAAGCACACCTTGACTCATACTCACATTGAATTTAGTCATCTGGAATTTTATTGTAGGAAATGAAAACTATTTCAATATTTATTGATCAATAGCAACATTGGAAATGAAGCAAATTGGTATTGATACTGTTCCAGGCTTAGAAATACTGTAGTCATTTGCCTGGTTTCCTATGGGAAGTAAGAGTTGCCTCCTGGCAGTTAAAGCCAGAGGTGGCGACACTGTAAAAAAATAAAAAATAAAAATTTGGGGCGGGGATTCTCTTGCTTCTTTCATGTCAAAATGAATGGCATATCCATGTGGGAGCAGGAAATGTATTAAATACTTTTGGGCCAGCCACTTTGTGGTTCTAATTCCAAGGTTGCAGTATTCATATTGGCAAAGATGTTGACATGTAGCTGAGATCCTGGTAATTATCAGTAGCAGGGATGCTTCTGAATTCCTCACTGGTCCTGAATTTAACAGTTCTAATTTACCTTCTCCTGCTTGTGGATTAGCACCAACACACATACATGCTCTCTACCATTCTTGTAGGTTGGATTTTCAGAATCACTAAAATCCATTGTGCATGGATTGTTTGCTCTTGAAACACTTTCCATTTCTTCTGTTCACATATTTGTTTTTAATTTGGCAAAAACATGCTCTAAGCTTATGTAGGCAATAAAACACAATTGGACTAGCATTTCTGTTAGTTACTGTAAAGATACAACTTATTAGTTCACATGTGCCTCCTGTTCAAGAAACACAGAGTGACGTCTTTACCTTTGGGGGCATGATTCTCCTTTTAAAGTCTGACTGGGTTACAACTGTTCTTCTGCTTTCCTGCTGAAGCCCTCTGTGGCTCAGGGGCGGAGGAAGGAGGTGCGGTGGGGGCGGGCTACCCCGGGTGTCACCACTGAGGGGGCTGACAAAATGCCAGGCGGCACTTACCATGGGGCTTCCAGCGTGCCCAATTCACATATCTTTCCTGGGAGTGACATGGTGGCTTTTGGTTCCATGCTACCCCAAATGGTCTGCCCGCCACCTGCCCCTCAGCTGTAAGGTGGCTGAGTGGGAGGAGGCAGGCAGACTCCTTGGAGGCCCCGCGGAGCATCCTGCCCCGGCTTTCCCCGCCCCACAGGCAGCTGGCACTGCCCCCGCAGGTGGCTGTCACCACCCCTGGGTGCAGGGCACACACGCTCCCTAGGCGCCCGATTGGCTTGCTCCAACGCTGCTGTGACTTGCTAGTATTCATCTACTATCCACCCTATTCGCTTGTAATTTGTTTTAGCTGATCATAATATTGTATTTTACAATTGTTGTAACCAGACCTTTGACCGTATGGTGAAGAGTGGGTAAGAAATCCAGCAAGAAGTAGAATATTATAGGCTCTGGATTTCTTTCTTTTTATCTACTCTGCTTGATGAACTCTAGGAAGCTAGAAAGGGCTTTATGCAGCTGATTAGATAGCAAACACACACACACACACACACACACACACACACACTATTAATGTGCAAGGTTAATTTTGTGCAAAAAAATTCACACAAAAAGAATTGCAAGAAAGTGGAGTAAGAGTACATGGCCTACATTCTTAAATGCCTTAATTCAATTGTACATGTAAAATCAGAATACAGAATGTGGTACAAAATATGGGACAGAAGGAACCCATGGAAGAATTACAAGTAGGGATGGGGAGTTAGTTTGACTATTGCCAATAATGTGAAAACGTACAATAGTTAAGTTAAACTGTACAGCAGGCAAGTGAATCTAAAGCTCCAAGGTGTCATTCCTCTCTTGGGATCATTAAACACATTCACTCCTCTTGTTACAACAAAAAAAATCATACAAAGGGTTGCTTAGGCATATTAGATGTCCTTAGACACTTTAATAAAGCCCCAAATATGTGGGATGCTATGATTATGACTTTTTATTAAAAAAAGGAGGGGTGAGAACCGTGTTCTTTTCAATTTGAGGCTGATGGTACTACAAAAAAATACGTTGCAATTATCATATATAGGTGACACTGACTATAGTGCGAGAAGGAGAGGCCTGCAAAAAAAACCCGCTTTTGTTAAACCATTTTTCAGCACACAAAAGCACTTGATTGGCACTTCACTGATTTAATAGCCCATTTGTAATGCAGAAAGAACATCACTGAAGACTTTAGCATTATCCCAAATCTAATAATTGAATTTGTAGGTGCAAAAACCCAAGATTTCTAACACACAGGAAATCTTTTGGAGAGCATGAAACAGAGAAGTTGTGATTTTAATGTGTTGTATTTTATCCTTATGGTTCTTAATGTCACAGACTGGGGAATTAGGAAATTTTGGTTTTGTACTGCATGTTCTTCTGATGCCTGCAGCAAATTTGTACTGCAATGCTGAATTCATTTACCAAGGAGTAAATTCCATTGAACACGCATTGGTTTGCTTTTAAAAAACAAAAACAAAAAACCAGTGGGTCCAATAATAAGCTGAAAACTTCACTGTCAGTTTATGAAATTGTAATTGAAATGTGAAAATAAATCCCTTTTATGCAAGATGGGATTCCAAGCCAGTTTGTTTCAATGAAATTAAATGGAAATTATTATTATTTTTCTCTGTCAGATGTTCTTAGGCCCACTGAAAATTTTGTATAGCATGATCTTTTAATATCACAATAATCCTGTGAGGCAGGAAAGGGACAAAAATACAACTACCAACAGCATAATATATTTATGCAGACCTATGGTGCAGCCATACTATGTACAGTTTTGACTCGCGCAAGAGCATGGCGCCAAAAGACCGGGTTTTTTTGCGATCCAGCAGCACTACTGCAAGCACAAGTGCTGGCTGCAAACACCAAGCTCAGCAGCAGAGGCGCTGGAGGGGGAAAACCAGGACATTCCAGGATTCAATCAGAAAATCAAGATGGTTGAGGGGTATGGGCAGTATGCCTCTGAACAACAGAAATGGACAGCTATTGCCCTCCTGACCTACTTTTGGACTTGTCAGAGACTGCTTTGGAAATTAGAATGCAGGACTAGCAAGGCTGTTCTTAGCTTGGTTAGATCAGTTGCATACTCACAGTCTAAATTGTCATATTAAGTTTTGTGGCAGTCAGAATTTAAATCCTGGTCTCCTTGCCATGGACCAGCTCTACAGACATTACATTATCAACTTCCCCGTTGAAGGGAGAAGGGAGGCAGGCAGACAAAGACACATCTATGTGGTTGCTCCCGAATCAACAGGAAGTAGCTGCTTCCCCTTCTCCCTCTATACTCGCAAGAGCAAACCATTATCTGTGTGGACCCTCAGAATAAGGCTTAATAGAAATAATAATAAAAATAGGTCTACTTATCATACATGCTGGAAGTGCAACAGAAGTGAGAAACTTCTGTCTCGCACATGTACACTAGTTTGGGGGGAAATTTTCTTTAGAAGCACATCGCTTGTTGAGATATCAGGTTTTAATTGGGCCACTAAAATAAGAATTGTGGTTGAGCAAGTGTTTCCTTAAGTACTAATAGTCTGTTGCCAGGGTACTCTATAAATATAGATTTTACAAAGGCATATAGGTCATAATAGTTTGTAATAGTTTATGTGGTGCTAATTGTATCATTATCTATTAATACTATTAAACGTCAATATCTACGCTTAACAGGATCAGCTTAGTTTCTCAAAATGAAGCAGACTATTTTTGTTTTGGCTGCAATAATGTAGGTGTGTTATTTTAGATGGGCCGCAAATGAGATTTTTAAATGTTTGGTTATTTATTTTTGTGTTCCTGTATACCACTTTTTGTACAAAACAAATGAAAACAAAAAAACAAGTGACCTCAAACTGGTTCACATAAAAGAAAATAAATAGGAATCACAAACACAGACACAAAGAATACAATTAAAAACCAACAAAATCATGACGATCTGTATAAAACGCAGAAGGACTAGAGGCTGGAAAGTAGGGGTTGGGGAAGAGTCAAATTAAGCTGGGAAAGATTGGAAGCACAAACAAGTTTTTGCCATGTGGTTGAAGCCCATCAGTGTAGTGAACATCCTCACCTCCACAGGAAGGAAGTTTCCCCAAGTTTTTAAATCAAAACCTATTCTTTTTGTGTTGTGTGATTCCTGCAGCACTCTATTCAGAGTCTTGATGCTGCTGGTGTTAGTTTATACTTATTTTTATAGTTTGTGTTTTTCACGTACTTTTGATTTGAGTTCTCCCTCCCCCATTGCCTGCTCATTGGTGAATATGTGAGGTGTTGCTGTCATTTTTTAAACTCTCATAAAAACAAATACTGTATACTGTAACTAACTCTAACAGTACTATCTTCAAAGTGCACAAATCACATTAACCCAAACTATTAAAAAAAAAAACCCAGGAGCTTGCTTGCACTCAATTTCTGGCTCCTTTTTAAACATTTAAAATATGTTTGATTTCTCTCTTGTAGCTCCTGCTACTTGTGCCCACCTCTTGTGACAGTATTTTAGACTGGCTTCCCACAAGAGCTTACAAATCAAGCAGGTTAATGTCTTCATTAAAACTGAATTGCAGTTTACTTTGGGAAAAAACATATTAAATATTTCAAGATATTGAACACTAAACTACTATTAAGCTTTAACTAATGCATTTACTTTGCTGACACTTACTCTCCGATGGGACATGTAGCTCAAGTTAATGTCACTAGAAGTGATGTTTAGGGCTTCGGGAGACTGTTTCAAACCCACTCTTAGATGATTTTACTTTCAAACCCACTCTCTGCACTTGAGAAAAAGTTTTAAATAAGTGATCCCACTTCTTCACCAGCCCTATTTTAGAAACACAGTCAGTGCTGTCCCTTGTATGCCTACTCATAATGGTTCAAGAAGTATAGGGGGCATATAAAACAATATGGGTCAGGAGGGTAGTTAGCTTTTGGATTTTGAGGAAATAATTTGTGGTAATTGACAGGGTAAAAAAAAGGATGTTACATTGCACCAAGGGTAATTTAATCCATATGTTTGCAAGATTAACACTTGTCCTAGTCAGGAAGCTTGAACGGCATTCTGTAGGAAAAGCATTCTCCCCATTACCCTGCCCAAGTTCCATGCGAGTTTTCTGGGGTATAGGGATGTGTGTTTTAAGTACAGTGGTACCTTGGTTTCCCCAGAGTGGCTGGGGAAACTCAGCCAGATGGGCAGGGTATAAATAATAAATTATTAATTAATTAATTATTACAACCATAATCCGTTCTGGAGGTCCGTTTGTAAACCAAAACAGGTTGTAACCCAAGGTGTGCTTTCACCAGTGGGGCCTCAAAAAAATATGTTTGTAATCCCCCCCCCAAAAAAGAGGGGGGTTGTAATCCAAAAAAAGGTTGCAAACCGGGACACGCACATGCGGGTTTGACGCGTTTGTAATCCAAAACGTATGCAAACCAAACCAAGCTGCCACTGTATCTGCTGTTTCAACAGATAGATTTTAAAGGAATTTCAGGGTTGCACTTTTTTCTTTATTTCTTCATATGTTGTCAGGCTTGGCTCAAATGTGCACAGCAAAAAATATAGGTGCAAGCTATGTTAGGAACGGCAAGTGAGACCTTGTACAGTGCCTAGAGGCAGCCCTGTCAAGAATAGCTAAGGCAGGACATTGCCTACCCCGGCCTGCATAACAGCAGTTTATTTTTGTGATTCCAGATTGCACCCCAGTTAAGGAGATTTAGGGTATGCTGGCTTTTACTGAATACTGGTAGCCAGCCTGGGTATCCTTCAATGAGCTTCTCTTTAATTATGTGCAGTATATCTGATCATTCTTTGATCGAAACACCTGGAGCGGCAAACACGGAGGCACCCCCACGGGTGCAGGGCGTCGCTCCCTAGTGCGCGCCCTGACATCACGACACATGCATTGTGACATCACGACGCACACGCAGCATCCAGGGTGGAGTGCGCATGTGTGGACATTTGCACTCCACCCAAGATGCCAGGCGCAAGCGGCTGGCACCCCTTCCGTGTGGGCGCAGTGGCGGCAACTTTTAAGGCTGCAGCGCGAACAGCAGCACAGACAGGCCTGTGCTGCTGCTCGCGTGCTGCAGCCTTGAAAGTTGCCGCCGTCGCACGGAAGGGGTGGCAGGCGGCGGCTTGGCAGTGGGGTGGTGGTGGCGCCAAGTGTCACCCTCCCCTCAGGCTGGCACCTGGGGCGCTCTGCCCCCATCGCGCCTCCCTCCTCGGTATGCCACTGAACACAGTGCTAAGTTGGGGTCAGCCCAAGCATTACCGGCAGTGCAGTGGGACACCCCCCACCCCACTGCACTTCCTAAATCTGTTCTAGGAGTTTCCCCAACCATCTGAAGCAAATTTGGGAAGGATGCATGGCTTATTTGGGGAGAGGAGGGGAAGAGTCTCATTGCGCTAGCAATAATCCTTAAACTGATGGGACGGGTTAGAATACCACCCAATGTAACATTATTTGTTTTATAAGTAAGCATTTATCTTAGATCTTGAAAACAGAAATCAAAAAACTTCTGTCTTACTTTTTAATACCCTTGTTAACAGCTTCAAAGTTAGATGAAACTAATGCCATTCTGCCTTTTAAAGTGCAATGATTTCTCTGCTTTATTTTTAACCATGTTGTGTTTGTTTCTCGGAGGCAAATAGAAATTAAGGCCAACCTGAAATTCCTAGCTGTAAGTCTCCAAAGAGTAAAGGTAAAGAGACCCCTGACCATTAGGTCCAGTCGTGTCCGACTCTGAGGTTGCGGTGCTCATCTCGCATTATTGGCCGAGGGAGCCGGCGTACAGCTTCCGGGTCATGTGGCCAGCATGACAAAGCCGCTTCTGGTGAACCAGAGCAGCGCACGGAAACGCCGGAGTGGTACCTATTTGCGTGGACAGGCGGAGTCCCCCAAACCCTAGGTGACCCCCGATCGGAATAATGACACAAGACAACGTGCTATGGGATTAAAATTGGCCACAACTTTATTAAGATTCAGCTGTAGGGAGACCTTGGCTCAGGCACTGGGCGTTTATCCTTCCCAGCCCCCAGCCGGGGTCTGGAAACGTCAGGGTTATCCAGAATGTGTGGGGATTGGGCTGGCTCTGGAGAACATATGTTCAAGCAGAGAGCCCGCCCCCTGTTTTGCCACCACTGTTGGGGGAGAGCAATGACAACCTCTTGGCGTATGGACAATGCCTCCCCCAGTACCCCTTTAACGAGGAACTGTGTTATCGCCACCACACTGGGGGCGTGAAGTCACCACCCCATCCCCCCCCCATTTAGGAAGATGACAAAAGGATTCCGCCCAAGGCCTGCAACTGCCAAAGTTGTGACGAATTGCTACGGGAAAGGCGAAACCTGCCAGTGCAGGGAAATTCCTTTCCGGCCTTTCAACAGCGGCCTTGGCATAGCAGCACCTGCGCGCCTGTGGAAAAAATGTTAACCTGCAAAGTAAGCCTTAATTGAGGGAGTGGAGGGTGGGAGAAGCTCTGGAGCTGACTGCTGCTTCTCAGGTAAGCTACACACTCTATTGTGTGGGCTAGGTAGTCCCTCCCCTTACCTGGCCAATCCCTTGGCAACGCCTCCCCCAGGCGGGATTGGACGGTTAACTGGGTAGGCGGAGACCCCAGGTATCCCTTCTGGGGGAAGGCAAAGCCAGTCCGAACTACCAGGTGTCGCCCAGGAATTCAGGGGGCTGTGCGCGACCACGCAAATGTCGCCCTCCATTTGATGTGGGGAGGGGTCATTATCTACTTGCACTTTGACGTGCTTTTGAACTGCTAGGTGGGCAGGAGCTGGGACCGAGCAACGGGAGTTCACCCCGTCGCGGGGATTTGAACCGCCGACCTTCTGATCAGCAAGCCCTAGGCTCTGGGGTTTAACCCACAGCGCCACCCGTAAAACTAGCTTATATTTTTCTTCTTTGAAGAGTCATGCAGACATAAACTACTAGCCAAATCTTCTGAGCCTCCTTTTTTTTTTAGTCCGAGAAACTGATGCTCAAACAAGTTTATCCAAGGACACTTGCTTCATTAGAACTAGGATTGGATTTCAGGGACCCGTCCTAAAAGTTGCTCCAACACCTCCTTTTAAAATATTTTACAAGCATCTGTGTATATGTCATGTTCAGAACTATGCAAGTAAAGAGTAATATAGCTGCACGGATTAAGCAAATTGCCTTACATTTGCACTTACTAAGCCTTTTCTTGCTTAAAAATTATTTCTCACTTTAAAACAATGTGTGTATTCATGGATTGGGATAATTGTTACCTACAAGCATAGTTGTCAGCAACAGAAATGGATGTTTCCTTTGCAGAACAGCAGTTTGCTCACATTGGTCTCTTCAAGCATTTAGCTTGAAAATAGATTGATCAATAAGAGAGTCCTACAAATATAGGAAGCCATGAACAATGATCAAGACCATGGGTAGGCAAACTAAGGCCCGGGGCCGGATGCAGCCCAATCGCCTTCTAAATCCGGCCCGCGGACAGCCCAGGAATCAGTGTGTTTTTACATAAGTAGAATGTGTCCTTTTATTTAAAATGCATCTCTGGGTTATTTGTGGGGCATAGGAATTCGTTCTTGTTTTTTCTTTCCCAAAATATAGTCCGGCCCCCCACAAGGTCTGAGGGACAGTGGACCGGCCCCCTGTTGAAGAAGTTTGCTGACTTCTGATCAAGACTCTACCTTTATAGCGTCCATTAGTTCTCAAGGTTCTTTCAATTTTTCTTTTGACTGATCTCTCACTCTGGAGACAACATGTAACACACATGTTACTAAAGCATGAAGAAGTTGACACTTTGAGGTCTAACCCATTTTGCCTATCGTTTACCACAACCCATTGTTGGTTTGTTGGATATTGGCAATTCTTGTTAAAGTGGGGAAATATATGAACATCAGGACTAATGACAGTTACAAGTTGTGATGCTTTCTTAGAATGCAATTGTTTAATTTTAGCACAACATGGGGCTGCTATGTCTATACCAAAATTTTCTTACGAAATGCAGTTATATTTGTGTAAGATCCTTCAAGGAGCTTTTCTGAGAAGAGGGGCATACATCTGAAAAACTACAAAAGCATGAGGAATGTTTTCAGATGTTGTGAATTGTTCAGAATCAAGAATACTGCCTTAAAGGGAGAGAGATACAGCAAGTCCAAAATGCCTGGACTTCTGCTACAAGTTCCTCTCATAAGAAAACTTCAGCAGGAATATTACCTTGCCCAAGTAAGAATAAAATTAGATTTACAAAATGGAAAATACATTGATGTTGTTATTAATAACAGTGTTAATAAACGTTATTACTTGTGCTGACTAATGGGGCTTATTCCAACAATACAGAACTAAGTAGTTCTGGGACAAAGCATTCTCAATGCCTTCGTTCGTTATAATCGTGGATTAAGTACTGTTGAGGTTCCTGTCAGTTTGTTTTATTAGAATATGCTGCTTATTTTACTGAGGCATGCTGCCTAAACCTGAGGGTGTTTTTTTTTAAAAAAATCCATAAACAATGCTGAGCTCTTGTCAGAAAAAGCCACATTGAAAAGATCTGAGTCTAAAACTACTTGTTATATACAGCACTACATTAATCAATTCCTTGAAGTATTACATACACTTTTTAAAAAGCGCCCCCCAATCTCATCTTGGGATAGCATATTGAAATGCTTCCTAACTAGGAATGAGGGAGGTTGTTATTTTGGACAGAGTTATGGAACTTCTGAGATATTATGTAGGCAATGCTCAGATAATATTAAAGTTTATTTCAGGCTCAGCATATTTGACCTCAAGCATCCTAAGAGTCATGTAGACCTGGCCAAAGCTATTACATTCCTCCAGTGATCCCCATAATAATGATTAATTTCTTTCATAACTCTCTTTATAATTAATACAGGTTTCATTGTGGCCACTACTATTCTCTTATTGATCATCTTAGCCATTTAAATTGGGACTGGTAAAGCTGTCTCTGTTTACTCTGCTGAGCAGACATTTATTTTATTTGGATAGCTCTCATCATTTGTAAATTATGTTGGGGATATTGACTGTCATGGAAACTACAGGTATTTCAGTGCTCTTGTCATGCAAGAGCTGAAGCCTTTTTAGCATTTGAGGTTAATGTTCTTCTCTGGTGCTTTTTGCATGAAGATACATAAGTGCTCTATGAACACTAATTAGTCAAGCTTTACAGAGAAGCATTAGCTGTCCTGTTTTTACTCATAGCTAAGGCTATATTTTCCCTCCCCATCACCACAGATGTCTCTGAAATATGCTGAATGCTGCAGGAGTTGGGTTTGTACATTTACAGGCACATGTTAATCACATTAATTGTATACTATGTACACTATGTACTATGTACACTAACTACGGTATATGGCTTAATCGTTTACTTTATGTAAACTTCCCGAATTCAGACTTTTTACTCTGGACTGAAACAGCTGAACTTCATATTAATCCAAATATTAATGCTCGTTAATATTGCAGTTGGGGAGGTTTTTTTCAATTGTGTTTTAGTGAATGACAAGTTTTTCCTAGTCATTTCATGAAGATTTAAAAAAATGATTTTTTTTTTTTTTTTTACATCTCGTCAGTAACAGTGCAGAATCCATAAGAAGGCAAAACCAAACGACATTTATGGCCAGTATCAAGTCCGTTTTCATTTCTATCTGGTCATGTTACAGTAATCCTCAAAACTGGAATATTAAATTATTTTATCTCTCTCCCCTCCCTCCCTTTTCTTTTGCTTACTGTGTTTTGTGTAGAGCCGCAAAACAAGGTATGTATAAAGAAAGCGCATCAATAATTTATTTAAATTGCTGCTTTTGTCTTACAGTGAAGTTGATGATGTTCCTGACAATAAATACATTACAACCTTCTTTTGTCTTATCAAGTTGTATATGTTGCAGTTTAATCTTTTGGGTTCAAAAGCAAAAACAACTACAGATGGAAAGTGGAAGAAAGAGCCTGGAATGGTGCTCATCTTTGGGGCAGTTCACGAGTATAAATTGACTGCTTATTTTCTTCACATGACCTCTCAAGTGTAGCTCATGTGAAAAAGCCTCTACGTGCTTAGACTATATGACACTCTTCCTGCAATGCACAGCAAGCTTTTCTCTGATGTAAAAAATGCTGCTGCAACTGCTGGTGTGTCTACCACAGGTTGTATCTGTGGGACATCCAGCCTCATATAATCAAATGTTGAACATTAATTAATGCACGAAGGGGTTAAGATCATAGAGTAAGTTGTCCTGCCATGCTTATCTAGGTTAAGGTTACCAGAGTTTTTTTTCAATGAATCGGGGGACACTTTCCAACTTCTTACTAAATAGATGGATTTTGTCAGAGGACTGATTTGTAAATCCCGGGACTCCCTGGGAAACAGGGACGTCTGGTAACCTTAATCTAGGTATCTAGATTTCCTTATCCTTTCCTAGTTTCATTAATATATGCATTTTAATGCATAATTTACCATAGTATATGCAATTTTGTACACATTAGTTTACTGGAGAACTTCATTTCAAAATTCAGACATGTGAGTTTTAAAGGATAACTTCATCGAAAAATGGCTGCATTTGGTCATTTGCAAGTAAATTTGCTTGTAAATGCAAACTGAATCAAATTTCTCTTCCATTCCTACTTTTCATTACCTGGGATTTTACACCTGGTTCATTTTATCTATAGTGGAATTGACAGGAAGCATTTAAAGGAACATGAGAGCTTTTTAGCCAGCAAATTCATGGATAGCTTGAAATTATGCTACTGAGCAGCTAAGATAGTAAAAGTTTGCATAGCAGTTCTGCATTACCTTCATCATCAGGGATCTGTAGAATTCCCTCCACATGAGCAGTGTTATATCTTTAGTTATGTTTAATTGATAAAATGGAAAATATATTCTTGGAAAGCTATTTAATGTTCCTTAAGGGGGAGATTTTTTAAAAATAGGGAAAAAAATGTTATGCGCTGCATGTTCTATTTTCTTATTTTATTCACTCTTCTACCTATAATGGCTTTTATTCTTTGATCTAAGCTATCAATTTTAATTGAAGTGTTTCCTGCCTTCTCTGGTGATGTAAAAGATATTTGCATTTCACAATTTTTAACAAAAAAAACCACCCAACTGATAATTTAATTTTTTAAAAATCCATCTTGGGAAGTGAAAAACACTTTTCTAAACTTCTCACTACTGAAATCTGGTAGGTTGTGAAATTCCTTATCCTTGAGTTTATAGGTTACTTATATTTTTCACTGTTTTGTTCCTTAGCTGCCACCTATGCTGGACCTGGATCTTTAAAACGTCTGCTGCTTTGTTTATTATAGCAAGTGGTTTCTCTGGAACCTTTCTGACTGTTTCCAAAATCATGCAGAGATAATTAGGACTGGAGTGGGGATGAAGTGCCATTCTTCTAGGCCAGGTGTAGGCAACCTAAGACCCGGGGGCCAGATGCGGCCCAATCACCTTCTAAATCTGGCCCACAGACGGTCCGGGAATCAGGAGTAGAATGTGTCCTTTTATTTAAAATGCACCTCTGGGTTATTTGTGGGGCATAGGAATTCGTTCTTTTCCCCCCTTCAGAATATAGTCTGGCCCACCACATGGTCTGAGGGACGGTGGACCGGCCCACGGCTGAAAAAGGTTGCTGACCCCTGTTCTAGGCAGACTGTCTCTGGGGCTGAACCACTCTTTAATCCACTGCAATCTGAATTTGCAGTGTTCTCCACAGATGCAGTAGGGAATGGGTTTGCAGTTTGCAGTCCTACATATGCTTACTGAGATGTAAGTCCCTCATTGGGGTTTACTTCCAGGTAAGTGGATTTAACTTATATGCAGAATTCATCATGCGAAAGGCTGGACTGGATGAATCCCCAACCGGAATTAAGATTGCCGGAAAAAATATCAACAACCTCAGATACGCTGATGATACTACCTTGATGGCAGAAAGTGAGGAGGAATTAAAGAACCTTTTAATGAGGGTGAAAGAGGAGAGCGCAAAATATGGTCTGAAGCTCAACATCAAAAAAACTAAGATCATGGCCACTGGTCCCATCACCTCCTGGCAAATAGAAGGGGAAGAAATGGAGGCAGTGAGAGATTTCACTTTCTTGGGTTCCATGATCACCGCAGATGGTGACAGCAGTCACGAAATTAGAAGACGCCTGCTTCTTGGGAGAAAAGCAATGACAAACCTAGACAGCATCTTAAAAAGCAAAGACATCACCTTGCCGACAAAGGTCCGTATAGTTAAAGCTATGGTTTTCCCAGTAGTAATGTACGGAAGTGAGAGCTGGAACATAAAGAAGGCTGATCGCCGAAGAATTGATGCTTTTGAATTATGGTGCTGGAGGAGACTCTTGAGAGTCCCATGGACTGCAAGAAGATCAAACCTATTCATTCTCAAAGAAATCAGCCCTGAGTGCTCACTAGAAGGACAGATCCTGAAGTTGAGGCTCCAGTACTTTGGCCACCTCATGAGAAGAGAAGACTCCCTAGAAAAGACCCTGATGCTGGGAAAGATGGAGGGCACAAGGAGAAGGGGACGACAGAGGATGAGATGGTTGGACAGTGTTCTCGAAGCTACTAACATGAGTTTGGCCAAACTGCGAGAGGCAGTGAAGGATAGGCGTGCCTGGCGTGCTCTGGTCCATGGGGTCACGAAGAGTCGGACATGACTGAACAACTGAACAACAACAAGTGGATATGAAACTGCAGCCTCAGAAAACATTATTTGGTTGTGACAATGTCAGATGGGCAGTGTACAAATATATTATTATTATTATTATTATTATTATTATTATTATTATGCCTTCTCATAATTCCTTTTCATTAAGGCGAAATCAAATATCAACTTGCAAAGTATAAGAAACTTAAAAATTAACAAATCGCCCAGTCTGCCTGGTAAGAACATAAAAAGGTCCCTGCTGGATCATACTAAAGACCCATCTAGTCCAGCATCCTGTTTTCATGGGTGGCCAACCTATGGGAGATTGTCAAGCAGGACCCAACTACATCCCTACCCTACTTACTAGTGATTCCCTGGATCTGGTAGCTAGAGGCATCCTGCTTCTGACAACAGAGGCAGGTTGTGGTGGAAGCTCAATGAAAGCATTGACCCAGTGTGTGGCAGAACTTCATGTTAGAGATTATGAAGAAATGGAACAAAAATAGAATTATAAAAAGATGCATATGGTGTAGAAAAAGTTGATAGGGAGAAGGTTTTCTTCTTGTTTTGGTACTAGAATCTGGGGTCATCCAATGAATCTGAATAGGACACACTGAAGTGCTTCACAAAGCACATAGCTGAATTACCAAGTTTACCATCACAGGATGTGGTGATGGTTACCAACATCAACTGCTTTGAAAATGTATTATATTAATTAGTGTACAATAAGGCAATCAATGACTACTTAATCATGATGGCTATAAGCTACCTCCAGGATCAGAGGCACCACTTCTTGGGGAACATTAGAGGGAGATTGCTATTGCCCTTATATTCTATCTATGTGTATCATAGAGACATCTAGTTGGCCATTATGGGAAACAGAACAAAATAGGTCTTTGTTCTTATGATTCTGTCTTATAGCTTCTGTGGTGGTCTAAACCAGGGAGCCCATAATGTTTGAAAATATAGTGGATTAATAACATTGTGGAAGGCTAACATTGTTGGTTATAGGTTGTTTCTTCCTTGGACCATGTACGTTCCTAGTCTTCGAGGGAAGAAGCTGAGAGGAAAGGTGTGTGTCAATATCCCATTCTCCCACTGCAGCAGTTGGCCAGTGCCATACTCAGTTTGGTACCAACCTATGAGTTCAAATAAATACTAAACTTTTTTTAAAAAAAATGCCATAGACATGTGGAATGTTCATGCCTCCCTGGTCTTTTTCCAAGCACAATTCAAAATAATTTTCCTGAACCAAAATAGCCCCAAATTGTACATATTTCCCTAAGGCAGATATATGTGTTTGGGGGGTTCTTAAGGACACATAAGGCTCCTGGTATATTCAACATTCCTTATTTAAGTGATTAGTTTCTGTTTTCTGAGTTTGAGGTTCAGAAATTCTTCTGGGTTTATTTCACTTCCTAAAATTCCTCCTCCTTGACAAAGTCCATTAAGGCATGTAATTTATTTTGAGGTCTATGGAGAAAGACTGTTAGAATGGTGCAAAATGTTGTATTATTGAACCATCTGACTCTAAAGTAATGATTATTGAAGTGAAAGAAGTTGTGAAATGCTGCATGTGGTGCAAATAAAGCAAAGGTACATTGTATTTCTCTTGTTCAATCCTCATTGTACCTTAACTGGTGATTTTATGGTGATGTGGAGCTGTTGCGTGGTCCTTTTACATTTTGGTTGGTTCCTGCTGATATAAATCAAACACACTGTCCTCTTGTTATTTGTCAGGTTTAAAAACCCCAATTTTAATCACTTCATACAGGTATCTAATTTGAATCAGGCTGGCAAGCTCCAGGGCTCTTGTGCTTGTTTAATTGGTATCTTTCTCATCGCATTTGAATGAAGTTGCACACGCACTGCAGGACATCAGCAGAGACAACTGAATAGTCAAGGCTGTCACTCTGGAAACAGGATAGTGAGATACTGCCAAACTAAAGAGAGAGCTAGGGTCAAATAGCTTTTTTTTTTTTTTTTTTTTTTTTTAGCATTTCTGCCTATTTCGGCTTGTTGTAAAGTTCCATGGAAATAGCTTGACACGACTGATTACATATTTAATATATGGCATTGATAATTCTATATAATACTGCCAGAATGTTCAGTGTATGTGTGAGATCTGTGCTACCATTTATGTCTGTTTACAAGACTACCAAATTGCTATGTGATAATGCCTCAGACTGGCCTTGGTCATCCTGTCAAGACCTACTGGCTTTGTTCACATATCAAACTAAACCATGGTTTAGCATAATGCGCATAAGCCGCAATGAATTTCAGACTCACATTCTTTCCCCTCCCCTCCTCTCATGTGGAGGGGACTTCAGAAGCATTTACTTTCAGTTTTAGTTAATGACAGTTGTCATGTAATCTGGCATGACAAATTATAGTTAGCACTAATTATTGTCAGATTTAAACAAGCCATCTTAAGTAGTTTCTGAAGCTACGTAGTGTCCATCTACAATTAGTCTGAATGACACGGCAAACTGCGGTTAACTAAAACTCTATGTGCAAGCTTCCAAAAAGGGTGGGAGGGAGGGAAGAACATGTGAGCCTGAGGGTCCGTATGACTTGTGTACATCACAATAAACTATGGTGTGAGTGCAGCCTCATTCTGATTACATATAAGTAGGGCCCAGTTGTCTTTATTCTGTTCTAGTGCTGTGGGAAAAATTAATCTCAGTTTTTTTTACTGTTCTCCATAAATTTATGAGATAATAAATTGCATTAGAAAATTTTGAAAGTGAAGAGAAAATGTCTCTGGAATTTTCTGGATGGCGTGCAAGTTCAGTGTTGTGCAGCGGCTAAGTGGTGTTTGTGAGGTATCCTTTATTTCATTGTACAAATCATCTCTCCAGTGGTCTGCACACTGCAGCTTTTCAGAGTTTCAGTACAGCCTGTGATGTCCACAGCTGAGCTTTTCTGTAAGGATGGGAAGGTGGGTCCGCTGTCTCACATGTGCCGACACCTGTTTGTTTTTAAAAAGTCTTTTATTTTTAAAGAAACCAATGCAGAAGGTTCATTATGATAAAAGTGAAGATTTTTCTTAAAAACAAAACCAGCAACTGCAAAAGTCTGAGGCACTTGGTCTGCACCATCCCTGCCTTCCACAGCTTCAAACTCAGGGGGGAAATTGAGGTAACTTCTCCTATGGGGCTTTTTCCGATCAGGAAACACAGGCAGCCTGAGAGGCTGCTGAAAGCTGGATAAATGTTTGATGGAAAGGAAAGCCCACACACCATCCATAGCCACTTTGCAACAATTAGTAAGCTGAACCCTACACTAACCAGAATTCCAAAGAAATTCCAAAAATGTCCTGAGAAAGAGGCAGAAAAATGGGCGGTGGGGAACTGTTGATAAATTGGAGTGCAGGTTTTGGCACTATTCTATTTGGTTTTCCCCAAGGTGGCATATTTCTGACTAGATAGCATGCAGACCTTGGGGAGACCTGTAATGGTGACTACTCGTTCTTGCTGAACTCTGTATGTTTGGCAGCCAAAGCCTATATTGATGCTTCTTACAAAAGTTATAGTTGCACTATACGTACCATAGAAAAAGTGTTTAGGGTTGCCACCTGTCCTATATAATTCAGGATTGTTCTGTACCGCTGCAGCGGGAAGGTAAATGATGTTTCCGTGCACTCTGGCATTCGTCACAGTGTCCCATTCCACCAGAAGTGTTTTAGTCATGCTGGCCACATGGCCCAGAAAGCTGTCTGTGGACAAACACTGGCTCTCTCAGCCTGAAGCGAGATGAGCACTGCAACCCCATAGTCGCCTTTGACTGGACTTCACTGTCCAGGGGTCCTTTACCTTTACCTGTATTTCAATGTAAAATGCTATGTTTTCTCTGTCTCTTGTGAACTGTTCTTGATTTTATTGTTTTATCTTTTTGTAAGCTGCTGTGAAGTTTTTTTGTTTTTTTTACTATCAAGTGGTGTATAAATTTTATTAAATACAGTAGAACATAAACGTCTATCTTTCTCCTCATCTTAAAACGAATAAGTAATGAAGGAGGAACCAGCTTCTTCTGCAGTTTGGAGAAAACTTTTAGTTCCTACTTTTCTAGTCTGAACGGAGCATGGATCTATGGTTTAGTCTGCCTACCTTAGGTTTTTGAGCACTGTTTGGATTGCCAACACTCAGGTTGCGGTCTCAGGGCTGCCATTCCCAAAGGTGTTTTCTGTGTAACCGCTTAAAACTGCTGGAGCAGTTACAAAATGTGACTGCTGTACAGGGTAAAAAAAACCTTTAAAAAAATGTTCCAGTAACATGTTACAGTTACATGTGCAAACAAAGGAGCATTGTAGAAAGGATGGCTGCTCCCATCAATACACCAGGGCTACTATCTTTCCCTCATACATTTACCAGGAAGCAATGGCACATTGTGATGTGCTTCTGGTTCCTGGAGTATTTTCAGAAGCATTTTTACCTGTGTTTTGAAGCTGATCCTAGCAGTTTTACAATGTTGAAAGAGAGAATACATTAAAGCAGCCCTTGGACTCCTTCATAAGTAATGCCTACATTTTTTGATCCTTTTAAATTTCATTTTTCTGTACATATTTCTCTCCCTTTAAAATGTTCAGGACAGGATAGACTGTGCTTTGGGGCACAAACAAGAGGGATGGACTTGGGCTGTTTGTCCATTTCTAGAATGGGCATATATATGTGCTGCATCTGTGATCAGTTCCTATGCTGGTCTGATGAGTTTCATGGCACTACTGTGTCTCCCTGGCTTGTGGTTCTGCTATAGGTAGGCTACTTGCTGTGAAATCAACTTAATTTACAGGGGAGCTGATTACAGGCCTTAGGATAGGAGCATGGATCACCATATGGCATTAATGTTTTTAGTGTCAGTCCTGCTGTGTTTGTAGGAGCTGGTCTAAGAGCCAATACTGTGCACCAGTGTGAGTCCCATTGATCAGCTTTTGTTTTCAGAACCAATATATAACCATTAATAGTAATTTAAACACATCGTAAATACTTCCCTCCCCCCAACAAAAACCCACACGCATAGGCCTACATGTGTGTTAGTGCTAGTTCCCTCAGAGGTTGTCATGCCCAAGAATCCTGTTAACTTGGCACAGGCTGAATTAGTGAATTCCAGAAGGGTTGAAATAAATAAGAGGTTCAGTATAACTTCATGTGGAAAATGATTCCTAAGGTACCTTTTCAATCTGCACTCAACTCAGAGGTGACTCTTCCTATTAACAATGATACTTTATACTCTCAGGTGGAGGTTTGGGAGCACACTGACTTAATTGTCCTAGACATTCTTGTGGTTGTTATTGTTACTAATACACATTTGAGCAGCTGATGCATCAGAAATGACTCAGTTCAGGCAAACAAGATTGTTGTTGTTTCTTATTCTTACTGTTAGCTTAAAGAGTTGAATTGAAACCAGAATATTTTATCTAGTTAAGTTTCCTATTCTGTGCCACTGGAGAATTTGTTCTATTGTTCTTTCGAAATAGTTGTATTAGCCTACAAGACTTGCTAGGCTCTTCCGCTGCACTGCTGTATCCATTCATCAGGAGTAAGCCCCATTAAATTCAATAGAACTTACTGAGTAAAATGTAGACTTTATTTCTACAAACATTTAAGGGCCAAAGTATACTTGGAATTAATAATATGGTGTACTGCTGAGTGCGAGCTTTTACATGTTTTCTGTATAAGGGCCCTGATTCAGATCAGTTACCTTTGCCCTCTGTAGAGGTCCCAATTCAGCTGGGAGGCATGCTTACTATTTATACTGGGAAGAAAGCTCCCATTCCAGTTTAATTAGGGTGGTGAAAACCAAAACAGGCAACACCTCCAAGAGGATCAATTCAAACTGGGTGATGTGCAATGAAAAGGTCAATGTGGGATGTAAGAGTAAAGTGATCCACACTGGAGAAAATAGACTATCTTTGTTTATACGCTGGTGGGGTCTGAATTCATGATAACTAAGGAGAAAATAGATATTGGTGGAAAACTTTGACATAGTGTGCATCAGCTTTGAAAAATGTGAATTCCATTCTGATATTGTAATGCTGTTATGCCATTTGGATCACTGCGTATAGTTTTGGTTGCTACATCTCACAGAGGATATTGTAGATCTGTAAAAGGTGCAGAAAAGGACAGCAAAAACTTTAGGGGCCTATGAGGAAAGGTTGCAAAGTCTGGGAGTTTTTAGTTTAGAAAAAAAGTAATTGTTGTGAACCCCTGGCCTACCTAGCAGCAAGTTAGCATGTCAAGTCCCCAGTCTAGGGTCAAACCATGTGTCCAAGCTGAAGCACATCCCCACAGAGATCCTGACACATCCAAGCTGAGGTCCATCAACATGGGTCGTTGAGCAGACACGGCACCTCAGCTCTGCTTCCCATTTGTACTCTGCATGCTGTTTGCATCATCTGGGCTTGATGAGGCATGTGACCCTCACCTGTTCCAAGCCTACTTCAGCTAAGAAATCCCACACCTCCTCCCAGAGCTAATGACCCCCACCTGGCCAGCTAGGTTGCTGGGCTGTGGGCCCTTGACTGCCTCAGGCCTCCTAGAGTGCCCTGCCTGCTGCTCCCTACGCCTCAGAGCCTGACATGTTTGTGGAGACAGGTGCCCCTCTGGTTCTTGTGATGGTTCCTGCTGCTCTGGTTCCTGTGCACTGACCTCTCCCATCTCCTCGTCATCCCTGTGAGTACTTCCTACACAAACCTTTCCTTCCCCACCCCCAGCTTGCTGCAGTGTGTGCCAGTCGCCGGATCCTCCTCCTCCTCCTTGCTGTCCTGCCAGTTCATGACAGCAATAGGGGAGGTGATGAAGGTTTAGAAAATTATGCATGGTGTGCAGAAGGCATGTAGAAAAATGTTTTTCTCCTTCATAATACAGTGGTACCTCAGGTTAAGTACTTAATTCGTTCTGGAGGTCCGTTCTTAACCTGAAACTGTTCTTAACCTGAAGCACCACTTTAGCTAATGGGACCTCCTGCTGCTGCTGCTGCGCCCCCAGAGCACGATTTGTGTTCTTATTCTGAAGCAAAGTTCTTAACCTGAAGCGTTATTTCTGGGTTAGCGGAGTTTGTAACCTGAAGCGTATGTAACCTGAAGCGTATGTAACCCGAGGTACCACTGTACTAGAATTCAGAGTTATCTATTGAATCTGAATTGAGAGAGATCTTAAGTCAGACAAATAAAAAAAAAATCAGCCAACAAGCAGTGGGTGTTATCCAACTACATAGATCTGCTGGCACAAGAATTTCCATTTGCATAACGGAACTTCTCTGCTCCCTGCATGCGCCTGTACCCACCCACCCCTAAAAAAAACTGCTCTGGATTGCGGAGGGGGGATGGGACACCTAGGACAGATTTAGAGGGTTTGCTGTAATAGGAAAGGAAGAAGCTCCACTGTACAAGCAGAAATCCTTGCACTAGCAGATCTATTTTGTTGGATACTGCCCAACTGATACACAGAATTCACAGCTGTAAGATGTAATGACAACATTCCAGGAAACATTATATCAAGGCCGGTTTTGCTGCCTTTGTTACATTTATATTTTCCCATCATGGAACCCAAGACAGCATACATGTAGTTCCCAGATAGTCACCATCCAGGCACTGACTAGAGTAGACCTTGACCTTCTACTTTTCAGGAAGGAGCTTTCAGACTGTACCCTGGGACTACTACAGTAGATTGTACTGGTTGTAATGCTTAAAGTTCTAAGTTGTAGTGATGGGGCAAACTCCCTCAATTATGAACAGAATTGGATTTGGATATACAAACTATTTTCCCAAGCTTTAAAAAAAATAGCATTGCTTATTCTGAGCTGAATTATGTTGCTGGGAGATGCAAAAGGATCCGATTCCATACCCCCGACTCTCAAATGAGCCTCCAATTTTCCACCCTACCATCTTGTCTATCTGGCTTGCTCCTCATGGGTCAAGTAGCATATTGGATGCAAAGGACTCTTTTGCTCCTCTCCTTTCTGGGATTGGGTATTGCTGTTACGGCTGTGAGCAAGACACCAGGAGCATTTCCCCATTGCTGTTGATCTGCCACTGCTGGAAAAACAACATATACCTGGTTTATAGCCATAGTAACATGTCAGAATACATAGGGTTGCCATATTTTAAAAAGTAAAAACCAGGACACCCCAAAAGTTGTTGAGCTTTTCAATTGACTTGCCTAAGATTCAGGACAAAGCGCCACTTTTCAGAAATTCTCCCCTGGATGTCATTTCCGCCTTTGAAATCCCGGTAATGTCTGGATGTTTGGCAGCCCTAAGAATACAGAGAGGGGAAAGAAACTTCCCTTTCCCCATTCAGTGAAGTGAATGGGTCTTACTTTAGGTAATATATGTTGCTGGCACTTTACTTCAAAGGATTTATAATCTAATAATAGCCACAAGGGGGACAACAGTGGAAGAGAAGGGAGATGGAGGGAGATGTAAACAGGAAAAGATAATATTGGCTATGTGCTATTAGCCCTTGGGCAAGTTGCTGCAGCACTGTTCTTCAAGACTGTTTGTAGCAGAGGAGGAAGTTAGAAACCATACCTCCATCATAAAGCAGATGTGTTGCATACAAAAGGTCACATGTTCAATCCCCAGCAATGCCAGCGAAGGACCTTGTGTGGCAGGGCTCAGGTACCTTGGTGAGCTGCTACCAGTCAGAGTGGACAGTACTAAGGTGGATGGATCCAGGGTCTGATGTGGTATAAGGCAGCTCCATATGTTCACAGTTACAACATTTGTTCATAGGAATGTGTTTGCAAGTCTCACCCGTAAAGAAAGGGAAGGACATACAGCTGTATCTATTTTGAGTGTCTACTTGTGTGTCAGACTTGGATGTGCTATGACACTGAATCCCTGCACTGGATATGCGTAGCTTGAGATATATTATAAGCCATGTTCCTGTTAAGATTTTCAGTATTTGTGTATATGGCTGGTACCCTTGCAAGTATTTTTCTGTTTCTCATGCAAAATTGGTAAAATAATAAAGACCTCCAAAATGCTGCAGCCTATCTACCAGGACATCTTCACCTGTAGGAGTAATTTTGTTGGAGTAAAAACTCACAAGTCTTTTATTTAGCAAGCTGATTGTGGGAAGGGCTGTAGTTTAGTGGTTGAGCACCTGCTTTTCATGTAGAAGAGCCTAGGTTTAATCCCCAGCATCTTCTGATGACGCTAGGAATGACTTCCTGTCTGAAATGCGAGAGAGCTGCTGGCAGTCAGTGCAGACAGACCATGCTAAGCTAGATGGACTTGGGCTCTGACTTGGTATAAGGCAGCTTCCTTTGTGTGTAACCACAGTCCACATGGATAAATGTACATTATAGCATGGTGCCTAGCCTGCTGCAGTAATAGACAAATGTACTTCTGAGGAAGCCACCTAAGGAAGCGATACAGTATGTGTATTTTTCACTACTGTGGCTGGTCTCTCTAAGTCTCTGTGCCTACATATTTTTATTTTTACTTCTGGTACTGTATTAGAAATTGTGCGTACAGTGGAGTTGAGCGAGCAAGTCTTACAACATGTTGGAGGGTGCATGTATCATCCAAATATTTTGAACCTGACTTATTTTTTTCTGCAGACTTGAAGCTGATAATATGTCTCCCGTGGGAAGTAGCCTAGTTGCTCATTTGTGTGTACTTTATAAGCTCACTTATGGTATATATGTATGGTTCTTACCACACATGAAATGTTATATATTCTCTCTCTCCCTCCCCTCACTGTATATAAAATATTGCTTCTGCAGCTTTAAGATGAGAACATAGAAATTCACTTGAAAGTTGGTCACATAAGAGTACAAGTTTGTCTGCCTTGTATCTGTGTATTTTAGATGTGGCATAATGTTTAAAAATCTAATTTTTACTGTTGAATTGCTGTGGTTATTATTTTCTTCTTAATGTACTGTATCAGATTGAGGGGGAGCTGAAAGTGCTCCATCTGAGACCTTATACTAGTTTAAATAACCATGTCCTGTTTACAGTTCAAAAAAGGGTTTATTTCTGTCCTTGTAACAGTGTGTACTATGTCCCATAGTACATGTTGCACCTGTTCAGACATAAGTAGAAGACATTATTATAGCTGTTGTGGGGAGAAGATTCTATATATATATATATATATATATATATATATATATATATATATATATATATATGGGAGGGAGGGAATGCTGGGGAAATGGCCTTCCCTTAATTTGTTTACTGGCAACCTCTTCTGCAGCCTTCCTCCTAAGCAAGATCGGTTTTCCCTGCTCCACTATTGTCTTGGGAAATCTATCTTCAGGAGTTGCTTTCTTAAAAAGATCTCATGCCCAATCATCAGAAGGCTTTGTGTGGATTGCCTGTCAAAAGAGATATGTTTACACTTTCCATGCATGTGTTAAAGCTATCAGGTTACAAAGCAGAGTGGCTGATGCATTTCAGTCTTTCCTGCTAATATACACACACAAAAATGTATTTATGATAATTACACGGACTGCCTGGAACAATGCATTCCAACATCCTGTAACATAAATAAGGAAGGTGGGGCCAGCTGACATTAAACGGCTTGTGTGCCAGAAATCCTGATCTCCACTATATATATACCCTTTTCTATTACACGGTCTCAGTCTGGCAGCGTTGAACCTGTTGCTGCATTAGCCGAGTTGTATTTTGCTAGATAGGGGAAGGAGGGTTGTCTGCTGTCTGGTAGGAGGGCTTTGTCTGTGTGTGCCTTTCTCTCTGTCTCTCACACTCTCGCTTTGCGCGCTCTCTCTCTCTCTCTCGCTCTCTCTCTCTCTCCCTTTCCCGTCTCTGTGGTTTGTAAGGTAGGTTGCAGTGTGTGTATATACACAACATCAAGAGCAGGAAAATGGACTCATTAGGGAGGCAGGCAGTCATTACCATTCACACTGCACTTCCAGGGAGACAGCGACTATGAGGAGACAAACTGAGGACTGGGGAGCAAGGTAGGCCAGTCAACTTTTATAAAAAAAAGAATAAGAGAGAGAGAAAGAATATTTTCCTTTCCTTTCCCCACAATCCTCCCCCCCTTCCCTTGACACTTCTGTATTATCTCCTCTGCTCTTGCTGTTTTATTTTAGGGATGCAAGTTTGTGAGACCTATGTGTGAGCAGAAAATTTTGGAACATCTATAGGCCAGCCTCCCTCACAAATGCATCCCCCCTTTCCTCCATACCACTTATTTAAATATATGCTGCTTTATAATATTTCACTTTAATTACTTTTTATTTTAAACCAGGAAAGGAAACAAATATGTTTGTTTTTCCAACACCGTTTCCAAGTAAATCAATATCTTTCACTCCTTTAGTGGGTCTCTGCTTTTTCCTTTCTGTTTATGTTCCATCTGTCTGTCCATATATCATGTTCTCCTTGTTTACTGCTAAATGTTGTGTGTGTGTGTGTTTGTGTGTCTCAGTGTTTGCCAATGAGTTTTTAACTGTAATGCCGGTGACCAGAGATTACAGTTACTGTTCTTTGTTTGGTATCTGTTGTGAGTTTAAAGTCCATATTTTCTATACAGTATATGAAAACAAATTGCAACCTGGGAAGCAGGCCGCACTATTTTGAAAGGGATTTAAAATATATATATAAATCATTCTTTGGGGATAGATGTTCTCGAATGCAATATTCTACATCTATTTGTTCCCTGCCAAAAAATATTTTTTTAAAAAAAATATGATTGCTGCTAAGTGTGTGAAAGAAGGAAAAAAAGAGAGAGTGTAGCTTTTCTTTTGCTTATTTTCTTTTTTACTATACGGGCTACTCTTGAGGAATAAGAATTCAAACTTTCTAAAAGGGAGTTAGTATCCCTGATTTCTTCCATTCCCCTCCTCCCCCCCTCCACACGCACACACACAAACGCATATATACATACAGTACAACTCTTCATCTCACACTCTCTTGAAGTGTTCTTGTGTTTTGCTCTGTGTTGATGCTGGGAGAGGGTCTTTTACAATGTACCAAAATGTCTTGAGAGAGGGTGCTTTATTTAAACAAACAAAAAAAAAGACTATTTATTCCTTTTCTTTCATAAGCTGTATATTGTTTCAAGCACTGGAGATGTTTGTGAGATTATTTTTATTTTGCCAAGGAAGGGACTGTGATGAGTGCCGAAGACCATTTTAAATTGTTTGAGGAGCTTTTCATGATAGTTCTCTCTCTCTCTCTCTCTCTCTCCCCCCCCCCCCCGCAGTAGCTTTTAAAGGCTGGCCAAGCTGATCCATTTAGAAGGATTTTTAAACCTGAACTCATGTCAGTGCTTCTACACAGTAAAACTACAACACTGGCTGACTATATAAAAAGAGAGCAGGAGAAAGTGGAAGGGAGTTACATAAAATATTCTGGAGAATCCATGAGTAATTACTATGCTATAGAAAATGGATGCTAATCAGTGGAGATCTTTAAACAGTCACAATCCATTAAAAAACAAGATTATAAAATAACAAGAGACATACCTTATTTTAAATTGCATTAGGCTTTTCTTGATAACACAAAGGAGGCCTTACAGCTGTTTACCTAAGCCACCTAGCAGCGTAGAAGAGATTGCTCGCATCATTTATTTAATTTATACTTTCTAGATGATAAAAGTTTTTGATATTATCAGTGTTGTCCACTTGAAAGCAGCATGCCAAGTTTTTCTTTTGTTGTTGCTGGTTTTTTTTTTTAAAAAAAAAACTTATAAGCTTCCCATCTCACCAGAGGATATGCTGGACAAGTCATGTTAATTTAAACTACTGCAACAGACTTGGCAAATAAGGCTCCCTCTTGCTATATTGAATTGTTTTCAGCCCCTAATACTTTGATAATGTGCATTAAAATAAGTTAGGTTTGCTTCAAAGTAAATGTTTTATGATGGACTTTTAAGTACAGTTTTCTGCAGTGTGACACCCCACCCCCCAGCACCCCAAGATTATGTTACTTTGGATAGCAATTCAGTTGCCTCTTTTATCGTCCCTTACTTATCATTTACGTCAAACACACCAACAGTTGTTTTTAAGCAAGAACATATACTTCTTTTTAAATATATATGAACTAAGCATAAGAATCTGTAGCCTTAAAAGTGTATGTAGTTCCCCTGCCACGAATTGCAGACCTTGAAACTTTGGTCTAGGCTGGGAGGTAGGAAAGCGAGAAGAGCTGTGTGCAAATTATTAAATGCCTCAGAGGGGGAGCAATTTGGTGAACGCTTGGCGAGCTTCAGCAGCAGTGTTCAGCTGCCAGTCACCCCATGTGAAGTGTATGTGTTTTCAGACACCTGATGCTTGCTTTTGAACTAGAATAGTATATATTCCCTTATAGGATACCTCTTTCAGTTGCAGGGATCCTTGCAGGCTTATTTTATTTTATTGTAATATTTAATGAATTTGTGGTATGGAAGATGTTGGGCCAGCTGTTGTACATCCCCCCCTTCAAAAAAGGTTAAAATATATTGCTTAATTTTATGAGACCCTTGGGTGAGCAGAATATCACATTGCATGGGGCAAATCTCTCTCTCTCTCTCTCTCTCTCTCTCTCTCTCTCTGTGTGTGTGTGCTTTTCCTGAGTTAAAAGAAGAATGTGGATTTTAAAAGAAAAAAAATGTCATTGAAAATATTTGATTTTTTTTTAATTATTTCCCTGCAAAATCTCTCCTAATTAACAGAACTTGTATTGAACCGTAACTTACATGGTACTTGATGGTAACTTGTACTGAGCCGTGAAAAGTAAACTTCAGAAGAAGTAAATGAGTGAGCAGTAATGAATGTTAGTAATGTTGCTGGGCATAATATGTTGTGCACCTTGCAGTTCTTTGAAACCCCTTTCCATCTAGTAGGAGAACACCCTACAGTAGCATTGGTTTGGTATCAGTATGCTTTATTTTAGCACTGGAACAGACAGTTATCTAACACACCCACATGAGGAAGTGCTCTGAAGTAGTTATTTCATGCTTTGCCATGCCCTGTAGCTAAAACAATTTGGACTCACTGGTATACGTTATATCCTTCGTTAATTCCTTTGAGAGTTTAGTCAGTCCCTACTTGTTAATGGGACCAGAATGTGGAAATACCAAGCAGGCAAATTTGGTAGCAAAATGTCTACTAACCTGAAGTTTGTTTCGGAAATTATTTTCTGCTATATTTGGCTTTAGGGTCACGACCCAAAGTTCATTGACTTCAATGGACTTTGGCTAAAGCCTTTATGGAATAGAGAAAATCATTCAGTCCTTTTTACTTGATGAAGTCGTATAGGGCAGTTTTCTGATTTATTATAAATATTAAGATTTCTCTCCTGCAAGAGGAGCATAGATGAATACCTATGAAGCATTAAAGAATAGCAACAAAAGCAAGAAACTTAAAGACATTTAGAGTTAGTTTTAACTCCATTTAAAATATCCTTTCTGCATCTCTTAAAAAAAGCCTTAGTAATTTTCAAGGAGAGCTGTTACATGAAACATTCTGCTCAGAAAAGAAGATGAAAAAAGTGATCTGTCTTGATCAGTTTCATCCTTATGTAATTTTATAGGACTTCTCTACGGCAGCACAGCAAAGATACTTGTGGCCATGAGGAGTTTCAAAAAAACAAACAGTTCAAGTTTATTCCAAGTTATTTGTTTTTTAAAAATATATATTAAACATTTTTAATTATTTATGTTACAAAAAACAACAACACAAAACGGCATCTCCTCTGCCTGCATAGTATTGGCAATTCAGTTCCAGCATCAGCAGGGAAACTGCCAATATATGCAAAAGTGAAACTGGCTTCTTATAAAATGGTTGTCCTGCTCAAGTAAACACAAAGTAAAAAAAAAAAAGCATCTTACCAATAAATTATGATGCTGATTTAAATATGCTCTCTTCTCTAATAGGCTTTCTTCAATAGCCATATTATTGTAGTATGTTAAGGTAGATCTTGGCGCTTTTATGCCATGGTTCCCAGTTACATACTGAGGTAAGAGTTTGTTTCTTCTCAGGCTTGGGACCCATTCAACTTAACTGCAATGTGTCCTCGATAGTCTTGTTTATTTTTCAGTATTGTGAAATTTTTGCTGAAAAATAATGCTTGCTGTTTTTTTGTGTTGTTTTTTTTAGGACACATTTTTCTATCCTGTACCACTAGGGCCTGATCCTTTGCTTCCTCATTGTAATCGTGCTTCAGTCTCTAGCACTAATTAATTGAAGTGTTTGTTTTTGCCAGGATTCTAAGAAGGCCAGCAGGGGCTGAGGGTATTGTGAAATAGGTAGAAGGAATTGTGAAAGGAATGGACATATCCAGTTTTCATTAGTCACAGGACGAACAGTATGTAGCTTGGAGCTTTTGAAGGCATAGTTAAGGCATGGGTAGCTTCAAAACATAATGGGTACAAATCCGTATGCCACTGAAATCAAGTAGTGTGACTTGACTCCTCTTAATTATATTTTATTATATTTTATTGCATCCATTGTTGTGTATAAAATAAAATTTAAAGAACATTGGGCATCTACTAATTGTATGGCTTTGATTAAATGAGAATGGAAGGAGGCCTGTCTTTTGACATCTCTCTCTCTTTCTCTCTGCTTTGAGTCTACTGTCTCTCACTTAGTAGTAACCCATATTCAGTTTTTCATAGGGAAGAAGCTTTTGTTGCTGCTGTCTCTGCTGTACTTGTTCTGCAAATATCATAGACCGTTAAACAGGCATCCTTAATAGCAAATGTGTTCTGATTTAGCATCATTTTTCTGTTAAACGTGTGCAGCAAAAATGATGAAATCAATTCCCACTTTCCCTTATTGGATGCCTTGTTCAAGTTTCAGTTTATTCAATTTGAATTTTTAAAAATTAATTGGTATTAATTCTTCTGAATTGTAAGCAGAGTAAGGATATGCGGTGCATACAGTTTAACCAGTACAGTATGGTCAATTCAGATGTTTCCATAATCTGTGGAGATCTTGAACATGCCTATTGGCTCCCCCCCCCATTTGTACAGGAATTTCCCCTTCCTACTATAGTTTTCTGCAACCATAGCTATAGTCTTACATCTGATAACTGTGGTTAGAGCTATCTAGGATTTCTCCAAAATCATGGTTTGAACCCTTGGTTTTAAGGCAGCTGTGATTACCTTGTCTCTAATTGTAGTAGGCTCCAGTTATGACTCAAAACTAAACTATAGTTAAAGCAAACCATGGAAGAATAGGTCAAGAATAGGTGCAAGATGAAGGATGTGGATTAAGAAAGTTTTATGATTTGGCGTTTGAAATTTTATGTTTAAATTGAGCCATTATGAATAGAAGCTTTTGTTTCACTGAAATGTGAACACTCCACATTCAATCAATGGTTGAGCTTACCTAAATATCATTGTCTGGTTGTATTGAGGTCTCTGTGCCACTGCTGATAGTGTAGCTCAAATAAACCACATTTCTGATACACATTTACAAAAAGTTATATGCATTCCAGTCAGTATCCCCCCCCGCCCCGCCGTTCCGTTTAGATTGCAGTCCTTAGCTCACTTACATGGGAGTACAGTAGTAGTACCTCAGGTTACAAACACCTCAGGTTACAGACTCCAGTAACCCGGAAGTAGTACCTCAGTTTAAGAACTTTATCTCAGGATGAGAACAGAAATTGTGCGCTGGCGGCAGCAGGAGGCCCCATTAGCTAAAGTGGTATCTCAGGTTAAGAACAGTTTCGGGTTAAGAACGGACCTCCAGAATGAATTAAGTTTGTAACCAGAGGTACCACTGTATTGTAAGTCTTGTTGAATCTAGAGGGACTTAAGCCAAGCAGAGGATTGGACAGTCCTGGGTGGAATTTCTTCAACATATTGCATTTTTATTTTTGAGCAGGTTTGTAGCGATAGGTCATTAGCATGATATGACTGAAGGAAGGAACACTGAATACAGATGCTTGCATTTCACAGTATCCAGGCTATTTATAACCCCTGAAACTAATTGATTAGTGACATTGTGTTTTTCTCCAGTTTAAAAAGGTCTTTGAGAAACTTCGTTGTTTTCAAATTCCAGGCAGACTTATAAATGTGCTATCAAGATAGGATTGAAAACTTTGGGCGAAGTTCCCACACTTACATTTTTGCTTTGGTTTATAAGGGACAGTATAAGGGTCACTATATTAAAAAACAACAGATAATGGTGTACTGTAGTCTGATAAGCTGCAGGTGTTTTAGGAAGGAGGTGGGATTTGAGTAGAAAAGCCTGGAGCTGATAAAATATGGGAGAATGGAAAGGTTTTGTTTTGTTAAATCTAAGGCAGTTTTTGTATTCGTGCAAATCTACAGATTTGCTCCAATTATACATTTGATTCAGCTGCAGAGCTGGTCTATGTCCATCTGCTCAGCAGCATGACCAAACATAACTTGTGACTCAGTGGGAGCATTCAGTCAAGAGCACTTTTGATGTGAGGTTGTCCTTTACTACAGTATTCCTGTTTTTGAGGTCCCCTTATAGACATCTCTGTGGCGCAATGATTCAGTACATCTCACTGTTAACTAGGAGGTTGGTGGTTCAAGCCTACCCAAGGATGGCTATAGGCAGGATTCTTGCATTGCAGGGGGTTGTACTAAATGACCCTCGAGGTACTTTTCCAATCATGGAGTTCTGTGATGCTATGAAATATTTGCTTGTTTTGAAAATTGCTAACCAGCAAGAAGGAAAGTGTTAATGGAGCTTGTTAGCTAGATCTGGAACACAACAGAAGCTCTCTTCAGACATTCAGCAAACATTTGAGGGCTTAAATTGTGGAGGGGCTGTGCACTCCCCACCCTCAATGTTCCTGTTTCTACCCCTGCACTTTCCTACATTGATTGAGAAGGTCTAGACTGGGATTCGTCCATTGTTTGGTTGAATACGTTTAGATTCCCCTCAGTGATTGAGATTGTGCAGGATTCCATATTGTAGGAAGGATTTTGAGTGGGTTCAGCTGAACTTGTGAAGAATTCCTCTTCAACTTTTCAGCTGCAACATGCAGAGTTTGCAGCTAGAACCAGTGGGGACAGGGCCTTTAGGGACAGGTCCTTCACATGAAGCCCCAGCCTGCCTCCTCAGTTTATACCCATATGTGTTCTTCAACACCTGAGCAATACATGAGCAACAGGCTTAAACAGGCTTGATAGCCAAAAGGGGTGTAAGTGCTGCAGCCTTGTATGTTCTAGTACAAAAAGTGATATATTGTGCTGAAACCAAGATTAGTTACACCACCACTGGAGATGGTGTGACTTCAAAAGGCAGAAAAGATTAGGAACCAGCATTAGAAATGTATAATTGTGTACAGTACTGCAAGAAACTGAAGCCAGGGCCTCTCAATATTTCCCTCATTCAGTTTTAATTCAGATCTGTAGGGATTATTACTTATTGATAATTTATACCCACTTAAATTTTATATATTAAAATATATAATTGTATTACACTTAAATATTATATATTACATGGTAAAAGCAACAACACCCAACCCTAAACAGACCTGTTGCTTGCCAGCACTATGAAAACATCGACCCAAAGTGTGGTTCCTCATGGAGCTTCATATTTTTAAACAGGTTAACAACAAATCACAGAACACATCTGTGAACACAGGTGATTTATAATTTGATTGTGAATTTGCTGGGCATCAAAAGATAGTAAAGAAAGCACCAGGCAGATATCCCTTAGGAGGGATACAAGGTACAGCTATAGAAAAGCTGCTCTCTACTAGCTGTCTACCCAATGTCTGATTATATTTGCTGGTCCCAGGTAGCTTAAAACGGGTGGGGAATCTTTTCAGTCCAAGGGCTTCATTTCCTTCTGGCCAACCTTCAGAGGCCCACAAAAGTGGGCAGAGCAACTAACATCAATGTTACCTTTGTTCAACAGGCTAGTTTCTTGTTGGCTACGTAAGAGTTGGAGTCTCTTCCCACCCTTGAATAATTTGAATCCTCTATTTTGTTCCCCTGCAGCAGGATCTTCTGTCACTAAGCTTGAAGTCATAGGTGCCCTCCCCCCACCTTTCATTCTTGTGTATTTGTTACTTCACTTGCCTTAGATTAGATATCTGGGACATTTTGGCACCAAATTCATTGTAATAATACAGCAATTTGCACCTGCTCCACCATCACTGCCCCATCACTGCCCCAGTCATAAAAGAACATTCTGCATTTCTACAGAACTGCTGGCTAGAATTAACTATGCAAGAATGCTTTAGGATTTTTTCTCAACTCTTTTGGTTGGTTGCTAAAATATTATTTCCTATGGACAATGTCGTCTCTCACTTCCCATTTGCATGTCTGACATCATGGAGATGCAATCTTCCAAGCTAATGGTGTATTGAATTGTCTCCACTCCTATGGCAGGTTTCCCAAAACAAATGGGTGATGGAGAATGAGCTCTTTCACTTTGGTGTTTCTGGAGGTCACAACTACAGTTTGGTGCATGTTTGACCAGTTGTTGTTGTTTTCTGCCTGGATACAGAGGATTTGGCATCAAGGGTTCCTGAGTTTGGCACCTGCACTGCCATAATCCTGACAATAAGTACTGTTAGAACCAATAGAAACCTGTTTCAAAAGTCCAGTTGGTGCTGACTCATGAACGAACTGTATGAGGTCCAAGCAGCTTGTTTCATAACTTCCAACATTTCATTTTAAAAAATCAAGCCAATACTGCCAAATTTTTAAGGTTTCAAATCTCACTCCAATTGGACAGAAAGTGGTTTTTTTCAAAAAAAGAAGATGCTGACATTTCCTAAAAACGCGGGTTCTTTCTGAGCCATACAGACTTTAAACCATTTGTCCTATGAGCCAGTACAGTTCGGCCTGAAATGTTTCACTGCTGTGAAAGCAGCTGCTCCTGCCTAGTTCAGAAGTCTGGAGTATATTTTTCACATTATGTTCTGCTAAACCATACTGATTATTTAAGAATGTGTTTTAAGAGTGAACATAGAATATATTTATCTGAATGTAAGGATTTGTTAAATTTTCCTGTAATCTTCCACTAAAGCATTTTGTTTTTCTTGCCACAGTGTTCATTGGTAATAAATCTGGTTTATTTTTTCCCTCTTAGCTTTTGTTGCATGTTAAAAATAAAAGACAAGACATTCCTTTTGCTTTTCTGACAACCAGATCCATAATAATCTACATGAAAATCAGCTCTCTGTTGTTTCAAAGGGACTTGCTTACAAGTATGCCTACTTGCAGTCAAGGTATAAAAGAGATATACAAAGAAATATACAAATAAGGCAAGGATAAGGTTTTATAAGGCCCAATAATTGCAACTGTGGGATAATAATAATATAATAATTGCAACTGCGTGAGGCAGTGAAAGACAGGCGTGCCTGGCGTGCTCTGGTCCATGGGGTCACAAAGAGTTGGACACGACTGAACGACTGAACAACAACAAAAATTGCAACTGTGGCCCTTCTGGAGAGTACCACATGTTTGCAGAGTAGAGGTGTGAGCACAAAAATGTGCAAAGGAAAGTTACATTGAGCAGTATCCAACTAGCTCGTTCAATTGGTGCAAGCATTTACCCTTTCTCCTCATCCCACTCCCTCCCCAAAACTGCTCTGAAGGATTTGGAGAACTGCAGGGGCAGCAACAATGGAGAAGTGGGAATCCTTTTGCTGATGAAATGAGTTATGCCACCCACCCAGATAGTTTTTACACTTGGATAGTCTATGGTGTGCATGGAAAGTGAGTTCGTACAAATTTGAAATGGTGTATGGCTGCCCTGGTCAACCATATGAGATTGGTGATGCCACCTTGGCGGGCTGTATTCCCCTATCTGCACAGCACGGAAACTGATGATTCTGGAAACTTGAACTGGCTGGCTGGATCCTGGAGGTCAGGAGAAGCAACTTATTTCTCGTGGAAATAGAATACTTGCTCCTCTTTAATTCCTCTGCCTCAGCCAACTACTTATTAATTGGGAATAATGTTTTTTAATGTGCCATACAAATTCCATACTATATATACACACACGACAAAAGATGTTGTATTTTGTTTATTGTATTGAAACTCTCCTAGGGGTAAGTTGCACCTTCTACTGTACTTGTAATTTGCTAATCATGAACAATGTGTTCTATTGTCCCTGGGAAGAGTAGAGAGGGGGGTTAACTTTAGAGAGGCAGGTCTGCTGCCAGAGATTGTCCCTGGATGGAAGCAGAGCTTTCCAATACAATCACTCCTGTCAGTGCTCTGTTAGTAAGGGACATACAGTGGTGCTTTGGTCTGGATCAGGGAAGGCCTTGGATGCATATGATCCAGACTATTCCCCTTCACTCAACATGCCCAAGACAAGGTGTGTGGGTAGAAGCCACAGGAGCTCTGTAGCTGGCTTCATTATTTTCACTTCCGTTAGAATCAGTGGAAGGGTTTTGGTTTTTTTTTAATGATTTGACAGAAATAAAAAGAAAACAAGTTGCCACCCCTCACCTTCTGCCCTGGCTGGCACAAACCTGGAAGAGGTCAGGAAGTGACAGTTCCTCCACCATAAGCTCTCCCCTCCTGCACCTCCATATGATTGTTTTCTGAGGCTATAATTCAAGATGAAAGAAAATACTACATAAAATTGGCCATTTATTCCTGTATGTGTTTATAGTGTTTTAACTAGTTTCTTACTAATCCATAAGAGTGTCTGTATTTGTAATTGTTGAGGTGCTGAAAGAATATTTTGATATGGTACTTTGAATGAATGATCAAACGAACAAATGAATGAAGGAATAGAGAAATAAATAAATGTATATGGTATATTCAGGATCCATCCCTATTTGCATGCTTGTTGACACACTGGACAAATCCCAGATAGTGATGAAAGATTTACCATTGTCAAAGCCGTACTGATACTTTCTCAACAAGGCTTGTTCTTCAAAGTGTTTAAAAATTATGCCATTAACAATAGTTACCATTAGTTTATGTGGAACAGATATAAAGCTGACAGGTCTGTAATTTTCTACTAAAACATGCACCAATTATCTTTTAAAACAATAGTATTGTGTTGGCCACTATCCAGATCTTGCAAAAGGGCAGATTTTAGTGACAAGTTACATATTTTATTGGAATAGTCTTGCAATTTCACATTTGAGATCTGTAAGAACTTTTTGGTGAATGCCATCTGGCCTGAGTGATTTGTATTTTTTTTTTGTCAGTTAGTTTGAAGACTAATTCTTTTTTTAACTATGTACTGTACCTTCTTTTGCTAAACTTCCTTGCATTCAACCAACAGACCAAGAAGCATATCTGAGGACAGGGTTTCAGCTAGTGCCGTGTGTGATGTTTCTCATGTATACTTTAACGTTTTTAGCCAGCTTCAGTATTGACAGGTTGAATATGGCAAAGGTTCTCAAATTTTAGGAGAAAATATTAGAATTATTTTCTCAGACTAATAGGTAAGATCTTTTACTCATTTTTCAACTTGTGTATTATAATTATCAGCTGATTGATTGCCTATTTATAGATTATGATAATGCAAACCTGAGGTTTTCTTTTTAATTGGCAGCAGATTTGATTACAGCTGTTAGTTAATACAACCTAGAAATGTAGGCATGCGGTAACTTTAATATGACTTTTGAGGTCTGCTCTGAGGACTTCAGACAAAAATGAGAGTATAAGTATAATTTTTTTTAAAAAAGAACCTCTTTTCAAATGTCTTAGAGAAGAGAGAAAATAACACCAGAAGGATACTTCTTATTAACTTTTTAATGCTCTGGAGTAAGTTAACTATTCAAAGTCTGATTTTAATTAGAATTACAAGTTTGAAAGTAATGATTATTTATAAGAAAAAGAATGTGTGGGTTTTTTTGAGAATTTTGCATTTAGGTGGATGTTTCAAAAGAACATATGTGTAGAAAAAGTAAGGATTGAAAACTTTACTAGCTGTACAAAAAAAGAGCAGGCAGATTTCTTCTGAGGTTTCTCTTCATGAAGGAAAAGCAGGATCAATTTAAGAAATGAAAACAATGGTGTTACAAATTGATGGATAGAAAAATCATATGTAAAAAAAATTAATTAGAATTCTCATTTTACAAATACAGAGAGCAATCTGTTGTAAATGAGGCAAAGTTTTAATCAATTTTACTGGTAGAGCTTTCATTGCAGATAAAAATTCACCCAGTGATTGCCAAATTTGAAGAAGAATCAACTTACCAGTACATGGCTTTCACTCACAAAGCTAGCAGATTTTTGCATTTCTTTGTGGAACCCATGGCGTTCCTTCCAACAATAAAAACCACCAGTAAACCAAGTTGATGGCTCATTTCAAATCAACATCAGTATGTCTTTTGAACCTTGATCTTCCACAGTAATGATGAGATTTGTGCTTGTTCATTTTAAGCTATTTTTGTCTCTGGTGTTCTACTTAAATAGGGATTATCTGTTTTCCAATTCCCATATCAATGCAAAAAAACAAACAAACCCCGGAATTGGTGTTAAATAGTTACGTATAAAAGTATGAACTATCACAAACTTTAAGGGGAACTTCCCCAGTTTTGAGATGTTGGCTGTATATAACTGTAATAGGCAAGCAGTCAACAAATAATTAGCCCTAGCTTCTGTTAAAGAAATATTTACCCTTCTTAGATCATTTTTGATTGGTTAGATCTTCCACATTCTTAAACAAGAAAGGGCCAGAGCAGCATTTGAAAATGGAGACCTGTTATCAGCTGAGCCAGAGAACGGAACAAGATAGATAACTGGATATGTCCGTGTTGATGCAACAGGAGTAGCTGCCCATAACAACCGAACTTACACTTCTACAGCAGTGTTTAACCAGGAATCTCAGAATACTTTATGAGTATCAATCGCTTTACTCTTTTTCAATTTCTCTGCTAGATGGAAGGATATAATCTTACAAAAGGAAAAGCCTGGGCATATTATTATGGAACTGATAGTTTACCATACAGCAGTTCACTAAAGGAATATACATTTGACATCACAATACAGAAACTGTGACACGAAACTTTACAGTCCTTTTTCATTTTATGCATATGCATATTTCTCAGACTTTACAGACCAGTTCTAATTGGAAGCAAGTTCCATTCAGTTTGTTGAGATTTGTTTACATCCAAGTAAGTTAGTTTGGGATTGCAGCCTCTTAATGACTTGCTAGAATGTTCAGTACTTTATTCTTTTAATAGATTGCTGATTTTCTCCAGGCTGTTTTTCTGCTTGTAGTGTAAAAAACAAAAACAAAAACCACGTTCAGTGTATTTAGCATAACTTTTCCAACCATCCTTTGAAGTCATTCATTTGGCTTTCCTACAATCATAATTGCCTACTGGACTGCAGAGCAGGTTTTGAGACCTTTATGCCAAGCAGAGAATTCTACAGAGAGCCGGTCCAATCCTTTTCCTGTTCTTTGATAACAAAGGATGGAAAGTCTGACTGGACTGTATGGAAGCCGATTGTGGCTATGCTTATTTTAATGAAAGAAAAGTAGCACTGTGCCTTCTTGCATTTAAGAGTATGGGGCCTAAATGTGCTGTTCTCCATTCACTAGGTAGATGTAGCTGTCGTTCATTTCAAAGAAAATAAGAGAACCAAAGAATTTTCTAGGCAACATACTGAGAGGTTTTCTTTGCTTGTCTGTGTTGAATTATCAATGGAGAATGACCATATGCAAGTAGTAATAGAGGGCATACAAGGAATGGACTGGACAGGGAGATGTATCACTTAAGCAGCTACAACAGGCACTACTGATTAAAAACAACAACTGGAAGGAAATTGTTCACACGCATGCATGCACCCGCACCCACCCACCCATAGTGCATATTTCTACATTAGAGATAATTGACCCTCTCTACTCATTCCCACTCCTCAAAATATCATCTGGGAGATGCAGCTCTTCCACTTATTATTATTATTATTAAAAAATTGTATACCACTCTATACCTACATATCTCAGACCACCTTATTTCTCATTAGGGACTGTGCCTGTTACTGGGCCCTGTTCAAATACCCATTTGAGACCAACAGGAAGAAACAGTTATGGGTGTTCCCGAGGTGTTCAAATAGACGTGAA
The DNA here is from genome assembly GCF_009819535.1 of Lacerta agilis. Classification (NCBI taxonomy): domain Eukaryota; kingdom Metazoa; phylum Chordata; class Lepidosauria; order Squamata; family Lacertidae; genus Lacerta; species Lacerta agilis. The sequence continues at coordinate 29,933,578 of NC_046315.1, forward strand.
CTGCTACTCTTGGATGTGTTGAATGCTGCAACCATTTTCAGGAATGACTTTTTGTTTGAAGGATTATGAAACACATTATATTTACTTAAACTAGCTTTTGATATGTATTCTCCACTTTTTAGTAATTGTCAAGTTTGTAAAAGCTAGGATGAAAGTTGTTAAACATTCTCATTTTATTAGTTTCTGCAATGGATGCAGATGTTATAGGTGGACTGGTTGCTCACTGAATCTGATTCAGTGTATCTTCTGGAAAGATAAAAAGCAATGGAATATTCTTCAGTAGTCATTTATATTCCTTTTATTTTACTTTAGTTTGCATTTACTGTAAGATGTGTGAATGTGATTGTTCAGGACAGTGATGGATGTACAGCCAATGCATTTTTACACATTGCAGACAATTGCAAGATGTGACTTGTTTAGACCAACCTATACAACCATTGCTTATCTGAGTATGACACCAGGTCTCCTGGATCCAAATGCATCACCCAGTTTGAACAACAGTAGGTCTATCTATTGAATCTATTGAACTGTGTTGGTGTATATGCATTATATCAGAAGGATATACAGTATTTGATTCCAGCATCTAGTTTTAGGCATCACTTGAACTAAGTTCACTGAACGTACCAAGTGTGCATTGAATCATGTTTGGGGAAAAGATCTAGCTTGACTTTCATAGCTGCTATATATAATTGGAAAGTCAGTTGCCTAATTATGAGATTGGATGAAGGTCTCTCAAGGATTCCAGGAACTGGAAACTTCAAAAGCTGAGGCTGGTATCTATCCTGATGAGCTACAGTAGACTATGTGCATTCAAACCTTGGATATCTTTTTTAGGCATACAAGGGAACAGAGGTGTGCCATATTAATCCACATTTGTTGCTAAGCCTGTAGATTGGCTAGTCCTGGTATAAATACTAGTAAAGGTAAAGGTAAAGGTTACCCCTTTAGGTCCAGTTGCGGATGACTCTGGGATTGCGGCGCTCATCTCACTCTATAGGCTGAGGGAGCCGGCGGTTGTCCGCAGACAGTTTTTTTCCAGGTCATGTGGCCAGCATGACTAAGCTGCTTCTGGTGAACCAGAGAAGCGCACAGAAATGCTGTTTGCCTTCCCGCTGGAGTGGTACCTATTTATCTACTTGCACTTCGATGTGCTTTCGAATTGCTAAGTTGGCAGGAGCAGGGACCGAGCAACAGGAGCTCACTCTGTCGTGGGGATTCGAACCGCCGATCTTCCAATCAGCAAGCTCTAGGCTCTGTGGTTTAGACCACAGCACCACCCGCGTCCCAATGTAAATACTAGTAGCCAGGCCTTTTCCAACACTGCATTCTGCTTGATACACTTTTGGCTTCTCCAATTTTCAGTTCAGACCACTGGTCTCAGGAGCCCTCAGCTGGATTCCACACCCTTCAGTTCTGGATAGTGACTACTTGCACCCTGGCCTTATGCCAAGGAATAAAAAATAATTTGGAGGTGGTTTTCTTGAAGGCAGTGTATGCTTGCTCAAAGCCATAGAACTGATGGTAGCTTCATAACCTAGATGTCATATGTGATATCCCTAAGCTGTAACTTTGTGCACTTGAGACAAAATTTCTTCAAAAATATTGAAACTCAGTTTATTGCTGAAAATTAAGTTTATTCTCTAATTTAAAAAGCAAATTCTCTTCATTCCTGTGGCTACACTGGGTGGTATTTTGGAGAAATTTGTTGGCGTGTGTGACTTGAGTGCTAGCTTTTCCCATGGTATAATGTTGCTGAAAATCTGCAAATCTGGAGCTTGCAAACACAAGATCCAAGTGTGTTAGAACTGTTATTATAGCCATTCTGTGTTGGAGGTGCTATTATGATACAGATGCAGTCTAATTTTGAGATCATACAAATCTGTGGAACTGAAAAATAAGTACGAGCCTTCTATTGATGTCTAAAAAAAATCAGCTTTCAGCAGGATAGCATGTCCTTAAGCCTTTTGAATAGTATACGGAAATATTATTATTATTATTATTATTATTATTATTAATGAGAAGTATTATAGCCAAGTGGAAAAAGTAGGGTTTCTTTGAATTGTGGGAGAACAGATGCAGAGTGGCTTAGGGTTAAGGCCACTTCAAATGCTGGAAGTTGGTACACCACAAGCTGTTACATTTTTTTCTTGTGCTCTCTAACACTGAAATAGTTGCTACATGTGCTTGTTGACAGACACATGCTTCTACTGTTTACATACAGTTAGAATACACTGTACCTGCAATTCTTGGGAGGTAAAAGAAGGCTCATTACATTACCTTGTGCATGTCATTGTTTGTGCAAAAAATCACCACAAGTTGCTGATTTTGAAGATGACTTCAGAAAGAGGACCACTAATAAATAATAATAATAGTGCTGAGAACATGATGTTGATATATAGTTTAGGTAGGGATATTTGGTTTCCAGCTCACCTTATCCTTTCTATTGACTGGTACTGTTTTTCATTTCTGGACATCATTCAAACCACTGTTAACGCACAATTTTCAGTTCGCATCTTCCCTTTCCTTTCAGGTTACTAGTATAAATATCCATAGTGGTCATTGGTAATCTGTGGGGAGGGGCAGAAACAAGGCAAAAGCTGAAAGATGGCAAATTGTGTAGAAGTCATTTAAGCAATCAGTTTCAGACTATTTCCAAGTGAAGCCAAAAGGCAGACTGACCACAATGTGGGACAGAGCTGGCCCATGGAAAAATAATGGAATAGATTACATCCTCTTACCCTCGTCATGTTCTTGAATGTCTGCAGTATAAATCTAACAAGAAACCACTCTAGTTCCCCTTCTTTGCTTGAAGGGAAAGTTACATGTCATATCAAAATGCAATTTTGCTTGTAAATATGTATTTCGGGAGAGGGTTGCCTCTTTTTCTTATTATCAACTGGTAAGATTTTTATCCCTTAATCTGCCATGTTTTTCTCTGTCACTGTATGTGTGTGAGTGTGCTGCTTGTCTGTTTGCCAGATTTTTCTTTGTCTTTATCAATTTATCATGGCACTCATTTGTGAGAAAACAGGATATTGGCTGTGTTGCATTTAAAAAAAATACTTCTTTAAAAATGTGTGCCTTTTCCAGATTTTGGCGGCTTAAGTTTGCACTCTTAGAGGTGTCAGGCTGTGTGTGTTGTTGTTGTTTTTTTTTAAAAGCTTTTGCATCAGGAAGTGTCGGGATGATTTTTTTTGTGTATGTTTGTCTGTCCATCTGTCTGCTGGTCTTTATTAAGCTGTGCAGCGAGACAGCAGGTTACTATCTGTGTGTGCGTGAAATTAGCTAATTGGTGTTAGCAGCAATATTTTCACATGTTTTATAAGCAAAGTGCAGCAAGGTATATAAATGTAGATATGATCCAGACACACACACACACATACACGTACGCAAGCCTGTCGCTGCTCATGCATAGATGCTCAGAAGTAATTAATGTTAATAAGATTTTAATGTGCTTGTGAGATCATAATGAGGAGAAATGAATGCTCTGATTAGAAAAAGGTAACTGTGAGTGTGTTTTGGATTAGACAAGATTTCCTTTTTTCTTTTTAATAAACTGCAATTTTAGAACTTGTTTGTGATTGCATCAATCGGTTTTTATTTTCAAATTAGAGGTCTGTTTAGCCATTTTAATGATTAGCCAAATAAATGGGTAAACCCTTGATCATAAAGAACCATGCAGATTTCTTCATTTGCAAAGGAGTGCTTCTATAGGGGCTGGGCTCCCTTGTTGTTTTTGTCATATATGTTCCTTATTGCCTTTTAAAACCTCTTCATAAGCTGCTCCCAGAAATAGAGTTCATTTTTATAAATGTAGATACAGTCTATATCTATCACAGAAGAGTAATCAGCCATTGAGACTATTGTGCAAAAATGTATTCCTGTCCCTTAGTCGAGTGCATTGTGTGTTGATATCCCCCCCCCTTAATTGGATAGCCAAATAGATACTGACTGTTTCCTCACTAATTGGAATATTTCTTTGTGATCTGAAGTAACAATGTTTTAAAGGTAACATTCTCTGTTGTGTTCCTGGACTCCGCTACCATGTGGTCATGAAGCAAACTTTAGGGGTCCTTTCCCCAGCCTATATCCACCATAGATTGCCTTTCATTTTCATGGCTGTTTTGTAACAAAAAGCTACTGACTTATATTCTCATGAACACATCTGATTAAAACGCAAACAGACAATTTCAGTATTTTGTTATAATACTTTATTATGTTGTTTTGCTGCGTTAATTTTTCTATGCTGTTAGCTGCTTTGTGTTTTGTAGTGAAAGAAAAGTTAAAAGTTAAAAATATTTTTTAATGAAACTATCTTTTTTATGATATGAATAAAATTACCTTGTACATTTATGCTGTCTGTCACGTGTTGCATTAGTTCTGGACAACTCTTTCCTTTTGAGTCAGGCTTTTGGCCTGGGGCTGGGTCGAATATTGTATTAGTCACTGTGATGAGCAACATTTCCTGGAAAATGGGTGAGGGGTAGTACCACTGTATTGATTCTGCTTGACCTCTCAGTGCCTTTTTTGATATGATGGATCTTCAGACTTTGGTACAAAGTCCCGGCAAGTGTGCAAGTGACTGCCATCATATTCAAAAGCCATTGCTGGCAGAATGTAGTGGATCCACACCACTAAAGCCTCTGTCGCAGATTGTAACTGATTCTGGACAAGGTACTGAATATGGTTCTCAACAATTTGGTGGCTGTAGCTCTCATTTGTTTGGAGGCCTGCCCTTCTAGAGTTGAGGCTTAGAACACATGGATTATAGTTCTGTGGTCAACTTCACACTATTTGCCCATGGTGTCTGTTTCTCTTGTGATATTCTGGGTTGAAATAGAATTAGGAGATGGTTGCTATCAAGCAGTAAAAATGTGAGCAGAAACTTTTAATTACAAAGTACCCCAAACCATTTTTTCATGCAGTGTAAATACACTACAGTATATATACATTAAATGTTGCCACTCCATGTGTTGGTGGTGGGCCGTGACAGGACATTCGGCCCCCAGGCACTGCCCTAGGATGCTGTCTGCTTGTTCTAGCCTGACAACAAATGGTACTCAGATATTATTATCCCATCAGTGCTCTGTGCAACAGACCTTTCTGTCATTCACATTGCCATTGTAACAGATAACTGTTGTGTATCAAGGTATAAAGGTTTGTGCTGGCATAGGTACCTCTTCAGTGCTCAAAATTCCCATGTGATTGTTGTGCAGATTGTCCATATTCTTTTTCTATGTTTGTGTACTGTAGCATTTTTGCTTGGTGCCACCACTACATATCTACCAATATTGGCTGTCTCTGAATAATGGATCTGAACTATTCTGATGTACTAACATGACACCCTGAATTGGCTAGCACTGCTGGCACAAGGCAACCGGTTCTGTACTTTGCTGGTGCAGCACTATTTTTTCTCTAAGCCGAATATTTATTTGCTTGATTCAGGTCTTTTAGACATTGGAATAACATTACTCAGTTTCTATGTATAGTCTTCTATATACTGATTAACAAGAAATCCTTGGCTTGAAAAGTTGCATTTATTATTGAGATAATATTTTTAAAATCATTGGAAGCTTGAGGAAGGCCAGTTACTACTATTTTCGTGGTTTTAACTACTTTTCTCCCTTACAGCAGTCCTGTTTCTGAAAACAAGCTTACAGGATACCGTACCTAAGACGTGAAGTGTGAACAAAATAATGCAAAGCCATGATGGCCAGTTACTGATCTAGAAATGTAAAAATGGCTAAGTAATTAAGACATTGGGTGATTGCCAGCTTAGTTATAGAACAGACCCATTGAAATCAGTGGTGTTGAATAGGATTTACTTGGATATCACCAAATCTTGCTAATTTCTCATCATTTCCTAGAGTTAAAACCTTTGCTTTGTCTGCAATACAGTGTGTGGAATAATAATAATAATAATAATAATAATAATAATAATAATAATAATAATAAATTTATTATTTGTACCCCCGCCCATCCGGCTGGGTTTCCCCAGCCACTCTGGGCGGCTTCCAACGAAGATTAAAATACATTAAAATGTCACACATTAAAAACTTCCCTAAACAGGGCTGCCTTCAGATGGAAGCAATAAGTTAAGCAATAATTTAAATCATGTGAGCACTAATAAACTCTGCATTTCTGCATTAGACTGCTAAGTAATATATTGCAAAATGTAACTAGATTTTCAAGTATAAGTTCTTAGGACAGGTATTTCCCTTTGAATTCATTTGAACTTACATCTATGAAGCATGGATTTTTTTTTCTAATTTAGACATTACTCCAGCATACAGCACTTCTGCTTATTTTCCAAATCCAATGAGATGAGAACCAGCTGTATGCAGGACTTCAGCCACATGCTGTAACCAGTTGTTGCAGTCCAAATGTTGCTGGATTGCAACACCCACGATCCATATTCATGCTGGCTGGGGCTAATCCAAGTTGGAGTCCATTTTCACCATCCTTGCCACAAGTTCCCCATCCTTGCACTAAATGATACATTTTCTAAATCTGGGTTTATTGAGTTAACATAACTGAGGCAAAACATTCCACCCTATGAAAAGCACCCCTAATTGACATTCATTTCAATACAGTATGTACCGTACTTATAAAAACTGCTTGGGGCAGACACCATCTTAGAAGCATTTACCCTGTACTGGAATGCTTTTTCCAAAATGGTGTCTGCTGTGAAATGTATGTGCATTATAGTAAAACAACAACAACAACAACTTTTGTCTTCAAAATTATTATTTTTGTTATCTACAAATATATGCATATTTAATCAGTTATAACTAATTTGGCCAACTAAGATTTCTTTAACTGGATGGCAGCCCTAGTATATTATCCTCCAAAGCACGAGAGAACTTTAGAGAGGAAAGATTTAACTGAAACCAGCCTTCTTCATCCAGTAGTCCTCCAAATGTTGCTGGAATTCAACTCTCATTAGCCCAGCCAGCATAGGTAATAGTCAAGGATGATGGGAATTGTAGTCCAACAACATCTGATGGACACTAGTTTAGGGAAAACTTAATTAAATTGGATGGAAACTCCCAATATGAATGGAATGCGATAGGCTTTGACCAGGGTTAGCCAATGTGGTACCATCAGCCTCAGCCACCATGACTAGTAGGGATAATCAGAAGTGGAATCCAAAACATCTGGAGTGCATCTTGTTGGTTACCACTGGTTTAGTCTTTGAGTGTCAGCCAAAATAGAGATTTTGGGAACTAGAACAGGTATGCATAAGTATATGAGCAGGAAAAGGTCCATATCAATGAGGTAAAATGTATTTAAATATTGAGACAAAGAAACCCTTTTCTCCTTTTAATTACGGGGCAGGGGGGAGAGAACATAGATTTTTTAAAAATATATATATTCTTTAGAGAGGTGGTTGGACTAGGAGGTGATTGATGTTCTTTTCGATTCCATGATTCTATCAACTGTGGGAAGCAACAGAGGGGGATGCATTACAAGAGGTACCTTGGTATACTGCAGATTAACTTTGTGCTTGTGTGTACCAGTCAGTCTTTCAAATAGAATCTTGTAAATCATGTTTGTTTCTGTGTGGAAAGCCCAGGAAGGACTGGGTAAAGTACTGATTGTGGCATGTATTTAACATAGTGTTTGCAATGTGTTTGAAAGGAAGCATATCCACTGTGGTTAGTGCCTGTACTCAAACACCTTTTAAAAGTTTGCTTTTGTAAATTTGCATTATAGAGACCTAGTTATTCATCTTCTGTCTCAGTAGAATGCTTCTCTTACTAACTGAGGATGTAGGTCTGTGTGCACCAGCTAGTCTTTTGAGGAGAATCTTTCCCATACTTGCTGGCACACCCCTCTGGCACGCATGGGCAACTGTGGGCTCAACTCTGTAGAATAAGGATTCTTTTATCCCTTTGTCTGACACATTTCGTTTTATGAGTTTGGATAATCCTGTTCTGCAAAAGCAGGCATTGTTATTTTCAATAAAGAGCCTGGATTCACCAGAGCGAGTGTTGTAGGGAGAAGTACAAGGTTTTAGGGCTAGTGCCTCTGTGCTGAGTTTGTACAGGTCTTGTCACCTTGGTGGATGAGAGGTTCAGAAAGAGCAAACAATATTTAAAAAAGAAAGAAAATCCTTTTTTTGTTATACTGAAGTTTCCTTTACTTTGTTTTCTGAGTCTGATTTAAAAAAGATTTAGCCATGTTTGTGCATCATATCTTGGCCCAGATAACCAGGGTTATATCAATTGTGCAACCATAGTTCTATATAGTATTCTTATAGCTATGAGATGGCATATGTCAATTGCCCCCTACTAATTAGTGTGTGTGTGTGTGTGTGTGTGTATGTGAATATACATTTATGATGCATTTGCATTTTCTTTCAATGGACAGAGCAGGGCCCACAGTAGTACTGATGTAAAAAAATTGCTAGTGTGGTTTAGAAACTGTTTTCTAAGTTGGTTGGCCTCTGTTTAGCCAACTTTGTGCAGAAGCAGTGTATAGGGATAAACAAGGTAAGAACTGCTAAAACATACATACTTTTCCCTTTTTCTTTTTAAAGAAGATAGCAGTAAGGCAGTGGTTCCAAAACAGGTTTAAATACGAAGTGGGGGGGGGGTCCTTTGTTGTTTCCTCGAAAGCCTGCCAGGCCTTCCTAAGAAGGCAGCTCCTAAGTGAGGGCACCATTATTGAAAATGCACTGCTGCTGCTGGCCACAAACCCATCATGGGATCTGGAGGGCCCCATACAGAAACAGGGACCCCTTTAACTACTCTAGAACCAGAGTAGAGTGCCTCAAAATGGACCGCTAACAAATTCAAATGTGTCAGACATGCGTCCTGGGACCAAATAAACCTAGTAATTGAGCTGGTGCATTCTTCCAGGGCACCTCTTCATACAGCATATTATTGGAAATTATTGGGTCCATATTGTATAAGACAGCAGCCAGATCCTTTGCACTCAGGAATTATTTATTTGCTACATTAGTATATTAGCAGGTCTAGTTACCCTCAACTACTACCGTGTCAGGTTTCTGCCCTGCTCCAGGGCCTGAAGTGTGCTTGGATGAAGACTCAGGGGAAGTAGCTTTAGAGCTACTGCCAGAATGCCCAACTGGCTGGATGTGAGGCTACTGAGGAGGAGAGGGTGCATGGAAATGCATGGAAGGGACTTCCGGTGAAGCGCCATTCTGTTCAGTCGGGAGCTCTCTCAGCTCTGAGGGGGCTCCGGTGTTTTCGGGTTAGGAGTGACCGCAGCCGTGCTGCGGGCTCCGTTAAAACCTCAGGGGGAGCGTCCTGAGGACCTGGGATCCAGCGGGTACTAGATGTGCTGTCCTGGCTCTTGAGTAGACCTAGTAAGGTCTGCTCAAGCGAGCGGGGCTCCGGTGCAGTACTGAGGATCTACCACTTCCCCGACTACACGAAGCAGCGGCTGCTGGCGGTTTATGAGCGTTTTGCTTTTCCTCGATTTGGATTAAAAAGAAGGACTCTGTAAGTACTGAGCGCAATTTGTTTTTAAAATTTACTGAAATTTGGCTTACAGAGAGAGATCAAAAGAGGAAGTCCGTCTCTCTCTGACAGCGGCAAGATCAAAGTAACAACCAAAAGCTGCAGCCGCAAAAGACTTGCTTTTAAGTGGATCGCTGATTTTGCAAACTGTAGAAAACCCTGTTTGAGGGTAAGACTGAGTATTATGATTTATTTCTTCCTGTGGATTATAAATTAAACGGAGAAGATACCGCTAACCCTCCGGGTTAAGGAGTTCGGGTCAGGCTGTGAATGGCGGCCATTGGGCTGGATTGTAACGTGTATTAGGAAAGTTACTGAAACCCCACCATTTCCTGTTTTTCAAACCTCACGGTGTCCTTGAAGCCGAGAGAATAGAAGACACAACACTGATAGCTTTCCAGCAGAGGCTTTTAGCAGAGTGTGATTTGCTTCAACAGAGATGTGAAGCTCTCAGCAGAGGGTTACTGAAAAGTTTGCCCAGATTGGAACTGTTTTTGCAAATAGTACTATGAATTTACCGGATGAAAAGTTTGCAGAACGGTGTAAAATTACTGAAGAAGAGGAGGACTACAAGGATGTACAACTAGGAAAACAAGAAGGGCTCTTTAAGTGTGAGAGGCTTGGAGCCCAGGGACTGGACAGATTAGACAGCAACAAAGGAAAATGCAACATGTAACAGAGAATGAAGAAGAGATACTTTATGGCTATTTCAGAGTAGTTGCCTACCAAGAAGAAAGATACAACCTGGAAAAGAAGAAGAAACAATTAAGAATATCAAGCCCAGAATTGGGCATGATGGAAACTACAAAAGAAGATGAAGGAGCTGGAAAGAGAGGACTTGGGGGGGGATCTGTGGGGGATGGGAAGGAAAGAGGGAAGGGTTAGAATTGTTAGGAAAGGTATGGGGTGAAGGTAGATTTTTAAAGGGGAAATATAAATAGCTGACCACGAAACTCCGAAACCAGAGGGGAAAAACGGTGTAAGAGAATTGGAAGAAATGTATAATTATTTGAAAGGATGTGACTAATAAATATTTGAAATTGGAATCAGATGAGATTTAGGCTACAGTAATCAGAAGTTAAGTTAAGAGAGGATATAAGAAGCTGGAGTTGTGTAATGCTTATTTTATTAGGAACAAGATTTTAGGTATATGATGATTATGATTTGTAAGATTAAGATTAGTTGTGAGAAAGAAGATTTTACAATGTTACAAAGTTACTAAAGAAGATTAGAAATGAACGCAGAAGAGAGGATGTGAGGAAGTCCCAAAATAATGTTCATAAAGAGGATAAGGATAGATAAATAAGTGTGTGTAAGTTTTCTTTTTTGTATTTTTGTATTGTTTAGTAGTTTTTTGTAGTGTTTGTATTCTGTGTGTTTTTATTGTTAAAATTCAATAAATTTTTATTTTTTAAAAAAAGGAAATGCATGGAAGCACTTGCTCAATCCGGGCCTGGCAATGTAAGCTCTCATCTGAGCTGCATAGTCGCTGAAATAACTGCCCTCATCAAAAGTTCCAGACCTGGGAAAATGTACATACTTTGTGGCTTGCGATTAAACCACATTTTCCTAATTGTGAACTAATAAGAAGCTATAGTCAAGCAAGTCTTGGAAGTCCTTAATTCTGGTGTGTGAACAAAGAGGCAAGGGGACGGAGAGCACAGAGGGCAGAGGCACAACACTAATTCTTGGTATATAGAACGGGAAAGAGATTGTTATGCCTAAAATAAGGTTGCCATATTTCAAAAAGTAAAAACCAGTACACCCCAAAAGTTGTTGAGCTTTTCTTTACAAAAATGCCAAAGAAAGCAATTTTTCAATTGACTTGACTAAGATCCAGGACAAAGCACTGCTTTTCAGAAATCCTACCCATTCCACCTTTGAAATCTTGGTTATGTCCGGGACATATGGCAGCCCTACCTAAAATGGCCCAGAGGGTCAAACCATTATGTTTTTTTAAGCTCGGTAGTGCTGTATTACACTGATTCCTAGAAATAGTTTCTGCAGATGAGAAAAGTTGCATTTGTCTTACAGTTGGCAATAATGCATATGAAGTTGCTGGTGCAAGGCTATTCCCGAATATTTAGTTGTAATTTAAGGCACAATTCCCTCTTAGCTTTTCCATAGTTTTCTGTCTATTGCTGGATGATGTCCAGATGACAGTGCAAATATTGCAGTTTTTATTTTATGACAAAGCTTTTGCACTATTCTGGGTTTCAGCTTCCTCCTGCTATAAACATATTTGCTGGCAATATCATAGCAGTGTCTGACTGGCCTCTTCCCACAAATTTTCAATTTTTGGGTGAGGCTACTATTTTGTTAATGTCTTGGAGAGGTGTGGCGGGACTAAGGTGACAATTGTAAACAGTTTTCTAACCATAAATCTCAAATATAAAAATAAACGTTAAGTTGCTGTTGAATATTCTGGTTCTTGCCAATGACTATGTTCCAGCACTCCTTCTGTATGTTAGAAAGCTGTAGCCACAAAAGTGTCTACTGTATTGGTCTTGTGCTCCAATTCAGTCCTATTTACCGGTATATTTTGAACTTTAAAACTCTAATAAAACTTTTATATCTGACTCTTTTGCCACCCCCAACCCTTTTTAAGTATTCTCTGACTCACTGACTACTCATCTATAGTTAATATAAGGTACTTTTTGTTGTGGTTTGCTAAAATATGGTAGCTATGTGACTCAGATGTAGTTTAGAACGTTATCTTTAAATAATCAAAAACATGCTGTTCCAAACATACAAAAAAGTCCTATGTACTTAAAATAGGAAATGCCTTTAGTTTTGTTTTTAAGTGCATTATTAAAATAGGTTATATAATGATAAATTATTTATACAGTGGCCTTTTACATTCTTTAGGAAACTAGAGAAACTGAGAATTCTGCTATGTTTGCAGAAGTCACAGCCATTATGATTTTTCAGCAACATTTTGTCAGGAAACACAACTTTTACCAAAGCCATTGGTAAAATTAATTTTGTAATATTTTAAAAATATATTTAGGTGAAGTTGCCATCACAAAAGCATCCTTATTCTTGCAGCTGCTTTGAAAATCTTTAATAAAGTTTTGTGTTGTCTTTGTAGATTGCCTTGCCTCTTGGATTATTGATGATAATGGGGGGGGGGGGAGTAGTATGTTTGACTCCAAATCAGAGTATTTGAATCATTTAGCACTAAGTTACGAGGTCTGAAGAAACTAACATTGAATACAGTGTTATATTTCACAACCAGAAGGAATTGGTGAATAATCCTAAAAAAATTGGAAGCATGCATTAGGTTCCCCCCTTCCATTTTAGTATTGTGCAATGTTGCTATAATTTAATACTTCTGGGTTGCAAGAAAATGTCAACACTACATATTATACAACAGATTCCTTCCCCTGCCCCTGCTGCATTTTGTGTGCGTTTGTGTGTGTGTGCGCGCGTGTGTGAGAGAGAGAATTCAAATAGTTTTCACTTTGTTTTTTAAAAAGAATTGTCCCGATCCAAAACTGCTTGGCAAAACATTAAAAACTATGTTAAGATGATTTAAAAACAAAATACGAAAAGACATGCATGTGTCTTGGTTCTGATCTTTAACCTGAATCTTTTTCTAGGTGCTTACCACCACCAGACTTACATGCTTCTCACACAGCACTCTGTTACTATTGAAAGCAGGCTATCAGGGTATTTTCATGTGCTAATGTAGCCATATTTCAAGGTACTTGTGACAGAAATGTTTAAATGCACTTATCACTGAAATGAATTATATGTTTTCGAATCCTTAGTTTGGCCACTAGATACCTCTTCCATGGTTTATGACCAGCTATTTATCTCTGTATCTGAACTTGAAGAAGAAGGCACGAAGGTTCCAAAATGAGGCAGGTGACCTTTCCTTCCAATGCGGTTCTTTCACCTGCTGTTTAGATGTCGATTAGGTTAAAAAATTAGAAGTCTAGATGTATGTCTACGGACCAACATATAATGTGCTCTGACTGTGCAAATGTGAAAAGCTGTAAAAGTATGAAGGGTTCCTCATGAGATGTGATAAAGGCAGCTATGTGTGTTCACAGAAAGCAGGGCATAAATAGATCTGTTTGTGCAATAAAGTTGGGTGTACAGGTAATGGGAAGCTGGAAACTCTCCACCTTACCGCTGTATCTTCCTGAAGACACAGATCAGATCACTTCTAGTATTGGACCCAGACTGTTAAGAGAGCAATAGAGGTAGAGTTCAGTTCTCCTGATCTGGGTTTCTCTTTTGGTATAAGAGAAATAGTAGACATCACACCCTATGTGTAAACATGATCACAGCTGCTATCACATCTGGTCTGGCTCCAAGTATGATCGCCTGATGTTCCCATGATATTGAATACATATACATAATCCAATACTTTTATCTAAATCCAACATATTCTTGTTTCTTGAATGCTTACATTAATTGGATCCTGTTATGAGCTCACATTGCTCTGTCCCAGCTCCTGCCAACCTAGCAGTTCGAAAGCACACAAGTGCAAGTAGATAAATAGGTACCGCTGTAGCGGGAAGGTAAATGGTGTTTCCTTGTGCTCTGGTTTCCATCACAGTGTTCTGTTGAGCCATGCTGGCCACATGACCCAGAAAGCTGTCTGTGAAGAAACGCCGGCTCCCTTGGCCTGAAAGCAAGATGAGAGCCGCAACCCCATAGTTGCCTTTGACTGGACTTAACCATCCAGGGGTCCGTTACTTTTACCTTTTTTCACAAGTTGGATGTTTTAATTTATGTTCTGGAAAAGAGTTCTCTCTCTCTCTCTCTCTCTCTCTCTCTCTCTCTCTCTCTCTCACACACACACACACACAGAGAATGTGATGTGTAAAAGTAATGAATGTCTAAATATTGTAGATTTAGAGTTGGTTAAAAAAATTATCCAGGGTGGTAGTCAATGTTTTGTATTTTATTTTACTATTTCTTTATAAAATTTATATCCTGCCGTTTCTTTCCAAGGACCATGGGTTCACATTTTTCAATGTTCAAGAGTAATGAATTTCTGAATATCTTTGTAGATGTAGAGTAAGAAAAATTAAAATTATTCTGCTATTTTTATCTATAAAATTTATATACCACCCTTCCTATTCAAGGAACCCAGGGTGACATGATCTCATACTCAAAGAAGATCCATTGGCATCAATGGACCAAAGTCAATTAATTTCAGTGAGTCTACTTTGAAAATGATTTAGTTGTAGAATTATATAATTTAGAATTAATAGAGTTGGAAGGGACAACGAGGGTCATCTAGTCCAACCCCCTGCAGTGGAGGAATATTTTGCTCAACGAGGGGCTTTAACCCACCACCCTGAGATCAAGAGTCTCATGCTATAGCAACTGAGCTACTTCCAGCATTTGATTAATCTGTTTAAAATAGTGTGTGGCTCACATCTCCTTGCTGGCAGAGTTCTTAAATTGTGGTGTGGAGGCCTTGTGGGTGTATCCCACAGAGGAAGTTGGGATAAAACTGTTGGTTATAAAGAGATTAAGGGGATTTAAGACAACCTCTCTGGATTGTAACTCAAAGGAGGAAGAACCCAATTATTTCAGATTTGGGGGTTTTCTGAGGAGGGGAAATGAGCTTCACGTCTTAGCACATCAGCTTAAGTGTCAAATCTTTCCATTGGCTGACTGAACCAGTCAGGGTAGCCCTACATAACACTTTGCTTCATGATATTATGGAGAGTTTTCTACCGTTCACATTCATCTCATTACTACACAATATTTCTGGGCAAATAGAGGATTGATTGGCTCTGAACAAGGAGGAAGACAGAATTTTCTGGCAGAACTAAACCTCTGCATTTTTAATTTGGCACAAGAGTAGACCTAAAGAATAAACAACAACAGAAGATGAAGACATGCCAGGATAGTAGGAATTTAGTACTGGAGCCAAGCCAATATCCTTTGATAGGAAAAAGCTCTCTAAATGTTACTTAGAAGAATATTAGTTTGGTTCTGAACACTATTTAAAAAAGGTTGATGAAACATGTCTTCACAGTATGGCAGGTACACTTGCTGACAGATTTGCATGGTGTCTTGTATGTGAGGGGGATGGAATCCATTTGGATCACTAATATTTGAAAGGTTTCCTGCATGAAATCATGCCAGTTTTCTAAATTTAGTTTGTTGTACTTAGAAAATATATTGGATATTCCCATATAGTTGGGGAATCATAGTTCCCCTCATCCTCCTCATTGATCCCAGTGGAGTTACAATACAGTTTAAAAAAAAACAATATCTAGGCTTTGAGTAGTTATTACCAGCTAAACCTTTTGTATGCATTTTTAGAGGAGCCAACCTAAGAAATGTTAGCTTTCTAAAATAATCAGAGGTTTGGAAACTAGTTTAAAGTAGAATTTTAGGTAACTTGTAGGCACTTTTGATAGAATAAAATAGTTTTCAACGTTGAATGACAGTTCAGTAAAGCATGTGGTATCTTCTAAAAAAAGCTCATCTTCCATGTACATGAAATATATATTTTTATTTTTTTAAATATGGAGAAATTTATACTCTATATTCGGAAGTGGTACAGTCCAAGGTATTTACCACATGCTTTAATGAACTGTCATTCAGCCTTGAAAACTATTTTATTCCATCAAAACTTCAAAATTTCCTGGATTCACTATTCAGATGCAGAATAATCCAGTGCTTCAGAGTGAGGTCCTGTTGCCGCTGTCATTATTGATGTACAGGTATGTTAAGTAGCACCAAGTGTGGAAATGGTAGCATTGACGGCTCCATTTATTTCCATGACTGATCCAGCAGAACTTGAATCCTGGCCTGCATTGAACTAGACCCAGACCTTCTGAAGGCTGATGTAAATGGATTATGTGGGGCACTTTTCACGAACATGGGCTTAAAAACTGGTTGCACGTAGAACCAACCTGTAAAACATACAGAAGCTTCAAAAACGGTTCATATTTTTCTACGTTCAAAATGCTGTGTTGGTTAAGGCAAGTGGCTTTGCTGGATCTTGATCCTTTAGTGTGTTTCACATAATGAAAGATGGCAGGATCCCCAAGAATGTGCTCTATGGGGAGCTGGTTCAGGCAGACCAAGTCTGTGTTACAAAGATGTCTGCACATGAGACAATGAAGGCGGGCAACATCAACCCCGCCGTGTGGTAATCCTTTGCAGATGACCGCAGTGCATGGAGACAGATAGTCATGTTGTGTATCCTCAGCAGTGACCAGAGGAGAAATGACCGCAGGGAGGAGCGCAGAGCGAAGAAACGCCATGTTGCATCTGCAGCAGCACAACTGGATAACTTCATCTGCCCCAGCTGCAACAAAACGTGTCTCTCCTGTATCGTGCTCTACAACCACAGCAAGCACAGCAACTGTCCAACAGTTTGACTTAACCCCCCAGAGCGCGCTCCTCCATTGTCTCTCGCGTTAGACGGATGCCAACAACAACAACAACAAAAGTGTGTTTCCTAGTGATGGGTCAAAGGTCCCTCTTATTTTAATTGGAACATTCATCTCTCTATGAAAGAAGGAATTTCCACTGTTTTATGTGTGTGTGTGTGTGTGTGTGTGAGAGAGAGAGAGAGAGAGAGAGAGAGAGAGAATTTCACAGCCTTTGGGGTGGCAGCTTATCTTACTTTGTAAATGAGCCAGCTAAGTGTAGTTCCCGCAGTCCTATTTTTTTACACTTAAAGAAACTGCTTGTCTTGTCACTGATCAGAGCTAGCATAACTTTCTGCTCCCATAAGCTCCAGAGTCCTCCTTTCCTTCCTGTCCCAGTCAGATCCTTATGGAAATGATGCTACATGATCAGGCTTAGGAATAGGAAAAGAGAGCCAGAAGGAACTCGGGAGCCTTTAGAGATAAAGAGAGGCTTGCCAGGCATGATTTGTGGTCAGTGATGCTTATTTAAGTATAAAAAATGGGTGGGTGGGTGAGGAAGTGCTATTCATGTCCAGGCTTCCCATAGGCATCAGGTTAGCCACTGTGAGATCAGGATGCTGAACTAGATGAGCCACTGGCCTGATCTAGCAGGATCTTCTTAGGATGATGTGTTCGTTGGCAGCTCATCTATAAAGAAAGACGTTAAGTCTCCTAAATTCTCGGAAATTTCTCCCACCTCATCACATTATTTTGGAGTCTTTTTTCTCTGTTCATTGTCAATGGCTAAAAGCAGCACTGCTGAAAATATTTGCCTAGCTAGCTCTGTTATGGGATTCCTTGTTCCTGTGAGTAAAATAGCCAATATGCCTCAGTAAAACTACTTGTCATATAGCTATTATAAAGAAATGTTTGTATGCAAAAGACCTATTGTGTTAGGCAAATGTGTTACATACTTAAAGGTGTTGCTATTGGAACTAGTAGGCTGAGGTGCTTTGGGTAGCTAAATATTTGAGCATATAACATAAAGTAAAAATGGGGTGGGGGAATAAAACCAGCATGTTCCAGTAAATGGCTCTGAAAATTTCTGAATGCAAAACTAGGAAAATAAGCTGGTATCGGTCCAAGGTAACGACATTTTGCTGGAGTGTAGTGTAAAGAACGGTCTATATCATCTCTTTTCCACACCTGCACCTTTGCATTCCTTGCTTCAAAAGTCTTCTGTAGTCAGGATATGTTGTTTTTTTTCAATTCAGTAAGTTTATACTAACCAGAGTTCTCCAAGTTTGTGGACTGTATTTGACTAATGGTTTGTTCCTTCCTGCTGGCCTAACACTCTCCTTAACTGTCAGTGAGGCAAAAAGTTATTTGTTCAAAGGAACACAGACTTCATAGACTTCAAAATGCAATGGAGGTTTATTTAGACCAAACTGCCATTTCAAAAATGTACACCTGCCCTGGATGTTTGTTTGAAAATTCATTCAAATTGCATTTTAAGATATTGAAGGTCAGGTTTTGATTTTGATTTTGATTTTTTCTGCCTCATTCTAGTGAACATGTATTTGTAGGTACACAGTGCTCGGTCTTAAAGACTACAAAACAGAGTATCAGTGATGTCTGTTCTAATAATGGAAAATAACACTTAGCTTTAAATCATTTTACTGTATACCTTAAATTTAGGCTTTATGTGGTTACAGTTTTTCAAAGTTTTTATGATTATCATTTTGAGATCTTTACTATTGTGGAGGATTCTATCTCTCTCTCTCTCTCTCTCTCTCAATCCCCAACTTACTTGGCCCAGGCTGGAAATCTGAGAAACTGTTGTGGGCTCCACAAATTAATTTCACAAAAAACCCTGTGATGCTCACGCCCTGCAAGCCACCTATATACACCCCACAAAAAGGAAAAAAGAGACAAAAAACAGGGAACATCCCCCCCCCCTAAACAGGCAACACTCTCAACCAAACAACAACAAGGCAACTCCACACAATTTAAAATAGTGTTTTAAACTATAAATTTAAAACCTTCAGTTTAAAACTGGGAGGGGACCTTGTAGGGCACCAAAGGGACTGTGTAAAAGTTAGGGTAAACCTTGGTTACAGCTTGTGGCTGGTCTGGAGAGACCTAAACCATTAGAACCTTGGCTTATATCAGCACCAAAATGGACCGCGAAGGAGCAGAGCAGCTGCAGGTTCCTTTCTGGAAGTCCCCTACCCCGCCGGCTCACACAGTTGCAATTAAGTCATAGTTTGGCACATTATGACATGTGAATCACGCCACTGAGTTGCACATAAAACGTTCAAGCTCTTCTGCAATATAGTTTTGCTACCATTGGCTAGTACATGTAACATAATGAAGCATGACCTACCTAACTCAGAAAGGCTTATACAATTTTGTGTGTGTCAATGTTTCTACAGATTCGTGAGGGAATGCTTATAAACTTTCAAAAGCAGGTAAGCCTCATCAAGGCTACCTGCTACTCCTGTAGGGATGTTTTCCCAGTTCATGACTCCCTTTCTTTTAGCTATGTAGAACTAGCCAACTCAGTATTGCTTGATTTTCAAAAGTGAACTGGATTCAGTTATTGCCTGACTCTGCAGCAAGACTCCTCGTGTGGATGGGAAGCTAATATTGTTCATGCTAGAAAGAGGCCAGTGCGGTACATATTTTGTAAAGAGGTTTTAGCTGATTTTTTAACATCTGGAAAGGTGATTTATGGGAAAGAATTCTAAAGCAGAAATGTTTTAGTTTTTTCTCTTGCTTTTAATGGAGTCGTGGGAGAAGGTATTTGGGTTTTCTTATTTACATTTATCTATCTTATCTATCCACGTTTCAAGGATTTCCATGGCATTGACATTTTCATTTGAGGAATTTGAAGAATGTTCAATTATATATATGCCATGAAACATATTTACTCTTTTCATGTTGTGTTCTGCCAACTTGTTCCTGCCTGCCAAAGTTTAAACAGAGCTGTTACAGCAAGAATTTCTCTCCTCCTCCCCGCCTCAATTCTAGGGAATTATAACAAAACTCTTTATTTTATCTTGTGGATTATTTCTTGCCTGTATTTAATTTATGTATTACTTTCATTAATGGTGATACCTATTTAAAATTTCCAGTAAAACGGGAGCGTTACTTTAAATACACGTTCTAGGCAGTTCCCAGTTTTTCTCCCATTGTAACAAGTCAGGATTTAAACAGATGTCTGAATAACTTTGCTGGTAGCAGGAAATTCTCAGACCTCTTCGTTACTTATTGAAATGACCTATATTTACAGCAGATGGAGGGGAATTTCATTTACCCCATTATTGAAAGTAAAGCTTTTCTCGGTTGCGAGATTTTGTCTCTGTGTTGCGCTGTAGTCTATTTTTTAAGAACACTTATTTTTTATAGTAAAATTGTTTTAGGCTTGTTCTCAGAGGACATAATTCGGACATATCTCTTGAGTTGCAACTTAAGCACAAGACAACCTCTATATGTGTGGGGAGCAGGAGCCGTTCAATAGACCATAAGCAGAAAGTAACAATAATTCAGCATGTTTTACATCCAAGTGTTCTCTGGAAGCTTTTTAAAAACAAAACCCTTTTCTCCTTGAACATTTTCCTTCCAGTTATCAGTAATGGAGGAGAGAGATGGCACCATTTTCTATAGGTCTCACTAAAACAACTTCCTGACATATTGACGTGCCAGCTTGTGGTACTGTTTTTGTTCAAGAAGTCAAAAGGGACCCATTTCTCTGAAAACCTTATTGGCTACTGTGATGTCAGCAAAGCCTGGGGCCCTGCTGTGAAATTGCAAAGTATGAAGAGAGATTTAGTTGTAGATTCTGCAAAATGACTCCCAGGTGTTCTGTGTACCAGCACAGGTAGAAATTACGGCTTATTGCTTTTAATGTAAGTTTGATTGGAATGTAACTAATTACACACAAGGTAAAATAACACAACAACAATGCATGAGCATAGCTATTTAAAAAGCAATACACCGCACTTCCATTAATCAAGATATTATAGAAAAAACACAGTGGACTTGATTGGAGCTACCGGTATCTAAGGGATGCATTTCTTTTTCTTTTTTTCCTACCCATAAGTAAAAAAACTCATCCATAATAGTTCCAAGTTGTTTTGTTGCCCACTATCTTTAGAGAAGGGGACGACAGAGGATGAGATGGTTGGACAGTGTTCTCGAAGCGACTGGCATGAGTTTGGCCAAACTGCAGGAGGCAGTGGAGGATAGGGGTGCCTGGCGTGCTCTGGTCCATGGGGTCACGAAGAGTCGGACACGACTGAACAACAACAATCTTTAGTATCTTGGTTCCTAGAATTGTAGCCTTTGACACTTCTTTTGTGAACGGTATTAAATCTGATGAATCAGGTTTATCTGACTTTCACTAATGCATTCAAGAAAGCCTTGCTGTTGCAGAAATTATAGTGTGTGTGTGTGTGTGTGTGTGTGTGTGTGTGTGTGTGTTTTATGGTGCTGCTGAGTTGTTTTAGGACACAAATTATGATACCTTATAGAAAAGTCAATTTCTTCAGCCCATGAAAAAATGTAGGTGAGCTGTAGCTATGCCACATTTCTTCCTTGCTTCAGAACAAAATCATAAATTTGAAGAAAAGGGGGGGGGGGAAAGTACGTTGCCAATGTAATTTTGTTCCTGTCCCCAGTATTCTGCTTCTTCCAAATTGGGTTGGAGTTGACGCTTATGTAATAGGGAAAAAAGTACTTAGCACTTAGTGATTCATAACTATTAACTGATTATTTATTTATTGTAATGCGGACAAATACGCTCACTAGGGATGAAGCTGAGAACATCAACCCATTTTCTGTGTGATTTAACCCAAACTGAATTCTTACCTTGTGTGTGTTTGGGGGAACGTGAATGGCTAGCTTAATTTAACTCTTTAGTGCTCACAGTTTAGTTGCATTTCCCCTCCAGTTTCCCATAATATAAACCTCAAAAGGAAATATGTTTGTAATACATGTATACATGTACAAAATACAGGGAGTTTCCATCCATGTACTGTATCATTAAGGGTATGACTTGGCATGTGCCCTCAATTTTAGCAGTTCTTCATTACCCAGGGGAGAATATTGGTTGCTGATGTGAAAGCATTAGCTGATTAGGCATATCGTTCAGTTGTTCATTAGTGTCTTTTTAAAAGAGCAAGTAATACTTGTGAATTTTAATGTTTCCTTCAAGTAGAATGAACAAGTATAAAAATCTGCTAGTTACTAATATATTTAAACTTACAACATGTTTTATCCCACACATTCAACTGTATTTAAATTTGTTGGTTGAAATCGTTCCTTGCTCACCCGTAGCGACTTTTAGTACCTTTACAAGAGTCCCTTAGCTCCAAAACACTACAAAATGACCCTTTGGAGCATATTCTTTTAATCTGTGCACATTTCATATGCTCTTTGTTTAGACAGAGAGAAAGAGATTAGCATGGAAAGCAAACCGGGACAATGAGTACATCCTGTGCCTGCAAAACAATGTTGCTTAGCATCATCTACTGTGGAATATATATGTGTATCTGTTTTGGCTGAACAGAAATATGAAAAGATTGTCATCTTTGTAAATGTAGCAAGAAAACTAACCAACCTGGGGACAGAGCATAGCCCCTTCAAAATGTTTTTGAAAATATGATTAGTTGATGGCTCTTTCATCATAAATGCAATGCCCTGAGGACTTATTAATGCTTCGATAGCGTTGCAGTGAGGACATCAGTGCAGTCCTCTTTAATAGCTTGCTGGCTTGAACCCCAATACATAATGTTCTTGTAATAGTTTATGGGTGACTGCAGTAAATTGGTAGTGAATGTATTCCATTTTTTTGGCTTTGGTTCTTATCTGATCTGCTGGTGGAACATTTTGTCCTTAGAATTTTCTATTATAAAGGCAATTGATCTACTTCTGGGTATGCTCAATTTTTGTGTGGTGTTATAACTTTTTTTTTTTTAAAGAAAAGTTCCATATTGTGAGATTGAGAAAGTAGAACAACATCAGAACCCAACAAGAAAACCTGACATGTTCAAATCCATCCACTCATACTAATGTTCTCCAGACATTGCCAAATAGGCAAACATTTTCTTTCCCCACTTTTTTGGCTGCTTTGGTTTGTTCAGACAATACTTCAGAAATTGTCTTTGTCCGCAAATGGCAACATTACTTCACATAAGTTAATTTTTAACCCAAACAATTTCTTTAAACTCTGCTAAATGGCTTTGTGCATTGCTGTTTTTTTGTTTGTTTGTTTTTTTGCTTAATATGTTGGATGCTGAACAAAGAGTTGAGTCTGAGATAGGGATCCTTCTAGAGATGGAAGCTGATTCGACCTGCTCTGTTCTGAATGAAATAAAAGCCACCGCATTTTTCACATAAATCACAGAGAGACGAGCCAGTTATCCTTTGATGACCTTAGCACCTGTGAATTTAGAACTAAATCCTACTATTTATTAACAGTTAGATTCAATTTTCTATCCTCATTTTTACATTAGGTTTTGTTGAAGCCAGTGTGAAGAAAAACTTAGTGTGGGGCACAGTACATTACTGCTACCTAATAAAGCACCAACTATAAAACTGCATTCTTACTAGAGGAAGTGGATTTGTAGCCTGCTCTGTATGTGCACATATGTTTGTAAATAGGATTTGGAATACAATTAGCGGGTTTCCCCCCAACATGAAATACAAGGGAAAGACTATGAACATAGGAAGCTGCTGTATACCAGGTCAGACCACTGGTCCATTTTATTTTGTTCAATATTGTCCACGCTAACTGGCAGCAGCTCTCCAGGTTTTCATATGGGATATTCTAAGCCTTACCTACAGATGTCAGGGATGCAGCCCTGGGACCTTTTGCATCCAGATGCTCTGCCACTGAGCTATTACCCTTCCCTTCCTGAATACTTCTGGTACCATGTTGCAGGAATGATGACCATGTAACTACTGTGTTCAATCTACACCTGGAAAGAAAAAGGTGAAAGCCCTGCACACGCAATACATTTGAGACATAGTGTACACCAACTCCAAGTTTATACAAATCTAGCTCCATCATTTCCTTTAATCTGTCTTTCTTGCGGATATAAGTAAGTTTTCAGGAATAGTTGACTTTAGGCACAAAGAAAAAAGGAATTAAAAAAATCAAAGCAAATATTAAGTAATCAAATGAGCTACTAAATACTCTTAAAAATCATCTGTGAGAAGGCAGCACGCAAAGGAAGTGTGCAAAGTTAGCAACCAGCAACACAAAATAAAGTGGGTCAATATCCTGAAAGAGAGATTAAAATGGTATGGAAAAGATGGCATGAGATAACTGTGCAAAAAGTTAAACTAACAAATGCAGATATGTTCACTAAGTTCCTGTTAGCAACTTACATAGTGAGAAATTTTTATACCCCTGCAAACTTATGCTTATAAGTGTGTTAATAGCATGGTTTGGATGCATAAGTTACATATACCCAAGTGAGTAGAGTGGTAGATTGATTTATGACCTTAACCATGCTGTGATCATAGGCATAATAGCTGCAATCAACACAGTTTGATTGGTTTTACTGATCAGTGTGAACTAATTTTATTTCCATTATTAAACTATCTTTAAAAGATAATGTTAAATGCTACCTTTAGGCCTAGATTTCAGCATAATGCTTATTAGTCTTTTTATCCTCCTCCTGCAAATACTATTACAGATCTAGAACACTGCTATATAACGCACTCGGGGGGCTGCCTTTGTCCAGTAATGGTAATAGGCTTGCAATTGGTTGCTAAAATGTGTGTTATGTTGCTTCAAAGGAAATGGGGGGGGATGGGACAAGTTCACCTGCACTTTATTACAACTGATACATAGTGAGACAGTAATTCTGAGGAGCAATATGTGTAAGTATATTATAGCATTAATTTAAAAACCAAATGCTGTTTTTCCATTTTTATTCAAGCATTCCCTTCATGCTTCTTCACATCATGCTGACCCAATGACCAGTTTTCAGTATTAAACATTGACTATAAAGATAAGTATCCACATATACTGACATACAGTGCACAGTTGACACTTAGAGTGCCTCCAGGCACTACAAAATAATTCTAGGTCAAGATAAAAGCTTTGCCAAAATAATAAATTTACCAAGCAGATAGTGCAAGCTACCTTCAGAACTGAGCCTTGAGTTAAATGAGACCCTGGACTTAGCTTCAGAACAGCCCTGAGATTAAAAACATCCATTAAAACAGAAAGTACACCACCTGCTCCATGGGTATTGCCTTCTCTTTCCCCCTGAACTTGTAGTTTCCAGGTGCATTATTAGGGAGTACCAGTCAGCTACAAGTTACAATATTTAAACATGCCTGACTGAACATGGCTTTGGGTTCGAATGCTTGAAAGGGCCAATGGCTGGCAGAAGACCATTTACTTGGAGTGAGGAGAGGAGCGGAAGTCAGCCACAGGTCTTGGGGTACCCTTGGCAATGTGCCTTTGTGTTCCCCCACCTCCCACCCCACAGTATGAGCAGCAAGCCTCTGGCTCTCCCCATAGCCCTGGTGGACTTATTAGGAAACAGCAGGTAGCATTTGGGGAGCAGTGCTCATCATGCAGTGCAGACGCGCACAGGTACTTAGCCAGCATTGCCACCACACTCATTTATCCACAATGCAATGCCTGTAACACATGTATTGTATTGTGAGAAAATTCGCATAATGCAGGGTATGTACTTCAGTGGCGGACGCAGCACTGAAAGGAGCACTAGGCCTAAGTACCTGGATTCACTAGCTCCCATGTTGGTTTCCATGTAGTGCTCATGCATCACACTGTATTGGGAGATTCACACGGCAGGGGCACCAACAAGTCCTAATGCCCAGGTGCTGATACTCCTGTCAGTGCCTGCCATGTGATGGTTGGCCTTGCCAGAGACCCACCACTTGCCTAAGAATACAATGTGATGTGCTGGTGCAGGCCTGGGAGAAGCTGTAATGTTGATATTTGTTTCCCCTCCTATTACCCTCAGCTGCTTAATGCTTCTCGTTTCACTGAATTCATGGGACAATGACCATTAATCTGAGGCAGTGTAAAGTGGCATGTTAGAGAGAGAAGTAGGAGTAATAGTAGGAGTGGATTTAGCACTTTGAATGGAAAAGCCAATACTTCCTTCCTTTCCGAAGGAAATTCCAAGCAGTGACACGCATAGTGGGACATGGTTCTTGGCTTTTCAGTTAAGTGAAGAGGAGAAGGAACCAGAGGGGAACTAATTCCAAGGGTAATAAAAGCATGCAGCATGCAAGAGGGAAATGACTCTGGGTGGGGTGCTACAAATAACTTGAACATTCTGACTCTAGTTGGTACAGTACTGTAATTCCAGTCGTTTTCATATATGCCTGCTACAGCTTATGTGTATTTTGAAATTAGCAAAAATATTTGTGTGTCACTCCCAATAGAAAGCACCGTTCCCCTGCAAACCTGCTTTCTGACTGCCTCTTTACTTTAATAAACAAGTTCCCCATCTGTTACATTAAACATGTTAATATAGGTCTACAAAGTACAATGACACCTAGTGCTTAAAATACCCAAATGAAATGTCAGAGTCCAATTGCATATACAGAGTTCAAAAGTGGCAGTGTCCTGAATCCACCTCTGCTACTAAAAGGCCATTTAATAATCCACGTAAGTATCTCACAGACGTTCTTAAGTAATTGGCATGTGTGGGACCAGATGTAGAGATACAGTTACAGCAAATCCTGGCCAAAGCTTTTTAACCACACTATTGCAACCACATTTCAACTGTGGGTTGTTGTTGCTTTTGTTTCCTCCTATGCAATCGAGCTCTGAGATTTACAGGGACATACGACTTTCTAAAACAGATATCTAAGACTTGTAGCTCTTGACAAAATCAGTAAAATCCAATTGATGAAAGTAGGAACGGTTCCCCTGGCAAACCAAAACATGCCTCTAACACTGGGTATCCCAGTGTTGTAGTTTTACAATTCAGTACACAAGTGAGCTGCTGCTACCTACAGTATTCTTGTGGGCAATTATTGTGTTTATAATAAAGATACAGTATATGTTCCTGTTCATTTAGATTACTGTAACAACAAAAAGTTGAATAAAAGGGTTTTTATATTATTTGTATCTTTTGTTTTTTCTTCTTTGTATCCATGAGTTGTTTTTTAATTTACATTGCATTGTGAAGGAAACACCTTATCTTAAGTTTGTGGTTTACTCTACCATTCAAATTTTGCATTGGCACAAAAGGTTTGTTCATCTGTGTTTTGGCTCTGTTTGCTATGAAGTTTATGTGCAAAACACAGAGAAGAATACTGAGCACAAATGTGTGCACTAAATAGAATTCTTCTGTGTAACTGATTTCCAAGGATTATTTTCAGCAGGGAGAACTGTTTTCTCTGCACAAAAACGAGCTGTTCTTTACAGATAAGTGTTCTATAGTTTGCAAAAGGTTTTTTTAAATATATATTATACAAAATCAAAAACATTTTAAACAACAGCTGCGTGAGATAAAATATGTACAATACTGTGCGGAGAATTCAACACCCTTTTGAGAATTCAAGCTAAGGGTCAAGGTTTCATCACTGAGACCCAGTTCATATGTCATGGCAAACCACAGGCTCAGGAAACTATAACTTATTGCGAACAAGGAAGTGTGCTGGTATATGTTGCTCAAATCACACCACCCATCTCCATACTGTGTTGTGCTGAGAAGAAGCAAACCAGCATGCCAAATTGGCATTATGACTGAGCCAGCAGGACCATGGTTTTTTTTTGGGGGGGGGGGTTCTTATTTGGGGGAGTTTCAGCATTATGCATAGTTCCTGACAATTATATGAAATAATTTATTAAAGATGCAGAAATCTTGGTGCAGAATCTGGTGCAGAATCTTGGGTTAGTATAGATTTGTTTTATCTAGATTGTAAACTACAGGCACCAAAAGAAACTAGCTAAAACAGTTTCCATTACAATATAAAGCAATTGAATTTAGAATATCAACAGCCTCTTTAACCTGTCTTCATCTGCCTGTAATTGAAACAGAAAATATGAAATACAAAATCTGTAGCAAAAAGCATAGCTATTGTCTTTTTAAAAAAATTAAATCTAGAAAGACATACCAAAATATACAAAGTTGATTTTTATAAATCAACTTTGGCTCACTCCTTTCCACATACTACTTATTTCTGAAAGGTGCATTCGGGTGTTACATCTGTGTTAAATTCTAGAATTCTATAAGGTTATATTTTATCGTATTTGAGGGGTTTTATTCTATATCAATGTCATCAGCTTCCTGACTGATATGGAATCCCCCGTGTGTGTGTGTGTGTGTGTATTTAAATTCCATCTATTGTGTAAAAGGGCCTTCTTTTCACAGTAGTCTGTTTTTGAGCATTGAATGAAGCATAAAAGATGTCCCGTGGACAGTTGAGAGGGATAAAATCTCCCCTTATAAACCATGGAGATTATCCTTTGATACTTGCTGTAGCGTCTGATGTGATGGGAAACGTCTGTAGAGCCCCTAGTACCTTACCCTGGACATGAAATAAATAGATTTAATAGAAAGTGAATCATGTGAGGTGGCTCGAAGTGGCCTTTCTACCCAGTTTGCTCAACTCCAGTTACTAACAGGCTTGTAACAAGAACATGAAGTTCAAGTTAATGCAGCACGCTCAATGGCTTTTCTGTAATCCCTGACCTGAATGCTTTGAGCATGTACCTAACCGTTGCTTTTTTTTTTTTTTGCCAACAATTGAGAGTAGAGGAGAGAGCTTTGCACATGCACTCAGAGTTTGGCACTTCAGGAATAATAGTCTGCTCATGTCTAGAAGGACAAATAGATCTCCTTTAGAAGTGAGAAAATGGGTTATTGTGAGTGAAAGCTGCAGTATACCATTGTGTGTTCTCCAGTGAACTGTTTCCCATGACGTATGTGGCAAGAGTGCTAAAATGTCTTACCCTGCTCTATATTGGTTGCAGTGAAATTTCAGAAATGACAAAATTTTCATTTGCTTATACTAAAAAAATGAGTGCACCCATGAAAAAGATTTGCAAGGCTCACCAATTCAATATTATAATGGTGTTAAGCACACATGGACTTGAGATTATATTTTAAAGATATATTCAAGTTTCCTGATTTTATTATGTTGTTTGTTGTTCATATTTTTATTTTTCCCCATTTACTTGTTTAAGACAAGCTATTTTGATCCTCTGTCTTCCCAAAGTACCATTTATTTATTTATTAATTTATTAATAATATTCATATATGCAGTCTCAGTAATTTTTTCCTATTAATGTAAAGTTCAGGTTTTGTGCTGCTGACACATGCACATCCTTTCCAGTCTTAAATGACACAAAAGTGAATTAAGAAGGGAATTAATTAAAGTGACAGCCCAATCCCCTGCATTTTAAGTACCTCCCACTGAGGTCAGTAGAGTTTAGTTCCAAGTAAGCAGGCATAGGTTTGCAGCCTAAATACTAGTTATTTTGACATACAGAGTTTTATATTTGAGGATATGTCCCCAAGCACTGCTCTTGAAGCAGAAAGAGGTGGTAGAACCCTCTGGTTGTACCACTCCATAGTATATCTAGGGGGTCACATTTTTTTTAAAGCTCCTTCACTTTAATATTCTCCCTGATGCCATAACTTTCTGTTTGAATGGAATGGTTTTGCATTGTATGGGTTTGGTTCTACATGAAGGAAGCATTTCAAAATGGTGCTCATTCCCCCCAGAGTCTTTAGTGATATGTTCCATTTTGTGGCTTTAGGATTATTTCACCTCTTTAGTTAATGTTTGCTCATTCGCATGGACATGCACATGATTAAAGTGTGGATGGAAGGGGACAGAAGATGGCAAGCTCCAACCCAACAATGTTGTGCATATTGTGACCCCCTTCACTTTTCCAATCTTGTGTGATTGGGGAATCATGCTTTATCTTTGCTCCCACTCATGCAAAGGATTTTATTTGTGTTCACGTGAATGAGACAAGAAGTCCCTTGCAGAACTTCTGTGCTCAGCACAATAATAGTCAGGGACTGAACATATGTGGCAAGGTGCATGGGAACACTGGGGCATAGTTTGCATGTGCATTCATTGCCTAGTGAATAGATACAGAACTCACATGTGTCTGAGCAAGCCTGTTCTGTTGCCTGTGCAGAGCCGAATATCCAATGAGCACTGTTACTATGAAGAGTACATTCTTCAACATTTTCCAAATATTTTCAGAATGAACACAAGTGTGGTATAGTGGTTAAGAGTGGTAGACTTGTAATCTGGTGAACCGGGTTCGTGTCTCCGCTCCTCCACATGCAGCTGCTGGGTGACCTTGGGCTAGTCACACTTCTTTGAAGTCTCTCGGACCCACTCACCTCACAGAGTGTTTGTTGTGGGGGAGGAAATGAAAGGAGAATGTGAGCCGCTTTGAGACTCCTTCGGGTAGTGATAAAGCGGGATATCAAATCCAAACTCCTCCTCCTCCTCCTCCTCCTCCTCCTCCTCCTCCTCCTCCTCCCATGGTGTGTAGCAAGGTGGTAGAGCACATGCCTTGCATGCAAAGATCCCAGATTCAATCCCTGGTGTCTCCAGGAAGGGCTGGGAAATGAACCCATTCCTGCCTGGAACCCTGGTGAGCCATGTGTCTCAGTGTCAACAGTGCTGAGCTAGATGGTCTGACTTAGAATATTAGGAATACAAGAACCAGTTTATGCTGAGGTCCACCTCTGAGGGACTTCTGGCGGTTCCCTCACCGCAAGAAGTGAAGTTACAGGGAACCAGGCAGAAGGCCTTCTTGGCAGTGGTGCTCACCCTGTAGAATGCCTTCCCATCAGATGTCAAGGAGGTAAACAACTACACAACTTTTAGAAGACACCTGAAGGCAGCCCTGTATCAGAAAGTTTTAAATGTTTGATGTTTTATTATGTTTTTGTATATATTGGAAGCTGCCCAGATGGTGGTGTATAAATAATAAAGTAGTAGTATTAGTACCGTAGTAGTAGTTGTTGTTTTTCCTTTCGAAGCGAAAGGAAAGTCCAATGCTGTAAAGAAAAGTATTGCATAGGAACCTGGAATGTAAGAACCATGAACCTTGGTAAGCTGGATGTGGTAAAAAATGAGATGGCAAGAATAAACATTGACATCCTAGGCATCAGTGAACTAAAATGGACAGGAATGGGCGAATTCAGTTCGGATGACTATCATATCTACTACTGTGGGCAGGAATCCCGTAAAAGAAATGGAGTGGCCCTCATAGTCAACAAAAGAGTGGCGAAAGCTGTACTGGGATGCAACTTCAAAAATGATAGAATGATCTCGATACGAATCCAAGGCAGTCCTTTTAACATCACAGTAATCCAAGTTTATGCACCAACTACCAGTGCTGAAGAAACCGAAATTGATCAATTCTATGAAGACTTACAACACCTTATAGAAATGACACCAAAGAAGGATGTTCTTCTCATTATAGGGGATTGGAATGCTAAAGTAGGGAGTCAAGAGATAAAAGGAACAACTGGCAAGTTTGGCCTTGGAGATCAAAATGAAGCAGGGCAAAGGCTAATAGAGTTCTGTCAAGAGAACAAGCTGGTCATCACAAACACTCTTTTCCAACAACACAAGAGACGACTCTACACATGGACATCACCAGATGGGCAACATCGAAATCAGATTGATTATATTCTCTGCAGCCAAAGATGGAGAAGCTCTATACACTCAGCAAAAACAAGACCTGGAGCTGACTGTGGCTCAGATCATCAGCTTCTTATAGCAAAATTCCAGCTTAAACTGAAGAAAGTAGGAAAAACCACTGGGCCAGTAAGATTCAATCTAAATCAAATTCCTTATGAATACACAGTTGAAGTGAAGAACAGGTTCAAGGATTTAGATTTGGTGGATAGAGTACCTGAAGAACTGTGGATGGAGGCTCGTAACATTATACAGGAGACAGCAACGAAAACCATCCCAATGAAAAAGAAATGCAAGAAAGCAAAGTGGCTGACCAATGAGGCCTTACAAATAGCGGGGGAGAGAAGACAAGCAAAATGCGAAGGAGATCGTGAAAGATACAGGAAATTGAATGCAGATTTCCAAAGAATAGCAAGGAGAGACAAGAGGGCCTTTCTAAACGAGCAATGCAAAGAAATAGAGGAAAACAACAGAATGGGAAAAACCAGAGATTTATTCAAGAAAATTGGAGATATGAAAGGAACATTTCGTACAAAGATTACCACAATTAAGGACAAAAGTGGAAAGGACCTAACAGAAGCAGAAGACATCAAGAAGAGGTGGCAAGAATACACAGAGGAATTATACCAGAAAGATATGGAGGTCTCATACACCCCAGGAAATGTGGTTGCTAACCTTGAGCCAGACATCCTGGAGAGTGAAGTCAAATGGGCCTTAGAAAGCCTTGCTAACAACAAGGCCAGTGGAAGTGATGATATTCCAGCTGAACTATTTAAAATTTTAAAAGAGGATGCTGTTAAGGTGCTGCACTCAATATGCCAGCAAGTTTGGAAAACTCAGCAGTGGCCAGAGG
Organism: Lacerta agilis; assembly: GCF_009819535.1. Lineage (NCBI taxonomy): Eukaryota > Metazoa > Chordata > Lepidosauria > Squamata > Lacertidae > Lacerta > Lacerta agilis. Next base: position 29,965,938 of record NC_046315.1, read on the forward strand.
ATTGGAGAAGATCCGTCTACATCCCAATCCCAAAGAAGGGCAGTGCCAAAGAATGCTCCAACTACCGCACAATTGCACTCATTTCACACGCTAGCAAGGTTATGCTTAAAATTCTACAAGGCAGGCTTAAGCAGTATGTGGACCGAGAACTCCCAGAAGTGCAAGCTGGATTTCGAAGGGGCAGAGGAACCAGAGACCAAATTGCAAACATGCGCTGGATTATGGAGAAAGCCAGAGAGTTCCAGAAAAACATCTACTTCTGCTTCATTGATTATGCAAAAGCATTTGACTGTGTCGACCACAGCAAACTATGGCAAGTTCTTAAAGAAATGGGAGTGCCGGATCACCTCATTTGCCTCCTGAGAAATCTCTATGTGGGACAAGAAGCTACAGTTAGAACTGGATATGGAACAACTGATTGGTTCAAAATTGGGAAAGGAGTACGACAAGGCTGTATATTGTCTCCCTGCTTATTTAACTTATATGCAGAATACATCATGCGAAAGGCTGGACTGGATGAATCCCCAACCGGAATTAAGATTGCCGGAAAAAATATCAACAACCTCAGATATGCTGATGATACTACCTTGATGGCAGAAAGTGAGGAAGAATTGAAGAACCTTTTAATGAGGGTGAAAGAAGAGAGCGCAAAATATGGTCTGAAGCTCAACATCAAAAAAACTAAGATCATGGCCACTGGTCCCATCACTTCCTGGCAAATAGAAGGGGAAGAAATGGAGGCAGTGAGAGATTTCACTTTCTTGGGTTCCATGATCACTGCAGATGGTGACAGCAGTCACGAAATCAGAAGACGCCTGCTTCTTGGGAGAAAAGCAATGACAAACCTAGACAGCATCTTAAAAAGCAAAGACATCACCTTGCCGACAAAAGTCCGTATAGTTAAAGCTATGGTTTTCCCAGTAGTAATGTACGGAAGTGAGAGCTGGACCATAAAGAAGGCTGATCGCCGTAGAATTGATGCTTTTGAATTATGGTGCTGGAGGAGACTCTTGAGAGTCCCGTGGACTGCAAGAAGATCAAACCTATCCATTCTCAAAGAAATCAGCCCTGAGTACTCACTAGAAGGACAGATCCTGAAGTTGAGGCTTCAGTACTTTGGCCACCTCATGAGAAGAGAAGAATCCCTAGAAAAGACCCTGATGCTGGGAAAGATGGAGGGCACAAGGAGAAGGGGACGACAGAGGATGAGATGGTTGGACAGTGTTCTTGAAGCTACTAACATGAGTTTGGCCAAACTGCGAGAGGCAGTGAAGGATAGGCGTGCCTGGCGTGCTCTGGTCCATGGGGTCACGAAGAGTCGGACACGACTGAACGACTGAACAACAACAACAAAGTAGTTGTTGTTGTTATGAGAGAGAATATATCAGGGTGCATGCCCTTCATTGGTGAAGCATTTTCTAATGATTTTCAAGCTTTTAAAGGTTTTTAAAATGAATTTTTGCTTCCCTTTCTGCGAAACAGAACCTTTGAGAACAGAAATGTCCCACCTTCAATAGGGGTCCCTCACACATTTTCCAGTTGTGCATTTGAAGTACTACAATAATTACCACAGCAACACATGTTTCCTTCAGTTGTTATTCTACAACATCTGTTTATGACCTTTACTAGCTTTTCTCCTACATAGCTTCTTAAGGAAATTACTTCTTCAAAATATACTTTTGCATTCTGCAGAAATACGGTGTAATGATGGCTGTACTAAAAGAATGATGCACTTGCAAAACAAGTTTGGTATGCAGAGCAAGTGGCACTTGCAAATGTTGGATACTTGAACAATGCTTACTTCTGTGCCTCAAAACACACTGAAGTAGAAACTTGGACAGTGGCAGTGTGGAGTTAACAAAAATGCTGTGTGTGTGTGTGTGTGTGTGTGTGTATATATATATATATATATATATATATATATTCTAAAGGAATTGTTTTGCATTCTTAAAGAAAGCACGTATTTCATGCTCTAAAAGTCTGAGGTTTGTAGTTGAAAAAGATTAAGTAAATAATTCAGGATGCGTCGTGTTTACCTGTTAATAATTAAGCAGGTTGGTCTGTGTACTTTTTATAGACTTCAGATTTTTATTTTATTTTATTTCTGCCTGATGTGTGCTGATTTTTAAGTTAATGAATATTCTTCCATGAGAGGAGAGAGTGAAAAGGGGGGGGGGGTATAAGAACTGAACCCCACTAGCTCAGCATTGTCATAGAAATGTTAGTTCTCCCACTCGTTTAGCTAGAACGGGGAGCTGATAGAACCTTTTTCACCCTTGACTCTGATCACAAGAATGGCTTTTTAAAAACAACAACAACACAACCACTGCCATCTTACTGATTTTAATAATACACTTATTAATAATACATTCAGTCCCACATAAAGTAGAATTTATTGATTTTTTTAGATGTTATTGTGTTATAAAAAGTTAACATTAAACTCCACAATGAACATATTAAAGGAAATTTCATGATGAGAGATACTTGTGAAATTTCTATGTAGAAAGACAACATAAAATAAATTAAGAAAACATTGAACATCTTCTCTGCCTGAAGCAAAAAAGGACTAGGCCTCACCAGCAGCGGATGAGAAATTTGCTGGGAACTCGCACTGTACTGAGCCCCTAGGAGGAAAGGCAGAACACTAATGTAACAAATAAGTGAAATACTACTCCACTGGAAAAACAATAACAAAATTTCCATTAATCTTAATAGAGTCAGAATTGTGTCTCTTACCAGTTTTGCTATGAAGATATAGGATTAAGTTTTCAAAAAGTTCCTAGAATAACAGAGTATTCTGTCTTTATCCCTTCTGGCTCTGCTAGGGTAAATCAGGACTGATAGCACGAGTGAATGATACCCCCTCGTCAACAAAAGCTGTACTGTGTTTCCATCTGTGGCAATTTGGCACTTCTCTTTGAGGCTGAAAGGTGGTTTGTTCTACATACTCCATTTAAAGCTTGATTTTTATGCTATACCTACAAATACCAGGGGGTCAACTAAGGCCAGTTTGATTTTGCCATGTAAATATTCCAACCCCGCCCCCCTTCTCCCTGGCTAACTAGACATAGATAAACTGTCAACTAATTTGATATGTAACACCTAATAACTTTCAGTTACTGTTGACACAGGCTGAATGTGAAATTGCAGCTTACCAGGGAAAATTTTAGTTTTCCCCTTCACAAAATTTCTACCTCAAAATGCAGGCCTTGTGTGTTTCTCTTGCTCTCTCTACACTGTTACTGTGCTACAATGATAAACACAATGCAACAAAATTAGAATAAAACCTCTGACAAAATACTCTCTCTTCCCCCCCTTTAAAACGTATGTGTGTGTTTTAAGAGAGGAGCTACTAAACTGGGTCTTTGAAAGCATGTTCTGATTTTTTTTTTTTAAAAAACAACAACTGTATTGAAGTAGTTTTTAAAGGTTGCACAGAAAGAATGAAGATAGATATTTAGAAGGAGCAAATTCAGTATTTCTACGTTACTGCAGCTAGTGCTTTTTGGGGAGGTGGGTTGGGGGAATTAGATATTGGTACTCTCATATTGATAAAAATGTCATGGGTGCCAGGGCAAAATGGCAGCTGTGGGCAGCAAAAAAAAAAGAGGTGTTGGTACTTTACTGTCACAAAAAAATCCCTGATTGTAGCTATTCCATTTGAAGGTCTCATTTCCAGCATCCACCATGGTACCTCTTCCATTGATATGCTGTAAATAAAATGTCCCACAAATTGCTCAGATTATTGCTGTGGTCTTGGTTGTAGGAAGTGTCACCTAGAAAACTTCCTTTTGCTATTCAGATTTTGTACCTTTCGACATTTTTTTTTAAAAAAATCTGGCTAATTTGGTAACAGTTTATGGCTAACTATATGGGTGGTGCTGTGGTCTAAACCATAGAGTCTAGGGCTTGCCAATCAGAAGGCTGGCGGTTCGAATCTCCATGACGGGGTGAGCTCCCGTTGCTCGGTTCCAGCTCCTGCCAACCTAGCAGTTTGAAAGCACGGCAAAGTGCAAGTAGATAAATAGGTACCGCTCTGATGGGAAGTTAAATGGCATTTCCATGTGCTGCTCTGGTTCACCAGAAGCGGCTTTGTCATGCTGGCCACATGACCCGGAAAAACTGTCTACAGACAAACATCGGCTCCCTCGGCCAGTAAAGCGAGATGAGCGCTGCAACCCCAGAGTCATCCACGACTGGACTTAACGGTCAGGGGTCCCTTTACCTTTACCTATACTAAAAGAAATTGAAACAATTCCATGGAGACTGAATGTTGGTCATCAGTATGTTTCAAGTTTGAAGAGCAGTAGTTTATGAGAAGAGACTTAACATGTTTGTGTTTGTGTCTTGTACACCATGCTGCCTTGTGTACTGTGTAAGGCCTCATCCACACTTGTGCTGCGCCTAGAGTGCACAGGCCTGAGTAGTTTTTCGTTTGCCCCACAGCTTTCCCCAGGGAAAACCCAATTGCTGTTTGCTCCAATTCAGTGGTAAACTTCAAATTTTCCTGGAGGAAAGTGGCAGGGCAAATGGAAGTGTGGGCAAGCCATGGGGACAATTTCACAGTTGTATAATCCACATCCCATAATTCAACTAGATTTAGGCATGTTTCAATGCTCACAATGCTTCAATATGGCCACAGAGTGAATTGTGATGTGAGGCTCTGCCTACTGTGATATGCACATTTTCAGTGTTTTAGTTCCAACTAAATTTGTGTTACATGTGGATTATTTTGAGAGGTGTGTGTGTGCGTGGTAGGGATGGTGATGGGGGAGAGAAAAAGTTGTAACTACCTCTTTACAACCATAGTGGCATCTCACTTATATCTAGGACAAATTTAAATAACACATTAGTACTTGAAGTGAAAGGTTAAGCTTATCTCCATTTCTCTTGGTCAAATTGCAGTATACTGAAAAAACTTTTTATCAGTGTAGCAAGTAAAGGTCAGAAGTACTTGCCATTTAATTACGCCACTCAACCTTATTTTTGGCAGTAGTAAATGAAAAAAAAATTACAAAAAGAAAACCAGGCAAGTTTTTATTTGGTGTGTTGTTTTTTTAAGTTGTTCCATTTGTGTTCAAGAAACACTAGGGCTCCATCTGCACTATGCATTTACATTTTTTTCAGTATTTCAGTGTCCCATGGGAAAACGTATTTGAAATTGAGGGAGTTTCCAGGACACTTTGACAAGTGAAATGGGGGCAGCTATCAGTTATCCAAAGAAAGGAGTGAGCAAGATAAGCTGGGCTTTTGCAAGCCTTTAGGTGAGCCTAGATTAGTTCTCTGAGGTTAAGTTTACTCTAACTTGTGACTGGTGCATGTGTAAACTTTTTTTCGTTATGTAACTTGTTTATATTGAGAGTCTTTCTGTGCCATTTAATTTTTGTTTCCCCCCACGTGTGCCTTGGTATTGCTCACTTTAGTAAAAATTCATTTTTTTGTTAGCTAATACTTTGGTTAACATCTAAATATACATCTATATATACTGCAGGAATATGCTAGCTTCAGTGCTCCCGCGCGCGACCGCCATTGGCGGGAAACAAGCCTGCTTCGCGCGTCCGCTATTAGCAGCAAACGAGCCTGCTGCGCCTGCCGTGCGCAGGACGGAAGAAGACGCAGCGCGATCTGTCAAACTACAGCGCTGCGCATGTACAGAGCTGTTTCCTGCCAGGAAATGCTGTATGTGTCTTGTTATTACTGGTTAACTGTGTGGCTACGTAAGCAAAACTGTTGGAAATAAAAGTCCCTGCCTCGGTGCGAGCGGGAGGATTTGTCCGCTGTTCGTTGTGCACACCAGATCTCAGGCTGCAGTCTCCCGTTTCTTCTGCGATCTCTGTTTCTCTGCTCTTGCGACCTCCGCTGCTTTTGCCCTCAAATCCTTTGTCTCTCTTACACTCACAACCTTCCTTCAGTTGTCGGAGCAGGCTTCTCCGACAATATGATGACACCATTTAGATATGACCAGCTATCTCAGACTTTTTGAAGTTAAACATCTGAATGCTTCAAATATAACTTTGAAATTGTGTATCTGTATACATGTTTTGAATTAAAAGCTCAATGCTTTCCACCCTGGGGTTGGGCTGAAAAGATGGCCTTAAATGACAGGAAAATGTGACCTTATGTTGGACCTCAATACCATTTAACCATGGTATCATTCTAAGTCTGTGAGTTAGGGTTGGGATCACTCAGCTGCAGTGGTCCTGCTCCTCTCTTATGGGAATAGATATATTTAATGCTTCATGGTTTTGACTGCATTCAGACAGCATTTCTTACAATCTTAAGTTAGTTTCTTTATCAGTTCATTTTTGCATTTTATGTGATCTTTCACATAATGCAAATGCCATTTCTGGAAATCTCGTAGAATCTAGTGGAAGTTTAGCACCCATTTCTGTGTTCCTTGTTTCCTGGGGAAATTTTTTTTTTTTTAAACTGCATTAGCTTGAAAAATTGTGTCAATTTTACATTTATGAAATTTGGAGGACTATAATGGCATAGAGTCCTTTCCCACCATTTAAATTTTTGTGTGACATGTCAGTATATTGATTAAAAAAGCCATAGTTCCATTACACCAAGGTAGTACTATGTAAAAGGCGTGCTAGAAATTGGGTCAGAACTGCTATCATTATAACCAATAAACCCAACACAACAAAACCCATGTCTGAATGCAGCCTTAGTCTTGTCTTCCAAGCTGTTCATCAAATTGCTGAGAGAGATCGTCAGAAATCTGTAGTTCAGTGTCACAGTGAACATATTTCCACTTCCTCCTATCCAGGTGTGGCAAATGCATACCCTCCAACATTCCAGTAAGGCAAATCAGGACGTGACCTTGACTTAAGCCCCATCTCCTCTCTCTTGGCTCCCTCCCTTGGGGCTCAACCCTGCCCCATCCTACTGTTGGTCCCTTACACACACCTGCTGCTGTGGCTGCCTCCACTGCTGCTTCAAGTGACTCAGCTTTCCAGCCAACATACCGTACCTCTGGAAGCTAGTGCTGCTTCTGGAAGGTGAGAATGTAGCACCAAAAAAAGTGTGTCTTTTGGTCCTGCAGGAGCCAAAATGGGACATCCCATAATGGAATCAGGAGCTGGGTGTGTGTTTCTGTAAATTCGGGATGTTCCGCTTAAAACAGGACAGTTGCGCGGTATGTAAATAGGTTGCCTGGATGTGTTTATTCAGGCAGTTTTGTGCTGGATGAAGAGAACACATTCAAGTTCAGTCTGGGCAGAAAGAAGGTATTCATGGTGAGGATTGTAATGACTCCAGAGTTAGGTGTTTTGGATGGGGTCACCCTCCCCCTTAAGGATTAGTTGTGAGCCTAATAGTTAAATTGAGTTTCTTGGAAAAGCTGCAGGTCTGGATCCAAAGAATGGCACAATTATTTCACAATGTGTCCAAGGAAGGGTTCAACTTGTGTTCCTCAAATAGCATTTTTCTATGCTGCATGGCAAACATTTTTGAAACTGAGGAGTTTCACAAGTAGTTTGTGATGATATGGGGTCTGCTTTTCAAAGTAAAAAACTTGTTTAAAAAGCCACTCAGCATAAACAGGACCCTTGGCACACCTAAAACAGTTCTTACTGAGTAATTCTAAGCTTTTCACCGCATAGTCTCTTTTATATAGACTTGACTTGGGACTTACTTTAAATTTTCTAACATAATTTATATATTAGGATTGTATTAATTTTATCTGAAAGTAAGTTCCGAAACAATAAAGTTTAAAAAAATAATTTTACCCTTTTACTTTTGGCTGTGTGCTTTTAAAATAATAATCCTTACTGAAAGAAAGAAAAAACTTCTAAAAACTTCTTAAGTTCACACTTGAGACATTTATGAAGTTTCACCAGTTAATACAAATCCATTTGTAACTTACAGAAATTCTAAAAGCATTAGACACTTGGTTTTTTAAAAATAGATTTTTAAAAAATGTGCAATTTTTAGCTCCTAAATTATTAAAAGTATTTACTTGCAACATTCCTCATAAATGCATCTCTAGGCTAAGAGAGAGTGGTAAAATGTTCATTATTGCAGGCAATTACTTTTGTTCTTAATAGAGAAAGAAACCTCACTTTTACTGAAAAATGAGTGGCAATTTTATCCATGGGTCTATTGACACTTCCATATTGTGATGCCATATGTAATTTCTCTTCCCCCCATATATATATATATATATATATATATATATATATATATGCAGTATGGTGACTATTAGTGTCATACTTTCGTGCTCATCACCTGCACTGTAACTGTGAATGTTTGGGTGTTTTGTCTTATTTAAACAGATGGCTATATGTTGATGTATATACACAATAAGGTGTCTACTTACAGCTAAATGCTTAGTCACTTGAATGTTATGAAAATGAAAGACGTACGAGAAGATCACTAAACACAAGTCTTTTCTTTTTTTTTTCTTTTCAGCAGCACAGAAAAGAAGTGTTAGGAATTGCTTTTGCCCCTTTTGGTATCCGAAGAAGAAAGGTAACATTAACTTGAATATTGAAAATAATTAAGAAGTTATTTAGCTTCTAAATGCTGTGTGGTTGCTATAGTGCTGTTAGGGTTTGTTTGTTTGTTTGTTTGTTTTAAGAAAGACTGTGTGCATTGGATACAGAGGCATTTTAAAATGTCAGGGACTGACCACAAAAATCTTAATCTAGAGATGGTAGAGTTTTCCCAAACGCACCCTTGATTAATATACAGTTGTACCTTGGAAGTTGAACGGAATCCATTCTGAAAGTCCGTTCAACTTCCAAAATGTTCGAAAACAAAAGCACGGCTTACAATTGGCTGCAGGAAGTTCCTGCAGCCAATTGGAAGCCCCGCCAAACATTCGGCTTCCAAAAGAATGTTCAGAAACCGGAACAATCACTCGAATGTTTTGGCTCCCAAGTGATCGAAACCTGGAAAAGTCACTTCCGGATTTCGATCATTTGGGAGCCAAAACATTTGAGAACTAGGCTGTTCGAAAACCAGGGTACGACTGTAGTTAAGATCAAAGTTCCTTCCCCCCCCCCCCAAATAAGGAGACTTTGGGTCATCTTTCTGTGTCTATCCAAGTCATAGAAATTTGACCCAGTCCTTGTCTTCTTAAAGCAGCTCCCTATTCAGTATAATAGCAATGTAGTGGAGATCTTTACCCTCACCTTTAAAAAAGGCACACTATGAGGACTTTCCAAAATGAAGTCATAAAAAACTCTTAATATCATAATTTAAAAAATAAGAGCATTCAAATTATTGTAATGCTGGCTGAAATGAGGACTGACATCATAGTCCCTTGAATATATATGCCCATTATTCCATTATAATCACAGAATTAAAAGCAGCAGACGTTGCTAGTTTCCTGTATGTGTAATTATACATGTTTCAGAAGTTATTTGGAGTACTGAATCTTGGGCAGGTGATTTTTAAATTATTTGTAGTGTTGCAAAATTTTGTTAAATGTCTCCCATGCTGCTACAACTTTAATTTTTAAGCATTCGTTGTTGTTTTTTTGTTTCTTTCTTCAGTAGAATGTGTTGGCAAAGCTTGAGGCTCACATGCCCCTCCCTTTTCAAGACCCTATAGTCCTGCAGTGGCCAGGTCACCTAGGCTGACCGCGTTTTTGGTTTCCTGAGCCTTCAAAATGAAGTGCCTCCCGCACTGTCTTACCAGTCCAGTACTGTAAGGAGCACACTAAGTGGGAGGCTGTGAAGTGCAGGAAAACCACCCTTATTCAGGCCAGAGGATTTACTCTCTAGAAATTCCACTTTTCCAAAAGAGGGAGTTGACCAAAGCCAGAGTTCATTTCTAACCCTTCTCAGGACTAATAGCTCAGTACGAGCACTCCTTGCTGCCTTGCCCTGTGGGATCCTCTGCCTTCTCGTGCCATGTGGGAGGAGTGTGTGAGTCCAAGGCTTTGATGGGACTTTTTCTTGTGGATGGACTTAGCACCGCTAAACTGTGGTTTAGTGTGTTGTGCAAATGTAGCCTTTTATGTATTCAGCCTCTCCTTCATTTTGCCTTTGAAATATGAATTGATGAATTTAGGCAAACACAATACTTGCATCGGCAGCATCCTTCAGTATGGAAAGTCAGCCCCCTGTTCCCAAGTAAGAGACCACCCTTACATTAATTTATGTTGATCTATTGAAAGCCATGGATCAGCTTTATTAGTCATCACTGGGGACAAAATGTGTGTGAGATTGTAAGCAAAATAATAATATCCATTGCTAATATCGAAATGCACAATCCGTTCATAGGTTGTTAGGAACATTTTATTTTGATTCTTGTGTTATATATTGTTTTATGAATTGTCCTTTGCTGAAGGATGGCTTAGAAATGTTTAAAATGGTATGTGTGTATAATTTATCTCCCTTTGTATTTACATAAAGGTGGGGAGCATAGCTAGCAGTAGATAAGAGCACTTTTTTTTTTTGCTCATTTTTGCCAAGTGGTGCAGGGGAGAACATTAATTAGCTAAAGTATTGGTTGTAACACTGCTTGAAAACAAATAATTAAGTACTGCTCTTTAAGTAGGTTTATGCCTACTAAATGTAGCCCTAGGAGTGAAATTTTCTGAAATCCCATTTAAATAAAACAATATCCCAATGATCCTAGATGCCAGTGAAACCTTAAGGTTCACCGCTAGCGCCTGAATTATGTGTTGATATGAAGGAGTTGGACTCTTGTTTATAATTTCTTAGAATTCCACATCCCAGCTATTTTTATTTAGTTGTACTGAACGTTATTTTGATTTAACTGTGTAAGAGATTCACTTTTTTATCCACTAACAGTACATTCAAGTGCAGAATGTTAAAACTGTCAGCAATCTTTAAATCATACTCCTGCAGTAATGTGCATTTGAAACTCCAGCAGCTCACCAATTTGGCACCAAGCTTGCTCAGGATAGTGTAAAACTGTTAAACCTCTTTCTCGTCTTTCATTCCCTTTCCTTTATTTGGACGTAATTACTGGAGTGGGGCTGTGGGGCTTGAGAATTCATATAGCAGAAGCAGAGAGAGGAAACTGCAGGGAAACTGCAGATCTCTGTGTAATATTGAGCTGCAATGTATGCTGAATACTAGGAGATAGCTGTCATGCGAGTGTTTAGGGAAGAAGGCGTCTAGTTTTCCCAACTCTTCTAATCAACCTTTTCTATGACTTTCAAGCTTTCAAGCCTGCGGGGATGGAAAATGCAAACTCCTAATTCCACATGCTTTTTCAGTTTAATTTTTATGGGTCTTACTTTGTGTTTAATTTCCTATACAGTGCTGTTAATTAAAGGAGCCTTAATGAGTACAATGAAATGGTCAGACAGGACTTTTACAGCTTCAAGTTTAAAATATAGAGATATTTTAAAAAGTTGGAAGTGTATTTATTGCCTCAGCTACATTTCTGTTTTTACTAACTTATTTAAACAAAAACAAAAACAAGAGAACATTCATATCAACTATTCTCATTTCCCTTTCCCTTTCTTTTATTTATATTTCTGCCAACAAAAAGTATAAGGATGACATGCCTGTTTGTGTACCCATTAAATCATATAATGCAGAAGCCAAATATAACAATTGCATGGGATATTGGACAGGGATGTGAGCAAGATTTTAAATGAGGAGAAACAAAAAAAGTGAGGAGTTCCGTGAAATGTTATCCTAACTTTGATTATCTATAATCCATATATTGCATTATATGCTGAATAATGGGAGAAATCGGTTATGTCTTTTGCTATAACCTTCATCCACCATGGTTAATTTGGTGTTTCCGTATGGTGTGTGTTTTTAATTGACAGCACTTTGCTTTCACTGTAACTTTTCAAATTTCAGTGTGTTTGCTTTTTAAAATCTGCTTCCTCCCATGCACATATATCATATAGAGCATTTCCAATATTTGGGGGTAGTTTTTCATTGTTTATGTAGCTATAAAGGCATCACATAAACACAAGAGGGGGGTATCAGGAACCTCAAAGTTTACAAAAGTACAAAAATATTCAGAGGGAATAAAACCCAAGCAACCTGGTAAAACTGAGAGTGCTTGGTGACAGTGGAATATTCACTGACAGTTGGGAGGAAAAATGGAAAATCATGGATTGGGAGGCATAATAGAAGAGTGGCTGGAATCCTGAACAACGGTACTTCATGCTGCAACATTTTGTTGCATGTCTTGCTTATCTAATGCTTATTTTCTTTTTCACTGTATATACATTGGTTTATGTTGGGATAACCTAGCAGGATCTACACCCTTGGATATGTCGATGAGGCATCAATTCCCATCACCTTTGCTGAATGCATATTGCTTTGTTCCATTTTGGAACAGTTATGTGTGTTTTAAAATTGTAGTGATTTTAATCTATTTTTACATTGTCTCATCTGTTTGTTGTTCTAACCCACCCTGGGACCCTCATGGTGAACGGTAGAGAACTAAATTTATAAATAAATAAATAAAATTGGTCAAAGAGGGTGGGGGGGGTAATTAAATCTGGGAATCTTTTCTGCTGTTATTTGTGCAATTGCAAGCACTTTTAAGTCCTGTTGATTTTAATGACAGATATTTAAGCATGCACTTAACCTTCAAATTAAATCCAGTGGGATTTAAAAGAGTTTACCTTTGGCTGGATTATGCTCTGTGCATATTATTATTGTAGTTGAATTAGTGGACTGTTAGCATTTTCAATATATACATACTGGAGTTGATCCAAACCTCCATGTTGTCCAGAGATGTTTGGAAATTATAATTGTTCATTACTGTGAGTGAGAACTGAATTTGGGACATCATCATCAGAATTGAGGATAAACGAAAGATAGCAATGAATACAGGGAATAAATGCCTGGTTTTACTTTTAAGATTGGGCTCCCATCATAAATTTGTGGTGGTGGATCATACTGCAGAAGAATAAATTCAGAATGTCTTAGTTTTCAATGTTATGCTGGGTGAAAATGCCCATTTCTGAAACATCTATTTGCTGATGATACAACTACTCCTAGAATGTGGGCCATAAGGCAACTTCTCAGATTGGTAGAGGCATTTTACTCAACAGCACAACCTTTCTGGAGGTTCTGGGATAGAAAGGGAACACTTTTTCCAGTCCAAAGGAGCCCAGCCTAGGCTGTAAGCCCATTGCAGTGGGGGGAAATGGAGGGCATGCTTGAGAATGTAAACTATGCATCTATTAGTGTTTTCACTCACATTGAAACGTTTCAGCAACATTTAAAGGGAAAGGGAAATTATTTTCATGGGAAGAGAAACAAAGTGGCCGGCTTTTTTAAAATCCCTCTTCTGGGGTGCTTTTTGAAAATGTCTGCCAGTGCCACCATAAAAAAAATAGATGCCTCCTTTGATGCTCACTGGAGAGAGAGTGTATTTATAGTGGACAGTGGTCTACTGCTCAGTGATCATTATAACCAGATATATAAGCAAGGTTAAGACATAGCGACTCAAACCAACTTAATTTTGTAATTTAGGAACGAATACAGCCTGAAACCTCTGCTGAATAGAAATACTGGGTCCATCTGTTCTAATAGTGACTGCATAACATCTACGTGGCATCAGTACTTGCTGTTAAATTAACTTACTTGCAGTGGTACTGAGAAATTCTAGATAGGCAGTGTCCAGAACATTGCTATGTATAGTAGGTACAGAGTAATATTAGTATGTAAACATTGCATAAACACCACATAGGCTAGTCTAAAGAGAACACTCGCCGTGGCAAAAAAAATTGTTTCTAGCATGACAAACTTTAGAGAGAGAGATCAGTCTTTTACTCTTCCTGGCAGAGGATCTTCCTGCTGGCTGCTGCTTCTTTTTTAAATAACTTTTTATTTTGAATATCCAGCCAGGATTGGCAGGGCTGTCTGATGGGAAGAGGCCACCAGTGTTGCTGCTGTGGCTGCTCCTGTTCTACCTGCCATGAATAATAGCCCACTAGGCTAGTTAATCATTACATTGAGGAAACAGGAAAAAGTTACAAAGCTGACCATTGCCCAGGGAATGTGGGCAACCACTTACAGGCTGTCGTCACAAAGTTCAGCATTGTGTGTGTGTATTTGTATTTACTCATATGCATATAAACATTTTTCAGCGTATATTCCGGTAAAGCTAACAGAGGGAGGCCAATCATTGCCTATGTTGATTTTAGGGAGGGAAAAAATAGAGGGAAAAACTCATTCCCAATGCAGAACTGCTTGATCTATTTATAAAACTGCAGTGATAGTGCTCTTTGTCAAACTCTACTGAAGTTGAAACAGAACCACTTATAAACAATAACACAACCCAAAATATTTTGGATTCACTTTATTTTGATGGTTCTACACTGGCAGGATTTATATAACTAGGATTCAAGAAAACAGTGAGCATATATTTAAATTCAGTGTACATCCTGGGGTGTGCATGAAACTGGTTATTTTGTTCCCGTTGTCCCTGCTCACATGCAGAGGATTGAACCAGTTGCAGGCTTAGACATTGGGAAGGATTTTTAACGTATAGATGCAGTAGATTGCTAATTAACATTTATTAAGGCTTTGCTAATGAAGCTATATTTGGCTCCTGTCTGATCCCTTTAACTTAGGCGTAGCACAAAGCCCTGTTAGTCATATTGGAATACCTCCTTAAGCCATTAGAGCTATTTAGGACAGATAGGTATGTCCAAACTGGCTCACTGGGTGATTCAGAGTTCCAGCATTTTGGAAGATTTCTGTGCATCATTCACAATTTTATAAACTGTTGCTGACATCTCTCTTCGCTCTAGGTATGTGAGTGTTAAGCAGATGATGTTTGGCTTAGCATGTCATCCAGCCTGGAATCATGGATAGAGTCTCTTCTCCTCAACCATGATCTGGAACCAAGATTTGCCCTGTGGTTACATACTGTGGTTAAAGAGGAGAGACCTTAACCATGATCCCTGGAGGCAGGTGAAGAAGACATTAGTTTCCTGCTTGGATCTTACTAGGCTGAGCTCTCTCTCTCTCTCTCTCTCTCTCTCTCTCTCTCTCTCTCTCCTTCTTCCCTCCTCTTTGTCTTGCATCCTTTGCATTTTATCAATATTGTAAGCTGTTTTGAAGACTTCAGTTGTTAAACAGAGTATATAGTCAACTAACAAACTAAACTAATGGTGGTGAGAAGCAGAGTGAAAATCACTATATGGTGGTGGAATTTTTCGTAAATTAATCGTGGGGGTTATCTCATATGGGAGACTTTCTTAGCAAATGTCTATAGAGGCTGGAAGAACAATTTCCCCCCAGTAACACTGTGTACAAGAATGTGCTAGATAAGAAAGCTCTCTCCTCCACACAAGGATGCCATTGTTTGAAGCTGTGCTGGTTCTACAGCATCCCTGCAGAACAGGTGCCTCACATATTTGGTGCACCTGAAGAGGTTTTGTAGATTAAAGTACTGTACATACAATGCTCAGTGGCACTATTAAGGTAACAAAATGAGGTTGGGAGGGAAATTCATCTAGGAGTTGCACTCCTAGGTACAGTTAGTAAAGGGAGACAGTAACTCTCATTAAGCGTAATTAAACCTAATATTGACTGTAAACTGTTACTTACCCTTAACTTCTTTGCATATAATGTAGGAAAGGGATTAACCCAGCAGACAGACACACTAATTACAGTCTCCTTTACATTAAAAGTATGATCAGGAAGGTCTATATTCATAAATAAAACATACTAAGGGATGAGAGACTGAGAAATATGTAAATGTAATGCAGGAAAAAAGAGACCAAAGGTAAGGGGGAGAGAGAGAGATGGAAGAGTGGAGTGATGCTAGTGGAAGCAAAATGGCACTCTGGCTAATTACCATGAAAAGCATGATAAATCATGGACATGTATCCTTGACTTCTGACTGATAGAGCCTGCTGAGTGCGGTCTCTCATGCATAGCTGCTTCTCCAACTAATTTAAGCAACTGGTGCAAAAATGGAGCACAAGGAAAGAGAAAAAGAGCACAAAAATATTATTAGGTTTCTTTCTTTAAAGTGTGTGTGTGTGCTTCCAAAAATAAATTGTAATAACTGTAAAGTAAACCTATGACTTTCATTTTTGGGTGTTAGTTTTTCTAGACAGTGCCTCATGCAGTCAGCTAATGAAAGAGCCTCATAGCTGACCTTTTGCAAAGGTATAGTTTATTAGTGCTATACGATGAGCTGCAACTTGCAAACATTTTATCTTCAGTGATGTGCATTGTGTGGTACTCATGCCTGTCAGGAACGGCTGTAGCTCAATGATGGAGCATCTACTTTTCATGCAGAATGCCCTATGTTCAATCCCTGCTATCTTCAGGTAGGATTGGGAATGTTCCCTCTCTGAAACCCTGGAGAGCCACTGCCAGTTAGTGGAGACAATACTGCCTTATGCTTCTTTACAAAACCCTGGTGGTGGGTGGGCAGTGTCGGGCAGCCAGGGGACCATCTCCCCATTGCCAGACATGAAAGCATAAAAAGAACCTGCTGGATCAAGTCCAGTGGCCCACCTCATCCAGCATCCTGTTCTCACAGTAGCCAGCTAGGTGCTTGTGGGAAGCTCACAATCAGGATCTGAATGCACCAGCACTTTCCCCGCCTGCAGTTTCCAGCAACTCATATTGAGAAATACTGTCTCTGACACTGGAGGTAGAACATAGCCATTATGGTTAGTAGCCATTGATAGCGTTGCCGCCATGAATTTGTCTAATCCTATTTTAAATCCATCCAAGTTGGTGGTCATCACTGCCTCCTGTGGGAGAGAATTCAATAGTTCAACTATGCACTACATGAAGAAGTTTTGTCTGTCCCGAATCTTCCAATATTCAGCTTCGTTGTATGTCCACTTGAATACCAGATCATATAGATAAAGGTAAACGGTGTTTCCATAAGCTCTGGCTTCTGTCACAGTGTTCTGTTGCGCCAGAAGCGTTTTAGCCACGCTGGCCACATGACCCGGAAAGTTGTCTGTGGACAAACGCCGGCTCCCCCAGCCTGAAGCGAGATGAGCACCATACTCCATAGTCTCCTTAACCGTCAGGGGTCCTTTATCTTTACCATACAGATAAAGAGTAAACTAATACATTGCAAAATAAAAACCTATCTGTCATTTAAATGATGTGGTTATATTTTCTATTAGCATCTTCAGTTGGGAAGTCAAAGATTCTCATGATCCCATCTCCAGAATATAAAATAATAATCTACTGTCCTCTAGTTAACAATTGGATTTTTTGTAATATTTGTTCTGTTTTAATGTGTGCTTTTCAAAAGCATCTAGCATTGTCTTAAACTGAAACTTGCTAATTAAATCCCAAGGCATTCCATAGGAGCAGAGTTAGACCACCAGCTGGTGCAGTTGAGTATACGTACAGTATTCTAACAGTGGGATTTCTGTAATCTCCCTTGGGAGCCAGTTCTTTGGTCTAGTTTTCTTTGTGCTTGTATATATCTGGGGTACCTGGGGTTGTTTCTCAAGTAACTGATTCTGGAGGTCAACTTGAAATCTCACTCAACAGCTTTTCTGCCTATGAGAAGAAAATCCCAAGATACACAACATTATTGTTTCTTCTGTAGGGTTGCTCTCATCTCAAACTCTCAGCAGAATTGTACTCCCTATCCACCAAAGTCTACATGTAATAAAAAGCATGCTAACTGCACATGATCACTTCTTCTGGTATAAAATATAAATTAGTGAAGGTCCCCAAACTGACAGGGAGTTCTTCTTTTGTAACTCTGATATACTAAAAATGAGTTCCCAACTCCGAACTAGAATAAATAGTTGTTTCAGCATAACTGAAAATGTTAGCCAATTTGTCATTAATGTCACAGTTCATTTGCTCCATTGTAAATGCTATGTGCTATAATCCAACACAGATATTATGGTTCTTGGTGGTTCTTTCTGTTTAGCAGTAGTAGAACCCTCCCATGTAAATGAAAATCTCTCGACATTAGTGAGGATTACATTTACACACCAAGCTGCCATATCACTGGTCCATCTATCTGAGTACTGTCTACTTCAACTGGTGGCAGTCTTCCAGGGTATTAGGCAGAGGTCTTTCCAAGCACTGTTTGCTTGAAGAATCTCAATTGAAGATAACAGGGTCTGAATTTGATGCCTTCTGCAATTAAATTATATGGTCTGATATTTAACTATGGTGCCAAGCCTCTATATTCATCCTTGGGATCCTGGCAGAATGTTGACTTCTGTAAGAGGTGCACTGCCACTCAGCAGAAGCAAAGTGAATGTAGAGGTTTTTTGAAAATAATTTTTCCAAATAAATAAAAAATACATGCTTGTCTTTTTGCAGTCCTCTTTTCTGCCTGTTCCAAGGTCAGCAACTTGGTTCATGTTATATTGATTGTTGAAAAACTGTGCTTGGTTACCACCAACTTCCCTACATGGTAGACCCTTCTCATCCCTTTTCCTTCTGCAGTACCTTTTATATTATGTACTGGAAATTAGATGCAAAAGTTTTTCTAGGAAATATACATGCTCAATTTCCCTTTCTCAAGTTTTCAAATTGAAGAAGGTGAAGTTTTATCTCAGTGTGGTGAATATTACAAATTTGGGCAGCAGTGTTGCACACAGCTACAGGTATGTAAAATATGGGCCATGTTCAAATAAAACTATAGCACATAATTTCACACATAATTAAGCGCATAAACACATAATTTCAATGGGATTTAAGTGTCTGTAACTGTATGTGTGTGTGTGTGTGTGTGTGTGTGTATATATATATATATATATATCCATAGACTCAAGCAAAATTTAAGTCTTTATTGAAAGTCTACATAAACTGACAAAAAATCCTGTGACATTAGTGTTCCTAGCCGATTTATGCTACAGACAATGAAAGGGACAGACTGCAACAAAACTCAGTTTGACAGGAATTGCACTGGGAGTCATGTACAGCACTCATTTGAGTGGTGTATGTAGCCCCAGTTGAGGAAAGTCCTTAAATATATCCTTAGTTTAAACTATGAATAATCCTGCTGATTTCAGTGATACTACCCTATGCTATAGTTTATACTGTATACAGAAAAATATTTTGCTGTTACTGAATTTATATCAGAGCTATCTTTGATTAGAATGAAATTATCATTCTAGCCACAATTCTCCTCCATGATCTCATAAATAGTATTTGTTAGAGGCATAGTGAGTGCAAGGCAAATGAATGCACCTTGGCTTGTGGAACATGTTACTTTTTAAATACTGAGGTGTAATTCTCAGTTAATTGATTTGCATAAAGATTTGCTTATGCACACACATATATACTGGTATGTATTAGAGTTTTAGTAAGAACAAACTTTGTAATGAACTCCATTGTCCTTGTATTCAAATATGTTGCTAATTTTTAACTTGAAAAGTTTCTGTTACAATCCAGGAACAATAGAACACTTCTCTGCAACATATGAAGCTCTTGTAAAATTGTATAAACTGTTACACAAATGAAATAATTTGTAAATAATTTTTTGTACATTATCAAGGCCATCAAGTTTAATCCATGCTAAATAAATAGTTTTAATAAATTCTTGAAGGAATTCAAAGAATTAGATGGTTAGTTCAAATTAATATGTTTTCGTCCACCTGCTCCCCAACTCTTCTTCTTGACCTTCGACACCTCCTACCCCCAATTAGGTTTGCCAGCAGAAGCCACTCCTGGTAGAGCTGCAAGGGGTGGTAGTTGCCCCCCTCCCTGGGTAAACCTAACAATATGAGGCAAATTGTGCAGGCAAATTGTTTCCTCGCTTCTTTTGTGAGAATCTTGCCTGCCAGCACTTTTTAGTTACGCATGTTTCTTTGTTTTTGTTTATTTGAAGCATTCACTCCTCCCAGTCCTGAAAAATATCAGCGGATGCCCACACCCAAGGAGCTGGCCTCCTGCCACTCATCAGAACTCCCCTATCCTTGCTGTTGCTGTAAATGAGCAGTCACTGACAAAAGCAAGGAGAAGGAAAGGCATACCCTGCTTCTCAGGTTGTCTCCTTCTGGGTGGTGGTGTATGCTAGGCAAGCGAATGGGTAGCAGCAACAACATTGAGGAGGCAGAGTTCTGTTCATGTGGGAGTGCTCCAGAACCTGGAGCTGACTCTTCCCTCGGATACCTCACTTGGTCTCTCAACTTCCTTCTTAGCCGTTGTGCCCAGCACTTCCTGTCTGTATCATCCTTGTAAAATTGTTTGACCCACTCCTATTTTGGCCTTGGCTAGTCTGTTCTTCAACTGCATGGCTCTTCCATTCATTCTCATCTCCCTGCTTTCTGGTTTCTACCTTCTTTGTCCTCATTTTCTTTTATCCACTTGACTGTCCTGCCTAGCATTCCTATCCTCATATGTACAGATATGGTTGCTTGCTGCATCTCAAAGAGGATAGTATAGAGCTGGAAAATAGTCACAAAATGGTAACTAAAGTGATAAAGGAGCTGAAGCAAATCCCTATATAAAAACACATGAGTGTTTTTTTAGTTTAGAAAAAGGTTGAAGAATAGGGGACATGATAAGTAGGGTATAAAATTATGCTGAAGAGGAAGTGGATAAAGAGAATACTTTCCCCATATTACTAGAGTCTGGGATATCTAATGAAGGTGAATGTTGGAATATTTGGGACAGACAAAAGAAAAAGTGCTTTTACATGCAGCACATCAGTGTTTTTCAACCTTTTTTGGGCAAAGGCACACTTGTTTCATGAAAAAAATCACGAGGCACACCACCATTAGAAAATGTTAAAAAATTAACTCTGTGCCTATATTGACTATATATAAAGTAATTTTTCAATTTTTCCCACGGCACACCAGGCAACATCTAGTGTGCCGCGGAACAGTGGTTGAAAAACACTGCAGCACATAATTAAATTATGGAATTTTCTATAACAAGATATAGTAATGGCTGCCAACATTTATGGCTTTAAAAGGAAAAGGTTACCAATAGTTGCTAGTTATGATGGCTGTGTTCTATCTCCAGTATTGGAGGCAGCATGCCTCTGAATACCAGTCGCTCAGGCACATGAGTAGGAGAGTGTTGTTGCACTCATATCCCACCCATGAATCTTCCATAAGCATTTGGTTGTCCACTGTGAGAACCATATGTGGACTAAATGGACCTTTGATCCAATACTGCTTGACCTTATTTTTAGGCAAAGAGCAAGACAGTTTGCACGGTCCAGGTGAGCAGAGCATTGTTCAAAGTTGACTGCAAACAGGACTGTGCTTTTCCTGATGCCGCTCAGAAACATTTGGGCGCTTACAAGTGCTCATAACATCCATAGCCTAGGAAAGTGTATTATTTTCCAAAATGTCAAATTTCCCTCAGCTGCAGAGTGGAATTTGAAACATTGCATATTAGAATTTATCAGTTCTGATGACATCCATTAAAATCTCTGACTCCCATCCACATATATGCACCCATTAAAGGATGTTCATTAAAGTCCTTCCAAACAATTTGCAACTGTTGTATTCAGCTGTTATAAGGATAGGGACTAAATCTTAAGAGTTTAAAATAATATGAAGATGCTTATACATGTTTTTAAACAAACAAACAAACAAACAAATCAATTAATCACAGGCTCCACTCTGGCTCTGGATCAACTGAACTGTTGCTTTTGCAGGTGGGTAGCATTACACATGCAAAGCCAAATAGCTGGATCAGACAAAGAATCCTGTGCACAAGAAATATTTATATGTGCAGTTTGGTATCCAGCTGGATATACGTGTGTGGTAAACTACTAGCAGGATACTGACACATCTCCCTGAAAAGTGGAGACATGCAACCTAAAACCTATCCAATTTATGACTATTCTGCATTATGAGTAAAATATTATTAATAAAAATGCAACTGGAAAGATATGCTACAAGGTTCATATTTAGAGGAGACTTCTGAAAGCTATTTAAGTCTAGGTGAAATACAGACACTCACCTTTGATAATTCTCTTTTTGTATGGGTGCAAGGTTATAGCTGGCGTTTTTATAAATAATGATGATAATAAGCCTAAGATTAAATTTAGGAAATGCAAGAAGAAGTTTTGACAGGCAATTTAGTCTTTATCAAACTTTGCTATGCTCTGCAGTCATTAATTTGCATTTGTGACTATTCTTTCAGTATTAAACACCATAATGCACTCAGAGTTATGGTGACAAGAGGTTGGATGAAACAAAGCCTTTTGCAGAAAAAATCTATCATATGTTTCATAAAAAATGAAGTGGTATTGTCTGTGATTAACCGCATAGGCTCAATCTAGCTTCCATCAGTGGAAAATACTGCCATTGACTGTTTGATTTGAAATGGAGCAGGAATGTAGTGCTCACCAAACTATGCAATTCCATAATAATACCAAGCAGTATCCTCATATCATACTTAGAAATGCAGTAGGCAGAATAATAATTACTTTTGAAGACAATACATATAATGACTTCAGAGATTTCAGTTATAGCCATAGAGAATACGAATTCTATTAAAAGTACAATAACAACGTTGTAGCCCTATTTATCTGTAGTTATCTGTATCTCAAAATGAATCATATTATCTGGTTCTTTTCAACTATATTAGTTCTATTCAAGATTTTAATACTCCTCTCACCCCTGTACTATCTGATCACTTTAATCAAATAACAAGACTAGTATCCATCATGTGAAGCTCATTTTCTCTTGTCTTTCCTTTTCTCCTCCAAGAAAAGGGGGGAAAAAACCCTGTAGGTTTTTAAATGGTTTTATGCCTCCTGCCATATGTGTATTTATTAACAAAGTCAAGGTCCAAATAAATGTGCTTTGTAAGAACGTTGAATTTTGAGGTGGCTCTTGGAGCCTTTTGTGATTTCATTCCACAACCTTGTTCCAAGTTGGATGAGCCCTACACAACCTGTCAACCATGTGCTTCATCTTGGTGCTTCAAGCAGTCAGCAAGATATCTTGGACTCAGACCACTGAATGCCTTGAAGACACACAGGGAAACAGAGTGTTCTTGAAACGGTTTCAATATCTGTAGCGCAATAAGTGAAGGACCAGTTTGATGTAGTCACAGTAGCTTGTGTAGCTGAGCAGATGGGTTCTTTGGTAAAGTTTGAATGTAAGAATCTGGAATAATGTACTAGCAAAGGGGATCTTTAATGAAATAATACTTTAAGAGATTGAATAATTAATTTTCTTACCTACTTTCTTTCCATTCTACATATACCCAATGGGCTGACTCAGTATAAGGCAGCTTCATAGGTTCCTGTGCTACAGTGGAATGATATCTCTTGTCTCCTGTACTGATCTTGCTAATTATTCTAGTCATATATTCTGTAAGATAAGTTGATTGATCGATCAATAGATTTACAGATTCATCTTGATTAAGAATGACCACTATTGTCTTGCCAGTGAGCGACGGTTGAGGCTCGACGCACCTCCTCTTTCACCCAGACATGCGATGCCAGTTTAGGATGTTCTTTCCGTCACCTTCAGCCACCACAGAGGATCACAGGTTCCTGCCAAACCCATCCTTCAAATGATCCAATCCGTGGCAGGCCTGGAGGATCGGGGCCTGGCCATTTACTTAGCCTGGTAGACCACTCTGCACAGCATCCATTGGCTGGGAGCATGACCCACCCTTCCTCTCCCTTCATTAATAGTTGATTACTGCCCTAACCATTTCTTTTTAGCTTGCCAGGCTTTGCTGTGGTCTTTTGATGGTTGTCATATTCGGAGCCAGGAAGGAATTTCCCCTGCTCTGCAGGGTTTGCCTTTCCCATAACACTAGTCACAACTTTGGCGGTTTAGGCTTTGGGCGGAATCCTATAGTCTTTCATCCAATCGGGATGTGGTGAAGTGGTAACTCACCCACCCCCTGTTCCCTGTGGCAGTGTTAACAGGGTACCCCGTTAGAGGGGTCTGGAGGGAAGTCTCTGTCCAAAGAGCCAAGTGTGTAGGGCTAGCAGGCCATAGAGCTTCCCTCAGCTTTTGGGGGCCAGCCTTGTAAACCTGTGTTTTGCAATGGATCCACCCCTGAATAGACCCTGTCATGCCTCAGTCCTCCAGCAGGGGGGCTGAGAGGGATACACACCCAGTGTCTATGCCAAAGCTTCCTACATCTGAAATCAATAAAGTTGTGGCCATTTAAATCCCAGACAGTTGTTGTGTCCATGTCCATTCATTTTCCACTCAACAGTTAGGCGCACAGGGAGGGGGGGGGACTCTGTGGCTGGACACACAATGTATTTCAAAACACAGTGGGAAACAAAACACAAGTACAACTGTTATTTTCCTTCTTTTTGTGTTTGTGTGTTTTCACAGCTATATTTGATTTCCCCTATTTTATTCAGATTTTAAAACCAACCAAAGAAAAGAGACCTAGAATTAAAGCTAGAATTTTACTCAAATTCTGGACTTCTGTTTTCCACACCTTAATATGACACGCTTACAAATTATCTTTAAAAATGGCTCACCCTTATATATTTTTCAGCTTTCCCAAACATCCATACTTTAGTTCATCAATAACATAAAAAATAATAATCCACACAATCACTAGATATCATTAACAAGGGGGGATAGTATTCACCAGTTATCAACTACTAGTTGATCTAATATGTTCAGTCACCCCAGCCCTAATTCATTTATAGTTCATCCTAAACAATGATTAGTTTATCACTTAATATTTTTAAGCAAAAGGAAGAATGTCAAACCTAGTGGAAGGCCAGGAAGAGACTTCTATTGAGAAGGACCTCAATCTGGTTGACACTTATGTCACCTCTGAGGATGCCGGAACATGAAAGTGATTCTCTGAGTACATCTTAGTACATTTTTAAGAAACCTAGTGACAGCCCTAATTTTCCTGTCTAGTTATGCTAGCTTTCTAGTTTTATTATGATAAGCACAAGCAATTGAATTAATTTTGTATTGATTTTTCCTTGTCCTGGTGTGTGTGACCTCTTCAAGAGCAATAAAAGTATGTGATGTTATATACCATGTTTGTAAACCTCTGGGAAAGCTAGGTCTGCCTCAGATATATTACATTATAAATGGAAAACTGCATCTAATCTTCATTTTAGTTATGTGTAATTAACATAATTCATGTATCATTTTCAGGAACATGATAGGTAGCCCACCTCTATTGTAATAATATTATTCAAAAACTGTTGCCTCAAACGTGAATCAGAATAATTGGCCCTTACTTTGGAACAAGAGAGAATGTGGTCTTTTTGTTTCTCACTTAACTGCTTCAGGACTTTCGTATTGTTAAAATAAGCAAAGCAAAGAGTCCTGCATCTGCAACCCATGAGGCCGTGAAATCTGCTGCTGAATGAATATTGGATATCTCAAGATCCTAATAGGATCCAATGAACTGAGTAAATGTCCAGCGATACCAGCCTGATTTCTCACTCCAATGCAGGAATATAGTAGTTGGTCCCCCTACATGCTGCCATCAGCAACCCAGAGAGCACATTTCTGATTCATCTAGGAAAACAGTAGCTTATATATAACATTTTACTATTAATAAGGTCCTGTTTTTACTGAGTTATAACTGTTTTCCTAGTAAAACTGAAAACTTTAAACATTTCAGCTCAAGCTGTATTCTTATAAGCCTCCCACATTTATACCCATCTTCCTGGCAGGCATCCCAAAATATGTTTGGGCTAAGGTATTACACATTACATTTGATGAGGCTTTAGCGTTCCCTCTTGCTCACATCAATCCTTATTTCTGTTTGCTCTTATAATTTACAGTTAATGAAAGTTCTAAGTTTACCTTTGTTTTTGTTGGCTTCTGTACAAGAGACCTTCAGACTTTACAGTCTTCCAATGAAATGGAAAACAGAGTTAGGAAAGGCAAAAGCTAAGTGAATAGTGCCATTTTTAGAGAGGATTCTAGATGCTCAGTACTGATGTGATGGTGTCGGAGAGTACTTTGCTTTTAAATTTTTATATACAGCAAAATGTTATCCTCTGTCCAGATTCACACTAGAACATTGATCTACATGTTCTGCCTTTTAAAAACATTTACTGCTTTTGCATATATATTAAAACATGCAATTAATCAGATAACATCCACAAACACTCCCCACCACCACCCTTTACAGAAAAATCAGGCAAAACACAAAATATATCAGGATGACACTAAGGTTGTTGGGGGGTGATAACAGTCCAAGCTGTGAGACATTCAAAGCTCATAATAGTATCTACGCAACCACATAATATGCAGTGTGTCAGGACCTGACCTGCCATTGGAGTCTCTATTTGTATATTGGATAAACAAGCATTAATCAATACCAAATATCTCCTCCTTTGTTGATCTCTGGCTGCTCGTAATATTTGCAACAATTTTTCAAGAAGCCTGGTCTCCCATACCACATTGTACCAATTATTTAGCATGGATGTGCTGAACTGTTGTCTTGCCTTTGTAATAGACTGGATGAGAGCCAACAACTGAAGTTCAATCCAGATAAAACTGAGGCACTGTTAGTGGGTGGTTCCCTAGACTGGATGGATGGGAGGTTGCCTACTTTTGATAGGGTTACAGTCCCTCTGAAGGAGCAGTTACACAGCTTCCCTTGCTGTTGCTTGAAGCTCAGGTGGCCTCAGTGGGACGAGTGCCTTCCAGCAGCTTCAGCTGGTGGCCCACATGCATCCCTCTCTGGACACATTTAGCCTAACTCCTGTTGTCTATGCTTTGGTATCTAGGTTAAATTACTGCAACACATTGTATGTGGAGCTGCCTCTGAAGACAGTTCAGAAACTTCAGCTGCTGTAGAATTCAACAACTAGGTTGCTCACTGGGGCAAGATGGTTTGAGGATATTCTGGCCCATCTGCACTGACTGCCAATTTATTTCTTGCTCAATTAAAAGTGCTGGTTTTGACCTATAAAGTCTTAAATGACTCACGACTGCAGTAATTTAAGACAGTGATGGCCAAACTTGGCCCTCCAGCAGTTTTGGGACTACAACTCCCATCATCCCTAGCTAACAGGAGCAGTGGTCAGGGATGATGGGAATTGTAGTCCCAAAACAGCTGGAGAGCCAAGTTTGACCATCACTGGCTTAAGGACTGCCTCTCCCTTTATGAATAGACTCAGACCCTATGGTCATCATCTGAAGCCCTTCTTCATGTGCCTCTTGCATGGAAGGTCCAGAGGGCAGCAGCACGATAATGGGTGTTTTCTGCAGTGGCTCTTCACTTGTGGAATGTTCTTCCCAGGGAGGTTTGCCCACCACCTTCATTACATATATTTAAATGTAAAGGGACCCCTGACCGTTAAGTCCAGTTGCGAACGACTCTGGGGTTGCGGCGCTCATCTCGCTTTACTGTCCGAGGGAGCTGGCATACAGCTTCCGGGTCATGTGGCCAGCATGACTAAGCCACTTCTGGTGAACCAGAGCAGTGCATGGAAACACCATTTACCTTCCCACCAGAGTGGTACCTATTTATCTACTTGCACTTTGACATGCTTTCGAAGTGCTAGGTTGGCAGGAGCAGGGACTGAGCAATGGGAGCTCACCCTGTCTTGGGGACTCAAACCACCGACCTTCTGATTGGCAAGCCCTAGGCTTTGTGGTTTAGACCACAGCTCCACCCACATCCCTATACATATCTTTAAGCTCCAGTAAAAATATTCCTCTTCTTCCAAGCCTTTGACTACTTAAACAGTCAATGGCCTTTTAAACTGTTTAGGGCGGTATTGTTTTTGTTGTTACTATAGTAAGTATTTTTGTGTTTTTATGTTGTAAACTTCCTGGTGATTCTTGGATGAAGGGCAGTATAGAAAACAAACAAATAATTCCACTGTAGTATCATCCTCCATAGAGCTTCTCCTGCATTTTTTGCTGCTTTGGGAGTGCCCCATCTTGAGTCTCATGTTTGGATGGTCAACGATCCGTCCTCTGATCGCTTGGTGATTCAGTGATTAAACATCCAGGTGCTCTCTCCCAAGTGCCAAAGCATTAGTGTTGCATCTGCATTTTGTTTTAAAACTTTATAATTGACTTATTTTTTATAGAAAAAAAATATCAATCAATTTTCCACCTGTCAATGGCCCTGTGGGCAGATTTTAGGGGGTACTCTTCCCCTGAAATTCAGTTATAGCTTTTTCTTTTGTTTTGTTTCTTTGTTTTTACCAATTTATGGTAGACTCACCAGCTGCACCTACTACTGAAAGAGGGAGACTTGACTACTGTTATTTATGACTTAGAAGTGTCTAGATTAGAATATTCTAATGTGATCTACACATTAGAGCACATTACATTAGTGGGATCTGGAAGCTTCGACAGGTGACATCTTTCTTGATCGTTAGATAGTCACCAGCAAGGGGTGGGATTTGTGTGTGCATTTGCATACACACACACTGCCCTAGAGCTATGGAACGACCTCATCCATCAAAATGTTTTCTATTTAGAATCATGTAAAAACTTCTTTTAGTGGCTTAAAAACAACAACCCTTAATCGCTTTGACAACACTGCTGGAACACAGTACAGAAATACTGTAAATAAGAATGAACAGAATAAGTGATAATCAAACCCCATGGGGTTGGTTGCTACAGGACTGGTGTGAATTCTGACATTAGCCATCTTTTTGACTGTTGCATTTTGGCACTATGTTTTAATAGGCCACATGAAAGAGAAAAGGCTTGTAAATAAAAGTAGAAAACAAAAAAGTGGGAGGAGGGCTCTCAGGAAGAAGACAGCAAACTCATTTCGTGAAACTCAGACATTTAATTTATGCATGGCTATATTGTTTGTTTTCTGGAACAGACCAGGGAATTTCCCTGATGTGTGCTGTTATCCAGTCCCAACGCCCAGGAAGACTAGTAGCAGGTGTTTTTTTCCACTGCTGGGTATTCTTTACAGCAAGATATTCTTTACACATCACTGAAGAACTAATACAGCTTTACAGTTTGGTGCCTATGGTTTTGTGGCATCTGTTCAATGCAACAGCTTCAGTAAAGCACCTTTTTAAAGCTCATTGTATGTCTTTACAGTTTGTTATAAATCAGCAGCAGTGCCTTTAAAGAGCACAGCATCCAAATACACTGCTTTCAAGCATTTAAGATGTTAATGGGTTTTGAGGACTGGAACTGATCTTGTATAGCAGCAGCTTTTAATGCCAGGATGAAATGGACTGTGTGTATCAACTTCTGCTGTGCTTTCTCTTGCATTGAGGTGATCAGAAGGCGTATATGTATTGAAGAGTTTCATAAGGAATCAATAGCTATGGAAACAGTGGTGCTATAGGTACAGGGTAGGGCAGACAAACTTTCAAAGAAATACTTTACACGTCCATAACTTTCTTCTTTGAAGAGTAAAATCTTTTAGGGATCTATTTCCCATATATTCCTTCCCCCTGCAATCGTATAACAATGAAAGTTTGGCAAGGAAATTTGTCTCTTAAAGGTTCAAGGAAGTGATCCTCTGGCAATCCTTCTCACGTCTCTCCAGCAATTTATTTTTAACTTCTAGTATTGCTCAAAGTCACTTACAATCTCTGCCTCACTCATTGTCCCAGCTCGCTGAGCATGACAAGTGTGTTGAAACATATCAGCCCTGCTGCAGAGAAATGGAACAGACAGTGGAGAATCAGTACTATCGTGAGATATACCATAACAATTTGCTCCCCTAACCCTTATCTAAATTTTGAGAACAAGGATGCAAGACCACACTGTGGTAACTGGCAAATATGGGTCATATAACTTGTCCTTCCATATCTATGAGAAAAGTGCAGAGTCATGTGAGATCCAACATGTCACCTGTTCCCTCAGTGATGATCCAGGCATTATTTGAATGAGAAAATAAGATGAGGTGGCATCTCAAATACATGTAACATTTTAGGCTCAGAAAGCATCTATTTGGGAATTTAAAATGTTGAAAACCACTACAGTGGGTTGCTAATCTATAAATATGGCCCCTAATCCTTACTCAGCTAACAGTGACCTGGATAACATGACACTAAGCCAAACCTGGAAAGGAAATCATGGGCACTTTGTTCCTCCTTCAGCCCTGCTGCTGCTGTGCTATTGTGAACTAAGCCATGCTTTGACTTAGTGTGTTGTCCAAACCTGGCCTCATAGTTTGTCTTGGTCCTGACAGACCATAACCAATATTATTGGTTTACAGTTAATGCAAACTCTTTCAGCTACATGTGCACCCACTTTCTCTTAAAATTAGGCATCTTTTCCATCACTTTATATGTGAAATTGATCTGGCTTTAAACAAATGGGTCTGCCATCATTGTGCATAGTTTGAGCCATATTTCAATCTGTGATCCTGTTTTCATTTCGGCACTATCTATATCACAGTGGCTGTCATGGGAGACTTGCTCTGGCTGTCTTGCATCTGGTGATGATTCTTAACAGGATGGCTGCAAACAACAACTTAGAGAATAGATGCTGGCCCAGTTTATGGATCGGATACTGAGTCAAGTCATATCCCAAATGTCAGTTCAGTTTACTGTATGCAGCACTCTGTTCTGCATCTTTTAGTTTTTGCCGGAATTTTTCTTTTCCAGCTCTTGACCTGGTGCACATAAAGGAGGACAGTGAAGGGAATGATTCCATAATTTTCCACATGATCTTCTCAACATTATTGTATGATTTTGTAGTAGCATATTGCACTTTAGCTACTAACATGAGTTTGGCCAAACTGCGGGAGGCAGTGAAGGATAGGCGTGCCTGGCGTGCTCTGGTCCATGGGGTCACGAAGAGTCGGACACGACTGAACGACTGAACAACAACATTGCACTTTATCATTGTAGTAGCATATTGCAGTTTACATTGAAGGACTCTGTGTTACATGACATTCCTCAAATCTAAAAAGATTCCACTAAAAAAGAAAATATTATTAATAGTTAATTCCTTCAGGAAGAAAGTTGGGTATGCTACAAGGTCTGCCATTCTGTTCCTATAATATCTGCCTTGCTGCCCGTCCCACATGCTATAACCTCACATCCATTACGTTCTGGTTGTAAATATATTAAATATATTAAATGGTACTTGCTTCCTCTTATTTAAATATGATTGACTTCTAAGTAATTTGTTTAGGATTGGGAAGCCCATTTTGTAAGTGCATTGTACTTAGTTGTTTTAAGAATGCAAATGGTTGTTGCAGAACCATCAAAACACACTGTCAATCTAATGTAATAGGATATGCACTTTTAACCCATAAATCTATTGTTTGGATGAAGTTCTAGATTGGACTGAGGAAGTTCTAACCCTGTTTTCCCCTCATACACTTTCATTATTTTTTAAAAATTGACTATCTTGATACTTTTAAGCAATTAGTTTGTTATGTTGTGGCTCAATGTAGCCTTACATGGGGAAGAAAATCCTCTATCCAACCAATTCCTAGATCTATTCTTTAATAATAAGTGTACTAAATTAAAATGTAAACAAAAATGCATGAACTAAAGCAATACTAACTTTTGGATTGTGCTAATGGTTTTCAGTCCATGGAAGCTTATGCCGTAATAATCAGTGTTTAAGGCATGGGTAGGCAAACTAAGGCCCGGGGCCAGATCTGGCCCAATCACCTTCTAATTCCGGCCCGCAGATGGTCCAGGAATCAGCGTGTTTTACATGAGTACAATGTGTCCTTTTATTTAAAATGCATCTCTGGGTTATTTGTGGGGCATAAGAATTTGTTCATTCTCCCCCCTCCCCAATATATATATATGGAGAGGGAGAGGGAGAGGGAGAGAGAGTCCGGCCCCCCACAAGGTCTGAGGGACAGTGGACCGGCCCCCTGCTGAAGAAGTTTGCTGACCCCTGGTTTAAGGTGCCATAAGACTGTTGTCTTGGTGCAATGTATTTACTGTGGTTATCACTGTGGAAATTAAAGAAAAACTAGAACAATGCATCTTTTGATACAGTCAATCAGAATGAAGATAGGATGTTCTGTTCCCATCAGCATTGTCTATATTAACTGGCAGCAGCTCTCCAGGGTTTGAGACAGTCCCGTCTTCACTAGAGATACCTGGAAATGTGAGGGGCCGAACCTGGTATGTTTTGCATGCACTCTACCACTGAGCTAAAACGTGGCAATTCAGCAGATATAGGGACCAATCAGCTGTGTCTACACAATTGGTGCTGCTGCTATTGGGGGATGTCCAGTTGGCATTGACTTATGATGATGATGATGATGATGATGATGATTATTATTATTATTATTATTATTATTTTAGTATTTGTACCCCACCCATTTGACTGGGTTTTCCTGGCCATTGTGGGCAGTTTCCAACAAATATAAAAGCATAATAACATGACAGGGCCTTATTTGTGGAATGCCATCCCTGGTTGAGATAATATTTGAAATTGTTTTTATAATGCTTTTAAATTTATTATTATTATTATTATTATTAGTAGTAGTAGTAGTAGTAGTAGTAGTAGTAGTAGTAGTATTTTGACACCCTGAGCTCCTTTGGGAAGAAGGGTGGGATATAATTTGAATAAATAAATAATGATAATAAATACACATTGGTGAGCATCAGGTAGCTTAGAGGACCCTGGAGAGGCAGAGGATAGAACAGGGCTCACACTTCTTCTAAGGTTACCTTTACCTGAAGTTTCAGGTGTGCATAAAGTAGAACTGGGCAAAAACTTCTGATCAGGAACAAATGCAATACTGCCAAACAATATTCTGGATCAGACAGGCATGATTTTAAATGCAGGTGGGCAAGAAGAATTCCCCCTGTTTGGCACTGTGTACATCTCAGGTCTCGTTCAACCTAGTGTCTCATTCACCCACTTTAAAGCGCTCACCTGAGGTTCAGATCCCTGTTGTGTTATCTTAGCACACACGGATAAGATGACCCAGTTTACACCAGTTGTTGGACATGTACAGCATTATACAATATTTTGTCCACCAAGTACATGTTTGAATTGGGATTCAATTAACATATGCCTGTTCTGACATTATGAAGACGCACGTTTTTGGTAGTTTTCCAGGTCCATACATGTGTCTTGTGTTGAGATGCAAGTAATAATAATGATAAGTGAAAGTATGTGTCTTAATTCAGGTCAGCATTAAGAACATTGTGATTTGTGTACATCTTATATTCCCGATTCCCCATCTTTGCAAATGAAGAGGTTCCTCCCTTCCTTTTCTTTTGAAGTTCTAAAGCAGAACTGCTAGTGACCCACTTTTGTGAACAGTTCTCTTAACTAACCCCTGTACTCAATCATACATTTTTTCCTCTCTTCCACCCACTGTCTGTCTAGCCTGGTTTTAAAATTTTATATATGTACTTTTAAAAAATTGATTAGTTGGAGAGCTGCCCGTTCTTCTGTGCTGTATAATAAGGATTTTTTTTATATAAAAAACCCTGCACACAGAATTCTGTATAGTGTAATTAAAACTGACCCAGATTTGGACCTGAGAACACCAGGACTTAGCCAAACTTGCCATGAGCTGAGTTCTGATGGCAGATGGGAACTAATGAGGACATACTATACTCCAGAATTTCCCAGCTGCTTGGCTCCTTTTTTGTACAAACAAGGTTTGGAGTGAAGTCCTGATCCCATGAGTATGTTCAGCAAATGTGCTGCACCCAGCGTTTTGGGAAGCGAGGCAACACTGACAGCCTGTTTCAGAGTATTTTTAAGACCTGAGTTCCAAAGGGCTTTTTAAATATAATCGAACATTAATGCAGACACATTACATATTAGCTTCCTTTTCTACCAGTGTTGGAAAAGCCTACCTGCTTCAAGCACTGATTTGATTTCATGCTTATGTTCCTCCTGTCCCAGGACAGAGCCAGACTTTATTGAATAGGGTGCACTAACGTCACAATGTATGGACTCCGTATCCTATAGGTTCCATCATCTGTTCAATGTCCTGGGACTCTTCAGGTAGATGTAATTGAATTGGGCTGAAGCAGCTGTAGCTGGCATGTGGTCCCTCGGATTGCTAGCACCTGCTTATTTTTTTGTAACTCACTAGAGCAAAAGTTGTGCCAAAACCAGCATTGGTCTTGGAGCAGATAAAGCACTCCACATCTTATACCCTGTTCCCCTTCCAACCAAGCCATGTAATTACTGGTGCCTGCATTAATAATTCTGGTAGTGAGCAGGGGTAGGTTTATGCCGCTTCTTGTCCAAGTCTTCCTTTAACAAGTGCTCTGCCAATTCCTGCTCTCCTCTCCATAAGCAATAAGTGACAGGCTTAATATTGATCAGGTGCTCTGGATTTCTCTGCCCTCCTTACAAAACTGGGCAACCCAGCACTTTCTATATCCAGTTTAAATTACAGGCACCAAATTTTATTTGCTGCTTGAACAGTCTTCCTGGCAGTTTCAGATGAGTCTTGATGTCTAGCAAATGACTGTCTGCTCTTCTGAGCCCTGTTTTTCTGCTATGGGTTCTGTAATTTTGACTCTATTATTGTTTCCACAATAAAGCTTTTGCCATTATAAATTTGTAAGACTCTAAGGTACTCCTAGAGCCTTTGTTTTTGCTACAATAAACATGGCTACCCTTTTAGGAGTTGTTTCCACAATATAAATGTTTTAATGTGTACACTTTGGAAGGGAACATGGAAGTTGGTAACGGCATAGTAGGACTAATCACCACCACCACCATTATTTATTAAATTTGTATACTGCCTTTTGTATGCCATTGTGGACAGTTTCCTTGCTGCATTCACTATCACTAGGTAAGCTGAATGATGAGCCCTTACCAGTTTTCAGTGTTTCAACCAGCCATCTCCCAACCTATTTTCTTGCATTAAGCTCTGGCGTATACCTGGGAGCCAAACGGGCTCCATGAAGTGAGAGAAGAAGAAGAGAAGAGTTTGGATTTGATATCCCGCTTTATCACTACCCGAAGGAGTCTCAAAGTGGCTAAATTCTCCTTTCCCTTCCTCCCCCACAACAAACACTCTGTGAGGTGAGTGGACTGAGAGACTTCAGAGAAGTGTGACTAGCCCAAGGTCACCCAGCAGCTGCATGTGGAGGAGTGGAGATGCGAACCCGGTTCACCAGATTACGAATCTACCGCTCTTAACCACTACACCACACTGGCTCCAAGAGAGGGCACTTGGGGTAATCGTGTCAATGGCTCAAGCCATTTGGATGTTCCAGAAGTCAGCCAGGGATTTATTTGATAGAAGTGCCAGTCATACCAGCCAGAACCCCCCCCCCAAGCCATCTACAAACCATTGGATTCATCTTTCTCCAAGGGCAGACCATCCTGATAGGTTTCCCCGTCTCTGCAGAGGGGAAAAGGTGCTAAAAGCCTACTCTCAACAGAAAGTCATCTAATGATGAGAAAGGGCTGGTGACAATACCCACCCACCCAACTTTCAGATGACTCACTTCCTGTCCAGTTGAGAAAACAAGGTCCAGAGTGTTGCCTGTCACATGTGTTGAGCCAATGACATGTTGGGACAGCTGCATGGTCATAATGGCAGCCATGAAGTCCTGAACCACCCCAAAGCCAGTTGCCTTGGCATGGATGTTGAAGTCCCCCAAAACCAGCAGTATGGGGCTCCTCAACATCAGTCAGATAGGCTTCCTCAAACATAATCAGATAATGGATGAGGGAGGTCTCACAGTTGATCTGGCATTCAGCAACAGCAGCTGCAGACCCCAGAGCTAGATGATAGACAACTGTAATTCCCCAGACTGGACAAGGTGTGGTCACTTTCCGCCTGTGCCCTGTGCCCCTTACCCAGCCAGCATGCCTACCCCCACTCCATACTTTCTCTTGACCGGTACCACTGTGACTGGGGTTGCCCCTGCACTCTCCAGCTCCTCTCTTCCCAGGTGCATCCTATATCCCTTAATTTAAAAATAATAAAAACCCAAAATTTAAAAACCCACAAGCTTAAAAAAGTTTTTAAATTTTTTTTTCCAACAGTGCCATAAAACCAGCAACAGCCCCCCCCCCCAACACCCACTAAACAATATCCCAACTCAAGTCTGTTCAGCCACCTCAGCTTTTTATAGCTGGAGTTAGCCACAGCTCTGCTTACCCAGGCCTGGTAGAAAAGGCCTACAAGGCTGGGATGAGGTGCTTATGGAACCCATCAAAGTTTGTATATAGATTTGAATTGTGAACCTATGGTTGACATATGCCTTGCAAACCTGATTTGCAAATAATGATCAAATCATAGTTTACAATTAAAGTTTGGAAGGCAAATGCAGACCATGATTTGCCAGCTTGCATGCAACAGCAAACTGTGGTTTGCCATAGAAGCAAGGAAAATGGAATGCATAACAAAGAGAGAAGGAATGAGTGAGTTAGTCTGAGACTCGCTTGCCTTTTATATGAACTGAGCAAGTGTCTGTGTTCATGCTTTTGCCATATATGATTTGTGAAGAGGGGTGTGTGTGTTGGCTTATCACTTAACATGCAGACATATACTTTCCCTTACCTTGGTTCACGGTTGATCATTATATCTGCTGTAGCAATATTATTGTCTGCCATAACTTTATTTTCTTTTACATATTACCTGTGCCAAAGTATTGTTTTAGTTTTGGTTTGGTTTGGTTTTTAGCCAAAAAACGTATCAATAAATATCTAATTATGAGATTGGGGGGGGGGACATACCGGCATACACAAACAAAAAAGCAAATTAAGAACACAGAGAATATAAAAGATGCTATATATGAGTAAGTAAATAAATAAATCCTTATATGCCAATCAAACATAAAAGGTTCCTTGCACTGATACAAAACATGGAATGGAAAAGGTTTTCATTTGTAAGTTTTTTCAGTCCCTGCTCAGTACAGAGAAGCACACTAGTGCACCACACTCTTGGCTAGACCTAATGCTCCCCAGAAGGACCAATCCTGCTGGACGATTTAGCTTATTAGGATTAGGAAGATGCTTCCAGAATTCCAGTTTGGCCTGATAACCAAACAGATGGGATAGGAGGATTTTAAATGACCAGAAACCTTCACAAGTAATATGATATTGTGGAATATTCTCTAGTTGTGCTTAATCAGAAAATGTGTTGTATTGGGTTATTCTCCCAGGGAAGCCATTTAGCCTAATGGCCCACTGAAAGGCAGTGGGTAGCTGAATAATTGGGACAGTGATGGCAATGCTTTAGTTTGTGCTAATGCCACCGGGTTAAGTGATGTGTAGCCAGTTGTTTAATGAGTAAAAAGTCTAGTATTTTAAATTGAGCCATATTTTGTTGGATCAGTGTAGGAAGTTGAAGGCTCACTTTCTCTGTTGAGTTTTATATGCATTTTTTGAACTTTGTGTAATATTCTTTGGAATATACTGGCTGTGCACAATCCTTTTCTTTCTTGTCAAATGTACATTTGTAGTGATGCATCTTTTTGTTGTTGTTGTTCAGTCGTGTCCAACTCCTCGTGACCCCATGGACCAGAGCACGCCAGGCACGCCTATCTTTCACTGCCTCCCGCAGTTTGGCCAAACTCATGCTAGTTGCTTCGAGAACACTGTCCAACCATCTCATCCTCTGTCGTCCCCTTCTCCTTGTGCCCTCCACCTTTCCCAACATCAGGGTCTTTTCTAGGGAGTCTTCTCTTCTCATGAGGTGGCCAAAGTACTGGAGCCTCAACTTCAGGATCTGTCCTTCCAGTGAGCACTCAAGTGATACATCTTACTAGTAGTTAATTCCACAAGAATTCTGGTGACCTGCAGTTTATGTATCCTAGTTTGGACCGTCTATTGTGTTACTTAACCTGTTGTTTATTAAAATATTTATAGACAGCTATTTAGCCAGGTTTCGAGTCTGTTTATAGATTAAAACTATACAATACAGTGCAGTTGTTTCAAAAAGGCTAAAACAGCAATGAATTCCCAAAGGACAACTAAAACGAAAAGGCTATGTTTTATTTGTTTACTAATGCTTATCAAAGTAGGAGTTCTTCAAATTTAGTATTAGGGCTGCTACAAAAAAGACCCTGCGCTTGGTAGAGGCTAATACAGCTTTTTAAATGAATTTCGCGGCAGTGCTGTTTGAGAAGATTAAGTCCTGAGGGCTTGACATAATCAGGAATCTTCAGGACTGGAATCAGCACTTTGCGTTAAGCCCAGAAATAAACTGTCAACCAGTGCAGGTGCTTCAGAAACAGATGAGGATATATGGAAACAACAATCTTAATATCCAGTAGGCTGCCACATTCTGCACTCCCTGAAGTTTTATAATTATCTTCAACAGCAGCTCCACATAGTGTGCATTACAGTAGTCTAATCTAGAAGTCACCAAGGCATGAACAGCAGTGGTCAGGTTTCCACATAACAGCAATGAGTATAGCTATAACATTAGCAAAAATCCAGAAGCTGTAGCCCCAAGTTGTGAACTTGGTGCTTACACAACAGCCACTGATTTCCCCACTACAATGAATTCTGTTTTATCTAGGTTTAACTTAAGTTCATTTGCCTTTATCCAGTGCCCCACTGATTTCAGGCAAGCATTTAAGGCTTTCATTGCTTCACCTGGGTTGAATGAAAAGGAAAAATAGAGGCGGGTGACATCAGCATACCAAACTCCATAACCCCAGATAACCGGTCCAGCAGTTTCATGTAGATTTTCTGTTTACTGCTTCTATTTAGCTTTAAGGTGGCAACTTTAACCAATAATCAATTAGATTACTTAGATTTAATTGCCAAACCCTTCCTTTGTATTCTCTCATCCTATTTTCTTCTGTATGGAATTTGACAAGGAGATAGTAGTTAGTTAGGTGGCTGTGATTCTGTCATATCTAGTTAGAAGAAACTAAAGCATCTAATTATTTTTGAAGATTCCTTTATACTATGAGTGAATCTTTCTTCTCCTTACAGAAGAACTCTATGATCAGCCCATTTGTTTAGTTCTAATAGGTTAAAAAAAGGTAAAGGTAAAGGACCCCTGGATGGTTAGGTCCAGTCAAAGACGAGCATGGGGTTGCGGCGCTCATCTCACTTCAGGATGAGGGAGCCAGCGTTTGTCCCCAGACAGCTTTCCGGGTCACGTGGCCAGCATTACTAAACCCCTTCCCTAGGGCCACTACCAGACTGTCACTATTTTCAAGTTATGATTCAACTGTATACCAGCAAATTTAGGTTGCTGGCTAGATGGGTTTCCTCTTCCTCCCTCCACCTCATGTGCACCCCTCTTGAAGTTGCCTGCTTGGTGGAAGAGGACAACCAAATAGATTTGGGGTTCTTCTGCACCAAACCTGTTTCGAAAGTAAAACTTCACACACACACACACACACACACACACACCACACACATATTTTGTTGTGGTAAGAAAAGTGAAAGGAAATTAACTGGAAAGGGTAGAATAATGGTGGTGTTGGGTAACAGCTTATTACTTCCATGCAACGCAAACAAACAAAAGCAATTCAGAATGCCAGTACATAACCCTGAAGTAAATTTTGTGTAAAGAAATTACAACGAATAGTGAAAAAACAGGTGGTGTGGAAGAGTTATAGATTGGTGATGCTTCATTAAAATGGAAACATTTAACAGTTGCAAGTGAGTTTTTCCAAGTTACTATGACAATTAGACATGTTAATTGCACATATTGACAGTTGAAGGTGTAAGTGCCCTTTGTGCTGCATCTCCTGTTGTTCTGAGGCCTACCTAATAACTCCAGTGGCATTTATATTATAAAACTCTGATAATGACTGAAAAATTGCTAGTCTGAAGACAGTAGTGAAAGTAGATATTCAAGTTTGTGTGCTGTCTTTTACTTGCTTGTTTTATTTCAACAGTTTGTATGCCCCTGAATTAAAGCAGACACTAAGCAGTGAACTTTCTAGTGAAAAGTTGTGTTCATGTGCAGCTCTAAGCATCTTTCTTCTTCACCTTCTAGGGAACTAGAGGGCTTAACGCATATGCTGCTTCTTGCTCCTGCTCTGAAAACAATCCCTTCTTATATTTGCTAGTAGAGCTCAACCTTGCATCCCACTCCATCATGTTGATTCTCATTTGGCTTCATGGTAAGCTTGTATTTGCTCTATGTATCGCTGTAAGGTAAAGTCCTCATAGGCTTAGCATACCCCCGACAATAACATTGAGCACTGAAATCAATATACTTCATGCCCATCCAAAATTGTTCAATCATGTCCCAGTTCCCATTGTAGGAAAAGGGTGGGCGTACTGAATTAGCATTGAAGTTGAGCTGCTGCATAATTTTTTATACAAATAAAATATGAACTAAAATATGTGACAGAATTAAATCCATCACATCTAATAAAAGAAATAGAGGGAAGCAAAGAAAGCTTGGACCTTAAATCCCATTAACCAGGCCAGAGAGAAAATGTGTTAAAAGGGAGCTGCACTGTATCTTTTCGCATTGTCTGTTGGAATAATCTTTTTCACCCTTTAAGTGGAGTGTTTAAAAATCCTGGTATTTCTGAAACAAAAAGAATACACAGCCACTGAGCTAGCTGGTTTTTATACCTTTTCTGAGTATTGTCCTTCAGTACAATACGGAGCCATTTCTTTGTTCTCAGAAGCAAGCAGTTAAATTGTATGTAAATGTATGCAAATTAGATGCTGTCTAATAAAGAGAGTCATTAGATGGAAAAATATTTAGTTTGGCAAAAGAAGAGAAAAGAGGGGAAAAGAAAGCAGGTGTATTTTGGAAGAGATAAATGTACGATTGCTAAAAGCCCTCTAACTTCGGATGAGGATTTCTAAAAAAGGCTATTTAAATTTCTTGTAGGAGGTTTATTCCTTTGTTCTTCCATTTTCTCTGTGTGTCGAAAATTATACATACATAGTTGTAATATAAATGTGACATTTATGTAAAATTCAGTATATATCTTGAACAGGCTATGCCCTGTTTGTGCATCCACAAAAATAGATATGTTTGCATAAACCTATATACTTGAGGGTCTGTATAAAAGAGAAGATTGCAGCACTGAAATAAACCATTCTGTTAATGTATGTTAAAAGTACCTAGATGATTTCGCAACCATTTCGCCCATTAAGTCATCTTACTAGGATTAGAGGTGTGATACTATATTTCTGTTGTTCAAGCTACACAGAGTATATTGCTGGACTCAGAGTTACCAAAACTAACACAAGTGATCTCCATTTGGTGCTAAAACTGACCCTGTATCAAAGAAGCAGCAACCATTAATGCTGGTTCTTCAGTAAAGCGAGGTGGCATTAGCTCCCTGCATAAGATTTTAAGCATCACAGGCCCACACTTCTTAACACGAGCACATCCTTACACCAGCTAGGAGCTGTAGCAAAAAAAATAAATGTGGCATTATCCAGCTGTACCCTGTCTGAATTACACAGGTCCCTAACTCTGTGAGGTTATCGGGGATTCGGAATTGGGTGCCACGAATATGTGGATAACCCCCAGTCCTACTTCTTCTGTCATCAGAGTGAGACGAGGTCATGCAAGTTCTGCACTGCTGTGTGATCACTGTAATGAGGCCAAATAAATTGAAACTGAATTCCAATAAGATGGACAAGCCACAGCTGGGTGGTTCCTGGATCTGAGACTTAGGTGAGCAGCTCCATTCTTGATGGAGTTGCAGTCCCCTTGTCTCTTTGATTCCAGCGGAGACCCAAGTGTCTGCAAGGGGCAGAGTGCCTTTTCACTTCCTCGACTTGTTTGCAAGCTATGGCTGTTCCTGAACAGGATAATCCATGCTGTAGTAAATTCCCATTTGGATTACTGTAATGCACTCTAAAGGGGCTGCTCTGGAAGACAACATGGAAAGTGCAGCCTGTGTAAAATGCAGAAGCTTGACTTTTAAGTGGAATCACTAGTCAAACCTATATTATACATGTTCTTAAAGATCTGCGTTGACTGCCACATGGTTCTGGTCCATATTCAAGGTTTTAAATAAGAATGCCTCTCTCAG
Source organism: Lacerta agilis (assembly GCF_009819535.1). NCBI lineage: Eukaryota > Metazoa > Chordata > Lepidosauria > Squamata > Lacertidae > Lacerta > Lacerta agilis. The sequence goes on from NC_046315.1 coordinate 30,007,608, forward strand.
TATAAATATAGTCTTTCCCAAGAGTTAAGATTGGCTAAGAGGTCCAACTTAGTGTCCTGGCAGTGGGTGCAATATATTTGGTGGTGATGTATGAGCAAGTCTTCTCCATGGTGGCACTCTGGCTTTCAAACGCCCTGCTTCTTGAAATTCAGCTAGCATTGTCGCTTTTGTTATTTCAATGCCAGCTCAAAACACCACTTTTTATGCATGCTTTAGGAAGTTAACAGTAATATTCGCTCATGGCTATGAATGTTATTTTAATGAAATTGTTGCTCCTCGCCCTGAGAACTTTGGATCAAGGGAGGAACGTAAATAGTCTCAGTAAATGCTACTTATTACAACATAAGCCTTGCCCCACCTCACCATGGAATAGGAATATGACAATAGGAATATCACAATAGGAATATCACAGTAGGAATGGCAAGTCCCATCTCTTCACACAGATGGGAAGAGGCGTTTTTTTACCCACCTTGGTTTTTTTAATTTTTTTAAACTTAATGCTCCTTGCTTTTACAGCAGCAAGCCCATGATTTCCTGCACCACAACCATTTACACTCCTCACCCCTGGAAATCTGGTTAGCTGCTATGTAGCCATAGGAGTGTGTGTGTGCGTGTGTTTGCGCGGGCAAAAGAGAGGAATATTAGGGATGGAACAAAGGAGAGGTAGCAGGACAAGGGGATACCTGCACTGGTGCTGCGGCAATGAAACCATTGGCTACTGAGTTGGCTGCGCTTGTTCTGCCTCTCGGAGACCCACCCAACACAACCCGGTGTCCGAAAGAGAAGGAAACATGACTGTAATGCAATCATGTGATTCCGGTGTTTACATCCTCTCAGCTGTTTCCGCTCCCCTCTCCCTGTGCCTCACCTCTCCTCTCACAGTCACACAGTTGGGAGCAGTGACCCTCTTTACCCACCCACAAGATTCCTTGTTAAGGTTTTTCCCCGCTGCGTTGCTTCCCCCCCCACTCCCCAGCTAAGGGAAGTGACCTCTTATCACCTCCACTGACATCGGGGCAGGCCTCCCCCAGAATTAAAATCATAGCAAAAAACTGAAAAAAACAACTGAAAACCAAAAGAAACCCCAGGTTGCCATATGTCCTGGAAATTCCTGACATATTTTAAAATTCAAATTTCCCCTCCAGAGGCCATTTTAGGCGTGATTTCCTGGCATGTCCGGAATTTTCTGGATGTATGGCAAGCCTAGGAAAGATCAGCCTGCAAGATCTTTACGTTCTATTCTGGCAACAGCTTTCTTGTTATGGGCTACATGGAGAATTTGTCTAGATAGAAACGTCTTTTATTTTTGTTTCTTAGCTTATTTCTTAGGCAACAAAAAAGTCCTTCTTAAATAGCTCCAGAGAATAAAATTGGGTCTACAAAAACCAGGCTGACTATTCTCTGTTAGTTCACAGAAAGTTTTAAGCATCAGACTTTGAATTCTGCCTAGTTTTATCACATCCTCTTCCTGCTCAGGGATTCTTCCACTCATTTCCATATGATCTTGTCTACCTAAACTGACCCTTGCATTATTCGAGAATAGATTGGATTAAGCTTTCACCCAAGGCACCTGTGTGTGTGTGTGTGTGTGTGTGTTGAAGTTATATATTAAAAACTGTTTTCAATCAGATGTGTGAGTTTTCTGTAAACTGTTAACTTGTTGCCATGGCAGTACTGGAGCAATGTATGCACGTAGACATATATGTGTTTAAAATACACGTATATCAAATTAGTGTTTTAAAAATATTTACATATATAGCTTAGGAATTGGCATCATTCCCAGAATTACTGGAACTACCTTCCCCAGGAACATTTGGACTTGAATAATCTCCTTAGCAGCACCTCCCCCTACTCCTGAAGCATAACAGTTTGTAGAAATGGTGCTTCAGTTAGTACTTGACTTCTTATCTTGCAGTGTCTGAGTTCTTTGGAACTACCATATATGTTTTGGCTTAGTGCTTTAAAATGTCCTTTTTGCTAATTGTTTCTCCTTGGATTATTAAAAAATGTGAACCCCCAGCTGCAGAAGATGTGTTTTTGAAGGGTCAATAAAGCTGTTGTCCACCTAGTCAGATTTCTGTCTCTTTAAATATTATTTTAAGGTTTAGATAAACCACAGAGCCTAGGGCTTGCTGATCAGAAGGTCAGCGGTTCAAATCCCCGCGACAGGGTGAGCTCCTGCCCACCTAGAAGTTCGAAAGCATGTCAAAGTGCAAGTAGATAAATAGGTACCGCTCCAGTGGGAAGGTAAACAGCATTTCCGTGTGCTGCTCTGGTTCACCAGAAGCGGCTTTGTCATGCTGGCCACATGACCCAGAAGCTGTACACTGGCTCCCTCAGCCAGTAACGTGAGATGAGCGCCGCAACCCCAGAGTTGGACACGACTGGACCTAATGGTCAGGGGTCCCTTTACCTTTAAACTACAGAACTCTTGATAGTTCCAGATAATGTTAAACCAGTCCACGCATATTTCTAAGACATTGCCACAAATGTTGACATCTGAAATCCAGTATGGCAGGCAACTGTACGAAAATTGAATTTTGCAATAGTGCCAGAAAGTTGGTATGCTCGTCTTGTAAATTCTTTTTCCAGAATCCAGAATGATCTGTGACATCCAGGTTCCCTGGATTGTCTTGTAAGTTCTTTTTCCAGAATCCAGAATGATCCGTGACATCCAGGTTCCCAGGATGGCTTTGTCTTCAAAGTAAAAGCAACATCAAAAGATGTTATACCAGTGAAGAGCGAGTAGGAAGCACAAGCATCTCATGCTTCTTATTCCTTCACATTGTTGCAGTCTTCTGCATCACTCAGAGTGAAGACATATGCAAGTTCCTACAGGGCAGATGGAAAGGATTTATTTCACATGTTGAAGAAAAGGAAGCACGAAGCCACTTCCAGCAGAGTGTTCCAATTTTATCTGTGTGCTCAGGATGTGAATTTGGTAACGTGCACATTCACAAGATTAGTGATGGCAAGCAATAAGACAACTGATAACTAGTCTCCCATCAGTTTGTATTAAATTACCAGTTCTAGAATTTACCATTTTCTGGGTGACCACCAATTTATTAAAACTGTTTCCAGTGTATATAGCGTTTCAAGATGTGTACTTCCTAAAATAGGTTTTAAAGAATAAAAGATTCTACACTAAACTAATCCTGGTGCTAGCAAATTGGCTGTCGGACTAGCAACTTTTGATATTACCTAGTTATTGTTGTTGTTGCTGTTATTTCTTTTTAATTATGCAAAGTGCTAATCAGTTTGATTATGCACAGTGCTAATCAGGTTAATTATGCAAAGTGCTAATCAGTTGTTCTCTAAGCACATGGGGAGTGCAGAGGTGCTGATGGTGAATAGTGCTGCTACATGGGGGTAGTCACGGCAGTCGTTTTCTATTAAGAAAGAGGAGTAAGTGAGATGGCACAGAGAATTTTACCCCTTAAAATTATTTTTAAAAATGAAGACAGCTGTAGGGAAAGGAATTCTACAACAGTGGTACATTTGACCTAAAATGCTGTTTTTCTCTCCAAATAACATGGTCAGAATTGAATGTCCCGGTGATATATGAACATTTTATTAATTTTCCAGAAAATTAATAGCTAGGATCCAGTAGAGAGTTAAGCATGCGTAAGAACACTGATATAGCATACATGTAAGAGTGTGGCCACTGTGGGCTGTGTGTTTGCTACAAGTAGGGCAGTTTCTCTTAAAATAATATTGGTGATAATAATTTAGATGCTTTGTGGTGGAATACAGTGGTACCTTGGTTTACAACCATAATCCGTTCTGGAGGTCCGTTTGTAAACCAAAACAGGTTGTAACCCAAGGTGCGTTTTTGCCAATGAGGCCTCCAAATTTTTTTTGTTTGTAAGTCAAAAAAAGGGGGGGGGGGTTGTAATCCAAAAAAAGTTTGCAAACCAGCCTGTTTGCAAACCAAGGTACCACTGTACAGAGGTATGTGCAGATGGTAAAAAGTAATGATAGGAAGTAAAACGATTTCACCCTGCTAGTTCATTATTAGATATAGATATATACAGTTATTGAGAAGAATTGGTTTTTTAACAAAGGAAAGCGAGCTGAAGGGATATAGGAAACAGTGCAAGTTCTAACAGAGTAGGAGGTCCACTAACAGAACAACACATGGTTCTGGAGGTCCCTTCTCTCACAGACCCTTCTGTAGACATACATCTCTCACTGGTGTTGTTGCACTGGTAGTGGGGGCTGAAATGGGGCATATCAGGGGCAGCCAAGTATCCAGTAGATCCTCAATCCCCTGACATATCCCAGGACTAGGCCCTTTTCCAACCCTCTGATTGAACAACCTCTCAAGGTAAGGTAAGGAAAAGCTCCTACCTCCTACCCTGATTGTAGCAAGCTAGCCATTTATGAAGTGGTTTTACTTCTGCCACAGAATCTCCCCACCCCACAAAAAAGGATTGTTCTGTAAATCTTAATAAAGATTGCTGATGGTCCCCATTTTTAACTGAATTCTGCACCTTGCTTTTTCAATTATGTAATGATTTTATATTGTAAACTACACTTTGATCTTCGGATGAAGGGTTGTATAAGCATTTTAACAACAGCAGCAGCACATTTCAACAACAACAACAACAACAACTATGTCACATTAAATATTGGGTATTTGAAAAACTCTGAAATAGAATAAGTGGTGGTCATGTGTGTTTGAGGCACTATCTTGATGAGAAGCACCCAAAAAGACCTACATAGATTTAATGAAATGCTAAGAATTTTCAATTTTAGCATACATATTAACATGATATGGGTTATTATTATTATTATTTACAAGTTGCACTATTTTTTTTAAATTAAAATGCTGACTAACACGTACTGTTGCAAACATGTGAAAAGAGAGTTTGGAATATAATAGATGTACCAATAATTCAAGTTAGTCCCTCACTACAGTTAATATGAAGGAGACACTGGCATTCCGTACTTTTTAGATTTTTCACTGCCAGTAAGAAAAAGCTGATATGGCTGATATTAAATGGTCTCCATACTAATTTAAGGACCTTTAGATCAGTGGTATAAACTTAGGCCCAATTTAAAATTTCTGATTTTAGGATCTAAAGAATTGGGTACTAGATTAGTTGACACAGGCCTGGATGCAGAAGATGGGAAAGGGCACCTAGGTCTCATTGGAATCTGCATAGTTTTTCATGGGTTTTCCATCGATTTCAGAGGTTGAAGCCAGCTCTCTAGCTTGCAAATGATATGTGCTGCACTATGTTGTGTTTTGTACTGATACCGGAAGCTTAGCTCTTTGACAGAGTTAATTACTATTTTGTCATGTTATCATGTTTGTTCTCAATAAACGATTATACTTTTAAAAAAGAAGTTAAATAATAAAACACATACAACCTGGTCGAAATAAAAAACAATAATAATTTTTTAAAAATTGCCAGTAAGTAGCACCTTAAAGGTAAACTGACCCCAGACCATTAGTTCCAGTTGTGTTCGACTCTGGGATTGCGGCGCTCATCTCACGTTACTGGCCGAGGGAGCCGGTGTACAGCTTCCGGGTCATGTGGCCAGCATGACAAAGCCACTTCTGGCGAACCAGAGCAGTGCACGGAAATGCCGTTTACCTTCCCGCCAGAGTGGTACCTATTTATCTACTTGCACTTTTGGCGTGCTTTCGAACCGGTAGGTGGGCAGGAGCAGGGACCGAGCAACGGGAGCTCACCCCATCTAAGTTGCACCTTAGAGACCAAGTAAGTTTGTTCTGGGTATAAACTTTCGTGTGCATGCACACTTCTTCACATATCTGAAGAAGATATTCTTCTGAAGAAGTGTGCATGCACACGAAAGCTTATACCCAGAACAAACTTAGTTGGTCTCTAAGGTGCTACTGTACAAATTTTTAATTTTTTATTTCAACTGCGTCAGACCAACACGGCTACCTACCTGAATAAAACCTGGTGTTACTGAATACACTGCATTCAGTTTGGACATCTCGGTGTACATGCCGAAACCACTTTCTTACACGCAGTGTACAACCTCGTTTGCAGTTTACATATGATACCTAGGGCGGTATCCAGCTAAACAGTTCTGCTAGTGCGTGGGCTTTTAGCTATGCAATAAAGTTTCCCTGCCCTCTCCTCTCTACGCACCCCATAAATCAGCTCTGGAGGTTTGGGGGAACCCACTGGAACATATTTAGCGGTTACACAGATAGAGGTTATAAGTTGTTTAAAACTGTTCTTAATATGGTGTTTTAATCTTGTAACCCACGCTAGGACCTTAGAATGAAGGGCAGGTAATCAATCAATAAATAATGAAGTCTTTTTCTATGGGCCTGTCAGGTTTTCTTTTAACACCAGTGATATAAATTAGGATATTTTTTTTAAGAATGTAAGAAGCATTCAGCTGAAGCAGAGAAAAGGCCTATCTCACATAAAGTTATGCTTCCCATAGTGTCCAGCTAGATGCTTCTGGGAAGCCCAGAAGTACGAAATGAGCTCCCCAGCTACAGAGACATATTCTGAACTTGAGCTATTACTTCATTACTTTTTGAAGAAATTGTAAAATTCTTTTACTGCCTAGTGTACTGCATACAAAGGTAAATGTAGACTTTCATTACAATATGATCAACTACATCCAGTTTTTGATTATACCTCTTACAATGCAACTTAGAGTGCATTCCTATGGAAGGAGTATCTCAATTCTAGCTACTGTCTCAACACCAATTATTCAACTAAATTGGTTCCATACTTAACACAAATGTATTTTTCAGTGCTGTTACTTAAAGTGCAGAAAGAACACATTTTGGATCCTCGTGTACATAATAAGTAACTAAATATGCCTATTTTCTACTAAGCCAAGAAGTCTGCTTTTGCAAGGTATACTTCATTCTGTATAACTCATCCATGCTAAGGAATTTTTGTTCATTTAAAAATATTTTATTACATAAACATTACCAAAACAATTGGTTTTTCCCTTCCCTCCTCCTCCTCCATAAGACTAATGTGTCAAATTTTCCCATAAATCTATATGCGTAGTTGGTGAGTGCCAGTCATCAGGGTAATCAGTGCAGCATCAACACAGACTTGCAGGCTGGGGAGCGGGAGTTGCTGTAGTCTGTAGAGATTCCGTCTCAGTCTCCAGGCTCTCTGTACAGAAGGGGGGGTTGGGTCTAGAGCGTTCATTCCTGGCATTGGGCAATCTAGACAGATTAGGTATTCTGCTGGTTTACCATCTGACAGAGCTGGTCATGGAAGTGATGGTGATGACTCCCAGACAGCTGGTTTTGGGGGACTCCAACATTTATGCTGAGGTGACTGGCTCTGGAGTGGCTTAGGACTTCATGGCTGCCATGATGACCATGGGGCTGTAGCAACATATCAGTGGTCCAATGCATATGGCAGGCCACACTGGACCTTGTTTTCTCAACTGGGCAGGAAGAGATTGACTTGAAATTGGGGGATATTGACACCAGCCCTTTGTCATCATTAGGTAATTTTCTGTTGAGATTAAGCTTTCAACACCTTTTCCCTTCTGCAGAGATGAAGGATCCATTAGGATGGTCCATCCATGGATACTGATGAATTCAGTGGGGAGTTTTCTGGCTGATATGACTGGGGCTCCTGTCAAAACTCTGGCTCTGGAAGCTCTGGAACATCTGAATGACCCAGGCCATTGACATGATCACCCCTGAGCGCCATCTCCTGCTTTGTGGGAGTTTCTCTCCCTGGTATACTCCAGAGTTTAGTGCTAGGAAACAGGCTGGGAGATGGCTGAAACATGGCCTTAGTCACTGTATGATATACGTATATTAGTAATTGATTACACTATGTACACACTGTACATAGTGTATTATATTCTCTGCAGAGATTATATTCTCTGCAGCCAAAGATGGAGAAGCTCTATACACTCAGCGAAAACAAGACCTGGAGCTGACTGTGGCTCAGATCATCAGCTTCTTATAGCAAAATTCCAGCTTAAACTGAAGAAAGTAGGAAAAAGCACTGGGCCAGTAAGATATAATCTAAATCAAATTCCTTATGAATACACAGTTGAAGTGAAGAACAGGTTTAAGGATTTAGATTTGGTGGATAGAGTGCCTGAAGAACTGTGGATGGAGGCTCGTAACATTATACAGGAGACAGCAACGAAAACCATCCCAATGAAAAAGAAATGCAAGAAAGCAAAGTGGCTGTCCAATGAGGCCTTACAAATAGCGGAGGAGAGAAGGCAAGCAAAATGCGAGGGAGACCGTGAAAGATACAGGAAATTGAATGCAGATTTCCAAAGAATAGCAAGGAGAGACAAGAGGGCCTTTCTAAACGAGCAATGCAAAGAAATAGAGGAAAATAACAGAATGGGAAAAACCAGAGATTTGTTCAAGAAAATTGGAGATATGAAAGGAACATTTCGTACAAAGATTACCACAATTAAGGACAAAAGTGGAAAGGACCTAACAGAAGCAGAAGATATCAAGAAGAGGTGGCAAGAATACACAGAGGAATTATACCAGAAAGATATGGAGGTGTCATACACCCCAGGTAATGTGGTTGCTGACCTTGAGCCAGACATCCTGGAGAGTGAAGTCAAATGGGCCTTAGAAAGCCTCGCTAACAACAAGGCCAGTGGAAGTGATGATATTCCAGCTGAACTATTAAAAATTTTAAAAGATGATGCTGTTAAGGTGCTACACTCAATATGCCAGCAAATTTGGAAAACTCAGCAGTGGCCAGAGGATTGGAGAAGATCAGTCTACATCCCAATCCCAAAGAAGGGCAGTGCCAAAGAATGCTCCAACTACCGCACAATTGCACTCATTTCACACGCTAGCAAGGTTATGCTTAAAATTCTACAAGGCAGGCTTAAGCAGTATGTGGACCGAGAACTCCCAGAAGTGCAAGCTGGATTTCGAAGGGGCAGAGGAACCAGAGACCAAATTGCAAACATGCGATGGATTATGGAGAAAGCTAGAGAGTTCCAGAAAAACATCTACTTCTGCTTCATTGACTACGCAAAAGCATTTGACTGTGTCGACCACAGCAAACTATGGCAAGTTCTTAAAGAAATGGGAGTGCCGGATCACCTCATTTGTCTCCTGAGAAATCTCTATGTGGGACAAGAAGCTACAGTTAGAACTGGATATGGAACAACTGATTGGTTCAAAATTGGGAAAGGAGTACGACAAGGCTGTATATTGTCTCCCTGCTTATTTAACTTATATGCAGAATTCATCATGCGAAAGGCTGGACTGGATGAATCCCAAACCGGAATTAAGATTGCCGGAAAAAATATCAACAACCTCAGATATGCTGATGATACTACCTTGATGGCAGAAAGTGAGGAGGAATTAAAGAACCTTTTAATGAGGGTGAAAGAGGAGAGCGCAAAATATGGTCTGAAGCTCAACATCAAAAAAACTAAGATCATGGCCACTGGTCCCATCACCTCCTGGCAAATAGAAGGGGAAGAAATGGAGGCAGTGAGAGATTTCACATTTTTGGGTTCCATGATCACTGCAGATGGTGACAGCAGTCACGAAATTAGAAGACGCCTGCTTCTTGGGAGAAAAGCAATGACAAACCTAGACAGCATCTTAAAAAGCAGAGACATCACCTTGCCGACAAAGGTCCGTATAGTTAAAGCTATGGTTTTCCCAGTAGTAATGTACGGAAGTGAGAGCTGGACCATCAAGAAGGCTGATCGCCGAAGAATTGATGCTTTTGAATTATGGTGCTGGAGGAGACTCTTGAGAGTCCCATGGACTGCAAGAAGATCAAACCTATCCATTCTCAAAGAAATCAGCCCTGAGTGCTCACTAGAAGGACAGATCCTGAAGTTGAGGCTCCAGTACTTTGGCCACCTCATGAGAAGAGAAGACTCCCTGGAAAAGACCCTGATGTTGGGAAAGATGGAGGGCACAAGGAGAAGGGGACGACAGAGGATGAGATGGTTGGACAGTGTTCTTGAAGCTACTAACATGAGTTTGGCCAAACTGCGGGAGGCAGTGAAGGATAGGCGTGCCTGGCGTGCTCTGGTCCATGGGGTCACGAAGAGTCGGACACGACTGAACGACTGAACAACAACAACACACTGTTCTGGGTGGGGGAGCATTAAGTTGAAGTAAGGAATTTAATTCATCCTTATAAAAAGTTTAAATGGCATTGCTTGGTTGATAAAAATAGTGAACCTTAAAATTTGGTCCTTACAACTGCTTTAAAAGAACAGGAAATGAAATTCCATAACTGTTCTGAATGAATTCTCTCATGATTTTTAGCATTGTGTGACCTATTGATTACACATTGTAGTTGCTTAATATAGGAACATTCTGATGGACAATTAACTAAGAATTTTACTGGTTCAATGGGCTAGAGATAGGAAGAGCTAGCGGCTCTTCAAGGCAAAGTCAGATTGGTCAGGAAGCAGTAGGTTTTGGTTCAGTGCTGTCTTTGAACTCCATATTTTACATATCTGAAATGTTTAAACTTCCATTAGATTTATAGGTATATGGGTTCCCACGAAGCACTGGAGGTCTAGCTGCCACTTCCCTCTTTCGGTCTTTGATATGATATATCTACACATTTACAAACTAAGTAGAGAAGAAGAAAAATGGAAATGCTTATTTTCTTTGAAGCTACTCCATTCATAGATTCAGAATCAACAGGTGTAACTTAGGACATGTTTAAGAGATTGCCCCTAACTATGATAATTGGGCATGCTGGGTCACTTCTGAGTCTTAAATTAGGCTTATGGGCTTTTAGATAAGGGAAGCTTTTGAAAATTGTTGTGAAGTTTCCCAGTCAATTTACATAGCCATTTTAAATCACTCTATAAAATGGTAATACCTTTAGTTTTTCTCTGACACAAGACAAGACAAGAAGTTTTGTTTGTTATATTTTCAGTAATTCAATGAACTTGCCATTTTGACCAGGTGGCTTGCTTTTAGAGAAAAACAAGTGTAAAGCCCACTTAGTCTCACTGAACTGGTTGTACAGTTCTTTGGGTCCTAGTCATAATGTTTCATTGATTCTGTTATGTTGTGGCAACATGTGAAGATAGAGGTATTTCTTTCTTGGACATGTGTTGTTAGATTTTTCATTAATGACTACTAGTGGGCTATCAGGGTAATCTTGAAGACCAGCATGGAAGGAACCCAACATGCTTGCTCGTTTGAATATGAGAGTCAGCTATAAAAATGTTTTGCTCACACTGTGTCAGCTAGCTTTTAGAAACAAAGCAAAACCAGGAAATTTGATTTTGGCTCGAGAAAGCAGTTCTAGGATTTTGGAGCTAACTGATGGCAGAAACCATCTTGGGTTCAGATGTGCTGCTGTTGATTTTTTACTGATGTGTCTTTGGAACTAGCGTTACCTGCTTCTTTGCCTGCCCAATTTAACTGCATATTTGCAAACAAAACTGCTTAGTCTAATTTGTATATTTGCAAACAAAACTGCTCAGTACAATGATATATTTGCTAACAAAGGGTTATTACAAAACATTGCAAGTGTCCAATTCACTCCCTCCAAAGAAAACACTTTGTGAAACTCTCTGGACACTTCCCATTGTTTGGGGAAGTGGGGAGTACAAAACAAAATATATAATTGGCATATGAACAATTAAATATTCCTGAAATACAATCCCATTGGTGTTGTATTTCATAAGGCTGCTCTTTAGGTCCAGATGTAGTGTCAAGGAGAGTTTACTTACATTATGAAAATAACTCACAGTTCTCTGTCCAAAGATCTTCTAAAAACTGGTTAGTAACAGTATGATCATTCGCTAAACATGTTATTTAGCACTTTTTATCATTAAACATGCATTTAATGCATGGATTAAATTAAGGTATATTATTGTTTGTTTTAAATAAGAGCTTGTATTCTCTTTCTTGAGTTACTGCATTTTTCAAAAAGTGCACAAATCCAATATTCTGCTGTTGACAGATTATTTTAAGGGATTTTTTTGGGAGAAGAAAGGAATACTTTATAAATTCTTCATAAAAATGGTTGAAGGAGATGCAACATCTGATGGCTTAGGACAGAACTTTCCAAACTGTGTGTCATGGCACATTAGTGTGTCGGTTGCAGTGTGTAGGTGTGTCACGTGAATGCCTCCCACGCTTCTCCTGGGGCTGGAAAGGGGTTACTTTAACTTCCGGTTTGCTAGTAAAACTGAATTGCTGTTTCACAAAATGATGCAAAACTGAATTACTGTGTTGCGAATTGAGGCATGTCTAAAAAAGTGTTTCACCATCGCGAAAAGTTTGGAAAGCTCTGGCTTAGGACAATACTAAATGTTATGATAAACTTGGTGCTCCAGTTCAGAATGGTAGTCCCTCATCATCTTCCCTTTTATCTTGTTGCAAATTTTAAAACTGCTTGCCCTTTATTTTTATAAGTGTTACACATGCTTCTATCTCTGCCAGTAGCAATAATATGGAACAAGAAATGCACATAGACATGGAGAATGCATAGCAGAGAAAAGGGAGGAACTGAACACAGAGCTTCCATTTTGACAGCAACCCTGTGTTTGACCTAGCTTTTAGTAAATAGTTGCTTCTAGACTGACAAAAAAAAGCATTTAAGGTGGAAATAGTAATTCTAAAACTGGGGAACTGTGCTTATAGCTGTTAAGGGTCCCAGTCAAGTGCTCTCCTCTCAGCATAAAGTGAGAAAAATAAGCATTCCAACTAAATCCAGACTATGGGTTAATAAACAAAACATTTCGGTTTCTGCAACTCAGTATTTGTGAGTTTCAAACAAGCATTTTGATTAAAATTGTATGGCTTGCATGGCTGTAGAGATGGAAGGCATAAATGAATGCTAGGTTGCTAGGATTGATCTTTGTCTTCCTGCCATGACAGACGTAAAAGAAGAGAACTCTCTAAACACATACATATCTTATTATGACACGCACATTTGGAAGAAGCCCCACTGGCAAAAACTAACATAAAGTGACACGTTGTTTAAAAAGTTGTTTTGAATGTCTTCTCCTGTTGATCATATGCAACGGGGATAAATAAACACCCAGTGTGTGGTGCAACCAGGCTGAGCATTCATGCTCCAGCAAATGTTTATGTCTTCGGTTCGCTGAATTGCTGTTTGTTTACTGTAAACATCATACCTGTATATGTTTGTAATATATACATTAGCATTGGTAGTACAATCTTGGCTGTATAGTTGTGAGGAGGCTTTTTCTTGGATATGACCAGATGGGGTTTGTTCTCTCCTCCCGCTCCTTCTAATGCGGTGAATTAGTCTTTTGTACTTCTTGTGAAACAGAGGGACTGCTTATTCAAGCAGGACATGCTGTGCCCTGCTTAAATTAATGCAGGTGGATATGCAAGAAAAGCCACATAGGATTTGTCTGGTAGGAATCAAGCTAGTTTAGCTTTTTGTTTAATTAAAAACAGGTCTATTGGGTTCTCGGTTTATTCACTGACAAGTGGGATGATACACAAGTCTCAAGGTGAAATGACTAAAGTTGTTAGGCTCACATTTAAAGATGCCCCTTCTGTCACGATGTCAGTGTTGTTCCTCTTCTTTTTATAGCATTTTAAAATCCCTTTTAGTGATGATGGTTGTATTTGGGCAAAGGATAAAACTTGAGTTCATGTGCTCCCTATTCCCCTTCACCAGTGCTGCTGAAAGGAAGGTGTCATTGTTTGTGAACCAATACAAATTCTGGTTAGTTTTGACTATGACTTGGCCAAAGAACCCAATTTCCAACCATAGTTTACCATCTTGTTTGTATAAACCACATTTAAGACTAGCTGCAGATTTGACAGTTGTCTCATGATACATATTAAGCTAACTGGCCTGTAATTTCCAGGAACCCCATTAGGGTTCTTTGAGAATTATTGTGTGGGTGCCATCCAGTCACATAAATTCTTCCTTTCCCCCCTTTTTTCTATTTGGCCTAGAGCTTCTTATGGATTATTCCTTATGGCTGTGTCCAGGGAGGAATAGGGGAGGGGTGAGCAGTTCTATGCATGTAACACCAAGCTGTGGTTTTGTGTTAGATCTGAATGAAAGCAATGTTGACTTCCTGCTCCTGGTGTCTTCCAGAACTTTCCCAGTCATTGACACTCTTTGTCTTCTGCCAGCTATCTGACTTCTTCTGCTGGTGCATTCAAACACTTTATAAAAACTCACTCTTCAAACTAGCATTTTTAATTGATTCTGCACATCATTCTTTTTGGTCCTCTTCTTTTCTCCCAAGTGTTTCATGGCTCTTACTTAGACAAGCCTGAGGCAAGGCCTGTTTTTTTGTTTGTTTGTTGTTTTGTTTTGTTCCCTTTATTTAAAGCTTTGTCTTGGTTGTTGCTCTAAAAATAACTCCTTGTAATCAGAGGCACAGTAAGAAGACTATGTATGTCCAGGGTTTTTTTTTTAGCAGGAACTTGGGGGAACTAAAATTCCCTTACCATTCTTAAATTAAATTAAATCATCATCATCATCATCATTATTATTATTATTATTATTATTTTCTGTTGGGGGGGGGGGGCTGGAACAGATATATACCCAATGCGTGAGCCAAAAATCCACCTATATCTGTAATCAGTAAAGTTGTGGCCATTTCTAATCCAGATCATTGTCTGCTTCAATTTATTAACCACATCATATATTTACCCATTCCCTGGGAGGCAGGGATGGGGAGTATGGCACAGTGACTGGGGCCCACAATAAACTGACTGACTGACTGACTTTGTGGTGAGTTTCTCCCGGACTTTGCAACTCCCTCCCTAGAGAAGTTAGACTGACTCCCTCCTTGTTGTCCTGCTCTCAGCAGGTGAAGGACCTTCTTATTCCAACAGGATTTAGGGAACCGACTGCTTTTAATAAAAGGGCTGGGGCCGTGCTATTTTTACTGTAATTATCTGCATGTTTATATCTTCTATAGTTTTAATTATATTAATGTTCTATTAATGATTGGTGAGATATGGAGGAAAGAAGGAAGGAAGGAAGGAAGGAAGGAAGGAAGGAAGGAAGGAATAATCCTCCTTCCATGAGTAGATCCCAATTTATTTGTTAAATTTAGGGCCTTATATGTCAGTAATAACACCTTTTAACCCAGATCCATAGCAAACCAGTAGTCATTGCAAAGATGTAATGTGCTCCTGGTAGGTCTACCTAGTCATTCTCCTAGTTGTGAAGTCTTATGACTCAAAATGGAGCAAGAAGCTCCATGTTAGACTCTAAGTGTGAGCTGTGTTCTCAGTGAGATGTACCGGTAACTTCTAGTTTGAGCTGGCAACATCTTTCTGAATCATGCAGGGTTAGTGAAGGTGTTGCTTTGGGCAGCAGATTCCAGAGTGAAAACTCTTTTTCCTGCTTCTTACCTCCATCTTCATGTGTCCTTGGGAAGGGAAAAAAGAGTTCAAAGCCAGAACACATTTTGGCATTTTGAGTGGTGTTCAACTAAGTTTTATTTAGAGCAGACACATTGTAATGAATTGCCCAAAGTTGGTTATATTTATCAATTTCATTTGGTCTGCTCTGAGTAAAACTTAGTTGAATACCAACCTATGTTTCCAGCATATAAATGTCTAAGACTGGCAATTGATGGTTTGTGTAGCTAATATCTAGTAATCACAAATAATGGGTCACATTTTTGAATGCTTACAACTTAATGTTTCCCTTTCTTATAAAGGTCTGCATAGTGTAGATAGCCATATGGAGTGAATTTATATAATCCGATGTAGACAAACATATGCTAGGCTAGTCACCCTGACTGCCTCCTATTTTCTGTTAATCTTTTGATGAATGATCCATGAAACCGGTTTTAGATGTTTAAAAAAAGCAAACAACTAGAATAATTGCATTATAAATGTGTTAATTCATTAGTAAAAAATGGAAAACAACGACAAATGAGGTCTCAGCTTGATCATTAGAAAGATGAATTTCAAAAAGAGTGAATTGACACAACTGCATACTCACCCAAGGGTTACTGTGAACCTCACAAGCAGATAAGAGATCCCCTTACTCACAAAATAACTGTCCTTCTATTCTTGAGAAAATAAATTTCATCACTGAACAGCTTACAAACTGAAGGTAGAAAAATACTATCTGATATTAGCACCTGCTAATTTTCCTAGTTGTGACTAAAATGAAGAAGCTGAAATTTCAGTCTGTACCTTGGATCATTCATTTCCCTGCACTCAATCCCCTTCCCCAAATTGTCACTATTATAGTCAAGAGCAAATAGTCTGTTCAGCTCTTGAATTATAGGACCACCGATCCTTTTAAATATGAAAATAAAGTCTCTGATCAGACAAGAGAATCAGAAAAATTAAAGAAAAGAAAATGTTTTATTGTTTTTAGGCTGGGCAAGCCAATACACCTTTATTCCTTTTAATAGTTTTTAAACTGTTTTTAAATTAAATTAAATTGAGAGGGTATAATAGGCTATGGGTCAGTACTTTTGAAATAAGTTATTATATTAAGAACTATCAGCTTTGCGTGTTTTCTCTATGAGTGTTGATGCTCTGTTCCATATTAATTGCAGTAGATTTTTCTCTAATAATAAATATTTCACACATTTGGTGATGAATATATAAAATTGTATTAACTTCATATTCTTCAGAAATTTCCACCATGACCAAAGCTTTCTTGTCTCAAATCCTATCTTGAAAGTTTAAGCTTCTTTATGGTAAGAAGCTTTAAATTATTCCAGTTTGTATTTTTTAAATAAAAGTGGTATACGTTTCATGCAAAAATCACCCAAGTCCTCCAGTGTAATTAAATTTCTGGGATTTTTATGCACTCCAAAAGCCTACAATCTCCAGTTAATAGTATTTTTCAGACAAGTATTTGGATACCCCAAAATGATTCCAATGTGGGCTGGTGTCTGTCACTCCGCAGACACCACAAAGTGTTAGAAATTGCAATGCACTCTGCTATAATTTGTCTTAAAAATATGCAAGACAGCAACGGTTGTCTTACCTGCATTTTCAGTGGAAGAAAGCTATTTGAGTTTCCTAAGTGAATAAGCATGAAAAACAGTGTGATGGAATTGAGAAGCATAATCATTTGTATTACAGAATTTCCGATCAATTTAATCACTGAAGCCACTTATTGGACCTCAAAATCTGGTTAAAGCAAAGTTTGGAATGTGTTTTAAATTGCTGAATTTTAGCTATAGTACAACTAACTTAAGTTGACAGCATCTACAAGTTGTGGATCGTGACTGATACACAGTGCTACAAGGTGTTACAATATCTTTTAGGTATTGTATAGCAGCACCTTGTTACTTAGGTGCTTTATTGCTGTTTCATCAACTAGATGATGGATGTTCAATCACTACTTAGTCATATTCAGCTGAGTTCCCCCATATGTCTTTCAAACTTAAAGAAATGCAGTTTATAAATTTGTTTATTATTTATTTAAAAAAATTATATCCAGCCTTTCAGCCCCTGAACGTGCCCCTAAGGTGGTTTACAACTATAAATTTATGCAGTAAAAACTAGAAGGAATTCCCTCCCACAACAATCAATTAAAATTCCATAAAATAATAGGGATTAATGACAGTTTAGAAACCATTAAAAGGAATAGAGATGTATTGGATGCCCAGCCTAAAAACAATGAAGCATGAATCCAGTCAAATTTTCTTTGCAGATAATTTCCAAGTCAGGGTGCTGCCACTAGAAAAGTCTTGCCTTATGTTGCTGCCAAGCAGTGAAATGCAGTGCAGGACTTCTGGTAGTGATTGCTAAAGATGGGCAGGATCATGTGGTCTTCAAGACCAGCCCTACATATAGTGAGTGCATTACAATAATCTAATATGGATATCATTTGAGGCACATGCCATTGGCCAGATCTGCCTTCTCCAGGGTAGGAGGAGCAGAGCAAATCCTTGAGGAAGAGTTCTTTCCCAAAGCTTTAATGCTTAGATTACTGCCGCACACATGCAAATTGACGACTTAAGGCACTACACATGCTTAATCCAAAATACAACTGCAACAAAGGCAGGTGTTCTAACTGGCAAAGCCTTAGATGTTGATCTGACACAGTCAGACCCCTTTGCTGTCCTGTATATGGGAATGGGCCAGACTCATTTTAGGACAGTAAATGTTTCTGCAATTTGTCGCTACTCCTCGTTCCCTTTCTTTTGGCTCCTCCCAGACCTAGGTGATGGGAGGGGTGTCTCTGCCTCCTGACTGCTGGTTGTGACCCATGAAATCTCCCCCTCTGGGTAGGCAAAGCTACTCCCGTTAACTGATGGCACCAGAGTGGGCAGCTAAGGGAGCATCATGTCAGAGAGAGGCTTTTACAACCTCAGAGAGGGGCTAGGGCTCGTAGCAAAAAAAGTTAGATTTTGTGAGAAGCAAGTGTTTTTTTCTCCCCACCCCTAATATTTATATACCACTGAATTGTAATAAAATCTCAAGACATTTTACAGGAAAAAAATATTATCAGTAAAGACAGTAAAAAACAAGTATTTAAAAATTCAGAAAATAATTTTAAAAATCAACAATGTGCTAAAACCAGATTAAACCACACAGCAGCTTCTACACATCTGGATAGGCTTCCCTTAACAAAAATGTTGTTGTTGTTGTTGTTAAGTCGTTCAGTCATGCCTGACTCTTCGTGACCCCATGAACCAGAGCACGCCAGGCATGCCTATCTTTCACTGCCTCCCGCAGTTTGGCCAAACTCATGCTAGTTGCTTTGAGAACACTGTCCATCCATCTCATCCTCTGTCGTCCCCTTCTCCTTGTGCCCTCCATCTTTCCCAACATCAGGGTCATTTATAGGGAGTCTTCTCTTCTCATGAGCCTCAACTTCAGGATCTGTCCTTCTAGTGAGCACTCAGGGCTGATTTCTTTAAGGATGGATAAGTTTGATCTTTTTGCAGTCCATGGGACTCTCAAGAGTCTCCTCCAGCACCATAATTCAAAAGCATCAATTCTTCAACGATCAGTCTTCTTTATGGTCCAGCTCTCACTTCCATACATTACTACTGGGAAAACCATAGCTTTAACTATACGGACCTTTGTTGGCAAGGCGATGTCTCTGCTTTTTAACATGTTGTCTAGGTTTGTCATTGCTTTCCTCCCAAGAAGCAGGCGTCTTTTAATTTCGTGACTGCTGTCATCATCTGCAGTGATCATGGAGCCCAAGAAAGTATAATCTCTCACTGCCTCCATTTCTTCCCCTTCTATTTGCCAGGAGGTGATGGGACCAGTGGCCATGATCTTAGTTTTTTTATGTTGAGCTTCAGACCATATTTTGCGCTCTCCTCTTTCACTCTCATTAAAAGGTTCTTTAATTCCTCCTCACTTTCTGCCATCAAGGTTGTGTCATCAGCATATCTGAGGTCGTTGGTATTTCTTCCGGCAATCTTAATTCCGGTTTGGGATTCATCCAGTCCAGCCTTTCGCATGATGAATTCTGCATATAAGTTAAATAAGCAGGGGAAATGTTTTCAGCAGACACCAAAAAGAGTACAGTGAAGGATTCTACCTGATGTCAATATTTAGGAAGTTCCTAGGTGGGTGCTGCCAGTAACAGTGCCAGTTTCACAGATCTAAACAATCAAGTGGGCATATATGGTCTAAGGTGATCTCAAAAGTGAATGGTGGTTGTGGGAATATCAATTTAACTTTAACTGTGCAACCTGAACTTGCTGATATGTGACAGAAAATAGTGACAGTCTGGAAGTGCCCTGAGACTGATCAGACACAGTGAAGTGTCTTTCACGAGCACCGTTCAGCAGCAAGCAGAATCTAGAGGTCAAATAGGTAATGATAACAACAAAATGTGGTCCTTATATGTGCATGGGGTTCTTTTTTTTTACCAACTCTGTTGTGTGATTCCGGGACCTTACAACTATCATTCATGACTTTGTGTATCTTGAGGCTACTACAATGTGCTCAACATGGGGTTGTCTTTGATAGCATGATCTAGAATCTCTCCCTCTTGTGCAATGTGGCTTCCCTCCTGATTGTGGATTGCCAAAAGCACATTGTAACCAATGCTGTGCCATCTGCTCTGACTTTGTATTGCCTTCTAGGCAGTTCAGGGTGCTGGTTCTGACTTATGAAGGCCTAAGTGGCTTGGATCCAACAGTAGAACATTAGCAGTTCAGCCATAAATATACGGATCCTGTCTAAGTGAAAGCACAGACTTCAAGCATGGAACTCTCACCCTGAAGAAGAGCATATATAGCTTTGAAACATAACTGAAAGTATCTCTAGCTTCTATGTGTGATATTTTTATGAGACTTTGACAGCTTTATAATGAATTATGTTTGCACCTTTTGTGCTCTATTTGTTACATTTCTGCCCTCATGCTCCTCCCCATCTCTTTAATCAAGTTACACTCCCATTCTTGCACTAGTAAAAACTGCAGATTTCGCCCATTTGGTACTGTTTTATTAAACTCTGTGGAGGATTAGTCTCTCAGTTATCTTTTTGTTTAGGATTTATGACAAACTTACTGCGTATGCGAAGGAGAAATGGCTACAGTGGGATGCCTACAACAGCATTGGCAAGAGGCTGTGAGATTACATTTGGGAGAATATGCTGTGTACAAGAAAGTGACAAGCGAATTGAAATTAAAACAAAGGAATTGGAAATAGACCAGTAATCAATCTCGCCTCCTATCTCAATAAACCAGGGACATTTTTTCCCTAACGAATTCAGGGCAGATATCTCAGCGATGCCACGACAACAAGCCTCTCCCCCTTCTATTAAATCTACATTTCGAAGGTGGATGGTGCTGACTCATAAATTAAATTGGAGTAATACATACAGTGTATATATATTTCTGTCACTTTGTCTCAAATTAAACATGAACCTTCTCCCCTGACAAGATGATAGAAAAGTTAATTGCTCGCCCTGGCTTTAAATTGGAATTGGAATTTGCAAAATGCTAAAGGTTTATGAGATCTAAATCATGAGGAGCTTAAATTACATTCCTGTGATAAAATATTAATAAATCAATTAAAACATAAGCCGAGTATAATATTACTTTTCGTAGGAACCTTGAACACAATAATTCATTAAAATGTGCAGTAGCAATTACTGTATCTTTTTAATATTAGGTTTTAGTAGTTTTTAAATGTGGCCAAGACAACACTAGATGATAACAGGTCACAGAGAGGGATAGGATGGCGTTATCCCGCTATAGCATTCCAGTAGACCCTTGACCCCAGAGAACAAATAATGGGGGACATTTTTATATTCTTGAATCTAGGCACTTCCCCTAGCTGCAGGTGCCACACAATGGGTAAATATTGCTCTTTCCGGAGATGCCCATTGAAATCATTGGGATAATTTCCATTGGCTTCAATGGGTTTTGAATCAAGCTGACAGAATCCAGGCATTCTATAATTACCCACATCACACTCGCCATGACAGTGAGGCAGAATTATGGTAAAACTCAGGGGGCTGTTTCCCTGTTCTGGAAAAACAGAATGTTGCTGCTTTTCAGAAAATGGATTTATTCTTTTTCACATCATCTCTTCGATCATTTAATGCTCCCCCCCCTTTGTGATGTTGGTTAGTAGCAAAAATTAAACACTGGCTAAATTTTCACCAGACTTTGTTTTCTTGCGAACAGATCTCACTAATCTCTAATCTCTGTACAGTCTGTTTTTGGCACAGGATAAAGAGCTCTTGAAGGCACAGTATGATACATAGCTGCTGTTTGAAGGTGTGCAAGATCAGCATGCATTTCTTTCTATGCAAATCCAATTACACAAGGAAAGTTGCTATTCTACACAATTGCACACCTTTGATGCCTGTCAAATTGAAAATTAATGTCAAGTATCAATCAGCTTCTTCTATATGGGTAAAATATGTCAAACTAACTACTGGGGAGACTGATAGTTCTTCGTTTTAGCTATATGATGTGTACAGCAAGGTCAGTAATGGGGCAGCCATTCTCTGAGACTTACATACTGTATATAATACATTGAAAACTGTTTGTTGCCTGTCTACTATCTATATGCCTCTTAGCCATTGGATGAGCTACTGTGTAGTAATGGGATTTTCACAGACATCTTTACAACTGTTTGTTGAATTAATTTTTGCAAAGTTGTATGAGATGGGCATATAATGATGTGGATATTAGTGCCACAGGAAGAGAAGTGAGCCTGTAAACTGTCTCCATGTGTGCCCGATTTTATTTTGGGTAGTTATTTATTTAAAAGAGGTACTATCTCAAGCTCCTTCATGGATCACTGCCTTGTCGTGGCGAAGGGGCTTGAATTACTCAGGCAAGCTATGGACAGGTCAAGATGGACAGGTCATAGCGGAGAGTTTGGACCAAACGTGATCCACCTGGAGAAGGAACTGGCAAGCCGCTCCAGTATCCCTGCCAAGAAAACTCCATGGACAAAGATAACAGGCATATAAAAGATATGACGCTGGAAGATGAGCCCCTCAGGTCGGAAAGCGTCCAACTTGCTACTGGGGAAGAGCGGAGGACAAGTACAAGTAGATCCAGAGCTGATGAAGCGGCTGGGCCAAAGCCGAAAGGACGCTCAGTTGCGGATATGCCTGGAAGCGAAAGGAAAGTCCAATGCTGTAAAGAAAAGTATTGCATAGGAACCTGGAATGTAAGAACCATGAACCTTGGTAAGCTGGATGTGGTAAAAAATGAGATGGCAAGAATAAACATTGACATCCTAGGCATCAGTGAACTAAAATGGACAGGAACGGGCGAATTCAGTTCGGATGACTATCATATCTACTACTGTGGGCAGGAATCCCGTAAAAGAAATGGAGTGGCCCTCATAGTCAACAAAAGAGTGGCGAAAGCTGTACTGGGATGCAACTTCAAAAATGATAGAATGATCTCGATACGAATCCAAGGCAGTCCTTTTAACATCACAGTAATCCAAGTTTATGCACCAACTACCAGTGCTGAAGAAACCGAAATTGATCAATTCTATGAAGACTTACAACACCTTATAGAAATGACACCAAAGAAGGATGTTCTCCTCATTATAGGCGATTGGAATGCTAAAGTAGGAAGTCAAGAGATAAAAGGAACAACTGGCAAGTTTGGCCTTGGAGATCAAAATGAAGCAGGGCAAAGGCTAATAGAGTTCTGTCAAGAGAACAAGCTGGTCATCACAAACACTCTTTTCCAACAACACAAGAGACGACTCTACACATGGACATCACCAGATGGGCAACATCGAAATCAGATTGATTATATTCTCTGCAGCCAAAGATGGAGAAGCTCTATACACTCAGCAAAAACAAGACCTGGAGCTGACTGTGGCTCTGATCATCAGCTTCTTATAGCAAAATTCCAGCTTAAACTGAAGAAAGTAGGAAAAACCACTGGGCCAGTAAGATACAATCTAAATCAAATTCCTTATGAATACACAGTTGAAGTGAAGAACAGGTTCAAGGATTTAGATTTGATGGATAGAGTACCTGAAGAACTGTGGATGGAGGCTCGTAACATTATACAGGAGACAGCAACGAAAACCATCCCAATGAAAAAGAAATGCAAGAAAGCAAAGTGGCTGACCAATGAGGCCTTACAAATAGCGGGGGAGAGAAGACAAGCAAAATGCGAAGGAGATCGTGAAAGATACAGGAAATTGAATGCAGATTTCCAAAGAATAGCAAGGAGAGACAAGAGGGCCTTTCTAAACGAGCAATGCAAAGAAATAGAGGAAAATAACAGAATGGGAAAAACCAGAGATTTATTCAAGAAAATTGGAGATATGAAAGGAACATTTCGTACAAAGATTAACACAATTAAGGACAAAAGTGGAAAGGACCTAACAGAAGCAGAAGACATCAAGAAGAGGTGGCAAGAATACACAGAGGAATTATACCAGAAAGATATGGAGGTCTCATACACCCCAGGAAATGTGGTTGCTGACCTTGAGCCAGACATCCTGGAGAGTGAAGTCAAATGGGCCTTAGAAAGCCTCACTAACAACAAGGCCAGTGGAAGTGATGATATTCCAGCTGAACTATTTAAAATTTTAAAAGAGGATGCTGTTAAGGTGCTGCACTCAATATGCCAGCAAGTTTGGAAAACTCAGCAGTGGCCAGAGGATTGGAGAAGATCAGTCTACATCCCAATCCCAAAGAAGGGCAGTGCCAAAGAATGCTCCAACTACCGCACAATTGCACTCATTTCACACGCTAGCAAGGTTATGCTTAAAATTCTACAAGGCAGGCTTAAGCAGTATGTGGACCGAGAACTCCCAGAAGTGCAAGCTGGATTTCGAAGGGGCAGAGGAACCAGAGACCAAATTGCAAACATGCGCTGGATTATGGAGAAAGCCAGAGAGTTCCATAAAAACATCTACTTCTGCTTCATTGATTATGCAAAAGCATTTGACTGTGTCGACCACAGCAAACTATGGCAAGTTCTTAAAGAAATGGGAGTGCCGGATCACCTCATTTGCCTCCTGAGAAATCTCTATGTGGGACAAGAAGCTACAGTTAGAACTGGATATGGAACAACTGATTGGTTCAAAATTGGGAAAGGAGTACGACAAGGCTGTATATTGTCTCCCTGCTTATTTAACTTATATGCAGAATACATCATGCGAAAGGCTGGACTGGATGAATCCCCAACCGGAATTAAGATTGCCGGAAAAAATATCAACAACCTCAGATATGCTGATGATACTACCTTGATGGCAGAAAGTGAGGAAGAATTGAAGAACCTTTTAATGAGGGTGAAAGAAGAGAGCGCAAAATATGGTCTGAAGCTCAACATCAAAAAAACTAAGATCATGGCCACTGGTCCCATCACCTCCTGGCAAATAGAAGGGGAAGAAATGGAGGCAGTGAGAGATTTCACTTTCTTGGGTTCCATGATCACTGCAGATGGTGACAGCAGTCACGAAATCAGAAGACGCCTGCTTCTTGGGAGAAAAGCAATGACAAACCTAGACAGCATCTTAAAAAGCAAAGACATCACCTTGCCGACAAAGGTCCGTATAGTTAAAGCTATGGTTTTCCCAGTAGTAATGTACGGAAGTGAGACCTGGACCATAAAGAAGGCTGATCGGCGTAGAATTGATGCTTTTGAATTATGGTGCTGGAGGAGACTCTTGAGAGTCCCGTGGACTGCAAGAAGATCAAACCTATCCATTCTCAAAGAAATCAGCCCTGAGTACTCACTAGAAGGACAGATCCTGAAGTTGAGGCTCCAATACTTTGGCCACCTCATGAGAAGAGAAGACTCCCTAGAAAAGACCCTGATGTTGGGAAAGATGGAGGGCACAAGGAGAAGGGGACGACAGAGGATGAGATGGTTGGACAGTGTTCTTGAAGCTACTAACATGAGTTTGGCCAAACTGCGAGAGGCAGTGAAGGATAGGCGTGCCTGGCGTACTCTGGTCCATGGGGTCACGAAGAGTCGGACACGACTGAACGACTGAACAACAACAACAACAACTATCTCAAGCTCAATGAGCTTCCACATTTTATCTTACAATAAGTTAAAATGAAAAATATTGGGACAACAAGTAGAACAACATGACTAAAACAGCTGAAACAGTAAAACAACAGAATGCAGCACAACTTTCCACAAAACAGAAGCAATTAGAGTGAAAGGATAAGATTATAAAGGCCTGGGAAATTTAAAATGTATTTGCCTGGATCTGAAAAATCATAAGTCTCAAATGGAAAATGTTCCAAAGACACCACAATAGAAAATGGCTCCTTTTTTGTTTGTTTGTTTCCATTCACTCAGTCTCTGGTGTTTGAAGGAGCACCATTGAAGGGATATATTGAACATACCAAGCAGTCTTCTACTTGAAGAAGGACAAGGAATCGTCTTCTGTGTGTGTGGAGCTCCATTGATACTTTAAAACAGGGAGGGGAGGATCTGACCTGGCTGGTGGACATGATCCTTATCTCCCCTCCCCCTCATGGGCCAAATTTGACAGTAATGACTCACTTTGGGAATTCAGAGTGAGAGGCAGGGTTTGCAAAGAGCCCTGTGCGGTGCTTTGAAGTGCCACTGATTAGCAGTCATGAAGTTATCACCTATAAACTGATGGGCTGTGACTTTAGGTCTGCTTTCTTCAGGGATTGCATGCACAATTGAGTTTACCCTCATGGGGATCTCAGTTGTGCAGCTGATCCAGCAGGCTTGAAGTCTCTGCTGATCAACTGAGAAGTTATGACTTCAAGCCTCCTTTCCGCAGGGATCTGCTGTTCTGGGAACTTGGTTGCACATCCAATCCAACAGGCTTTAAGCCACTGTCCTTCAGCTGATGATATCAAGCCTGCATGCTGCAGGGGCTAGCGGTGACATTGAGTAGCTCATGGGAAACTCAGGTATGCAGCTGATCCAGTCACATCCCTACCATCTCCACACCTGATGTCATGTATAACATATGACAAAGTATGACACATGACAAAGTTTAGAACCATTGGCTTCTATTCTGTCTATCATAGTGTGAGTATCTACTATTAACCACTCTCCCAATTCCCTTTCCTGGCTCCCTGTTTGTTTTTCCTTTTTAAACACTCAGATATTGTGGGGGGATGGACGGATGGATATGTATACTTTATATTTTAGTGCCATTGGCATCTTTACCAATTTCCTGTATTATATTTCATTACATTACATTACATTGTGTAGAGTGGATTAATTTAAAGCAGCAACAATGTCAATAATTTAACATAAGAAATTGCCCAAATTTATTATTTCCATGGTGTCATAAGCTTAGCAGTGTTGGGAGGAGATAGTGTTAAAATAATATGATGCTTTTATACTTCACATTTTTGTTGATCCACTCGTTTGATCCACTTTAGCTGTTAGATAGCCCATTGCATTCCAGCAGCTGCAGAAAACTCAAGCATAATCTCCATGCAACAAGTTCTTTGCTTTAAAACATGGACATTGTCTGTGTGGTTTCATGGAATCATAGTATTTTAGAGTTGGAAGGGACCATGAGGGTCATCTAATCCAACCACCGGGGATACCGGAATCTTTTTGCTCAAACCCATGACCCTGAGATTCAGGGTCTCATGCTCTTCTGACTGAGCTATTCTGCATGATTATGTTAAAGGGTAAAGGTAAAGGACCCCTGACTGTTAAGTCCAGTTGTGAACGACTCTGGGATTGCGGCACTCATCTCGCTTTACTCGTTGAGGGAGCCGGCGTTTGTCCGCAGACAGTTTTTCTGGGTCATGTGGCCAGCATGACTAAGGCGCTTCTGGTGAGCCAGAGCAGCGCACGGAAACGCTGTTTACCTTCCCGCCGGAGCGGTACCTATTTATCTACTTGCACTTTGACGTGCTTTCGAACTGCTAGGTTGGCAGGAGCTGGGACCGAGCAATGGGAGCTCACCCCATCTAAGTAGCACCATAGATTCGAACTGCCGACCTTCTGATTGGCAAGCCTTAAGCTCAGTGGTTTAAAAGAAGGGTGGTTGAGAAGATCCTTCCCATTTTTCATAGCTGGGTAAGAGGGATCACTGCAACTGGGAGAAATAACTGCACACTCTTAATTGCTCTTTTGCACCAGCACTCTTTCCTGCTTCTACACTTCTTTCGTACCTCTGCCCCAGGAAGTTTCCTCTCTATTTGGACAAGAGTTATTGTGAGAATCTCCATGTTTTTGAGGGCACAGAAGTTCTTCCAGACTATGGTAAACAGGATTTGGCTTGCATGCTTCCATAATCAGGTTTCCTTGTACTGAAACAGAGATTGCTCTATTGCTGTGCCAGGCTTCTAGCAATACCAACTGTTAAATAATAAACAGGCCCTAGTTGTTGGCAGCCTCTTCCCCCCATCCTAACAACATGGAAACCCATTTTCTGGGTTTACCTGCCTATATATGTTTTGAAACACCAAACTCTGTGTGGAGGTAGAAGTGGCACAGAGGCATCAGTCTCCGTCTAATCTGCTTAGTTTATTATTCTCTCAGGACCTCGGGTGATATAGCAAACATCCAGTGCCTTGGCAGCACTAACAATGGCTGTGCTGTCACTGTAGATAATATTACAGACTTTTGCCTAATGCCTAGGATAATTGTTTTTCCTCTCCTCATTTTCTCCTTCTTTCTTTTTCAGGGATTTTTGTTGTTGTTCTGTTTGTTTCTTTGTCAGGTTGTTCCTTAATCAGCTCTGTTGTTTTCTTCTTCTTCTTCTATTTCCCCCCATGAATTAAAAATAATAATTTTAAAAGAGGTTTAGCTTGCTTGTTGCCTGTTGGTGAAATTAGTCTTGCTGTCGTGTTGCATTAGGAAGCATTATTGTGGCTCGATATGCTGTTGCTTCATTGGTGATGCTAGTGTGGTATGAATGGGATATGGAAGAAAAGGAAAAGTGGGAAGTGGGGGGGGGGGGAGAATTGTGTTGTACTTATTTTCTCGTAAGATTCCAAGTGCCAGGTTGCATAAGGAATTGTGTGTGCTCAGCAGAAACTGAGACAACCCATTCACCACCTGACACGCTCTTTTATTTTTAGTAGCTAAATAGATTTAAAGTATCAGAAAACGGAAATCCTCCTCTACAAGAATTGCTTTATGTGCAAGAGTTTGTTCCCCAATAATATGATTTCAGTTTCACTAGATCTACATCTGTGTGCTGATAATAAGGTGGAGCTTTTATGACACTAAAAGTTGAAGGACAGTTGATGAGAATATGGATTCTTTTGGATGCCATTTGTTCCTTGAGGACCCTCCAGCTTCATTGAGGACATCCTTAATAAATTAAGATTCTCCTTAGTAGGTTAATATCGTGTGCTACAATCAGATGAAATCATTAGTCTTTTTTTTTAAAAAAAAAATCTTTTCAAATGGAAATAACTGAGGTTCATCATTTTTAACAATGGATTAATGCACAGCTATATGTGGTATATGGAGAGTCCCAGAAGATGTGGGGGAAAGCTTAATTCCTCTACTTCAAATCTGGACAATTGGTGAGGATTGGTGTCATGTAAACCACTTTGAGGTTTGTTTGTTTTTTAAAAAAATCTAGCGGTGTATAAATTTTATGAAAAAATAATTTTTCTAAGTCATATGTGTTAGCACCTTTGCTGCTGCCATGCCTTTTGTGTCGGTTGCAGCTATTTAACATTCCTAAAAATGCAGCTTATAACATTATACCAATTCAGAGTGCTACTGCATCACTGTGGCCTAAACCTGAAGCAACATTATGTGTGGTGTGGAGAAAAAGATACAGATATTTCTCTCTCTCTCAAAATATGAGCTTGGAAGATTCAGGACAAACTAAATGAAGTGCTTCTTCACATGCCACATAATGTATGGAATTTTCTGATAGGGATGTTGTGATGGCTTCCAGCTTAGATAACTTTAATGGAAAATTAGATACATTTATGATACATCTATGTTCAAAGGCAATATGTCGGTAATACCAGTTGCTGCAAGCAACAGCAGAAGAGGGCTATTGCCTTCACACCCTAGAGCTGAGCTTTCCAAACTTTTCATGTTGGTGGCAAACTTTTTAGTCATGCATCATTTCGCGACACAGTAATTTAGTTTTACTAGCAAACCGGTGGTTAAACAAACCTCTTTCCAGTCCTGGGAGGAGCACTAGGTGCATTCGTGCGACACACCTACATAATGCAGCCGACACACAAATGTGTCACTGTACACAGTTTGGAAAGCTCTGCTCTAGAGGAAATACAGTATTGGACTACATGGACTTCCTATCCAATTCTGCCATGCTCTTCTGATATTCCTGTGGACCTTTTCTCTCTCTCTCTCTCTCTCTCTCTCTCTCTCTCTCTCTCTCTCTCTCTCTCTCACACACACACACACACACACACACATACACACACACACTGGGTAAAATATGCAAGGCTGCAGTCTAAGAATTGACTGTTTTTGGTTTGGAACTGGAGACTATACATAGATCACCTCAGAATAACCTCCAACTCCAAATTAAGGTACAGTCCTCTCAGTATTCTCTGCTGCTGCAAAAGCCGTGGAGTTCAGTGTCCCTGTAACTAGAGTGGAGTGTGTGTGTGTGTGTGTGCGCGCGCACACACACACACACACGCAGGAGGTACTTATTGAATGTGGATACCAGTTTTCTGCAGATTCATTGCTTCAAATAATACCTTAATAAAGATGTGTTGCCCACGCATATTAGGCTGAATTTGACAACAGAATCTCTTGATTGTGGGTTTTAAGGAGAGGAATTAAACTTGTTTGTGCTGCAGTCTAATTTAAAGTTCCTTATAACTTACATATTCTGGCGGATTTAGTGGACGAGACCAATAGTGGGTCCAACAGTCAAGGAGGTGGTTTCTGCATGTGCTGTAGAGGGAAATGAGGGGCAGATTGAGCTTGTCAACCTGGGAAGGTAGCCCATCTAGGAGAAGGAAAAGTCTGATCCTAAATCTCTGCTGCTTTGTGGCTATACCCATTCATGAAAAAGGCTTTGGGAGTAAACCATCCATACCCACTGCCTTGCTGGATGTCTTCTTGAGAAGAAAAGGCTAAGGAGTAAACTCTACACAAATCCGGAGCGGGCGCTGTTGTGTAGCGGTTTGACTTCATTCACCCCTGGAGTTGCACTTCATCGTCTCTCAAGGCAGACGGATGCCAACAATATCTTCAACATGAGCAAAATTCAGAAACTGAATTGTCATAATCCCAAACTCAAGAGAGTTTAAATGCAACACAAATAGAGTTTAATGTTTGCTTAACTTGGTTTAATGCCAAGGAAACTTTAAGAATTAAACCCTTTTAAATTTAAAGGCTGGAAGTTCACCAAACTTTTAATCATATATGTTTACTGAAATTGTATTAAAATATTGTTGAAAGGATATTGGTCTAAGTGATGGCTTGCACAAATAATTTTAGATAAGATTTCCACCAATATAATCCATAGGGAGTTCTGTGGAATTCTAAGCAAAAGCTTTAAAAAAAAACCTTGATATGAAGACAAATCCTATATCATTCATTCCTCTAAGTAGTGATTGTTGTGTCTTCAACCACTGGAAAACACTGCTTTGAACTCCATTAATCATATCTATGTTTACAACACTGCTATGCAGTTTTCGGATGTTTCCATAGCCTTCAACTTAATATGCACTGCTTGAAGTTGCTCTTACTTCCTCTTCGTGTGTGTGTGTGTGTGTGTGTGTTTACATCAAAATCCTGCAAAATTCTGATATGAGGGCATAATATGGTAATAATTCTAAACTATTTTGTTTAACTAAAATAACTGTATTCTCCTGACCAAAAAATAAAGGGGGGTGGAGAATGCCAAAGCTGGGCAGTTTAAAAAAACAAACAAACCACCATGATATTTTAAGAGTGACCTACTTAACAATAATTCAGAACAGAACTTTAATGGACTGAATTTACAGTGGATAAATTTTGAGAACTGAGGGTTACAGCTTAACATTTTCTCCTTTGGGTTCTTCTGGAGTTTGTGGGGAAGCTCTTGGATGGGTTCTTGCTTGTTCCTGGCAGGAAATTTCAGAGGATGGCACTGAGCAACTACTCATTGTACTTGTGGAATGTTCTCCATACCAGTCGATAGGAATATATCTTTTGAATGCAACAACATATTTAGGTGGATGATTATGGAGATGGCACTTCTTAATCAAAACCAGGCCCTTCAATGCTTGTCTATTGTGAGGAACCGAGTATGAAGAACTGATTGTGAAGAAGCTAACTGATGCTGCTCGGATGACAACCTGTTACAAATAGGAATTATCTAAAGTGAGTTTCACTTCACCAGTAATTTGAGGTTCACAGATTACTACTCAAGTTATGGCAGCAGCAACATTCCATTCATGGTACCAAGAAAGTAATGAAATTGGGGTGGTGCAAAAATTGCTATGGTAAATAAATAATCACAGTCTGCCACACCAAGTCTATTTTGCTTGAACCCAGTCTGGTCACTGGAAACATAGTCGGGGGAAATGGACTGAGTCTGTTTCCTACTATTTGTGTTTGACATCTGGTATGAACCCAGAGATATAGGATCCTTACTAAATTTAGGTATGGTTACTAGCTATGCTTGTTTCAAGTTTCTAGGATCAAACTCCTAACTCATATGTCATTAAATAGGTTCTTCAGACAGGGAATTAAGATGCCACTGGTTTTTTGTTTGTGCTTTAAATTGCCCTGCAAAACTATATTTTGTCACTCCCCCCACACACATGGTTTTCAGATTTTAAAGATTGCACATTTCTATTACAAGTCTTATTTTATATATTTTGAAAGGTGTAAGTATTTGCAGTTTTTCTGAGGAATTTATTTAGAATTCATTTATGTTTTGGTGTATGTTGTATAGGAACATTTTTACTATACAGTATAAACAAAACTGCTCACTTGATTTGCAAGTTGCATGTGTTGAAGGGATAAATTGGAACTACAAGTCTAAGTCATAATAAGAGTTTCTAAATTTCATCTCATAATATCAGATTACAACAGCATGTTGTGTTGTTGTTACTATTTTGGTAAGAAACTACAGTCACATCCCTGAAAGTTTTGGTTCAGTGGCTGTTACATGATGAGGGGGCTGAGAGAGTTGAGTATATATATGGTTAAACTTGATATCAAGGTGTGAAATTACGAAGTGGATAGCTTCACAGGCTTAAAAGCAATGCAATCTTCTGATTTTTCTTCCTAACGGAAAATGTCCCTACATTTTTCCTAAGCAAATAATATTATGAGAGAGAGAGAGAGAGAGATATGTCCATTAAAAAGGTAAAAATACATATAGCAGTAAAGTGACAAAATTAATAATAAAATCTGAATTGGGAAAAAGGGGATGTAGCAAATGTGAATGGTGTTATAGCCCAAAAGACTTATAAAATAGATTACAACATGGTGCTTTTCATAAGTCAAGTAAGTCCACCTTTCGAAAGGTAAAAGGGATAATGGATGACACTCTAACACTATTTCTATGTGGAAAAATGGGACCCACACGTTAAATATGTCTTGTTTCGCTTGACCTCTCATCAGTCTGATGTTTTAACATCCCACCAAGCCCCCAATCCTTGTGAACTAATTCTGAACTGAATATTCAGTTTATAAAGCTTCCTCCATTTTTGTCACTGTGAATAGGATTTCAATGAGGGAAAGCATATTTTATTAAGCTCCTTCAAACTACATCATTGTCCACATAGGTGAGCACTTCACTGCCCTGCTCCACAACAATCCATAGCTAGTGGTGACACAACAAAATATTACACCATACTGCAAAGTCAGTCACAATCATCTGTATTATTGCATATAATCATCTGTATTATTAGTCCACTTTTAAAATGCAAACGTCTACTACATTTGCTAGTTAGGCCCATATTCACCTAGTATCTCATGTTGATATCTTATTCATTGATTCTGTGAATCTGATCAAATAATAAAGAAAAACAATGCAAAATATAAACAGTTGGTTGAAAAGTGTTGTGCAATTTGATTTTTGTAAAACACCATCAATTTCAGTTCCTCTATATTGAGGGTCACCATGAATCTTCCTCTTTAAAGAAGAAATGTTCAAATATACTCAGGTATCAGGAAGCTTTTAGAGTCCTGTTCATTTGTGATATGGTATATTGGAATATATGAATTACAAAGTCTTAATGAGAACAAAGAAATTTTGTCAGTTAAATAAAAATAATTCCAAACAGCTGGTCTAATAGCTTGTGAGACCCTGTATTTTGATGTAGGCATAGGCAAAAGTAAGATACAGCTAGGAAGTAGTAGTATATGGAGCATTGAGTAGCTTAGAATTGTGCTTTCATCTTTTCAGCAACAGGAACTTAATCTTTTGGACCTTGCAGCATAAAATTTAGAATTGCTACTGATTAGGAATTCTCCTTCATGAAATCAGTTTGGTTTGTTAAAACCAGGGATGATTAGCAAACACAGATCACTGAATTACCAGAAACAATTTCTCCTGAATTTTTCAAGCAGCTAAAGAAATCACTGGAGAAAAGATACAACACACTTAGTTGGAAGTTTGGAGTGAAGTAGATTCAGTCAGAATTTTGTGGCTTAAGTAACAGGGAAAATAATGCAACAAGAAATCCAGGATACCATGGGCTGCAATTCCAGTTGGTTTCATTCACAGGAAGCTCTATCCTAGATGCAGATTCATGCTATACAAGTTGGGAAGAGAGGCTTTTCTGTTGAGTATCATTGGTAAAGATATTCCAAATAATCTAAGAGAGATATTTCTATATGCAACAGCGGCAGCACGGACCTTGGTGGCAAAAGGGTGGAAAGAACCAGAAGCCCCGACATTAACAGATTGGCAGAATAAATTACAACAGTTTGCCGAAATGGCACAGCTGACAAACAGCCTAAGAGGTAACTCCAAACAAAAATTCAAGTAAAAATGGGATAAATATAAGTGGTATGTCCGGAAATACAGTAAAGGTACACTAACTATGCCAGCATTAGAGTGACCTTGGAGACAGAATGAGTTTGGTAATAGAAGCAAGGGTAGACGTTGTTATAAGAATGTATTAGAAAATATATAAAGAAATGTATAACAAATAGGAGCACATTCATTTGTATGATTGGAATATACAGTTGGGATTGACAGGAAGTCTAATTGTTTGGTTTATTTATGTTATTGGAAAAAAATTGTTGTTTTTGGTAATTTTTGTTTTCTTTTTTGTGTTGTTGTTGCTGTTCTTGTTTTTGGTTCCCCCCCCCCTTTTCCCTCTCTTTGAGGTGTAATACCTTTAGCATAAATGCACAAAAGTATTATATAATAAGAGACATAACGTAATGTATTGTAACATAATTTTGTTTATTATTGTAACATAAGAAGATAGATAGATAGATAGAGTTGGGAAGAGAAGTATAGCAGCAAATAATCCTTCTTCCTCTTCCATTTCTATTATAAATTGCTCATACAATGTTATATGGTGATTCTGAGGAGGCACAGGAGTTGGACCAGTAGGTAAAATCCTGTTCCCTCCTGTGTTAGATGTTCAGTTGAACACGTGGAAAGGGCTTTAGTCGGAGGGCAGCACAGCAGTGCCAGCAGGACCTTCTTGAGCTTCATCAGGGATTCAATTAATTGTTAGAGCAAGTTGCCCCTTTTGTTAGCGGAGGGGTGCCTTGGCCCAGTTTAGGCTGTTTGTAGCTTATATATGTGCCATACACATCTTAAAGTTAGATTCAGGTTGTTGGCTTAAAAATGTCCTTTTATCCCATGTTGGCCTCTATTAAGGAAGAGAAAGTGATGGTCGTCTTGATGTTGCTGGACTCCAGTGCTCATCATCCCTAGCCAGCATGCCCAAAGGCCAGGGCTGGTAGTAGTACCGTAGTAGTTTCCTATGAGTTTCTTATCCCTGCCCTGTATAAATAAAAACACCAAGGGGGAAATAATAATAATAATAATAATAATAATAATAATAATAATAATAATAATATTTATACCCCGCCCATCTGGCTGGGTTTCCCCAGCCACTCTGGGCGGCTTCCAACAGAATGTTAAAATACAATAATTGGAGAAGAAGGAAAAAACAAAAACAAAACAAAACATGGCAGTCTGGGAACCTTACATAAACTCTACCAGAGCATGGGACTTTATCTCAGGCAACCTAGTTCCAGGAAAATACATATACAGAAAGGCTCCACACAATAATTTATGGCCACTTATTATT
The DNA here is from genome assembly GCF_009819535.1 of Lacerta agilis. Taxonomy (NCBI): domain Eukaryota; kingdom Metazoa; phylum Chordata; class Lepidosauria; order Squamata; family Lacertidae; genus Lacerta; species Lacerta agilis. Next base: position 30,043,132 of record NC_046315.1, read on the forward strand.
CATTCTTAGTGATGATTATACTTAATTGTTATCAGTTTATCTCTTGGTACTGTCATGATAACCCTTTGCCTTAAAAGTCATTACAGATCTGACACAGTATTTTTCTGTCTCCTAAGCCAGAGAGATTCATTCAATTCCCACCCCTTCCTTCCTTCCAAAAATGGCAGTGAGAATAAAATATGAGAATAATTATGGCTATACAGTTATAGCTTCCTTGAAAGACAGGGTAATTTTAAGACTCCAGAGGAATTGCTAACAATGCAAGTAGTGTTTGATAAAAGTATGAGGCACTGTCAAACTAGAAATTAAAACAAAGAATAAATAAAGAGTTTAATGCCACCCAAGGCCAGTTGAAAAGCAATTACCCATGTGAATAGCCAGGGGAATTATTTAAATATATCTTGGTGCCATCAAAGGAAGGATGTAGTGTGCTATTGGAAAACTAGTGCTGGGCCTCAAATGCACAAAAGCAGAATGTTTCTTCATCTACTGTAAAATAGGTGGGATAAGAATTGTAACAACTAACTGCAAAAGGGCAAGTAGGATCTCCACTGTGTACAAGCACAAATGCCAGATTTATACAAATTATACATATTATACAATGTTTCAGTCAGGTTTATTTGATAGCCTTGCTTTAAATAATTAATGGAGAGAACTGATCACTTCATAATGCCACAAACTCACAGCAGGCAAAACTAATTTTACACAATATGAAAACAGATTTTATTTATTTAAGAGTAATATTTAAAAACAACAACTTTTTTGACACCAGCTGCTGGGAAATAAATAGAATATTTTATGACAAAAAATCTAAATGTGTTAAAAGCTGTTCAGAACAGACTGATAGTTTTCAATTGACAGGGTTTTTTTAATGGTCATTGCTAAGAGTTTAACTCATAAGCTATATTATTAATTTAGGATTATTCTTTAAATCCAATGTCCTGATGATGAGTTTTTCTTAGAAGAAAGTTTGCTCCATTCAGATTATTATTCCAGGCTTTGTAAACAGAAGTTTTTCTGGTTTATTAACTGCCATTAAGCCAGGGGTCCTTGGCTTGGACACAACAAGGAACTTTGTCTTAATACAAGCCATTATCTTCACAAGAAAGACATCGTGCAATGGCAGAAGGAGAGTGACAAGAAAGAAGAAAATGGCTCTGATGCACATTCCCATAATTCTTGTTCTTCATGACACCACATGTTTTGAAGGCTGGAGTGATTGTTAGGACCAGGTAAGGTTGAGGTGTGTTTAGGTAAATAGCCTTTATTTTCAAAATATGCATGCCACAAAGAGTGAAGGTTATTGTCCCACTTCCAAATCAGAATGCAACAGTAACAAATACTTTAAATACTGAATCCCAGCAGTGTTCTTAATGTAGTATTAAAGTGACTGCAAGGTACATGTTTAAAAATGATAGCAACACTAGTTTTCTTTCCTCCTCCCTGAAGCAGTAAGGCTGAGAGCATCTCAACACTGAAGCTTGCAATGTGATAGACATTATCACTTTACATTTCAGTAATTTAGACATTGGCTGGCATTTATCCTTCAACCCTGTTTAAGTGTGAGTTGAGGCTTTTAGGGCTGTGTCAGGCTGTATGCATAGTGAAAGTTTGAAGTGGGGGGCGGGGAGAACAGAAAAAATATATAGTGTTTTACTGCAAAAACCACTGATAAGATAAATAGTTGTTCACTTGTTTATTTTATATAATTGTTTAATTTAAAAGCTTGTAGCTATGCTGGGAAAGTTAATATGCATGTGAGAACCTTAGTCACTAGCAGAAGTTTATCTCCCCCTCCCCGAAAATGTCATAAAAATGGGTCAGTTTTGACTGATGTTGGTCCTTTTCTAGCATATAGCTCCATTGATAATTATTTATTTATCATTCATTTAAAGCATTTTTACCCTGCTCTTGATCTGGAAAAGGCTCCCAGAGCAGTTTACAAATACCTGTATCAGAATAAAGACAATTCCTGCCCTTAGTTTACAATCTAAATGGCATGATGTAAAAAGAGGGAGGAGGAAAAAAGCAATCACAGGCACAGGGACCAGGAGTTCTGTTGATCCAGTCTACCAACATTAAAAAACATATTCAGAATTAAATTCAGTATCTCATTTGAGATGTCACACTAAACAATACCTTGTGCTTCTACAGTTTAGAACTGAGATTGTGGTTTGAGTATCCAAACATATAGACAAACCACGGTTTAGATCTGGTAATCTACTTTTATTTTCATCTGTTTAGCACTCCGCCCTGAGCAGCCCGAAGGCAGAACAGTAATTCTAACTATGATGGGTCAGTTTACAGATCACACCAAACCATAATGAACACAAACCATAGTCAAACCATAGTTGACTATGACAAACCATAGTTGACTATGGCAGACCAACACGGCTACCCACCTGTAACAAACCATAGTGTCCAACTATAATTTACTGGATTTTTTTTAATAAGAGAAAAGGTTTGTCATTAAAACATCACACCAAACCATAGTCAAACCCCAATTGGTGTGTTTGGCATGACATCTGAAGATGAGATGAGGCTGTTTCAGCATACAACCTTGGTTTAACGTATTTATGTTGAAATTTCAGTAGGTGAGACTGGGACCATTGTACACAGCATTAAGCATTTGGTATTAGTAAGGACTTCGCCTACAAGCTTTTATTTTAAACCACTGCATTTTACCTTGTAAATAGCACTATGTGAGAAAGTCAAATAGATGGCTTTTTCTTCATTGAATAAGTTTTCTTTCTTTCTTTATACTGTACTTGCTGCTCTGTATTCTAGGATGGGCAGAAGGTAGATCAGGACCTACTGGTAGATCTGTGGGTGATTGCAAATGATTTCTTAAAAAAACAGAACACCCCACCCACCCCAGCAAACAAACATAAACATTAAACAGCTGAAACAAATAAAATTTGGGCACCCGGGGGGGGGATGTATGAAAAGACTGTGGTGAACTGTGAGTAATGGTGATGAAAATAAATGCCTGGGCTGAAATGCCCCAAGAGATGCCTTAATTCTAAGTGTTTGCCCCTCTTTTTAAACCACTGTTTTGCACTTGGATTCAAGTGGTAGACCTTGCAGTTCTAAGAAAAAGTGAAGCAGATCCTGCAAGCTTGAAGAATGTTGATGCCTGCTTATTTAACCCACACATCATATATACTGAATCCTAGGATAAGTTGACTTAAGGAAAGTACATGGAAGGAAGGTTTCATGTATCCTCCCCTCCCTTGAGACCACCTGTGCCCACCCCCAAAGACTCTCTTCAGGGTCAAAGACACTGCTGGGATGAGAAGACAATAAAGCTTTCTTTCATTAACTTCCTTAAGATAACTTATCTTAGGATCCAGGGTCAATTTTGATTTGTACAGCAGACACCCACACTATATTGTTCTAAGGGTTCCCCTAAGTCAACAGAGACTTTTTGGGGGTGTGCAGGGGATGGAAGTTGTTGGAAAACTTTCCTTCACTTAACTTTCTTAAATTAACTTACCTTAGGATCCAAACCATTGCCACATTATATTATATGCTCCAGTAAATGTGTGCAGTCCTCAAGGTGTCCCATGACTACGTCATTCCACTGCCACACTTCGAACGCTGTAGAGCTCATGTTGTTCAGTCTGCCACATTCAGTGATTCAGTGACTCTCCTCATTGCACTCCCAAAGCGGGGGAAAGAAATATGGCAGCAGCAGCAGGAGGGAGGAAAGGGTGGGAGGAAGGTTATGTGTTCCTGGAGATTATTTAAAACCTCAACATGGATCTTCATGATCTCTCTCTCCATTGTACCTCTTCTTCTCCCAGACAGCTATAGAGGCAAGCATGGCTGCAAGCCAAACACTTCTTGGATTTTTTTTAACCTCGAACCTTGCCTCCCACTGTTACATCTGACTAGAAATGGCACATCTACAGATATTTGCTGACATGCCTCTGTTTAATGCATGCCAAAAGCACACTATGTTTACTTACAGATACCCCAAAACACAAGGAACTAGCTCAGTATCTATCTCAGTATCATCTAGTCTGGCTAGCAGCAGATCTCCAGCGCTTCTGATAGTGTGCCCACTGCTGAGCTACAGTCCTTCCCTGTTTCCCTATTTTGTGTGGGCATGAAACAAGAGATAAATAGTAGTGCCTCGTTCCTACTTTTTACAATGTAAAAGGATAAGTTAATGGTTTGGTTGTACTGCCTTTCAGTAAAGCGAGTGTACAATAGTTGGTTAAGGATTAAAAATTGCCTTTGCCTAGTGACTGAGAAATGACTTGCTCTGGGGCTTTTCTCTTCTTTTCCTTCCCACATCTTCCCACATGTACCTCTAATTATCTGCTTATTTTCATAGAAAATTAACATTTCTTTTGCTTTTTCAGATTCTTAGACATAAAATTATGTGGTTTGTAAGGCTTTCAACTTAATTCAGTTAGCTACCATTTATTAGTTAAAAGATTTTATACCTAGCTTTGGGAATTTAACTCCCTGTGTATTTTGGAAGGTGTAGTATTATTGTTTCAGAACAATGATACTACTGTCCAATTAGTATATAATCAAGGCCATAGTATGTGGTCTACAGTTACACAGCATGTGCCCTGATATCTTCTAAGCCAAAAGCTTTCTATAACCATTTCAAGGAACTGGCCCTGGTGTGGTTTTCTTTAATAAATCACAATCATGTCTCAATTATGGTTTGGTGTGTTTGTCTTTTATTAAGAGTAATGGCAACATGGGTAATACTGAATCACCATCATCACCATCACCTCCTCTCTGAATGTTTCAGTTATTAGACAGCTATACACATTTCCATGTGTCCTGCAAATGCAATAGGCACATTTCTAACAGTCCAGGTGGGTTGTAAAAGTTGTCATTGTGAGTTAGCAAAATACCAAGTGGATTGGTTTAGCACAGAAATAAAAAGCTGGCCTGAAAAACGAATATTTGCCTATATTAGTGGCAGATGCATGTGTATTTGGCAAGCCAGAAAGCCAGAAAAACAAGCTATGAAGATTGCACCTAGATGGGAGGTAGAAGGGATCCAATATATGTGAAAAAGTTGTCGGGCAGGGGGGAGCTCTCATAAAAGCCATATGGGAATTTTATTTTACATATTTGTTGAAGCCAAATCAGGTTGTCTGTCTTTAAAATTTCATCTTACTTGATTATATTTTTTCTTGTGATAGGTTAGATGCTGCTAAGAGGTTTTCTTTAGTGTTGGATATTGTCTGATGTGCCATAGTCATTCTTAAAGTAATTCTGTGCAATTACTGGTCAAACATATGTATTCAGAAGTAGGTCCCACTGAATTCAGGTACTCCAGGTAAATGGGCATAGGATTTATAGTGACAGTTCTGAAAAGACAACTAAGTATTTCTTACATCCAAACAGGGACAAGGATTGCTGGAGGAGATTGAAGAGAGTGAGCTTGTTTCTTTTGGAGTAAGGCCACTTGCTTGCTTGCTTTTCTGAGCTGTTTAAAAGTTTGATAGATTGATAGCATGACTCAGGGAGTGACTGAGTGCTTTGCTAGAGGCTTGATTACTTGTCCTGATTACTTTTCTTTCATTGGAGGCCTGAGGATGTGTGTGGCTGATTGCTCTGTGGGAACACAGGAGCTGAGGGGGAGGAGTTACAGCAGAGAGGAGGCCAGGCTGAGGGAGGAGTTAGCAACCAGCAGCAGTCAAACTTAGCTCAGTGCAGATCCTGGGAGCTCGCCACCAGACATCGCAAACGGGGCGTTGCGAGGGTGTTTAGCGGGGGAGTTTAAGGGGGAGGCCCCAAGTTCTGTCTCTTGGTGTGGATAGGACCAGATACATGGAGGGTGAAGGAGCTGCTGCAGTGACCTGTAACACCTGTGCCATGTTTGTCATTCTGCCAGAGAACAAGCAACAGTACACTTGTAGCAAGTGCAGGCTGGAAGAGAAGGTGCAGCAACTTGAGGCCCACCTAGCCACACCTCAAGCAAAAGGAAAACATGCAGATCCTTGATAGAACTGAGTTGACTAAGATTGAGCAGAAAGATAGATGGGGTGCCCCCAAGGTGGAGAGATTGCCCATTGCTAGAGTCTAACCCCTGGAGGAATGTGATGCACATAAGTAGGACAGTCACAAACCATTAGAGTTGTCATTAGACTTGCAAAATCACTTCCATGCTGTCACCTTGGACACCGATTCTGGGCTTATTAGCAGTACATGTGAAAAGGATCTAGGAGTATTGGTGGACCACAAGCTTAATGTGAGTCAACAGTGTGATGAAGCAGCAAAAATAGTGAATGCTGTTCTAGGCTGCATCAACCGAAGTATAGTGTCCAGATCAAGGGACATAATAGTACCACTCTATTCTGCCTTGAACCACACTTGGAATTACTGTGCACCACAATTTAAGAAGAATGTTGACAAGCTGGAACATGTGCAGAGGATGGCAACCAAGCTGATCAAGGGTCTGGAAATTAAGCCTTATGAGGAGCGCTTGAAAGAGCCAGCTATGTTTAGCCAGGAAAAGAGGAGACTGAGAGGAGATATGATAGCCATCTTCAAATATCTCATGGGCTGTCACAAAGAGGAGGGACCATGCCTGTTTTCTCCTGCTCTGGAGGGTAGGACTCGAACCAATGGTTTCAAATTGCAAGAAAGGAGATTCTAACTAAACATTTGGAAAAACTTTGTGACAGTAAGAGCTGTTCAGCAGTGGAACAGACTCCGAGAGGTGGTGGACTCTCCTTCCTTGGAGGTTTTTAAGTAGAGGTTGGCTGGCCATTTGTCATGGATACTCTAGTAGAGATTCCTGCATTGCAGGGGTTTGGACTAGATGACCCTTGGGGTCCCTTCCAACTCTTAAGATTCTATAATACATATACTAGAAAGTATATTTCAGGGTTGTTCTTTTGGAGAGGTTTCTCCATCCCATGCAGCCATATAAATGACAGAGCTGATTCTTCCTGCTCCCTGCAATGAATTTCCTTTTTTCCTCATGCTCCAAACAGAGTTCAGAATTTCTTATTCTTAAAATAATAATTTTATTGTTTGTTTTGCAATTTTTGGATTGTAAGGCTGCAGGCAAGAGTCTTGTTTATTTTTAACTTTGTATGGAGTTTATCCAATTAGACATGTAATAAATAATAACAATGGATATTGTTGTTGTTTACTTCTGCTGTTTTATATTTATATTTAATTCTTTCCTGTTAATGTTTATCCTAACATGAAATATTTTCAAATAATCTTTTATAAATTAACTATGAGATAAAATTGCAGTAGTCTCGAATGATTTCCCATGGTTTCAAGGGGAAAAAAAGTAAAAGTAAATTGGTTGTAACCGGAGATACAGCTGAATCACAAGTTGTTTATATCAATACTTTTGGCTCAAACTTGTTATCTAGTTACTGTGGCCTGGAAGTAATTTATTGTTTGAATCCCCAACTAGGTTTTTTTTTTCCTTCCAAGAAATAATAATTTGATGTTCAGCTGAGAATACCTTTGAAGTACAGTGACTATAGAAGTGAAAGTGTTACTATTTCATTCACTCAGTGGTAATGATGCTAAAGCATGTGTGAGAGACTGAGCTTCGGAAGCTGTGTAACGGGTGGAACTGTACGTATCGATATTCAGTCCTTAGTTTAAAAAGCCTCATTAAGTCAGCGTTACCTTTCAATTCATTTCTAAAATCTTTCATTTTAGATGAGAAGCCCATATGCAGAATCTAAGAGGCTTACTCTCTTACAAAGAAATAAGGCTGCTAAGCTGCTAAAAATCTCAGTAGCTTAATATAAATGTTCAAATAAAAAAAAATTAGTAATTTTAACTGTATAACCTTGAAGTATAATGAAAATAATAATGAAAGGCTAAGAAGAATCCTAGCGGAAATGCACTTGGGTTCTTTTGGAAAGTAGGATATGGGCAAATCCCTTGTGCATAGAGCGAAGAGTTTGGGGATGGGAACCAGTGGAGTATTTTGGGATAAGCCCAAAGATTAATTGACATATGAAGAATTCTGGTCATAGAATGTATCTTGTACATTTTATTCATAGTTTCTAGAGACTTGATGTTGATTAATTAATCTTTTTGGTGGGGGTACTAACTTGGCTGTATAGCTTTGCCAGGTCCATACTGTATCTGATTCATATGTTGTGCGGAAGCAGCATAACAGACTGATTTTGTTTCCTGTGCACCATGCCTTTGTACCTTCCCACGTCTTGTCTTAAGGGGTGAGATGTGTACATAGGAAGTGGTGTGTTCTCCCAATGCAAGGCCAGAGGGCACCTCTCCCCCCAGATAATGTGTCCCTACCTCCATCCCTTGAGCAGGACCCACTTCTCTGGAATGTGCGAAGTAGTTGCACTGGAGAGAAAAAAGCATGCTAGAAGTGTGGTTCTTTTACTAGGAACATTTCCCATTTTTGAGAAGTTTTTGTTTTATGTATTTATTTAGGAGTGTGAACCAAGTTCACAAAGACAAAGCCATTGCTGTTTATAATTCAGAGTGTGTGGGGGGAGCAGGCAAACGGGAAAAGACAGAACATCTGCTCCTGTTCCTGTTGGACTGTCCCATCCCACTACAAGGCATCTACCAGAAGCTGCTCTGTGAGAAGGAATCCAGGAGAGAGAGGCAAGCAAAAGCAAGCCAGGTGGCTGCTGCCACTGTTGCTGGGCTTTACTCACTGGCTGGAGCACCTTGTCGTGGTGAGTGGGCATGCACGTTCCTATGACCCTTGTGAGTGAAGCCATTGGGGGGTCTTGTACTCCCAGCAGGGTGCCCCAAGGCAGTAAGGTCAAAGAGGAGTCACTTACGGACTCACTGTTAAGACCGTGTTCATGGAAGATAATCTTACTTGGCTACGAGTGATCGCAAAAGAAGCAGCAGCTGGGCTATAGTTATTTCATAACTGCTTATGACATCCCTTTATCTGTATAATGTTATTATACATGAAGCATCTTTGATGTAGTTCTAAAATTACTTTGTAGACTGTTGTCTGCTTCATATCCACTATGCATTTTATAGGGGAATACTACAGTAGCTACTGTTGATGTAAAAATTGGGGTTTGGCTTTTGCTGCCAAACTCCCATGGGACTCTTGAGTCGTTTAAGTCCATGATCGGTCAGAGAAGAATGGATGGAGGCAGGATCCAGTGGAAAGCAAGGTAGATATTTATTTTTCTGTTGCAACAGAGTTCCCTCCCCTCGTTGCTAGGAGGGAGGGACCCAAAACAAAAGTGTGCAGGAACCTTTAAAGACTTTTGACATTGCCCAACCCTGTAGCCAAAGACTACCCTAAAAGCATCATACATACATCATAGGAGAAATTCTGTCTGCCATGATACCTGATAATGATCCCTGATTGCATCACCTGGGCAGCCTGGCCATTCTTTTGTGATGGTAAATACTTTAGTTCCTGAATCCAGGTGACAGGCTCACCCTATTCATACACAAATACACATTTAAGACAGGATTTGAAGGATTTGTAAGTGAAAAGAAAATGGGAAAGCTTTCCCCATTTGCTTCCATTACTGCAGAAGAACATTTGAGGTCATTGGGAGAGTCAAAATGGCTTCAGGATTGCTCTTCTGTACTGTTTCAGACACATGGTTTATATACTTATATATATGTGTGCATTTATGAATATTTATTCTATATTTCAGACCTTCAAATTCTTACAACAATATGCAACCAAAAAGTGACTTGATCCCAAACCAGAGAGCTTACATTGGATAGTAACTGTAAATTTGGAGGCTTAGCAGCAAAGCAGCAAATGCCTGTCTGTTGCTTTGTGGAAACCTCTCTTGAAGTGCTGTCACTTTAAGAGAAATGTTTTTAGCATATTGCTTTTCTAAAGTACTCTAGTATAAACACTGCACTGGAACATTTCATTAGCATTTGGAGAACAATAAAGAAACAGAGAGTTTAATAGGCTAATATGTTTTAGTGGCCTTAGTAGAACCCTACTTAACACAGTGGGATTTTCTACGGCACACAGAGGTAGGAAACTGTTCTGTATACATTTACTGTGTGGAACTTCCTCCTTCTGGGCAGCATGTGGTTTAGAGCAAAGAGAAATAACTTTCCTCCTGCAGCTCACCAATGAAAGAAGCATTTTTAAATACAGTGTTTTGAGAGCGAGATCTAAATTTGTCTCTGCGAGGGTCAGGGGCCAAACAACACGACAGTACTTCATAAAGAACTGTTTTTCAAAGATAGAGGTAATAACGAGATAATTTGAAATTTTGCAATTGATTTTTGCAATTGATTGACATGAAAAATCATTGTGATGCCCATTGAGGCAGGCTGTCAATATTTAAAGATATAAAAATCCAAGTCCAAAGGCTGTATACCTGTGAATACAGAGATCTGTGGATCTGTATATCTGTGAATACTGGGATCACCATGTCTTGGGAGTTGCCTTACCAGGCATCAGGTTAACCACTTTTAAAAACAGACTGCAGAACTAAATGAACTACTTGGCTTGATCTACAAGTGAGCTTCATAAAGATCAAGAATGATAATTTAAGACATAGTAGGGGAAAAATGTGAGGGGGGGACCCCATATAAGTCATTAGATATAATATGACTTCTGTACTAGCTTGCTGAAATGCAAACGTGTTCTGGTGATGTACTTAAAGCAAGATTCACATGGATGTACTTGGATTAACTGTGATCTTTATGAGAAATTTAAAAAATGGAGTGATGGTAGGATTGGAGGTGTTTACTTAAGACAGTAGCCATGAAGTACGACTACCAAATTTCGAATGTAGTATCAGACAAAACATTCTTTCCTTTCTGTGATTAATTTTTCTGTTTGTTAAAAGATCTGCATATCAATTTAAGCAACCCATGAGCAATTATAAATGATTCTGCATATTGCATAATCAAAATATGAGATTTGATAGCTGCTCAGAAGTTGACTGGAATAAAATTTAGGAGATCACATTTCAGTGTGGAATTCAGAGCCATTAACTTTGAATTTGGGTGTTGCTATTCTGTGGCGCTGTGGTCTAAAGCAGTGTTCCCCAACCTTGGGCCTCCAGCTGTTTTTGGCCTACAACTCCCATCATCCCTGACCACTGGCCTTGCTAGCTAGGGATGATGGGAGTTGTAGTCTAAAAACAGCTGGAGGCCCAAGGTTGGGGAACACTGGTCTAAACCACTGAGCCTAGGGCTTGCCGATCAGTAGGTCGGTGGTTCGAATCCCTGCGATGGGGTGAGCTCCCGTTGTTCGGTTCCAGCTCCTGTTCACCTAGAAGTTCGAAAGCACGTCAAAGTGCAAGTAGATAAATAGGTACCGCTCCGGCGGGAAGGTAAATAGTGTTTCTGTGCGCTGCTCTGGTTCGCCAAAAGCAGCTTAGTCATGCTGGCCACATGACCTGTCTGCGGACAAACACCGGCTCCCTCGGCCTATAGAAAAAGATGACGCCACAACCCAACAAGAGTCGTCCACGACTGGACCTAATGGTCAGGGGTACCATTACCTTTACTCTGTGCAGAAGAGTACGTTTAACTCATAGTTTTGGATTATAGTGGTAATATTCTGGGCAATTGTGACAGTTTCCAGAAGGGAACTATTAGGTGCCTCTAATGGGCTTCTTCATCTGAGTTTGCTCAGGTCTCAGCTGTACCTCAAGATACAACCCCTCTCTGCAATTTCCTTAAGATCTCCCAAAGTTATTTTCTTCTGTTTTGTTTAGCTATCTAGCTGTGGTTATTTTGAAGCTTTATTCTTTGGGCCAGTTATAGCTATCTATTATCTATCTATCTATCTCTATCTATCTATCTCTGGAACTTACCATGAACAACTGCCTCATTTTCTAAGAATGGCAATGGTGCCCACCTGAAAGGTGCCAGAACTGAGTTTGTGCAAGTTTCCCCCCCACACACACTTTAACTAGTTCTAAGAGCACATCCCCATTAGCAAATGTAAAATGTGAATTAGATTATGATGGATATGTCTTCAGCAGTTCCCACTACAGTGTTGCCCGGAGGAGGGAAGGCATGCACCGTGATATGAAAAAAAAATTCCAGGATTGTCTGGTTTTCAGAATAAGGTTGTCCATGCAGACTTGTGCATACAGAAGATAAAGGCTAGTCATATAAATGGGAAATGTATTATGTGAATTATTTATTCATCCTAATTATTTCTGAAATAGCAACTGCCTCCTTTTTTAATCTGAGCATATCATCAATTAAGCCTGCATCATCACTTTCTCAGACCTGTTTTCAGCTTAGGTGTACTTTGTAAGTTAATAAAATTAAGAGTTATCTTGGCCAGAGCACTAAATTAATATACTACAATGACATGACACAGAATGGGTGGGCTCTGGCAACATTCAGAATTAAGGTTCCATCCCTGATTCTCTCCATTGTGCATCATTCACTGCACAGTTGGTTACTGATTACTACTGTTGAATCAAATATTCCCAAAGCATTATGCCTGTCAGGGGCAAAGTTATGTTAGGAGGTGATCTTTTAGGGAAATTTCAGGAGTTGGACACTTTGCTACAACTATACTAAGGTTGACTCCAGGGATGGATGGCAAATTTGGCATTTGCAAGGACTCCAAAGCCAACAGAGTCCTCTGGCCACTTTGTTATCCAAAGAGTATCCAAAAAGTCTGTTGCAACCTAAGAGCATTCTCATTTTGCATATTCTGCCTCTTCTAGGTCAGGGGTCCCCACTGAGGGTGCTGTGCTCAAGGGGGACTCAAATCGTAGTGCCCGCATTTTTTGTGCAAAAGGTGTTGCAATAGCTGTGAATGCTATTAGTAGATTAAATAGTTTTAGTTGTTTGTTTTTACATTGATTTTGTCGAGAGGAAGGGCACAACATTTATTTATTGTATTTATATCCCACTGTCCTGCTAAGCAGCTCAGAGAGAGTTCATGTAGTCAACCATTTTAGCAGTGAAAGTGGTTAGATACCATTATCATCAGTGGTTGCTTGTCTTATTTGTCAAATCATAGAACTGGGAAAGTGGACAAAGTCATGCAGTATCAGTTTTCTTTTCAATTGCCATGCAAACTTTCTTCAAAGAAGTAAGTTTCTTCGAAGCAGAACGTTATCACATACCCCCTTGTTAATCAATGCTAGTTTGTATTACTTTCTTGTATGGTATTTCCTGTAGTAGCATTCTCCAATATGGTGCCCTTCATACATTTTGCACTACAGGCCCAGACAGCATGGTTTATGGTCAGGGATTATGGGACTTATAGTCTAAAGCATCAGGAAGGCATGAAGTTGAGGGTTACCCAGCCTTGTTCAACATGTGTCCTTCCATATGTTTTGGAATTAGAGCCATACTGGTTGGGGCTACTGTGGGTTGTGCTTCAAAACATCTGGAGATCACTAGGTTGGAAAGGGCTGCTTTTCCTCTCTCTATATAAAAAAAAATGAACCATGTTTAGTCTCCACGTGCTCATCACTTTGAAACATGCAAGTATGTTGTATGGAAGACCAAGACCATCAAGTGAATAATTCAGTGAAAATGAAATTCTGTGCATGCTTACCTTGTATTCCCGACAGTTTTCTTTAATATTAAGGAAGTTTATTTTAGTTAGGATATTGGCAGAGGTGAGGGAGGAGCTCCTTTACTCATTCCTGGCAAATGGTAGATTTAGCTCAAGAACATAAGAAATGTTTTCATGGATCAAACCAAAGCTCCATGTAGTCCAGTTTTCTGCCTCCAGCAATAGCTCAGGTTGCTTATTACAGTATTGAATTTCACAGGTCCCCGCCCTGCTTTTTTTGGTTTTCATGAAATATTATTTTCTTCTTTGCATTGTTTTAGTTTTGCTCTTCATAACCTTGGTTTTTCTTTCATGATTTGTAAAAATGTTCAGTTTGACGAACATTGTACCAGTTTTCAAGAGTGACAATGCATTTCTTCACCTGTTATGTCAATAATTATTAATAACCATTCCCAATTACATATTTCCTTGGTTTTCCAACAACACTATTATTCTTCATCCTGCCATGACAATTTTCATCTAAATGATTTTATTATTATCTTTATGCACTTCCTTTGTTGGGACTGTGTGAAAGCTTCTGCTGGAATCCAAACAATTTATGTCCGGCACATTTCCTTTATCCACCCAGTTTCTCACTAATGTACAACACCAATCACACTGAAATATTTATTTGTTTTGTAGCAGAACAAATGTAAAGGTGCTGCTATGATTTTATGGTGGAACCCTGTTTATCAACTGGTATTATTATTTTATGCAATGGAGGTAATTTGAGGCATGGGAGACAATATCATTCAGTATGAGAAACGGGATTGTAAAGATCATGGCATTATGAGAAACAAATCCTAATGCTGTGTTGTGACAACGTGAAGATTATAAGGAAAACTCGTGAAATGTATTGAAGCTCTCAGAATTTCTGTTTCATTTCTGCCATACAAAGAATTTATATCTTTAGCAAAAGAATTATTTGGGCAAGTCCTCTCAAAACTGCATGCTGTCAACTGTTCCTGTTCTTTGGGAACATAAACAGGATCTAGGGACAGCTTGTGCAAGAAAACAGTTGGAATAGGGAATATTATAGCTTCTCTGCAGCCAACTTGATTATCGTCATCACCCTGTGTACGAGGAAACTGTCAAAGAGGCATTGTGAAGAATCATAGAATCGTAGAATTGTAGGATCGCTCGATTCCACCTAATCAACAGCTGTAAGAGTGGCTTAGGATATTTCACAGCCCAAGTCCAGTTTCTTTTATGCAGCCATTAAACTTAAGGTTTCTTGTTACTGTGCTGCATCACAATGGACTTCCTGAACAGCTCCTTATTACAATCTTAATATCTTGAAAATCTGATATTAATTTAACTGTTGGACACACTTGTGAAAGCAACCATTAAATATACATTATAGTAGTCTTTTATAACCTGGCACCCTCCAGGTGTTTCCCCCCACACACCTCCCATCAATAATGGCTGGTGTAGTAGGAGGTATGGTTCAAAATACCTGGTGAGTGGCAGGTTGCTAAAGGCTGCATTATAGCCTCTGTTGATGTCTTCTTGCATTCAGTTCTGAAACTTTAACTGTTACTACACCCTTTTCCATGTTTATTGGTTAAATAATATTTTTTTAAAAAATACTTGTGATGAGAATTTATCTAGGGTAAAACAAACAAACAAAAAATACTTCATAACATTAAATGAATAATGTCTGACAATGGGAACTGGGTTGGTCAATGGAACAATGTGTTGCAAAAGATGGTACAGTCATACCTCGGGTTACGGCCGCTTCAGGTTGCTTGATTTCAGGTTGTGCACCGCACCGAACCCGGAAATAACAGAACAGGTTACTTCCGGGTTTTGGTGCTCACGCTTGTGCAGAAGCACTAAATTGTGCTTTGCGCATGCGCAGAAGTGCTGAATTGTGTCATGGGCATGTGCAGACGCAGTGGTGCAGGTTGCAAACGCTGCAGCTTGCGAACGCACCTCCTGCACAGATTGCGTTCGCAACCTGAGCATCCACTGTACTTAACTGAGCCCAATGCATTTAGCTCTGTTTAGTAGCATGTGGATGTTTTCAACTTTGTTACAGTCGTGTAAATATCCTACTGAATTATGGGAGAAATTTTAAAAAGTATTTGCTAATGCATGTGATTGAGCTTCATTGAAATTACAGATTCAAGATAGAGCTTTTTATTTATTTAAAAACTCCATGCCCCACCCTTCAGCTTTATTCTCTAAGAGTGGCTGGAAATCACCAGCATAATTAAAACAATAAAGCAACATGTCATGAAAACAGCAGAGGTACACTCACTCATCACAAAGAGTACTAAAGCTAAATTTCAGTGTTGTTGTTGTTGTTTTTAAATTAATCTTAGCATCTTTAGATATCCAGAATAAGTTTACTTTTTCACTTTTTTGTCCTTCAAAATTACAGCTCTGGCTTATTGTGTAATTGCATCTTCAGAGTCAAATATCTGGAAAAGTTTGCAGGTAATAGTTTATAAGAGGCTTTGCCAGCCTGGAACCTCCAAAATCTTGCTGGACTCCACATCATTCCTGATGACTGACTATGCTAGCTGGGGTTGATGATAGCTGGAATCTAACAAAATCTGAAGGATGTGAAGGCTGGTCTACAGCTTTTGGGGGGAGATTTCTGAAATGAACATCAATTGTGCTGATATTTAGTCCTCTGGTGGTTAATTATAAAATGGAGACAAAACATGAGCCTGAGTTTGGACATAATGTCACTCGAACCATGGCTTAGCTCTGGGTAGCACAGCATCAGCAAGGCTGTGGGAGCAGCAGGTAAAGGTAAAGGGACCCCTGACCGTTAGGTCCAGTCGCAGACGACTCTGGGGTTGTGACGCTTGTCTTGCTTTACTGCGATGTCGCCAGCATGACTAAGCTGCTTCTGGCGAACCAGAGCAGCACACGGAAACGGCGTTTACCTTCCCGCCAGAGTGGTACCTATTTATCTACTTGCACTTTGACGTGCTTTCAAACTGCTAGGTCAGCAGGAGCTGGGACTGAGCAACGGGAGCTCACCCCGTCATGGGGATTCGAACCGCCGACCTTCCGGTCAGCAAGCCCAAGGCTCAGTGCTTTAGACCACAGCGCCACTGCTGTGAGTACCCACATAATTGTTTGTTTACGCTTAGCCATGGATTGGCTTAGCATTGCATGCAAATTGAGAGTGTGTGACCAAACAATTGATAAATACTATTAGGAAGAAACATATAAAGAACATATTTTTATAATGCAAATGGCATAGAATTGTTTCAACAAGACTTGCATGTTACATTACAGTGGTATGGTTTTGCCCATCATGTAATGCTTCCATGGCATTGGGGGGAATTGTTACTCTTGGTTTCATTGGTTCGTAATTGTTCAAAACTGTGTGCAAATGATACCAAGTTCTTTTCATTAGGGAATAACTTGGTGAGTACAATATTAATAATTCTAACTTGTAATTCACGAATCACTTTATATAGCACTGACCCAAAAGTAAACACTGGTTTGGCATTTACTAATGATATATTTTGAATGCTTTTTTTTAATGATGCATCTGATGATTTACATACATTTTTCACAGATACTTTTTTGGTGAAATTTCTTATTATAGATGTCTTATAGGTAGCTATAAGAGCTGATCATGAAATTAACACTATACTCCTGAGCTGCTTCTTAATTTTTTTAAAATGAAAATGCTTACAACAAACAATCCCCATATAATCCCCAAGCTTATTTACTAGTGCCTGTTACAACCCAAGTCAGCGACATAAAAGAGAATTTTATTTCCCTTTCCCTTTCTTTTTCTTTCTCCAGTTGCAACTGCATTGCCAATAATTATTAAACAAAATGCAGGATTGGCATAACAGACTTTCAGTGTGGAAAGTTAGTATACGAAAACCAATTTCACTTCATTCCTATGCCCAGCTGCACCAGTTTACATTTCTCTGGAGTCAATATGCACATGATTGCATGCAAGATTTCAGCCTTAAATGTTGTAATTTTTAGATTCATGTGACTCTGGGTTTGTGGCGACATGTGGTTGACTGTATGAGGGCTGTCTTTGTGTGTTTAAGGAAGCTGTAAATGTACATTACCCAACACATACCCACACTTTAGTGCTCCACCAGTAACTTTATTTCTTTTTCTGTAGACCATAAAATGAATGTACCCATTGGAAACTCTGGAAATAAATGTGTAATCTCATGACCACTTCACCAGGAACATTATCAAGCCACCCTGTGTACCCCCACAAGCTTGTGGTTGTATGAATTGGCTCCCTATAATGTCTGGTGGCGATGCTTATGTAGGAGGCATCTTTGTTTATAAATATTTGTAAATGTCTTCTGCCATGTTTTGTTGTTGTTGAATTATAGATAGCCAGAATCTAGTTAACATATTTTAACATTTTGGACTTTATTTCTTATTTTATATTCTTTCCCTTCTATGTTTTGCATGGTTTTTATGTATTTTTGTTACAGACATATAAAAACCATGGAATCCTACTATTCCTATATTTATATTTATATTTGTTTTTGTTTATAGCATAATAATCGCTGACACTTTTAACACCATCATTCCAGTTGTGCACATTTGAAACTATGTTATCCATTCCTGTGGTTAAAAAAATTCCCAAACCCTAAAAAAGTTGCTGCTGCTTCTCCCATTCTCTTCAAGAACTATTCTGTAATTTTGCATTAAAAATGAGATTTACAACCAGTTGTTTTGAACTAAAATAGTAGACTATTCAACATATTTTTTCATTTCTATGCACCAGTTTGAAATTTAAAGATTCTATAGAGCAACCTTTTAAAAAATTGGATTGTGGGTGTAATCCACATCCAACAATGAAGTCAGCAGCAAATCTATAAAGCTTGAAGATTTTGTTTGTGTTGCCTGACACTATTTAAAAGTGCAAACTCTCTTTTATTACAGTTTCGTCCTAAAATGTCCCTAGTTTTGTTTTGTTTTTTATTGCTCATTCCTCCCACAATCATGGGTATGTAATTTCATCTGTCTTTTTTTAATTGTTATGCCTGATTCTTTTAATAAGTTAGATTGTTGATATAAAGGTGCAGGAGAATTTTTTCTCCCTTTTTTGCCACGCTATTTGGAATCCTTTAATGTAGAGCTGTATTTTTCTGTTCTGAATTGCCTTCTTTATATCCTTTCTTCATTACAAACTACTCTGGAAAGAGCTTTTCTAACTAAAAAAAGAAGAAGAAAAAGAAGCTATGCTTGACTGATAATGCATTGCTTTGGATGGTGAAACATTATGAAAGTTTAATTTTTAATTAAATCTGAAATAGCAATTATAACTGAAAGAGATTTTAACCTGTTTCTTTTCAGAGTGCCTGAAGTTACATTTTAGATGCTGAAATCATTGCACCTTAAAAACAAAAAAGATTGAGCTGCACTGCATTCTTGTAAGTAAAAGCTTTTTTGGTACCTTTTGTCAGTCTTTCTTTGACACAAAACTGTTAGCATAGTAACTAGACTTGGGGGGCAGCGGTCAGGCTGTCCTTGAATAGGATTTAGGAATATTTTGTATATAAAACACACATTTTTGGAAATCCAAATGGTGCTGGGTTTTTAGTGTGCTTTATGTCAGACCCTAAATTGTTAATCTATTGTGCTGGCTGTTTCAAATTTCATTAGGAATGGTGTAGAGCTTTTTCTCCGTTGACATATATTTTCTGTCATCCTGTCACCAACAATTCTTGCACTTTGGTACAAGGGAGGATAATATAAAGTATCAGAATGGCATCAGAAACAGTATTCTTTCCCCTTTGTGATGTCAAAATAATTTTTTGTCCTGTGCTGTAATGAAAATAAAAAAGAAGAAAGAGCTTCTTGTGATACCACAACAGAATTCAGATGCCTCAAAGACAACTGAAGTTGCATAATTCCTTGTGTGTGCATTGAGGGTACTTATGTGCATCAGCGCCCATCTGATCTATTGTGGCATAAAACAGTCAAAATGGTATTTCTTCCCCCCTTTAATAAGAAAAGAAGCTCTTGAACTCGGATGCTTGACTTTCCTTTTCCTTCCTTCTGGCAGCCCTATTGTTATCTTTGTCAATTCCAGTATATACTCCTGAATGTGGTCCATCATCTCATCTGCAATTACTGATAATTTTCTAACCCATGGATGCATTGGCTCCACTGTATACAGCAGTGGTGGGGAATCTGCAGCCCATGGACCTGATTAGGTATCACAAGGATCATAATTTGACCTGCAAGGTCATTTCCCCCCTAGCCACGTACACCTGCCCCACACCTGGTAAAAATGCAGCTGCAAAGAAACAGTTGGGAACTTAAAGCAGACCCCTAATTGTTCCTTGGCAAATAGGGCTTGCATTTAGTGCCTTTTGTGTTTGGCACCATATGTAAGCCCTGCTGGGATTGTTTCCATTTGGGAGCTTGCAACCTGCCAAAAAGTGAGTTTTGCAGGCATCACCCATCATCTGTTTGGTGGCACTTGCAAACCCCTGTGCAAAACCCCATGTTGTTCTAAATCAACTGAAAATCACTTGTTTGCTTCGCCAGATTACAGCCTTGGCTGATCCCAGATACTTGCCTTTTCTGTACCTTTTCCAGTTTGTAGGTGCACAGTACTACTGGTCTCATACATAGGTATGAACCTGCTTAGCAATATAGGAAGCTGTCTCATACCAGCAAGTAATATCACCAGTCCACCAAGTTTGGTATTTTCTACAATGACTCATAGTGGTTCTCCAGTAGTTTTTCCCATACCTACCTGGAGATGCAGACGTTGAACCTGAGACCTTTTACATTGGTACCTCATGTTATGGACTGGATCCGTTCCAGAGGCCTGTCCGTAACATGAAAAGCCCGCAACTCGAAGTGCCACATCTACGCAGGTGATTTGGCGCTTCTGCACAGGCACAAAACGTGATTTAGTGCTTCTGTGCAGGTGCGAGCGGCGAAACACGGAAGTAACCCATTCCGGTACTTCTGGGTTGCTGCGGGACGCAAGACGAAAACACACAACCTGAAGCAGACGTAACATGAGATATGACTGTACATGCAAAATGTGCTGTACTGGTCAGCTGTTGTCTTTCTCCATGTTATAAAGATGCAAAGTAGAAATTGGCCCTTGTTTTTGACCGGTATGATCAAACTGACAATTACAGTCAAGTGAGTTGGTCAAATAATAGAACCCATCTTCCAAATTTAAGTTTAAGTATAAACAAAATTGTAGTTTAAAGTAAAAGCTTGTGAAACACTGCAAACCAGCTTGTGTTTCTCATTAAAGATCAAAATGTACAGCTGGATAATGAAACCCAGAAAGTTCTAAGTTCTTCCCAAGTTGCTTTTTTATTACGCACTGCAAACTGTTATGCTTCAACAGCTATGAGTTTCCTCCTTTAAACATTAATGAATTTGCTTTGGAAGTCAAGGATACCACATACTTACAGGTGCATAACGACCCATCCTATATAGAATGCAAGCCAAGTATTGGGCAAACCATGTCATTTTCTGTCCAGACTTCTTAACAACTATACCAGAACAAAAACAAATATAAAACAGACCAAAATCTGTTCATTTTTGGCACATAACCCATTTGTGTGCATGCTTGTACATGCTTGTCAAAGGCAGCAACATATTTTACACTGGAGTGTACTGTCCAGATAGTGAAGCATATGCAAAATTTCTAGTACATTGTTTTCACTCCCTGTAATGCATCTAAGCTCTTGGAAAAGAGTAGAATATAAATTTATTTTAAAAAACATAAAGCTTCTCGCTTTTAAATCCTGCAAAGAATAGAGAAATGGAGGTGCTATTGACAATTGCAGTTACACATAGATTGACAGCCTTGAGCCAATTCTCCCAAAATGTAATATTGTCTTTATTAGACAATGAAATAAAATAAAATCTAGTCCTCAAAGTGAATGTTCTTGGAGGGGTTTACTCACTAGGCTGTATCTTATAGAATGTAGATGCTAGGGGTGTATAGATGAGGGTGCAGAGGTTCTGGCTGAAGATGGCATGTTTTGATCAAATTAATACAGTGATTGACAGTTTAGTGACAAAAATGTGAATGTACCATTATTAGAGATTGATCAGAACAGCTGACTGGGCAGGGTGTGGCAGCAAGGGTCTGACACCACCAGGGTAGGCAGGAGTGGTATTGTCTCAGTGGCTTAAATGAAGGGGTGGAGAAATCATTATAAAAGAATCATTGGAAAATATAGCTAATACATCAGAAGAAATGAATAATATTCAAAATGACCTTGATAGAATGGAAGACTGGGCTAGGACTAACAAAATGTACTTCAGCATAGTCAAAAGTAAAATTATGCATGAGATAGCATATGCACAAGATAGAATGTGTGTTAGTAGTATGATAACAGCTACAAAAAGGCTAATATGATTTTGGCTTCATTGAATCATGCTACTTCAAAATCATAGGCAGTAGTAGTTCCACTTCATTCTGTGGTAGTCATACTTCATATGGAGTACTGTGTCCAGTTCTGAGCATTACGCTAGAACAGGAATGAGTCCAGAGGGAGACAACAAAGATAGAGGTATGGAAAACAAAGTCTATGAGGAAACATGGAAGGACCTGGGTATTCTTAAGTTGGATAAAAGAAAGAATGAGGAGAAACATGACAACACTCTTCAAATCCCTGAATGACGTCACACAGGAATAGACATAATGGTCTTAAGTTACAGGAGGATAGATTTTGGTTCAACATTAGGTGAAATGTCTTCTTTTACTTAAACAATTTGTATACTGCTTAAATCACAATAGTATCTAAGCTATGGCAGGACACTAAAACTGAGTTTAAATTTAATCAAGACTATAAAATCAGAATTCAGATAAAGGCCTTCTGGAATAAAATAAGTCTTCAGTAAGCACCTGACATTCAAGAGGGAGGGACCCTGTCTGACTTAAACTGGGAGTTCACAAAATTGGGACCATAATAAGGAACAAAAAATCTCCTTTTGAAGCTGAACCCACACACTTGAGGTTTCACATTATGAGCAGTTCAACAATGGAATCAGTTACTTTGAAGGCTCTCCTTCAATTGAGATCTTGAAGGAAATGTGGGACAACCATTCTTTGGAGATGTACTAGCTGTGGTTTTCCTACATCAAGCACATGGTTGAACTAGATGGCCTTCAAAGGCCCACTCCAACTCTGTGATTCCATGACATCACTAACGGACCCCGAGGAAGAGGAGGGAGAAATGAAGCAGAGCAGTTTGGGCTTGGGAGACAAGGATGACAACAAACAGCATGTAACTGTGTGGAGATGCAATGCAAGCTTCTCTGTTCAAGGTCATTTGGGGCCATCCCCCATTGGACCTGTCATGCTTTGAGAATGGAACAATGAAATGTAATTGCATAAGAATATACAGAGCCAGTGATGAAACTAAATAAGAAAATGTATGTCTTAGCCACAGGGAGAGAAGGCTGCTTTGAAGTTTTTCCTTTATTTCTAACTGAAATTCATTATGAGCAGATGTTAAAATTTCTGTCTTGGCATCTGGGTGATCCCATTACATGGTAGTTCTTATGTAAGTAGAGGAAAGCTTGTTAATTAAAAAAAAAAATGGTAAGAACTTTTATTTTTATTAAAGCTGGAGCATTATATCTTATTGAGAAAATATGGGGCAAATTGTCAGCTGGGGCAAATCAACTAAGGTCTACTGATCTTCATTGACTATTGTCTGGCTGAGTTAACTCCTCTCCCTCATTCTGGGTATTACACAGCACCAGATGTCCTAGGTGATTAACAGGTCAGTAACTGAAGAATTAAAAAGAATGCTATTAAGAAAAAGCTATTTAGTATGAACACTACTGATAGTGGCATCTATGCACTAAGGGGAGCTGCTGCTACTCCTGTCACTGCAATTATTTGCCTCTTGGATTTCTTGTATACTGCTAATGAAAAATGCCTGTGTTTGGCTATACTTTACAATATGAAGTAATGTTAACTAAAATTTGATGAAAGAAAATCTTAAAACATAAGCCAATAAATCGAAGACTGCATTTTATTATTGGTTTTTTCCTCCCAAGGATATATCATGGGACTTAACTATGAGACCAAGGAGAGTGTTTTTTCACAGTATTAGTTTAAGATTTGAAATATTTTCGCCTGATTTTTATCAATTACAGGACAGATTCTGAAACTAAAGGGGTTGGAGACCTGTATCTGATTTGGACTTTGTCAATCTATCTCCTTGTTCTGCTTTGTAAATCCATAAACATTTAACATGGATAGTCACAATGAATAAGCAAGTTTGTTAACATTTGTAACTTATTATTTGTAAATTTGGATGAAACAAGATTATAGAGAACAAAACTCATTTTGTCTATCTGTTGTGTTTGCTGATATTGTATGGAACTAGATGGAGGACAGTGTGCATTTTTGCCCATTTATTCATGCTTGGAAGCATTAGAAAACAAACTCATGTCAATGTAACATGGAATACAAACTTCCTAGATTATTTTGGGGCATATCAAACATCATAATGTCAATTTCCAAAGGACCTGTCTTTCACAATAATGTTTTGAGGAGAAAGAAGCACCTCCACCCTTCAAGCTTCACACTGTAGGTATCTAATATATCAGGGTCTGATAATAATCATAATTGTACCCAAACCCACCTGACTGGGTTGCCCCTACCACTCTTGGCAGCTTCCAACAGATATAAAAACATACCAGTAATAAAACATCAGACATTAAAAGAACTTCCCTCTACAGGACTGCCTTCAGAAGTCTTCTAAAAGTTGTACAGTTATTTATCTCCTTGACATCTAATGGGAGGGTGTTCCACAGGGTGGACACCACTGCCAAGAATAGATAGATGATAGATAGATAGATAGATAGATAGATAGAAATGTTCTGGGACAGACACTTCTGGGGATGACATTAAATGCTGCCCCACTCATTAAGGTGGCATATTGGGAAGAGGACAAGGCAGCTGGATCCTACAGCGGGCTTATCCATCTAAAAAAGTCCTTCCTCTCCCCACAGAAAAACAATTAGCAGCTGACTCTTGATCAGTCCTTGGTCCTGGACATGCTAAGAGTAGCCAAATACTAGTGGGTAGAAGAGGCTTCAGTTTCCAGGAAAGGGCCTGTCCCGATGCAGCAAAGCCAGCTCCTTTGAAATGCATAGAGAGAAAGCACTAGGGTGGAGGAGGGCAGTGGTGGAGCTTCATGCTCCAGCACCATGGGGCGGAGAGCAGGCAGGGGTGGGGGCACGTCCTGGGGCAGGGTGTGGCACCTGTGGGGGCGGGGCACCCAGTGTGGGCAGAGGGGCGGCCACAATGGCACCCTGCCAGGATTGCGCTGCCAGGGGCAGTGCGCTCCCCCACACTTCTCTTCCTCCGCCAGTGGAGGAGGGGAGGCTACACTGGCTCATCCAGCGGCCTTAAATCACTTGCCAAAAATATTATCACCTAGGAGGCTTCCTTTGTAGTGGTGTTTAGTTCTGCTAAATCAGAGTCAGCCAGATATTACAACTAAAACCAATTTAACATTTGCAGTAAAGTAGCATAGACCAACATCACAGTACAAAACTTGATATAACAAAACTCAGGACATGTGCACACATATTCATTTGCATGTTCATTCATAAATCCATTCTACCCTGTTCTCACATTAATCTATGGTTAATTTTTTTAAGATCCATATGGAACTACAGATACAAATACATTTCAAAACACATTTTATCCTAAAACATTATGTGGCAGGGGAAGGTGTTATTGTTGCAAATGTTGCTACTTTTTGGATCCAATGGCACTATCACAAAATTCAGAGAAGTGCAAAATCTGAAGGATAGTTACATTTCCATCTGTGTATTAGTCCAGGAGGTGCAAATTCAGTCAGGTCCCTTAAAATTTAGATTGAATTAACTTATTCTCCATTCCTACCCAGCAAGTGAAACTCAAATGTAGGATTGCACTGTGAATGTCCTCCAGCATAGTGTGGCAGTGTAGTTGAAGTTGTACTGCTTTCATCACCTTATAATTTAGTTTCTGTGCCCTGAGTTACTTCAAGAGCAGTTTCTTGTTGACATGTCACAAATGGTTCTTCCAAGTTGATGAGATGTACATATTTTATTGTTTCTAAGGCACAGAGATCACAAGTGTGAAATGAAATATTGCAGGAGGCATAAAAGTGAAGAGATGACGATGAAATTTGCATTGGCTTCACTTCAGCACAGATGGTGAAAAACTTGAAGCTACTTTTGGGTCCTGAGACCTCGCTCCTTAGGCTAATAAATAAAGGAAGAAATGGGGGAAATTAATTCCACTGAGATCTAATGATTCATACTCCTTAAAAATATGAGCCATGGGAAATCTGCCTGAGTTTCACTGTGTTCTTGTATGCTTTGAGATATTTATTCAGTACAGTAGCATTTCTAATCAACGGTTAATCAGTTAATCAAAGCTTAATAATAAGAAATGCACTCTAAGTGCAGCATAGGCGTTCCATGTTTACTGCAAGCTAGCGTGCAAGACTCATCGTAACTTTATCACAGTGTAATGCGATTTAAGTCTAAAACGTTTCACTAAGAAACATTGTGAGGTCCAGGAGGTCTGAATCTGGGACTGGAGAGTTTGTGCTGAATCTCAAGGTTGCTTTGCGTCAGGGGGTGAAACAAGAAGTTAGGAGTCTGAAACACAGCAAACAGATGATTCTTATTTATTGACAAGACCAAGAAGAAGGCCAGATCCCTAATATTTATTTATACTAATCCTGACCAAGACTTCATCTTGCTTGTCATTTCCAAATGGCAGTGTTGTACACCCATTCTCTTCTACATCTGAAGAACATGCCAAACCCCAGGGGCTCCTGACAAGACATTTAATGGACAAAGAAGCAATACCCAGTTATCTGTGCCCAGTCATTCAAATGATAAGGCTCAGGGGTCCCCCCCCCATTCTCACAGTATATATGTACCAGGTTGAAGGCCTCTACAAGGAAAACAGCAGTAAATGCACAGAGTATGTAAAGCCAAGCAACTGTTTGTGGGCTTTGCATTAGAATTAACAGAGACAGGGACTTAGACTTTGCTTCATTGTACCTTGTAGCTGGAATATTATTATTTTTTATGTTAAACTTTCTAGTTCAGTACCTTATGCTGTATTATAAGAATATGATATGGTACTATCTGGCAAATATAGCAGCTTAATTCATAAGTTCTATGTCTTATCTAACTATTAGAAAAAGGCAAATATGAACAGAACCAGAATTAGCTTGGATCATTTGAGGACACATTTTACTGTGGCACTGAAGAGGAAACTTTTCTCCTCAAAATTAGGGCTAATTTTGGCCTGGTGTAGAATGGTGAAGAAGCTCACTTGAGCTCACCTGAGAAAGTGGTGCTTTATGTAGAGGTCTCTGGAAGACAAGGTCAGTTCTCCTGCTGAAAAAGTGGCAGCTGTTGTGTTAGAACAGTTAGGCTCCTTTTAAAAGGAGATTGAACTGAGTGGGTGGTTATGTCATATTTCCTTATACAACAGCACACAGGTGAAATGTCATCAAAAACTAACAAAGCAGTCTTAGAATGTTCTGTTCCAGGTGGTGGTCTCCACCAGATGGGGTTCTAGCCTGAACAGGGTGTGTTACAAGTTTGAGTTCCAGCAAGTCAAAATTTAGGTTATAGAGTGAGCAAGGCAACATCAAGCAAAGCAAGATTCAAGTTCCTGCAAAGTAGCAGTCAGGTTACAGTAAGGCAAATTCCAAGCAAATTAGACAGCATCCTATCAGACTGGAAAATATGAACAGGGTGAAATGTTGTTTCAGTGACGAGCAAACGGAGCTTTAAATAGAGCTGCATCTCTATCTTTGTGGCTAGCTCCACCTCCAGTGATGAAAGCATTTTCAGTTGAAGGGGGTTTAGCCTCATTCAGAGGCAATTGGGTTCAAAGGGCAGAGGAGGCATCTGGAGACCAAGGTGGCAATGCGGCTTCCTCAGGTTGGAGTGGCGCTGACAAATTAGCCTCTCATGTGCTGGTGTTTTCAGGGCATGGGGAACTGATTCTCGGAACTGTTTCTGAGGAGGAAGTTCCTCCTCTGTTAAGACTTCTGAATCCACGGCCTTGTCCCCTGAAGAGGAGGAGTTTAATCTGGAGATTATGACACAAAATCAAAGTAGTGATGCACATTTTGGTCTAGGCATTCAAATGAAAAAGCATACAGTGGAAATAGGTAGATTTTTATTTTTATTTTTAAAGAAAGCATTTAATATTCAAGATCTGTAAAAATGCCTTCACAGCCATAGACTTTGCATAGTGAAACAGGATGCTTAACTCACTGTCTGCTTTTCACTGAAAATCAGCATGATTTTGGGTGTCCTTGTGTGCAGCTCATGCCTCTTAAAAGCATTCCTTCACAAATCACCCACCGTGGTAGGTTAATAGTGATTGATTTAGGAAATTATTTTTAATCTGGTATGATGATTTCTAAAGATAACTTTTGATTGATTTGATATATTTCATGAAATATGCAGAATAATTATTCTTTTGCAAATTACAAGAGTCACCTCACCTGCAGCCATCTTTGTCTTTATGCTGCTGTGTTGCCCTTTTACATGATTTCTCTTGAGCACAATCATTTTCTTGTTTATTTCAGAACCTTTTCCAAGTTTATCTTACCTTAAATATAGTTTCTGTCTGGCTACTCCATATGATGGGATTCTGTTGAAACCTTTATTCATGTACTACCCTCACATTTTCCTTCATGCTTCCCAAAACTACAATCGGTTTTCACTGCAATTTATTGTGCAAAAATAAGAAAAACATAGGAAACCACATTGTATCTGGTCAAGATACTCCTCGGACTTGCAAGAGAGGTTAAAAAAAGTTTTATTTGGCTGTGTTCAAAGCAAGAGAAAGAACAAGCAAGTAGTAGGTTCTTTGCTTGGAGAAGATGGAGAAATGCTATTGGGTGACAGAGAGAAGGCAGATCTGCTCAATACCTACTTTGATTCTGTCTTCAGCCAAAAGGAAAGCAATTCCAAATCTGGTGATAACATAATAAAGGGAGCTGAGGAAAAGAGGGCACCTAGCTACTTTAAATGAATCTACAAATCTCCCTCGAGGAGCTGCATCCAAGGGTACTAAAAGAGCTTGCAGATTTAATCTTAGAGCCTCTGTCTAGAATCTTTGAGAATTATTGGATAACATGTGAGGTCCCTGTGGATTGGAAGTGTTGTCTCCATTTTGAAAATAGATTAAGAGTGGGACAGAAGATTGAAAACCAAGGACACTGTTAAAAAGAACCTTTGCTAGTGATGTGTACCCAGAATTTAAAAGGTGGAGGTTGGGGGAGGAAAGGAGAGAAGAGGAAAGATGTTACTTATGAATCAGTACAACTGTGCTTTGTTCTCCATGAGTGTTTTAATAGAGCAAGTGTAATATAAGGATCAGATGGGCTCATGGGAATGAAACAAAAGGTTTTTGTAAAATTAAAGCAGAAAATAATTATAGCTCTGGGTGAAAAATGAGTACACTACTGCAGCTTTTAGAAGAGACCAGCTCAATTTGTAGAAGAGAGAGACAGAACGCAGGTGCGTGTGTTGTATGTGTGTTAATCAGCTGATGCTTATTTTAAGCTTCTTCAGGGATAATGTACCCACATATCATTGACTTAAGGTAAAATTTAAAGAATTATTTTTTAAAAATCAGTTAACAAAAACAAAAAAGTATAGCACGCCACTGGACTGAATGAGATAGAAGTGATACATTGAATGATTACATTAGAGTAGTCCCACTAAAGTCATCCTGTTTTCAAAGTAAATGCAGAAATTTTGACAAAATCACAAAAAGGCTCAGAATCCAAAGGCGTACAAAATGTTCCCAAGCATGTGCTTTCTAATCATGTTATTGTGTCAGATTGGTTGATAGGATCCTGCATTTTTGGATCTGCAGTGCAATCTTAGGCATGTTAGCTTTTTAATAATCCCCAGTAAATGCAGTGGGACTTATAATTATGTATTTGCAATGTTAGAAACATAGGATTACACAGTCAAGAAAAACAAAATTGACAGCCCACTTTGAAATAAACATCCAGTGTGACCATAGTCTTTGCCTAGTTCTTCTTTTCTTCTTTGGCGATCACTCGAAGCTGAGTAAGATTTTCTTCCATGAATATGGTCTTAACGGTGTGCCCATAGGTGACTGTGAAGGCCAATTATGGATTCACACATCCTTCTACAATGGGGACATACCGTAGGTTTCTGAGTTGATCACGGTGAGAATTTGCCAAACATGCCTTCCTCTTAGCTCATTTCTCCCTTTCATTCAGAGTTCGTGCTTCTTTGAAGTCCATGACACCTTTGGTAGAGGCCATTGGGGCTAGGTTACCTGAGAGAATGAATTACCCCATATAAACTATTTTATTCCCTTAGTTTCAAGAAGGCAAAGTAACAATATGACGAGAAGAGACTAAAATACCTCCCTTGCTACAGTCACATTGAGGGTTGTGGTGAAATGCAAACTGCAGTATACAATAGTGGCAAATAACCCATTTGTCATGAACAGAAAGATGCCGTTGGCTGAGGGGGGAAAATCTGCAAAGAATTCTGCATTAGCCAAAGGTACATTTTAACCCCTAATTCTGGTTCATTATAGTAGAACTCCATCTGGTGCTATAGGAATAGTAAGCCTGTATCATATGTGCTCGCCCAGTTGCATGAGATGTCTCTGTATTGGCACTTTCCAAGAACATGGCATCTAATGAATACTTACGCATGGGGGTGGGGAGGAGAGGTGTATGTGTATATATTATATGGGGCCTTCCATTTTGTCTTGGAGCACACAGCTACATATTTAATTAGTCAGTTTAGAGGGAAGATTTCATAATACCCACCACTAATTTTTCTTTTTCCTCAAGGCTTGCCTAAAATGGAAAAAAATAATCTTGTAAGCAAGATAATTTTGGGCACCCAGAATATGTGAGACTATACGACTTGGAGGGACTGATATCTTGGGTTGCAAATTCTGCCAGAATGTGGAGGCTGATATCATACTGAAGCTTTGAGCTCCATTTGGTGCCTTTTACTTCTGTCTTGTTTCTATCTGTGCAGGGGATGTGAAAACTAGATCTGTCCTGTTTCCACAGCAGGGTTTTGGTTTATTTTGTTTTTCATAGCATTTTATTCCATGGCCCAACTCCAGAGGAGAGCGTATTGCAAAGATGGATTTGAATGTCAGATTTAACAAAATGACTTGTGTATGAGACAACCTTTACTGCTCTAAAATTTAATAGCTGATTAATTAAGGGTACAGTGAAATTATTATTAATAATAATATTTTGGCTGATGTATCTTTCTCCTTAGATGAGTTGAGTAAATCTCAGTATTAAAGCACCTAGGCTCTCTAGTCTGGTTGGGTTTATAGAAAACTCTTGCTTTATGTTAGTAATGTCCAGATAGCATCTTATTATTTGACTCTAATCATACCTTTGAAGAGCAACCCTTTGCCACAATCATGATCAGATACTCACTCTTTCTGTGGTTTTTCAAAATACTTTGGTCCTTGTGCTGCTGGAAAAATAAAACACTACTTCCCTTCAAAACAGTTACAAAAGTCTGGTGAACTCCTAGGACACTTCTTTTATTTTTGGCAGTACTTCCCCATTCATCTAGAAATTGATAGTGACCTTCAATGACATAGTTGCAGCTGCCTAGGATACTGGAACAGGATACAAAAATGTCCCAAAGTTCAAGCATATGCAAGAATGCATGCTGCTAATTATCTCCCCAAAACTGAAAATGTGTACTACAGTAGAATACATAATTGAGCCAGATCAATACGAAAATAGAAACTTCTTATGAAATGTATTTTTTTGCCTTGTTCAATATGCTCATTTCTAATTCCTAAAAGTAAAATCCCACCACTTTGAATTTCATTATGCAAAAAATTACTTGGGCTATGAAAATAAAACTGAAAGTTAAACAGCATGATGAAATTTAACATGGTTGTTTTAATATATCTATCACAGATAAAGATCATAGCAAAAATGATAACAAACAGACACGTGTTACTTTTTATAGATAGTATGATGACTCTCAAATCAATCTTTATTAAATATATCACTTATTAATTTGCAGTGAAACTGGGTAGGGATGAGTAAAAATCTAAACTTTTGTAAGTTTATGATCTGTTTCCTCACAAGGGTGGACAGATTGAATAATTTTTAAATCACAAGAATGTCCCCATAAAATATCATGCCACTGTCTCAGTAAAGGAATGTTTGATATCCCACCCCACCCCCTCAAACTTTGGAGTAATACATACTCTAGCTACTAATAACAAAACAATACGAGTGTCTCATGCTGCATGACATGAGTATCCCTTAAGGGAAGAATATTGAATAAGTAGATAAACAGTACCAGTTGAATTTTGCTACCTCCACTAATGGATATTGATCTATTAACCTCCTTCCAAAATAGGAACCAGTGCAACATATGGAAAAATAGCCTTTTCCGCACAGCTTCTCCAACATACTGCTTCATTACTGGAAACAATGTGTTGGATTCTGACTGGAGACAGAGACCATCTGTGGAATATTTTGTAGACATTTTCCATGTGATAAACACATATGGATGAGAAATAGACCCATTCCATATATCTATCTCTTGTTGTTTCATCAAAAATGATTTTCTGAAGCTCCTCTTTGTGTATAACAGGCTGATCCTATGCACCTTTATGAAAAGTAAGTTCCACACAGTTCAGTGAGATGTACTCTCAGCTTAGCTCTCCAATTTCAATATCAGCAGCCCCATAATTGATAAAGGATTATCAGTTGTGGTAAGAACTTTTATTAAATATCTCAAATTTGAACTTACTAAAAAGAGAAGTGCTTACATCTTGTGATTGGCACAGAGATATTAAATACCCAAGAAGAAAAAGATGATAATGTTGAACAATCTGTGCAGGAAAGAAACACATGTCTGCTTGCTGGATAATTCCTTGAAGGATAGTGGCAGGGAAATATTTGGCCCCACTTCGGATAGCTCCATTATGTGTATAGGTGCTAATGTTTCCTTATCGACTATTTCACTGACTTTCATTTGGCTGTATTCTTAGCCTTTTCATTTTTATGTGAATTACTTTTGTTGACTTTCGCATTGTACGCTGTATCATTCTGCCTTGTTGTTCTTACAATAAAGTTGAACAATAACCAATCAAAGCCCTTCCATCTTTTTATTATTATAAAGAAATCTGTTGAATGTCAAAAGCAGTTGAATAATACTGCATCGAATGAATACCTCCACTCATTGTCATAAAATCTAAATTTCATCCAAGCCCACCAAAAGTGGAATTTGGAGATTGTTCTGATTCTTTTTGTTTCCCTGAATTCAGAGGAGTAGTCAACAGTATTTCCATGAAGCCAGAAACAGTCAGTCAGTCGGTCAGTCATGCTGCATCACCTACCTGTCTGTCCCTGAGACTCTCTGAATGTAAGAATAGCTTGGAAAATGAAGCCCTTGTGTGCTGGTGTCACTGAAGTCAGTGAAGAGCAGTGAGGAATATGGAGGGGGGAGCAGAAACTGAGCACAAATAAAGGGCGCAAAGGAAAGGGTGGGTGGGTGTGAGTGAAGAACTGTGACATAGAAGTGTGGTGAAACCTGTGATACCACAGAGTGATGGAGAAGAGTACTATGAGATTAAAGAAAACCGAGAGATGGATTGCAGACAGAAGGAGTGGGAAAACAGAGAAAGGGTGGGTAAACAGTGATGGGTTTCTTGTGGGTTGACTTGTAGTGGTGCAGTTAGAGATAATGCATGTGTTGTGGGTGAAGAGAGAATAAGCACTGTGGGGTAGAGAGAGAAATGGGGAGGATTAACAAAGAGGTTTGAAGATACATGTAACCTTGGAGAGGGGTGTGTTCTGCAGAAGCTAGAGAAAAGGGGATTAACAGAATTTACTAAAAAGTCAATGCTGATTAAAACTGTAACAAAAGCTTTTTTTGCAATTAACATAGTGAATTGATGCTTTTAAGTTAATAAAAATGTAGAAGTCACCCTCGCAGTTGATCATCCCTCTTGTAGATATAAGCCCATCATTATTAATGGTTTTAAAGATTGTTCTGGTTCTAGTCCATCAGAATTCTTGCAGCAGCGGCTTCTTATATTACCAGTTTTAGTCTTCAGCAAAGCAACATTATCTTTGCCAGATGCAAACTTCATAGATACGAGCCTGGTTGCATTGGCATCCTTTTTTTTTGGATACCAGAGCATAAATGGTTGATTCCAAAAACAAATCAGAAATTCAGCAGAAATTTATAGAATACAGATGAGTTGCTAACTATATTAGCAACATTGTAACAAGGTTGGTTATGAATCAAATATTTCCACTTGTAAGTAATTGAGAGAGCAGTATAGAATATGAGTTAACTAGGCATAGCTTCTGGCATTCATATCCTTGTTTTCTCTGTGGACTTATGGAGTGGGGTGGGGTTTATAGTGAGTTCCTGATACCCAAAGTTGAATCTGCAATCTGCTCCAAGGTAAGGGTTCCTTAATGTATTTGTGGTAAACACAAATTCTGCATGATACTGAGAATCCCATTATATCCTCCCTTTTACTACTTCCTATCTCCCATAGCGTTACCTGTGCAGGAGGGAGTGGCAGAGAGGGTCTGGTCCTTGCTGTTTAAACCACACTTCCTTGCAAGTCTTTCTAGGGCCTAGCATGTGACAGTACACATAGGCAAGGACCTAACAATTCTCAAGCAGACCTTAGTCCCTTTTCTGGCCCTGTTTTCAGAGTCTCTCAGACTCAGGTAAATCCAAATCCTAATAAACCTCCAGGCCCCCAAATTTAGCACAAAAATCTGATAATACTTTAATGACAATGATTACTACTACTACTACTATTACTAGGGTCCCTTCCAACTCTACGATTCTATGATTAGTTTCCCTCTTCTAGTTCAAACATGATGTTATGGAGAAGCATCAAAGTTGCCACCTCAACTACTACTAGTAGTAGTATTACCGGTAGTAATCTGATTTTTGAACTTTTGTCATATAGTGCAGTTTACAAAATTACATGCATTAAAGAAATATAACTACCGGTAATGAAAAACAGATTTAAATCAAAACAAAACATGCAAGAGATGGACATTCCTCAATTATAGCTGGCCAAAACAAAGCAGCCACCCTCAAAAGTGGGTTGAAGACATACGTCTTCAGCGGACACCAAATCACATACAGTGATGGTGACGAATGTAAAAATGAGGGAAGGGATACTCGGGGTGTGTGTGTGAGAGAGAGAGATTAACAACACTTTATAATTTAGCCCAGCAAGAAAGTGCTGTTAATCACAGAGATGTGTCAGCAAACAGAGATACTTACCTGTATTAACAGGTTCTGTGGTACATGAAGGTACTGCAATATTCTAATGTACAGAACAGGTTTTCAAATTGAATTCCAGTGGTTCCATGAAAAACAGCTTATTCACCATTACCAACCTTCCTTTACAAAGTGCAAACACCAAAAGTCTTTGACATACTCAGATCCATGGTTAGTTATACAATGAGATGATGAGGCGCAAAAGATCTTGGTATTGCTCTGAGGCACTGTGTGCAAACAGGACTGTAAACAAGGTGAGGCCAGAAGGTGCACTATGATATACATGTACAGAAAAGAACAGGGTCCATATGGAAGGGTGATTAAAAGGGGTAACTTCATTATAAATGAGTAAAAGCTTCTGCACTAAAAATGAATAAAAAACACAGGGTATGGTCTTAAGGCACATGAGGCTACCACATTGTTGAAGCTAAGCAGGTCTTGGTTTTGAACAGTGCCTGAATGGGATTGCCTAGAAACCATATTTCCATCATCTTGGGTTCCATGACAGAAAAAGACAGGACATTTAATATATTTTATTTTTCTCTCTTTAAAAGCAGCTCAATTTATTTACGGAGTTATTGTGTGTGCTTCATAGAATAAATAAAGCACAAGAGGGGGGGGAAACTCTGTTCTTATTAATTTAAAATGCTTCTGATGCTAAGAAGTCACGCACACAAGTAGTTCAATGGTATACATATCTACTCCAAAGTAAGTCCCATTGGAACACAAAGATTGGCCAGCAGGTTCTTGAATTTCCTGTTTGCTGTTAGGAAATCACTAACACTTTATTTGAAGCTCCAGCTGGGAATGTAATGTTCCCACTTATAGAGGATGGCCCTGCGCGTATCCCAGCCCAGAATCTTCTGCAACTCATAGGAGTTCCGTAGTAGATACTTACATGTTTCTCAACAGACAAACCAGTGTGGATAATTAGAAAAACCATAATTCTAAGACATCCATTTTCTTCCTAAATGCAACCTTAGAGTGCCTGATGGAGAAATGAACATGCATTTGAAATCTGCTTAGGAATGTATTTGAGTAGAAGCAAATCCCAGAGTATATTTAACAAGAACCAGGTATTCATGCCCCCCCCCCCCCGCTTTTCTTTTTAGAAAACAGAGGCCTTGGACGTGGCACCTTACACAAAGATACATTTAAAAGAGAAGCCAAGTTCAGCACTGCTGGTAAAACATTGTGCTGCATTGACACTTCCTCACCCAGTGATACAGAAACGAAAGGGAGTGCTTTGCATCACTGTCATTCCTAAAGGGAAGAATGTGAGAAAACTAAGCACTTCAATGTGTAAGTTAATCTGAGAAGAGACAGCATTTTTCACCGAAGGAAGCTGTTTGAGGTTACCTGAGGACAGTGTCTGCTTTACTCTCTGATTGCTTAAAGTCTATAGATATATTTTCATGGGTACAGGTCCTAAGCAAAAAAGAAAAAAGAAAAAAAGTCTTTTCCATATAATTCTATTCTGTGAATCATGTAAAGTACCCAGTCAACAATTTCTTTAGATTTATTAATCCCATTTCCCAATGTTTTATTTCCTTTAGCATTCCTTGCCAAACAGAGCAGTACCTTAAGTGGCGTGCATCACAGATAGGGAGTGATTGCAGAACGTTGCTATTTTGGGGTGGGATTTTATCACATACCAACCAATTGGGGTTTCGCTATTATAGATGAGCAGGAGGCCTCGTGCAACAAAGCCACTTCCCCCAAATATGGGGCTTTTTTGCAATAAAGAAAGTGCTGGGGAAATGCACTGGAAAGTGTGGGATAACACTTGCTTTCAAGCAACGTCATCTAGTCTCCCTGTAAACAAATCTGAATGAATGTTCATTAAACATCCAATGTTGTTAAATCTCCCTGCAAACAAATCAGGATGAATGCACAAGAAACAGACCATCTGGAAGTGCTCCAAAATAACAGTATAAATCACAGCAGGAAAACAACATTAAACGTGGAAATCTCAATTTAAAACACATGGTATGTTGTGGCTGAATTTATTTATTTATTTATTTATTTCATTTCTATCCCGCTGTTCCATAACAGGTAACAACAAGAACAATTTAAAACTTATATAAAAATGTAAATATTAAATAAAGAGATGATGATGATGATGATGATGATGATGATGATAATAATAATAATAATAATAATAATAATAATAATATATCAGCGGAAACCATAAAACAGTAGCTATTTAAACCTATGCATATATGAGCAGCAACAGGACAATAAAATGAAATAGGTTTCCTGTTTGCAGAAGGACATCTCAGAGGGGACTAGGCAGACCTCTCTTGCAAGAAGATTCCCAAACATGAGTATAACTACTATAACTTCCTCTCGTTTCTTAGTAGTTGTATGGTTTCATTTTTAGACCCAATGATTTCATTTTCTATTCTATTGGAATAATTTTTTTTGGGGGGGGGAGGAGTTGTGCATTGAAATATTAAAGAGTTTCTATAACAATTCATCATTTCTGTAAAATGACTCAAAACTAGATTTTCTTTTAAAAAATTAATATGAATGCTCTATGTTGCCTACAGTCAAATTGTTGTTCATGAGATATATATGTTGTCCTAGTTCTCTTCCTGACATTTTCCACACTGCAGCACTTCAGATTGCATTCACATGGCAGATGTACATAAAAAGATGGGCAGGGAGAAGAGTTTAAACTTGAATAGTAGAGTGCCTGGTATCTGGTGGGCAGACCAAAGCACTCATCAGGAGAGCTATGAGATTCAGGTGAGGGTCAGATACCTTGTCAATCCCAGCAGACCAGAAGCTACTCATTGGATGAGGTGCAGGCTGGAGGCAATCCCAGCAGGTATATAAGAGGCAGACCTGTGGCTTGCCCAGGCCCAGTCTTCTTCCTGGCATGTCATGAAAAAAGGTGTCTACACATATAAAACAACTTGTCAAGGTGATGTCTAAACGAGAAACCCTTACCCCTGACATCTAGCTTTCTATGTACAGCTGTGTGTATTTTTTTAAGTGTAAGAATACTCCATTATTTGAGCCCCTATCAGCAATTGGAATGCAACACTACCCACAGAGGCTTACCAATCCAGTGAGAACTAGATGTTTAGCTGTGTGCATTTGGCTGTTTTTGATAGCTAATCCTTAAGTGCATCTGCTTTAGAGATGGTTGCTTTGTGTTGACCATCCCTGCTAAAGTGTCCTTTTCTAGGTGAATGGTTTTCTAAAACGATTCTTCTCTAAGGCAGCCAAACATGCTAATTGCTGTTCTGCAAATTAGTCTTTACAGTATTCCTTCTTCACAGCCATGGTTCAGTATCCCACATACTGGCAAGTTATAACATTGCTAGTGCAAGTCAAACGCGGCAAGACAAGAGCCCTGCATCCTAAGCAGTGTATTGTCGCCATGGGTGTGGCTAGCGGGGTTGCAAGGGGGCAGCTGTCCCCCTAAATCAAGTAAATAAATTAAAATGCTCAACTAACTGACCAGTTGCATCACAAATAACTTGGTTCTGCCCCCCCACCCAAATCCTAGCTACGCCAATGATTGCTGCCAGCTAATATAATTTTGCAATTACTGTACAGTAAATAATTCACAAGTGACAGGAAAGACTGCGGAGAAGGAATGCAGGATCCTACTGCCATTCTGATCTCTAAATGATTGTCAGGGCTGTACTAGCTCAGTCGACGATTTGAATGGCAAAATAGCTAATAATCAGAAATGCAGTTACAGGTAGGTAGCCATGTTGGTCTGCCATAGTCAAAACAAAATAAAAAATAAAAAATTCCTTCCAGTAGCACCTTAGAGACCAACTAAGTTTGTTCTTGGTATGAGCTTTCGTGTGCATGCACACTTCTTCAGAAATGCTGCTAAGATGTGTCCAGTTTTGCTTTTATGGAGCTGACATATCATATTACAGTGGCAGGAAATTAGTTGCAAAGTCTTGTGGCTCATGGCATTTGCCATCTGCAAATTGATAAGGAATAATGGAAGAGACAGATAGTATGCTATTCAAGGTACAAATGCATTTTTATCTCCAGTTTGATTCTACTAAGTGTAGGATCACAGACCAATCTAGACTGGCTTTCCCTATCATTATCTAGATGTGTTCTTTCACTGCAGAGATTTAGTTGCTTAGCTACAATTCTGGTAAACTATTTTCATTATCATGAATATATTACATTCTATGCCACCATGATGCCACCCAAAGCAGTGTACATCCATAATAAAAAGCAACAAAACAAATCATAATAAATCACTTTAAAACCTAACACCACAGTTTAAAAGAGATATCAAAACAAACACAGCCTCATTAAAACACAGCCATAAAATGTCAACATTAGTCCCAGTAGAAATAAAACCAATGCCAATTTTTATTAGCCAACATAAAAGATCTTCTGAAAACACAACAACGTGTTGACTAAGTGCCAAAACGCCAGCAAACATCGTTCTGTTGGCAGCATATTCAGAGGTGTAGGTGTCACCACAGAGAAGGCACAGCTCTTGCCCTTCCAGTTCTCACTTCTGTAAGAGATGGGTCATAAAGCAATGCTTCCCCTGCAGATCTGGGGAGCATACTCAACTGCACAAGATTATCAGCACAGAGTATTGTTAAACATTGCTAATTGCTCAGCCTGTCCCCTTGGGTTCCACTGAACAATTAAAAGTCATGCCAAGAATGCTTTTGCTAAATACAGTATTTCAGAAACTGATCAAGAACATTAGCATCTAACTTCATAGAATTAATAGATAATAGATAGGTAATTTTTATTATCGTAAAGAAGTTTGCCTGACTTCACATTTTTAATAACTGATCCAGTATGGATTAAATTGATCATAGCCACGGATTTCTAGTTTAAAAGAAGCATATCATTTTCCAGCAATGGTAGTTTAAAATACAGGATATAAAAATACAGTTATATTTTTACTTTTTTGACATTTTTGTGAGAGTGCACATCATTGAGGGAACACTGCCATATGTTGACTGTTGTTGTTGTTGTTGTTGTTGTTGTTGTTGTTGTTGTTCAGTCATTCAGTCATGTCCGACTCTTCGTGACCCCATGGACCAGAGCATGCCAGGCATCTATCACTGCCTCCTGCAGTTTGGCCAAACTCATGCTAGTCGCTTCGAGAATACTGTCCAACCATCTCATCCTCTGTCGTCCCCTTCTCCTTGTGCCCTCCATCTTTCCCAACATCAGGGTCTTTTCTAGGGAGTCTTCTCTTCTCAAGAGGTGGCCAAAGTACTGGAGCCTCAACTTCAGGATCTGTCCTTCCAGTGAGCACTCAGGGCTGATTTCTTTAAGGATGGATAAGTTTGATATTTTTGCAGTCCATGGGACTCTCAAGAGTCTCCTCCAGCACCATAATTCAAAAGCATCAATTCTTCGGCGATAAGTCTTCTTTATGGTCCAGCTCTTACTTCCATACATTACTACTGGGAAAACCATAGCTTTAACTATATGGACCTTTGTCGGCAAGGTGATGTCTCTGCTTTTTAAGATGCTGTCTAGGTATGTTGACTGTACTGGTATTTAATACTATTTACGTGGGTGGCGCTGTGGTCTAAACCACTGAGGCTAGGGCTTGCCGATCAGAAGATCGGTGGTTCGAATCTCCGCGATGGGGTGAGCTGCCATTGTTTGGTCCCTGCTCCTGCCAACCTAGCAGTTCGAAAGCACGTCAAAGTGGAAGTAGGTAAATAGGTACCACGATGACGGGAAGGTAAACAGCATTTCCGTGCGCTGCTCTGGTTCACCAGAAGCGTCTTAGCCATGCTGGCCACATGACCCGGAGAAACTGCAGACAAACACCGGCTCCTTCGGCTATAGAGTGAGATGAGCGCCGCAACCCCAGAGTCGTCCGTGACTGGACCTAACGGTCAGGGGTACCTTTACCTTTACCTTATAACATAACATTCCCCTTCATACTCTCGCCTGAATGCAAATGGCACCCAAATAGGACCTGAAAGTATGTTTGGTGATATCAGTTGTGCTAGGTCACACATAGCCTACAATTCTTTGTGCTTGGGGTATAATAATGAAAATATGAGATATCATAACAGGAACCCATTTTAGTTTAGATCTTGAAATGAGAACCCTTAAAAAAAAAAGGATGTTAAGCAGCCAATTGAAATTTAAACCCAATCTTTATTTAATACAAACCAGCATAAACTAGTACAGACATGGCATTGGAAAACGAAAACCAGGACAAATAAAACAGAACTTATAAAAATAAAATCTTATTTTAAACTCATAATAATAACTACTCTTTAAGAATTGGTGCCTGAGTTTCCTTCCCCTCCCTCTTTCCTTCCTGTCCCATTTTCTTTTGTGCCATGCCTTTTAAATTATAAGGCTGTGCGGGCAGGGATGGCAACTGATTAAGCCATTCTAAGCCATTTTAGCTGAAGAGCCAGGTACAAATGCCCAAAATAAATAAACAATGCTGAAAGTCGAAGGAAAACTGTGGGGCATGGAGGGTAGGTTGTAAGGAAACACAGTTTGTGACATCAAACATCCAAACTGATTGCAGGACATGTCTGTAAAGGCATCATTAGGCTTAGCTCCCAGTTGCCCAATTTTGTGCAGCTTGAGCCAACATGAGATAGCCTTAACTCATTGGCTATCGATATTGAATTGGCAGTTTTTAAATTACTGTATAACTCTATAAATCTAACCCCTTGAACAAGAGATAAGATACAGTATATGGCAATTAAAATTATCAGGGATGTGAAATGAAATATCTTCCTGTGAAGGAATGCTTAAGATTTTGGAAATTTCAGTTTGGAAAAATACAAATAAGGAACATGGTAGAGATGCTGTTTGGAAAGGTTTGGAGAGATTGCTTAGAGAGAGATAATTTGCTTGGAAGCTACTAGAATTCTGGGTTGTATGAGTAAATAAATGGAAAGTACGAGAAGAAACAAATGGAAGTTGTTCTATCCCCAATTTCCCAAATTAATGTACACAATTCTTATCTATCAGATATAAATAATTTTTGAAATGCATTAGGCAAATATACAATAGATAGCTATGTTGGTGGCCATTGGCCCCGATCTCTTAAATAAGAACCTTCAGTTTCAGAGGCTGGGGACATGGAAAGCTAGAGTAGATGGATTTGGGTGGGGGTGGGGTCAAATTCAGCAAAACAGTTTTCTTAGAAGCTCATAGCTCAAGCAAATATGAATAGCTCTTCTTGAATTTACAGGTGGGTAGCCGTGTTGGTCTGCAATAGTCAAAACAAAATAGAAAATTCTTTCCAGTAGCACCTTAGAGACCAACTTAGTTTGTTCTTGGTATGAGCTTTCGTGTGCATGCACACTTCTTCAGATACGGTATCTGAAGTAGTGTGTATCTGAAGAATATCTGAAGAAGTACCTGAAGGTATCGGAAGAAGTGTGCATGCACACGAAAGCTCATACCAAGAACAAACTAAGTTGGTCTCTAAGGTGCTACTGGAAAGAATTTTCTTTTTGTTTCTTCTTGAATTCTTCTGATTCCTGACAACCGAAAATGGGCTGAGTGGGGTGGGGTGGGAGGAAAATGAATTGTTACAAAAAGTGCATTCAGAAGACTGAGTCACAGGCTTTGTACAGGTACAAAGACTTTTGTGAGTGAATAAATGAGTAATTTTTTCTACAGTTTGAGCGCAGAGAATTGTTTACTATAATATTATGCCTTCTGTTACTAAGGGAATTGGAACGTACTTTTGTGTAAATGTTGAAAGATTATTAGGATTCACATTAAGCTCTGGATTTTATCCTTAATGTTAAGCATTAACACAGAATATCTTTTTTTTTAAGCCACATATGCACATGCATTTCTTACAGGTCCATGACTTTTCTTGCTGCTTGTACCTGTCATCTATCTATCATCATCTATCAAAAATACAAAATCTAAAATGTACTTGCTCCCAGGCCCACATCTTGTTATGTGTGAATGCAAACAAGTCTCACCTGTCATAATTTACTAGAGGTTTTATGTACTTCTGAAGCTGAGACTATCTGTTCACCCACTTCATTTGTTGGTTTACAAAATAAAATGTTGACCATCAGAAAGAACTGAAGGATACTTTACTTCAATTTATTCAAAAGCCAGCTTAGTGAAACTATGAATGCATATTTTGAATCATCCTTGCTTCCAGAGACCCATCAAGATAATAGGTCAGATGGTTCAAGAAAGCTTAATAAAATTACCATCTCCTTACTATGTCAAGGTTTTGCAATCCTTATATTTCTAGATTATAATTGCCCCTATCCCTGACAAACAGACATGGGAAACTGTTTGGGTTAAATAAGAACCAAAGCTTTTTTTTAAGGAAATGCGTTGTCATACGTAAATGAGCATATGGTGGCTGAAAAGACATCATATTGGAGAGCATGTTGCTCTACAGCAGCCATTCCAGATGTAGCTACCTGGCCTGTGAGTTGCCAAAATGGATGGTTTGACCTGATTGGTGTCTCCAATGCCTCTAGATCATAAACGGCAGTACACATGACAGCCAATGCTCTAGGAAGCTGATCAACTTAGAATACTCTGAAGGAGGCCCAATAAAGTAGACTAGTCACAATTTCATTCCATGTGGAAATCCAGTATG
This sequence comes from Lacerta agilis, assembly GCF_009819535.1. NCBI lineage: Eukaryota > Metazoa > Chordata > Lepidosauria > Squamata > Lacertidae > Lacerta > Lacerta agilis. The sequence continues at coordinate 30,086,499 of NC_046315.1, forward strand.
GGAGCATCTTTCCAACTTCCTTCTGCATCTTCTCTCAACATAGAGCTCCAGCCGAGTGTAGGAAATTAGTTGAAATAACTGCTTCTATGGCACCCTTTTGAAACTGTCTTTCTGTTACACTTTTATCGTTTATGCTGTTCTTAAAGGTTTGTTTCCTATTAGACAGAGTGAGGCAGCTGCCTCAACCATCAGGTGGTGGTGATGAGGTGTTGGAGGACAGAGCTGTGTGTGTCATGCATAGCTTGCCCTGCATCTTGTAAGCTAGCCTGCTGTGGAGAATGCTGTCCTGTTGCTACGTTTGAAGTAAGATTCTGTTTGTGGAATTTGGAAGAGATGCCATCTTGTCTTTTTCCTAAGGCAGTAAAATGTCTTGAGCTGGCCCTGTTTGTTTCTGATGTGTCTGTGCTGTATCGGGTTGATGATAATTGACTGCATTAATTCACTGAAGACATCACTGTTATGTGGAAACACTATAATACTGAAGGTTTAGCTACCTAGACCTGTGTTTATAAATATATTCTGTCTCTATCTCTCTTAGAGAACTTTCTGATTGCTGTTAAGCAATTTCTGTTGAGCTATAGATAGTAAATATTTTCCCCTGTGCATTTTTAGTAAATTTAAAATTCATCAACACATGTGTTATTCAGAGAGACATATTTTTGCAGTGTTCAAAATAAATATGTAGCAAGCACATAACCTTAAAAATTAAAAGTTTGTGGGAAACTTACTGTGCCTTGTGGTAAGTGGGACGTATTCCATAAAATGGTGATGGCTGGAACTAATATGAAGTACAGTTTGTTCTGTGGCTTTTGGACCATCTGCAAATGACTTGCAAGAGACACAAGGATACCAAACAAAAGCATAATTGTGATATAATGGAAGTATGAATCAGCCATTCGGACACTCCAACTGGAAAAAACAGGCAAAGTCTGGGAGTACTTCTAGGGTGGCATTATAATTCATTATTGACTGGAAAGATGTGAATTTCCAACACTAAGACCCAAACTCATGATGCCCGGAAAGTCTTTCTTTCTGTCTGTGATGGTTATCAATATAATCTAGGTCTTTATCAGTGGAATGCTGGTTGATTTATTTTTTTAATGGCTTATCCATGTGGATTGAGACAAATGTTAAGAAGAGATAGGAGTGATTTCTTCTATCTTTGGTGGTGAAGAGAGAAGTTTGGAAGTTTGGTCAGGATGTGGATAAAGAAGGAAGCTGAAATAAAAATGGGTTATGTTAGGAGAGTGAGCAGCACTGTCATATTCTTGTTATGCTTTCCACAAAAAGTACAAGCAATAGCTTTTAATAATTTAATAACTGCAGTATCTTTGGAAATGTATTCTCCTTTTATATGTTGCATTCTGAGCATATAGAAGTAATATATGTCAGTCTCCTTTACAATTGAGACTGTGATCCTAAATCAATAACCATACAAAGGATTTCTTCTTCATCCATAGTGAAGAAGATGAAACACAGAATACTGCTGAGGTTAAAAGTTTTTAATTAAGCAAGGGAAGATATAAGACAGTGTTGATTACAGCAATGTACTGATAACATGTCTTTTCAGATATTATAAGGATGTGAATTTCAAATGCCCATGCATTAGCCATGATTTTCTTACTTGATACCAGAGAAGGAATCAACACCAAGTAGATATTTTGTGTTTTCATTATTTTGTTTTATTGTATTTTACTTTTGGCATCATTAGCTTATTCACGCCTATTGTATAACATTGTAGTAACTTTAGAGATAAAGGCCACTCTGAAAACACAACAACAACAACAACAACTACTACTACTACTACTACTACAGCAGCAGCAGCAGCAGCCACAGACTGGTCACAGGCAGAAATTAGTCACGATTTCAGGCTCCCTGGAACCCATAAGTTTAGTATAGCTACTAAACTGAAACAAGAATAAATACTAACAAATGGCAATTTTATAACAAATAGAACTGTTTCTCAAGAATTGCCCAGGCATTATGAGTAGTTCTACCATTGGCAGTCAGGGGAAATCTGTTCTTTTCATGTTTCATATTTTAGCTGTAAACATGTGAGGACTTTATGTCATCATCATCATCATCATCATTATTATTTTCTTTCTAATGTGCAAACATTATGCAGAGGTCTGCTGAGCTATTCCTCCAGATCTGGCAAGATGACCTGCTGCCTCAGGATAACTCGTGGAAATCAATTTTATGTGAAATTCCATTCATTTCAAATGCTGCAGTATTTTCTCTAAGAAAGAACAAAATACAGTATAAGTGAAAGCTACCACCTGGCTTCTGAAATGGTCACGTTTATTCTTTTCCTAATTTTAGATTTAATAAATTCATTTTATCGTATTGTGTGATATTTATTACCGGTATATTTTTATCCTACCCTTCCTCCAAGGAGCTCAGGGTGGTATACAAAAATTCTGTGAGATAGGTTAAACTGAGAGATAGTCGCTGGCACAAGGTTTATGACTTAAATGGGGATTAATGCAACTCATTATGTTTAACTGATACATATGAGCACAGGGCTGGCGCTTCCATTTAGGCGAACTAGGCAATTGCCTAGGGCGCCAAAATGGAGGGGGCGCTGGCCAGGCTTGGGCAGGGGAGCAGGACGGGCTAGCAGCAGCTTCTCCTTTCAGTGGAGAAGCTGCTGCTTGCCTCTCCACCCCCCACCTCCCGCTAAAGCAGGCTTTTGCAGTGGCGGGCAGGGGGGGGGGCGGGTGAGCAGCAGCTTCTCCTTTCAGTGGAGAAACTGCTGCTTGCCTCTCCTCCACCCCCCACCTCCCGCTAAAGCAGGCTTTGGCGGGGGGCGGGATGGGCAAGCAGCAGCTTCTCCGTTCAGTGGAGAAACTGCTGCTTGCCTCTCCACCCCCACCCCCACCCCCACCTCCCGCTAAAGCAGGCTTGGGCGGGCGGCGCCAGAAGGTGGTCTGCTTAGGGCACCAGAAACCCTAGCACTGGTCCTGTATGAGCACCTTGCGTTTCTTATGGAAGTCACTTATTTCCCTCAGTTTAATGCTTATTCACCACAAAATGTGACTGTAGGCATCTGTTCTATTGTTTAAGCCACATTGAGAATGTTTGTTGTGGCATGTAAAACTGCAACGTAAGATGGTGGCGAATGGATTTGTTAGGAGCAATGGCAGAGGGGACAAAAGTTACCATTGCAGATCAGCTCTTAGGCAAATCTGAACCCCCATTTGACATGTCTGTGGATATTCTGCAGGTTCCTTTAGTTTATATACTATAGCTCCCATGCAAAGGCTGCTAAAAATGCTTCTGCATGGTGGGGCTTTATGTGAGACTGTAGTGTTATTTTCAGCACTAGGTGAATACTTTTTCATTATCAGTCTTTAAGTGTTTTAAAGGTAAAGGGACCCCTGACCGGTAGATCCAGTCGCGGATGACTCTGGGGTTGCGGAGCTCAGCTCACTTTACTGGCCAAGGGAGCCAACATACAGCTTCTGGGTCATGTGGCCAGCATGACTAAGCTGCTTCTGGCGAACCAGAGCAGCGCACGGAAACGCTGTTTACCTTCATGCTGGAGCGGTACCTATTTATCTACTTGTACTTCGTGCTTTTGAACTGCTAGGTTGGCAGGAGCAGGGATCTAGCAACGGGAGCTCACCCTGTCACGGGGATTTGAACTGCCAAACTTCTGATCGGCAAGCCCTAGGCTCTGTGGTTTAACCCACAGCGCCACAGTGCTCTTTAAAATCCTTTGTGTAGATTCTTTTCTGTTGCTGATTTTACTTTGTTTTAGATTTCATGTCCATCTTTTAATTTTACATCTTCTGGTTTAAATTTCTACTTGTACACCACCCAGAGAGTCTTTGTAATTTGGCCGGTATATAAATAGTGTAAAGAAAATAAATGTTTCTAAACTTTTCCCCACATGTCCTGGCCCATTTGTGTGGAAACCTTCCAGTGGTCAGGATGAATATGTAGACTGACACAAAGGCTCTTCATGTAACCAGTCCAGCACATAGTAATAGATCCCCAAATATGGCAGCTTTGCTAGCAGAAACAGTTCTAAGCAGGTTCTAAAGGTCAACTGTAATATGTGAAGTAGGCATGATTGCCACTAGGCAAGTGGTGACTACACAGCAGTTAATACATCACATTTGCTTATTTATTTATAGTCTGCCTTTCCTCCATGACAGTATTCAAGATGGGACTGTGTGGGGTTCCCAAATAGTATTACCTTTCTAGCCACTGCACAGGTCCTGCTTAGCTTCAGCAAGTTTGGTTTACTGTTTGTGTTTGCACCAAAGGCTTTAGCGTTTCAGGCATAACAAAGGTGACATGAAAAGTTGTGTAAATTCCTACATTATATCAAAAGCCCCCCATGGCCAGAAGGGTACTCCTTTGGAATGCAGAATGTCAGTGTGGCTCCGAACTGTTTTTAGGATCTTTGCTAGCTAGAAACTCTTTTAAACTGCTAAAATATGTCTTTTTTCCCTTAGTCATCCCCCAGCCCAAACTATTTTGAGTTAATTTTCTGTGCATTAAGTAAAAATACCTTGTTACGGGTGGTTCACCAGGAATGTTCTTGTTCTGTAAGCTTGAAATAGTGTAAAGGCTAATATTTTGCTTCACCTATTTCTATCTGTTACTTCTAACTTAAGTGACCATATGTTACAGTACCTATCTATCTTTGAGCTTTGTACACCTTCGCAAAGCCCCTTTGCGCTCTCTCTGTCTATCTCTCTCTTTACTCCTCCCTTCATGAAAGTTGAGGGGGAGCACACACACCAAAAAGTTGCAGTTGACCATAGTTTCCAATTAAGTGTGAATCATAACTAACTGTATTTTAAATGATATGATATGTTTATTTTTATGTAAACTGCTTTGAGGTCACTTCGTGATGAAACGTGGTAAATAGACACATTACATGCATGCATGCATACATACATCCCTGTCGGAGGGAAAGTTGGGAATAAATAAATATTTAATAATAATCATACATATATTCATACATACATAAGAAACTGTATTAACAATGGTTAAGACAGATAGTTAAGCTTAAACTTTTAACCAAGCCAGATCTGGAACTGAATTCTGGCTTTTTGGAAGCCGTCAACCATAGTTAACAGGAAAGCTATGGTTAACTCTGCTGTTTCCCTGTTTACTTTTTTTGCATGAAGAGAAGAAAAAAGCAGGAGCACAGGAGCTATGTGTAGCTTTAAGCCACTTAAATAGTTTTTAAAATTATTATTAAGTAATCTATAAATCTTGTTAAATAAATAAACTATCCTGGCTTATTCATTTAATATTCTGATCATGACTGCTATCTGCCAGATTTTGCCTCATCATAGGTCAGCATTACACTATGCTTATTGTTATGCAGGAATAACAAAATGGCAGCACTTTCTCCAAAATATCTCTGTCATTAGATGAAATTTAGGGATAAGAAGAGTAAACACAGTTTAACATGATAAGAACCCTGTTGTATCTACTGCTTATCTTTGCTTGCAGTTCTGAAGAATGTGATAATCTGAAAGTGAGTGAATTCTCATCTTTCATAGAAGAAATAGATTAAGAGACCTGACAATTTTAGGAAAGTATTCAAACTTAAATGATATTTTTGTTGTCAGTGTGATTTCTTTTTAAAAGTTGTGACTATCAAACCTTTATAACTGATACGATAAGAATGTCTATAGTTTTATGTCACTCGAAAAAGGGTAAACACTTTAAAAGAAAAACAGATTTTATGGAAGTTTCTCTCTAGTTTGGCCAAAGAACTTCATAGAGACCAATACTATCTAATATTGTGGAAAAGAAAGATTAAAAGATAGCTATGATGATGTCATATCCTAGTCTACCCCCACCCTTTCAGTTTAAATTCAGGAATTTTCTGAGTCACTAACAACAATCTAATGTTTGGTCCCAAAGCAACAAGTTGAATTATTTGGTTTTAGCTGTCAGATACAGTGTTTGAAGTGTAATAAGATCTAGATATATCTAGCAAAACAGTAACAGTGGATCTTGGTTTTAAATGTTATTTTACTTTCTGGGGCTACTTTAATATGCTGAGAAAATGGTATTACTGTTTGTCCAAAGTTAAGCTTAGTTTATTGGTAGAAAAACCAGTATGTTTTTTTGTCATAGGACAAATTTAGCAAGGTGTGAATGTCATGTTTTCGCTGTTTTGTAGTGTGGTTTTGGAGCATTATATTCCCTATATTACACACAGAACTCTGATTTAAGTAGAACAAAAATAGTCTCAAGAATCAGAGATAACATGCGTCACATATGGAGTGTCTCCTTGTGACTTCATTTGCATATCACTCTAAATCAGGTGTGGGGAACTTCTGGCCTGTGGACCACATTTAGCCTGCTAGACCATTTTCTATGAATTATGGCTGCTTGCCTTACACCTGACATCATATGTGACATCAGGTGTGGGGCAGGTAGAGATGTGGGTAGATCTCTGGGGAACCCTGCTTGGGTTAAACTGATGGGCAGTGAGTTCATGGGCATGTAGCTTGATTGGCTACATGACTGAAGAACTCATTCACATAGCCGATCCTGAAGTGACAGGATATGGCACCTATCAGTTGCCTGATGTCATCATGACACCCTGTAATAGACAGCTGGGTTGCCCCAGCCACATGCCAGAGTTGGGCCATAAGTTTCCCATACCTGGTTTAAACCATAGGTAAACTAAATGATGGTTTAAAGGTGAACATAAACATTTCATTTTCCCTAGGATTCACTGGACAAGTTGTGTTGCTTGGGAATGATTGTGTAGGAAACTTTGTGTATATCCCCCCAAATTCTCCACCAGAGTGCAACTTCTTGTGCATTCTGGGGGAAGTGAAATGGTTTCAGTTAGAAGTTGTTGCCACCAAAGAAGCTGCACCCCCCCCCTCCAAGTGGATTATATGAACAAGAACATTCTCATTTGTTCTCTGCACTTGTTTTGGCACAGATCTGGCCCTGTTCTGTTAAATTTTCCATGCTTACTTACCTGTCTCCCTCATTTTGCTGGTCTGATCAAATTGAGAGCCTCCCCTCCCCTCTTCCATGCAGTTGTGATGGGAGATAACGCCACATCCCCGTCCCCCCCATCACATCTAGTTTGGTCTTAGGTCTGCTTCAGCTGTGATGGGGAACATGGAAAATATTTTTTGCTTTTACCAATTGGGAGATTTAAAATGGAGTTTAAGATGAGCTACAAAAAGTATCTGGATTTATAGCAAGTTATTTGAGTTATCTATTGAGCTTTTGAGCAGAATGAGGCAAAGACTGATAGAAACTCGTTTCATGCCTGTGAGTTGATGGTGCCTGGGGATCTTTTACAGGCTGGCCACATAATTCTTCACCGGCATAGCCAAGATGTCATGGATCCTTTATTCCTGCCTCTTGTTTATTTTCCACAGAAAGTCTAATCATAGGATTCAGTTTGCTTGGCATTGGTGATATACATTGGAGCTTCATAGCTAGAATTTTATGCTGCTTTGATTATTCCATTCTTGTGCCAAATAGGATGGCATTTGATTTTTTGTAAAATTGCTTTGGACTAAGAATAATTAATTAATAATCTTGGAAGAAGTGAAAAGACGCCATTAGCACACACATCCTTAACAATGTGGTTTCAAAGTAAAGAAAAATAATGATATACATGTTATAAAACTCAGCACATGCATTACTGATTTTACGTGTCATTTGACAGATCATCTTATAGTTAATGCTAGCAAGCACTATAAGTGTATTTTTAGTTCTTTATTTAAAATGCCACATATGATCTAAACACAAATCCTCAGCTGGTGTCAATCAGCACAACTTCAGCTGAAGTCAATGGAGTGATGCCAGTTTATATAAGCAAAGGATCTGAGCTAAGCTCTTTATTAAGAATTACTAGAACGGACTGTACTCTGTGCTGGGCACTTGTGTGCTGGGAGTTCAAAGTACATCGGAATGCATGAAACATTTTCCTCATTTTCATTTCCAGGCTTCAAGAACACGAAGATATAGCTTGTGAAATTCAAGCTACAAACAGGATGTACATATATTAAACTTTCAGTTTGTCATTTGAATATTTTTCTTCTTTTTTGCTGGGTGGGAATTCTGCTTGATTAAAATCACATTAATCCCAACATTTATTTTTTTTATTTTTTTTTAAAACAACTTTAATTCATTAACCCTGTGACCTGGATGCTGTCTTTAACCATTTCCCAGGGAGTGGCTACTCACTCTCATCTCCAGTCCTGAACTTGCAATACTCAGGAACGAGGCAGTTTCCTGAGATAACCATGCTGCTGCCAGCACCATGTTTATTTATTCTGATGGTGCTGCAGGCCCTTCACTTCCTTTTGTGTTAAGGGGTCAGAAGCCCTTAAGGCAAGTGGCTGTGGAAACATGCTGGCCGTTTTGGCTCTCTCTTAGCACTGATGGCACTGTGTATGTGACTGCAGCCTAGCTGGTTGTTGTCCTACTGAACTGGAGGCAATAGTGAACACCAGGAAAACAGGTGAGTAACGAAATTTAAGGCTGACACAAGTTTCCGAGGAAACTCACTTCCAATAAGGGAAAGATAATGCTGCACTTGTTTGCTTTAAGTAATAACACCAGGGGAAATATTATGTTTATGAGACTTCATAGAACTGTAGTTAATAATCTATTAAAGTGATATGGATTTACATGTGCATTTCTGTAATTAGCTAGGTTTTTTTTTAAGCAAGTCTATTGTATTAGCTTGGTGATTTAGTTGCTTTTTGTCTGCTGGCGATGCTGTTGGTGAGACAGAACAACATTGTTTCTGCCAGCTGTAAAATGTTAGTTATGAGGCTCTTTGGTTCTTTTTTTTAAAAAAAGGATTTTTAAAAATGTATTTTATAGTTTTGTTCTTTGCTTTGTTGTTCAGTCGTTCAGTCGTGTCCGACTCTTCGTGACCCCATGGGACCAGAGCACACCTATCTTTCACTGCCTCCCGCAGTTTCTTTGCTGAACTAGAGTTATTTTGGAGGAAGGTTAGGGATAAAAACCAAAATGATACAATTATCAGAGTTCAATAATTTTTAGTTAAATCACTTTTAGGCTCAATATCTCACTCTAGAATTGGTACTTTTTGTGCTTTGACATGCCTATTTAGAACTATAATGAAATATTAACTGAGTATCTGTGTTATATTGCTAGCTAATCCTATGCATGTCTATTCAGAAGTAACTTCAGCTGAGTTGAATGGGGCTCACTCACAGGTAAATGTGTTTACAATTGCAGCCTAAGTATCTTAAAATGTGAATCCTTTACATAAAATATCAGTGACTCAACAGAAATTAATAAAGGTTAGGTCTTTAACTGAGATAAATAGCATCTTAACTAGTGCATCTTAGTCACAGTTCCCATAATCTCTTTCTGTTTCAGTTGATGTGTTTGGCTTCATTCATCCAAGAGCTAAGAAAGAAAGGCTGACAGCTTTTTCTGACTCTCAGGAAAATACTATGAGTTTTGGTGTGAATGCTTGGAAGCCTCTTTCGTTCTTTAATTTTTTTCTAAATTCTGTTCTCTAAAAGGATCTGTGGCATTCATATTAATAGCAACAACAGTTGTTGTTTTTTAAGTACCATATTTATGTGAATCTAATGCACGATCAAATCTAATGTACACCTCAATTTTCTAAACCTTGAAACCAAAAAAGGATTTGCTGGCGCCATCAAATCTAATGTGTCCCCTAATTTTCACGATATAATTTGGCAAAAAAGGTGCACATTACATTCGAGGTGCGCATTAAATACGGTAATCCTGAGAGACATGTTGGGCTTCCTAGGCATGGAAAGGAAAATGAGGAATAGAGAGCTTCATAAATTTAAGTAGTTAGATTTCATGAAGAACTCCCTATCTACAATTTATATGAGGGGTGGGCAGCCTTCAAGCTTGCAGAATCTGTTTTGCTTTCCTCCCTAAAACTTTCAGGTGGTCAAGGAGACAAGTGCAAAATAGGAGCTTAGAAAAGGGGGCATTTAGAATTAGGAAAAAGGGGAGTTATGAGTGTTTCTCAGCACAATAATTTGTTTTTGTTAACTGAGCTCTTAGTCCTTCACAAAAGGTTTGGTGTCTACCCAAGTTTTCTTAATTTCAGCAATCTAATTGGTGTGTGTGTGTGTGTTGTGCACTCTTTGGTTGAGGAACTGCATTGCAAAGTTCAGATAAGTGTAAATTTTGAAAGAGATCTGAAGTTTATTTTGTGTATTGGTTTGGAAAGTGCACAAGTTAGCAAACCAAACCAATTTCTCCCCATCCCTAATTGTGACTTAACTTCCTTTTCACAGATGGACACATACAAATACATGCAGTGTGAGCATTAGGAACATAAGAGACATTCCTATACAGTGTCAAAACAGCTGGATTATCTGACTGGCTGAGACTCCCCAGAGTTAAAGAACTCAAGAAGAGCATTGCAGAGTCAAACCAAAGGACTGTCTAGTCCAGTGCCGCAGTGGGAAACCAGATGCCTGTGGAAAACCCCAAAGCACACCTTGAGAATAATACTCCCCTGCTGCTTACCAGCAGTGGGAGCTTCCCCCCAATTCAAATTACAGAACTCCTGTCTGGATCTGGCCAGCAGCAGGGAATAAAGGATTAAAGCCCCTCCTTGCCAAGGGCTCAATTAGTAATGCGGCCGGGGGTAGGGTGGTGGAAATGCTCATTTTCCAAAACCATGTGTGAACCAGAATGCAGCTGTCCTTCAAAATTCACACTCATCTAAAGGGGAAAAAACTGTATGTACATTTCCAAAATATAAGATAAAGAACAAAATAAAAACCTACATACAGCAACAGTGTTTTGTGTTGTGTAGGCTCCTATGATGTAAGTAATGGACCCTGCCTGATAGCCTGCTCCCTAATATATCACTGGTTTGCTCATTTCTATATATAGGGTGCCTACATTCTGCATGGACTGGTTGCATGGCATATATTCAACACAAAAAACAGCGACAATTTGTTGTTGACAAAGGACAGCTGGACATATAAATGGCCCCATTACCTTCAGTAGCTTAGGGCCTCCTCAAACCTAAATCCGGCCCTGTCTATACAGTACTGCTTATATTTAAACATTTGTTGCATTTTATGTGGTCGTGTGTCAGCCATTTGAAATATGTATGGGATGGTGTTGCTGATGGTGCCGTCTGTAGTTAGAATGAACCCATCAGTAAAGCCCTTGAACTGATCTCTGTTTTATCACTGTGCAATCAGAACTTCTCTAAACTAGCTCCAGAATGTTTTCAAAACACTGTGATCTGAAGAGGCAATCTAAGGACAAGCTCAATATGGCATGTCTACCCATGTCCTTATCCCGATCTCTTGAGGTCCATCATTTTATTTTCATCTTCAAAATTTTCCATATCAACTGTTACTAAAAACTAAGCACATTGAGACATATTGTGCTGATCTTTTTTTTAAAGTTCCAGTAATATTATACAGCTCGAGTGAGTGAGTGAGTGAGTGAGTGAGTGAGTGAATGAATGACTGTCACTAACATTTGTATTTATTTTTGAAGATATTGCTCTTTTATAAAAATGCATTAACGTGTTACAGTGTTGACTAGCCTGCAGGTTTTGTGATAATCTCTAAAGTTGGTAGGCAAAAAGGCAAACATTACCAAGATGTGAACTCCACAATCTGTCAGAAAGCCTTGTAAGCAACTCTGAATGTGGAAAGTTTTACAGCTTGGAAAATAATTTCTTAGCTGTATACACAGAACCATTCATCGCTGCATAAGAGAAATGACATCCTATTTCTCTTATCAAATGGAAGAAAGCTAGAGAACATCCATCTCTATCGGTTTGCAGTGTAAAAGAATATAATTTGTTTGTTTTCTATACCACCCTTCATCCGAGGATCACAGGGCAATTTACAATATAAAAACACAAACATTCATAACATGTATGTACTCTTCATGTGGGCTCTCCTAGTTGCTCATCTGCTAGGTTGGTAAGGTCGATGGCCACGAGGGAGAGATACTTCTCCATGGTGGGTCCACTGCAGTGGAATGCCTTCTACTAGATCTGCACCAAATCTCTATGGTGAAGGATTTGGGGGAAGCTCTGAAGACTCCCCACGCCCTCTGTTGACCTTCCAGCACGATGCTCATTGGCTGTGATCATTTGTTCTCAATAATGTTGTAAAAAGACAAAAATATAGTTAAGGGGGTGTTAAGGGAGGTGGCATTTCAGCTGTATTGCTTGACATGTGAAAGTGACTTAAACTGGAGACTTGGAAGAGAGTTGAAAGTGATGTAAGAGATACTGTATTCCCATATGCATTCATTTTGTCTTGGTTGTTGCCGCTGCTTAAAATTTTTTGCAGGTTTTTGAAACAGTTCAAAATCATATCTACCAGATTTAAATACCGGTATGGAATAAATCCATACATCACTAACAGCAACCCTTCTTTTCAAACAGCCCTCAATTCTCTGAAAGAAGCTGCAGTCTGCCTACACTAGCTATACTGACCCTCTAGAGCTCCCTTCCTCTCCATCTTAAAGAAGGATTTGCTTTAGCCCATAATCTCTACAACTGTATGCTTTGCACTTGTCCAGTGATAATTGTATTAAATTCAGTATGTGGCTGATTCTATGAGCTCATATAATCATCTTTAAGAGCTATTTTTTTCATAGGCAGTGTATCATCAGTTGTACAGTGCAGTGAAAGCTTTTGAACCAGAGCAGCTTCTCTTTCCTATCTGAGAAGGAACACTCAGCCCCCCACTCAAAATTGTGCCTTATACAAACTATTGTCCTATGAAGTAGAACTTCTACTTAAGGGAAGATTATTGGAGGAAGCTAAAGTTGTCTGTTGGTGACCTGTAGCCTCCAGGAACAAGAATTTGATTCTTTTTTGTCAGTTGCACTCTCTAATACCAAACTAGAAGAAAAATGGTGGAAAACTAACTGTACAAATGCAAGCAGCTCTTTGAGTGCTTGCAAAATACTATTCTCTTGTTCTCCACCAAAATGGACTTGATTTCTGTGGTAAATACACGTGAATCTACCCCCCACACACACACACCAGATGTTTTACATCCACACAATACATTTGGATAATTTCTGTACACAACTATAATTGTGTTTACCCTACTCAGTGAAATAATCATCTGGAAAGGCAATAAATGACCTGTCGTACCACTGTTATCAATACAGCTGTTCTGTTCAGCTTGGCTAATGGTTGGGGATGAGGTTATAGTTTAACAACATCTGGAGCACCACACATTCCCATCTTTGCTACAGTACCACAAATTACTAAATCTTAGAAATCCCGAACTAACCCACCATCATAAAAATCTCTAGAAGCAGGGCTTTTTTCCAGCCAGAAGTCACAGGAACTCAGTTCTGGCACCTCTCAGGTGAGTTCCATTGCCATTGTAATAGAACAAGGGAGGAAGGAGTTCATGGTGGGTTCCAGTACCTCTTTTTCTAGAAAAATAGCACTGACTATTTAAGTAAATCCTAAACTGGACAGCATGGTGAATCTACTGATTTGGCTCTTAACTGATTTAATATGGAAGTATCTGAGAAAGCCACCTGTTTACAACATCCATATTCTCAAGTAAGATTTTGTTAACACAGAATAATGTTGGCTCTGTATTTTTGCACTTGCAGACCTTCAAAAGATCACATTTGGTTGTTTTTTTTATCTAGTATCCAGTGTGAAAGACACTGCCATCTAACATAAATAAATAAATAAATAGCTGGATAGAACTTTTCAAATGCATGTTGATCTGATGCTATTTTTTGCAAGTTAGACAGATGTGCAAAAACCGCCCATCAGCTCTTTGCTCAAGACTAGCTATCAAATCAAAAATCTGTGGACTGGTTCTTCAAATCCCAGCACTAATCGCAATGATAAAGAGCTACCTTTTGATTAATCCTGCCCCAGACTTCAACAGAAAGATACTGCGGTTTAATTACTGAGTGAAATCTACTTTGTCTGATCTGCTAGCCTGCAATGTAATTTTGTAATATAATCAGCATCACCCTTGTCTGGAGTTCTAGGGCTATGAAGTCCAAGGACCTGTTTGACTGGAATGAAGAAAATGAACAAACAACCACTAGCCACAGTGTTTTAATTAACAAAATCTTGTTTCTGCACTAGTTATTTTTGCTATTGGTGTTGATGACACCAAGACAGAGATGCACTCCCCTATACAAGTAAGCTTTTGCTGTATGTCCCTCATGATGGAAAAATCAAAGTAAAAATATGTAAAATGTCTATTTATTTCCACCAGGAAGACAAAAACAGAAAGTGAAGCATCTCACTGGCACAGAACAGGCTATGGTTCAGATGCTCTACTTTGAAGTAGAAAATAAAATGCCTCAAAGTTGTCCAAAAGCAGCTGGTTTAGTGCTGGCATTGGGGTTCTTTTGCATTTAGCATCAGTGTTGCAGGCACAATTTCAACAGGTTAAGCCCTTTCTAGTATGGGAAGATTAGTATTTCTAGAGTGGCTGGGGAAACCCAGCCAGATGGGGAGTATTAACAACAACAACAACGGGGAAAACTTCACCTATTAACATTCTATCCCTCAAGCATTCTTATTACATCTCGTCACTGATTTATTTTTGCACTGTTCACTCTAGTTGCAAAAGAAGACACAAATTTGCATATGACACAAAACACATGCAAATGTGATGCGTGTGTCCAAACCACATACAGTGTACTGGGCCTAGGAAATCCTGTTAGTGCCCCTGCATGCAGGTGTAAAGCTTGGGCAAGTCAACATCACAAGATGATGTCTACTTTAGAAGCTCTTGAACAGGCACCCCCAAACTTAGCCCTCCAGATGTTTTGGGACTATAATTCTCATCATCCCTGACCACTGGTCCTGTTGCTAGGGATGATGGGAGTTGTAGTCCCAAGACATCTGGAGAGCCGAGTTTGGGGATGCCTGTTCTTGAAGATACTATGAGCTGGGGTGGTGGGGAAGAGATAGTGTGTAAATGTACCTAATTAACTTAACTAAAAAGCCATAAACCCGACTTCATATACGCAGCAGCATTGCACGCTACTCCCACTTACCATTACTGCTGAATAACTGAACTGAAGAGGGCATCTTGGTTAGAAGAGGGGTGTTAATTCACTAAGGACTTCTCAGTCCTAACCCTCCATGCTAAATGCATTAGCAACAGAGACCAATGGGAGTTCTGATTCCCAAGTTGTCAATTGTGATGCAAAGCAATCAGATTAAAATTACCACTGAAACACAGGAGACATTAACGACTTTCCCCCGGATTCAGTCAATGTGGAAAAATGCAATCTGCAGGTCCCTTCCCTTTCTCCTGACAGTATTCAACTTTTTTTCCACTTTACATGGAGGGAAATTCTTAGAGTAGGAAAGTTTAAGATTGTGATTCGGTAGCATTACAGAAAAATAGCTTTTTAGTGGAACTGTAAAGCCCTCTGCCCAGAAGTCTACCCAACTGCTAAATAGACTGGTGTTTTGATTCTGTCTTTAACTGGTATGCAGCAGAGAAAAGGAAGGCTGCATAGCAAGTGTATGTACACAGGAGCATAGGCAAAATACCAGTAGTTTTTGTGAGCAGTGAGGCCAAAAGGACATCTGACAAAATGGGCTGTTATCTATGAAATATCATGTCACCATAATTTCTTAGCTTTTCAGATACTACAAGGCACTGTTGTTACAGATTTTGGAAGCTTTAAAAAATAATATTGGCCACTTTTACTGGGTGTTTGCACATGTGCACCATAATTTTGCAGTATTCTTCACTATTGCCAACATGAATGAATACCTTTAATCTGTTGGTTTTCTTGTCTCACACAGTCTCTCTCCCACATCTAAGGTTCATGTAGCACTGGGGACTGTTGATACGTATTAGATGGACACTGAGCATCATATAATGCTCCTAGGAACAGCTTCATTGTCCAAAATTAGCAGCAGTCCATCATTAGCAGGGGATAGCAACTTCTCAAGTGATGACATTTGGGCTCACATCTTTGGGTTTTTCCCTGATAAAAATGTTAATTTGAGAAATGGATGTAGAACAGAGAATGGGCATTGCTTACTGAGGACTTTGCAGGCTGAGAATTATTGTTTCGAAGGCTATTGATTTTTGCAGCAGCTGATATTTCAATCTGGGTGCAGCATGTCTGTGCCTCTACGCACACTGTCAAGAAGAAATATGATAGTGTCTTAAAAGATTAATAATATCGCTGGTCCTCAGGAGGCCTGTCTTAATTCACTGGCCTGTTCCTTGACATGTACTGTAATTTATCTAGTCTGATTTGAATAGCAAATGGCGATCGGCTGCCATTAGGGAAATAGGCATCATTCTTATTGATCCAGCATAGGCTGCATTGTATTTAAGGGGAGCTGCAAAATGTTATTAACTTCATGGTGAGATGCTAGAATGGTGCTCCACACCCCCAAAGTATAAGGGGTAGTGTATCTTAAAATAACAATGAAGTGGTTGATAGGGAAAGAGAAGTAGGAGTGATTTCTCTTAACGTACTTGCAAAGGCAGGGGGTGCAATCTAGTTGGTGATCTTGCATGCATGGAAGGCAAACAGAAGGAGAGGCTCATATAGGGAGATATGAGCTCCTTCAGATATCCTGGACACAAGCCACATAGGGCTTTGTAAGTCATAATCAGCACTTTGAATTTCTGTTTTCCCTGTAACCAGCTCAAGTCAGCAACCCGGCCACAGCATCTTGGACCCACTGAAGTTTCTGAACACCTTTGAAAGGCAACCCCACATAGATAATGTTAATAGTAATCCAAACAGGATGTAAGTAAGCATGTATCACCATGGTCAAATGAGACATCTCCAGGGTGCAGCTGGCACACTAGTTGTAAATGTACAAACACACTCCTGGCCACTGCTGAAACCTAGGCATCTGTCGTCAGGGTTAAATCCAGGAGTGCACCTAAGCTGCAAACTTGAGTTTTCAGGAGGTTCCGTGTAACCTCATCCAGCACAGGTTGAATCTCTAATCCCTGATCTAGCCTTTTGATTGACCCAGGAGACTTCTATTTCTTAGGGAGCTATCTGCTACCCTGGCAGTCACGGTTTCTCTGCAGTTGTTACCTAGGGAAATGTGATAGGACAATTGTGGTATTACCAGGGATGCATATATTGGAGGACATCCTATTGATCTCAGTGGAACTTCCATCTGATTAATCACATGTAGGATTGCATTGCATTTTTGCTAAGGATACATATAGGAAGTATTGCATTAATAATTTTTTCTTCTCTGCCATTATCCTGTGGAGGAAAAAAATTGCAATAGAAGTAGCTCTTTGCTAGTTTGCTTCTTTTCTCTGGAACTGAAAGCTGTTGTTGAGTAAGACAAAAAAAAGCTACGAAAATGGCCAAGCACAAACCAATAAAATAGATTGAAAATGACTTCATTATTTTGAGCGGCAGTAATTGCTATACATTGTGATGCTTGCATAAAAAATTAGTTAATATGTAGGAAAATGACATGTGATCCTTTTTATTTGCCTGATGACTTTAGTCTCTGAGTGAATGACTTATTAAGGTTAATAAAGAAAAATTTGCTTGTAACTGGCAATAAGCTAGAATTTAGCATGCCCTTACGAATTCTTTCTGAACGACTGGAGGAATAAAAAACATATAGGTTCTAATGCTCGGCTATCTATTTTTTTTTTCTAATAGAGATTCAAGAATAAACAATGTGCTCTAACTTGTTTGTCTTTTGCCTGCCTGCCTGGGCAGGAATGCTATGGCTTTCTTAATTCTCCTGTGTGATTTATCATCCCCAGTTCATTGTTTTGCATAACTCTGCTCAAAATGAAGAAATGTCATTATTTTGCAGTGAAAAAGTTGTCATTTGCATAATGCCTGCCATTAATTATTGTGAGACTAATGCAGCTGTTGATATTTTTAGGGCACAGTGGTACAGCCTGCACCTTGTATAATGTCATTCTGAAAACATTGGTAGTTAATAGGTGCCACAACATTGCACAAATGCAAGAAAGGAAAAGAAAAAGAAGAGGACATAATAGAACAGGCTGTGATCTTTATTTAGCGTTTTCCCCCTGAAATACTTGCTGAGAGACAGCTCTAAAAGAAAATCAAGAGAACAGGAAGATACAAAATAGAAAAGGAGGGGAGGGGGGAAGGAGGATGTAAATGTGATTACACACACACACACACACACACTGCAGCATGAGGTTAAGGTGGAACTAATCAGGTAAAAACACACACATTATTCTGTTGAAACAGGAATAATGCCCTAAATTTAACTAGGGGGTCCTCAGAGTGGAGGTTTTTACTCTGCAAATCTGCATGGAATAACGGTTATGTCATTTAATGACCGTATTGCAGTCTCTGAGCATATAGTCTTTCAGCACAAATCTGTGCATGTGAGGGCTTGTCTTAAAAGGCAGTGGTTGCACATTAAATAAATTTAGAACATAATGTTTATTGGAAGTATGTCCCATAGTGTTCAAAGAGGATTACTCTATTGTAAGTGTGTCTAGGGTTGCAGTCCCAAGGATAATTATTAATCTAATGCAGGCGTGTTCTTCTTCCGATGCCATCTTTTATTCTTTTTTTACTGTATCAATAGGTCTGCTGCTTCCTCACCACTTCCTTGCCAGGTTTCCCCCCTATCACTTATTGTAGTGTGGAGGGATTATTTTCATTGGGATCGCACACAGGGAGGAAAGGTTAAAACCTCCCCAGGTATTGCAGCTAAATTTAAAATTCCCTCCTACCCATACTATAAATTAAACAAAAACCTCAATGCAGATGATAGCTAATGAGGCATTTAGTGTCAAGTGTGTTGTTGTTCAGTCGTGTCCGACTCTTCGTGACCCCATGGACCAGAGCACGCCAGGCACCCCTATCCTTCACTGCCTCCCGCAGTTTGGCCAAACTCATGTTAGTAGCTTCGAGAACACTGTCCAACCATCTCATCCTCTGTTGTCCCCTTCTCCTTGTGCCCTCCATCTTTCCCAACATCAGGGTCTTTTCCAGGGAGTCTTCCCTTCTCATGAGTGGCCAAAGTGTCAAGTGTAGTTTGGCCCTAATGCTGATAGTTTATTTTGTCCTGATGTAGTTCCGTTAATGAAGACCTCTTTCCTGTTGGGTTGAAACATATGTACTTGGTTAGATTCATCAATCAAAAAGCCTGTTGGTTAAAAATGTGGCCCAAATAAATTAGATAGATAATGCAAGTACTCAGAAAAACAACAATTGGCAGGTCTCATTTTGGAAGAGAGATTTCTTCCTCTCACATACACACAGAAGAAGTGCCTTTTCTATAATGGACCCTGCTCTGAAACTTTCAGACACAACCAATTAATTAATAAAATCAGACACAGCTAGGCAACTAAAATTTTGTGACAGTCCTACTTCCCTGTCTTTTTTGCCACCTTCTGACATTCTGTAGAAGTATACTTATGGGAGTCCACAGGGCAAGAGGGGCGCATGCACATATCAGGCTAGTAAACAAGAGATTTGGAGTGACCTCAAAATCAATTCTATGCCAGATTCACACTCACTGCACTTTTCTAGAGAAGAGCCTTCCTTAGGCGGAATCCACACACATATAAAAAACGCTGTGAAAATGCTTTTTTAAAAACGGTTTGAAAAATACATTGAATTTTGCATAGCTCACTGTTGCCATCTAATGTCTCATTTATACATTGCACTTTTAAAACGTTTTATTTGCAGCTGTGTACATGAGTCCTTAGATGCTGATCTAATTATTCTGCTTCTGCAGATGTTACAAGATTTGGAAGCCTAGAAATACAATTACTCTATAAAGAAATGAGCTGTGATGCTTCTTCAGTTATCAGATGAGGAGCTTTGGGTACTGGTGGACCTGGTCCAGCTTTTTGAGGGGGACCAAGAATAGAATCCAAAGGTAACCAAGCAGAATAGAAAACAGAAATGCTGACAGGCTTCTCAGGAAATTGGTAGCAAATATCTTCTTCGGAAACTGAAACTTAGTGCTAATGTTTTGATTGGTTGAAGTGTAAAAGAAAGACATGAAGGATTTTCTATACAAGGTTGCTACACAGAGAAAGCAAATATGTATACCTGTTTCTATATGTTTAACTAGGGATATCTGTAACTACTTTAAAAAGCAGAAGACAGTGGGCCCAAGGCACATGCTGAAGATACTACTTCATCAGACATTGGGCAAGTATCACCCTATGTGTCTACCTCAAAAGAGACAGAAAATACAGGCACAGGCAGGGCATGAGAACATCCCAATTGAAAGTACTGAGGCAGCTACTATTACTGTACAACTTGAACAGGAAAAGTTGGCTATGGGTAACCATATCTTGAAAGAAAATCCTCCATCTTAATGTGTTATAATTTGAGCTATTAAAACACTACAGAAAGTAAGACTTCAGGTTTGCTCCTATTGGTCCAAGAGCATTCTAAATACTCTCCTTTTTTAGCATACTCTGCTGGTTTGATAGGACCTGTGTGTTTTTACTGAATCATACTTCTCTAGCCTGTAGTACAAGGGGTACCGCTTATTTGCATTTCAAAAATTTGTACCAAGTAGTGGTTCACATGAAGATACTTCAGCCTTTTTTGCATCATGAACAGGAATAAGGTGACAAATGCAAAAGTCATAGAGGAAAATAATCAGAAGCTGTCCTTTATGATGTCAGCCATTTTGTAAAAATGATTTGGTATAATCAGCACTACAGGTAGCATGTCAGACCTTTTACAGCAGGGGTCAACAACCTGGCACCATGACACCCATGAAGGTTTCCAGTGGTGCCCTGGGCACGGCCTCCAGATTCTGAGCGTTCATTTCAAAAAGAGTAAGTTTCTAGCCCTCGTAGAAGGAAAGTTTGGGGGCAAGATGTGCAGTTACCTTCTAAGCAATTTATGAGAAATGATACTGGTGTGGCCGCCTTATATAGTTTTCCTGGTACAGTACTATTTTTTGCTCTTCTGGAAAATGTATACATGAAGAGTATTGAAGGTCAACATTTGCTTTTCATGCTCTTGCTGTATGTTAATAGAAAGTTTGGTTGTTGTTTCTTTTCTCTGCTTTGAACATTAAAACAACAACAAAGGAAATTAAACCACAAACCCTGGAAAAAAAGAATTCTAGAATCTACTTGAAATTCAGCAAAGGGCAGGAAATACAGCTCCGGAGCTGCCAGTTTGTCCTCAGATTACCCTACTGTCAGCTGGTAACTTGAGCTGCTGAATATAGAAAGAATCCTATAGAGACAATAATCAGGATGGCTAATATCACAGTGTGTTTGAAGATACAGAATGAGCAGATCTTTGCAGCTCATGTGTTGGGACCTATTTTGTTTCCCATTCACATGGGAAATCTTAGGTTGGTACAGGTTTGTGGGTTTTTTAAAGTGCCTACTCAATAGTTCCCATATGAGTACGCTTTGCAACATGAACAAAATATATTTAAATGTATATCTTAGATTCTGTGTAAAAATCTACAGTTGTGGGTGACTGAAAGAAACAAGAACTCTAGAGTCTGATTGTATGTGTTGATTATTCTTAGGATAAGAGTGTTAGTACAGAGGATCTCTTGTCTCCTTGTCTGTACATGAAGGCTAGAATAGTGCCAGGTTCCAAAGAAGTATGTGGATGATAACTTGAAAAATCCCTTGAGATTCTGATATTCAGTGATGAGCAGGGCAGGAAGGCTGTGTCTGTGTGTGTGTGTGTGTGTGAGAGAGAGAGAGAGAGAGAGAGAGAGAGAGAGAGAGAGACGGTGGGGGGGGGCAGAGAGAAATACTGTGCACACACATACACAGTAGTGCCGTGATGGCCAAACTTGGCCCTCCAGCTGTTTTGGGACTACAACTCCCATCACCCCTAGCTAACATGACCATTGGTCAGGGATGATGGGAATTGTAGTCCCCAAACAGCTGGAGGGTCAAGTTCGGCCATCACTGCAGTAGTGGAATGGTACATTTTGAAGTGCATGAGTTAATTGTTACAGCCCTGTCTGTAGCCATACCCCAAGGGGAACCATATAGACAGCTTTGCTAGTCAAGTAATCACACACAAAGAGCAGCAGTACATAGCACAATACCCATATTATTAGGTTCAATGCTATGCATCATTACCTAAGAGTTAGCTCTATTGAAGCCAGTCGTGCTTTGCGTCTGACTGCTTAGGTTTAACTTGTAAATTATACCGAGTTTTAACAAAAAAATTTCAGCCAGCTTTAAGTCTGAAGTGGCAGTGATATCGTGTCATTATTTTAACTGCTGGTGTGAAGAAGCAATGCTATCAAAAGAAAGGAAAAGAAGTATATAACCTCTGTTTGATCAAGTTCCTCATTCTCTGCCTTCCTCTTTACAAGTATATTGAAATGTTTTTTGGAAGGTGAACTAGCTGGGTCCTATAAATGCCACGACAAAACATCCTGAAGCCAGTGAGTTATTTTATGGTTTTTCTCTGTTCTTTCCACTTCCCCTTCATTTGTGTTGGGATGCAGTTAGGTCTTATATTGAAACCAAATGGCCTATTTAAATAATGATTTTTAAAAAATACCCAGCCCACAACATGCTTTATGTTTTTAAACTGTGGAGAAATGTTACCTGCCATAATGAGCTTTCTGGAGATAAAGGAAGCAGTGGTTGTTCATCGTGCGAAATCTCACAAGGTAAATGATAACTTTAACACAGCAAAAATAGGATTTCACACAACACCACGGTTGGGATCTGATTCTGATCTCATGTACCTGGGTGCATATAACTGCATTCCATTGAGTTAATTTGGGACTTCACAGCAATTGGGATCAGAGCTTGTTATGCATTTTTGGAACATTTTGTGGCAGACAGTCTCTTTACTACAAGATAGAAAATAGCATTCACAAATAACAGCAATATTCTTTGTCTGGCAAACTTTTTTTTTAGGTTTGACTCAAAATGTGTTTTAAAGCAGAAAAGTGATACATTTCAATAGGCATTGGCCACTGAAATAGAATGCATGTTTCTGGGATAATCACTAAAGCAGTTTTGCATACTTAAAAATGACTGTGTTTTCCCCTTTGGGTTATAAAATGCCAAACAGCTCGGTATGCATAGATATGTGCCATTATTTTAAAAATACATTCCACAGTGTGCATGTGTTTGTTTCTGATATAGAATCCAAGTCAGTTGTCTTGTTCTTACACGTGGACTTTAGTTCTCTATTGACTGTGATGCAAATAACTCAAAGAAATATTCATTCCCCAGGGTAGTGTGTATTGTCACTACTAAACTGGAAGTTGAGGATCTACAGAACAACTCTAAGGTGGGGCTGCCTAATAGGATACAGAACGTTCCTAGAGAGGCAAGGTCACTGCATCTCCAAATGTAATGGAAAGCCTAACAAGCTGCCCCTTTCAAACCTCCTGTTCCTGATCACCTTTCTGTAATGTGACCATTTTGGTAACGGCCTGTGTCCTGTCTTGAGCCTCATATTTTGAGCTCACTGTGTGAAATCACAAAGTGTGTGAGTCTCTAAACTTAGTGCCAGACCCAAGATTATTAGACTGCAAATAAATAGGATTTATGTTCCACATTTTAGTATTGTAATACTAATTCACATAGCCTTAAATGAGAGGCCAGTTAAGAATACTCTGCATGCAAAAGTGATGCTGGTCATAGCTTTCTTAGTTTTTTAAAACTTTTCTTCAACAGGAAATATTTCTAGATTTCTTCTTGCCATTTCTGCCTGTCTGGGCTGGGTTGCTGCTTATTTTTTTATCTCATTTCTAGCCTTAAAATTGTGCTCATGATTGTTGCTATGTGCCAGGCAGCATGCATGCAGGTAATGTATATGTGGAACCTGTGGAGCCATGTCCAAATGTACCTCAATATGACGTATTAACAGCAGCGAGAAAATCCAGACATAGCAGAAAAAAATTCTATTGTTTGTTGAAATATTAGCAAGGGACGTTTAACCAGTCTTTTCAAAATATATTTCTGCATTTTGGCTATACTGACACTTGAAGTTGTTCAGCATGTTCACATAAAATTCCATAGAATATTTCACAGCACAATTAAGTTGCAGCTGTATTTCCTTCTCCATGTGTACCACGCATGTTAACCAGACATGAATTGGCACTTATGGGGAGATTTCCATCACTGTCATATAGGGCTCCCCCTTGTTGCTTGTGTTTGACAGTAATTTAATCTCCCTGTTCTGAGTTCACAAATTCTTTAATCTGTTTGCTATCTTGTCTCATCCCTGCAGCAATTTTATTAAACTGAAAAAAAGAAAATGATATTTGAGCACAGAAGTGTCTTTGCAGAAAGCCTTAGGTCCTGCTTGGATGATTTATAGTACTTTATAATAGAAAACTCTCTGAATAATATCATACCAAATGCCCGTATCACAAATCCAAAATAGCAATTCTTGCAATGGTCAAAGCACAGCCACCAAGACGAGTTGCTTTGCAGAGTTGCAAGGGCTGCCAAAACTGTAACTTCAACAGCTAGAAAGCTATATACAAAACTGAATTCAAGACAAAAAAATAAATAAATAAAAATCGTTCCATCAGCACCTTAGAGACCAACTAAGTTTGTTCTTGGTATGAGCTTTCGTGTGCATGCACACTTCTTCAGATACACTGAAACAGAAGTCACCAAACCTTTATATATAGTGAGAGAGTGGGGAGGGCTATTACTCAGAAGGGTGGCGGGAATGGGTGATTGGCTGATATCCCTCTGAAACTTAATCTGTGCATCTGCTTGTTTACTAATTCTCTAAGTCAGAAGGAGTTTTTGCTACTGAAGGGTTAATAGGCAACAATTAAAAGAGGCATTAAGGTGCTAGAGGTTGACTCTCTGAAATGCCATAGTAGGTTGGCAGCATTCTGTTCCTTAAATGGCAGACCTAAACGTTTCAAGTTGCAATGTCTTGGAACCATGGTTTGAAACTAATAGGGTTGTGAGCAAGATTCAACAGAAGCCTAAAGCCCAAACCAAATCTGAACAATTCAGGCAGACCCGAACTTCAACTGAGTCAGATTTGACAACCCCAGATAACCCCAGATCAGTCTGCCTATAGTAATCCAGGGCTGTCAGGGTTGGGACTATTGGACAGGAAAAAGAGGCAGGCAGCTTCTGCAAAGGACACTCCAAGACTGTTTGCAAGAGGGCTTTCAAACAGCCCCGTGCTGCAGTTTGACTGCATGTGCTTCTTCCCAGCAGGGGAACACATGCATGTGCAGTCCAACTGAGCTGAATTGAACCCTCCACTCAACAACTAGTGAGTGGAGGGTGTATTCTAGCTAGGTGTAGGGGTCTGTTTTGCCAGCATATGACCTGCATGTTACCTGCAGACCCCAGTAGGATTGACAGGGACTGGCTGAGTCTGCAGAGGTCCCAAGGTGGGAAGAGGAGGCCTAACCCAAAGACTGGGGGGCATGAGGAAAGGAGGAGAGAAGTTATGATCCTAATGGTGATTCCAAGAGCTGACACAAGAACTGGTTTGGGAGATAGCAAGGGAGATGGGTCTGGCAGCCAGATAAGTGCCAGTCATGGAGTGAGAGGATGTGGCGGCATTGTTGTTGGCGGCTGTGGGGAGAGCTAGGGCCTGAACCACACTAAGCTGAGACATGTTGGAAGATACTAATCTTTTAGAAATAAAATACTGACTGGGAAAATATGAATCTTGGATACTGGCTCTGATCGCAGAAATAAATTTGAGTTCTGCTAGTAGTTGAAAACAGCTACTTTCCTTTCAGTCTATTTTATTTATTTATAAGCCACCTTTCTGGACTAAGTCCGTGTCTCATATCCACACAACCATGTACCGGTATCTATCCACACATAGGTACATGCATACCATCCCATTCATGCACATATTTTTTCCTATCTCCCTCTTCTGATCCCCTCATCGGTCCATCCATTTTAGGTCTCTTTGAGATTAGTTTCTCAAAAGCTTCCTTTCAATATGAACAAGCAGAGCAATTATTTTCTCTCACAGAGAGACCTATGATTGCAAGAACACTGCAAAAACGAACTGATATATAACATGTTAGTAGATTGTGTTTTAAGTCTTAAAAAGAAAAGTGTGTGTGTGTGTGTGAAATTTGAGATCAGCAAAGGAACTTGCTGAAGAAGAACTATAAGGTAGATTTGTGTCAGATTTAAGAAGCGGCTCTTATTTACACTTTTTTTAAGGATGGCTAGCCTTACGTTTCTAGGGAAAGGCAAATTGCATGCAACTCTCATTTAAATGTGGAACTAAAAAGGAAAAAAAGCAATATCCTACTTATTAAACCAATTACTGCCATCCATTGCTGTTCTTCTCATGTTGAAAAACTACCATTTTCTGACACAATGGGAGAGGCTGTGGAAGGAAGACATGAGATTCACAGCTTGTATCAACTTAAGGGAAAATGTCATGAAAATGACATATAGGTGGCACTATAGCCCAATTAAACTATCTAAAATGTTTAAAAACCAGTCACCCTTGTGTTGGAAATGCAAAAGTGGCATGGGAACGTACTTCCACATGTGGTGGGAATGCGATATAATTAAGGAATATTGGGGAAAGGTTCATAATGAATTAAAAAAACTTTTGAAAATCTCTATTAAGAAGAAACCAGAAACCTTCCTCTTGGGAATACTACCTCCAGAAATTAAATCAGAGAAAAGAACGTTAACAATGTATGCCCTTACAGCGGCCAGAATTCTCTTAGCAAGAAATTGGAAGAACGAAAATAATCCCACAATATATGATTGGCAAGCTTTAATGACAGAATATATGCAGTTAGCGGTAATGACGGGAAGAATGAGAGGTCAATTCAATCAAAAGACACAAAAGGAATGGGAAGGCTTTATTGACTATTTAAACCAGTACAATAACATCAAAATTTCCTGGCAATAGAAAGGTGAAATCTATATATACGTATTGAATATCAATATATTACTAGAAAGTAATAGAAGATCAAGTTGGATGTATCAAGACCTGTGTGAGAAAGAGGGTTAAGATAAAGAAACAAAGAGTGCAAACGGAAGTCAAGTGTATGTAATTGTATTGTAATAATGTTGTAAACAGTAACCTTAATCTAGACTTTCTACTTTTTTTCTATTTTCTTTTTTTTTCTTTTTTTTTCTTTTCCCAATTTTTCTTTCCCCTTCCCCCTCTCTCTACTTTCTTTATAACCTTTTTCCGTTTGTCTTCTGAACCCCCTTTTAGGATTAGCTCTTCTTTTTAAATACCATCAAATTATGTATGGGTTGTATCTTTTTTTATGTGTGCTTCGAAACTATTGTATATTCTGTCTTTTGTTGTTTAATAAAAAAAGAAAAAGAAAAAAGAAAAAAAGAAAAACTACCATTTTCTATGTTCATTTTTATGCTGCATTTGTGGCATGGGCTTTCTCCAGAATGAAATAGAAACTTTTTTTTTCTATTTATTGCTGTTAATTCAAGGAAATTTACCAGATAACATCCAATCTGTTTTAGAAATATTAGTGACCTTTTCAGTACGTAACTTTACTAAATATCAAAGTATTTGGTAAACAAATAAATAAAAAGATATCAATATACCTCCTATTTTACAGTACAGCATATATGAGATTACAGTAAAGGAAACTGGCAGATAATTGAGGATGAGAGTTTGTGCCTTAAAATCCTCATGGAAATCTGGAGCAGTTATTTCATTTTAATGTGATCCAAGATACTGTACTCAAAACAAAACAAAAAAACACACAAATAATCCCTTACACTAATTTTATTTCAGAAGCTCTCACCACATTCCCAAAATATTTGCTGTTAGCAATATTAATGCTTTCTATAAGAATAGTGATAAAACCAGTTTCTTGTTATATTGAAAGTAAACCAAAATTATTTTTAACTTGTTTTCATCTGTTTTTCTCTGCTATGAATTGTGATCCCTTTCACAGTTCAGTGTTGATTTAAACTGGAACATTAGAAGCTGCCTTATATTGAGTTAGACTGTTTAGTCCAGTATTGTTAACACTGATGGGTAGCATCTTTCCATGATGTCCAACCAGTATTTTCCAGACCTACTTGAAGATGCCAAGGATTGAACCTGAGATCTTTTGCATGCAAGGATGTGCTCTTCCATGGAACTTTGGCTGTTCTCCTTGGATCGATTTTGATTTCAATACAGTGGTACCTTGGTTTAAGAACAGTCCTGTTTAAGAACGATTTGGTTTACGAACTCCGCAAAACCAGAAATAGTGTCCTGGTTTGAGAACTTTACCTTGGTCTAAGAACGGAATCCGAACAGTGGAAGGGCACTGGCAGTGGGAGACCTCATTAGGGAAAGCGCACCTCTGTTTAAGAACAGTTTCGGTTTAAGAACGGACTTCTGGAATGGATTAAGTTCATAAACCAAGGTACCACTGTAATCAAAAGTTTTCTTTTAGATCGGGGTCAGCAACCTTTTTCAGCCGTGGGCCGGTCTACCGTCCCTCAGGCCATGTGGTGGGCCGGACTATTGGGGGGGGGGGGGATGAACAAATTCATATGCCCCACAAATAACCCAGAGATGCATTTTAAATAAAAGCACACATTCTACTCATATAAAAACACCAAGCGGGCCCCACAAATAACCCAGAGATGTATTTTAAATAAAAACACACACTCTACTCATGTAAAAACACCAAGCAGGCCCCACAAATAACCCAGAGATGCATTTTAAATAAAAGGACATATACTACTCATGTAAAAACATGCTGATTCCCAGACCATCCGCGGGCAGGATTGAGAAGGCGATTGGGCCACATCCGGCCCACGGGCCTTAGGCTGCCTACCCCTGTTATAGATAGAATAAGTGCACTTCAGAAATCAAAGCTACCGTTTAGTATAAATGTTTTTTAGAATTAAAATATTGGGTCATTAAACTAGTAGCTTTACACCAACATGATCAAAATCTTCATTTGAATGTTTAACATTATATCACAATTACAAAAAGCTGAATTTTCATTAAAAAGTGATGCTGATATTTGGTCTGTGGAACACTCACAGATTATTATTTTTTTGTCAATATTGGGACAGACCATTTGTAATCCAGTTTAATATGGCAATTTTCTAAAAGATGAAAATGTTAAAATCAAGTCATATTTCTTTTGTCTTAGCAAAACAGAGTATATTTAAATGAAGGGCTGGGCTGGACTCCATTGCCTTGGCTGCTGTTGCAGTACTGCTTTTGCTGCCACCCCTCAATGAAATGCAGAACAAATTTGCTATTGCTACCCAGCTGCCCAAATGGTTGCATAGAGCTGCTACCCCACCCAACTGTGCAAGCACATAATGCCACCATGTTGCCTATGGTGATATGTGATCCAAGTAACTGTTGCCATCTCTCAAAAAGTAGTGATGGCCACCAGTTTGGACATCTTCAAAAAAGGATTAGAACAATTTGTAATTATTATACTAATTAAATTTCTATTCATGAGGCTGCCCATGTTGTAGACAGTATGCCTCTTAAATGTCAGTTGCTGGGAATCACAAGTGGAGAGAATGCTGTTGCACCCAGGTGCTGTTTTCAGACTTAACATAAGCACCTGGTTGGCCACTGTGAAAACAAGTCCGTTCACCTTTTCCATCAGGCAGCATTGTGGCCAGGCATCTAGGCCCCTTCAGTGACCTGCCGGGGGGCGGTGATTGATGCCTTCCCCCATGCTGTCCTGGCCATGTCACTGGCGCTGGGCGGTGCCACGCCCAGGGGTTGCTCTGCTGTCAATTAGCTCTGGTGGGGTGGCGTGGTCATGGGAAATTTAAATTGTGGTGTGGCTGGGGGGCCCTCCTCTTTCACCCTTCACCGGATCCCAATGGGAATCCCTCGGGGTGCCCCAATTGATGTAAGGCATAGGGCTCCCCCTATTGGTGGTTTACTCTTATGTGGACTCCTTACAGTTGGGTAGGAGTCAAGATGTAGCCTGGCTTCACCCAATGCCTAAGCCAAACCACTCACATCTGTAACCAATAAAGTTGTGGCCTATTTAAACCCATAAACCTAAATACTTGTGTCCTTGTATTTATTACCCACTAGGGAACTGCAGGTCATGGGGCCTTGACAAGCAAGTTGATGCTCTAGATGGGCAGTTGGCCTGATCCAGCAGGCTCTTGCGTTCGTATGCCACCTCTATCCCAAATGTCACATACTGCTTCTATCCAAAGCAAGTGTGCTTCTGTTGTTGTCCACAATTTTGCTCAAAGTGGGCGCCTGATGCACCAGGTGATTCTAGGACATCCAGCAATCCTCTGCGTGGGTGGGTGAAGCAGGAAGAATGGTCCATGGTCCATGTTCTTATTCCAAACTACTGCTGGGTGAGCTCTCTTACCACATGTGGCATTCTAAGAGATAGGTATTTTCTTTAATATATAGTGGAAAAGCAGACTGTCCTGACAACTGTGCAGTCAGAATAAGAAAAATACAGTACAAACTTTACTTTATTAAGAAACTTGTAGAAGCTAAACAACTATCAAATTCATTGTGGCATAAGACTACAGTTGACTTTATTAGAAATCTGCGGTGTAATTTTAGCCTCCATAAATTAGTTTAATTCTCTTTCAAAACCATCCAAATTGGTAGCCTTTATTACATCTCGTTGTACTGAATTACATAGTTTGCCTATACATTGGATAAAGTATTTTTATCTGTGTGTGCTCATTCTCAATGTTTGCTGCAGAGTGTGTGATTTCCAAATGCCCAATAGAGATCGGGTATACTTGGCTAATTCTTATATGCATGTTAAAGACAAAAAATGGTGGCAGTCTGTTTTTCAAATTGGGGAGTTTTCAGTATTAGAGGAAAGCATGCTAGCTGCACATAAAAAACTGAACCCAGGGCTATGTACAAAGTTAGCTGCTACATTATCCCTATATGTCCCTGCTTTGGGGATATTGTCATTTATCTAAAAGCTTGGCGTATAGAATATTTTCGAGAGAAATCAGATTGGAAAGGGAGAGACTATGATTCTTTCATGACTTGCCATGTGGGGCTGTTACGAATTTCTGTACAACATAGCCAGTTCCAAACATATCAAATTACAGCTGCCCAGTTATAGAATTTCCTGTTCTGGCTGCTTGTAATTTATTTTTGTCTTTGGAATCTCAATGCTCTTTATTCTTGGTATCATTCCATGCTATATACAATTGTTCCATGTTTCAATTTAGAATTCATAATTTAATTGGATGAGCTGTGAACCTCTAGCTATTTGAACTTCTCATAGTACCACTGACATGGAAAAGTTGGCTGTCACTTCCTGAATGATCATCATCTCCAATTCAGACATATTTACATTAAAGCTAAATATAGTGCTGTAAACTTCTTAGATATTTTAGTTCACTGTGTGTCCCTTCGCAGAGGAAAGCAAAAATGTTGTGTATAAAAAGAACTAGAATTCCCCCCCCCCCCCTTTATTGGAAGTCTGAAGTACAGGAAAATCTTTGACACTGTGCCCTATACACCCAAGGGAGAAGAAGCCACACAAATAACTTTCCCAGTGTTTTCAGGGCCTGACTTATACATGAAGTTAATTGTGAGATGGCTTCCTAAAATATATTATTAAAATGTATTTTTAAAATGTAAGCATAGGAAGCGGGGTTCTTTTTGAATCAGGATGACAGTGTGCAAGTAGGAGATATTTAACTCTTCCTGCCGTAACAAAAGTTGACGCTTCTCTGACACAGTAACTAGTGCTAGAAAAAACTCCCGTTTGCATTGATGGGGGGCTTCCTCCCCCCCCCCAAACTGTACCACAGGGTGATTTTTGTCCCTATTGCAGCAGGGAAAGGTTAAACCTCTCCTTTTGTGCTGTGGCTCCAATTCAAAATGGACCCCCATTCTTACTAGTAAATGAAAAACCTCACAGGGAACAGCAGGGAGCACCTTTAACATTATGTGCAGAATTAGACCCCCCCCCCCATTTCAAAAAAAAAAAAGAAGGAGCTGAAATCAGGGAAAAGTTTACAGGTGATTAAAGTGGCCCTTGTGTTAGTCTGAATGTCATTTAGGGAGCCCTTCGAATGTATGAATTGTGATAGGAAATTGTGCAACAGTTTGGAGACGTCTGTTTAGTTTCCCCTGCCTGAATCCTCCAATGGAACTGCCATACTGATAGAAGACTGTGTACTGCAGACAATACCAGGAAAAGGCAAAGTTTGCTTGCTTTTTGTGCTTTGATAAATGAGTAATAGAAGCCCCCCACCCCCCAATATTATGATATAGATTTCCTATCTGGAATAATGTCATATTTATTACTAGTACTGGCACTGTGAACTGGTACTTTCTAATTTGCCCACCAGCATGCTCTTACTCTCATAATAATCTAGACGAGAGCATTCAGTATTTCAGTCCCTTTGTAGCAGGTTCCAAACAGGAGTAGGGCTAGTAGAGCTATTTTCCCAGCTCAAGATACTGATCAAACATTTCAAGTATTCAAAGCACAAGAAGCTCCTGAAAAGATTTATAGAATTCATTGCAAACGCCCGGGAGATTTGCCATTTGGACGGTCCTTTATACCATTTTGAACTTCATCTGTCGATATTTCTGTTTCAAATGGAACTTTTTGTTCTGTAATCTGTGGGGGTTTTCATTTTTCCAAAAAGCTATGTATTCTAAACTATGAAATTCTGTCACTGTAGAGATTCCTAGGGGTGCAAAACTTTGTTGTTGATGTTGACAAATGTTTCTCTTACTGCTTTTTATAATTGATTTCTTCTGAACAGTTGAGGGTATAATGGCTGGGGCATTAGTGGGATAGCATATTTTTGAAAGCATACAGTTGGCTTTCTTTCCAAATTAAAAAAAAAAATCATTGGGCACATGAGAGAGTTGCTAGTGCCTAGAGATGTGGTAATGTTGCCAAGTTGCACATGAATATCTTCGGCTTAAGCTTTTGTTTCTTGGGAAGTACCAATGATCAGTTGTTGTTGAAGAGATTTTAGCATCTTTTCCAGGATGATCTGCTGAGAGGGCTGCTTTGGTTTTCATCATCTAGGTAATGGCCTTCCTCTAATATACTCTTTAAATGACCTAGGGGAAGAGTGTCCTTTTGTCATTTCTTTCAAATTTCTGCTATATATGCTTACTGATAAATTTGGAAGAGGTTTCCTTTTTAGCTTTTAGGAGAGAAATCTCCAGATGGGGACCCAAATGCTGACATCCTGTGCTTTGTAGATAATGTTGGATAGAGGTTGGGGGCGGAGGGTGATATGACATAGGTATCATTCATCTCGGATGTTAGAAATCTTGCTATTCCTATTACAAACCAGTTCAGAACTACTTATCCAGCATTGTGGAAAATGAAACGTAGCATCTGCACAATTTATGTTTAATCAGCTGTGTATTTGTTCACTCCTTACAGAAGAATATAAGTTATTTTTTAGATATGGTTTGTTGATTAGAGCTGGTTCATGTGTGTTTCTGCTTTACATGTGCAGTTCAGTGTCAAGCACCTTTATTCAGAATTAAGTTCTATTGAGGTTAACACAGCTCTTTGTGTGCTGTCTTGGGAATAAGCCTCATTGAAATCTGTGAGACTTAATTCTGAGTTAACACACATAGGATTGCACTGTAAACGCCCCAAAATGTTTTTATATGGGAACAATAAACTATGCACGGAATGTATAATACATTAAAGACTATTTCAAAGTAATATATTTGTGTGTAAGAGAATTAGCTACCAAAAATATGTGAAAAAGCAAAAGGTATTTGTGTACCAACACATTGCACCTCTTCAAGTAATTCAGGTTGTTTCTGATTTCTTTTCACTGCCAAATATTTAATTAGTATTATTTTCTTTTGAATTTGTATAGTATTGCCTTCTTAAGTTTGGAAAATTCATTTCCCCCCCTAAATAAATATAATTGGGTTTTGTGTATGTATTTTACCAAGTTGCAAATGGTTGTACATTTATTTTGTACAGACGTCTAAATTAATGTAGCAATTTGTAATATGAAAGTGCTTGAGGTGCCTGTATCAGAATAATATTTTGATGATGTTATCCTCCATGTAATATTTGTTCCACTGTCCAGTAATAAACGATTGAACAGTTATACTCATGATTGCACATGCTGCTTTTTGGGGGGTGGGTATGAGATTCATTTAGTAAATGATAAAATCCTATATCCTCACAGTTGTTATTGTTTTAAGAATGAATTTTTGAAACAATATGCTTACTGTGTTTTAAATTAACCTATGTCAAAATCTGGGTGTTGTTAGTCACACTACTTTAAACTTATATCCAATTTCAAATCAGTAAAATGCATTTGCTTCCTTGTGTTGGACTTGACTGTCTTGGACTTCCTTGTGTTAGACAGTTGACCCAATCCATAAGACATAAGGCACTGCCTTATAGTGAGTCAGGCTGTTGGTTCTCCTAGTTCATAACTATTTGCACTGACAAGCAGTGGACTCCAGGGTTTCAGACAGGGGACTTTCTGAGCCCTACATAAGGCACCAGGGATTGAACCTGGAACGTTTTTCACAGTCTTTCCAGTTAAACTTACAGGTGGGTAGCCGTGTTGGTCTGCCATAGTCGAAACAAAATAGAAAATTCTTTCCAGTAGCACCTTAGAGACCAACCGAGTTCGTTCTTGGTATGAGCTTTCGTGTGCATGCACACTTCTTCAGATACCAATACTTCTTCAGATACAGTTAAACTTAGTTATGAAAGCAGTGCTGCTTAACTTAGTTGCAGCTATATTGTATTGGTGTTGGTGAGTCTTAATCATAACAAACTAGCTGGTTTGGAGGCAATGTAGTGGCAATGCACTCTCAATAACATCATGAATGGAGATTTGCTGCCTTTCAATTTCTTCTTTTGCATATTTAAAAGTGCTTCCAGACAGGAGTTTAATATGGCAAACAGGTTGTTCCTATATCATAAATGGTTAGTTGCCAACAGTCCCCCCACTTAATCTTACCATACATTATGAGGAAAAGATTAAATGGAGGGAGATTAAATGGAGGGAGGAATATCACCCATCCTTTTGATGCGAACAATGTTGTATGGACACTGTATGCATGAGGAGCACAATAAACCCTAGTCTGGAAGCCACTAAGTCCCACTAGGTTGAAAGAGACTTACACATAAGGATACATGAGATTATAGGTTGGGCCATGAATATTGATCAGTAGGTGAAGCAGAAGGCCTTTAAAATGTACCATGGAAGTGGTAACAGGTTCTGTGAAAACATACACACAAAAATGTTTTTATAGAGTCAATAGTGGGAGAAGAATAGTGTAAAAGTAAAGGTTTTAAACGAAGTACATTTTTTACTGGATTTTTAAAAACAATTATTGTGTACTAATGGGAAGTAATTATAACTGAAAAAAGACTGCACAAATATATTTTACACTTCCCTTGACAAATCTTGATGTATAAACGTGGAAAACACAAGAGCTGAAAAACACAATTGCTTGTTGCCAGTCCTTGCACATGTTTTGCAATCTCAATTTCAGATATATCCATGTAATTCTAAGGGCAGCTATCTATGGTTGTTTTCAATAAAATTTGAGATTCTCTAGGATCTAATAAGAATATTAAATTGGTATTTTGAAAACTACAGGAAGCCTTAAAATGATATATTCTATTCATGGTCTCTATCACATTTTATTAAAAGATTTTCCAGAGAATCTCCTAGTAGGGGTTTTTCCCTATCAGACACCAGTACAAATAGTTATGCTACGGGCATGAGTAAAACTGTAATTAAGCTGTTAAATAGAAAGTGTGCTTAGATAAGGTGAGATAGTCCAGACATAAAAACCCAAGGCTAGAATAGAGCTTCATTGGGTTTGACTTTGAATTATGACCATAAAAATAATGGGGAGTACCTTGCGTTGGTGAGTTGATGGTTTCTAATGATGCAGCAGAATAATAAACAACCCAGTACTGAGTCTACTTGCATAGCCATACGAAACATTTCAGTTATATATGGTTATTCAGTACAACATAGTCTGGATATTTTAGGTGAATAGCCATATGATAATTGAGTAATGTATGGCCTATAGCTTTATCAATATCTTCTAGTATAATAAATGTGTTTGTAGTGTTAGGTTGACAGTCATACTGATACGAGGTTTATGCACATCTTAATGCACTACATTTGGTTGGCTAAGAATGTTAATGACCACTTTGCCAATGATGGGTTGATTATGGTTTTGGCTGACATATTTTGCCTGTAATGAAGAGGCAATTTGAGGGTTGCACCACAGGCTATGATCACACATGGAACTGCCACCATAAAAATGGCACCTCTATTGTAAAGTTGTTTCGAAAAATGACCTCCAGGTTGTTAGTGTAGTTCTGCTAATGCTATAACATGGAGGCAGCAGTGCAGACAGGGTGCCAGTATTTACAGCATTGTGTCAATGAGGCTCATTCAGAATAACTGTCCAACATTGCTGTAAAAGAATTAACAGCTGTTGCTTTGCACCCAATCCATAATTGCAAAGAGGGTGAATTTAAGATAAGAACAATTAGCCTATAGCTCAGTACACTTTCCAAATCCCACCATACATAAGATGGCTCATTCAGACCAGACAATCCTTTTCATTGCTCAGCTGGGCATAGGCTATTATTTGTGTGTGTACGCGCGCGCACACACACACACAATTATTTAGTCATATGCATATTTTAAATTTTTTTATTATGCTCCTGATGCCGCTGTTGGAAGCATGATACGATGTATATTCATGCAGATTCTTAAGTGCAGTGGAATGTGTGTTTATATATATATATTTGTAAGTGTGTGTATATATATATTGTCTGTGTGTATGAGAAACAGATGCACTGTAGGCAGATAAAGTAGATAAATATAGATTCAAATAGAAGCATAAGTGTATAAATATAGACACTATATGGAGTGAAGGCAGGCAGATCAGCACAGTTTCATTATTACTTGTATTCTGTATAATAAAAGAGTAGCTGACATTAAAATGACTGACTGAATGACACTGTCAGATTGCAGAAGACGCAGTGTAAGGTAAGAAAATAACCTTTCTAGCAGTTTGAAGAGCAATTAAGCAAGAAGATTCAGTGTCTTTCATTATTTGCTTAATACATTTCTACTGGATTTTATTTTTGCAATTGGAGAGCAGAAGCAAAACATGAATTCTTACTATATCCTAAAATAAATTTCTAAATAAATTAAATAATTAATAATAACCCTAGCTTTGTAACATTGTGTGGGGCAGCTGTCCCATTTCTTGAAGTATAGATTTCTCAATTTTTTGCTTCTACTGATCACCCGGTAGGCTTTACCACAGAGTTTTAGATGGCAATTGATGAAGAAAATAAGGTAGAAAATTATGCATTTGTTAAAAGGGGGGGTTTATTGGATGTCTGATAAAGCCTCTGTGTTGTGTGTTTTGTGAGTTTCCAAGTGTTGTGCTTATCATATTTTGATCTAGTCACATCTGCTCTTTGGATTTGCTACTATGAAATGGTATTGGACTCAAACAATGAACCGAGCTGCATTTTGCTAGAGTAGATTACTCTTGTAAAATAACCACCACATTAACTTTTATCATCTTTATTGATTTCTACTTTCCTCTGTTACTTTCTTGGACAACAATGACAATGAATGTCTGAATCTAAATTGTCCACACTTGCATCAATTTCAAACAGCCTGCTTCTCACGCGAAGTCTTGCGCATGTAAAAACCAATACTTTTACTCTATTTCCCCTAAAAACATAATAAGTAACAGAGAAAGATTCTGTGCATTTAAACATGGAACAAAATCTTAGTTCAGGTGAGACCTTGAGTGTTTTTAAAAGCCTTGACTGTACCATTGCAAGTATCTCAGTGCCATTAGCACACCTGAGAACTGCATCAAATAGCGGAGCTTAGTTGAAAGTATGGTTTGGGATGAGAATTTTGCTCTATATCAGCCTTCCCCAACCTAGTACCCTCCAGATGTTTTCAACTACAAGCTATACTGGGTGGGCGGGTGGGAGCTGTGGTCCAGAGTTTCCCAACCTCCCTGGAACAGATTTTGGAGGTTCATGGTGGAGGAAAGGAGGAGGCCTATTGTATGAGCACACAGCCTCTCAGTTCTAGGTTGGATTTCACCCATTGATAAACTTACTATAAATCATTATTTCTTTTGAATATGTAGAAAATGTGTTACAGCTGTCTCTATGTAGGATGAGTAAGTTTAAAACATAGTAAGACTGATCCCCACCCCTTTTCTCACACACATTTAGTTCTATTATTTTTATATGTATGAAAATGCAGTATGGAGCCCCACTCTAACTCTGTGTTTCTCTTGAATAGCTTCCGTCGTGCTGTAATCAGTTCCAGAATGATGGAAGTTGGGAGATTCATGTGACTAATGAAAGCCATTCAGAGATAAAAAGGTAAGTTTTTAAAATTAAGGACCAAACTTGATGTTGCATGACAGAGTTGCCTCCATTATGCATCTCACTGCATCCTCTTGTAACAAGTATCTTGTGATGTGATGTTACTGTGTCCTTTGCTTTCTGCTCAACCACCCCACATCACTGGCTGGGGTGTGGGGGTGACAAGACACATACTGCAATGATGCTACAATACTTACTGTTGGCATTGTATGTGTATGTGTATGCACCACACACACACACTTTTAATGAGAAGGTTTGTTTGTCTGCTTGGGGCTTTAGTTCCTTGTTCATAAATAGCAGAAACGGTACTACCTATCCCTTCCCACTCCCCCCCTTACCCCTACTTTGCCTGTATAATTTAGTCACTATATTGCAGGAAATTCCAAATGCAGGCAACAATATCTCTTTCCTTTACACATACGCATTATGAAACTGTATTTAATTTGTAGAGCAAACTTTTGTCAATACAATATATAATCCTTTCTTAGAGTTAAATGTATATGAGTAGGGGTTTGGGGGCATGTTTCTGTTTTGCTACTTACATAAAATATTTTAAAGGCAAACTCAAGCGTATTAGTTGAAACATTAGAAAACTATCCTTTTTGAAAGTTATGTATTGTGCATGAACATTCAGATGCACAACCCCAACCCCACCTGCAGCTTGAAATAGCCTAGCCCAGGAAAAAGCTGTTGTTCTTGATTCTATCAATTGTATTGCCTCAATCAGCCCTAACTCGACTCTTGAGATGCCTTCTTTCATTGTCTCTGCTGAAGAGGGTATAGTTAGTGATGGAAAGAGCTCTTGTGGAAGTCCGCCTTGTTCACCTCTTGTTTTGCTTAATTCAGTTTTTTCATTCAGTTCCCGATTCTGTTCTCTTTGATGTCAATGGAAAATGGCCTGTTGAGTCAAAGAAGGACAATAATTCATGGGTACATTTGAATATACCACTTAAAATTTTCACGGTCAGTAGAAAGCTTTCGGCTTTGGGGCTTCCTAAGATTTGTCAGCAAGTGAGACAATGCACAGTGAAAGTTGGTGGTTCGAATCCCCGCAACGGGGTAAGCTCCCGTTGCGCGGTCCTTGCTCCTGCCAACCTAGCAGTTCGAAAGCACACCAGTGCAAGTAGATAAATAGGTACCACTCTGGCGGGAAGGTAAACAGCATTTCCGTGTGCTGCTCTGGTTCGCCAGAAGCGGCTTAGTCATGCTGGCCACATGACCCAGAAGCTGCACGCCTGCTCCCTCGGCTGGTAAAGCGAGATGAGTGTCATAACCCCAGAGTCATCCGCGACTGCACCTAACGGTCAGCTGTCCCTTTACTTTTTTACCCTCCCTGACAGAGTTGATTCAGTACTACAGCTGTTCAAAATAAATGGTGCAAAAAGCACTTTATAATGCTACCCCCCATCTAATTGTATTGAGGACTAAATTAATAAATCCCCCCCATTTTTTGCCCTTGGAAATCAATTTTAGAAAAAGTTCGTGTGAGTATCTAGATCTACTGTTACAAGTCTGGAGGGAGTAGACTCTGGGAAAGTAATATTGGTCATGCCTGTAAATGGCAAATACATGACCTTTTTAATCTATCTATTGATATCAGTAGGGTGGAGATAAATTAAATTCCTGTTAATAATCACAGGCTGTATATCTTAGTGAGTTATACCTGAAACAAGTGTGCTGTACTTAAGAAAAAGAGTGGAATTGTAAAAAATGAGATTTTCTTGTTTCTTGGATCTGTCAAACTGTTGCCTGTGTCATTCCATGAGTTTAGGGAATGTATTGGGCAGAGAAAAGTTATGCAGGTGAGGTGCTGTGAAATAAGACTAATAATATCAACAGATAGGTTGCTTACTGCATTCGGGTATTTAGATAATGCTGCACTTAAAATTTATATCCCGATTCAGTTACTACAAACTTTAATGGAGTTACTAGCGCTTAGTGGGAAAATTAATAAAACTAATTAGAATGACACAGGTACAAGAAAACATTGAAATAATCATACCAATAAATTAATTAATATCCAAGGTTTCAGAGATTCTGAAAATTTTTGCAGCTGTAAATTACAGCTTGTCCGTTAAAATAGTGGGAAAGGGTGCATGAAGTACCAACTTCGGCAATTACACCTTAAATAGTAAAGTAGATCTGCACAGGTATACATCATGATATGTATACACTTTTGCCTCTTCTAGTGGAATAAATAAAAAGCTGATCCCTCATACTTTAGATAGAATTTACAGATTAATGACTTTAGCTTTTTGACCGGTGTAAGCAGAAAATATTTGTATGGCATCTAGTTCCAGTCTAATTCAGGGGTGTTTGAGTACTGTAAAATGAACATAACATCAGAGCTTGTCATTGTTGTTATTGACATTATTTTTATGCTTTTCATTATTACTGCCTGAGTTTAGATAATATCCATGAGATAGGAAAGCCAACTTGATCTTAATAGCAAAAGTAATATATGGTAAGCTATGAAAAATGATGTGGAAAAGAATACAAAGAACAAATTCTGTCCAAAGAAGGCCACCTAATTGCCATCATTATTAATTTATAATTTTGCATCCTAACTTTCCATCTTTCAGAAGAGTGGATAAATATATTTAGCCAATTTTCAGAAGCAAAAGATAGACAAAGATCTCAAATTGTACAATTAACATTAGTTGTTTTTTTTCTACGACAGCTGAAAAATCTTCAGTTACGTTATTTTAGAAAATCCACATAAAAAAATAGTTGTGTAATCATTTCCTGGTACCTGAATTTTGTAACTTGCTGGACTAAGTAGTACTTTCCTCCTGACATGTGCAGTTAAACCTGAAAAGGTTGAAAGTGAAGAGTGCCCACAATGCTGTCTTTTTAATTCCTAGGTTTTTTTTAAAGGCTTCAGACTAGAAGACATTCTATTTCAGATCTCTCTCTTTTTGGCTTTTGAATTCACATTGAGCTCTTTTCCTTTCATTATATTCCCAGGCAAATGTGTGACTTCTGCATAGTCCATTTCTCTTTATTTCCCAAATCTCTGGATATATGGACTGAAAACTTCACATTTCCACCCCCCCACCCCACCCCCCATACCCAACATTAATTATTTTTTGCATGGAAAAAACAAATACTTTTTTCTTCCTATTAAGTATTGTTTTTTTAAAAAGTATTTCAGTCATGTTACAAATGTTGAGAAAAGTAGGAAAATATTTTTGAAGAGGTTTTTTTTTGTTTTTTGTAAAGGGCTTGCTTAGTAAAAATCTGTTTTGATCAGTAGGACCAGTAAAATGAATTATTCTCAGCAATGGATAAATGATAGTGTAGAAAAGTTGTATTTTCCTGACCAATCTCATTTGATTAAAGAAGAATATGTTGAAAGAGAATTTAATCCACTATTCCTAAAAATGACTGTTTATTACTATTGTTTTAAGTGTACTGCTTCTAGACATGGTGATTCAGCCAGCCTCATCATTTGTATCATATTCCTCTGAATACAGAAGACCCTTGTGGATTAAATTTTTTTTCATATAAATATCCACTACTTTGCTATGGGGTCACGAAGAGTTGGACACGACTGAACAACTGAACAACAGCAAAAGGAATCAGAGGCATTGTAGTTCAGGTTCTTTTTTTTAACAGAGCAGTGTAGTATAAAATTTTATCAACTCACCAAACAATTTCTGGGTCCACTCTCTTGTATGTACTGAAGTGTCACTGAGTCTGGCAAACTACTCGTATGGAAGGAATTGCTTCCTGCCCTGGGCAGGTGACTAACTGAAAGTTGGTGGATGCAGTGTGACTGACACTGTTCAGAATGTCATTCGTACAACAGAGAGAAAATTATTTTTGCTCAGAAGGTACTTGTTGAGAACTGATTTCCTTGATAGGCTGTTGAGGTTTTTTTTTAGGTTTTTTTGTCGTTCCTAATTATGAAGATGTGATATTTTGTTGATGCCCTTTTGCAACTCTATGGTTTTGTGTGTTGTTGTTTTTTAACTTGAGTTCTGGAATGGTATTTGCATCTATATAGTAGCTAAGGGAATGTTTTTGTTTTTATTTTCATGATTTTAATTAATTTCCATTTCTGTAAGCTGATTTATTTTGTAAATGGAAAACGATTATATTTGCATGTCCTACGATGTGCTGTAGGCTTGTGAGGTTCCCCCCCCCCCCTTTTTAAAGGTAAAGGACTTTTCATCTTTTAGTATATTTCAAGTATGGTACCTTCCTTTTTTAAAATATTAATGCAATGTACTGTAGGGCAGTGTCATGAAAATTAGAGCAGCAACGGTGCATGATTCATATATTGTGTTCAAGATGTCCCCATAATT
This sequence comes from Lacerta agilis, assembly GCF_009819535.1. Taxonomy (NCBI): domain Eukaryota; kingdom Metazoa; phylum Chordata; class Lepidosauria; order Squamata; family Lacertidae; genus Lacerta; species Lacerta agilis. Next base: position 30,129,087 of record NC_046315.1, read on the forward strand.
TATATCTAGAACAGTAACTACATCACAGACAGAAGTCGCTTATTTATCAAGTGACGAAAGTAAAGTTCAGATGAGGCCACAGATATTCATGGTGCACACAGTGTTGATTTATTTTGTAAACAGACCATGGGTAATTAATCATAAAATCAAACTTTGCTTTAAAGCTCACATAATGTCATTAATTTCTGTTACATACAAGGAATTATTCAGGATAATGAGTCATTCATGTCCAGCTACAGCTAGCTAAGGCAAAGAAGGCCAAATTCAAGACCAGCTTGACAAATATATCCCTACAGTGCTAAACTCAGAAGTAAGAGACACTGATGTAGCTTCAGCACAGTGAGGGAATGCATATGTTACATCTGATCCCATTGCAATATCACTATTAAATCTTTCTAATGGGCGAACCCCAAATGCACCCTGTTCATCTGAATAAATTGTATGGTTCCCTTGACTTGCTTTTGTTTGTGCGCAGTGGTGTTCACTTGAGGTACTTAAGCTACTTCTTTTGATGAGGCTCTTGATCTTCATTAGATAGATAGCATGATAATTTCAAGAGCTTTATCTTTTGAGGCTGTGGACACAAGCCTACCTGACCATGTTAAAGGTTATAATAGCCTGTAGCTGTGATCCAGCAGAGGTGGTATGTGAACACAGTGGAGAAAGAACCCTGTCTACTTGTAGATCATGGTTGCACTTTTCTGGATAGTAGAAGCACCTTCCTTGCACACTGCAATTCTGTAAGTTTTTGCTTTTCTTGGGTTGTCTCTAGTTAAAAATACATTGCAAACCTGCAATATATTTTACAGAGAACCTTTACTGAGCACAGATCTCCTAAGCACAAACATAATCTAACTAGCAATATACTTACGGTCAAATCTTAAAGGTTCTACAGCAGGACAAGGCCTGTATTTTATTTTATTTTATTATTAAGATTCTATTCCTCAGTTTCACTAGATGCAATACTGGGTATTTCTGTTCTCTTTCCCTTATTTTTTTGTTTCTTGTATAGTATAGTTTTTCTGTACACATTTAATGGTTAGGTCCATTCCACCCCATTTAAAGTAGCACTTCCTTAACTAATACAAATGTGTTTGGTAATATAATATAATTTTGTGAAGCACATTGGATTGCTTTTATGTTTTTTAAATAGGTTCATTTAGCTGAAACAAGTCGTAGTTCTCTTACATACATTCAACAGTGTTTTACAATAAATCTATGTTCAGGTCAATCTCTTTAAATAATTTGGTTGACTTTTCAGCAAGGCATTAATTAGTGCAAAATAAAAAAAATCATAATTTTGCATCACATAAATTAGGAAATATTTAAAATTTCATATCATGCAACTTCCCAAGAGAGACTCCATTTATGGTATGAGCATGGGTGACTAGTAAAAAAATGAATTTATTGACAAGGGTAAATCAGTTTCCAAATGGATAGCTTTGTTAGTTGTTGCAACAAAACAACGAAGAGTTGTGGCACCTTGAAGACTAAAAAGCTTATAATGGCACAAAGCATATGTAGCTTGATCATTTTTATACACTTGATTCAGAGTACAGGTGACAGAAATGAATTGTCTGATAAATTGTAATTCATGGGTTTCACTCTGGAGTTTCTCCTGAAATCCTTTGTTCAAGGATAGAAACTTTAAGGTCAGTTACAGTGTCCTGGTAGCTCAAAATGTTCTCCTGCTGATTTATGGATATTGCTATTTCTGATGTTGGCTTTATGTCCTTTGCATAGAAATTGACCAGTTGGTCGTATGTAGAATGCAGAAGGGCATTACTGGCAGATGATAGCATATATCACACTGGAGGATGAGAAGATGAATGAACCTGTGATGTTGTGGCTGACATTATTAGGTTCTGTAATAATGTCACCTGGGTAGATCCCGAGCTAAATTTGGCATTCAGTTTATTGCATGGTCTTGCCTCTGTTTTAGTGCCTTTGTTATGTTGCCTGCTGTAAGTCACTGTTTTAGGTTGAAGGCTACCTGTAAAGAAATGCAGGTCTACCAGTCAAGATCCCTGAGGGAGAAGTTTAATTGTCCACAATATACTATGACCTGTGCCCAAAGCTGCTTACAGCAAACATCAAAATACAGAGCTTTGGAAATACAAATATACAAATCACAGTACATGTCAGTACCGGTAAATTAAAAGCTGGCAAAAACCATCAATTTTCAACATTGCAAAAAAAAAAAAAGCCCAATCTCGGGTTCAGTACAAAAATTACAAAGCAAAACAAGAGTTAACCGACAATTAAATTTCTGCCATTGTGACTGCACTGTTTCAGGATTGGTGCACATGAAGAACCCACACCACTGTGGTTCATATATAGCTTCTGTGGCATCTTGCCTCCATTGTGTGCAGTTGAAAATACTCAATCATGTATTAAGCATAATGCATGCCATGCTACCCACTCACCCCTTTTCTGTACTTAAAATCACACACATCACTTTACACATGATTGGGTCAATCCTGTACTTAAATATATGGACTGCCACTGTCATGTGCAGTTTGGTCTTGAGAAACCAAGAGAAAATAAAGTTCTAGATCAGGTGAGATAAGTAGTCCATTGTTTTTTCTAAGATATCTTGTTCAAAGTAGAAGTGTTTGTGTGTCTCAATTTCGGTTTTGTTGCACCATTTTAACTACTCTAAGGATGAAGTTACAGGTGGGTAGCCGTGTTGGTCTGCCATAGTTGAAACAAAATAGAAAATTCTTTCCAGTAGCACCTTAGAGACCAACTGAGTTTGTTCTTGGTATGAGCTTTCGTGTGCATGCACACTTCTTCAGATACGTCTAAGGATGAAGTTGGCAAAATATTTCCCTTTAAATTCTCACAGTAATCTTCACAAACAACTGGATCATACTGCTGTGGTGTGTGTGTAACCACTTCTTACGCTGAACACACACACATACACACTTCTGTTCTTTGTGCAAGGGATCTGCGAAGGTATTAAGGCAATTAGATCTCTCTATATGGGCATTGTCTTTTTTCGCTTGAGCCTGGGAAAGGGCTGAGATGGAGACTTAAGGGACTTAAGGAGTGCCTTATGGTGGTCTCTCATAGATCTGCACATGTGTGTGGGGAAATGGATCATGGCTCCCACCACTCTTTGCTTCTCCTGATTCATGAAAATCTTACTAATTTTAGTGTGTTATGTGCAGAGATTTAAATGGTGCATGTTCAGCGTAATGCCTAGCACAGTAATTATCAAGGAAGATGCCCCACTTGGGTTGGTTTAAATTACAGGCCCTGGAGAAAACCCCAAAATAAGTTTGTAGAAACAATGAAATCTGTTTGTCAAATGTTGTTACAGGATGAGCAAATGTCATAATAAAAGCATTCTTGTAGCAACTATAGGAACGGAATTAATGAATAATTTGCATCAAATTATTTATTTAATGCAGTTAGAATGTTGTTTTTACTCATGTAATATTCACAATTAGACGACAGTCTCCTTGAGCTATGGCTGCTTCTGAATCAGGATTTGCATCCTATGGGAAATGCCATAAGTGTAAATATTACCTTTATTCCAAAACATGCTATTTCAAATAAATATTCGACCATTACTTTTCCCAAGGAACGAATTTCTAGCTGACCAATTCCACGCGCCTCTCCCCCAAAAATATGAATATATTCCCTATGGAAGTTTTATTTAAAGCAAACTATGAATTAAACTATCACCATGTGTTTGACAGACATGTAGTTTATGCATTCTTCATGAAAATCGAAAGCAAGGCTAAGATATGGTACTCATTCACTGAGCATGTACTTTTAATTTTATGAAAATTTAATTTTATTAAAGCGATTTAATAAATAACTTAAAACATTATGGACTATTTTATTTATGCTTTTTGTTGTTTTGCATGGAACTGCATCTTTAAAGCCTACTCCTTGGCACATTTATTCAGATGTAAATCCCACTTAATTCTGTTGTGACTTTATCTCAAGAGCATAGAACTGTAGCCTTGGGCTTCCTACAGCATTGAAATTTTGGCTACAGATTTCTTCCTATTCTGAAGTTCTACAGTGCTTGAGTGCACTGTTAGCATGGTATAATAGAGTCTTGGACTAGAACCCCCCTGCCCAGTTTCAGCTCCCCCCCCCTTTATATCCCAGGCTATCTCTAAGGTTCCCTGACTCTCAGGAGAAGGAATGGCAAGGAATTTATTTACAATTGATTGCTTCTGGAGCTGAGGTTTTACATTAACTCATACAACTATGTATGAGAAATATTAATACATTTGAATTTTCTCTAAACAGAGCAAACCATAACACAGCCTGGCAGTCAGTTTTCTAACCTGCTGTAACAAATATGCCAAGACAGCAAAAGATACATTTCCTTAGCTTTGTTTTGCTTTATGGGGGGGGGGGAGTGTTAGCTCTTTCTGCCTTAGATACTTGGAATAAGTCACATTTTTTAAGCGTCCTATATTGTTCAAAAGCTTTAAGCCCAGGGGGGTGGGGCGTCTATGTCAGGAGCAAGAACAAATGTATGTATTTCAGTTTTATGGGAGACCTTTGCTCACTTGTAGCAAAATACAGTTGTGTGACTCCCTTGTATGGAGTAGATCCCATAAATTTTATGTACGGTAGAGATCCACTCTCCTAAGTCTGTTGATTTGCCTGAGCCTCTGAGAAATTTTCTCACAGTTCTTCCTGTGGAGCCTGTCACTAGCAGTCAAATAAGGACAATTTTGCCATTCTCTCCTGCTGCTCTAATTTTTTTTTCAGTGCCAGTACATGTATTTGTTATTCTTTATAACTCCCTTTGAAGTTGCGAATCCAAGGGGAATCTAAAACCGACCAGATGTTTCTGATGCTAGAGACACAGAAGACAGCAAAAAAAAAAAATCAGTTTAACTGAAACTTAGCACTATATGAATGCCGCTGCAGCTAAAATTCTGTCTTCGGTAGATTTTATTATTATTTATTTTTATTTTTGCACTTGCAATCCAAAGGGGGTGATGCCTTCTTGTCACTAGCCCAGGAGGGGAAAATGGATGAATTACCCAAGGAAGCAGGGTATCAGCAGCTGCCTGTGTTGATTTCCCTTATGGGGTTTTAGTTCCACTACACTGCATATTTCCCACCCACACTCTTTTATACTACATTTCTAGCTAAGGAAAATGACTTACGTATTGCATTGGGTTTGGAGAGCAGATAAGCAGATCAGTCCAGTTGGGTGGTCAACATGTAGCAAGTGCTTTAGAGAGAAAGAAAAATGAGCAAACTTAATAGCTTCTCTCTCTCTCTCACACACACACACACACACACACAGAGAGAGAGAAAGAGAGAGAGAGAGATTCCTCTTTTGTGTGCTCTGTGTAAGAAGGTCACCAACTTTGGCTAGAATTTATGAACAAAAAGAGATGTGGAGGTTGGCAAAATATAAGTGTCTAGAGAAATACAAAAGGCCAAATTTACTGTAGAAACATTATCTTTAACTGATGTGATGTTACAAATAGGAAATAGTACAACCAGATTGCTCCATCTTCCACATGAAGCCCTTTTGATATTTGAAGGTAGCTATCATATCTCCCGTCTCTTCTTTTCCATGCTAAACATACCCAGCTCCCCAACGCTCCTCATAAGGCTTTATCATCTTGGTTGCCCTCCTCTGCACACCTTCCAACTTGTCAATATCCTTGTGGCACCCGGTACTGAACACAAGACTACAGGTTTGACAAGGCAGAATAGAGTGCTATTCCCTTGATCGGGACACTACTTTTGCTAATGCAGCCTAGAATAAAATTGGTGGGTTTTTTGTTTTTTGTTTTTTGCTGCTGCTGCATTACACTGCTGACTCACATTAAGCTTGTGCTCTACAAAGATCCAGGTGTCCCCCATCTTGGTGTCATTGATGAGCACCCCCTCAATTCCTTCATCCCAGTTATTCATAAAGATGTTGAACAACAATGGGCCCAGGACAGAACCCTGCAACACCTCACTTGTCCCTTTTTTCCAGGATGGTGAGGAACCATTAGTGAGCACTCTTTGACCTATCAACCAGCTACAAATCCACCTTACAGTTACCTCATCCAGCCCATTTTTTACCAGCATCTCTGCAAGAATATCATGGGGGACTTGGTCAAATGGCTTACTGAAATCAACTTACAGTACACACTCAGTTTCCCTGATAGCGATAGTGGGTGGTAGGTATAAAAAGGTTGACTACCCCTGGTCTAGCCCAACTCCCTGCAGTGCAGAAATATGCAGCTGTCCCATATGGAGATTGAGCCTGCAACCTTGGCGTTATCAACACCACGCACTAACCAACTGAGCTAACGTAGCTCATATCTGATCGTAATTGAGAAACTCATATTTGGAGTAGCTTGTTCTAGAGAGAGAAATTGGTAAAATCTATCTCACTGATGGATAGACGCCAATTCATCTACTTTTGATACTGAAACAGCCACCAAAATGCCCATTAGCTATAGGCATGGCAAACATGCCCCTATGTTTTTGCTTATAGTTACTTTTTTGTTTTCCTGTTAAAAAATTAAAGTCACAGCCATGATGTCTTTGTCACAGTACTCATTCTGTCATCAGACTTGTTTGTCTTCTGGGCACACTCTAAACATTTTAAAGTCTCTGAGGGATTCATTGTTTTGCTGTGAAATTCTGTATATGATATTTTGTTTCCTTTGCAATACATTTACTTTTTATCCTCATCATGTTTTTCCACGTTGCGCCTACATATATATATATGGAAACATTGTAAGCACTAAATATACAATACCTTTTCAAAATATTTTGATCATTGAAACATCCACTTCATGCAGCCTTAGTATATATGAGGATCCTGAATTTTTATTATTGAATGATATAGGGAAAATATTTTATAAAATGTTTAGTATGGGAATCATCAAATGTCTGATTTGATGGTCAGAGTATTATATTCCATGGATGATAAAAATGAGTGAAATAAAAGTATTTTCTCAAAGTATCTTCTGATTTGATAAATCATATTTTCGATATGTTTGAGGGGTTGGGCTTTTCTTTTGTTAGTTCTACCCCCCCCCCCACACACACTTTGGTTCTTACCTATTGTTGTAGCTTGGTCTAATAATACAAGACTTGTAACTTGGGGATTAAGGGGGGGAGAATTCCCCCCCTCCATTCAGCATGCTGTCAGAAGTTTTTGTTAATTCACATAATCAGAAATTAGTATCCTGCCAAGAGAGTTGTTTTCATGACCTTATTGCCAGAACAGAAGACAAAGGTTAGAGTAATTCTGGGCATGAACAATGTAATTGCCTTTATATATTTATTTCATTTTTATCCCACTCTTCAGCCCAAAATAAGGCTCCCAAAGTGGTTTACAAATGTCATGGATCAAACATTGTCTTGCAACTGTCACTGATAAAAAGACATGACACAAAAGGAAAGGGGATTGGGGGCGAGGAAGAAAACAAACAAACTCAGGCATTATTTCTTAAGTTGCAGAGCTTTTGTAATGATCAACTGGGGTGAAATGTTGCTAGTCTTTTGGGAGAGCTGATGGAGAGAGGCTGTGAATTATCTCCTGTGGCCTGGTGGAATAGTTGCTGATGACAGTTGAGGTAGAGGGTTGGGTGACATACAATATTGATTAGAGTAGACCCACTGAAATAAGTGGACTTAAGTAACTTTAACAATAAGTTCCCCGTGGAATGCCCTCTCTTCAGATGTCAAGGAGATAAAGAATTACATAACTTTTAGAAGACATCTGAAGGCAGCCCTGTAGTGTGAGGTTTTTAATGCTTGATGTTTTTATCATGTTTTTAGATATACTGTAAGCCACCCAGAGTGGCTGGGATCACCCAGCCAGATGGGCAGGATATAAACAATAAAAATTATTGTTTCTTATACTGCTCTTCAGCCATGTTTCAAAGGTAGCTTACAATAGAATTAAACAAAATCAAAATACAGGTACAACATAAAAATAAAACACCTAGATGGCCATTCTAACAGGTTTATAACATGGTTTTTGCTCATTCTTTTAGCTGGTTTATACTGTTCTTGCTAGCTGGAATTTGGGCCACAAGTAACATGTCACCTGTACCAGCTGTACATATATAGGCTATTGTTTGTGGAATTCAAAAAGGACTTTTTTGTACCATGGTTTGAGCTGTACCAGTGCTCCACAATATATAGATGATATATGGCCATCAATATCAAAGTGGTCAATTCCTAAGAAAGACAAAGGATTTCACAGAATATGTAAGCAAGTGAAGGCTGGGGGAAGGTGGCACATAAATGAGTGAAGTTAAAATTGGAAATTCTGCTTTGTTGTATATAATCGTTACAGCTTTTCTGAACCTCTCTTCTCTTCAGTCAGCCATTGGAACAAATGCCTGTCTGCTTGCTCCAGCATCAGGCATATGCCTGAAGCTGTTTTTGCTGTAAATACACTTTTTTTTGGCCTGCATTAGTTTTTACCCCTGTTGCTGCTAAGGGTGAATGCTTGACTGCAGGACTGCACCTTATCACAAGGGGAAGTTCTGAGAGTGTCATGGGCCGCAGGTGCTGACCACTTGCAAAACCAGCTCATGGAACTCATCATGACCCAGCAGATTCAGGCACAAGAGCACTATCCCCTCCTGTGGTTTCTAGTGTCTGGTATTCAGAAGCATTACTGCCTCCAGTGGTGGAGGCAGAGCATAGCCATCATGATTAGTAGGTATCAAAGGCCGCCTCCTCCATGAATATCATAGAATCATAGAGTTGGAAGAGACCACAAGGGCCATCCAGTCCAACCCCCTGCCAAGCAGGAAACACCATCAAAGCATTCCTGACAGATGGCTGTCAAGCCTCCGCTTAAAGACCTCCAAAGAAGGAGACTCCACCACACTCCTTGGCAGCAAATTCCACTGTCGGACAGCTCTTACTGTCAGGAAGTTCTTCCTAATGTTTAGGTGGAATCTTCTTTCTTATAGTTTGTGTCTAATCCTCTTTTAAAGCCAATCCAACACCATCCCTACTTATTTATGTAAAACACTCATTCTCTTAAGCCCATAAATGTATATAAGTGGGAGAAAGTGTTCACAAGATTAAAGTAAAAATGTCTCAATTGCCAGAATGTGTGTTGTTTTTAGTTCTTTTTGTTTAATATTTGTATGTGCCTCACTTTTCCTTCTGAAAAGTATCTCAAAGTGGCTGGGAGTTAGGGCAACATAATCAATATAAACATATTAAAATTACCAGCAATAATAAGCACAATTTTATTGTAAATGAAGCAGTTCAGTGCTATACCAAATTCATGGCAAATCCACTAATAAATATAAAATAACATTCCAGTAGCACAATATCAATATTTAACTAGCAAAATATCACATCTAGCTAACTAATTCAATTATATAACATAGCAATCGAAACAACAGAGATTCAGAGAGAGCAACAGAACAAAACAAAGTATATTAAAATCAAGAAGGGGTATCCCTGCAGAGAAGCAGAAGTAGATAAATGAGGGGCTAAATTTCAAGTCCAAAATGCCTCTCCCTGCTTCAAGCTCCTCTATCAACTGCTCAACCTTCCTCTGCTGTGTTCCAGTTTCAGGCAATAATTTTGATTTAGTAGCATTCATCATCTGGAAATACTTGACTATAGTTTACACATGTCATTAGTATTTGATGATTCAATAGCAAAACACTGCATTAAGACCCGAAGTTAGGATACCTTAAATGCCAGAACTGCAGCCCAGAATTGTCCAGTTCCCAGAGACTAGCATGACAACTATACGGTATTGGATAGTGAAGGCACCAAATCCCCAACAAATGAAGAAAATATGAAAATATTGAAATGAAGCCAGCATAGTTATATGAGCTAAAATTTGTTCAGTTAATTGGAGTAAGTTGAAAGGAAAGTTTATATGGATGTAAAAAGAATGAAAAGAAATTTGGCACCTTAAAGGCTAAGAAGTTTATTGCTGCATTTGTGCTGATGTTTTTTAAGGTACTGTACTACAAAACACTTCATTGCTTTTGCTGCAACAGACTAATAAGATCACTTAATTTCTAGTAATGTGCTACCCACTTAGCAAATATTTTATTGGTCTTTTGCTTCTTATATATGAATAGAGAGTTAGGGTTATCATGCTTGCCATCAAAAGCAAGAAGTTCTCACTTATTCACTTATTTGGCATTTATTCCTTAAGCTCTACAATTAGTGGTGAACACACCACCAACCAACCACCCACCCCGATCCTAGGTAGTCTATTTGGTCACTGTTCTAGATGTTGTTCAGCAGCTATCTGCATGATTTAAACCTTGCAGACTCACTGTCCAACATGTTACCAACTGGTAAAAGTATCCCACTCTCAACAGAGGCTTGAATCAAAATCCACATGCTAAACATCTCTACTCTCTATGAATTAGATCCAAATTTTCCAGCTGTTTCTTGTCAAACATAAAGCATTTCCAAATGCACATAAATTCAGAAAAAGTTGACTTAGAACTTATGTCTAAGTTGTAGCTATTTCTTTTTCTAAATTTATTGATCACTGATTTTGGTACTTAAGCAACAATACTTAAGGACTTGAAGAAAAAAGATAGAAAAGTTCAACTGGTGATTCTCTTCTGCAACACCTTCTAGCATATCTTGTTTCTCTCTCGCTCCACCTCCTGCCCACTGCCCCTGAAACTGCAAGGATACTGCCACTATTCTGCTTTACCCCCATTCTAGTATTAATCTTTGTGCTATGGACCAATGGCTGTAATAAAATATCAATCAATCAAATCTTTGTGGAATTATGAACTTGAAGTTTCTACTAAGTTTCTGTTACTGAATTTGCACCTATATTGCCATGTAGACAGGCAACGACTGATTTGTGCAGAAGTTACGTTCCAGATCCCTGTGCATGTTGGCAAGGCCCACATAAGACCGCCCTGCCCCATTCCATCCCTGCCTCCACCCCACCCCTTTTTTGTGACATTTTTGTGGCATTTGGGGGCCACGACATGCATGGTCGCACACATACTGGATGTGCCTAAAACTGCCACAAAAGATAAGGAATCGCAACATAGCCAGGCACAACCAAAGTGAGAGACACAGAACCAACACCTGCCTAGCCCAGGCATAGGCAAACTCTGGCTCTCCAGATGTTTGGGACTACAATTCCCATCATCCCTGACCACTGGTCCAAAGTTTGCCTATGCCTGACCTAGCCCCATAAAAGAAATTAGCATGCTTCCCTGGGATTACACAGATGAGATGTAGGGGCACCACTGGGAAAAAAACAACAACACAATTCTCATTGATGTAAGAAGATGGGGTAGTCTATATTTGCTGTGTGTGGCATATATGCCACACACCATTTGATAATTTACAATCTCCAGTGATGACCATGAAGGTGTGACCTTAATCTAAAGATGTTTTCCATATTCAGAAAAAGCAGTATTCCTCATCCCCTTGGAATTTATTATCACATACAACTGTACAATGCAAACTAATGTTTGGGGTCATTATTCTCTTTGAAGAACATTAGATTGTCAAGGTAGAAGTGTTTGCTTTTGGACTTCCGGCGGCGACGCAATCGTCGGGTGGTCGAGGGCTGCTTCGGGTCCGAGGCGCCCTGTCCATCCCGGGGGTTAGGAGCCGCGCTACCGCAGCGCGCGGCTCCGGTTGGGGTGCGGGAAGAGCGTCCCGCACCCTGGGCTCCCCGGCTGCGCCCGCGGAGGCTCCGAACCCTTCCCTTGCCCCCCCTGTAAAGGGGGAGTGGGGGTGAAGGGACAACGGAGCCGGGCTTACGGGGATATGCCCCAACCGGGATGTAAATGCGGCGGCAAAGCCCGCGGTGAGCGTCTAAGTTCTACCTGTGAAGAATGGAGCTAAAGGAACCCGGTGGTCGTGAGTAAATAATCTTGGCAGAAATCGTGTTTTTGGAACGATCCGGGGGGAAGGAGAAAGGCAGCCTGCCTCCCTCCCTTCGAGCCTAAGAAATTAACCAATTTGAGGGATTGCTGCCACAGAACTGGTTACAAAGTATTTAAAATTGATACATGAGACTGGCAAACTTTTTTCTTGGGAAGCTAACTAGCGGAAAATATCTCCATAAAAAGTTGCAGTGTTTGCGCTCCAGCTTAGGAAAATGGCGACGAACAAAGAGACAGGGGAAGAAATATGATACCCACTTCCTCCTCCTCTGCCAGTATGTTGGGTTTCGTCCTTGAACTGGTATTGAACTCTGGACTAACAGATGAACAAAGGCTCACTGCCCTGAATGTGGAATTACTTTGTAGAAAAGTCAAAGTCTTGTGTGGGGGTCTGAAATGGAACCAACTGCCCACAGAGGAGGCTTACAAAACTTTTGACACTTTGGAAGAAAGTCTTGCCAAAGAGCTGAGAGGGTGGATGGAAAGATGGAAAGAAATGAGTGAGCTACTTCGGAGAAGAAATTCGCTCTTTGGGGGTGGCAGCCCCAAGGCGATGTCAAGATTTGTTATATCCAGTCCCCGAGGTGTGAGCTCGGGGGCCAGGGACAGAGAATTAAGGTATTTACAAGAAGAAAAGGAATGTTACAAAGAACCGGAGAAGCTGAGAGAGGAAGAGATGGATACCTCGGAGCTCGTGGCAAGGAGAGTTTTGGACTGTGCCCGGATCTGTGGACGTTTGGAGAGGGAAGCTGCAAGGAAGTTCAGTGCTGATGCCATCAGGAGAAGTATAATGGACAGAGGGGGTGTGGGGTGAAGCATTAAGTAAAATCTAAAGCAATCTGTTATGGTATTTTGAAATCGGAGGGTGAACACTGTCAACAATAGTTTGTTTTATTATTTGTTTGAACATGAAAGGAGATATTTCAAGTTTTTATGTTATAAGCAGCAGTTTAAAGGATAGAAGAGATAGATTTGATGAGGATGATTTGTGAGGATTTATGAGGATGTAGTATAAATAAAGTCAATTTAAGTGGTTTAAGTTTACAGATTAAGATGATTAAGATTAAGATGAAGATTAAGATGAATGTTTTACTTTATATATATAATTAAGTTTAATTTTTCAAATGAAGAGGTTAAAAAGTAGATTATGGATATAAACTCGAAGGTGAAAAGGCAGGGGAAGTCAACTGTCAAGATTGGAAAAAGAAAATTTTTTTTTTGAGATGTTTAATTAAGAAGAAAAATCATGGCAATTTTTGTATTAGATGTGTAACTGTATTTGTTTTGTATGTGTTTAAATGTAGGTGTGGTTAAGGTTGTATGTTGTTATAAGTAAAAATGTCAATAAATTCTTATAAAAAAAAAAGAAGTGTTTGCTTTTGTGGATTAGCTTAAAACTTCAGTTTCCTTTCCCTCTCAGTACGCCTCCACCCCCACCCTACCCCGGTTATTCTTCAACTGCTCAATTGCATCCTGTATAAGTGTACTAAACTTTTATAATCCTTTTTTAATACATAGAGATGTATAGCATCAATTCACACATAATGCTAAACATGTAACAACCTAACATGAATGTGTGAGCATGCAGGTTACCAAAGAGGAAATAGTGGCTCCACTGCTGTGCTGGCTGGGACTAAGCCATGGTTTGGCTTAGCATGTTGTCCAGACTCAGGCTCATGGTTTGTCACGGGCCTGCACTCAGACAACACACTAAGCTATATGATGGTTTAGCCACAGGTAGCATAGCAGCAGGAGGGCCAGGGGAGAAATGGAGTGCAGTGGCTGCATGCTTTCACATTCACCTAAACTATGGTTTGGCTTAGCATTACATGTGAACTCAGCTGCTATGTTTGTGTAAGGCAACTTGCACTTTCTGGAGATAATTACTTACGACCTTAAATTGTCTATGATGCTCATGTTCTTTTTTGTATCTCACCATGGGCTTTGATGCAACCAACTGTGAAGGTCGTGACATCATGCTTCAATAAATACCGCGGGGAAATGTTAAAAAAAAAAGCCCAGAAGAAAGGCTAGCAGTTCAGCAATATATAGTTATATGACTGCTGTGGCTGCATTTCTGGTTTCACTGCTTCACCAGTGACCTGGTGCAGCTGAGATCCTTCCCCTGTTGACTTATATGGAACCAGGGGGGAAAGCTACAAACAGTATTTTTTTTTTGTAATGGTATCAACCAGTACAGAGTACTACTTCTCTCTTTTTTGTTGCCATTGGCAGCCATTTTGTGCTGGCAGCCATGGCACTTTTATCAATATATGAGTACTAGCACCTAATTTTATTACCAAAATAAGTGGGGAAAGTGCTGTTTCATTGCTTGTGGACTTCCCTATAGAGAATAAGATACTGATGTTTGGTCTGATCTAGCAGTGCTCTTTCCTATGTATTGTAATGCATAACTGTGAGCTAATGTGAGTGCTAGACATGGCAGATTGAATGCTACTAGAGTCAAGTGGATTAAGTGAAGCAACTCACGTCCATGAATTCCACCCTCAGAGAAATTGAGGGATACCAGTGTGAATGACCAGCAACAACTGTAAAATACTTAACTTTTGTAGATTGATAAAAATGTCAGAATACTGAGTCTGAAGTGTATACAGTCATACCCCGGGTTGTGCACACCCTGGGTTGCAGATGTTCGGGTTAAGAACGCTCGCACCCTGGAATCGTTTCCGGAGTGTGCGCGACCCCCGGATGTGCAGAATGCTTCTGCGCACTTCACGCATGCGCAGAAGCGCTCGAATCGTGCTACTTCCGGGGTTTTATTTTTTTTGCGTTCATGTTACGCACACCTGTGTTACGTAGCGTGATCCGGAATGGATCGCATGCATAACACGGGGTAACACTGTTACTTCTCATCATACAATGAAGTGTATGTGTGTATATATAGATATAGATATAGATATAGATATAGATATATATGGGGGGTTTAGAATATGAGTGTGATGTCAAAGCTTTACAAGTATCCTCAAACCAGACCCCAACAATCTGATACGTTTTGTCCATTTCAACAAGGGAAAATAAATCCCTTCTGTGATTAAAGCTTCAGGAATGTGAAAGGTGCGGTATCTGTGTCAAAGGAAAGAGGTACGATAATATTAATTGAAAGAGAAATAACAAGGCACAATTACCTCCTGCTGTGCCTTTCATGTGATGCTGTCAGTTCTTCCACTTTGATAAGAGATGCTGAGCATGTGGTGCCACTAGCAGGCATCCCCAGTGGTTGGAAGTCTGGTGAGTTGGGTGCAGGTCTGTTTTTTGAGGAGTAACAGTAAAGAACTGAAGAGAAGGAAAAGAGAAAAGAAAGTGGAAGCGTGTCCCAGAAAACTAGCCATTAAAGTCTGTTGTAGAAAAAAGAAGACAGATTGCTAAAGTGCCTTAAAAAGTAACAAATTTAATCATAGCAAGAGCTTTCATAAGCAAGAACCTACTTCATCAGATTACTATAGATGTGCACAGATCTGAGGCACAGAAGTGAGTATGATGGAAAATGAGGATATATTTTTTTAATGCCTATATCCTGAAATGCCTATATCTTTGGCCACCTCATGAGAAGAGAAGATTTCCTGGAAAATACCCTGATGTTGGGAAAGACTGGAGGGCACAAGGAGAAGGGGCCAACGGAGGATGAGTTGGTTGGACAGTGTTCTTGAAGCTACCAACATGAGTCTGACCAAACTGCGGGAGGCAGTGGAAAATAGGAGTGCCTGGCGTGCTCTGGTCCATGGGGTCACGAAGAGTCGGACACAACTAAACGACTAAACAAACAAACGATCCTGAAATATCCAATATTAGCCAATTGAAATAAAACTACATTTGTACTAGCACTAGCATTGTGTATTTTGGTTTTAAGCTTGGCTGCAATAAATTGTTAACCAGTCAAGAAACTGGGAGATGGGATCACAGACTCCACCTCAGCCCTTCCCCTCTTTGGAGCAAACTCCACCATACAGTGAATTCTCCATTGTAGAAAAATGAATTGAAAGAAATTAACTAAGGGCTTAACTGTTTATAACACAGAAATGCAATAGAACCGTGGACTGTTGTGGTTAGGAAAAGCATTTGGGGGGGAGTTCTTAACCTTTTCCCCTCAAAACATGTTTGGAAGCCTGAAGAGGGAAAGCAACTTGAGGGGGTAATTTAGAGTGTAGAAATGTGAAGGAGTTATAAGGCCTAACGCACTACCGCTTCTTTTCTCAAAATTGGGCTTTTCTTTGTTCATGTCAAATTTGAACAAAGTGTAGGTGAATTTGAATGAATTGAGTCCCAACTTCATATATGTTCAAAGTTAACTTTAAGTTTGAGCTTCTGAAGTTTGTTTGTTTTTCCACAGTGGCAAACAGGTGTGGTGTATTCAAAAGTTACTTGTCTATATTTATTTAAGGCATTTATATAGCACTGTTTATCATATCCCAATGCAGCTTGCAATATAAATTAAAACAAAATGATAAGAGATGCAATAGAATGAAAGCACAACTAGTATATACAGTTTCACTTACAGTATTTATATGTGTACAGGTTCCTCATTCATTCATTCCATCACTTTTATATCCCTCCCTTACTCCCAAAGGATCACAGGGTGGCTAACGTAAAACTACATAAATACAATCATAAAACAATAATTAAAAAATCAACAGCATTATCACCTACAGTCCTAACCCAGAACAGCAGCAGAGCCAGCAGTAATACTCCCTTTATTTGTCCTGAACAAATAAAAGTTTTCAGATTGTGCTGGAACAACTGCTAGTGTAGGGAACAACCAGATTTCACTTGGGGAAAGTCTAAATTATATATCCTGTTCCCAGTCCCATTGTTGATAGTATTACCTTGCTTCCTAGCTGCAGATGTCCCATACAAATTATGTTGTAATAAAAGCTTCAGCCAAGATAGTATGCCTTTTCTCTTTGATCGCTTGTGCATCATTTATATTTTGGCAGATCTTAAGACATAGCTGTCAACTCCTCCCCGCCTTTTTAAGAGAAATTCCCTTATTCCGAATAGGATTCCTCGCAAGAAAAGGGAAAAGTTGACAGTTATGTCTTAAGAATAAGTTTGCAAATTCTTGCTCAAGCCTTATTTTTGGTTACATTGACATGTCGTCAGAAGGGATGCCTTTTGACCAGCACATCTAATTACTTTGGCTTTAATATGCTCCTTATCCTTAATGAGCAGAATAAAACGTCCCTATTCTTATCTCAGTTTGTCAAGCCAGCCCTTCAAAGACTTGGCTTTTAATGTTTTATGGTTTCTCCCTTGATTGCTCTACGGTTCTGAGTAAATCACTAATCAGTTAAATAGTTCACATAATGGACCCCCCAAAATGTAGGTTGTTAATTATTTTTTCAGTACAATGGCAATTTAATGTACCTCAGCAGAGCATCTTGGTAATACCTGAAATAGCTTTGGACCTACTTTAGAACTCTAACAATTATTTTTGCTTACATAGCACCAGGCTTTTGAGGATATTGATGCACTTTGAAGTCACTAATGGATAAAGCTTTATGTACATCCTGGGGAGGTACTTAAGTAGTGTTAGTATCACTTGCAGGTAAGGAAACTGGTGCATGGAGAGGACAAGTGACTCTTCCAACATCTTGCCGTGTATTAGTAGTACTGCTGGGAAATCAAATCTTATTAGGGTTGTTAGGGGAATGAAACAAAGTCTGTGATATACACCCGGTTCTTACAAACAGCAGGTGAGGTGGCAAAGCTTTTTCTCATCTGTGCCACTTCTGACTGGAGGTGGGAGCTCACAGGATGGCATACTGCCACGGACAAAAAAGATCTGTACAGTTGAGGTTGGTTCTCGCATAACATTCCTCCAAACCATGGTTTGCAGTGCTGGTACCCACCACAGGTTGCTTGTTTGGATGCAACAGTAAACTATTATCATCACTAAACAGGAAGTAACTAATTGAATCTGAGTGCATAAGAGGAGCAGAGATTGCACAAGCGCAAGATATATTCCTGGAAAATTGAGAATATTACATATGGATCTAGGTAAGAGTTATTCTCTCACCCATCTAGCTTTCTGTGTGCAGGGAGATTTACCAGCTTTCCCCTGTATAGTTTACCAAAATGTATAGGTTCTTTCTGGCTTACAGCATGGGGGAAGGAGGGATCAGGCAGGTCAGTTCCACATCATAGATGCCTAACATTTAGTAATAATCCAATGTAAGATGTTAGCTCATACCCACAAAGTTCATTATTGCTCTGATGCTTACATAATATATTAGTGTTTCAGTTAAAGTAAGACAGACTCTTCCTGGAAATATTTCTAATTACCTTCCTTTTTGTGTGAATTTGTCCATTTTGTGGAGGGGATTTTCAGCATTTGAGGTGTACTGTTTCTCCATCTTAAGGGAAGAAGGAAGGCATCTAAAGGTAAACTGCCATCAGCATTTTAATTCTTGTTCAATGTGATATTGGCTTTGTGGCTAATGTGGTGTAGTCTTAATGGATTAGCTCCTAAGAGCTGCAGACAATATGCGGTGTATTTAGCATATGCAGACAAAGGACGAAGGGATCAATATTTATTCAGTTGCATTGAAATCCAGAGACAAGAGACAGCTATAGATGTAGGCCATAGTGCACAAACTATTTCCTCAGCAGTTTTGTGTTACTAACTGTAAATGTTATGACCATTTTGTGAACTCTTGCTGAATGTGGTAGATATGTCTGTAGTCTCAAAAGACTCATGTCAGAAAGAAATTCCACAAAGAAAATTAATTACACCTTGCTTTTCAGAAGATGAGTCTATAAGCTGCTACTAAAAATAATCAAGGCTAAATTGTGAATAGCCTGGAGTGGGTGTTCAGTGAAGGAGAAAGGCCAAGGAAAAAAATGTTATGCTTTTCTGCTCCAGCCTCAGTTTTAAAAGTCACAATAGGCATTTTGTGATTTGGGGTCTTTGTGTCTTTTTAGTGGACAGTGCTTTTGGTGTAGCAGAATCTAGATAAGACTATTAGTTTCTAGAGCAAGCTTTGCTCTCTAGAAATAATAGGGAGCAATGTACATAAATATGGTCTGATGTGGTGGGAAAGCAAGGTAGAGATAAATAACACACAAGGGCAGGAGAAGGGAGATTAGGAGTCATGGGTAATTTGTTTGGCACGAATGACCATTTTTCTTGAGTGTTTGAAATGGCATCCACTTTATGGGCCAAGGATTAACTGTGCATCAGGGCCTTTTCAGTTCTGGCACCCAGGTTGTGGAATTCCCTACCTTCAGAGGCTTCTTCACCCCTTCTGTTATTTTAATATCTAGCTTCTGGATTAAAGCTCTTTTTCTTCTTCTTTCAACTTTTCTGTTTTACCAATTGTTTATTGATTTGATTGATGTTGTGAGAGGCCAAAAGGCGGGATATAAATCTTTAAATGAATACAATTAAAATCAATGGATTTGGCAAGTCATACTAGATAGCATGTTTGTAAAAACAGAAAGGGAGCTGTAGTGAAAGAGGACTCATTTGACTCAACAAGACTTAGAGGAAGTGAGATGGATTAGCAGCTGGACCATTTTATTTAGAGCACCAGAGTACCTATTGCTGCCCATGTCTAAGCTTATATAGAATCAGGATTTCTTAAAAGCAAGAGAAATGGTTCAAGCTAGACATGACAGTAACAGATACAATTTGAAAACTATATAAATTGGTAAGGGTGGTTGAAAACAAAGTGTGGGCAAGTGGAATAGAATAACTAAACCCTCATCCTTCTGTGCTTTTTGCCACAGAATATAGATCATGATACACCGATACATCAATATTACAGGAACTAAGTAGGTCTGGGGCTGCTTAGTGTCTGGATGGGTGACTACCTCTGATACCTATCAGACTACCTCTGATACACAGCATAGTTCCATGCTGAAAAGGGGGCAATATATACAATGAATAATTTTACATCATCTGTTTTGCTCCTGACTGGAATTACTTCCAGTTTCATAGCCTCATCGGTAACAGAACAAAGGGGTTTGTGGTTACGGGCAAACAGCATGCGTGGCTCCCACTCATTTATGAACTTGTCCTCCTGTGGTGGTTTCTACTAAACGCTTTCATGTAAAGCACTGATCAAAGGCACAGCAGGTGATGCACATAGCTACAAAGCAAATATGTTCCTCCAACAATGACCGCACCACCACCCTCCTGCAGCAACCCCGTTATAAGGGAAAGGGGGTGGGCACAGTGGTTCCAACCCTCAGACTGGGCAAGCAACCTAGCACTTTGCTGAGGAGGCTGAACCAGCTCTGTCTGTTCAAGCCTGCATTGGTGTTTCCATGACCTGGGTGATGGAAGAGGCATTACTGCAGGCTAACAAAACCTCTGGAGCAGGCATAGGCAAACTCAGCCCTCCAGATGTTTTGGGACTACAATTCCCATCATCTCTGACCACTGGTCCTGTTAGCTAGGGATCATGGGAGTTGTAGACAAAAAACATCTGGAGGACAAAGTTTGCCTATGCCTGCTCTGGAGACTCGGAACTGATTGGACATGGTTTCTGACAAGTCTGGAGGTGGCAGTGGTGGTTCAATAGGCAAAGTGGATGTGATAGCAGTCTACTTCAGTAGCATCAGAAATGGAGGTGGAGACTGTGTCTTGCACTGTTGGGACTGACAGGGAGCTGTAACGTGGTGAGGGAAATCCTCTTCACTAGCACCTTCCCCAGGAGCCTCTTCCTCAAGCTCTCTCGAGCTGAGTTGAGGATTGCCCAGTCCACCGTATCCCTCCCCGGAATTATCTTTCGGCCCCTCCTGTTCTCTGTCCTGGCCTGACCAGCCCCCTCCACAATTCATTGTTTCACACATCTCTTCTTATTTTAGGTGTGCATTTATAAAATTTTAGCCTGCCCTTCATCATAAAAAAATAACGTCAGGGCAGGTAGCAGCATGTTAACAAGACACATATACACACACACATATATGCATTTCTTGACCCTGGTTGGAGATGGAGAAAGTCTATGCCTTGCAACATATGAATGACACCACATTAGGTGAGTGGATCTAGATCCTGTTACAAGTATCATCTATGTGTTAGCAGCCTTTAGCAGCTTGTCATGGGGCATTCTGCATGCTGGATGTGCACATCTCACCATCTCTTTCAAAGACGTGCATTTTCATTCATTTATCCCTATGCAATTTTTTTCAGAAAATATGAAACTGTGTATGCATACTTCAGTAGAAATTTGTCAAATCTTTGGGTGCATACAGGCTTGTTTTTCTGCTGCAAAGCAAAGCTCTGCTACTGCCTGCATGCTGCCTTTGCTCCTTTAATGACACATGTGCCTGACTCCTAATTTAACACAGATTTCTGCCCATTTCCCTTCTTCAGGCAGACTATTGGCTTTAAAGCGGGGAAAAGAAATTTTGGCATGTTTACCTGATGAAACATTTATTCAATACCATTCCTTTTTTAAAAAAAAGTCGGTTGATTTAAAAACACACACAAACCAACAACCACGAAACATTGCTCAGATCAGAGAACTGCCTTTGTGAATCATCACAAGGGGCAGGTAATCAGCACTCTGTACAATCATGCTCTGATGGAACTGGTTGCTCTTGAACTTGATTCTCTTGCAGTGACTGTACATATGTCCCAAAGAAGGCAAGTGTGGCTTCACAGTTGGTTCACAATAATGAAAGGCCAAGTGGAAGAGCATACCTGTTTCCCACAAAATCATGACAGTCTGGAGGAACCCAGTATCTGTAGGGCAACAGATTCCCCACCTATGAGAGCAAAGTTACTGTGACATCTGAATGCACCCACTCGGGAGCTAAACATTTCCATTTTTTTTGTCTTGCCTTCTTCTCAGATCTGCAGAGTAGTGTAATCTCTATATATTTTCTACATGTGTAACTGGACACACATAACAAATGTCACTGTGCAGTATTATAACAGGATTATTTTAGGATAATAGTCTACCTGCAATTCCTGCCTTTTATGTTGAAAGAAATGAAGACACTGGATAGAAATTGTGCTCAGGCTAATCTTTTTAGCAAAACAGGTTACAGTCAAGTGAATATCTCCACTGTGTGCTAAGGCTATCCATGAGATAAGGAAAAAAGACCTCAGAGGATATTCTAAATTCTTTTGTAAACTGGTTCTGATAGCTTTGGATTTTTTTTTCCAATCGCTGCAATGAAAATGTTATTGCTTGAGCATTACTTCTAAATTATTTTCTCCAAGTATCTTCTTTTACTATTCCTTCCAGCCTGTCTTTGGTAGTAGAGAGCCTTTTCTTTCAGCTTGCTAGTGAAGCCCCTTTTGTACACCCCCAGAGAGGAGGCGCATACAAATGTGGTAGCTTCAGCATGCATTTCAAGTACCTAAATGAGGCAGATAGCAAGATACCAATCAGAACAAATCTTCACAAACGTCGGTGTATAACAAATAAAACACAGCATCAGCTGCAGTTAGTTTTTCAGTAACCTCCCAAATACACTTTGGAACCCAGACATGAAGTTGCTCATGCTTTACAACTCCCATGTATACCAGGCATTAAGTGCTGTTTAGAGTTAAAGTAAGTAGTGCCGCCTCCTTTGTTCATTCTATAACTCCTCCCAAGGCAATTTCTGTTTTTGTACACATATATTTATTTATTACTAGAACCATAAGGTCCTAGGGTAGGGTTCAACCATTTAAAAGAACAATTATAAAAACACCAATTAAACATCCATAAAAACCATAATTAAAACATTCCTATCAGCATATCCACCTAGACCCATTTTTTCTTGTAATAACCTCACAACTTTAGCTAAAATGACCCATTACCATTGTTCTTTGTTTTGCAGACTGTCTGTTCCCCACCTCCTTGTGTTTCAAAACCCTGCTCACCATTTTAATAAACAGCTAAGCGTGTGTCCTATCCTTATGGCTGGAATTTATTTTCACAGTTATATTACGGCATAATTTTGTTTTGTTCCCGCATCCCACAACGTGTTTAATTCTTTGACATACAGCAGTTGAACTCCACCAATTACAGGGATTACTGGGGATCCCCTGTAGTATGAATGGTCCTACCAAGTTTCCCCTTCTACTTGCTGTGTTCAGGCATAGCTGCCCAGACACGTGCAAAAGTTTCCAGCCTATCTCTGAGGAGACAGAGAGGCATGTAGATGACTCCTCTCCTTGCACTGTTCCCAAAAAATGCTTTCCCCACCCCTGCTTTGTGGGACTCAGTCAAAAAGGCAAACAAAAGTGGAGGAGAGAGGAAAGATGAATAGCCTTTTACTCATGAAGGGTTCTGAATCACGTAACTACAGCCTGTTCCATGCTGTGGAAACGTGTCCCTGGACTATGCCACTTCAGACTGGGGGCACCACATGGATCTACATGTTCTCTTAATGCACAGCCTGTGCCATCTGACACCGCCACCCAGGGGCGTAGCAAGGGGGGCGGGTCGCCCCGTGTTCCATAATGGAGGGGGTGACAAATTATCAAGGAACAATTTTTTTTGGGGGGGGGGAATATCGGTTAATATCTTGACCCTCATTCACCAAAATAGCTGTTCACTTGGCTGTTTTCCTATGAAGGCTGAATTTTCAGTTCAGAAAACACTTACTGTTCCCAACCCTAACACTATGGAAAGGCATCTAATTAGACTTTAATTTGATTTTGAGATGTTTTAGGAGGTAATTTAATTATTGTTTGATTTTATACCAATGTTATGTATCTGATGTTAGCCACCCTGAGCCTGACTTTGGCCGGGGAGGGTGGGATATAAATAAAAGTTTTTTTATTATTATTACTTGTTATTATTCCTTTGTAAGAAAGTATCAAATAACGTAAAACCATTTTTGCAGGGGGGGGAATCAATGGGGGGGGTTGACAAGAAATTTTCCGCACCGGGTACCATCTGACATTCCCATGCCGGGGGGGGGGGGGGTTTGACAAAAAATTTTTTGCCCCCGGGTACCAATTTACCTTGCTACGCCCCTCCCACCACCCTTTGATGATTGTATTAGCTGAGCCCACTGAAAAGGCCATATGAAATGTCAATCTGTGGCTGTGGAGATCTCTTCACATATGGAAAACATCACTAAATGAACATCAGATTTTTTAACTATTTTGTAAGGTGGCATCTAAATTCTATCAATGAAAGATAAACAAACCTAGCTCTGGTTTCTCTTTTACAACATTTGCATATATGTAGCTATAGATTAATCGCTCTTTGGATGTTTTCTGTTTGTGGCTTATTTTTTAAAAAGTCAAGCTTCAATTGATTGCTTCTCATTGGTTTCAATGTGTGTATTGTCAACCTCGATTCTGTTCTCATTTTGAGGACTTCAAGTGTTTTTAACATCATCCCTTAGGAGTGAGTCATTCTGATGAGGGTGCTTCTGCTTACCTGCCTGCTTTCCCTCAGGTGTTAGTCTGTAAGTTGCTGTACTGCTCTAATTTTAAGCGCCAGCACTTGAGTCCCATCAGGGTCCACAGAGCTCTAATCTTTTCTCCACCAATTATCCTTGATGAAAAATACTTGACAAATATCTTTTGAAGTTCACAGAACACAAACCTTTAAATCTGACTCAATTCCTTTTCTTAGTTATGATGAATTCTAGTGTGACTATTATAGTACATCCCAAGTCTTCACAACTGCTTTTCGTTCACCTACGTTTATTGGCCCACATTCAGTCCATCACTGTCTCCAGAGGGATATAGCTGGATGTCACCCACATATTGGTGGCACCTCATGGGAAAGGGTCACCACAGAGCATATCAAGGTCTTGTATCCTCCCAACCATACATGATTCCAATATGAGGGGTAGACAAGGCTCTGTTGTATCACATGCCACGGGCTCTACACTCACAGTGGACAAATTGGAGCCAGCGCACAATATTTTGTTCTATTTGCTAAAAAACAAAAGGAATGCACTTTCATTTAATTGGAAACCTAAGACTTTGAGGAATTTTATTTGGTAATTTGGTTTTAAATATAGATTTTCTTTAAATACTGAAGGCTTTAAAAAAAAACCTCAGGGTTTTTTAAAGCCCGAATTCTGTTTTGGAATTACATGCTGTTTTATAATATCCAAAGTCAAGAACCTAGTTCTAGTGTATGAAAAACTACAGTAGAACTGATAATGAACAGAAATGGAAAATGACAACCTATTTTCATTTTCCTAGATGCTTTAAAAAAGCCAATTGCCTAAATACATAAAGTAGTAAATTAGATTTTAAAAATTGTTTCTGCTTAATAACTCAATGTGTTATTAGTAATACAGGTAAGGAAATTACTTAATAAAAAAACTATGGTTTTTAACCTGGCAGTGTCCCTTTTAATTAAGTCATAAGAAGTCTTCAGATGAAAGATATTATAAAAGTGTGGTATGTAACTTCTATTATTTATAACAGTATGCTAAAGGTCTATCTGAAACCGATTAAGTCTAGCAGCAGAAGCAGCAAAATCACATACATATGCTTTCAAAGTTTCATCCTTTCTCTTTCTTATGTGTATATTTGAATGTCTATCACAATGACCTTCCTTCTGTTCAGGGCTGCTAGGGGTAGATAGATTTGTCATTCTCAGTTTTCTCACTTTTCCATTTTTTCATTTTTCCAATATTCAATTCAATTCTCCACAATTTTTGCAGCAATTTTTGATTATTATCATTATTATTTTAGATCTTCAATGAAATATGTCAAAATAAAAACATTATTGGACGCAGTTTTGACTGATGTACACATTTTGCAAGCAATTCCCCTAATATAATACATTTTTGTACATTATTTTCACTAACATGCACACTTTCCCATAATATATGCATTTTTGTAAATTGTTTCAGAAAGCGCGAACTGGTTAGTTCCTCCTTCATTCCTAGTGGTACCAGAACAAAAAATGGGCAAGTTTTTCTCAGTTTCTGCCACCTGCTCTCCTCCTCCCTCCTGTCCAAGCAGACTGGTTGGGGAGGGACCAATCACCCTTGGTAAAGGTGTGAACTCATTGCCTGAAGGGGGGTGTTCCCCTCCTATCTCCCTATTTTAACTACCTTCTCTCCTGCCCACATGCAGTAAAGTTGAGGGCCACAGGTTGCCCAAACCTGCTATATAAATGTTTTAAAATTTCCATTAAAAATTACTTATAGGCTTTGTCCAAACTTTTCCTGTCTGTCTGAAATGTACAATTCGGTTGCTGTGATACATGCTAAAAGATGGAAGGATCCCACCCTCATCTACTCCAAGGGTCACTAAGAACATAAGATGAGCACTGTTCAATTAGATGATGAACTTCCTATTCTCATTGTGTCCAATCTGATGCCTCTAGGAAGCCCATAAATAGGACCTGAGCATCACAACACTCTTCCCACTTGTGATTACCAGCAACTAGGAGGCATACAGCCTCCAACAGTAGAGGTAAAACATAGTCATTGTGGCTAGTAGTCTTCCATGAAGTGATCTAATCCTCTTTTGAAGCTATCCAATTTGGTGGCCAATGCTTTCATGAGGGAAAATTCCATAGAAGAAGAAGAGGAGGAGGAGGAGTTTGGATTTGATATCCCGCTTTTCACTACCCGAAGGAGTCTTAAAGCGGCTAACATTCTCCTTTCCCTTCCTCCCCCACAACAAACACTCTGTGAAGTGAGTGTGGCAGAGAGACATCAAAGACGTGTGACTAGCCCAAGGTCACCCAGAAGCTGCATGTAGAGGAGCGGAGACACGAACCCGGTTCCCCAGATTACGAGTCTGCCACTCTTAACCACTACACTGTACCCAGTTTCTCCACAGAACACCAGGTGCTGAGTGTCCCTTAAGAATAAGTCCAGAATCATCTCACTTGTGGTTGGGTTCATGACCAACTGTTTTAGGGCATAGTCATTTAGGGCATCTAGAAATTTTACCTCTTTGTCATGGCTGTACACATGTACCGTACCTAGTCTGTGTGAGGGTAATTTAAATCACTATTACTACTGCACTTCACCATTTGGGTGCCTCTTTGATTTCATTTTCCATCTCAAGATCATCTTTGACATGTTGATCAGGGGGGTGGCAATAACGTGCCCCCAGTACTAAATTACTGTTGTGGTCCAGTATTGCCATTCAAAGCACTTCTGTGGAGGAGTCAGCCCCTTTTCATGTTTCTAGTTTATTGGACTCTATGTCCTTGTTGACATACAGAGCAATATCACCTCCAATATACTCATCATTGCCTTTCCTATAGAGTTTGTATCCAGAGTTCACTGTGTCCCACTGGCTCTTTCCATTCCGCCAGATTTCCTTTATGCCCACTCTGATCTTCTTTAACAGTTCATAACTTTAGGAACAGCTGCATAATAGTTCACTGAACTCTTAACAGGTGTATTTTGTGGATATTTTCTTCTTTCTGCTACAAATGGTACTGATGATTATGATTATGATGTAAACAAAATGCACTTCAGGGTGTTAGCTTTTTGAACAGCTGTATGCACTGTGAACAGTCTTTTAAAACATTCGGTTGTCTGCCTTTAATTTATAAAATACAAATAACAAACCAATTTATATTAAATGCTATATTCAGGGAAATACTGCTGATGCCGTCAAAATAGATTATTTCCTACCACATTAATTTTGTTTTCAGGAAAACGCATTAATAACATGCTCCTTTTCAGCTAATTTTCTATTGTGGGTCAAGCTACAAATCTTAGAATAGATAGAATATAATCATGTATTGCGGCAGTCATTGATAGCATGGCAAATGAATTGAGAAGACGGCTTTCGCTTAAATTAACTGTGGGGCAAGCAACACATTATAGTGTAGCATTGTGTAATGAAGCCCTGACAACCTGTTGTCTGTTGGAAAGCATCCTTGGGGAAGGAATGGGTATGAAAGGGTTGCTTAACCCTTCCCCTGCTCTTCATTATTCTCTCCTGCTTTTACTTCCACCAAGATTCTTAATCCATGTTTACCTTACCTGGAAAAACGATGAAGTTTGCCAATGAGGGTACATTTCACATATAGTTTGTCCGCTGGTGATTTAATTGGCCTGTTTCCTGTTTGGTTTTTGATCTAGTTCTTTAGAGCACTTCCTTGTCTTTATGTTTGCAACATTGTCATTTGTTGTACAGTGTATAAAATACAAGGCTACTGTTTTAGTTTGTTGCACTGTTTTATTCATTCATTCATTCATTCATTCATTCATTCATTCACTTTTATTTTTATCCTGCCCTTCCTCTAGGGAGCTCACAATACAGGGGCAGCTGTGTAAAGCATACTCTAGTTCGTGTGCAGTAGTCCACACTGCCCTAGAACATATAATCTGTCTTCCTTTAGCAATATGCTTTATTTTTTCAAAAAAATAATTTTTATTCATTTTGCAAGAAAAAAGAAAAACAAAACACAAAAAGATATAAAAAAGAAAATAGAAAGAGATTCTTCTTACAATAACCTAACTTTTTATTTACACCAGTAAATGACTTCCCCCAGTCCCCCCCCCCTTCTGAATTTCAATTCCCTAATCTTCTTTGGCAGTTTCTAACAGGTTACCATCTTAACCAAAATTTCCTTCAAAAACAGTTTAAAATTAACCTAATTTCTGGGTAAAATGCATTCACAGAAGCAGGTGAAAACAGGTTGAGTGAGGAACACTTTCAGAGTATGACCATAGCTGAGTGGTGGATCACATAAATGGCTGCAGGTTCAATCCTCAGAATCTGCAGGTAGGGCTGGGAAATAACCCTGCCTGAAACTCAGGAGAGTGCAACAGCTAGTCAGTGCTGACATTTCTGAGCATGATTGACAAATGATTTTACTTGGTTCTCAGGCACCTTCCTAACTCCTTCTAGTGTTCTAAGACTTCTTCTGATGTATGTTCAGTTAATACGTGAAGGCAGAATTTATACATCTGTCCTGTGGTTTATATGTGTGGTTTTACAGCAAAATGAAAGAGGAATTGCAAGTCATTTATTCATCCATGTTTTTGCTGTTTCCCTGAACATGCAAAGCAGCTCAGAGCAGTGAGGGGATTATTACTTAATGCTGATTTTAATCTAATAAAGTACCATTGCTTTTAGTGGAACTATTCCCAGTTTATGGCAGACCAAAGGAGGTAAGAATCAGGCCCTGGGTAAGGACTTTAAGATTTAGCCTGACTCTAATCCTTCTGTATTTTTATTTATTTATTTATTAAAAATCACATCTATGCTTCGTGTTAATAGCCTTTGCCTCAAAGTTCACTTAAAAGCAAACTAATAAGATTTTTCTATAAAATGCCAAAAACCCTAAAAATAAAAGTTGTGCAGCGCTCAGCCAGGGTGGGAAATTCCATTGTGGCTCCATGCCCATGGCAGGTAGAGTGGAATTTAATGAAGGAAACTGCTGTGTTTTCGTGTCTTTCTGTATGTTTTTCCTTTAAAACCGAGAGCTGGGCAGGCTTCCCATTTGACCTGATATGACCCAAACAAATTGCTTCTTATATAAAAACAACTGCAGACTTAGAGAATGTGAAAATGTGCACTGTATCCTTTCCCCTCCAACTCGGCGGGGAGAGGGGAGATGAAAGCCTGAGAAACAGGACGGTTCTGTCCAGAGATGTGAAGTGCAGCTATCACTCAAGTTTGATAAAGGCAGATTAGAACAGGGCTCTTTATGCCAGAGGGATTCTTTGGGAGTTAGATTTTGGTATGAGATTTTGTTTTGCTTTTCTGAGCAAGGGCTGGGTTTTTAAGCACACGCCTTCACTGTTTTATGGTTCTGTATTAAGGAAGGGGAGGAGAGAGTGCAGTTCTTAACGGGGAAAGAAAACACATGCGCTATTCCAAAACTAGGGATGAAGAAAGGAAATAAAAAGTTGAGCAGGGCTGGAACAAGAGGAAAGAACTAGTTTGTGCATTTAGGGTATGTGCAGTGATATTGTATTTAAATGTGTTGCCTTGGCAAATGTAAAGTCAGGTTTATTTAACAAGAAAACAAAGCAAGAAGGGCATTGTGTGCTCATGAAAGGACTTAATAAAACCCTTCCCTTTATGAATTATTTTGATCACATGTCCTGTTGTTTAAATTTGCTAAAGTGCTGTGCTTTTTTTAATGTCCTTCTCTACAGAACTGTCTGTTCTGAAGTTGGCACCTTCCACATAACAGCATGCAGAGATTAAAGCCGGGGGAGGAGAGAGGCTTTAATCAGACCAGAGGGCTAATGTAATGCATACTGAAGCTCAAATCTGCTATGAGTAACAAGTGAAATGAATTTGAAGGTCTTGGCTGATCTTGGAGCATGTAGATAAATATAAATTGGGGAATGTGCTCCCACAACCCCCCCCCCATCATAAATACATGTTTGATCTCAGTTGAACTTTTACATAAGTGTTATTTGAGACTTGGGGTGACAGGATTTCTTATGAAAGCAGTTACAATAGAAATACTGTAGTTTGCTAACTCTCTTAAAAACTGCAAGAAAGAGCTTCTCGGGGGGTTTTGAAGCACCTGGGCAGATTGATACGCTGTGCACCAAAGAGAACACACAGGCACTTAGTGGAGGCAGGACTTCTGATATATATGCAGAGCAAGCAAGGGCTGTCTCTGACATTCTGGTTTCTTTCCTTCACGAAGAAGCAGTTCATCGTATTAAGAGTTTTGTTTTTTTCAAGTTTAACATTTCATGCTAAACTTTATATCATGCAACCTCTTCCAAGAATGTGGAGACCTTCTTTTTGCAGGACCAAGGCGTGTACACTATATAAAAATGGGTGATTAATGAAATTCAAGTGCTGTGGGGGGTGGTGTCTCAAAAAGCATCTTAAGACCAGGCCTCATTTGTACAGTTGGTAGTAGGCCTGTCAAAGTGGGGGGGGGGGTGAAATACTGTATAAAAATGTAGCATATTAGAAATATTATTTTGGTTGTCTTCATTTTATTCTTCATTTTTTTTTTAATTGCATCAGTGGCAATAAAGGCCAGTGCCTTCCCCCATTCTTACCATCTGTATTCATTATTTCTGTCCCCCGCCTCCAAGCTTTCTGCTCTCCACTCTTTTCCTACTGTGTACTAATGGAGGTGTTTGTCATGAAAGAGTATGTATGTAAAAACTGCATCTGCAAATAGACGCTGTTATCTTAGGGACCTGTGGGAGGAGACAGAAAGATATGGAAACACACCTGTCAGAAAATTGATCATAAATGTTTATAAACTATTCTTCATAGGTAGCATACACGAGTGAATTGTATACTTTTGTAAAAAGAAAAAGAAACCTAAACAAAAGCTACCTCAATATAGGTATGAATACAGCATGGGGGTGTATGTGTAGGGGACCTCTGAGTAACCTCAGAATCCCCTGTGTCTTCTCCACTATATTGAGGCCTTAAGGTGCAATCCTATATGCCAGAGGTAGCCAACATGACCCTCTTTAGTGCTGCTAGGATATAACTTCCACAAGCCCACAGAGATTACAAAGTATGGCAGTAATATCGGGAGGTACCTACATGATTGAGAGTAAGCTCCATTATAAGAACACAAAGCTTGTTTCCACATTATAGAGGCTCTTTGCCATAGTCTGAACTTTCGTTGTCTCTCCACCCTCTTCCCAGTAGTTTCCCCCCTCCACAAAATAAAAGGTTCCTGTGTTTTGGAATGTAGACATCTGACTATTTCTAGAACTTCCTAGTGCTTTCTTCCTATAGAAGGCACAAATTGTCAGTTTTCCTTTTTAAAGTTGCCATATTGGTACTACATGGGACCGTGGGCTTGTGGAGAAATCAACGTGTCTTCTGTGAGACCTCCATCACTTTGGAATTGCAAGCCAATTTTGAAAAAAAATTAGACTTATGTTAGAATAATAATGCCCACAATCCATTTTACCTGCTCTGAATATCAACAGGTTATTTTGGGCATTTTTTTAAGCCAGGTTGTAAACACCTAAGTCACATGTGTTCAGTGCATAATGAATAAGTTCCAATATGTTGTAGGTCAGAAGTTAAGTAAAATATTGTCCATTTCTGGGGGGGGGGGGGAATGAAAAGAGAAAGAAATTGGTCTTACCATTTCATTCTATAAAATGGGGATAAATAATATATTTTTCTGAAGTCAAGACTGTCCCTCGGTTTGTCATCTCTTCTGTGCACACTGGATGTAGTCTATTGGAGGGACTATTATCATTATATTGTCTTCTTAAGGTGTTCATTTCTATCATTTTGTATTGATTGGATGTAATTGCTTTGTGTGAGAGCTGAGCTGAAATTTTCAGGTGACATTTTCCTGAGAAACTTAATGAGATTTCCCCCCAAAAAATGCTTTCAAATGATGATAGGTCTTCAGCATTGTGGACAATACAAAATGCAGATGTTCCTACCACTTACACAAAAACCAAACAATCTTTATGGTGAGCCACACTGCTGAGAACCTGTTAGATAATTTCTCCCTGCCTGGAGAAACTCAGTAAAATTGTGTCCCACCACCACCACTATTTATCCAGCTGCAAATATGGTGGACATTTTTGAAAGGACATTTTTGCACAGTTCTGAGGTGCAATGTTGATTTTGTTAACCTCCTTAAACATTCTAAAGGAAAGGCAGAGAAATAATAATAATAATGTTAATATTTAGAGTTATTATTATTTGTTATAATAATTCTGTAGAAAATAAGAGAATTATTGTTAAATAGATATACTTCTTAAATTGCTCAGCATTACGAATTTTGGTTTGCCAGTGGCTTATAACTTGCCCAATTAAGTAGCATTTATTTGCTAACAGTTAATTAAATTAAGGATCAGCCACAAAAAATAATTAAGTTTCAAGAAAACATACAAAAATGGTAAAATAGCCCTAGAGTGGTTCCTCTTAGTCTATTTTCTCCTGTACCAACAAACTGAAGCAATACTCTGCTCATAAATGTATTTGTGTGGAAGAAGTCCCTTGGACTTAATTATATTACTTGGAAGTAAACTCTTAAGATTTATATGTAAGTCTATCTTTTGAAATTATTGTTGTTGTTGTTGTTTGAATAATGAGGATAAATATAATGTTTCTTAGTTCAGAACAATTTTGTTTTCCAGGGTCTGAGAAGCAGTTATCATGATAACTTTAGTAGGCATGCAATTATATTATGGCTGACTTGTTTCCTATTCATTTTGCAGACTAGAGTTTAGTCTCTAGCCAAGTTTTGTACAAATTATATATTTCCATTGCTCAGCTGGGCTGAAATCCTATGCCTTCTCTTTGGGAGTGAGCTGCACTGAACATGGACTTACTTTTGAGTAAACATGCAGAGGATCAGATTGTTAAACACTGAAGCCTGTCCTACAATTCAGACAACTGAGAAGTACTTGCAGAGGGTTTTATTTATTCCAGAAGCTTTATTTTTTAAAAATTCACATGAATAAATTAAGTCCAATCTATTACGTGAAGTATGGCAGTATTATTTATGTTACTTTACAGATTGGGACATGAGGTTCGGGATGACATGGCCAAGGTCACATAGCATATTAGTTCCTACCAAGAGTGGTTATTTGTTTGATATATGTAAGCAAGACAGCTGGTAGAGGAAAGGATGGGTAGATAATGACATGTTTGAGAGGAGTCCACAGGGCAGTAGTTGGGCATCTGTTTTGTATGTAGAAGGTCTCGGATTCAGTCCCCAGTATTGTCAGAAAGGGATGGGAATTGAAATCAAGGACCCCACTTTCAGGAATATCCACGGTCTGAAACCCTGGAAAACTACTGCTGATCAGTGTAGGCAATAGGGAACTAGATGGACCAATGGTCTAAGTATAAGGAAGCTTTCTATGCAGGGGCAAATGTATCCATCCCTGACTTAAATGCAAAATAAGAGATGACTTTCTCCATGACCTAGGACAAGGAGTCTTTACCCTCCTTTGTATGATTGCGAGTGGTGATTGCAACCTGGCATGAGCACAATCCATGCCTGAAGTGAACGTCCAGCCCTGCCCAACCATTCGGAGACAACACTCCATCCTCCTCTGGCCACCTGGGTTGCTGGGAGGCTTACTGTGGACATATTTAATTACTGTATGTTATCCTCTTGCATGTTATTGTCAGTGTCCTGGTTTTTCCTGTGTATCATGACAGCCTTAAAAAGTCACATTGCATCTATGCATCTATCCTCAGCCAATGAAGTGCAGATTTTATATGAAATAGTATATCTAGGATCTTTCAATCTAGAAGTAAGGTGATGCTACATTTGAATATATTTTCTGGTTCCATTGTGATACTTTCAAAAGAAATATCTGAAACATAAAAATAATGTTGGAACTCACCGAGATGAGTTACATTTATTACTTTCAACCAGTATTGTATTTGAAAATTACATTACTACTGTATCTTTGCTATAGCGTTGCCTGCAAATAGGTGCTCCAGCTTCAGCAGCTTCAGACCTGCTTAAAGTGGACCAATATGAACTAGAAGAATGGTACATGATGGAAATTATTCTTGCAACTAAAAGATGAAGTGTTGCATTTTCTTTCCACCTTTCAAGTGTTGGCTCATGTTCTTGCAGGTCGTTTATATTGCATGAAACTCATTCTGAATTTTGCCTTCACGATGTTGGCAGTTGACAAATACTTGTCCCTTTTGCTTGTTTTTATTTTGGATGCTTTTTTGCTTTGCTGCTGTTGCTTCTGGAAAGTTAAAAGAAAACAAACAAAAACAAAACAAAACACTTCTGCACCATGCAGAATATTAATTCTTACCATGCAAGGAGGAAGAAAATAATGACTCCAGTGCTTGGAGCAGACACGTTGCCATTCCGGTCATTTGGGCGGGTCCAATATTTCCATGCTGGAGTGTAAAAATATTTCCAGGCACTAGAAATAGCCGCTACCTTATGATACTACCTTTCAGAAGCCAAGTGACTTAACAGAAACAGTGATTTTACTGACTGCAGACCAAAAAAAAATATGTCTATAGTAAAAAGTTGCCTATGCTTAGTCATTTGTTTGCTTTAAAGAGTCATGTTACTTCCAAGTGACTCAACTCCTCCTTGCAGTCATTGGGAAATTTAAAGGAAGAAAAAGCTACTGACATTCCTGTAGTATAACAATATTGTCCATTGTAAATTCATGCCAGATAGGAAGCGATGCATTAGCGGTGCATATCTGTCAGTTCCCAGGATGCTTCAGATTTTTGAGGGCAGTTCAAAAGAAATGGTGAAGATGCCAAAGCATAGCATGTCGTGGCAGGCTGGCCTGGTGAGAACTAGGATTTGGAGCTGTTTGTTCTTGAACATGAGCAGTAGGGACAATTGGGGAAGGGAGTTCAATGGCATATAACTTGGTTTGCCTCTTTGGGTAAGAACATATCCACTCTAAAAGATTTCACCGGGGGGGGGGGGATAACAACTTTGTCTGCAGTACATGTGAATTCATACAGAGATGACAGTTTAGGACTGGATGAGCCATTGTACATTGCTTTCCTGTTCCCTTAACCCTCATTTGATCATTTAAATTTTATATCTGTCACCTGGCTTGGTTTGATGGTTATAAAACTTTCAAGGAGCAGCCTTTTCAAAATTCTTAGAGGTCAAAATGAGAAAAAAGTATTTTATTTAAAATCAGTATCTTATTTAGAATAAAAATTGTTGTTGTTGTTTACAAAGTGGCTTACAATAACATTAAAAAAAAATCACTACAAAAGAATGGGCCGAACAAAGGGCAACACTGCATTCAGAGCCCTGCCAGCTTGTTCCAGCTGGGACAGCAGCTTTCCTCTTTTTTCTCCTGGGGTTTTTGGTGTATGTGTATTTGATACTACTTCAATTCCCAATGAGATGGAAAGTATCTTGGCCATCTCTAGGTTGTTATAGGCTGAGGGCCCAATATGATTGTGTGTCAAGGAAGCAAAGCGTTCTGTATGCAGCAAATTCAAGGGCACCCCCCAAAGCACCTACAGAATACCCTGTTTTAGCTGCTACTGCTAGCAGGAACACCCCCAGCTGTAGTGCTTCATCCACCGAGTTATCCAGGGGACCTCTGGGGCAGATGTTCTGCCCTGTCTGTGGAGCTACTCTCTGCTGGGAAAGGGTCACTTCTGCCTTGCCCAAACCCTGTCAGCCAGCTTTTGGCAGCGGTTTAGCGCTGTTCTGTAATACATTAAACTAAGCAAAAACGAAACACAACAGATATGTAAAAGCGACATCCAAAATAAACAGATCAATGAAACTTATAAAAGCTATTTTAAAAACCCTTTACATGTGAACATTAATTTTGTATGAATCAAACATGCCTGTGTCTAACATTGGAGTCAGGCTCATCTTATTAATGCTATATTATTAGTATGTGTTATAGAATTATGCTCTTAACTGCATTCTTGCCTTAATGGTCTGTATCCCACCAACAGAATTTTAACTGCTCTCTTGTTGATTGATTCAGTAAACAGTTATTTTGACTTCTTGGCTTTTCATCATGTCAATGTGGCCTTCTTTCCTTTCAGCTTGGTTCCAAAAGTACTTTCCACTGACAGGAGCCCTATTCACATGAACAGAGTTTACATCCCTGCTGTACTTTGGTATTTTGGCTTGACCATCTCTACTCTCGCCTCCTTATTTGCCTCCTGAATCCCACATTTTAAATTGCTTAATCTACAAATAATGGCTAACTAGATATGGTATTGGATTTGTCCCAGATATTACACATGTACTTTCATTGGCATTGTGAAATGTGTGAAGCCTCAGCATCAGTACTGTCATCAGCCAGTTCAAGGTTGGTTCCACAGTACTGTATAGGAAAGTGCTGTGGCAGGGTGGAACTGGAATTACACTTGTTAAATGGAAGAACAAAATTATCATAAAAATATTTGCTGGTCCTAAAGCCTATGAACTGGTAACGTTATGACCATAGAGATTTCATTTTGATTGTATATGACCACATGCTATTTTTATATGTATTTGAGCATGCATTATCTTAAGTGGGGGAAGGTATCATTGTGGCAGTGTTGATACAACCTGAACTGAACATTTCCGAGTACAAGTTACTCACTAATACTTTGTGCAGCAAGAAGAACAGGTTTGTGAATGAGAAACAACATCATTCAAAACATATGTTTTTCATACATCTAAAAATACTTCTTTAATAGCTTTCAAATGCATGTGACAATAGAAAGTCTAAAATTAATTTTCCAGGGAAAACCTTTTTTGAGGAACACAGATTCAAAGTAGTTCTTTAACTTAAATTTAGATCCACATTAATTAATTTGGAGCCAAAAGTAAGTGTTTGGTGAAATGTTGTGGCTTTTCTGTTCTTAGTGCAAGTTTTCTTCTCTATTTGTTAGTTTAATGTCATATTCCTTCTTACCTTCCAAGTTTCATCTGAATTCTACATTTAAAGTAGTAGATCTCACATGTGTCAGGTGACTCTGATCCAGAGAGTAGTTGTTGTTGTTGTTGTTCAGTCGTTCAGTCGTGTCCGACTCTTCGTGACCCCATGGACCAGAGCACGCCAGGCACGCCTATCCTTCACTGCCTCTCGCAGTTTGGCCAAACTCATGTTAGTAGCTTCGAGAACACTGTCCAACCATCTCATCCTCTGTCGTCCCCTTCTCCTTGTGCCCTCCATCTTTCCCAACATCAGGGTCTTTTCTAGGGAGTCTTCTCTTCTCATGAGGTGGCCAAAGTACTGGAGCCTCAACTTCAGGATCTGTCCTTCTAGTGAGCATTCAGGGCTGATTTCTTTGAGAATGGAAAGGTTTGATCTTCTTGCAGTCCATGGGACTCTCAAGAGTCTCCTCCAGCACCATAATTCAAAAGCATCAATTCTTCGGCGATCAGCCTTCTTTATGGTCCAGCTCTCACTTCCGTACATTACTACTGGGAAAACCATAGCTTTAACTATACGGACCTTTGTCGGCAAGGTGATGTCTCTGCTTTTTAAGATGCTGTCTAGGTTTGTCATTGCTTTTCTCCCAAGAAGCAGGCGTCTTCTAATTTCGTGACTGCTGTCACCATCTGCAGTGATCATGGAACCCAAGAAAGTGAAATCTCTCACTGCCTCCATTTCTTCCCCTTCTATTTGCCAGGGGGTGATGGGACCAGTGGCCATGATCTTAGTTTTTTTGATGTTGAGCTTCAGACCATATTTTGCGCTCTCCTCTTTCACCCTCATTAAAAGGTTCTTTAATTCCTCCTCACTTTCTGCCATCAAGGTAGTATCATCAGCATATCTGAGGTTGTTGATATTTTTTCCGGCAATCTTAATTCCGGTTTGGGATTCATCCAGTCCAGCCTTTCGCATGATGAATTCTGCATATAAGTTAAATAAGCAGGGGGACAATATACAGCCTTGTCGTACTCCTTTCCCAATTTTGAACCAATTAGTTGTTCCATATCCAGTTCTAACTGTAGCTTCTTGTCCCACATAGAGATTTCTCAGGAGACAAATGAGGTGATCCGGCACTCCCATTTCTTTAAGAACTTGCCATAGTTTGCTGTGGTCGACACAGTCAAATGCTTTTGTGTAGTCAATGAAGCAGAAGTAGATGTTTTTCTGGAACTCTCTAGCTTTCTCCATAATCCAGCGCATGTTTGCAATTTGGTCTCTGGTTCCTCTGCCCCTTCGAAATCCAGCTTGCACTTCTGGGAGTTCTCGGTCCACATACTGCTTAAGCCTGCCTTGTAGAATTTTAAGCATAACCTTGCTAGCGTGTGAAATGAGTGCAATTGTGCGGTAGTTGGAGCATTCTTTGGCACTGCCCTTCTTTGGGACTGGGATGTAGACTGATCTTCTCCAATCCTCTGGCCACTGCTGAGTTTTCCAAACTTGC
Organism: Lacerta agilis; assembly: GCF_009819535.1. Lineage (NCBI taxonomy): Eukaryota > Metazoa > Chordata > Lepidosauria > Squamata > Lacertidae > Lacerta > Lacerta agilis. The sequence goes on from NC_046315.1 coordinate 30,167,631, forward strand.
TGGCATATTGAGTGCAGCACCTTAACAGCATCATCTTTTAAAATTTTAAATAGTTCAGCTGGAATATCATCACTTCCACTGGCCTTGTTGTTAGCGAGGCTTTCTAAGGCCCATTTGACTTCACTCTCCAGGATGTCTGGCTCAAGGTCAGCAACCACATTACCTGGGGTGTATGAGACCTCCATATCTTTCTGGTATAATTCCTCTGTGTATTCTTGCCACCTCTTCTTGATGTCTTCTGCTTCTGTTAGGTCCTTTCCTCTTTTGTCCTTAATTGTGGTAATCTTTGTACGAAATCTTCCTTTCATATCTCCAATTTTCTTGAACAAGTCTCTGGTTTTTCCCATTCTGTTATTTTCCTCTATTTCTCTGCATTGCTCGTTTAGAAAGGCCCTCTTGTCTCTCCTTGCTATTCTTTGGAAATCTGCATTCAATTTCCTGTATCTTTCACGATCTCCCTCGCATTTTGCTTGCCTTCTCTCCCCCGTTATTTGTAAGGCCTCATTGGACAGCCACTTTGCTTTCTTGCATTTCTTTTTCATTGGGATGGTTTTCGTTGCTGTCTCCTGTATAATGTTACGAGCCTCCATCCATAGTTCTTCAGGCACTCTATCCACCAAATCTAAATCCTTAAACCTGTTCTTCACTTCAACTGTGTATTCATAAGGAATTTGATTTAGATTGTATCTTACTGGCCCAGTGGTTTTTCCTACTTTCTTCAGTTTAAGCTGGAATTTTGCTATAAGAAGCTGGTGATCTGAGCCACAGTCAGCTCCAGGTCTTGTTTTTGCTGAGTGTATAGAGCTTCTCCATCTTTGGCTGCAGAGAATATAATCAATCTGATTTCGATGTTGCCCATCTGGTGATGTCCATGTGTAGAGTCGTCTCTTGTGTTGTTGGAAAAGAGTGTTTGTGATGACCAGCTTGTTCTCTTGACAGAACTCTATTAGCCTTTGCCCTGCTTCATTTTGAACTCCAAGGCCAAACTTGCCAGTTGTTCCTTTTATCTCTTGACTTCCTACTTTAGCATTCCAATCCCCTATAATGAGAAGAACATCCTTCTTTGGTGTCATTTCTATAAGGTGTTGTAAGTCTTCATAGAATTGATCAATTTCAGTTTCTTCAGCACTGGTAGTTGGTGCATAAACTTGGATTACTGTGATGTTAAAAGGTCTGCCTTGGATTCGTATCGAGATCATTCTATCATTTTTGAAATTGCATCCCAGTACAGCTTTCGCCACTCTTTTGTTGACTATGAGGGCCACTCCATTTCTTTTACGGGATTCCTGCCCACAGTAGTAGATATGATAGTCATCCGAACTGAATTCGCCCATTCCTGTCCATTTTAGTTCACTGATGCCTAGGATGTCAATGTTTATTCTTGCCATCTCATTTTTTACCACATCCAACTTACCAAGGTTCATGGTTCTTACATTCCAGGTTCCTATGCAATACTTTTCTTTACAGCATTGGACTTTCCTTTCGCTTCCAGGCATATCCGCAACTGAGCGTCCTTTCGGCTTTGGCCCAGCCGCTTCATCAGCTCTGGATCTACTTGTACTTGTCCTCCGCTCTTCCCCAGTAGCATGTTGGACGCCTTCCGACCTGAGGGGCTCATCTTCCAGCGTCATATCTTTTATATGCCTGTTGTCTTTGTCCATGGAGTTTTCTTGGCAGGGATACTGGAGTGGCTTGCCAGTTCCTACTCCAGGTGGATCACGTTTGGTCCAAACTCTCTACTATGACCTGTCCATCTTGACCTGTCCATAGCTTCCCTGAGTAATTCAAGCCCCTTCGCCACGACAAGGCAGTGATCCATGAAGGGGCCAGAGAGTAGTAGTGAAGTACAAATTGTCAAAATTGACACAGTTGCAGACCAACTATCTCTGAATCATTTAAAACAATGGCAAGATTCACAGTTGTGTAAAACTCAACAAACCTTTGGATAATTGCTTTAAATTATACATTTGCTCTAATTAAGGTTACCAGATTTCCCCCCCCAATGAATCCAGGGACACTTTTCAACTTCAATTGATTTTGTATGGGGACTGATTTGTAAATCCGGGGACTGTCCCCGGGAAACAGGGATGTCTGGCAACCTTACTCTAAATCAAGATTTTCCACATAGGCAAATGTGTTGGTAATAATTACTGTAATTAATTAATTATTGGTATTGCTCTCACCTCACTTTCTTATGCAGCTTTATTGCATCCTATGATATTAAAATCCTGGGTTTTCTCTCTTCCCTTCTGCACCTCCTCTCTGAATGGCAATATTCTGGATTTTCATTTTGCTATACCTGTGGGCCTGCTACTTTTTCTGTTCTTAAAGAACACACACAGAAATCCTGGCTTGTCTTTTTGCCAATTTACAACTCTTTATGCTTTCTGTTAAATGAATTAAATTAGACGATAAGATAGAATACAACATCCTGTCACAAGATTGTCTTTGTGATTTGTGCAAACAGTTGTGCAAACCATCAAAAGTGGCAGAGGCTCTCAGTCTGTCACAGTTTGGCTAACAACTGGGAACATGGAGTGGATAGATTCAGTTCCTGAGCTGCCAGTTGACTATTCTTACATAGAGCTCTTCCTTTTCTCTCATTTTAGATTCAGTCAGGAATCAGAATGTCCACTCTTGGCCAGCTGAAGTATAGGCAGCTGTGTGGCAGCTGCAGATGACTCAATTCAGCATGACCCCATTGGCAGTCTGTGGCTGCTGGACAGGAGGAAGGTTTCTTGCACTTCCTTCCTCCTAGGGCTGGAAAGCGAGCAGCCTGTGGCCACCCATTAAGTGATTGTTAAACCTGCCGAAGCTAAAGTAGGCTCTGAATTATCTGGAGGAGCTCTGCCGAGCAATGGCAAGATTAGAGAACTCTTGCCTTACAGTGAAACTTTCCCCCTTCTGTTGAGTCATCTTCCTTAGCACAACAGCAGTAAAACAGATATAGTGGAACATATTTAAGACCGAGTACCATGATCATTCAAAAGGGGCAAGATAGCCCAAGAAACTCTACTGGCAGATTGGTGCTTGCTTGCTTGAACTATTTGGGGAGTGTTTGTGTGTGGCCTTTCAGCCTGTATGCCTGAAGTAGCTGGCTTTCATGAAGAAGCTGTGGTCTTCTCCATCCCACCAAGCACAACTCCTATAGACAATATTTCTCCACAAGTTTCATGCCCTGCTATTCCTGCTTTGCAAAAACAAAACAAAACAAAACAAACCCCACAAATGATATAGGGTCACTTTTAGCCCAGTGTGTGATAAGCATTTAGTGTTTAATCAGTTTACCTTGGCATTAACTTTTGTAGGCAACACAGAACATTTTGTCTTGCTTTTCTAGGCAAATATGGTTTCTCCCTCTCTGCCCCACTCCCAGAATTTGTGTCCAAAAAATTTCCAATCATCTATACTTTTAAAAGGCAATTTCCTTTTTCAGTCTCTCACACTTATTCTGGTTCTTTCATTAAAAATCAAGTGTGTTATACTCAGTTTGGTAGGTTCCAGTTTAGTTGCCACAGAAAATAAAAGCTGTAGTGGTAGATGAATATGGGGCATGATTTGACAGCTTCATTTAGGTGCTTGCTAGGACTTGCTCTGGCCCAGCTGTGTTTTTCCTTCTTGTCCCCCCCCCCAATTATCAGCTCTTCCCTATTATAAAATGCTTTTGACTTTTCCCCAAGTTGGTGGTGGTGGTGTGTGTAGTGTATTTTTAAGTCAGCTTATGATGTGGTGACATGTTTCTGTGGATTTAGGCCAATGCTTTAAAGTGTTTTTAATGTAATCTATTTTTTTTTCATCTTGAGTTGCATGCTCTGCCACAGCGGCACCCAAAGTGATATACAACATCAATGGCAATTTAACTGTCAGTTGTTGTTAGCTGCTCTTGGTAGCCAGAATTATTTTAAGAAGATCTGACCCCAAACCACAGCTTGGCTCATTTCTAATATTTGAAATGAAAACTCCTTCCTCTGTCACTCCACTTGTTTTGCTCCACTCAAGTAGAAATGGATATAAAAATAAAATGTTTAAAAGAAGCGTTTTGAAACAAATTCAGACTTGCTGCTTTCGAATATTTGCATATTAGAATTCTATATCTTTTTCGAAAGACCCTGTGCTACTGACAGATTAACAGACTATCAGTTGCCCAAGTTCAAGCTTCACTTCATTTTAAATGGGTAAAATTACTTACTCAAATTACATGACATTTGATTTAGGATCAGAGATAATTTTGATTTTAAAGGTGGATGCAAAAACAACACTCAGCATGAGAAAGAGATAAAGACTGGTGATGATAGGATTATGCTCTTCAGTCCACATATGACTGTTAATTTCAAAATTTAAAATAATTTTATTCTACATTACTTTAGAAACCATTCAGATTTCCAAAGCAAGTAACTCCATTGCTTTTCTTTTTATATGAACTGTCAATCAGATTCTAATTAGTTACAGTTGGCACAGCAGCTCATGGGGATCCAGCTTAAGGGTTTGGCACACTTATAAGAAGAACATAAAACTATTTCTTTGGTGTAGCTTGCAAAATAGTTTTGTTCCTATTTAGGTCAGGGAGATTGTCATATTTTGGGGGTTAGTTTGATTATTAGTTTGCACCACTGTTGGGAAGGATCCAGGTGTCATCCTTACTGATGCTTTAGCACAAGCTACCAACACTATTGAGTCTATAAAATGTATATGGTGCTGTGGTCTAAACCACTGAGTCTCTTGGGCTTGCCGATCAGAAGGTCATTGGTTTGAGTCACCGCCACGGAGTGAGCTTCTGTTGCTCTGTCCCAGCTCCTGCCAACCTAACAGTTTGAAAGCATGCCAGTGCAAGTAGATAAATAGGTACTGCTGTTGCGGGAAGGTAAACGGCATTTTCATGGACTCTGGCTTCTGTCACAGTGTTCCGTTGTACCAGAAGTGTTTTAGTCATGCTGGCCACATGACCCGGAAAGCTGTCTGGGGACAAACACCAGCTCCCTCGGTCTGAAAGTGAGATCATGCTCTTCTGGAGTTTATTATACAGCGGAATGGAGCAGCCAAGCATACTAAGACTCAAATTCTAGACATTAAGAAAGCGGACTTCAGAAAATTTAGGGAAATGCTGGGTGTGATCCCATGGTCAGTAATACTAAAAGGGAAGGGAGTTCATGATGGATGGGAGTTTGTTAAAAGGGAGATATTAAAAGCACAACTTCAAGCAGTACCAATGAGACGAAAACATGGAAGGTGCCTAAAGAAGCCAGGGTGGCTATCTAAAGAACTTTTAACTGATTTAAGATTTAAAAGGGATATGTACAAAAAATGGAAAAAGGGGGAAATCACCAGAGAGGAATTCAAACAAATAGCCAGCACGTGTAGAGACAAAGTCAGAAAAGCTAAAGCACAGAGTGAACTCAGGCTTGCTAGAGAGGTTAAAAGCAACAAAAAGGGCTTTTATGGGTATGTCCGTAGCAAAAGGAAGAACAATGAAACAGTGGGGTCACTTAGAGGAGAAGATGGTGAAATGCGAACAGGAGATAGAGAAAGGGCAGAACTCCTCAATGCCTTCTTTGCCTCGGTCTTCTCCAAAAAAGAAAACAATGCCCAACCTGAAGAATATGGAGCAGATGATTCAGCAGGGGAAACACAGCCCAGAATAAGTAAGGAGGCAATACAAGAATACTTGGCTAGTTTAGATGTATTCAAGTCTCCAGGGCCAGATGAACTACATCCAAGAGTATTAAAAGAACTGGCAGAGGTGATTTCAGAACCACTGGCAGTAATCTTTGAGAATTCCTGGAGAACAGGCGAAGTGCCAGCAGACTGGAGGAGGGCAAATGTTGTCCCTATTTTCAAAAAGGGGAAAAGAGAAGACCCAAACAATTACCGTCCAGTCAGCCTGACATCAATACCAGGAAAGATTCTAGAGCAGATCATTAAGCAAACGGTCTGTGAGCACCTAGAAAGGAACGCTGTGATCACTAAAAGTCAGCATGGGTTTCTGAAAAATAAGTCATGTCAGACCAATCTGATCTCATTTTTTGACAGAATTACAAGCCTGGTAGATGAAGGGAACGCTGTGGATGTAGCCTATCTTGATTTCAGCAAGGCCTTTGACAAGGTGCCCCATGATGTTCTTGTAAAGAAGCTGGTAAAATGTGGGCTGGACAAGGCTACCATTCAGTGGATTTGTAACTGGCTGACTGACCGAACACAAAGGGTACTCATTAACGGCTCCTCTTCATCCTGGAGAGAAGTGACTAGTGGGGTGCCACAGGGTTCTGTCTTGGGCCCAGTCTTATTCAACATCTTTATCAATGACTTGGATGATGGGCTTGAGAGCATCCTGATCAAGTTTGCAGATGACACCAAATTGGGAGGGGTGGCTAATACCCCTGAGGACAGGATCACAATTCAAAATGACCTTAACAGATTAGAGAACTGGGCCAAAGCAAACAAGATGAATTTTAACAGGGATAAATGTAAAGTACTACACTTGGGCAAAAAAAATGAAAGGCACAAATACAGGATGGGTGACACCTGGCTTGAGAGCAGTACATGTGAAAAGGATCTAGGAGTCTTGGTAGACCATAAACTTGACATGAGTCAATAGTGTGATGCAGCAGCTAAAAAAGCCAATGCAATTCTGGGCTGCATCAATAGGAGTATAGCATCTAGATCAAGGGAAGTAATAGTACCACTGTATTCCGCTCTGGTCAGACCTCACCTGGAATACTGTGTCCAGTTCTGGGCACCACAGTTCAAGAAGGATACTGACAAGCTGGAACGTGTCCAGAGGAGGGCAACCAAAATGGTCAAAGGCCTGGAAACGATGCCTTATGAGGAACGGCTTAGGGAGCTGGGTATGTTTAGCCTGGAGAAGAGAAGGTTAAGGGGTGATATGATAGCCATGTTCAAATATATCAAAGGATGTCATATAGAGGAGGGTGAAAGGTTGTTTTCTGCTGCTCCAGGGAAGCGGACACGGGGCAATGGATTCAAACTACAAGAAAGAAGATTCCACCTAAACATTAGGAAGAACTTCCTGACAGTAAGAGCTGTCCGACAGTGGAATTTGCTGCCCAGGAGTGTGGTGGAGTCTCCTTCTTTGGAGGTCTTTAAGCGGAGGCTTGACAGCCATCTGTCAGGAATGCTTTGATGGTGTTTCCTGCTTGGCAGGGGGTTGGACTGTATGGCCCTTGTGGTCTCTTCCAACTGTGATTCTATGATGCTATGAACCCCATAGTCGCCTTTGACTGGACTTAACCGTCCAGTGGTCCTTTACCTTTTATACGGCCCCAGACATGTTCTGTAAGGACAGCTAAAGAGTATTTATGCAGACAGATAGATATCACGGGGCAGGGTGAGATTCTGAAGGCAGACAGAATAGCCTTGGAATAGGGCAAAAGTGTATGGAATGCTGTTGGGATTTACAGCCTGCATGATGGCAGCTAAAACAGCAATGGATTCTGCAAGGGTGGCCCCAGTCCTAAATATGTTTATTTGAAAAAGAGTGTCACTGAAGACATTAAGATTTAATCCCAAGCACTTTTTAAAAAAGCAGTAGCTGATGAAATTGTGCTGCTTCATGCATGGCATTTTCCCTAGAAGTGTGTATTCTGATGCTAGCCACAAGCTTCCCAGTGAGCAGACAACTGTATATATGTGAGCAGACATATATGATATTCTCTGATGATTTTTTGCAAATGCTATTGCAAGGGAGAAAAATACAATTGCAAATGACCTGTTTGAAACTAATATAAGCTAAAGAAATCTTAACAAATGACTGTTTCTTGATGCTTGAAAAACAAAAACAAAAAAAACAGGAAGAGAAATTTGAGCTGGATGCACATCTTGGTTCTCCAAAGAGAAACTGTTTAAATAATGTATATTCTGTAGAGGAGTAGGGGTTGCCTGAAGCCTGTTTATTAGTTAATAACCTCCTCCTACCTCCCAGCACTAATCTTGTAAAGATCCTGATTTAATAAATCCAAGAAATTATTAAATAAACTAAGTATTTTATATTACTTGTCCTCTTTGAATCCAAATTGCAATACAACAGAATTACATTTTATAAATAACACCTTTCGTACTAGCACCACAGGGCATGGTACAAAAGAATCTAAATAGAACATGAATGCTGTAATCAAATGCAGACCCCAGGAAGGCAGATTGAAAAGGCATGTTGCTGGTTAGAGCAACAGACAGGGTAAGTATAGAGGGTCACAGCAGAAAAGTTGGTTTCAAATACAAGTGCACAATAGAATGAAAATTGTTTGCTTTCCTATTCCAAAACATGACTGATGGCTCTCATCTAAATGACCCAGTTTTATATATACAATGGTTTAGGAAAGGGAGTTCAGGGACATAGGGTAGCCTTTGTATTTTTCTCCTTCATTTTCTTTCTTCCTACCTTTAAATTATAAGTGAACAGGGGGCTTTTTCTTCATGGGTAGAGAAATCGTATCTTCTTGATGGTGATTGTGGGATTCCTTTGTAGAGCTTATTCCAAATCCTAACTGGCCCATTTTGGCCAGGGCAGGAGATGGAGGGCAGCTTTCCCCCTTCCCTTTTTTGCCACATGCCTTTTCTAACATGGCTCAGTAGGTAGAGCATAACTCTTAATTTCATCATGGAACCCAAGGTAGTATTCATAGGGTTTCCAGAAAGTTTCCCATTCAAACACTAAACAGGCCCAGGCATGTGCCTTCAGACCATATCCTGTTAACTGTTTGCCACGTGAAGGAGTGCAGCAAATCATTAAAAAGGTGAGGTAGCATATTTCATTTAAAATGCAAATATTTCATCTTGGCGCTATAAATGTCTTGATAATAATGCAAAGCTCTTCCACGCTCTCTGTATCTGTATTCTTTATCTGGTAGGTAAAGTCCCTAGCTCATTTTGTTTCTGTTGGTTATACCAGAAAAAAAGAACATTCTGCGTGTTCAATATTCTTAAAACATATTTTTCAAGGAAGTAGACAGGGCAGACTTAAATTTATCCTACGGTATTAACACTTTATCCTATTCTTTGACACATAGAAAACCATCTCTACCAAATATTTCTATTAGGTTCTACTCGCTAATGGCTCCCTTGCCCTGGTTACTATGAAAGTTTTCTGTAGCCTTGAGTTGTGGTAATGTGGTATTATTGCTGTCATTCAGTTCTATGAGGTGAAAAAAAGTGCTTGTTATAATAAAAAGAGGCTCTAATTGTTGGGTCATGAGTTAGTGCAGCGCAGAGTGTTTCATTGTGAAATATTCCCAAATCTGTTTTTTGCTATGTAATTTTATATTCATTTTGGGTCAGATTAAGGGGACTACTGGTAGAGCATATCCTTTGCATGCAAGAAGAGCCCCAGTTTCACTTCCCAGCATTTGCACTTAAAAGGGTCACATCAGGCTGCAGCAGAGGAAGAGAAAGGAAGCAGGGATATCACGTCAATTCTTTTGAGGCACCAGCTGCCTTTGGTTCTCCCAGATCCACCACTTTGCAGCAGCCATTTGAACAGGTTGTAGCAGAGAGAGAGAAGACGAGCAAGACTGTTTCACGGGCTCAACTGAGAAACCAGGTGCATTTAGCTTTCCTCGAGCAAGCTGCAGCAAAGAGAAAGAAAGGAGGCATGGAGTGGTTTGCTTTTCATTGATCTATAAGCTGCTCTAGAACTTTTTCAGCTAAAAAGTGGGATACAGATGTGTCAAAATGAATAGCCAGTGGTGTACATGCCTGAAAGACCCTGTAAAGCTGCCACCAGCCAGAGGAGACAGCAACGAGCCCTATCAATGAGTAGTTTGACTTGGGATAAGTCAGCTTCCTATGTTCATGCAACAAACCATTAATGTGTAATAGAAAGTATATACCAAAGGTACTTAGTACAGTATTTATTTATTTCAGTTAATAACCAGTTGGGAAGGAGGGAAGAAAACAAAATATTATTTATTGATTTTGGAACCCAGCACACCTTAACAGAAAGCTTTATGAGGCAGCTCAAATACAGTGGTACCTCTGGTTACAGGTTTAATTCGTTTCAGGGTGCCCTGTGCACCCTGAAAAATCCGTAACTAGAGGTGCCACATCTGCGCACAGCTCGCAGAGCACTTCTGCACATGCGCGAGTGGTGAAACCCTGAAGTATACACTTCCAGGTTTGCCACGGCCGTAACCCAAATATTCCTTAACCTGGAGGTTACGCAACATGAGGTACCACTGTATATGAAATAAGAAAAGGGCCCATAACAAAAAATTAAGAAAAGCAGCATCAAATCATGTTAAAAGCAGCAATTCTGGGTGCTTTCCAGAATGCATTAAAGAAAGCACACAATGAAGATTTCGAGGGAGAGCATTCCAGAGACAAGGTGCTAGGCACAAGAAGTCCCTGTCCCTTCTTACGATTCGAACTACCCTACATAGTCATTGGAGTACTCTGAGCAGGACCCTGTGTGTGGCCTCAGTGCTGCTGTAAATTAGATATAGGAATGCTTTGCAGTGATGTGGAGATTATATGTGGGGTAGCAGTGACCATATTCCATGCAGAAAAACAGCCTGCAGTACAGAGCATCTGTCATGTGGATGTAATTCCAAGGAGCCCCCACCTGGTAACCATTGTGTGTGCAATGAACATATGTGGTGGTTCTTACCTCCTGCTGATTACGATAGTTTCTCTGGGAAGGTGAAATTATGGGCAGCTAAGTGCAGCAGAATTTGCACAGCCGCTTGAAACATAAGCACAGTCAGTGCACTGCATATATCCAAAGGGCAAATGATTATCAGTTCCCAGTTTAATAGGACAGATCTATCATGTATCATAAATATTGATGAAGAACGCATGATGCTGCAGGTGACACAAATATTAAACTATTTACAGTAGTTTTCAAAAAGGTGTGCAAGTTTTAAAGGGCAGAATTTTCAATAGTTACTCACTATTGTCTCTGGCCATTAAGATGCCATGTATCCACATGGTGATCATGTGAAGAAAGGAAATAGGTCTCATTTTGTAAATGAGGAACTGGAAGACATAAGGCACTTAGCTCTGGAGTTGTCCTGTTCAAACCAATGGTACTCAATTCAGAATCAATAATAATAATAATAATAATAATAATAATAATAATAATAATAGATTATGGGTGGCAAATCACGAGTTTTCTTGAGGGAAGTGGGAAACTGGTTGGGGAGAATTTACCCCCAACCCTCAGGCAAGAAAGGGCAATACTTTATATGCACAATACTGTTTTTCTGTTGACTGTAAAAGGGTAGAATATATTGAAAAAGCATTTGTAAAATGAGCCCCCCCCCCCCGGGTTGAAAAAATTCCAACCCAGCAGAGTGCATGCTAAATTACTACAATCTGAAATTGAAGATTGAGAGAAATCTTGACCATATACGAAGGGGTATCTTTATGATAAGTGACTCTTTCTGTGGCCTTGTATATTACACATACATCTCACATATGTTTTTAAAACTGTCTCCAAAGCAAATACAGTACCCAGCGTTGAGCTGTTTTATGGCTTGTTGATTACTTTTACTTAATTAGGTATGAGCAAACTGGTCTAATGTTGAAGAACAAATCCCCTGAACCAGTGTGCAAACAGTGCAGATAAGGGGGAGAAGATAGGGCCTTCTAAAGCAGTCTGCTGTTTTAAAGGTAGATGAAATATTTAGTGGCACCAGCAGGAGAAAATGAAATATGAGATCTTGCATCCCAAGTTATTTGTGACCTGTTAAAAGACAAGCTGCAAAGCACCTTCACCAAATTAAAACTTTGAAGAAGGGCACAAATGGGAAATGTCAGCACACTGAAGGAACGTGATTGCCCTCCTGTCTCTTATTATTATGTGAATGTGGCTGCAGCACCATAGGTGATAGCAGAAGAAATGACATGATTCCGATTCTCTTTTTAGCATGTTGGAATCCCAAAGAGGGAAACAATATCTGTCTTTCCCCTTTTCCTTTAATTGTCATCCTGGAAAGCTATCTAGGTTTGCTTAGCCAGCATGGTGTAGTGGTTAAGAGCAGTAGACTTGTAATCTGGTGAACCGGGTTCGCTTCCCCGCTCCTCCACATGCAGCTGCTGGGTGACCTTGGGCTAGTCACACTTCTCTGAAGTCTGTCAGTCTCACTCACCTCACAGAGTGTTTGTTGTTGGGGAGGAAGGGATAGGAGATTGTTAGCCACTTTGAGCCTCCTTAAGGGGAGTGAAAGGCGGGATATCAAGTCCAAACTCCACCTCCTCCTCCTCCTCCTCCACCTCTTCTTCAAACTCTGCACTGCTCTGATTGTGCTCACTTTCTGTGGCAGCCCCATCTATGACACATTTATTTGGAAATAAATCTCATTATTACTGTTTGCAGGTAAGGGTACTTCCAACTGAGCATGTTGGTAGGAGATCATCAGTCTGAATCAAAATACCAATTACTCATGAGCCACACGTTTGGAAGTAGAGGTCACTATGCCAATCACTGCTAGTTTAGGTGGACTAATTGGATAGGCACAAAAGGTCAACACCACCAGTGTGGTATAGTGGTTAGAGTGTTGGACTAAGACCAAGGAAACCAGGGTTCAAATTACTGCTTGGCCACAAAGCCCACTGGGTGATATTGGGCCAGTCACTATCTCTCAACCTAACCTCCCTCACCGAATTGTGAAGATAAAATGGATTTTGGGGTGGGGGTGGGGAAAGGAGAACCATGTAAGCTTCATGGAGCTCTTTGGAGGAAAGGTATAAATAATAACTTAATGATGGCCTCAAAACAGTTCCATAAATTTTTTCTTAATTTTGTCCATGAATGATTTGAGATGCATTTGCTGGTTACCTGCTAGCATAGAGTGCTTCCAGGCTCATGTTTACTCTGAGAGTAGGTCTCATGTTTCTTCAGCATCCACACAGCACCATTGGCATAAAAATGCCATCTCACATTTCTTTCCTATTTAATCTGGATTTGCCAGGAATATCTGATAAGTACAAATACCCTATTGCCAATGGCTTGATCCATAGCTGAAAATATACTGTATCTGCTTAGAAACACAGTTTCCATAACTTTCTTAGCTCCAAACAATAAGACAGCAATTGCAATAATGCCATGGTTGGACCAGCATATCATAAAATTCCAGACACAAGTTTTCTTACTTTTAAAAAAACATTTCTTCACGCTTTGGAACTTCAGAACAATAGAAAAAGGTGGCATACATGTTGCCTTCTTAGTATGATGTTAACTTGGTTGAGCATCATAAGTACAAGAAGGACACAGATATAGGCAAAATGTTAATTAAATAGTTGGGCACCAAAATCTGAAGAAGGGTTGAAAATAATTAGAAAACCTGCTTCCATTCTTTCAAAGTCTGGCTGACCCAATAGTTGCTGGTATCTCACTGCCTGATATTCCTCCTTCTGTTTATACATGCTCTGTAATAGTAAATAATAAATACTCAGAATGTCAAGGCTGTTAATTTAATTTTGTAGTGTTTATGTATATTATACACAAAGGGCCAAATTATATTTATACCCATACAAGAATTATTATTGAGGCATTGTAAGTTCAAAATCCACTTAGCCTAATATGAACTTTCATTTGGTAGCATTGGCTCTATTTCTGAGTTCTGAGGTTAAAAATATTTTCTCAAAACTCAATTTCTCCTACTTTAGGTTCTTACTCATTCTTCCCTCCAGTGCTTTTTAAAGAACAATCATCAGTTTTTATTTCAGTGAAGTAAAACTTGACTTGCTTGCACTGTATATAAATTGTCTCCTAAATTCAGAAACATAATGATCCCAATCCAGCTAAAGTTAATTGTGCTCATGGCCCATTAAGAACAATAGTATTTGTTAGCCATTACTCGCTCTTTCCAGTGTTTCCATGGGATAGTCAAGATTAACTTTTACTTTATCAGGGTGGTATCAAACAAAGGGTAAAGATGAAATCTCAGCACCTAAATTCTCTAAGGCTGTGCTCTCCTTTTGCTATGGATACCTTTATCTCATGCAGCCTAAGGATGCTTTCAAGCTGCTTGGGAGGAGGGGACTAACCACCTTGCTCCTTGAGAATGTGAGAATTTTAAGTTGCTTACGGTATTATTATGTTTATGTTTACTTATAGGGGACTCAAGGCAGGGACTCAAGGCAGCTTAGCACTAAAAATAATAATTAGAAAACAGTTAAACATTAATAGAATATATGATCTGTTGTGTATTAAGTAAGATATTCTGTCAGCCGGGTAGAGTACTGTCAAAGCATATAGATCAGTACAAGAAAAACATCACAGCACCAGCCCTTTCCTTAAAAATGGTCAGGGTACAGTAGCATTTATTTGGACTCGCTGATGGTAGTCTAACAGTTCTGCAGATAGCTCAGCCCACACTGGGTGACACGTTGCTCATATTAAGGGCACATACTAGGAACAGTAATTATATAAGGTCAGGTGAGTTCCTCAGATTACCTGTTCTGTGCTTGAAAGTGCCCTACTACCGTCTGTGAAGGTGGTGCTGCAGAGCGGTGGAAGTCAGCCCGGCACTTCATTCTGCTTGCAAACTACCCACGGGAAAAAAGTGGTTGGTCCCTGTTGTCCCCAGTAGAAGATCACCCCCGCAGCAGCAGCTTTTAGCGTCCTGCCCTACATTCTCCATATCTCTGACCTCCTACGTATTGTGTACCCCCTTTGCATGATCTAAAACCAGTACCATCTGCACAATTCTTCCAAAGCAGTTGACATTTAACTACTGTGCTTAGCCTATACTTACCCCTGTATTCAAGCCATTATGAATTGTGACCAAAAAACTGATACATTTATAAAAAAAAATTCCCTGAGTGGACGGATTTGGAGATAGGAAGGGGGAGGGCCGTTATCAATACTATCAATACTTTCTATAGTTATCTGTCCTCTCCTGTCCCTTGCCTTGGACTTCACAAGTCATAGATTGGCAAAGTGGAACTTAAATATATTCATTGCTTGTGTGATTATTAGTGCTAAAGCAATTAAGTTAGTAGGCTGTTGAATTTGGACAGTTTGTTTTCCTACTGAAAACTGTATGAACCTCCCAGCATTGTTTGTTTTTATAGTTTCTTCCTTTCTCTGTCTCTCATATACACACTCTTTCTTTCCATCTCTCTCTCTCTCTCTCTCTCTCTCTCTCTCTCTCTCTCTCTCTCTCTCTCCCCCCCCCCCCCCCCCCCCGCTCTGAATTTCAGAGACGCCGTTTCGAGAGACACGGTTGCGTCTCTGGTGTTGTATAAAATGCTCCATCAAGAGGCAATAATGTACATTCCTCTGGCAGGACAGAATGGGCTTTGCTTTTTTCTGTTTATTTATAAGACATTTCCTCTAAGTTAGTGGAAGTTTGATCGTTAAGAGGCTCCAGTGATTTTCCTTCCCACCTCTCCCCTCCCTAAGTTCTCTGCCTCAGCACTCCCTGTGGATCCTTGTGAACTCAAAAAGCTGAGGCAGGCGTAGCAGCCAAGCCTTGTCACTCTCGAGAGACAGAGAGGCTCCTTCGTCATCACTTGGAACAGGAACTACAACCGTGGTGGTGAGTGATGAGGATTCAGATATTGTGATGTGGCTGCTGCTATTGGTGCTTCTGAAGCAAAGCAGGAAATAAAATATTTGTTTTGTTTTCTTATCACACTAGAGGCTGAAGATTTTAGCAGCTTTTACAGAGCTGAGAAAGCTTTACTCTACATTAATTGCTAGTGACAGACCAATCAATATTGTTTAGGTTGACTTTAGCTTGCAATGGTGGGTTTTCCTGCTGTCACCAGTGGGTGTCAGCCTTGGCAGTAGCTAACAAGGTGCTTGTAGGAGACATGAGTGTGCTGTTGGAAGGGGTCGGGAAGAAGAGAAAATGTTAAATCCTTCACTTGGATTCTTTGTCTGGCAACTTTTCATGACTGTGTTTCTGAGCATTTACATTATGCTCTGAATACCTGATTGCCCAGCCAAGCAGAAAAGGAACTCTCCAGTGAATGCATAGTAAAAGAAAATGCTTCTATAAAAGCAACCTTTGGGAATAGGAGGGAAAAAAGTAGTTCGTTTATAGATCGGAGTTCCATTTTTATTTTATTTTTTGCATATGAAGGTTTTTTGGTTTTTTTAAATTAACTCTTCACCCTTCTGTTCTTTTTCCTTATAAGATGATATGAATAATTTACACGTGAGGCTTTGTGGGAATCTTCTATGCAGACGCATGCTTGGCACCTGTATTTCTCCCTGCAGGTGCAAAAGCAGATGGAGGAAGGGATTTTGAGTAGGAAAAGGTGAGAGGGTTGAACAGCCGCTTCCCCTTTTGCCTGCTCATCCAATCAAGTTTGCCACCTTCCGTGCTTGCTTTATTATTATTATTCTTAAACACACACATTTTGAGTCTGATACATGTGCTAGTTTTGCAACATCTAGTTTGGCCCATAAAAACATGTTCAGACCTATAAACGTTGTGAAAACTTAGAGAGACATTGCCAAATCTTAAAAAATAAAATACATGGAGTGATTTAATTAAAATGCTTATTCAGAGGCCAAGCAATTAAAAACCTATTGCTACATAGAAAGCTGCCTTATGTCAGCTAGTCCAGTTAGCTCAGCATTGTTTACTCTGACTGGCAGCAGATCTCCAGGATTTTTTCTCATTGCCACCTGGAGATGTTGGAGATTGAACCTGGGACCCTCTGCACGCAAAGCAAATTCACACCAGTGTTTGCAAATGTGGAACAGGCAGGACAAATTACATGTTATATTTAGCTAAGAGGGGGGAAATACAGTTAAGAATTACAGAATGGATTGGCAGCAGTAACTTTAACCCACTTTATTTTGAAAGGGAACACCTACAGTCTTTAAATATTTTTAAATATATATATTTAATCACCTTGAACTAATGAGACAGAGTAGACTGTACTAGCTAGGTGAATGAATGGTCTTACTCTAAATATGAAGCACTTCTTCTGTCCAGAAAATACTTCTGAATGGATCATTTTCCTGGAAATCATTCCACACCATGATGTCTACAAAACGAACTCAGAGACAAGGCGGTACCACCCAAATTCAAAAACAGTTATTAGTTAATATATGTAAAACCTATCACCTATACAGTATGGTTTTGCTATGTAAAAAATATTATAGATGTCACCAGTGCTTTTTTTCTGGAGGGACGCGGGGTACACATACCCCTAAACATTTTGTGAATAAGTTTGGCCTCATTGAGGGGCAGTATTTCAATAAGAGTAGGAAAATGAGAGTACCCTAAACATTTTTTTTTGGGGGGGGGAGCACTGGATGTCACTCAGCACAATGAGTGTAACTGCTTCTTAATGTGGATTATGCCCTAATTGCCACCAAGGAAATAGTAAACTAATTCTAAGTACCGGTAGTATACACCATTTTTATTGATGCGAACTTTAATCAGTATACAAATGCTAATTTTATGGAAATTCTGAGTTCCACAGCTAAATAATGCTTTGTGAATGATGAAAGAGGCTCTTGAGAGAGTTCAAGGGTTTCTCTACTAGTGCTGAAAAGTGTATACATCAGATAGTGGAAACAGTACGGTACATATTTTCTGGCAAATGACACATTGTTTATTTCCAATAGGAATCAGTAGGGTTTTGGGGATTTTTATAATGATTTATGACCTCCTGTCTTTTAGCATTGTGCTATCTGTAGGTGAAGACACTCAAAACATGTTAGGTATACAGATTTGGTGTGAACTCTCATTCACTGTCTTGAAACAAATGCCCTGAAATGTAGTGAATGTGTGCTCCTTCAAAACACTTCCATCAAACTGAAAATGTTGCTTCTCTCTTTCCCTAAGTTATTAATGAGCATGGAAACAAGTAGCATTGAATCTGCATCATGAAAATAGGCTATTATTGTGCTGTTTTGTTCAACCATCTGAGGTTTACTGTTTCTCCCTGCCATTTTTGTAGCCAGTGAGCCCAGAAAGGTAGTATTTTTTCCATTTTCCAAATATATTTCATATTATGCTAATGGAAAATGTTTGGCATGCTCATTTTTTTTAAGAAACCAAACAAAATTGAGATTTTTAAATGAATAGTTCAATTTGCGGGTTTGGTCCCATGAAAAGATTTGGGGGGAGTTAATTCAAAGGCAGGTTTCGGTCTGCCATCTTGATTCAAATTGGTGTCTGTCGCCCCAGCAGTGATGAAGACCACTGCTCTCACATTGGGAACCCTCATGCTGAGTTTGGCAACAATCTCTCAAGAGGCCACCAAACCTATGCCCCCAAACAGGTGCAGTCAGGCCAAGTCACATTTCTGCCATCATTTGGTTCTCAACGGGTGTGGCATGAGAGGATAGCAAGTGTGGTGGTAAGATTCAAGGACCAAAAATAAAAAATAACACATTTCATTGTAGTATAGTATAGTATAGTATAGTATAGTATAGTATAGTATAGTATAGTATAGTATCAAAACCTTTTTAAAAGGGGGGGGGTGGAATATGTAGCTGAATTGTTTTATACTTTCTGGATGTCCCATGATCATATTACAAAGTATTGGTGTTCTATGTTAGAAATCAAGCATTGCTAGGGATTGTTTCTTTTTGTTTTCCAACGTATTTCTTATCAATAAAAAATTCAGTGTGACACAAGCAAATTTAAAGTTTGGTCTAAAACTCCTTACAGGGTATGTATGTATGTATGTATGTATGTATGTATTTATTTATTTAAAGGTAGACACCACTTTATTGTAAAAAACCTCAAAGTGGTTTACAAAAAGATAAAACAATAAAAGTAACAAAACATACAAAAGTTAAAATACTAACGCAGATTAACAACTTTCTCAGCATCTGGGTAGGCTTGTCTGAACAAGAAGGGCTTTAGCAAGCACTCAATAGGCAGGGAGTCCCAAAGTGCAGGTGTTGCCACAATAAACAATCAGTTTCTTACAAATGCAGACTATGGCACCTGTAGCAGTGCCAATTCCACCAATCAAAGCAGTTGATTGAGAACATGTGGGGTAAGGCAAGTAGACTGGTCTCAAGTTGTTAAGGGAATTATGAGGATAAAAAGGGGAGAAGACCATGTATACTGTCTTGAGTACTTGAGGAACAAGTGGGAGATAAAACCTATTATGCCAGCTTGGGCAAGTATATGGCAGTGAAACTATTTTGCTCTTTTTATCTTCTTTTGTATAATCATATGTTTATTGTGTGTGTGTGTGTTTTAACAAGCTTAACTTCTTCCATTAACTTCTGGTGTGTATGCGGGGATTGTTTTTTCTTTTTTAAGAGCAGCCTTACATGCTGAATCATAAGCTGCCTTGAAACTCCCCTGAATTCAGGGGAGATCCTCATAATGCTTTAATGACTGGTACTATAAAATAGGCTAATAAATGCATCTAATAAGATACCCCCATAGATGTATTATTTGCTTTTATTTTCCTCTCTGCATGTCCTAGGATTTTCTATTATGATCCCATGCTAGCGTGGGGTAACGCTGATGGCAAAACAAAGTCAGTGCAAATTACAGAGGAGCTGTGTTGCTGAAGGGTTGTGGCAGTATACTACAGGGCACATGTCTCGAGTTCACTAAAACACGGGTATCATGCATGCCTTACGTCATTAGATGTGCTTTCCAGGAAATAAGAAGCACAATCATATATTGGGGGAGAACGTTCTTACGATACACTCTGCCTTAGCAGACTGCCATGCAATTTCTCCCGGCCGTGTATATTACACAGTAAAAAACAGAAACCCTGCTGCATATCAGAAGGTTGTAATTTCATTTAGGTATTCTATTGGCATGGTAAACTGCGAGAGCACAGCTCAAGTGGCTATTTAAATCATAGGAGTTTTAAGCTGAAAATACTGCCTAGCAGTAATTGCCCTTTTCTTCCGGGTTGCATTGCCCATAGGCATGTACTTAAAGTTTTCCACTGTCTTCCTATAAATAATGAATGGCTTTAGTAGGCAGAGTGGTGTGATTCTCCAAAATGCCACCCATACAAACAGGGTGAAGGAAGTGATCATTAAAAAAAGGTGGGACTTGGGGTGCTTTCAGATTGGGTCTTAATTGGCAAATAGTGAAACAAGTTGATGGTAATAGATTTGTTTGCTTTTTTGAAGAACTTGCTGGATTTCCATTGGAAACAGGCTGCCATTTTATTCCCAATGACATCATATAGATGCTTCCAAAAGCTTGCATGCATGAGGAGTGCTGATCCCACAATAAACACCTACCTGGAAACAGCCTAATAAAGCAAATATTCATGCACAATCTGAAATCCTGACAAAAGAAGCTTGCGTTCAGGAAAAGAAGTTGCTATTATTGGTTCCTCTTAGGGAAAGTGCTAACATCCAAGGCACCTTTTCTACTTGTAAGTTACAGATATATAACCTTTCCAATGAGTAGATAGATACCATTATCTGATCCACGTGTAAGGTTTCTGATCCTTCATTCCATCATTTGGAGGATTGGGAGCACACATTCCCCCTGCTCTCACACCACACACTTAGCTTAATAAGTAACTTCCTGGTTAATCAGTAACTTCCTGGTTTGATTAGTGTAACATCCAAACTGGAAAAATGTGGTTTGCCCATAACCATAGTGGGAGTGTGTGAACACAGAGCTATTTTCTGATCCTCAAAAACAGTTTTATGGCAGCCTTCATATCCATCCATACATTTACCATCTTGTGCCACAAAATGATGTAGCTGTTAAGTCCTGCTGAGTTTTCCTGTGACTCAATGATTAATATAAGCTGTGACCAGTGTATGGTCCGGCTCAGGGGTGTAGCAATGGGGGGCATAGGGGGCAGACTGCCCCATGTTCAATAATGGAGGGGTGACAAATTATCAAGGAACAATTACTGCCCTACTAGGGCGGTTCATAAAAAACATTTTTTAAAATGCCTGCTCCAAAGGACTTATCTTACTATACTAGGGATTATATAGCTATATATGAAATTTCATGCATATCGGTTAATATCTTGAACCTCCTCCACCAAAATAGCTGTTTACTTGGCTGTTTTCCTATGTCATGAAGGCTGAAATTTCAGTTCAGTGGAGCACTTACTGTTCCCAACCCTAACCCTGTGGAAAGCCATCTAATTAGACTTTAATTTGATTTTGAGATGTTTTTAGGAGGTAATTTAATTATTGTTTGATTTTATACCAATGTTATGTATCTGATGTTAGCCACCCCGAGGCTGACTTCAGCCAGGGAGGGCTGGATATAAATAAAAAGTTATTTTTATTATTACTTGTTATTATTCCTTTGTAAGAAAATATGAAATAACGTAAAACCATTTTTGCAGGGGGAGAGAATCAATGGGGGGCTGTGACAAGAAATTTTCCGCACTGGGTACCACCTGACCTTCCTACGCCTCTGGTCCAGCTTATGAGTATTGTGACCAGAGCTTAACTCTTAAAAAATGAAATGTGCCTATTTTCCCAGTTCAGAAAGGCTGAACTTGGAACTCTGTGGGGGTTGTTGCTTCAGCAGTGAAACAGCTCAGACTGGAAGCTCACCTACTTCCTGGCCTTCAGATAGGGGATTGCCTGTTATTCCCACACCTCATGTGTAGCTAGCCAGGCAATTCTGAAACTCTTTTTGGTTTACCATCTCATCTATTTTTATGCTTCTGAAGGGGATTGGGGAGAAGAACCCAAGCAACTGGTGTGGAGGCCTCTGGTCCTGGGGGTACAGATGTTTGTGACCAACAGCTTCTTGCGGTAGTTAGAAGTGCACATATACGCTGGGGTGTTTTGTTCCACCCGCTCCTCCTCAGAGGACAGGGCTAAAACTTGATAAAATGTTACCCTCTGTGTATTAAGCACCTCCTCTAAGGTTCTGTATTGCTTTAAAAAGAGAGTGTCTTGTGCTCCCTATTATGCTGCTGGTTCAGCCCTTGTCGTTAGAGTTCCAGGGATCCAGCACCATGCTATTTGATTGGTATCTTTCCAACAGTGATATGTGTTCTACTTGTACCATGTGGAAAAATGAATAAAATATCTAAATGTTAAAAGACAGTTTATAAACACCATATGTACACGCACACCGTGGAAAAGAAAACTTTTCACTGAAAATATCTTAATTAGATAATTCTTCTGTTTGCATGAGTTAAAGACTGGAGAACTGCACTTTAGTTTCTCTCTCTCTCTCTCTCTCTCTCTCTGTGTGTGTGTGTGTGTGTGTGTGTGTGTGTTTAAGGCTATAGAGCTAATAGAAACTAATTTCCAAGCATGTGAAGGATTGTAATGCATAAGATGGAGCTAACATGTCCTCTATTGCTCCAGAGGGGAGCAATGGGTAGAACTCTGTGGGGAACCAAATTTCTACTGAACATTAGGAGAAACTTCCTAATGACAAGAACTGTTTGACAATAGCTGGTTCAGAATTAGGGATGCGGGAGAAAATAAATTAAGTTTGCATTTAAAAGCAAACCTACCTAGCTTGCTACTTCTGAAATAATGTGTAAAACGAAACACAGTCATCCTTCCAAATTCATATTTCTTTGAATGTCGCAGTGCGGTTCTCCAGCCACGTTATG
This sequence comes from Lacerta agilis, assembly GCF_009819535.1. Taxonomy (NCBI): domain Eukaryota; kingdom Metazoa; phylum Chordata; class Lepidosauria; order Squamata; family Lacertidae; genus Lacerta; species Lacerta agilis. The sequence goes on from NC_046315.1 coordinate 30,190,095, forward strand.
AGTACAAAAATGCATATTAAATGCTTGCATTCATGAAAATATCACGCAGGTGCATTGGACTACTGCAATGCGCTCTATGTGGGGCTACCTTTGAAGGTGACCCAGAAACTGCAATTAATCCAAAATGCGGCAGCTAGACTGGTGACTGGGAGTGGCCGCCGGGACCACATAACACCGGTCCTGAGAGATCTGCATTGGCTCCCAGTACGTTTCCGAGCACAATTCAAAGTGTTGGTGCTGACCTTTAAAGCCCTAAAAGGCCTCGGTCCTGTATACCTGAAGGAGCGTCTCCACCCCCATCATTCAGCCCGGACACTGAGATCCAGCGCAGAGGGCCTTCTGTCGGTTCCCTCACTGCGAGAAGCAAAACTACAGGGAACCAGGCAGAGGGCCTTCTCGGTAGTGGCGCCCGCCCTGTGGAACGCCCTCCCATCACAGGTCAGGGAAATAAACAACTACCTGACATTCAGAAAAAACCTGAAGGCAGCCCTTTTTAGGGAAGTTTTTAATGTTTGGTATTTTTGTATTTGATTTCTGTTGGAAGCCGCCCAGAGTGGCTGGGGAAATCCAGCCAGATGGGCGGGGTACAAATAATAAATATTATTATTATTATAATTAGAGAGACTAGCTCTGCAATATTCTGTATATTGAGCAAAACTTCATACAGATATGTGTAAGGAAAATGCACACTATAATGCTAATGAATTTTATGATTTTGATACATATATATATATATATATATATATATATATATATATATATATATGAATGATATGGAAACGTGGTGACCTGTACTTAAGATTGGAAAAACGAGAAACTGAAAGAAACCAAAATTGATAGATTTACCCATTGTTGTTCAGGAGTTCTCTTTTGCAGGAGCAGATGCTGGGTAGCTTCTGTAAGGGATGCTGCAGTGGCAACCTACACTGCAGATCCTGCAGCCAAGAAAGGGTAGTAGATGACCTGCATGATGCCTTCCAATTATAAAATTCTGTAATTGTATTATTTACTCTGGATTCCAGTGAAATTGTAATTGGTGAAAAATGTTTTTAGTTGCAGAAGAAATCCAAAAGGCTTGCTTGTTTCAGTGCATTTGCTGTGTGGCTATAAGAAGACACTTAACTTTTTGTTGCCTTGATTTAATCTCTTTATAGAACTGTAATGTTAATGAGATATCACACTAGGAGAGGTGAGAGTGAATTTCAGATATGCAGTGTGTTTGTATGTAGACACGCAAAAGAAAAATTGCTTTCCCTGTGGTGACATTTCCAGGCTGTGCCACCAAGAAATATAACTACTGTCCTGATACCTATCCTGATCATTATATCCTGTTGTTATATAACATTATGAGCAAACAGAATAGTTGACAATAGTAGTACATTCAATTTTTAGGATATCCTGTGTGTCTTCAAGCTTGCTAAGCAAACTAAGGTATAGGAACACTTTTTGTGTTCCCTCTGTGTTCATCCTCTTTCTGAGATGCTGTGTGCTCTAGGGCAGGGCTCAATTAAGTGAACAGTACTTGTCTGTTGGTTGGGAAACTAAAGGTGTAAACAAGGGTATACATTAATAATAAAAATTAGAGCAAGTGAGGGTCAGGGCAGGTTGTTGCAGAACCGGAACATTTTTATATTTTGGAGAAAATGATATATTTATCCTTGAGCAGTATAGGGCAAGGTGCTTTATAGTGGGATAGTTTATTTACACATATATACAACATGAGCCTATGATGGAGCAGTTCAAAGCATTACACTCCAAGAGGGTCCCATCTCTCCCATTGCTGCAGACTCTGATTCAAACTGTCACCCCACATCGTGCTGTGTTCCCCGCTCTCCAGCTTGATGTGTTTTAACAGACTGACTCTTTTTCTCCAGCTTACACCATCCCCAACTGCAATCCTGAAAAATTCCTTCATAGAAACTCAACCCAGAGTTCAGCTCTGGGCTCCACCCATATGCTGACTGGCAGAGAGCCCATCACCTGCCTTTGTTCTCCTTGATGGTTCTTCTCCCAGGTGATTTCCTGAGCACTGAAAAACATATTTGGTCCTGTATTTTAGCACTTTGCCAAATCCAGCATCTGGCAGCCCATTTCAATACTCCAAGCATTGATTAAGCTAAAACACCCACTAGACCCAGGAATTCAGGGTAGTCAAGGCACCTACAAACTCAAAACAGTACCATGGATGAATGTTCCATCAATGCAAGCACTGTGGCTTGCCAGACAGAATAATCATGCCCTCAACCCCCATGCACAGTTGTAGCGGTTTTCCTGACCTCCCCATAGCCAATTTCAGGATGCATGGGAGAGCAGAAGAGGGTGGGAAAGTCCTGTTGTGCAAGTGGAAGTCCTTGTGCAGGGATTCTGCTGACAGGGCTAGTTAAGTGGATCCTGCCCAGCGAATTGACAGATGACAGATTACATTTTAAGCTCTTTCTCGTTCCTCTAATATCCCACACCCTTTTTCCTTTTCTACACCTCACATGTCACTTTCCAGCTCTATAAATGCTCAGCTTCCCATTCATTTGCCCAAGTAGACGCTTTTTACCATCTCTAAATCTCTGCTGCACAAAATTCATATATGGTACAATCATTGTTTGATCTCAGTGTCCTCACATGTAAAACTTTCAGCCTTTCAGGGCCATGACAAGCCAGGTGGAGATTTGCATAGCTGATTTGGAGACCCTTATAAAAGTATATTTGAAGATGTGAGAGAAGTATAAATGACTTTTAAAAATGAAGGAGCCATAGATTTAGGAGGCCAAACACCAAGTCTGGTCTAGAAAAGAAGGGTTGCAACAAACTAATAATAATTAAAAAGCAAAGAAAATTTGAAACTCCAAGCCTATATAATAAATTTTTCCTAGACCTTAGTGACTATGTGCTGACGTGCCTTTAGCACAGGGGTAGCCAGCTTGGTGCCCTTCAGATATTATGGTCTGTAACTCCCTTCAGCTCTAGCCAGCATGGCTGGTGTCATATGCAGGCCATTGGTATTCCCACTTTACAGATGGGAATGGTAAGGCTTAGAAGCAATAATATGCCAACACCATTTACCGAACTAGTGTTTAAACACTTCCTTCCCTTGAGAAATCACCCATACCTTTCTCACTTCACTGCAATATTTAAGTTATGTAGCAAAAAACAATTGTACAAATTTATCTGAGAATGAATGCCTTTCCATATAGACTCTTTATAGTCTAAAAAAGAGTGAAATATTAGTTTTGCTGGATCCGTCTAAGACTGGCCTGATATCCTCTTTCCCACAGTGGCCAACCAGAAGCATCTGGAACAGCCAGGAACAGGGCATGTAGGTAACAGCACTCAGCTTGCTTCTAGTATCCAGAGGCAGACTACCTAGAATTCATTATCATGGTTAGTAACTTTTGGTGGAACTTCATAAACTTGTCTAAAATGCTTTTAAAGCCATCTAAGCTAGTACTCCTCATCCACATTTTGTGGTGGTGAGTTCCACCAATTATTTTGTATTGTAGTTTTATGAAAACAAAATGATTGGTGGACTCACCATCACAAGATGTGGATGATGGCCACTAGCTCAGATGGCTATATATGTAAGATAACAGATGCTTTCAGAGAGGTACAGTTTAGTGGAGCGGGGGTTAAACCCCGAACAATGTCAGTGGGCTAGTATGTAGACATGCAATGTACGCCTGCTATTTGTTATGTGTGGGCGACTCACAATGACAACTGCAGGACTTAGTAAATGATTAGATAAAGAATTGCAGCCAAAAACAGTAGGTCATAGTGACATTAAAATCCATGATTTTGTAGTGAAGCATAGGGGTGGGGGAAGTGCTATTTTGCAAGCTGAATGTCATATTTTTCTTCTATTAACAAGACTTTTTTTTAAAAAAAATGAATCTTTTTTTAAAAGGAAAACACCCTGAAAACACATTAGTAATCCAGAGTGTTTAAAATGAAAACAAAGTGACTAACAAAATTAAATACTGTACATGTGTGCATTCTCTCTAATAAGCATCCCTGAGAATATAAACAGTTCTGATGTGTATGGTAGACATTCTATCCTTCTATCTATCTATCTATCTATCTATCTATCTATCTATCTATCTATCTGCAGTAATAAATAATACTAGACCCAGTCAAAATATTCCTAATCAAAATAGGCACAGACTTTGCTGGGATCTGCAGCTGAATTTTGCTGCCAGGTCTCAGTTTAATAGAAGAAGCATTTCTCGTGAAGGCAGTCTGTTCATGTCTCCTTTAAAAGTACTGAAGAGATCCCATTTTCTTTTCCCCCTCCACTTTAGCAGTGGGCAGCCCTTCAAACTTTTGATCATCCCGACTTTGTACATTTCACGACTGAACTCAGCTATGCCAAACATCCTCTTAGGAAGTTGACATTTGTGCCGTTTCTCAAAAAAGGGGGAAGAATGAATCCCGACTGTTTCCTCTTGCCCTTTTGATTGAGAGAGCAGTAAGTCAGCAGGAGAGGTGCAGCTTTTAACAAGGAGGGGTGTGCAAAAGCTGATTCCAATCCTTCTACAGGCAGAGCAGAAAAGAAAGAGGAAGAGACTGATGTGAAGCAACACTAATCAGAGCTGATTATGGGGCATGAATGGGCTCATTGATGAGGGCAGACACAACAAAGAGATTAGGCTGGAGAAGGAAAAATCCTGCACTGGGGTGAAGGAAGTTGGTTTTATGACCCTTTGAAATCTGACTTGTACTGTTCTGTAGCTGTTTCTTTTTCTGTTGCTCTGTGCGCAGATAATTGGAACTATCCTAAGCTGCAGTACTCCCTGAAATTTGCTTAAAGAGAGCACTGTCTGTCCTCCCAGTCTTATGACACCACAAAATCTGTGGAAGCTTTTAGCAAACATGATGCTGGGGGTGGGCATCTTAGTGCTGTTGTTTGGTGGAATCCTTAACTGGGAGTAGAGGAAAGGACCCATGCTAGTTACACTAAGAGTAAAGGTAGCCATGTTGACCCACTTTTATTTTTATTTTAAATCTAACATCCATATTAGGGTGGTGCCTTTATTCAGCCAATCAAAAATGTCATGAAATAGTGTGCAGCTTACAAGTTCCACAAACCTTAACAAATCTCATAGAATCATAGAGTTGGAAGAGACCACAAGGGCCATCCAGTCCAACCCCCTGCCAAGCAGGAAATGCCATTAAAGCATTCCTGACAGGTGGCTGTCAAGCCTCTGCTTAAAGACCTCCAAAGAAGGAGACTCCACCACACTCCTTGGCAGCAAATTCCACTGTTGAACAGCTCTCACTGTCAGGAAGTTCTTCCTAATGTTTAGGAAGAACATCCTTTTATATATTTGAACATGGCTATCATATCACCCCTTAACCTTCTCTTCTCCAGGCTAAACATACCCAGCTCCCTAAGCCATTCCTCATAAGGCATTGTTTCCAGGCCTTTGACCATTTTGGTTGCCCTCTTCTGGACACGTTACAGCTTGTCAGTATCCTTCTTGAACTGTGGTGCCCAGAACTGGACACAGTATTCCAGGTGAGGTCTGACCAGAGCAGAATATAGTGGTACTATTACCTCCCTTGATCTAGGGCTAGGCGCTATACTCCTATTGATGCAACCCAGAATTGCAACCTATCTTTGCCAATAAGAGAACCTGACAATACGGGCTTTATTGAATTATATCTACGATACATTTTTTTTTGTCTTTAAAACTAACATCAGTAGGAGTCACCAAATCATATGGTGCCCAAAGAACACTGAAGTGAATCTGTGTGGATTTTATTTTTTCCCCCATAGGGAAGCAGATCCCTCTTGCCTTGATGGCACTTATTACGACATCACACTCCATGTAAACATTTACAGTATACAGACAGAGAAAACATCTATTCCATTTGTGCAACTATATAATTGCTGGGTATAAACTGTTCACAGCTGGCAGCGTGTCTAACCGAACTTGTATCCTCCCTTAGAATGTAGGTTACATTTAGCACCATTGTACAGCAGGGTCATTTGAAATTGCTCTTCACAGCTGTTTAGTTTTCAGGATAGCTCTTTCATTTTATTTTGAGAAACATTTTGAATTTTCCCAGACCTCTGTTCAAGTCTTCCCGGGGTAGATGCATAATTCCTGGTACTATCAAGTGACTTTTTCCAGAAGGGTGTAATAGTGTAAAAATTGAGCAGTTGTTGAACATCTCTTCTTACACTCTGCTAGATGTGTAACCCTGTTCAGTCAAAATGTAGGATGGAGTCACATCATGACATATTACTCTTTAACTTCATACAGAAAGCACTCCTGTTTATAATAGTGCATGTGTGTGACTTGTGAAATCAAGTGTATCTTGATTTCAGTAAGGCTTTTGACAAAGTCCCCCATGATAGTCTTATGAAGAAACTCAAAAAATGTGGGCTGGACAAAGTGATTATTAGGTGGATTTGTAGCTGGTTGACTGAATGCAAAGATGGTTCCTCATCATCGTGGAAAAAAGTGACAAATGGGGTGCCGCAGGTTCTGTTCTGGGCCTGTTGTTCAACTTCTTTATAAACGACTTGGATTAAGGAATTGAGGGGATGCTCGTCAAATTTATAGATAACACAAAACTGGGAGTTGTAACTACAGTAATGCGACAGAAGACAGAATCGGGATTCAAGATGACCTTAACAGATTGGAGAACTGGGGCAAATGTAACAAAATGAAGTACTATAGAGACAAATGTAAGGTTCTACACTTAAGCAGGAATAACTAGGTGCACAAAGATAAGATGGGGAACACCTTGTTTGCTAGTAGTATTTGTGAAAAAGATCCAAAGTTATTGGTAGACCACAAGTGTAACATGATGGAACAGCAAAAATCCCCAATGCTATTAACCGTGCATAGGCTGCACCAACATTGTCACAATCATAGTCCTGCTCTATTCTGCCTTGATCAGCCCACGCCTGGAGTGTTGTATCCAGTTCTGGACACCACAATTTAAGAAGGGTATTGACAAGTTGGAAGGTGTACAGAGGAGGGTGACCAAGATGATAAAATGTCTTGAAACCAAGTCTTATGGGGAGCAGTTGAGGGAGCAGAGTATATTTAGCATGGAAGAGAATGAGAAGAGGATGGAGCAAGCTTATTTTCTCCTGTTCTGGAGGGTAGGACACAAACCAATGGCTTCAAGTTACAAGAAAGGAGATTCTGACTAAACATAAAGAAAAACTTTCTGACAGTAAGAGGTGTTTGACGGGAGCGGTCTCCTGCAGGAGGTTGTTTAAAACCTTGGAGGTTTTAAAGCAGAGAAGTTGGATGGTCATCTGTCAGGGATGCTTTAGCTAAGATTCTTGCATAGCAGGTGCTTTCAATGCTACAGTTCTACAAAGAAATGAATGTATGTGCTGGAGCTGGCATTTTGTATATTTGCAACAGTATATATTGCCTCCCAAAGTGGCTCATTCACATCAAAAGAATAAAAGAGAAGAAGAGAGAGTGTTGTTGCCCTTTGACTTGAAGTTTAGATATTCAAGGCAAAGGGGGAATGGAAAATAAGGAAATCTAGTTTAACAATACCAGTACAGACTGGTAAGTTGTAAAGTGAGTAATAGATGCGGGCAAGATTAGGTTTCCCTTGCTGGTCCTTAGTGATAATGGCCAAGTTCAGAGTGTGTTTCCATTTTGCTCTGCAGAATGATGCCCCACACATACTGTTGACATCTGTCTGTCTCTAGAGACAATGGAGTGCTCCTCCAGGGGAGAGGTCCACTTTGTAAGCAGCACTGAAGTGACCTCCTTGGGGGCAAGCCTGGGCAGTGTGCATGGAGGTCATGGGCTGCCGAGATAATAAGATCCTCCTCTCAGCTTCGCTGATGTGGTCCAAAGGAAAGCAGAGCAATGTGTTTGGCACCAGCTTGGCTGCAGGAGTTGCCGGTGGAGGCATAGAAGGCACCCTCCAACTGTCTTAGAGACTCCACTCTGGATTTGTGTAGTGTTTACTCCTTGGCCTTTTTTCTCCCCCAAAGATATCCTGCAAAGCAGTGAAGGTTTAGCATCAGAGTTTTCCTTTTCCTAGATGGGCTACGTTCCCAGGATGACAAGCAATTCCCTCTACAGCACATGCAGAAACCGCCTTCTTGACCGTGGAACCCACTATTGGTCCTTCTCCTAAATGGGCTATCTTCCCAGCTTGATGAGCACTAATTGCTCCTCACTTCCTTCTACAGCACGTACAGAAACTTTCTTGACCATTGGACCCACTATTGGACTTGTCCACTCAATCCCCCAGAGTTTATCTTTGTATGCAGGGGAAGTCCCTAATCTTCTGAGTATTTGAGACCCGTTGGCTGCCCTCTTCTGGCCAATCAAAGCCATTATGTTGCATCTTGACAGCTTCTAGGAGCCACATGTGAGAGCTGAGTGCAGGGTGGGGATCAAAGGTGGACAAAGTACCCCTGAAGGAGCACAGCATGTCCCCCACCAGAGGTACTTCCCCTCCCCTAACACCCCATTTTCACACACACACACACACACACACACACACACTCACACTCTCTGTCTGTCTGTATCGCCTTAATAAAAATATTGAGTTTGGGCCAAAGTTTTGCAAAATGATAAAGACCACTTGAGTAAGGATTCAGGGGGGATTATTTTGAATTTTTCTTTCCTACTATCAAGCACACATGCACATGCACGTGCACACCCACATACACCCACCCACAGAGTTTCATGAAAATTCATTAATCTGTGACATTTAAAGATTCTGTCTGATAGGTGTCTGGAGCAGAGGTCGGCTGCGTACATCAATAGTTTCTTAGAGTCTGGCACTCTGTCAATATTTGGGGGCCTCAGTAACAGCACTTAAAGGCAGTGCCTGCGAGCCGTCATGCTCTTAGCATGTCTGTAAGTGTCTGAATGAACAGATATTAGCACGTCAAGTCCTTTTATGACTGGCAACACTTTAGAAACAAAACACTCAGATGATAGCTTCACCTCCCTGCCTTCAGTTTCCTTTCTGTCTTTTGGTCTGTTATTTATCTGATGGAGTTCAAGTATTTCAACTAAATATCTACCCTACAAAGGGTCTGTTATCAAACAGGATAGTAGCAATGATGCTATGCACCGTTTATTTAATAACATAGCACTGGTAAGCCTCTTGTTTCCACAGTACAGTACTACATTGTGTTTAAAGAGAGGTTCAAGCCAGTTGTATCATATAGGAGGCCCAGTACCTGATGACATGGAGTGGGCAGGAGCATGTATTATGTTGCTGAATTGATTCTCTCTCTCTGTCTGTCTGTCTGTCTCTCTCTCTCTCTCTCTCTCTCTGTGTGTGTGTGTGTGTGTGAGAGAGAGAGAGAGAGAGAGAGAGCGAGAGAGAGCTTTCTACATATGATGTCCAGAACGCAAGCAAATACTCATTTTGAACCCTGCTTGATGCTAGTGATGAATCTGCGGCCCTCCAGTTATTCCTGGACCACCGCTCTCATAATTCCTGACAATTGGCTGTGCTGGAAGGGGTTGATGGAAGTCAGCATCCAGCAACATCTGAAGGGCCTCAGGTTCCACACTTCCTGCTGCAAGAGGAAGGAAAACAGGTTGGGCAGGCAATGTACAATAGGGGGCGGGTGTTAGCACAACCTCATACTACTGTTTCTGCGCTCCAGATTTCTACTTTTAATTCTCAAAGCTGCTTTTTTTAAAAATTGCATTGGAATTCTGATTTACATCAACCTCTGATGGTGCACTATATATGATATGGGCTTGATTATGCAGAACAGTTTTTTTTTTAAAGCAAATGCATGATGACTTCTTTTTTTGAAATCTGTTTGGGACTGAAGCACACCTGTGAACATCAGATTAATGTCCCAGGTATTCTTTGTATCCAGTCTATGTCTACTGATGTTATATTACGTTGTCCAGGGCTGTTCAAAGAGTTTTGAAGGTCAATGTATGTGAAGCTGTGTGACACTTTTGTCAATTCAAAACTGAGAAGCACTTAACCATCAAAGATTATAAAACAAATTAAACACCTCTCATTTCCCGAGGACTGCAGCAAGATCAGCCTTGCCCCCTCATTAAGGACATAAATGGATGTCCTTATGTGTTCTTCTGTCAGCCCCGGCTGCACCTCTGTAGTCATGGATTTTATCTTAGCATCTAGATTGCCTCCAAGGTTGTTCCTTTCTCATCATGACCTAGGAGTTGCAGCTGACCAATTCATGGATGGCCTGACTCTACTTGCCTTTTCCGAGTCATATGCCTATCTGGCTATAGTTAGATATACTTAGATACAAAAATTGTCTGAAATGTAAAAGACCCTTCAGACATTGGAAGATCTTCAAGCCCATTCTGTGGGATTTGTTTTGTATGTAGTTGCTGTATTAACAGCTGTTAGCTCCTATGAGGTGTGATAGGCATATGTGGTTGGATTTTCCCAAAGGGTTTTCCATTGAAGTTCCTTAAGAGATTTAACGTTTATTTTAAGCACACATCATTAGTCTGAAGGATAAAATTAGGTGCATTCTGAGAATGTTAAATAATTTTCTTTACAGAATGTAAAATAGTCATTAGCATTGTTTGGATAATTTTAAATGGCCACATAATTTTTTTTGGGGGGGGGACCCCTTTCAAAATAGTGAAAAGATTTCTGAAAAGGTTAATAAGTACTACAGATTTTCAAATACAAGTTTTCCCCAATATTAGATTAAACTCTGACTAGAAGGGCATAGCACCCACTCTATAAGATACATGATAAATTTCATGGCATTTCAACAAATTGTTTTCATGTACCAAGTAATTTTTCGTTATTATGTTTATCTTTGTACATATTTTTTGCATAGATTTGTCCATATGCCTGTGGATTTCCTTTACATCTCTTATAACACTGTTTTTAAAGGTGTTTTGTCTTTAATGTAGAACAAATTAGATGTGTGTTTGATGTGGGATCTAGAGTGTATGCCAGTTAGAAATCCTGATCAATACCTATGAGGAATATAAATTGTATATGGCAGTGGTGAAATAAATTTGCTGTGTTTCACCACTTGTAGCCATTTTACGCCATATTTATAATTTATGCAAAGCAAATTGTATTCCATAATGTTCTTCCTTTCTCTTTTATTTTCTCTTTGTTTCCGAATCAGTACCCTTGTAGCTTGAAGAGGAGAGCAGCATCAGCTGGAATATTTCGTTCCATGTTGCAAGAGACAGGGCGAGTTGGCTGGAATGAAACCTTCTTTTCCATACAGTTGGCTTGAAATGCAGCATTTAAGAGGTATTGTTCCCCCCACCCACCCACCTTTTCTGGAACTAAAAGTGAAAAGCTGCAAGCAAGCATTAGTCTTGCTGCCAAACCACCTGTTGATTCACAGCAGAAAATCCTTTTGGCAACTCATTTTTTACCATATCCAGTTGGAGATAGATGAATAGCTGACATTTGTGTACCTTCAGAGCCTCTTAGCACCCTAAACCTCAGGTCCACAGCAAAATGTAATAGCTGTTCACCTGAAGAGAGATGGGTTCAAACTGAGATTAAATCAGGAACAAAAAGAGTTTGGCAGAATGAGACTATTCTGCCATTGACATTTGTCAGCTTCACAGAATCACCTTATGAGATCTGGCATGTCATTCAGAGTCTGTTTTAAAAGGACTAATTTCTGGGATGCTGCAAGACAGACTGAAATATGGCAGAGCTCTAACGAGAGCAATTACTAGAAATACTGAGGATGCATTGGTTTAAGAGGTATGACTCCCGAGGTGTACAGAGTAGCACAAGCAAAAACAAAAACAAAAAAACAGGTCCCTGCCTTCAAAGTGCATTTTAGCAGTGAGGGAGAAATACTGGGCAGTGGTGGTGAGGGGATGGCAAGAGTTGGGCAGTGGCTTGAAATAATGGTGATAAGTCTGCTTTGCTCTATTAAACATATAAGCTAACCAACTGCATTTCATGGGGTTTTTTATACATTCAATTTGTAATTCATATAAGGCTGTGTTGCTTTCAATTTTGAAATTTCAATATTACTGTGTCCTTGAGAGCAACCAGTATAATTTCCTTCAAGTTGATAAGGCCAGGAAAATTCTTTGTACGAGGATGTTAGCCTCATGGGAATTGAATAAGTATTTTGACTGATCTTGTTGATGCTATTCTGTCTAGAACCTGTATTTGTTGCAGCTCTGAGAAGTTTTTGATTTGTTTTTCCCCCGTCTCTGCCCTAATTAATTTTATGAGACTTCCCAATGGACATAATTTATATGACAAATGAATTATAGTAGCAGTCACTGATGTGGTATGAAACTCCTTGTTTATGGTAAATTTAATGTGCTCCTGCATTCTTTTCCTCCATAAACTCTGATCTACCAGTGATTATCTATACTCTTTCTACAGTTCCCACCTCCCTGCAATGTGTGATTTTTGTATCAGTTTTATTGTTACAGGGTAAAATACTGAAAACATAAAGCAATTATTCATTACCTCTGTAGTTTTTAGGTGGTTTCCCATACCTAAACCAGTTTTAAATAATGTTGTGAATTACACAGAAGCCTGCTGCCAGATCAAATCCTGTACCCAGTCTCCATCTTAATGCAGTACTAATGGGCAATAATCTTCTGTGTTAGCAAAACAATGATGACTAGTGTCATAATACAGAGAGCACAAACATCTGTGGTTATCCTGTTTTGAATGGTGGCCTTAGAGGCAAGGCTTCAAGGGCACCCTAAGCATCCATGTGCAGGACTCATTCTGGAATCTCTTTAAAGGCAGAATTCCAGTGTTAATCTAACAGCAGTCATCCATAGTCTGAACCTTAAATAGAAACTGCAGCTGTATCCCATTAAGGTAGCTCTGCCTTCTGTAAGAGAAGCCTCTTCATTTCCTGAAGAAACTTTCCTCTCCCACTCTGAATTCCCTGCCTCATCCCCTGGAGAAGGGGAGTCAGACACCAGGGTCATTATGCTGAAGGGGAAATGCTGTGTAGGGAGCAGGGGGTCTTGCATGGGGTTGTGTACAGGTTCAAGTTAGAAGGAAAACAGCTTTAGGCTGAACGGTAGAAGAACTACCTGATAATACAAGGTGTTCAGCAGTGGATCCCAGACTCGCTTAAGAGGTTTTTAAGCAGAGGCTGGATGGTCACCCAGTAGGGATACTGTAGTACAGTCATACCTTGGTTCGCGAACAGCTTACGAGTCAAATGTTTTGGCTCCCGAACGCTGCAAACCTGGAAGTGAATGTTCTGGTTCAAACATTCTTTGAAACCCAAATGTCCAATGTGGCTTCCTGCAGCCAATCAGAAGCCGTGCCTTGGTTTCTGAACGTTTTGGAAGTCAAATGGACTTCCGGAACGGATTCCATTCGACTTCCGAGGTGCCACTGTAATATGTTTCCTACGTCAGCAAGGGGTTGGACATGATGAATTCTGTGATTCTATGTGTTCTTTCCTCATGCTGAGGCCCAAAGGGAGACAAAAGTTGGCCTCAGGACAGCATACATGCCTTACAGTATGCAGTCTCAAGCCCTATTTTTTCACCCAATGATATTTAGCCTGCCCCCTCATAGCTTAAGGGGCCTATAAATTACGTGTTAGCTTTGAGCACATGAGTCCTTACACATGTGTGAGGCAAAGTCATTCCCCTTTTCAGCCTAGTAGAAGTTTCTTTAATGGCTTGGGCAGGAGGACCTCTCTTAAGGCCTAGTGTTATTGTGAGAACCTGGAGTTTTTTGAGCTTACTGGATGGATGCAGCCTACCAAAATCATCCTTTGAGCCCAAGGCAAGGGTCTGCAGTGGCTTTGGGGCCAAAGTTCACACTTTTAAGACCCCACTGCTGCACCCCATCTTCTCATGCCAGGTACACTCCACATAAGAATGGCCATGGCGTCTCACACCATGGTTTGGCTATTGGGTCTAAGCCTCAGACTTGCAGATTCCCTTCTGTCCCTCTCTGTCTTCATCACTCATGTGCTCCTGTATCCTATTCAGTTTGGAGTAAAATACAGTTGGTGTCATGAGTTTATTTGGGATTGGGATTAGATTGGCAGCCTCTGACGCAGGAGGAGGAAGAAGAAATGGTGGGGGGGGCACTGAATTGTAGAAACCTTAGTTGCAGGAGGGGTGATCTCCCCTTTCAGCTCTGACTTCAACCACTTATGAAGGGGGGAAAGCAGTGCCAGTTTCCTCTCTCCCGCTCCCAACTTTCCTGCAGAGTGGAAAGCCTCAGTGAAGTCTGAGGCTTCACAGAGAGCTTTGAGCAGCTACAGGGGTTGGGGTGGAGAGGCAGAACTGGAGGTGGCAGCAGATGAACAGGAATCTGAACAGAAGGGTACAGTCTTGTAACCTAGGACCAGGCCCTGCCTTCACAGATGGGATTAGATCCACACACCCTAAAGGAGCATGGGCTTGCAATCCTGACATCACACAGGGCAAGCAAGTTTTGCAAGTGACTGCCCCACACCTCACCCTTTTGAACCTCTAGTTGTGTGTTTGTGCGAGGAAGAAATTTGCACTTTCCCTCCCAACCAGAACTGGAAACTCATTTCAAACACTGAAACAGTATTTTGCTGTTTCAAGAGCAAGAGCAAACTATAGTTTGTCCAAACAAGGAAACTGGGTAGCAAATCACATCATTTAATAAATAATTGATGCATAACATGGGAGGAGGGAGAACACATGCATGAAGTTTATGTTCTATGTGAACCGGTCCTATATCTCTTATTTTCCATGGCTACTATTCTCTACTCTCTGATGCTTTGGAAAACTGACTCTTGGAAGCTGAATTATTTGTGTAGAATACATAAATATAAGGAAATTTGGTTACTGTGCACAATTTATTTGTAAGCGTAGCATTTTGACTTACTTGGTTGCAAAACAGGATTCTTATCTTTATAGAATCTAGAGTGCTGCTTCTGGTGTTGTAAACAAGAGTACAGTGGAATATAAGAGACAAAGAAGAAGAATTGGCTTTAAGGGACAAAGATAAGGAGTAAAATATAAAGCTCTCTCTTTTTGGCTCTGAGAATGAACACATGATTAGATTAAGTCATTTTGCTGGAGCTGTCTAAAATATTTTAGCACCCATTCACAGCCTATGAAAATGGCTGAGAGCTTCACATTTCAAAAACACTAATAGCAAAATTAATCTGCCATTATACAAGTTTTGCCTTTATTTTTCAGTCTGAGGTTTGTTTCACATCGTTTTGTGGTGGAGTTCTTGTGGTTGTTGCTGCTTTGCTTTATGCTCCAAACATTAGTAATGACTGAAACGTTCATTGCTTGCAGTAAATACCAGATTACTCAGTCACATTGCAGCTTTTTAGGGTGTGCAGCGCCAAATTCTGCAACATGAGCATACTCCTCAGTAGAGGTTAAGCCCTTTCCAACACTGTACTTTGCAGCTGAACTCATCTGTGCTGGACATTAACTCCAGTATATCCCTGAGTCCTGGACTGCAGTTCCTTGGCATTTCAGCTGTAAAAGGGGATATTACCTCTCTACCTTTCCATGTACATTTTGAGGCTTAATTAATGAATGTTTGCCAAGAGCCTCAAGCTCCTTGAATGAATGTCCCTATATAAGGGCATAGAATTATTAT
This sequence comes from Lacerta agilis, assembly GCF_009819535.1. NCBI lineage: Eukaryota > Metazoa > Chordata > Lepidosauria > Squamata > Lacertidae > Lacerta > Lacerta agilis. The sequence continues at coordinate 30,205,620 of NC_046315.1, forward strand.
TGCTGTTATTATTAACTGTATGCCTAAGACAATGGTGTTTGCACATGTAAGTAATTACAATGCACTTCAAGGCATTCTGTTTTGCAATGCTTTTCTCTCCATTTCCTGCAAATCAAATTACTGTGGGATAGATTTGATTTCCACATCATTTTGAAAATACTTTCTTTCTCTTTTTCTTTTTTTAATTTCCTTTGTATTAATTTTTTCAAAGTTCAGAATACAAGCATCCATGACTAAATGCTTGAAACTAAACAACCCTTCCCCCTCAAGCATAACAAAATTAAGAACATCATAAGATGATATGTCGTTAAACAGTGTAAATCATACATAACAAACATGGCTGTAGCAATATATTTCATCCATATCCGAACCACTAATAAGAACTGTTTATTCAAATAAAAAAATAGCTGCTTCGTTGTTGTTTTTATTGCAAGAGAGGTGATGGAGGAAGAGAATCAGAAATTCATTTCTAACTGAAACAAAACAGTATGATGGCCCGGTTCTGATGCATTGCACAAGAGCAAATCAGCATATAGCAGCTGCACTATCCCATAACATCATGAACAAAGGTTCAATGAACAGAAGAGTGGGCACAACATCTGTGTAGCAGGGCAGTGAGAATGAAGTTGGTGGGAGTTGGACTCTATTTCCCATTTACTGGTAGCAGTTCTGCACCTTTTACAACTTCTGAAGGGGCTCTGCTTACCCTACTATTAAGATGTTATAAAAGAGGCGTATTTTACTCGTAACTTGTCCCCTTCTGCCCACCACCTACCAACATCTGAGAAATACAGTGGTACCTTGGTTCTCAAACTTAATCAGTTCTGGAAATCCGTTCCAAAACCAAAGCGTTCCAAAACCAAGGCGCGCTTTCCCATAGAAAGTAATGCAAAACGGATTAATCCGTTCCAGACTTTTAAAAACAACCCCTAAAGCAGCAATTTCACATGAATTTAACTATCTAACAAGACCATTGATCCATAAAATGAAAGCAATAATCAATGTACTGTACTATAAAATAAATGACAGTATTATAGATGCTAAAAATTAAAATTACATTTTTCTCTTCCCTTCACTAATGATAGTCATTGTTTGGATGGGGGGCTTTTATCCATTTCTAGTCACAATCAATCAATCAATTGAATTTGACGTGTTTTTGAACTGCTAGGTTGGCAGGAGCAGGGACCGAACAACGGGAGCTCACCCCGTCACGGGGATTCGAACCGCCAACCTTCTGATCGGCAAACCCTAGGCTCTGTGATTTAGACCACAGCGTCACCCACCTAATAGTTGTGGTCAAATGCAGAGACTCCTAAATGAAGCTTGTTAACTACTTCTGAGTATTTTCACTTCTTTCCTGTAAGCTGAAATATGGCTTAGGAAACACTACCAATAATTTAGTTCTAGTATTTATTAAAGCTCCTTTTATTCTGGTCTAATGAAATTTACAGAATATCTTACAGCGAAGGAAAGCCCTCCACCGTCCCCGTCTGTGTAGCAAGACTGTTTTTTTGTGAAACATCTCCACCAAAAAATGCTAAGTTGGGAACTTGGAAGGGCATTCTGTGTCACAGAGGTACTCTCAGACAGTGCTTGGTCTCTGAAGTACTCCCAATGCAGACTCACCCTGAAGCTTAAAGCTTAAAACCATGTCAGAGTAAAGACATGGGGAAGTTAGAAGAGCTTCACTTGGAAGCCTCCCTAGGGTTCTCAAGATCTGAGTAGGTAGGTACATATGGATATATTGCTTCCTAAGGTACCCTGGCCTCAAGCTGTGAAAATAAACTGGGAACCAGTGAAGACTGGCAAAAGGCATGCATGATATGCTAATGTTGCCCAGTCCCCAAGTTAATGGTCTCACAGCCACATCCTGGCTGCATGGTTGAAAGCAGTATGCTTCTGAATATCAGTTGATCAAAACTACAGGAGGGGAGGGTGCTCTTGCACTCGGGTCCTACTTGCAGGATCTCATAGGCATGGCTACTGTGAGAGCAGGATGCTGAATTAGAAGGGCCATTGTCCCCATTCCAGAAGGCTGTACTGAAGTTTCAAGACCACGAGGCAGCCATTATAGCTTAGTGTAAGATCTAAGTGGCAATGTTTCTGTTCCTTGCCTCCTGATCTAATCCTTTTGTTTCCAAATGAAAGGTGGAAGGAAGAGGGTTGCAGAAGGTGGCTCCTCTATGTAAAATTTATCAGTAAGAAGGATCATGCATTCAGAGGTTCACTGCACACATAAGCAGGGGGGGAAACAGTTGTATATTTCTCTCTTTGTTTCTTTTATTTTAGCAGCACAAATTATTTATTAACTGAATGATTGTTTCAGTCTGTCTGCAGTCTCAAGATTTTGCTACATTTCATGCATAGCTTCATCACATTTCCTGATTCAGCTTCAGGCTATCACATTTGGGATGGTTTTCATACTACTTTTTTGTATAGAGTCCAACAAAAATAATGATAAATTAATGTAAAAATGCCTGTTTCACTGGATTATTATTATTTTTTTGCCCTAAAGAATATGTTGGAAAGTTAGCACCCACATCCATTTTATTAATTTTAGGATGGGAGAGAGAGAGAATCAGCCATTGTTTCAAATCCAGAAGATGCTGTTTTTAATGCTATACTGAATCTTGGGGACAAGCCTTAATGATGGCATGAAAGCTGAACCTGTGATGTTCTGGCCTAAAGCCAAGTCTTTTGATTGGAGCTGAAGTGACACCTTCAGTTCCTCTTCTCCGATCAACAGAGTAATTTACTTGTCTTTCATGGTCCCATGTGTTTTGTATTGTTTCCAGCTTTTTCATACTATAGTTGTTTAAATAGTCCTGGGTTTTAACCTTGCAAGATCTCTCTTGTTTAAAGCTACAATCCTAGCTGGAAATAAGTCCCATTAAGCATAGTAGGAATTACTTCTGAGAAACATGCATAGGATTACACTACATGTTACTTAAATTTATTCAGACTGTATACAATGTCTCCATGGTTGCCTTGTATGGTTTTAATGAACATCTACATTTATACTTCTGAATTAGCAGCAACTAGATGAGTTCATAGGGATTATATAAACAAGTATTATTTTTATGGTGTCAAAAATTACCCAAAGTCAAATGACTACTTATGGCTGATGTGCTAATAATTCCTTGCTGTTTTGTCACATGGGTACCATAAGTCATGTCCTTTGACCTCCCCAGTTGTGTTCTGAGTATCCATGAATAGTTGTGTGAACTTATAGCCATTGTGAAAGGATTTGATTAAATCTGAAAAGGCTGAAGGCTGAGATGCCAATTGCTTTTTGAGAGTTCAGTCTAGCAAGATTTCTCCAACCTGTTGAAAGCTATGCTATAATTCCTCCAAGTGGTATTGTAGAAGAAGAAGAATAGAAGAGTTTGGATTTGATATCCCGCTTTTCACTACCCGAACGACTCTCAAAGTGGCTAACAATCTCCTTTCCCTTCCTCCCCCACAACAAACACTCTGTGAGGTGAGTGGGGCTGAGAGACTTCAGAGAAGTGTGACTAGCCCAAGGTCACCCAGCAGCTGCATGTGGAGGAGCGGAGACGTGAACCCGGTTCCCCAGATAACGAGTCTACCGCTCTTAACCACTACACCACACTGGCTCTTGTATATTTAGGGATGCTCTGAGTATTCTCCAGAAGTCTTCCTTCCTATGCTTCTGTGGCTCTTCCAAAGTAGGGAGGTGCACTGTCTGTAGATACAGGTGCTTAATATACATTTCCTTATATTATTGTTGAATTGATTTATTACAGTCACAGGCCAGAAATAATACATCTCCTTATAGAGAACATGCAGAGCTGTTGTTCTTGGGGTTTCTCAGGAGACCTGATCTCCAGGTCTTTTGCTTCGGACCCCAGATCTTCTGCCCCTTCTCCCCGCTTTAAAACACATCCCCCCCCCCTTACAGAGCAGCTCAGTGCACTGCAAAGCACACTGTTAGTGAGAGCTCAGTTATCCACCATCTCATTTTGCCCAGAGGCAGTATAGGATTACCCTAAGCCTGTTGATAGCCCCTTCATGTATATGGCTCACATCGTTTGGCTATATAAATGAAGCAAAGGTGTCATTTTCTTTATTGAAACAAAGGCATTTTTCCAAATGCAGAGTTAACTTAGAGACAGGCAGTGAAGCATCTTTCACTGACAGTACTAACACTATGATCATTATTCATTGGGAAAATGCACTCATGCATAATACCCCAAATTGCTATCACATAGAAAAAGGTATCTCACGTTGTACACCATACTCTGCCTATGATATACTGAAGAATGCATTTTTTCACTTCCCCATATGTACTGATATTGAAACTGATACTGAAGTAAAACATATTTTACATGTAGTTGTAAATAAATGTCCACATATACTTGTACATTGATAAACAATGTAGTTTTCATAGAGGGAGAGAATACAAGTGCTGAATGAAGTTTTGAGTAAGCAACTCAGTAGGGAAAATATACTCAATTGTTTGTGCAGAAATTCCCAGATTGTGAAAATGCACACTTAAATGATGTATCACACATCAGAGAAAAACACTGAGTACACCCAGTACAGTCATCACACCTTGAAAATTGACATAAAATTTTAAGCCAATATGAATATAGCACTCCTAAAAGCCTAATCGAGTCGATCGCACCACAGCCAGGTACATCTGTTCTCAGCACTAACCGTTATCATTAACATAAAACACTTAAAATCACTAAGCTTCAAGTCTGGGGACAGATTATTCCAAGAAGAATCTGCTAAATAGATTTTAGCAGTGCAGCAAGTGGGGACCTTGGCTACATTAGACTTCTGCGTTTTTGCATCTCAAAGGCCTGTGAACTGTTTTTAGAGGAACAGTCTGAATGAAGAATAACGCTCACACTGTATAGCAATTTCTTTATCACTGTTTAAATGTGGAGGTAAAAGCCTTGAAGCTGTATGAATAGAACTTAAAAGTATCAAACTGGAAAGAAATAGTTTTGGAAGGATAATTTTTTTAAGTTCATTTCATTAAAAGTCACCAAGGTGTAAAACTGAACACCGAATATAGAACTTAGTAAGAGTGCACTTTAGGGTACGGTATTTGGGTTGTGGGTGGCTGGAAGTCATACCCCTTATTTTCCCGGGCCAAAAGGAGCGTTTGAGAAATCGCTAGCCTCTTTCTGTTTACGTCAGGTGTTGTGTGCTGGATATATGGCACTAGGGCTGCACATCTCTGGTGCCACTGAAATCAATAGGGCATATTCCTTGGAAGGTGCATGTGGGTTAGTAGTTTTACTCTTTGAAAAAGAGGTCAAAGCAGAGGATTTGTTCTATTACCTCCTTGGTTCATTTATGTTTGTTTGCATTTCTTGTGTCATTTTTACCTTTCTTGTGGGGATGGAGCAGAGTGAGACGTCTGGACTACATAATTCTGATGGAAATGCACTAACCAAAATATTTTTATATTCTATATGTATAACTTTTAATAAAAGAAGAACCCTAGTTTGCATAATAAGAGTCATTGATTCATAAGTGATTGAGATTGATTATTACAAGCTTTGTCTGGAGTCATGAAGGTAAAATAAAAATGACAAAGAGTGCTGGAGCACTTAGCTGTTTTGCTTGTTTTTTTGGCATGAGCTTTTGTATATACAACAGCTGATTTCAGATTCAAGATGGTTGATTAACCTACCACTGATGATCTCTAAAAACCATTCAGAAGCTATGGGGAACTAAAGCTGCTCCAGCTTCTTTTAGATCTGCCTTTTATAGGCAGCACTGTAGGTCCACTTTCTAGCAAGTGGGTCTCATTCAGGGGAGCATACCTTTGAGTGAAAGTCTTTAGGATCCAGGGCAAAGCTAGAAGGGAAAAAATCCAAGCAATGAGAATAGGCAACACACTCCAAAAGTTTAGAAGCAAAAGGCAGCAGAAAGAAGAGACAACAATCAGAAAAAAAAGAAGGATCAAGAGGTTTTTTATGAATAGGAGAAACTACAGCATGTGTATGCCCTAGTGGAAATGAGCCAGACAAAAGAGACATGTTAAAAGTGGAGAGATAATGACAGGAGCAACGGTAGTTAGATGACAAGCTGGAACCAGATCAAGGGGACAAGTAGAAGGATTGGGAGAGGACAACAAACAGGATACCACCTACAGGGGCTGAGGAAGAAGTCAAAGAATGAGTGGTAGCATGTAAACCAGTAGAGGAGTAACAGCTGCTGCAAAACCAGAACAAATAATATGAATCTTATATGAAAAAACGTGGCAAAATCCTGAGTTAAGAAGGAAGAGACAGTGGAGCAGTCTTCAAGAGTGAGTTAAAAGTAGCAAAAAACAAAACAACAACAATGAGGATTCCCAGAAGTTAAAGTACTGCTTTTTGACAAAAGAAAGAGAGGATGAAAAAGAAGAAAGAACAAATTTATAATTAACGTGAATCAATCCATTTCCTAGTTTGCTTCCAAAGATGTTCAGCCAGCCTAGCACAGGAATGGAGATATCAAATGCAAAGCGTAAACCACAACTCAGGGCAGGAGCAGAACTCAGTTGAGGTGGGACATGAGCTACATCAAAAGAGTAGCAAAATGAATCTGAGATTTCATATCAAAAGAAGTGATAGAAGAGAGAAAATGAGAACCAGAAGAATCAAACAGATCATCCAGATGAATATTGCGGTGCCTGAGTACCAAAGCAGGAGTATTATCTGGAGGAAGAAAAAAAAGTGAACCAGGATCCAAAACCCAATATAAAGGATAAAAGAGGGCTAGGTGGGCAATAAACAACTGCAACCCACAAATGCAGTAGGGAGTAAGGTGAAGAGTGTGGTGGGAAGAGGCTGAAACTGATGAAGTAGACAAAGAAGCCCCACCACCACCACCCTGCCCTCCAATTGACCAGTATGAGAAAATGTTAAACTTCCTACCTGTTCCGTTTATCCTCTTACACTTTCCAAGATGTTGGAGTCAAATGGTCCAACTTAATGAATAATATGTTTCTCTTATATTGTAGTGTTTTGGTGTCACATGAAGCTTGCCATCTTTTTAACTTGCCTTACTACTGTGTCAGGCATAAATTTAGCAGGTGAAGTAGTTTCTGGCATGAAGATAAAAGTGATGGGGGGGAATGTGGCAGCTTAATTTCTTCTTCTTCGTCTTCATCTTCATCTTCTTCTGCATACTAGGATGCTGTTATAAAGGCCGAGGAGCAGGAATGATATTTTAAAAACTGACAACCCTAATTAACATCACTGATGCAGTGAGCCATCAGTATAATGCTAATATAAAATTGAGGCTTCCCTGTTGAAGCCTTGCATCAGAGAGAGAAAGAGAGGTAGGGGGGAGGGGGAGAGAGAGATATCATCTATTAGGACTTTGTGGCAGGACAAGCCAATCTCATAGTTGATACGATTGCAGCAGGCTACTACATCCCTAATCCAGGATTTCTGACTTAGGGATAAAAGGAATAAACTTTTTGCAAGAAAAAAAGCTAATAAAGTTGCCAGGAACAGATATTTTGTAATCTGTGCTAAATATCTGCTGGAAAAACATGAGCAGCAACGAAGCTGAGAAGACACTAAAAGAAATTCAGGGCAAAGTGCCAGACGCCCAGACGGAAGCAGAATGTGGACCAAAAAGATTGCGACAATCGGGTAATTATGGTTTATGAATTTCAGCTTTAATCTGTAGTTCAGTGAATCCTGATTAAATATCTGTTAAACACAATTAAAGTTTGTTTTTGTATTTCACCGTCTTGATCAGAATAATTAGAGACTGCGTGTTTCATGTCAAAAGTAGCAAGAGGAATTTAGTGAATGAACATCGTTTTTAAAAGCCATTTGTAGCACCAGCTGTTGGCATTATTTTATATTTTAGTGTTATCAGCATAAAGATGGGCCTTCTTGGCACTGAATGTTTTCCAGCAGGACAAGAATGTTTCTGCCTATAGTGGAATGGCAGGGGAAAGGGGGGGGGAGAAGAGCTGGTCATAAAACACCACTTGAAAAATGTCAGATAAGCTGCTAATCCTCAGAAGTTACAACACATGCAAATAGTTGGAAAGGGGGGAAGAATGATGCAAGTAGATTACCTGGCAAATTATTTTCTGTCCAAGTTGAATTGGGAAATGGAAAGGAAGAATGCAGAGGATGTACCTCAAGAGATACATAGAGTGGTACCTTGAGTTACAAACGCTTCAGGTTACAAACGCTTCAGGTTACAAACTCTGCTAACCTGGAAGAGTTACCTCGAGTTGAGAACTTTGACCCAGGATGAGAACAGAAATCGTGTGCTGGCGGTGCAGCAGCAGCAGCAAGAGGCCCCATTAGCGAAAGCATGCCCCTAGTTAAGAACGGTTTCAGGTTAAGAATGGACCTCCGGAACAAATTAAGTTTGTAACTAGAGTGTAAGGTCCTCGGTTAGTTGCTCATGAGTAAGCAGGCAAAACTCCAAGTTTCCTTTAAAAGTTTTATTGTGCAAACTATGTACAGTGCAGAGCTAAATTGTTCATGTCTGTATCAAGCATCAGCAGAATCCAGGTATGGCCCTTTCCAGTTCTGACCCCAACAAAAGAGTTTGGGGTGACGGAAATTGCATGCCTCCTTCATCGCCCCTTGAGCTAGGGGAGTGCAGGGTCTCTCCAGCATCCTCAGAGCCTCGACCTTCCATCTCCTGAGACCCATGCCCCTCCCCGCTAGATGCCTCGCTGCTCCCTCCACTGCCAGAGAGCCCTTCCACCACCTTGCACTGTGCCGGGGACAGTTCCCTGACATAGAGGTACAACTGTAATTGTAGGGCAGCTTTCACCAATCTGGTGCCCTCCAGATGTTTTAGACTACAGCTCTCATCAGCTGTATTGACGGGGGCAGATGGGAGTTATAGTCCTAATAATAATAATAATAATAATAATAATAATAATAATAATTTTATTATTTATACCCCGCCAATCTGGCTGGGTTTCCCCAGCCACTCTGGGCGGCTTCCGACAAAATATTAAAATACTTAAAATACAGTAGTCCTTCAGATAGTAAAAGCTTCCCTAAACAGGGCTGCCTTCAGGTGTCTTCTAAAAGTCTGGTAGTTGTTTTTTCCTTTGACATCTGGTTGGAGGGTGTTCCACAGGGCGGGTGCCACTTCCGAGAAGGCCCTCTGCCTGGTTCCCTGTATCTTTGCTTCTCGCAGTGAAGGAACATCCAGAAGGCCCTTGGCACTGGACCTCAGTGTCCTGGCAGAACGATGGGGATGGAGATGCTCCTTCAGGTATACTGGACCAAGGCCATTTAGGGCTTCAAAGGTCAGCACCAACACTTTGAAATGTGCTCAGAAACATACTGGGAGCCAATGTAAGTCTTTCAAGACCGGTGTTATGTGGTCTCGGTGGCCGCTTCCAGTCACCAGTCTAGCTACCGCATTCTGGATTAGTTGTAGTTTCCGGGTCACCTTCAAAGGTAGCCCCATGTAGAGTACATTGCAGTAGTCCAAGCAGGAGATAACTAGAGCATGCACCACTCTGGCGAGACAGTCTGCGGGCAGATAGGGTCTCAGCCTGTGTTCCAGATGGAGCTGGTAAACAGCTGCCCTGGACACAGAATTGACCTGTGCCTCCATGGACAGCTGTGAGTCCAAAATGACTCCCAGGCTGCACACCTAGTCCTTCAGGGGCACAGTTACCTCATTCAGGACCAGGGAGTCCTCCACACCTGCCCGCCTCCTGTTCACCAAAAGCAGTACTCCTGTCTTGTCAGGATTCAACCTCAATCTGTTAGCCACCATCCATCCTCCAACCACCTCCAGACACTCACACAAGACCTTCACTGCCTTCACTGGTTCTGATTTGAAAGAGAGGTAGAGCTGGGTATCATCCGCATACTGATGAACCCCCAGCCCAAACCCCCTGATGATCTCTCCCAGAGGCTTCATGTAGATGCTGAAAAGCATGGGGGAGAGGACGGAACCCTGAGGCTCCCCACAAGTGAGAGCCCAGGGGCCTGAACACTTATCCCCTAACACCACTTTCTGAACACGGCCCAGGAGGAAGGAGCGGAATCACTGTATAACAGTGCCCCCAGCTCCCAGCCCCTCAAGATGGTCCAGAAGGATGTCATGGTCTGTGGTATCAAAAGCCACTGAGAGATCCAGCAGAACTAGGAAACAGCTCTCACCTTTGTCCCTAGCCCGCCGGAGATCATTAACCAGCGCGACCAAAACCAAAAGATCTTGAGAGCACCAGGCTGATGATGTTGTAGGAAACCATCTGTTTGCTACATCTGGAGGACACCAGGTTGGGGACCACTGCTTTTGGGAGCCATTTGTTTACCTTGTGATCCTGGTTAAGCAACCTCTTTGCAGTCTTCACAATCACAGCAATGCTTCTACTATCTCCTAACGAAGGCCTGAGATTCTGATGTACATATCTCAAATATATCGAGTTTCTCTGTAGCCATTTCAAAGGCTATGAAGCCTACCCAGCAATTGATACAGTGACAGACTGGCCTCTTTCTTTCTGAGCTGCACTTGGATCATCACTGCAAGAGATGACATGATGGTGCCTTGAATTCTGTTTTTAGGAGTCATTTTTATGAGTCATTTGCTACGGAATATAAACCTGATTGCATTTATGTTTGACTCAAACTGCTGTACTAGGTTCAAATTGTCATATGCACTAATGCTAGGCAGACTTCATTTAATTAATTGTATTTCTTTTTATGCTGTCTTTCCTCCAAGAAGCTAAGGGTGATCTTACACTTTACCCAGACCCAGTGTGGTGTAGTGGTTAAGAGCGGTAGACTCGTTATCTGGGGAACCGGGTTCGCGTCTCTGCTCCTCCACATGCAGCTGCTGGGTGACCTTGGGCTAGTCACACTTCTCTGGAGTCTCTCAGCCTCACTCACCTCACAGAGTGTTTGTTGTGGGGGAGGAAGGGAAAGGAGAAGGTTAGCCACTTTGAGACTCGTTCGGGTAGTGAAAAGCGGGATATCAAATCCAAACTCTTCTTCTTCTTCTTCTTCTTCTTCTTCTTCTTCTTCTTCTTCTTCTTCTTCCCTCATAAGAGTATTTCAGTGTAGGTTAAGCTGAGAGTTAATGATTTGCCCAAAGTCTCCCACTGAGATTTATGGTGAAGTCCCAATTTCTAAAGCAAAAGGAGGGTAAGTGGTGCTGAACCATCTCCCTGCAGCCTGTCCTCCCAACTCTAGTCCCTAACGCAGGCTCTGAACTGCTGCAGGGTGGGGGATAAACTCTGGTGTGAGGGGAACTGCAGGAAGTGCCCCTCAGGTTCAGTGCCCCTTTCTCACCTTGCACTTTTGTTATTAAAGCAAGCTGTCAGGGAACAGTCAGCGCCCAGCGGGGTGGTGCAGGTGCTGTCAAGGGAAGGAGAGCCACAGCACTGTGGGGATAGCAGGGGATTTTCCAGCGGGAGCGACAGGAAGGAAAGCAGCCCAGCGGAGAGAGCGCTGGGGGATGCTTCAGAGACCCAACGCCCCCTCAGTGGATCCAGCCAAGAGGAAGCAACGACAGTTCCGTCACCCCAATTACGCAGGGGTGTGAAACGTAAGGAGGGAAGGAGGAGACTGGGGTGCCCAAGTTCTTATGTTGGGGGCGCTCCAGAAAAGCGCCACTTCCGGGATCTGAAAGTGACAAAGCTGGTCATGGACTTTTGAGCTCTTCAATGTATACACCTGCACAATAAATCCTGTAGATATAGAGGACCTGAGTTGAGCCTCTTTACTCGCGAGGAACCACAGCAGAACCCTTACACAAGCCCTATCACTTAGTTTATATATTGCATTCAAAAATCTGGGTCATTCACCACAAAACTAGTATCTGTCTGAGTGGGGATTTGAATCTGGGTCTCCCTAGACTGAACCTAACTCTGCATATGTTACACTACACCAGTGACCTACCCATTATTAAATGACTGGACCATTGTAGCTTGCAGTTTCAAATGAAAAGAGCATTGGCTTTTTAACTGTGTTTGAGGGGACTGAGATCATTAATTGTATACAGTACAAGTTTCCAAGCAAGACAATTTATCCAAGAATATCATTCTTTTTTGTGATACACAGTGGTGGATGCTTTCTGGCCTATTCATGGGGAGCTGTGATGAGATATCACAGGACTCACCAGAGTTCCACATTAACCAAGTTTACTCTTTAGAACACCATTTTGAATACTTTGCAACATGCAGTAGTTTGGAAACTTGTGAAATAGATGAGGCTGCATGAATACTGTCCACACTCATTAAGGAGAAGCAAGCCCCATTAAACACAATAGGCCTTAATACTGAGTAAACATACACACACACACACACACACACACACACACACACACAGTATTTTTTTTTATTTAAAAGCAATATACTTTCAGTAACAAGTATTTTAACCCTTCTGTGTTCCCTTATAAAGGGACGCAAAAAGAAAATCCAGTCTGCAATTGACTGCAGATTTCCAAATTGGCCTTTTGGGAGAGCCACAGTGATTCTAATTCCAAAATGGAATCAAGGTTAATGGAGAAAGTGTTGAATGCAACTTTAAAATCAAAGCTATGTTTAAAGATAGCATCAAAGGCATATGAAACATGGCTGCCTTTTTATAAACTCCAAGCCCTGCAGATATGGTGCCCCTAACAGAGCAGGGAGAGAAAAGATCAAAGCAGAAACTATCATTTAAGTCTGTTTAAGCGAGAAATTATATCTAGAATCAGTCTGTGAAGACATATGTTGATGTTGAGACTTTCACAGCACTAACATTATTTACTAAAATGTGTAGGCTCTGATATGGTACAAACAATTCTATCTCACTAGGAGAAAAGGAAGAGGGCATTGACTTCGGAAAATGAAAATGAAGGGCAGCGTTGCCTGGCTAGTAGCAGAATGAGACTAACACATCCACATAGAAGTATTGTTCTTGTTACTAAAGTAACAGAATGCTGAATGTCACTGGTTTCTGTGAACGTGTGCTCTAAAACAGAATTTTTTAGAATTATTTGCTCTACTATCACCAACTGACACAGTGGATATTCTTTACCTGATTTTGCTAGAATGTGCCTTCAAAATACATCAAGACCTTGTCCTGTCTTCTCACAGTGGTTTTTTTTAATGGAAAACAAAAGGTAGACTTCATTGCTGTCATTCATAAGACTTTTTAGGAATCCCTGAAGTAGCAGGTTGTGCGGGGGGGGGCAGGTTGGGGCACAACTTTCTTGAATAACAGAGCTGTAAACCTAAGCATCCAGCTGCTGGCTCAGAGACTTATTCCATGAGTATTAATGTATGATAAGGTCTCTCACACAAGTTCAACCCTCAGTGACTGCAATGTTAAGTGATGATACCCACCACAGTTCAAAAGGTGCAACAGGCAGACCTTTCAATTTAAAAAAACAAGAGTTTGCATTATGATGGTTCTTCTCCTACTAGGAAGACTGGCTCCAGAAGGTGGTTGTTGAAGAGCATTGTTCAGCTTTGTGGTTTGTCCAGAATGTGGTTCTGCATGGGTTGGTTCTGTCCCCCATGCTGTTTAACATCTGCAGAAGTAACTGAGTGGGGTCATAGTGTTTTGGAATGTGTTGTCACAGTATACTGACAACACACAGCTCTAGTTGTCCTTTTCATTTTCTGCAGGTGAGGGAGTGGATCCGTGCTTGGTTGTGATAATGGACTGGATGAGGGCTGATAAACAGAAGCTTATTCCAGACAGGACTGAGATGCTGTTGGTGGGTGGTTCTTCTGACCAGCTGCGTGGTGTGATCACAGCCCCTCTGAAGGAAAGGGTTCATAGTTTGGGGGGTTTTCTTGGATCCTTTGCTGTTGAGGTACAGGTGGCTTCAGTGGTGTGAAGTGCCTTCCATCAGTTTAACTACAAGATAACTTAGCTACAGTAATCTGTGCTCTGGTAACCTCAAGGCTGGAAATTAACATTGCATAAAAGTCCAGAACACCACACTCACTGTGCATTACAAAGTAAGTTTCTCTAGAGCATCAGTCTTGTATGGTATCACGTTTACTGTACAAACAAATCAGCTACACTTAGTACTTTGGCCGGCCAGCAGTCAATATGGCTTGGCTTGATAAACTAGCACACAAAAGTAGATGTTGTCCCATGTTACCAAGCCAATTAGAGTCCGAACCACCAATTACACACTATGCTGTAACAGGCATAAACTGGTAGCAAAGGAACAAATGCTGCCAGAATCTTCACATCCTTGACAGATTGTTCAAATGTTACATAGAAATGAGGAATGTAACAGCACAAGTAAGAAATGTGAGGTTTTAGTGAGTGCCATCCAGAGTACCGGAAGATTGCTATGCTAAAACAAGTTATGTATCATTTATTTTACTGTCATTTATAAGCAGGGATGAGAATTAAATTTCTAGAGCCATTTTTTAAAAAAGCTTCCTCTATGTTTCTGTATCCTCGAAAGAACTGTAGCTGGAGTCAGTCCGAGCCTCACCCTCCCAGGCCAGGTGGGAAAAGGCCTGCAAGGCAGGGAGCAGGTATTCCAGGACTCACAGCTGAGATGATAATATTTCTCCAGCCCTCTAATAAAACACAAATACACAACCCTGTGTGCGGGTCTGCAGCAGAGCAAATACTAGTCGGAAGCTAAGTAAGGCTGAGAATTGGCATAAATTAGAACTGATACTATTTAGCATAAAAAGTATATATATATATATTTACATCTTAAGGCTTTACTGAAATGTATAGATGCAATGCAACAATTTCTGAATATTTCTTATGAATGGATGGCTCTAGAACAAGACAATTTTTATTTGGCATTTTCTCACTTGGTCACTTTCCTGTAGTCTATATAGGGCACATCAGTATTGCAAATTTTATTTATTCTTTCCAGAAAGTACTTTAAATTCATTAGCTATCTTTATAATAGTTATAGATGAAGCAGCACTTTCATTCTGAGTCCTCTGTCTACAGTGGTTTGTAACTTCTGAAACAATGACCTTTTTGGCTGAAAATTCTCATTTGTGTTTTAAGCTCAAAGTGAGTATTGTTTTGGAAAGTCTGAAAAAAGAAATCCATTAATCCATTTATGAGGACTAGACATTACAATAAGTTGTACGTGCAGTTATATTTGATGACCTACATATTCCAATAAAAGTACATTATTATTTTTCCCTGGCTTTAAAAGAAATATCAAGGACGTTTTTCTATTTAAATTTTCAAATTTCCTCAGCCTTCATTTCTTGCTTTTGCTTTTGCAGAACCTGATTGCTTTCAGTATGACTTTTTTGTTTTTTTCTGATGATAACACTTAAGAAATACCTCACAAGTGGCAAGATGATGTAACTATTAAAAGAATACACCATTTTGTCTGAAATGGTGGCTGTGTGTTAAAATCCAATGATAATTGTGAAATGTTGAAAATGCAATCTTCAATATTAAGTATTTCAACATGTTGCATATCACTGAGAAATAGGTTCCATTTGACAAATCTCAGCCAATTGCTTCTGTTGTAGAGCCCCATGTGTTCCGATCCATACATGGAAGTCCTGAATGAGTGACCTAATGAATGCATGCATTTATCTGTAAGCTGCCTTGAGTCCCTGTCAGGTGCACGTGCCAGGATTTTCTTGATGATTTACATTGCAATTCTGTACATGCCTACTCAGAAGCAGGAGTGACTGGCATGGTGAAGCAATGCTATGCTACCACCCTCCCAACTGCAGTGTCACTGTCGCTTACAAGACCAGGGAGGGGCAGGCTGACATTGAGGTCGAGTCTGTGTGGCAAGCCAGCACTGGCCCAGTTTTGGTGCCACCATGGTTCACACTCCAGTAAGCAGCAGGAACACCACTGTCAGAAGAGTGGCATTCCCTTCATTCCTGCTCAGAAGTGAATCCCATTGAGTTCAATATGGCTTACTGTTAGGTACATAAGTATAGGACTGCACTTTAAAGGTGACTGAAAGGAAGACCCAGCTTTAGTTACAAGCATCTTAAGGTCGGGCTGGGAAAGACTCCCATATAAAACTGACAGAGCCACTGTCATTCAGTGTAGACAATATTAAGCTAGATGGGCCAATGGCTTATTGACTGTAAGGTAGCTAGCTTCCTTTGTCTCAGGAAGTATTTGAGCAGATTGTTATGTTTTAAACATTTTTAATATGTGAATAAAATATATGCACTGTTCTGTATTTCTGTTTACATAAGCACGATAAATTTCTCTTCCATCCACAACCCACACACTTGATTGGTTCTTTTGTTTGCAGTAAACACACTGAATTCAGTAGAGATTCTTTTCATCAGTGTGAACGAAGCCAGTGTGGAATCTATTGTGTAAACTTCGACCCCAAATTTCTATGACTTCTGCACAATTGGAGGGGGAGAGAAAACATTGCATTGACCTAGCTTTTTACGTTTAATTATACATAGTGGGCTAAAAGCTCTAAAAGTTGTTAATGTTTTAAGTATTAGCTACTTTTGCAATTGAAAGACACCCCCCCATGATTATTTTCTGTTGCAATCAAAAGGACATTAACATGGACAGGAAATTAATCTAGCACTCTAGAGATTAATATTAATCTGGTAATGTACTGTCCTCATGATTTCGGGAATCTGTTCTCTTATGGTGCATTATGGCAGTGTATTTATAAACTATCTAGGTAAAGGTTCCTTATGTTTAAAATATGTTCTTATATGTCATTTCATTTTAGCTTTCTAGAAGAATGGTGTTTGCTTTCTTTCAAATGATGTTGCATGTACAGTTAATTCTGTGTTCAGTTTAACATATTGGAAAGTTTCTTAAGGGTTACAATTTGTGGAAAATCACCATATGTTATATTTTTCTATAACGTGCCTCTTTCTGCTGCTCTGAATTCTAGTTCTTCCAAATCTATGTGTAAACTAGGTTTCATGAAGTTGTGTGGCTGCAGCTTATACTGTATAGCAGTTGTAGCCAGTAGTGTTTCTCTGCATATATACTTTGGTATAGACTCTTGCTACTTTGGTCTTGGAGAATAGGACATACAGCAAAAATGAAGGCTGACCGTGTCCTTTGTGGGTGGTGCCATTTGCTGACCTGGTGCAGCATGCAGCAGGCCGAGAACCTGGAAACAGAGGAGGAGGGTCACCATGTGTGGCCGGAAGGCGAAGCGAGTGCCCCCTCTTCCAACCGCATGTTGATAATCAAAATTGATAATCCAGCCAATCGGGAGAGCGCCAGGGAGTTGGTCAGGGGGCACTCTGCCTCTTGCCTGTGTGGAGCAGATCAACGTTGGATCACCACCTGCACACACACCTTGTTATCTTTCAGCCCAAAGGTGATAGAGCTCAACAGTGTGAGGACATTGCTATGGAATTCTTGGCCATCGTATTTTGGGGCGGGGGGGTGCTTCCTGCAGTCTAATTGGCCTCTTTGCAGGATTTCACCTGCCTCTTAGCAGACTTCACAACTTTGGGAGATAAAGCATTGGGTGGTATTCTTTAACATCAGGTTAACCTGTTAAAAAGGTCCAGGAAGGAGAATTGCTGTCCAGGGGCCCACATGGGGGCCAATGAGCCATAGCATACCTTCCAAGAGGCGGCGCTGGCAGGAATGACACACTTGAGCCATGTCAAAGGGCGGCCTTCATGCCAGGGCCAACCCATCCCAAATTCAGCCAGCAGGCAGGCTGCACACCTTATGTGCCTGGGGCACGCAATATGTGATTCCATCTTACTGTGGGCATGATGTCAAGTCAAAATTTCATGGGATTCTGTAACTGCATCTTATGGGGGGGGGGACACACCAGGGCAGGACTTATGGAATATTGTGGCATTTAGCTTGGGCTTTTTGCTGAACATAAAAACTGCTGAACATAAAAACTGCTGTTTTTATGTTCAGCAGTTTTACATGCAGTAGTCATGAGTACTTTGGGGTTATACAGTTCTAAAACAACATCACACCTTGAATTTAGACATTATGTTTTGGTTTACAAAGACTCAGGTGTTGGCTTGAATGAAAAAGCAGGGTCTGCATTTTTAAAAAAGTATAGTGTTTTGGTATCCGGACTGCTGTGTAATGAAGCGGCCAACAGGAAAGGAAAGTGTAAAATTCAAGCTCAGGAACATGCATGGAAGCTACTGATTATCTTTTATGTCTGAATGGGAAATATGCTATTGGTGCTCAAAGAGATTAGTGTGAGTATAGTGTTTAAGAATAAAATGAGGCGGGGTTGGAGAGCTTCTGTAAAAATGCTTCTTAAAAAAAAAATCCAGAGAGGCAATTTTCATCATGCTTCCATTGTCCCCAGAAGCATCTGCTTGGCCACTGTTGGAAAAGGGATGCTGGACTGGGTATACTGGTCTGATCCAGCAAATCAGTTCTTACGCTGTTGAAATATAACAGCCAGATATTTGCCATAATTTAATGTAACTTTTAACAAAAATATGGAAATCAGCTAGCACAGAATCCAGCTATGTTTGCTATGTCCTCCCTCTTAAGATTATGCTAAATATATACCTTTTGACTTCAACATCAAGTGGGCTTTTTCTCTTTTTCTCCCCATCTCTTTTTGCTTGGCATTCAGTCTCATAAAGAGTTCCAAAGCTTGCCCAAAATTCTGAGACATTTGGGTTTGTTCTAATAAAAGTATTACCAAATGTTGAGCTTGCAAGAGGTAGCACTACAGGAATCTGTTCTTTCACTCTTTAACAAAGCGCTTCAGAATGATATGTGCAAACTAGGCTACTGCTTTGCTTTGCTCTGCAATCCACAACTAGAAACGACATAATAGTTCATGAGTGAGCACCCATCCTGCCATGAGAAGCAGTTCACTGGAAACGTATGAGCAGACCAGCTGGCTGGGACATCTCCAACCTCCTGTTTGAAATGGAGCTTTTCCTAGTTGCGAGGCTGCTGCTGCAGCTCTTCACAAAGTAAAGATTGTCTGGCAAGGAGTGACTGCATTTTAAATAAGAGCCTTTTGCTCTCCCTGCAGACAGGTCTGTTAATAAGAAAGCATCCCAACTTGGGGTGATTATTACTCATGAGTAATCACAAAGAGAAAAGGCTTAATGTGAAGCCTTACCCAGATATGATTGATGGGAAGGATTGCAGGATACAATTTCAAATGTCAGGCTGAAACCCTTCCCATTTGTAAATCAATTAATGAGGCTTGGCTTGTATTGATAATAATGACTTGTAATACATTTTTCCTTTGTATTTGTTCTCATGGCCTTACCTAACACTGAAGGTGAAATAACATATCTGTAGCTCTCTGAGTCATTTTTATTCTCTTACTTGACTTGAGATACATCACGGTCACTCACTCCCTTCTGTTTCTCACTGCTTCTCCCCACCTCAAGTAGATTGACCGAGCATAAATATTTTCCACTTCGCTTTACTTACTTATTTACTATTTTAAAAAGCATAATGGAGCACAGTCTCTGAGCAGGGAGCCTGAAAAAATATTAAGAGGTACAGGTGTTTTAATGACCTTGTATGGAGAGTCTAGATGTGGAAACAAAAAAGGGGATTATGGTCTGAATGATTGGGCAGACTGTGTACCAGGAGTGTGAAGGAAACAGAGCATCAGTTTCTTGAGCCAAGCCTTTGTTGCAGGTTTCATAATAAGGTAGCTTCTCATAATTAAATCTGGAGAAAGTAACAAATGTATGTAGAATGTGTTTAAGAGGTAGCTTTATTGGAGCTGTCGCGGGCCCTTCGCCCTGTACAGCCCACCCCCGGACGTTTTACGGTCTATGAGTGCTGCACCAACGACAAACAGTCCCCAGCTGCCGCCCTTCAGACTACTAGCTGGATCCTGCTTACTCCATTCACCACAGACGAGGATATTGTGAACTAAAAAGATGTTTATTGCGTACAAAGCTTGTGGTTGCTGATAAATAAAAGGTTGTTCAATAAGCTAAAAACAGTTGTCCTATACCGGCCTAATACCTCTAAATATTACCGGCCTAATACCTCTAATAGTAAACTAAATATCAATAACAACGCGTTTCACAATCTCTTTATCCTCTCTGCTAACATCCACCTAAGACTCTAAACTCCCAGCTCTATCTCTTGACTCACACTTCAACTCCAACTCTAACTCCCCGCACTTAACTTCAACTCCTCCTGCCCATACTTCAACTCTAACTCCCTTACTGCCCACTGGGAGGGGTGTTTTATACCGAGGCTAAGCCCGCCCCTAAGGGTTCTAACTGTCAGAACACTTAACCCCTACCTGGCATGGGGCTAGTTCTCCACATACCTCCCTCCTTTTTAGGTTTGTATCAGAGGAGTTACTAACCAAAGTATCCCTCTGATACAAACAACATTTTAAACATCACTATAGACATTACATACACAAACATTTTATAACTCTTACCTATATTACCTAACTATAGCATAAACAGTTACATCTTCAGTAAAAGTACATATAGTTGTGAACATTATATACAATAGTTCATGCAGCATTAGGCCTTTATTGCAAGAAAAGTCGTAACTGTCCATTTTAACCTTTGTCTTTGGGTCTTCGTGTTAAGGCGTCTGCGATGATGTTTAGGATCTTTTCACGCTCCTTATCGTCCTTAACCGTCGCAAGAAGTATCTTTCTCGGGGCACCAGTCTTTTCTCTGCCAAACGTGATGGGATGTAAGCTGTCTTCCCCGGCCAGATGACACAGTCCCATTCCGATCTCTGCACTCGAGGCGTCTGTAACGATTGTGGATCTCAAGCTGGGTAGAGTCCTTGTTTCTCAGGGTCAAAAGCTCTCTTAGTTCAACCTCTCCCTCCTTCAGGATCTCTGTTAAATGTTTAAGCTCGCAGACTTGTACACACATCTCCAGGTCATCATAAGCTGCATATAAACTGGTTGTCTGGCTTTTAAATGCACTGGGAACTATTTTCAGAAGTTTGTGGATATCTTCTTTTTTAATCAGCTTGCTGAAGCTTTCTAGACAAGCGTGATCACTTAATGAAAGTAGGCTAACAAGCTCTGATTGCTTATTGCTCATAGCAATCCCCCTTGTTGTCAGTTCATCTTTGGTCTGTAATGATTTATTAGTTCCCACTTCGAGCAATTTTAAGATTACTTTTGTATGCCTTTGACGCGGTAGCCCTGTTAATGCTGTGTAACTACATTCATTTTGGGCATTTATTTGTGTTGCATGAGCAGCAGGGTACCCATCTTCCCACCACACAATCTCTAGTGTAGGAAACAATTTCACTTTCATAGAAAGTCGATAGGCCCCCATGCCAGCTATAACTTCCAGTACGTCTTTCTTTCTATCTTTCCAACTGATGAATGGTTTATCATAAATATGACTAGTTGTTCTAACTGATCTCACAGATAGGTCACTGATCACATTGCAGGTAGACACTCCTTTACCCATATCACAGGCTTTTTCAACAACGTGACTACTGTAGTCTAGATTGGGTTCATGGTTTAGGGACTTGATTGGGTTTATCATATTCACATGCATGACCCGCCTCCCTTCACCGTATTGAATCATATCGTTTACATCATTCAGTTTTGAAATGATCTTAAAAGGACCTTCCCATGTCAGTTGTAACTTGTCACTGTTTACTGATCTGATTAATAAAATATCTTGTCCTGGCTCAAAAGATCTCTCATGTGCTTTTGTGTCATACCAAACTTTCTGTTTGTGTTGAGCAACCTTGCACTGTTCTCCTGCCAGTTCTAGTGATCGTTTGAGAGTGTTCTGCAATTTAATTAGGTAGTCAACTACATTAATTCGCGCTACAAGGCCATTGGTCTGTGGGTGGTCAAGGGTATTGGTGATATGTTTGATCCCACACCTCTCCCACAAACGCTGCATAAGTTTAGAGGTAAATGAGGCTCCAAGGTCTGTCACGATCTGTTCTGCAAACCCTAGCCGACACATATAGCTTATTAGAGCTGAAGCCACTGTTTCAGTCTCTATGTTTCGCAACGGTATCGCTTCCGGATATCTCGTTGCAAAATCCACAATAGTCAATAAATAATGATGTCCCCTGCGACTGGCTTTTGGCAGTCGTCCAATAATATCTATTGCTAAACGTTGGAAGGGTTGGGAAATTATAGGCAAGGGGCATAATTGTGCTTTCGTCTTATCTTGCCCATGTCCTTGTAATTGGCAAGTATGGCACGTTCGACAAAATAACTTTATTTGCTTGCCCATCCCAGGCCAAAAGAAATTTTGGGACACCCTTTGTTTGGTTCTGGTGATTCCCAAGTGACCTCCAAAGATACTGCCATGGGCATGTTGTATTATCTTGGTTCTAAATTCAGTAGGTACTATCAGTTGCCTGTGGATTTCATTACCCCCTCTATTAGGCTTTAAAAGAATCTCTCTGTATAGCAACCCATTGTTGATTATAAACCGCTCCGGGCTTTCAGGGGTTAATACTGTATTCACGGCTGTGGCTTGAAAATATTTCTGTAAATCTGTATCTAGTTTCTGCTTGGCTGCAAAACTAGCTGCTTGACTATTTGTAACTGGCATTATACTTGTATCTTGTGTCAGTTCAGTAATTGTATCAGGCCTTTCCTCCTGAGGTAACTGTCGCAGTTTTTGTGCCCTAGTTATTACAAATGCACTCTGTACATGGTCAAGCAGATCCCACCCGATTAACATTGGAGCTGGGATTTCTGGTGAAACTGCTACTTGCCATTTTCCAGACCATTGTTTATATGTCAGATTAACTAATGCGACTGGCAAGATTTCTGGCTGTTTTGATATTCCTTTTAAACTGATTGTTTTGCCTTTAATAAAGTCTTCTGGCTTTAACAAATCAGGATGTACAATACTAATCTGAGACCCTGTGTCTTTTAAGCCTTTATATTGTTTACCATTCACCCAAATTTCTTCTCCTGTTTTGTGTAATAGCATGTCATCTTGTTGAATTATATAGCACCTCACAACTTGGGCCTCTGGTAACTCATCAGCCTCTGACTGGGCCTCGGTTGCCGTGGCAACCATGTTGGCAGTTGGCTCTGTCTCCACAGTTTGGACACAATATGTCTGCTTCTGAGGAATAGTATTTGCACTCCTAGTTCTGAGTTCAGTTCTACAGTCCAGTTGTCTATGGCCTTTTTTCCCACATTGCCAACAGATTAATTCAGGCCTTTTACCCTCACTATATTTATTTACTTTTCCCTCAGTCCCCCCCGTTGTCATAGGCGTGTTATGGGGAACATTTGCATTGGCGGGAAAAATTTTCTTGGCAGTTTCTGTGGTAAACTTTGTGGGCTGTTGCGTTCTCTTAAACTTATTTGTTTCCCACTGTTTGTCCTTATATTTTGGGGCATCATAAGCGTGTTCTCGGATTTCATTTATTTCATCTGCCAGGTTAGCAGCTTCCAGGATGGTTTTAGGGCGTCTTTCTTTAATTAAATACTTCAAATGACTATTAATCGTGTCATAAAATTGTTCCAATGCGATCACCTCTTTTATTTTCGCCACAGAATCAGCACCCTCCTGTTCTAGCCACTTGTTTAAATAATTTGTAGTTTTAGCTCCTAGTTGAGCAAATGTTTCCTCACGCACTTTTTTTATTGTTCTAAACTTTTGTCTCAGTTGTTCTGCAGTAATTCCGAATCTGACATAAACCAACTGTTTAAATGCTTCAAAATCTTTAGATTGATCAGATGGCATTTGAGAATAAATCTCTGTTAATGTTCCACTAATACGCGCTCTCAGTATTTGCATTTTCTCCTCATCTTTTACTTCAAAATCTTCGCAAGCCCTCTCAAAAGAAATGATAAACGCTTCAGGATCGTCTTTATCTTTGAAGTCAGGGAATCTTTTTAAATCCACCCTGCTAGGATTTTGTGTGGAACTATTGTTGTTGTTTCTATTATCTACAGCTGATAATTCAAGTCTTTTCATTTCTAATAAATATTCTCTTTCCTCCCGTTCTCTTTCTCTCTCAATATTTAAGGTCATTTCTTTCTCTTTCAGTGCTATTGCCTCTCTTTCAATATTTAAGGTCATTTCTTTCTCTTTCAGTTCTCTCTCTTTTGCTTCAGCTTGTAACTTTAAGGTCATTTCTTTCTCTTTCAGGGCCATTGCCTCTCTTTCTCTCTCTCTCTCAATATTTAATTCTCTCTCTTTTACCTCAGCTTGTAACTTTAATTCTCTCTCTTTTGCTTCAGCTTGTAATTTCGCTAGCTCGAATTTTAAATTATATTCTTTCTCAAGTTTCCATTTTTCAAATTCCTCTGAGGCTTTAAAACTAGTCCCCTCAGCAGGATTTTTGTTAACTGTTTCAGTACTGGTTTCCTCAATCTGGGAAACCCCATTTTCTTCTTCAGAGCTTTCTACTTGTGAGTCCCTAAGAGCTGTTTTCGTCTTCCTAGGTGGCATTTTCTATTTATTTGGTGGTATTATTTCTGTACTTAAATCAAGGATGTTTCAGTTAAACTATTTCTCCAGGCTTAGTTTCCACAGTTTAGGTCCAAAGTCACGCCTAAAGTTACCTCAGTGCACTTTGTCCAGCGTACTTTTCCGACCTCTCACTATAAACCTTTCTGCCTGAAATAGTTTCAAACGCAAAGTATCTTTGTAACTCTCTCACAATCTCACAGTCTTAGGCGCTATCACACCACACCCTAGGGCCAGGTAATTCCTCTCTGAATTCCCCTTCTCCCTTTCCAGGTGTATGCGATCCCCTTCCTGACTAGATTGTAGAGTCTCACTGAAGTTTGCTTAAATCCTCTTTAAGCCTCACACTTCACACAATGCGTCACTCTTAAATCCTTCTTGTACCTTGGCACTTCTTGCCAACACTTTAGATCTTTGATCTCAATGTGACCACCACTTTATGACAATCTTTCGTCCCGACGCTGCCACCACTTTAATGTCGCGGGCCCTTCGCCCTGTACAGCCCACCCCCGGACGTTTTACGGTCTATGAGTGCTGCACCAACGACAAACAGTCCCCAGCTGCCGCCCTTCAGACTACTAGCTGGATCCTGCTTACTCCATTCACCACAGACGAGGATATTGTGAACTAAAAAGATGTTTATTGCGTACAAAGCTTGTGGTTGCTGATAAATAAAAGGTTGTTCAATAAGCTAAAAACAGTTGTCCTATACCGGCCTAATACCTCTAAATATTACCGGCCTAATACCTCTAATAGTAAACTAAATATCAATAACAACGCGTTTCACAATCTCTTTATCCTCTCTGCTAACATCCACCTAAGACTCTAAACTCCCAGCTCTATCTCTTGACTCACACTTCAACTCCAACTCTAACTCCCCGCACTTAACTTCAACTCCTCCTGCCCATACTTCAACTCTAACTCCCTTACTGCCCACTGGGAGGGGTGTTTTATACCGAGGCTAAGCCCGCCCCTAAGGGTTCTAACTGTCAGAACACTTAACCCCTACCTGGCATGGGGCTAGTTCTCCACAGGAGCCTCCCCCACCCCCATTTTAGACATTTGTAGCCTTCAGTAAGATTGTAGATAGATCCTGAAGAAAACAGCCCAACCCTTTTCTTATCATGTACTGGGGATGACAGACTGCAGAAACCCAATGGCATTTTATAAAGCATTGCAACAAGAACTGGGACTTGCCAGGTTCCATTTATCTAGCCAAGAATATAATTCTGTGATCTATCCCAAGGAGATTTTCAACAGTCTTACACTTACTGTCTGAATTAATGATACTGCTTTTTTTCCTTAGCCATGACAAAAGCCACTCTGCACTTTTATACATTATGTTAAAGTTTTTTTTGTTGTGAACATACTCTGTAAAAGCCCTTTCTGCTTCATCATTTTGACAAGGCAATTCCACTAAATCTTCCATGATCATCATGTTCTCTTTTTAACTTTTTCAATTCCAGAAAACAGCAAACATTTCTGAGTTACAAAGCACCAAACAGCTACAGACTCACTTGCTATAAGGTAAGTTATCTGTGTAGAAGTCTGTAACAAAAAATGTAAAACCAAGTGTATTTCCAGTTATCAGCTGTACACTTAGCTTTGACAGTTATAAAGAAACCATGTCTATTCAATGGGACTTGTCTCCTTGGTCTGGTAGGCACACTTTGAAAATAACATATTATGAAACTGTTAACCTTGATAACTTTGGATCCCTCAAATTGTTTCCCCTGTTGAATTTACCTCATCAAAGAGTTGTAGACTCAAAATGCCTGTGTCATAAATTACTTTTCAGTTGTTTGGTTTTCTTACTGTTTTCTTGGCCCTTTGACTTATAAATTACAAGGCCAAAAGTGGCATCTCACAAAATACATTTTTTAGAATGATCAACCCTAACTCTTGCTATAGCAAAAAGAACTTTTTTCTGAGTTGATAGCAACATTAATAAGATTCCAGCCTTCCTTGAATGTTTCCAAGTGAAATGTCAGCTGACAGATAACTGCAGCTCACATAGCTTGCATTCTTGTTTACAATAATTTGGAACCTTTGCATTTTCTGCTAACATGTTTTTCCATAATGCAGTTAAGTCCCCTTGTTTTAGCAAGCAAGGATGCCACATATGACCACAGCAGTGTATGGTTTTTATGTAGTAACCAATCAGTTGCGTGTCGAGATCCCCAAACCACCCCTCAAATGAAACACACTTCACACAGAAATTTAAGTTTAAGGTTTATGGCATAATTTTGGCCACAACTTTATTGAAATACAAAATATGTGAGTGGTTGCTTAGGCATTGGTTCAGACTATCTGTCCCACTGGGGACAGAACTGACACCCACCCGCCTGTGGAAGTCAGTAAAGGGAAAACACTTTGGGAAAATAATGGAAGCTGGGGGTCTGACCCTCGCCTCTCCCTTAATGCTCCCAGGGGCTCTTGAGTGGGCCCTGGCCCCCGACCGGGAGATACGGACAAGCATGGCGAGCCCCTGGATTCCTTTAACAGAATTCCCCGCGCAGCAGCAGCATTGAAGGGGCAGCCACAGCCAACCCTGCCCCTCCACCAACCAATTAATAACCAATGCCTAACCGCCAACCTTACAAGTTGTGACTAATTGCTACGCAGTAGGTGAAAACCAAATGGCACCAGCCAATCAGCCAAATGGAAAAAATTCCTACCAGGCCCCTGCCCCAAAAGCAGACGACCCCATGACAGGCATAGCAAGGTCATAAGCAGAAGCCTAATAATGGGGAGAGGGTGGGTGACCCGATGCACGCAGCAAAGAGGTATATCACGCTGCAAGCCAAGCAATATATAGTTGCTGGGCTCTCCATCAACAATTGCAACATAGAAATCTCCCCAACGACACCTGGAGCCCAATCACAGCAGTGGCCACCTATACAATCCCGCCCAGCAACAGAGGGGTGACTTGCTGGCCTCCACCGCAACACATGCTCTCCATGAAGGAGAACCCGCTTTATCAGATTCCAATTTAGGGGAGCTTGATCGGTCTGCCTGCACTGGGTGCCGAACTGAGACGAGAGGGTGCTACAGGGGGCACAGCAACAATTGCAAACAACGGAAGTTGAGAGGTGGTAAGGTGCCAAATTTTGGCATTGCACAGGGCACTGCTAAAATTTTAAACCTCAAAGTCCGCCACTGCAGTTATCCTGAAACGAAGGACATGACAGACAAGGCAGTGGATGCATGAGACTTACAGACTCTCAGCATAGTGTAACCACTGGTGCCGTCACTGGTCCAGTCTGTCCCCCGCAGCAGGTCCTACTGCTGTCAGCCTTACTGCTCTTTCTGCCATCAGAGCCCTTATATACCACAGCTGATTGCTGCCACTACCACACTAATCACTTGCTTTACCCCACATCCTAGCAGACATGCTTTACCTGGCAGGTGTGAGCAACGGTGCTTAAGGGATCTGAGGTAGTTTTTAAGTAGCCAAAATGGCTGGAGATCAAACAGGCTTGGAAGAAACACATGATTTTCAGAAGTAAAATGTTTGTTTGTTTGTTCGTTCGTTTTAAAACACCCTGAAGGACAGTGGGGAAGGGGTGAGCATCATGGAGACAGAGCATGCTCAGTGGGTTTGGAATGCTGGGTGACTGTTTCTATGGCTGAGATAGAAAACCAGGAAGGAGGGGAAATGCAAGAGGGTATAAATGGCAGGATGCAGCACAGCAACATTTTCTTATGGACCTTACTTGTGTTTTGAATACTGGTTGCTGGGTAGCAACAATGGGACAAGAATGTTGCCCTCATGCCTTGCTTGTGGACTTTTCAACATGCATCTGGTTGACCATGATGAGAAAGAATGTGATAGCTGGATTTGATCTGATCAAGAAGCTCTCTTGAAAGTTGACCTAGATAAGAGGTGTGCCCTTCAAATGATGAGCAGATCTCTGATGTGTTTTAGAGATACGTCTTCCCAATTCTGCATCTCCACTCAGATGTGTGTCTAGGCAGTAACTTTTTTCCATGACTTTCTTAATACTACAGTGTTTTATATTGCTGCCATACCACATTCACAAGTGCTTCCACTTGTGTTTTGTGATATCTGGGCCAGTTACTTACCAGGCAGCATGGAATTCAATGCAGTTACTTTCTAATGCAGAAAGTATAAGTATAAGAAGTATAAGTATAAGTATAAGAAAGTATAAGAAGAGATAGGCAATTGGTTGCTGATGATACCAAAAATGAGCATCACATATAGTAGGAATAATTTTAAATAGCAAATCACATTTGTGAGTAAGTGTTAAGGAAAAATTGGGGAAAGAGGTACACTAGAGAATTCTGCAGTTGCAGACACAGGCATGCACCATAGCTATGCTAATATTTTGGAGTAGTGATCTGTGCACATTTAAGACATTTCCATACCCTGAATAAGTTTCCTTGGGGGGCAGGGAGGAAAGGGAAGGATTTGTCCATAGGCTGCTATATACCAGAGATGGGAAGCCATTGTCAACACAAGGACCACATTTCCCCATGGACAATTTTCCAGGTGTAAAGGAACAGACTTGACAAAACAACAATCTGGGATTAAAAAATGGCCACACCTTCAGGCTCCAGATGTAATTCGATTCCAGCCTCCTGCTGGAGGGCTGAAATTTTGAACAGGGTCATGCCAAGGATTATGCACCCCCTTCCCAGGTGCTAATCTATGTAGGTGCCAATCCCCAGGCTGCTGCTGGAAGCTCTGTGGCCAGCTGCAGGGATGTAACTCCTGGCTGCCCTGGGAATTGAAGGCAGTCTGCAAGGGCCCACATCCGCTGCCCACCCGGAGCAGGATAAGTGGTCATTATCATGTTCCAACCCAGCAAAAACACTTGGGTATGAAGCAGGGGGGACAGTGTGGCTTGGGGACAGTTCCAAGGGGTATATAGAGAGGCTTGGAGTTGTGGCTCCAGGCAGGCTTGTGGGTTACCTTCTGAGTCAGGGCTGCTCTGTGATTAAGCCAGGTCTGTGCTTTCTTAACAGGGAACCATATGTTGTACCATATGTTGAATCTCTTCAAATGTAAATGGCAAATGATATAAGACAACCTGCAAAGTAATACTTCAGAATTTTCTACCCATAAAAATGAAATACCTGCTTCTGTGAAAAAGGGCTCCAAATGTACAGTGCTGCTTTTTAGCTAGGCAGAAATATCTGCAGAAATAATTGAAGAGGTTTTATACATCTCTCCCCCAATGTGGGTATTTTCATCATTTGAAATACAGGATTTCTATTGAATTGGCAAGTTTTGCAACAAATGCCTTTGTCACCATATAGCTTACTTATAAAAAGGGGGTGAAAAGTGAGTGAAGGCCATCTATACAGCATTTACTTTTCAGAAACAAAACCGCTTATTGATTTGGAGAGCCAAAGATCTAGTTAGTTCACTGCTTCAGCTTCTGCTCGGTTTATTTCCCTTGTTTAAAACAGCACTGACTACGCACTCAGACCATTACTTTCACTGAGTTGTTAAGGTTTTCTTAATGCTGACTTTCTGTTCTGTAGCACCACAGAAAATATCCTCCTAGCTTCTAATCACTGTAATAACTAACCTCGAGGAGTCATTAGTGTGGGTTCAAACAATATCCTATAATAAGTGTGCTCTGAGGAAATTGACATAGTTTATCTCCTCGATTTATATTCTTGTGGAAATAATGGGTTGTGAAATAACATTGGTGTTTTTCTTGTACCATACAAAATCTTGACAAGTTATGTTGATATTTTCCTCACAGATATTGGGTAGAAACACTTGGTTAGACAATATTCTATCTACAAAATTCATACGTTCTAAGTTGGAGATGGGTTGTTGTGTTGAGAAACAAACGCAGGCATGCCAAAGCCCTTTCTGATGACAGTGAGTGCCTAGATTCCTTACAGAAGCTACATAAATGGTTCTATGATTAAATTCAATTTTCTTTCCTTCACCAATGAATAATGTGGCAGAATTCTACCAGTGGTAACCGAGTATTATTTTTTTTTTGGTTATTGTGTAAGCTTCTAGAGGAATTTACCAGTAGTAAACAAAGACACTAGCTGTAGACATGCTTCTGTAAAAGTGATCATTCCAAATGTAATGCAATACCTGTGACAGGTAAACAGGTCTTCTTCTTACTCTTTCTTTGGCGATCACTTGTAGCCGAGTAAGATTGTCTTCCATGAACATGGTTTTAACAGTGAGTCTGTAAGTGACTGTGGAGGCCAATTCTGGATCCACACGTCCTTCTACAGTGGAGACATAGGTTTCCGGGCAGGAGTTGATCATGGTGAGGGGTACAGGTGACAGCTAAACAGGTATGGTCAGTCAGTCAGAGATGCTTCTGAGCAACGTGTATGCATGGTGATTTTCTTCATGAGTGTCTTTTATACATTATACACACCACACATGTAAAGCACTCTTCAGACACTTTAACAGGTATGACTTTCCCCAAAGAATCCTAGGAATTGTAGTTTGTTAAGGCTGCTAACCTCACAGATCTTTGATTTCCATCACCCTTAGCAAACCACAGTTCCCAGGATACTCCATGACTGCGAGAGTGGTAGAAGAGTGTGAATGTGAGAGAGCACCAGTTGCCATGTTACTGCAGAAACAAAAAGTCAGACAAAATCCACTACAGGGCAGGCCCAGGAGGAAAAACTAGTGGAGCACCACTTGTCACCACCTACATCAGACATTACAAATTAGTTATTTAAAATGGTAACATTCAGAAAGCAGCAGGAGAACATTTCACTCTTCCATGACTTCCTGTAGCAGACCTAAGAGTCACTGTTATCCAATGAAGAGGGGGGCTTGAGCGGAAAAGCTCAGGCCTGGAATTCATTAACATATTTGGTTCTGTGGAATCTCATTTTAAATCCTTGGGATGGTTAGCTTGCTTCAGAGATAAATTATCCCTCTTTTGGTGTTTGTTTACACTATTAGTCTTGCTTCCTATTCATCACCCTAGAGGCAAGTTATTCAGGAGTTGATCCACCCATACTGACTTCATCTTCTAGTCATTCGATTGGATTTTGCATTCATTTATGCTCTGTGACATGCCTATTGCTGTCATTTTCACTGTTTGATTCTTTGTAAAAAAAATCATCATACATTTTTCTGTTTTCACTTCTGTCTCAGGGTATATAAACCTACACACTTAGGGTAGGGTACTGTACATCTGATAAAATGGGATGTATCTTATGAAAGATTATGCCACAATGTTTTTTAAGTCTTTAAGGTGGCACTATATGTGGTCTTGTCTTTTGTCTTTTTCTGCAGCTGTCTAGAGTATTTACCTTTCTGGAGTTTTGTCATTGTTGCATTGTTTTACTTCTGCTATCCTCTCTTGCACTGGATTACAGTACATATAGAAGCTAATAACAGTGGTGAGTTACTTGTAGAATTGGGGAAATGGTTGCATATA
Organism: Lacerta agilis; assembly: GCF_009819535.1. Classification (NCBI taxonomy): domain Eukaryota; kingdom Metazoa; phylum Chordata; class Lepidosauria; order Squamata; family Lacertidae; genus Lacerta; species Lacerta agilis. Next base: position 30,237,318 of record NC_046315.1, read on the forward strand.
TTAGGACAAATTACAAAGGCATCCCAGCATTCGCATGCACTCCACTGTAGCCTTTCAAAATAAAGACAAATAAGAGCAAAATTATTTTAATAGTGATATTTGTTTTGTATCTTGCTTTCTACCTGAGAGGCATAAACAGGAACAGAATGAGGTAAAGGTTTTGAGTCCAGGAATTTTTAGATCAAAAATTTCTACTGAAAAGGTTGGACACTTTCTCATTGCATGATATTAACTTAGTTCCATCTTGCCTTCCTATAGACATGCAAACAGTCCTCTGCCCCTCCACCCCCCCCAAAAAAGCATTCTTATAAGAAAATTATCAAAGTACACTGGTTTTACTGGTTCCCTCATGGGGAATCTTTACTTTCCCAAAGGAAAGTATAATTACCAATAAGAACCAATCAACTAATGACTTAATATATCTCCCAGGGTCATTTCCTCACATTAGTAACCTATTTATATGAATTACTGGACCTTTAATGTAATTACCTTATTATTAATAATAAATAACAATCAACATTTCAATAATTGCTTTTATTAACTATCAGCAAATGTGCTCATTAGTACTTTGTGTGCCAACTTTCCAGTACTTAGTGCTCCTATTAGTCATATATTCAGCTTGCTTTAAACGAGCAATCCTATTCTTACATTATTACACTTGGACTGGAGATAGGCTCCACCAGGCTGGTGGATCAGCTGCCCAACCCAACGTGTACTCATGCTAGAAAGGGAGGTGGAGAACAACTAGAAAAGAGAAAAACAAGGCAGAAATGAACACGCCCACAGCTGTCCCAGAAACACGGTCACGTTATTATTGTTGTTGCTGTTGTTAAAATTTCCATACAACCCTTCATCTCAAGATCACTTGGCGATTTACAATATAAAAACACAAAAATATATAGCATAATAGCAATAAAAAACAATGCCCCCACAGTTCAAAAGGCCATAGATTGTTTAATCAGTTAAAGGCCTGGCAGAAGAGGAATTTTTTCCCCTCTTAAAGGTATGTAGTGAAGGCGCGAGGTGAGCCTTCCTGGAGAGAGCATTCCATTAGCAGAGAACCACCCCAGAAAAGGCCCATTCTCGTGTTGCCACCCTGCAGACCTCTCACAGAGGAAGCACACAAAGAAGGACCGCAGAGGCTGATCACAGGGTTGGTTAACATAGAGAAAGGCAGTCCTTGAGGTATTGTGGTTCTGAGCCATTTAATTGTTTCACTGAAATCCCATTTTGTGTACGCTACCTATTTATGTGGGCTGGCTTCTATTCTGTGGGGTATGTGTAATATTGTTCCTCATATAACGGGATTATTTGTTTTAATATATATCTTTGTTTGGAGTGTTAAACCCCTCTCATAAAATTGTAAATAAAACTGATTGATTTATTAATGGCTAACAATAGAAAAGAGGCATACCAGTTTCAATAGATAATAGCTCTTCCTTCCAAATTTCTTTACAAAGGGTTTTGGGTTTTTGCAGCTAGTGTCATTACAAATTATAATTAATACTATATCCTGTCACTGTTAAATCAAAATACTTTCACCAAATCAAGTAGCTGACTTATGAGTAAAGATAAACTTAACTCCTTGTGGTGCTTTCTTCAAACTTTCTTTAGTCACTGTTATTTCAACCTTCTTCCCTGCACAAGCAGTGATATGATGTTTCTACAAGAGTACTCTCCAGCTCTTTCTTTGAAGATGCTTTTCTCAAAGGTGCTTTGCACAGAGCCTTTCTCTTGATTGAGGATTCTTTTTAGACAGCTGGAAATTCCTGATGGATGTTAATTGGAGTTCAGTTTGAAGATACAGAACTGCTTTTATTGCATCTGTCTTTCATTGATTTCTGTGAAAACCATAATTAGACTTTTTTGTGGGTGGAGATATCCATGGAATGTTTCAGTTCAGTGCCTTTATCCATTTAAAAGATGGACTTTATTTTCCTTTGTTTTTCTTAAAGCTGTATCAGTCAGTTTTATTGAGAATGTGGATTCTTTCACACTTTGCCTCTATATGTGGAATCATCCGTACATATGAATTATGTTCTACTGAATCCTCATACAGTGACTTTAGATTCTTAATAAATATTTTGTGCTTAGTAAGAAGATAACAAAACAGCTGAAATTCTTTTTGGTCACCTATTGTTAAGGAAGAAAATTTAAAGATGTTCCAACACAGGTATCAAGCCCAAAAATAATTTCTTTAACTATTCAAATTCATAAACTTCTTAAATTGATACAGCATTAAGTCATCTTGAGGTGTTTTGAAAACCCAGAATAAACAGGGGAAGTCACATAACCTAGAAAGGATGCTTAGAATCGTAGAGTTGCAAAGGATCCCAAGGTTCATCTAGTCCAACCCCTAGCACTGCAAGTCTCTGAACTGGATCATATCTGACAGATGACCATCCAACCTCTGCTTAAAAACCTCCAAGAAAGGGGAGTCCACCATCTTTCATAGGAGCCTGTCCCACTGTTGAACAGATCTTATTGTCAGAAAGTTCTTCCTGATGTTCAGTCAGAATCTCCCTTCTTGTAACTTGAAGCCATTGATTCGAGTCCTACCCTCCAGAGCAGTATAAAACAAGTTTACTCCATTGTCCATGTGATAGCCCTTTAGATATTTGAAGTTGGCTACCATATTTCCTCTCACTCTCCTCTAAAGATTCCCAGCTCCTTCAACCATTCATCATAAGACTTGGCTTCCAGACCCTAGATCATCTTGGTTGCCTTCCAGCTTGTCAATAGCCATCTTAAATTGTGGTGCCCAGAACTGGTCACAGTACTCCAGGTGTGGTCTGACCAAGGCAGAATAGAGCAGGACCAGGACTTCACTTGATCAGGACAATATACTTCTGTTGATGCAGCCTAGACTAGCATTAGGTTGTTTTTGTTGTTGTTGTTGTTTTTTGCTGCTGCATCACACTGTTGATTCACATTAAGCTTGTGGTCTACTAAAATCTCTAGGTGCTTTTCACATCTAGGTGTCCTTCATCTTGTATTTTGTGCAGCTGGTTCTTCCTGCCTAAGCAGCCCACTTCACCCATTTTTCCAGGATGATGTAGAAACATTAGTGAGCATTCTTTGGGTTCAGTCTGTCAACCAGCTACAAACCCACCTAGCAATCACCTTGTCTAGTCCACATTTAATCAGCTTCTCCTCAAGAATATCATGGGGGACTTTGCCAAAAGCCATACTGAAATCAAGATACACTATGTCCACTGCATTCCCCTGATCCAACCAAGCTTGTAAGGCTATCAAAAAAAGAAATGATTCAACAATCACAGCATCCTTTTCTAAGTACCCACAGACTGACTATTTAATTATCCGTTTTAGGACTTTTCCTGGTATTGATTTCAAGCTCTCCAGTCAGTAGTTACCAGGATCTTCTTCCCACCCCACCCTTTTGAAGATGGGGACAACAATCCCTTTTGAAAATTTGGTCCTTGATCCGTAGGTAGTCTGTCTAAACCTTAGCATGTAGTGTTATGTAGAACTCACACAACATCTGATTAAAGAATCCACCACCATTAAAATCAGCAGACCTACAGCATTCAAAGCACTGTGAATCAAACTCTTAGCAGCCTTATTCTGAAAAAATAGTCAGGCAATTTTGCTGTGGAGATTCATGAGAAACATCTTCTAGATGAGTTCGCTGACACAGTTCAAACAGTCTGTAGTAAAGAAAAGAGGAGTGATAGGGTAAAGAAGAGTTTCCTTTTATCCTTTTTTCTGATTGATCCTACTTGCACAGAAATGAATTTTATTTTATTTTTACAGATTTCAACTAGAGTAGATTGGTCTCACAGAAATGACCAGATAATTTAAAATGTTAATCACTGCTGTTCAGATATTTCATTAGTCTATTTTAGTCAATATTACTATTAATACACATGAGACATGTAATTGCACTGTGACATGTTAACAGCAGTCAATGACAGACGACCAAATTTTTACCTTGCAGTTGTAACAGGAAGGAAGTCTCATTATGCATAATTGCTACAGGGAAGAAAAAAAAACATTTTAAACTAGCCTTTGTGTCACACTCTTTTGTATATTTTGCATAATCTTTCTATTGCAGAATGGGCAAGTGAATCTTGTCCAGTTCTGTGGGGTCTTGAGGCTCACAAGGGAAGCAGGTAGTATCCAGATCAGTTAGAGAGCATACAGGACCTTGGGCAGTTCCTGCCAAAGCAGTGAGTGTAGATACCGTCTTCAGGGAGCTAGAACCAACTGAAGTCTTATGTACGCTATCCAGACCTAGAGTGTGGTAGAAGCTGGCTCACACTTTACTTTGCAGTCTGTGGGTTCTGCCAGACTGAAGAGGAAGAAGAGGTACTGCAAGGGACTCGTCCCCCGAATCATAGAATATTGGCAGGGATGTGTGCTGCAAGCCTGAGCTACTGGCAGTTCATCATCTGAGGCTCTCCTTCATGTACCTCTTCCATGTGAGGTCCTGAGGGTGGCAACATGAGGACGAGCCTTTTCTGCAGTGGCTCCCCGTTTGCAGAATGCCCTCCCCAGGGAGGTTTGCCTGGCGCCTTCATGAAATATCTTTAGATGTCAGGCAAAAATGTTCTTCTTCAGGCCTTGGGGCTGATTAATATTCTACAGCCTTTTAAATGTGTTTGTGGGAGGGGTTTGTTGTTTTGTTGTTTTTGTTTTAACTATTTATTTGTGTTTTTAACCTTTTATTTTTATTTTGTGCATCGCTTTGAGCTCTTAGGATGAAGGACAGTATATAAATCTAAACAAACAAACTCCACTACCACGCATGGCCAGGTCTCTAGGTCACGACACTTTATAACAAGTAACATGTTAAGCTGCCTATGCAGTTTCTTATGAGTCACGCAGGACAGTTCAGTAGGATCCTGGCTAATATAACAAGTGATAGTGAATATTGACTGTGATAGTTTCATTTTATCTATAGCTAGTATCTTTGGCTTTCTTATTTCAGTTGAGGTCTTCATTTGTCCTGATTCCTTCACAGCAATATAAACCTACATAAATGAATCCTTGGCTTTTCTAAATGGTAGGTTAGCTTTAGTTACAGGTAGGTAGACGTGTTGGTGTCTGCCGTAGTCGAAACAAAATGTATCTGAAGAAGTGTGCACGCACACGAAAGCTCATACCAATAACATACTTAGTTGGTCTCTAAGGTGCTACTGGAAGGAATTTTTTTTATTTTGTAGGTTAGCTTATAATTCAATCATGAGGTAGTCTATTGAGGTAACAATTTTATCCACTAAAATCCTCGATTTAATTTTGTTGTAATTGTTTCTAACTGTGTGAAACACACAGTGACATTTTTCTTCCCATAATCAAAATATTTTAGGGCTTGCTTTTTATTTCAGATTGGAAAGATCTAGTACATTTTTTTTTAATGCCATCTCTATTTCTTAACTATATAGGGGACAGAGAGAGAGAGAGAGAGAGAGAGAGAGAGAGAGAGAGATTAGTTCATAGGACTGCATCCAATGTAGCACATGTAAAATCACTTCACATTATACTTGTCCTTGGGAAATGTTTTCCACCAGCAGAACACTGACGTGGAAGAGAATGCAAGAGTAAGTTGCTGGTAACTTCCTTGTTGTGAACCACCCTGATATCTTGTGAACTGCCCTGAAACCTGTGGGGATAGGGAGGTATATAAATTTTAAGAACAACAACAGTACAATAGACAGTCAAGTCTGTTGTGCAACAAGTTTCACATCTGTTTCATTGGACTCCTCTGTTGTGCAACATTAAAACTCACCCATCCATTAGCACAAGAGCCCTTGCTCTTGTGGACAGAGAAAATTTGAATACAACCCATCTTTCTAAAGCACTGAAAAACGTGAATGCACATTGTACCTGCTAACTGAAGTAGGAGCCTTTTCTATCAATGAGTGCTACCTACACAAATTAGGACCCTGGAAGGATCCGAGTTGTAAATCAGGTGGTGAATCTACACAGATATGCGATTTCAAAAGCTGCTGCTTGATATGTGAGGGGCCAACAGAACAGTATGACCTTGGAGTAGGGCGAAATGCATGGGCCTTGCACCCCATTTATATATCTGTTGTTTCTTTTTGCCGATAAGTTATGAGAAAGGTTTCAGCGGTTCACACATTCACTATTAATTGCTATATAGAAATCAAATACTGTTGTTGTTTTTTTACATTTGGGAACTTCTGTTTAGGTTCAATTATTCAACTACTAAAAGATGCTTTAAAAATAAATAACATTGTCAAATTTAATTGGATCTCTCTCTGTTTTGGCTTCATGAAGCATTTTACATTAATTTCAAACTGAAAATATATGACATAAGAGCAAAGGGAGGCGTATCATACAAGTCAGATGATTATTCCACTTATTGCATGAAGTACTGGAAAGAAGTTCAATTTTCATAGATTTTAATTTTTGTGCATATTATACAATAGCAGTGTGTCCTGGAGTTATCTACCATGTTAATGCAATGTAATTAGGTTAAGTATGTCTCTGGTGGAAACAGTGCTGTATGATTTTTTTCAAAGTTACATCCTAGCATTTTAATGGGTCAAATCCTATTCTTTGTTAAAATGAAGTCCATAATGTTGTCGACAAATAGGAGTATTGAATTTGACCTTGTGTCTCTTTCTGTTGCATTATTTTAATAGGAGATGAATCATCATTTTCTTTGCTTCAATAGTCCTCAGGGCCAGCCATATCATTAGGCAGGGTGAGACTCCGTCTTTAGGCAGTAGATACTGGGATTCATGACAGGGCAGGTGCCAAAATATCTTGGTTGGCCTTGAATACAGAACTATACAACTTGGCTTATGCTACTGGTGAAAAGCATTGCCTGTTTTCCTGTTCCAAACAGTAAAAAGGTCCTAGGCCAGCCATTATACTCTTGTTTCTAGGTGCAAAGTTTTATGTTGGCCTCTCTTTTTAATATAACTTTTTGATTACCTATGAGTACTAGAAACTTTCACCATCGTACTGATGCTTTGTTAATTATGTGCATTGATCTCCATTGTTATAAAAGATTTTGTTCACAAGCTGAGAGTTTAAAAGGGCATGTATAAGAAATGGAAGATAGGGGAAATCACAAAGGAGGAGCATACATGAATAGCCAACAGTTGCAAGGTGAAGGTCAGGCTAACTAGAGCTCAGAATGAGCTCAGGCTTGCAAGAGAGGTTAAAAAATAATAATAATAAAAGGTTTCTTTGGCTATGTCCGAAGCAAGAGAAAGAACAAGCAAGTGGTGGGTCCTCTGTGTGGAGAAGACAGACAGAAGGCGTAACTTTTAAACACCTACTTTGCCTCTGTCTTCACCCAAAAGGAAAATGATGCCCAACCTGGTGATAACAGAATAAATGATGTTAAGGAGGGAGCTGCAGCCCAAGCTAAGAAAATAGGTAGTGAGGGAACACCTACCTACTTATTAAATGAATCCACATCACCAGGGCATGATGAGCTCCATCCAAGCGTTTTAAAGGAGCTTGTGGATGTAATCTCAGAGACTTTATCTATGATACTTGAGAATTATTGGAGAACAGGTGAGGTCCCTGCAGACAAATGTTGTCCCCATCTTCAAAAAGGGGGGGGGGGAGAAGATCCAGGTAACTACTGACCGGTGAGCTTGACATCGATACCAGGAAAGGACGTAGAACAGATAATTCAACAGTTGGTCTTTGAGCACTTAGAAAAGAATACTGTGATTACTAAGACTTAGCATGGGTTTCACAAAAATAAGTCACGTCAGATGAATCTCATTTCTTTTTTTGAAGGAGTTACAAAGTTGGTGGATCAGGGAAATGCTGTGGACATAGTGTATCTGTTCAGTAAGGCTTTTGACAGATTTCCCCATGATATTCTTGCGAGGAAGCTGGCAAAATGTGGGTTGATCAAGGTAACTGTTAGGTAGATTTGTAGATGGTTGACTGACCAAATCCAAAGGGGTTGGATTGCTACCTGTCATGGATTCTTTAGTTGCAATTCCTGCATTGTAAGAGGTTTGACTAAGACTTCCGGCGGCGACGCAATCGCCGGGTGGTCGAGGGCTGCTTCGGGTCCGAAGCGCCCGGTCCATCCCGGGGGTTAGGAGCCGCGCTACCGCAGCGCGCGGCTCCGGTTGGGGTGCGGGAAGAGCGTCCCGCACCCTGGGCTCCCCGGCTGCGCCCGCGGAGGCTCCGAACCCTTCCCTTGCCCCCCCTGTAAAGGGGGAGTGGGGGTGAAGGGACAACGGAGCCGGGCTTACGGGGACATGCCCCAACCGGGATGTAAATGCGGCGGCAAAGCCCGCGGTGAGCGTCTAAGTTCTACCTGTGAAGAATGGAGCTAAAGGAACCCGGTGGTCGTGAGTAAATAATCTTGGCAGAAATCGTGTTTTTGGAACGATCCGGGGGGAAGGAGAAAGGCAGCCTGCCTCCCTCCCTTCGAGCCTAAGAAATTAACCAATTTGAGGGATTGCTGCCACAGAACTGGTTACAAAGTATTTAAAATCGATACATGAGACTGGCAAACTTTTTTCTTGGGAAGCTAACTAGCGGAAAATATCTCCATATAAAGTTGCAGTGTTTGCGCTCCAGCTTAGGAAAATGGCGACGAACAAAGAGACAGGGGAAGAAATATGATACCCATTTCCTCCTCCTCTGCCAGTATGTTGGGTTTCGTCCTTGAACTGGTATTGAACTCTGGACTAACAGATGAACAAAGGCTCACTGCCCTGAATGTGGAATTACTTTATAGAAAAGTCAAAGTTTTGTGTGGGGGTCTGAAATGGAACCAACTGCCCACAGAGGAGGCTTACAAAACTTTTGACACTTTGGAAGAAAGTCTTGCCAAAGAGCTGAGAGGGTGGATGGAAAGATGGAAAGAAATGAGTGAGCTACTTCGGAGAAGAAATTCGCTCTTTGGGGGTGGCAGCCCCAAGGCGATGTCAAGATTTGTTATATCCAGTCCCCGAGGTGTGAGCTCGGGGGCCAGGGACAGAGAATTAAGGTATTTACAAGAAGAAAAGGAATGTTACAAAGAACCGGAGAAGCTGAGAGAGGAAGAGATGGATACCTCGGAGCTCGTGGCAAGGAGAGTTTTGGACTGTGCCCGGATCTGTGGACGTTTGGAGAGGGAAGCTGCAAGGAAGTTCAGTGCTGATGCCATCAGGAGAAGAATAATGGACAGAGGGGGTGTGGGGTGAAGCATTAAGTAAAATCTAAAGCAATCTGTTATGGTATTTTGAAATCAGAGGGTGAACACTGTCAACAATAGTTTGTTTTATTATTTGTTTGAACATGAAAGGAGATATTTCAAGTTTTTATGTTATAAGCAGCAGTTTAAAGGATAGAAGAGATAGATTTGATGAGGATGATTTGTGAGGATTTATGAGGATGTAGTATAAATAAAGTCAATTTAAGTGGTTAAAGTTTATAGATTAAGACGATTAAGATTAAGATGAAGATTAAGATGAATGTTTTACTTTATATATATAATTAAGATTAATTTTTTAAATGAAGAGGTTAAAAAGTAGATTGTGGATATAAACTCGAAGGTGAAAAGGCAGGGGAAGTCAACTGTCAAGATTGGAAAAAGAAATTTTTTTTTTTTTTGAGATGTCTAATTAAGAAGAAAAATCATGGCAATTTTTGTATTAGATGTGTAATTGTATTTGTTTTGTATGTGTATAAATGTAGGTGTGGTTAAGGTTGTATGTTGTTATAAGTAAAAATGTCAATAAATTCTTATAAAAAAAAAAAAAGTAAGAGGTTTGACTAAATGACTCTTGGGGTCCCTTACAACTCTGCAATTCTATGATTCTAAGCCAGTGTAATAGGTCATTTTGGGTTGGTATCATTGTCTGCCTTCGCTTTTCCTATATCTTTAGGCTTGTCCACACTTCTGCTTTCCCCACCACTTTCACCTGGGGAAAGCTGTTCTTTACCGCTGAATTGGAGCAAGCATCAATTGGGTTTTCTGTGGATTTATGTTTGCTCCAATTCAGTGGTAGAGAGTAGGTTTTCCCAGGGAAAGCAATGGGGCAAACAGAAAACCCTACCTAGAAAGCACAAGACAAATGGAAAGATGATCGGACCTGTGGTTTCAAGGCATGAAAGAAGTGAAGTTTGGACAAGCCCGAATTCATGAAAGTTACTGCTATTACCTAAGCAATAAGGCATGACTCATTAATATGCAGAAAGTACAAAAGGGAAGGAATAGCATCCAATATTATATCATAAAGATCAAGTGGGCCTAAATAATAGCTAGCCGATGACTGTCGTTCCCCAAGGCAATAAAAGTGAAGGTTTTCTTTTATCCCCTCCTTCCAAATATGGTTGATTCTCTGCCTTGGTCTTCTATGTTCTGCTGAATCTAGCATGTACAGTGATTTCTATGACCACACTGCAATCTCAACCCACATTTAATGTCTGCTTAAATAAGTTTCCTGTAGCAAGGGTATGCAGCAAATTGTCTGCTTAACAAGAGGTACTTTGCCTACGTTTTATAGCATTAATGTGGTGTACCTCCATCACACTGTATAGCTCAATTTAATTTTCCATGGAGAGTTTTGTTAATCAGAAGCAAGAGGAGACCACATTTAACAGAATACACACACACACACACACACACACACATACATATAATAGAACCATGTAGAACACACAACCTCAATTCTAATAGTTGCAAGAGATTATTCCCATTTTAAGTAGTGAATGAGACTATGCATTGACTCTACACAAAAGCTGCCAGTTGAAGATTCCTTGCTTTACAGTCACCCATGCTGTTTTGGAGAGTTTATGGCCTCATTTGACACTATTATTATGCTGTCACTTTCTTGATGAAGATGATTCAAAACTCAGTCTCATGGACTGACATTTTCCCTTTCTATAACATACCTGCAGTATTTCTTTCTCTCTGTTCTAATATTGAAACCTTCTAGCTACCATATAACATCTCTTCTAGCTTGTCAGTCCAGCTATAGCTTTATTCATCTTGCAAGCTGAAATGCAATTTCTGTGATCTCTCACTCTCTGGGGCAATCAATATCCCATGCCTTCAACATGCCAAGCTTCCTTCCTTCTCTGTGGCTATATAAGCATATCCTCTCATTTATTTTTGTGCCCCAGATTTTCACCAACGACACTAGTGCAAGAGATTGCACCACCTCCCAACACCCCATCATCCCATTCCTCCTGTTGCTGCTGTCGCTGCCAAAGTTCAGCAACAATCTTGTGCACCGGCTCTGCAAAAAAGCTTCGACAAATGTTTTTGCCACCCAGGATCTGAAGTGCCATCTAAAGGGGAAGCCTCCATTAGCGTCAATGAACAACAGAGATATCTTATGAGTTGTCTTGCATCCTCCTTTATGTCCAGCTCCCAAATTATGGTGTGTGAGTGGCAAAAGGCAGTGGGGTACTTACCGGTAATTAAATTTACAAGTCCCACCCCCTAATTCTTGAGTCTTCAATGCCCACTCCTCCTCTTTTCCCCCTAGCAACTGCCACCCAACCCTATTCCTTCTTCTCTCCCCCCCTCACTTTCTTGGTTTTTTAATCTTTCTTGTTTTCCTGCTGCTAGTGCTGGCATTTTCCCCAGCTGTTCCTCCACTTCCTCTCTGCCTTGCTCTGAGAAAGAGCCATGGGGACCCTTCCCCAGAATAAAGCATTCCACGTAAGGTGACTGGGAGAATGCCCATGGTTCCACTGAAGTGGCTGGAAATCCTGTTAAAACTAAGTAACCTTTAAAGTTGTCTTAAAGCCAGCATGCACCAAGGTAGACAAGGCAAGTAGTAAGGGAGGAGTGTGTAGGCCTAGTGCTCGTTCTTGGCTGTGCTCTGATGCCGTGTTAGTAGCGACAGAGCAAAATAAGGTGTCAGTAGCAACTGTGGGCGCAGCAGGCCCACATGTGCCACTTTATGCTTTCCTACTCCTGTTCCAAATGAGTGCAGTGCCACTCCTGTCCCTTCCCCTTGTCCCAGCCCCAATCCACCATTGGAAAAATAGCTAAATATTAATGCAAATATGATTACTATTTTTGATTCATGGCTAGACTGGTTTAATCACATAAAGCTTTTAGTACACTTAGCAGTTGTCTACAATGCACTGCCCACATTAAGTTTTCTATGCACACTCTTTCAAGGACAGTTTTTGTCATCTGCTAGAAGGAACGTCTCGGGCCAAACAGGAAAAGTTTCATAGCTTCTCCAGCTAGGATGGCTCAGTGGCCAGACTTAGTAGGTAGGGCTGGTCAAGACCCAGAAAACATTTCACTGCCCATAAATATGCTTTAACCTGTATGGATCCTGACAAAGGTGGGTTTTCCTGGGGTGATTTTGGTAGGAAGCAACGTTTATCAATATTCACAGAAAATATACTCTTTCTGCAGGGGCTAGTATATACTGATACTGTTGTGAGTGACTCCCTATGATGCCTGTTTGTGATTTAGCACTAGGGAATAAGAAAGCCAGAAGAGCTCCATCCTGAGGGGTGTTAGGTGTGAAAAACAAATATGTACAATCAGAGGTGGCAGTATCGTTCTATATCAACATCTTATTTTGGAGAATAGCATTAGCATTATTTTAGGTTTTTAGCATTGTGGACTATCAGATTCTGGAATATAATTACAAACGCTATTGTAGGTGTGTGTGTGTATCACAGTACAGGATTAGAATTGCACCCAAGAAGCTCAGGAAACCTTTCTGAGAGACTATTCCACAACTGCAGCAGCACCACTGCCTCAGCTTGGTAGATGGGGGCACCTGCAGAAATCTTAATATTCCATACTGGGAAAGGTCGGCCTTCAAACACCCTGTTCCAAAGCTGTAATGGGCTTAAAAGATAAAAACCATGTATCCACGCTTGCTGTAGGTGGGAAGGGGGCAGGGGAGGGCTATGGATATCTTTATGTGAATTTTCACAGAGATCCACCTGTGCCTTCTTAACACATTTTATAATGGAAACCTTGCAAATAAATAATAAATGCCAATATTTAATAAAACAAAAATTAGGGAAAAAATTGTGTGTGTGTGTGTAGCATACTTGCACACATAAATACATACATATATGGCTGAATTTGCATATTCAGCCTGCTGCTAACTTTCCTTTCAAATAATAGCTGCAGGTGGCCATCCCATTTTTAATAATACAGTAGTCTCACAACTTTCGCGCATTTAACTTGTGCTCATTCATCTTTTTGCACTTGGCAATTATTATTATTATTTTTTAATAAAAAGGGCGGAACATGGGCCGGCATCAGGGGTGATTTTATATGGTGTTTCTTAATTATTTTCACCCCATAACAAATGATATGATTCACCTGATATGTATGCCACTCTTCTCCTAGTTCTTCCCCCTTTTCTATCTTTCATTCTTCCTCATTATATTGGCCCATTCTGCTGGTTAATCTGGAAGACTTGTTGCAGATGGGAAGTAAACTTCACATCTGAAACTGTATTTCCGTTTCTAGACTGTGTATCAATGGGAAAAGAAGACCCCATAGAATGCAGCATGCTTTACATCTAATGTGACATTTATTTGATGGCAGAAGAAAATTGATTCAAGTCCCACCAGACCTTTGCCATCATGTTTTATGTATTTATCCAGCAGTGGTGGTTCATAATGTCCCTTGACAAATCCTATTATTCCATCGGCAATAAAGTGATAGAAAGTGCTCAGCATCTTGAAATGTGTATGTTTTCTTAGCTGTTTCTGAGACATACACATATAAAAGGAGTGATGTGGGGTATCTGCCCATAAAGATATTTCTGAGGTACTGCAAACTTATTTTTATGAACATCTGGGGGGGAAATTCTGATAAATGACCTTAAGGCAATTGCAGAGTTAGAGAGAATGTGCTGTTCAAACCTATCTTATGCTATTAGTCAATATTGTGCATATAGCTTATGCTGTTCTTCAGTCTTCTAAATCAGCCAGTAATGGCAAAAATTATGTTTTCAAGGCGCAGGTTATATTTATACAGAACTGCAAAAACCAACAAAAAATAACAACAACCAGCCAAATCAAAGGGATTCTAAGCATTTTCATGGATATTTGAACTGTCTCTTCTTTGACCCCCTTGAAAACAAATGCACACATCAGTGTAGATAATTTTTGAAGTTGGATATAAATTTTATATTTGGGCCGTGATTAATTTTTGTGAGATTGCATTTTTACTGCAAAAGTTCTATTTCAAGTTAGTTGGGACAAAAATATTTGCAAAAAACCCTCATTAATAACTGTTTTTGTACATGTTTACATATTTACATCCATTGCTGCTTGCCCACCTTGCCGCAGTGTTGTGACAGTTTTGTTAGTCCCAGTGCTGTGCAGCAAAATGTTTGCATTCATTCAGAGTTGGAGCAGAATGTGGATGGAGATGTGCATTCAGATGCACACAGCTAGAGAAACATCCACCTTCTCAGTGGCTGCTCCCAGACTTTGAAACACCCTCCCTAGAGAAGCTAGACTGGCTCACTCCTTGTTGTCCTTCCCCTGGCAGGTGAAGACTTTCTTGTTCCAACAGGCTTTGGGGAATTGTTTAATTGGTTGTTGTTGTTTTTAAAAAATGTGTTTTTAGCTGTTCCTATTTTTATTTGTAAGCCACCTTGAGTGCCAGCAGGGGAAAAGGTAGCGAATGATGATGATGATGATGATGTGATAGTGTGAACAGATGACAACCTTATTAGCTTGCACGGTGGAATATGCATTTATTTATATGAATATTTATATACTGGATTAAAAAATTACCTCAGTTTATAACAATATAAAAACATAAAGCCAAACATTAAAAAAACAAAAAGTTAATAGAAATTAAAACAAACTTAGGATTGTCAGAATACAAGCGTTTAAAAGTTGGCACAGAAGATGCCCACATATACCATCTACATGATGCCTCAATGAAGTGTGACCAGTTGCCTAAACTCCACACACACAAGCACACACACACATGCATATGTTTGGTATCATTTTGCAAAGGAGTACAAAAATCGCTGAAAGGGAAGTGTGCATTTCAGCACTAATTCCACTGCAGAGGCGTGTGATGATAATTTTGAATCTGTATGAAGCATGAAGAAATTCCTCAAAGGTATTTGTCCTCACTGCCCCAAAAATCTCTCTGCCTCTCACTCAAGCAACAACAAAACAAAACAAAACAAAATCATTTTACAAGCAAAGCATGCCTATGGCAATTATGAAAGACATTTTTTTAATGTTTTCATAGACTGCAATTCACTTAGGAGTAATCCAATAGGCTTCTATTGTATTTCATGGAGATTGCTCCAGAGTGGTTTGTGGATTACATAGTGAGACAAAGCAACTCCTTCCATGCCCCCATTTGTAGCAAGTCATACTGTCCTGTAGTCCAGAATACGAAGGATTGGAGCCAGAACACTGAAAAGCAGCTCACGTGAGGATAGCTTATATGCACATGTATTGTGATTAGATTTGGCTTGTATACAAATACCTAGTCCTAGGAGATGTATATGCCAAGCCAACCATTGCTGTGAATGAATTGACTGAGATACATCTCAGTAGCCTTGGAGTTTTGTTTTTCTTTTAAAAAGAAAACACAATTGGAGTGGATCAGTGGAGACATAAATAATAATGGTGTTGCTCCCATTGGCACTGTTTAGGCATCACCTGAAATAATGTGCCCTGGTTTGGAAACTATATTCATATAGGGATGTTTGCAAAGAGAAGCAGGCTTACATTATAGCAGTGACGTTGATTGTGTCTTTAGAATGCAAAATACGTGAAGAAAGATTGGAAATTTAAAGTATTTAACCTTGAAAAAATATCATTAAGTGAGAGTTCCTAATAGTTTTTAAAGTACATAGATGTTACCATAAACAGAAGTTCTCTATAGATACAGAGCAGGACAAAAGAATGGTGGGTTAAGCTACAGAAATGTTTATTGGGGAGAAATATGGTTTCATTGAGTGTATAAACAGCTGTATTTATGTAACCCAGGACTGCAAGTCCAAGCCATTAGCAATAAGTAAAGCCAATGGAAACCAATTAAATTGATTAACTGATTCGTCACAGAATAATTTCAAGTTACACATTTGTTTAAATGGCAATTCTAGCTCTGATGCTAAAGGCCAAGCAAGGAAAAGAGGGGCTTGGTCATGAAGTTATTGTTTCCCATACTTTGAAATTTGAGAGCCATTTGTACTGCCTGCACAGCAGGTGTTGATATCTGGTTGATCCTCTCTTGCAGAGCCATGAACAGAAGGGAATCCAGTGCAATACCAGCATTTCACAAGTGTGTACACAGAAGTGTCCACACAATGCATGTCCAAACCCACTCAGATCTTCCATGAAGATTCACTCTAAATCCAGATGCTTTCACTTCAAGAATTTAGGGTTTGGACTACTAGCTATGTAGAAGGACAATCATGCTTAGTCCTTTTTGGACTGTTTTCAGTCCTCCTTGGACTGTTTTCATTTCATTTCATTCACTGCTATTTTTCTAGAAAAAGATATTCTGGAACTCACCACAAACACCTCCCTTGTCCCCTTATAATAGCAATGGCGCCCACCTGGGAGGTTCCAATGAGTTCTGGCTGGAAAAAAGCTCTGGTTGCCCCCTTGATGGGCGGTAGGGGGATACTTCTATTTTCTCACATATACTAATACCTTCCTTTCATCTTGGTGGCCCAATTTTGGCACATTTTTTGTTGCTCTTATAACCTATTTGCAATTAAGGGGGATGATGTAGATATTAAAGTCACCAAGAGCAAAAGGAAGGAAGGAAGGAAGGAAGGAAGGAAGGAAGGAAGGAAGGTGAGGAGGATGATAGACTACTACAATGTAAAGTACTAGACAGGAAGTAAAGATAAACATTGTGTACGGGTAATTCAAGATGTAAAAGAATAAGTAAATGGTTGAGAGAAATTAAAATGACAGCTGAGGTAAAAAAATAAAAACCAACCCCACTGTTCTTGCTTTTGGGGCGGGTGAATAATGAAAGGGACCACAGGGGAAAAGAGAGGAATCTTCAAATCTGAAGATGACCAGATTTTAGTTGGAGCAAAGCAAAAAAGCAAAACCTGATGAAAGCACAAGATCCTGCAAATGGGTAGCTCTATTAGAGTTAGAATGGCAGTTTAAAACAACACATGAAAAGAAAGATGAGAGGAATGAAATACGAAGGAGATTGGAATTACTAGACTGAGAGATCGAGCGCGGATTTATAGAAATATCACCTTCTAGCAACAACAGATGAACAAGGCAAAACAGCAACTTTAAAGATTGAGGACGTTGCACCATGAAAGGAAGAAAAAAGGCCAGATAAAAAGACACAACCAGCACACACACACACACACACACACACACACTTTTTAATGCTAGAATCCATGTCCAAAAGGCAGAAAGAATAGAAAGCAAAAAAAAAAAACAAGCTAAAGAAAAGCAGTCAACTTTTTTTTTTTTTTTAAAGTGGGAAGAAAGAGAACAGTGAAAAGAACCAGACATGCTTCACTATACTTCTAAGCTTGCTTCCTACCTCACATTATTGGCTTTCTTTCTATATGGGGGATCAGGCAGGGACTGGGAGTCAGTTTCTGGTCTGCGGGTCATAGCTACAGATGTTACCATAGGATAAGTGGTTCTGTGCATATGGTGAATTATTGTTTCTTCTCACCAATGTGCAGTTGCTGGAGCAGTCAACCTCAAAGAATCATAGAATTGTAGAGTTGGAAGGGACCCCCAAGAGTCATGATCAGATATAAAAATGCCTTGTATTGGGAATCAAATGTTACTGTATTTTGAGCTATCTCTTCTTTTATAACAAGCTGTACATGCAGAATTCCTGTACTGTACTGTATATACAAGCTTTGAAAAGTGACCGAGAAAATACTTTTCTCCTGTATATTGCACCAGTTTTGTTATGCTTTTAAGGGGAGAAACTGTAATAAAACAGCTGAAGAGACTGCAGTATAAAATAGGTGTGAAATCAAAAAAAGATTTATCATTCACTGTCTTTCAGAAATACCTCCCACTGTAAAGGGTTAATGACTTTTGCAATTAACAAAGACATTTTAGATTACCATTTAACATGATCATTCCTCTTTTGCAAAGAACAAGCAAGCAGATCCTAAGCTTTGGCTGGAGAATGTTCCTGGTGATTTTGCTGTGCTGAAGCCTGTGTTTAAGACAGAATCAGAAATATCTACCTGCACATTGAGAGTGTTTGAACACATGCATTTGTAAAACCTTAATGCATGTATCAGTAATGAAAATCTTAATTAAGGAAGCTGAATCATTGTCCATGAACGCTCTTTCTTCTCTAGTGAAGTCCTTTGTGTATTGCAGCATCTACCTGGCCCAGACAGACAGAGCTCTCCAAGAGCTTGTCTGGCAGATCTTCTCTTGATTATTAACAGCTAGCAAATAACAAAGTATCCCTCTTCTTTTGTCTTGTTGCTGAGGCTGGGAACAACAGAGCACACAATGTTCTGTAGGATTTGTTTATTTTTGGAGCTTAAAAAAATCTGGCTTTTTTATTATGCCAGTTGGTTTAAAATAAAGCCGTGTTGATCAGAACTAATTTAAGCAGTTCTATAGATGCTGGAATTGAAAACGTTTCTCACACAGTAGTATACTTTTGCATTTTAGAAATAATGCACTGGCAAGAGACTGGACTACTGTATATGTGTAAGGAAATGGGTGATGAGTTTATATTAAGTTTTTACAAGTTAAAAGTTAAGGTTTCCACAGCAACCTACCCCTTCAAAGTCCATTTATTACCGGGGCGGAGGGGCTTTTCATGTAGCAGGCAGTAACAATACAGCATTGAAGCAAAAGGGATTTCTTTCAGCTATCTTACCAGGTTCTTTGTTAAATGGTTCCCGTGTTTAGAGCATTGTACAAGGCTCAAATTAAGATGCTTTCAAGAGCTATGGTGTGGAATAGGAACGCCTGCATCATATGTGGCTTCCTGGTCTGTGCTGTGTGAGTGTCCCATGTGGTAAGCCATCTCCAGCCGCAGAGTAGATGGGAAAGGGCCAGTATTTCAGGAGATACCAGTTCCTTATATGTCCTGTGAAGGAGGAACAGGTAGCAGGTGCTGGGAAATGCCTCTCTCTGAGACCCTACAAAGTCACTGCTAGTCAGAGAAGGTATTCCTGAGCTTGCCAGACAGTGTAAGGTGACTGGCTTCCTGTTGTTTTCCTAGGTTTATCATTGGTTCAGTCTGGGCAGGCTACATTTTCATAGTCATTCCTTGGTATCATTGTGAGATTCAGTTGTGTGCTTCTTCTTGTTCTCTGCCACTTCACAAACGGGAAGCTATCTGCTGTTTTTTATTTATTTAACCAGAGATTAAGTGTGTACTCTCAGCCGGTTGTTCACTACCAACTTCCCCAACTTCTTGAGTCTTGTTTGCAATGGTAGTGGGGGAACAGAATGGGCAGGGGTCAAGATCCCCTTTGCACAATTATCTGGTGGTTTTTCTTGAAATGGTAAGGGAAAGAGAACATGGCGGAGGCAATCCCTGTCAACGCTAACTGGGGTTTGTTTGTTTTTTGGTGCTTCAGCCACCTTTCTTTTCTGAATATCTTTGGTTGTGAACAGCTTTTGATGTTTCTTTAAGGATGCTAACTCCAACCACTAAAAACGGCATTATTTTTTTTACATGTTGCATTACATGCTCTGAAAGCATGTGGCAGAGAAGGGGTGGGGTACCTGTGACCCTATGGATATGTCACTGGACTATAATTCCTGTCTTCCCTGCATTGGACATGCTGCTTGGGGCTGCTGGAAGCTGAAGTCCAACAATTTCTGGAGTGCCACGTGTTCTCCATCCCTGTGATACAATGAACTTGCTGAAGCTAAGCAGGTCTGGTGCTGACCAGCACTTGGATGGGAGACAACTGTACAATTCATATATATACTACCTTGAATTCCACAAAAGGAAGGCAGAATTATGATGGCCACTTATGTACTCCCCCAAAAGAGGACAAAGATTTGTGTAAAATTTTCACGTTTTAATTTGCATATTTAGAAATAATTACTATAGTGGGTGGTGCGGTCCCCACCATGCACCTACACTCTGCTGCTGGCTGTGTGCACCCTGGTCGCCTCATTGAGGGCGCTCGCAATTGGCGGGATCGTCACAGGAGCCCCCATGAGTACCGGCCACAGATTGCTGGCACCTTACACAATGGTGACCTTGTGTCCTACCTTACAGAGAACAGACCTTGTATTTGAAGGACTGACTGTATGGTTCGTGTCAGTAAGAACTATAAGAATGGAGAATCAGGGTGTTGAAGTTGTCCATCAACAGTTACTACCTGGGCAGCGGAATAATCAGTCACACAGTCTTCCCTGTGGTGGGATATATCGTATTTCTATTTCAATTACAGTCATCTTTTCTAAATCTGCATCAATACTGGTACATTGGTATGTAAATTTTATGCTAATCTGTGTCCTCTTTTTGGTAATACATAAGTTGCTACCCTACTGTGTATGAAGGATTAGCATACCAGCATGCCATATCCTGGGCCATGGTTCTCTGGCATGCTAATGCTGCATGCATAGGCTCCAGTTTCTTGATTTAAATAGATATTGGGCATGTCACAAAATATAGTTTTTGTTCCATGTCCAGCATCATATTTAAACCAATCTGGATCTTCTACCACTTCATTCTCTAATTTTCCTCCTTAAACATGGAAATATAGCATGAAAACATACCGGTATCCTAGGTAGGTTTTCCATCATGCAGTTATAGAATTATAGAACTGATATAGCTTCACAATGCATATCATTTTGAAGATCGTGAGCAAATTGAGCAGTACTTAAAAAAAACAACCCAGATAACTTTGTACTATATATATATTGAGATGGCAGTTGCTATTTGAAAATGCTAATTTATTTATTTATTATTATTTTTAAAAAGAGCTTTCAAACATGGCAGAACCGCTGCTATTACTTCTCTTTCATGACTATATATGTCATACCTGACATTTTAAAACACAGCCATTTCTTAATTAGCTGAGCATGCTTAAGGAAGGGAAAAAAGATTATGGAAAACTTAACAGCTGGAAACAATTCCACATAGCTGGATGATTTAAAAACAACTGAATTAATTTTATTGTAAAAGTTTCCCCAAAAATGTCATTTCAGGATTGAAAGAAGACAAAAGGAACTTGTTGGTAGCATAAGGCAACTCTTTTTAAGCAGCTTAAGTAACTGCAATGCTTCTGTTTCCAAATTTGTAAAATAGGAAGAATAATGATTCAGTTCAGAAATATTACATCACCACAATAATACCATTATTATCTCCATGCAGACCCACATATTGGTTCTGCATCTATGCAGAGCAGCATTCATAAACTTCTGGAGTTGCTGGCAATGAAACATAAGCAGCGCTCAAGGGCATGGCGCACACCTTCTAAGTTCTCTTCTGATGGCTGTAGCAGTAGGTTTATTCAGAATTTTTGCTGTGGTGGTCACAACTCCTCTTTGATTTCTTACCCGGTTGCTTCATTTCTCTATCTGCTAGTATTTCCCTTTTAGTATTGTGTTTTTATTTCTCTTTTGGAAGTCTTCCTCCAACCACTTGTGTGCCTGTGGCACAGTGTGTGATCTTTAGTCTCTGCTCTGATTTTATAAGTTAACTCTCTCCAAGATCCATGACTGTTGTCTGGTCCACTTGGGTCAAGGGCGATGGTTAGAGATGTGGCAGTGTTACTCTTCACATTATAGATATGAAGGCAGAGAGAATATTTTATGTATTTGTCTATCTGTCTGTCTTTTTGGCATACATGTATGCTGCCCTTTTCTTTAAAAACTCCCCAGGGTAACTCATATATTAAAACAATAATAAAACAAATAAATCATTATTAAAAACTGCAGAAAGCAATGTAGCATGGCAGAATGATAAAACCCAGCAGAACAATAAAACAATCAATTAAAACCCTCTTCAGTGACATTTAGTTGCCTGGGCAACTAAATAGACTCTCCTCATGCAAAAAAAGAAAAAGAAAAAAAAGATAGCAACTCAGTGTGGCGCCAGATAAGACTCTCTGAGGAGGGCATTCCATAAATAAGATGCCACAACCAAGAAGACCCTATCCCTGGCCATTACCCACCTAACTTCAGAAGGTAGGGAGGCTCAGATAAGTCTTTATTATTATGAATGTGGACTCATGTGCTAGAAGGCCAGATAAGATACCTGGCTCCCCAGCCATTTGGTCTGTAAATATGAATTGGATTGAGTCTGTAAGTAGATTAGCAGCCAGTTCAGTTGTTATTGCTGTAACTGGTCCCACTTATTAACCTGCAACGATATTTTGTAGTAACAAAAGTTTCCAAACTGACTTTAAAGTCAACCCCATCTACAGCATATTGCAATAGTCTAGTCTGGGAGTGACTGAGGTGTGGATAATTTTGCCTTGCAATCTCTGTCCAAGAAGGGTTGTATCTGGTGCACCAGCCTTAGAAAGTGGAAGAGGCTGACTGCTGTGGATGTCATGTGTGACTATGTTGTATCTATCAACACCCACAAACTTCAAAGCCAGTCCTTTTTCAGGAAGCGCAATATCCTTTCACGCAGAATTAACACACACACTCTCTCAATCAGATGAACCATGTGCCAATGAAACCTCTGTCTGGTCTGGATTGATCTTAAATTTATTATCACTCATTTAGTCCATTACTGACCCCAGACACTGATTAAGCATCTCCACTGCCTCACCTGTATCTAATGAAAAGGAGAAGTAGTTGGGTGTCATCAATGTACTTATGGCACTTCAGTCTCCCAGCAACACCTAGTATTAACCATCAAAGCAGGAGACAAACCACTGAAGTAAATTGCTCCCAATTCTGAAACCGGAAAGCCTGTTCAGGAGAATACCATAGACAATGGCTTGTGGGAGAATTAGCAAGCTTGCTCTTCCCCTATCCCTCTCCTAGAATATGTCATCCATTAGAAAGAACAAGCCAATTTCCGTTCCAAACAGGGACTGGAGTTAGATTGAAATGGATTCAGATAATCCATTTCTTCAAGAATGTGTGGAGTTGCATGGCAACTAACTGAAACCTTCGTTCCAACAAGCCTATCCAGACACATAAATTGCAATCCTAACCATGTATACTTAGAATTCAATGGTGCTTACTACCAGATAAGTGGAGTTAGGATTGCAGCCTATGTTTTTAACTTTTTATTTTACCTGGGTATTTGGATAATTATATTATATTGTTTTATATACCTCTGGGCCGCAAGCATGGGCAGTGCTTGATATACCCCACTTAGATATTGTTTTATGTGGTTTATAAATTATTCTAAATGAATAAACAGCTTGAGCATGTTGCCCAAGATGAAAGTATCTGTGGTCAGATGAGCAATCTTTGAGTTCCTTTAGGAGTCTCATAGCTGTCTCCTCCAGGGTGGTTGTGGTCACCCCCTTCCACAAGGAGGCAAGTACATTCTGGACTTAGATTGTCATTACCTTCCTGCTAAATGCTGGCTACTTTCTTAGCCAGGAAAGGTAGGAATCGAGCAGACAAGTAGTTGGCCACAGTGCAAGGATGTGTTGTCACTGACCTCAGGCCACAGGAACTGAAGTTCATCCGTAGCATGTAGTTGAAGGGTGACATGAGTATCTGAAGAAGTGTGCATGCACACGAAAGCTCATACCAAGAACAAATTTAGTTGGTCTCTAAGGTGCTACTGGAAGGATTTTTTTAAAAAAAATTTTTGTATTTTTTAAGTGCTTAGTAAATTACCCAGGGGTTATTTGCCTCACACAGACAACCAAGTTGTAGGAGACTTGCTTAAGGCCACCTCACAGGTAGCAACTTGTTAAATGGATACATCTAGCCAGTTTTATTTATATCCAGTACTAGGATAGGGGGAACAAAATAATAATAATAAAATTCCTTCCAGTAGCACCTTAGAGACCAACTAAGTTTGTTCTTGGTATGAGCTTTCGTGTGCATGCACACTTCTTCAGATACATGCACACGAAAGCTCATACCAAGAACAAACTTAGTTGGTCTCTAAGGTGCTACTGGAAGGAATTTTTTATTTTATTTTGTTTTGACTATGGCAGGCCAACATGACTACCTACCTGTAACTAGGATGGGGCGGGGGGAAATGAACCGGTAACTTCTTGGTTCACAGCTAGGTGTCTTGGCCTTCAATACATTATATTTGTACAAAATAGTCTGCACACTATAGTATACAGATCTGCTTCCAGTATGTACAGTAAAGCCTGCTTCATTTTTATTTACTAAAATAAGAACTGACTGCAGCTGTTCACACTTGTCAAATCTGTAGAGCCATCAGCTGTATAGGAGGGACTGGGCATTCATTTTGATTTCTGAATGATCAAAAAGGCGTATAATACACTTTCATATTGATGGATGGGTATGCAGTACTGTATTACTATTCAGAAGTGAAAAACATATGGGGGGGGGGAATCTATTGACTCAAATGTTATATAAACCAGGAGGCCTATAAAGCTCCATTTTTATCTCATTATCTTATGTATTTGCTTTTTTATTCTAGACTCAGACTTCAATAATTAAAGTCTAAATGTGGAAATAGGTCATTGTTGATTGTCAGGTCAGTAATGGTGCTAAGTCATGTCTCATAAAGTTAGAGATCTTGGAGCATCCTGCACAGTAGCAGAAGAAATGAGGTGTCTCCTCTCTATTTTAAGATGTCCATGATGGAGAGGGGGAGGTCTATTGTTTCTTCGCTCAGTATCAGGTATAGGGAACCTGTGGCCCTTTAGATCTTGCTGGACTACAAATGCCAACATCACTGGTCATTGGTCATGCTAGCTGGCTGTGTTGGGAACTGGATCCCAGTATCTAGAGGGCCACATCTTCAGTAGCAGTCAGGTCCAGAGTCACCTGTTTGTGTATGTGTTTGTGTGTGTATAAGGGAAAGTGCATTTATCTGAATCTTTTGTGTACTGTATATGAGAATGTGTTTGCCTGTATGTTTCTCAGCAGCTATATGTGTGTTCATCTTGCCTGGCATGTATACACATACCTGTTTCTTGTGTCATTCCGTCACTGCAGGTCTCCTGCCTATGACTCTTAAAAGCCTGGCTCTAGCCTTGCATAGCCCTTTAAGCAGCCGGTTTAGTTCAGAGGAATTTTGGATTTGAGAGTTTTCCCCCAGATCACAACTAGTTAAGGCAACAGTTGATTTCATTTATGGTGGCACACCTTTGTTACAGGTAGCCTTTGGTTCATTGAGTTTTAACTTTTACCTGCCTGTGATTAACACTCTTCTGTGACCATGGACTACTGCTATCTGGACACCATGCCTTTTTGTGATAAGTATTTTTGTGTCGGCTTTTGTTTTTTTGTTTCACTGGGACTGCCAGTGATTTGTCCCAGTGTGGGATCCCTGGCTAACTTTGAACCTGAATTCTCCTATGGAGGTCAGCCATAGATGGAATAAGACAGATGGTACGGAGGTGGAAACAGCGCTATTAGACCATGTAGCCATCCTGCCTGACAGTGAAGGAAAGTATGCCATTCATTTCAGTGGCAGCTGAGGAGAAAGAAAATAATTAACCTTTAACCAAGCTGCAAGTTCGTTTCCATAATGTACCTGAGTCTTCAGTTGCTGGCTCCCCTACTTACTGCCTCATTTATTTTATCACACAGCACTAAGGCCAGACCCAAAAAAATAGAATTTTTGCACCTGCTAAAGCTAAGCATTGCCCATTGTTTCTGGTAACTTTGTGGTACTTGATGTTAAAGAAGAAAGACTCCCTATATAGTGGCATTTCGAGATGCACTGAAACAACTATCACTTGATATTTGGACACATAAACCAGCTTCTGGCAGAATGCCATGAATTTCTCTGATCATAGAATTGTAGATGATAAGGTCCCAAGGATGCTCAAGTAAAATCCAGTATTTGCCATGGATTGATCTATTTGGCAGGGTGCTCAGCACCTCTTTGAATCCTAGCAGTCTCAGCAGTCTCAGCAGATCAGGCCCAGTTTCAGAACCCAGACTATATAGCTAGGCTATCCATTCTGATCCCTATGTACCACTTCTTGCCTCCCAGAAGAAATTGCCTCACGACTTTACCCTAGTCTGCTGCCCCACCTCCTCCTCTTGCCTTACAATTGATTGCTCTGATTCAGTGCTCCCACTATGCTGTGCCATGCAGTGACTTAACTTGCCTCCTCACCCTGACATTTCTTGTTACCTATAGACATGACTGTTGCCCTGCAAACTCACATCCAGACCCCTCTCAAGAGAGCATTTTTTCTTTTCTTCAACCATTCTCTGGAGGGTAGGACTCGAACAGCAAGAACCGTTCGACAGTGGAACAGTCTTCCACATGAGGTTGTGGGCTCTCCTTCCTTGAAGGTTTTCAAGCAGAGGTTGGAAGGCCATCTGTCATGGATATTTTAGCTGAGATTCCTGCATTGCAGGGGGTTGGACTAGATGACCCTTGGGGTCCCTTCCAACTCTACAATTCTATGATTCTATGTATGAAAATACTTTTCCAAAAGCCCCCATAGGATTGTGTTTCTTTTGTTTCTCTTTAGAGCTAAAAGATACAAATGAAAGGCTTGTAATATTCCAAGACAAGAATTCACCAATTTCTGTCCTTCAGTGGGTAATAATTGTAACTATTATTTGGTTCCCTTTTCACACTTTTTTATGCAAGGAACGTAAACTTTACAAATGTGAATCAATTAAGCATGAAAGTTAACCGCATGAAATATGCAACACTTAATCTTTTTTTCTTTCTTTTCTTTTTCTTTTTTGAGTTGCTGCAGTTGATACACACTGTGGTTAAATGACCTGCAAGTCTGATCCTAAAGTTAGATGCACCAACTTGTGATAAGTGTCTACATTAGTGCAACAATACAAAACAGTGCAGTGTAGGAACTTACATACAGTGGTACCTTGGGTTAAGAACTAAATTCATTCCAGAGGTCCATTCTAAACCTGAAACTGTTCTTAACCTGAGGTACCACTTTAGCTAATGGGGCCTCCCGCTGCTGCCGCGCCGCCACTGTGCAATTTCTGTTCTCATTCTGAAGCAAAGTTCTTAACCCAAGGTACTGTTTCTGCGTTAGCGGAGTCTGTAACCAGAAGCGTCTGTAACCTGAGGTACAACTGTACTTATTTATTTAATACTCCACCCTTCATCCAAGGATCACAGGACAGTTTACAATATAAAAGCACAAAAATGCATAATAACAAACAAAAACAATAACCCCCTATTGATGGGTGAAAATAGCATAATTTTTCCTCATGGTATCAACACAAGGAAAGTGTTCTTGCTGCTCCTTCTAACGCAGAAAGGAATGTGACATTGTGGAAGAAAAGTAATATTGGGTTGAAATAGAAGGGAGAGGGTCAGTAGCATCTCATCACATCTGGGACCTTAGGGTGAATAATAAACAAACAAACAAAAATCTACAGGGTTTTTGTTTTTTTTAGTATGTCCCACATGCAGTTTGAGAAGAGCCAGTGTGGTGTAGTGGTTAAGAGTGGTAGACTTGTAATCTGGGGAACCGGGTTCGTGTCTCCACTCCTCCACATGCAGCTGCTGGGTGACCTTGGGCTAGTCACACTTCTTTGAAATCTCTCAGCCCCAGTCACCTCACAGAGTGTTTGTTGTGGGGGAGGAAGGGAAAGGAGAATGTTAGCCGCTTTGAGACTCCTTCGGGTAGTGAAAAGCGGGATATCAAATCCAAACTCCTCCTCCTCCTCCTTCTCTTCTTCTTCTTCTTCTTCTTCTTCTTCTGTAGATCTGCCACAAAACTGTTAAAAAGAATTAACACAAACACTACTTCCCTTTCTGTTTAGTGACTATTAGTGTCAAATAGATTAAAAGTAAAGACAAAAAGAGAGTTCTGTACCAGCTATGTACATATTTATCTCCAACAGCAGTGCTTCTCTGGGAGAAATTCAGTGTCACACTCTTCTGATCATTACATCAATGCAACCATTTCTGCCATCCAGACAGAATCACACACCCCCTCCTGCTGTTCTGGGGGTTCTTCCGACCCCAAAGAGCCAATTTGGGGGACATATGGGAGGAGGAGAGGGGAGAAGAGGGTTATGTTAGTGAGGGCCATTATGCTGCCTTCTACCAGTGTGCTGCCTTCTACCAGTGTGCCAGATTAGCTGGATCTGGCCCTCTGTGTTTAGGTGCTGAATTAAGGCATAGCGTTTAGGGCCATTTAAACACCAAATATCAAATGTAAAACTGGCCAATTCCTGCCTTCAGTGGAGATCATTGTAGTGTTAACTCTCCACTGTAATATGTGCTGTAGAAGAATTTTGGGAAGGGACATAGCTCAATGGTAGAGCTTTTTTTTTTTTTTTGCATGCAGATAGTCCCAAATTCAGACCCTGCAATTTCCAGGTAAGGCTGGGAAAGACTCCTTGTCTTTAGATGTGATGTGACAACCAATAAATAATTTTCTGTAAGAGTAGGTATAGAGACTGCTACTCCATTTATTACCTCATGCCTCCCACAGCACCTAGTTTCCAGACTTAGGCATTCTTCCTGTTGAAATTTAAGCAACAGAAGTTAAAGAAAGAGCTGAAGCTGTCAGAAAAGCAACATATTATTCCACTTTAGCATCCTGCACGCTGACGCACAGCCATAGGGCCCACTATTAATGAGACACGTGGAGCCAAACTAAAATGTTGTTAGGAAGCTCATCAGCTTTCTTTAATTTATAACAGGTTCAAGGAACCATTTTTTATTGGGACTGCAAAATATAGGAGGAGGAGATTTAACTCTTTCACCCCAACCAAAATCTCATTCAAAATGACCCCACACTGCTATTAGCCCCAAAGGCAGCCCCCATCCATGTTAATAGTAGTGTTGGGCTGATTCTTGTCAGGGTCATGGTGGTGGAGGAAAAGTTCAAAGCTTCCTTCCCCATACCCTGCTTTCCTGATGAAAACTGTTTCTGCAATTAATGTGGGGGTTTATTGTTTTTGGGTGTGGGGAGATTTCTAATGATGGATCTAGTTTGGCCTACATAAACATAAACTCCAAATGGTACGGATAAACTTGGTTTGTTTGTTCAGAGTGCTTCATATCAGAGAAGTTAAGGTGAGAGCAAATATTAGCCATTTCTTGCAGATTTGTACCCTGCGATATCACAAAATAACACGTCAGCTTTCAGGTTATATATTAAAACGACACATATGTACTTGCCAGAAACAAATGATTTAGTAAAATATACAGCATATATACCTTTAACCTAACGTTCTTTACAGGTGCAACTTCCAGAGGAATTGCTGTGTTGGTCTCTTGCAACAAATGAGAGAGGGAGAGAGAGTTTAGCATTTTAAAGACTATGTCACAATAAATTGATTGGCCTCGTCTTTAGGATGCCACAATACCACTCTCTCTTGCAGAGTTCATGAAAGCACAGTTAAGAAATACAAACTGTAATCTTGAATAAAAGTCAAGAGAATACTTTCTTTGCACCAATTTCTTTACATATTCAACCAAAGATGGAGTGGAAATGTCTTAAACTCTTTATGTAGCTGAAATATTAGTTTTATTTTGAGGGGGAAAAAACCTGTTTCATTAGTCTTTCCCAAATATATACAGTCATGACATAAGGATGGCTTTGTCGATACAGATATAAATATAGATATAGATTGTGTGTGTGTGTGTGTGTGTGTGTGTGTATCAGTAGCTTCTACAAGAATAGCTAAAATAACCTTTCTTTAGCAAACAATATTCCCAGCTAAAGTAAATTTTGATTACACAGACAATAGGATCTTTTGTGCTGATGGAAACTCCAGCTTCAGTAGCCAGTAGGTCTTATTGGACTGGCTTATATTGGCCTTTTAGGTCAAAGTCAGGGCATCCAAGTCAAGAGATCACAAGTCTTTAATATCAAATAGAATATGAATAAATGACAAAAGTATATAAAACCAGATCCAACTTCACAGAAGCCTTTGGCACCAGGGAAAATGACTGAAATAGCTTGCAAAGTGAATTGTTTCTCCTGTCAAATCATTTGACTCTTCGAAATTCAGATCAGAAAGTGAAGATCTTTAGCTCTTTGCTATGTTTTAAGTAAAACTGTGATATGGTAGTTAAAGCTCTAGGGGCCTGGAAATAGTGTTACATGCAGCCCAAATGCTCCTGAAAGTGAGTTGTATAGTAGCCTATGAGTTGGTCTGCAATGGCCTCAGGAAATCCCCCTGGCTATGCTGGTCTTTTTTATTAGCTACATGGTTCAGGCCCAAAGGGGAACCTTGTATCACCTTCCTGACCAGAATTGATCATACATTATGTCTGAGATATGATATTTTATCATCTCCTTATTTTCAAGCAATTATATATCTGCCCTTCCTCCTGTAGGAAACATGGCATCATTCTTTCTTGAAAAATACATTGCAGAGATTTTGTCTCATTGTCTGTTTGCCTGTTCTTGTCAAGAGGCTGTTTTCATGCTTCACACAAACAAGAATAAAAGTGCCCTCATTTACATGTAATACTAACCCATGGTTTAGTATTATGAGGACAAATGTGCAGTTGTCGACTTTGTGTGGCACTTCTTATCTTCCTCCAGAATGGCTGTGAGTTTGAAAGTTTTCACTGCTGTTTTTTCCCTAACCTCAGCTTGTTACAACATGCAAACCAGGATAAACTGATTAAGTCTTATCCATGGTTTGTAAAAAATGGATTCTAGTAAACCAAAATTAAGATTCATCCCAGTTTAGGTATTGGATGAAGCTATGGAATCATAGAATCATAGAGTTGGAAGAGACCACAAGGGCCATCCAGTCCAACCCCCTGCCAAGCAGGAAACACCATCAAAGCATTCCTGACAGATGGCTGTCAAGCCTCTGCTTAAAGACCTCCAAAGAAGGAGACTCCACCACACTCCTTGGTAGCAAATTCCACTGCCGAACAGCTCTCACTGTCAGGAAGTTCTTCCTAATGTTTAGGTGGAATCTTCTTTCTTGTAGTTTGAATCCATTGCCCCGTGTCCGCTTCCCTGGAGCAGCAGAAAACAACCTTTCTCCCTCCTCTATATGACATCCTTTTATATATGTTTATTTTGTAGTTTAAGTTTGCTCCTTGCAGGGGAATTGCACAAATCCAAGGCTCACACAAACTCATCATCATACCACTAAACTATGGTTTAGCATTAAGTGCAAATGCAGCCATTGTCTCACTGAGCAAAGATAAGTTGGAAGGTTAGAAAAGGAAAAGGAATAATGGATGATTACGGTAATGTTTTCTTTCTGCGTTCTTCTACATATTGTCTGAAGCAGAATTTGTGTGCAAACCTTTCTGTTGTATGCTGAGGTGACCCTGATGCAAGGACAGCTAGCATGTCCTACTATTTGAAGAGACATACAAACTCTGCTTTAGGAATTACAAAGAAGCAGAAAACAGAAAGCAAATGTTACTACACTTTCCTTCAGCCCTGCATTCTGTAATGTCTGAAACAGATCTGAGGCTTTTATTAGTGCTCTATGACTAAAGTGCCCAGTGTATTTGACGGGCAGGGTAGTGGGAGAAGACCATTGCCAGCCTTCTTACGAGGTCAGAATTCTCCCCCCGCAACACTCATATCAAATAAGGCCCCTCCGTCCCCACTGCTGCTCAATTTGACACAGAACAGGAATGTAGAAAAAGGAGGATCAATGGGATGAAAGAGAAATGTGAGCAAGTGAGAGTATCTCTCATAGGACTTGGAGATATGCTTCAACTTTTGTGGGGTGAAGGGGCCATCACATTGAAATCAATGTATTGTTGCCCAACACCCGAATCTCTGAGTGGTACGAGATTCCATAGGTTCTGCTGTTTGTGTTTCCTTTGGAAATGAGGCACAGCAGAGTCTGTGATGTCTTTATGATATACGGCTTATTTACACACATACATATGTAACATGAACCTATGATGGAGGGGTACACAGCATTAGCACCCCAAAAGTGTTCTGTTTCTCCCATAGCTGTAGCCTTGGATTTAAACAGAAATCAAACATTGCTCTGACTTTCTCTCTAGCTTGCTTCTGGAGGGAGAGATCCTATCCATTTGCCATCTCACACAAAGCCCCTTTCCTTTCCTTTCCTTTCCTTTCCTTTCCTTTCCTTTAATGGCCCATCATCCAGGCTATCACCTCAACACAGGAAGCTAGCCTATCTTATATTTTAACACTTGCTGGATCCAGGGGTTAGAAGAATCTTGCGTACAGCCTTCTTCCCTGCCCACAAACTCATAACACATACCCATTGCTTTTTACCTCAGTAGTGAGAAAGCAGAGGTGGTTCAGAGAAATGCAGCATGTGAGAGATTCACACACTATTTCCTATTTGACTGGTGCCCCGCTGTGTGTCTTCCCAACAACAATGCTGAAGAGGAGAAGGTGAATAACATTCTCCACTGTGGCCTGGCTTGACAAGACTTCATATCCCATCATTCTGAAGTGAATGAAAGAAAACATTGCCAAGTCAGAGCCCTATGGAGGAAGCCAGCAGCTGGTCTCTTCTGTATATCTACTTCTGGCTACCATTGTGACCAACTGATGGAAGGCAGCAACTGACATGAAATGGCACTGCTGAATGCTTTGCATGCAACTTCATCTGGACTTAAGTTGATAATCACATGGTAATGTACGCCTAAATCCCTGTATTTACAGGAAAGCCGTTAGGCTAGATTCACACACACACACACCCTCCCAAATCAGCACAAGGAGTAGAAGGGAGATCATTCCATCTGGGAAGCAGAAATTATTGCACTGACTGAACAATCATAATAGCATAGCATTCCACCCATTGCATTTATTATTTAGCATTCCATTAAGATAGTAGTCCCAAGCTTGCACAGTCTCTCCTGATTCACATGTTACAGAGAGGTAGAGCTCCATGTCCTCAGCATACTATGTGATTCCTGCATTGCAGAGGGTTGGACTGGATGACCCTTGGAATCTCTTCCAACTCTACAGTTATTTGATTCTATGTGCTAGGTGCATTAAAACTCAAAGACTGGTTTCATATATTGCCAGGAAAACAGTTCTCTGGCTACTCTACCTTGAATTTTTGGGGGGTTCACAAAAGTTTTCAGAAGATTTACACAGATAAGAGAAGCACCTCGAAAGAAGAACTAAATGAAAAACCATAGTAACATCTCTTAGTACTTGTATTTACATAAGATTGTGCTTCAGCAACTGTGATTTAATCTTTTTTGACATACATAAAGATTCCTCGAATTACCACCCTCTATTATAACATCCTGTTTTCAGTGGCTTATAACATTGTCAAATTTTAACTATTCATTGAATTTCTGCCTTAGGCT
Source organism: Lacerta agilis (assembly GCF_009819535.1). Classification (NCBI taxonomy): domain Eukaryota; kingdom Metazoa; phylum Chordata; class Lepidosauria; order Squamata; family Lacertidae; genus Lacerta; species Lacerta agilis. The sequence continues at coordinate 30,270,553 of NC_046315.1, forward strand.
GATTTCTTTTTATTTGGAAAGTTTCAGCAAACATGTTTCAGAATTTTCAGAGTACAGGGAGATGGAAGATTTTGTTTGTATTTTTTTTTTTTGCCAGTGAAATAAAAACCTTGCACCTGTTCCCATGTTATGCTTGGGAGCAGGAGTGTCAAGCTCATTCTTTGGGGAGGGTTAAATAATTCATTCACTAAGGGGCTGTTGATAAGGCGTATTAAACATTGTTTCTGAGCTGGTGATTTCATAACTAACAGCATGAATTAGCATTTGGCTGCTGGAAGGGCAGGAGATGGCTCTAGTATGCCTGTAACGTTACACTTTCTCGCTAGCTGTTTTAGCCATTCTTACTCTTTGGGCACAAGAGAGGATGGCATGTGAAGGGCACAGAGCTTGTGTGTTTGACAATGTCACTGGTGGCTGATGCCCCTCAGGGTATGGTGTATATATCGTTTGATCCCAATATTTAGATCAGGGCCAGGGAGGGGCTAAGTCTTTTTTTTTGCTACATGTTCCGATACTAATGTTGCCTCCCTCAGTTCCTGATACACTGGCAAAATATACTCATTTATGAAAACGAAGTAGTTTTGTATTTTTCCCCATTGATGCTATTGATTTCACCTTGCAGTCTCAGGTTTTTGAATACATAACTGTGTATATATTTGTTATTATATTGCAAGAAGGAAGAAATCCACAATTTGTAGGCAATTGTAGATTTCTTGGGCCAACTGATAGGGGGGAAAAACATGCTTCCCATATAAATTAAAAAACCCAATATATTTGGATTTATTGGGGGGGTTGGGAGGGAGAATTGCAATTGTTAACTGATACTCCCCCAGAGGGCATGTAATCACAAATTTTGCAAACTAGATGAAGCAACAAAAGGTGACAGCCGATATCAAACAAAATGTGTTGACTCTGATCCAGACAGTGGCTTTAGGTCCATATTCAGTTGAATTTTGGACCTTCCCCCTCCACACACACTTTTTTGAATAGCAGAACTTTGTGCTGTATCAAAAATTGCCTTTGAAACTCCACTCAGTTTTAAAAGAGGTTTGCCAGGAGACATTGGGAGCTGCTGACTGGGAACTAGACTTGTCCATTGGATTTCTTTTGGAAATTAAAAAGACATAATTAGGAATAGAATCCAAAATATTATGGACACCCACCCCTGCCACAGTGAAAGCGGAGGGGGCTCTGCTTCATATTCTGTCGTATTTGGAACCCAGACTGGTCTATATATAAGTAACATGGTATTCTTGGCTGTAACTCTGGAGATATAGAACGCCTTTCCATGAACTGTGTACTGTATCTCGTTCTACCCCTTCTAACATTCTGGGAGCAGGGTATTTCTGTTTCATTGTGCTTCTAGTTGCTGTTACTTACATTTTTGGTTTTCAGTTGCTATTCTCTGCTGCCTGTTGGTTTGTAATCTTATTAGAATTGTTTTTAGTTGTATTTTATTGTTTTATTTTATTTCATTGCAAACTACTTTGAAATAATTTGAAATACTCTCTGTATTCACTTCATTTGGTGATGCAATATGTATCTACCAGTAAGAATTTGTGTAGAAGCTAATGCTATAAAAATGAATATTGAATAGTTTTATTTGTATTTACCTTTCTACATTTCCTGTTCTTTTTTCCTTTTTTTAAGGGTAATATGTGTGCTAGCGGGGAAAGGTAATTGACTTGGGTTGTTTAAATCATAACCCTAACTCATGGTCTGATTTGATTTGTCGCTTTATGCCCTCTGATTTGCTGTTGCCATATTAATAGTTACTTACTGGTAGTTCAGTTTATAGATCTGTAAAACAGGGTTAAAAAGGGACCCCTGACCATTAGTTCCAGTCGCAGATGACTCTGCGGTTGTGGCACTCATCTCGCTTTATTGGCCGAGGGAGCCAGTGTACAGCTTCCGGGTCATGTGGCCAACATTACTAAGCTGCTTCTGGCGAACAAGAGCAGCGCACGGAAACGCCGTTTGCCTTCCCACCAGAGTGGTACCTATTTATCTACATGCACTTTGATGTGCTTTCGAACTGCTAGGTTGGCAGGAGCAGGGACCGAGCAATGGGAGCTCACCCCGTCGCGGGGATTCGAACCGCCGACCTTTTGATCTACAAGCCCTAGGCTCTGTGGTTTACAGGGTTACATGCCTACTTAATAACAATCAGGTATGGTTTGTATTATTTGCATTAGGACTGTATACACAAATCGATTAATTGGTGTAATTAACCCATTCATTAATCAGTTAATTAATGTGCTGGCTGCAGATCGAAAGCCCAGTGCAGATTAAGCATGCTACAAGGAAAGGAACCCTCTCACTATCCTATAAGAAAATGCTTTGTTCTGCCAGCATTGTTCCTAATAAGCTCCGTACATCACTTGATCCAGAGGTAAAAAACTGGTGTGCTTTCAATTTTGGCTGAAGAACACAAGGAGTGAAGGAAGTAGGGCTGCCATATGTCCGGAATTTCCTAGACATAGCCTGGATTCGGTAGTTGAAAACAGAATCTTGACAGAAATCTCTGGAATGTCCAGGAAAATCGAGACATAAGGCAACCCATGCCTTTCCTTCCTTCCTTCCTTCCTTCCTTCCTTCCTTCCTTCTTTCTTTCTTTCTTTCTTTCTTTCTTTTTTTTCGCAAATCTAAAGAAAGCTCAACAACTTTGGCAAAAAGCATGGTCTAATAGGCAGATTCTAGTTTAGTTGTTTTATAATTTTAGGTGAGCTAATTAGTAAACAATTTACATTTATATCCTGTACATCTTAGATAGCCTCATAACTTTATGAGAGACAGTAACTTGCCGAAAACAATCCCATAAGTTTCATCAATGTACAGGGCTTTGAAGTTTCCCACATCCAAACCCAGAACAGCCAGTGAAGCTCTTTTGATTATATTATATGAACTGGTATCTCTGCTTAACAGTAGATCAAAGATATGGTTACTAACCTCAGTAAACAACAAAGTTTATTCTATTAATTTAAATAATCCTGTGTTAAAAGCTTGGATATTGGACTGTCATGTAGACAAGTATTTTCATGTTCTTAATTAGTTTTTTTTTTAAGTACTCATGTTTATCAGAAGTACTTTAGTTAAGTTGCTGGAAAGGGATTTCTGATTTCACTCCTACTTCTCCAATTCTTATTTTTATTATTGCAATTTTTATCAGCTGCTTAATTAATGAAATCCATTTTCAACTCAATAATCAGTTGACGCTTAATATAAGTTGGTTGGAATCCAAGTACTATGTTTAAATGTGCTGTAGAACGGGCTCTATACACTAATTGTATAACAACCATAATATATCTAAAATTGGGCCTATAATCCTACTAAGTATTGAGTAAGCCTTCCTGAATTCATTGGTACATCTTTCTGCAAAGCTTCCATCTAGATCAGTCTAGAAGTAATATGGGTTCACTTGACTCTCTAAAAGGCTGTCCTTTTAGGAAAATAATTACATTTGACCATTAATTACATTTGACCATTTATTATTTAGGAAAATAATTACATTTGACCATCAAATCTTTATCTATGTTGCAGCACAAATACGCTAACAAAAAAGTGGTGGTAGGCTTGTAATAATTGATTTATTCTATACAAAAATTAAAGAATTCTTCTCTAATGAAATTATATTGTCAAAAGTTTAGGTTATCCCTTCAGAAATTAAACAATGGAGCAGTAATGTGATATAATTTTAGCAGACCCATTTCAGTCAGAGTTCATGCTTCAAATGGCGTTAGTTGTCCTGGTCAATGATCTGCATCTAGAGTTAGACAGGGGAATATGACCTTGCTCATTCTCCTAGACCTCTCAGTGGCATTTGATATTATTGATCATCAACTACTTGTGAGCTGTTTGAGACTGGTGGGAATTGGGGACATCTCATTGCCAAAGCTTCTCCTATCTTCAGGGGTAGTGCTAAAGGGTAGTAGCATTGAGTGACTGCTGCTCTACCACATGGGATTTGACCTGTGGGGTTCCTTAAAATTCTGCCTTGTCACCAGTCCTTTTAAACATATAATGACAATGCCCAGTTTTAGTTTTAGTTTTCATCAAATCAGGGAACAGTGGTAGATTCCCTGAAAACATTCATGAAAATACATTTGTGGGGTGACTGGCATACATTTCCATTTCAGCCAGACAGAAGTGAATGTTGGGCCAACTCAAAACCAGTGGGAAATGTGCTTTTGTCAGCACACTCCCCTTGAAGAACAAAATTTTGCACCCTGGCAGTGTCCCTGGACCTTGTACTCATTTTCGACTCTTGCATGGCAATAGCAGTCAGGAGTGTGTTTTACCATTTCAGGCTGCTGAGCTGGCTGTGGTCAAATACGGTTTTGTCCTAAGTAATCCATGCTTTAGTAATCTCCTGTTTGGATTACTCATATCCACTCTGTGTGGAACTGCTTTTACAAATGGTTTTGAAGCTGCCACTAGGGCAGAATGTTGTGCCTCATCTTCTCATAGGGATGAATCTCAGTGTGTATATTGCCCTGCTTCTAGCTCTGTGGTACTACTGCCCAGTTCAAAATGTCTATGTTGACCATTTAAGCAGTTCAACACCTTTTTCTTGTTTACCAAACAGAGCAGCAGCTCTTCCCATATGTGCCTCCCAATTATTTCAGGTATCTGGGAGAAGCTCTGCTTTAAACTGAGAAACTCAATCTAAAATACCCATAAACCTAAATTCCATTTCAGAACTGATGGACATGGAAGGCTTGGAATTGTACTGTCAACCTGATCAGACAGGTTTTTAAGCTGTCGAAAGAATAACAGTATAGGGCTCAGGCAGGCCTTGTTGGGCAGGGTATTGCATAGTGTGCTTGCCAACACAGTGGAATCCCATTTTGTGGATTTTTACTATTAATTGGGGGGGGGGTGTTAAAATATGGTTTTGTTGCTGGTGTTTTTTTTAATTATTGTTTTGTTGCTTTGACAGTGGTTGTTGTCACAAATAAATAAATAAATATTGTTCGGCTGACGTTGACACACTAGAACAGAATTTCATAGTGTTAATGCTGCTCTCCTTACCCTGTTTCGAATATAGAGAACATGTTATGCATCTTCAGGGCAGCACTATTTTTCTAGAAAAAGAGGTGCCAGAACTCACCATGTTCTCTTCCTTGTTCTCTTACAGTGGCAATGGCACCCACCTGAGAAGTGCCAGCGAGTTCCAGCTGAAAAAAAGCCCTGCTTCAGGGTAATCTGCTTTCCTAGTCTTGCTGCTGGAACTCAGAGATATAATAATAATAATAGCATGTATAGTAAACTGATTTTTTTATAGGACCTTTATGCCACCATTCTACCGTCACCAGCATGCTAAATGGACATCTTGCCAATTCAATATTGGGCCGTCAAATGTGGTACACTTAGTAACAGCAACAGCAACGTTACATGTTTCCCTATTTGAGGTACCAATTATGTCAGGTTTTCGGAAGTGTCATAAATATCTCACCTGCTTTGCTATACAGCACTTCAGTGTGATGTCTATCACTAGGATTAATCCATTTGTACCTCAGATTGCATCCAAGGTCTGAATGAATAAATTACTCTGCACCTGCTTTTTAAGTGAGAATTTACTCCTTTTCTTAAAGACTTTCTATAGTGGAATGAATTGCTTATTCATAATACCTAGCATTGCCTTTCTGTCTAAAGAACTCATGATCCTCTATCAATCATTGATACCTGCCTTGATTGGTACTGCTCTGCTTATTGTTGTCTTGTCTTGTTTTGCTTTGCTTAAGCTCGGTGATAGTCAACAACCAGGTTAATATACCGTAAAAACTTCAATGAACTAACATTTATAAATGAGTAATAGTCTCACTGTTGTTTACTATTACTTAAAATGTATGAAAGGCCAACGGTTTGCAAAGCTCAATGCAGAATATAGTAGTTTTCTGGTCCTGTCCGGAAAACTTAAAATGTAAAAGCTTATCCAGAAGTCTGCTTCTAATATTGCACGGAAGTGTCTTGGTGTAAAACAAATCCTGGATTCTTTGGAAATCCATTGCACTCACAGCCAAACTAGATAGAATGTTAATTGCATGAAAGGAACTAATGTGCACTTTAACATTGCAAAGAGCTGCCCTGGGGAGGGGAAGGGACAATTGTAGTCCCTTCCAATGCCAAAATTCTATGATTTTAAGTTTGGGACTGTAGAAAGGGAAGTTTAGGCTTTTCCTCCATGCTGCAGAGCTGCTGCAAAATCACACACAAACAAACTTAAATATATTTGCATTAGGAGGGACTATCCCAATGGCACCAACAGAGGGAGCTTTCTGCACTTGTGAGAGTCTTGCACCAGTGCCTGGCCTCCAGGTGGACCTGCAGTATCCCCCAGAAGTACCTTACCCTTCTGGACTGTAGGAATGGGAATTCTGGTTGGCCATTGTAGTCAGCAAGTTGCAGGACTAGAGGGATATTTGGTTTGACCCAGCAGGGTTTTTTTTTCTGATGAAGAGCTGTCAGTCCCCCAAGTTTCAGTCCTACAGTATAATAAGGTATTCTTGGTAATGACAATTTGCTTCCTTGTGAAAGTAAAAATGGTGGTCCTATTATCCATCACCCCACACATACATAGGTCTGTCAGTATTAAACTCCATCTGTTCTGTAAGGCAAATTTCAGGAAAGTTCTTGTAGAGTTTAAAAAAAAAAAATGTACTTGCCAGATAGCCACTCTCTCCTCCCAGACTTAAAAGATTTGTGTTGTTCTGGAGTTTATATATGTATTTGTCAAGTCTAAACCTAGCACTGGTAAAAGGAAAGGGAAAAAAGGAGATGGGCATCTAGATCTACAGCTGTTTTAAGAAACAGCTTATTGTATAGTGCCATTTGTATTTGTACTTTTTGTTTTGTGGCAAGTTTTAATAGTTACCCTTTGAGGATTTCCAGTCTAGCTTATCAGAATCCACCAACAGTCTTTTCTGTAATATTCGCGTTTCCCTTTTGGTTCAGCCGAGCCCACTGACAGATCATTCAAATTCAATTGTTTTATGTCTAAGCCGAACAGCTAATTAAAGTAGGGATGATTAACCTGACTGGCAGTGTCGCTCTCTCACTCTCTCCCTTGCTTTCTCTCTCACTCCCTCCTGTTCCAATCAGTCTTTTTCTCACTCTCTCTCTCTGTCTTTTGCTCCACTGTTGTGTTTTTTTTTTCCTCCTCTCTCCTAAACGTGGTCTGCTTGCTGATGGCAGAATGGCACTCGGAGATTTGTGCATTGTGTCTGGTTTCCTACGGGCAGGCTGACCCAGTGCCTCTAGGGACTTATCAATAGACCACTCAGAAGAGACAGAGACAGGAGAAAGGAGGAGGGGTGGGGGGAGACAGAGAGAGAGAGAGAGGGAGAGAGGGAGAGGGAGAATCAATATCAAGAATAGAAGGAGCTCCGAAGCCATTTTTTTATTTTTTTTTATTTTTTTATTTTAAAAAAAGTGTATCAGGACTTGGGAAGAGGGTGACAAAGAAGGTTTTTCAAAGAGGCAGTGGAGGAGGTTCTAATAAATTTGGAAGGATACAGTTCCCTGTCTTGGGGAAAAGGAGAACTCCTGGCTGATTAACATTCACACCAGGTATGAGATGTTCGCTACCCCTTATCACTGTGCCGCAACCGTGAGGGAAAGGCGCCTCTCTCTTTTTTGTCTTTTTTTCCCTTTTCCGTTTCTTTCCTTCCTTTTTTTTTTATTTGGAAAAAAAATGGGAGATGGAGTGAGCGTGTGTTTTGGTGTGTTGTTGCTTTGAAGCGGGGCGGGCGGGGAGAGGCGAGCTGTGGGCACTGGTGTGACGGGAGCAGGAAGAATGGAAGCAGGGCAGCAGCAGCAGCATTCAGGGAGAGGGAGAAGTGTCTGGAGTAGGTGGTTCTCCTCAGGCACCCCGAGGGGGTTACCCAAGTTCATTCCGAGCAGGTGGATTTAGGCTGGGAGTTACTTAACGCTTGACCGCCAGTTTTGAAAAAAGGGGGAAAAAATCCCGCTTCCTATGTCTATTAAAGGAAGTGCCAATGTCCCCCCCCCCATCGCGCTGCCTCTCTCTCTCTCCCTCCCCCCCCCCCTTTTTTTCCTAACCAGACAGCGGGAGGGTTTCTGGCTCCCAGCCAGCCCAAAAGCCTCTAAGTGTTTTGCACTTGTTTCAGGGAGTCGCTGCCCGGGGATTTCCCCCCACCCTCCTCTTCTTCTTCTTCTTCTTTCCTCCAGCATTTTCACTAGAGAACAAAGAGTTCTTTACAAAGGAAAGGGGGGGGGGAGTGCAAGCTTAACGCCTCAGATATGTCCCCCCCCTCTGTTTTTTAGGGTTTCCCCCCTTTTCTTCCGAAAAGAAACAGTGGCAGCCGCACGCACACAAAAGCCTGTGATTTCTCTTTCGCTCCTAAAATACATTTTTGAACTAAGGAAAGGGGGGGGGGGTCCGAACTGTTTTCTTAAACCCCCCCCCCCTTTTTCTTATTTCAAAAACGTATCCTTTTAAAATTGTTGTCCTTTTAAAAATACAGAGTAGCTGTTGCTTTTCTAACTTTTTCTTGTTGGGGTTCTCTGGCATAAACTTAGGCTCTTCTCTCCCCCCTCCCCCCCTCTTTCTTTGCCTTTCAAGACATTTCACCTGAGCAATAGAAGAGACAATGAGAATGGGTAAGATGTTCTGCACAATACATGGTGGAATGGGGGGTGGGTTCATTTACTTTTTGTCACCAGTCCCCCCAAAGTTAGTAAGGGCTTGTGGAAGGAGAGTGTGTTTGCCTCTGAAAGGATGCATCAGTTATACACACATCTGGGGGCAGTTTTCTTTGGCCTTACGTTAATCATAGCACACTTGGTTATCCAAGAGGTTAGGAGGGCTTTACAGTTTGTGTTTGTTTATCTTTCCTATAGATGGAACTATACCTATAGTACATACCTGTCACTTGTGCAGGTTTTCATGTTGGTTTGTTTTTATTCTATGGATTTGAACCCCCCCCCTCTCCATATAGATGTGCACACACACACACACACACCACAATATTTTTTGGCTAGTATCATAAGATGACAAAGTTGAGTAGCAATTCAATAACATGTTACATGGAATTATAGTAGCAAATGTCTACAGTTCTTCATGTTTTAAAACGTATCCAAGTATGTTCAATATATCTTGAACATTTACACGCTCAAGAAAGGTTTCTTTTAATCAAAGTCATCCCCAATAATTAATTACTACTTTTGTTAAATCATTACTTTTAGTAGTTCACCAGAGCAAGTGGTAGCATGTATGTGGTCATCATTACTATCATAGTATATGTAATTTTACATGTATGCAAAATGTGTGGGACTAGATTGGAAGTAATTACAGCAATTGTTTTGGGACACAAAGGATGATTATCATTATCAGTGCTATTTTTCTTTTTCATTCAATCCTCTCCTTAAAGAGGTGGTCTGTTACAGTCACATATGTGCTGTATGTGTTTATGTAATACAGATTTTGGCAGTCCCACATACTTAGTAGATGTTATTTCATAAGGAATGTGTTATGTTTACAGAGGAGGTACAAAGGCAAGTTTGTCCTACAGTTACTGCTATAATTTTGGAGTAACTTAATTGCAGCAATTGGAGGGAAACCAGATTCACGATGCAAACATAAAAGTGCTTTCTGATCCAGTCTTACCGTAGAGGACTCCATAGCTGAGCATGAAATATCTCAATAGAAAAAAAGAGAGTGTAGAAATCTTGGGCACATCCAGTATTTCCTGAAACACAGTAGAAATTGTCCAACTTTTGGCAAATTATATCCTCTTTTAAAAAGTTAGCGTCTTCTTCCTTTATCTCTCCAAACAATTTTTTTTCTGCATTTTTCGTTATTTTATTTGTTTACTGTGCTTTCTTCTATCTGTAAAGATTAAAATATAATTAAGGAAGTAATTAACACCTCTAATCTTTGTCATTTTCATAGAAAAAACCGACATGTCTGTACCTCCTGCATATCTTTTCTTAAGATATCCTTTTTTGTTTTTGTTCTATAACGTGGTATGTGTCCATTTTGTGTCTGTAATCCCAGAGGTGGCAACAGGAGGGAGGGGTAGTCCGTGCCAAAATCTACATAAGTCCCTTCAGTCTCTGCTAAGAGGCATCTTCTACCAGAGATATCTTTGCATCCAGAAGTACAGTGAAAGATGATAGTTCTTTTTTCTGAGATTCTTCATGGACCTGACCTAAGATACTAAGGCATTCACAGTACAGGAGAAAAGAGAAAGAGACGAGGGGGGAGGAAAGAAAATTAGGAAAGAAAAGCTCTTTGAGCAGAAACACACTGGCTCTTTCTTCCTGCAGGCAATCCGCTCCAGCTCCTGGCGACGTGTCCTGCACTATCAGATATCATATGACTCTTTAGTTGGACTCCCTTTAGCAGAATGGGCCTGTTAGAACTCTGTTTGTTTTCTTTTCTTTTCATTTCCTTTTCTCCTGTTCCACTCCTGTTTTTATGTCTCTGTGTGCATTCTTTTTTCTCTCTGCTTTTTGTTCATATGCTTTACATAAAGACAGAGCATTAATTAATTCCATAGTCTGTTTTAAGTTAGCTGCTCAAATTTCATTTAACGTAGAGTGTGTTGTTTATCCTTTTCTCGCATGCGTGTTCATATGTGCATATATGACCCCTTTCATATCGTTTATTTTCTTCCTTATGTAAAATGGTAGGTAGGAATTGCTTTTCTTAATCTGGAGTCAGAATGCTAGGATTTCTGTCAGCATATTCTTTGGATTTGTGAGTTAATTTATCCCTGTGTAAACTTGTTTATATGAACAAGTTATTCTCAAGAATAAGTTTTAAAATCTGTATGCAGAAATATGTGCACCCACATGAATTTCACTGGAAGTTCAGACAGATCCAGTTGGAAATTTTTACAGAGGAAACCAACAGTAAGCTAAGTAATGATTCAGATTAAGCTAAAAATTGTATGTAGCATTTAGCAATAATGTGTGGTAATGGAGGAGGAAAGACAATAGACAAGGTGAATGTTCCTAGTGGCATTTCTTACAAATTCTTTCATATTACTATCAAGTGCTGTCTATGGGGAAGTGAAATATCTCTAACCTTTCTTCTTCTCCCTCCTCCATATCCAGACTTTCCAGGAAATTTGTTTAATGGTTTTCCCACAGCAGGTTGTAACCAGGGATCAGAAGTCAGGTGCATCACTATAAGTTTTGATGATAGACCTGCCTAATTATATCCTCTGACTTAAGGCATATGACCTGAGGAGACCCATAGCATTGATACAATAGCAGTTTAGAATGCTGTCTTTGAAAGCACCTTCATCTTTAGCCTGCAGCCCTTTGCTTATTAGGATTAAGTCACACTGATATCAACTGGACTTACCTTTGAGTAAAAGTGCACAGAACTGACTGTAAGGCTGCATGGTATGTAACAATCAGAAGCCATCTCAGGTCTTGGCCTCTTTGACATGGTGTATCTACTTGATCCATTTTAGTTCTGAAGTTATTTTAGTTTTTCATTAAATTCTCTAAACTTGACTTTTAATTTTCTATAATTTTCCAATCTCAAAATATTCCATGCTGCATTTTGTGAGGCAATTGTTTGCCTTAATGTTGTGTGCCAAGATTCGGTGTTGTATGCATTGTATCATTTAAATGTTTTCTTTCCAAGTTTTTGCTATATCCAATCTGGTATTAAAGTACAAAATTCTGAGATTTGTCCACTTCAGATCTCATCTCAGCTCCAAACTTATGCATCCCAGTTCCCAGCCTCAACCCTTGAACTATGATAGGTTAGTATTAGTATTATTCACTAATCTTGCCAGGCTGTTGTTAGGAATGCTGAAGTGAAGCACTTCCATGAACTACATAAATGATAAGTATTTTAATATTTTAATTAGACACGGTCAAAAAATGAAGCATTCATTCATTGTAGTAGTGTTTTCATAGTCATAGTTCATGTCTCCTGTTATTTAGTAGCAACCTTCTATCTTACACAATTACAATCTCTTAACAATTCTTTTTTTTAAAAAAAAATGTTTCCCTTCCCATCCCCTTCTCCCCCATCACCCACATATGAATATAACTGGAGAAATTCTCTAACCGCGGAAGACATTTTCAAGGCTTTTTGCACTCTAGTTTCATTTTAAATATTTTATATTGGCTTGTTCTAACTGAGGAACGTGCAGTTTCATCCTGCTCAGAAAAAAAGGGTTGGAAATTAGTGCTATAACTATTTTTGGTAGCGCACAATTAATACGTATACTGTGTTGTACTTACTGGTTCCCACATTCACTAAGTCTCTTAGTAGCTATTGCTATTAAGTGTGTGTATATTTATTTGTCAGACTTTTGTCCCAGGTGATCAGGGTTTCCTGGGTTCCTAGCAATTCAGCAGTGGCACCTGTTTGGGTATGGCATCTAATACATCGGATGCCAATTCCTCCAAAATATAGGCTTGAACTTTGAAATATTTTTAATGCCTTGCAGGAAAATATTAACCTAGTGAATATGCTAATCAGTACAGGGATGGAAGGAAGGGGGAAAGCTTAAAGCTTTTTACCATCTCAGAAGAAAATCTGTTCTGTTTAACAGGTTTACATCAGGTGACTTTCCCCCCCCCCAGCAAACTGTGTTCTCGAGTAACGTGTCTCTTTTCTAATGTCGAAAATCGGAGTCAAGGCGGAACTTTCAAAATGTGTACAGTAAAACCTAGACATTGGGCCAAAGTGATTATTTGTCGTCTCATCTGATGAATACACCATGCATGTTTCAGGAGGTTATAGCTAAAAAGGGTAGCAGCTGCTTGTTGGAAGTGTGCAAGAACAAGGAATAACTTTATAATTTTAGCGGAGTTTAAAACTATATCTAGGTAATGTGTGCTCCCATTTTGTCTTTAAAAACCAAGCATAGCAGAGCCTGATGATTATTTAGATGGATGTTTGCCAAGGGGAAAACCAGCTTGTGTAACACGTGTGTCTTGGGTGCAACAGTGTTGCTTAAAGGCCACTAACAGGATAACTACTGAGAGGAGAAGCAGATTTTCCTTTAACATGATACGCTGCCCTGCTGCTTTCAGATGGCAGAGATTTGTAGTTTAATTTCTTGCTGAAATGGAGTATCTGTATATAAGAATAACTTTTCATTTAGTGTTTGTTCACTTGGCGATCTATTTGTATGCAAAATGAGCCATAGCAAGCCTTGTAGTTTTCTTTTGTATTGACCACACATACTTGTTTGTTGGATTTCCTACCTTATGTGTAGTAGCATTTCTTCCTAAGGCCCTCCCCCATTTTGTAATTTAGATTTTTGTATATGATGATAAATACATTACAGTCTACTAGTGTGTCCTGAAAAAAAATCTTGTGGTTGTTTCCTTTTCCATTTAGGATTAATATAACGAAAATCAGAATGTGAGATAAACATAGGTGTGATTCTGTATTAAACCATTATGAGTATTTTCTAATTTTTAAGTTTATTTTCAATTCGGGGATAAAAGATAGAATTCCGTATAACTACCTTTTTCTTACTGCAGCTGTTTTGGCTTGCCACATTGTATATACCTATTTCTTTTTTAAAATCAAATGTAGCCTTCCTTAAATAAATCCTTTCCCTGTAATACTTAACATTTTATATATTAGATCTCTTCAGAGCTGCTTGAGCTATAAGACCTCTAAAATCCAGATCCAAATCTTACAGTTTAAGCTCTTCTTTGGGTTGCATATCACACAGGTGGTTTTCTTGACCTTCTCCACTTCCCTCCCTCCGGTTAAGGATCTTAATTAAGATGTTGCAGTTAAGATATATTGCATAAGGGTTTGTGCCTGCTACTGTTCACAATGAAATCAGAATTGTGAACTGAATTCGGTCCTTCCATTAAGAATTCTCTTGGCATTCCTCAAAGACTTGTTTTATGCTCAGTCGGCCTTTTAAAGTTCTGACCATATTAAGAGTAGAAAAGGAGCTAGTCTGTTAATGCAGTCTTTTCATTACCCTAGATAATAAAATTTCTCTGTGACCTGTTAATCTCTACTATGTATCCCAGAAAGCCTGTAGATCTAGCGTGAGAAACAATTTCTGCTCCTTCCCTACAGAAAATAAGTTCTGTAATTATATTTCTGGCCAGAGAAGCAGGAAATAGCAAAGAAAATTATGTGTATTTAGAAAGTTGCCAAAGTCTTTGCCTGTGAGGAGATCAGTTGTTGGATTCTTTTAAAAGAAAGAAATCCTCTGGTCTGTAAATCCTCAGAATATCCTTAGTACAGTATTATAGTTTGTAGGGAAAAAATCCCCAGTACTAAACCTCAAGCAAGCAGAATCGGACAGTTCGGTTGCAGCTAATACAACAAATATACCTGTCTAAGAAGTTAGTATCCACTTCACATACTCAGTTTTGCTTGGGTTAATAGTACAATACATGGATTTTTATTTTAATCATGACATTTATATCCTGCTCTTCAGTGAACCCTGAATTAAACAGAAGGCCAATATCTCATTTTTTAAAAATGAAAATCAGTTTTGGAAGTCTAGTTCTGAGCAGAAAAGTAGCAGGAAGCAATGGCATGTTTAACCTTTTTTGCAGCTTGTTGTTTTCCTGTGCCAAATCCTCCCTCCCAGTCACTTTTTCCCTCTCCTACCAGTAAGGTCCAGCTTGCAGTTTCCCCACAGGCATCTGGTTGGCTGCTGTGAGAAGAGGATGCTGGAGTAGATGGGCTATTGGCCTGATCCAGCAGGCTCTTCTTCTTATGTGTCAAATGCATATAAACACCTGCAAAAACACTGGGTATTGATACACATGCCATTTTGTTCCCTACACGGTGTTTCCAGTGGGTGGGTTAAGCCCACAGTCAGATGTTCCCAGACAACTTACTGGGTCAAATATTTTTTGCTTTATATTCATTACTGGTTTCAGAAGCTGATCCTATAAACATTTTGTTAAATATATTTGAACAGTAAAATCTATCAGGAAAGGTAGATTAAAAATAGCATGTGAAGAAGTATGGCAGAAATAGGCCATGATTGATCATTAAGTGGAGTCTACTTATCCTTGTCCCCCAACGCCAAACAAGAATTTCACGGTGTTGAAAATCTTATATATAGAAATATATTGTAGCATACAACCATAACACCTTGTTTTGAGCAAGCAAATTGATCCATCTCAAGCTCATAGGAGCCAACTCCTAATGAAATATTTGAGGGGGCTGCCCCCACCAAAGTTAATAGGCCTTGCCATTCAAATGGTGTGCCTGTTCCACGTCTTCTGACTGGTTATGCGGGACAGGGCTTACCTGCCCCCACAATAGTTTATGTAAGTTGGCACCTCTGCTCAGGGCAGAATCTAGATTGAGTGATCTCTGTTAAATATATGGAATCACATAGATTGTGATGAACCTGATTTTTCTGCCTCAAGTCACTACCTTACAGGGGGTGACTCTCAATCCTACCTGCTCAGAAAGTATAGCTTGATTACATAGGGCTGCATGTTTGCATCACGGGTTATGCATTATATTTTTCAGGTGTACATAAAATGTGTTTTAAGTATATGCTAGAAACATAGTGTATAAAACTGTAAATTATGTAATTTCGGTTAGTTGGGACACATAATTATATCTCATTTAAATGCAAATTAGAGTGTGTATTTTGATGTACCATTGCATTTTGTTCTATACATTATTTCTGAAGAGCCAATTGCATAAGCTTTCCTCATTTTTTTCTCTGCCTAAACCTTGAGTGACGACAACTGGGCACTGTTAAAATACTACTACTTCCTTCCCTACTCTGGAATTTGCTATGTTTTATTAAGGAACACATTAATGTTGGGAGATAGGAACTTGTATGTGCAGGAAGAAAAGAACATGGACATACATTTATAGATGATAGAAAAAACATTTTGACATCCTCTAGACACTTCAGTAATTAACGGTAATATTCAGTTTTATAGTACCATCTCCAGTCAGACAGTGTCAGGATGTTCAATAAAAAATTGACTAACAGAGACTTACTATATCACTTCACTATTAGCATTATTTTGTGCTTTTTAAGATCTATATGTAACCACTGGAAAATAGTTAAGTCATTCTGGATTGCAGTGTCATCGGTATACTGATGACACCAAATTCTGCTTTTCTTCTCTGTCAAGTGCATAAGCAGTTGTAGGTTCCCTGAGCAAATGCCTAGATTGTCTGACGGCTAATGAATTGGAAATTAATACAGGCTGGACAGATGTATTAAGCCAATTTGGAGCTGATAGGACTATGGTTTTGTCTTTCTTTGGTAGGGTTACACTGCCCCTAAAGGGCAAGGTTTTCTTTTTGGATACTTCCATCACATAGGCCCAAATCATCCATCATTTTATACCGGTAACTACCAAACCTGCACTGACTGCCTGTTTTTTTATCTCAGTCAAGTTCAAAGTACTGATGAGGTGGTGTTGTTTTTTAAAGATTTAAAAGTCCTGTATAAATCGGGGTAGAAGTAGCAAACCTTTTATGCTCCAGATACTGTTTTATTATCAGATACTTGCAGGTTTATAAGCCACTTCGTGTGCTATGTGGATATACAGAGAAGGTCATATAAATAGTTGCATAGATTAATTAATCGTTGTTGTTGTTTTTACAGACAAGCAAGTGTCTTCACACAACTTTGCTGAAGGTCCATGTTGACCAAGACTGCATAAGAACAGAAAGCAGACTTTGCAAAGCCTGCATCCAGAGCACTTTCTCTCATCACAAGGCCACACTGCTTCCTCAAATGTAAGTTGGTATTAGCACATTGTTTATGTTTTAAGAACATTGATTGAGCTGAATGTAGATTAGCTGATACTATATCCACATCTTGGTTTGCATGTATTCCTTGTCATTTATTCCTTATGATGTCTTTTGAAAGCACTCTGGGTGCAGGTGATAATTTCCCATGCAGTGAAGGTGTCATAATTTGACTTTGCTTAAATATCGAGAAGATCAGTCGCCAAGATAGGGCCAAGACCAGATTCTATTTAGGTCTTGTGGATTTTGTTTGTTTTGTTCATTTGAGGTTTTTATTGATTGTGTTTATTATTATTGGTTTTAGTATTCCAGTTGTGTTTCTAAGTTGTTTCGAATCATTTCTGTGGGTAAAGCAATGAATAATAATAAATGTGAATTTAATCTTCAGGCTGTGTGCTGAAGAATTATGCACTATGTGAAACCAACTCTTCGTATTGCACTAAATATTCACATACTACATAATTTCACATACTACATAATTTCATTATGGGATGACACTTCCATATTTGGGAAATAGTAGGTGGCCCATGAACAATAAATAATACAATTCAACTACCACATATTGACACGTTGCATTGTGTTTCATGTTCTTGTCCTTGGGACCTATGTATTGGATATACAGAGCTAGTGATATATATGTGTCTTGTAATGGGATATTTTTTACATCAGCATGTCAAAACCCAGTTTTTATTCTTCTCATGAAGAAACTCCAGTTTCAGAGCAAGCGAAGCTACATGTAGGCTGGAAAAGTGGGCTGCAACAATATCATTGTCCCTTCACATACTTCAATCAATCTTCTGTAAGGGCAGGAAGAATTTGTGGTAGTAGCTAGAAGTGTCTAGACTGGTAGAATATTTCTATGTACCCGCATATACTCAAGTATAAGTCGACCCAAATATAAGCCGAGGCACCTAATTTCCCTACAAAAACCTGGGGAAGCTTATTGACTCAAGTATAAGCCGGTTCACCTTTGCTGCTGTGGTAGAGGAGGAGGAACAAGCAGCCCGAAAGCAGCCCTTTAGGCTGCTCCTTCCTCTTCCTCCTTTGCTGCTGTGGAGCTCACCCCGTCGCAGGGTTTCGAACCGCCATTCTTCTGATCAGCAAGCCCTAGGGCTCTGTGGTTTAACTCACAGCGCAATGTTCCCTTGTGTTATACAGAGAAGGCTGGGATCCTGTCCTCTTTAAGCAGGAGCCAGGGAAAGTGAGCACCTGTGGGGTTTTAATACTTCCTTAACTGATAGGCTTTCTGCCTTCTGGGGTCTAAAGTTTGCATTTATGTGAGCAGTTCAGGAATGGAACAAGCTGCCTGGGGAGAGTAAAGAACCACCGTTCTTGTGCACTTCTTAAGGAATGGTTGACTGGGGTGAGCGGGTGGCGGCGGCGGCACAAGCGGAGAGAAAGGGCTTCTTTCTCGCCGCCCCCACTGCCTGCCTCACTTGAGTATAAGCCGAGGGCAGCTTTTTCAGCACAAAAAATGTGCTGAAAAACTAGGCTTATACTCAAATATATACGGTACTTAGCTTGTATGGTGTGTGTGTCAAATACACCACAAATTCACCCACACAATATAAGACTGGCAAAGTCTTGAGTACTGACCTGATTAAAAAAGCTGGAAAAAAATATAGAGTACAAACAATGCCCTGATTTTTGTTAAATTATGTTTTTGTAATTGTAGAAAACGTTTTTGTTTTTTTTCCTTTTTGTTTTTGGAAGAGCGTTGCTTGTAATTCCTCCTTCCGACACTGGAGTGTTCATCTCCCTTTTTGGTAATAAATAAATAAATAAAAGTGTAAATGCTTTTGTTCTGTTGACAGTCACCTATCCTCTTTTGTAGAATTACTTTTCTGTAGTGATGTAGAAAATGAAACTTCTTTTCACTACTTTTAGCATGCAGTAGTTGCATTTCATTTACTCAGTGCTAAAGGTCACTGGCTATTGCAAGACAGATGCTCTACCACTGAGCTATGGTGCTTAACTTCATTGTTAACTGATTTGTATGGTTGTACAATGGACAAGCAAGAGAAGGTAACCTCAGGTGGGTTTGCATATGCAACATTTACCAGGGCAAGAAGATGACAGAATGGGACAAAGGAGTTTAAGGTTGGTCACAATCAGCTCAGCTTAGATGCAGCAATTGTGATTTGTTGATAATTGTAAAATTATATTTCAGATATACTTGGGTGTGTACATCAGCAGTATATGAATAGGCGAGTCTTCAGTTCAGGCCATGGTTTTTACAGGTAATGCAGGGCTATGCAGATTTCAAGCTTGGTTTTATTCAGACACCACAGTTTCTTAGGTGGTTGTTATATCCTTGTAGCAGTAGCGCAGACAAGCCTCAAGATTATTCTACAAAATGAGGGTGCCTGTCAAAATGTAGACTATTAATATTATAAAGAATGCAATGTCCAGCCACTTAAATGGTCCTTCCAATGGCAATGGCTATATTTTAAAAAATAAAGCTTTTCTGGGACATTATCACTTTTATTTTGTATCATACCAAAGCTTTCCAAGCACTAGCCTTTGCAAATATACGTTTAAGTGTGTTGTTGGCATATTGTTGGCACCCATCTATCTTGAGAGATAATGACATGCGACTATGGAGGTGACGTCAGAGGTGGATTTAGGGGACCGTCTCAGGGGTAGCACAGGGGGCACCACAACTGTTATTTAGAATGGAGCACGAGAGGTGGCGGGGTGCTGAATTTTGACATTGCACAGGGTGCCGCTGAAATTTGAGACCCCAAGGTCCACCACTTGTGAAGTGAAGCCACTGTATTAGCAGCAATGAAGTGACCTCCCTGAGGTGCAAGCCTGGGCAGTGTGTATGGAGGCCCTGGGCTGTCCAGGCGACAAGATCCGCCTCTTGGGTTCATTGATGTGGTCCAAAGGAAAGCAGAGCAATATGTTTGGCACCAACATGCTGGAAGCAAGTGTACAAGGTGCCATCCAACCATCTTAGGGACCCCACTCTGGATTTGTGTAGGGTTTACTCCTTAGCCTTTTCTTCTCCACTGCAAGACAGCAGAGGTTTAGGACCAGAGTTTCCCTGCTCCTTGATGGACCAACTTCCTAGGTTTGCGAGCCCCATTTGCCCCTCTCTTCCTTCTACAGCATGTGCAGTAACTGCTCTCTTGACTGTTGGACCCACTACTTGTCTCTTTTGCTCAATCTGCCACAGCCTGTCTTCACATGCAGGGGAAGTCCCTAACTCACTGAGGATTTGAGACCCATCGGCTCACCTGGTTTAGCCAGCCAGTCAAAGCCATTCCTGAAATGTAGCTGCTGTCACATGGTGACAGCTTCTAGGAGCCACAGGTGAGAGCTGAGTGCAGGGTGGGGACCTAAGGTGGACAAACTGTCTCAGAGGGAGCATGACATGTCCCCCACCAGAGGTACTATCCCTCCCTTTTAACATGTAACACTTTAATAGTTAATGCATTGTATGTTCTAACCATGGCTCTGAATGTTAACCACGGAGTTGTATTATGTTTGCAGAATCATTATCAGGGCTTGCTTTTAACCAAGGTTTGAAGTTAGAGCAGGAGTGCAGTCTGCTGCCAATCTATTAATTATGGTTAAGAGATTGCCCTGGCACAAACATATTGGTTCCAATCTGTACATTTGTTTTGTTTTACTTCATCTTTATTGTTTCATCATTAGAAAACTTAGAACAGATTTTCCCTTTAATTAGATATTCATAGCAACTGCATTTTCAGGGTTGCCCCTCATTTTGAAATAAAATAGATGCAGTAGAGCATTTTTTAAAATGTGATCTCACAAACTTGCCTTAACTCCCTTTAGACCACTTTGCAGACTACTGCTATGCTCAGTGTGTTTGCTATTGCCCGGTTTTGATCACAGTTGGATTTACAATGAATTAAATATAGTGGATAAAAATACAAAAGAACTAGAAGAGAGGAAGAGCTCTAGGTGAGTTATCTGAAGTTTAACATGGCATATTAGCCTTATTTCCAATATTTATGAGTTGCCTATCTGGCAGAACAATGAAGGCGACTTACAGCTATAATACAAATACAAAACAAAAACAACACAAGAAAGAGAACTGGTCTGGGTTATGTACCTATATCAGGAAGCACACTACTTGATAAGTACCACATGCTTTCATTGTTGGCAAGAGTTCATAACCCACCTGGCACTGAGTCACCCATCTAAATATCAGAGTTGTGGAAGGTTGATTTGAAAGGAAAAATTAAGATGACAAGCAGCATGCTTTAACCTGTATCATTCAATTCAGGGTAGAAAGGAAGAAAGAATTCTTGCTCACTGAAGTAAGTGATGGTTGGGATGGAGAACATTGAGCCAAGGAAAAAGTGGAGGAAGAAATAATGGTACATCTTTAAATATGTGGCTGTTCAGACTAAGTTTATGTACACAGCATACCATAAAATAGAAGTTCTGTGTTTATGAGGCTGTGGTGGTGATATTTTTTTTCTATTCAAATGATTGTGTTTGGCTCAATTGATAACAGTTTAATAACACTTTGACTATGTCAGAGTAATAGTACTGCCCTGAAAACATAAAAGTGTTGTAGGAGTGTATCTGTAGAAGTGCACTTGCTGCTACTACTGTTTCTGGGAGGTGGCTGAATCATCCTGATGGCATTCAACAGGAACCAGCTGCTGAGAATATTAAAATGCAAGCATTTATTCCTCCAGAGAGACAGTAACATCTGCAAAGTTTTCCTGTCTTGATAATCCCACAGAGCATTCTGTGGTAGTCTTAACTTTACTGTGTCTTTCTTTATGAATTCTCTTTGGAATCTTTGTAGTCTTCAGGATCTGCATTGGGGACTGTTAGACCTATGTATATCTCTGTGCCTGAGATTAAAAATAAAACAGTTTTGGAAAGAATGTATATGCAACTGCTCTACAAGTATCTTATTAGTGTAGAATAGAAAATGTGTTCTTTCTTGTACCATGAATCACTTTCATCACTGATATTTGAAGATGATGGAAGGAGGAGAGAGCGACAAAATATGCTTCTAGAGATTCCATTTCAAGTATATTTGAAATCCTTAATGAATTTTTAGAGTACTTAAAAATTATATCAGATTCATGTTCCTCTTCATGATCTTATATGTGGGTGTAGTCCTTCCATGACCAACATCCAGCCCTTTTATTAATCCCTTTCTTCTCTCACAAAATGCATTCCACTCATTCAAGCTATTCACCATGTTTCTGCAAGACTACCTGGTATTCTATTTATGTTTGTGTTCTGCATACTTTGCCTGGTTTTCTGCACTGTGGCTGCAATTCAGCTAAGGCTGATTATGACTCAATCTCATTGAAAGAAATAGTTGCTTGCAATTAGGGCAGCTTTTATTGCTTTCAGTGGGACTTAAGTTCCAACCACCTTTAGCTAGATTGGTGCCACCATGAAGAAAGAAATCCGGCAAAAGTGTGTGCCTACGCACATAAGTACAGTAAACAGAATAGCAGAGAACCATGAGAATTACTTGAATTAGTAGAATGCATACTATGAGAAATGAGAGGGATTAATAGGTGAAGGATTTGTGGGTCATGATGGGGCTACACAGATTATCAAGGTCAGGAGGCACGCGAATCTGATGCAAAAAGCAACAGCAAAATTAATTCAGGAACTGCAAAAGAAATATGTGGTTCTTATGCTAAAACATATGGGAATATACTTTAACATGTTTCCTGAACTAGAATCTTCAGGAAAATTCATTTTAATGGTTCTCTCCCTAATTTTTGAAAAATGAAGGAGAGGAGGAGAGGGAGGTCATACATTTTTCCTTCCTCTTCCTGTGGAATTGGGGATGCAATTGGGACAGGAGGGGCATGTCATTGTCAGTTTTTAAATTACCGGTACTCAGAACTCTGGAATAGGCAGGCTAAGAAGAAGCTCCAGATGAATAATGAAATATCTGGAGTCACTTTGGTTACATTGGCTAATTATAATATTTTTAATGCTTTATGACACCAGACCAGTTGGCAGTGAAGGCAGCAAAAAAGGCATACTTTCCTGCCTCCATTGCATCCTCATTGTGCCATCCAGCAGAGCTTTTCCAGGTAGTGTGAGGCCTTTTACAGTATGGCCCAAAGGAGGAGGTTACAGAACTGAGAGCATGTTTGCAAAGCCTTTTGTTTACCAAGCGTTTTGAGGATAAAATTGCTTGCATTTACTAGGACCTTGACTTCACTGTTACAGCAGATGAATCACGAGAGGTGTCCAGAGCACTGTCTAGTCTTGTAATGTTGGATGAATTTCAGTTAGTAAGGCTCAAAGACATGGACAAGGTGCTTCAATCGGTCAGGGCGATCACTTTTTTTCTCTGAACCCTTACCCTTCTTGGCTGATAAAAACTAGCAGGTAGGGGACAACTGGCTGGGCCCAGGGCGTGAGTAATGCCTCTTTGTGTGAGGGGGTGATCCTGGCCCACTTGGCACTTGAGGCTCAGGTGCTCTCGGTGGCGTGGAGTGCCTTCCAGCAGCTTCAGCTGGTGGCCCACCTGCTCCACTACCTGGACAGGGATTACCTAACTTCTGTTGTCTATGCTCTGGTAACCTCTAGGTTAGATTACTGATACATGGAACTGCCTCTGAAGACGGTTGGGAAACTTCAGCTGGTGCAGTAGCCAAGTTGCTCACTAGGGCAAGATGGTTTGAGCATATTACACTGATCCTGGCCTGATTGCACCAGCTGCCAATTAGTTTCCGGGCCCAATTCAAAGTGCTGGTTTTGACCTGTAAAGCCTTAAATGGTTCAGGACCACAATACCTCAAGGACCTCCTCTTCCCATATAAACTAACCATGTGATCAGCATCTGAGGTACTCCTTCATATGCCCACTCCACGGGAGGTCTGGAGGACGGCAACTTGAGAACAGGTCTTTTCTGCAGTAGCTACCTGCTTGTGGAACCCTCTCCCCAGGGAGGCTCACTTCACAGCCTCATTACATATATTTAGGCACCCTCTTTTACCAGGTTTTTGGCCAATTAAACAATCTATGGCCTTTTAAACGGGGGGGGGGGGGTTAATTGTGTTGTATTTTGTTTTGTTTTGTTTTGAACTGCCCTGTGTTCCTCAGCTGAAGGGGGTATAGAAATGTTGCCATTGTCGTCATCATCATCATCATCATCAACAACAACAACAACAGTCCCTAAGACATTTGGTATTTCTGACACAGACAAGGGGAGGTGACCTCTAATAATTTATTGAACTAATGTTGGGGTAATTAAAATGGTATGAAAGAACTCCTAAGGATTTAAAAGGTGGCTTGTCAACTTATACCTAAGACATAATCAGAAAACATGGGAAATGCTGCTTTTTGTGCTTGGTATAAAACTATCCATGGAGAAGGGTACACTCAGCCTAGTTTCCTAGTCTTCTGTTGGCCTATTGAGGATGCTTGGGGTCTGGTGGAGGGTTATAAAACTTCAGCTTTTACTAAGCCAACTTCCCCAGACCATGCTTTGTCCAGGTGTCGCACTGCTAGGAACATAGGGAGCTGCCGTACACCCAAGTCAAAGCATTCATTCATCTAGCTCAGGCTTCCCCAAACTAAGGCCCGCGGGCCAGATGCGGTCCGAGGGACTCAGTTTTCCGGCCTGCGGTGACCCCGGCTGCCCACTTTCGGGTCGGTGGAGCACCGGAAATAGCTTGTGCACATGCACAAGCGTCATTTCCGGCGCACTTTCGGGTCTGTGGAGGCCTGTGCACAAGCTATTTCTGGTAGTGTGCCAGAAACGATGCATGCGCACAAGCTATTTCCGGCGCTCCGTCAACCCGAAAGTGCGCCAGAAATAGCGTGTGGGCGCACTTCCCCGCCCTCCGGCCTGCCGCGCAATTGGTGCTGGAGGAACCAGCCTAAGGCCAGGTAAGTTTCGCGACCCCTGATCTAGCTCTTTTATTTTCAACCCTGACTCCCCAGAGCTTCAGACAGGAGTTTTTCCCAGTCCTATTTGGAGACATGTGAGAGTAAACTTGGGACCTTTTGCATGCAAGGCATGTTCTCTCCCATAGAGCTATAACCTTCCCTACTAGCCCCCAAAATGGAAAGGGACTGGATTTATGTTAGGATTGGGATATAATAAGTAAAAAAAACCAACAACTGCGACCGATTAGGGGGTACCTGTTACTCTCAAATTGTTCTTGGATTACAGCCCACATTAGCCTTGACTGTTGACCATGCTGGATGGGGTTGATGTGAGTAGAAGTCCAGTGACATATGGAGGGCCAAAGGAGGCTTACACCATATAAAAACAGTTACAGGTGGGTAGCCGTGTTGTTTTGACCGTATAAAAACAACTTAAAACCTTATAAGATAGAAAACAATGCATCTGTAATAATAGCAGCAGTAAAACTTTTCGCTTCTCCTAATCCAATTCTATCAGCCAGCCAGCTCAATAAAAATAGACACCCTCACTAAAAGCAGACATAAATAAAAATATTTTTAGAGCCTGCTTATATTATGGCAAGGAGAGGGCTGATTTTGCTAAGTATTTTAAAGCATTAATGTTATGACACCAATGAAGATCATCATCAACCGACTTGATATTTATGCTGATTTCATAAAATAAATTATGTGCCGTATTTTTCCGTGTATAAGACTAGGATTTCCCCTTAAAAATAATTTCAAAAATTAGGGGGCGTCTTATACATGGGGCCATCTCCCCCCATTTTCTTAAATCTGAGTCCCCCCAAATAGGGGGTGTCTTATACATGGGGGCGTCTTATAGACGAAAAAATACGGTAACTTGTGGAACTGATATATACTTCAGTAAAAAAATATTTTCTTATTTATTATATTTTTGTTCCACTCTTCCTGCATGGAGCTCAGGGAGATAGTATTCCCCCCCCCAAAAAAAAATCTACCCTCACAATAACCCTGTTATATAGATTAGGCTTAGTTAGTACAGTGGTACCTCGGGTTACAGGCGCTTCAAGTTACAGACGCTTCAGGTTACAGACTCCACTAACCCAGAAATAGTACCTCGGGTTAAGAACTTTGCTTCAGGATAAGAACAGAAATCGTGCAGCAGCGGCGTGGCAGCAGCGGGAGGCCCCATTAGCTAAAGTGGTACCTCAGGTTAAGAACAGTTTCAGGTAAAAAACTGTTCCTATATGCAATAACAGCAGCAAGAATGTTATTCGCACAGAAATGGAAGCAAGAAGAATTACCGACAGTGGAGGAATGGCAGACAAAATTAATGGGCTATGCAGAACTAGATAAGATGACAGGAAGAATTCGAAACCGGCGGGACCAGGAATTCCTGAAGGATTGGACTAAGTTTGAGAAATATTTGAAAGACAATTGTAAACAACAAATCACGCTAATAGGCTTACAGTAAGTTTTGTAAGGTTAAATTTAGGAAATATTATAGAAATAATTTTGGGTGGTAATAATTAATTGTTGTGGTTAAAAATAATAGTGAAGTTGGAAATACAATAAGAAATTTGAAAATTTGAAAATCCTGAGAAGGGGTTGAGGGAAGTCAAAAATATGTATAAGAGATTAATAAGATTGGATGTTTAAAAGAATGTATGTAAAATTTAATAAAAATTATATAAAAAAGAACAGTTTCAGGTTAAGAACGGACCTCCAGAAAGAATTAAGTTCTTAACCCAAGGTACCACTGTATGTGTGACCTGTCTGATGTCATCTAATGAGCTTCATGGCTCACTGTGGATTTGAACCTGGGTACCTGTGATCTTAGTCAACTAAGTACCAATAGTCAGTGTTCTTACCACCAATGGCAGCATGCATTACTGCCATTCCTGTAATTGCAGTAAGTAGTCAGTGGAAAAAGTTTCATTACAATACTTTTTCTTCCCTGATAGCTGCAGGGTTAGATTTAACAAATTACGCCATAATAAAAATTTAAAAGTATTTTTTAATCCAATCAGTGGCATTGGTAGAATATTTGACTGCAGTCAAATAATAATCAGTTTACTACAATACCTGCACTTGCGCACCACAGTAGGCCATAGCTAACGCTTAACTTTGCGGTAAATGCAGAGACCACTCCTGCTCCGTTTCTCCTCTGTCACAAGTAGAAGCAACAAATCATGACCCCATGGGTTAGTGATATATGTGAACTGGGGATTGTATTTTGTTTTGCTCCAGACAAAGTACTATAAGAAGCCAAAAACAAACATTGAATTCACATTGGTGTTTTTTTTCTGGGGCAAAACAAACCATGATCTCTGGTTTATCCTAAGTACTAAAGCAGGGATCATGCATTTTCTTTCTTTCTTTCTTTCTTTCTTTCTTTCTTTCTTTCTTTCTTTCTTTTCTTTCTTTCTCAAAGTGGGAGCCCTCTGCATGTTTTTGGTAAATGAGTGATTTATGGTTCTAGACTAGCTCTATTGTACTATCCTAGGAACCATCAAGGCAGTCAAACCAGCTGCACCCTACCACGACTGGCTGTATTTCCTTATATAAGGAAACAGAAAGATACTGCTACCAGACTGGTCAACAGCTATGTTAGCTCTGCATTTCTCACCCTTTCTCTGCTGGCCTTCAACTGCCGCTTTAGATTTGAACTCTTTGCTTATCTTTGGATTTATTTTGTCAGCTAGCTTTGGCAATCTGCTTCTGACTTCCCTGCTCTGGAGTACTTGACCCCTTTCATGCCCAGCCTTTGCCCCACTAGTCTGCTCTGGTTTGAACTTCTCTGGAGCTCTTGAAGGAATACCAGTTCTGCAAGGGTTAATCAAATACCACTATGCTAAAGCTGTTGTATTAGAGACAAACTCCCCTTGACCTAGAATAGGTACAGGCAACTGCAGGATTCCAATACATTTAAAACCAGGAATCGGTCAGCAGGAGGTTACATAGAATTTTACATTTCACTAATGTAATACAATGAATTAAAGCTGCCAATTAAAATCCAAACTAAACCACCAAGTGTGTTTGGAGTTAATCCTTTTCTGCTTTCCCCCAATCACATCTCCAGCACAGTCTGTTGATTGTTTCTGATCTACATCACTGTACATTGAGAATCGCACCCAGTTTTCATTTGGGGTATTTGTTTTGCATAACCTGAAAAGCAAAGCTGTTGCCATGCAAACGGCACAATTTTGGGAGCTCCCATTTACATTAAACCCATTCTTGCTTCTACCTTGGGTTATTCAGAGACACAGTACTGTAGCTGTGCAACAGCTGTAGTACCTGATAGGATGTCAAGCAGTCAAGGTTTTGACAGCATCTTAAATACACAAAGACAGAGCTGCAATCCTCTCTTTGCAAAGTTTATTGATAGCCTCTCTCAGAATGTGACAGAGTAGGGAAAGTTGTTGTAGAACATTTTGGTTCTAACCAGCAGTCACTTCAATGTCATTCTTGATTTCTGTCTATCTTTATAAAGAACTGTCAGCAACTGTTGTAAGCCTCAAAAATTGTTTTATTTGCAAGATTTAAAATTTGTAAATTAAATCTGTGGTCACCTAAGAAACTGGTTTATTCCGGTCTTTCACACACGGCAGGCAAAAACCTATCCAGAACTCCTATAAGTTCTCTTCTGGTTCCTGGTACTGAAAAGGATTGGGTTTATTTTCAGAGAGAAATATGGATATGTTAGAAGATGGTAATTTGGAAAGGGCAGCGAAGCTGTGCCTGTAGATTAAAATAGAGTCTGTGTGTAAGAATGTAGGCTGGGCTATGTTCAAGGAGTATCTGTACTTCCTACGTACCTGAAGTTGTGTTTTCTTATTTACAGAGTGGAAAAACAACTACATGGTTCATTATACAGTGGTACCTCATGTTACAAACACGTCAGGTTACAGACTCCGCTAACCCAAATATCACTTCAAGTTAAGAACTTTGCTTCAGGATAAGAACAGAAATTGGGCTCTGGTGGCGCAGCGGCAGCGGGAGGTCCCATTAGCTAAAATGGTGCTTCAGGTTAAGAACAGTTTCAGGTTAAGAACAGACCTCCAGAACGAATTAAATTATTAACCTAAGGTACCACTGTACAGTTGTACCTTGGAAGTCGAATGGAATCCATTATGGAAGTCCATTTGACTTGCAAAATGTTCAGAAACCAAAGCACGGCTTCTGATTGGCTGCGGGAAGCTCCTGCAGCCAATCGGAAGTCGTGGAAGCCCCGTTGGACGTTTGGCTTCAAAAAATAGTTCGCAAACTGGCACATTCACCTCCAGGTTTGCGACGTTTGGGAACCAAAACGTTTGGTAACTAAGCTGTTTGACTTCCAAGGTACAACTGTGTTAATTTATCCTACTCATATTGTTCACCTGTATTGAGTGTCATTACCCTCAGAATTTCTTCTGCAATATGAAATGTTTAAAAAGACCCTTCACATAGGTGGCCAGCATTCATTAGACTATGCAGCCAAAACTAGCTTCTTTGTAGGCACATCCAAAGACTATTTTCTGTTAACTCTTCACTCTTGCTGAATATCTGATAGATTTCTATAAACTATATGACTAGACTACCAGATCAAGCAGCCTTTGATTTTTGGGTGAATTCTCTTGATTAGTGTATTGCAGAAAAAAATGTGTAGTGGTGGTTCCATATCCAGATAAAAAATCATTTCTTGTTTCTTGGTGTTTGTTTTAGTAGTGCTGGGGAACTCCCCCCCTTTTTTTTTTTACTATGGCTGGACTTGTGGGGTGAGGTAGGGTGCTTAAAACGGAACTACAGTTCCAAGGGAGCAGTGCAGTAATGAACACGCAATATCAGCATACATGTACCAACATTATAAACTGGAAGAAAACTATTGGAAAACAGATTGGTTTTTCTTTCCAAGAAAGCTCATAATTGCCAGTCCAATTCTAAATCTGTGCTGTGCTTCTCCTGCACCTATGGAGAAGACTACAGAGCAAGGCAGGTCAGTTGCCACTGCACAGGATAGCTCATAATTGGTAACAAGGGTTGGAAGTGAACTGAAGCTTTTAGAGCCTCTGGCTCCAATCTACCCTTCTCATGCTCTGCCCCATTGGAGAAGTAGAACTTCTCTGCCCTAGGCACTTCTCCTGTGTGCCATAGTCTTCTGGCGTGTGCATACTCTATATTGTTGGACTACTGAGGTAGTGTGGGAAACACTGCATTTCTCAGTAATTGATGATAGTGCCTATTATGGTCCTGACTTGGGTTCCTGACCTCTTTCAGTATGTTCATTCCCTGCAAAAATGTGACATAAACATTTAGCATAGAGCTTTCAAAACTTTTCATGTTGGTGACACACTTTTTAGTCATCCATCATTTTGTGGCACAGTAATTCAGTTTTACTAGCAAACCGGATGTTAAACTGACCCCTTGCAAGAGATACGGACACATATCATGTGACACACTGCAGCCGGCACACTAATGTTTGGAAAGTTTGGAAAGCTCTGCTTTAGCATGTTCTAGCCTTCCTCTTCCGCCGCCTCCTCCTCCTCCTCCTCCTCCTCCTCCTCCTCCTTTTTCTTCACATTTATAGCCCACTTTTTTCTCCAAGGAGGTCAAGGTGATATACATGGCTCTTTCTCCTCCTCCTCATTTAATCCCCACAACAACCATATGTCCACTAACAACCCAAATCCAGATCATGGGAAAGATTCTCATGAAACAGAAGGAAGCGAGTAAAGCTGCTGATGAAAATAATGTGTGGGTGCCCCTCTGTTAGTCTGGAGAGTCAGCAAATTAGTACCCAGGATGTTCTAATGAGGTACCTGACTTCCCCCCATATTCCCTCTAATTTTGGCCTTGAGAGTGATGGTTGCTGCTTTCTTTGCTGTGTCAGATGGAAATATTTAGAGTGTTCACTTGTAATATTTAAACTGCTAGTCTAGAGGAATAGTAACCAATATTTAAAAAGTGATTCTCCAGACTTCTTCCATATTCTGTTATTCTGTCAATATAAATCTTCAGTACCCAGAGATACACATTCAGATCTCCCGCCTCGCTCACACACACAAATACACACACCAGCCAGCAAAGAGAAATGCGGGTGCAGTTGCAACAAGCGTTATGAATGAAGTCATAGCTCAGGGCTACGATAATAAATTCCATCCTGGAGAAGGAAAGAGGAAGCTGCCAGAGCATCAAGTGAGTGGAAAATAAATGAAACAGTAGGAGTTTGGTCACAGGATATTTTACACCTTTATATTCTTGCAGTGCTGTTTTCATATGGGGAAGACAGGGAACCTAACCTGAAATTATGTTGCATATATCATTTCATTTGACAGCATTATATCTTTTTGGTTTTTGGTTTATAAATAAGCAGGAGTTTGCAACACTGGTGCAAAATTATAGGCATGCATATAGGGATTGTTTGTTACTTTGCATCCCACTCTTCCTCCAGCTCAAAGGGGTGCTTTAGCCTCATAACAACTTTTTCAGTCTCCCTTTTTGTGTCCTCTCCAAGATCTCCTATTTCCTAAAATTTTGCAAATCAGATATAGACAGGTCCCTTTGTAAATCAATAAAATATGTTTCACAAAGATACATCTCTCATTTATTTTCCTTTTGTTGGGTCTATTCGCTTACTAATTTGCAAAAATTTAGTGAATTGTTACAAATCAGACTCTCTGTCAGTAGTATGAATTAGCAAGATTGTGTTGTCCATCCAGATTTTGTGAAGAATATTATACTAATGGGAATAACATGATCTGAAGCACATTTATGATTTGTGCCAGAAGCAAGGGTCACAAAAAATAATCCAAAGGATTATTCTGTGATATGATGTTATTATTCTCGTCACTGTTTTATCAAATTGTGTACTCACATAATAGGTCATGGCCCTTTTTATACATCCTCCACTGAGCCATATTCTATTGCCAATATATGAATAAGTTCCCAAATAAAGTAAATGGAGTAACAGAACTGAGTGACATGTGGTAGGCATGTTAGTAAAGTAAACTGCATGCCATACACCTGCTTTTTTGGCTGTGCCATGCCACAAGTTAGCATTTTGGATGAGCAATTTCCGTTCTGTTGTTTTCTTTCAACACATGGTGTTCAAAACAGTTAATAGAAAACTGTGTCCGTTTGCTTATCCCGGAAGTGTGTAGTTTCTGGTGATTCTGCCAGATTAACACACACACACACATACATGCAGGGGGCATTTTAGTTGAAACTTGGAGCTATAACTTCTCATTTAAAATCAAAATGTAATGTCTGAAAGAAAATAACCATGATTCCATTTAACTTATAATCACATGGCACAAGTTCCCATCTTTTGGAAACAATAGGGTGTTGTTGTTTTTAAAGAAATGTAATTAGCTTATATAGTGATGTCTCTAATAAAAAAAAAGATAGCATAATATTCACCTTTTTAAAATAGACCTTTACAATTGCTAAACACTTGGACAAACATGTATTTTAATTTTTCAGCAGGCTGCACTTTTTCATTATTCTATTTCAATAAGGGTTTATTTATATTCTTGACCAGTGGTATGTTTTGCTGTCACTGTCTTTGGCAATCCACAAACAGCTCATTGGCAGACCAACTCTGCATTACAAAGATATCTGCAAATGTAACATGAAGGCTGGTAACATTAACCCCACCATATGGGAATGTCTTGCATTTTCTGTAGACAGTATACACAGCAGTGAGCAGAGACAAATGGAGCACAGAAGGAAGAAATACCATGGTGCAACCTTAGCAGCAATACCAGACACCTTCATCAGGTTTCAGGACTGAACCACTGACCACGACATCCTCCTAAATCGACTGTGTGGGGTGGAAATAGGAGGGACTGTATTGCAGTGGTTCTGCTCCTACCTGCATAGCTGAGTACAGAGAGTAGCACTGGGGAATTGCTCTTTGACTCTGTGGGACCTGCGTTATGGTGTTCCACAGGGCAATTTTATGTCTCTAATGATATTAAAGATCTATATGAAGCCACTGGGAGCGGTGATTAGTGTTTGGGATACCTTAAGGACTGCCTGAGTTCTTCTACCCAAGCCTGATCACTGAAATGATATAGAGCAGCACTACTAGTCACCCCCCGTGTTACAGGGGATAAAACTGCACTAAACTGTACTAAAGCTGTAATTGTGTGCACAATTATGAAGGAGTAAGCTTCCCTGAATAACACGGGAGTTACTTCTGTGTAAACAAGTGCTTCCTCTGCATTAAATAGATTTTCCTTGCCGTAAGTGTTATAGAAACCTTGTACCTAAATTATTGTACAGCACTTATTCTTGTAGGTATATGTGTATATATTTATATGCTGCTTTTCTACTAAACATGCCCAAAGCAACATACACAATCACATTAAGTTCATTATATTTTAATCTTACTTTTGAGATAGAGTAATTAATTAAATGGGGGGGGGACAGTCTTTTTATTTTTATTTATTTATATCAGCCAGCCAGACATTACTGCTTATGGAAAGTATTAAAAGTGTTCTGCAACATTGCTCTCTATCACATTGGTCCAGGGTGACCAGAAAGATCAAGCATCAGGTCAATGGTACACTGAATTCTAATTATATTGTGAAAATTGCATCATCCATTGGATTGGACTTACTGACTAGTATTGACAAACTTGTGAGGCTTCCGCATGGATCCAAGGAAGTTCTCAGATGCTTTGATTCCAACTAATAAATGCTCTATTGTTCTTTACCATATACTTTAAGATTGCATGAGTTGCTTTGTTTTCTAGGTAAGAAAACACAATAGCATTTAAAGCAGGTTCCAGGTGCAGTTATACTTTGATAGCGTAGCATGCATTTGTGACCATTAAAGCAAATGATATTTGTGCCTTCAGTATGTTGCTAGTACAATTATTTATCCAGATGAAATTAAAGACCCATACTGGTTCAAATCTAATCATACAGCTAGAAGTATACTGACTAAATGGATCAGTTTTTGTTTAATTGTGTCCTTATTGAATGTATTGTTGATTTACTGTGTAGGTTTTGAGTTGGATATTTAGTCGTGCTTAGAGTTGAGTTAGGCATGATTAACAAGTCACATTGATTTCAGTAGGTCGACTAGGCATAACGAAGTCTGGATGTAGACCTTTGTTTTTATGTACAAGGCTATTTTTGTCATGTCATCACTACGGTGAGATTTTTCCTGCTACTATTTTTTTAGTATGATAGAACCAAACATTTGAACAACCTATTTCATATATAGGCAACCCCCGATTTGCGCAGGGGTTGCACCCAGGTCATCTCACACAACAGCTGAGCATGCGTAAGCCCACCTCCCAGTCACTTCCAGGTTGCCACGATGTTCGCATGCACGGTCATGGATCAATTGAACGCGCGTAAATCAGTTGTTGCCTTTATTTCAGTGATTTCCCAAGTTTCTAAGCAGGCAGATGAAAAGCCTATCTAAACAAAATTGCAGAAGACCTATAGAGAGAGAAGTAGTGGCACCTCCTATTGGAAGAGAATTCCACAATTTAGGGCCATAGAGAAGGCTCTCTAATGGGTCTCTAATAGTCTTGCTTCATCCATAGTTGGCAGGCAAAGAAGAACCTCTCCGCCAGATTTAAGAGGGTGGCACAATGGTATGGAAAGAAACGGCCCTAAAGGCAGACAGGTCCCAGGCCAGGTTTCGCCTCTCTGTTTGCAAGATGTTGCCAAATACATCACTGGTGTAATTGTATTAACAATGAATTATTTTGGTCATTTGTTTTTGAATCTACAACTCCCCCCCTTTCTGTGCGTACTTACATTACAATTTCAAGCCCCCACTGTAATTTCTCTCTGAGATGAGCTGTGGTGTGAAGTGTTCAGCTGAAGGACTGTTTTGCTTTGTTGCAGCACCTGCTTTTCTTCATGAATATCCACTCCCTTTTTCAGATTGCCTATTGAAAGATACCGAATTAAGTATTGTTTTAAAGAATGCCTTTCATATATAGAGAGGGGGGGGGATGATAGTGTCCAACAGTCTAAATTGGTAGTAACAAACCATGTAAAATAAATTACCTATTTACTCCATCATACCTTCCATTTTTAAGACTGTGTCCCTGATACTATGCTATAGCATACAGTTGTAAAGTTTAATCAGTAGTAGGTGACGAAAGCTAACACATCTACTAACTGAACAAGCAAAAGAAAAACAAGAAAAACAGTCCCAGTTTTGCTGCATGGGAAATTTATGTACCTAGAAAATAAAGAATCAACATACATGTTAATCTGCAGTTAGGATACTTAGTCCAAGTTTTGGCAAACAGGGACAGGAAGTATAGCTGGTTTTGACCTTTTCTGCATTCATATCCCATGTTTCCTCCAACATCCTCACAGCAGTGTAGATGGGTTTTTCAAGACACCTTCCCACCCATGTACTGGCTAAGCACAAATCTGCTCAGTTTCAGAGATGGAATTACTTTAGGTACCTTTGGACTATTTCCTGAGGCTTGTGAGCTAGAAACTATTCATTTTATATATTATTATAATTATATAAGTTATATGTGTGGCATCGGTCATACAAATATAACTCAGGAAGATTCACAATAAGATATTACAATAACACAAAATTGCTTAAGGTGATCTCATAGGTAAACGGATCCCAAGTCCTTAAGGGCTTTATATACTAATAGTAACTTTAACCTTGAACCTGGCACATTAGCAGCCAGTGCAGATCTCTGAACATAGGTTTTATATGCTGACAAGTTCTCATACCTGTCAGCAATTTTGCTGCAGCATTTTGCACAAACTGCAGCTTCTGGATCAAATATGAGGTAAGCACATTGGTTAGTAGTCCAGTCTTGAAGTAACCAAAACATGAACCAGTGTGGCAAGGTTTTCCCGGTGTGGCAAAGTTTTTGTAGCCACTTAGGCAACCTGAGCCTCCAATGAGACAGCTGAATACAGAAGCCCCTCAAAATTGTGAATCTGCTTCTTCAGGGTGAGTGCAACCCCATTGAGGATAGGCAGCTGGCTAATTTCCCAGGCACAGGAACTACTCACCCACAGTGCCTTCATCTAGTCAAGATACAAGCTCAGTTTGTCCCCCCCCCCAAAAAAAATTTCATTTCAATAAATGTATGTTGAAGATGTACAATATAAATTATATAAAAACCAATTGTGAAGTGTGGCATGCTTCAAAGGCATCACCGGGATGCACTGTACTTTTTGTTTTAACGTATGTGCTGCAGCAACCATACTCGAAATCCTCAGAAGCTGTGTGATAATGCATATACAGCAGGCACTGTTGGCACAAACACACACTCCAAGGCTATGAACTAGGAGAAGACGCCAATAAAGAAATCAGGGTTTTTGCAGTCACCTGGGGAATGAGCTCATTAAACACTGATGACAAATGAGTCAGGCTGGGGTTGGGGGGAGATGAGATCCACACATCACTACTGCTATTGTGGCAGGCATATTGATTTTTCTGGACTCAACGATGCTACATACTTGTGGGTGTGAGTGGGGGGGGAGCTTGTGGGTGTGGGTGTGGGGAGCTTGTTTTCATTCAGGATCCACTATACAGTTGCTGCACAGCTATTGGTCATGACACCTTCAGCATCATTTTCCATTTCTTCACATTCTAGCTGAGAGACCAATTAGCACCATTTTCGATCTAACACAATTTAACAGGGCTTTTGTGTGCATCCGTGTTGGGATTGTTCATTTATTAAGATATTACTGAATTTATATCCCACTCTTGGTGAAAATCTAAGGTGATATAGTGCTGGATCTACGCTAGCAGCCCTTTATAATGCTGGCTGGTAATAGTAGAACACAAATAGTGTAAGTAAAGCAGACAGTTTTCGAGAAGAGATCAGCCGAGCTCTCATAAGCTCATAATTACAAGCAATAGGAGTGAACCACCACACATATCTATCCTACCAAAGGATGATTGGTCTACATTGGGTTAGGACAGAGATCAGCAGACTTTTTCAGCAGGGGGCCGGTCCACTCCCTCAGACCTTGTGGGGGGCCGGACTATATTTTGGAAGAAAAAAAGAACAAATTCCTATGTCCCACAAATAACCCAGAGATGCATTTTAAATAAAAGCACACATTCTACTCATGTAAAAACACGCTGATTCTTGGACCATCCGCAGGCCGGATTTAGAAGGCGATTGGGCCGGATCCAGCCCCCGGGCCTTAGTTTGCCTACCCATGGGTTGGAAGGCAAACAGTAAAGTATGGCAACATAAATCCTAATTCTTGATATATGCCACAGAAGTGCTTGCTTTAGCACTTGTCTAATACTTAAGATGATGGTGTGGGTCACACCTAACTCGAGTGATGTACAATCCATAGCTGCTTCTGTCATTCATGCAAGCACATTGACACAGTGGGCCTCAAACGGTGCTGAAATATGTGGTTCACAATCCTCTACACTTGCAGTAGTCATCATATAACACAAGTTAACTGTATGCTAAGTTTATAAAAACCAAGGCCACTTCATGACATGCTGGACATGTTTCTCAGATGTCTTTCAAATTTACAAACGACTGGTTTGCTGCTGCAGCCTGGATTGAAGTTGTTTACAGCTTCGTGCTAAGTAGAAAGTTCAGATCAATTATTGTCCATTAGAGTTAGGTATAACTGATGGAATATTCCCAGAGGAGCACTGTAAATGTATCAAGACGTCTTCCCCCATTATAGAAATGGGAAGGTATGGGGAATTACTTACCTTCTCTTTAACACTTAATGTCTCTGAAGTGCTGCTGGGCAGAAAAAGCTTATGTTGTCTCACTGGGATTTACGAGAGGTCAGTATGGTAGCATGGACTATGGAAATCCAGAAAAGCTCCAAGTCTACATCTATTTCAGCCTTGTTCAGAGTTAGGGCAAAGTGCAGAAGATGGAAAATCACTGCTTAACAACTGGCAGTGGATTCAAAATTCAAATAAAATATAACCAGCCCTAACTCAAGCACTCTATTTAAAAGAGGTTCTTATAACAATAACTTATCTCAGAAATCTGAACATTGAAAAATGTATATACACAGTTATATTCTAATCTGAATACAAAAGTATAGCCACTCATAGTGAACATGCTAGCACATCAGATACACTTAGACTAACATTCTTTCATCAAATCCTATTTTTATTTGACTTGTACAAACATGTAGAGTAATAATTTCTTCCCCAAATGATCGTTGTTTTCATCACAGTATTTCTATGCATTTTAATTTTTGTTTTAGCAAATAATGTATTTTACTTCATAATTTTTGGTTGGATTCATTATTATAAACATTATTATGTACATTTTCCCCTTTGGTGACTTTGCAATCTGCTAGGGAAAGACTTTGTAAAATGGGCAAAAAACAAAGAGCTGTGGTTTCCTTTATGTAGAACTTTCTTTCTCTTCATCCTTGATTTATATCCAGCACGGCCAACCCTTACAATATTGTTAAACTACAGCTGCTATCACTTCTGACCATTGCTCGTGCCAGCTGGGACAAAAGCAAATAAACATTCATAGATTTTTTGCAAACAAAAGAGAAGCTCGTTATTACAGAAGAAAGAATGGTGGGCAGAGTTAAAGTGAGTGACTTTTAGGGAAGTTCATTGAGAATTAAAAAGGCTGGTGATCAGGACAGTTGGTGAAACCTCACAGGGACTGCTTGTTGGCTTCACATTGGCATCTGGTTGAACACTGTGAGAACAGGATGATGAACTAGATGTGCCTTTGGTCTGATCCTGCAATACTCCTCTTTTGTTCTTAAAGGGGGAGTCAGGTATGTTGGGTCAATTTATGAGATAGAGGCATTTTTCCTCTTCACTGAATGACTGCATGTTTGTAGTTGTTCTGCTCCACAGCTGTAGGTTCAAATACTTGATGAGTTCTGGTAAGGGTAGATGCCAAGGAAATATATGCCTCAACCAATGTTTTACTATCTCTTACAGCACAATCCCAACCATGTCTATTCAAAAGTAAGTTCTGTTGAATTCAGTGGTGCTTATTTCCAGGAGAGTGGTGTTAGGATTGCAGCCTTACTCTTTTTATTGAAAATCTAGGTTACCTTATACAGCCTCCCACCTTTGGGCCTAGCTGTATGACTTCTAATACATAGCTTTTTATCACATGAAGAGGGGATCAATCCCTACTCCGAATAGTTATAGTTAACTCAGCATAGGAAACATGGAAGATGAATGTCATCCATCTTTGTGGAGCAAAATTAATGTGATCCCTGCAGGCGAAAAATGATACTTCCTCTATCAAATGGTGACATTTTAGTTGGATGTACAGATCACCCATCTCCATCAGAAAACAGAAGACAATATATAATATGCAGAGAGTTACAGACAGTCTGGACTACTAGGCTATCAAAATTAGTATTACCCCTTAGGTGGAGGTGCCAAAAGACCCCATCTTCAGAAGAGTGGATATGGACTCAGCTCCAGGTGCTGAAGTAGAGAAGCTGCAAACAATAAGGCAGGTATCTTATTCAGTGGGGTGACTTTCCTTACTATGTAATATTGGACTTAACACAATGCCATATGTATGTTTAGAAACTTGACAAAATGTCAAAAAATGGAAATAGTTATTAAATTGCACATGGGAAAACAATGAACCTAGAATTGTGGGGGGGGGTTTTAATTGCAACAAGTAAATTTGAGATGGGATACAAATCTTAATTGCTTATCAATTTAATAAACTGTGATTATGGCACAGGTCAGATGTTATTTGGCAGAATTTTGATAAAATTTTATGGATACCCCAATTAAAGTATCTGCCATATAGAGAGAAAAGCTATCTTAAAAAACATCCTAGACATGCAGCCAGATTTTATGCAGATTTGTTCAGAAGTAAATGCCATTGAGTTCAGTGGACTTAAGGACTCGATCCTATACATTCTTCCACCGAACGCAATGCATTTTACATAGGATTGTGCAGTTAATGTGTTAATTAGATTTCATGACACATTCAAAGCCAACTTGAGTTCAGAATGTTCTCCCTCAGTGTTGATATTTGATAATAGACTTAAAGGTTTATTTTAGTAGCTTTGTTAAATGTAAAGTTGCAGATATGACAGGATGTTAACATTTATCCTATCTTTACATCCTTTACAGTTTACAAACATGATAGAAGAACTAAAAGGAAAAGGTTTATATTCTATGTACAGAACACACAGATTTACTCACTAGTATGCGTATGTAAACATTATATGCATGCTAGATAAAGTCATGTTCCTTTAAATATAATAATATGCTCTAAGTAGATGCATTCCATTCTAGCAAGATGTAAATAAGAATAAATATCTGGTATGTTTGTTTCATGCATACGCTGCCTCATAACACAGAGTTCTCTGGGCTGCTAACAGGTTACAAATGAAAACAATTGAAATGCAAGTAAAACATCAAGACATTAAAAGAGAACGGAAGTGCTATGTAAATAGAACAAAGCAGAATTCATCACATGCCCCAAATTAAGAACAGACCACAAATGTCTTCACAAAGATGGCACAAGAAGGTCCCTAGGAAGGCTGTTCCATAACCAGGGTGCAACTTTTGAAAGGGGCCTTTTGCGGGTGGCTGCCTACCTCAGTTTATTCAGTGGAGGAACCTTGAGCAGGGTCTCCAAAGAGGATATTGGGAATAGGTGCTTTAGGGTGCTTATGTATACTTGAAGAGACTCATGCCATACACTGAACATAAATTTTCATGTAGCTGTCTCAACATTACAGAAATGTAGATGAGTGTGATCTTTATGGTTATCTGTCCAGTTATGCCAATAGAGCACAGACATATTTCCTAAAGAGAAGAAAGGCTTAGAAACCAACTGGTGTATTGTGGCATCAGCTCCTCTGGGTTAAACAGCCAATGAAACTTTGAGAAATTACCGGTACAGCTGACTTTTTGAGAGCTATGAGTGAGTGTGACTGCAGGGAAATGCCCTGGAGACTGTTTTTAAGAGTTCCCATGTGTGTGCCTAAACGTATTGTATTCATGCTAGAGTTTGTCAATTTCCTCCTCTCAGTAGTGCAGCCATGAACATACCCTGAACACTGCAAATGGTAGAGCTTTTGCAATACTAAACTTTTCTATCCGGATTCACATTCACTGTTCAAAATATGGCAACCCTATGTCAGCACTGGCAGCTACTGGTAGTGGGATGTCCATGTAGGACCTCTGGATTTTGGAGGTGGTGGTGTTTCTGTGTTTTTGTTTCTGATCAGCTCAGCCCTCTGTGTGTTTTCCTTGGGATTTTGGCCTTTATATCTGTTGGAAGGAGATAAAGGAGAAGAATGTACTTTGACTGAACATTATATGTACTAGGTAGTCATTCACTTTGTTGGAAGATGGGAATAGACCCAGTCTAGTTCTACTATCTGCTTAAACAAGTGCTATTACTGAGGGGAGGAAATAAAAGTGCATGGGTTTACCTACCAGGAGTGGACTTGGAGAAGGGTTTTTTGAGTTGAAAATTGTTGAGTTGGAAGGGACCTTGAGGATCATCTAGTAGTCCAACCCCCTGCAATGCAGGAATATACAGCTGTCCCATACGGGGATCGAACCTGCAACCTTGGCATTAGGGTGCATTAGACTAAGTCCACCCTTCATACAAAGATCTCAGGGCAGCTCACAAGAATCAGGGATGAACAGAGCTGTAGCCCAACATCATTCAGAGGGCATCTTGTTAGTTACTCCTGCCTTTGGAAATGAACGTATATGTCATTCAGGCCTTTAGAGGTTAAAAACAGCACTTGGTATTATGTTACTGTTGGTTTTGGATTACTTCAAAAATCCTATTTTCATTTTCAATATATCTTCAACTCAAAATCAACTTACCATCCAACTGAGTTCACGCAGATGATGCTCTTACCCCAGAGTACTCTGCTGGGTGATAAAGTCAGTTTGATGCATTTATGGAATACAACTGTGAAATAGCTCTATCAGCATGTTTCAAGCAGCTGTGGTCCCTTCAACTGCAAGCAGCAAGTCTCATTGGAAACATGAGATAAGAAGGACAGTTTCACTGTCTTATGGAAGGTAGAAAATGCCCTGTTGCACTGTCAGAGGGAGGGAAAGCCTGTGTGGTTATGGGCCAAGACTGAAGCATTTCTATAAATGAACTATTGTGAGCATTAGGACAAATTGCTCTGGTTTGCCTCGGATAGATATACTGTACGTGCAGTTTATCAGGCAACACTGTCTCTGTATGCAAAATATCTTTCCCATGAGACCTTGCAAAAAGAAAAGAAAAAATCAACTCTTTCTAAGTGCAGTAATTGTGAGCTACTGAGCTATGTAAACTAAAACTTCCCATAAATTCACCAATAAACTAAAGACTGTGCCTCTATTGTCTGCCTTTTAGCAGATTGTTATACACCACAATTCCTAAGAGGTCTGTGCAGTATAGGCCCTGCTTTATAGTTTCACAGAGATAGATAGTAGTGTTCACAATTAGCACTTCATATATGCTAATCAGCCTGCTTAACACTGTCCAGTTCTAGAACAATGAATCAATGTTCACAAACAGAATGGTATGGAACAAGTGATGAGAGTGCCTTTAAGGATCAGAGCAGATAGCAGCCAGGAAGCATCAGGTCTGCTGAAGTAATAGTCTCCAAACATCTAACAATAATATATTGATAGTGCCCTGCACCCCACCTCAGTCCTATCTGTTATTTGACAGTCTGAATCTGGATCCCTCTAAGATTTAGTCCATAAAATACATAACACATTGCAGATTTTTTTAAGAAAAAAATCTTCGGATGAAGAACACATTATTGCATTTATGTCTTGCCTTTCCGGCAAGTGGCTCATGGCAATCTACTGGTTCTTCCCTTCCTGGTTTTATCATCGCAATAATCCTGTAAGGTAGGTTAGGCATAGATAGATGGGAATTTGAACCTGTCTATCTAGTCCTAGTCAAACACTCCAATCACTATATCCCAAGGATATGGGGGAGGGTGGTATCCAAGTTGAGTACGTGACTTCTCCCTTAGAGGATTTTGACGGAAAACAATGTCCAAGTCCACCTTTCCTTTTGAAGCAAAATGTCATTGAAATGGGGGAGAAATGCCCTCGCATGAAGTCTTGGATTTGCAATTTTGGGAGAGGGGAGACTGCAGTGCTGGGGAGTGGGCAGGCTGGCGAGGCCCCCTAGATTTAGAGGCCCGAGTTGCCCTGCCCTCGCATGAAGTCTTTGGTTTGCAATTTTGGCAGAGGGAAGACTGTCTGCAGCACTGGGGAGCGGGCAGGCTGGCGAGCCCCCCTAGATCTAGAGGCCCTCGGCTTCAGCCTACTTAGCCTATACATAAATCCTGCCCTGCACTATACCAAACTGGTGCTTGAGGAACAGCAGGAAGGTTGATCAGGTGGAAAGAAGTCTAGTTGTAAATCCCAGTAAGGAGTAGATAACACACTTCCCATACTCATTTTAGAAGAGATGTGCTTTTTGTGTTTTCAGATTTTTTGGGCACCAGTTTTGTCTTGCTGGTCTGGCAGCTGAAAAGAGGAAATGAAGTGGAGGGGGGGAGTCTCTGGGCTAACCATGATCAGCAGTCACACTGTAAATGTCTATCCAATCAAGGAGGGCACAACAACTGCAGAGGTCTCACTTTGCTCTGCAAATTGTGGCGTCTCGGTGCTTACAGGCAGCGTGCTTTCTGTCAATCAGTCTGTGACAGATAACACTTGGCTCCACAAGTACTTAATTCCCTCCATGCTCAGTGTGAACTGAACAGAGTAGAAAATCAGTGTCAAGTAAAGGTGAGAAAGCGGGACGGAGAATTTATCCTAATAAATGAAAAGCTAGATGTAAACATAAACACTCTGGTCAAATGCTTAGAAGCTGCAGTGATGTCGTGTGACATGGAAGAGCCTGTGATTGACTTAAAGACTGACATAAATAAAATGACATGATAAAAAATTACAGTGAGAGGATATTCTTGTAAGGAAAACAAATCTGACCCTGGAAAAACAGAATGGAATTAAGTTTTGAAACAATATAAGAATGAACAAGATAAATAATATGCCTATGCAGACTACTGATAAAGCATCCTGGTGAAGTAGATTTGGAGAAAGGAAAAAGACTTGACTTGGTGCAGTTTTTCAAGGGAAGGGAAGGGAAGGCTTGGTGCCATGATGTGCTCCCTGTCCATAAACACATCCCAAAGGGTTATACCTCTGATGTAGATCCAACCATGTGTGCAACTGCAAAGATGTGCCAGGAGGTGGGGTCAGTACAGAGGCAGACTTAGGACAGTGTGACTGGTTCACTTGTACTGGGCGCCAAGCCGAGAGGGTGCTGCAGGGGGCACTGCAATAATGCTAAACAACGGAAGGCGAGAAGCAGGGTGTGTGTGTGTCTGAATTTGGCATCCCACATGGCTCTGCTGAAATTCTAAAGCCAAAAGTATGCCTCTGGTTTGTAGGTAAACTTCAGAAAACGAACAGCAACAGTGGGGAATGGCAGGGAATCTGTTGAAGGTTCTTGCTGCTTCTAGGAAACCTTTACACCAGAAGAAAATTACTTAGCCTCTGTTAATGAAGTAGAGAGCTCAGACAATGGTCTAGCAGAGCATTTTTCAGGGGAAAGAACAATTTATTTAACAGCCTAGAATTGTATTGGCATAAATTGGCACTACTACATGTGCCACATAATGCCTGTTCCACTTATGTTTTAATGTATGGTTTTGAATTTTTCTTGGTTTTATTATTTTATCTTTTTGTAAACCGCTTTCAGGAGGGGTTTGTTTGTTTTTTACAATCAAGCGGTGTATACGTTTTATTAAATAAATAAATGTGCCACAATGAGGTTTTTAATGTGAAATTGGCAAGGGCAGGAGGTAAGTAAGCATGGTGGTTTGCATCTGTCTAGAAATAATCCGCAGAAGCTCCTTGAAAAGAAATCACTATATACATGTACATCTGCATAAGAAAGTGGA
Organism: Lacerta agilis; assembly: GCF_009819535.1. Taxonomy (NCBI): domain Eukaryota; kingdom Metazoa; phylum Chordata; class Lepidosauria; order Squamata; family Lacertidae; genus Lacerta; species Lacerta agilis. Next base: position 30,315,016 of record NC_046315.1, read on the forward strand.
AGCTGTGAATGTGGTTGCATATGTCACTTGCTACGGATTTATGTGCAAAAATAAATAAAATCTAAGCTTGAGCAGTTTTGGTTGGAGCCTATAACATGCAGGCATGCTTCTATATTTACCTATACCTTCTTACCTACTCTTAAGAGCCTGATCCTATGAGCTGCTGCAGTAACAATAATTCATAGAATCAGGTAGTAGTTCCTCATAGAGACATATTCTTTCCTATTAGGATTATTTATTATATTTCTTACCCACCCTTCACCATACGGTCCCAGGATGGCTTATAACTTGCTAATATGCAATATAGTGACCGGTTAAAATGATTTACAATTTGCTAGTACCAGTGTTGTACACAAGCAACTATTGGGGTCACTGTGTCAAAACTCTTCCTCATCCCTTCCTGGCACAACTGTGCTGGCGTAAGTCCCTCTGATGAGGGCAGGCACAGCTAGGAGTCCTCATCCAAAGCATGTCTGGGTGTTGTGCATTTTATATACTGAGAGGTTCTCCAGGTTTTCATTTCAAAGCATGCACCTACCACATTGCAGGGTTCGCAGGATAGTTCTGCAAGTTCCAGTGCAAAGGCAGTAAGTCTTCATGCAATGATGTGGGTTTGGAGAGAGCGCTGGTGTGGCCTTGTTGGGTAGGACAAGGGACTACTAACCTTTTGAAAAAAGGTTGGCTCTGATCACAAGAAATTCAGTGTGTAGCCGCAAAGAACAGATTTGTATGGGAGTTGTAACTGACTAGTCTCAAGGCAACATCTAAAAAAGTCCATTGTCAGCTTTTCTTCAGTAGAAAGGCCAGCTAAATTATCAAGACAAACTCTGAAGACTGCAGGCTTGAAACTGGGCCTTCAGATTAATCTGTTTTGGCTCCTGTGCAAATTCCCTCTTTGAAATACGGAGCATTAGTACTTGGGTCACAACATGGCATGAACAGTGATAGGTGGGTTGGGACTTGTCCCTTGAAATCAACGATGTTATATGGAGACTATTCAGTAGGTGCTAGGCGAAAGTACATTTTATACAGCTTTGCCAAATCAGATTGGCCTTAAGGTTGGTAAAAGAATAGCAGTTTCACAACAATGAATTGCTGGGGAAATGTGCTACCTTTTGAAAATGTGATATCTTTAGAAGTATTTCCTTAAGAGAAGGCATTTAGGTCTGGCACACAAAAAGAAGAATCATTGTGCTATAAACTAGAAAGGCCGTAAGTGGTTTGCCTTGGTTTTAAAATGGCAAAACAGCAGAGCTTTATGACCTTTCCTTACTTAACATGGTTACATCAGTACAAACTTTTTTTTTCTTAAATTAATCCATAGGATCAGGCATTCTGTGTGGTTTCTTTGCATTGGTTGTCACTGTTCTATGTTGTGACTCGAATGTCAGTGTTTTTCTTATGAAACAAAATAAAAAAATAAAAAAAATTCCTTTCAGTAGCACCTTAGAGACCAACTAAGTTTGTTATTGGTATGAGCTTTCATGTGCATGCACACTTCTTCAGAAGTATGCACACGAAAGCCCGTACCAAGAACAAACTTAGTTGGTCTCTAAGGTGCTACTGGAAGGAATTTTTTATTTTTTATTTTGTTTCGACTATGGCAGACCAACACAGCTACCTACCTGTAACTTTCTTATAAAAGAGTGAGTCAGGAGTTGAATCCAACAGCAAAGTTTTCATGCTGAGGGTCTTCAGAGTTTGCCTTGCTTTTTCGCTGAATTCTGTTAAGATAAAACTTCTTTGCAATCTGCTTTAAGACTAATAGTATAGCAGAAAATGTAATTTCCTACATGCAGTGGCGGAGGAAGCCGCTCAGGTGCCTGGGGCAGGACGCACTGTGGGGCCTCCAGAGTCTGCCTGCCTCCTCCCACTCAGCCGCCCTACAACTGGAGGGGAGACCGTTTGGGCAGGAGAGACGTGTGGCTTGCACGCACTGCAGGCCCCACAGTGAGTGCCGCCCGGCATTTTGTCAACCCCCCCCCCCGTGGTGACACCTGGGGCGGTCCACACCCACTGCATCCTCCTTCCTCTACCCCTGCCTACATGACCTTCCAGATAAAACCTTTGCAGTCACACACACACACACACACACACACATACACACATTGCCACCTTGAGAACCCTTGTGCTGAGTTTGGCAACAATAGCTGAAGTATCATCCCAACCTATAGATAAAAAAACAGACAAATCACTTAAAAAATATGCGAGATATTAGTGGACCTTTGCTATAGGAGGCTCCTTAGTTCAGAACTCTCCCTGCAATTATCAATCATTGTTGATAACAATAGAATGAAGATGTTTTTTTAAAGGGCAAAATCAAGTATTTTGCATGGAATTCTATATGGGATTCTCACTGTTGTAGCACTGTTGATGAAAGAAGCTACATTAGCAAAAGAAATTCTTTATGTGCAAATACTAAAGCACAGGAACTTTGTACCATACTAGATCCATAGTCCCACATTCTGAATTAATTTGCCCTTTAAAAATACAAATGTCTGCTGAAACCTCAGACAGTTGAAAGCCTTTCTATATTTACCAGAAGTTATGTAAATTTCAATGTAGATCAAAATTTGACTACAAATTTGGCTATATATAATTTCCTTAGAAATAATTGGCTTGCTGGACTAGATAATGCACGCTTAACAATGGTTTATCCACTGAAACAAAATCGTACGTTTATCTGCTTCTAGTCCTGCACAGAAGATCTGGAACTTGACAGAAAGGGAAGCAGCAGTGCAAGGGATGATCTATGTGTGAATTGACCGACTCCAAAGTACTATTCTGGGAGGTGAGAAGGAGGTGAAATTGTTCTCTAGTCGGGCAGAAAATACCTTTGGACCATGAAAAGCACTCTAGGTGGGGAAAAGTGCATGAAAAGTGTGTCAAAATGAGAGTTATGAACAGAGTCAATACAAAACCATGGGTAAAATCTGTTCAATTTAATGGAACATTAATTTGACATTCTGGACTGGATATTTCATAGGGCTTTTATTGAGAAGTGCAACTCAGGAGTGGGCCAGACCAATTTAGACATTTTAGTGATATTTTTAAAGAAACACCAATAAACTCCCACTCTGCTACCATTCTTTCTGCATTAAAATGCTAGTTTCAGATTCAGACTTTGCATGCATGTGATACAAGTTGTCATTTATTTATGAAATTTCTAGCTTGTTCTTCATTAAAATAATTCCAGAGTTGGGTACAATATAATAAAATAATAAAACCAAAAGTATATAAAAACCAATATGGTACAGCAGTAGTAACAAGCAGCAAAGGCAAGCTTGTCTATCTCCACCAATGAACAGTTAGCCAAAGACCTTGGCAAATTAATATACTTTTAACTGACACTGGAAACCATCATAGTCAGCACCAGTCAAACCTGGGAGGGCATGCTATTATTGGATTGCCATTACTGACCATGCCCTCTCATGTGTACAGTGGATGTTCAGCAGATGCTGTATAGTTAAGGGAGCATCTCTGCCTGATTATACCATATGGGCAGATCTTGAGACATGTAGGACTTTATGTGCCCAAACAAGCACTTTTGCTCAGTAGCAAATAATGCTGCTCCTTCAGAATGAGTATAATATGTTATTGGCAAGTTGTCCTATTTAACAGCCTACCCACCATGTTCTGTACTGACTGTAGTTTCCAAACCAAGCCGAAAGACAGCACAATGAAGAGCACATTGCAGTAATCCAGTCATGAAGTTACCAGTGCGTGGATCATTTTGGCCAAGAACAGCCATAGGTGATGTACCGGCCAAAGTTGGTTAAGATTACTTTGCCTCTGTCAACAAAAATGGAGCTAGACGTACCTCCAAACTATGTGCCTGTTCCTAAAGGAGGAGTGCAGCCCCATCTAGAACAGTTTTCCACCCATCCACAGTGAGCTGTGGGCAGCTGGGTAAGCTCGTAAGCTCGCAACTTGGCGGGGGTTCCATTCCGGTCACACTTAAAGCCAAAATCGTGTATTGTCAATGGCAGACAGGATTGCCAAATTCATTTTTCCTGGATCCTGTCCCTTTGTGATTTCTTTTTTCTTTTTTGCCACACCCATTAAGCTTAATGCGCACAAGTTAAATGCACGTAGATTGCAGGGTCACTGTGCTTGTTGTATTCCTCTGGACCCAATGCCAGTTTCTTGAGGAGTGGGCAAACGACTATCTCCCTAAGGACACCAGGCACCCACCTCTCCCACAAGGATACATTAACCACACATTGGACTTGCCTTGCCAATTCTATCTGGCTTGCTCAGTAATTCATGTGAGTGATAATTAGGGAGCTGCAGCTTCCAGCGCAGCCTCACAGGGAGTGCACTGCTGTAAAAACTATCAATGGCTATTCGCCCCAATGGCTATATTCTACTCCACATGTGGAATCAGCATGTTTCTGAATACTGGGAATCACAGGTGGGAAAAGCACTAAGGTTTTCTGCTTATGGACTTCTATTCTGGTTGGCCACCTGTGGGAACAGTGTTGAAATAGATGGGCTCTTGTGTGCTTCTGAGTGCCGTTAGGTATTCCTCTTTAGGGTGAATTTTGTGCAGAACACAATATTTCGGCTGTCTAGTTAAGTGATTTATTTTATTTAAATTTTGTTTCTTAGTTTGCTTTGCTTCTAGTACTGGGACTCACCAAAGGGCACAGGACTCCTATATGCTTAGATTTGTGTTGATTATTATTCGTCTGTTTCCACATTTCTTTTCTCAAGCTTACAAGTTGATTTTGTGTGCACATGAAGCTTGCTTCTTGGGAAAACTCAACTGGAAACTGCAGGAAAGGGCAACCTCTGGAATTTTTTACTATTGGACTTCCTCCTGCTGGACCTAGGGGATTATTATCTAATAAGTTGAGGAAGACAACCAACAGATAAGACGAAGGGACCCAGCTGTTTTCATCTAACCATGGAGAGAGATGTACAGTATTGCTCCAGGCCAAGCAGGAAAAACATTTTTTAACTAATTGGTTGCATTTGGCTTTTATTTTTAGATGTAATGTTGTGGTAACAATAATATCAGCATTTGGTATTTTTCAAAGTATGTTGCAAATTCTGTTTAATTGTCCTTGTTTAAATCCCTTTCTGTTCTCATTGAAAGGATTGCCTTTCTGACAAGAGTAGCAGCACTTCAGAACACACACATCACTTTGTAGTGTTAAATGAAAATATATATGGATAAAAATGAAAAAATGAAATCAGGTTGACTGATAATTTTACTTCTTTATGCTCATTGCTTTATAGTAGAATATCAATCTGCCTTAAAGTTTCATACCCAGAACAGAAAGATTCCTGCTATTGATTACCAACAGGACAAGCTTTTTCCTTTGACAGGATACCTGTGTTTCTGCCCAGTTCTCCTATAGTCTCAAACCTTTGCCATATCTGCTTTTCTAAACTGCACTTTGAAAAATATTCAACTGAAATTAGAGTGGCTGCTCTAAAGATTTCTCATATCTGAAAGAGAATATTATATATCAGTTAGCCAGGAAGTTACAGGATTTGGCATTTATGAAGGCACTTATGCTTCCATAAATAATCACATTAATTGAAAATGCAATGTTGCTTCCTGTTTTCCAAGGGATGTCTGGGATTCTAGTGGTGTTTCATGTAAGGTTGTTGAAGAAGTTTGCATACTTTGTGTTTCTTGTAGCCTGAAATGGGGAGAATGTACAGTCATGCCTAGTCTATAAGATTGATTTGTAACCAACAAAGGAAATGTCTACTTATGAGACACAAATCAATGTAACCAGGCTGTGAAAGTGCAGACAGAGATGTGAGAAAATTATTTGATCATTAGTCTTTCTTGGAAAAGAAAGGGGACCAAATTCTTACCTCATTTGCATGGACACTTTTCTACTAAAATCAATCGGGCATATGCCTACATATCCGAGAAGAGAATTTAGCTCTGATTCTAGAAGATTGCAAAATAATGTATATTAGAAAAGGGCTGCACTGACTTCAGTTTTGTGCAGTCTACTTTTACTTTTTCTGGACTCACCATTCACATGTTTCAAGTATACAAAGCAAGAGAGCTTTGCCAAGTTTTCTTAAAATTTAAGACATAGGTAATCTGTGTTATGTTATCCTGAGTATGTACTCTTGCTTAACAAAATGAGAAATGCTTTGAAATCTCGGAGCAAGGCACAAGTCACATGGAACCATGACACTAGGTGGTCAGATGGAAATTGGCCATTGGTCGGCCATTTTCTGGGGGAAAGTTCAGTAAACTGTGTGTGAGGCGTTGTTTGATCTCAGATATGTTACTTCATAACTGTTGGTGCCATAGTGTGTCTGTTCTCTAAATATAGAATTCTGTCATTTTATGAAGAACTCACTGTATGTGAAAATATCTATTTTTCACATTTGGTATTAAAATGACGTGTTGTTACTGTGGGGTAAAATGAAGAAGATAATTTAATGTACATGAGTTTGGCCAAACTGCGAGAGGCAGTGAAGGATAGGCGTGCCTGGCGTGCTCTGGTCCATGGGGTCACAAAGAGTCGGACACGACTGAACGACTGAATAACAACAACAACCTAGCCAATGTTGGTTTTATATTTGCTTGGTTCAAATTTAAATCAATTTAATCCTCAAGTGTGTAAAAGTCCTTACATTTCTTTCTAATTGATCTGGAAATATTATTTGATGCCTAAAGGCTTATCTTCACATGTGACTATATCAATTCTATTCATTTCATATGTTTCTTTTTGTGTTTGCTTTTCTTTTCTGTGCATTCCTGTAGCTAGGTATGTCAATAGAGGTGCATTTGTTCAAAAATTCCTCAATTTGTTCCACTGCCTTTCCTTTAAGAAAATTATTGTTATTGCAACGGTTCATCAGAAAAAGCAAAATACACAATTCCTTCTTCCAAAATATAAGTATAATCCCCAACACTTAATTTTTGTTGTGTATTTCTCACAGTGCTTGTTCTTAACTAATCTGATGAATTAGTTAGGAGGGAGATGGACATACGTGGCTTAATTATTTAATATTTACATGCACTGGTTTGGTTGGGTTGTGGCAAGTTTACTCTTCTTCTATACCAGTCCATGGGTCAGTTTAGGCGCATTATAGGTTAACAAGGCTGGCACAAACAAGGCCTCCTTATTTCACCTAGATTTTTAAACAAATAATAGCAGTTTCTTGAAGCAATTGGGCTCACATCCAGCTCAGTTAAAATTACTGCTGTATATATATGTTATATACCAGTCATACTGTTTTCATTATCTTTTCTTTTCTTCTTTCTGTCTCTTTTCCTTTCTCGTGGTTGGTGAATGTTAGAACTGAGACAGAGCTATCCAAAGCACTAGCTCCCAAGTGTCAAATACAGAGAGTATTTACCCCTGGGTAAACTTTGTGTCATGATCTTTTAAGTTAAGAGCCTTTGTGTCAAGAATTGCTGTTATATAATACATGTTGTCGTCTGGAGTGAGGCACAGTTGTGCATATTTATCTGGTTTACTTTGCAGTGCGTCATTTCAAGTGGCGGAAAATATAGTACGGGAAATTGTGTACTTATTTTTGTGACTTATGCAACTCCCAAGTAGAATATGTTCTTGACACCAGATGGTAAAGCAGAGTAAATTGCAAGTTTCGTTTTCCAGATGCAGTGATGTTTCTTGTCTACTTGAAGTCAGTTCAGTTGGCTTTGCAAACTTTCGTCCAAAGTTTTGTTTTGACTTATTGCTGTGCAGCTTTCAAGACTATTTGCAGAACTCGCAACTGAAGCAAGAAATAGAGGATCCTAGGTTGGGGCTGAATTAAAGATTACACTACATATGTTGTAGTGCAGAGCTGGGGTACCTCCTGCCATGCAACTATCTAATGTAATTAATTAGAATGCTGCCATGGAGAAAGCTGTGGGCCTCATTAAAATTTCCCCACATCTAAGAACACATGTTTAGAACAGGATGGCATTTCCTTTTTCATATGATAGGGAAACTATATTTGAGGAGATTATTTTTTAAAAACTAGTGATTGGAACAGAATAATTGTATGCAGAAAAGAGAAAAGGATGTCTGTGTCCCTGTCTCCATGCTATCTCTTTCTGGTTCTGGGATTTTAGGTATTGGGACTATGCAGCCCTGGAAATCAGCCCAAAATGTTACTATGAGGCTCAAGATGTTGCATTTCATTCTGGTTGCAGACAAGTTGTTGAATAAATAAATAAAAAAATACAGTACAGTACAAAAAAGTTCAACAACTTTGTCCAGATTTTCAGTTTCGCGAATATGGAAACTCTACCATAGTAAATAAACAAAAGAGCTATGTGCACCCATAATATTGTTCAGTAGAAGACTTCTGGTTCTGTGAAAAAGAATGTACATATTAGTATATAAGATAAACAATTTGAACAAAAAAAAATGCTGTGTTACAGGTGTGAGCTGCTTTCAGCTCAACTTTGTTTGAAAAGCAGCATACGTATATTAAATCAACTCAAAAAAGAACTGTCATGTTTTCAAGAGTTCTGCATTAATTTAGAGATTGATTGTGCAGTTCTGTGTATGTTTGCTCAAGGGTAAATCTTACTTGTGGGTAAGCCCTGCTGTATTCATGGGCTTGACTTATTCAGTGCATAGCATTAGTTAAGTAACTTGCAGACCTTTTCGTAGCAAGTGACTAACAAGTAGTCTTCTTATTCATCTTCTTTTAAAAAATTCCCCATAGCTCAAAATATGATAGTATATAGTCTCATCCTTTGCTTCTGCGAAGTGTAAGGCAGAGCTATAAAAATGTTACCATTACTTTCTTCGGTGAGGCATTGAAAGTCATATGAGACAGCATATACAGTATGTATGTCTGGGAGGAAGGCAGATTTTGTACCTGAAAATGTCTTGCTATTATTAGATGTTCAGTTACCAGGGGGTATGTAAGACAACTGAAGCTCTGTTTTTAACAGAGACATTATTCATGCTACTTGTAACAGTAACCACCTCCAAATGAAACACAGACAAAAGTCTGGAGAAATCAATGTCAGCGGAGTACAGCCATTCTCCTGATACCTTCTGCCTCTCATGTAGAGCTCTCGGGTTATTGAGACTGGAGATTACTTCTAATTCTGGATCTCTTGAAGTCTTCAAAACTCAATAAAATGATGCATCTCTCGGTGGCTTTCTGTTGGAGAGATTCTGTCTGCAGGAGCTGCAGCTATAGATTGAAGTCAGTTCTTTTAACATTAGTCCTTTGTTACAAAAAGTGAGGCTGAAGCAGAATTATTAATGCTGGGTGATACCCAACTAATACTTAGAGTAGACACATGGTTTTCAGTGGGTCTACTCTACTCTGAGTCAGATAGATCTCCACTGTTGGAGGCAGTATGTTTCTGAATACCAGTTGTTGGAAACCATAGGAGGGGGATAGGGCTGTTGTGTACAGGTCCTCCTTGCGAGATTCCCAAAGACATCTGGTTGACCACTGTAAGAACAAGATGCTGGGCCACATGGGCCACTGGCCTGACCCAGCAGGCTTTTCTTATATTACCAACTGTGTATTTTCACAGTTAGTGCTGCGGAGAGAGACTGTAGTCAGAATAACAAGTAACTCTTCTATAGTTAGTATATTTTACATACTTTTACTAACAGCCGTTCATATCTGGAGTAGCTTTGAACCACCTTCACAATAAAGTAGTTTGTTTATAACTTCTAGAGCAGTGAGTTTTTCTAGTCAGTACCCTGAATATTTCCCTGTAATAAACCTGATTGAAATGAGAGGATTATAGTGACCTGTTAGATCTACACAACAAGTGAATTTGCACCTAACCCAATATAAAGATCTACATTGGGATCTGCTGCCTGTGGTAGTCACTTCACCTTGCCTCATGGGTGAGCCATCCCTGTCTGATGGTATGGGAAAGAAAAGTTGTGTGATGTGAAGTAACAGGTTCTTCTTCACTCCTAGCTGTGGATCTTGAGAATAAAGAGAAGCTTTGCTAGGCATTCAAGAATGTAATTTTGCATAAAATTTGCTATATATATATATACACACACACACAATCCAATTCACAATAATGTGAATAACAACTGATAATTTCTCCAGGAAGAGGAAATTGTGCAGATTTCCTGGTAAATATATATAGTCCCCAAGAGGCTTTGAGGAATGTGCATATCTCAACTTTATTTTGTGTAATCATTGGACAGTATGCACATCTTCTGGTTAATAGGTCAGTAGGTCTTGAGAACTGTGCATATGTCACAATTGTTTTGTACATTCTCTGGGTGATACACTTGGAGTACTTCGACGTAATCTGCTCATAATTTTCATCCATCTCTTATGCAGTGAAGATAATCTCCATGTAACCTCAGGGAATATGCAGAAGGTAGCATTATATGAAGGAATTTTGTATTGACTGCTTGACATATTTTCTCTGCAAGTTATGTTGAGGAATAGTAATAAATATCCAGGAGCACCCAGCAGGGAGGTTGTGCTTTCAGTTCCTATAGTTCAGTGGTAGCAAATAGTTTGTAAACTATTTGCTGAATACTAGAGCTAAGGGCCAAATTACATGGGGTGGGTGGGTGGGCGTGCGCACGTGCACGCTTAAGCTGGCCACTTTTGTTGGAAAAATAACCATGTGAAGCACTAAACTGGAATGTGTTCCTGATCCAGATCAGGGCCCCCACACGGTTCCCACCAAAACTGCTTCCCTGGCTGCTACTTTCCCCCTAACTGCAGATGCTACAAGCAGCACCTTTAGGAGCAAATAGCAGACATGGGGGTCTATCTTTTGGTTGTTGTTGGAGGAAGAAATGGGTCTGGGGTCCCAATCCAGATTTGAAGCATGTTCTAGATGGGGGCCCCATAGTTGTTTTCCCTTCACAATTAAAATAGCACACGTTTTAAAAAGCGTGAATAACATAATGTGTAGTTTGGCCCTAAGATGCTGTTGAAATTGAGATAGCAGCAAAGTATCAGTAAATTGAACTAGTTTTCAGAAAATAGACCCGTCATTTTCTTCTAATGTTGTTTTTGTTGTTATTTTCTGCTTCTTGAAAAATAATGTCCTCTTCTCATGCTTCAGTTGACATTTCTGTGATTTTGAACAGATTTGGAAAAATCACCAATATTTTGACAGGGTTCCTTGGCAATGAAATGTTCCTAAAACTCATTTGTCATAACTAGCCAAAGCAATGGATTGGATGGATACATTGTTGTGACACAGCCAATTTCTCCTCATTTTCACAATCTTTGGTGATTTTAGGTGGTGGCAACTCTCCTCCTAGTAGCAGCAGCTCTTTGTGGAATTTGTGCTATTCTCTGCCCTTGGGACACTTTACCAAAGTGGTCTCTCAGTATTAAAGCAGCTGCACATGGACTACAGCTCTGGATCAGCCAACAGGGATTGCAATCTATTGTCTGCCTGCTCAGCCAGAGGGTGACTTAGAACTTTCAAGCTTATCTGAAGTGTGAAGAAACTTTTTTTTTCTTTAAAGAAGAAGTAAAGAACCATTAGCTAGTTATTAGTTGTGTCATATTTTCCTGCAAGGAGGACAAACAGGAAGATTGAGTCTTAAACTAGAACCCTTCTCTGATCAACCAAACCCTCTGAATGATGAGCTATATCAAGATCTCAAGTAAAGAGCATATCATGCTCTTACGAATCTTTTCTTCCAACCCTATTGCTTAGTCCATAGTAATCACTTAAACCAACTGGCCTTGTTTACTAACAGTTGGGCGCATGCCACTTCAGTGTCTATTGCTATCTAGGCATCTCAAGTCATGTGCCATTTCATCTTTGGACCTGGCCTCTGATCCTGCCTGACCCTTTCATCCTTGGGCGTCGTGGCCCTAATTCTTCTCCTGTTTGATTTGCACTTGGATTAGGTCTGCCTTCCTTCCTGCAAGGACTGATTCCTCTGGCTTTTCACCCTTTCACCTACATTTATAAATGAATGCTCACCCAGCTATTGGAAATGCCTTAGTAACATTAATAACAGATTGCATCATTGGATATTAAAGGAATTTGGAGATGTGGTCTCAGATTATCTGCCATAGTTTTCTTTTCTTTTTTTGCTTTTTTTTTGGAAAATGAGAGAAGTGCCACAAGATGCAAGGCAGACAAATGTCCCCAACTTTTAAAAGGGAATGGGGAAGAGGAACCAGGCAGCTACCCACTGGTCAGCTTGACATCCCTGGTTTGAAAGGTTCCAGGACAGATAATTAAGCAGCAAATCTGTGAGGGGTTTTTTTGGGGGGGGGCACAACACTGTGATCACAAAGAGCCAGCATAGGTTTCTCAAGAACAACTCGCGGCAGACCAACCTTACCCTTTCAATTTTTATACAATTACTAGCCTTCTAGAATGACATAGATGCATTATATCTGGATTTTAGCAAGACATTTGGCATGTTTTCCCCATGATATTTTTATCAGCAAGCTGATAAAATGTGGACTTAATGATAGTACTGTTACATAGATTTGTGGATGGTTGATTAACCATACCATACTTCTTAAACTGGAGAGAAGTGATGTGGAGTGTCATGAGATTCTGCCTTGGGTGCTCTTTAACAATTTTATTAATGGATAGAATGCTGTGTCCTTAGAGGGCATAAAAAGTCCCAATATTTGTCAGGGGTTGATTTAACTTTATTAGTTACACAAATGAAAAAGTGCTTCAAGTATGTCCAGTATCTGAGGCTGTGGAATTCATAACTCTTTCACTTTGTAATTTGCTCCTTGTCGATCTTTTTCTTACAATGTATGTGAGGCACGTTGATGGAAAACAGGAAGTGATTAATGCTCAGGGAGGTGTTTGGTTATTTTATATTTGGTTTGGTTGTATTTTACTTTCATTTATATTTGTCTACATAAAAATCAATAAAAATGAAATAAAGGGAATGAAAGGGATGCTCATAAAATTTGCGGGTCACACCAAATTATGTGGGGGCTTAGAATACAGAAACAGAAACTCAAGATGGTCTTAACAGAATGGAGAACCTGGCCAGTACTAGAAATGATTCTCAACAGGGATAATGTAAAGTGTTGCATTTAGGTAGGAAGAATCAAATGCACAGACACAGGATGAGTGACACCTTGCTTGGTAGCAGTACCCACGACAAGGATCATGAATCAGCAGTGCAGTGTGGTAGCTAAAAAGTATAATGCAATTCTAGATTGCATCAACAGAAGTATAGGGTTGTATGCAACTTAGCACTAAGGTCAACGGAGATTTCTCCTTGTGCAACAGAATGTTCTCCCCCTCTCCCATGCACCCTCTAAATCTGTTTTGAAGTCTCCAGAGCAGATTTGGGGAGGAGATGGGTTGGGATCTTGTTGCACTAGTGCTAGTCCTTGCGCTAGCACAACTATTTTGCAGCTTAGTAAGGTTAGTCACTCAAAAGAGCTATGCGGCTTATTGAGGTCAATCTGTGACATGTGCATCGCAAAGGAAACATTGTTGCTCCTTTTCATCTAAATGCCTTGAACTCTGGGAATTGTTAGGCAGCTAACAAGTTATGGATCTTTACCTTTTATATTCCCAATTTCAGTAACAGTTTCCTTTACGTGGCTAGACCCTATAAGGGCTACAGTCCTCGGAGCTCTCGGAGCACAGTTTACTGGGCTACAGATTCTTCCAAGTGAGCTTTTAAATTCAGATCCATAGGTAGGTTATGCCTAATGCTAACCCTCCAGTGCTGATGGGAGCTAGCCATGTAAAGGATACTGTTACTGAAATTGGGAATATAAAAGGTAAAAATCCATAACTTTCTGAGCTAGATAATACAGTCCTTCAAAATCAATTTTATTAGGGAATAGAAAAACAATAATTTTCCAGAAGCTTCTGAATAAATACTCTGTCCCTTGTCCTTGTTTGACCTCTAGGAACTGAAAATTCATTTCATCGTGACAGAGTAGAAAGCTTACATTTATCAGTGCCAAATTTGAGCTGCAGTTGGTTGAGCAAGAACTACAACTTGAGCAAAGTGAAATTTTATAGGGTGTCAGATGAAAATGCAACAGAGAACTAGTTACAGATAAGTAAGAGAGACTGTGTGACAAACAATGGGAACACGATGTAGACTTTTACTGTATAAACATTCACTGCATTTCCAGATTTCAATAGAAGATTGCCCTTGGGAAAAGAAGGGAAATGTTTTCTTTTACTTTTTTGCAGAGGCCTCCAGGAATCTGCCCCATCCTTTAGCAAACTGCAGCAGCCTCAAATCCAATTTGAATGGTCCACCTGGAAATTATTGCTCATTGAGAAATAAATGTTTGGTCTTTAGTAGTATTCTATAGTCTTTATGGTAGACAAAATGCTTGGTTCCATTTCTGGCAAACTTCAATAGTTTCCTCATTCCTCTGCTACCTGTTTAATTTAATTATTTCCAAATTAGAAATTCTGCATTCATTGTTGCAGGTTCGTTGTGTTTGTCCACCAGCACAAAAATGTCTTCTCAGTGCAAGGAACATAATTGGGTCATTAGATTATTCTAGGTGCAATTTCCATCCAAATACAATTGGCTATGGCACCAAGCACAGTTTGCAAAACACCATAGTCCAGATATAGGGGACTAGTACTGTATACCATTGATCAGAAAACAGCTGCTAATATTTTAGAGTACTGGTTTCTCATGATCCAGTACCAGGTCACAGTCAAATCTGAGGCAGGGGTGGAGCAAGGGGGCAGGCCGCTCCGGGTAGCGACCTGGGGGGGTGACACTCGGGGCGAGGCCTCGCAGCCCGCGATCGGCGCCTCCAGTCAGCGGTGAAAAAAAGCGGCTGAAAGGGGGCTTTCCCCCTTTCAGCGGCTTTTGTCACCACTGGGCTCCCTGAGCGGAGCCGGGGCATGGAGAGGGTGACACCCCCCGGCTCCGCCAGCCAGCAGCGAAAAAAGCTTTTTTTGCCACTGGCTGGGCTCCCTGAGTGGAGCCGGGCGGGCCAGCGAGGAGGGGTGTCACGCCAGCCACAAGCGTGACGCCCCTCCTCGCTGGCCCAGGTGGAGGCGTCGTTCTGTGCGCATGCGTCATGACGTCATGCGCACGGAGCGACGCCCCACCCCCCGGGGGTGCCGCTTGGCTTGCCGTCCCCGGCAGCTAAGCAGCTTGTGACACCCCTGATCTGAGGTAGGTAATAACAGCAGCATACAGTAGCTTTTTATGGCATTACATTTTCTTCTTTTTCTCAAAATTGGTTTCCACTTGTTTTCAGAGAGCTAATCTAAGTGGAGGTTTAGGATCAGTTTTCCTTCTCCTAGATGGGCTACCTTCCCAGGTTGATGAACTCCATCTGCCCCCCCTTGGGGTGTTAGGGAAGGATTAGTACTTCTTTTGGGAGGGCATGTCATGTTCCTTTGGGGGTAGCTTATACACCTTTAGTCTTCACCCTGCACTAAGCTCTCACCTGTGGCTCCTAACAGCTGCCAGCATGTAACAGTGGCTACACCTCTGGAAGGCCTTTGACTGGCTGGCTATACCAGGTGAGGGTAGCCAATGCATCTCAAACCATTGGTGAGTTAGGGACTTTCCCTGCATGTAAAAATAGGCTCTGGTGGATTGAGCAGACAAGACCAATAATGAGTCCAGTGGTCAAGAAGATGGTTTCTGCATGTGCTGTAGAGGGAAATGATGGGCAAATAGAGCTCCCAGCTTCTCTGGCCATTGGCCATGCTTGCTAAGGCTGATGCAAGCTGTACGTCAACAACATCTGAAGGATTACAGGTTCCCCACACCTGCTATAGAAGCTCTCTGTCAATTCAATCAGTTTGCAAATACACCTCTTAGTTGACAGGTTCCTATTAATATGTTTGCTTTTGTTGGTGCAGCATTTAGCAGAAGAGTTCTGCAGAAGGTACTTACTGAATCTGTAGCATGATTGCTTCTGCCCTTTGGATTTATTCATTTTGTGCATTCCCCAGCCAGGGACTGCTTCCCTGCTCTTTCCCTTCCATGGCAGCAGCAGCAGCAGGAGAAGCCAGCCACTGAAACACCTCCCACTTTGAACATGGGTGGCACCCTCTCCCCAAAAATATGGGGGGAAGGGCTTGGCCCCTAGGAGATGGAACCCCTGATGGCATATAACGTCTTCTCTTGTTTTCTATAGATTCTGTGTTAGGAGTTCCATTTTTTGTAGGATATGACAGTCTTTTGCAGGATTGGTTTGGAAATGAAGAGATGGCACTTGATTGCATGTTTCTAAGAGGAGGTGCTATCCCAATAATAAAGACTGTTACACCCAGCCATAACCACTGAGAATAGGAAATTTCAAGTGTCCTTTTCTCTTGACTCCCCCTGCGAATCAGACAAAGTGAGGGATTGCTTCAACTCATTTGTTTAAAAAGTTTGAACAGATACTTTCTTTCAGCAGATATTTCACAGAGATGTTCTTTCAGTAAATAAATATCAGAGGTGGGCAAGGAAGCATTGGTGATATGCTGATTTGTTAGAATTTATATCTGTAGGAAAGAGAACTCTGAAAGAAACTAAATTTAGATACTTTCCAGCGTGTACGTACGGTGTGAGGTGCAGGGTAGATGTACCTTCTGCTTATGTGCATTGTAAGTAATAGGATATGACAGACCATATCAGAGAAGAGGTGCTGATTAATGAGCAGCTCAGGAAAGGAGGTCAACAAGTGATGAAGGGTCACAATCCAATTTATGAAAGGGGGAAAGAGGAGAATCAAAGCATTAGTATGAGGAGTTAAGTAGAAAGGCCATTAATCAGCATCGCCTTTATAAAATACCAAAATGTTTTTGCTGACTTTATTCCCTTTGCAAGCCAACACTGCATATGAAAATATGAGCATATAAAACTTCATCTTCAAGGACCTCAGTGCTATATAAAAGAGAACATCTATTATGAAAAGTAGAGAAATTATTATTGTATTTTTAGCAGTTATCCTTGCTGGAACCACACATTGTATGCCTCGTTGATAAGAGATTCAGAATTTATACAAGAATATCTGCACATGTTTTCACTTCTGTTTAAGGGCAAGGGTTCTTTGCTTTCAGGCCTTCTTAACTCATTCATGGTATAGAAGGTAACTAGAACAGGTTCAATCCCTGGCATCTCCAATTAAAAGAATAATATAACAGCCAATGTTAAAGACCTCTGCAGAGCTACTGCAAGTCAAGAGTAGACAATACTGCACTAGATGGACAAAGCATAAGTCAGCTTCCTATGTTTCTGAGTTTGGGAGCTTTATTTCTTTTAGTAGCATGCTTTGCCTTTCTTTTTTTCTTTTTAAAATAATTTTTATTAAAGATTTCTTAGTTTACAAAAATACCTGCATTGTCTCTTTTTTCAAGTTGTGTTTTCTACAGATCAGTTATATTTGTTGTGAGACATTAGTGTTGCATGCAGTATTAGGTTGGGAAAAAAGAGGGGGAAAGGGGGAGGGGTGGTGCATAGGGTAAAGTGGGGTGACAGTGCTTCTATTTTTCTGCTTAGTGTATGTGTGGGGTTTTGTGTCAATGTCACTTTTGTGGGTTCTCTTTCTATTTGCTTGTTATATTTCCTTGGTGGTGAGAGAGGTTGGGGGTGACCTAGGGTGTGGTAGGTTGTCTTTGGTTGGCTATAGTGAGATTTGTTTATGTGTGTGAGTGCATGAGAGGGTGGGTTTTTGGGTCAGGTTAGGCATATTGATTCATATGCTGTCAACGGATTCTTGTTGTTGTCTTGTTGGGCTATGTATATTATAAAGGGGAACCATACTGGGGTGAAGGCATCTTCTTCTATTTGTCCCCATGTCAGTTTCAGTTTATTGGTAAGTTTTTCTAATAAGGCTGTTTCAGGAGGAGTTCTATTTGATACCATTGGTCCATGTTTATTCCTGACAGGTCTCTGACAGGTCTCTCCAGTGTCTGGCTATGATGTTTCTGGCTGCTGAGAGTAGATGGGTTATGAGCTCTTTATAATGTGAGTGGGCATTATTGTTTTGGAAGATGTTCAGTAGGGCCAGTTCTAAACTTCTAATACTTGTTTAGTTATTTTGCTTATTTCTTGTATGACTGATGTCCAGAAGAGTTGGATTTTTGGACATTCCCACCACATGTGGAGGTATGTGCCTGTGGAGATGCATCCTCTCCAGCATTTTGGTGAGGCTCCTGACGTATCAGTGCTAGTTCCCATGGTGTTAAGTACCATCTGTAAGTGAGTTTCAGGAGGAGTTCTTTTCTTTTAACTGAGATGAATTTAAAGGGAGGTTTGGAGGACCGCATTCTAGTCCATTGGGTGGGGTTAATTTCCTAGCCTATATCATCCTCCCATTGTTTTTTGATTACGTCAAGGGGGTCTGTGGGAACTTGGAGCAGTATTTTGTATATTGTGGATACCATCTCTTTGCCATGTCCCTTTGTTGTTAGGAGGAGGTTTCCAAAGGTTGTCAAGGGCCTAGTTGCTGCTGTTTTTACTACTGGATTGTTTAAGAAGGCATGTACTGTAATTGGTGGTGTGTTAGCCAGGGCATTTGGGTGTCTCCTAGTTTGTCTTGTATTTCTTGTGTTGATGTAGTTTTGTTATTTTTGTAAAAGCCTGCTAGACGATATAAGCCTTTGCGCTTGCTAGGTTTTTATCTGGAAGTTTTGTGCTGCATGATGGAATAGTGGGTGATGAGCCAGGGGGATTAGTGGGGATGGGGTTGGGGGCAGTTTGCCGGCTTCTTCCTTCCATGCTTTAAGCATGGTCTGTGTGAACCTGTTTAGTGTTGTGGGGATTTTCCTTAGTTTGTTTGGGAGGAATGGGTATGCTACGGTGAGAGTATTTTCGATTATGTCTCTCTCCAGGTGTACCCATTGTTTTGTTTCGTCTTCTAGAATGTATGGCATTATGTGGCACACTTGATTGGCGATGTAGTGAGGATCCAAGGTGTAGGTATTTGGAGTTTATTCTTGTTTTTTTGTGAGAAGATAAACGAGTGTAATTTTTTTCTGCCATTTGCAGAGTTGGGTTGCAGGAATCCAGATTGGGAGAGTTTAGAATAGGTAGGTTAATTTTGGGAGGGTGATCATTTTGATCGTGGCTATTTTGTCTGAAAGGGTAAAGTTGGTGTTGTTCCAAGTTCTCAAAGCCTTTGTTGATTATCACCACAAGGGGTTGTAATTGTGGAGATATAGTTTGTTGAGGTTTCTGGTTATTTGTACCCCTCGGTATCTGTACTTGGTGCAGCAGTTTTATTTTAGTGATGTTGGCAGATTTTTGGATGGGGTTAGGGTGAAACACATAGCCTCAGATTTTGCACAGTTTACTTGTAGGCCCGATATCATTGCAAATGTCTTGAGTTTTTGGTTAGGGTGGTTGCTGTGTTTATGGGGTCTGGTGTTGTGACCATCAGGTCATCTGCAAAGAGCCCTGATTTATAGGTTCTGCCTTTTATTTCCACTCCTTTACTGTCTGTGGCTGCTCAGGTTTGGACTGCTAGAGATTCCAGAGCCAGAATGAATAGGAAGGGAGACAGTGGGCATCCTTGTTTTGTGCCTCTTTGGATTGCTATGGAATTAGAGTCCATACTTTCAGTCCTGCATTTTGCTGAGGCATGGGAGTAGATTTGTTTGAGGGTTTGTAAGAAGATGGGACCAAATTTCGTGTTAGTTAGTACTGCTAATAGGTATTTCCATTCAAGGCAATCAAAAGCTTTGAGGATGTCTAAGGACATCATTGTCAATGGGAGTTTAGTTGCCTTGCTGTGTTCGATCAGATTCAGTAGTTTCCTAACGGGGTCTGTTACATTGTGACCAGAGACAATACCTTTCTAAAGGGACTTTGTAAGTAAGGCAAAAGACTGGCATTCACAGTTTCTGTTATGCTTTGCCTACACTGTACATCCAAATCTAACTAAGATTCCCACCAACCTCTGTAAGCTAATATTCAATGAACAGGTAAGAGCATTAGAACTTGGATATATTTGGATTCTACACTATCCAATTAGAAACCTGAGAATTACTTTGCTGGATCTCATTGCAAAGTTCATCTTGGCCAGCAGTCCATCTCCAATAGTTACCAGCCAATTGTTCCTTAGAAATTAGCAAACAAGGCATCTTAAGAATGCCCATCCTTTTTTGTTATGGTATTCAGAAGTATATCATCACCATGATAAATAGCTATGAATACCATGAATATGTCCAGTTGTAATGTTATCTAACCAATGCTGGTCACCACTTGTTGTAATGTATTCCTTAAGTTAATTGTGCATTGGCTGAATGACTACTTCTTTTTCTATCCCAGAATTATTACCAGTAGTGTTATGACTCACTTGTATCTAGAATAATTTAGTATGATTTACGAACTGTTTACCCTGATTCTAGATCATTTACAAATAACTCACTTATACTTCCTTTTGTTTCTTTCCAGTACAGGCACAGCTTTTCTCCATTCTCTGCCCCAATGAATGTCTGCACTAGGTCTAAAACTTGGAGTGATTTACCTGAAGAGTGATACCATCAAGAAAACGCTGTAAGTTAACTATGCATCCTGCGTAAAAATGTTGAGCAAAAAAATGAATTTTGCAGAGAATTACAGGCTACCATATACTGCCCCCCCCCAAATTATTGGAGGAAATTGAGTAGGTATAAAAAAACAAGCTGCAGTAGTGTTTCATTTATGGTTTCCAGTTTTTACTCCTCCTATGGAGGGAGTTTTTCAGCTTTCTGTTTGCTGTAGGCAAATTGTGTAAGATTCTTAAGACTGTTCATAGATACATTCAGTGTTCAATTGTTAAAAGCAGTCATGAACATGTGCTGATTAAAAAGAAAGGAGTAGGTTAACATACTTCAGGAGGAATTCAAAGATCAAGCTATTATGATTGTTCCATCAGCAAAAACATTTCTGCTTGCCAGATGAAATGATCTCCCCTCCGCATGCCTCCAGAGCCATGGGAGGCAGGAGTGGGGAAAGCACCATGGCACTAGCACTCTGTCCTCCTGTGGTTTCCAGCAACTGGTATTCAGAAGCACACCGCCTTCAGACATCTGAAGGCAGCCCTGTTTAGGGAATTTTTTTAATGTTTGAAGTTTTATTCTGTTTTTTGTGTTCTATTGGAAGCCGCCCAGAGTGGCTGGGGAAACCTAGCCAGGTGGGTGGGGTATAAATAAATTATTATTATTATTATTATTATTATTATTATTATTATTATTATTATTATTACTGTGGAAGCAGAGCATAGCCATCATAGCTAGTAGACATTGATAGCTGCCTGCTCTATGTCCAGTCCTCTTTTAAAGCCATCCAAGGTGCTTGCCATCACTGCTTCCTGTAGGAGTGAGTTCCATAAGGAGTGAGAGCCAGTGTGGTGTAGTGGTTAAGAGTGGTAGACTCGTAATCTGGGGAACCGGGTTCGCTTCTCCGCTCCTCCACATGCAGCTGCTGGGTGACCTTGGGTTAGTCACACTTCTCTGAAGTCTCTCAGCCCCACTCACCTCACAGAGTGTTTGTTGTAGGGGAGGAAGGGAAAGGAGAATGTTAGCCGCTTTGAGACTCCTTCGGGTAGTGAAAAGCGGGATATCAAATCCAAACTCCTCTTCTTCTTCTTATGTGCTACTTGAAAAAAGAAATCTGTTCTGAATCTTCTAACATTCAA
This sequence comes from Lacerta agilis, assembly GCF_009819535.1. Classification (NCBI taxonomy): domain Eukaryota; kingdom Metazoa; phylum Chordata; class Lepidosauria; order Squamata; family Lacertidae; genus Lacerta; species Lacerta agilis. Next base: position 30,336,529 of record NC_046315.1, read on the forward strand.
CTTCATTGGATGTCCGCGGGTTCTAATGTTTTGGACCTCTGTATTCTTGATTTACACTTCATTTCATATGATACTGAAAGGATCTCCTTGCCTTTTCCTCAAACACACTGCTACTTAAACTTTCTTTTATTAAGAACGTTTCCAGTTTGCTTGTTCCTTGTGGACCACTACATTTTTTTCAGCAAAGCCGCATGGGAGACTGCTTGGGAGGCTTCTGAATTAAAACACCAGTGTAATTGTATGGGATGAAGGGAAGGGGGATTTATATCTGTTCTGAATAATAGCGTCTCCACTTGATTGCTAAAGGCCTCAGAGACGTGGAACATGTATAAGCATAGCAATGCCTACCTACTACCTGGCAACAATTCCCCTTCCTGTTCACCTCAGTGCCACACCAGGGTGGAGAAAGCATGGAGTTCTAATTCATCATTTGTCCCTGTTTGACCCTGAAATGGCCTCTGGTATTTTCCTCTATTGTTTTTGCTGTGGTCAAAGTGCATACCAGCAGTGGTTTGCATACTATGAATCGCTGCTTTAATGTACTGACTGAAAGTCCTTTTTGCCTAGCTTCTCTTAATTTTTCTGCCGCTGTCAAAAGAGCCTACAGTAGTTATAAGATACTAGTCTGAACAACTCTTTGGTCCCTGTTCAGGCTTGATCTTTATACTTGTTTGGTCAGGTTGCCATGGAGAAGTGTCTGGTCTTTGCTGAGTTTGTGGTGTCTCTGAGTTAAGTATTACCTATCTGGAGGGAACTCACAGTCAGAGTTGTCTTTTTTCTCATCTATGAAGGGTTACATTTTGAAATAATTGGGAATGTATGTAAAAATGGAGCTGCAATACTTGGCTTGACTTACCCATTAATTTCTGCTCAGCGGAAGTTCAGAGTCAGACTTTATCTAATCTTCAAAAGTAAATTCAAAATGTACACTATATAGTGTCAAGCTGTTAAGAATGTCCAGGAGTAAACATTCTGATCCATGTTCAGAATCAAGTCTTTGTTTTAGAAGCACATTTTAAAAACACATTCATGTTGTATCAGACAGATGGGATATTTTAGCAGCTGATCAAATAAAATTTGCATGTCTGTTGGAAACCAGTGTCGGATGCTTTAATTTTTGTTAGCACTATAAGGTTATATATTTATAGAAAGTAACCCAACATCACCCACTAACGAGGGAAGTCATCAGGGTTGTCTGAATGCTGAACTAAACACAAACACATACACATACACATTTTCTGCCAATATATTATATATCAAATGAAGCAGATTTGCAATATTTGCTGATTTAGCATAATTCATTCCAATTCTGCTAGTCATAGGAAGCAGCAGGGAACTGTTCTGGGTACTAAAGGTTGGCCTCTTGACCTTGTAGATCCTGCTCCCCTCTGGCTTTGGGAATATTACCAAACATGTTACAGCCATAAGGACTAGAACAAATATTTCAAGAGGGGCATAAGCATTTCCCAAAAATATGTACAATATATGTACAAAATAATAATAATAATAATAATAATAATAATAATAATAATAATAATAATAATAATATCACAATATTTCAATAGCATTCTTAGGGAAGTCAGGTTTGAAGGGGGTATGGGATTTTTATGTTGGCTGAAAGGAGGCATGAGTTTTTAAAAGTTGAGAAACTCTGGACTATAAAATTATCTTTTTGTTGAGAAGGATTTACAGGGTGCTGAATTCTATTTCAAGTACTAAGTTTTGTGCCTTTCCATGTTTGGAATCACAAAGTGCAACCCTGTCATAATGCTTGAAAATGAGTATAGGGTGATACGGTAGTTAAAAACAAAAATCTGCAATAAAAATGGAGATAATAGAACATTTAAAAGCATGGAGTTGACAATGCCCCAAAATGTTCTCCTTTCTCTCTCTGAAACATATGCCAACTAAACCACAACTCACTGCAATCCTTGATTAATTGTAAGAGAATATGGTATATATATAGAAGAATTAAAAAAAACAGAAGGCATCATTTTTAATTGAAAACTATTGACATTTTATGGGATTTTGTAACAGCAACTGAGGAAAAGCTCAACAGATTGTTTTAACTAGGAATATTTCAAAGTGCTAAATATATACTGTTTGGTTAAATGATGATTAGCAAATTTAAGAACAATTTTTACAAATATTTGAAGTGTGTACCTATAAATGGGTAAAAGGCTACTGAAAGTGGTGTACAAAAAATAATAAGATAATTTTTAAAAAAAAATGCAGAGAAAACTGCCCAGTACTGGTATCTGGAATACTCAGATATTCCTAGTTAAATATATACGAAACAAAAGCAATACACTGGTACTTTGAGATAGGTAGGTTATGGTCTCCTCTATGTCTGTCCACTACAAATGTAGAGCAGCTAAAATGCTGTGTTTGTCACTTCCTGGAACCATGGGAAACATGGAGGGTGGGGGGAGAGGGAGAAGAGTCCATTGAGCAAATAGAAATCCTTGTGTTGATGGGATGTTCACATAGCAGTACTCTGTACACAACCCAGTGCATCATACAGGAACCCAAAAGTGATTTAATCTAAAAGCCTACCCTAAAGCAGTGTTTTAAACGTATTGCCCAGCTTGTTCCCTCACAGGTTAATTCTGTCACATTTCCATATTGAACTGAGATTTTTAAAACCCACCCAAAAATTCACATTTAAATATGTATTTCTGAGCCTATGATATTTCAAAATAACAATTTTTAAATTTCGATATATATTTTTAAGCCAATAACAACAAAAATAATTTTATTATTAATATGCTGCCCATCTGATTGGGTTGCCTCAGCCATTCTAGGTGGCTTCCAACGAAGTATAAAAACACACAAAAAAGACCCCTCAAACGTTAAAAACCTCCCTGTACTGGGCTGCCTTCAGATGTCTTCTAAAAGTCAGATGTTTCTCTCCTTGACATCTGAGGGGAGGGTGTTCCACAGAGCAGGTGAAACTGCCCAGATAGCGAAGAACTGCATCACAACATTTAGAGAAGAGCAAAATCAAAATGATAGCTACATTCCAAGCAACACATTGGTCCAGGAGGTGCAGATCAATTCAGCTTGGTTCAGTTTGTATTGAAAATTCCTCAAATTCCTGTAACCAAATATATCATAGGACTCAGGAGCAACTATACAATAAGAAACTCAGGGGCAGCCCAGACTTTAGAATAGGGTCAAATCCAGCCAAGATACATGACAAAACACAAACCAAACAGAAAAACGTGAAAAACAGCCATGAAAGATATTGAAAATATTATAAGAAAAGTGTAAATGGAGATAAAAATATCAATTCAATGGCTATAGCCTGATACATACATTCCAAGGATTATCAACACTAAAGAACTTTGCCTCTATTGATAGAGCTTGTTCCTTTGAAGAAACTGGAGTCTCACCAGTGTAACGGGAAGACTTTCAGCTAGCAACCTATCGGACAGACGAGAACAACTGAGGAACTTTGCTTTAAACATCATATCCATGAACATTTACTTTATACTCACCTTGAAAATACAGTGGTACCTCGGGTTAAGTATGCTTCAGGTTAAGTACACTTTAGGTTAAGAAGTCCGCTTAAGAACAGAAATCATGCTCTGGCGGCGCAGCAGCAGCAGGAGGTCCCATTAGCTAAAGTGGTGCTTCAGGTTAAGAACGGACCTCCGGAATGAATTAAGTACTTAACCCGAGGTACCACTGTATAGGTTTCCTAAGTGAACTTTCGCACTTTAGTGTTAATAATCCTTGGAATGTATGTATCAGGCTATAGCCATTCAATTGATATTTTTATCTCCATTTACACTTTTGTTATAATATACGGTATTCAATATCTTTCATTGCTGTTTTTCACGGTTTTCTGTTTGGTTTGTGTTTGGTTATAATTTCCGTGATTGTCTGTTTGCTATTGCATAAGATACATGACAAGGCAGGGTGTAGGGTAGACACTCAGGCTTTGGGGAAATAATATCATGCACCCTTCCAATGAAAACGGAGCCAGTGCACGTAAATTTCCATCAGATTAACATATAGGACCTTGTTTACTGACAAATTTCAGAGCATAGGTAGTTGGAAGTAGAGAACAGAAGTTGCACTAGCCTGTTGCAGCAAAGCAGGCTTGTGGCACTTAACTTGGCATGGCCTTCATTCAATGTGATTAAGTGGTGGTGCTGTGGTCTAAACCACTGAGCCTCTTGGGTTTGCCGATCAGAAGGTCGGCAGTTCGAATCCCTGCGACAGGGTGAGCTCCTGTTGCTCTGTCCCAGCTCCTGCCAACCTAGCAATTTGAAAGCACGCCCAAAAGTGCAAGTAGATAAATAGGTACCACTCCGGCGGGAAGGTAAACAGCGTTTCCGTGCACTGCTCTGGTTTCGGTGTTCCGTTGCGCCAGAAGTGGCTTAGTCATGCTGGCCACATGACCCGGAAGCTGTCTGCGGACAAACACCGGCTCCCTTGGCCTGTAAAGCGAGATGAGTGCCACAACCCCAGAGTCGTCTGCAACTGGACTTAACTGTCAGGGGTCCTTTACCTTTACCTTTTTTAGTGTACCAACATTGATGTTGCAATAAACATGTTAGGACGGGATTCAACTAAGTTATTGTGTGTGTGGAATGATGTCCACTTGCACAAAGGGATTCCCCCGTTCCCCTTAATCTGACGAGTGTTGGCGGGACCCCCAGATCTGCATGCTGGAGGGCACACAGGAGGAGGAGAGGGGCAAAAGTCCCACTGCATAAGCAGACCATGTTCCTCATGTGCATACTCCATGTAGTGCTACCTTGAATGCAACCCTTCGTCTTCAAGGTAACACAAGCTTTTGGTTTGGTTTGGTTTGGTTTGGTTTGGTGTTATACTTGCATCCCACCTTCTAGCTAGAAATATATTTTAGACTCAAAGTAACAGGATTTGAGTGAGTGAGTGAGTGAGTGACTTGTATAGTAATTTATTCTTTTTTGAAAAAAAGCCTCAAATTGATTTACAATGTTCATAATGCAATACAATATGATAAAAACATATTAAAACAATGCACAATAGTAGTGCAGTAATCTTTTTTAACACACACACCAAAGCCTTGGTGACTTCAGTTTGCAGGTAATCTTGGCATGAAAAACCTCAGTGTTTGCCCGGTATTCCTCTTGGCTGTGTGGATGCTAGGTTTTCTTTTGATGTAGTCAAGCAACATGCTTATTTACTCCATCTGTTTACCCAGTCCCTTCTCTTTTCTTTACCATGGCTTTTAAAGGAAAGGAGAAGAAGGGAATATTTATTTGCTCTGCCAATTTGCTTTACTTGAGCTTTCATTTTCCGGCTGAGCAGAAGCTTCATTGGGCTGTATAATTTTAACACTTAGGGCAAAGATTCATTTTTTTTTTTAAGGGAGCTTAGCAGACTAACCTCTGGCATGGTGACCAGGAGGAAGATTCTAAAGGAAGTTCTCTCTGTTTGTAATGTAGTCTTGAGCCAGCTGGTCCTCTGCTGCCCTCCGAAGGCTTACTGCTGTAATTGGCAGCCACCGAGGTTTCACAAGAACTTGCACATGCTGTGCTCTCTCGAACATACCAGGCTTATATAATTTCTTTATATAACCAGAGACAATGTTCTTGATTAATAGAAAAGTGGCTTTGCTCCCTATTGTGCGATAAGGTGCTTTCCTGAATATTTCTTCATTTCTGAATCCTTTACAGTACAAAATTGTTTTTCTCACACTTTTGTGGGAGAAAACTTTTTCTGAGGGGAAAAGGGAAGCAGAAAATAGAATCGTTTTCTAAGATAAATGGTTTTGTTTTTAATGAATCTGTGCTTTTTCCGATTATAATTTTTTTTCTCCTTGCACTCCAGATTTTGTATGAAGGTTTTCATTCCAGATTCCCTCATATTTGAATTTTATGTAACTTCACTAATAAATATCTCATGATATTTGTGCTGTGCATATGTGTGTTAGCTATTTACTTCTTCACACAGCACTTAGTTAAACTATGGAACTCGTTCCCACAGGAGGTTGTGATGGCTTTAAAAGAGGAGTAGACAAATCCGTGGAGGACAAGGCTATCAACAGCTACTAGCCAACAATGGCTATGTTTTGCCGTCACTGTCAGAGGCATAACGATTTGAATACCAGTTGTTTGTAATCACAGGTGGACAGAATGCAGTTTGCAGGATTCCTACCGGCATCTGGCCAGCCACTGTGAGAACAGGATGCTGGACTTGATGGATCATTTGCCTGATCCAGCAAGCTTGTTCTATGTTCTTATATGCAGACAACTCAAATATCTACTAGTTGTATAGGTCTACCTGCCTTTCACCATCTCTCCACAATTAACAGCATGTGTTTCTCACCCCTTAACATTTCTGGTCAAATTATTTTGTGTTAGCTGTTGAAGAAAAACAGTTCAACCTGTAAATCAAAGGAAAAAATTGAGCTGGACCCATGTTTTTATATATTCTGTTATCCAGCATTTATTGTTGCTTGTTATTTTCTCTGCCCTTGGAAAATTGTGGGTTTTTTCCTCATTTCATTAAAACTGTAAATTACTGTTGAGTTCATTTTCTTGTTTTTATCATTCCAACTCAAGTCTGTATCTTTTCTGCTTTTAATCTCTTCTACAACCTGATCCTGTGCAGAAAGCACAAAGTACTAGTTTTCACAGAAACGTTTGTCCTCGAAAACCTACCCTTCCATCATTTGGCATTGTATTTCTGATTTTTACTTCAGTGTTCCCATCCTCAAAAGATGCCTTATCCATAGTCCTCTTAAAACTCTCCAGATCTTTCTAAGCAAACATAAAAGAATTTGCTTTTATATCTGCTAAAGCAGTATCAACATTTATCCAGAGCATTTTATCTTCAACCCCGCTTTACAGATAGGGATATGGATAAACTTACATCAGGGTATTTTTAAAGAAAGGTGGTGTGGTGGTTTTCCTGATATTTTGGGACATGTGAACCCCAGTGCTAAAAGGTAAGATAGGGCACAACTCTGAACAGAACAGATTTTTAAGCAAAAAGTGCTAACATGGCATATTTAACAACTTCAAAATGGCACAGGAAGAGTGGGAAAGGCTTTCGTCACACATTTATTTGAATACTTGCCTGGGTGCTATAGATGAAAAGGAATTCCACCAAGAGTTCGTGGAATTACTGAGCGTGTGCATTGGTGGAAAAGGGGTGGATTGCTGTCTCTTCTCTGCCTGCTTGCTGGTTTCCATGCTCAACATTGAGAAAGGGAAACCTGACTGAGTAGGGATAGATTGCTCTATCCCTTTTCCACCAACCCATTGTATATCTGAGCAGCTGCTGAGAAAAAAAAGGTCCATGGGAAACTAAGCATGCTGGCAGATAATGGATGGAGGAATTCATTCCTTCTCCACCAGGCTACTTGGCAGTGAGGAACATTTGGCCCTCCTGGTGTTGTTAGATTCCAGCTCTCATCAACCGAAGCCAGTATGGCTAGTGTAGACTCCCCCTTACCTTTTAAGTACTCAATCTTACTCTGATCTTAAAGGAGAAGACTCATAAAAAAATTTTAGAAGGCTTCTCCTGCTTCCCTTTTGATCTCTGCAACCAAGTGCTTTAAATCAGTCTTGTCTCTTCCATTAGATGCTCGGGGACTCTCTTAAAGTGTCCCTAGCTAGATGACCCAGTTCTGTTGGGGGTGGAGCAGCAGGTGTGGCTGGGGCTTCATATGAAAAATCAATAACTATTCAACAGTGAAAACAGCTGGTGCTTTATTTCTTAAGGAAGCACACAAACTGGTAAGATGTACCCGTACCCAAGAAATTAAACACTGAGTATTCACCTGCTAAGTTCCACAGATTTATTCAGAAAGATTTTTTTTTTACAGGCCAACACAAAGGGGTTTTTGGTTTGCATCCTCATTCTTGAAAAGTTACTATTATTATTATTATTATTATTATTATTATTATTATTATTATTTACTGCCCTAAGAGTATATTTATAATAAACATCTATATTTCCTAAATGATTATGACAGCCATTTTTCAACCTAAATATTGTCTTCATGAAAACTGTTACCGACTATAATAAGTGTGACCACAGCTGCCTATTTCCCTAAATTAAAGTGGATGCTATACCAATTTCAAACCAGTAAGCACCAACTTATTTCAGTCCCTAATGTTCGCTTTTAAGCAAGCCACATTCACCATTGCATCTGTGAAAATATGTTATTAAAATTCACTCCGTTCAGCTTGCTCCAATGACCTAGTGGTGGTAATAAAAAACGTACTAGTGTCAAAGCAATAAATAAATAAATAAATAAATAAATAAAAGATAGATAGATTAGATGTCACCTTTCCCATGCTCACAGATTCACCCCCAAAAGTGTGTGCATAACAATCTCAACTAAGGGAGCTGTGGTTTCTTGAAACAAGCCAAGATAAAACCATAGTTTCATATCCAGGCAGTTCAGAATCCACAGTTTAAACAAGCTGAAGTGAGTTCAGACATAAGAGGAAGCTGTGATGTGTTTAGATATGGGTGCTTAAAATTCCTCTTTATGGTCACACAAGGAGAGGGGAGAGGGAAGTGTGCAAGCTTGAGGTTCATGTAGGCTTGTTCGCATAGCAGGGAAGCCATGTTTTCCCATTAGGTCTGAAACAACCCATAGTGTCCAGCTGGCTTTGTTTCCTACTGCAGAACAAAGATAATATGAACTGTTTTTCAGAGGAGCAATCAGTTAATAATAATAGTAGCAGTAATTGCTTTGGACTAATTAGATTGATTATAGTAATAGAATATGCATAATATATTTCCCTCCAAGCTGTTATTGGAGGGTGGATAGTAGTTGTAAGAACCACTCTGTTAATGAAGTACAATTCTAGCAGTGGTATTTACTCTGATGTTAAAATAATAATAATGAGAGACTGGTACAGTATCACATTTCCACTAATGTAAATGTGGAGTTTGTAGAACCAAAAATATTATCCATTTTTCCTTAAAGAATTATCAGTGCCACTAACAACCCACTGAATTAATTGGCAAATCTCCTATTGTCTATAAATTTAATATTTATTAGTAAGAATGTTCTTTATCTTGTCTGTTTTTAAAATATAGTCGTATATGTTGAAAGGAGTGTTGTTTTAATTGATTGCATTGGAAATACAGACCACTAAAATACAAGGTTATATTGTGCTATACTGGAATAACCTTCTTCATCCCAGTTCTCAAGTGTAGCATCATACTATGTGGATTGCCATGGAAACTACTTGGGCTCTCTATGTCTGCTTCCTTACATAAGCATGGCAAATTGTGTGCAATAAGAAGCAATTTTAGCACCTGGACAGAGGATTGGCTTCAAACCCCTACTTCATGTACCACTGTGTAATATGAACTAGCATTTTTTGTTCCACCAATGTGCAATGGCTTTGCAATTTGCAATATCATATGCAAAAGTAGATAGAGCTTCTGTACTTTTCAAAATTGTGTGAAGTGGAACCTTTGGCAGGCACCACTTACATAGGAGTGAGAAAAACTGCACCAGCTAATATTCTTTCTTTTATGCAACTATTAAAGGTGCAAGAATCTTTCATCCTCTGCACCACTGTGCCTTTATACTCTGGGTCCACACTTACTCTTATTTTCTCCTGGATTAGCTGCTGTTGACTATTTCACCTTTTATGGCCCATTTGATTCCCAGTGTGGCCAGTTCCTGAGTGGAAGCAAGTGGGGTTTTTTCCTTAACAGCTTCAAGAAAGGCAGGGACTAGCAAGTTCTCTGAGCAGGTTTCAGAGTGTCCCATGAGCAGACTTGAGAGTGAAACATAAAGCAGAGATGCCATTTTACTGGTTGATCTTGGTATCAAGCACCTTCTGCTTCAGCATAATTTATTTTTTTTAAATATAAAGAATTATGCTACACTTTAGAATCATTTGCAGGGAAATAATTTTATCCAAAATTCAAAGAGAATGGAAGGTAATCTAAATCTGAATTCCAACCAAGAAGCTCAGTGATGGCCTTGATTGCATCTTTGGCAAAGTTTTTGCCATTTGAGAAATGATAGGATGCATGTGTGGCAGTGCAATGAGCTCTAACTGTGGTGGGGAACCTGTTGCCCTCCCAATGTTATTTGACTCCAACTCTCTTCACCCCCAGGGCCATATGTTCCCCAACACTGCTCTGCGCTAGTAAAAATAACTAAACTACATGTTTGTTGCCTATATTGCAACATGTGGCTTTTGCTCCCATACATCTTCATCTAGGTATGATCAGTTTAATGAAGATTTATGGGGTACATAAAATCATGCTATTTTGATACATTTTGGTTGGTAATAATAACTATGGCTATTGCCATGCTGTGATTTAAAATAATGATGATGATGATGATGATGATGATAATAATAATAATAATAATAATAATAATAATAATAATAATAATAATAATGGGATTTAAAAAAATTTAGGCCACTGACTTTCAGTAGTATCTGAATAACCTAAACCAGTGGAGCAGGTTTGTCCTTCTTTGAACTCAAAAATACTATTGCATGTTTTTGAATGGCATGTTTTTAATATGGTACATTGATCATTGTGTCTGAGTAAATACGAGAACTGGCACCTTTCCAAATAAGAAGTATTCAGAAGAGGATTCCTCGCTTTAAGTTAGCCACAAAAAAAGAGTTTTCTTTTAACAATTCTAAAAATGCTGTTTCCTGCATATGCAACAAGTTCCTTCAAAGGTCTCTTTGTTTTCAGGAAGAAACCCAAGACAGCTGAAAAACAGAAAGAGCCTGAGGAGAATGAGATTACGCAGACGGGTGCATACAGCGCCAAGTCAGGCCTTCCCTGCCTGAACTTTGAAACTGTCCCATCTTTGAGCCCAGCTCTCATCCATTCATCACATTCAGCAAGAAACCTGCACGCACACACAGGGTCACCTGATTGTGAGTACAATACTGCAGTTGTGGGGTATCGGTATATATACTGAAACATGTTCGCCCGAGTTTCCTAGCATCAACCCATACTGTCAAAACAAAGACCTCTTCACTCAGATTATTGGATTTTTTTCAGGACATATTAATTATTCATACAGACAGACTCTTATTTGTAGGAAGTAACTTTTAATGAATTCATTTTCATTCATATCCAGACCATATTATTCATTTGTTTAGCTATATGGAAGACTCAGGAGCAAGTGCTGAATATTATTGTTATTATTACACTTAATTTATTAATTGCCTTCTAAACCACTGTCTCTAAGGCGATTTACACATAAAATAATAAAAAAAACATCTAAAAACACCAGTGCAACAAATACATCTGCAGGACACCACTCTGGCTCCCCCTTCTCTAAGGATTCCAGTCAAAAGCATCTCTGGCTGGTTATCACTGCTATGATGTGCAAATGAAATGCTCAAGGAACTTTGTGGCGAGGTGCAGGATTCTGCATCAGATACAGTTCTAAAACATATTCAAGGACATTCCACCACAGCTTCTCAGACAAGCTGCAACTTCTGCACTGCTAGATAATGCAGTTGTATAGTGCACACATCATTGACATGGATTGAACCTACATAAAGGAAAAAATAAAACAACTGCAATTTCAGTGGCATTCTTAAGTTAAAAAATAGTGTCACTGGATTTTTCAAAACTGATGGTGCCCACCTGAAACTGCACTGTGACAGAATGATTATTTTGCCGTTGAAGTTATCTTAGATTTGAACTAAACAGAATATCGTTCAGCATTCCCCAAATTAAATATGATGGACCTGTTGCAAGTCTTTAGGTCTGTTGTATGTTTAATTCAAAGACGTCAACACAAGCTCTTTACTTTTATTTAATTATTCTCTTTCTGTTTTATATTGAATTTGAAATTACCATGTAGCTGAAACCAGTTGCAAAAAGTCTGACATTTCTGGTCAGCTGTTTAATATACTGAAGCTTTATAAGAATTCCAGCAAAAAAGCCCTTTAGATGAATTGGGCATATGTAAAATCTCAGTTTCACTAATGATTTGGGGATGTCATAGTTTCCTTCTTCTGATGTGGTTTTAAAATGAAAATTTACAAGTGGGGGGAAAGGAAGAAGCCAGCTTCCAAAGCTTCCAAAGCCAACCAGACTTTGTGGAGGCCAATAAAAAAAAAATCAGGTCATTGCAATAAAAGTAAGGTTATCCATTTCTTCTTTTAGTTAAAAAAAAAACAACCTGTCTAAGCACAAAGGTTGGAAGTTAGCCATGTTATTGGTATTATTGTTAACTGAAATCACTTTAGCTACCATTTACCCTTTCTTCTTTCATACATTCTAACATTTTTAGGAAGCAGTGCCCACACACAAATCTGTTCACATTTTATGACCAATGCAAAATTGGCTTAAAGTCGTTTCTAAGAGGAAAAATAAAAAATGAGCAAGTGTGGAATTAAGGCACGCTATATGTTTTATTTTCCAGCAAACAATCTGTTTAACCTTTTCACAGAAATGAGAAAGTTAATTAGTTAGTGAGACTTGAGGTATCATCCCAATATTTGTTTACAAAACAAGTGAGGAAGCATGAAAGTGGCTTGGCATAAAGTCTGGGGATGGAATGAGCCATAGCAGTGTGATTTTTTTTATTGCCTCACATCAGATGGCCACAGTTCTTTATGAGGCACAATAGTGTTTGAGTCCAGTGTGCGTTGCTGCTTTTGCTGCTCTAAATTCTACGAACCAACTGCAAATTCAATCTTTATTTGCTTTAACAACTTATAGGCTGCCTTTCAACATAAAAGCTTTCCCAAGGTGACTTACGATCAGTATATTTAGCAGTGTTTCTTAAACCAAAATCCAAACATTTTAGACTAAAAGAGCAACACAGAACCATTTTTAAACCAGAATATTTTTTTAACTATTCAAAACAGGGAGCTGTGATGTTTTTTTCTTGGAAGCAAGAATTCAATCCTTTTGGACCTCGGGCTGATGGCACAGACCAGAGTGTACATTCCTTTGAAGAAAGGATATGAACTTGTATGTCCCTTTATATATCAGCTGCCGTGAGACAAACCACCTACTATAGACCAACCCTCAGTTAATCATAGAATTTGCTTTGGAAGTGGAAATGGGTTCTCATTCTTCCACATGCTCCAGGTGTTAATGTGGTCAAGTCTTGTGGAACTATAGGCACACAGAGATTCTTAGCTACTTCTCAAATATCATCTGAGCCACAAACTCTTTAGGCAAGGTGTTGTCCATTAGTCTTAGCCTCCCATCTGTAATAATAATCCAAAATAATTATGTACATGGTTCCCCAACAGATACAGCTTGTTTCATCCAAGTGCCTTATTATGTAATGCTGAACCCTGGAAAAGGTTTTTACTGGGCTCTCACCCCATAAATGCCCCCCAGCAACTGCTCATAAGACTGACAGTTTTGGAAATGACACAACTTTTATAAAATGCCTAGCCAGCCAAACTTATAATGTGCCCTTTTTATAACAGGCTCTTGGACTGTAAGGGGCTAATAATACTGCCATATCATACAGGGATATTGTAAGGATTTTAAAAAATTATGCAGTTGAAGTTCTTTCACATATTAAGGCACCACGTGATTGAAAGCCTCACCTGCATATTTCTTTTGATGAACGGTATATCAACAATACCTTTCTTTGAAACCAATAATGCACCTATTCTTGTAAATTTTCAGGAACTCACCAAAGATAAAGTATTTAGTTTGGCACAATTTTTATTATGGATTTCAAGATTCATGTGATTTTCAGTAGTGGCATGAAGAATTCATATCGGCTTGCTACTTTTATCCAAGAGCGCTGTATTTTTACAGTGCATTTTATGAAACCTAGAATACAATTATCTTTTAGTTCTGGGATTCTGTATATAGTCTCCAGCAGGGACCTAATTATTGTTGCTGATTGAGATATGTTTTCAGTAGATGTCGTACTTCTTTTAAGGAGTCACTTATAAAGGCAAAAACAAGAAGTCTAGGCTCAATATTCGTGTTTTGAATTATCTACAGTAGACCAGGTGGGAATATGCAGTATACTTTGCACCCGTTTACAGTATATAGTGCAATGTTTCTACTTCATAGCCCACAAGAGGATTGTAATATAAATTTAAAAGTACTTTCTTAGTGGATATTTTGACATTTTTAAGCACTGAAAATATGACTGGAACAGTGTGGTGTTAACATTTTGGAAAGCCTTTTTATAATAGAAATGCTAATATGTGCATAAAAGTGGAAACCCACAACCAAATATTTTGCTGTATTCTTGGGCCCTAATATCTATTTACAGTTCCAGATAGTCTGCAGCATCAACATTAGTTGAGACTCAGAAGCGTCGGGGAGGCGACATTTTCCTCACCCTCCTAAAACCTTTCCCCTTTGTGTTATATAGCACTGAAGGATTCATGTTTGGAGTAGCTGCCAGCTCTGAACCTGAGCCCTGTCCAGCACTAGATAAAAGTTTTGTGAAAATGATAAATTACCAAGGTGTCCCCCTCCTGTAACATCTCTCTGTAGCACAGAAAGGAGAAGTGTTTATTTTGTTTTTAACTTCATGGCTCCAAAACTGCTCCAGAACATTGTCAATGCCAGGGGCTTGGGTAGACCTAGTCCCTCCTTCCTTTTTGTTCCAAACTGACACTAAACTACCATCGAAATTCCATAGCAGCCAGTTTCCTCTTCTTCTTCTTCTTCAACTGGCACCTCAACATCATGCAGCTGCTGAAAACCAATGAACACATTAATCCCTGTTTGTGCACCTTGGCCTTTTTCAGATGTGTTACTTTGGATAAGGATCTCTGGCCAAATAACAAACAACTGTACAGCAACATATGAATCCCCTCCCTTTGCATCTATTGCTGAATAATTTTTGTTGTTAGATTACAAGGGAAATGATACATTAGATTCAACAGCCATTTAATGACATCACTCTGATAGTGTTACCAGTTTTAGCTCATTACATTTCAAGTCATCATTATAGAAACTCCTTTCCTGTCACAACTAAATTGTTATTTTTATCTATACCACCTTCCACTGAAAGTCTTGAGGTGGTTTACAACAGTTTTAAGATTGGTTATGGGCTGAGCTACAAAAACTAGCAACATACTCCCATGCAAGTGCTTCAGCACATTGGACAACCACTGTGTTTGGGGCTGGTACATTCATGACAAGTTACAGTTTAAAGACTTTTTCCCCATAAATTAGTTTTGTGCTGTCTGAAGTATTTCCTTTTGTCCTGAATCTCCTACCAATCAGTTTCATTGGGGGACCTGTTTCCTGTATTATGTCATACAGTTTGGTCATGGCCACCAGCTTTGAAAAATGGTTAAACAAATTAATGGAGGAAAAGAAAGAGAATTGTCTATCCACTTTCTCTACACCATGCATAATTTTAGAAATCTTGTTCATGTTTCCCTTAAGTTGTCCTTTTTCCCAAAATGAAAAAGCCCCAAGCATTCTAACTTTTCTTTATAGAAGGGTTGTTCCAGTACTCTTGAATTTTTACTACTCTGGATAATTTAGTATCATCTGAAAATTTGGCCACCTCAGTGCTCACCCTAACTTCAGATCATTTGTGTAGAACTTAAAAACAACAACAACAACAATAGTCCCAATACAAATCCTTGGGGGATTTTACTTTTTACTTTCTTCCATTGTGAAAACTACCCTTTTATTCCTACTCTCTGCTTATTGTTCTTTCACTTTAATGACAATATATATTCTGATTCCATGTCTGTTAAGTTTACTCCAGAGTCTGTGATGAATGACTTAGTGAAAAGCTTTTTGAAAGTTTAAGTAAGCGGTGTGTACCAGATCACTCTATGAGCATGCTCAAAAAACTTTTTAACATTTGTGAACCTACCATTGCAGAACACATGCTGGCTCTTATTTAGCACCATTTTTTCTTTAATAATGCTTTTAACCGCTTTGCCTACCTGCTATTTGTATGAGCAAGTTGCTCCACATAGGATTCATCATGGTACGGTCAGCAGTATAGTATCTGCTTGGCATGCAGAAGGCCACAAACTCAATTCCCATTATCTCTACACAGGGATGGGAATGGTTAACCCCAAAGAGCTGCTGTCAGTAAGTGTACACATTACTGTTACACGTCACCCCAGTCTCTGAGAAGTGAGAGAATCCAGGGTTTCCAGGCACTTATCCATGTTCAGTTACCTTGGAACAGGGGCGGAGAAAGGGGTGCGGTAGGTGTGGTCTGCCCCGGGTGTCACCATTGATGAGGGGTGACAAAGTGCTGGGCGTCACTCACTGCGGGGCCTGCAGCTCGTCCAAGCCACACATCTCTCCCAGGAGAGACGTGGTGGCTTGGATGCACACAGGCTCCATGCTGCCCAAATGGTTGACCTGCTGCCTCTCCCCCAGCTGTAGGGCAGCTGAGTGGGAGGAAACAGGACATTATCTAGACTGACCACTACCAAACCTACAACATTACTGGCTAAGATGAACCAATGATTTTACTTGGTATAACCAATCATGCACAGTCATGGTGACACTTTATCAAGCAGCAATAATTTCTTCTTCTTCTTTGGTGATCACTTGTAGCTGAGTAAGATTGTCTTCCATGAATGTGGTCTTAACAATGTGTCCATAAGTGACTATGGAGGCCAATTCTGGATTCACACATCTTTCCACAGTGGGGACATAGGTTTCCAGGTGGGAGTTGATCATGGTGAGGACTTGCCAAACGTGCCTTTCTCTTGTCTTGTTTCTCCCTTTTGTCCTGAGTTTGTGCTTCTTCAAAGTCCACGATGCCTTTGGTCAAGGCTGTTCTCTAATTGGAGCACTTGCAGGCCAGTGTTTCCCAGTTATCGGTGTTTATACTACATTATTTTATATTTGCTTTGAGAGCGTCTTTAAACCTCTTTTGTTGTCCACCGCTTTCCATTCTTAAATTGGGAATAGAGTAGTTGCTTTGGAAGATGATAATCAGGCATGACCATTCCATTGAAGTTGATGTTGAATTACATAATCTCGGTGACTGCATGTTTATGGCTAGATCATATGAATAGTGCCTCTGCCTCTGCAAGAGCACCTAAATGGCTGCATTATTTTCTGATGTTTTTCTTGCCATGAGCCAATTTTCCCCATGTTACAGAGGCCCAACTGGCCTCTATTGGAAGTTGGACATTTAGTGTCACTGATCCCATGCTGTGGAACACTCTTCCAGCAGACATTTGGCAAACATCCTAGCTTTTGACTTTCAGGCTGACAGACTTATGCAGTTGCTTAAAATGTTATTGATTAGTCTGTCATTTTAAATGTTGTTCTGTACTGTTTTAAATAGTGTTTTGCATTTTATTGGCTACATATTGTGTACTGTCCCAATATTTTATGAGATGGTAGGATCTAAATACTTTTATTAATGAATGAATGAATGAATACATAATAGAATCATTGAGTGGAAAACTGGGGTAAAAATGGAATAAGTAAGAAATAAATTTAGGTAAACTACACCACTGACAAGCTCAGTAGTAGCTCTGCACGCTTCTGAGGTGCTTGTGTGGGGACTTATAACCTGTGTGTGTGTGTTGTCATGCTTTTAGAAAATTCTCTCTCATCCCTTCTGACTCAGACTCTGTGTGTTGCTTATAAAAGGACAGGAATAAATAAATAGAGATCATATCAACCTTTTAGCCTGGGTAGTTTTCAGCTACTAGCAAGTGCCTATTTAATGCAGTCAGGAGAGGACAATAGACAATATATAAAGCAATGTTATACATTGGATTGAAGTTTGGAATTGAAGACAAAAATAAATATCTGTTCAATTTTTAGATTGTTTCCTGAATCGATTTAAGAACATGAAAGGGGAAATGTAACATGGTCAATTGCACGTAAACAGAGATATTCTTATTCCTGCTAAATGCAGATAGTGGAAATAGGGCTTTCTATGCATGCATATTGGTACACGTTAAACTTGCATGCAGTTGGGAACCCTGCACAATGGGATTAAATATGAAGAATCTGTGCACTTTCCACTGTACACACATACAAATGCAGTTCTTGCTTTAATACAGAGGCAGCTAGCCTGATCCTATGCATGTGTTTTGTATAGCTGTGAAGCCAAGCATATCAAGGGGCTATAGTGTTGGGTTTTTTGTTTGTTTGTTTGTTTACTGCAATGGATATTCCTTTAATTAATACAGAATTGGACAGAAATTCAGCAAAAATAGATTTCTACTTGTATGAAGTTCTGACTGCTGAATCTTTGCCTGTTGGCTGGTTGTTAAAAGTAGTCAGAAAACAGTTACAGTCCTACATTTGCACCTTCTTCCCAGATCGAACTGTTCAGAGCTCAAACTAGATAGTAACATTCATCAGCTTTCTTTTCTTGAGAAATGATGCCATCATGTGGCCATTTTTATGTACACATTAAAAAAAACAGGTGTTTTGAATTTTCCTTTAGCTAACTTTATTGCTTATTATCCATCAACAGATTAACTACCACGTAAAATAAACAGTATCTTAATTCATTGAATGTGTTACTTGAAAGAATATTAGATTAAGGAATTGATTTTAACACAGATAAATAATCTCTTTGGAATTGTTAATGGCTTATTGACAATAGTGCAATAAGATCTGAAATCATTTTACAAAGAAGAGTTCTGATTAAGTTTCTTTTCAAAACTGACACTGTTAATCTTCTAACTGAGCTCTAGCATTTTTTAATAATCAGATTTTACTTTTCCTGCATATTTTAAAGCTACCTAACAGTATTTTGGCATATGAAAATTTCTGAATTCTCTTTGGTTATTGGGGTTTAGTCTAAGAATTAGTCAGAATTTTACTAGAATTATACTACTTATTTTGCAACTGTATGCATGCTTTAAATATAAGCATAGCCCATTATGGAAATAAGTTAAGTTTAAGTCAGGAACTCAAATCCAATTAACTGAAATCTAGTATTCCATCTGAATCTACAGCCTTAGTCACCCTTGTAAATCATAATTACTAGGCTCTGTGCAGCTCCAAGTAACATTTCATGCACACTCAAACACTACAATTAACTGTTCCACCATTCAGAATTCAGTACCTTCCTCTTCTTTTAATGTGGTTTTGTTAGCATAAAGGATCTGACATAATCTGATGTTTCATTCCAAACAGAATGGTACATGCATATTCCTGACTATTAGTAAGTTTTAAAGGAATAACAAAAACATTTTCCAGACCCTTGCCTACAGAATAAAATCCCCTTGTCAACCCCTGTCAGCATTCTGAAAGTATGACACATGTGCACAATCTGTGTTATATCACCCCTCCCTCCAGGCTATATGACCATTCATTGCTTGCTCGGGTAAGAATAGCCTTTGCATTTTCACACCCTTTCATTTGTGTGCCACTTCTGAATCAACCTGCTTTCACAAAAAGGAACAAACTCTTATACAGTAGTTTCTCAAGCAGAGTCCATTGGGATTTCTATGTTGATATTCACTGGGCAAAAGAGGGTCAGTTAACAAAGGCTGCTTCAATTCACAGAAACATTTCCCACTGTATTAACTTTAAAGAAAGTGGCAGGTCTGGGAACAGAATGAGACAGGAGTCCTTTCTTCTTCTTTGTTCTTAATATTCTATGCAGTGATAATTAGGTGAGTAAGTGAATTGATTTGTATATTTATCAGTTAAAGAATATTTCAGATGTATGGATTATTTATTTGGATGCCATTTTTAAATGTTCGTTCTTAGTAGCCTGCGAGGCACTTCTTTACCTTTGTTTTGTAAAAGTGTATTTTCATTCCACCCACTTCCTGATACTGAAATTGGTGAATAATGAAGTATTTGATTTAGTACATGTCAAAAGTAAGGCCACTCTGAGATAGGTTTAAGCCCAAATGGCTTGAAGGCCCCTGCTTATCATTGAACTGGGCTATTTAAGCCTATTTTTCAGACTTGTTTTTGACAAGATGGCTTTTACCAGTCATTTTCAGATGGCAATCCTTTCTTCTGAATCTACCACACCTGGTGAGACATTAGATTCATGTCATCATGTATATTTCTCATGTACTGGAGAATGATTTCTTAAACAATTCTCTATGACATGGTAGATTTCAGCTGATGATGGTACAGTTGGAAGCAATTGCCACTATGCAACAGTAATGAATGGAAGCCAGCTGTTTTGCTATACCAAAAGTGGTTGCAAAATCTTGTCTTCCTTTAGGAACCTCTTTTCTTCAGGGGGTGAGTTTCTTAGGCTTATTTTTTCTCTCCATCAGTCTTGCTTTTCTTTACTATTTACAAATTAATCCATTTTCCTCCTCTTTTTCCTCTTTTGAGAGGGCAATTGGGGTGGAGACATGGTATTAACCCCTGTCCTTTGCAAACATGGATTCAAACCCTCACTGCTGGAAGCAAAGTTGCTTAGGGTAGCAGCTTGAAATGGGCAAGGAAGAGTTTAAATATCCTCTCCCTTCTCCGCTCTGCCCCTCTGAAGTGGATTTTATTCTTTGAAGGAAATAATGTTGAGGGTTTAATGGGCATATTTGAGTTTCGGATGTAGTTAGCCCACAAAACCCTATATTTCAGAAGTTGTGAGTTGCATACATACTATCGTCTGCTTCTGGTTATGAATATATTGAACATATCTAGGGACTTGGGAGAAGGTGTTTGCTTTACACATAGAAAATTTGCTTATGAAACAAAAGTGGGTGGGGTTTTAAATTCTCTAGACCTCTTATTCCAGAACAATTTTGCCTTTCACACTTAACGTTTTAATTGCAGGTTCTGAATAAAGGTGCATTCAGAAAGGGCACAGTAATCAAATGCAACTGTAGTTCTTATCCCGGCAGGCAATGAATGGAAGTGGGTGGAAATTAGCATAGGTTATGTTGAAAACACTGGGGTAACACTGATGAACTAAAAACAATTGCTACATGAAGTGTGAAGTGGCTCCCAGACTTAAAGCAATTGTAACATTTCCAATGAGGTCCTGGTGGTTCTCGATAGTGTAGCCCACTTGGCGGCAGCAGCAGTGAGACACTGTGAGGATTCAGAGGTTTTCTGCAGAGCCGGTTCTACTGTTGCCCAACAGCCTCATGTGGCAGATGCTGGAGTGGGGGTGGGAGGAGAGAAAGTGTTTGAGAGCAGAGCTAGTCTGCTCCCCTTAGGGAGAGTGGAAGATGTTGTTGTTTTACCTGTGTGGAAATCAGATTCAGCTGCCATTCCAGCC
Source organism: Lacerta agilis (assembly GCF_009819535.1). Lineage (NCBI taxonomy): Eukaryota > Metazoa > Chordata > Lepidosauria > Squamata > Lacertidae > Lacerta > Lacerta agilis. The sequence continues at coordinate 30,357,641 of NC_046315.1, forward strand.
AGTTTCTGTCCAAGTCATGGGAGGGCACCATCTTGTCCTAGGCTTTGGGGAAGCCCTCAGTTTTGGTCTCTTAATTTGAGGCTGGCCTGGCCAACAGCTGTGTCGTTAGATGCCCATCCCTTTCCCTGGCAGTTAAGTACATTTTTTCCCACCTCCTCACAGATGATAATGTGGGTGCCAGCTTAATCATAATGGGTTTCAGGCACAGCAGTTGCATACAGTAGCATTTGCCAACCAGGTGCCCTCCAGATGTTTCATCTGGACTACAGCTCCCATCAGTCCCAGCATCATATTTGACAGGCTCCATCAGGCCTCTTTGCTCACTCCATCAGCTCTGGTGTGAAGGCCATCAGACACCTCCTGTGCCTGAATTGTAACAGCTGGTCATTATAGGAGCAACTGTTTAAGAATTGGTGCCCAAGTTTTGGTTTTGATTTTCCTGCTCGCTCCCTGTCCCTTTTCCCTTGGATGCTGTGAGTTTGTTTATGGTAAGCCTGAAGGTAGGGGCTGCCTTGTTTGTTGCTTTGCCTGAAGAGTGAGATCCAAGTGTAGTAAAAAAAAATAAAAAAATAAACACAAACCTATAACCAATGTCTTAAACAATATTGCTAGATTTTCTCCCAGACATAGTGGAGCTGTAATTCCATTGGCATAAGGCCACCAGAAGCGTTCATTTATCAATAATTAAACTGCTATGTTTCTACTGTGAGAAAGTTAAACAAACCATTACTTAGGTTGGCATTAAAATTGGTTTCAGTACTGGTAGATAGTAAATATTTTGATCTGTACATCCACAACTAAATATAGTTAGGCAGACACTTCTTACTTCGTCTTCCATATGTGTTTAAAGGGGAATGTGTAGGAACATATATGTTCTCCTGTCTGTATTTCTGAAGGCACTTGGAAAGAACACTCTTCATTATTGGGAAGGCTAAATGGTTGGCATGATTTCTAATTAAGGAGGCTACGCACACCTCAAATCTTAGTGAACTTCTAATTTTGGCATAAGCTTCCTAATATTTTTTAAAGCTGAGCAAGAAAATTCTGAACTGAAGTTTTCCCAGACCAAAGAATTTCAACATTGCACAATGGGGGAGGTGGAACATGCCCGTATCAGCATCTCATCTGCCTTTCTATTGTGCCTTTTCCATTACTGCAGGTAACATTAGTTGCAAGGGGATGACAGAGCGCATTCATAGCATCAATCTCCACAACTTCAGCAATTCTGTGCTCGAGACCCTCAACGAGCAACGCAACCGTGGCCACTTCTGTGATGTGACGGTCCGCATCCACGGGAGCATGCTGCGCGCCCACCGTTGTGTGCTGGCGGCCGGCAGTCCCTTCTTCCAGGACAAGCTGCTACTGGGCTACAGCGACATTGAAATTCCTTCTGTGGTGTCAGTCCAGTCAGTACAAAAGCTCATTGACTTCATGTACAGCGGGGTGCTACGGGTCTCACAGTCAGAGGCCTTGCAGATCCTCACAGCAGCCAGCATCCTTCAGATCAAGACTGTGATTGACGAGTGCACCCGGATTGTGTCACAGAATGTGGGCGACATCTATCCAGTGATCCAGGATTCTGCCCAGGAGACACCGCGAGGAACTCCTGAGTCAGCCACTTCAGGACAGAGCAGTGATACAGAGTCCGGCTATCTGCAAAGTCACTCACAGCACAGTGTAGACAGGATCTATTCAGCATTGTATGCCTGTTCTATGCAGAATGGTAGCGGAGAGCGTTCATTCTACAGTGGAGCAGTGGTCAGCCACCATGAAACAGCGCTGGGACTTTCCAGAGACCATCGTATAGAAGACCCAAGCTGGATTACACGGATCCATGAACGCTCACAGCAGATGGAGCGGTATCTCTCCACTACTCCAGAAACTACACACTGCCGGAAGCAACCACGTCCAGTTCGGATCCAGACCCTCATGGGCAATATTCACATCAAGCAAGAGATGGAGGATGACTATGACTACTATGGACAGCAGAGGGTACAGATCCTAGAGCGAAATGAATCTGAAGAATGCACTGAGGATACTGATCAAGCAGAAGGCACTGAGAGCGAGCCCAAGGGGGAAAGCTTTGACTCAGGAGTCAGTTCCTCTATTGGCACTGAGCCTGATTCTGTTGAGCAGCAATTCATAACTGGTCTAAGCCGAGAAGGTCAGCAAGACCCTCCTCAAGCAGAACAAAATGATGCTTCTGCTGAAGGCATTCAGCAGCAGCACATAGATGCCAACTCTTCCTCACCGGAGAGAGGCAATGACATTGAAAGGGACAGCACACTGCTCACTGTAAGCAACAGTACTGAAAAGGGGACTTTGCAGCCTTCTATCACTACAACTGTTGCCCAAACATTGCCAAGCACCCAGCTCTACTTACGCCAGACAGAAACCCTCACCAGCAATCTGAGGATGCCGCTGACTCTGACCAGCAACACACAAGTCATTGGCACAGCTGGCAATACCTACCTGCCTGCACTGTTTACTACACAGTCTGCTGGCAGTGGTCCTAAGCCTTTCCTCTTCAGCCTGCCCCAACCCTTAGGCCAACAGACACAGTTTGTGACAGTCTCCCAGCCTGGTCTGTCAACTTTTACTGCTCAACTGCCAGCCCCACAGCCCCTGGCTCCTTCTGCAGGCCACAGCACAGCAGGTGGGCAGGGTGAAAAAAAGCCTTATGAGTGCACCCTCTGCAACAAGACTTTCACCGCCAAACAGAATTATGTCAAGCACATGTTTGTACATACAGGTAAGTGTGTGGCTCTTATTTGTGAGGCTGTAGGCTCAGTGAGGGAAAACATTTATAAATATGCCATCGGTTAGAAGATATATTTTTCTATTTAGCACCCTCATGTTGCATTTAAATAATAATAGGTCATATGATGCTGAAAGAATTCATAATTGTCTCTTTCAACATCTTATTCTCATATATTGTAAAAGCACACCAGTTTGTTCTCAGACAAGTGGAGAAAAAAAATTCTGATAAATCTTCTGAAACGATATAGAAAGAGAATGAAAGAACATTAAAAAGTCAGATAAAATAAGGAAATGAACAGGAAAGTAGGAAATCTAATGGGATGGAAGAATGGGGCAGCTTCAGAGCTGCAAAGCTGAAGACTGCTGGTTGCCCACCTATGCAATACAGCAGCACATCATCTTGAGAACAAATGAAAATTAAATGCTAGAACCAGTAAAGTTTTGTATCATAAGCAAGTTTTATGGCTGTAAATATCTTTGAGAATTATTCTAAAAACCCTAAATGTAGGATCTTTCATGCCAAAAACTGGTTTCATCATGAATCCTGGATAAAAAATAAATCCCAAAATATACATTTCCCAATCTTTGAGAAGTGGGCACTAACCTATGAAAAAGCAGGCCACCAAACATTGTTAGTTTTTAAGGTGATACGGGACTCCTGCTCCTTATACTTTCTTTATTTTGTAATTTAATTTCTTGGCCAGGAAATTAATATAGTCACTTACCTGGTAAAAGTTCATTGTTGAAAGCTACAAAGTGAAAAATGTAACTTCCAGTGTAAACACACTTTTAAAAGTGTCTCCTTAACCTGTAAAGAGATGCAAGATAGTCCATTTGGTTGGGAAGATAAATGATACCAAAGAGAGTTATAGCACGGTGCGGGGGGGCGGGCGGTATACTATATTAGGAAACTGTGCCACACCTCACCAACTGTCACTTCTAACATATATGTCTCATACTTCACTATGGGTGCAGCTACAGCAAAGGCATGATCCCCTAATTCCTTTTTTGATGTCTTGCTATAAAGTAGCTACCAGTTGCTGCTGTGTGCTACACAGAGTGGGTTGAACCTTTAGCCAGATGTTAACTTTGAAATGTATTAACCACTGCTTTTTCTGGGGGGGACGCAGGGGTACACATACCCCTAAGCATTTTGTGCATTTAAGTTTGGCCTCATTGAGGGGGCAGTATTTCAATATGAGTAGGAAAATGAGAGTACCCCCTAAACATTTTTTAAGAAAAAAAAAACACTGACATTAACAGAGAGGTTTTGTATGTTTTGAATAATATATTTCCCTTTATTGACATGATTTTAAAATGTTTTAACTGATATTCAAAATTGCTAGCTAGCTAAATACAGTAAACAGTAATCCAGTGAAGCAAAACTCCCTGGCCTGTATGTCCTATGTTGAAATATAGCGTGCTCTAAGAAGGTTATCTAACCCTGCTAAACATTAGTATCCATGGCATAACAAAACCAACAATTCTTGTAGACTGAAATAATGCTGACAAAAGAAAGCCAAGGAACCATCACTCTGTTCTTCATTTTGGCCAAGTTACTTTATATTTGTGATCATTTTCTGTTGTTTGAGAAAATGAGTTATCACCTTCAATTGAAGTATGAGAGAGAAAATATCACACACAATAAAAGTAGATACTGATTTCCAAGAAAGCTCTCCTCCCTAACCATTGTTCTATAATTATAACAAAAAGAATTACCAGTAGCTAATTCATTAGAGACCTTATTCAGTGTTAATTTTTTTTTCCTCCCCGGTTCTCTCTCTTTCTCCCCATTTTTTTCTCTCCCTTATGCCATTATGCAGGTGAGAAGCCACACCAATGCAGCATTTGTTGGCGATCCTTCTCCCTAAAGGATTACCTAATCAAACACATGGTGACTCACACCGGCGTCAGAGCCTACCAATGCAGCATCTGTAACAAGCGTTTTACCCAGAAGAGCTCCCTAAATGTGCACATGCGGCTCCACCGTGGGGAGAAATCCTATGAATGCTACATCTGCAAGAAAAAATTCTCACACAAGACCCTGCTCGAAAGACACGTGGCTCTGCATAGTGCCACAAATGGAACACCTAGCACAACGGGCACTGGTGCAAGGGCTCTTCCCACTGGAGTGATGGCCTGCGCAGAGGGAACCACATATGTCTGCTCCGTCTGTCCTGCTAAGTTTGACCAAATTGAGCATTTCAATGACCACATGAGGATGCATGTTTCAGATGGATAAGTAAAATCTATTCTGTTATGAACAACAACAAAGCCCAACCAGAGAAACAACAACAAAAAGCTATGGCACTAGAATTTAATAATTTTTTTTTTCATTTTTACTTTTTTGTTTGTTTATTTTCATTTCATTTTTGTACTACATGAAGAACTGTTTTTTGCCTGCTGGTACATTACATTTCTGGAAGCTGGGTGAATAGTAATTAGCTCAGCCTTCCTTTGATGGTGGCCTTAAGGCCAGATAGTGCTTCAAGAGATCTACTGGTTGGATCTCTAGCTACTGGCCTCTAAATACAACCCTTCTTTACTACAAAAAAAAACTTTTAAAAAAAAAATCTTTGTCACTTGTGAAGAGCACTACACACACACAAAAACCCAACAACTAGAGGAGAAATATGCTATGAAATCTACAAGGCCTACTGTCGTAAGTACACCGCTTACAGTGTTTCAATGGACAGATTCACAATTCTGACCGCTTTGGACTTCACAGTATCCAGTTAAAACTGTGGAATAGAACCATATGGTTGAGCAGCAACCACAGAAAATGGGCCCTATTGGATTCCACCATTAGTCTTGCTATCTTAAAAAAGGGCTGTGGAGAAGGGCAAGGGAGTTTGGGTTGGATGGTGTGGAGTCCCTGCAGGATGGGGAAGGAGAATAATAGGTTCCTCTTGTGGGTTCTGTTCCATTCCACACATTCTGATTCATGATTCCCAACTTCTTTCCTCCCCACTAACATCAACATCATATTTCATCAAAAGCTAGGAACAATGAAGTAAGAATTGAGGTGAGCAAAGCTGGCTTTTTATGTAATTTATTCAGTGTCTTTGCTGAGCCATGGGCCTCAGCACAATCAACGGGACTTTTGCAAATATCAAAGAGAAACAGCAAAAGGAAAAGATTTCAATATTTTTCCCCCACCTAGTGTTCTAGATACATGAAAAGGATTAGCTCCCACAATCTTTGGGGGTAGGTTTGTTTTTTTGTTTTTTTAAAGGCTGCATCAAGATTTATTCTTGTGGAAGAAAGTGACGTAGAAAGTGGGTGGGAAGTAACTAAAAAAAAGTTCTCAAGATTTTTTTTAATTCAAAATTTTATAGAGGGACAGATGTGGTGTTTACCAGATAGAGTGCTGATTTTTTAAAAAATATATTTACCACAGTATTTGTGTAAAAAAACAAAAAAAACAAAAGTGTAACCTTGTTAAAAGTAATTTTTGTTTTCTCTTTTGTTTTGCATACACTGCCACTAATATCTGCTCAGTTACATAACTGAATATATATATGTATGGTGCGCACATGTATGAATATTTCATATGTGCGCACACATATATATCTATATCTATATATATATATCATTGTAGATAAAGACTGTTCAGATTAGGAATCCTACTTCCAATTAGCAAGAGGGGAAAAGAGAACGAGGTGATCCTGATGTCTTGTTTCAACAAAAGATAACGTATCAACCTTTTTCTGTTATTTTTCTCTGTGCTTTTTAGTAGTTTGAAAATAGCAGTCTGGGAGTAAAGTGATATTATATGTGATTTTCCCCTCCCATCATATTCTGCCCACCTTGTAGTGTCACTTGAAAAGCTGTTCTGAATTTGAAGTTTTGGTTTTATTTGGCTTTTAATTGATTTTCATCTAAGGTTCTGATGAAAGGAAATTGGTTTTCAGAAGCAAGATTTTTACACTATTTATCCAGCCTTTGGAATGGGAGTATTTGTTTTGCTCATAAGTCCTGAAGTCCCTAGGTGGGCAAAGTATGAAGATTGTTCTAACACATCCTGTTATTCTGTCTTTAATCTTCCATAAATGAGAAATGGATCCAGTCTCTTTAGTTACTAAGATACCATGATTGTTCTTTTTCTTTACAAATACAGCTCATCTTCGTTATTTTTCATCTGCAAAGATATTATAGCTTAGAGCCACACCTTTCTGTACCTATCCAAAGTGGCACAAGGCAGGCAGGATATACATTAGAAATTCATTTCATTTCGTTTTATTAGTGTTGCAAGGTGTGTCCCCTAAGTTTTAGCATCTTCCTAGAAGAGTTTTTGAGAATTTATTACCCAATGTTGACTGACATGCTTTTAGTGCCTAGTTGAATTGGACCAATGTCTGACAAATCTCGTAAGCATTTCTCCTGTGCGGTAATTTCTAGTCCAAGCAAAGTACCGGTACAATAATATGTAAAAGAAGAGACAAAGAGGAAATACTTAGATAGATTTTAAATGTATCCCTTTCTCAACCAAATTTGCTGAGACTATTCCTAAGCATGCTTATGTGGAAATAAGTTCCATGGAAATCAGTGGGACCTACTCCACATAACAGAATTACAGTGACAGAATTACTAACGTCTGTGGACTTTATGAGACACTCCTCCATGCTAGACAGCTTTATTCTTATTTATTTAATACTTAAATCTTCACTATTCCTTAGGGTGCAAACGTCTGTTTTACTGCCTGTAATCTATCTGGGGTGAAATGGCATAGTTAGGGGATATTGTCAGATTTCTAGGTAGCCACAGTTTGTATATGATTGTTTTAAGATCCTAACCAGTTACAATGAGACAGCCTATCACGTATGATAAATATTACAATATCACAACAATATTTTCAAAGATGACATTGTTTCAACATTAACTTTTTTAAAAAAAAAAGATTATTGGCACAAGTGAAAGGATATATACCGTTCTCATAAATTATTTAAGCAATTTACATGCTGCCCCTGTCACCAGTCAATAAATGCACGGCATCCCAATTCTAAACAAACTGAAGGGAAGAAAGTCCCTGTGTAGGAACTTTATCCCCACTGGGCTCTGAACTGAGGAAAATGTGTTTAAGATTGAGATTAGAAATGTTGACTCCCATTGTAGTAATTCACAAACTAAAGGCAAAAAATAGCTGCATCAGAATGAAAAGAGAAAGATCAGAAAGTGCACAAAAGTATATGACAGTGTCTTTTGGAAGAACATTATCTTCACTGAGTACAAAGATAATGTTCTTTAATTCACTTTAAGCAGTATCTCAAATTTCTTCACATGAGGAGAAAAGGTAGTTGTCAATAAGAGGGGGGAAAGAATACCAATAAATGCCCTAATAATAAATTTGATTGAGTTGTCAAAAGAGGGACAAGTATTTGGAAAAGTGATGGGGAAGCAGTTTAGAATCAGTATTTTTGATATTCAGTGTCCCCCTAATGTACTATCTCCACATTGAAAATGCGTATTAAAATATCAATATATAGTAATCTGATGCTCAATCGCAAATAAAAACGCCCATCAGAAATTACAACATGGTTCAGACATTTACTAGGCAAGAATAGGCTTTGATTGGAGGAAGAGTAATTCAACACCACTGCCAACACAACTGAAATAATATATATTGTGTATGCTCCATGCAGACTTTTATGTGCAGCTGATTCATTAATGTGATTTTACCAGTCTCCTGTTCTAGCAACGGAGTGCCTGAATCACATGTTTCTTCCAGTGAATGGTGCGGAACAGAGACACTTGCACCACTTCACCCCATGAAAGCTGTTACTACCTGTAAATATCTGAATTAGGTAAATTAGATTTATGAAATTTAAATTGAGTGACAAGCTATCTAAATACAGATTTGATTTGTTAAGGAGCAATTCTAGAACTTGAATTATTTCCAGAGATTCAAGTTATGTTCCTGTGTCTATAGTTTTGTACATTTAGCTACACACAATGCCTAAAAAGATTTAGATTTGAATTAAGTTTTGTTACTGCCTTCTGGATTTACACAACATCTCTTTTGAAAAACTAAAGTAATACAAAAAGGGTATTAAATTAGATGGTACCTATGCATGGGTACAAGCATAGTTTAGAGAGATGCAGTCCAAAAGCTTTCTAGGGCTGTTGTGTGGATACAGAGCTCCACTCATATGTAGAGCGCACCCAGGTACTGAAGATAATGGAGTGTCACCAAAGCTGTCTGCCCTTACTGGAACCAATGATTCAGACCACTCTTGCAGTTAAATTTATTTCTACATAGGCAGTTTAAGCCGCAAGGATTACTGTTAAAGAAACTAAAATTCAAAATTATATGTTTTTAATATTTTCCCTTGTAGCATATATAAACATACAAGATCCATGTTATAGTCCCAATCTAACAGAGTGGTGTTGTTGTTCAGTCATTCAGTTGTGTCCAACTTTTTGTGACCCCATGGTCACGGCTATCTTAAGCACACCTAGTTTTGTTAGATTACAGCTCCTTGATTTTTAAAAAAAAATTCAATATAATTGGCAGTATACAAAAATTCCATATAGTTGTTTTCTACCTTTTCCGAATCCTAGTTATTTCTTTACTTTACAAACTTTATTGCCAAAGGTCACCACAATCCAAAAGTCCTAATAATTTCATGGTTCCAGTGTTTGTTTTGGCACTGAATTAATTCTATAAGAAAATTCATGTTGTATTTATTATGTTTTAAATATATTTGCACTGAACTTAACTGAACTTCCATGTATTTAATTACTAAAGGGCTCAATAACAGCACTAAAATAATCTTCCTTTTTATATTGTTTAAAATATTGTCACTGAAAGCTTTGGATATATGGAGAATAGAAAACCCAGTTCGAGCCTTGTTTCTTTGCTGAGAAATGGGGAAAACCCTGGTTTGCATATAAGGTAAATGATGCTATTATTCTCTGGCCACAGGAGTTATTTCACATACTGCTGCCCATTTCATGCCAGGTGGTGTTCAGGTTATAGAGAATGGACAATTTAAAATTATGTCCTCACAGAACATAACAGTGCAAGCCTAACCATGTCAACTCAGAAGTCCTATTGAGTTCAATGGGGCTTACTCCCAGGTAAGTGGGAGTAGGATTGGCACCTTAGTGCTTTATTGCATATTACAGTGTACTATATGGGAAAAGAGGATTACTTGCATTCCTGCTTTTTGCTACATGTTTTCTTGTCTGAAAACATGCTTGTTCTCTTTTCAGGCTGGGTAACATGTTGTACAGGTGCATTGCTCTCTGTCTCATTTTAGCTCTAGGTAAATTTAATGGCAAATGTAAGGAGGCCAAACAAATTACAAGCTGAATACAAACACTGATGGCTTTTGTTCTGCTTATAATCAGATTGGAAATTCTGAACTGTGGTTCCCAAGTCCAAGCTTTTGATATTTCTAGTTAGCATGCCAGTATCATAGGTGGTTCCCTGGGCCACTGATGGTGGCATGATGTTACAGTCACTTTAGTGCACAGGGCAAGGAGCCAAAAGCTGTTTGGCAGTGATTGTAGGTAGCAAGTGAATTGAACTTAAACTGGATTTGGCATTTGGTATCTGAAAACGGATCAATTTAGGAACACCATTTGTATGGCTTTTTAAAGAGGACACTGTCATTTACTTTTGATGCAAAAATTATCATTTCACAAAAACATTTTAGAAAGCATAAAGTTTAGATTAGGTATCAAAATAGCATTTAAAATTTCACAAGCAGTGCTGTTTACCCAAGAACTGGACCTGTCCTGACAAAAACTATAAAAGAAAATGTTTGGGGGTGTCCCCCCCCCATTTTCACACTAGTTCCCTACACCAATTATAGGAAGTGGCAATGGCAGTAAAGGAAGATAAGTAATACGAACATATCTGAAGAGAAAAGAAGATGTAATTAGCTAAATCAGAAATAAGTTCTACAACATAAATTAAAAGCTTGTTTTTTTCAATTCTGTCATAACGTCACAGATATTAAATTATTCACAGAAGTAGTGTACTTGTCACGGGGGTTGCGGAATAAAAGTTACCCATAAAAACAAGGGCCATTTTTGCATCTACTAGAACACTTTTGATAATACAGGAGGACAGCAGACAAGAGTAGTAACCGGCCACCACCTTCAGAACATAAAGCAAACTCCTGTTTTGAGTGACTATAGTTAAGTTTTTGTTCTCGCTGTTTTTGTTCTCTTTCCCACATCCAATGAAAGGAATCTGTATTTAAGTTTAAAAGCTCTCCTGAAGCTCCCAGTTTCCCTTCAAGAAAAAGTTTTAGCTTCTAACATCACCTGTATGCCATTTCCTGCTTCATATCAGGTCTGACTCTTTCCCTCTTGAGTGGCTGTGGTTGTGCATGGTCTCCGGCAGAGAACAGCCTTTCCTATAACCTACAACCCAATACCAGAGATTGAAACTGGGACCTTCTGCATGCAAAGCATGTGCTCTACCACTGAGCTATGGCTCCTCTCTTGTGTCTGGTTCTTGCAATGGCACCTTTATGAAATAGCCGGATAGGAAAGTTGGGGAGGGGGGGATATTTTGAGAAAGAGGGAGCCGAGGAGCACTGCAGTATATGCTATCCATTAAATGAGTATTTATCCCAACTCCGTCTATTGATGGGAGTCTTAACCTTTGCTTTGTAAGGTTGTCCTAAAATACTTGTACTGTAATAAAATACCCAAGATGTTAGTGAGATTAAACATAATATTATTTGGGAAGCAATTATATTGCAGCCTTATGTAGGATTGCTGCCTTAAAACAGACAAAATCTTTAAAGAGGGAGTGTGTTATTTTTTTATACCTATGTTGAATATATATTATTTTAAAATGTTCATTCATTTGTATGAAATGCTGCACATTTTGTTTTAAAACTGTGTGATAGTATGTGGGACAGCAAGGGTTATCTGTGAAGAGGCCACCAGCTGGAAAGTATTAGTGCTACTATTAAAGTAGCTGCTATCTATTTGCACTGCACTGTGCCTGTTGGATGTCAGTCAACTAACTTAAACAGTAAGTTAAACAATTCAGTTGTCTTGGTATTATCTTTATTTTAATTTTGCAATCTAAATCCCTAGTTTGGTCATATGTTGTTTATCAGTTGCTTTATCTGAATGTAGGCTTCACAATGCGAGCAAAAGACTAATGGTCAAATTAGACATGCCAGTGTCATGTCTGCATATGTTATCATATATCTCTCCAATCACATAGAAAGCGGATGAAGAGGGACCAATATAAAGGGGCATGTAGCTAAGGAGCCCCACAGCCCCCCTCAGGACAGGTCTGTTTTTAGTAACACAGATCTGCCAAATTAGTTCGTTTGGCCCTAACTATCATTTGCAATAGATTTGAAGAGAATAGTCCATTTTCCTACTTTTGCATTATTTTTACTTATGATCTGGAACAAGTATTGTACATTTTAGCACATTTCTTTTTTGCAATAGAAACTTTGCAACAGAAATATAATCCTAGAACACTACATTAAAAAAAAATACTGGTCTCCATTATTTAAAAAAGGGCCAAAGCTTGCCTTTAGTTCACATTATTAGAATTATACTATGTTGAAAGCAAAGTGTTACCAGTGACAGAATTTGGTTTGCTATCTTTTTGCTAATTATTGCAAAAAGATCTGTATAGCCATGCAATTGCACCATGGTAATAATTAGACATTGCAGCAAATTACAGATTATCCTTAAATTTGGGTGAAACAATGAAGCAACTAGTCTTGCATACAGCCTCCATTGCTGCTGGTACTATTGTAACTGAGTTATGCAATGTAGGAGAAGAATGGTGATAGTTTTCGGCCTCTTATGTGGTTAGTGAATTGATGATTTGCACCTAAACCAGTATTGCAAGAGTGCTTTCCCAGAGGGCTCATAATTTACCAGCTACTAACAAAACAAGTATAGCACTTTGAATACTGTACAATTATCCTACTCTGTTCTTTAGTCAGGTGTATATCAGAATACTACTTCTAAGAAAGGGGTGGGGCAGGTTCATAAGAAGTACATGCTATTTATATCATCATTTTCTTTTCTAATGTTATTTCCACTATCTCTTAAGATACAGCATTATACAGTGTTTGACAGAAAACTGTGATCTTCATGAATAATTATAGCAGATGTGTATTTTGTTGAAACTTGACATGCTTTCCCCAATTCTATTTTATAAACTGACTGGTCTTCATTACGTAATTTATAACTGAGTAAGACCCTTTGTTTTTAAAGGGGCACATTGATTACAATCTTGATTATGTAGAATCACTTCAGTTGTAAAACGCTTGTGACCATGAAACCACACCTTTAAACTGTTACCCTGCCTACCACCTCCTCCTCTGGCTGTTACAAAAGAAAGTGATCTGCAGAAGTGTGATCCTTTTGCTTTGCACAGAGGACTTTCCAGGGGTCTTCTAAACAAAATCACCATTCTTCCCTCTCTTGCATCGCTTATAAGGATAAGGAAGGTGATGATGCTTTCCTTTGTGTTGTGTTATGCTCCTGGGAAGTACAGTAAAAAGATACCTGCTGTCCCCCTTCTGTTGCCTTGAAACATAAGGCAGATAACATTTTGGAGCACTTTCTACACCTTGTCTCTTACCAGAGAAGGAAGAGAAGCAGCAGTGGCAGGCAGGTGCACAGGCTGGCAAACTGAACTGTGAGAACTTGTGCTTAGGTCCTCCACAAGCAGAAGCAGCACTTGTGGTATGATAATGACATACACACAGACACACTTCTAGCTGGCTTGGTACCCTCTGGCCTCCTTTCATATTCATATGAGGTGCTAATTGCTGCAGCCATTAAAGGGAGTCTTAAGTCAATGAGCTGGAAGTGTGTCAGAAGCAGCAGGTCCCACCATTTCTGCCTAGAGATGCAGCCAGGTAGTCCAACAAATCAACTACTTGCTGCCTTATCCTATGCTTTCTACTAGGGAAGAAATGCCACTAAGGCCAATGGAGCTTATTCCAAGTGATTGTGCATAATACTGTAGCACTGACTTGGCAGAAAACCTGTTGAACTTAGTGGCACTTTCCCTCTACCCCATTGGGTTGTTAGTTATTCTGGCTGCGGGAAAGCAGTTCACAGTTCGTGCCATCCTCAATCTAGACATGTTGTCTCCCGCCACAAGGCTCGCTTTCCTTCTCTAACTCTATAGCCAATAAAGAATAATCTTTGTTTGGTAGCAGCACTTCAAGTATTACACAAAAAAGGGGGTGAGAGTTGAAATGGGGTACAATGTGCTTAGAAGTCCAAAGAGATGTGGTACAGCTGGAGTAGATCGCGCTCCACAAATTCTGAATTACCAGCCAGAGCATTGACTGTAGGCATCTAGCAACTCCATGCTGCATTATAGATACATAGATATTAACACCTTTGTGTACCTTTTACAGCAATCAATCCATTTCTATAGGATAAATGCATACATGTTGTTTGCCCACATAAGTTCTAGGTAAATTCTAAGAATTGGCATTAGATTTTGCCTATTATACAGTCATGTGTTAACTTGCTTGTACTGTACTGTTCACATAACTCATGTGGAGAGTGCCCAATGCAACATTATATTACTTTCTTCTACAATCTGGTAATATCAGAAGAGCTAGGTCAAAAGCCAGTAAGGGACTTCAAGCACAGAATTAGAATGATATTTCAGGGTCACCTTCAACAAAAATGAGAGTTGAGAATGAACAGCCTGATGCTACTGCTGGAATTAGTAACTATGAGGCACATCTTTCAGTTTATAACCCACTATTGATCAGATCGTTCCCCGTTTCATGTAATATACAATGAAGAGTGGTGGTGTAAGTGCACATGCACACTATGTCTTGTCTATCAGCAGCTAATGCTCCTAAAAACCAATGTGGCCTTTGTCGGTGTCTTTCCAAGGATGAATGTTCCAATTTAATCTAGCAGACCAATATTATCAAATGAAGACAAAAGTGGTTAACTTTTTAATTATCTCAAAACCTACTCTCTGTGCATTTGAGAACTTGCTCCCCACACTTGCACTATTCTTGATTATTAAGTGTGTTAGATAAGCACCCTTTTTTTAGAAGCATGGTGGCTCTGAAATTATTTCAACTGGTTTCTTTGCTCCAAAATTCTTTTGCTTCATTGATGATTTTGTGACGTAGGTTTCTTTTCCCCTCACAAAACTGTGTAAGGTTTTTTGTGTGTTGGTAGTATTTTCCCTCCCTCTTTAAATATGAAAATGAATGCAACAAAATTGTGTATTCATTTGGGAAATAGGTTTTTTTGTTGTTAATAATTGTACATTGTCCTTTCATAATCAAAATGTTAGTGACCATAAATGTATTTTTTTTCTTTTTCAGTGTTTTTAAATAAAATAGTACTAGTGACTAGAAGACAAGTTGCTATTTAGCTCTGCTTAGTTAAGTACATTACACTACAATACAGTATTTCTGAAAACTATAACATAAGTAAACAATATGTACATCTCTATATCAATATATAACACATTCAGATATATCTATGTATACAACTCCACACACACCCATATATACACTACAATTACAGTATATTCATTTGTACTTTTGATTCACATTTATTATTCACCATTCACCTGCTGCAGTTAATAATTAGCACACTAAACCTAGATTCATTTTTATATTATCAGTTTCTGTATTGTCATCGAGGATTATTATTATTTTATTCCTTAGCCAAACATTATAGGAGAGTTTAGGGTTTGTTTGGTTTGGGGTTGTTTTTTTAAGCAACACAGTATTCTTATTATAAACCAAATTTTATTATTTCATGCCAGGTGGTCAGGGAAGCAGAACAAATAAAAACAATAACTTATTTCTGCAAATAATAGATTCACAATGCAATCCTATACATGCTTATCAGAAACAAGTCCCATTGAATTCAGCAGGGCTTGCTTTCAAGTTTGTATGCATATGGGTGCAGCATTAATCTGGGTTCCATATGCAAAATGTTCAGGAAGCTTCCCTCTTCCACTACTGATGCAGTTGTAAAATATCAGGCCATTTTTTTCCCCAGAGTAAAGAGGGTGAAGCTATTAACTACTCTTGGTTCACTAGAACTCTACATAATGCCCACCTACCCTTTTCAGATTAGTTAAATTTTACCTGCTCAGACTGGAAGAGGTACAGTAATGTTTATTGGTTAACATAACCGTAGAACTGCAGAATTGTAGTGTTGGAAGGGGATGTTGGATGCAGGAATCTTGTACTACAGCATTTCTGCCCAATAGTCATCCAGCCTTATCTCCAGCATAGATTGTTTCTAATAACAATTTAGATCCAACACTTTGCTTAATAGCATCAAAAGATAAAATTAAGGTTTTGTTCATTATTTTTTATATGTGTTGCTTCCCCTCCCTGCAACATTACAGAAATACATTTCTAGCCTGAGGTTTGGACATTTCTTATTGTACCAAGTATATTTCATGAGTAAATAGCAAGAGTAAGTTAAAGAGCAATTTCAGGAAGTGTTTCAACCCTTTTCATCCCCCCCCCCCGGCACAATCAGATCAACAGATAGGCTCAAACTTTATACTCTGGTATGGTTTCATGTGCGTTCTGAGGTGTCTGAATTTGAAGCAAGGCATTTTAATTTTGGCTAGACCCATTTTAATGAATTTGACTCCATTGTCTGTATGTTGTATTAAGTCAGGCTCAGAAATAGCCACTTCAGTGCTATTCTTCAGTAAGAATTGCCCTACCCATATATACAGGTATCCAAACTGAGAAGTTTCACCAAAATGTTTATTTTTCTTTTAGACAACAAATAACTAGCATAGAGGTATGTATGTGGTCATACAGGCTGGTAAAAACTTTCTGTAGGCTAGTATTTGTATGAATTTACATGCTGTATTCAAAATGTTATTTCTATATAGCTCTCAAAACAGTGTGCTGAATCAGATAATTGTCATAATATTTCAGTACAAACATCCAGGCCTTCCGTTGGCTTCTAAATTACTGTCACAGAGTGCTTTCTTAACTACCTTTGATGCCTGTTCAAAGAACCACATTCCCTGCCCTTCCTTTAACATATTTGCATTGTCATCATTTAAGCACTGTAGAAAGGAATTATTGGCTAATGCTTTCTCGTGGCATCATTACTGCCGTTAAAAATTTGTGTTTTTTTTTTCTGTAGAGCTTCTGTCCTTATTTTACATGTATAATAGATTGCTGCTTGCAATTCTTATGTAAAGATTTGTCTCACAAACCAAAAGGTACCAAATTTGTACATATTTCCCAATAGAGGTTGCATTTTCATATTACAGTGTGTTTGGGAGGCAATTGTGTAGAAGAAAGTGAAACTAACAAAATAACTGGTGAAAACTACTTTTACAAACATGTCTACCATAGTTAGTGGTGATTTTAAAGTTTTGCTTTTCACAGAAGTATTTTATTATTTCTGGTTTATTTTCTGATTTATATGTATGTACATATAGAATCTAGGATAAGCTAGGAAACCATTTAAACCAACCCCCCCCCCATTACTTTTTGCTCTAAATACAATGCGGGCTTTAGGGATTTATTTAGTTCCTGGTTTGACACTAATTTGTATACCACCAAGTCAGAATTCAGACAATTCTTTCTTAGCACATCACTCATTAATTTCCTTCCCATTTTCCGATTGATCCATTCATTTTCATGGGTGAAATGTATGTTTTAAGTTTGCATTCCTGTGAAATGGAGCCTATAATTCAATAGTCATCTTTGTTCCTTTCCTCTTAAGAAAAGTTACCGGTATATAGTATTTTGGATATTAACTCATTCATTCAAAATAATATTGACAGCAGTCAGAGTTCTTGCATTCACACAACCTCTTCTTTCCACTCATTAACACTAAGAAGTCCTGAAAGGAAACAACATTTCTTCAGTTCCGACCCCCCATAGGTGATTGAATATGAATCTCTTAGGCTGTGCATGTCCACCCATACTTTTGTGTGATGCAGTATGTATGTGTGATTGATTCATCATAAAAATGGGATGGAGAGGTCACCATGGCAAAATGAATGCCTGTGTGGAATTCTACATATTGTGGGGCCCTCATGTGATTTAACGACAGACCCCTTAATCATAAGAGCTGTATGAACCAAATTTAATTAAAGAGGGTGTGGTGGCGGGTCATTGAAACCTTCACCAAAATGAGGCACTTCACCAAAGAATGAGAGCAATAACAGCTAGCACTGAAGAGAAGGGATTTCTATGCTTTGTTACCACTAAAAGGTAACAGTGGAAGATCTTCACTGATGTTTAGGTGTTTATTTAGACATTTTTGTGTCTAAAGCCAACCTTTTTATTATTAATCAGAAAAAATATATAAAAATAAATTTCTTTCTTGTATTTTGCTGCAATAGGCTTGAGATTTGTTTTTCTTCTTTTAAACAGATCACAGTAAATAGAGTGCCACTCAACTATCATGAAGTCACCATGGTCACAGATAGCTTAGTATATTGAAATCAAAAACCATTTGATAATTCAATAGGTTGATTAGGTCCTGAAAGTTTAAACTTCTCTGCCCTTGAATATGGATCTTTACTATGTGACCCCATGAAGCTGGAAAGTTCCCTGTAAAATAAAATAGATGTCAGTTTTACTCAAAAAGTAATATTGCTGACTTCTATTTTATAAAACAAATCATATAAAATGAAGTAATGGCGATAATTCTATTAGGGATTTTAAATAATAATAGTAACAATAATAAGCCTTAATATTTTACTCTCATACTTGTTTACACAGGATTACAAATCACAACTGTTCAATAGGGTAAAGAACCGTAGTATGGTTTAGTGTGAAATGTGTAGTTCTTGATGCTGTTAAAAACACAAAAAAGCTGTTTTCAGGGGAAGAAGTTTAAACTAGAGAAGTGAAAGGGAGAGAGGAAGTGCTTGATCCTTTCCCCACTCCAAGTCACACAACAGCAAGTTGTGTCCTCGCTGTCAAGATTTCATATGTGTCTATGCTCTCATATGTTTTGAAACCTGGAAAGGGTTGAGTATCTTTTCCCTCCTGTTTGTCTCTCCATTTAAATCCCTCCTAAGCAACTTTGTTTGGAGTACTTCATTTGAGTACAGCCTTTAAGTTTTAAATTTTTTAGGGTAATTCCCAATCTGTGTGTACAAACATTGTACATAAAAACCCACATTTATATCACATTTAATTCATTATGAATACAGTACAAGTAATTTCCTCTTATAGAACAAAAAAAAGTCGGAAGTCAAACAGAATCCGTTCTGGAACTCCGTTCGACATCCCAAACGTTCAGAAACCAATACACGGTTTCCAATTGGCTGCAAGAAGCTCCTGCAGCCAATCAGAAGCCATGGAAGCTGTGTTGGACATTCAGGTTCCAAAGAACGTTCACAAACCGGAACATTCACTTCCAGGTCTGCAGCGTTTGGGAGCCAAAACATTAGAGTTGCAAGGCATTCGTCAACCAAGGTACGACTGTATAAGAAGAAAAATATTCCTTCAACTTTGGGGATTTTGACTAGGGTTCTTTCTACTCATTTATGGTGTTAAGATTAAGGCTAGAGAGCTTTATCATTCATACATTCCTTTAAAAGTCACTTAAGAGAGAAAAAGGTCTGGAGGAAATTATACACCTTCATTTCCCAGCCAAATCCATCATTCTCCCACATTGATTTGATTGCCAATAGTTTAATTATTATCCTAATTAAGAAAAAAACCTATCCTAAATTCTGAAATATATAAAAACAAAATAAAAAATTCTTTCCAGTAGCACCTTAGAGACCAACTAAGTTTGTTCTTGGTATGAGCTTTCGTGTGAAAGCTCATACCAAGAACAAACTTACCGGTAGTTGGTCTCTAAGGTGGTACTGGAAAGAATTTTTTATTTTGTTTTGACTATGGCAGACCAACACGGCTACCCACCTGTATCTGAAATATATGTAAGACAATTATATATGCTTTAAATATGTACTCAGGGATTTTAAAAAGTTTTAAAACAGGCAACATAAGATCCCTTTAAAAACCATCCATAAATAACTAAATTGACGATTTGCAGAGTGAAATTATCTCAGAGCTCAAATCACTGCTTAATTATGCTAAGGAGATGACGCTTTTTCCTGTCAGATAAAATAAAACATAATAATGGCATATCCCATTACACAAGGCAAGTAAGAAAGGAGCATTGTGCCTCTGCTATTAGCAGTTTAGGTCCACAGAGTTCCACACAGGTAGGCTGCGAAAAACAGGCACTCCTGAACAATGTAAAACATCTCAGAAGAATTCTGATTGAAAATGAAAAATCTGAAGGTCACCTCTGTACTAATAATGGAAGCCCTTTGAGCATATACATAGGAATCTTTCCACTGTAAACTAATGGTCAGCAGATTGCAGCCCTAAAATTATTATTGCAAAGTCAATTGCTCAAAAGCACTCTTGAAATAATATTCTGGCATTGAATCAAATGGGCTTATCCTGAATAGACCTCTTCCATCTCTTAGGTAACTTAACGTTCTTAGCACCAAGGATTTCTGATATATTACTCCAGGTGTAGCCAACCTTTTTGACCCTTGCCCAGTCCACCATATGCCCGCAAAAGGTGTGACCAAAAGTTGCATACACACACAGAGGCAGACAGATGCACATCCATAAAGATCAGTTAAGAAGGGTGATTACTGCCCTCTCGCCATTCAAATGATTAACCAGGGAGGGTGATTTGCAGTCTGTTTTAAGAATATTTATCATTTTTACCACTGCTGTCAAAATCAGTGGAGTCTTAAGGGACCAGGCACCACTTGCAACACAGGACCTGAACTTGGCGTTATCAAAACCCGCTTTACAGGTTTCCTGCTTCTTTTTTTGCAGTAGCAGAATACAGTACAGTACAGGACACGTTTGAAAATGTCCAAAATTCAGCTTTCATTCTTCCAGCTCAGATTTCTTTCTTCCTTATTTCTGTGCCAACAATCCTTTTAAAAAAATGTTTTCTCCATTATGGAGGAACAGATTACGTTAAATCTCCCAGTTGTCTTGAGAGGGGGAAAATCAAGGGCAACTTCTGGTTGATTTCATTATGGGGGGGGACGACGGCGGATGGACGAATTTGAAATAGATATCCTGCAATAAGCCTTTATATAATTCATCAGAAGATTAGATAGGAATGGGGAGAATCATCTTTTATTTTCAAGTCTTCACTTATTTCTTGATTGTTCACCAATACAGCTTGTTCTGCTTCTATAACTTTAAAGTATCCCTTTCACATTTGAGCATATGAGTGTTAGCAACTTACTGCTGAAAGCTTTCAAATAACAGAAACAGTCTTCAAACTATAGCTCTTTTGTGTGCTTTTAAAAATTATGTGCTGTTGATGATTGACAAAATGGAAAATCCCATAAGATTTCTCATTTCATTGAAGCAAAGGGGAAACAAGCACAAATTTAATTAGGATCTACCGGTACATCTTAATTTATGTTGCATTGTTGTTTTCCTTTTGATTTTGTTGTTTTCCTATATAGTAAAATAATTTACACTCCTGGCACTATTATCCTAAAAAGGGGCCTTGGAAAAATGTGTGCATTTAGGCCAAACTTCATTATTTGTTACATGCATCGTTTGCACAACAGTAGGATTCAGGAAGGTGCCCAGAATGGATCAGGGCCATGGGGAATGTAGAAAGAGGGTTTAACGCTTTCCTCCTGCCCTGCAATCCCAACAAAAATCCCCTCAGCTGTTATTTGCTCCAGGGCAGAAGTTTCTCTTTGCACCAATAGCAACTTCCCTTCCAGAGCAAAGTGCTTTGGGGGTTTTTTTGGGGGGGGGGGGCTGCAACACAGGAAGACCCACTTCCGTCCTGATCCACACCTAGGGCTCCCTTCTATTCTTTAAAAAAATGCATGTGCAAACCATGCATTTAACTAATGTGTAGATTTTGCTGCAAGAGATCTATAAGCAAGGTTTGTTTTTACTGGTTTGTTTTAGGACATCTACTAAGAGTTGCTATTCTAAGGGATTGTTTGCACTGTAGAACTGGCACTGTTAAAATTGTATCTGGGGAACAGAAAAGCTGTATTATCTTATCTGCAATCTTAAATGCCCATTGCAAAAGAGCCATCTAACAAAACCACTACTGAACTTTGCTTTAGCCACTCAGCTCCCCCATCCACGTGGCACTCCTTTATAGTGTCTTATTGGGCTTTGTATATTTTCCATCTTTGAAGTAAGCTTCTTTTTAAAAGACAACAGATAGAAGATGTAATGATGACCATGAATTGAGTAGAAATAAACAAAGATGTATGGTGATGTGGTTGGGAGACAGCAACTCCTGCTTTGGTTTTGAATGCTTGTAATACTTGGAAGAAGTGAAGCATTTTCCTTACCTTTGGATAAGGCTTTTTATTTTTGCACTAAGACTGCATTGTATTGCACTACTGAAATGTATTTATGGGATCAAGAAGGCCTATGCAGGGGTCATGTAAAGGAGAAAGAAAGGGCAGAAAAATAAGTAGGAGCAAGCATCTGCAACTGATTCAGATAAAATTACTCCATCGCAATCTGTATTTATAGACACTTGTCTAAAAGCCTTTTCTCATAGGACTGAAGTGGAAATGTGGCATAGAAATGTAAGGATTATCCTACAGAAAGTAGCTTCCAAGTGGTAATTGTTTCTAAATGATTTCCATTTAAGAACACTTAAAATTGCTTTTAATTGTATAGTTAGCATTGTAGAAGTGGAAGAATCTAAAGGCTAGTTAGGCCAGTCTCTTGCCCAAAGGCAGAACTAGCCAACCATCAGCATCTCATAGATCCTCCTATGCAATGTAGACCACAGTGTGCCACAAGCAGAGATAAGGTGCTTTCATGGCGGCTAGCTTCAGATGACTCAAAAAATCACTCTGTAGGGAAAGGGAGAAATGTCCCAGGGTCACTGGTCAGACTCACTTGGCTGAAAATTTCTTTTCTGCTTCAGGCAGAGTACAAATAAGCACTTGGTAACCAAGTTGAATGTAACATCCTACCTAGTGAGAATTTTCATCATGCATCAATCTAGGGAAGTTGGAGTAGTAAAATTCTATTCACCAGACGTTGTTAGGTTGCTAGAAATGGCTGACTTATACGCAGTGTTGCAAATTACCATTTGCTAAATGGTCACCTATATTCACTTCAGGAAGAGGGAAATCTCAAGATTTTTCCCGTCCCAATAACACTACTGAGGCATTAGACTTGTAGAAACTGAAGAACAACCAGGCCTCAATTAAAAACAATAGCATATCTTATCATAAAAAGTTGACAAAGTAAGGGTATGATGCATCCCCATCTTTGCTAGGGTCAATCATCCGTTTCACACTTCCACATGGTTCTCTTTGCTCCTTTCTGGATAAGCATTGGAGCCTAAATGTATCAAATGAAAAAATAACCAATGGAACAGAGTTATGACATTAAATTATAAACATACTTGACGCTGAATTATAGACATAATGACCAAGAAGCAGAAGAAGGAAATGGTCTGGATTTTTGTGCCATCTTGCAATACTTTTATTTTACCAGACAATCCTCAGAGGCATCCCTGAATCTCTTTTCGAGAAGCAGTGAGCTAGCCAGTGTTTAAATTATGTAATCCTTCAGGAAGACCATGACCTGGCTATCAGGTTTAATAGGCTTGTTGGGCTGGAATCAACAATATATGACTTAGACTTCATTATTGATGTTAATCATTCCTTTGGAAGAATTAAATTTCTCTCTCCTATTACTGCATTGTGACTCCATAAACTCTGAAATGGGAAGCACTGATTTTATGCAGCCCAGTGGGGAAGCAGTTGCAGCCTCTGGCAAAGTGTGCATTACAATCTACGTTACTGAGAAGAATTGGATTTGCATGTTCTGTGTGTTCTGATATAAAGTGGCCCTCTATAAATCTTACCTTCAAACCAGACTAATCAGTGCAGTATTTCAGCTCTAAGGAATTAGATCCAAGCCAGACGTGTTCCTTTTTGCAAACCTACATGTTAATTGTATATTTTCTTTTCCAGCTAGCTTATGTGCAGTTTCTTTCCACCCTCTACTGTGTGATGCAGTTTTGTTCTTGTTATCATGCATCGATTTGATATACGGGGACAAAAATGTCATTTCCCAAACATTTCAAAGTAACAAAAACTGCAGAATGAATACTGCAGGGGGAGCATAAAGCTGTCCAACTAGTCTTCTTTAAAAATAATTTTCTACTGATAAGCTGTTTTAGAGTTTACTAAACACCTTTAGTACTGTCTTAACAGCAATGAAGAAGTGTCTGAAGTCCATTTTTTTCAAGCTGATGCTAATAAAACAGCATTGCTTTTCAGCCCAGACTATTCCCTTGTGCTGATTTTGTTCCGCCTTAAAGAAGGTCCACAGTTGGTACGCAGCAGTGCTTTTGAATGCCGGTTGCTGGAAAACCACAGGAGGGGATGGTGCTCTTACACTTGAATCCTGCTTGCGGGTTTCCTACAAGCAACTGTGAGAACAGGATACTGGACCAGACGAATCATTGGTTTAATCCAGCAGTCTCTTCTTATGTCAGGCTATCTTACCTGCTCACAGTGTTTAGTGCAGACTTAGCTTGAATAGATATCTTGCAATAGTCCTTATCTTCATGGCCCTCCAAGCTGTCCTTAAATCCCCAAGGATTTAGAATGTATCAATGAATCTAAAATCTTTCTGATCTCCAGATATCTTCATTTTTATTTTCCATTGAAGCGGCACATTTTAAGTTGTCAGTGGGTGCCATTTGCTGTTTTAAAGAAGTGGCCATATTTGAATTTTGACTGAATTGTCACAAACCTAAAATTGTAGCAGAAGCCAGGCTCAGTGTACCAGGCGTTTATATATATATATGGTCCAAGGTGATATTGCCCTGGAATATGTTTATTCAAATTACTCTATTTGTTCTAGTTTCACAGAGGTAGGGTAGTATACATCTACTGGTAAAATATTTCCTATTTTTGTTATTTGTGTTAATATGTAATTCTACTGTAGACCAAAAAAGAAGTTTATTTTAATTTAAAAAGCTAAAAGGCCAGTGAGTAAAAAGTGAAAATCTGAAACAATAAATGAGCAGAAAGCAGGGGATCAGTGGTTAACTTTGCTGAAATAGAAAGAAATAGCCTTACCCATTTCTTAACCAATGCTTACAAATCATCCAGATATGGAAGTTTTAGATAGCTTTCTTAGCTCATTCTTGCTAAGTTTATATGGCGGTTTTTGTTTTTTGGCTTGGCATTTGCACATTATATTGTTTAAAATATCTGATTTTATAGCATTGTATCTTTATAAATCTGGGGTTTTCTTTTTGAAGGATGAGTGATAAGGTCTTTGGAGGCAGGGGAAGATGCACTGGAAAATATTAAATTTTTAGAGAGGAAAATGCACAGTTTCGTAAGGAAGAGGCTAAACCACCTCCCTTTATTCACTCACAAGCATCTAAAGCACTACAGCTAGAAATAGAAACCCACAGTTTGGACATGTTTGTTGGTCCTTGTTGGTCCAATCTACTTGGTGCACTTGTTCCTGGAGGTTTGCAGTGTCAGTCCCAGCATGTGTTCCAATAAGAACCAGAAAGGGTTTGTTTTTTAAATATAAAACTAAAAATGAGAAACAGCATTAAAAATGATAAATTACATGAGCTGGTACAAAACGGATTATATGTCTTTTCAGTCACACTTTTTAATATTATCAGTTTTACTGCAGCCATTTTAATAACAGTAGGATACAGTGCAGTATTACAATAATATCCACAAAATGTTTCTTGGCCCTGGTAAAACCTGTTGAACAAATTCCATAGTTTGTTTTTTTAAATCAAATACGAATTGTCCCGCTACCAACTGATATTACTTGACTTTAATTTGAGATTCTGTCCTTAATGGAAAATGGACTTCCTCATATTTGACTACTGTGATCCAGAAAAGATCCCTTGCTTCTTGCACTTTGAGGGTGTATGGAAACACCCTCGCCATTGTTTAAAATATGGCTACAAAGTTTTTAGTAAGTGAAATATTTAAAATCAGCCTGTTTTCCCTATATACTATTAACCTTGAATACCCTTTTTCTTGCTTTCCCTCTCAGTCAAGTACAGTGGAGTTGTTAAGACTTGTTGAAATAATATATAAATACCTATTTTGAAAGACAAGACAGTTTTCCACTCATGTCATTGTATCTGGGTCCTATTAATGGTTTCACAGCCCATTGGCTCACAAATATCTTTTATTTAATCATCAGATTTATTAAATTTTATTTGTTCTTGTAAGAATATGTGTAACAGAATGGGGACATTGGCTGTTCTTTAACTTCACAATCTTAATAGTTGGTTTATATCTTCCATGTTTTATGCAAAAATTAAATCAATAAATAAATATTTGTGCCCTAGGTTGAAGGTTACATGTTTAGGAAAGCACCAAAATGGTTGGAATTTTTTCTACATTTTTGTGAAGACTCTTTTTGGAAAGGAAGGGTACATATTTTTGTTGTGTAATATTTTCTATTTTTGAACGCATTTTCTTGGTACAAGACTGTTTTGTGGATTTTTTTGGTGAAAACATTATTTAAAAAAAGAAAAGAAAGAAAAAATAATTGAAAAGTTTGCCCTTAAGGATATGCTGCAGTCTTGAGTTTAAAACAAATGTGTTAAAGTTGGGGGATTGTATTGTTGTTTTCTTTTGTAATTGTTACAAGAAGTTTGTATCCACTGCTGTTTATTTTGTTTCAGATGAGTAAGTAAAGGGATTGTTCTTGTTTTATTTTTTTAAGGTTATTTATGAAATGTCTAAAACACTGGACTGTGACTTTGTGTACTACCCCTGTGTTCTCATCAAAGCTGTTGGCAATCTCATTTCCTCTCCTTCCACCTTAAGGCAGACTAAGGTGAACGTAACAACAGATGTAAGGGAAACAAATGAACCTTCAATTCAAAGTCTGAGGGGAGAAAACCAAAGGTCAAAAGAGTTTCCATATCTGCTGTACATAATCACCCCAGATGTCTTTCATCTCCTTCCTAGTTTAAAGTTTCAAATGAGAAGGTGCTATCCATGATGGATTCACACCACTGCATGTCCAAAGGTCCTCTCAGGAGGGCTATGATTTCTGGTAAAGTCCACTAAGACATTATTGCCAGACATGCCATCCAAATTCCCAGGCATTATGCTGCCCAACAACATAATAAAAGGGGGCACCATGCAGATTTTCATTGACAATCTGTGACTGATGGGAGCAGTAGCAATGACTGCTTTGAAAGGCTTATTTTCTGATTACAGAAAGTATAGATGCTAAGCCTAAGATTAGTCAATAATTTCTACATGCAGTGTCAATCATTGAAGAAAGCAGCAAGAATGCTTAAACTAGGAAGACTAAAGCTGTGATCGAAATGCTTTTTTGGTTGGAAGGAAGGGAACAGGGAGACGCCAACAGTCATAACATCATAAACACCATAAACTGGAGATATGTAACTGGGCTATGTTCAAGGCCAAGCAACATCTTTTCCATTCTTGACATAGAACACTGCCAAATCCTGAGCATGTCAAGCAAATAGAAAGCTAAAGAGTGGTCTTCATTTTCCCCTTCACTTCCCTTTCTTCTCCCCTCTTTGACTCTTTCAGTCTCTTGCCATTGTTCCACTCGCTCCAGAACTCTTCTGTGAGCATCCTGCTCCAATGAGCACTTTCCCACCTTTCAGCAAAGCATTCCTTGTTTTCCAAACCTGAGTTCAGCCAAGACTGAGTAAATCATGTGCCTTCTTTTCCTGCTTTATAATAGAACTAGCCTCCTGACCGTCTTTTAAGTTACACGTAAAAAAAAAGACATAGGAGGCTGTCAAAAAAAGTGTCCAGTAAAATGATTTATGGAAGCTGTGGCAATTAACTCCCTGTTTGTATCCATGTCTAGGTCTTCCCAGAGAAACATTTCCCCTAATCCCTGTGCACACAACTTATCCAAAACTAACACTAAAGGGCTTGAGGCATTTTTGCCCCCATTTCCACTGTAGCCCAGTGAAAATTCCTACTATGAGTTCACACTTTTTGCCCAGATTGTGGCCTTATTAAGACTTGTAACACTAAACGTGGCAGTTCTGCTGTTGCCCATATTTTGTGGTGTTTTCATTAAAATATTTTTTACCCACAAGTTATTCTGGGTTTTAGCCTAGAGATCAATTATATTTAGACTTTATAATTTTGTGCTTCCCGTATTATAATCCAATCCAGTTCAGTCCAGAGCCTTGCTGCCTCTTTGCTTTCCTCACATACTCTTCTGCTGCACTCTATGCTTTCCTGGTCATCTCATGTGTTTGTGAATGGGTAAGGAAAGCCAAAGGAAGACCCTGGTGATCAGGGAATGGTCTGAGAGAAGACAATTAAGATCTCATATCACTATGGACCTTGGAGGTGGAAGGGTTTATTAGCTGCCTAAGTAATTAAGAGCTGAATGCTGCAAATTTAACATATGATCCCCATATCAGAAATGGGGGTGGTGGTAATTTAATTGTGGCTTAATGGACAATCTGATATCACACAGCTTCTCCTATGCAATAACTTAGAAACTCACAAGGAGTTCCAGTAGTAAGAAAATTTACTTTAATCCCATATTATTTTAATAATTAAAAGTTCCATGTGTTCCTTGTTTGACTGTATGGGTGCATGTGTGTAGAGACAAAAGGGTGCTGATCTAGAGCTCTTTGGTGCTGATAAGACAAAAAATTAAATTCCTTTTCCAGAACCTGTTTGACACATGTGAAATAGAAGAATTAACTATATAACATGCAATATCTCAGCATTGAGAAAAAGAGGATGCTGAGATTTCTACAGTGCCTTATTCCTAATAGATGTTGGCACATAAGCACCCAGGTCCTCTTTTAAATCTAACTAAGTCGGATTCCAAGTTGTCGCATCGGCACACATGAAAGGGGAGAAGTGACTGAAGCTCTGAACAAACTATTCTAGCCGGATGGACAGGTTGTTGTTGTTAGTCCAAATTCATTCCATAAAAAAGTCAAAATGCCAAAATTCAAAACAAATCCCTTCCACCTTTTTGTGTCACTCATAGTGTTGCTATATTGGAAAAGACATTAATTGTCTGAGAACATCTGCCTATTTGATCTTACTATTACCCATTCACTATTGGCGTTTCTAAATCTACACAAGTCAGACATTTTTCGCTTCTGAAGTGTTTTCCAAAGGGCACATAAATGCCCAATTTATTTCATGTTAAATGCACTTTAAAAAAAAAAAAGTTGGAGACTGTTTCAAATGCACAGGGGAAAGATAGTGCACTAATGTCTGAACCCAGTTCACTTTATCTCCAGTTATAATATACTCTCATGTGTGATGGGGTTACAGATATGTATTCACACATACACACAAAGCCAGAAGTGTGAAAGGAGATTAGCCTCCCTTTTCACAGCTACAAAACCAGATTTTTCACAAACACAGAAGCAGCAGAGGAATAATAGTTGGACTCTTGAAACAGATCACAAATACAAACAGCTACTTGCAAGTAACTTGGTCCTTTCTGTATGTTCAATAACTACAGTAGGAATGGATTGTAACCGGAAGAAAAAGGAACGGTGCTAAATGAAAGCAACTGAATGATTGGGCAAAAACTATTACAATCTAAACGACACAGTTCAGGTTCTGCACTTTTTGATTAGTTTTTTTGTTCACTGACCCACCCAACAAAAAAGTAACAAAACCTGTAACAAAAAGCCCCTGTTTATGGAAGATGTCAGAAATCTCTTAACTTTTGGCCTTGCTCTCGAATCACTATGTGCAAAAATCTGTACATTTCTGAACTAAATGTAGTTGTTTGTTTTTTAAAAAAAGAAAAACCTTTTTGAAGCACCTTAATGTGGCTTCCCATTCCAAGAGTGGTAGCCACCCTTTTTCCTTTGAGCACCTTATTGATGTGTTATGCTATCTGCTGTCTTTCTGTTACCTGTTAGCTGAATGGCTGGCTGTTAACATATACAAATGTGTGCAGGAGCAAGGTATGACTTGCATGTGTCCACAGCATTCCACACATACAAGCCATCATACAAGACAATACACTTGCACACATGCAAACACACAACAGTGATATTTCTATTAAGTGAACTTCTATCCATGTTTTCCCATTCCTTGGTCCATCATTTTGAAGGGTTGACTATATAATGTATGATTCCAGTGCTGATTTCAAAACTTGCCCTTTCTGCTTTTTTAGTATGCTTTTTTAAAGCATTAGAATTTCTCTCTATTTAAGGACTGGATAATTTCATACATTGTGCAAAGAAATGTCCCCAAAATCATTAGTAACTGAGAGAATGGGAAAAACTACATTCAAGACTAATCCTGCAGTCTTTACATAAATTAAAACAATGATTTCCAAATGTAAAGGCTTCAAGACAAGATCCCTTTTGAGCAAAGATGCTTCTCCTGGAGATACTAGTTTCTGCCTAATCCAAAGTGTGTTGTAGTGGCTGTAAGTGTACTTATACATAAACACAAAAACACACCTTTATACAGTGCAACATGGTTTGAGAAAATGAGACGAGCAGGTCAAAAGTTTTGAGGGAATACTGAGTTCCTTTTTTTTCTCTCATTTTACTCTGTAAATGGTATGTCAGTTATAAAGCAAGTAAACTGAGAATTGTTTTTAAAAACCTTGCATACGCCTTTTCTATCAAGTGCTTTAAAATATAGAATAACTACACACATCCTGCCAGTTTTTTCTTACAGTGAGAGTATCCTTACCTGCCATTTAATATTAGCCTCGTATTTTTCTCACGTATATTTACCTGTGACTTGTATTTGTTATTTAAAACAGAAAAAAGGAAAAAAATAAAATTAACTGTAGCGCTTCATTATACTATATTATTATTGTGACATTTTGGAATACTGTGAAGTTTTATCTCTTGCATATACTTTATACGGAAGTATTACGCCTTAAAGATACGGAAATAAATTTTACAAGGTTTCTGTTTTGTGTGGAAGAGTAATCGATGTTGCTAAGAATGATGTTTGTTATTTTGGGTTTTTCTTTTTTCTTTTTTTTAATGTTACCAGCACTTTTTTTGTAAGTTTCACTTTCTGAGGTATTGTACAAGTTCACACTGTTTGTGAAGTTTGAATATGAAGGAATAATTAAAAAGAAAGAAAGAAATTGCTGTCTCTGTTGTTTTACTATTGTACTGGCTCACATGAAAACTTTACTGTGGATATATTATGTATGGAACACTGTAGAAGATCTCAACCTTCCCTTACATCAGAGGACAGAGTTTGGAGCCACTTCTGGTCTTTGCTCTTGGACCTAGAAGCCCCAACTCATACCCCAGTACAGTGGTACCTCTGGTTACTTACTTAATTCTTTCCGGAGGTCCGTTCATAACCTGAAACTGTTCTTAACCTGAAGCACCACTTTAGCTAATGGGGCCTCCTGCTGCCGCTGCACCACCAGAGCACAATTTCTGTTCTTATCCTGAAGCAAAGTTCTTAACCTGAAGCATTATTTCTGGGTTAGCGAAGTCTGTAACCTGAAGCGTATGTAACCTGAAGTGTATGTAACCTGAGGTACCACTGTATTTAGAATACTGTACCCTAGCTGAGAACTACTTGGAGAAGCAACAAGACGCTGTCAGTGCCGGATTTACGTATAAGCTAAACAAGCTATAGCTTAGGGCCCCACACTCTTGGGAGCCCCAAAAAAATTAAAGGAAAAAAACTGGATGTTCATTTCCAAAATATAAGATAAAAAAACAAATAAAATAAAACCTTAATCTTAATTTTATTTCAGCTCAACAATTACTTTGATAATTGTGGGGAGAGCAGCATAAGAAACTGACAAACTCCAATGCAAAAGTGAACCTGATACAACAGCAGGGGTAGCTAACACGGTGCCCTCTGGATGTTTGCCAATGCTTGATCTTAATAACAGTGTCTCCAGTTCCAATATGAGTCATGGTGATTTGCTCCTCTCTGGATGTGTTGCTGCAAGTGCTGCTGCTTCAGGACAGCCTTGGAGGCAAAACTCCACTCTACCACCCCCTGAGACTTCTAACTCCACTTTCTATGGTGTGACCTTCTCTTGGCACCTTTTTCACCTTAGCAAAGGAAGCAGGCCAAGGCTTCAGTGGCCAGCATACTTGAGGGTAGTAAAACAAGCAAGGGGAAAGTTCCATTAATTCCATGAAGGTAAAGAGGCAAGGTGTGCTCTGGTCCATGGGCTCATGAAGAGTCAGACACAACTAAACGACTAAACAACAACAACAAAAGAGGCAAGGGGAGGTATCCACTTCACATGTTCTATCAGTGCAAGGATTTCCTCTTGCACAATGGTTCTTCCCACTAACTCTTCCTTTGTGCACTCCACACCCAATCCTCCAGAGGGTTGGTGTAACCCCTACAACAGATTAAGGGGGCACACCCAGGTGGGCAGAGAATTCCATTGCGCAAGCAGAAATCCTTCTGCTGACACAGAACATGTTACTTGGATGGTTTTGGGAGTCCATCGCCCAGCAAAGCCTCTCTCAACCAAACAGCTAAAAATAAATAAATTATAGACTTCTTCCTATAGTCACTCAGAAATCCAAATTAAAAGTTGAAATGGAAAAGAACAGCAAAGAAAAATACTCTTTAAGCTAGGAGAACTGGAAAGACAGGGATCGGCATCTATGGCTGGCCTTATTTCAATACCTTGCTATGGGCACAAGACCACAACGTTCACTATTATTGTATTGATACTGATGCTAATTTGCTTCTGAAAAGGAGAGACTTATAAAGTCAGCTGTGTGGAAAGAAGAACTAACGGTAAAGTATTTCATCACACATTGATAACGGCTTAACAGGAACAGCACCATTATGCCAAATACTTGGTTATTTCTTTTCATCGCTGATTCTTCTCAAAGTGCACTTAATCCAACCCATTGCTCTTTGGCAAGACTTACATCTAATGAATTCACTAAAAATTTATCATAGGAAAAATGAATATACAGAACAGAATTCTTTCTAATCAATTTTAATTTTCAACTAGGCATCATCATAATGGGAAAACTTTCCACATGAAAATGTGATCAGCTCTAAGAAACACTCAGATGTATAAAAGCTAACTCTGCTACCAGTAAGTCAATATGTAGTGTGGCTCGATGACTCTTGAAATAAATGGCTATTTTTATTTTTATTTTGAAATAAAAGGCCCCAACTGAAGGAAGGGAGAATCTTTTTCAGCTGAAGTGCCAGATCCAGAAATCCATGGACTATTTTGACAAGTAGGTGGAGCTACACATGTCCATCAAGTGATGTCATATGACACCAGGAGATTCAAAATTAAAGCCACAGGAGCAAGCAGAGGTTTATCTCCGATATCAGTGCAGCAGTCTCACAATGCTAAGATTGGGGACACACACACACACACACACACACACACACACACAGTGGTACCTCAGGTTAAGAACTGAATTCATTTCGGAGGTCCGTTTTTAACCTGAAACTGTTCTTAACCTGAGGTACCACTTTAGCTAATGGGGCCTCCCGCTGCCGCTGCGCCGCCGCTACATGATTTCTGTTCTCATCCTGAAGCCAAGTTCTTAACCCGAGGTACTATTTCTGGGTTAGCGGAGTCTGTAACCTGAAGCGTCTGTAACCCGAGGTACCACTGTATCTACTGCTGCCTTTTCTTTTTTATCAAGCTAGCAGAGGCTTATCTCTGGCATTGTGCTGGGGACTACAACACTAACATCAGAGATCAGTCTCTGCTTCCTCTTTGATAGTAAAAGGCTGCAACAGAGGCTTATCCCACAATGCTAAGATCAGGAATAAGTTTCTGCCTGCTGCCTTTTAAGAGCTGTGCAAATGCTTGATATTAGTGCTGTGGTACCAAATATATTACACATACACAGGGATGCTTTTAAGGAATATGCACTCAGCACAGGAGTTTTGCTGGATTTGGTTCTGGCACACACACATGCCTATTGTTGCATGCCACCCCAATCTCCAAGCCGTGTGAGGTTCCAGGGGTTCCAGGCGCTCACCAAAGGCTCAGTTTCCTTGGAATGAGGGAATAGCAGAGCCTGTGGTGCAGGTACACTGAGTTAGCCCCACATGGGGGGGGGGGCTGTCGTGCATGCATAATGTTGGGCCATGACTGCTGGGATGCACTGGTGATTGCAGGTGTGTGTGTGTGTGTGTGTGTGTGTGTGTGTGCGTGCGTGTGTGTGCAGAGGCCAAAAATCGCCCTCCAAGCCTCCCACCCTACGCACTGGCACTCACCCAGGAGTGGCGGGAGATGACGGCCCTCTCAGTATTGGAGGGCGCAGCCCCCTGCCTCAAAATTTTGAGGGGGCGGAAGCCCCTTGCAGTCCCTATACCCGGCACCTCTGCTGCGGTGTCTTTATGATATATGATTTCTTTATCATAATAATAAAGCAGTCCCAACTCTACAATTCTATGAGGGGCTCACAGCATTAACATCCCAAGAAGGTATTGTTTCTCCCATGGCCACAGCCTTGGATTCCAGCAGAAATCAGGCACGTCTCCATCTCTCGGCTGCCCAGCCTGCTTCTCGTTTTTTTCTACCTCATACAAACCTCAAGTCTGGCTTTTGTCTTTCTAACTAACAGACATTTGAGGGAAGGGAGGCTCACTCATTTGCCTCTGGCACAGAGCAACGTCCCTTTTTACCTCAACAAGACATGCCTAGGCCATTACCAAGAAATTTTCATGGCTATTCCAGCAATTGAATCCTTGTTGGATCCATTAATTAGAAGGGACTCCGGTATACAGCCTACACCCCTCCAATCTCACTATATAAGGGATATCTTGAAAAATAGCATCCAGTGCACAGCTGCAAAAGGTCAACATGCATATACATACATGCTAGCCTTCTTGTTGGCATTGTAAAGTCATTTCATAAACTTAGTGACATAACAAAAAGGAAGGACCAAACAGGAATCATTTCAGAGTAAAATACCACCCATCTATGCAGTTTCTACTACAGTACAGTGGTGCCCCGCTAGACGAATGCCTCGCTAGACGAAAAACTCGCTAGACGAAGGCATTCATCTAGCGGAAGGCTGCCCCGCAAGACGAATTTGTCTATGGGGATGCCTCGCAAGACGAAAAAAAAAAAATTTCGTCTAGCGAAAACCGCGGTTTGCATTGCCACTTCGCTAGACGAAAAAACCACTAGACGAAAAGATTCGCAGAACGAATTATTTTCGTCTAGCGGGGCACCACTGTACTTAATTTTTCTGCAGCCAACATAAACAGCATACCACAGCTATCTATTATTAACGCTCTAATTCAACAAACATATAAAGTTCAGGTCTCTATTTTTAAAACAATGGCTTAATTTTTTTTTAATCTTGACACAAAGAGCAGCAACACAGTTCCTCAAGCCAAATGTGTCCCCCCTCAGAGTAGGGCAGGATGTTGGCTTGCTCCTCCTCTCTCTCACCCCAAGTTATCCTTCTTTAAATAGTAACACTTACCAGTAATTGATTTACCACAACTAGTTCTGTGTTTTCCAACAGAATTACATGACTATAAACTTAACTGGCCAATAATACTAAATCTAAATCATACTAAAATTAATTTATCATGTTTTTAATGAGATATCATTTTTGAGAATGATTTTGGAGGCCCTCCCCTCCCTCCCCAACCACCAGGCTGGAAGCCACATCAGCCTGGAGTTAGGAAAACAATAGCCCAGTCATCTTAGGGCAGGAACCACCAATCTTTTTGAACCACCGGACACGTTTTCAATTTTGAGAGAAAGCCGGGGGTGCCAGTCACAAAATAGCTTCTGGGGGAGGGGAGGGGAATGGCTGCCATAGGGAGTGTGAAAATACAAAATCAGAGAGACAGTCAGCCCTGGCAACCTTATGCTTACCATGGGAAGTCAGCTATGTCCTGCAGATCCTGACTGTGGAGATCAATTAGTATAGATTTTACACATACACACAAACACTGGTGCTGTTGCTGTCTAATAGCAACAAGAAGCATTCCTCAGTACCAGGGAAAATATACAAGATGGTCGCGCCACAATCACACTTATTTCACAGAAATCGCTTAGAAAGCATCTGCACATTTTGCCCCACAACTTACTTTCTAGAAGGGCTAGAGACTTACTTTTTTAAAAGCTCAGAGTCTGGTGCACCTGCCCAGAAACACTGTCCTAAGGGCAAAACAACAGGGAAGAAACCAGTCTTGTCCAATTTCACCTAAAATTGGGAATACACGGGTGCTTGCTTTGATTTCTATACTGAAAACAAAGCTATGGCTTTAGGTAAGACGATCCAGAAACCTAATCAGGGAGAAACATCTGTTGGAATGTTCAACCTGGATATATGTGTAAATAAAACCTCGCCAGGGACCCAGGTGGCGCTGTGGGTTAAACCACAGAGTCTAGGGCTTGCTGATCAGAAGGTCAGCGGTTCGAATCCCTGCCATGGGGTGAGCTCCCGTTGCTCGGTCCCAGCTCCTGCCCACCTAGCAGTTCGAAAGCATGTCAAAGTGCAAGTAGATAAATGGCGACCGCTCCAGCGGGAAGGTAAACGGCGTTTCCGTGCGCTGCTCTGGTTCGCCAGAAGCGGCTATGTCATGCTGGCCACATGACTCGGAAGCTGTCTGCGGACAAACGCCGGCTCCCTCGGCCTACAGAGCGAGATGAGCGCCGCAACCCCAGAGTCGGACATGACTGATGGTCAGGGGTCCCTTTATCTTTTTAAAACCTCGCCACCAGTCATTATTCCAAGGTATGTGCCGACACCCTTCAATGATGTCAATAGGCAGGGAGTTGTAGGTGCTGCCACACTAAAATACTGATTTCTTATCGATGTGAAACAAGTATGTGCCACCTGTAACAATGCCAGGCATTGGTGGCTTGAGGAGAAACAGAAAGTGCTGCCCTGCTGCCACTGCCTGCACAGCTGTTGACATTGCCAAAGAAGCACCACCAGCATCAGTGCTGATTTCCAGAGCCGCTTCTCCACTGGAGGTGCCAGCTCAGGAGCTTCTGCCGCCTCAGGCTAATGGCTGCACCAGCCCTGATACCAGTTTGCCGGATTGAAGTCACATATGAGGTAAGGAAATTCTGCAAGTAAAGTGGCCCCAACTACACATGAGCCAATTCTCTTCCCAAAGCCCTGTGTTTGCCAGGTTGCAGAACTCCTTCTAGACTGCAAGCAGAGAGGGTGAGTGGAACAATGAGGAGCAGGGCAAGAGAATGGCAAGGTAACATTTAAATACTAGCTACTTTGCAACACTACTAACCCAATCCCTGTCCATATACGTATAGCTCTCTATATATACCCACACTCACATATACAAGAGCTAATTGTTCATTGTGCAACTGCTTCAAAATATTTACTTTAATCATAACGCTGGGGAAAAAACCAACAGGATTTTTCGAAATGTGTTCCTTGCATCTAAAGAAATAATTTTGGGTTGTTAAATTACTTTCCTGCAGTTCTCTGTGTGCCCACTTGGTGTCCCACTGGGACCATGTAGAAGAACACAGAACACTATTGAAAGAGAAAGGCACACATTACTCTAGGAGCGAACATTTGTAAGATAACAGGAAAGATTTGCCATACACCTTGTCACAGACAAAGTGCAAAACTCAAATGTATTGTTAACATGCCAACCCAATCTCTGAGAGATGAGAGACTCCAGGGGCTCTAGTGATTACCCAGCATTCAGTTTCCTTAGAATGAAGGTCAAGGGGGATTGTGGTGTCTTTAGGACATACGGTTTCATTTGCACATATATACAACCAGAATATAGGATGGAGAGGCTCACAGCATTAACATCCCCAGAGATTTTGCTTCCCCTTTAGGTTTCTAGGAGAGACCCAAAGTCCAGCATAAAGCAAACATGTCTCTGTGTACAGGTGGGTAGCCGTGTTGGTCTGCCATAGTCGAAACAAAATAGGAAATTCTTTCCAAGAACTAACTCAGTTGGTCTCTAAGGTGCTACTGGAAAGAATTTCCTATTTTGTTATGTCTCTGTGTCTTCAGCTTCCAGTCTGCTCTTTCAGCTCACTCATACAACTCTGGCTATTGTTTTCCTAAACTGCAGCTAGGTGAGGAGAGTGTGGGGAAAGGCCCACCCATTTATTCTGTGGCACAGAGAAACCTCTTTGCTTATACTTAATCACGGTACTTATCTAGTTAGGCCTTACTTGGATAAAGGAACTGGTATAACATTGTTCCCTTTATGCACTACAATCTCCCAGCATCTTTCTTTTGTTGCCTCCCTTTGGCATTATCTGTTAGAACTATCAAATACATCTTTCTTCCTAGTATGACACCCCTGTAGTTCCTACATTTACCGTACTATTCTCATCCTGTGCTAACGATTCCACACAGTTATAAGAGAGAGCCCCATCAAACCTAGGTGGGCTGTACATTTACACTGCAAAATTCTAGCTATTTTCAGACCATTTGTATTGCTGTTGCTGCTATAAACACTAAAATGGGTGTGCTAATGTCAAAGGCTCAAATCCTTTTTGCTCAGAAAAGGAACACACACAGAGAGAGATGCAGTTTTTTGACCTTTGCTGATAACATTGCTGCAGTTATTAGGAGGTATAAATAATAAATAGCCACCACAAATGCTCTTAGAATACACTGCTTCATTTTTAACAATTTAATCTTGAATTTGCCCAAGCATGGGCATCTGATACTTGGCCATCCCTGTCTTCTGAAATACCATGCCTGGTTT
Source organism: Lacerta agilis (assembly GCF_009819535.1). NCBI lineage: Eukaryota > Metazoa > Chordata > Lepidosauria > Squamata > Lacertidae > Lacerta > Lacerta agilis. The sequence continues at coordinate 30,396,051 of NC_046315.1, forward strand.
GAATCTGTGTTATTGCCAGTCAAAGATCAATTGTACTAACCCATGGCAAGTGAGTTCATTGCATGGTATAGGAATAAGGTAGTCTTTTAAGTACACTGGCCCCAGGTTCTTTAAGGCTTTATTATACAGTGGTACCCTGTGTTACGCACGCGATCCGTTCCAGATAGCACTACGTAACACGGGCATGCTTAACACGGACGCCCCCTGGAAGTTCGCGCGTTTTTGCGCTTCTGAGCATGCGCGAAGTGTGCAGAATGCTTTTGCGCACCTGCGCATCGCGTGTGCTCCTGGGAGGACTTCCGGGTCGCGGAGATCCGTAAGTTGAACGTACGCAACATGGAGTGTACGCAACTCGGGGTATGACTGTATACTAATAGTAAGACCTTGAAGACGGCTTGGTAACATACTGGAAACCAGAGCAGTTTCTTCAACACAGTTGTTATATTTATGTTTATATTTATGTTGATAGCAACCAGGCTGTAGAATTCTGCTGCTTCCAAACCAGCTTCAGGGGTAACATCACATAGAACACTCCACAGCAGAGTGTTTGAAGCACTTTGTACTCCTGATCTCCCTTATCTTTATCCCCACCCTTCTTAAAGACAGACCCATTTTACTTATGAAGAATTGAGACAGAGTGGGGAGCATACCTAACGTCATAGTATTCGTAGCCAGTTGCACAATGTTAATTTTTGTTCCTGTGTAAGTTTTGGTTTATTTTTGCTTGATTCTAATATGTTTATATGGATGTTATAATATTGTTATAAATTATTATTGCAATATTCCCCAACTATATTGTATAATTTTTAGTGGGAGGGGCTGTAGCTTAAGAGTACGTGCTTTGCAAACACCTCACCTATGGACGAGGATGAAAATTTGCCTATGGCACAGCGAGAAGCAAAGCTACAGGGAACCAGGCAGAGGGCCTTCTTGGTAGTGGCACCTGCCCTGTGGAACGCCCTCCCATCAGGGGTCAGAGAGATAAACAACTACCTGTCATTTAGAAAATAACTGAAGGCAGCCCTGTTTAGGGAAGTTTTTAATCTGTGACTTTGTATTGTGTTTTAATATTTGTTGGAAGCCGCCCAGAGTGGCCGGGGAGACCCAGCCAGATGTGCGGGTTATAAATTATTATTATTATTATTATTATTATTAATGCAAATCTGTGCCCTCTTTTGTGAGCAGGGCAGAGCGCCCAATCAACATAAAGTGTACCTCTCCCCCCCCCAAAAAAGGGTGCCCTTACATTGCACAAATTCATGGCACAGGCAAAATTAGAAAACTATACTACACCAGATCTCAATTTCCTAGTTACCGGTAATACGCAGCCCACACCCATTGACTCATGAGTGATACCATCAAAACCAGTGCCATTTCTTTGAATTAAATGAAATTAAATTTGTGTGCTGTGGAATGTTACAAACCGATAAAGATGGCCTTTCTGTCAGAAAAGCCAAACGCTAGAATCAAGGACACAGACAACTTGTTAAATTTCATCATTTGATAAACATCTGTTAGGAGACGTCCTCATTTGGCATATTAAAACTGAATTACCTACAGTCTCCACACACCCCACCCCTTCTATGATTTCCCAAATCACATTTTTAAGGGGGGGGTGACTATTCTTGGATTGACCAATATTAGTCATATCCAGAGTAAATCAAATTATTTTCAGGGGTCTACTCTTGAGTATGATTTAAGATGGATAACACCAATTGCGTAGCCGCCCTTTTCCCTTTCCTTCCCACTCTTTTAACTTTCCATTTCCATTTTTGTGATTTGGTATACGGTATTTAAAATTAGGAAGTTTTATAGAGAGTTTGTAAATGTGTCTCGGTGGAAAACCTGCTGTGCTGTGTAAAATTGTGTTTCATTTCATTAGAATGATGGTTTCAGTCAGAGATTTAGTAGCCATGTTGGTTCTATAAAAGTAAAAAATGTAGAACGACTGGTAGTTCAAAGGCCTACTTGTACTCCTTTCAAACAGGAGACTCAGGAGATAATATATTTGAGGGGGTTCCCACCTCAACTTCCTTCCCCTTGGTAGTGTTTGCAGAAATGAGGGGTTTTTTGTTTTTGTTTTTTTAAAAAAAAGGATGTTTCATTGGCCTGGTTTTCATCAATAGAATCCACCTTTTCAGTTCATATGCAAATACCTTGGCTTCATGGCAATCGATTTCTCCCCAGCCAGGAGCACAGCTGCTTCTCATGAATACAAGAGGTTTACTCTGAAGAGCTGTCACTGTGGGTTTCTTTATTCACTTGTATGGAACAAATGCCAAAAGAATGCTGTATTTTAGGGGGAACTTTTGGATCTCACCATGCTGTTTATTACAGTCATCACATTAAACAAAGCCACGCATGGCAAGGTCTACTGTACATAATAAAGCGGATTTTGTTCCTTTTAACAGTGGGAAATTTCTTTCAGAATGGAGGCATTGCAAATACTAGGTTTGGGCTGAATACGAAAATCCATACCCTGAAAAGCTTTTCATCTTAGAAAAACATTAACATGAGCAACAGTAGACACTGGGGGATGAGCGTGAAAGGAATTGTCAGAAAGAATATGTACCGGTACTTAAATAGGGCAAGCTCTCACTACGCAGCTTTGGTGAGTCAATTTTTAAATAAACCCCAAGATATAAATAAATGAATAAATTAGAGAAATATCACAAGTCTCCAGTGACCATCTGCCTTGTGCATTTTACCAGATGCACAATGCTAACACTTGACTCTTGAGGAGAGATACAGGAGGATAGGGTGTGTATTAGTTGTGTCCTTCAAAAGATGGGAAAGCTACGGTGTAACTCCACTCTCTCCAAGCAAGCATGAACTTTGGAATCATTGCAACAATCTATTTTTGTTTGTTTGTAATTCTCAACACAGTTAAAAGACAACCCTGAAATTTTGTTAGCCCATCTTAAGGAAATTTTTCTAAAAATAATTATTATAATTCATACCTGGTCACAATACTGCAGGCATGCCCTCGTGCCATCTCAGCATTTCCTGACAGAAATTAACATGGCCAAATCCACCAAAAAAGTAGTTTCTGGAGCTCCTAGAACTAATGAGAAGAGGACTATAGGAAGAGGCATAAATTAATAAGAAGGAATCAGCTGTGAGTCTTACTCCCTGCCTTGCAGGCCTTTTCCCACCTGGTCTGGGAGGGCAAGGCCCTGGCTGACTCCAGCTGTCTCTTAGTGCAGGCCCAGGTCATTGAGCCTGAGCTTCCACAGCTGCTACCAATGAACCACCACTGGCAGTAACAGCAGCAGATAGCTGTGTAAGTGTTATGAAAGGGTTCACATGTATATTTGATGAAGTTTGGAAACCTATCATATACACACAAAAACACAAAGTAATTTTTATATGGTTTCCCTTTTGTTCCAAGAGGCTGCATTGCAAATTGGTATTGGTATTGGCATCAGATGCTAAACATCAGCAGTGTAGTCTGCTGCATGAACGAGTTTGTAACTTCCAGTGTGAGGAAAATGGGTCCATCGTTTCCTGTATGCTTTCTGTGCTTCTTGTTTAGCTGTCATGAATACATGAAAGGATTTTTTAAAAATGGCCCAGGCAGAGAAGGAGCAAACTAGCAGATGAATATGAAAGTCTCACAGCATCAGGTGTTTTGTCATTTAGAAGGGTGAGTGTTACCAGGACATTTCATACACATCACAAGGTTTGCTCAATATACCTCTACTGGGTGTTTTAGATGGCTAGAAAAATAAATACACCATTTTCACTGAAGGTGTAAATGGCAGCTGTAGTAGGAGCATGCATGCCGCTTTTAAAAGAGCAGAGAGCAGTGAAGGTGATTGATTTTTTTAAAAGCCTATTAGGAAAGCTGTCCTGCCTTGACCATTTAGATACGGTGGTACCTTGGGTTAAGTATTTAATTCATTCCAGAGGTCCGTTCTTAACCTGAAACTGTTCTTAACCCGAAGCACCACTTTAGCTAATGGGGCCTCCCGCTACTGCTGCACCACCAGAGCACGATTTCTGTTCTGAATGTTCTTAACCTGAAGCGTTATTTCTGGGTTAGCAGAGTCCGTAACCTGAAGCGTATGTAACCCGAAGTACCACTATTTGGATATTTTTGGTATTTGGATATTTTTATGCTGTACTTCAACCCAGCAATTATAGGGTAAGTAGTAACAGGTCATGGGACAAACACCTGTAGAAGCAGTCTTCCAATGTTTTAGGAGTTAAAGTGATACTAGCTGCCAAGTGTGCCAATTTAAAATAGGGCGGGGTGGTAAGCCCTGCATTGCATAATCCAGTGGTCAGCAAGGTTTATCTTGCCTGGGCCGGATTCGGTCCTGCAGAGATCCCACCGTGGGCCAGATCGTGCATGTGTGTGAGTGCGCACACCCATTATTTTCTGCATGTGCGCAGATGCGGTTTTCGGCATCTGTGCATGCCCAGGTGCAATTTCTGGTGCCGCAGGCCACTTCTGGCCCATGGGCCTTAGGTTGCTGACCCCTGGCATAATCAGAAGACACGACATACGCACATCATTTGAATGGCAATACCCATCAACTGTGGGGGGCCCCAGCCCCCTCAAATACTTTGGGGGGGGGACCTCAGGCCCTTGGAGTTGGCTCCTATCCTAGCTGTGTGGAATAACAAATCTACCGTACCTTCTTCACACTGGTGCATTGGCTTGGCTTGACTAAAGCCTTGTCAGCATTTCTGCTTTTCACATAATCCAGACAGAAAGATATTTCTGCCCTCAAGACAGGCATTCAGACCTCTTTCAGTCATAAGCTAGTGTTTCTTGACAAATGGTTTCTTCCATTCTACCCCACAGCTTCAGGGGTGATTACACATATATTTGCTCCCAGTATTTTGCTCAGTAAGATGTAACAATACATAATACATAATACAAGTGATTAAAACCAATTAACATAAAATGACCGTACTTATATAGTACCAGCAACATACATAGAACTGACTTCACCAATCACAACTCTCCTAAACTGGTTTTAAGAGTAAAAAAAAAGTTGGATTCTATTCTTGGTTCTGGTACAGATTTCCTGCATGACTTAAAACAACCCACAAAGTCACCTTCTATTTTCACTCCTCCATTTGTTTAGCTGAATATGATAACACGATTGAGAATTCCAGTTCTGTAATTCCCAGTTCTTCAGAATTCTGAGCCTGCATCCCGACTCTTGCAATTACCTGACTGCAGTATTTTAGGTGGAACACTTTTCCAACAGGACATAAGGGTTACACTGTAGCCATTACAGTATCACATTAAGTAATCTGTGTTAGCAAGGTTCTTCTAATCTATTCCATTTTTGCTTCCAGCTTTTGTTTGTCTTGTCCCATCAGAATGCACACAATATAGTACAGGTATTGCACAATTACTATTTTAATTGTCGCTTCTAAAGGACCACATTGCACCAGTTGGAAATCCCAGTCTTTTCTTAAGGATGGAGATTTTGCAGGACAGACATTAGCTGTCTTGGTAAAGCAAAGCTTTCATTGTACTAAAAAGAAACCAAGCAGAATATTCAACATATTCTTCCTTTGTTTGGCACAAGTAAGTGTAGGAGTGTAACACTGCACCTCAGTTTCAAGCAGCTTGTGTTAAGAATTAAACTGTTGGTTCAGATTTTGTTATTAAATCTATTAGAAATGCACTAACATCTTTGACAGCTAAAGATCCTATTAAATCCTGGAGCATGAAAAATGCAGGCAATTAAAAACTTTGGCCATGCTGTTCACCTTGTATGTTGTCCTTGAGGGAGCAACCCTGAATAGAGAACAGCTCTGGCTTCCTGCCCTATTTGTGCAATTCATATATGTGAATACAGATAAAGCTATAGTGAATGAAAATTTAAAAAAAAAACCTCTCAAAAACAAACAAACTGTTAAGCTTATTTACTACAGATAGACTATGCTACAGTGGTAGCTTGGGTAGTATGTAATCATCTTTGGGGTATGCTTATACATAACACCAAACCATGGTTTGAACAAGTCTGGCCTATTTCTGGACTCACGGCACTTCCTTGTCCCATCTGCTTTCCCTGTATGGGCAGAAGTAAGGAATTTGGAAGCTTTTGCTTTTGCTCAACCAAGATTTGGTGTTTTCCCCAAACTCATTAACTGCGGTCAACATTAACAGTGGTTAGTTTCAACCAAGCCAACTTCAAACTGTGGTTTATGAAGTTGGCTTGTTTAAACTAGCCATTGTTAATAGCCCTCTTCAGCATTCTTTTCTTGAGTTTAAGTAGACATATGAGGGAGGGACATAGGGATTAGATCCACCCCTTGCAATATTCCAATCACTAAGTTGGAGGGGGGGAAATGGAGGCCCTAAGGCAGGGGTCCCCAAACTAAGGCCCGGGGGCCAGATGCGGCCCAGTCACCTTCTAAATCCGGCCCGCATATGGTCCGGGAATCAGTGTGTTTTTACATGAGTAGAATGTGTCCTTTTATTTAAAATGCATCTCTGGGTTATTTGTGGGGCCTGCCTGGTGTTTTTACATGAGTAGAATGTGCCCTTTTATTTAAAATGCATCTCTGGGTTATTTGTGGGGCATAGGAATTATTCATATTTTTTTTCAAAATATAGTCCATCCCCCCACAAGTTCTGAGGGACAGTGGACCAGCCCCCTGGTGAAAATGTTTGCTGACCCCTGCCCTAAGGTTTAACCATTTAAGATAATTTAGACCATTCAGACCATTTAAGGGGTCTAAAACACATGGGAAACATTCATCAGTACAAGGGGTTCCCTGCTTCAGAAGTTCAGCTTTCAACACAAGGAGGGCAACAGGAATGGTGAGGGGAGCAGATCTGTCACAACCATCCCCATGGCCCTCCATTGTATGTTTACTTGGATGAAGAATCCCTGAAGAGGGCTGTCCTTAATCACAGTTCCCATCCATTGCAGATGAGTTAACAGATTGTGGTAAACTAAAAGAAGAAGCAAAATCCTCTGAACTCCTCCTCTCAGTTATACTGGAGAGGAGATAGAAAGAAGGAACGTACAACACCGGGAGAAGAATAAGTTAGTTCATGTAGAGCTAAACCATAGTTTAGTGTTACACCTTTAAACCTTTCTGTCTCTAGGCTAGAAAATAACACACACACACACACACACACACACACACAACACACACACACAAAACAACTAAGAACAAATAATTATTCCTATTTTAGGCTGGGTTTTTAATTCATTACTTAAAGACAACATATTTTAGATCTGCCATTTACCCTTCTCAACCATTGCGCCACCAAAACTGATTTAATATCATCCCTGCATAGTCCCATGTGTACTACCAGCAAACTATCTCTTTTTACTACTGTGACCACCTAGTTTCCCCATCATCAAATGGCTTTAGACTTCTGATGGTGATAGTTTTAGGTCATACCTGCTCATATACATAATTTGTGTAAACTATTAATAACTCATCACATTATTCTCCTGCTCTTGACACTCTAAAATTGTCACAGTGCTGATCAAAATTCTTGATGCGTCTGTTGGAGGAACAGTGCACATTCTTAAAGCTAGGACACTTAGTATCATACTTGGGACACCTGGTCTTTTAAAGAAAATGTTCAGATGGGTTTGGAATCTATGTGTGTTTTGTTTTTGTTTTTTTGTAGTACAAAAGACTCATAAAGAAGCACAAACTCTGGTGCCATAAGGCAGAAGTAGAGGACAAAGATCAAATATAGAACGACAGCAATAAACAACACATCCCTTGTTTACCAAGCACTGTCCTCTTCACTTAGATATATTATTATTTAAAATATAAGTCCATGCCACCTGATTGTTCAATACAATTGGCAACACAGCTGGTAAAAACTGAGATTAATAATAGTGTTTGTAAATAGTGATAGCTCACCTGTGATGGCAAGTCCTGGGTCCCTTCCTAAACAGGGACCCTACTTGTGTACCCATGCGGATTTGGGCGAGTGTGGGTCTGACTGGAATGGGCACACAGCAGGTGGCTCATGAATAGCTACTCAGCTGTGCAGTAGTGTAATAAAACCCCACCCTTGGGAGCTCATTGGTGGCACAGTATGCTTTTTTGTCCACTCCTGGGCTTTAGAGGGGTGGTTCTGTGGCTTTGGCACTGTTGATGTTGACTTTCCTACCCTGGTCTATGTTAACAAGCTGTTCTGGTTGCAGTAGATGGAGGGTAGCTGATAGTTGATGGGGCTGGGAAGGAATTTACCCACCACCACCACCACAACTGGGTCCAACACTGTGAGATTTTTGCCTTCCTCATAGCAACATTTGCTTTGCGGTTATTGATGTACGCTAACATTGATTAAAGAGACTTGGGGTTCCTGTTCAAAAACTCAACCCCAGCTGAGGAGGTTGGGATGGACTCCACATGTCCAGGCTGCAAGAGCGTGTACACACACACGTAGTAGTAGTAGTTCATGCTGGGTGGGGGGAAGATCATTCAGCTCCCTTTAACACTATTTCAGCAGTTGGGTTTCGATAGTGACATTGACCAGCAAGCCAATGACTGGATCCCTGCCCTGTGTCATACCAAACACCATGAAATGCAGCCAATAAAGTTGAGTCCACTTCAAGCCCATTTGGGACATTTTCATTTTTATTCATTCCCACCTTGCTGCATGCGGTTTGCATGGCTCCATATCTAATCCATTGTAATTGGGTAACTAAGAACCGTTCTCACATTATACAGTATGAGGGGGGGTAGGTTGAGGGGGTTGCATTCTGCATATTACCACTTTAGACTGCAGGTGGGAGTTATATTTCTGAATGCTCCTCCATATAAAGAGCTCCTTGCACGTGGTAAACTAGCACATCAGGAAAGGGGCTACGCTGGTTTGCTACATGGAGAGTTGTTGTCATTTTTACATTAAGGGGCATGCAGAAATATGACACCCACGTGGATACAGACACACCCCATCTGCAATCCAGAATTCAGCTTCAACAGTCTAGCATCTGATACCCCAAAGTGTAAGATGGCTTTAAATGTTTATCCATTATTGTTTCAGATATACCAATTTGTTTCAGTTTCTAGCTTTCATTATCTTTCCCTTTCTGGCATGTAACCTAAAAGCAATAGCTACTTTTTAGCCAATAATTATATTTTCAATCCATGGACTCAGCTAGGCTGGTACAGAAAAAGTGATTTATATCCATTGTATGTGTGATATAAGATTGTCCCACCAGATGGTGACGTGTAGTCCCGTTTTCCTCCCTACCTGTTTTCCCTGTTTAAATTTACAAGGCTTTAAACTGAAACGCTTCTTTGATGTGTCTAGATCCAGCCTAGATCTAACTGATTCTTAATTGCACGTAAGAGCTTTCTGCCCAATCCATTTTATCATAATAAATGTACATTGGCTATTCATTTGTTACACTCACTCCATACGTGCTTCTGCTACAATGACTTTCTGAGTATTGGATGCATATTTTGTACCAGGAAAATGTAATGCCTTTCTTGGATAATACACCAATACAATTATAATTGTCCACAGATGTTCCAGGCACTTACAAAGTTTTATGTGTAACACCATTAATGATGAGTTCCATGCCCTTGCTGTTTTGAGAACTTCTAAATTTAAATTAAAAAGAAAAAAACCATCTAAATTTTGCTTTTAATTTTTAAAGTGGCACAGAGCAGTGGAAAACTTCCCTCCCATAGTGCTCCATCTAATCAATCCTTTCTTCCCCCACCCACTTTATTTTTATGAGACTCTGGTGGCTGTGCATCCTCTGTGTCTCATGTAAGGGTGCACATAGATTCATATTTTAAAATGAAAAGCGAACAGTATGATGGGTCTGAAATCCCCTGAGCAAAACAATCCCCCCCATCACATTACATGGGGATTGGATATTATGTCATCAGCACCTTGGGTTAGAGCTTGATGGTTGTGAGAGAAACACACACACACACATATCCATAAAAGTCATAGTGTGCTGGTATGAGGCTACATGTAGGGTGAAGTATCACATGCAATTTAATCATGGAAAGAAATTTTTCAGGAGGTCTTTGCTCTTTCATAAACTGTTCTGAAATTTAAAAGCAAATTCTTCAATCAAATCATCCTAAAGTTATATTTTGAATGTACAATGAATGAATGAATAACATAGCCATATGAAATTATAGCCTGACATTCAGATAAGAAAAAAATTATCTTGCATTCACAGGTTAGGCTTATTATTATTATTATTATTATTATTATTATTATTATTATTATGTGCTCCATAGCATGCTACCTTATACTGATATAGACTATGAGTCCATCTGGCTCATATTGTCTGTGAATAGTTATCCAGCATTTTAGGCAGGAATATTTCCTAGCCGTACCTGGAGATGGTGGGGATTGAACCTGGAACCTTTCACATACAAACTACATGCTCTACCACACAGCATCATTAATATTAAATCTCTGGCCTCAATAGTTGTTAAGATTTTACAAATAGCGTTTTTCTCAGTGAGGCCATCTCCCTTTAAAATACCATGGAAAATAATCTGAATCATGCTTGGTTAGCATGAAGAACTGATTCAGAATCCATAAGAGTTCAGAATCTTCATTGGATTCACACCTGAGCCTACCTTAGTATGATTTTAGCCTGTGGTCCCAAGCAGTCTGTAAAAACTAAACCTAATGTTCAGTTAGTAGACGACTCCTCAATTTAACTATTCTCCCCACCTCCAAGAACACTTAATGTTTTGAATTTGTATTCTGCATGACATTCTACCTAATGGATTTTGAAATTGCCAACACATGGATAGCACGAATAAGACAAAGGCGACAGACATTCAGCTTAAGCTTTCAAGATATCTGAGAGGCACAGACTGGCAGGGAAAGAAAGCAGTATGTAAGAGAGGCTGATAAAGTTAGAGGAAAGGCAGAGAGGTGATGCTGTAGAACTGGAATATGAAGGGGGGGGGAGAGGAGGTAGGGAGCAGCAGCTTATTCTATCAGCACCAAGGACAGAGACACCAAGCAGCTGGTCTTTGAGATCTTCAGAAAGCCATATGGGAAAACGTATGGATATAAATCAGGTCCTAAGTGATATAAAGACTTGTTAGATCACTGTCCTACATCTCTGAGGCAAATATGGAAGATTTTTTTCTTGTTTTCTTACATAGTTGCGATGTCTCGGGAAGGGCAAAGTTTGAGTCCCCTGGGGCATATGGCTGCAGAGCCACATGAATCTAACATGTTCTCTATATCCTTCCAGAGCTGAATCAGACGGACGACGGTAAGTAATTGTTTTCCACTTTTGCATTTTAATTTTGTCTTGTAAGATTTCCTGCTTTTAACCTTTGCAAATCTTTTAAAACACTTAACAGCCTGAAAGAAATCCCATATGCATAAGAAGAAGAATAAACCTGTCAAGGCTATAAACTACCTATGGTTCAAGGGGGGGGGTTGTATTCTGTGCATTATCACCTGGAGGACAGGATAGTGAGAGCTTGTTCTTTTTAACGTTTTCTCTTTCATAATCTAGTAAAGATTGTTCATTTTAAATGCCCTCCTCCCTCTATAAGACTTTTTAAAAAGGTGTGTGGAAAGGAGGTTGATGTTTTTCACTTGCTATAACTGGCAAAGTAGCTCTTGGCAATCCTGGGATAATTTTGTCTTGTGTCCCTTCACTTCAATGCAGCAGTTAGAAAGGCTGTCGGTTTGAAAGTCCTGTATATATTAAAAGTGAGTTTTCTAAGAAGAAAGCCCTGCCCCAACAAAGTAAGTCATATTGAAAGAATGGTGCTAATGTTTTAAGGTTGGCACTGTAATTAAAATAGTTTGAGGGATTTGATTATCTAGCATACCAGAATGTTGAAATTCAGAATTATTACAATGAGCAAACACAGACTTAAGGATGCATTTGTACATGTGCACAGACATGTACATACATGCATGTACACATGTATATGTGACCACACACATTTTTCAAGCTGTATATATAATATCACATGACCTAAAACACTGACCTTTGAGGAAATTGTTTTGCCCTTGAAACAGATGCACAAACCTCTGTAATTGAAAGGAAGTGAAAGGATGAAAGTCATAAAAATGGAGCTATAAAGGAGAATAGGTGAAGTAGATTGAGAATGACCTATTAAGGGAAAGGAGGGTGGAAAAGAAAATAGGGGAGTTTCAGAAAAATACAGATACAGGTATGATCCCAAATGATTGTGATTATAATGATGAAGGTTAGTAAGCTTTTAAGTTGTACCACTAAGTTTTTAGTTCTGAAGCTTGCTCTCATTTTGGCACAGTTATCCAATAAAAACACATTTGGAATCCATTTGGGTTCTATTGATTGTTTTTGGAACCAGCAAATGGGAATTATACCTGATAACTGGGAATATGATTACAGCCATTGTCACTCAGTAATTACTTTTGATGCCAAGGCTAGTTGCTATAAAGTGCATCGGGCACATGGTTGTTTCAATGAACAGAGCTCACAGCAGAATCTTACATAGTGTGAATAATTAGGAATTTCATTTGAGGTTTGCACTGTAAGCAGACACCAGAATAAGTTTTATGTGTTGTTTCAGACTACTATTTTGACAAGCCATTTCAGTCAAAGATCAGGCTACACATGCATATTTAAGCACAGTGAAAGGAAAATTGATTATTGCAATGCCAGGTGTTGACTTCCGTGTCTGAAAATAACCAACACTAAACATAGTTTTCATAATATGCTTAACAAAACATGGTCAGTGGAGACCATTAATACATTCAGCTGTGTACACCAAGTGATGAGATTTCAATAGATATGTAAGCATGTATGTGAATCAAATCTTAGAAATGTGGAAGGAAAGGCAATATGAAAAGTTATACAGTCCAGTCTCTTGTACTGTGCTATGTCCTTCAAACCAAAGCCATTATAACAGATCAGGAGATATACAAAAATGCAGCCTATAATAAGATTGCAGCAAGGAAGAAAACGTTAGCAGCAAACTCAGATGACTTAAGATGCAACCCCCAATCTCTGAGTGCTGAAATGTTTCAGGGGTCCCAGTGTATAAATTGGGTTTCCTTGGAATTAAGGGCATTTGAGACTTACGGTGTTTCTATGACATACAGTTTATCTACACATATATGCAAGTGCAGCATGTGATGCAGGGCTTACAGCATCAACACTCCAGCAGATCTTGTTCCCCCATTAAGTATTGAGTAGAGCACTGAAGTCATAGCTTTGGATTCTCTTAGAGTGCAAATTAGGCCCCTGTGTCTTTCCAGCTCGTTTCTTTTAATTCTCTTTCACACATACACACACACTAATGACACCACCTCCAGCCAGAGATTGACGAGGAAGGGCATGCCACCTTTAGCTAATTGATTTCTGTGACAACCCATTGCCCAATTTTTATTACAAAGCAGATACTGAACAGACCGGCCAGGTTACTTACCTAAGGAAGTGATTTGACTATTTCAGTGATCTGCTTATCTGCAAAAATCCCATCATAAAAGCACAGGCTCAGAGGGGACCCCAACATTTAGCCTAACTCCAAACTTCTTACAATATTGTATGCAGTTAAAGGTAAAGGACTCCTGACAATTAAGTACAGTCACGAATTACTCTGGGGTTGCGGCACTCATCTCGCTTTATTGGCCAAGGGAGCCAGCATACAGCTTCTGGGTTATGTGGCCAGCATGACTAAGCCGCTTCTGGTGAACCAGAGCAATGCACGGAAATACCGTTTACCTTCCCAATGGAGCAGTACCTATTTATCTACTTGCACTTGACGTGCTTTCGAACTGCTAGGTTGGCAGGAGCTGGGACCGAGCAATGGGAGCTTGCTCCATCACAGGGATTCAAACCACTGACCTTCCAATTGGCAAGCCCTTGGCTCAGTGGTTTAGACCACAGCACCACCCAAGTCCCGTATGCAGTGAAGGAAGCAGTTATTTTTTTCTGAATGTGTTTGAAGCATCTCCAATCCAGCATTCGTGATTAAAGAATATTAAATATTTTTTAGAAGTGATCCCTGAAATAACACTCTATAAACCTGCACATATCAGCCCACATTTTTCTCTCTCTAAGGAAGGATTTTCCCCAAACCACAAGCATTGCTACCATCATGCTGAGTTGCTTTATCTCTTTCACCTCCCCAAAGAAAAGTCCTGCCTTTCTTAAGCTTGATCAAGCAAAAGGTTTGGCTTTGAGGGATGCATTATTCAAGCTCTTCTTCAGTGTCCATATTGGCAATCCCTAGCCTAGAATATATCAACACCCTGTCCTTAATCCTTCTGCCCAGGGGATATCATATAAAAATAATCTGTAATTTTTATTTATTTATTTATTTATAAATATTTATATACCACTGAATTATAAAAATATATCACAGCAGGTTACAGCAGTATAAAAACATAAAACCAAACAATAAAATCACAAAAAGTTAAAAGCAAGTTAAAAACAAAAAGAAATTAAAAGCAAACATCAGTAGAACATTATGGAGGATGTACTCTTAACTGCCTGCATAACCCTGGCAGTATAGAATAGTTTTCAGCAGGCATTTAAAAGTTGGCACAGAAGGTGCCCACTGAATTTCTGTTGGAAGGGTGTTCCACAGAACCAGGCCTATGACTCTAAAGGTTTGATTTCTTATTGTTGTCAAACGAGCCTCACCAACTGGGAGAAAGGATTCCAGTTCAATTATATTCTATGTTGCCAACAGGAAGTATATCAAATTACCTCTAATTATCTCCAGAACAGGCACAAGCAGGTTAAGCTTCTTTCACTCTGAAGTCCATGTGTCTCATTCATGCCCTGGAGGGAAAAATTGTGAGAAAGGGATTCATTGGCTTGTATCTTGAAAATGCCCAGAAAAAGGCCAAATAGTGGAAGACAGGAGTGCCTGGCGTGCTCTGGTCCATGGGGCCACGAAGAGTTGGACACGACTAAACAACTAAACAACTAAACAACAACAAAGCATTGCCACAGTAGTCTTACTCATACAGTAAAAGCAGAGGCTCAACTTGCTGTATCAGAAAAGTATCTGCTTGATAGTGGGTTGACAGTAACATCTTTGCCTGGTGCCTAAAAGGTGATAATGATGGTGCCAGTGAGAGCACTCCACAGTCAGGGAGTCACCACTACAAAGGCCAATTCCTGTGTTGCTACCCTCTGCACCTCCCTTGAAGGGAAAACACAAAAGGCAGGCATCAGAGGATGGACTCTGGGGCCAGGGAGGTTTGTGCAGAGAGAGGCAGTCCATAAGATACTTGTGTCCTAAGGCAACTAAGGCTTTACAGGTCAAAATCAGGAATTTGACTTGAGCCCAGAAACGACTCAGCAGCCAATGCAGTCAGGCCAGGATTGGTATTACATGATCTGACCTTCTACTTCCCATCTACAATCTGGACACCGAATTCTGCACCAGCTGCAGTTACCAAACTGTCTTCAAAGGCAGACCCACCTATAATGCATTGCAGTAATCTAATGGAGTTGCAGCTGAATTACATACACTCAGAAAGATAGGATTTAGCAATGGCTATGGGTTCTACTGAGATACATGTATTCTGTATTGCGCTCTGTATGGATCCAACTCATGTCCCACATTGTCATGCTAGACATGCCCCAAGGCTTTCATGTACATCACTGATATCATCACTGGTGCAATAAAGACCAGATAACCTTCTGGATGACCAGAAAAAGTAACAAGAACGGCCAAATCTGCAGGTTGCATGCTGCGCAGTGCAGAAAGGTCCCTGGACTAGTGTTATATAGCCTAATATAACAAGAGACCCAATGTAATGACCCAATTTCATCTGATGCTCATCATAAAAGTTCTATGGAATTCTGATGCAAAGTTCCAGAGGGGCAGCTATTTTGTGGAATTGCCTTGAAACTGAGTCACTAAAAATAGCCATCAGTACCTCTGGAAAAGTCATATCAAAGCTAAATGGAGCATAATGGGTTTCAGAGAACCATCAGAAGTTGATTGGGAATGAGAGACTTTGAACACCCTGCAGTGGGCCTCCTGCTGTATACAGTACTACTTTGTATCAGGCGAGTTCAATGGTGCAGGAACTGTGCCTCTTTCTCTACTTGGAACTACTCAGCACTGTGTAGGAATGCTAATAATCAAGTAGATTTTTGTCAGAACTTTAAATTTAAATTCCCTCAAGAAAAAGCAGCAAGTATTCGATTTTAATTGTAGTTCAGTCCAGAACTAAGATTGACTTTACGGGATCCAGCCCAGTAAAGGAAACTGGTTTCTCAGCAAATCATTGTTGAGAATGAACAGCTAATGAGGAATCTGTGGACAGTTTTTGCTAAAGCAAAGGTGATAACATCACCCATATCAATGCCCACAGATTAATTTTTCAATGTGAATTCCACATGGTTCTTTCAGGAAGATCAGGTTCCTCACATTATACCACTGCATGGTATTGAAAGGTAGTTGTATGAAATATAGTACAGTTGCCCAGGGCACTGATCTCCAGTTGGCACTGA
Source organism: Lacerta agilis (assembly GCF_009819535.1). NCBI lineage: Eukaryota > Metazoa > Chordata > Lepidosauria > Squamata > Lacertidae > Lacerta > Lacerta agilis. The sequence goes on from NC_046315.1 coordinate 30,412,478, forward strand.
GCAACCTGCTGGACTCTCTAAGTAAATATCCCATAGCCAGTTATAACATTGCCAGTAACTGTTTGCTCCAGGCCTCAGAGTTTGTACCAAAGAAAGGAGCAAAAATTGTTCTTTCACTGTGTGCTTTCACCTTCCCTCATTTCTCATATGATCACTTGGGTATGATGGTGATTGTGCTTCTTTGTGGCTGGTATGTGAAAAGTACATCTGGGGTGGTAAGACACACTGAAAATACAATCTGCACAGGAATGTTTGTGTTGAATGTGGCCACCCTTTTTCTATTTCCTTTGTATTGGGTGGGTGTTAGAGAAAGGAAGAGTAGGAATACTTTGGAACCTAGCCAGTACTGGACCACAACTTTCATTTAAAGCACCCCAATGCTTTTCCTGGCACTATTAAACAACTATAATCCCCCCCAATTGTATTTCATTGGCACTGAGCACTCTTACAAATGAATGACTGTTATAGGGTTTCACTCATAGTAAGTGGCATAATTTGGCCAGTGATATGAAAATATAAACAGATTCTCTGTTCTTTGTGCACCACACCAATGTTCATCCGGCATCTTTCTTTTTCAGATCTTCCATCCCATGATGACACCCTTCAGCAGAATCACTAGCAATCCCAATTCTACGGTATCAGTCCCATACTGGCAAGATAACTCCACAGAACCTGGATCACCACAGTCTCATGGCTACTATGCACTCTGTTACTGCATCTTGATCTTGGCCATCGTTTTTGGGAATGTCCTAGTCTGCCTGGCCGTGTTGAGGGAACGTAGCCTGCAAACTACCACCAACTACCTTGTGGTGAGCCTGGCAGTAGCAGACCTGCTTGTGGCCACTTTGGTGATGCCATGGGTAGTATACCTAGAGGTCAGTATCCTTTAGGCTGCCAGTCCTATGGCATTCTTTTTTCTTTCTTTTTTAGTATTTGTGCATGATTAATATACTCTCAAATTTTGTCATCCTTTTAGAACTATACAAAACAGTAAACACCCAGAGCTATGGTCTATATTGTTTCTTCCTCCACCCTTAAATTGTGCAATTATTGTATAATTCTGCAGGTTATCACATGGGTCCAAACTGATCTAACAAAGAGGGCTCTGGGACCTAACTTGATGATACATTAAACTGGTAAATTACCAGAAAAGGTGGACATTGGATTATGAATAAGTCACTGTTTCAACCCAAATACCTTACATATTTTTACAGAATCAGCATGAGGAACCTCTTCGTTGCACACATGTGATGGACGCCGAGTGTTCTCTGCTTCTTCTACTTTTATAATTTAATCATAAAAGAAAAATGTCACCCAGGTCTTGCAGAAAAAGTGAATAATAGAGGAGTATCCATTGTTCCTGCCAACCTAGCAGTTCGAAAGCACGTCAAAGTGCAAGTAGATAAATAGGTACCGCTCCGGCAGGAAGGTGAACGGTGTTTCCGTGTGCTGCTCTGTTTTGCCAGAAGTGGCTTAGTCATGCTGGCCACATGACCTGGAAGCTGCCTGCGGACAAACGCCGGCTCCCTCGGCCAGTAAAGCGAGATGAGCACTGCAACCCCAGAGTCGTCTGCGACTGGACTTAACGGTCAGGGGTCCCTTTACCTTTATCAATTGTTAGATTTGTGCTGCTAAGTACAAATATCCATGTGCATTTTCATGACTATGCATTGTTGGTGCAGAAACATATATTTTTAACAGAGTTAAGTTTACAAACATTTAACTGTTTATTAATGAAACTTTCTTTAAATAGATCCCAAAAGTCCTATCCTGTCCACAGATCTGGACTTATATGATCCAAGAAGGGGACAGCAAATACTAATATAGGCACAATCTGAACAGAAGCACCGCCTTCACTGCAGTCTCAGTGCTCACAGACATTCTGTGCAATAAGATAATTCAGATATTTTGTTGTTGCTGCTGCTGCTGCTGCTGCTGCTTGCTAGCTGATTTTAAGATGGGTTTTTAATTAATTTTAGAAGCTAAGGTGACACAAATAAATAAATAAAAACACACATATTCCACATGTACTACAGAGCTGTTGCCCTCCCACAGTGCAGACTTTTCTGCACTTGGAAAAGCAGTTTCTCTTACAAATATATGCCTCCACACACTGCTTGCATTTAAGGGACTGGGGTGACAGAATTATGCTTTGGATAGCAAAGGCAAGAATACCCAGCTGGAATACTGATGTTCCTTCTTGAAGGGTGTATTTGACATCACTTGTCCACATGCCCTTGATGAAAATGTCTTCAGCTAATTGCCAATAGCTTTTCTCCAGACCATGAATATTCCAGCCCATTAAGTAGCACATTCTGCCCTAGAATCCAAGAGAATAGTACCCATGCATTAATGTCTGTGGCTGACAACGGATGGAGATTGAGAGTATTTGTCCAGAGAACTCAGGGTCGTAAGACAATAGTTAAAACAGTGAACCAAAAAGTGAACCATGCAGTTTTGCCATGTTATCCGCACCTGCAATAACTCATGTAATAAATCTGATTTGTTTTAAGAATAATCCTAATTAGTCCATTTTAAACAGGGGTGAGTAACGGTTAAGGATCTCGGATGACAACCATGCTTGGCTGCACCTACAAAAATTAAGCATTTCATATAGCAATCTGTAGAACACTTCTGGGGGCAGTCAAGGTGTCAAATGGTCTGCCAGTTCTCCCAGATGAGATAATAATGTCACTGTGGGATTCGTCACTTAAAAAATAAAATAAAAACCTATTATGGCTGTAAGAATAACCTTTCTGTAATTTATCTCATGGAATAAATGCCACTCTTTCAAATATGGCATATATAACAAATCTCATGTTTAAAAGCTAAAAGAAAATTGATTAAGCCAATCTTCCTATCAATTAAGTGTTCAAGCCTCCCAGCTAATTCTATGTATTTGGTAGTTCTGCTGTGAATGATTCAAATCCAGATACTGGTATGCATTTTCCTAAATGTGGTATAGGCTAAAAATGAAAAGGGCTGACATACATTTGAATTAAGCTAACTGGTTTTTTTAAAAAAAAATATGTTACTTTGTTGAGCTACTAAGACCTAATCACAGGCCTTCTTTGCTTTCAATACTATGGATGCCAGGCAGCAATCTACTTTGGATTCTTCACCAACATTTGCCTTTCCCACAGATTTTATCCTTAGTACACCTAATGAGGTTGGTTTCTTATGCAGCCTGAGGAAATATCTATATGACCAACATATCCCAGGATATGTTGGTCATATAGGGCCAACTGGGTGAAACCATAGTACTAAAAATCAGTGCTCAGGAATGTCCCTGCAAATAGTTTTCAACCAACCAGCACAACACCATTTCCATAGGTGCCTACCATATCTCTAGGCAATACATCTCTGACAATGCAGAGCTGAAAACAAATGGAGGCAAACAAATTAGTGGATTTCCACTTACTACTGCTGCACAATGGTTTGGAGCTTCTATCATCTGGCAATATCACTCTTCACTCAGTAACAGATCAAGCATTTCTCTTTTCAATGATGCATTGACTTAATTGCTTTCTGAAGAAATTTAGGTAGAATGCTCAGTCCATTAAAAGTATCTGTTTTAGGAAGATATAGCTGAATGCCTTGGGATACAATCCTAAACACACTTTCATGGAAGTAAATTCCATTAAAATAATTATATATAATGAAGGCAAAAATAGCTGAGATAATGAAAAAATAAATTAGGTCTCTAATCTGATTTTCAGCTGTCAGTAATTGTATTGGCTTCAGTGGAATTGCTGAAACCTGCATTGATGTAAATAAGACTGGATTTCTGCCCATTCTTTTAAAATCTGGTGGGTTCCTCCTTTATGCTTGCATTCTTCATTTGTTTATTCATTGCACTTTATCACACACTTCCTTCAAGGAACTCATAATGGCTCTACCCTCTTCTTTTCACCACAACTCTGTGAAGAGAGACAGTGACTGGCGTATAGCTATTCAACAAACTTCATGGCTGAAAGGGATTTAAACTTGGGTCCCTCACCTTTAGTCTCACCCTAACCACTATACTTCACTGGTTTTATATGCATCCACTGTAATCTGAACATGCTACCCTCAGACAAAGATGCCTCTATCTACCAATTAGCTGGAAATGCAAGTAGGCAGAATGCTATCAAGCTTAGGTCCCGCTTGAAGGTCTGCTGTAGGCATTTGCTTGGCAGGATGGTGGGATCAATGGGCCTCTGATCTGATCTAGCAGGGCTCTTCTTGTGTTCTTAGGCCATTCAGGGAAAAGAGATGTTTCAGATGACAGGTGACTAATTCTCAGGAACACCTATATTTCTGTTCAACACACTAGTTCTACCTATGTCGCTTTATGTTACAAGCAATAGACAGCAAAATCCTATAAATGTCTACTCGAAGTAAGTCTCATTGAGTTCAGTGGAGCCGGTTGGTAGGCATCCATCTGTCTCAGGAGACAATGGAGGAATGTGCCTTTTTGGGTGGGAGGGGGGGAATCAAACCGTTAGAGAGTTATAGCAATTGCTGTGGCTGTAGAGACCAATATGGGAGAGACATCCTTTCTTGCAGCTGGGACAGATGAAGGCACCCAGTTGCACCATGGTGTTTCTTCACTCTATGGTTGTCCCAGTGGTCATTCCTCCTCTGGATACTACTGTGGATACTTAGTGGAGCTTACTCCCAGGTTAATGGGTGTAAGATTGCAGCCTAAATAGATTTATGCATTAGCTGTGCATTTTGAAGGTGTGTATCTTTTTGTGGCAATAAAATTAGATTATTTGCAAAAATTAAAATTAGATTATTTACATTTAAGCTTTTATGATAATCCTACCTTGCACACAAATTGGCTGAATTTAATATACAGTTCCTGCATGACAGATTCTAATGTAGTGCTTTTGAATAAGTGTTCCAAAAGACCAATTTATGCAGTAGATTCAAAATGTTTTATTAGAAATTGGGGGGGTTTTAAGTTTGGTTTTAATTGCTTTTGATGGAATTTTTTCTTCATTTTAACTTGTTTCATTTATTATTCGACTGAATGTTATTCATTTAGTGACCTAGAAGTAGAGGTGTGCACACAAGAGACTAAATTGTAGTATTTACCTATCAAATGCTGTTTGGATGCAAAAAAAAAAAAAAGAGTCTGGACTTTTGTTGTATATATCAAAACAGGAAATTTCCGCCCTTTTATGTGCATCTGAAACAAATCTCTCTGCCTAATAACAGCCTTGTGCCTCTCTGTTGGAAAGCGTGCATGAAACAGAACAATAATGAATAATGATGAGTAAATCAAACCTAGGGCTATAGAATTATGAAGGGCAGCTGAACAGATGCTGCCTGTTTCAGCCACTCATTAGCATTTAGTGTTTTTATTACTATTGAAAAATCAGTAACAGGCAGAGTGATCTCTCATTTTGGCACTTCCACAGATCTTAAAGCAAGCACAACTCCCATGGTTTTTACTAGCATTTTGTAGTTTAAATTGCCTTTAATTAGGTATTTTCTCAGCTCAGGAACACTCTTTCGGTCTGAGTGCTACATGCTGAATGGCTTCTCATGCACAATACTGAGGTAAATATCACCATGATCTAGAGAAGCCTTTTCAGTGGTATCCTCTCTCACAGCTTCCAACTTCACAGAGCAGATAGCGTATTTAAGAGGCAAGAGAAGGCCAGCACCCTGCCAGCCTTATTCAAAAGATTTATATCCTGCCTTTCAGGACAGGTGTCCTCACATAAATAGCCTTATTTCACATAAAATCATTTATGTGAGTCTACCATTACACCATTTTAAAATGAGCAGCAAAAATGTCAGTAAGACACAGCAATTAATGGGAAAAAAGTGGATTGAAATAAAAGCATCTGAGAAAGGGACCATCCATATTTCATGGTGGGTTAATGGGAAATTAAGAATGGTCTTCCTTTGTGAAGTTTCTCTGCTGTGAGACACCCCCTAGCAAAAGGTTTGGAAGAAAGGAAGGAAATCAGCAACCCAAGAAATCACAAGTTTATGAAGTTAGCAATACCAAATATCTACAAAGCCTCTGAGAGAGTGGGAAGAATTTACAGAGCCCACCTTGATAGAGTGCATAGTTATATACATAGCATAAGGAGAATGCAAGGAAGTGATCTCTAAGTAGACTATGGTTTTATGATAACACATTTGGTGCAAAACAAGTATTTGACTTGAGGCCTACCAGAATCTATTATGGCTGCTTGACTAGGCCTGGCTTGCTGTAGAAGGGGAATGTGGAAGCTAAATAAAACCCTTTGGAACTTATGCAGAAACACATGAAGTAAATTTATAATTATTATGCAGTACATGGCTGGCAAGAACAGGAAGAGGTATTTTCCCTTGCTCCCTCACACAGCCCACAGCAGACCAGGGAACAACTGTGGTTTAGAGGTTTCATACAGCATTGATAATTTCATATATTCAATATGGGTTTGCTTGTATTTTGATGTATGTTTACCCTGTCATGCCGCAGGACGGCTAACAATAAAACAAAGTAAAATGCAATAAAACATATAAAATACTAAGAAACTGTGGCAGTGGCCCAAATAAATGTGATAATGTGTGCCCCTGTAAATCCTTGAGTGTGCTTCTAATAGAGAAGTTATGGTAGCCTGTTACTTTATGAAACTGATGATTTTGCAAGTTGCCCCCCCCCCCCGCCATTGGAGCAGAAACACAGCTAATATGTGAATCACAAAGATACAGCTCAAAGCTAGAACATAAGCTGCTACATGGTGCAAATGGCTACACATAGCACAAGTTCCAAAATGTAACAGAACACAGTGGGAATCAGAACTTAATCAGCAGAAATTGCCAGTGCTTATTGCGCATGTGTATTAAACATGAAATGAGGTAATGATGTATATAATTGGTGACAATTGAAATGCTTTGTTTGAAATTTTATAAATATCACTGCCTGGACCACCGGGCGGGGTTGCAGTTTTGCAGAGCGATCCGACTGTAACCTATTGCTTTGCAATAAACAACGTTGGACTCCTAAGTTTTATTGGTGTAAACTCAGGAGATAAGCTATTTTCTGGCTTACAACAAAACAATAAAACAGCAGATGAGGAACCACAATAAAAACGAAAAGACAAACAACTCAATTAAAAATAATAGCAGATTAGGCAATTAAAAGGAGACAGATATCATAAAAAGTCATTTAGCCTCAGAGAACAGAATGGCCTTTATCCATTGTCTAAAAGTTGGTGAAGAAGGCACCAGACTTTTTATTCTATTTTTTAAAAACCTATTGATATCCCACTTTTTCAAGATCTCAAGGTGGATAACAAAAATTCAGCAAAATAGCCAATACAAAATTAACCATAAAAGTACACATGAAAACAATTCATAATGCTTGCTTGAGCAGCCATACTTTTAACTAAAGGTTACCAACATAGGAGCCAGCCAAATATCATGGAGCAGGGAATTTCAAAGCCAGGATGCAACCACAGAAAAGAAGGCCTGGCCTCACATTTCCATGGGGGATAAAGTTCCAATGAGGAAAAGCCTCCATGGCTAATTAATTCTCAGGCAGCCTAATAATACTGGCCTAATAAGTTCTCTGGTTCCAAATATATCCAGGGACCGAATTCCACTGTTTGTGTGCCACTGCTGAAGAGACCTTTTCAGTATCCTTTCAGAGCCCAGGAGGTGGGGGACAACAACAAAAGCCTCCGGAACAGATCTTAATTGGTGGGCAGGTTCATGAGGGAAAAGATGGTCTTTTAGATACCCAGGTCATGGTAATTTAAAAGACCAATACCAGAACTTTGAATTGTGCCCCAAAACAAACTGACAACCTGAGAAGTTTGTTTTGTTTTGTTTTGTTTTTGGATTAGCATTACATGCTCTCTTGTAGTTGGCCCCATGTAATAATCTGGCTGCTGCATTTTGCACCAGTTACAGTTTTTGATCATTTTTGAGATGCAGGTCCACATGCAATGTATTACAGTAACGTAGACTGGGTAAATAGACCATGAATAATTGAGTGAACACAGCTGCTGAATCAGCTAAATTTCCCTCTCAGTGCACTGCTACCTCAATGAAAATATGTTTCCTGCTCCTACTAGTAAGTAAGGGAGGGAGCATATTTAGTGTTCCTAATGGCATATTTAGTGTCATTTCCACTAATGTGTTGATTTCCCTGGACCTGCAAGGATGAACTTGAATGATTATTTGTAGGGTTTGATGCTTCAGTTATTTTGTGATGGAATTAAATATATATATATATATATATCCCGGTGAACATAGTTAACATATCCCCACATCCATTCCCCACTTTCTAGATTTGTGTCTAGAGCAGCATTTAATTCTCAAAGGCAGGGCTAACTGCAAGAGGATATATGGGTTGAATCCTAGGAGCCACACAACTTTCCTTTATGAACAAGTCCATATAAAACAATTCCACAATTCTAATGGGAAGGAGCAACTGCAGTGTATTAGTATTCAGTGCAATGCAATAGTGACATTTTGTGGTTGATATTTAGGTGATGGGAGGAGTCTGGAATTTCAGCCGTGTTTGCTGTGACATATTTGTTACTATGGACGTGATGATGTGCACAGCCAGCATTTTAAATCTCTGTGCTATCAGCATTGACAGGTAAGAACAAAAGAGCACAACAGTAACCTGTGGTAGAAATGGGAGATTTTCAGGTGGGTTAAGACAGGGAAGTGGGTTGAATGTTATGTTAGGGATTTATGTAGAAAAACCATTATGCCACATATGTGCGTGCCACGTAATACGTCCGAGAATTGTGCCACATATGATAGTTGTTATGTATGTGTCAGACATTAGATTTCCAATCTGTCTTTGTTAGCAAAGTAAACTCGGGGAATCATTTGAGTAACCATAAAGTTAAACAGATGTGATAGCAAACTATGGCCTGGTTTGTACATCATGGTAAGCCATGGCATATCAGAACCGTCCAAACGTGCTGAATGAATCCCAGAGTTCCCTCCTCCTTAAACCACAGCTGTCAACTTTCCCATTTTTTTAAGGGAAATTCCCTTATTCCAAATAGGATTCCTCACAAGAAAAGGGAAAAGTTGACAGCTATGCCTTAAACACAATCTGTACCTATGGTTGGTCCTATGGTTACATATTACGGTTAAGGAGAAGAGACATTAACCACAATCCCCGCCTTGGACAACACCCTAAAAACCTTGGCTTAGCTGTCATGTCATGCTGTGCTAAAAAGACAGGGGGCAGATAGCAAAGTGGGTGCAAGCTCATCTCTGGGAACTAACAATTTCATGCAGTCCTGTTAACACATAACTTGGCTTAACATGATGTGTGAATTAGGCCTATACATGTGTTACATGAAAACACATATAATGGAGCCTCAACCTTTTTTTACACTCACTTAAATGGAGTGGGGAGGGAAACAAAAGATTTCTGCACCGGCCATTTTTATTCCACCCAGTCATGCATTTGAAACCCAGTGATGGCACCAGAAAAAGGGGGGGGCACAGAAGGAGCAAAGTATATTTCGGGGGCGGGGGGCAACTGCATTCCATATGTTAAGATCTCTGACAGAAAAATAACAGTATATGTTAATGACAGGAGTTCAGCAGTGTGAGGAATGAGCTTCTTTGATGGGGTGAACTTGCCCCCCCCCCCCCAGTGCTGCCCATGCTGAAACCACACAAAGGAAGAAAACAAATGATTGTGATTTTGAGCAGGCAAATGGGAAAAGATTAATAATTCCTTTTCTAGGCATTGTACCTTCACTCAAAATCATGGCCTCCAGCGGCTGCTTTTCATTAACAAAAAACTCAGGGCTTCATTACACATGGCCACATCCTCTGATGCGCGCGCGCACACACACACACACACACGTGCAGAAAGCTAGTAGAAATCTCCTCTTGTCATGATTGTCTATGTCTTTGATTCACTGCCTCTTCTTACCATTAACAGATACTGACTTACCTGACTCTTTTTTTCAATCTCTTTTCCACATTGCTTGCCTTTTTTCATCTCTGGCTATTACAACTGAATTGTATTTCACTTTTCTCATCTTTCATTTTGCATCATTGTATTTATTCTGTTTTCCCTTCCCTTCTTTTACTTTCTTCCCCTCTGAATGCAACTTTGTCTTCTCTTCCTCTGTTTCTGAATTCCCTTCCCTTCCCTTCCCTATACATTTCTTGTACAACAACTCCTCCGTCTTCATCACCCTTGCTTTGGAGTTGGTTCCCTTTGCAGATACACTGCAGTGGTTATGCCTGTTCATTATCAGTACAGCACAGGGCCCAGCTCTTGCCGAAGAGTGTCCATTATGATAGCAATGGTCTGGTTGTTGGCATTTGCCGTTTCCTGCCCTCTTCTCTTTGGCTTCAACACCACAGGTAAATGCAGTAACAATACCTTGAAGCACAGGCTTTGTACACAAACATGGGGCCTCATACGGCTTATGGCTTTAAGAACTCAGCTTCCCCCTTTTTCCAAGAACAAGGTGGAAAAGCCATCTTACTTCTGTCAACTGTGGAAGATATTAAAATGGCTACTGGAAAAATTTTCAGCCTCCAAACTACATTTTTTTAGATCTTACTAGTTTGTAGAAACAGAAACATTGTATTTGTTCTAAGAACCATACCTTTATTTTGCACACACAAAAAAAATATGTAGCATGAAAGTTACTCTACCTTCTCTTTTCTATGTGCCTTTTCACTCAGGTGATCCAAATATTTGTTCCATATCCAATCCCAACTTTGTTATCTACTCCTCTGTGGTGTCATTTTATCTTCCGTTTTTGGTGACCCTGCTGCTCTACATCCGGATTTACATGGTGCTGAGGCAGAGACAAAGGAAGCGAATCCTCACCAGACAAAGCAGCCACAGTGGTAAAACCTGCTACAAACAACAGGTATGAGCCACAAATAAAAAGGCTTTATTTAGAAAGGGCCTTAACTGTCATCTTCTATATAGTACGCCTGTAGGGTTCTCCTGGAGCCCAGAAGGGATGAAATAGAAACAGCCCTATCGACTTGCAACAGTCCTATGTAGGCCTCATTTCTACACCTCCTGTGCCTCTTCCTCATAGTAGTCTGCTCAGCTCCCATAGACTACTGCAGCTGTTGTTTCCTTGCAGCTGTTGTTAAGACTACAGCTCCCACCTGGAGGTACCACATGGGCTGCTTTTGGCCTTCTGCAATGCATTCCCTCTGCCTAACCTCATGTCCTACTTGTGGTCTTTCCATAGGCCTCTGGCAGGACACTAGTAAAACTTTAGTCAGACCCAGAATCACCCTTTTTGTGTTCTAAGAATGGAAAGAGTTTCTTAATTTCTTCCTCTCTGGCTATTTATTTTAGTCAGACTCACCCCTCAGTTGGAATAGTTGCTTTTCCCCACCCCACCCTGCTCAATGGGCAATAAGACATGGGCATCTCTGGTCAGAAAAAAACTTTGCAGGGTTTTGAATATGCAAAGCCAATTTGAGCATAGCATTAGCAGAAGGGCGGCTGAAAGTGTAGGCAATAGATAGATCTATCAGTGTTCATATCAGCTATTTCCAGCCCTACTGGAACGATTCACTTATGTGGTAACAAGCACTAGTGAAATAAATTACTTGCCTTTGAACTGCTAATTTTATTCCTTACTTTTGGGAACAAGTATTTTATTTACTAGTTTCAGGTTCATAGACCTAAATGGCATTAATAAGGTAACAAAAATCTCTGTTGGGAACACAGAATGTCATCAGGACTGCTGCAGCAATTGCAACCTTGGGCAATAAAAGCTACAAGAGATGATGGATCCACTTTAGTGGTTAGTTTTTGTTATGAATAAAGTTTCTAACTGCTAATTTCAGTGGAAACACACATTATTTAAAGCACCGGTATTTTAAATATCAGATATACTGCCCCTACCCTGAGGAAGAAATTACATGTACAATCTGCAACACTCTATGAGTTAAGTTAAATATCAGTTTTATACTAACTAGCAGCCAAACAGTGCGATAATAGAGGGTGTAGAGTGTCGAACTAGAACTGAGGAAATTCAGATTTAAAATCCCACTCAGCCATGAAGCTCACTGGACAAACTTGGGCCAGTCACAATTTCTTGTATGTAACCTCACCAGGTTGTTATGAAGATAAAATTGTGAAGGGGTAAGCCAAGTCTGCTGCTTTGAGCTCTTTTGAGGAAAAAGCAAGAAATAAATAAGGTTTTGTTTGTTATACTATCTATTTTTGTGTTTTTATATTGTAAACCGCCCTGTGATCTTCAGATTACACTTTGGGGTGTGTGTGTGTGTGTGTGTGTGTGTGTGTGTGTGTGTGTGTGTGTGAGAGAGAGAGAGAGAGAGAGAGAGAGAGAGAGAGAGAGAGAGAGAGAGAGAGAGATTTATAACAGGTCAGTGGAACCGTACAAGTTTTGCATACCAAAGGTCTCAGGATCAGTCCCAGATAAGGCTGGGGGAAATTTCTGCCTGAAACGCGAGAGATGTTTATAGTCAGTGTCAACAATATTATGCTAAAATGACCAGTGTTCTGGCTTGGTCTAAGGCAGCTCCCCATCTTTCTAAGTGGTTCCTGATTCTTGTTGGCCTCTTGTTTTTCAGCAACATACAGAAAGGAAAGCTTTGCACAAGAAGCTTCCCAGTGCACTCTTGTGTTGTTTGCAGCTAAAGAGTTCAGGCCAAAGGCTGCCTGCTGAAAAGAAGCCCCTGACACCCACAGAACTGCAGCAATATTGCAGCTTCTGCCATGAAGTTTCCATCTCCAGTACAGGGGATAGAGAGGTTGTTGGTCTAAAGGTGAGGACAAAAGTCAAGGAACAAAGTTTAGAAGTACGCAAACTTAACAATGGCAAAACAGCAACCTCTTTGAAGCTACCATCTCAGCAGCATCGGATAATACAGCTCAGAGAGAGGAAAGCCACACAAATGCTAGCTATTGTTCTTGGTAAGTAGAGGCATTTCTGCTCCTTTTTAAGAACGGACTGTGCAAGAACGAGGACCCAACTAAATATTATACGGCAGACATATATAACAGGTTTGAGGTTTTGTTTTGTGTTTTAACAAAAGCAGCTGCAGCAGGCTACAAATTTGGTTGGAGGAACCACACTGAATAAGAATGCTTTTAAAAAATTACACTTAAAAAGCTTGTTGTCTACAGTTTCAATGTAAATCTACATTTTGCTTTAAAATATTTCTCTTCTACTTTCTTTCCTCCTTTATCATTATTTCCACGTGGCTAAATGGCCAAGAGACTCTCAAATATGTTTTTTTAGTTATGTGTGAGGATGCCCTGAAAATAATGGAAAGAACTATGAATTGGCTCTCAAGTGGGCAGATTGAGCATGTTTTGTGTCCAGAGTTAAGCACTTCTGAGCCAAAGTGATATCTCATTTTCTTTCTCATTCTAGGGACTTTCATAGTCTGCTGGCTGCCATTCTTTTTGACACACATACTGAATACTCATTGCAAAGCTTGCCACATCTCCCCGGAGTTGTACAGTGCTACCACATGGCTGGGATATGTCAACAGTGCTCTCAACCCTGTCATCTACACCACCTTCAACAATGAGTTCCGTAAAGCTTTCCTCAAGATCCTGAATTGCTGAAAACTGTGTGGGTGCTGCAGATAAACACACCTGAGTGGATTTTCTCAATCGACAGTGAGGAAAAAACAACACGGGACCCACTTTAGCATCGTTTTTTTCTTTAGCAGCTACTGTGAGAAATACTTTTCACAATAGCAAAATCCATCTTTTCTGTGTTAGGCACTGGTGCAGAAAGAACCATGAAATTACTTTAAAGTTTTGCATCCATGAGAAGCACACATTATGAGACTGTCTGAATAGTTCCAGGATGCAGCATTATTGTGCCAAAGGACACTTTGAAAGGAAATAAACTGTATGACTCCTTCTACCATAGATACCTCCAAGTAGCATATATTTGACTATGAACAGTTCTGAAGAGATTCCTATGAGGAGAGGTCAGGAGCAGGAACATCTGGTGTATTTGCACTCAGTGTTTGAAGTACTGTATAGCACAGTCATTAGCTGCACATAGCCAACTGTGACTTACAAAGCAAATGTGAGTTCACACAGTACAAAAAGTTGAGATCTGTGCACTACTATTTATCTAAACATATCACACTGGCCAGTATAACACATGCAAGGATTATTTGGAGTTAACTGGTTTAACACACCGAAATAACAGCTAAAAATGTAAGTAATTATATTTCAGTACTATAAATAATTGAAATATATATAGTAGATAATGCCAGACACAGTAAAAAGAACAGCTTTACCAACACACAGCAAATAAAACAAATGTTCTAGATTTACGCTAATACATTTAAAAAAATCATTGTATATTCTTGGACTCTTTCCAACATTCACTTTACTTGGAAATAAGTCCCAAGTTTTTCCAGTGTTACTTCCATGGATTAACAATACAACATGTTTATTCCGAAGTATGTTTTGCTGTGTTTGATAAGCCATGTAAACGTGAATAGGATTGCAGCCTCAAGATTTAAGGCTCTGCACAAATATCTGTTTGAAAGGTGGCATATAAATATTTTAAAACAGAGTATAAGTCTTCAAGACAGTTTACAAACAAAAGATTAAAAAATACAGTATCAACAACCAACAAAGCTTCTAAAAAACCTCTTCCAACAACTTTAATAACACATCATTCATAAAACATCCACTTCATGATGCAAAACAAGAATTCCACAAGACCACCAATTAGCAGAAAAAAGATGGAAAAGAGATTTCCCAGTCAAAGAAGGTGCTACCCTATGTAAGAGTTTCAGAAAGACTGGAGCATGACAGCATTCTCGATATTTGCTAGCCCATATGCTAGCGTTATATAGTTTCAATTGAAGTGGAGTTTCCCAGTTACTGTGAATTTGATTATATTGGTAGTAGTTTTCAGGTTGAAAACAGGTATGCTACATGTTTAGAGTTGTAGAGAAAAAGTGGTTTCAGGGAAACTGGCAAAGTATTCACTTTTTCAACAAAAGCTATTTTGTTGTATGAAGACCGAAAGGGGTATTTATCCCACAAGCACAAAATGAAAGGGTTTCCATGAAAGTGCTCAGTGGATCTGCAGCAAAATTCAAAAACGTTTATGACATTTGAGAAGTACAGATCTGATTTGATTTAACAAAAGTATCACATGAATCTTGGAATGCCAATTCTAAACTCTTAAAATTCTTCTTAGTTCTTTAGTCCTAGCCCAAGACTGACCTGGTTCTTTGTGACATCAGAGCAGCTAAGTCAAATTGCATCCTGAGTGGCCATAACATATTCACTTGAAAGACAAGCATCAAAACAGCTCAAGAAATTGGAGCTGACTTGACAGCCTATCAAGGAATAACATCAAAAGATGCAGGACAGGTGAGAAGATCAGCTCCTAAAGAAACTGCAAGAATTAAAAAGTCCAAGAAGGGCATGGAGAAGAATGTAAATACAGCTCATTCACTGTTGGGGCTTTTACTAGCAGGTGTGGACTTGGTCTACAGCTGCACATTCTACACAAGCAATGCTTTTTACATTTACCAAGGCTCTGATCCTGGTTTGCAGTCCATGTTTTTGAACTTTAATAATGCTTTCTATCCACACAGCAAATTAAATTCACAGAAGGCAGCAAATACCCCTTAACCATTTTTAATAAATAGATACAGAACCAAGCTTAAAGTTAATATATTTTCCAACCTGTCTCCTGTTATATTTGATTTCATTCTTATAACATTTGGATATATTGTTGCACATATACCCAATCTCTGAGTGCTAAAAGATTCTGGGGGTTTCAGCCCCTGGTTCATGTTTCATTTTTGGAATGAGGCATAGCAGAGACTGCGGTGTCTCTATGATCGTTTGCTTGCTGCTCATGAGGAAGCTGGCCTTATATTTTAACCATGATTGGGTCTAGGGATTCTGGAGGCTTGATTTAATTCTAACACTTACTGGGTCCAGGAATTGAAAAGTATCTAGCACTCACACACTCATAACAGTATTATAGAGAAAGTTCATAGCTTTACTGGTCATTCAAGTACAGGATGTGTTTTGTTTGTTAACCACAGGGCAACAGCATTCCCTTAGTGTAACCATTTTTATCAGAACAAAATCGAAAATTCTTTCTAGTAGCACCTTAGAGACCAACTGAGTTTGTTCCTGGTATGAGCTTTCGTGTGCATGCACACTTCTTCAGATACGAAGATACATTTTTATCAGATACATTTTTATCAGTAAATCAAGCCCACCAGGGGGAAAGCTATCAGTTACATTGAGTTTTATATTCAGCTTTCTTAAAGCAAAGGATCAGCCAGAAATTGAAACTGCATTGCTACCATATGACTTTTTATCAAACATACTGTGTAGATAATCTTGGTTGGATTTCTGTTCATGACATATATTTCTGAGTACCTGAATAAACATCTTTGTTCTTGGAATAGATGTACTGGAATGAGACATCTTTGAGAGGCAGCAACGTTTTGTCGTTGTTGGTATCCATTTGTCTGGAGAGACAATGGAGTGCGCCTCCAGGTGTGAAATCAAACAGCTGCATTAGCAGTACCAACAGTGTGTATAGAGGTCCTGGGCTTCCTAGACAAGACCCCCCTCTCAGCCTTGCTGACATGGCCCAAAGGAAAGTAGAGCAATATGTTTGGCACAAGCTTGGCTGCAGGAATTGCCAGGAGGAGGCGTACAAAGCACCATCCAACCATCTTAGGGACTCTACTGCTGATTCGTGTAGGGTTTATTCCTTAGCCTTTTCATCTCCCAAAGATATTCCAAAAGGCAGTGGAGGTTTAGGATTAGTTTCGCTTCTAGATGGGCTACCTTCCCAGGTTGATGAGCCCCATCTACCCCTCACTTCTCTCTACAACACATGCAGAAACTGCCTTCTTGACCATTGGACCCACTATTGGTCTTGTAGGCAGTTTAATGACTGTACCTCTTGTTATATTTTTAACCATCAGTTTCTCCACACTCCATGAGAGGTAAAAGAATAAATTTCCCTCCAGTGCTTTCAATATACTGTATGTTTGTCTATGGAATAGTGATTCTAATCTATGCTGGTTGGCTGTCAATAAAAAAGAGGAGGTAGTTATTCCAAAGCAGCTAATCTGGAATAAAATAGTTTGAAACTGTGAATGTGCACTGTGGGTAGAAAATAACGAAGCTCCCTTTTGACAACCTGTTTGAAATAATCTGCTAAACTGATTTCATGTTGCAGGTGCATCTTATTGAGGTATCATTATCACTGACTAGTATCTTTCTGTGTCCTGGCTTCTGGTGTTATGGAAAATACAGTAAAATACACAGTTCAATCTTGAGGTGTGCACTTCATATCCACTGAACTCTTGTAGAGCCCATATTCACCATGTAGATTGCTCTTCTCCGAAGAAGCAACTCAGGGCTAATGCAATGTGGAATCTGGCTCCTTTTGCCGAATGTTCTCCCTGACGTAATGTCAACACATTTCACAAAGTTACTAGTACAGTAGCTGGCTTGATGCTTCAGGGGCTCCTGTTCAGGCTCGTGGTTGAGCCTGAGATCAAAACTGTCTACATTGCTAGCTGGGTATGTTTATACACTTGCCACCTGAACCTGTCAATCTATGATTGCCCTTGCCCATGCTGCAGTGCTTCTGGGAAGTGCTTTTTAATATTAACTAACTAGACTCTGCTTTTTAATATTTAAAGGAAACGTTCTCTTCAGTTCTGTTTCCTAATGGATGCCATAGAGAGGCAACCCTTAAAAAGAATGCCGGTAATGAATACAATAAAAGTGTTAAATGTATTTGTAGACTGTTACTCATTTTCTTACTTATTATTACATTTTTATCCTACCTTTCCTCCAAGAACCTCAAGGGGGCATACATGATTCTTTTATCCGCTTTTATCCTCACAACAACCCTGTGAGGTGGGTTAGGCTGAGAGACTATCTAGCTCAGGGTCACACAGCGAGCTGCATAGGGATTTGAACCCTGGTCTCCCACATCCTAGTAATACACTCTAACCACTACACTACAACAAACAGGCTGATTCCCACCTTGCAAAAGAAACCTATTTTACAAGGAGGAGGGAAAGTTTCAGTGCTCAGTTTCTCTGGTGTTGCTGTGATATCAGATCTCAGGATCTGTATTAGAGGCTGTTACACAGTTATCAGGCGGAATTCCATATTTTAATTTATGTAAATAGTTTAATGTGCCAAGTGCATTAATTCTACTTATATAATTATTATGGTGAAAGAGGTGGGAGCCCTGAATGAAATCCACAAGCCCCAGACCTCCTCCCTGTTGTAATCAAAGCATGTCCGCATAGCCTTTTAAAAGTGTAGCAAACCTGTGGGTCTACAGAAAAGGTAACGGGGACGGGTCCCATCTGCCTCCCTCTGTAATTAAGGCATGGATAATTAATGCTTTTCAGCACAGACAGACTAACTAAAGTGTCACCATGGGAAATTGAATATTTGTGACTGGGGAGTAGGACTTAGCCAATCAGAGGCTTGGAACGTCAAAGGAGGCTTGAGGAACGGCATCTCTGTTTTTGCGAACTAAGCAGTATCAAAAATTAAACACAACAAAGTAAACCTAAGTCAGTATGTCAGGTGTTCTCCTGAGAAATTAGTGTCTGCTGCTAATAACAGTCAAGTCTATGCATATATAGGATAATCTCCCCCAAGAGGTTCATAAAGGCAGACTGCTCCTACTCCTACCTGTTCTGTTCAAACTGTTGTAATGCTCTGTCCTAGCCCAATACCAGAAGTTTCCTTATTTCACCCTAGGCTTGAACCATGGCCTGCTTAACACATCACATTAAAGCCATAGTTAAAAATGAACTATGGTTTAATGTGAGCAGGCAGTGTGCTGGTACAAGCTGCTGAAAAGTCTGCTCCTCTTTACCTGTTGCGTAGCTAAAAAACACACCGGAGTCTGGTTTCTCATGATGTCTGAACCTGGGCTTGTGGCTTGTTTATCTCCAAGGAAAAAACGTAAGAGCATGCAAAGACTCTTGCTTGATGAGGTCAAAGGCCAATGTGGTCCAGCTTCCTGTTCTCACAATGGCTAACTAGATGCCTATGGGAAATTTGCAAGCAGGGCCTACCTGAATGCAACAACACTCTCTTCACTTGTGATTCCCAGCAACTGATCTCAGAGGCATACTTCCTCTGAAAGCGGAGGTAGAAGATAGCCATCATGGCTAGTAGCCAGTCATAACGTTATCCTCCATGAACTAATAAGTTTGGTTTTGGGCTGGCTATTCATGGCTTCTGACTATTCATGGCTTGCTTGGGAAAAATGAACCACAAGCCCAGATTTGGGTGACCTTGGCTTGCTTACTGGTAGCATCGCAGCAATACGAATGGGGAAGGAGGGGAGGGAGAACTTTTCAGCAACATGAACCAACACACTTTACATTCACATTGAAGCAGTTTGTTTGCAGCTATGGTTTAATTTAACATGTGAACTGAGCTAATGAATAGAGCAATCTAAAATAATAAAGACAGGTGCAATTTATTAGACCAGCTGAAACAATTCACAGAGGCTAATAGAACAGTTAACCTGTGTCCAACTCTGGGCACCACAATTTAGGAAGGATGTTGACAAGCTGAAACGTGTGCAAAGGAGGGCAATCAATAAGATTAAGGGTCAGGAAACCAAGCCTTAAAAAGAACAGTTGAAGGAGCTTGGTATGTTTGGCCTGGAAAAGAAGAGACTGAGAGGAGATATGATAGTCATATTCCAATATCTCAAGGGCTGTCACATGGAAGAGGGAACAAGCTTGTTTTCTCCTGCTCTGGAGGGTGGGATTCGAATCAATGGCTTCAAGTTACAAGAAAGGAGATTCCGACTTAACATCAGGAAGAACTTTCTGTCAGTAAGAGTTGTTCGGCAGGGGAACAGTCTCCTGCAAGAGCTTGTGGGCTCTCCTTCCTTAGAGGTTTTTAAGCAGAGGATGGATCACCATCTGTCATTGATGCTTTAGCTGAGAGTCCTACACTGAAGAGGGTTGGACTAGATGACCCTTGGGTCCCTTCCAACTCTACAATTCTATGTTTCTATGAACAGAACTATATTCGGTAACATAGCTCTGTAGGAAAAGCCTTATTTAAGCAAAGGCTATGTGCATCCATGGAGTTAGATTTATCTAAACTGTAGGTCAGTAAGTCACTCATTTTAAGATGGTATTAGAAACCACTGGGAGAAAAGCATGCAGGTAAACATTTACTTTCCCACCACCTTTGTAATGAGCCATACCTCTGACCTTCTCACAGATGTTGTCCCCAACCTGCATTTCTCCTGGATTTGGCCAAACAAATAGCTGGTTGTACTTTTATGTAATGCCTCTATGGCTTAGGTTTCACATCTCAAACAAGTTATCAGCAGGACATCCATAAGGGGAAAGTGCAGTTCCGTAACAATTGTAGTCACGGCTAGGAACATTTGTGGCTGCAGGCTTTCAGTAGAGGAATCTAGAACCAAAATTTATTTAATGTTAAGTCCCCACTCCTGCTGTGAAATGGAGGCAGTGAGAGATTTTACTTTCTTGGGCTCCATGATCACTGCAGATGGTGACAGCAGTCACGAAATTAAAAGACACCTGCTTCTTGGGAGGAAAGCAATGACAAACCTAGACAGCATCTTAAAAAGCAGAGACATCACCTTGCCGACAAAGGTCCGTATAGTTAAGCTATGGTTTACCCAGTAGTAATGTATGGAAGTGAGAGCTGGACCATAAAGAAGGCCGATCGCCAAAGAATTGATGCTTTTGAATTATGGTGCTGGAGGAGACTCTTGACAGTCCCATGGACTGCAAGAAGATCAAACTTATCCATCCTTAAAAAAATCAGCCCTGAGTGCTCACTGGAAGGGCAGATTCTGAAGTTGAGACTCCAATACTTTGGCCACCTCATGGGAAGAGAAGACTCCCTAGAAAAGACCCTGATGTTGGGAAAGATGGAGGGCACAAGGAGAAGGGGACGACAGAGGATGAGATGGTTGGACAGTGTTCTTGAAGCGACTGGCATGAGTTTGGCCAAACTGCGGGAGGCAGTGAAAGATAGGGGTGCCTGGCGTGCTCAGGTCCATGGGGTCACGAAGAGTCGGACACGACTGAACATGGCAAATGTGTGACTAGAAGACCCTAGAAAACAGCCTTGCAGTTGGGCACTTTTGTTTGGGTCAACCCCCTTAATTGTTAGTTGCAGATGTTTTATGTGGCTTCAATGAACCCCCATGTAGATCTAAATCTTCATTTCCAGATTCTGGTGTTGTTTGTTTTTACTTTTTGTAGCGGCATTCTGTGACATGATACTATGAATTACAATTCCCAGGAGGGTTTACAATAAGGCACATGTGCACAGCTCCAACAGCAATATTATGAACTAGGAACGGAGTCTCAGAAAATAGGCATTTCTCCCCAATACTTGCTGAGAAAGAGCATAACTACTGAGTAAATTCTAAATAAAGATGAGGGCAGTTCACCCATCATGCATTGTACAAACTGTCTGCTGTCTTAGTATCATCATGGAGTCCAGTTAGCAACTGGGGAACCATATTATGCCGATGAGATATAATTCACTATTGCTTACTCACACAAACAGCTATGCCGTAAGCTGAGACACTTTTCTAGGCAATTTTATTTCCACTTCTACCATGTAGGTATATGGATATGAAGATTAAGTCAAGTTAAATAATGGAATAAAATAGGTTGGGACTGGCAAGTGTTAATGTTGGTGTTTTGGAGTTTGTGAGAAAATGGCTCTTGAAATGAAGATGAATCATTCATTATCCCGGCCATTCTAAAGCCATTACAGAGAAATGAAGAGAAACAGGAAACATGGGGCAGCATCTTTAACACTGCTGTGTGGCCTGTATTAACCCCTTCCTATCTCACTGCCCCTCTGGTTCAAATATGGTGGCAGCTAAAAACCCATAGCACATTGTTTTTTTGTTTTGTAATAAACCTAGTGTTGCATTTTCTTTGAAACTGGCAGCAACATACCTGATAAATTTGTGAAGTTTATCAGGTTGCACCTGAATGATTTACATGGGATTGGGGGAACCTGAATTTGAAGCAGGGAAATAGCTTGCAGGGGAAAGATTAAACCTCTCTGTAGTCAATAGCTCCATCCCAAAGCACCATTTCCCCCCCAAAAGGTTTTTGGACATATACCATACATGTGCTTACACATTATGTGTCATTAACTGCTAAGGATAAATTGGAGGCATAAAGGTTGTACCATGTAGATTGATTAGTCAATGACATGGAGTCTATTGGTGGTTGAAGGGCACACCAAATTGAATCCCAGACCTGGGACAAACCCCAAACCTGCCTTCCCCACTGCTCTCCTGGTTCTCTGGAGACTAGCAGAGAAAGTGGATTAGGAACTGTGGGAGGGAGGAATCAGAGCATGCTTGTTGTAGGTGGACCAGGTATCTTGCTAAATACACACAAACCTGAAATCCGACCCTTAATGAAGATTCTGTATTGCTTACATTTTGGAGCCCCCACCCTCAAGAAAGGGAGAGCAGAAAAATACTGCAGATCCAAACAGATAATTTATGAAATTGATCTTAACATAATTACCTGAATGTCTCTGGAAGACAGAGCCAATATGCTGTCAGATTGGTGTTGTGGGGCTGATTTTTCTTGGCTACCTGCCCCAGGAATCATTGCCAGTTTTAATAAGCCTACTCTCACAGCTATGAGCAAGACTAATTGAACAGTATGGCAGAGTTGTTTGTAATCTGTGAAGAACAGGCCTGTCCTTTACCTCTGCGGCTTCTCTAGCAACATACTTCTGCCTTCATTAACGAGTAATGTGAACAAAAGAAGGAGGTGGATTCAGATGAACTTGCACATCTGAGCGATGGATGGGTGACAGCCTTTGCACCAAGCCATGGCAACTCGGTAGCTGATTATTTCTAGAATAATACTTCATGTCTGGAGGATTCGCTGTGGTGGCTTGAGCGGAAGTTTGCTCTAATTACTTCTGCCATTTGGTCTGCTCTCTGCACCCATCAATTCTAGCCAAGTGAAAATTCTAGAAGGATGCTAACTTTGAAAGAGGAAAGGGCTTCTGAAAGCAACAGAGTGGATGCTTTGCACGCCTCTGATACATATTCTGATTTAAATTTGTTTAAGGATTTATAAACCACAAATCCCAGCAAATGTTTCTGAAGCAGTGTACAACAGAAATATAAAAAGAAAAAAAACATATTGCAAAAATTACAAAATTCCATCTAGTATACAATATAAAACAGCTGAGTCACTTTTCAGAGTAAGTCCTCTTTGGAAGACAAGTTTTCAATTAAGCCATTATGTTAGGTGCTTGTCTAAGATCAATATGAAGCTAATTCAGAAGAACAGGAGCTGCAAATAGTTGTTGTAAGGCATACCCATAGGGCATACATAACTCTTAACAATGTCCCATCAGAGTAATGCAAATGTCGGGCAGGGGTTTATGGAGGAAGGCAGTCCCTCACATAACCTGGCCCAAGTTGTACAGGAGTTTAAATGCTAAAAGCAAAACCTTGAACTGAGCCCAGCAGCATATTTGCCGGCAGTCGAGTTCTCTTAGCAGAGGTGCTATATACTGTTGAGAGGGTGCCCCCCTCAGCAGCCTGTCTGCTGCATTCTGTACCAGCTGCAGGTTCCAGACTATGCCCAAGGGAAGCCACACACTGAATGCACTGCAGCAATCCTTAAGCAGCCAAGCTGTCCCGGTCAAGATTGGCTGCAGGTACCGTATGAGCAGAAGCTGGTAAATGCACTTGTAGTCACTGAAACAACCTGTGCTTAAAGAAGCAGAGACTGATCCAGGAGCAACTTCAAACTGCATACCTGCTTCATCAGGGGAGCACAACCCCATCCCTAACAGGTAACTGGCCTATTTATTGGATACAGGAACCCGTTACCCACAGAGCCCTCAACTTGCCAGGATTCAAATTCCGCCCTCAACCAACAAAATGTGATTAGTCCTCTTATCCACCCCTCAGTTTGTGTGGGTTATTTTTTCTAGACTACATCCTCTAGGGACCTCTGGCATTACTCTGTTTTTTTCTCCATGGAGCCCAGGTTTTACTCCTCTCTTGTCTATAATATTTATTTTCATTTTGTATTTACAATATTTGTTTACATAAAACTTAATAGTGAAGGTTCTCTAGGCTGTTTACAAGTAAAAAAATTCAAACCCTAAAATGCAGAAATAAAACACAGACATGAAATCTAAAACAGAGTAACAGAATAAAAGCAAGAGTAAAGTGAGCAACAGAGAATGACATGCAAAATACTGGGTGATTATAAATAATGCTGCTAATTTATTTGAGGTTTTGGACTAAATTGCATTCATTTTCATTAATCTTAGTTGTTAAGATTGTGGTCCAATCAAGCTGTACGGTGGGATATTATATTAACTATTGTTGGGTTACAGGAAAAAATTGGGGATGCTGTTGGTATACCAACTGGAGTCCCTATAGATGCATGGTTCCAGGGTCTGGGAAATGGGTCAGTTGCCTGTTCTGGATAGGGTTGCGCTCCTTCTGGATAGGGTTGCTGCTTGGGGGTACTTTCTGATCCAGCATTGTCACTGGATGCTCACACATCTTCAGTGTGTAGGAGTGCCTTTTACTAGCTTCAGCTGGTATGCCAACAGCTACGACCACACCTGGATAGAGACACCTTGGTAACAGCTGTTCGTGCATCGGTAATCTCTAGACTTGAATTTTGTAATGTACTTTGCATGGAGTGCTGAATTTGATCTGGAAGCTGCAGCTAGCTTAAAACACCATTGCTAAATTGCTCTCTGGGGAAACTATTGACAACGGGACACCTACGTTGAAAACATTGCACAGGCTACCAATTTGCTACCAAGCTAGGTTCAAGGTTTTAGTGATGTATAAACCATCACATGGTTCCAAATCTGAGAAGCTGTCTCTTTCCCTATATCCCACGCCTGTTACTTAGATCTGCAGATGAATTTATGTTGATAATGCCACACGCCTCTGCAGTGAAATATGCTGCTGTTCAAGCATGTACTTTCAGCACAGCGTCAATTGTTCTCTGAAACTCCCTTTGCTTAGAAGTGAAGCAAGCCTCATTGTTGTTATTTTCTACATCTGTTGAAAACCTTGTTTTCCTCCCAAGTATTCCTTTCCAATTTAGTCTATTTTATTTCTGCAGTTAATAGATACTGATGTTTCTAATACTGTTTTATTACCATCAGTTTAATTATTTATATTTTATTTCTGTATTCTGCTTGGGTGTTCCTTGATTATAGAGTAGTTTATAAATCTGAAACAAATAATAATAAATAATATAAATTGTAGAAGTATTTATAAGCTGTCCTATGGTGTCCTATGGTGCACAGCCCAGCCAAGGCAACACATTGGGATTAAATGCAATAAATGCAATGCAGTAACAGCCATAAAACAAAGAACCAACAGCAGCAATATAAACAGCCATTTAAAAACATTTTAAAATGTAGGCCCACTAAAATAATTAAAAATAATGTAACACAACAGCAATATCAAAACTCAGGAACTCTCCCTTCACAGCCAGCTCATAATAAAGGCCTCAAATATTAAAGGCAGTCTAGAAGAGTTGTGTTAGAAATCCATTGCTATCTGAAATTTAATTAGTCTTGACAATACACTAGGCAATGCACAGAATATAGAAATCACAGTCCCTGTCTGGCAGGTGTACTCAGATAACTGGAGTTGTGGCATTTACTTTGTGTCTTACAGTCATGAGTTCAATGCCACTGAGCCAAAGGAAGCCAAATCAAAATAATGAGGTCTAGTAATTTGGGAGCATTAGAGAAGGCCGATTTCCCCAATTCATTCTGGTTTGCGGCCTTGCAATTCGCTTTTAGCCTGTTTTCATGTTGCGCTTTAACGTGCCCTGGGACCCTGCAGTGATAGATAGATAGATAGATAGATAAATAATCTTGTGCCCACTGTCAGAATCAGGTAATGAACGTACCATGGGAACACTACAAAATAGCTAGGGAAAGTTTGTTTAAGCATTACCTGCCCTAGGATATCTGTTCCGAGCATAAGGCTTTATGAAATTCAAAGCATAGAAAGAAACTGTCACAAGCACCCAATAAGCCAGCATTATCAGAATACATTCTAGCAACTTTTAGCTAGTAACAGCAGAATCAGCAGGTGAAGCATTAACACCACCTGTTAATTAAAAGCTATAGAGATAGTCTAGGTGAAAGGCTGGGAATGCTAGTGCCACAGTTGTGAATGTACCCAAAGAACATGTCTGAAGTCTGGTTACTGTCTTCTCAAGTCAGACAGTTAGGTCAGGGACATAGCACTTCTCACATATATACCAATGCGAAGAACGTAGCATCATAAGGAAATTTTTATACAAAAGCTTCATTTAAAAAGTTGAGAGAATGTAAAATTGGAATTAACAGTATGATCTGATTATTGTTAGTAATCTGGAACATACCTGCTTGTTTAATAACAAAGCAAGAATAGCTAATCTCTTAAGAAAAGCTTCTGAGTGGCCCCACAAAGATGCTAATTTTATTAATTAGAAATGATTCCTGAAGCTGCATGACAGAAGTAATGTTTAGCATACTGTTTCATAAAGCCCGAGCCATGCTTAGTGGCAGTGTAAGCTTGACATTTTTACAAAAAAAATTTAAGTGGTCTTGACTGTATACAATGAATGTATGACACCATCTTATACCCTTAGTTCATTTTGCCCGGTTCGGTCCACCCTCCAAGGTCTCAGGAAGAGGGGCTTTCCCCAGTCCTGCTTCTGGAGATCCTTTTAACCAGAAATACAAGGAACTGTTATTTGGGATATTTCATATGCAAAGTGTGTGTCCTAAGCATTGAGCCATGATTCCTCCTCCAGCAGGCACAAGGTAATAGCCTCTATACCATCCTAGTCTGATTGCTTGGCAACCCTATAAATACCACTGAGATCTTGGTTAACAAGCAGTAAGAAAAAAATAAGTATGTCAAGCGTCCCACCATGAAAAGTCTGAATTACCTTTTTAAAATGAGAAGGGACAAGTCTGAGGTGAAGTCCTGTAAAAGCCACCTTTTGCACATCTGCTTTAAGCAAACCAGCCATGCATTTCCTTCCTAAATGTATGAAGCGCTTTCATGTGTCTCCACCAACATCACTCCATTCTGGGAGAGGGAAGAAAGAAGTGTAGCAAGCTTTATCCATACCAGCTTTAGGAGAGTTGACAAAAAAGGAAAGGCAGCCTGTGAAACACAAGATCGTGGTAAACCGTGTACCTTTAAGAATTTGGGGATGGAATATTTAAGAGCCAATTAAATCACAGCACACTGTTCCACATTCAAAACATCCTGATTCAAATAAACAACCCATTGAAAGAAGAGGCTGAATCGATGACAAAACTAAAAAAAAAGTTTTGTTTATTATTAAGAGATTTTGATAAGTTGCAGTTAGCAAAAGACAGCAGTTTAGCACCTTCCCCACCTTCCAATTCAGCATGGCAGTGTCCTTTTCTTTAATAGAAATTTATTTATTTGGTTTTTCAGATTAAAACTTTACAGTCACATATCCTACAACATAAAAACAAGATTCCACAGAATCTCTTGGACTTTCTCCTTTCCTTTGTGGGTCCTACTGTTAATCATTTCCTCCTGCATCTTTTATAATGATCCAGGAGGAAATGATTAAACAATGTTTACAATGGTCTTTAAGGTAAGTTATAAATTTTTCCCATTCCTTATTAAAATTTTGGTCTTCCTGATTTCTGATTCTTGTGGTCATTTTAGCCATTTCAGCATAATCCATCAACTTGATCTGTCATTCTTCTCTGGTCAGCATGGCAGTATCCTTTCTTGGAGATCTAACAATATGTGATGGATCAGATTCCAATCACCTGCCTTAGAAAATGGTCACCACTGTAAGCTCTGGCAGAGAGGGGGGTGAGGGTCTAAATTCAGTCCTCCCATTCTTTCACACAAGCACTTACCTTTTTTCAAAGCTGATTACACTGCTGGGGGAACACACTCTGATCTTTCATGCATAGTAGCAGGACCATAGGCCACCAGCACATGCAAAGATCTCCTGATAAGGTCCCATGTGTTTCAGTGCCTATGCTCTTCTATGCAACAGCCTTACCCAGAAGTAATACAAAAATATGTACAAGTGTCTTACTGATGTTTCTCATGAATAATAATAATAATAATAATAACAACAATAATATACTTTAAAATACTCCACTCAATAAAAAGCACGATTGAACTCAAGAAGATACAGAAGCCCAACATGTGTTTGCATCCGTGTCCTCTGTTATCATCAAAGCACTACCACACATTAACATCTGTGCAGCTACATTAATCAAGGCATGCCCCTTGCCAGCCACAAATCAGGGAGGGAGAATGGAATTTGCAAGAGGAAAATTGTTAAAAGCGTATTAAAAACCATGAAGATAGAACAGCTGTTGTTCTGGGGACTTTTTATCAAAACCACAGACTGAAGCATACAAGCCATAGTGCAGAATAAGGGTTCTGCACTGTGCAAGTCTATGAAATACTTTGGGGATTGGTCCCACTTGCAAAACATTGCTTGTGTGCCCAGCGAGCCAGAGGTCAAAGAGTTGCAAAGAGTCCTTTCTTCTATATGTTTCATCTTCTTCCCAGAGGCATTTTAAATAAAAGCCCAAATGGGCTGATATTAGCCGGTTATGAGGATGAAGTCAGAGTGCACAATGCAAGCTGACATTTTTAACATGATTCATGTGACAGTTTATATTCTTTTCTTCAGCTCTAGTGCTCTTAGGGTTCCTGAGGATTACAGACACAAAGTCATGATTTTAAACATCATGAATGGGTACCTCTAGAAATGTGATCTCCTCCTTTGTTTTCTGGTTCCTTTAACCCAGAGGTAGTCAAGGTAGTACCTTGAGGATGTTGTTGGGATGCCAGCTCCCATCAGCATGGCCAACGGTAGGGATGCTGTAAGTTGTAGTCCAACAACATCAGGCTGTCCTTGCTATAACTGGTTGGCTAATGGGGAAAAGATTCCAGAAGGCTTGGGCTTCAGATGACATGAGATTAATGGTAGCCAAAATATGGAGCCTGTTGCTTCATGGGTTCTTTTCTCCCTGTACTATTTGTGTATTTCTAGCCTCAAGGTGCTTGCATGCTGACAACCTCTCTCAATCGATCCAACTGGTCTTCTTTCAGAGCATCTCGCACAGAACAGAAGAAACCGAAATAGTGCTGAAAGTTATGCATCATAAGCAGCACACCAGCTAGCAACTCTTTGGTCTCAAGAAGGTGATGAACGTAGGCACGACTATGATTCTGGCAGCAGTAGCACAAACATCCATTCACTAAAGGGCCAAAGTCATCCTGGTACCTAAGTAAGAAAAGGAGCAGATATTAAAAGCTAAAAAAATAAAAATAAAGCAACCCTCCCACAATTAAAAAAAACCCTACACCTTGGGCACAATGAGGCAGCCACTAATCACTTATTGTGAGACAATGTCTGATTGCAAAGCAAAAAGTATTCTATACACAGAGTGCACTGCAAAGAATAAGATGGCCGATTCTTGTCCCAAGGGACTAACAAACTAAAAAGCATGAATATATTCTATGGAAACTAAAGATGGAGTTATCACCTGGGTGTCAAAGTATCTTTCTAATACCAGCTAGTTATCAGGGTGGGTGTAGGGATTCTCCGCTGGAATGCTATGGAGCCTGACAATGAATACTGCCTTGCCCCACCCTAACCTGAAAAGTAATGACTATGTTTTAATTACTATGGCAGGATGAACTTTTGAGGTGAATGGCAGACTCATTCTTTTCTTCATCAAGATAATGCTGCTATCTATCTGCTCTCTGCATTCCATTACAGGACACAGCAGGAGACCCATACACCACAATAATAAGGCAGAGAGCTGCAGAAGCACCACCTTGGCAAGAGGCACCCTGGAGCTTTGCTGTCAACAAAAACTTAGAAGCCCAATAATTTCTGGTGTGGGTGGACAGCCAAGAGTGTTCAAGTTCCTTTACGGTTTCATGGTTTTCACACAATATAAGCTAATCCCTCTAGCCTGTCCCAAGCACAGCATGAAAAATGAAGGCAATCATAATTTCTATTTAATTTTTAAAATGTTGACAAGAAACTAATTCTCCCTGCAATAAATTGAGCCAGGACATGCATACAGATGTGGAAAGCATCAAAAGTATTTAATAACATATCTGTTAAAAGAGATGTATTTTTTTCAACATTTTTTCCAACTCAAGAGGGTATAAGTTTACTATATGATGCTTGGTTTTAGAATGTATACATCCGTGGTATTCTGCATGTTTTCTAACCACTGGCCACCTGTAACATCATGTGCCAGTCATGGCTCCCGTAATGCCTGTTCCTAAGCCCTTTGAATATGAGCAAACATGAGGGGCAAAGAATGGTGAGAAAAGGGAGTGAGAGTCAGTTAAGGAAATATGATTGGTACAAGGGCATGAAGGGGATAGGGGAAATAATCAACAAGGAGCACAAGAGAGTGATGAAAAGCTGAATACCTGGCAAAGAAGGAAAAGGAAAGAATAGAAGGAAGCGGTTAGAAAGTAAAGCAAACTCTGACAAGTTGAAAGATTGGACTCAGAAACTGCTACCCTAACAGCAGCACTGGCAGTTAAGTTAGCCTTTACTGTGGTGCTGATATTTTAGCAGGGTGGGGGTAGGACTTGTCCTTTTTGTTGTGTTCGTGGATGAGCATTTTAGGAATTTTATATTACATACTTTTTGTTAATTTATTAGCTTTTAATTAATTTTATCTGTTTGTATTTTATCTTGTGAAGTTGCTTTGATATGTGTTTATTAAGTGCCTAACAAATGATAATGATAATGATCTTATCTGATATTGCCGACTCATCTACCCAGGAAACTGAGTAACCAGGATTAGTTTGGCATTTGGACATTGTGGGGTGGTTATTTATTGTTATAACTGTCCATTTATTGGTTGAGATACAGTAATAGTGGCATGTTCATTTGACTCTTGAGTGATTTCAGTTTGCTGCTCCTCATTCCCAATAGCAAAACCTCCGAAGAGTGGAATACTTATCTTGAGTTACTTATTGCATAAACTTAAATGGACTCAAAACTTTGCCAACCAGAGCATATTTACTTAGAACGAGTCCCACCATGTTCAGTAGGGTTTATTTCCAGGTAAATGCAGATCTGCTCCCTTAAGCAACAAGATAAGTAGTCCATGGCAGAAGCTGACATTTCAAACTAAACTCTTAAACCAACATACCTTTTTTCTTTCAAATTTATTTCAAATGAAGCAATTTCTTGAGCTCTGTGGATTGTTTCATTGTCTGTTTTTTCATCCTCCTTTCTCCTCGTATCTTTTTGCCCTTCTTTTAAGACTGCAATGAAACACAAAGTATTTCATTAATAAGGTTAAATAAATATAAAAAATATCCCCAGTCTCAAACACTTCAAGATGACTCTCTCATTAAAACACACATGGGCATTTAAAATGTTTAAAAGATAATCATGATATTGTAGAGGTAGTAAAAAAAAAAAGTGACAAGAAGAAGAAGAGGAGGAGTTTGGATTTGATATCCCGCTTTATCACTACCCGAAGGAGTCTCAAAGCGGCTAACATTCTCCTTTCCCTTCCTCCCCCACAACAAACACTCTGTGAGGTGAGTGGGGCTGAGAGACTTCAGAGAAGTGTGACTAGCCCAAGGTCACCCAGCAGCTGCATGTGGAGGAGTGTAGACACGAACCCGGTTCCCCAGATTATGAGTCTACCGCTCTTAACCACTACACCACACAAGACTTTAGAGGTAGAAGGGAGCCAACTACTGGTAATCTTATGGGGACTTGAAGTTCAAATTGCTGCATTTTAGTTGCTGTTGCTCAGCTGCCTTCCCTTTCCCACTCCTAAATAACCATAAAATTCAATGCTGCCTGAACTGCATTTTGCACACTGTGAAGTCACCAAATTCAATGGCTTGTTTTTATTTGGATGGAGTTCACAAGTGACCTGCATCTGATCCACACTCCACATTTGACCTGACAGCCTGACAGCTTGTTGAAAGGATTTCAATCAGAATGTTTCAACTGTCACAGTAGTGGTGCTTTTATAGATAAAAACAGACTCATAAGGATACCATCTGTAAGTTCTCAGCACACTGAAATGTTCATAAAATCACTGGGGTGGAGAAATGGTCTATGATGCATGTGAAGCCTATTCATCCTTTGGAAATTCTGAAACGAGACTAGGTATTGTTGTGGGTTTATTTCTTTTATAAATAAAAGACTATCTTCTATTTCCAAACAAGTTACCGTACTAAGAAGCACAGAGAGACTCTAAAACTTCTTATTCAATGAGAAAAAGGAGCCGAGTGTTTCCCCTTTGCACCTTAAATTCTATATGACTTATCATATTGTAAGTAAGGGTTCCGGAAAATGTGATAAAAGATATACTTGTCTGCTCTGAGTTGCCAAAGCATGAAACAAACTCTCAACCCTGAACCCATTAAGAAAGCCATCAGCTGCTCCTTTTCCGGCCTACATTTTCACACTTGCCCTGTCTGTGAATAGCAAGCCCTGTTTGAAATCTTTTGATAAAGAAAAAGTACAGTCCCTAAACTTCCTTCATAATCTAAGGAACTTCTGTTTTGATGGAAACAAAACAACACAACATACAAGCAAGTTTAATAACATTTGCAACCTTTTAGGGAAGACACCAGCAAGGTGAAGCCGAAAAAGAGCTCCTTAAAGTCATGGTTTGATTTCTTCATTAGTAGCTGGATGAGACTGAAGAGAAGAATTACTGTAATTTTGCACTGCAAAACACTAACTGTCCTAAGCCTCAATAACATATATGGACTATAAGGAATACTGTACCTAATAAAAATAGTGGTCTCAACTACGTCAAGCTTCATCTGAAAATAGCATTTCTTTTGTTATGACCAGTTTGTTGTTTTTCTGATGTCAAATGAGCTACAGATATAAGGAGGTTATTAATACTGCAGTACTGTGTATATCTATTTCTAAGAACTAAAAAAGTAATGCAGCCATTATTCCAGTATTCGCACAAAAGAAGTCCATAAAGACAAATACCTGCTGTTTCAGGATCTGGTTTATAATTGTAGCTGAAGGACAAAGCACTGCCCCGCTCTGTCACTTGGTAAGGGAAAGAACTCTCAAAAACATCTACACCTCTCTCAATGCAGTCCAGCACCTCATCAGGCCTGCCAATTCCATGAATCAGTCTGCAGAAGACATTTGCAAAATCATCACAGCAGAAAGAAGAAACGTGGACAGACACACTTTTTAAACCGTGTAAAACCCAAACTGTAATATAATAAATTAATAATAATAATAATAATAATAATAATAATAATAATTTATACCCTGCCCATCTGGCTGGGTATCCCATCTGGCTGGGTATCCCATCTGGCTGCTTCCAACAAAATATTAAAATACAATAGTCCTTCAGATATTAAAAGCTTCCCTAAACAGAGCTGCCTTCAGATGTCTTCTAAAAGTCTGGTAGTTGTTTTTTCCTTTGACCTCTGATGGGAGGGCGTTCCACAGGGCGGGCGCCAATCCCGAGAAGGCCCTCTGCCTGGTTCCCTGTAGCTTCGCTTCTCGCAGTGAGGGAACCGCCAGAAGGCCCTCAGCGCTGGACCTCAGTGTCCAGGCAGAATGATGGGGGTGGAGATGCTCCTTCAGGTATATTGGACCTTTAGGTACACTGTATAGGCCTTTATAGGTTGGCAGCAACATCCTAAGCAACTAACAGACTGGCTGAATATGCTAAATTGATTTATTGATATTTTTAATCGACACATTTTTTTAGAAGGGCGCAAAGTACAACATATATTATCTTCCATTTGCAACACATTCAATATATTAAAAGCACATTTCAAATTAACTTGCACCCCAACAATTCAAAGGTACTTTTTCTTTGGGCAGTTGTTTATTTAATCCAAGACCAGCATTAAAGTTTACAAAGTCACTTTCCCTAGACACACTTGGATTGAAAAGAATTATCATGACTACTGTTTATCATTCTGTGTAGCACCTTTCATAGTCCAAAATGCTTTACAATTTTTATCTTAATCATTTGAGTTCACATGCTAATGCTTGAGCTGCGTGCTAGTATGCTTTGTCTTAGCTCAGGATACAGCTGGTTCTCCCTTTCAGGTGGAGATGGGGAAAACAGTCACAAAGTGTAAACTTCAATTAGCACATAGCAGTTTGATCTGTGAAATCTGTGAAGATTCTTTTTCACAAGAGCTTTTCATTCAGTGCATATAGCATTGTAGCTGTTCCAATTAAAATATATGAGGCAGTCAGAGGGATACAGTGCACCAGCAGAGGAGTAAAAGAGCTTGCTCATTCTTTTTCAGACTGATACCCATGTCTGAAATCTATAACATGTATGGTTTGGGCATTGCTGTTTTCCAGAAGCAATAAAGTCTGCTTTGGCTTTCAGGAAGTCAGTAAGCATTCTGTGATCTGTCAAGATTTATACAGAAATACATGGCTGAAGGATGTTCTGTATAATATAATGGAACAGGGAATTTCTCCACTGGAACTTTTTATCTTCAGATGAAATGAAGGCAAAACCAGTATTGTTTCAAATAGTAAAACAAATAATCAAAATTTGATAAGGTGAGAATCTAAATTCTGTTCTCCTTCCTTTTCAGCATTAAATCCAATTGGGAGAAAAAGTAAAAACTATTTAAGAGTTCTAAATACCTATAAATATTGGATTCACATTAAGTTCGTTCATATGAGTGGGTTACCTTCTACCCAGTTATACAGGAAATATAATAAAGAGCTTGCTGGCAGCTCTAGTGACCTGAAAATCATGTTACATCAGAGGAGATACTATTATGTGTTTCTCTGTTTAGCTGATCTCTCCTGGATACTGAATACGCTGCAATTTCCCACACCATGCTGCAGTATCTGATGTAAGGTACAGTCCTGGTCTAATTGATTGCTTTTGCTACAGTTGCCTCATGATTTAGAGCAGGGGTGTGTCTCTCCAGATGTGGTTGGACTCCAACTTCCACTAGCTCAAGCCAGGATAGGCAACAGTCAGAGATAATGGGAGCTGTAGTTCAACAATATCTGGAGGGCCACAAATTTCGCATCCCTGGTTCACAAAGTATCATTGTGAGTTTTTGTTTGTGTAAAATAGTCAGCGAACACAAAACACACATTCACTGATCTAACCCAAAAACCGTTAAGTATAAGTCGCTTTAGTTGTGTGTAGCCTTAACCCAGTTTTTGCACTGACTGCAGGGTTGAATCCTTAGGGCCCTCTGCAGTAGGCAGTCCTAAACTGTTGTGAAATGGGAGCCAAAAGTACTTCTTGGAGTGGAGGGTGCAAGAAAAATACACTTACCGGTACTTGCCTTTTGGGACTTCTCTGGTTAAATAATATGCCCCCACCCCAAGAAAATATGAATTGCATTTCTGACATTTTGCACACATTCTCCTTCAAGCCCTCCAGATCACATGAGCTTTCTTAACCAAAAGTATTTTTTTCCTAAAAGCATTTTGCCATTAGCCAGAGCTATAATATCCCCTTGGGGCTCAAAAATGCAGCTGGAATCACCAATGCTTAATATGCTATTATTAGTTATAGCGATGCTAGACTCCACAAATTCAGCTGGCAGCTTTGTCAAAGACTGGGGGGTGTAGAAACAGCAGTTTTCCTCTCCCTCAGGAATAATGGCTGTGCTGACAATTGAACAAGCCAATCTAGGTCAATAAATTTAGCAGATGACTAGAAAAATGCACAGTACCATAATAAATTGTGACTTTAGTAATGACTTTTTTGACCAGGCTATAGAAAACTTACAGCATGAGCTGGGTTTATTTTTATGCTCCCTGGATAGGAAAATGCTATGCATTTAACATAGCTATTATACCAGCAATTAACATTTGAAGTTCCTTAACAACAATCTTTCTAACAGCAATCAAGGTTACTCCCAATTTAAAAACAACAAGATGTCTGTCAAAGTTTGACAGGCAGATTTTCTTCCTCTATCACTCCAGCCATCTCCATTCCAGGCTGAATGCAATAGTGAGGGGGGAGGGCAACTTTTGCAGAGAAAGTTGACGCAGCTGGCAGGTAGGCATAGAAGGAATGTAGGGCTTGGGTAAGAAGAGGTGACAGTTGCTCTCTTTGCCCATGGTCGGAAGCTTCTTGTGAAGCTTCCCACTGATAAGGAGTGGCATCACACCTCTGCTGATTCCCCTGCCATTTTGTGACTTCCACTCTTTTAAGGTCCAGTTCTTCCTTTGTTGTTGTTTAGTTGTGTCCGATTCTTCGTGACCCCATGGACCAGAGCACGCCAGGCACTCCTGTCTTCCACTACCTCCTGCAGTTTGGTCAGACTCATGTTGGTAGCTTTGAGAATAGAACGCAGCCCTTAAGGAGTAGAAAAATGCAGAACACAGCCACAAAATCTGCCTCCTCTCTTGCAGTATTCTGCCAGTAATTTATGAACTTTTTTATCTCATTTGAAAGCTCTGCCTTTTTTCCAGTGCTGAAAACAGCCATCTCCCAACGGAAGAAGGAAGTTTATTAAAAGGATATACTGCCAAGGGATAGTTTTTGCATTTTTAATGATCCTGATAAGCTCTTGGGGTGATTTTCTTCCACAGCCAGCGGAGATAACAAAGTCAGTAGTATTCTGCTATTGCAATTCCCGATTGCAATGAAATGCTGATCTCCAAACCACAGGCAAACACAAAGCAACACTCTTCCACTTACTTATTTTGAAAGCTTGAAACAAGACTACCAGAAAAATAGACAGAAGATGTTCATTAGCACTGGGGAGAGGTGCCCAAACTTCCTGCCAGGAGACACTGAAAAGGGACACGATGTCTCCTGAATCATGATGAATTGCAGCCTAAATTTATGTCAATCGCCAATTCCCCTCCTGCACTCAGAATTCCTCTCTCTGAAATATGCTAATTTCTATCTGCCTACAAACCCCTTTTTGGCTTATCTGTGACTTTATCTGCCTCACACCTGATATCAAAGGTTTCCAATTCCACTCTTTAAAATCAATATTCATGGTTGTTGCAATAATCTTACATAAACCGTTTTGTGAGATCCACCCAAAAAGTGGTACATAAACAAAAGATAACATATACATCATAAGGTTCAGGGGAGGTAGGGAGGCCTGGAAGGCCTGATTAGATTCATGGCCTGAAGTGCCCCACCCTTCCCATAATTTATGAAAATTTCATTTTCAACAGCACATAAAAAGTTGTGGTCTGGAGATATAATCAGCCAGGAACTTTCCAAATATCTGCATTATGTGGCTTTTGATCAAATTTACACTTTGGTCTGACCTGGGTTTATCTTCCGGTAACTCTGCTGTAACCGCGGACAAGAGTTCCAGCTTGGTCTTCCATGCCATGGCATTTCCCTGAAAGCCATCAAGCAAGAAGCCAGCTACCGGTCTCTTGGCAGTCTCCTTAGCAGATCGGAGCCTCTCCTCCAACACATCTCCACCTTCAACAACTCCAATTATCAAGCTCTGTTGCAATTCCTAGTTTGGAAGGAAGTTATAAATGTAAGATAAATACACCCTTTGGCTGGAGAAGAAGGTAATTTAAGCATGCAATCCTAACCCCTACTTGCCTGGAGGAAGCCCCACTAAATTCAACAGGACTCCGTTCTGAATGGACATGGTTAGGATTACACAACTGACTACCCTGTTGCACCAGCCTTATTTGGAGCAGATACCAAAAAGAAAGAAAAAGGCCAGTGTGGAGTATAAGGGTTAAATGAATGAACTGGGACACAGAAAAAAAATAATTACCATATCACTGTCCTTGTCCTTCTCCCCTTATCTTGACACCAGTTAACTTCATGGTACTTAAATGAGAGTTAAATACACATAATGTAATGGCCTGAGACTCTGCTCCCAATATTTTAAGGCTGATTCTCCACCCTATGATTGCTACTTTTTAAGAAAGAGTCAATACTGGCTGTGGCAGATTGGTTTCCTACTGCCAAGGAACCATAGAGCTCCTGGCTACCACTACCTTATGAAGAACCATCAGAATAATAAAAGAACTTTTCACACTTGTGTCAGGGAACTATCCCCGACTCAGCGCGGAGTGGTGCAAGGGCTCTCAGGATGTTACAGAGAGCCCCAGTCCCACCTTGCCAGCAGTACCTCCTCTAGCAGCGGGAGGAGTAGTGAGGCATCAAGCGAGGAGGGGGAGGTCTCTCAGGGGGAAAGGAGTCGAGGCTCTGGGGATGCACGAGAGACCTAGCACTCACACAGTTCTGCGGGCGATACAGGGGGTGCGCAACTTCTGTCGCCCCAAAGGCGTCATGGGGTGAAGCGAAAAGATGGGAGGCGGGGTTTTCGTATCCCTAAGCTCTTTTGTTGGAGTCAGAACCGGAAGGGACCATTCCCGGATACTGACACTGCTTGATACAGACATGAACTTTTTAGCTCTGCACTGTATATAGTTTGCACAATAAAAACCTTAAAGAAAACAGCAGAGTTCTGGCTGCTTACTCATGAGCAACTAACTGAGAACCTTACAACTTGTTTTTTCCAAAGTAAGAGAAAAGCTCATTCCCCAGCTCCCAAATAAGCATAATGCCTAAATGGCAGAGCAAATATCATTTTTGGGAAGCAGTTCTACAACACTAGTGCCTCAATATATTCACTAGAGCAGGGGAGAACCTTTTTGACTGTTCTGTCGATAAATATCAGACTTCAGAACTACTCTAGCTATTTTGCCAATATACTGTATGCTCCAAACCTCCCATGTTGTGGGAGACTTGAAATGGTTCAAACAGACTTAGCTCTTACTGGAGATTTATCTTGCAACTGCAGGCACTCATCCAAAAAGAACAGGGATCGATCCACAGACTTCTTGGCCCTCTTCTTAGATATTCCTTCTCCAACAGTGTCTCCATCTGATAGACACTGGAACCAGTCTGGCTGAATAACACGTTGGATGGCCATGAAATTTGATGGTGTCATTTCTATCCGCCCTCCACTTCCCCATACAGAAACTGACTGTCAAAGACAAGCAAACAGAGAGAGTTTAAACAGGGAGATTAGGAGATAATCAATGAGCGACAAAAATCTTGCTAATGGAACCCATCTTTTCATGCACTTGGAAACTCAAGGCAAAACTGCACTTTATAAAGAACATTGATTGCTATTAAGAATGGAAGTACCTCAAAGTCAAGTTCCTATTTCCTTTATGCTTAGCCCAAACTGCCCCATTCCCTGACTTCAATATGTTCATTACTCATTACTGTCAGCAACAGCCAATGATGTGAAGCAGAAGTAGAGAAATGCGCATTTTAATGACAGCAGGACAAATGAACAGCCAAACCTAGACAGCCGAACAAAGAGACTGGAGTGGAACTAAGCCAAAAGCTGCTGTTTTTGGTGGCAGCTTCACATTCTCTGTAAAGTGTCATTCCAACTTCTAAACTATGATCAGCAGATTTATCATCTGAAGGATGAGCATGTGAGGCCTGTATCAAGTTATAACTTCCACATGGAAAGAACTGTCAAT
Source organism: Lacerta agilis (assembly GCF_009819535.1). NCBI lineage: Eukaryota > Metazoa > Chordata > Lepidosauria > Squamata > Lacertidae > Lacerta > Lacerta agilis. The sequence goes on from NC_046315.1 coordinate 30,451,997, forward strand.
AACAACACACCAGAGACAGTTTTTTCAGCTCACATAACATAGTGGTCTGGACCTTAAGTTCTCACTCTATGAACAGAAGGTGCATTCCATGGGCACAACTGTCCCGTCATAATAGAATTTCCTTTTCTTGTACCCCTCCACATGGAGGTAGTACACATCCAGCTGCTTAAGTTATGTCTATATACTTGTGTGAATCAGCCTCTGAGATCTGCTCTAAACTCACCAACAGAATTATAAAACTAATAAAATTAACATTAGAAAGATGTGATAAGATGTAATGCCAAAATGTAGGAGACCTCAAAGGTGCACAGAGGAGGAATTATTCACCCAACATATTGAAAAATGGACTCTTCCCCACAAAAAAGAGATTTAGTTATTTGAAAAGATAACCCAAACTATCTTCCACAGTTTGTTTGAGTAACTAAGGCTGCAAACCTATACACACTTACATTGAACATCTTCTAAATTTCCACTTTCTTCCATCTTGATGACTTGACTGTCTGTGATCTTTATTCCTCCAGCTCTAGCAACAGAAGGTCTCATTTTCCCTCAAAGGACTCGTCCTTTCTCCCTTGCTACTCCATATGCTTGGAACTATTTCCTAGAACACCTGTGTGATGCCACCTCTCTTACTTCCCTCAAATCCCTCCTCAAAACCCATCTTTTCAAAAAAAAAAAAAAAAAAAAAAAACACCCTTCAGCACAACTCCCAGTTTCATGGCCTTTTGTAACTGAGCCTAAATTTGTTTAACTGGCGCAATAACACACTGCTTTCCTGTTGACCCCTATCTCCACTCCTCCCCTGTGTTGAATTACAGTGGTGCCCCGCTAGACGAATGCCTTGCTAGACGAAAAACTCGCTAGACGAACGGCATTCGTCTAGCGGAAGCTGCCCCGCAAGACGAAAAAGTCTATGGGGCTGCTTCGCAAGACGAAAAATTTTCTTTTTTTTCCCGTTTAGCGGAGCACAGCTGTCATTGCCGCTTCGCTAGACGAAAAAACCGCTAGACGAAAAAATTCATAGAACGAATTTTTTCATCTAGCGGGGCACCACTGTACAACATAAATTGCAAGCTCTCTGGGGCGAGGAATATACAGTGTCATGCAAACTGATGGTGCTATTTGATAATAATATGCTGTATTGCAGCAGGAGCCTTTAACTTTGTATTCTGACCCAGTGTTGGTGTTATTATGGATGATTATTCAAGCACTAGGCCTCACTGGTATCACGTAGACCCAAAAGGTTGAGTTATTAAAGCTGCCATCACTCAGGACATATTGCAAACCAAAGTCACCTGCAGATAATTAAATGCAGTGAATGCGGACTAGCAGTTGTACTGAGCAAGACTTTACTGCTTTAGCTGCATTTGCTGATTCTTAATTTCAAAATTAAGAGAGACACTCAATTAATTTAGGCTTTGATACATCTGTTGAACAGATCAACAAGCATCTGCTCTCTTGGGCAATTACTCCAGCAATTACAAACTTTTCCATACAGGGGGAAAAAGTTATGTTTCCGTATTCACAACATGCTTCCAAAATCAGAATGTAGTATATAGGCATGGAGAGTAGATTTGTACATAATATATAGTATACCATACTTCTGTTTTAAGTCCTATAAAAAGGGTAGAAAGAACAAAATGGATGTTGAACACCAGGCTTAATTTGGTTTGAAAATCAAGAAAGGAGTTGTGTTATTACATTTCCAAAGTAGAAAATTTAAAAAGGAACACGGTCTTATGCTTATTGAAGGGTTGTATATATACTTTGATTCCACAGACAAGAAACTGTCTTCCTGAAAATATCACATTTAGACTTATTTAGCTGTTTGTTTTTAAATCATGTTTCTAGTCCTCATTGTGGCAACAGAAATGAAAATGTGCTGGTACTGTATGCAAAGGATTCTATAGGTCAGGCTTGCAAAACCTGAATAGCTGCACATCTCTTTCGGTCATAGTTTCCTACCAATAATTATCTTCCTGCTACCATAATTCCATGCCAAAAATAAAGCAAAATAAAAATTCTGAAACTGTCTCCCCCAACCTGCAAATCTTCTATAGCTGTCACTACTCCCAAACACTTCAATTGTAAGCACATTTACTCAGAAGTAAGTCCCACTAAATTCAATGAGATTTACTCCCAAGTGAAGTGCATATTGGATTGCAGCGTTAAAATTTGGGAAGCCATGATGGCTATGTTCTGCCTCCACTGTCTAATGCACTATGTCTCTGAATACCAATTGCTGGGAATCACAGGTGGGCAGATCGTTGTTGTGCTCATGCGCAGCTTTGGGGTTTCCCATAAGTATCTGGTTTGCCACTGTGAGTTGCTGAACTAAATGGGCCATTGGCTTGATCCAGCAAGCTCTTGCTATGTTCATTAAAGTACTGAAATGTCAGAAAGTTCTTGTGTCTACCATACCTTGCAGTTGTTGTAACCAGGTGGGGAGCAGATAACTGGGTCATGGAGGGAACAATATAGTACTGAATCTGGCATGCCTATGTATGGTTAAAAAAAAAGTTACCTTTTAGTATACAAACTATGAAACCTGCACTGATAACTTTTTAATACATTGCTTATAAGCAACTGTGATTGTATATAACTTATCACTTCCGAATAGAAATACAACAGACAATTCATTTCCCTAGATACTATAATATTCTCCTGACCAGCTCTGTTCACCTTCCAGGAGAGAAAGGGAAGGGAAGTGGCAGCTACAAAAGCTCAACTTCATAGGCTCTGGATTTTGATTTGATTAATGTTCCTTACAGTTAATACTGTGCTGACCCCCAGCCCAGAACAGAGCTTTAAAGGATAACAAACATAAAAATAAAAGAGTGAACTGCTGCAACAAGAGAGTGAAAGCTAAAGTATGGCCTCAAAGTGTAGCTCATTTATTGCTTTCAGTGGTGATGTCAGGGCAGGGCTTTGGTGCAGCAGTCCAGATCCCCACTCAAAAGAACAAGTATGAAGGCCCCCAAACATAGTGGGGCTGGCCTACAACATTTCGATGTAACTAAAGCTATGCATGTTACCATCTAAAGAGGGGAAGGGGATAAGATAATTAAGCCCAGAATCTAAAGATACCTAAGTGCATCACTGATTGCTTTCAAAAAAAATTAATATAACAATGAGCAGAATTTGCCAGAACTTTCTGAGAGAGGTCCTTCTGGGAAGAGATCCTTCTTGAAGTGTAGGGCAATTAAGATTCCCAGCTTAACTGCAATTCTGTGAGGCTCTGGTACTTTAATGCCTTACAAAAAAACACTCCTGTGCTTTCTGTTAAATTAAATATAATACTAAAGGTGGATTAGTGATCAACATGCTACATAAGGTATTATTAAACAGCTTTAAAAACCACTTTAAAAGTTTTAGATGTTCTACCAAAAGGAAGTCAGGAGTTTTATCCTTGTAGTTGACTAAAGATATGATGGCAGAGCATTCAAAACTCCCCAGATACACAATGTTTTCATATCCCATGCCTGCTAAACTGACCTTATTAATTCAATCTGAGTTATAATTCCGAGAAACCTTTTGGTGTATATAGTGCTTTAAAATCTATTTCATAGTGTCCTCACTTCCTGGCAGGTTGGCCACTTGCAGTGGCCAACATATAGAAAATCAGTTGACCAATGTGTGAACACATAAACAAACAATAGCAAACTGGGTTTGCACTCGTGTGCAACACTGATTTTGCCTGCAATAAGCTCCTTATACAAACATATAGCTATAATTTGTGAGCATCAATATGGTGGAATATAAAGGCACAGTGCAATCTAGTCTCTGCTTGTCAGTGGTTTATAGGACTATTATGCCTTAATCCATGGATTGCCAAACTTTTTGGATTAGTGGGCACATTTGGAATTTTGAGAAAGTGCCATGCAGGCCAGTCACAAAATGGCTGTTGTTGGGGTGGGGCATAACATATCTGCCATTATCGAAAAGTGCAGAAAAAGAGCTAGGACCACGAAATGTTAAAGCATGCCCCCTCCAACAGCTGTCCTGCTAATGGGGAAAAGGCACCTACATCAACCATCGCCATGGTTTGCTCTTTGCACATCTCCTTTATTCAGAACAGGTGGGTGTCCAATGAAATGTGGGCTTGTTTAACATGGCATGCCCAATGTAGGAAAGGTTGAGCCAGTGCAAACAGGAACTGAGCAGGTACAGCAGTCTTTGTGCATTGTGGATCTATGAGGGGATATTTACTAAAACCTTTCATGAGTGCCATAGGAGGTACTGGTGGGCACACTACCATTTGAACATGCTGCGTTGGTGATCCTTGCCTAAATCTAATACATTCCATCCAATTTCAAATACAATTTCCAATACTGTACTGCATATTATATTCCATATTCCAGCGTCCCACTGTATTATGGTAATACTATTACCTATGAACTTTCCAGTTCCTTCTTTATATTCCGCCAAGACCTCATGAAGTTCTGCCCTGCAACCAAACAGAGAACAAATTAGACCATTGGGGAAAACCCTTTTCAGTCCTGTGAATTCTATGTCTGAAGTAAAGCTTTGCTTTAAATGAGTATATAAGGGAAATCACACTACTGAATATAAAATGTTAACTGCATATAAGCTGTCTATATACAAGATACAGTGGTACCTCTGGTTATGTACTTAATTCGTTCCGGAGGTCCGTTCTTAACCTGAAACTGTTTTTAACCTGAAGCACCACTTTAGCTAATGGGACCTCCCGCTGCCGCTGCGCCATCAGAGCACGATTTCTGTTCTTATCCTGAAGCAAAGTTCTTAACCTGAAGTGTTATTTCTGGGTTAGCAGAGTATGTAACCTGAAGCGTATGTAACCCGAGGTACCACTGTATCCACAAAACACCAGCAGGTGACTGACTGTTTAACTGTCACATCACATTGTCTTAAAACAGAGGTAGCTCTGGAAATGAGGTTTTCTCTTTATATATAGAAACGGGATTGGAAAATGGTAGGATTTGACTGGTCAAGTCAGTGGACATTCTTTCTCATTTCATTTAACCAATGTAGTGGCCTGACTGGGAGGAAGGGAGAAAATTCCACTCAGTGATTGACTGGAGAGATGCCTTAGTTGCAAATAAAAGGGCAGTCTCAAGCCACAGTCAAGACCAGAAAGTGGATCAGTCAGAAGTTGATTAGCTATGCAGCAACTTGACTCATACAGGGTCACAGCGAATAAGCTTCCTGCTGTCAGGTGGTTAGAGGTGATACACACTTATCTATAGAGTCCTATTGAGTTCATTGTTTACTACAGCATAGATATGTACAAGATTGCCCTGTTGGAATCTGATTCTATCACATCTGCGAGGACAAAAAAGCAACAACATTATGCAATCAAAGATACACTACAAAAGAAACATGATCTAGTGATGCATAGTCTGCCTTGGCCTCATACAGCTGAACGAGCACAATTTAAGGTGCAGTTTTACACATAAAGGCCTAAATGACATGGATCCAAATTTTAACAGAAGAAAAATGCACTCACAATGCTGGAAGTGGAAGTTGTATAACTACAGGAATATCTTGGACCAACTGTAGATTGTCATGTGTCAGGTGTGGTGCTGATCCCGTTTTGGTGTAAAGCAGACAACCTGGAATCTCCATAGATTGAATCCCTTTCCTACCAAGATTTGTCAGCATGCCAAGACGACAGCCACCAACTACTTTGGAGAGGCAAAATTTCATCTTCATTAACACAACTGAAAGAGAGTAGCAAATTCACACAGCCATATTTATCATGCAATACTTGCAACGATGTGCAGGGATAGTTCAATAATAAAGAACATGCTTTGCATGCAAAAAGTCCCAGGTTCAACCCCAACATCTCCTGATAGGACTTTGGGAAAAAACCCATTTGAAACATTAGAGAGCTGCTGCCAGTCACTGTAGTGACAATCTTGAACTAGATAGATCAGTGGTCCGAGTAGGTATAAAGCATATTTTTATTTCCCTAATTATCTAATTTTCACAATATCCATTTGGAAACTATTTGAACATCTAATTTCTCCAAACTACTATGGCATAAAGACGAAGATATTATCACTAGGAAATCCTTCTGAGTAACAGAAACTGAAATAAATGAGAAGTGTGCAAGAACACAGAATTGCATCTTAGAATGTTTGTTGTGAAATTCATTTTTCAAGCAGGAACCTACTTCATCATTTACTAAGGGTGAAGGTGTTGGCTAAGGGGTTAAAGGTAAAGGGACCCCTGACCATTAGGTCCAGTCGTGTCCGACTCTGGGGTTGCGGCTCTCATCTCGCTCTATAGGCCAAGGAAGCCGGTGTTTGTCCGCAAACAGCTTCTGGGTCATGTGGCCAGCATGACAAAGCCGCTTCTGGCGAACCAGAGCAGCGCTCGTTTACCTTACCGCCGGAGCAGTCCCTATTTATCTACTTGCACTTTGACGTGCTTTCGAACTGCTAGGTGGGCAGGAGCTGGGACCGAGCAATGGGAGCTCACTCCGACGTGGGGATTCGAACTGCCGACCTTCTGATCAGCAAGCCCTAGACTCTGTGGTTTAACCCACAGTGCCACCTGGGTTGCTAAGGGGTTAAGATGTATTATTTTGGCAGTGGACTGTGCTAAGGTTGAAGTAAAAGGTCCACAACATGTTGTTGAACTTCAGCTCCCATCATTCCTTGTCATTGATGGGAGTTGCAGTGCAACATCATCTGAAAGGCCACAAATAATAAACTGAAATAAACTATGGAGCACAAATATCCCTAAAGTGAGATCTGTGAGTTCCCACTTTGAATATTATGTTAGAATTTCAAAACACAAGTTATTCATATTTCTATGTGAACTAGTTCAGTGGTAGCCAATGTGGTGCCCTCCATTTTGGGGGGCTACAATTAGCATCATACTCAGCCAACACAGCCAATGGTTAGAGATGATTGGAGTTTTAGTCCAAAAATTTGGCTACCCCTGAACTACCTCCAAGAGCCGATGTTATTGGAGATTCATGGCTAATCTCTCAATGTAATTTTCTGCTTCTAGAAGCAGATGTGAGGGTTGGGGGAGGGGGAGAGAGATGGATTAGGGCTATGGCACAGGAAGGAGTCATTTCCCTCATACTACAGCCCCAGTTCAAAGTTGCCTTTGGACATATTAGCCACAGAGATGGGGGAACATTACAAGCTTTTCTTTCCATTATAGCAGCATTCATCTTCTTTTGATGACCTAAAGTTTTAGCTATTATGAAAAGGGAGGGATGACATCTTTCCATCCACTTTATCTACATCAAACATTATTTATGCTCCTGTCTTCCCCACAACCTTTTCTTTTAAAAAGCCCTCAACACACACAGGATAGTCAGAAGTTCACTGCTTGCTGTAGTGCTTTAAGTGGAGGAAACACATAAGATTTCGGTGGTCGCACGGATTACTAGGAAAACTGCCTTTTCTTCATCTCCAAGTCCACGTTCTGTGTGGCTGGCATATTAATGTAAACAGTGGAAAACATGCCACGTAAATGTGTGGCACTTGATAGGTGTCTACGTAGTAATAATAGCGAAATATTCAAAATGCAACATCAACACCGGCAGAATCCCAGACTCGCCTGCTTCAGGCAGCAGGGGAGGACGCTCCTCCAAGTAAAAAGAGTGTCTCCTTGCGTGCGGTAAACCAGCCCATCTGCTGAGCGCAGCTTTCTCCTCCCCGAGGAGCCCGTTTAATCCCCCACAAGGCGGAAGAGCCCCACACATTTAACGCCCACCACGCAACAAAATGAAGGGGCTGCAGTCCAGTATGGTACCCGCCGCCCTTATCCCAATTTAAACGAAGCCAGGGAAGCTGCACCCGCTGGGCCACAAGCGCCTCACTCTCGCGCACGAGCTCCCACTCGGTACCTCAGCTTAACTCCACGCGCCGGCCACTCGCTTCCGTCGCGGTCCTTCCCTCCTTCGCGCCCGGCTCACCAATCAGAGCGGGCTTTCGTCATCACGAGGCGCCGGTTCTTGGGGAGGGTCCGGGTGCTACGCCGCTGTTGCCATGGCGAAGCTAAAGGACGCCGCGCTCTGGTCGCGCGCGGCAACCTGGGTCGCGTAGTTCGCTCTCGCCTTCTGCTATAGGCGCACGCTTGGGACAGGGGAGGAAAGGACTTCGTTTCCCAGCATCCCTCGGAGCAAACGGCGGGGGGGGGGGGGAAGCGTGCTTCGGGGAAGGAAGGAAGAAAGGAAGAAATAAAGACGTCTGTCTTTAGCTTCGCCGATGGCGGTTATGAGACACAGACCTGAGTTGTACCGCTGGCGGCGCTTCAGCCAGCCGGCGTCTCGGCAGAAGGTAGGGATGAGGGTTGTTGTGCCAACCCAGGCAACTGTTCCAGCGTGAAGTTATGGTTGGATGGGAAATAGGCAGAGAGGAGTTCTTCTCGCTCCCTCCTGGTCTCTGTTTATTGCATTTATATCCCACCTTTTCTTCTGAGGAGCTCAAGGTGGTGAACACAGTTCCCTCCACTCCTCATGTAATCTTCCCCACAACAACCATGTGGGGTAGAATCGTAGACTACAGGTGGGCAGTGTAGCAGTGTGCCTTCTTCCAGGATCGTAACAATTGTCTATTTGTATGCCACTTTTCTATGGTAAACCATGCTCGAAGCAGCTCACAACATCCACAGTACACTTAGAATCACAGAACTATGGAGTTGGAAGGGACCCTTTAAGGTTCATCTAGTGCAGGCATCCCCACACTTGGCCCTCCAGATGTCTTGGGACTACTGTACAACTCCCATCATCCCTGACCACTGGTCCCATTAGCTAGGGGTGATGGGAGTTGTAGTCCCCAAACATCTGGAGGGCTGAGTTTGGGGATGCCTGATTTAGTGCAACCCCTTGCAATGCAGGAATCTCAACTGAAGCATCCATGACAGATGACCATCCAACCTAATTAAAAACCTCCAAGTAAGGAGAATCCACCACCTTCTGAGGGAGCCCAGGTAGGTTAAGCTAAGAAGCATTGAGTGGACCAAGCTTTGTGGCTGAGTCTCCCCGGTCCCACTCTGACTCTCTGATCACTACACTAATTGTGATGGCAAGTGGTGGGAGAGCCATGATTGACAAAACAAAGTATTAATTCATGCAACACATAATCAAGCAATCAAATTGGTTGACACTAGGTGTGTCGGTCCCCACCAATTTGGACTGCTATCACAAATTAATGCAGGATAAGGCTATCACTTACTACTAGTCAATGCTGCCACCAGGATCTGCGGCACTGTGCCTCTGAATACTAGTCACTAGGGAGTAAGTCTCAGAGTTCAGTAGAACTTACTCTTTAGGTGTGCTTAGGATGATTTCAACCTTAACCTTTCTAGGGGCTTGCAAAGACAGGTCTTTTAGTTTTACTTTAATATTAATAGCTAGCTCAGTGCTAAATTATTGTAATGTTTCTCCCCCAGACAAAACTTGATCCTGACAATGTGGAGCACTGGATTAAGGTAAGGGAGAATAAAGTGATGCATAACCTTCCTATTTACCTTTTCCTTTAATGCCTATTGTACCCAGTGGGACTTAATTTCTGAATAATCATCCTGGATAAAATTAGACCAGTACAGTGGTGCCCCGCTAGACGAATGCCTCGCTAGACGAAAAATTCACTAGACGAACAGCATTCGTCTAGCGGAAGCTGCCCTGCAAGACGAAAAAGTCAATGGGGCTGCTTCGCAAGACGAAAAATTTTCGTCTTTTTTTTTCGTTTAGCGGAGCGCGGCTGTCATTGCCGCTTCGCTAGACGAAAAACCCGCTAGACGAAAATTTTCGCAGGACGAATTATTTTCGTCTAGCGGGGCACCACTGTACTTATTTAGTGTCAAGGTATGTCATGTTTTGGAGTTAGTGGCTCCTCTTTGTATTTGGATTTATTTAATATACTGATTAATGAGGTGTTACACAAGCAGGTCTGAGCTGGTTATGTAAACTGTAGCTGAAATCTCTGCAGTTCACTGCAGATTTTTTTTTATGAGATTGTGACCTTTATATGAAGTAAGACAATGAGTCTACCTACCCCAGTATTGTCTATTCTGACTGGAATAGCTACCCAAGTTGCCATGGAAAGAAACATAGGACCTTACACATCTAAAGTGCCCTCCATTCCCTCCCTCCATGACTAATGTTTAATTTGTTCCTGATACATATGTCTGTAATTCTCTTTCTTAGCGAGTGGAACAAGCATCTGAGTTTGCTGTTTCTGAGACATTTTCGTTAAAAAAGAAATCTTATTCTCGAGGACTTCATGGCCCTGTGCTGGATTTGGAAACGACAGAGCAGCTGCAAGATCATGATGAGGCATATGTGGAAGGTATTTCATAAATGTGATGCTGGTCCAGATTAATATATCTATATTCTTTAGCTACATTCCAGAAGACTTGCATTAGGTACACCTGAAGAATAGTGTATGTTCATGGGACTTTTCACATTTTTTGTGGTGGTGGGAAGCAAAACTCTCTGCAGCACTCAAAGCCCATGCTGTATTACAAATGGATTTTGAGAGTTCCACTCTGAGATATATCTGGAGGTTCCTGGGGTTTGGCTACCAATATTGCCATTGGTAGTGGAAGGGACGTGTTTGTGTTTATTTCAGTACAACAGAATATATTTAAGAGTCATGTCTAACAACACAACCCTAACCATGTCTATTCAGAAGTAGTTCCTATTGAATTAAATGTGACTTGCTCCCAGATAAGTGTGGTTAGGATGGCAATCCAGGTTATTTGTCATTTTGACTAAATATTATTAACATATATGATAGCTTTAATGCAGTGGTTTTCAACCAGTGCCGTGGCACCCTGGGGTGCCTTGAATGGTGGTCAGGGGTGCCGCGAACAACACTGGCCTCTGTCCCATTTTCCTTCCCTCCCTCCACTGGTGCCCTCTTGCATCTCTGCCTCCCAAAGGGTTGCACAGCTATTTGTTGCAGCGGCCCTTGCTACAAACTCCCCAGATGAATGGTGCCTCTGGGGCTGCCCAGGGTGTTCTTCCCAGGCCCCTGTGGGTCAGTGTGAGGAGGTGCCTCTCTTTGGGGCAGGGGGGGAGCAGCTCAGAGACTAGGGGCTGCAGCTGCCCAGAGGACTCCCAAGGAGAGGGAAGAAGAGAGGAGGCTGAGGGAACACTCCACAAGGGACGGTGTTCGAAAAGGGGTGAGAGGCTGCCAGTTCTGCAGGCAAGGGGTGACATAACTGGGCTCCTGAGCCTCACAGGGGTGCCACAGAAAGAATGTAGTTGGTCAAGGGAGCCATGGACTCGAAAAGGTTGAAAACCTTTGCTTTAAGGTAAATGATGTAAAGTAACAAATTAAAAATTACAATCTGATTAGTATAATTTTTATTACTGAATTTTATACCCTCCCTAAAATATCCAGCGTAAACAATACCAACAGTAAAAAAGAATACAAATCTAAGGCCAACTTAACTAAGAAGAGAGTATAAAAGATACAACTGGAGCTTGCTTCCAAAAACAGATGTTCAGGCATGAAGTGTTAAGCTACTTTTGTTTTAGAATTTTAGCTTTAGTTGCCACTTCTTATCCAATTAAAATCCACTGCTGCTTTCATCAATGTAGCCCAAGAGCTCCTTAATGAATGGATGAATTCAAAACTGAAGTTGGAACTTGCAGATGAACAAGAAGATGATGCTGAAAATCCACCTCCTCATTCTCTTCCTCCCCAGGAGCCCCCTATTGGCTTTCAGAAGTATGAAAAATTTGATGGTGAGAACTTCCCTCAATTTTAAACTTGGATCTAGAAAATGTATAGTGATAATACTGAGTACCGTTTAATGGGAAATTGTCAATATGAATAGAACTTCCTTGCATTTATATCTACATTTATAGCTGAAGTACCAAGGATGTCATGCAAAGTTTGTAGTGTTGTTTGCCGCTACATTAGTACGTTCTGCTTTGATATTAAAATGGCTCAGTTCATGACATGAAGCAAATGTAACATTCAGATGGATTTGTATTCATTGATTAATATTGATCAAGTAGTTTGGGTCTTCACTGATAACAAGCTTAAACAAGTTACAGGTGGGTAGCCATGTTGGTCTGCCATAGTCGAAACAAAATAGAAAATTCTTTCCAGTAGCACCTTAGAGACCAACTGAGTTTGTTCTTGGTATGAGCTTTCGTGTGCATGCACACTTCTTCAGATATGTAAAGCTCATACCAAGAACAAACTCAGTTGGTCTCTAAGGTGCTACTGGAAAGAATTTTCTATTTTGTTCAAGCTTAAACAAGTGATAATAAATACCAAATATCTTATTTTGCATAGATATGGGCCAATGGCCGTAATAAATTTACTACTACTACTATTTTGCATACTTATAAACATTATATGTCTTGTTGCTAACCAGGGTACCTGAATTTCAACACTAGCAGGAAATGAAAGAATGGTATGTTTAAAAAAGTTTGGTGCCATTTCTGGATTGTTTTGCTTGGTAATTTTAGATTTTTATGGTTATCTGGAAGATGAGATGGAAAATACAACAGTACAAGATATTCTGCAGGATCTACTGCAGAGTGAAGTTGTTGACAGTGGTATATTGGGAAACCTTAGAACTGAAGAACTTAAGGAGAAAAGGAAGCCCAAAGACCCACGGATTACCATGGAATTAAGGCATAAACAGGTGAAGAAAAGGGGGTTTATTTTACACATTAAACTATTTTTATTTGGAAAAGACAGCCTTAAGGCACCTACTATTGTAAGGTACAGTTGTAAACAATAGTGTAGTGTTTCTTAAATTGTTTTGTTAAGTAAACTGTTTCCTGAGCCATGTATACTGCTGTAGTATAATTGAAGTTACTGGTGAACAACAGTGCTGATGTTTTTGTCTGTTTCCATGTATTTTAGAATACTACAACAGAGGCCAATTCCAGCATAACAGTGTATCCAGGACTTCTATTTACATTTGCCAGTTATAGAAGCAATTCACCAAAGCGAGGTTTAATGTTTTTCCTTCTAACGTCCTGAGACATAGATTTTCCAAGGGCCTAGTTTCCGCCTTTTGTGATTGTGATAAAAAGTCGACGGAATCTCTCCATCATATAATCTTTATTTGTTCCCTGCATAGTGAGGCTCGGGCAAAATTACTAAGACCAATAACTCAGAAACTTACAGGTGCACCAGCTGAGTCACACCTTGCCTTACTCCTGCAAGACAATGACTCCTATACAACCTTGCAGGTGGCAAGGTTTCTAAACTCTGTCATATCTCAAAAAAGGCGCTGTGGCCAACTACACGACCACTAATACTTTTGTTTTCTGCTCCCTGGTTGCAATTTTAAAACTTGTATTTGTGCTGTGGTTTGTTTCCCTATGACTCCAGGGTCTATGGTTTGCTGTAACTTTATGTCATATATTCCATATTTTATGTTTTTATGGGCTTATAGCCACAATAAATTTGAATTTGAATATAGAAGCAATGATTGCATGGAGATATCCAAGCACTTCACTTGTGTCATCCACATAGTTATCATCCTTGATGGCAGTCAAGTGCTGGGGAACATACATTAGTGGGGTTCTAGTTATATTTCTCAATGGATTTCCTGAACCTTGGTGTATTCTGGAAGGATTTCATGGAGAAACACAATAGTCATGGCAAAGGTGTAGCTGCCGTGAAAACAACACACCTACAACAATTTGTATACCATAGTCCTGTAGTATAAAACAACAAAATATGATCTTGGTCTTGATTTTGTTTTTCAGGTAAAAGAAAATCGGCTGAGGAGACAGAAGGAGCAAGAGCTTCTGAAACAAAAGAAGGCCCTGAAAAAAATGGCAATGTCAGAGGCCCAGAGGCAACTCCAAGAGGAGAACAAGAAGAAGGTTCTGAAAGCCAGGAGAGAAGAAGAAGAAATTCAGAAACAGATGGTGAAGCTGCGGAAAGAGTTGGTAGAAAGAAGGCATCTCATGGAAGAAGCCAGAAAAATGTAAGTTAAGGAAAACAAGAACTTGGCATTCAAATGCATTTTAGGTACCAGAGCACAGTCTGATAATGTGTAACGGAGCAAACATGCGGAAGTAGGTCTAAATATGATCATAATCTGGATGGGAGATTCTTGAGAATCCCATGCATAAAACTTAAGAGTTCTGAGGGAGGAAGAAGGCACGATATATAAGCCACACATTTTAATAACTCATTCCTAAGTTATGTGAAGCTTCATCATCTCCTGGAGCCATGAAGTTTCTTCAGATTTTTAGACCTGGAAAGCCGATTTTCCTCCCTTTCTGAGCTTGCAATTTAAAAAAACTGGCCTAATATCACGTGTGCCCTTTTATTTTTACTTACACTGTACAAATTAAATTAAAGGAAATTGTCCATTTGTGGTATCATGCAGCTCTCATAAGTACTCTGAAATAAGTCCCACTATGCTCAACGGGGCTTAGTTGCATAGTGCTGCAACTGAAACGTTTTGGCATTTCTACAGCAGAGAGCAAACACTATTAGGTCCCCCCAAAAGGCCACTTGAATCTTTTCATATGCTGTTGTAAGAAGATTATCACTCTTGGTGATTGGTTTCATTATATGAACTTGTTGGCTAGGGCAAAATATTCCAAATGCACACCAATTTGCTGCCTCAAACATGCTTCAAATGCAAAATTCAAATCCCTGTAGATGGAGGGTCCTTTATATTTGGTCACCTTAACTGCTTCTGTGAACCGCAAGGGCTTCTGCAGTGGTAGGTGGCTCAAGAAGGCCATTCTCTGATGTTTGCTTCTTTAGGTAACCATGGAATCCTTGGGAAGAATTCATGGTAGTGCTATGGCATTTGTTCCATCAGCACAATCTTTTTAGCTTGCCAGATGGAATGATGCTCCCTGTGTGCTGTTCTGGGGGTTCTCCTGAACCCCACTAAAGTCATTTGGGGGGCATACGGGGGGGTGCAGGAATTCCTGTTGAGCTAGTGGAAGTCCTTGTGTAGGGACTCATTAGTTGAATCTGTCCCTTAGTTTTTTTACATCATCTTTTTGAATGTCTACCCCATGACTAATGGGATTATGTATTGTGAACTTCTGGCTGCCTTTATGCCACAAGAACCTTATATTGCTATGATTTCTATCACTAAGTGGCATGTACAATACTGATTTTATGCAGTATACTTTTTACTGACACAGATTTCCTTTTATACTTACATAAAACTTTCCTAACTGCAGGCAGCAGAACTATATTCCTTTGAGATTTGCAACTAATACAGGCATAGGATAGAGAGAGAAATGTAGCAGTTACGTAATGAATCTTGATAATGGGCTCACAAACGGAGTCGAGTAACAGAAAAGTAAGGATATGAGAACTGGCTGACAGTGACATGAGATGACCATCACAGTCCTCTTATTCTCTACTATTTGCCTCTGGCCTCTCACAGATTGCTTTATTTTCAGGGAAAGAAAGAGGCATGATTTAAAAAAAATTAAGAGGCTGGTAGAAGTCAGCATGCCTCCTGTGCCAGTCCGTCTGGATTGTGAGATAGAAGGACAAAGGAAAGAGAAACAAACTGGGACGCAGGAGTTGCTGAGCAAAATTGACATTGCAAATCAGAAGGTGAGATCATTCGTTATCTGTTTTCAGCACTTTGAGCCAGATGTGTCTCAGTGATAGTCATGGGTCAGCTCTCTGTAAACCAAGAAACCAACTCCCCATTTCAGGCTGACCTAGATCAACTGAAGATTGAGATCCCAATATATATATTTTTACAAGATGTGAGGATAGCAAGACTATTAATCATAGTGAGCAGTTGAGTGGCAGGAGCTGAGATTTGCCGTGAAAACTACCCAGCCGTTTAGTTTATACCTGGAAATAGAACACAGTGTCACATTGGCTGAGTGCACAGATGGTTTTGAATCTCCTTTACACCTTCATTTCCCCTTTCATGCAGGAAGACTGAGTGAACCTTTCTTGCGGCTGCTACTGCACTGTTGAGGTTTGGTGTTGAAAATGGCAGTGCATGGCTGTATCATTTGTTTGTGCACTTAAAGAGAAGGCTAGAACAGCAAATAGGGGAGAATGCATAACAACAGACCAAGGCTGCAATCTTAAACTCACTTATTAGAGAGTAAATCTTATTGAAATATAATAAGACTTAATACAGATGCACAGGATTGTACTGTAAATTGCTATTTGGGAATAGTACTTGTTCTACTTTGACTTTCTTGAAGGCCAGTGCACACCAGTTAGTGACTCCTAGCTGTGTGCCTTATGAGGCTGCTGCAATTTATTTAGTAAAAACTGAGCCTTTCCAAAAAATGTCCATGGTAGCTGTCCATTGTTGTGTTTTTAGATTGTAATCAAGAAGAAAACAGCATATATATTACTGAGCCAAGCAGCCAGCCCCATAAGCATTATTTTTAAAAAAATTAAATGCAGTTAAATGCAATTTCCCATAGAACAGTATAAGTGATATGTGGAATTGTGATACTTGAGAAAAACACATGTAATATTACTGGAAGTTGAAGAGGTAGGCAGTAGATTTGTTCTAAAAAATTCTAAAGATCTTTCAATTTGGTTTTTTTTTTAAATAAGGGAGAACTTATAACAAGTGAATTTGGGAGAGAAAATAAGAATCCTTTGGTTCTGCAACACAGAGAGGTATTCTAGAAAAGGTAAAAGGGAAAGTCAATTCTGAAGGCAAAGTGTGAAAAGAGAAGTTTGTTTTCCTGTTAATCAGCCTTCTGTTGTCAGCAAAACTCTGAAGACTAAAAATATAAAGAAAATAGGAGATGATAGGATCTGAACAGTAGATATGATGGAACATTATTACTTCATTTGTCATTAACTTCCCATGAAGCACCTCAAATAAATTTTTGCAATGCAATTGAAACATATAACAAAATTGTATGATTTAGTTGAGATTCCTGCATTTCAAAGGTGCAGACTAAGATGACCCTCAGGGTCTCTTCTAATTCTACAATTCTCTGATTCTATAAAAACGATTTCAGATCCAGTACTGATACCAACTGCGATAAAGATCTCCACTTAGAAGGTTTGTTGAAAGAGGAAAGCTATCGTATAGTTACTTGATTTCATAACCGTCCCCAATGCAGTGCCTACGGAAGTATTTCTCTGCCTGGTACAAGCTTATTCTGGATCTCAGGATTAAGATGGGAAAAGCAAGGGCCCTTGCTGACTGGAAGTGCCAGCTGAAGACCTTGCGAGCCTGGAGAGATTACACATGGTCTCAGAAGTTAGAGCAGGAGACTAAAAAACTGGAGATCCATCTTCGCAAGCAGAACAGGTAGCAGCATTTAACACTTCCCCTCCCCCCCCCAGGATGTTGATAGTATGAGGAAAATATCTGCTGCTGTTTTAGGGACCAGTTCCAGCCATATACATTTTTGTGCCTGAACCAAAATGGTAAAATAATGATCTCTTTAAAAACAAAACAACCAACAAGAGGGTGAATGTTGGAGACAGTAAAATGGCAGTAAAATTCTAAAATAGGGTGGGGTAGACACACATACTCCAAATCTGAGGAATTTGCAATTGATTTTAATGAACATTTATTTTTAGGGGGGAACAGTTGGCTATAGAGTTTAATCGGAAGTGCATTTTGCGCCGTTATTTTGCTGAATGGCATTGCTGGAGCCGAACAGAGGTGGAAAAGAGAGAACTACAATTGAAAAAAGAGGATACAAGGAGGAAAATGGCAAAGCTGTTAGAGGAAGTGGCACTGGGGAAACATGCTACAGACGGCTCCCAGGATGCCAAGAGAACTCATGAGTCAAAAGAAGCTTGGGATCGACCTGTGAGTCCTACAGAGGTAAACTGGTTTTGCATTGTGCTTTTTCTTTCACAAACACATACCTCATCATCAGTCCCATAGTGTGGAACCTCCGTCCTATGGAAGTAATGCACACCCCCTGCATAGCTGTCAACTTCCCCCTTTTTTAAAGGGAAATTCCCTTATTCTGAATAGGATTCCTCACAAGAAAAGGGAAAAGTTAACAGCCATGCCCCCTATGGTGCAGAATTTCTGGTGTAGCTTCAGAACTCAGATGTTTCATATAACATATAAAAATGTTTGTTCAATGAGAACTGAGACCTTAATTTTTATAATTAACATAGGCTTTATCCTCCCTTTCCAGGTGGCTACAATACCCTGTTTACAGGATGATCCCAGAATAGCAAATGTAGAAAGAGCAAACTCCTGCTCTCCAGAGACAAGTCAAAAATGTGATATTCATCCTCCAAAGCAGCCAAAATGGGCATGGCAAGTCACCCTGAAGCATGCTGCTTTGAATGCTCAGGATCGAGCAGTGTTTGGTAACCAAGCAAGAAGTTCCTTGCAGCATCTTGAACCACCCAAACAAAAAATGTCCTCTGTCTTAAGGGGTCCCCTGGAGCACCGCCATGCCTTCCAGCAGCAGCTGATTGAAGAGCAGAAACGACAGCTCCAAGAGCAGCAAGAACTAATCCTTAGACTTCAGGAAAATGAGAGACTAAAGAAGGCCAGGGAGGAAGCTGAACAAGCCACAGCAGTTACCAAGGCACTTAACAACCAGGCACCAAAAACTAGAGAAGGAAAGCAGTTGAGAGAGAGCCAATTAAATTACAAGAATACAGAGTCTTTAAGGTACAGTACAGAGCTAAGAGTACAAAGATCCAATTATCTGATGGCTACACAATGTCCTGTTGGGACAGCAGGCTTTGAGACAATACCATGGTGTTTCTAAACATATCTGATAGCTCATTAGGGAGTGAAATGGCCAAATATGATGCAGGTTGATCCTTCTCTCTTCCTTTGTTATTATTTGAGTAGTGTTAATTGATTCCTCCCCCTAATAATAGCTTTAATATAGGATTATAATGCTGTAAATAGCAGACTCCTTTGAAAGATCTCTGAGTACTTTACAAATTATGAAGAGGCATACATTATCAAAGCCCACATTTATTGTTCTGTTTTGCATTACAGAGTGAGAAGGGGGGGGGTGTCTCCCCATTTAAGACTACTTATCGTTCTTTCTTGTTCTACGTAGTGAGCTGGTTCACACATAACAGTAAGCCAAGTTACTATTTAGCATGAACACTGGTTTCCAGACAGGAGATCATGGCTGCTTTACTCCTCCTCATCTCCTGCTGTTTTGCTATGAGCCAAGCTATGGTTTGGCTTAAGATGTCATCTGAACCCTGGCCGTATGGTTTGCCTCACTCTAGAAAAATCACAAGCTGTAACCAAAGCTTGTTCCTAGGTTTGCTGCATGAAATAATGCCACTGCTGTACAAAGGCAGGAAAAATATGGTATTGAGTCCTGTCATTCAGCCCATTGATCCATTGGGTGATCCTCAGCTAAGTTTTACTCAGGTCATTTAGGCTCATTTAAATTGGTCATGTCCATTCATTTTTCACTTTCTTTCAGATTAGAAAATTACCAGCCAGCTATCCAAAGCAAGAGGAGCCTGAAAGTGCTGTCCACACCACATCCCTTACTCAAAGGTATATTCTTGATGTAGATTCTCCTTCTGCACTTGATGGAGCCTTTTCCTTGGATACTTAGGGGAAAGTGTAGTAAAAGATGAGACCTGTAGTTATGGAGAAAATAGCACCATTTAAACACCACCATTTCAGGGGTCTCGGGGCCCTTGATCATAACTTAACACAACCCAGCACTAGTTTGAACCCAGACATGATGAGTCACAAGCGTCATATTCACACGATCAAATTTAGTTCTGTCCACATGCATACTGTTCCTTCAGTCCTCACTGTGGAGAAACAGAACTTGGAAGCCACAGTTAACCAATTGTTATGTGCAATTGGTAACTTTGGTTCCAAAGAAGCCAGAATGTGAAGCCATATTTGAAGTTAGCTTACAAGTCCTGGCTTCTTCAGAAGGCATTCACTAGTTCCCAGTATGCATGTAATGGGAAGCAAGGGTTAACTAACTTCCTGGAGCTTGTTCACAGCCATTGAACTAGGCTTGCTGATTGTTCAACACACATATGGAACACGTTTACTGAAGACATTTTGTTTTCAGCATATGACACTTGGCTTTGAGCAGCATACGACACATGGCTTTGAACCCTCAACTTCAGGTGTTTTTCTTCATTTACTACTATTTTTTACAATAACTCATTCTGAAAGTGGTTCACATCAGTAAAAAAAGGGGGGGGGGAGACAGGCTCTGCCCATCGGATGTGGAAACTGAAAACAGAAGGCATACAAGGAGTAGGAAAGGGAAAATGTAGAAGAGGGAGACAAATTCTTCAAAGCCAGAGCCACATGGTGAGCTACGGCCATTTATTTTTGCTTTTTTAGGAAAAATAAATAAATTTAAATAGAATTGAGTGTACACATACATAATACATAGTGAAATTTGTCATACAACATATAAATTATAGGAAATATATAGAGGAGGGTGTATACATATAAACCACTTCTTACTATTCCTTCTGTTCTTTAAAATAAAAATATTTGTTGGATTTATTTTGTAGGGAACTTCTTAAAACTTAATGGCTAATTTTACAGGTTGCCTCTGATGACAGATTAGAGCTAGATGAAACAACATGGCAGTTCTCACTTTCCTTCCTTTGATATTACCAGGTCAAATCAGACACAATTTTGTAAATGGAACTCTGCGTTCTTTATGTCGCTGTGCTTCACTTGTTCTAATTGTTGTATTCCTTATTGCGCAATTCTTTAGCCATGGAGGAAAGGGCAATTCAGCGTGCAGAAAGGAGAAGGGAACTGGAAGAAGCAAAGAAAAAACGAGAAGAGGAGAAGTTGGTAAGTAAGTTGAATGCTGGCTTAAAACAAGGGCGCACCATCAATACAGGTTAGTTGGTTGGTTGGTTGGTTGGTTGGTTGGTTGGTTGGTTTTTTAACCAACATGCTGCTAAATCAAAAGGCCAAGTCCAATTTGTTAATTAAAAATGAAAATCAAGTGAATTTAAAGCACACAAAGACTGAAATTGATATGCTCCATAGCAATATAAGAACTGACTTGCTGGGTCTGATGAAAGTCCATCTAGTTTATTTAGTTCTATATTCTGTCTCCAAAAGTGATCAACCAGATGCCTCTGAGAAACAGGATAGTGATCACTCTGTCCTCTTCTTTGTCCCTAACATCTTAGAAATATCCAATCTCTGAACATCTAGTTGTTGTGGCTAACAACTGTTGAGACTGCTGTCCAGCCATTACTCTGAGAAACCGAAGCATGCACCAGTCTGATGCAAGGAATTTATCATACATAATTTATCCTATCCTGTTCCTGTGTGTATCATAACTTAATAGCCCCAGGGCATTGACTGCATATAGCAAAGTGACCAATTCCTGGTCCTCAAGGCTTTCCACAGGGCCCATATGATGGTGACAGGTTCTTTACACTTACACACACACAGCCCCTCAATATCAAATATTGTGCTAGGGGGGCTTTTGATGAGTTGTGAATGAAAAGGAAGGCACACAAGGAAAGTCATCCCCATATGCTTTCCTCCCATGCAAATTGTATTGCTCCTGACAGTCAGGTGCAGCCTCTTCCTGCTGGGGTGGGGAGGAGTCTGCCCTTCCTGGGAGAGGTGGGGATGGGTGAGTTCTAAATAAGATATATTCAGATTACTTTATTCTCCTCAGACCAGCATGTGAGACATCTGTGCATGCACATGAAAGCTCATACCAAGAACAAACTTAGTTGGTCTCTAAGGTGCTACTGGAATGAATTTATTATTTTATTTTGATCTGCTTGATGGGTTGTATGTCCCCATTTCCCTAGGCAGGGATCATGTGACTTAATATATCACATTTCCTCCTAGTTTCCCTCGATTTGTGTAGCCCCGCTCTCCCCTACTTCTGCCTTGCACTTCATTAGTTTCCCTCAGTGTTCCCTTTTTAAGCTGTGTAGCTTACTTCTCAAAAATAAAAGGAAAAAATTCCTTACCTCCCTCCACCACCACTCCTCTCAACTTCATTCTTTCTGCTGCTGTGGTGCCTGCAAGTGGAGTGGGGAGGGAGCCTCTCATTTTGAGAGAACTGCTTCAAGCTGAATTGCTGCTTAGAACCCTTCCAACAAAGCCTCTGCTCAGCATTCCAGCACTTAAATGCTGCCTGCCACAAAGCTGCCTCCTGTGGCTCCTCTGTACCAAGAGCGATTCTTCAGGTAGACTTAGCGGCTTCCTGCCATGAGTTGTAGAGCCGCTCTTCACAACTGGAAGGAAAGTCACTCAACAGACAAAAGAGGCAAGTTCCGCTGCTCCCCGCCTTAGCCGTTGTCCCACCACCTAGGAGGGTATAAAACAACCAATTCTCGTACCAGCACCAAAACATGATTTTCCACTCATGGAGCAGAGGCCACTTTCTCTAAAAGGCATGGATTGCAATGTCAGCTATTTACCAGAGGTCCTCTAATGGCCCAGTAATTTAAGTGATCTCTGTTTCTGTTGTTCAGTCAAAGCCTGCCAGCTCTAATAGCACAGGTTCCCAACATCTCTGAAGATGCCTCTCATTTTTCCAAAATAAATTATTTGGGGCTTTTGTTTGTTGCTGGTTATTACTTCAATGGAATAAAATTCAGAAAGTATCTTAGGCACAAAAGGTGTTCTAGGCAATTGTCCTCTTCTTTTTCTGTACCACAGAAGACTAGAAAAAGACTAAAAAGGCTGCTAAGTGCCCTCACTCAAGAGGTTCAGCTTCTTCTCAAGGCTCCAGACCCAGGAAGCAGAACTCTCCCTTGCAACAGGGTCTACTTATGCTCCTCCCTTACACTGTTGGCCTAGGGTTCAGCGCGAGATCACCCCTACTTGCTTTGCAGGCCTTAATTTCTTCTGCCTCTAAAGAGCAGCTCCTCTCTTAGGGGTCGCTCCTTTATGACCCAGCATGGTTCAATCTAGTCGCTCAAAACTCAAGCACCATTTTAGAGTCTGGCTAATTGTGTCAGGTGATTGGCCGTCTGCGCTGGCATAATGAGATGTCCAGTGCAAGGCCTCCTCTCATTTTCTCATTCCATTGGGAACAGATTGCACTTAGTAGTGTGGGTGTTTCTTGGTGTTCTTATAAATCTTTAATTTTCTGTCCATACTTCTTACTTAATGACTTAATGGGAGCATTCTCACAGATGGAAAAACTGGAGGGGAAGCCAGAGGGAAGATGACATATTAAAGCAGGCTTCCTCAAACTTGGCCCTCCAGATGTTTTGAGACTAAAATTCCCATCATCCCTGACCACTGGTCCTGCTAGCTAGGGATCATGGGAGTCATAGGCCAAAAACATCTGGAGGGCCGAGTTTGAGGAAGCCTGTATTAATTAAAGCTTAAAGTCATATGGTCCCTGCCTGGGTGGATTGGGACAGCCCATCAAGTGGGTGTCTCATTATGCCAGCCCAGAAGGGCCCATTCATGGTAAGTGAACTAGTGTTCCGTTCTATCCATTTTAAGGCCCGGATGCAAGCCGAGGAAGAAGAACGTCAGAGGCAAGAAGCAGCAAAGAAGGAGGCTCAGTTGCAGAAGAGGCAAGAGCAGCGGAGACTGCAGAAAGTGGTGAGCAGAATATTGCGCTTGCTTCTCCTAGTTCCGGCACTTGTTTGGTGTCACTTTGGAATAAGTGGGAGAAGGCAGCCTGTAAATGTAAAGGGCTGTTCAGAGGTGGTGGTGGGGGGAGCTGTACTGTTGATCACTGTTTGAAGTGATAACCATGACCCCCTGTAGAAGGGCTAGCATTGTGTTGCTGGTGGTGGTTGGTATAATCTTGCTTCAAGGATGCCAGGCAGTAGGTTAGGGCTCAAGCAGTGCCAGCTCCAGGTTTTTGGGGAGGCCTTGTGAAAGATACCTCTCTGAGTGGGCCCTTCACCATTTCCCATTCATTTACCCTTTTCCTCTGGGCCCAATCCACACCACTGCCCAGGACAAGGAGAGGACAAGGCAAGTGGAGGTGGATTCTGCTTCTTCTTCATGATTTTGTTCCTGTACTTGTGCTTCGAGAGGGCAAGGAAACCATGAGGAAGAGGGAAAAGCTGCAGAATCAGGGCCTTCAAGGGTGCAAATGGTCCACCTGCTGGAGTTTGGGCTTTGACAAGTGTTAAATAATGCCAACCCCTGACACCAGCTAAGAGTTCAAGCGTGGATTAGGGTGTGAGCCCAGTCTCACAAAAAAGATGAAAAACTGGTGGTCCATTCAAAATGGTTTCCATCCCTGCATAAAAATATGCAATAATTGCACCTGTCGTGGTGAGAATTGCTGTTCACTGGTAACTTACAGGTAAGTGCTCTTAGTATTGGGAAAGGATTATAATGAGGATGATTTCTGGGGCAACATCAATTGAGCACTTTAATGATTCTGTGCTGTGTGCCCAGCAAAAAGATTGTGTCTGGAAGCCTCCTAGCAGCAACTCCATTATTATGCTAATAATTAGTTGCAAGCCCAAATTAAAAGTAGTGGACATTTTTGACAAGGTATTCTTACTCCAAGAATTGATCTCCTATGTATCCTTAATCGCAGAAAGAATTGGAAAAACAGAGGAGGCTGGAGCGGGAGCAGCAGCTCTTCTCAAAAGCGAAGAAACATTATGATAGGTTCCTGCTGAAGAAGCAGGGACTGGAGCCCTGGAAAAGACTAATACAGCAAACTCGAGGAAATATGCTGGTAAGCACTGGAGTAAAAATGGGCATCTAGAAAGGAAGGTTGGCTCCATGTCTTGAGGGTTAATCTTTAGCCAGTCTTCTGCCTGCCGTCAAAGAGTCAAAATGCGTGCCATCAAGCCAAAGTCTCTGAAGTAGTTCTAGTTTAGTTTGACTTAGCAGGAGCTCAGCCTGGTACCTCTTCTGACTTTTTCATGCACCTTGTTGTTGTTACGATTTATACCCACTGTTCACCAGAAGAGGGCAGGTTGCAGCAATATAAAATACAGCATTAAAAACAGTTTAAAACAAATTGTAGTCACAACTAAAGTGGGTCCTAGGTGTGCAGGTGGTGGGAAATCATCCAGCATCAGTGGATTTCAATTGAGAGATGAAAGGAACAGCTTGGGGTGGAGCGTTAAAGGGAAGGAGAAGACTGCAGGAAGAGCCGCATAAAAATAATGTTATAGGTGACTTCCCTCATAGCATGTGCACTGATTAATGGGAGATGGTTTCTCACACAAATTTATCAAGTGGAATCTGTAAAATTGCAGGTTTTTTGTTTCAAGCTGGCTTTTATCAGCTGCATGTGGAATGATGTCGATCCAGTATTACATTTTAATGTCTTAAGTAGGTATTTTGCTTACTGCTTTATTAGGCTTTGGTTTTAATGCTGTTTGTGCTGAGCTCTCGGGGTTTACAGCACAATTCTAATCACGTCTTTGTAGGAATAAGTCCTATTGAATTCAGTGGGGTTTACTCTCTTAAGTAGATGAGATGATCAAAGGTCATTGAGTCCAAGCCCCGTTGCTTGTGCAGGAAATCCACTTCTGCTGCAGCTAATAATTAAATAATGGCCATGTGCATTCACACATGGTCAGGAGGATCTGTTCAATCCAGTCCAGATCATGTTGTAAGTATTACTCATGTTATAAGCACTCGTGCTATAAGTAGTGAATAAAACGTAATCATACTGATGAACTACAAGGTAAAAGTGAAACGAAGGAGAGGATCAGTTGCTTGCTCTGGAAAAGTTATAGTGGAACAGAAAAGCATGAGTGGAAATAATACAAATGTAGGTTACAGATGGTGGGGACTTCTAGCAGTAAGCCAGAGTAATGTTGCAGCGGACCTGTAGCCCCTTGGTAATCATCGGAGTAACTAGTTCTCTTTATTTCCCTCTGTCTTTGCGCTCAGGTGGCACAAAGGCATCATTGCTTTAGATTGCAAAGGAAGTGTCTGCTTGCCTGGCTTCATCATATGCAAGAGATACTTGCTGGGAAAGTAGCTCAGGCTGAAGGACTTTATTCCCGTCTGCTGCTCAGAAGGTCCTTCAGGATCTGGATAAAGGTGAGCAAGAGAAAATGTTACTTACTATGGAAATGTTATAAACTAGGGACTTTGCTATTACCTTTAAAAGAGGATTCATGAAGAATGAGGCTTATTGATGTCTGCTGGTAATGCTGGTTATATGTTTCCTCCAGGATCAGAGGCAGCAAGCCTGTCTAAATAACAGTTACTGGGGAACAAAAGTGGGATAAGGTGATTATTGTCCTCATCTGCTTGTGAGCTTTCCAGAGGCACCTGGTTCGCCGCTGTGGGATATAGGATGCTGGGAAAGACCAAGTCTCTTTACCTGCTCTCATTGCTCTGTGCTTGTATTGTACCTGGGAGTTGCATTGGAACAAAACTACATGGCTCTCCTACTCCTAATGTGCAGGTCTCTGTTTGGAGCCACAATTTTTGCCCCTCCAACACACTTGGCAGGGAAAAGGACAGTACCCTTTTTCTTTAAAAGAAATGGAAACAGAGATCCTCACAACACTGAATTGCACATTCAATAGTGCCTGTATGAAATAGTGGAAAAGAGGAAGCCCAGACCATGAACAAAGCATTATGCTATTGTTATCCTTGAAATGTTAGTTTCTTTTCTTATTTTCCTGCACACAAACCACTCAAAACTCTTGTCTCACTCCCATTCCTTTGCTTTTCCTGCCCATGTGTGTTGCTGTGTGCCTGTATAAAACATATCAATACTGAAATCTATTTCCTTGGGTTTGTTGTATAGTACAAGCATTATGTATCTACTTTGGAAGAGAGTGCAAAAAAGCTCCATGAAACTTCACTTAAGAAGAAGGTCCTCTGGGCTTGGTTTGATGTACTCAATGAGGAAAAGAGTATTTTCTGGAGAAAACAGAAGACTGCAGATCAATATCGTGACAGGTGACTATATAAATAGATTATATGTTTCACTTGAGCTGCATTTACTCCAATTGCTATTTGCCCTTTTCCCTTCATATATTGTCATCATTTTGTTTGTTGCAACGATTGCAAAGTGGTTCTTGATTCTCATATTTTGTAGTTGCAGCATTTAGAGATGGTGAGAGCCCCAGAAACTAGTGGTGTCTAGAGAATGAGTCCACCAGGCCTGGACACTTTCTCTATATATGTGTGTTATTTCACCTTCTTTGAAAATGGGTGCACTGAATCTCTCTTCATTAAATAAATAAATTGCAACAAAAATTGTTATTAATAATAATAATTTGTTGTAGTAGTAAATTATTATTACCTGAGAGTAAGACTCTCATAAATTTGTCTACACAATGAATGCACCCTCCAAAAAAAGATGAACACTCAGTGAGGCTGCCGTCAATGCTGTCATTAGTATGCTACTTAATTATACAAAAGGGAAAAATATGATTGATTCTTACCAGCCAGGGGCCTGAAAGGAGAGAGAACAAAGCAAAGACCAAAATATGCGAGTGCAGCTAGCGAGGAACCAGACTCTTGAGTTCGCTTGTTGTTTTTTTGGAGGGGGGGGGGGAATACTTAAATGGAAAATTAGAGCCAGAGCAAAAGGCAAGAGACTGAGAAAGCAGCAAATTTATAGGAGAAATACTGTTACAAGGTGTAGTTCCACCCTTTGAAAAGGGAGGAGCATGGCTAGAATCATCAACTTACTGTGAACTATGTAGTTTACGTGACCATCCTCTACAGCTGATGATGTTCCAGCCAAGTTGTGCTGTGTTGGCATTATCCCCAGTTCTCATTAGTTCTGTTCTGTGCACAGGCAGCTGTTCCTCTTGCTGGCACAGATCCCCACAGCAGTAAGGTGGTGGAGGGGGTGAGGTTTGCTTCCCTGTTGGCAAACGACTTGATGGCTTTGGATGAATAACTATTGCACTTACCTGTCCATTTCAAAACAAAACAAAACAAAATAAAACAACTCTTCAGCCTTTCCTCCCAACAGAAAAGTGCAGTAAGATAATGGAATTTCCTTCCCCAGCACTCAGTTCCTATGGAAAAATAGCTCTGATAATATTCTCAGTACACTTATGCAAAAGCATTTATTAAGTGTTGTAGGGCCTGGTGGAGGAAAATAGCTGCACCAGTATTAAACCATCAGTACCCTTCTTTCCAGCGTTTGTATATATTCCTATGGTATGCTTTTATATATGTGTGTATGCATAGCACACTAAAGTCAGAAAGGGATTTCACTTGCTTTTTAGAACAATAGCTATACTGGCCTATACAGGAGTTATATATTGTGCAAAAAAATCATTTGTGTATTTCCCTTGAGAGTAACCCCATCAAACCCAGTGCAGCTTCTTTCTGCGTAAACCTGCATAGGATTGGAAATTCTAATCTGAAGTAGCCACTGTGAAAATTGAAGCAGGTCGGTGTTTATTGTTTCTGATTTCAGTCATCACCAGCTCTGGCTCTAGCTACTCCAGGTATGTGGCCTATGTCAGATTGCCTCTGAGGGCATGGGGCCTTGAAAAAGGCCTGCAATACCTTCTCTCTGCCTATTCTGTTGGGGTGAACAACAAAGACCCTATTCCTGGACCCATATTCTACCAGAATAATCCATGGGATGTATCAAACTAAGCCAACCCATTAGTGCAAGGACTTCTGCTTATATAACAAACCTTTCCCTCCCTGCACACTCTCCCAAATCTACTGCAGAAAGTTGGGGGAATCCCAAGAACAGATTTGGGGGTATGCAGCAAGAAGTTCTGTTGTGCAAGAATTCCTTGTGCAAATGGGGCGATGAGTGGAAGTTTACCAAAATGTTTTAAACTGGTTATATTCTTGATTTTTGTAAATAATGTGAGAATAAATTGTCAAAAAGGAGAGGAATTTGTTCCATACAGTGTGTTTCATTGAACGAGCATGTCTCTTTTTAATTCTGTTACCTTGGATTTTTTTCTCTCCTTCACAATTTTTTTATGTAGGAGGATAATGCAGACTGCGTTCAGAGCCTGGAGGCAATTCCCATCTTTGATGAAAGAGGAAAGGGAGAAGGAAGAGAGAATAAAACAGCTAAGGAAGAGAGTGGCTGAAATTCTGCCAGACTTCCGAACATGACATTTCAGGCCAGAAGACAGGGGGGGAAAGGAGTTCACACGCACCATTCTCTGGTTGAGAGAATCTATAGACATTCTAGCAAACAGACTTCTCTGTCCAGTGTGATAGAATCTATTTGGGGAAGTTCCACCTAACAAGCCCCATCAATGAATGCCCTGCACAAAGATCTCTTGTTTGCATCACAGGGCTTTCCCCTCCTCCAGTGTCCCTCCTGAGATTAGCTTCAGGGGTTAGGTGAAGAGAGGGGGGATCATTCCGCCTGGCAAGCTGCAATGCTTGTGGAGACTCTGAATTCCATCCTTATTTATTCTCCAAGAGGAATTGTTCTATTGAACTCCTGCTAAAATATCAAAGTGTAGCAGTCAAAGCTGATATAGGCCAGCGCTTCTATTTTTCCAACTACATCCTTTTCCCATCTTTGCCTGCTTCCCTGTGGTAAGCACCTATATGTGAACGTACAGTATCAATTCCATTTGCTGACACACAAGCATGAAATCTCTTCCTTGTGCTATCTCAAACTCCTGTATTATGAGTGTGTATCCACAAGAACAAGCAATATACAGGGACAACCACTGTCTCACTGACTCTTTCTCCCTACTGAATTAACCACACAGCCAGCAAATCCGCTGATGATGTGGTAGGGAGGTGTTGAATCCACAAACTATTATTCCTTGCAAATTGAACATTCAATTAGAATGAAGGAAAGAGTGCCTGAAAGGGATGTAAGAATAACCTATAGGCAGCAGTACAGATAGCACTGCTGGGAACAGTTATTGGAAATTCAGATATTCTGTGAGGGGTTCTAGTTCACTTTGTGGAAAGCAAATTAAGATGCCTCATAGTCAGAAAGCTTTCTGTCCTTTAAAAATGTGAGGTTTTGATATTAGAGCTGCTTTGCCCTCGCAACTCCTTCTGTCCCTAGGCACATTTGAGGCTCTCTCAGTTGCTGGATTTTCACTTCAGCTTGCAGAGTTTGAATGTCAAAACATTCTAAGTCCAGTAACTTACCTCCCATGATGTCATGTGGAATCTTAATTAACATTCTGTCAGCTCAGTCAAGCAAGTCTTCAGACTTCATAGCACAGCACCACACTTAAAAAAAACAAAAAACCCATAGTATATTGTATAGATAAACCAGTCGTAGTTAAATCTTAACCGACAAGTAGGGGCAACCCTTGTAGTAGTATACCGCTTGAGATGATATTTGAATTGTAGTGCTTTGTTACAAAAGCAAAAAAAAAAACAAAAAAAAAACCCGCTCAGAATAATTGCGAACTAGCCAGTTTGTTCTCAACAACTAATGTAGATTAGCGCCCCTCCCTTTTTTGCACACAGATTGTGACTGTGGAGGTGGTTAAAAGAGTAAAAAGCAAAAAAAGAAATCGGCTCAATCTTGGGTTTGTTACCTTAATTTCTACAAGAGTAACCCAAAGTAATCTGCTAATATTCTCTCCCACTCTCCAAAATTTGTAAGTAAACACACTGAAGAAGATACACATCCGTTTGATTTTGCTTTATTACCAGCTTAGCTATCTTCAGTTGATTCAGAAAGTCCTTCAAGCCATTCAGAAGGTTTAAAGTACATAACAGTTTTGGTTTACTGCAGTCTTGGACTAAAGATAGGAGTCTGAAAATGCACCTCTTAGCCTCTGACACCTGAGATGTACTGTATATTGTTCAGGACCCACCCAATTCCTGTGATAATAGGTATTAACTGTTTTTAATTCTGAATTTTAAATCATTGTAACCTGCCAGGGGGCCAGCTAGTGAAGGACACATAATAAATTTGATGTTATTGTTTTTCCAGAGAATAGTATTTTTTAAAATAACTTTGGGTACAATCACTCAACACTTATTTTTAAAAGAAAATTTATTTAACTGTGTTTAACAACTGATCTCAAATGCAGGGCACATAATAAAATGATGTCAACACAGTGCTCAATAAAACTTGCAGATAAAATATCTCATAATTTTCCAAATACCTGGGGTTGGGGGGAAATTGAGAGAAGCAATTCAGATATTCTCCACACTGCCATCAAGCTTATAAAATATGAGCTGCAGCAAGGTTTTTAAATAGAATTCAAGTCCTATACAGTAGAGCTTGGCAGAGGAATAAAGGCTTCCAGGAAGAGAAATGTCACTTAAAATATGATAGAAAAACATTTGTAATTGCACCATCCTGCCCTGCAGAGGCTAAATACATTCAAGATCAAGATTAAAAGTCACATAACACATGATTAAGACTCTGGACAGTAGGCAGTTATTACTTGCTCTAGAGAAAATGCTCTCATAGCAAATTATTTTAAGACACTTGAAAGCAATCTACTTTGAAAGAAAAAAGCACCATTAAAAAACAAGGAGAGGCTGGAATATCATTGGCCTGTTGGGAAGAATCAGTTTTTACTTAGCCATTTTAAAGAGATGAAGGAAATATCTAGATGTCTTGCTTCAGTCACTCGACACCTCTACAAAAAAAATGTACTCTGAAAAGTACAAATGTATGACTGGGAAGAAGCATCAGGTTTATTCCTAACACGGTTTACAGTAGTGTTTTCATATTGCATGGGTTTGACTTTGACACCACTATGACAACAACGCAGGAAATTGAGTTCTTAGGAATTCACTGGTGTCAAATTGTGCAATACAGAAGAGCTTTTAAAGGGAATTCTGTTCAGATGAGCCCCCTTAACCCTCCAGAGAGGCACAGAAAGGATGAGCAAAGATTAAGCAGGTGGAAGGGAAGCTTGTGCCCCATACTAGATATAGCCCAACCAAATATTATTACCATACAGTCATACCTCTAGATACGATCGCTGCGGGTTGCGAATGGCGCGGGTTACGAACTCTCATAACCTGGAAGTACCGGAACAGGTTACTTCTGGGTTCGGCGGTTCGCACAGACACATCAAATGACATCATGCGCCGACTCGCAGCCCACGCATGCGCAGAAGCGGCGCTGCGGGTTGCGTTCTGCTCAGGATGTGAACAGGGCTCCGGAACGGATCCTGTTCGCATCCAGAGGTACCACTGTATTTGCCCGAATATAAGCCGCACCTTTAAAATTAATGGGGTGGGAAAGAAAAAAAGATAATACCCAAATATAAGCCGCTCCCTTAAAATTCTGCAGGTACTCACACCTGTTATGTTTTACCATATGTCTGTTTCAGCAGCGATAACGTAAAAGTCAATTTTTGTAAGATTGCGAATTTAAGCCGCGCTTTAACTTTTCACGGTCAGAATTTGGGGGGAAAGTGAGGCTTATGTTCAGGCCAATATGGTACATACCTTTTGCACCTCCTCTAGAGTAAATAGTGTGTCTCCAACCTTTCTGTATACTTATGAAAGAAGCTATTTCTGTCCGGAAGATTAGCTTAAAACTATAGTCACACAGGAGGAAAAATAGCTCGGTTGCTTAGAGCATGGTGCTGATAATGACAGGGTTGCAGGTTTGATCCCCGTATGGGACAGCTGCATATTCCTGCATTGCAGGGGGTTGGACTAGATGGTCCTCAGGATCCCTTCCAACTCTATGACTCCCTGAAATCTTCAGTTTAAAATGGGTAGGCATTACCTCCCACTTATGTGCTGCAATGCGCAAGAGTATTTAAGAAACCTCTAAAAATCTGCATGAGCCCATTTATAGCCACATTCCATGGCAACATTTCCTTCATATAAATGTGCTTTATTTTTCCAATACATCAGTAATGTAATCCTTTCAACTTCCCTGAAGAATGCTAGAAGTATAATCAACTGTTGGCTTAGTAAGAAACAAGTCCTTGCAAAGCACACCTCCAGCCAGCATGGCCAGGGTCTCAAGGGTGATGAGAGATGTTGGCCAGCAGCATCTTCAGGTCACCACATTGGCTACCCTTTGGCTAGTAAAGCTAGGCTCTTTACCTTTTGCTATCGGGGACACAGCCCATGTCTCAGTCTTCGGTCTTAACAACATAATACAGCACCATCAGTGTCACACTGTAGCTTACTCAGTGGATTACCATAATGATGCAGTCAGACTTTTATTCATTTCCCTACCTTAATTTATTCCTGCTGCACACTTCCTACATACTGTATATACTTGAGTATAAGCCTAGTTTTTCAGCACATTTTTTGTGCTGAAAAAGCTGCCCTCGGCTTATACTCGAGTGAGGCGGGCGGTGGGGGCAGCGAGAAAGAAGCCCTTTCTCTCCGCTCGTGCCGCCACCTGCTCTCCCCAGTCAACCATTCCTTAAGAAGCGTGCAAGAACGGTGGTTCTTTACTATCCCCAGGCAGCTTGTTCCATTCCTGAACTGCTCGCATAAATGCAAACTTAACAAAGGAGGAAGAGGAAGGAGCAGCCCAAAGGGCTGCTTTCGGGCTGCTCGTTCCTCCTCCTCCTCCACAGCAGCAAAGGTGAACCGGCTTATACTCGAGTCAATAAGCTTTCCCAGGTTTTTGTAGGAAAATTAGGTGCCTCGGTTTATATTCGGGTCGGCTTATACTCGGGTATATACGGTACCACCAGCAGGGAGAAGAACCTTTGTATAGAGTGCATTTCAAGTCTCTTTCTGCAAATATTTTACTTCCTGGTGGGCGGGAACACTCTGATGATTTGCTGCATTGCACTAACGCCCTAAAAACAGAGAAGGCAAAACGCAACTCTTGTTTCAGTTAAACGCTTGTGTGCTTGTTCTGTTGCCAAGCTGGCTTGTTCAAATAAACTGATTAATATTAACCACTTTGTCAGCTTGAAGGAAAGAAGCCAGTTTTTAAGCAAAGCTTCTGAACTCCTTCCACCTGCAGGGAGCAGCAGAGTGCAAACGTGAAGCTCAACAAAACTGGATGGAAGCCATGCTAAACTATGGTTTAGTACAAGGTCTGAACTCAGACAGTGTCTCCAGTTATATATTTTGCAGCCAAAGATGCAACTATTTCAAACTGTCTGAGGAGCATGTACATTTACTGTCTAGAAGTGAACCCATGTGAAAAACTAAGAAACTAGAGAATTCTAATTCCCACTTCCCTCCAATTCCAAGTTGAACATTACCATTATGCATGGAAACCTCATGTCTCACCTTGAGTCTATATCACCTTGTTTGGAAGAACAGTTCTGTTGCCTTTTATCTCTTGGTACCATATAACATCGTATGAGTGGAACTGCAATATCTTATTTCAGCAGCAAGCAAGCCTTACTTAAGCTGGTACCCTCCACATGCTTTAGATTGCAGCACCCAGGTACAGAAAGCAGTAGGTGTAAAAGCAGAATAAATCATTTTCTACATCCATGGCTACCAATTCTCTCAGTTCAATGAGGCCACCAGCCCTACAGTCCCATTATTGCACAGTGATCCTATCTAAATGGAACTTAAACCTTTCTAATCATCTGATTGAGCAAATGACTTTTTATGGGAACACTATTGAGACAAGGATCCTAAATAAACAATCAATTAAAATAGTTGATCATACGTGATGCAAAGCAGTGATAGGTTCCATCAATTCTCTTTCATTATTAAGTACTTTCTAATGCCAATTGTTTTTGTGCTTTTTAAAGTTTTTGGATCCAAGTGATTTAAGAGTTTATTTTCAGCAATTGCAGCATGGGTAGGCAAACTAAGGCCCGGGGGCCGGATCCAATCACCCTCTAAATCGAGCCTGCGGGTGGTCCGGGAATCAGCGTGTTTTTACATCAGTAGAATGTGTCCTTTTATTTAAAATGCATCTCTGGGTTATTTGTGGGGCATAGGCATTCGTTCTCCCCCACCCCCCAAAAAAATATAGTCCAGTCCCCCACAAAGTCTGAGGGACAGTGGACCAGCCCCCTGCTTAAAAAGTTTGCTGACCCCTCAATTACAGATTTCATTTTTAACCTTTCTGAATGGATGGGGGGGGAGAATAAACATTCATTAAATACAAATGCTTTCTCTGAGGTGTTTTGAGAACACCACACAAAACCACCCCTGCTATCTACCAGTCTCACAAACCACAGCTCCAAAGAAAATGTCACACAAAGGCACTTAGTAGAACCACTGAAGCAACGAGTTGTGTGAGTGGGGTGAAAAGTAACATCATTTGTCGGTTTTGCGGGGTTGTTGCTATTTTGCTCTTTTTCTGCATGGGGGTGGAAGTGCCCCCTTTTTGATACCACCCATGGCCATCACCACCATTGACAAGCACAAAATTAAAGCTCATGGTCAAATGAACTTCCTTGTGGTACATTAAGATTAGTCCGCACAAGCACATGAAGTTTCTCAAACCTATAGAATTAAAAAATACACTACCTCTTCAGCACCGCAACCCAACAGCAGTGATCTCTTTGCCAGGTTAATGTCAGGAATGTTCCTGACAGTTAATGTGTATAATCCTTGTAAACAGCTACGTACACAGTCCATTGGCACAAGCGCATAGAACTGTAGACTGAGACGCTAATCCAAAACTGGTTGCCAGCTGTGGCTAAGCAGGTGAGCACTTAAGAGGCTGACATACATAGTCACCCACATAACCAGGTCATTTGTGCCCAGCATTTGGAGTATCGCCTGTTTCTGAGAAAACGTTGCTCTTAAAATATGGCTTAAGAGATGAGAACTACCTGTCCCCTTAATGACTTCAGGTGTGGATGATCAGTTAACTAAATGTGATTGATAGGAAGCTGCTTTCATACAATGTCTTCAGTGGAGCGCTGCAGATCGGCTGAGCGCAAGGTCAAGAACTGGATCCAATTGTGCAGAATGCCCCGATGGTATTGGCCTGTGTCAACCACCATTCCCCATAACAGCCTCCGCCCAGTGTTCTCCTTCAAAGCAATTCGAGCTTCCCTCTCAGTCACGTTGTAGCTGATGTTCAAGAGCTGGATGAGAAGGATGTAGCCCATGCCGGAAGTTACAATGGTACAGTACCACACACAGGTGAACGAAAGGGCAGAACTAGAAGGGGGTGGAAACAGAAAGCAAGGAACCTGTTTTAATAGGGACACAACGGCATTGCTGTGGGGCTACAGAGAAAAGGGGAGACTGACATGCTATTTTGAGAGTAAATAGTAGAAACTTTTGGTGCCTTTCCATCTCAGATTCTGCATCACAGCAAATTGCAATCTCATTTCCCCACTTAAGTGTCTCATTTCAT
The DNA here is from genome assembly GCF_009819535.1 of Lacerta agilis. NCBI lineage: Eukaryota > Metazoa > Chordata > Lepidosauria > Squamata > Lacertidae > Lacerta > Lacerta agilis. The sequence goes on from NC_046315.1 coordinate 30,487,989, forward strand.
TGCAAAAATTATTTTTCAAACAGTCCATCATCTATGCCAGGCATAGGCAAACTCGGCCCTCCAAATGTTTTGGGACTACAACTCCCATCATCCCTGACCACTGGTCCCATTAGCTAGGGATGATGGGAGTTGTAGTGCCAAAACATCTGGAGGGCCAAGTTTGCCTATGCCTGATCTATGCCTTACTATAAGGTAATAAGCATTGGGATTTGATTATTGCTAAGCTCAACAAACAGTTCTCTGCCCTATACTTCTGCTCTGCAAAAACGCCCATAGCAATGTAATTGCACTCAGGTGGTTACAGATGGTCTCTTTACAGGTTACAGACTGATCTCCCACACCCTGGGCATGCTATTTGAATATCCCTAAAGTATGGGTAGCCAGCACGATGCTCTTCAGATGTTGAGGACCATAATGCCCATCAGTCCCTGCTAGCATAATCACTGATGGGAGTTGTATACCACAACATCTCTACTCCTTCTGCAAAGGCCACAGTTCTTCCTTTACACAACCACACTTTTTGTCGTTAAAAATGTTACCTGACCATGCAAAAGAACAAAAATAAAACAACCCAAAAAGGAACACGGGACTTTATCTTTGTTTCAACCACAAGAGTCTCATATGGTCACTTGGGCAAGTCACACAAGCACAAAATAGTGCACCGCAGCATGCCAATCTATGAAAGCAGCACAAAGCTTCCCAAGGACAAAGGTTTTGACATTAGCAAACATCCCAGCATGCACCTCGGGCCAAGATAGCAGAAGCCAGGCAGACCAGAGGACTGCCCCTCCGACAGAGGGTCATATCAGTAGTTTCTTATCCCACTGCAGAGTATTTCTCTCACCTGTAGTCTCCATAGACACCAGGACAGTAGAAGAGTGCCTTGATGGTAGCCTTCCCTCTACAGATGGTGTCCAGAGTCAGAGAAATCCCATACACTGATGTGAGCAGAAAAAGGGAGAGTGCAAGGATAAAGGCTTGGTGGTTCTGTTCCCCGACACAGCTGTTAATCCTCCAAGAGATAAAAGAAAAACCTTTTTTACAAACAAAGTGGTGTAAGATAAAGAAGGTGCCAGATTCTGGTGTCCATTAACTATTCTGATGTCCAGCTGAGGAGTAGTTAACTATGGTTTGCAGCACGAACACAATTTGCAGGTTTGGACAAAATGGCAATTGTTGGTTTGACTCATTGAAGGCTCATTTGCTAGGCACCAAACCATGACTGCCCATTATGTCTAAACCAGGCTAACAGAGAAGATTAATATAAACTTGGTTTTCAAACTAGCTTATGTAAATAGACCCAATATACAACAATCTGCACCACTTAAGACTAGCTGTTAGAAAGCTATAAAATTCTGCACTGTGGATATTCTGCACCCCAACAAATCTTTCACACATGAAATGTGAAATTTGTTACCTACACCCAGTATCCTAAAGGCCTGAACTTGCACGGTTTAACAAGTTTCTGGCCCTGATGTTTATAAAACTTGGAAAAACAAAGGTTCAGAAATGAGAAGAGAGCTGGGCAAGTTTTACTTGAGATTCCTGCATTGCAGGGAGTTGGACTAGATGATGCTTGGGGGCCCCCTTCCAACTCAACAATTCTATGATTCTGTGACTTCCAGTGGTTCAATGCCCTGCAGAGCTCTGCAGCTACTATTCAAAGCATTTTCTTCCACCTATCTCTAAATGGCCACTCTTCCCCCATTCCCTTTGGCCCACATTTGGAGGAAAAAACATCCCAATATTTTGACAGCCCAAATACCTGTAGCAGTATGTATTGTTTTTAAAAACTGGCCCAAAGTGAAGTGTGCAGGTTTGCTCTTGACTACAGAAGCCACTACACTAAGTACACACACCCCTAAATGAAACCATTAATGTATCACAGCATTTACAACTGCTGATGGATGGCATAACAGATTATTAAGTTCCCCTGGGGAGATCTGGCACTTCCTCAGCTTGCCTGGTTATAAAATGGAACAGAAAGGATACTGAATGCAGGAAAGAGCAAGTATTAGACAGGGAACGCAATTCATGCCACAAAACTCACTATGCAGCAGATCAATTAAACATACTGACAAGAGCCCAAACAAACCGGAAAGGAATTTTGGGGCAAGAGGAGATCCGTGACTCATTGGTAACAAAGATATCTGAAAACATACGTCAAAGCCAACTTGAAACTCCAAGAAACATACCAGACACAGTGATGATCCAGTCTCTTCACGCACCTGCCACATATCCGGCAGTGCCCAGCTCGGGCTGGCCTAACCAAGTGACACTTGGTGCACCAGTCCTCCGTGACCCCACCTGTCCCTGCTTCCAACACTGTGGCATAGCCCTCAGGGTAACTGTTCATTGCAATGTCAGGCACAGCTGCTGCCTTGGAGCTCTCCAGGTCATTCCTGTTTGAGATGCTGTTATTGTTGATGTTGCTGCCTTGGTAAAGTGCTTTGTTACTGCTCGTTTGGCAGGGAAGGTAGCCAGGGTCTCTCTTGGCTTGAGACAGGGCCACCAGCATAAGGATTAATCCACAGGTGAGAAGGATCACCTGGCTGGTGCTCACATGGCCTCGGGGTACCACCTCTTGGAGGAACACGTAGTACATGTAGCCTAAGGAGAACAGCCCTAGACTCAAGAAGAAAAGAGTCTGGCCCTTCTTCCTGTGTGTGAGGTAGTAATACCACAGCACCAGTACAGGAAGTGATATCAGGATGACAAGAGCCAAGAGGAGGTGCAAAGCTGCTATGTGAAGGAAAACAGGCAACAGGATGATTGGCGGGAGGAGGCTGATATCGACCTTTACAGCCCCCCTAAGCCATGGGAGGCGAAAGCGGTCTGTGACGGTGTCTGCAATTCTCTCTAGAGTTCCCGGGGGCAAAGATCTGCAAGTCAGCCACCTGTTAGGGAAAAGCACAGAGGTCTGCTCATGTAAGACTGAAGAGACCAAGAAATACATTTGTGTTGGCTTCTGTCACTCTCTCAAGTCACTTTGTGTCAGATCTCACCAAAGTACAGCTGTTTGGAGCTGCTTCGGACAATTGTGGATGAGCACATGTTTATATTCCCTTTTTTATTATGCATATAGACAAGTGTAAAAATGATGTGTGAAATGGCCATAATTCTTCAGTTTCTACCCAGAAATTTGAATAGTATTATGTGGGGCTGCATCTCATCATATCTCATCATATCGTCCTAATGCTCATCTGAAAATGATGAGTGTATCACATTGTCAGTAAATCCAGTTCTGTGAAACTAGCCCTCAACTTTCTCAAGTTCTATTCTTGTCTGGTCTGTCAGTTTACCTGGCAAAGAATCTCTCTGTAGAATAGTGCTGGGAATCACCATGGCCCTTCAGATGTTGTGGAGATGCAAACTCCCATCAGCCCCAAGCAGCATGGCCTATCACCAAGGATGATGGGAGTTGTAGTCCAATGGCTGCAGCCTCCCCATCCCTGATATAGAAAGACAAGGATTCACAAGCTCATGAGTTCACCCACCACTTTTAGTACACTGAATAGGGAAGATGGAAGACATTTACGGCTCAGAGAAGTGTGTTGGGTTTTGTTTAGTTAAAGCAAGATCATTGTGGGAGAAAATGGCCGGAACTCCTCCACATAACTTCCATAAGCTCCAGACATGGTCAGGGAATTACAGCCCAAGACCATCTGGAGAATCACAGGTTCCCTCATGCCTGCCTAAGGCCACTTCAAATGTTCTCTTTCCAAGAAAGAAATAATATGTGCTAGTCTTGCAGAGAAGTTGCCTAAATTATGCAAGTACAGCTGGTCAACTTCCAACTGGGTAACCTTGACCAAGTTTAACATAGGGAACACTTGCAAAGCTTTGCTTCACTGCATATGTGTCCTTGAAGGGAAGCCACACCCGGAGGGGGGGGGACAACATTAAGAAGCAACCCTTACTCTCCAACATTCCCATAGCAGGGGTTTGGGTTTTTTCCTTCCTACTTTTGGAAACTACTGCCCAGTGTTGACATTTGCCAATTTCAAAAACTCTTCCAAATTCCCATGGTTACACCAATTTTTTTTTCTAAAAGGACTTTAGGAGTTGCATGTGATGGACTCAACATATAAGGTTTTCCATCTCTATGGAAAAGACACAATTCTTCAGAGTTTGTGCCTCATGGGGATGTTAAAGGCATAGTAGCTCTGGTATTTATTATTATTAATAATAATTTTGTAAGGTACCTCAAGCAACAGAGGTGGCCATCTGATCAGACAGAAATCAAGTGATTACCAGAATCACCACATGTGGAGCAGATAAAATACTCTGAATAGGGACAGAGCTCTGAAACCATACGCTGGAATGCAGGCCTTTTTATGCCAGAAATTTGAAGACAGGAGGAGGGAGCAGCTAAGGGCCACCCCAATGGCCACAACGGAAAGATCTCACTCAAGCCACAAGCAGGGCAGCCACCAACAAGCTAACTACTAGCACATTGGCAAAGCTAAGCAGGGTCCGGCGTGGTTTCAAATTGGACGGGGGAGAGGGCACGTGTTGTGAGATTTCTGCACTGCTAGATGACCCTCGGGGGTCCCTTCCAACTCTACAATTCTATGAAAAGTGCCAGCTGGGTCAGTTTCAGACGTACCTTTCACAACCCTCGTCGAGGTCCTCGCACTCACAGAAACACGCCGCCAGGTGGCTCCTCTGCCCCTTCCGATCCAGGTACTCGCAGCAGCAGAGGGTATCCCCCGCCTCGGGGCCTCTAACTTTCTTCCTCCCACGTTTCATGGTGGCAGCAGCAGCAGCAATGGCCCCTCCCGCCCTCGCAAAGACCGGAGGGCAGAGAAAAAAGAGGCGCGGGGAACCTCTCTCGCAGCATACAAAGGGCAGGGAACTCCAGGGGAAGTTCTCATTAAAGCCAGTTACCCAAAGAAGACTTTTGCAAACGAGCTGCGGAGGCAGAGGGGCAAGGCGACAGCAAAGAGCCTTTTGCAAGCCCGAGGGAGAGGAAAACGAAAGGGGGGGGGAGAGGCGCGCAGCGATTTTCCTACTAACTCCGCCTGACACCTGTAACCAAGCGCCAGGCGGCAGCGAGGTTCTTCCCTTCCTGCAACTTGCTTAGCCTCCACCCGGGTAACCTAGGTCTCCTCCGCCCGTTTGCAATCGATGCGCATCCAGTGACTTCTCCTCGCGTTCTAACTTCCCGGCTATCAAGGTGCAAAGAAGGAATTATTGTTGGGCGAGGAGGGGAGCAGCTCCCAAGCCCAACGTGCTCCTCCTTGGCCAACGAGGATTGGCTGGAATCTCTGCAGGCTCCGCCTCCCTTTTCTCTCCCTCCTGCCCCCGCCTTGCATCCAGGGCGCGCCCTCTCCGTTCTCCCCTAAGCGACCTCGCCGAGCGACCTAAAGTTTTCCCAGTTTCCGGCTTCCTTGGCACGCCGGCCTTGTCCTATCCTCCCGTGACGTCACGGAGCCCTGCCCAATGCCCGCGGGGGGAGCGGAGGAGAGGGAGAAAAAGCACTTGTGAGCACCAGAAGTTCCGTCGCTGTAAGGAAGAAAAAAAGCCGCGCCTTCGAAGTTTGGATGGGGCTTTGGGAAGCAGCTCAGTAAAGGCGAAGGAAAGTACGTGAAAGAAACTGCAACACAAAATTTGAGGCAGCATTTTCAGATCCTAAGAAACCGTGTAGTCAAAACGGCAGCGGCCAGCTAGCTACAGGTTTCCCCCATCCTAGTTGCCAGCCTAGCCCTAATAAAAGTGACCTGACCACTCCTAGGAAGAACCTAAGGAAATAGCCATAAGGCTCTCTAGGTTTTCAAGCAGGAGTTTCTACCAACCCTACCTGGAGATGTGGGGAACTGAACTTGGGACACAATGCATGCAAAGCAGTTCCTCCACCAATGAGTTGCTGCCTTTCGGTTGTAAGTGCGCTTCTGACATTGCAAGCCAACCTGCAGGTCTGAAAATGTGAGGCAAACTGACAGCATGATAAAGCTCTGCTGGATGAAATACAATTGTCCCTAGTCTATTTTTTGGGAAGCCTGCAACGTATTTTTTACTCTGCTAACCATACACTGATATCTACTCTGAATCACTACTGAGTAGAATTTCATGACACGTGCTCCATCCCAATATGAAGTGATCCTTTGACAATGCAAGATCCTGAAGTATCCCACCCTTGTGACAAGAGTCATAGAAATAAAAGGAACCGGGCACCCAACAATCAGCTTTGGGACACCCCAAATTAGGCACCTATACCTCCAGAAGCAAATCGAATCATTGAATCCAATGCTTGGCTTGGGCATGCTGCAGGTTTTGGGTACCAGAGTGTGGTGCAAGTTGCCCATAATTTCTGAAACTGGTAAAATTTAGAATTGATGAAGGTTTGACAAAACTGTGCCAAACACTGCTGGGTTATGTTTAGGATAACAAGCTACGCCACTTCACAAAGGCTGAAATCGCCAGTCATTTAACCTATCAATACAAGTCCTTAACAAAACAGGCAACACTGCCAGGCACAGAAGAGGAAGTTGTCAGGGGTACAGTGGGCAATGATCTAAGCGGAACGCAACTACTTTATAATATGAATATGGAGCATTCAGAAAGTGTAAAACAATTATTTTGATATTATACTATACTGCATTGTTTAAATGTTACTGTCCTTGAATCTTCCTCAAACACTTGCCACCCTTTCCTGCCGCACCAGTGCACCCCTCCCTTTGAGAACTACTGGATTAATATGAATTACCCACCTGTAAGTGGATTAATATGAATAGGTATATGATATAGCAAAGATGTTTCAATGCTAGCTTTAGAAGTATCAGGTGCTGTGCTGATTACAGACTCAAATGATCCTATCACGCGTTTGGACGTTCAAATATTTGAAAAACAAATTTACAAAAAAGGAGGGGTCAAAATGGCCTCTCAAAAGTGGCTGGCCCCCTCCCCCACAATGTAGCTGAACCCCTATATTCACTTAAAAGGAAAAAAAAAACACTTTTCACATACTCAGAATGCATCTCATTTATTATATATATCAGCAGTTCTTGGTCTCACTTCATATCTGTTGGTTGGCATACATGGGTTGGGAAAAAGAACTTCCATCAAAATCATACTAGGACTTATTTCAGAGAAACTGTGTTTAGGAACTGAGTGTTAATATGAAATACATCATTATTTCTCTTTCAGGAATGTGTGAGGCAAAGCTCACCCACACAAAAATAAGCTTTACTCCTTCCGTGCTCCCCCTTTTTTCTGGTGCTGACAGCAGAATTTGCACAATTTTAACAGCCACCTTTGTAATATGCCATTTAATTTCAAGCAGCAGAGCCATAGCTTAGTGATAGAGCATCTGCTTTCCCATTCAGAAGGCCCCACGTTCAATCCCTGGCATCTCCAGGTTAGTCTGAGAAAGTCCTTTGTCTGAAGCCTTGGAAATAAATGCTGTGACATGCAGTGCATTTGCCACATTTACAGTATATCCTACCTTTCCCCCAAAGAGCTGGAGGTGGTATAATTCTCTTCCTCCACATTTTATCCTCAGAACAACCCTGCGAGGTAGGTTATGCGGAAACACTGTGACTGGTCCAAGGTCACCCAGTGAGTTTCATGGCTTAACAGCAATTTGAACCCTGGTCCCCCAGATCCTAGTAGTCCAACACTAACCACTACATCACACTGGCTCTCTCACTGTAGGATAGATGTTTTTTAATTTCCATGTTATGAAATGTCTCCCCCCTCCACTTTTTTTTTAAAGGTCTGGCAAGAATTGTGCATTTGTAGTTATTATGACTTGCTCCTTTTGCATTTTCCTTTCATCACAGGACTAACAGCTCTGAATTTGCAAAACAAAAAATACTAATTGCAAACCTTTTTTTCCCCTAAGCAGGTAATTGAGCTGCCATTTGTCCTGATGGTGTATGTGTCAGTACAGTACCAGCACTGGACTGCATGAACACAAGTGTTGCCAGTGCTGATCGGTATGCATCATGGATACTTCCAAGCCAGTAATGACCTACAGTAAATAACTGGAATAGATTAGCACTGACCAACTTCTCATATTGCAAAGCAGAAGGCAAAAGGGGAAATGCAAGTGACTCATGCTTCCTCCCTTCACCTGTTTGTAATACAAGACATCCCTTCAGTTTGGATGAAATATAGAACCTTGTCACCTGGCTCTACACAGTAGGGCTTGTGTTCAAGAAATTCAGGATTGGTGTACTCAATAATGTTCTCTAGGACAGACGGAAGCTTCATTTATATGACTGTTTCAAGCAAGAACCAGGTTTCCTAAAACATCCCAATATATTCTCTGTACAGTTATACTGGTATTCCACAGGAAGCACTTGCTTTTCCTTTACCATCATACTTTCCATTCCCCACCCCCTACCCCAATTCTTTTTGCTTGCCTTTAACAGCTCATTTGATTTCATTCCAGTTTGTCAACTGCCCTGGTTTTTAATTTAGCTTGGTCTCTACCCCAAAACATAAAAGGTGGTTGGCCTGAGAGTCATTTAATAGCTTTTTTTGTATTTTATTCGGTGAATTTTGTTTGATTTTTAGGTATGCAGTGAAATCCTATGTTTACTCGGAGGTTAAGTCCCACTGAATTCAGTGCTTGCTAGTAACCATGTTTAGAATCACAGCCATAATAACTATGCTATTCCAATGACAGGTGGCTGTTGTGCTTCGCATTTCCAAGCTCCCACCTTGAGGAAGTTACATAAAATCATGAAGCTATTACAGGCAAGAAGACTTCTTTTGGAAAACGAAAGTTTTCCAAATGAGGAGAAGGAAAAGCAATGCAAACTTTGGTGAAAGAAATGCTACCAGCCAATAAGAGATGCTAAAGAAGAATTTGAGCACATTGCTAAACACATTTTAAAAAATCCTTAAATGTATCAATATCCTGTTTTGCCACCCGAGGTAAAATGGGAAGTGCCGGCCCACTCTGCCGTGCCTCCCACCATGCCGGCATCACCACTGCACCACCTACCACTAGCAGAGAAGCCACGCTGGAATCATTGCCGATTTATGGCAAGATCTCTTGTGCTCCATGAGATCTCATGAAATTTCAGCGAAATCTTCTCAGATCTCACTGGCAACCAGTGCTGCTTCTCTGCAGGGTGGGTGGGGCACCCATGGGGGCATTGCTTCAGGGGCTTCTACCACCTGAGGCAGCTGCTTCACCCTGCTTTCTAGGTGAGTCGGCCCTATTCAGGACAGATAAAAGAAAGTACGGTAGTTCTTTACACAGTGCACAGCTAAACTATGGAATTTGCTTCCACAAGAGGCAGTAAGGGCCACCAACTTGGATGGCTTGAAAAATAGATTAGACAAATTCATGGAGGGTATATTCTGCCTCTCCTGTGAGAGGCAGTACATCTCTGAATACTAGTTGCTGGAAATCACAAGTTGGCAGTGTGCTGTTGCACTCAGGTCCTGCTTTTGAGCTTCCCATGGTTTGGTCACTATGAGAACAGAATGCTGGAAGAGATGGGCCACTGGCCTCATTCTGCAGCCTCTTCTTATGTACAGCAAACCTCCTGGCAACTTTAATGGATCCTCTCATATTTATTCACAGAAAGGTTAACATAATTCTCCAGGTATTATATACAGAATCTTCAACTTCATTTTCTTATCATATAAAATTATCAGTGTGGTGTTCCTTTCAAGTACAAAAAGCACACAATACATCAGAAGTAAAGAGACATCACAGAAACGGCCTTCATTTATGTCTACTCTGACTAGTAATTTATAACTTCAATGCCTATGCTTTTAAAAAGATACACATACTACAAAAACATGTAGTAGTTTGACACAAATTGCTCCAGCACATTTCTGTCTGCACTGTACATAAACAGTACTTCTTACTTGGTTTTTTTTTAAGCCTGGGTAGGTGCATCTGCTAAAGCTGGTTTCCTATACAAACAGGGATAAAGGCACTTTTGATGTACGTCAAGTGGAAATAAAAAACCCAAAATAGAAGTCACAAATGTGGTCACTTCCATTTAACAGACAGTCATATCCAGCACATGCAGAATTTTATTTGTGCCACACTACCATTCTACTTCGTTCTACTCTTCCAGATGTATACTATAGAAAGCCTATTGTTCTTCAATGGCTTACAAGCATGTTCTTAACTCTAGCAGATAAAGGTGATTCCCGTCTCATGTCACACAGTTAAGGTCTTAGTCTGTGCTACAAAATAGATATAACACAACCAAAAGACAAGTGGATTCCCAGGCCTGAAGACTGTAAAATGTTAAAATCAGAAAAAGTCTCAATGGACTCAGCATGGAAGTAAGATTAATGCATTGGCTGCCTTTAAAAAAATATTCAGGGACTGGCCATTTTTTGAATATAATTCTCTGACATATAAGGACAATTCCTGAGAAATCCTGAGAGCTGAAATGACAGTGGTAGAAAGAGGTAGAATTGCTTTGACTCGTACAGCAGAAGACCCACACAAACAAAACAATCAGTATGTTCAAAATTCAGATTTATAAATAATTTTCTAGAACATATGTACAGACCTTTAAAATTGCTTACTTTTGAATAATTGTTGCATGAATATGGAAAAAGACCATATGGAGAACTTCTGGTGTTACAACCTCCACAAGATAATCTATGCTGCATCCTTCATAATGTTAATGATTTTCCCATCAGATATGAGTCCAATTTACTTTTACTTTTTTACAGATCACATTGCTTGCTGAATTCTTCCCCTACAATTTGCATATCACATAATTTACCAGACCACACAATGTTCTTACTCATTCACACCAGGTATTCACAGTTCAGGAAACTGCTCAAAAGAAGATGTCAAGTGGATCAGGAGAATTCACAGGCTAATGGCTTTAAAAACGAACACATTTTATAGATATATTTCTAAGGTGTGCAAGTGGTTGTGAGCAGAAATATGAGAAAAATAAGCAGCTTCACATTCAATACAAAATATCTTCATTGTCCTTTGGTGACATCAGCTTTCAGGCTTCCTACTGTCCGTCTTGTTTAGGTGATCAAAGCTACTTTGGAGCATAGAAAGGGAATTCTTCAGCTACAGAAATAAAATCCCAGAAGAATTAGGCAGTGAATTGTTTCTAAAAAGAGATCTAATTACTTTTCAGCAGAACCAGCTCCAGATTTGAGGGGACCCTCAACATGGGCTGCCTTCCTTTGTCGGTGTCTCCATGGTATTACGTGGTCTATTCTCTTCATATTTATTTCCACCAGACAGGTAGGTATTTGGGTACCGAAAATGAATGCCAGATGGCGGCCACTGTAACTGCTTAAAATGTGACTGAGTGGTAATGTCAGTTTTGGTTGATTGTGGGCAACTAAAATGTCAGTGACCCAGTGTTCACTGGGCTCTGGAAAATGGGTGTCAGGGCAGCAGTGTAAATAGGGCCGGTGCTAGGGTTTTTTGCGCCCTAGGCGAGATCACCTTCTGGCGCCCCCCCGGCCAATCCCTAGCACCGGCCCTGCAGAGAAGCCCGATTTCGGGCTGCTCCCCCCTCCCCGCCACTGTGCCGCTGGCGGAGGGGGCGGAGAAGCCCAATTTCGGGCTGCTCCCCCTCCCCCGCCACTCTGCCGCTGGCGGAGCGGCATTGGGGGGTGGGGGGCAGGCTGGCCAGTGCCCCCTCCATTTTGGCGCCCTAGGCAACTGCCTAGTTCGCCTAAATGGACGCACCGGCCCTGAGTGTAAATAGCATCAGCTTCACTTGGTACTTGGGAGGCTGCCCAAAAATGCTGCTTTGTGTCGCCGATCCTGCCCCACACTAATAGTTATGTACTAACAGAGTGCTTACTAAAGATGAACTGCAACTGTATTTTAAGGGAGGGGAACCCAAACAACAAGTCAACGGAGATCTACTTAAATCAAATACCAGAAATGAACTAGAAGGAAGACAACCCACTTAGAGATGTCCTAGTGGCAACCTGAGAACCCCCAGTTGTATGTAACATGTAACAACAAGCATAATCATCTGTAAAACTGTCTATTGATTGGCCATCTGTCATGGATGCTTTAGCTGAGATTCCTGCATTGCAGGGATTTGGACTAGAGTTGGTCTCTTCTAACTCTAAGATTCTATGATTGCATCAGCAGCAGCAGCAGAATCTGCTCTGAAGTACCTACAGTCAACAGAGTGGCATGGGTTTTCTCATCTCTACTTTCATACATAAAAGAATTAGGCCCATTCTCTAATCTACATCGTACCAAATCTGAAATGTGTGTGTGAGGTTGCTGAGCTTCATTCAGTAGAACTTGCAATTCTTTAAATAATATAGTTTTTAAAGATACGTTTCCTTTGTAAGTTTTACTGGGATGCAAAGAAAGTTCTTTTTAATTACAGTCTCTTGGTCACCTTTACTATTGTTCCATTTCATTAGCACACATGCCACAAACATACATTGTGGCAAATCTTAAACTTCAAAGCTTCCTTAGTTCTTAAGTATTCGTAGCAGCAATGGAAGTATCTCAAGCTTTCTTGAATATTAATATTCTCTTTCTCAAGCAATCTCAATCAGTCTTTTGTATCCCATTCTCACTAGTTAATACCTGAAAGCCTGAGGCCATAGCATCCAAATTCGGCAGTGATTTATTAATTCTTTTATTAGCAAAGCACTCAAACTCTAATTTTTTCACACATCCCACGTTTCATTTTCACATGTACGGGGGCCAAATAATAGTAAGAAACAGCAACACCCACCTGTTCAAGCAGCGCTATGGAGTCCCTCAGCACTCCTTTCACATGCTGGACTTGATCTTTGTCCTGCTGGTGAGTTTTTTCTCTTGATGCCACATTAAGGGCTAAACTGAGAAGAGAAAATGCAGGGCTAAGTAGCTGCCTTACAGTAATTAAAGAACGTAGTCCCATTCTTTGCTTTGGCCTAATTAACACATTACTGCCATGATCTATGTACATGCTTTCTGATCACATCCCAGCCTTGCAAAACACCACAGGGCTGGCTCGGGGAGGGCAACGTGAGCAGCGCCGCCCCCCAATGCACCTTGGGTAATCACCCCAACAGCCCCCTCTCTGCTACACCCCTGCCCTCCTCAGGTGCTCTTGCATGGCTGGACTGTGTCCTTGAATTGAATTGTAATAATGTCTTAATTTCCTGGACAGTGTTTATAGACACCTCTGAATTTACCTACTGTACAAATGTATGAATTGTATTTGTTTCTGCACCCACTTTTGCCTCTATTCCCCATAGGACAGGGGTGGCCAACTCCCAAGAGACTGTGATCTACTCACAGAGTTAAAAACTGGCAGTGATCTACCCCCTTTTTGGGGTTTTTAGGAAGGAGGAAGGTCAATGGGGGGGGGTTGGGTCAAAGTTGTTTACTTTTTCAGGGAGGAGGTAAAATGTTGAGTTTTCTTTAGGGGAGCCACAGTTGTTCAGCTTCTTTGGGGGAAGCCAATGATCTACCAGTGATCTACCACAGACGTCCAGTGATCTACCAGTAGATCACGATCTACCTGTTGGACATGCCTGCATAGGAGAATGCAGCCTTTGTACTGAAAAATATTCCCCATTCCTGTCATAAAACAAAGGCTGAGCAGCTTCCCCGAAAGCCACCTAATGCATTGGTGTCTAAAGTGAGATTTGAAGTTGGTGCTTCCTGGCCCTCTTAGCCTCTAAACCAGCTCTGTATTGTGAAGTCAGCAAAACTTTTTGTTTTGTTTTGGTATCTTGTATTTGACTGATGAGGCATAGTTGAGCATGAGGGTGAGGTGGGGAGAAATCCACTCACTTTACAGATCCTTCTTCCTGAAGCTGAACACGGTAAAATGACTGAGCTGCATGTTCAATCTTAGACAGTTTGAGGAACAATGTTACATTTAGGAAAACCAGTAGGAGCAAGCTGCAAAGAAAGAAAGAAAGAAATAATAATAATAATAATAATAATAATTTATTATTTATACCCCGCCCATCTGGCCAGGTCTCCCCAGCCACTCTGGGCGGCCTCCAACAAATATCAAAATACAATACAGAAAAACCAGACTGTTTTTTAAATCACTTTTCCTGTTTCTTGTTTATAGCATCACAGTAGTTAAGAGGCTAAACAGCAAGGATGGGGAAACTGTGGCCCTCCAGATGGCTGCTGGGCTCCAGATCCCATCAGCCCTAGCCACTATGCCCAATGGTCAGGGCCAATGGAAGCTGTAGTACAACACCACAAATTCCCCAGCCCTGCTACAGAGACTACAGCAGTGGGGGGGGAAACATATAAGATAAGAGAGGAAAGATCATCTTCATGACAACCTTGGCAAGGTGGTTAAGACTTTTCACTGGGCAAAATAAATTACAATATTCTCATTTTAAAATGTGTATTGAAAAGAGAGCTAGCATGAGAGAGTGTTGGCATTGTTCAAGCTACGTTAGACCAGGGAGATCAAGGCTAGTCACAAGCTGTCATCTTAACCTCTACCGCACAAAGTTGTTGCCATGATAGCATGGGATATCCCTCCCATTAAGCCAACCTGATCCTTCTTGAAGAAGGGCAGGTTATAAAATTATATTTGCCCTGTTTCCTGCAAGTCAAATTCTCAGAGGAGTTAGCCAAATCCAGCAATTCAAGCTATTTTACTGAAACCTAAGGTAACTGCTTTTGGAATGCTTTGCAGTCCCCATTTATATTAGTCTTTTAGATATGCTAACTTTAGTATATGAATAATGTGGAGATATTTCACTGCAGATTAGGGAAACTGTGAATTTAGGGTTCTCATTTTCCAGTCTTAAATTCAGTTCACCACATTTCCACATCAGTCTGTGAACTCCTACCAAAAAAATGCCCTCATGAAAGTTCAGCAGAATCTTATTGCAAATTTCCCCCATTATACATGCTTGTATATTATACCATTTTATAAAGGTAAAGGTACCCCTGACCGTTAGGTCCAGTCACGGATGACTCTGGGGTTGCGGTGCTCATCTCGCTCTATAGGCCAAGGGAGCCGGCTTTTGTCCACAGACAACTTCGGGGTCATGTGGCCAGCATGGCTAAGCCGCTTCTGGCAAACCAGAGCAGTGCACGGAAATGCCGTTTACCTTCCCGCCGGAGCGGTACCTATTTATCTACTTGCACTTTCATGTGCTTTCGAACTGCTAGGTTGGCAGGAGCTGGGACCAAACAACGGGAGCTCACCCCATTGCAGGGATTCGAACCGCCAACCTTCCGATCGGCAAGCCCTAGGTTCTGTGGTTTAGACCACAGCGCCACTTTCATCCCGGCATACCATTTTATACTAATATACATTTTGTCCTAATCTTCACATTTTTTGCAGAGTGCTTTCCCTTAACATACTACATTTTTGTATGTTATTTTCATGAATATATGCATTTTAATTCACACTTTTTCCAGTATATGCATTTTTGCACCTGTTACTTAGCTGGACAAATGCACTGTAAGATATTAAGCAGTTTGAATTTTGAGGAATGGCTGTGTTTCAGTTCTCAGATTGTTTCAGAAGGTGTGGATTAGGGAGATTCCATTTTAAATGCAAACTGAATTGAATTCTTCCCCCATTCCTGCTGCGCATACAGTCACAATATATTTGAAAATCATTAGCAAGGGGGGGCGGGGCTGGAGCTGCATGGAGACACACTGGGATGAAAATAAGAGGATAGGAGAGGGTCCCTGACTTTCATTGATCCAGCTTTCCTCAAGCTAGCGTCTTCCATGGGTTTTGGACTAGCTCCAAGCAATCCTCCCCCAAACATTTGGAGGGCACCATCTGTTGAGGAAGGCTGCCCTATACTCTTACAGAAAGATTCTGGGAGTCCGGATGACTCCCTGTCTCCACCTGCCAAACCAGCAAAGGATTATGTGTATGTGACCAGGATATGTTTCCTCTGAAGCCAATTCATCACTTGCACCTATATGTCAGTATCCTGCATGTTAAAAATGTGAGCAATCTCGGATTAATTTGACAATGGTTTAGGAAAGCTCCCTTCTGCAAAATCAACCTCCATGAAATTCACTCAGATGCCACCAGGGAAAAATGTTTCCCCCAATATGTTTTGCCAATGAAGTCAAATGAAATGCCAAGAAAGTACTTACAAGATGCTCATTACCACTATGATGGTGATGGTCTTATTTGTAGCATTCCTTTTTGGTCCTATAAGGCAAGAGAAGCAACTATTAAGTCCACTGTATCCATCTTCTTAAACTACTAGATTAACTTCACCTGAACGTGCATCTTTTCTGAAGACTCCCCCCCTCCCCTTCTCAATGGTGGAGCAGTTCTGGTTCTTGTCTGAATTGAAAGATGCTGGTCATGTATGGATTCAAAATACAAATTTAATGTAGAGTGTGTTTATTTGACATGCACAGCAAGAAGTAGGCAGATATTCTTGTTGCATTGGAAGCTCTTCCAGAGTTGTAAAGGGCCTGAAACATCCACCACTACAATGTAATAGGCAGACTTTTAGTGTAAGAATAGTCTTGCATTAATCTCAGGATTCTACTATGATGGCTGCTGCATATAGATTGTTTCCGTCATGTGCACATACCTGTCCACTGCCCATTCTTCTACTTGCCTTTGCTCACAATTCCAGCCTACGTCCCGGTAAGCTGGTTTTTCTCTGTCATGTTTACACAATGAGGCCCCTGTGCAACCTCTTCCACAAGTTACAGCTGATGAGACCTACACACAGTTCTGATACCACACAAGTGCACAATTCACTAACAGAGGTGGCGGTAAAGGAAGCTACTTTAGGACACTGACTTAGAAAAACCATCTAATCATCCCAAGCAGCATTCCAATATATCCTGATGCATGTGGAGACCAGGAAAAGTAAAACATGCATCATTTACAGAAAGAAATTTATGACCAAAGATAAATTCCATAGGCAACACACTCATCAAGATTTCACAGATCAGAACCAGGAAATCATGTGATACCCACATAGGATATTTCTATACTTTTGTGTTCTACAACTAGTGCTGGTAAGCCTCTGGCTGGTCAACATACTCCTCCTCACTTGCACACCAATATATCCTCCTCCTTTTTGTTATTTGCAGCAAACCATATTTTGCCTTTTTGGTCCAAATAGGCAAACTAGGGCTGGTGCTTGCATACAAACCAGGGTAGCAAACTAGGTTAGGCATTAGATCAGAACACACCGATGGCATTAGCAGTTGGGCTTATCATCTGATTGCCATCCTAAAGATAAGGTGAGGTATGAAGCACACACTAGACTTACAGAATGACATCAGCACTGAATAAAATAAATACAAAAATCCTTCCAGTAGCACCTTAGAGACCAACTAAGTTTGTTCTTGGTATGAGCTTTCGTGTGCATGCACACTTCTTCAGATACACTGAAACAGATGTCACCAGACCCTTAAATATAGTGAGGGAGTGAGGAGGGGTATTACTCAGAAGGGTGGTAGGAATGGGTGATTGGCTGATGGGTGTGGAAAACCTGTTGATGACTGTTAACGACTGCAATAAGTCCTAAAGGAAAAAGCAAGGGGTGAAATGGCTAAAGATAGTTTTGTCATGTATAATGAGATAAGAATCCAATGTCTTTGTTCAGGCCAGGTCTCGCCATGGTTTTGAGTTTGGTAATGAGTTGCAATTCAGCAACTTCTCTTTCCAGTCTATTTCTGAAATTCCTTTGTATTAAGACAGCTACTTTGAGATCTTGTATAGAATGTCCTGGGAGATTGAAGTGTTCTCCTACTGGTTTCAGCACTGAATGCTCTCTTTCACTTGTCAATTTAGGTTTTTCTTGATCCCGGAACGTAGCATCACCAGTTTCCACTACACTTCATGAGCTCTTTCATCTCCATGGCCATTAAAACAAATAGCCATTATCTTGACAAATATTTGAGTACTAAGGGTAAGGGATGAGATTAAAGTTAAGAGTGTATACATTTTCCCTGAAACTGAATTGCCACTCCCTCCCCACGTCACTTAGTATAACACTGAGTAAAACCTTTTTAAAAATTCAGATTTCGTGTTCTGGCATACAGGTATGCATTATAAGTGCAGTGTATGTATTGACACAAACACTCTCATCTGAAAAGCTGGAGCACCGATGAGTGGACTGATTAAAAAATCTAGAAGGCATCTTAAAACCACTAAAATAATGAAAGGGATCAAACAGTTTTAAGGTTTCTACAGCACACTCTACAGTATTGTTTTTCTCTGTATTATCTTTCCTTGAATGAAGCTATGCATTAGCAGTTTAGACTCATTTAAAGTTGCTTCGTTTAGTTCATTCACCCTTCTTGGAACACTAAACTGTGCCATATGTTCCTCAAAATAGTCATTTCTCTTCTAAATCAGCCAGTACATGATCATATGCAATTGACTAGCATATGGAATTTTGAAAGGGCAATTGTGCAACAAGATGAGTTTCAATATCCCATAAATTAAATGGAACTAAGTCTGATTTCAGAAGAAGGTTTAGATGGTAAGAAGATGGAAGGAAAACACTAATACATACATAGGCATAAATAATGAAAGTCATCCAATAGTGTCTTGTGAATGACATTTGGAACATAAATCTCAAATACACTGTTGTGCAAACTGCAAAGGGGGAAAAAAGCTGGTCCAATCACCCCTGTCCTGAAATCTGCATATTTTGGACAGATCCTACAAGGCAGATGTAAGCACACATTAAGCAGCTGAAGACTAATGAATCTGAGAAGTTCTGAAATGTGAACCAAATTCTTTGCAAAGTAAAATAAAATACACTGTATTTACCATTAGGATGCTTTGTAAAAACGAGTAGCTAATCTTAAATAAATTTCCAAAAGAAAAATAAGGCACCTTTTATCATATGTGATGGGCATGTAAGGTAATAAAAGCATTCTTTCATAATGAACTGAAAAATAATGTTTAAAGTAACTTTTACCAAAAAAAAACCCCAGAAGCTTTCTATTAGGAATTGTAGGTACCAATATCCCAAAGGACTAGAAAATACTTTTTATGTATACAGCGACAGCCGCATGAATGTTATTAGCCCAGAGATGGAAAGAAGACAAAGTCTTTACGAGGGAAGAATGGTAAATTAAGCTGTTTGGAATATGCCGAAATGGCAAAACTGACCAGAAAGCTCAGGAACCAAGAAGACCAAAACTTTAATAAAAATTGGGTTAAATTTTTAACCTATCCGGGAGACCATTGTAAGCAGATGAAAACATTAGCAGGATTGCAATAACGCTTGTGATGTAGCAAATATTATGGACAAAATGGAGCAACTTAAAATATGGATTATTGAATAATATGCAGTTGAAAAGGAAGACAATAGGACCCACAGGGAAGGTGGGAAGTACAGAGATTCGGAGGAATTTCCAAATATGGATATCCATTTTGTATTGTTATAATTTTATATTTGTAAAACCAAACAAAAATTATTTCAAAAAATAATAATTCCAAAGGTATCTCTGTGTAGCCACTTCCTACACCAACAGTTCAGCACTATAGCACTGGACCGGGAAGCACTAGAGACAGTACCTGCGGGAAAAGGCACAACTTTGCATAGGAGCTGTGTGTGAGCTGCAACACCACCACCCTTGTGTTGACTGTACCCACCTGCATGTACCTCAGAGATGCCATATTCGGAGAGGCAAGGAAATTGAATGAGCTATGCAGAGGTGCTATATAACACACGGCTCTCACGCGAGCACATCCCTGAAATTTCTTTGGCTTAAGTTAACGGTCAAAACAAATACTCCTACTTGTAGTACCCACCTCCATCACCACGGGGAGGTGCACCTGTCTCCCCTGAAGAGTACTGTGAAGAACGTTTAGGAAGTATCTCTCCCACATTCCTTTGTAAAGTCCACCTCCTCCTTCTCAAAACACCAAGTTTCACTGGATCCTCTACAGGTTTGTTCATTTCATATTCTTCCATTAGCAATTCTGATTCTGTAATGGAACAACATCCTATTTCTTACTCAGTTTTCATTTTATTTTAACTCAGAAATTCACAACACTCTATACTGACATTTCCCAGGATATTTAGTGGCCTTTGACTGGGGGGGGGGGTGAGGAAACACATGATGCATGGGGAAACCCAAATGTTACATTCAAGAAGTCATATGGAGAGACAAACGAGTAAAACAGTATCAGGTGCTGGCCTTATTTAAAAAGGGAATGGGGAAACCAACAGTGAGTAAGGCTGCATTCACAAGGCAGTTTATTAGTACTGTACACATAAAAATGAGCAGGCCGGTCTACCTGCAACAAGTAATGCTTTACTGCGGTACATGGGGAATAATTTATCAGAGCCTAAAAAGGTTCTGCTACTGCCCTACTTCCAGGTTATCACAAACAGTTGGTTAAAAGTGAAATAACAGTGTTCTAATGATGCAATGTAGGTATACTATGAAGGACAAATGAACAGCTTAATGCCGAGTTTTGGTGCTCCATTTTTGACCTTATCATCCAATAGTACCTGATGGGTCACCTCCACATGCAGTGTTCAAGAGCAGACACATCTGCTGGAAGGCTACCAAAAGGTAATAAATAAAGTTGAGAAACAGTCTTTAAACTGCTTCTAAAAGCTGGGAAGGTCCAAGACTGTTCTTAAGCATCATTCTTGTGAAAATCCTGCAAATCTCACCACCATGTAGAACTATGCAGTGCTATCAAATATCACAGCTATGGATGCAATTTGGAATCATCAGCAAGGAGGAGACACAGCACTTACCAAGTTGCTTAAAGTTTTCTCCTATCCCACCCCATGTATTTTTCTCTATTATATTCTTGACAAGCCCCCATGGTTGCTTTCTGTATTTCACATCTGAGGAGATCCTGCAGCAAAAAGAACAGTAAGGTTAGCAACTGACTGCAATACAAGGAACATTAAGGACAGAGGCATGCTTTTTCACCCACTACGAGAGCAATTCTGTCAGTCATTGCAGCTCAAAACAGCAAGCTGTGTACATGAGGCAAAGGCATGGTCACTAGGTAACACCTCCTTCACCCATGCCGGTAGCCAAAAGGAGGAAATGCATAGAACACTTGGTCACTTAACAGCTCTATGCTGAACACAGTACTGTACTTTCGAGTGCACACACACACTGGCTTTAAAAGGCTATTATAGATTACACTGCCAGCTGTAACTTGATGATGAACTCTACTGAAAAGGCAGTTGGAGAAAGCTCACATGTTTATAGGTATGTTCAATCCCCTGGCAAAAATAGAAGCAAAGAAACAAGTAAACGCCTGTTTCTGTCAACAGATCGTTTTCCAACTACCAAAGTAAACAGAGAAGGGAATTTGTGCAAAAGAAATTTGTGCTGAAGAACCAGTTTTACCATACTGAGTGCAGTCGTTTTTGACTGCCTCCAGTTTCCCCATTTAACAATGCAAAATGCCTCACCGTAGTCTGCACTTCTGGCTGGACATGCGAACAATACAATAACTATACACGGTGTAGAAGTAATCGTGGTAAGGTACATCGTGTGTCACCACCTCCGTGTCTATCCGATAGCAATGATCTTTATGGCTCCGTTTATGCAGGACCTATTAGAAAAAATAAAGAAGGTTTTTTTTTAAGATTATAGTTCAAAAAGAATTGAAATAATGATTTTATGCATGCAAAAACATCTTTCCCCTCACCATATTGCAATAAACTTAAAACAGCTGAAACAAAAGCATGCTTAAAATGTCATCGCACAATGGCTTGCTTTGCATGCAACACTAAGGCAAACCATGGTTAATTACAAATAAGTAGCTTAGCCTTATGTCGGAACCAATGTTTGTCCCACTTCAGACAAACCATGAGCAGTAAGCCAAGAACATACCTTGTCTACAGCTCATGGTTTGTCTGAAGCGAGACAAACCATAAGCCCAGGTTTAAATGTAATGCTAAGCCAAACCATGGTTTAGCCCTGGGAAGCACAGCAGTAGCAGGAATGGGGAGAAGTAAAGTGGCCATGATTTTTTTGCTGTGAGTACCTGCACACTCATTCATTCATACTTAAACATGGTCTATCTTTAGTATTATATACAATCCCAGCCAGTATATAGGCTGAGATATACATAAATGATAATGTATTTCGAAATAAACTATTAAACAGGTATTCTTAATTTGATTATTTTAAGTATTTCATTATTACCCTTTACTTCATTTTAAAACAAAGATACGGCAATACTAACTTGAATCTACAAAATCCAATAAAACATGCTTACTTGTCAATAAAATGGATCCATTATTATGCTTTCTTCTTGTTCTTACGTATTTTGCCCATTTGGCCGTTGCTATAGGTTCCCACACCTTTACAAACTTGGTGTTTTAGGCAACTTCCATACTTAGCATAAACTAATAACCCCCAATGGAGTTTCGTACCTGCTTTTCTGTTGCAGTTGTGAATTTTCCAACAAGTGGATTGTTGAGCCCAATAGTGTAAGTCATGGTCCTCAATTGATTGCCTCCAATGTCTCTGTTCCAAGGGGTTGTTACAGCATCTAGACCCAAAACATGTAATCAATCACATCTAGCCATTTACACATATCATCATAATCCTTAAACCTAATGAGCTTTTGGTCACTGGTTGCAATATGTATCCATCTAACTATAGAACTACACATTATAAGGAGCTTGGATCTACTATCAATAGTGATGGCCAATGTCAAGGTCTCTCCCAAACCCTACCCTCTGTAATTTATAGTAAGTCTTTTCTGTTTCTTGGCATCATTATGTTGCACATTTCTCTGTTCTCACCAGTGGTGGCCAATTATGTGGAGTGGGGGTAGGGAAACACAGCAATATGAAAGAAGTAGGTTTTACTGCATGTTACAAAGGGAGAAGAAGTGACATAATTTGTCATCGTTGGTAGGAGCCCAAGAGGACAAGAAAATCATGAATCAGTTGAAGGGGATACAGGCAAAAAATACATCACTGCTCGTTGAAAAAGGTGAATCCACAAGCAAAGAAGGAGCATCTACAGTGGGGAAAGCTCTCAAGAAAGGAGAGTATTCTAGGTGTTTACTTTACAGAGAAAAGTATCATAAGAATAACCAGCATCAAATTGTGGTTTCAGATCACAGTGTGTTGGTCCCTAGGGTTGCCATACATCTGAAAAGCTCAACAACATTTGTGTCTGGATTTTCACTTTTGGAAATATGGTAACCCTATTGGTCCCAAATAAACTGATTTTTTTCCATGAGAGAGTATAAAGTTATTGCAATGTAAATTTTAAAAGGAACAATACTTTACCTGTTATGTTTCTGGTACTAAAATATCTTTGCATGAAATGGGAATTAGTGAAAAGCATTTCAAACAGCCTATCCGCACCAATGCGGAAAACCCGATTAATAAAGAGTTTTCCATGGAGGTCATTCTCAGGGAATGTTTCCTCATCTGTGGGAGGGGAAGTGTACAAAAAAGAGGTTAGCCAAATAGGCGGCAAAACACAGTAAAACATACCCAAAGGAAAACAAACATTTCTTGCAAAATTCAAATTTAGTACACCACTCTAGAACAGTAAATTGTCTCTAGAGTAGACCTGTGAGACAATCTCAACATAAGAAGAGTTATACATGAACAGATAAAGCTTAAATGCATCCCATGATGCTGTACAAACAGGAATATCAGCACATGATGCCAAGCGTTAGAGGAAAGAAGCATTTCCTTCATCTTACACCAAGGCTCAAGACTTTGAGAGAATGACACCTGGTAACTGACTCTTGTGCTAAACAGCAAGAGAGGATTGCTGCTCTCTGCTCTCTTAGGTTTATGTCTGCCAGTTCGGCTTGGCGGGGGAGAGACAGACAGAGACCGAGAGAAATTAAGCTCAAAAGTACTGGGAATTAACTTTAATGCCCTTAGCAATAGTGTATATGGAATCAAGCTACTTAAAGGGCTGCCTAAATCCATATGAACCTGCCAGGAATGTGAGAACAGCTACAAGGGCTTGCCTCCTCTGCCCACCAGGAAGGAAGGTTAAGCTGACAGGGACAGGGGGCAGGGCCTTTTCTGCAATGGCTCCATGGCTATGAAACTCCCTTCCCTGAGATATACCACTCCTTGGTAGTGTTCAGATGGACTCTTAAACCTTTTTTTTTTTAAATAAAGGATTGTTTTTCAGCAGTAGCCTTCATTTATAATCTTATGGCTGGCCGTGATAGATTTGGTTTTTTTAAAAACGGATGTTATTATTACAGTTATGTTGTTTACGTTTTATATGTTTTGTATTGTTATGGTTGATTTCTAAGCTGATGTGGGAAAAGATTATGGCAGCTAATTTCTCTCTCTCTCTCTCTCTCTCACACACACACACACACCATAGCTGTCAACCTTCCCCCCCTGGAAATTCCCTTATTATAGCATTGGGAAACAGCACGGAGGGTTGACAGCTATGTATATAGCAGTGGGGAACAGCAGGGAGGGTTGACAGCTATGACACACACACACACGAGTGTGAGGGGGAATATATGCAATGGCATGATAGCAGCACTGTCTGCAATATGTAAGAGTGAAGAAAGAATTACTGAATTGATTCTCATTCTCCAAAAGTAAAGTAAAAGTAAGCCAGATCTAACATATTTTGGTGATGAGGGAAGAAAAGAAAAGAAAAGAAAAGAAAAGAAAAGAAAAGAAAAGAAAAGAAGAGCTAGAGTATCCTTCATCTTGTCCTCAGTACTGAGAGAAATCAGGACTACAGTACAAAACTGAGATGTGGTGCTTGTGCAGTGGAGTCCATATAGCAATGACTGCTGAAAGCAAATACCACAGAGAAGAATCCGAGATGGTGCAATGTTCTCTATACTAACAATAGACAACTGCAATATCCTAAAATATCCAGGCGTGGTAATTAGAGGCAAACATCGACCCACATGATAAATGCAAGTAAATACAATAAAAGTGTTTCACTTTCCACATGATCTACAGTTTTGGCTGCCACAGAGTCATGCTCACTGCATTTAGAATCTAAAAAAGTATATCCATTCAAACTAGCAAAGAATGGGGGCAAGAACACCTTTGTGCTGTAATCAAAATCAGGAAATTAAACTTAAAAGTACTAAGGCACAGAATGTCAGTCCGTTCATAATGACCAGGTGCACATGTCACTGGAGACTTTAATATAGAGAGATGTCTCTTAGCCCACTAATCACAAGCAATTACTCGCTCTGTGCAGTTGCTCACACTGCCAGAGAGGTGTGTTGCAGTATAGAAATGAAAAGGAACAAACCACAAGGCAAGGAAATATTTCCTGACAAGGTTCAGTGTTTATCTTGCAAAGAATATTCCTTGGGTGGTTGTTGCTGTTTTGGTTACACTATTTTTTTTTTTTTAAGATCCTTACCCTTATAAAAAGCTGAGCTGCTTGCGGAAAGGAGACCTATATAATGCCCCCTGGGGAAAACACTGAGCCTGTGCACATTCACTGCATTCCTATATCCCTGTGATCCCTGTCAATGGGCACTCATGTAGGAAAAAACAGTATTCACTAATAACCCTTCAGTGGATGACGCAATATGGATTGCATCAATTGGCAGAAGGCTCTTTGATTTAGCAGAAGCTTTCATCAATAGAATGGGAATGGTGGATTTTGTTGATTCTCCCTTTCCCTGCACCACCTCCCATGCTGTTCTGAAGGGTTCTCCAGCACTGGAGCAGACTGAAAGGCAAATTAGCAAAAAACGCCTTGCTGTTTGGTTGCTGGCAGCTTCTGCTTGATCAAAGTGCCTTTCATTCAGCGAAGAGACACCACTGCATGCAACCCTTCATTTCAGCTAACTGGGGGTGAGTGTTCCGTAGCTATATTTAAAAGCTTTTCCTATCTTTTCCTATTACTTTTTGGAAACTAACTTGCACGACTGTTGAAATGCAAGGTAGCCTTTCACTCCCTTTACCCCCAGTATGGGCTAATCATTCGTACACACCTGCCTGAATGTGCAGAATTCTGCTTTCGGCATGTCAAAGCTAAGTGGCACTTACTTTTCTGGGCACACCAAAAGCTAATCCTTGCACATGGTAACTAGAAATATAACCATGTCATCTTAGGCCAGACACAGCACCTGGATGTCAGTGTGGACAAGGTTATTTTCTTAATTGCTCCCAACCACATGGTCAAGACAAAGCTTCTCAGCAACACTCCTGAAGGTCTTTACAAAGGAAGAGGCCACAGACCAGGCACCCCCAACCTGTATCCCTCCAAATGTTTTGGCCTACAACTCCTATGATCCCTAGCTAACAGGACCAGTGGTCAGGGATGATGGGAATTGTAGTCCAAAACATCTAGAGGGCTAAAGGTTGGGGGTGCCTGCCACAGACTGAACAAAATGAAGCAGACAGCCCAGCCTTGAATGCCTCTCTCTAACATCAGGCTGAGGACATAAGAAACTGCCAAACTGTAGAGGGATGGCTGTGAAAGTGAAGTGAAAGCTTAAACTGAACGTCCAGAGCTCCGGTCGGATCCCGAGGAATTCACAACCGGAGCTGACGCTTCTGCGCATGTGTGCGACGCGTAGAGCGCTTCTGCGCATGCGCGTGTGGCGAAACCCGAAAAAATACTTCCGGGTTTGCACCGTTTGCATCCTGAAGGATACCAACCCAGAGGTGTGCATATCCAGAGGTACCGCTGATATTCATTTTAGTTCAGAGATCATTCAAACATTTTTGAAAATAATCAGAAGTACTAACAAAAAAAACCCTTCCTGCCTATGCAACACGAATCTTATCTACGTTAAAAATAAAGTGTCCATATTCCAAAGCAACAGATTTCTGTGGCAACTAATACCGTTAAGTGACAGATGTACCATTTGCAAAATGCAATATTGAAACCAGACATTCCAGTCTTGCCAATCTCACTTTTATGTCAATATAGCCAAGCAAACAGTAACTCAAATTTATAGGAGTTGGGAGGGTTGTGTGGATCAGCCTTTCCCAAGCTGGTGCCCTCCAGTTTTCAGAACTACACCTCCCAACCAACATGGACGATGGTCAAGGATGATAGGAGCAGCAGTCCAAAACGTATGGAGGCCACCAGGTTGGGGAAGACTGGTGTGAATGCATGTTTACTTTAGCTGCCCCTTCCTGGAACCAGGTTTTAAGGACTTTGTTATGAAATGGAAACGATTTACCTTCTTCGTCACTTTCTGACGCACTGCTCTTCTCTTGAGCGAAGTTCTCATTAGATCCGGTGACTGTATTGAAAATTTGCGGTGTGCTACATCAGCTGGCTTCCTTTCTGAAGGAAGCAGAGAACTCCTCCTGTCCTGTTTATCACAGTGCAATTCCTCTAACTCAGGGCCCTAGTGAAAGAGAGCATCCACATAGTCCATCATGTTTATTTTACAAGCAGCTACAGTTAAAATTGTATTCACTACTATTCACAATTTCCTGATTAAGAAAAAAAAAAGAACAGCAGAAAGAACTCTTGAACACATAGGCCCCCAAATATGCATTCTCCGTAAAAGGTTCTATAACACAGGTTTTTGGATTTCTGCATACAATGCGCCAAGCACCGCTGCCATGCAATCTGTTCATTTTCAATGGAGCATGCACAGAGTTCCCATGCAAAACCTACTGAAATTAAAAGGGTAAACAGCAGCTCTGCTTTTTTAAACTTTCCATTATACATTTATAAGAAATATGTATGAAGCACCTTGAGTGGGTGTGGGGGTAAATGTTATATAATATTAATTATTGCAGTAGTTACTGAAGTAAAGTAATGTTACCACATTTTTGCTTAGTGCTGAAACTTTGTGAATACTAAATTAGAATTATGTGCCGAACAGAATGTTGATATATTTTTAAGATAATGAGAGATCTGTCGTTAACAAAACTTTAGTGGTTTCAAATGCCAAGAAAATGTGGGAAATGTGGGAGTGAAAGCAGATACGGGTAGTACATATCATAACAGAATAGCAGTCTGAAAATGTGTCCGAGCAAAAAAATCGGGATTCAAATTAATTATATGGGAACGATCAGCATGCCTTGAAGTGAAGTTATTGCCCATCCAATAAACCTAAATTGCATAAGGTAAAAAAGGGCCCTGACCATTAGGTCCAGTCTGTCCGACCTCTGGGGTTGTCGGCACTAATCTCGCTCTATAGGCCAAGAGAACCGGCGTTTATCTGTAGACAGCTTCCGGGTCATGTGGCCAGCATGACAAAGCTGCTTCTGGCGAACCAGAGCAGCACACGGAAACGCCGTTTACCTTCCCGCTGGAGCAGTTCCTATTTATCTACTTGCACTTTGACGTGCTTTCAAACTGCTAGGTGGGCAGGAGCTGGGACCAAGCAAAGGGAGCTCACCCCGTCACAGGGATTTGAACCGCCGACCTTCTGATCGGCAAGCCCTAGGCTCTGTGGTTTAACCCACAGCGCCACCTAGGCGCACACACAGCCACAATATACACAGCCACAGCATACACAGCCACAATAATCAGAACAAGATTTAATCTACCAAGGACAATGTCAAGATTCCATTGTTGTTGTTTTTCATTTCCCATACAAATTTGTAAGCTCATTAAGTGTTCATATACAGCGCATGATGCGCAGCTGAAAATAGATAAATAGATTTCTACTTCCCTTTCAAATTCAGGGTGGGGGTGGGGCAGGACTACCACAAGTTGCTCAAAAATACTTTTATAAGACAAATTCTAGCAACAAATTGTGGGAGTGGGAGCAGGGGAGATGCACTGGAAGAGCAATCACCATATCTATTGCCCTGCTGTTTTCCTATGGGCAGATTGAGAAGTACCTTTTCTTTTCCCTTCTCATTGGTTACAGTGTGAAATAATTTTTCCATCTATGAGATCTATTTGGGGGGTGGGGACTCAGATTTAAGAAAATGGCTTCGGCACTATCCGTGTATAAGACGTCCCCTAATTTTTGACATAATTTATTAGGGGGGGAAAACCTAGTCTTACACACGTAAAATACGGTAATTCACTATACGAGCTACAAAGGTAGCATAGGGTACCTTCTGAGGGCATGTTGGAAAAACAAAGAGGCTTTGGACGTGGCAAAGCCGCAGTCAGCCCGATTACCCCATTTCCCCCAACACTGCTAGTGTTGTACGCTGATGGTGAGAGAGGGGGGGGGTACAGAGACTCCTTCATAGCTTACTTCTGTCCGTATGTTTCCATTAAGAGACTCCGTTTCAACTCCAAGTATCTGAGCAATGGGCTCTCGAATTACACCAACTGCTTTAGGTGACTCCTTATCCCCAGATTCGTCACAAAGGCTAGATCTGCCAGAGACAAAAATAGCAGCAGAGTTAACTTACACTTATTTCACATACATTGTTAGTACTTTACCATTTTGGAATTCCAATGCGGCAAGTGCAACTTTTCAGCCTTAAGACATCCAGTCTTTTTACCGCCAAGTTACTTCATTTCTTTTCCTGCGCCTTTGAGTAAGTATCAGCTTTTCAGACTTTGTCAAAAGTGGTACAACTAACTTGTGTAACATAAAGATGGAAATTAATGCTGCTTTGTTGTATGAATAGAGCACAGAATTCCTTACCTCTAGCTTATTTTTCCAACCATCTTTTGTACAGTCATATACAGCATGAGATATCGACAAGGGAGATTAAATTCAGGACAGAATTTGGACAAATGTCAAAGTGCTTCCTTATAAATGCCTAAATATGCACTTAGTCTCTCTCAGCTACTTTAGATAACCCTTCGTTGCCAATCCCACTGTCACACAGTAAGCATAGCTATGAGCTCTCATCTTTGTTGGATTGACTTTACACAGGACTTGTCCATAGCAAGACAGGGATCAGAACAAATTTCCGAGAACAACCATGTTGATGGCCCATTGCATCTCGCTTTTTCACAACAAGAGTTGGGTCTCAGCTTGATTGCCAGCTCAATCCATTGGGGAAAAAGAAAACCAGGGCATTCAGGAATCCATTGGATCCCATTAGTCCTCCACACCAACCGGGAGAAAATGCTGTTGTTAGTTCAAACTTCACTAGGAAATTGTGTGATGATAGCAAAGGTAATTCACACAGTTCCAGAGCATTGCAAACATACAGCTTCTCCTATTTTTATCCGCAGATTTGTATAATCCAGGTAGAAAGAAACAATGTCCTCCAGACATCAAGATCATGGGTCATCTCCCTATTATTAATTAAATTGGTTATGCTTAGAGGAGAAAGCTGGTACTCAAGTCCACATTAGGTTAGAATGTAGATACTACCCTTATTGGTTCCTAAAAGGCTTACCAAGGATTTTCTCTTAAGAAAATCACAGCTTACCCTCTGCTTGAAAGGCTTCGCCATCAATTAATATAGTACCAAAAATAGATTTTAATGGAATTGAAGGCTATGATGGAATTTCCTCAATAAGGGATTAGCAAATAAAGAAAATGCCCCATTGTTTGTCTGGCTGAAACTACACAGAGGCAAACTTTCAAGGACAAGGATAATCCCTTGTCCTTGTAAGTAAAGCAGGAAGTCAAAACTGGGCTCCAAATTAGGCACTGGAGTAGAATGCATTTTACCAGGCCACTAACTGTGTTTGTCTAGCTTAATTAAGTCATGAATCCTATGTGGTTTGCTACAGTTTAGAAGGATGGATCCCTTTTGAAAAAGCAGTTGTTAGGTACTACGGTAGGCTGCCAGATGCAGGCATCTCATCAACACAGTACAGGATCTTGCCTCCATGTTGGATTATTCTCTCCTCTTTGATAGGTGGAGCAGCTGAATAAACCAAGGCTGATGTGGCCAAAATGGTACAAGCAATATGCACACAGCACTCTCTACTGCCCACTTCTGCACTCTCTGGTCTATTTCTGTCAAACCTTTGCAATCAGTGGACTGCAATGGCACAGGAGTCTTAAAAGTGTTTTGAGACCAGCCACTGGCCCAGATCCTCGATTCTTAAAGTGGTAACATGCAGCATTACTCAGTTTAAGAGGATATGAATTCGAAGTGGCATGCATGTGGTAATATTCAGCAGCACAGATGAGATACTGTCATCTGGAATTCCCATGCATGCAAATAGTAGGGATGGTATCAAGGGTTATGAAAGACATCGTTTCTCTACATCATCACTGCTGGGTGTGCAAGACACTGTCCTTGTTTCTCCCAGTGATCCACAGCAGCCTCTTAGCTAGCAGCACTCTCAAGCACATGTTGTACTGTCACTACACTCAAGAAAATGGGGTCATATTGATTCCTGAGCCCCTAGGAGTGGTATAGTATAATTCTCAGGTTCTGGTGGTTTAGCACCCATAGCACTAGAAGTTGAGGCAGCATTTTGTTTCAATGTGGTTATCATGTTCACCAGAAACATCATTTCCTTATAGAAAGCTGCCAACACTAAATGTTGATCCAAAAACTAGGAAAGGAAAGGTTTTAACCTTCTCAGACCCAGGAATTTCTTGCTGCCCCACAGTGGCTAGGGGGGGAAAGGAGCAGAAAGCCTATAAGCAAGCCTTTGAAAAATGTGTTTAATCAGCAAGAAGGACAGGGTTGTGAGCCTCTTGGAAACTTGACTCTAGAATCTTTGCGTGTTAAGGGTTGCTAATGCATATCCCCCAAATGTGGGGATACAGACATAAACAGACACAAAACAGAAGAAGGGTTATGGTTGCCTTCTCCAATAGCTGTGCCAGTTTGGACTGATGGAAATTGTAGTACACAATAGCTGGAGAGCACTGTATTGAAGAAGGCTGGCTGGCCTATAGGCACCATTAAAGATGAGAATAATTGGTATTCTACCCTTCACCACAATATTGTATAGAAAAGCATTAAGTCATTTCTATACAATATTGTGAAGGATGCAACAAAAATTGCTATGCTGTAATATTATAGAAACTACATTTTTCACAAACAAGGAAGCTTCTTGATATTGTCAAGAGCTGAAATAAGGGATGCAGGCTTTGTCTTTTGAAAGCAAAAACACACTTTAAAGCTACTGTGAAACAACAGATGTGACAGAAGTTAATGTCTGCTCAAGCCGTTGCAACCAAAGGAACTCAACCGTTTTACTTAACATACATGAAGCAAAAATACATGTGTGTGTCTGTGTGTGCACATGCACGTGTGCCTATGCATGCACACACCAAGAGGCGCTAATAG
The DNA here is from genome assembly GCF_009819535.1 of Lacerta agilis. NCBI lineage: Eukaryota > Metazoa > Chordata > Lepidosauria > Squamata > Lacertidae > Lacerta > Lacerta agilis. The sequence continues at coordinate 30,519,966 of NC_046315.1, forward strand.
AAGGAATCATACCCATCCATTTCCTAGAGCTTCTTTGACTAGAAAACTGATTTAACACAGAAGTCCAGTCACTCAATTAATCCATAGTATAAACAATTTCCACAAAGGACACCCAAAATATGAGCTTCCCTTCTCTTCCCACGAAACCTGAGCAGATAAAGTAGATCTTGCACTTGAGCTGCTAAATGTACATACGATCTTATTAGGTAAGTGTCAGCCCCAAGACAAGTAAAAATAGCACCTTCAAAAAGGAATATGCTAAATCCTTGAAAACACCTTTCATTGGATATTTAGCATCATACTTCCACACATTCATTTTCAGTTTGGTTTTGATATCATCACTTGCCCATGCAGTTGCCAAAAGGCCTCTACCCCTGTAGCAGAAAAACATGGAAGCCAGCTAACATTTACATGCTCTTTACCCCAGTGTTTTTCAACCACTGTTCCGTGGCACACTAGTGTGCCGCGAGATGTTGCCTGGTGTGCCGTGGGAAAAATTGAAAAATTACTTTATATATAGTCAATATAGGCACAGAGTTAAATTTTTTAACATTTTCTAATGGTGGTGTGCCTCGTGATTTTTTTCATGAAACAAGTGTGCCTTTGCCCAAAAAAGGTTGAAAAACACTGCTTTACCCTATGCAACACCTGCACGTAGCAGTGCCATTGCTGCATGGTTTGCACTAAAAGTTCCTGATATACTTTGGCATCCAACCGGCAATACATGTGTTGCTACTGCTACTGCTTGAACGCGCAACCCAGCATCATCGTGGGTAAAACCTTTTCAACAATCTAAGCAAGCAAGTGGTAATCTCTAAACTAGCTCAGAATTAGAAGGGCAAAATAGAAGTTATACCTGCTTTATATCTGCATAGGAAGAAGATCGTGTCGAAAAATGAAAACACCACTAATAAGCAAAACTCTATGTGCATTCAATAGTAGCCTTTCAAATGACTTGTATAAAATGGGGTGCCAATAATATGTACCTTCCTTTGTGGTAATCTGCAGCATATTCTTACCTTGACTGCCCATTCTCCTCCGATGAAGAATAAATGTTTTCCATCTCTTCCGTGTTCAAGCCCAGCTCAGAGCCATAGCTTTGCTGTACAAGCTGCCAGAATTCTTGCTTGGTCAGTCTCTGGAAAACACAAAACAAAAAAATTAAGTACGCTTGGTCGGTAACCACAGTAGATGGCTTGTCTTTTAGAGTTATACCCTATTTAAGCAAAGGTAACAAATGCTCTTATTCGCTTTTTTTTAAAAAAAAAAAAATCCCAGTTGCTAGTAATGTTCAATCTATGATCCACAGTATACCTATCTGCATTTCTAATTAAAAATGAGAAACAGAGTTTTCATTCTAACACCCATTTTCAACTCTAACATAAAGCTAACAATACAAACCCATCATTATAGATTAATTATCTTTAAGACAGTACACTCCCGATACTTCTCCATATGGCTATTGGGATCCAAGACCACTATAGTCTTTGCCCCCTCCCACACCAATTCCTGAAATTAAAAAAAAAAACCTTATCCAAGTCGTTTTAACTTATGTGAACAGCTGCATCCTCTCAGCTGACATTAGTTGTACAACAATACCACAATCCCCTCTTAGCCAGCTGTCTTCAGGTCAAGTGGCTTCTTCACTCAACTGCTGAAGAGGCCCCAAGCATAGTGACAACAGCAAAATAGCATGTGAACCAAAGCAATGTAGAGTTATCCAACTCAAACACAGGAGTCAAAGATAGCTCACTACGTTAACCCAAAAAAATCAGATCCTATGTTGATTATGCCTTAACCACCACTGAACTGTTTTCTCCCTTGTCTCCTCCTTGCCAGAACATATTCACAAACCTGCCTTGAAATGAGGTACTGTACTAGGATTACATGTTTAATGTTAAAGCAGGACGCACAGAGTGGCATAAAACTCACTAAAGCATATGTACGCTTGCCATTTGTACCTAATTACTGACAAACCTCAGAAGCATTAAAACACTTTCCAAATACGCTTTCCCCTAGCCTAGGAGAAATAGAAGATTTCCTCCATCTCATTGAGATGTGACACAATAGCATTGTGAACTGCACTTTCTGTTCACTGTGAGTGGCCAGGATTGTTAACTAAAGAACCTCAATGGTCCTTAATGACCAGAAATGTTGTTTTTCTGATAGCCATGGAATACAGTACCAATCAGAATTTGGAAGATGACACCTCTCAGAGTTAAGGGAATAGTCTGAAAGCACACAATGCGGCAACCTTTTTGAAGTTAAGCACGCCATGGGCTCTGGTCAGTATGAAGATTGGAGACTGCCTACAATCAAGCTACTTTCGGTTTCATTGTGAAATAGCAGGTTATAGATGTAATAAATAAGAAGAGTTGCAGAGAAACAGTTTGGAGCTAGGATTTGCATTTTAAATGGAGAGAAGATCACACAGATAGAGAGAGAGAGAGAGAGAGAGGCAGGGAGGGAGGGAGAGGGAGAGGGAGAGGGAGAATCTGGAGCGGTAAGTTGGTTGAAGCTTCTGGAGGTGCAGGGTCCCTCTCTGACACTTGGATGCAGGGTCAGCTGCCTGTCTTAGCCTTGTATTTGCTACCAGTATGATCTGCTTGTATATTTGTAAATAAATGACAAAAGGTGTCACAAGTCTATAATGCACTCATTCCAAATACATCAGTTCTAAAGAAACTAAACTCTGTAACATAACCAGTACCAAACATTCCAGAATTTCTAAATTCAGATGTTAGCAGAGAAGGCAAGCAGCATGAGGCCTATGCTTTCTTGCCCTTTTTCGCCATTATTTTTTCATCCCTCTTTGCCTGTATTTGTTTATATGACCTTGAGCGTGGGCCAGTTGACATTTCATGTGGAGTGGCGGTCACAGTTGCTGTGGCAAATAACTGAAACACCCAATGGCCTGTTCACACAAAACTCCAAGCAAAATTATGATTTAGCTATGGCTTACACTGCGCCACTGGGCTCAGTTCAAAATCTTAGTCCTAGCATACATAGTCCCAAAGTAGTGAGGTATGTCTGTCTCTCTCATTAACTTTTAGGAAGAATCTAAAAACATTTCTGTTTACTTAGGCATTTGGTGGCTGAAAGATCTTTTCCTGGCAATACTGGAATTACTGAGTGAGTTATTGGTTGTTGTTTTAGAAGTTTTAAACTATTTTTAGAAAATTGTTTTTAAACTGCTTTTAAAAGTTTTAGTTGTATTCTAAGTTTCATAAAAACAGCAAACTTGAGAAACCCGAGAGCTCTTGAGTTTCCCACGGTGCTGCCCTGTGCAAATTGTAACCAAGTAATTCATACATTTTCCATTTCAGCTATTAAAAGTATTGCCATTTCTATAAAATGCTTCTCAAAATGTGGAGGAAATGAGATTTTAAAAACAATTATACTTGTCTTCTATGTACTTGCCTTGTTGAGAAAAACTGATATGCCACTCAAATGAACTTTGGCCCTCCCAGAAGGGAAGACAGCTACTGTACAATCAAGGGTCTTTCGCAGTCAAAGTACAGGCAGCTGGTTTTGAAGATAAGTAAACTGAGAGAATCTCAGATGAATGATCAATCATACCGTTATGTGCCCCCCCACTTCCTCAAGCAGTGAAAAGCTCCAGGGGCACAGCTAAAGGATTTAGCCTCCTTTGGACATGACAAATTTAGTGACAGATACAACAGAGTGTACCCTGATGTTGGGAAAGATGGAGGGCACAAGGAGAAGGGGACGACAGAGGATGAGATGCTTGGACAGTGTTCTCGAAGCTACTAACATGAGTTTGGCCAAACTGCGGGAGGCAGTGAAGGATAGGCGTGCCTGGCGTGCTCTGGTCCATGGAGTCATGAAGAGTCGGACACGACTGAACGACTGAACAACACAACAACAACAACAACAACAAACAACAACAACAGAGTGTGTCTGCTCACATGGGAGGGTTCTTAAGTCCTGCTGTTCCCTTCACCCAGCCGCAGCCTCCCCACTCCTCATGTCCCATCAAGGCCCTTTTGCTAACATAAAGAGGCGGGTCTCAGATTTCCCTAGACAACTTCTCCCAGTTTAATCCCACATCAATGTTCAGGTGAAGTGAGAAGGGCATGGAAATGTGCTGTTCCATGCATAGAACTGAGAGTAGTCATAGCACTAGGATTGGCTTTCTAATATTTGATTTTATTTACAACAGGAGTGGGGGACCTCCTGTGGCCCTCCAGATGTTGCTGGACTCTCAACTCCCACTGGTCATCCTGGCTGGAGCTGGTAGGAGCTGCCCCAATACACCTGGAGGATCGCAAGTCCCCTGACCCTGATTTACAAATATATAGACATTCCTTCAGCAGACAGTAAGTCCCTAGAGAACTATTTGTGCATGCTTCACCAAGTTCTCCCTTTACCTGACTTTATTCAAATTGTGTGTTTTTTCCTCCCACCCCCAGAAACACACCCCTTGTGCACAGCACTAGTCATAGATGCCACCATTGTAAATGAATTGGCCGTTCAGGAAATAGCTACACCCATTAAAGGAATATTAAGGTTTTTTTCCTCCTAAATCCCAACCTCCAATCAGGTGATATATCCACTAACAGGAATCAGACAAGCAAAGTCACAACGTTTATGCTCCAACTATACTGTGTAACTCATTCACCATGAAAACTCAAGCTTTCCTAATGAATTAATGGTAACTATTTGCCATTCATATGGAGCCGGTAGAAAATATTTGCTCAAGCATGCCACGTAAGTCAGGAGTATGGCAGAAAACTTTCCGTCAAATAATATATTCACAAGTTACCAATACACATAAAATGCTCCCTCGGGAGAATACAGATTTAAGATTACCAGGTTTCTCACGCAAGACTTAACCCACTCTCCCTGCATTATTCACCTGCAACCTGCCGCATGAAAAGAAAATGAAACCTTACATTTGCAGTTCCATAATGAAAGTAACTTCATAGTGGCATTCAGGAAACTGGACACATCTTCGGGGAAAAGTTGGCAGAGTGTACTTCAACAACCTCCCGTGCTTTGAAATCATTGCATAACATTAAGGATTTCCTGAAGTGCCGAAGAACTCTCTCATGGCCACATGGCTTACAAGCTGGACTGGAAGCAGTTTCCAGGCTACACAAGTAGAACGCAATAAAAAGGAAGATCACTGCCCCCACTCCACCCCTGTAGACAAATGCCTCCGCAATATAGTGGCAAACAACCTGGAGTGATCAAGAGGTCATGAAGAAAAGCGCTGGAGAGAAAGAGCTGCATTTATGTAACTTCCTACTATAGGCACTTTGCAAGCTGCTGAAAAATGGGCAGGTCTGTTTTCAGAGCTGGAAGTGGGACGTACTTTGCTCCTGCTCAGTTCCTGGGGCCCTCCCACCAATAAAACAGGTAAGCAGGTTATATGAAAACATACGGCTCAGGATTCCTAAGAATCTATCGAGTAGGTTCCTCCCCACCACAGAACACCTGGATAGACAGGAAAACAGATGTGGTTACCCGGCTTTTGAGATAATTTATCTTCTGCTCCTCATGCACAATTCATTTAAAAATGCCTTAAGTCTCTAACACTATCTCAGGGGAGCTGTTTTCAAGGCTGCTTAGTACACTAATGCTGCTATTAGTTCCACTGAAAGCCGGTCAAGCCACAGTTTGTTGCAGGGAAAGAACACTGACAGCATTCCTGGGCAGAGCTTCCTTATCAGGTTTCTCTTTTAACCCTTTCACTAACATGCACATACATTAGGGGGGTGGGGTGTGCAGGCTATAAATAGAGAGGGGAAATCACACTTGACTAGAAGGCCCAGACACCTCTGAAAAAGCAAACCGGTACCAGCCCTTCCAGAGTAGACCCTTTGCCATGTCTGCCCCTCAACTTGCCTTCCTTTCTAGGCTGGTGAAGCAGCTGCTGTGATTGAAGATTCACACTGCTTATGATTTTATTACATGATAATTTAATAATAACATAGCATTTGCTGTGAAACTCTTTTATCTTCCAGAAAACTGCAGATTCCGGAATGTGAAACCCTGTACAGTACAGGGCAACATGAATAAACTGAAGCTCAATCCAGACAAGACTGAGGCACTGTTAGTGGGCAGTTCCCTAGACCAGTTGGATGGGAGGTTGCCTGGTCTTCATGGGGTAACACGCCCTCTGAAGGACAAGGAACATAGCTTGCTTTGGGTACTTCTGGGTCCTTTGCTGTTGCTTGTGGCTCAGGAAGCTTCAGTAGTGCAGAGTGCCTTCTATCAGCTTGGGCTGGTGGCCCAGCCATGTTCCTATCTGGACAGGGATAGCCTAACTTCTGTCATTTATGCTCTGGTAAACTCTAGGTTAGATGATCACAACACGTTATACGTAGGGTTGCCTCTGAAGATGGTTCAGAATTCAGCAGCTAGGTTGCTCACCAAGGCAAGACAGTTCAAGCATATGACACCAATCCTGCAGTAGCTACCAATTAGTTTCTGGGCCCAATTCTATGTGCTAGTTTTGACCAATAAAGCTTTAAAAGGCTCTGGAGTACAATACCTCAAGGACCGCCTCTCTCCATATGAACTGACCTGGACCCTTCTTTGTGTACCTTCTTCTTTGTGTGCCTCCTCCACAAGAAGTCTGGAGGGCGGCAACATGAGAATGGGCCTTTTCCACAGCAGCTCCCTGTTTATGGAATGTTCTCCTCGGGAGGGGGGGGGGGTTGGCCGGCATCTTCATTATACACCTTTAGGTGCCAGGTGAAAATGTTCCTCTTCAACCAGGCCTTTGGCTGATTACTATCTTATAGGCCTTTCAAATGTTACATACCTTGAGGCACCAGGCAAAAACATTCCTTTGCTCCCAGGCCTTTGGCTAATTAAACATTCTATGGCTTTTTAAACTGGGGGTGGGGAGGGGTGATTGTTTTGTTTGTTACTATGTTATTAATTTTTGTGTTTTTAAATTGTAAACCTCCCTGTGATCCTTGGATGAAGAGCGGATATAACAGGCATAGGCAAACTCAACCTTCCAGATGTTTTGGGACAACTCCCATCATTCCTAGCTAACAGGACCAGTGTTCAGGGATTATGGGAATTGTAGTCCCAAAATCTGGAGGGCCGAGTTTTCCTATGTCTGGTATAAAATGTAATAAATAAATAATAAATAGTTTATTTATTAAATTTATTAAATTTGTATTGATCAACCATTGATATATATGCCTTCCACCCACAATAAGTAGAGGTGTGTGTCTGTCCGCCTGCCTGCTAACAACCAATCTCCCTGGACACATTCAACTTTGCTTGCTATGAAAGGAATTCCTTTTGTTGATGTTTCTTTAAGTCTATAGCCCTTATGGTTGTGAGAAGATACCTTCAGCCTTCAAAAATGTGAATCCAGCATTAAAATACCTCTGCACTTGCATATGCAACCCCACAGGCATGAACTATCTTTTGCTAAGAATGTAAGAGCCCTGGTGCTGAACCAAAACAACTATCTCCCTAGTCCAGCATCTTGTTTCTCACACTGGCAACCGTATGCCTCTGGGTCCCACTACTGCTTTACAGCACCTGGTATTAAAAGGAATGTTGTCTAATCCTGTTGTGTCAGTTCTCTTCAGTTTCTCTAACCAAAACACTAAAGCTGCAAGTAGTCGGAGGGGGGAATCCCCTCAATCACAGGAAGATTATGAGTGCACAAGAAACACCTAAAAAGACCCAATAGCTGTAAAAAAAAAACATGGAAAACCTACAATAGGATGATCTAGGTAGCTGAAAACACACACAAAGTACCTAATTCCCAATGTATTTCAAACACAAGAGAAAAGCTGCTTCACAAACAAAACAGTGGGTCTGTTCACCAATTCAAGAGAGCTATCTTTTCTCCTAAATATATTTCTCAGACCCTTACCAAATGAGTAAGCAGATTCAGTTTAGGGTTTGGATGACACATTAAACTGTGGCTAATCAAAAGAAAGTGATAGCTTTCCATTTTCTCATTGCCATGTTTGTTACACTGACAAGCATGGAAACACAAGGCTCGGTGTGGCTCCTTCTCATCCCACTAAACTCAAGTGGCCAGTATGTTTGAATTCTCTCCTATATATATTTTTTTAAAAAAAACATCCCTGAACAAACTAGTACGCTTAAGAGAAGCTTAGATGTTTGGGTTATTGTTTTGTTTTTACGTGGAGAGAATATTTCAACATGTCATCTACCACCTGCTACGGGTACTTGAAACAGCCTATTTTAGGGAAGTAGTGTGCCATGTGGCATTTCTGAACATGTTTAGAACTGCAGTTTAAGTCCTTCTAAGAATATTTTTAGAATAAACCAAAACATGTTTAAGGATTCAATTCAGTTTTTAAAATAAAGATGCCTAAATCCCTCATTTGGAAACTATTACGTTTGGTAACAGGTAAGTCCAGGGGCCATGCGTGGTTCTGAGGCCTCAGGACTCTTTCTTATTATTATTATCATCATTATTAATAATAATAATAATAATAATAATAATAATAATAATAATAATACCCCACCCATCTGGGCGGCTTCCAACAAAAATCAAAATACATTAAAATATCACACATTCTAGGCCACATCCCCTCAGCAGCCCTAACTCTGCAGCCTCCTTGGGTGCTTTTGCCTATCCTTGTGTTCCTGGAGGAGACATGTATGCATAGAAACCTCTGACCTTTGGTGTTTGGGTGTGTGCACAGAAACCATGGCTGGAATGCAGCCTACTGTATGGTGCAGGGATGGGGAACCTGTGGCCACTAGGTTGCTATTGGAATCCCAACAGCCCCAGCTAGCCTGGCCAAAGGTCAAGGATGATGGGAACTGAAGTCCAGCAACATATGGAAGGTCACCGGTTTCCCATCCCTGCTACATACTGTAGGTTAAGAGTCGCATGATCTAATGCTCTACCTGTTTTGGCCTCTGGCCTAAACCACTGCTGACATGTGGCCCACAACAGGTTGCCCATGAGGGGAATACAATGCTCAGGCTGAGAAAGATTTCCTCTCCCTTCTTTTCATATCCTTATAGATCACAATATGCTTTTGTTATGATTTGTGTGTGTGTGTGACTAAGATCTCTCCACAACCCAAAGCAGAAATACATCAGGCCTCATGCCAAACCTTGGTAGGCATTATGTGAGCACACAGTTAGGAGCCTTGGGCTCACACTGCCCTCACATAACCTCATGTGAAGGCAATTCACTCTCTGACGAAACCTGTTCTGATGCAAAAAGTAATGCAACATAAGGCTCTCAAGAACCTTCAAGCACTAAAGACCACCTGTCCAAATAATTACCTCCCTTCTCTCCAACCCTGTTATATAGTGGAGATGTTTAAATTCCATTTATGCCATTTCCCCATGACATCATGTTTCCTAGCTCTTATTTATGAACCAAATATCACCAAAAATGCCATAGCACTGGGCAGGGTACTTAGCTATCATCTCAAGATTGACTTTACTGCCTGCCACAGCTATAGACTTCTTATTCTGGCAAATGTTGCACTGAATGTTTTTCAATTAACATCTAGTCACACCAATCTTGCCCACAAGCAACCTTAAGCACTTGATATCCAGTGCTGATTTTTCAAGAATGCATAACTTAACAAATGCAGGTCTCGGAACTTAGTTGTAGAGTGCAAGGGCAAACAACTAGCAATATATGTTAGAATTCAAGCATTTTAAAAAATGGCTAGTGCAGACGTTTCCCAAGCATATCAAAGCTTACCTTCTCCAACAACGAATTCTGCCACAATCTAAAGATATTGAGGTAGCTTCGGTCTCTGGCACTGAATGAAGTAAAGAAAAACTGCAAAGAAAGATGACAATCATGTGTACAATTTGTAAAATGATCTGAATGTTGCATATCCTCATCCCAAAGAAAATACATGGAACTAAGGCTACATGATTTCAGTTGATTTTGTTTCCATTAATAAGGCTGTCCCCATCCTGGTGGATTTCAGAGGACAACTTAACACACATCTGTTCACACAGGCATTTGGGACGTCTGTTATTGAGAAGGGCTATTTCTGACGCTGCTGCTGAGCTGTTTTGATTTGCATAACATGCTTTTAAATTGTGCTTAAATTAATTACTTACGGTACTTCACCAAACCTTTATTATAATGACACGGAATTTCATTGGGATTTCTTCCCGCTAAATAGTGCCGTTCACCACTCTAAGAGATATTACTGACAAACACTAAGCCACCCTTGCAGTTACTTCCAGGTTAATGTCAGACAGATAGTATCTGATATTTTCACTGTGCCATGGTGTTAGACTAGCCAAAGAGGGGGATAGCACGTGTTTGCATAGCTGGTTGTACAATGGACAATAGAAAAGGATATGTTCTACAGTGTCCAGCACATTCAAAAAACATCCACAATGTCTATCATTTCTGGGGATGTTTAAATATCTGCCCTTGACAAAAGCTGAGGGGAAAACATTCTGTCGGGTTAACATAAAGGCCTGCTTTGGACTGGAATTATTAATTTTGAGATATAAGTGACCCTGTTATCTGTTGCATTTATACCATAGAACTTGATGGAGCAATTTTATTTACAGCTGACTCGATGTTTTGTTTTCAATGTCCCTTAATCTGGTTTGAATATTGCAATGAATATATTGCTCAATTGAATTATACAAGGGTTCCAAGTCAATACCAATATATCTGATTTTGCTATGTAAGAGTTGGAATCCTCTGGATTTATAAGAGTCCTTAAGTAAGTCAGAGAGCACATTCAAAGGTTGGCAACGGAAATGGCAACGCAACCATTATTTTATAGTGCTAGCCCACACCCAATATTCCATCGTGTATATACCAAGTATATATTCCATCGTGTATATTCCATCGTGTATATACCAAGTTCTGCACACATCGTCTCATACTTGATTGAACTTGGGAGCCCCAGGATGTCTCAAGAAACTTGAGCATATCTTATCTAAATCACTATTATATGCTTGTATCCATATTTGGATCACAAAAAGTAGCTGGGGTGACACTTTAGCTTGAAAAATGTGTGTATTTCAAATTAATTGTTTTATGGTTTTATTGTGTGTGCTCATCACCCTGATATTACAAGATGAGCAGTATGTTTATAAATAAAATAACAAAATAAAATGTTTACATTGCTATGCCATACAAATCTAATCAGAAATAAGTCCCACTAAGCACTAAGTTTGGCCAAACTGCGGGAGGCAGTGAAAGATAGGCGTGCCTGGCATTCTCTGGTCCATGGGGTCACGAAGAGTCGGACACGACTGAATGACTGAACAACAAAAGCCCAACAGGGTTGACTGCCACATAAGTCATTAGGGCAAATGGGGCACTACCCCATCAACTTCGGATAGCCCCCACTTATATTGAGTCCAGGGGGTGGCACTGGCTGTCACCTTCCTCTTCCTTAGTCTCAGTGTTGCCAATGTAGAACTCAGCTGGGTTAAGAATGGAGGTAAAACTAGATGAGCAGTGGGGCAAATCAGGAGGTAGCAGCAACTGATCAGGAGGATGCAAGAGGGATGTAGAAGACAGCAGACCCACCCACCTCAGAAAAGCATGCACTTGCAATCTTGACATTCCCACAAAGCAAGGAAGTCCTGCAAGTGAGCTTGCCATGCCTTGTATTTAAAAACATGGCTTGTGGGGAGTGGAAACAATTGGGGCACCATCATTGTTTACATCCAGTTCTTAGCATCTTGTCTGATTCCTGAATTCCTGAACTGTGTGTCTGCTGCCAAGCTGGTACTGTTACATGCTTGAATAAATATCTCTTTTTTTCTTTCTTACACATAAGAATCTCTGTCTGTGTGTGCTGGGCAGGAGCCAGGACAGTTCAGTATTTTTTAAGAAAAAGATTAAAGAATAAATTAAAGAGCACCACACCTTCTCCCCTTCAGTTGCTATCTGGATGGCATTTGGGATGAGCCGAGCTGTCTTCTCTTTTGTCATGAAGGTGATATCCTTCAAGGCGATAGAAATCTGAAGTTCAAGAACACACATGAAGTAAAACAATGTTAAGACCTCAGACGAAAGCTATAAAGACATAGTATGTCATAGTATGCAAAACATTGGTCTTCAGACTTGCTATCCACAAGGAACCTTTTCTATATCAACTTGTCTGCAGCAGAACCTTCTAGGTGTGGCAGAGAATTCTGGGCACAATAAAAAGTGGGGTACAGATCACTTTAGGAAAGTAAGGACTAGCCCAAAACATTTTGCCACCTGAGGCAAAGGAGGATCCCTCCCCCACCCCATGTCCAGAAGACAATCAAACTGGCAGTTAAATATCACTTCAACACTGGCAATGGGACAGCATCTATCACCACACTTGAGGAAGTGCAAGGCCACCTCAGGCAGCCACCTCATTTTGCTTAATGGTAGGTCAATCCCAATTTTGCTGGCCAAGGCCATAGTCTACTATGCCCGATGGTAGGGTCAGTCCTGAGGAGTCACTGCAGGCACATGCGCACGCGCACACACACACACACACAGGCCTTACTGTGGTCTCCCATCGGAAGATGTTGCTGTGGAAACAGAGCCAGTTTTCAGAAAGATACAGTCGTCCTTGAAGGAGGATATCCTTCTGGAGAGCACAGGCATAATCTAAAAAGGGAAATGATAAAAGAGTGTATCTTTTTAACAGAGCTCAGCTAAATTCATGATTTAGCTTATCAGCAATGTTGAATGAATGAATTTATTTTTACGGTCACAGACCAGCTCATATCAGCAATGTTGTGCTCCTAAGGAACTTCAATCAGCTTTAAGTATCTCGTGGGTGTTTGTTAAAATGAAGGAAATTTTCTTCATCTGTTAGAGGGATACCTGAAACATTGCATATTCTGAGCAGCTTCGGGGGAAAAACCTTTTTAAAAGAACAGTGTACAACTATTTTAAGATGTGAGGGAAATTAACATGTGCTTCATTCCTCAGTAAATCTACATGCTTGGCAAAACGTCAAAAACAGGTTGAGGAAAAAGGCATGTCTGTGCTGGAAAGGGATATCCTTGAAATTTACATGCATCTGAAGTCATGTATCTGACCCTGCTCTTTTACAGAATGGTCATCAGGCTAAGCCTAATGCTGTCCGCTCACAGTCTGGATGCCCACAACTTACATAATTTAAAAGGTGAGCTCGCTGTGGAAGTGCATTCGCCAGGTTTTATTTAGGTATATCATCTTCTCTCCCATAATGAGTTGAGCAGAAACTGGTTCTGCCAGTTTGCAACAAAGATTGAGTGGAAACTGGTGACATCATTACCTCCAGAACCAGTTTTCCCAGGGGTTACATACTTAAGGGCCAAACTACACCTACCGGTAAGTTATATGTGTGGGAGGAGCAGGAATGAAATTCTGTTACATGCTTTCCCTCCATCCCATGGTCCTGGTGTCAGACACAGAACACATAAGTTACTGTATGCCCCAGGAGAGAAGAAGCCATAATACTGGCATTAATAATGACAATTTCTCTCCTGGAGAAAATAGCAGCTTTGAGGTATGGACATTTTTCACAAGGACCATGGCATGGAGAGAGAAGAGAATAAAACTTAAAACAGAAACCCTGCAAAGCACGTATTCTGCTACCAACTCTGGCCCCTCCTCAAGATACCAAGATTTACCCAGTTCTAAAAAGATTGAGGAAGCAATCCAAACCCAAGATCTGCTGGGATGAGCCAGGTTTGGAATAGTCAGATCTCCAGCTGAGTCGGGGCTCAGCTAGGCCTACATCAGCTGAAATCCCTCAACCTTGCTCAGATGGAGGTATGCCATCTTAAGTCATCCATCCCAACTCAGTCAGGGATTAAAGGTAAAGATAAAGGACCCCTGACCGCTAAGTCCAGTCGCGAACGACTGGGGTTGTGGCGCTCATCTCGCTTCACAGGCCGAGGGAGCCGGCGTTTGTCCACAGACAGTTTTTCCGGGTCATGTGGCCAGCATGACTAAGCCGCTTCTGGCGTAACGGAACACCAAAACCAGAGCAGCGCACAGAAACGCCGTTTACCTTCCTGCCAGAGCAGTACCTATTTATCTACTTGTACTTTGACATGCTTTCGAACTGCTAGGTTGGCAGGAGCTGGAACACAGCAACGGGAGCTCACTCCTTCACGGGGATTCGAACCACCGACCTTCCGATCAGCAAGCCCTAGGCTCTGTGGTTTAGACCACAGTGCCACCCACGTCCCTTTTTCAGTCAGGGATTAGCCAAGGCTAAAAAGAGCCATTCTAGGAGAGAGGCAGGGGGAGACCCAGTGCCTTTTTTCTAGAAAAACAGGTGCCAGTACCCACCATGAAGTTGTTACAGTAAGTGCCACACTTTTAAAAAGAGATGCCGGTAATGTGTGCCCCTTGAGTACCTTCTGGGGGGGGGGAGCACTGGAGAGATCTACCCCAATGCAACCTCTGTTCAGCTCGGTCACCCAGAAGAAGTGACACTGGCAAAAAAGAGTGATGTAAGTCAAATTCTATTTTAATGGCTTGTTTTCCCTCCGCCAGGCTCAGGCCACCTCAGCTATCAGTAGCCCCTGTCCTTCAGGGGGTAAGTTACACAGCCATAATCACTGGCAGAGGAAGAGGAGGGCGGGGGGAGCGCACCGCCCCCGCAGGCGGTGCACTATGCCCCCAGGACATGCACCACGCCCTGGGATGTGCACCACACCCCCGTGGACGGTATGCCACACCCCCAGGATGCACGGCATGCCCCCGGGACATGCGCCAGCCACGCCCCTGCCTGCTCTCTGCCCCGCAGTGCCAGACAATGAAGCTCCACCACTGGGCATAATATACCCCAGCATAAATCAGGCTTGCTTCTTGCAGCTCAGATCGCCCTGCCCATTTTACAAATTGCTCAGACTTCAAACTGCACTTGAGCCCTAAAAGTGGAATCTTATGAATAAATCTGCATCAGTATCTACTGCTAACCAAAAAAGACACATTTTTGCCACCATCTGTTCCAAAATAGAGTGCTTCCCTATCACTGGGACCTGGCCATCTGAACAGCTAAAACAAAAACTTTCAGGGATTAGGACTCAAAGACTGTGTTAATAAATTGAGCCTCTCCGTCAAATACACTAGCTGTGAGCGGGACAGGCTTTCTCCCTATGCACACAGTGCTTCTCTCATCGAGGAATAATTATTTCCAAACACTATGCATTTTAATTTATTTATCTATTTTAAAAGCTTCTATACCGCTTCTCAAGGCCAAATTGCCTAACAAATCAGTTTATAAATCAATAAGCATATACAAACGAAGCACTACAAGCATTGAAAGCCAATTACATCCAAAATAGAATACAAAACTAGCACAGAGCAAGTAGCCCTTTTAATTCAGCATCAAATGTTGACCTCAAAAGGGCATGATTTAAAAGGGGGGGGGGTTGCTGTTTAAAAGTTGTTAAAGGCCTGCCTAACATCGCTCATGTCAAGTTCTTAAAGAAATGGGAGTGCCTGATCACCTCATCCGTCTCCTGAGAAATCTCTATGTGGGACAAGAAGCTACAGTTAGAACTGGATATGGAATAACTGATTGGTTCAAAATTGGGAAAGGAGTACGACAAGGCTGTATATTGTCTCCCTGCTTATTTAACTTATATGCAGAATTCACCATGCGAAAGGCTGGGCTGAACGAATCCCAAACCGGAATTAAGATTGCTGGAAAAAATATCAACAACCTCAGATATGCTGATGATACAACCTTGATGGCAGAAAGTGAGGAAGAATTGAAGAACCTTTTAATGAGGGTGAAAGAGGAAAGCGCAAAATATGGTCTGAAGCTCAACATCCAAAAAAACTAAGATCATGGCCACTGGTCCCATCACCTCCTGGCAAATTGAGGGGGAAGAAATGGAGGCAGTGAGAGATTTCACTTTCTTGGGTTCCATGATCACTGCAGATGGTGACAGCAGTCACGAAATTAGAAGACGCCAGCTTCTTGGGAGAAAGGCAATGACAAACCTAGACAGCATCTTAAAAAGCAAAGACATCACCTTGCCGACAAAGGTCCGTATAGTTAAAGCTATGGTTTTCCCAGTAGTAATGTACGGAAGTGAGAGCTGGACCATCAAGAAGGCTGATGGCCGAAGAATTGATGCTTTTGAATTATGGTGCTGGAGGAGACTCTTGAGAGTCCCATGGACTGCAAGAAGATCAAACCTATCCATTCTCAAGGAAATCGGCCCTCAGTGCTCACTAGAAGGACAGATCCTGAAGTTGAGGCTCCAGTACTTTGGCCACCTCATGAGAAGAGAAGACTCCCTGGAAAAGACCCTGATGTTGGGAAAGATGGAGGCACAAGGAGAAGGGGATGACAGAGGATGAGATGGTTGGACAGTGTTCTCGAAGCTACTAACATGAGTTTGGCCAAACTGCGGGAGGCAGTGAAGGATAGGCGTGCCTGGCGTGCTCTGGTCCATGGGGTCACGAAGAGTCGGACACGACTGAACGACCTGAACAACAACAACAACAAACATCGCTCAGAGCAGAATTCCAAAACTGGGCAACCACCGCAGAAAAGACAGTGTTCTATGTGCTTGCAAGCCTAATAGTTTTTACAATAGGCCTGCCATACGTCTGGATTTTCCTGGATTTCAAAGGTAGAGATGACATCCTTGGGAATTTCTGAAATGTGGTGCTTTGTCAACAACTTTGGGGTTTCCCTAAAAAATACCTCAACAACTTTTGAGGTGCCCTGGTTTTTTTTTCTTTTTAAAATATGGCAACCCTATTTCACAGGCACCTCTGAGTAGTATGAGGGTATGAGTAGGCTAATGTGTATGCACATAATATAACCTGGTCCTAACCCAAGATGGAACTCAGGATGCTAAATTAATTTACTTATTAAATGACGAGGAACCGAATAGAAACCCATATGGTCGCTAGGTTTTTGACTAATGTGCTATTTACAAAGAAGAGGACTGGTTCTCTTCCCATTTATGACAATGCAGAAAATAATTAAGACCTATTATTGGGGCGATAAAATAGGTGATAAATTAATTTTAATGGATTTTTTTTTTTACCCAGATCTCAGTTTGACTTAGATGGAAGGGTTTAAATGGGCTGTTTTAAAATTGGTTTCATACTGTATTGTTTAAATTTGTTAAATTGTTTTACTCTGTGTGTATTACGATGAATGTGTTTTGCGATGTGATATGGGCCACATGGTCGAAATAAACCTACCTACCTACCTGGTCCCAACCATTTAGGACTTTTATGTCACCACCAGCACTTTGAATTGGGCCCAGAAACACACTGGTAACCAGCACAATTGGCCCCAACCAATAGCTAGACAGCTGCATTCTGTACCAGTTGTAACTTCTGAACTATCATCAAATGCAACCCCATGTAGAAAGCTTTGGAGTAGTCTAGCCTGGCAATCTCTATTGCATGAATAATTGTCTCTTAATAGGTTCATGGCAAACAAACTGAAGCTGATAAAAAGCAGCTGCACCCCCCACCATCTGGGGGCTGCACACCCAAGCTGCAAACTTGGTCTTTCAGGGCGAGTGCAATTCCATCAAGGATTGGTTGAACACCACCATCCAGGGTAATCAGCTTTCTTATTCACAGCATCTGTTTTAGCTGGCTTAAGGTTCAACTGGAGGAGACTCTTGAGAGTCCCATGGACTGCAAGAAGATCAAACCTATCCATTCTCAAAGAAATCAGCCCTGAGTGCTCACTAGAAGGACAGATCCTGAAGTTGAGGCTCCAGTACTTTGGCCACCTCATGAGAAGAGAAGACTCCCTAGAAAAGACCCTGATGTTGGGAAAGATGGAGGGCATAAGGAGAAGGGGACGACAGAGGATGAGATGGTTGGACAGTGTTCTCGAAGCTACTAACATGAGTTTGGCCAAACTGCGAGAGGCAGTGAAGGATAGGCGTGCCTGGCGTGCTCTGGTCCATGGGGTCACGAAGAGTCGGACACGACTGAATGACTGAACAACAACAAAGCTTCAACTTCTAGGAGTAAGAAGGAAGGCCTCAAGGACAGAGGGCGTGGTGTCATGGAGACCTGAGCTTTTGGCCCTCTCCTCTCATTCTTTATTCTTTAAAAGGTTTTGCTCCGTTTTTTATCATATGTAATAGTTTCTGACTTCGCGTCACATATTGGAGAACAACGGTTGAAACTGCTGTAGGGTGCAATACAGTAAAACTTTAAGGTCAGAGTAGGAAACATTTTAATGAATGATAACATTTCCTTTGAATACAATACTATGACTTTGCACTGTCCTTGACTAGCCAAACTTGCATTCAATGCAGCCCATACCTAATCCGGCTGTTTACTCTTCAGATTCAGAATGGTTGTCATATGGAAAGTATGCCTCACACAAAGAGCCAAATTGCTTTCTTTCTTTCCTACACCAGTGCAAACAGCAGCTTGGAATTTTAGAATAAAGTGGACTTGTTTACTGCAGATCATACTAATTCTCTATTGGATATGGGCTATTTTAAAGCTTCAGATAATGTTTCAGTAAGGATATTTTAAAAATGAGATCAAGTTAGCTTGTGTCACAGGCGCATCTGAAAGCTGTGCAAAATACACAAGGGAGATATGGAGGATTTGCAAAGGGCTGAAATGAATGGGCAGGGCCTTGTTGAACATTCTGAGAACAAAAGGCAAATACATCCAGAAGATTAAAGAGCAAAATGTCAGCGCTGTTCAAGCACAGAGAAATTAAAGGCAAGCAAGGAAGGCACAAATGAAATGAAATTAGCAAGAAGATGTTCTGCAAGTACAAATGAACTAGAAGCCGCCTGTCCCCCCAAAGATCTCTTCTTAATCTGCTGTTTGAACTTCTTGAAAATGTTTCAACATTATGGCAAGGTCCAGAGATCCAAGGCTAGGGATGGGCAAATATGTCAATTTTGGTTTCTCTCCTTTTCTCATTTTTCCAGTCTTAACATCAGTTAAGTTCCCATTTTTTTAAAGAAGTCTTCATGAAAATTCACCAGCACTTCAGTGCTAATTCTTCCTAATACCATATACACATTTCTGTATTCAATTTTACCAGATACATGCATTTTTGCAAAGCAATTTCTCCTAATATAAACCATCGTTGTAGACATTTTTATACACACTTTACCCTAGCATGTGCATTTTATGCATATTACCTGACTGGGGAACTGCATTGCAAAATTCTGAAAAGTGTGAATTTCAAAGAACGGCTGGGTTTCAGTTTACATACTGGAGACCCAGCCCGATGGGCACGGTATAAATAAAAATTATTATTATTATTATTATTATTATTATTATTATTATTATTTCAGAAAGTGTGGCTCAAGGGAAGTGTCCTTTAAGTTGTTTCATTTTTATCACAACAAAGCATTCAGTAATTTTGGCAATACATTTCCAAGTTACAAGGTTCAAATTTGCTTTAAATATAAAAATGCAGCTTGTAGCTCCACTCATAGGATGAAACGTTTCCCTCTTACCTACTACAAGCCTTTCCAAATCTGGCAGGTGCGAGAATTGTCTCTTAAATTCCTCGTTCCTATATTTGTAAGTGGAGCTTGAGATCTGCAAAAAGAGAAGGTTCAAGAAAATAAGGATTTTTGTGTTTTATTATTATGAAAGCCTCGCAGAAAAACAAGTGTCAGAATTAACGCAACTGTACAGTGTCCACACCCAGTGAATTAACCATGCACTGTCACCTTAAGCACAACCCAGTCTCCAGCCTTCCCTTGATCTGGCAGAAACCCTCCTGTAGTTGTGAAGCCTCCTGAATCCCAGCCAGGAAGTTGTACATGGAGTTTGCATTCCATACCCACAGACAACACAAAATGAAATTACTGTTATCATCTCATTGTGCAATGAGCACTTATGAAATACAGCAGTCTGAATGTATCATAGATATTAATGCAAAATGCAAAAGCAGCTGTACTCTGCTATTGGAATCCTGACAGCCTTCCATCTGTAGAAACGTGCAAAAGGCTGAGATGTGGGTGTGAGATAAAGCCACAGAATGTGGGTGTGAGATAAAGACTCCTCCTGTGGCTCAGGACATCTCAGACTGTTTCCAAGGTGTGGAAAGGAGCTGTGCTGTAGCAACTCCCACATTTCCAAGGTAGCATAAGAAGAGGTCATAGAAATAGCATGGTAGAAATAGCATGTGCAAGTTAGTACCTCACTTGGGATTCTGGAAGCAGCAGGCCCAGCCCCTGGCAGAAAATGACATTCCATGAGGACCTAACTAGTGTCCTTCCCTTTCTTGTGCCCTAGTATGGGGAAGCTCTGGCCCAAAGACCTCACTAGGCCTCTGGATTTGACCTGCAAGGCCATTCTGGGCAAACTGCACCCAGCTGCCAGTCACGAGATAACGTATGACACCAGGCACTGAGATATACTATTTCCATAAGCACAAAGTGCTAAAGTAAGAGATAAGGGAACTCATATCTCTAGTCTTGGCACCGTGAGACCACAGTGCTAATATCGGAAATAAGCCTCTGCCTAGTTTTTTTAGAAGATGCAAACAAGAAAAAAGGCAGCAGGTACAAAAAGCCTCTACCTCCTCTTTAAAAGGCAACTGGCAAAGACTTATATCCAATTAAGATAAGCTTCTACTAGTGATTTTTTAATATAAAAGAAAAAGCAGAGGTTTACCTCTGATCTCAGAGATGTGGGACTTTAGAACAAACATTGGCGATGTGCCTGCGCCTGCTACCATGGCTTTGAACTTAAGAGTCACCTGGCATCACATGATTCATACGACATCCGTAATTAACAGGCGGGTGGTCCTCACCTTGCTTTCAAAATGGTCTAAAGAGTATGGCCCAGTTCTGGATCCACCACTCCAGCTTTACCTTTTACCTAGTTCTTCCCCCACCACTTCCTTAAGCTGAACTGTTTCAAAATATTGGTGCAAAATGATGGGCCAGATTCAACTAAATAGTTGTGCTGTTAGAAACCAGCACAGCAAGTCCCACTAGTGCAATAAGGCTTTCCCTCCCCCTCCCCCCCCCGGCAAATCAGCTTGGGATGTGTGTGTCAGCAGAACACCTAGAACAGCATGTTTTTTTGGGGGGGGGGAGAGTGTTCCAAACAGCCAAGCAGAAATACTTGCACTGATGGATCAATCTTCTAACAGCTACTTTGAATTCCACCCAACATCTTCAATGTAGAAGTGGAGAACCTGTGGCCCTATTGATGGTGCTGGACTGAAATTACCATCATCTCTCACCTTAGGAACCTGCTGGCTAGGACTGATGGGAACTGAGGTTCAATATCTGGAGGGCCACAAATCCCACCCACCCTGCTTTAATAGATTCAGCCAGAAATCTCACAGAATAAGTGGCAAACACTGGCCTGTCCCTACGAATTTTCTTCTGTGTTTAATAGTGCAGAGGATTAATATAGATGCCACATGTGTTCTGTTCATTCTTGCAGGTCATCATGTGAGATATACATCATTTTGGAGTTCTTTAAGCACCCTTTGGAACATCAAAGAGGATTTCTCCACTAGCAAGCTGATTCACCGCAGTTGCCCCTGGGTAAACAAAAAACTTCTGCAAGCACGCTTAGATTATCATAATACTCAGGCCAAAGCAACACTGCTAAAAAGCAGCACTTCAGGAGAGTCTTTTCAAAGCTAAACCTGCACAAACTAAATCTCTTGAGCCTCAGCACTGCTAAATCACACCAGGCCTCATCTACAAACAGCTTGCAGGTATATAAATCTATGACTGTTTTTCCATAAACTGAACAAAGACTACCAAAAATGCAATTGTTTCTAAGCAGAAGATACAATGTCCAAGACAAAGAGAAAACATATACAGTATAGCTTAAAATAGTGGAAAACGCAGTGGAATGTGTAGGATCTTAAATAAATATTTTTTTTCTTGTGTCTTGTATTCTTCAGCATAATCCACATGCTGCTTTTTCCAGGCATAATGATATTTTAGTACAAAAGGCATGTTTGTGGTGGAAGGACAATTAAGATACTCCGCTTCAGTTGGAATTAAAGCAATTAAAGTCAGGAAAACAGCAAAAGGAACCGTAACTTCTTCATACAGCACTTAGCTGGGACTATAGCATCCACTCCCACAAGAGGTAGAGATTACAGTGGTACCTTGGGTTAAGAACTTAATTCGTTCTGGAGGTCCGTTCTTAACCTGAAACTGTTCTTAACCTGAGGTGCTGTTCTTAACCTGAGGTACCAGGTTAGCTAAAGGGGCCTCCCACTGCCGCTGTGTGATTTCTGTTCTCATCCTGAAGCAACGTTCTTAACCCGAGGTACTATTTCTGGGTTAGCGGAGTCTGTAACCTGAAGCGTCTGTAACCTGAAACATCTGTAACCTGAAGCATCTGTAACCCGAGGTACCACTGTAGAAGAATGGCTATGTTCTATGTCTGCTTTCAGAGGCACTATGACTTTGAATGCTAGTTGCTGTCCACTGCTGACTGGCAGCAGCTCTAGAACCCAGGGCCCTCCATATGTTGTTGGATTGCATTTCCTATCATCCCCGTCCAACAACATCTCCAATGGTTTCGGACAGTCGTTCCTGCTCTAGCAGCTCTGAAACAGGTGTCTTTCACATCACCCGCCACCTAAGATGCTAAGGTTTAAGCTTGTGACCTTCTGGGTGCAAAGCATGTGCTCTATGGTTCTCTCCACGGACAATCTCCTGCATCAAATCTAGTTTGACTCCAGGCCTTGCACAAGCGCCCCCCAAGCCCCTTCCAGTGCAGCCATTAAATTGGAAGCTTCCACTACTGGTTCACATTAACCATGGTTTAGTGTTATGCCTGAACAGCAAAGTGTGGTTAATTGTAAATATATGTCACCTTCATAAGCTATTGTTTGAAGCTGGCTTGCTTCTACTCATCAAAGTTAAGACTAACTGTAGTTTGTCTGGGTTCAGACATCACCACAAAGCAGCATTTAGTTTCCAAACTCCTCCTTGCCACTGTGATGGTGGACAGAGGCATACTTAGGGTCCCTTGTGCCCTTGGCAAGGAGTTGCATTGGCGCCCTCTGCAAAGAAAAATCATTTTACCGCAAGGGCAGGAAGCTTCTTCCATGTTTTATCTCACCACAACACCTATATGCTGTACACCCCAAATCTGAGAGGTGTGTTTGTGTGTGTGTGTTCCTGTGAAGGGCAGTTTTGCCAACCCCTAAGTACGGCTCTGCTGGTGGAGGAAGGGGAGAGCATGAGCCCAAGGCCCCTTGTGGCTCATCCTCATAATACCAAGCCATGGTTTATTATTACATGTGAACACAGCTCACGACTGCTTTATCTCTCACACATGCTGCAGCTTTCCTATTACCTTTTCTTAACATAAATATTCTACAGAAGTGTGGCCACTCTGCATTGTTTGCAGGTGCGTTTTACTCCTCTCAGAATCAGCACCTAAACCCAGAGAGCCCTAGCACAGGAAGCAGAGCTACTGACTTGCTTACTCTCCTTCCATCTCTCATTCAAGAAAGAAAGTTTAAGATACTTAACTTCCATAGGTCATGTGGCTCTTTTACCAAATTTAGTACTGTTTAGTCTAGAAAATAAGTGTCGTTAAATGTGCAAAGATATTGCTGATGCACACATATACACCACCCTCTTAATATATGCACGGTCGTCATTTCGTGACCACAGTATCAAGGTGTGTGAATGAGCCGTCACAGATCCACCATTTTAAAAAAGAGCTTCAACTTCACCTCAGATAAAATGTTTTGTTTTGTTTTGTTTTGTTTTGTTTTTTGCTGGAGCCAGCTGTACATCCAGATGAGAATCAGCTGAACTGAAACATCTCTATTCTTCAAGCTTTAGAAGAATCAGGCCTATGTGTTCTACTTACATGCATTTTCTGTTCCTCTTCATTTCCCCTGAGCTGCTCTGGAGATGATAGTCTCCTAAGCAGAGGGCACTCTTCCAGAGGGCTAATGGCAGACAGAGGCCTGGGCATTAGTGTGATTATGTCCCAGTCTTTGGCTCAGCCCCCCTGTTACTTGTAGAGGCTGAAGGAGAAAGATTTTGGGGAAAAAATCAGATTAACTGTGCAGTGTTTGGGCAGGTGAGATTTTTTTGCCTTCAATCAGACTAGGAAAACATTCCCAGTAGAATCAAAGAAACTAATTTTCAGAAACATTCATGCTACATGACACTACATCAATAATCATTTTTGTTAAGATTCAGATTAACTAAACACAGTAGTAGTTAAGAGAATGATATTACTTCATCAGATACAAGAGAAACAAACCATTCAGGGTCACATTGCAGAGTATCTTAGAAACCTTGGCTCCAAGTCACAGAATCATAGACACATTAAAAAAAAATGCCCACACAACACACAGTCAGATATAGGAAGAAAAAAGGATGGGTGGTATTCTACTAAACAGTTACACTAGTGTGCTCTGCAATGTTCCCAGCCCCAATGATCAATCTGATAAATCTCAAAGATTACAATCTAAAGAAATGGCAATATGGCTGCTGGCAGCTGCTACTCTATCCAGAGCAGAATGCCTGAAAATATATTTGTGGCATAAAGATGTATGGAACCAGGCAACTGCAGAAAAGATAACCCCACAATATAAAGGTTTCCAAAGGTTTAGAAGATCCGAAACATTTTTAGAAGAATTTTAGACAAATCCAGAACAGTAGTAGTGTGGGGCTTTATCATTTGTACCAATACAAATAACCTCCATGAATTTTTGGCATGTCCACTGCAAGAAATATATACCTCTTAATGTTTCTACAAAAAAGTGTCTCCATGTATCTTCCAATTTCATGACAAATTAAGAGGATGGGTACATGGCCTCCTTTGTCATTTCTGATGCGGATGTGGGCTTGGGAGAGAACGTATTTCTTTCAAATCATGTCCAGTCATGTGATCTGGGTCCAGTAGGTGTTAGAATTTAATCAATGCTTAGAGTGTTAAGACTAGGTGTGTTAAGCCAGACCCTGTGCATTAAGATGTGTGCTAGACACTGCTAATCCTTTAATTAAGCCAAGTGTTGAAAGGTTAATTAAGCTGGCTGACTTCATTGTGAGGAAATTGCCTGGGCTGGTGGGCCATTAAGAAGACTACAGAGGATCAAAGGAACTCTGTGTGTGACATCAAATGGGTGAGGCTCCTCTTCTTCAAGAGATGAAGCCAACTTTAGGTTACGTTTAGGGTTCAGAGCCGTGATGTGACAAATGAGTTATGTGATCTACAAGCTGAAGAAAAGCTGCAGGCAGGCCCAGCCATGGCAGATGTCTGTTTGAATCCAGGGCTATGCCTATGGGAGAAGCAAGACCCTCTTGGGAGTGTAATGTTGAGAACCCTTCCATCATAGACTCAGGTTGTGTATGTGTGTAAATAAACCATATATCATAAAGACACAAGAGTCTGTGCTGCGCCTCATTTCCAGAAGCAAACACAAACCCTGGGTAAGCACACCTGGAATGTCACACAACTCTGAGATTGGGGTGGTGTGTAACAAAAATTTTAACAGCCTTGAGACTGCTGTGGGAGGAGGTTTAAAAATCTCTTAATAAATAAATCCTTGCCAGTCAATAAATGTTTCATAACAATTTCATCTAGTTTCTTTTCATCCGTGCAACAGCTCAACATCTTGCTTATCAAGACAGAAATCAACACTCCGCTCTTTTAAGAATTCTCCATCATGCAAAGATCTTAAAATCTGCATACCAATCCAATCAGTCAGTTCAATTACAAAGAAGGTAGGATGTCAGGAAAGGACCAGTATGCTCCTGGAATTTTAAAAGGTGCATTCACACTTAATTTTTCAATCATGTCCCAAAGC
The DNA here is from genome assembly GCF_009819535.1 of Lacerta agilis. Taxonomy (NCBI): domain Eukaryota; kingdom Metazoa; phylum Chordata; class Lepidosauria; order Squamata; family Lacertidae; genus Lacerta; species Lacerta agilis. The sequence goes on from NC_046315.1 coordinate 30,545,675, forward strand.
AAATTCACTTGACTAGATTTTTGTTTCCCCCTTCTGGGATTGTCAACACAAACAGGGAATTTGTATGACTGGAACAATATTAGGACTGTGGCGCACTGTGCTCAAACATACTTTCTTACCAATGGGAGTGAACTCTTCCTTCCCAATGCACAATCCCAGTAACAATGGGCCATACACATACACACATCTGTACTGAATTTAAGAAAAAGATGAAACATAGCTGCATTAAACATAATGTGTAGGTTGACCGTAGGAGTAAACAGCTTATGTGGATAATGGGAAAATAAGATGCTGTTCACAGCTAACAAGTAAGAAATAAAAGTAATGTTGCCTGCACCTTCGCTCACATGAGAGCTGAATGGGCAGAGCCAGTGCTGCTAACTCTTCCTCAGTTCCAAATATGGTTCCTGTTAAGAATTATTGGCTTACAAGGACAGGGCACTACCATAATTTGCCAAAATCCTCATGGCACCACAACTACTGTGGCTGACACAGCTTCATAGCCTCTTGCTATGACAGCTCTCAGAGTAGAGGATATAGAGAAGGAACAGTAGAAGAGGAATTAGAACATCTTCCCATTCCCCAAGCTCTATGGTACTGTAATAAGAAAATATTGCCAAAACAGCAGGCTCCCTCTCTCCTTTCTGCCTCTTGGAGCCACTGTGAAGAGATGGGTAGTCTGTTGGCTTGGTGGTGGTGAGAAACCATAACTGTCACTTATAACCTTTTCCAGAGGTTGATGTTATGGGGAGTAGAGGAGGAGGCCAGGTGACTGCTGCTTAGGGATGGGGGAGAAATTTGATTCAGTTTGCATTTAAAGCCAAATTTATCAAAGTCCCACTTCCTGAATCCATGTGAGAACTGAAAGGCAGCCATCCTTCAAAATGTGCAAATTTTGAAATACAGTTCTCCAGCCAACCCTTATTTACAAAAGAGCATAAAACTGCATAAAAATGAAAATGTAAGTGAAAATAACATACAATAATGCAGTAAAAGTGCATCTGGACATTCTGTTGTTGCACCCATAACCTGGGTTTAAGGTGCCATTTAGCTCCTAGCTTTCAAATATCAGTTTCTAACACTGTATCTGACTATACCTGTCAAGGCAGTTGCGTGTGAAGACCCCCAAAACCACCCCCAAATGAAGACACAATAGACACAAATTTTAGTTTAAGGTTTTTGGCATTAATTTTGGCCACAACTTATTGATTACAGCAAGTGAGTGGTTGCTTAAGCATTGGTTCCAGACTACATGAACCTGCACGGTGGCAGGAACAGGACTGACATTGGGCACCACCATGTGTCAGTAAGGGAAAGCATCCTGGGGGAGCGAGAAGCTGGCTTTGTTCTTACAGCTCACCCCAGATGCTTCCAGGGGCTCTGCGTGGCCCTAGCCCCTTGACAGGGTTCGGACAAAGGCAAGGCGAGCCCCCTGGATTCCTTTAATGGGATTCCCTAGCAGCAGCAATGGAGGGGCAGGCACAGCCAACCACGTCTCCTCCCCAAAACATTGAACCAAATGCCTAACCGCCAACCTTACAAAGTTGTGATGATTTGCTACATGGTAGGCAAAAATGAAGTGGCACCAGCCAATCAGCCAAATGACAAAATTCCTACCGGGCCCCTGCTCCAAAACAGATGACCCCCCTAGACAGACATAGCAAGGCTAAAAGAACAACCCTAAATATAGGGAGAGGAGGGCGGCTGATCCGCTGCATGTCGCAAGAAAGAGAAGCTCTCCAGCGACGTGCAGCAGCTTAAATAGTCCCTCAGCAGCCAATAGCCACCCTAACCAGCCAAATTTCTGCCCCAGCAACAGAGGGGCAACCAATGGGGTATTGTGGCCATCCAAACGGTCCTGCCCCACAACAGGGAGGCAATTTACGGTGATCTCACCGCAACACATGCCCTCCATGATGGAGGACACAACTTTTCTTTGGTAGAAAAAGGAAATACAGTGGTACCCCGCTAGACGAATGCCTCGCTAGACGAAAAACTCGTTAGACGAAAGGCATTCGCTAGCGGAAGGCTGTCTCGCAAGATGAATTTCTCAATGGGCTTGCCTCGCAAGACGAAAGTTTTTTGCGATCCCCCCCCCCCCCGTCAAACTGCTCTTCCCCCGTTGGTGCTTCGCAAGACGAAATTTTCGCTATACGACAGCACTCGCAAAACGAATTAATTTCGTCTTGCGAGGCACCACTGTACATTTCTGGAGCCTTATATACCTTGCTTGAGATATACTGTATATTTTTTCATATGTTAGCTGTTTTTTTCATATAATGCTGAGTGCCAAAGAGTACCAGGCCACATATGTATTTTGTATAAGGTTCAGTTACTCAAGTAAATCCCAGAAACTAGTTCTTCCAGATAAGTAAGGGAATCCTTCAACAGCCTCCCAAACCAAAGTATGGATGAACACACACAGACACGTAAAGGAGCTTTTCAATAAATCTGCATCCTGCCTTATCCGTATTTTGACTCTTAACCACATTTGTAAATACTTAACAATCACTTCCCTCCTGATTGGGAAGGTGATAGAAGGCATCTGAAAATAGTGTTTTTAACATGACTCATATATGCCTCAATACCCAGTGCTCCACACTGGCAGCACTGGTGTTATAACAGATCATACTTCCGCTGTGATCTAATCACGTACAGAATCTCCTTGCTTCCACCACCCTCATAATTTGCACCATGATTTTCACAAAGCTTCTCTAGCTCTGAAGAAATAAGGTTTCTGTTTCTCATAAATTAGTTTTTTTAAGGGAAATGCTTCAAAAAAAAAATTATTGCAAGCCAAAAAAAAAAACCAACCCCTAGTTATTTAAGACTAAAAAATGTTGTTTCCTACACTCACTTTAAGTCAGGCTTGAACTTTTAAAAATTTCCTTCACTTGTTATACAGAAACAATAACCACATGACACACAACAACTTAAAAAGCTGTGCACTTATATTTTGCAGGCCAATGGGCTACCTATTCATGCCAAGTACAGACGCTACGGTGAAAATAAAACCAACTCAAATTATGCCAACTGCCTATACAGTACTGAAGCAATTATTTTTAACATTTAATTGAGATCATATGCTCAAACATGCTTAAAAGCAAAAGCAAAACTACAAAGAAGCCACATTTAAGATGTTTTTAATCGTTGCCTGGCAGCATAAAACTCTTAAATACTTAGGAGTGGTTGATTTTGTTGTTGACGCTTTTATGTATGAGTATTATCTGAACTGAATCTAAAACAACTGCTTTAGTTTTCTTGGCTTTATTTTCACCATGGTTTATATAGCAGGAATTAAGGGGATTATATATATGAGAAAAACTGTTTTAAGAGAACCAGCATATCTCTGTATTAACAGACCATGGAAAGTTTGGCCTCTGGCACAACAGAGGCAAGAATACTCCTGATGAGCTTGTGAATACTGTCTGGCTGACATCTTGCAGCTTTAGGATGGGAATTAAATCACAAGACACATAACATTCAGAGGTGAGCTCTCTCCAATGTCCTGCTAATTGGCAGAGAGAAACAGATATACTAGGGATCAGAACAGACCCAGCAGAAGCCAATGAGCAGCATTTGTGCAAGATTCTCCTGTACCCATGATATGCTTGCTTTTGGGGAAATGACTTCCTCTGGATTATTGAGCCATGTACTGTAAATGTATTGTGAGAAATATGTTATTGCCCATCCTTTTGTATTCCCATTAAACCACAGAAATATAAGCCTTCTGCAGCTATTAGTCCTTTATATGCCCAGAGCAGGGACGCGAGTGGTGCTGTGGTCTAAACCACTGAGCCTAGGGCTTGCCAATCAGAAGGTTGGCAGTTTGAATCCCCGCGACGGGGTGAGCTCCCGTTGCTCAGTCCCTGCTCCTGCCAACCTAGCAGTTCGAAAGCACGTCAAAAATGCAAGTGGATAAATAGGTACCGCTCTGGCGGGAATGTAAACAGTGTTTCCGTGCGCTGCTCTGGTTCGCCAGAAGCGGCTTAGTCATGCTGGCCACATGACCTGGAAGCTGTCTGTGGACAAACGCCGGCTCCCTCGGCCAGTAAAGCAAGATGAGCACCACAACCTCAGAGTCGTCCGTGACTGGACCTAACAGGGGTCCCTTTACATTTACCCAGGGATTTCTGAATATAGCAGCTCTGTGAGTAAGGGTCTCCTAGCAACTCTCAGCATCCTTAATTAGTTTTCAGGATTCATTAAGAGAAGCCATGGCTGTTTAAAGTGGTATAATGCTTTAAATATATATTGTAGATGAGGCCTTAGTGTGTTCTGTGCCTCCCTTCATCTTCTCCCACAAGATATTGGTTACTCTTGTCTCAAAGTAAACACTGGACTAGAAGACAATGTGACCAAAAAAAACCCAACTGAACTAATAGGATGCGTGCCCTTCAGCTTTCGTATAATGCTTGCTAGGAAAAACAAACAAGAGCAGCAGCTAGACATACAACACTGTTAAAAAAACAGTCTGAATAGGGGACACACAAACCAGATATAACTAATGGTTCAATCCAGTCAGACTCATAACAAGTATCTAATAAGTTTAAAATTCTTCTATCGTATACTCTTCAACTTAATTCTTGTTGAGGTGCTAAAACTGCATCTATGCCACTTCATTAATAGGTGGAAGCTTGGATTAATTTAGGCTTTTCCGCCTACAAACAAAAAGACCCATGCACAAAAAAAACTAGCCACAGATAAACCCTAAGGTCTTTTGATTTTTTTAAACTAAGTAATCTTGGAAAGTCTGATACAACCTACCTTGAAAAGAAGAGTATATCCTCAAAGGGCGAATCAGCATCAAATCCACTGGGAGAATATTCCATTGTATGGGGCTGAGGTGTATGTTGTAGCAAGCATGCCAACGTTTAGAAACATGGTCCGGTGGGTTTAGAGGTACGGTTTTGTTGTTGTTTTCACAGCTCCCTTAACTATATGACCAGGAGTACACTTGGGAAGATCTGTGCTTATCCTAAGATGCCAGATCACTGTTTGGCAGGGTGTTAAAAGTCAACTGTTTTAAACGTTTGAGAGCACGCTGCCAGCAATTATATCATTCACGTGTTTGTTATGAATCAGGATGCAAGAACAGGTCGCAGTCAGCTGTGAATAACCCTGCCATGTGTTAGTGAGACATCTAATTAGCACAGCAAAACATGACAGAAAATGACAGTGCACTACAATTACAGTGGGTTACAGTGCTTAATGTGTTAAGTGAGGTATGTTGCCACCTGATCTGGCTCATGCGTCTCCTACAGCAGCCTTCCCCAACCTGCTAGCTCTACAGATGTTTTGGACTACCATACTATGCTGAATTTTGTGAAATGACTGGGCATCATGAACCAACCATACTCAGCACAAGGAGAGCTACTCTGCTTCACCTTTCCAATTTTTTATTTTTTTTTAAGGAGAAACAATAGACTTGTCACGGAACTCTTTGTCTCCCACTGTGAAAGCCAGATTGGCAAAATCCACAAGTTACTAACTCACCTTTCATAGAATCATAGTGTTGGAAGGGATCCTGAGGGTCATCTAGTCCAGGCATAGGCAAACTTGGCCCTCCAGATGTTTTGGGACTACAACTCCCATCATCTCTAGCTAACAGGACCAGTGGTCAGGGATGATGGGAGTTGTAGTCCCAAAACATCTGGAGGGCTGAATTTGCCTAAACCTGATCTAGTCCAACCCCCTACAATACAGAGATCTCAACTAATGCATCCATTATGGGTGTTCTCATTTAACTGTTTTATAAATATTTTAATAATAGAAAATTTGTGGCCTCTTATTGCATACAAGCATTTTAAGGCATTGTTATCGCACCCTTCTAGTGTAAATGCACTACACAGGGTGGCTTATAAGATATAAACATTACAATCACTCATTAAAAACAGAGAAACGTTACAAAAGAGACAGGCTCAACAGCTGATCATCATGAAAGCCACCAAAGGAAAAGTGGACTTTTGGACTTGCAACTTCAACCTTTATTGCCATAAATGTTTTCTGCTTTAACAATGATAAACCTTTCCAAGATTTTACAAGGAATTTTGGTGTTTGATATTTTTGCTAAAATAATATTATGGAAATCTACACTGATTCTCTCTAAGTAACATTAGTGAATTTACAAGCAAAGTTTCCCAGCAACATCTAGTCGACTCGAAACCAACAGCCCTGGGGGAAAATCTGTGAGAATCCAGGCTGTCTTCTTACTTGGGTTTAACCACAATAAAAAAGGTCTCAAGAGGTGCAATTACATCTTCATGGAAATATTCACAGCCCAACAACTAAGGCTTAATTAACAATTGCGTCCTACCTTTCTACATCATTATACAGATTAGCCGAAAACAACATTCCCTGCAGAAATCTGTTTCCTGCTAGTTGGCCTCAAGAATCACTATTGGCAAGCATACAGAAATGAAATTTAAATCCCAGTTCCTTGTTCTAAATTTGCATGTTTACCACCCTTTGGGGCGTTTTTTAAAAAAGAAAAAGGAATAGAACAGTTGATGTGGTCTGATGTGTGTCAACCCAAACCACTTTTAATTAGAATGAAATCACACTAACTATAAAATCCTATGCTTATTTACTCAGAAGCCAGTCATAGTAGTTCTTTTCAAGCACTGTACTTGCATGCGATAATAAACATGTGTAGAGGAGGGCAACACTCACGAGCCACATTCACAAGTCTGCCCACTCAGTGGCTCCGCCCTTTTATGGCCCCGCCCTCTGTTGTCTTCTTACTAGTCCTGTCCTCACGTGTTTAAAGGTCTGAAGTAGGGAGCTACAATATGAATGTAGACTCCCGTGATTCGGAACCCTGCATTATCACCCTTCTAAGGCTGCATTCACATATTATGTTTGAGCTCTCTCATGATGTAAAATCTACTTCCAGAACTACAGTGGAATATAATGCAAGTTTACCACTCATTTCCATATTATTTGCAAACTTTTTCCCCTGTAAGCAAATAACACACAAATTAGCACTAAACTTGCACTACATTCCACTATAGGTCCAGAAGAGACTTTCATGTCATGTGAACACTTAGATATAATGTGGAACTTAACAGTTAGGGAGAAGTCGTGAAAACAGAATAAACCACCATGTGATTGCAGCCCCAACTGAGGCCATGCCCCAACTGCAAGTAGAGGCACTTGCAGCAGGCTCTCTACTTCAGACCACCCCACACAACATGTGGTTGGTGAATAGGCAGGGCCAATGAAGAAGCAATAACAGGGGTGGGGCATGGCCTCATTCTCCCATCACACAATTGTAAGCCTATCAGGGAAGAACAACTCAGAAAAGGCTGATGTGTTCAATGGGCCTCATAAGTATGGCTACTCATACCTGTAAGTACGTTTAGGATTGCTGCCACAGTTTGATGCCTAATGTTCAGAGCTTCAAGGCTCCACCAGAAATTCACAGAAGCAAGAAAGAATGGTTTTAAGATCCATGGAGCAAAATTTGACATTTCCCCTACTAGCCATTTATTTAAATATTTATTTATTAAATTTGTATAGCACCCTTCATCTGTAGATCTTAGGTGAGGAGATTCCAGCTGAGGGAATGCTGTGTGATGCTGAGGATCCAGCACACGACTAAAGATCTCAGCTCAGCAGCTGATTCACTTCATCAGCTCAGGTATTTAACTTCTGACTCAAATTTCCTATGCCAAGAGTATGATTAATAATTTAAAATTGTAATCAAGGATGGCTCAGATAATGCTTCCATGCCTGGAGCAGGTGAGCAAGTAGCATTGCCCGAGTGATCGGACTCCCCTGTTTCACAGTTTACAGGTAGAATGCTTTTTAATACAGAGAGATTTTTAGCCTGTAGACATAAACTACTTAGAAATTATGATTTCTTAGGCCAAACTAAACATGACATCATTCACAAAACTAGCAGTTGGGTGAATAGCTTTTAAGTGTAAATATCAGGTACAGTGGCCAATCTAGTCTGGGATCTAGGAACGTGAGGGCTGGACTTTAACCCTTTGCTCCCTGTGCTTCCAATCAGATCACTTCCACCTGCTATTTGGACTAGAAGTTTTTATTGGTGTGAATAGAATCGTCCCTTTCCAGTGTGCCTCCTCATTCCCAAATTGAGGGTGCATTAGGAGGCAAGGGTTAAAGCCCCCTCCCTCCCTCCCTCCCTCCCTCCCTCTGCATAGCTTAGTCAATACAGCATGAGACTCTTTAATCTCAAGGTTGAGGGTTCGAGCCCCACATTGGGTAGAAGATTCCTACATCTGGGTCCCTTCCAAGTCCCAACTCTACAGTTCTATGATTTGCCTCACCAGGTTCGCAGCCTGGGTCAGCGACACCACTTCCCTGGCTTTGTACACCTACAAAACCAATCACAGTTGCTAAACCTTGTACTGTAGTTTTGTTTCTTAATCAGCAGCAACTGCAACTGCTGAATAATAATAAAGCCCAGTGGCACAGCACTGGATTGTACTTACTTATTTATAAAAGTATTTTTATACTGCCATACTGTATCACAAAATATCACCATGGTGTACCATGATAAAACATAAGACACCTTGAAAAAACAATACAAATAATTATTAAAGTGATTACCGGTAGTTAATTCAACAGCCGCAAAGGCCTGTCTGCATAAAAAGGTATTCAAGAGACGCCTTATGAAACTTCCACATTCTTAAAAACATAAGAAGAGCCTGCAGGATCAGGCCGATGGTCCATCAAGTTCAGCATCCTGTTCCCACAGTGGCCAACCAGATGCCTATGGGAAGCTCGGAACCAGGATCAGTGTATTCTCCCCTCCAGCAAGTGGAGTTCAGAAGCATTACTGTATCCAGCTATGGATGCAAAGCACAGCCATCAGGGCCAGAAGCTATTGATAACCTCATTTCCATGAATTTGTCTAATTCTCTTTGGTAGTCATCACTGCCTCCTGTGGGAGCAAGTTCCCTAGTTTGACTATGTGCTGTGTGAATAAGTACTTTCTTCTATCTGTCTTGAACCTTCCACCATTCAGCTTCAATAGATGTCCACAAGTTCTGGTGTTACGAGGGAGAAAAACTTTTCTCTAGCCGCTTCCTCCATGCCACGCATATTTGTATAAACTTCTACCATGTCACCTGTTACTTACCTTTTCTCTCAACTAAGAAGTCCCAAACACTTTGACTTTGCCTCATAGGAGTATCGCTCCATCCTGTTGATCATTTCGGATTCCCTTTTCTGAACCTTCTCCAGCTTTACAATACCCGTTTTGAGGCGAGGTAGCCAGAACTTTTCACAGTACAGTAGTACCTCGCGTTACATAACCCTCTGGTTACATAAACTTCAGGATGCAAACGCGGCAAACCCGAAGTATTTTTCCGGGTTTCACTGCGTGCGCGTGCGCAGAAACACTCTACCGTGCTGTGCGCATGCGCAGAAGTCGTCCTCAGGTTGCAGAAACCTCGGGATCCAACCAGACCTCCAGAATGGATCCCGTCCGCAACCAGAGATACCACTGTATTCCATATACGGCTGCACCATAGATTTGTGTGACACAGCATTATAATATCGACACTTTTATTTTCAAGTCCTTTCCTAATGATCCCTAGCATGAAACTTGCCATTTCACAGCTGCTGCACACTGCAGCGACATCTTCATTGAGCTACCTACTGTGACCACAAGGTGCTGTTCCTAGTAAGTCACAGCCAGTTCCATGAGCATATATGTGAAATGAATTTTTTTTTGTCCCAATATGCAGCTTTACACTTTATGCCGAATTGCATGTGCTGTTTTACAGCCAATTTGGAGACCCTTTTAGAGCTCTTTGCAATCTCTTTTTGTTTTAATGACCCTGAAAAATTTAGTACCATCACCAAACTTGGCCACCTCACTGTTCACCACTAACCCTAGATTGTTAATGCACAAGATAAATCAGTAAGCAAGCCTTGCAACCTTACAGCGCTGCTGCCAATGACTCAGTATGAAATATATCAGTGAGGTCACTTCTCTTCAAGTCAAGAGATACACACAGTGATCATTACAATCTCCCCAAGATGAAAGAAGGGGTTGGCTTATTCAAACTGTTATAGAATGCAGGTTGTCTTGGAATACAGATCACTTATACATAACAGAGAGAACCCATGAAATTACCCAAAAGCTCCAGTCAGTATTCCAGTTGTATGGAGGGGAGGCTTGAATTTTCTCTGTACACAAACTAAGGTTTTCCTCCGAGTCCACCAACAGCTGACTGATAAGGCCATGATCCACTTCTTGAAGTGCCTGTGAACAAGGAATAAAATTGTGCAGCTCAATAAACTGGAGTAAAATGCAGCATTTCTAGCTAAACCTTTACGGCTCTGGATAAGCCACAAGGAACAAGGAAGGAACATTTCCAATCTACTTTGTTCTAATTAGGTTATAGCATTTCAAAGTCTTTTACCCCTTGATTAGTTCATTGCATGCACATTATGCCTTTCATTTGTTGCAGACAGGCTTCACATCTTCAGTTAAGGTCCCACTAATTCAACCAGCACTCAAACTCCTATATGATATATCTGGAGGGAAAGTTATTTTTACCCATCCTCTCTTTCCATTCCAGGGGTCCCTTTAACTTTTTGTTTACAGCCTGTGTAGATCAGACTATAATCAGCACAGCACTGAGAAAAACTACCTTTATTTTGTTAACTTTTTATGTGGGGCAAGTGTTTGCCTCTCAGAAGGTATGTGCTCTCTCACTTTGCTACGGCAGAGCAGGATCAGTCAGCTGACCACAGAAGGTTTTAAGTTCTTAAAAACCAACAAAGCTAACCATCTGATATCAATATCTGCCATTTTGAGAAAACTTAGCTTTGGAGTTTGGAGCAGTGAAATATTTCAACCCAATGGCCACATACCCTTCTAAGCTATCTTCCCGGGGTCACATGCCAGTGGTGGGTGGGGCCAGAAACAAAAGTGGGAGGAGCAACAAAAGTTGCTTTTATTTTTGTTCAGTAGGTTGGTTTGTACATACACTCATATCCCTCTGTCTTCCATCCAAATGAACAAAAAGCATTATCAAAAGTCAAGGGCGTATTCTAACCACACAAACACTCAAGGAGGGTGTGAAGCAGGTCATGCCCACCCACCCACCCCCATGCCTGTTTTTTAAATTTTCTTGCGTGTGCTGGGGGGCGGGGATATATGGCACTACTAAGTCATAATTCAGTGTTTCTTTAAAAATGAAAACTGCAGCAAAATAGCCTTTATATGTAAATAGCAGAAAATAAATTTTACACTGAAAAGGAACACACAGGATTATCGCCACAGGACCAATATATAGATAAAGTATGCTGGTCCACATCATGCCTCAAGACTCTTGACCAAAGACTGCCAAGTCAGTAGAGCATGAGACTCAATCTCAGGCTTGTGGGTTCAAACCCAACTCTGTGATTCTCTGAGTAAATACCTGTAGTGGAGTTGGTTGGAACAAAGATATTTGAGGGAAAGTACAGTATATGAAGATCCCAAGGGCGGACAAGAGAAACAGTGCTCTTTAGAAAATCAGCTTTCACCCAGCTTAAAAGAGAATTCTTAATGTATTATACAGTCAAACCTTGGTTCCCTAATGGCTTAGTTGCCAAACAAATCAGCTTCCGAACGCAGCAAACCTGGAAGTGTTCCGGTTTGCGAACTTTTTTCGGAAGTCAACATCCAACACAGCTTCCGCGGCTTCCACTTGAGTGCAGGAAGCTCCTGCAGCCAATCGGAAGCCGTGCCTTGGTTTTTGAACAGTTTCGGGAGTCAAGCAGACTCCCAGAATGGATTAAGTTTGAGAACCAAGGTACCACTGTATATAGAAACGTACAGTATTCTAATGCACCAGCATTATAACACTATACAATTTCAACAGTATTTGCGAAAGGACAACCACATGCCAACAGCCGACAAATGTTTACTTTTAAACTTCTTTTGTAAATGAAGTTTACAAAAGATAATAATGGCATTGAAGGGTTTCATTTTAAATTAATTTTTAAAGTTTTCTATGGAAGGCTACAAAAAAAAAGCATCCTGAGAACACTCCAGAGCTGAGGGGGTGGTAGTGGTCAAAAAATAAAGGACAAAGCACAGCCCTATCAGGTATTGAGTTTCTTGCCCCCCCCCCCCTTACCAGTATAGACTAGCTTACAACACACATAGCTTACAGAATCTATAGGATCAAAACGTTTTAAGAACTAGCATTTTAAAACAGGTTTATGTGCATATTGGGATTGCTCCTCCCTCTATTCCCCTCCGGGACTCCAGCACCATTTAACAGCTGTGTGACAGGCAGAAATTCAACAAGTGAAGTTCTTCCTATCACTGGATCTGCATGGCAGGAAATTGGAACCCTTTTGCTTAAAGATACAGAATTCCTGCCAAGGAAAAAAATTGTTGGGCAGGAAATAAAAACCCCGTGACCCATAGCCGGGTGTTAAGGGGAGTAGCAAGCAGCAAATTTTCCCCTCAAAGGGGGAAATTTTTAGACCTCAAACGTCTACCTACGTTATCAGCAACGACTACTGTACCGATAGTTTGCAAGAGGAAAAAAAAAAGCAGCACCCGGGAGGAGAGGACTGTGAATACAGGGACGCTATTTGAAACCTCCAAGTCCGCAGCCATCCACTAACAGGCTGAAGAGCCTATTAAATTTTGCTTGCAAAATGAGTTGGGGGAGCAGAGGAAGTACAAGTGCAAAGTCAACGGGCAAAGATCGCAACGCTTACCATGGAGAGAAGAAAGAAGATGCAACCTGCAAGCGGGTTGTCTCAAAAATTAGCACCATAGGGCTGCCTGCAACGCCTCTCTCCCCAGCAATTTAAAGGGCCAGCAGCAGCATTAAGCAAAATACACACAGAGCGCGCGGAAAATGAGTTTCTCTCGCCTACGAGAAGTGCCGGCTCTTTTCGAAGCAGGCGATTTGTCCGACCATTGACGCTTTGGCCAAGCTGCCCTGTGCTGTGGAGATGCTTACACGAGAAGTTTTTTTGCGAGGGAATTTTAAAAGCTGCTCTTTCTGAGTCTGGAAGATTTTTTATTATTTAGGACAAAAATAAGATCCAGGATGGCTGGGATTTCACCCCTCCCCCTTGACTAAAAGGGGGGGGGGGTTAAGGCCCATCCATATGTACAAACGAATATCATCTTTCACTCTCTTATGTGCAGTATACACATTAAAAGAAAAAGATGGTGTTGTCGAGGGATTTTCAGGAGCGGAGTATTCTCTCAAGTCTGGCAATACCTCCCTCAAATGGGCGCAGCCAGGGTTTTTGTTAGGAGGGGCAGGCTTTTGTTGGGGGGGGGGGCAGAACCTCAGATTTGTATTGATTTTGATTGATTGGGGGGCAGCTGCTCCCCTCCCCTGCCCAGGCTCCTTCATGTGTAGATAGTCACTATTAGTAATATATAAGTGTGGGACAAAACACTGCAGGGTAGTGGTTCTATTTCGTTCATATTCAGTTCTATTCCCCCCCTCTCTCTGTGGCTTTTTTTGGGGGGGGCGGAGAGAGATTGCGCCCTTCGTTTTGCTTTACTATATTTTTTTTACTTTTGCACACCTGGGTTTCCGACCCCCCCCCCAAGCCTGCTGATACCTCTTGTGCTACTACATAAACAAGAGCAGACTCTCCCCCCCCCGCCCCCAAGACTGAAATAATATCCTTTATTTATCATGTATTTCCAATAAAATAATAGCTCACCTTTCTGACCAAGGAGGCACACTATATACAGCATTACAGCACAATAAAACAACAACAAAAGACAAAACCAATAAAATTGGCTAGTTGAACCTATGCTATATATAAATTACTGCTTAGTACAGTATATCAGCCACAGCATTGCATTTGAGCTCCATGTGCTTCAAAACAGAGCCACCTACAGGAACATAATATGTTAACAAGCTTTTTTAAATGTTAAAAAAAATAAAATTGTTTGTTGCACGCCACTCCAATCTGAGGTTCCAGTGGTTCCAGGCAAGGGCCTGGTTTCCTTGTTAACAAAGCAGGTTCTTTTTTGGTATTATTATTATTATTATTTCTTCATTTTATAATGTATGTCAAACAGAGAGAACAATTATAACTGACACAAATTAAAAGATGAAAAACACAACTATAAAGGCACATAGTATGGATAGTTGCATGAGCTGAAATAACAAAGTCCAAGTAAAGACTATCAATGTTATCAGATATTCTGTTCTGGATTAGGTTCTTTTTTATTTTTATTTCTCCTCCCTGTGTTTATAGTTCACATTTTTGTTCTAATTTCCAGTGCTGATGGCTCCTTCCCCCCTCCCCCGTTATGCAGTCATTAGAGCTAGAATATTTTTGTACAAAAGCTGAGATTCACACAGCTTCATCAAAAAGTGTGCTGCCAGAAGTCTCTCAAGTCACAAGAGCTGGTGGCTGTGAAATAACTGAACTGCTAATAATCTTACAATATAAATCTGGACCTGAAATGTTGGTGTTTGTGTGGAAGAGAGAATGAAGTAATAATAATAATAATAATAATAATAATAATAATAATACAGTGGTACCTCTGGTTAAGAACTTAATTCGTTCCAGAGGTCTGTTCTTAACCTGAAACTGTTCTTAACCTGAAGCACCACTTTAGCTAATGGGACCTCTCGCTGCCACTGTACCACCAGAACACGATTTCTGTTCTCATCCTGAAGCAAAGTTCTTAACCCGAGGTACTATTTCTGGGTTAGCGGAGTCTGTAACCTGAAGCGTCTGTAACCCGGGGTACCACTGTAATAATAATAATAATAATAATAATAATAATAATAATAATTAATAATAATAATAATAATAATAATAAAGATAGATAGATAGATAGATAGATAATGTTGATGGTGATGATACAATTGAAATGTTTCCAGCGAATTGGAAACTTGGGGGTGGCTGAAACCCAGGTCTGCCGCTATTTGTGGTGGCCTCAATAGGTGGATGCTCAAGAGAAGCTGGAATATCGAGAGTCTAGAGACTCGGGGCTCCCCAGAAGCTGGTATTCAATGTCACACTCTTGTATGCTAAGAGGCTGCTGAATTTTCACTACCTGCTGTGGGCTCCTGAGAGCTGGCCCTGCTAAACAACCCAGAAGAGCCCACCTTGAGCTCCAGAGTTATTACAATAGGGTTGCTGAGAACCCAGCAGCTCTCTCTAGTGGCCATGGATGCTTGAAGCAAGCAGTCGCGCCCTCCCAATCCCAGCCTCTGCTTTTTGTAACAAGCATGGATATAATAGCTTGCTGCTCCATTCTGTGCTGGCAGCAGACCCCTTTGTATAGACAATGTTTCTACCCTTCGTCTCCCTATCCCTGGGGAGCAAGAACTCAGAGTTCTTCTGCCTTGACCTCGCAATCTGTTTTTGCAGAGCTAGAGCACCACTTGTGAATTTGTAGGATGCATAGGAGCCTACTGCTAGGGACCGTGGGGGCTTCAGCCCTCACAATAAATTATTTGATGAGGTCGGGCCACCACAAAGTTGATGGGCATTCCCATTCAAAAGGTGTGTGCACACTGCGTCATATGATCAATTATGCAGGGCAGGGCTCACCTGGGCCCCCACAATATTTTATTCAAGTTGGCACCCCTAGTAGAACAGAAGGGCATCTGCACATGTGCAGCAGGGTATATTGTCACCATCAAGTAATGACAGCTATTAGAATAATAGAATCTCAGCTAATGCATACAGTGGACGCTCGGGTTACGGACGTAATCTGTGACGGAGGCATGTCTGCAACCCACAGCGTTTGTATCCCACAGCACCGCATCTGCGCGAGTTGCAATTCGGCGCTTCTGCGCATGTGCAAGCGCCGAAACACGGAAGTAACCCGTTCCGGTACTTCCAGGTTCCGTGCAGAGCGCAACCTGAAAAAACGTAACCCGCAGCATCTGTAACATGAGGTATGACTGTACATGACAGATGGCCATCCAACCTCTGCTTAAAAACCTCCAAGGAAGGAGAGCCATAGGGATAGATGGGTCTTGCCAAAAGGCACGTACAGTTACTAGGCCGAGGGCAGAAGATTGTCTACCTGTGCCCAGTCCAAATCGTATGCCTATAAAGCAACCCTGCCCTTACTATATGCTGTGGAATACAACTCCTGTCAGCCCTGACCACTGACCACACTAGCTAGGGATAATGGGACTTGTAGTCCAAAATATGGAAACCACCAGGTCTGAGAAGGCTGCTTTAAATTGTTTGTTTGTTTAGATCATCAGCTGGTATGTGGATGAAAGCAATTATATTTAATGGTGGTAATCTGCCCTGTTGCCATGACAATAGATCCCTTCTATGCTTCTATTCTTATTCTAAAATATTGAGCACATTGTTACTTACATCTCTGTCTCATGTTATTGAGAATGCAGGAGACAAAGCAGAGAAGATGAAAAATACATTGCAATGACTTTTGTAACATTCTCTGTTTAATAAAGATCAGGTAAGAACTATGTACAACAGGTCTCCTCTCCTTTTGCCATTTCCAGCCCTTCTGCCTCCTGCTTGGGCCTGACCTAGATATGCAAAGCCAGTTTTCTAGACAAAGAGGTGCCGGAACTCACCACAAATGTCTCCCTTGTTCTCTTATGATGGCAATGGCGCCCACCAGAGAGGTGCCGGAACTGAGTTCTGGTGAGTTGTGGTTGAAAACAAGCCCTGTAATGCAATCTTATATAGTCACATGTGTCCTTTCAGCTTCTGTTGGTAAAAGTAGGGTGAAAAGATTTAGGATGACAGTGCAGGTAAACCACCAAACTCAATTACCTGCGCTTAAGTTAAATCCGCTGAATTTCTCACCCTTGTTATCAACAATACAAGAAACAACTCATCAAATGAGATAACCGGTCTCTGAGCACAGGGCAGGGCAGCTAAACATACTTTTGTTGTGATTTTTCACTACAGATATTAGAGCTTCAAGATGAAGCAGGGCAGCAGGGACAAGAGATCTGTGACACCCCAGATGTTGGACTACATACTCTTTTTCATTTTTACATTACACTTCCCAGGGCTAAGCCATGAAATTGAAAACAGACTCTAGGCATGGCACAGTTAAGTCCAACTATTCCCATGGGTCATGAGACTATTTATTCTTATTCCCTGACAACACACAAGTTTGTTTGGGTAGTTTTCAAAACCCCAGTGGCAATTAAATTAAATGTAGTTAAATTAGTCATGGAGAATAAAGACAACCAACAATCAGTTTTATCAGTAACTGAAAAAAGTTGCACAAGAGGGGTAGAATGTATTTATTAAAAAATAATTGTCACTCACTTTCCCTTCCAAACTAGAGGGGCTTACAAAATGCACAAAAACTTACCAAAAGTCACATTAATATATCCAGATAATATGAATGGCATTCAAAACATATTTGTTGTCATTTCAGGGGAAGATTCTTCACAATTCTTGCTGAATAACTAGGGCCGAAAGCAATTTTTTTAGTGCTGGCTATTTTCATGGGGGATTTGTGAGGCAAAGGATCTTAGGAAGGTCATTCTAAAACCTGATCGTCAAGTGCAAATTCTGAGTTGTTTAGCCAATGCACTTCTTAAAATTTCCTCCCTATATACTGCACCTTCTCTGCAGCTTCCCTAACAGAGATTAGAGCAGCTTCCCAATGAAATAACTGTAGGAAGACCAAAAGTGGCAGCCCTCTAGGCAACAGACAGAGAGCTGTGATGTCAAAGCTGTGGTAACCTTAGTAAGTGTGACATTTACTGGGCAGAATGTGAATTCCTATTCTGTTGCAACACAAAGGCAGAGAGGCACATCTTTTTTCTTTTGCCCATACGTTTGGAGCCAAAGGCAAAAAACAAAGAGAATACATTCTCAGCTATGATCAAGCAGAATTTGAAATCCTACAGCTGGGCAGTGCCCCGTCTTCTGATTTCTATCTGTTTGGGTAAGTAACTGGACTAATGAACTACCTTCATTTTTAGGAGATTGGAGCAGGGAGAGGGGACCTGTGGTTTCTTCTTATACTGTAGTTGCTTGTAGCAAACTAAGGGTGCAATCCTATGCACACTTACTTGTCTGGGATGTGAGTAAAGCTCCACTCAACACAATGGAACGTACCTTTGAGTAAACATCCATAGAGTCAGTCTGAGTAGGTGGGTTGTGATCTGGTCTATTGGTCTATAGGCTACTTTGTAAAAGGTGGTTGAAGTGTACGTATCTGTAATTATGATAGACAGCCTTTAGTCTTTCACATTCTGTTAAGTCTATGGTTCTATAATTTATGGAGCTTGGTTTTATAAGGTGATTTTTAAACAAAAAGGGGGGGGCACACTTTTCCATTAAAAAAAAAATCCTCAAGGCAGAGAAGTTGCTTCTGTGCTGATTTTTTTACATCTGAAGTCAACCCCCCATTTCTGCTTCTCAACAAGCAACTATAATTATGTTGCCTTTTTACTTAAAGACAGAATGTGGGAGTTCTGGAGAAGAGGTTTAGCTGGGCAAATTTGTCCTCAGGTTTTGTATCATTAGGACTTTATGTCTCTTCTTGTTGTGATGTGCTGACTGCAAACCCTAATGAGAGAGCTGCTATAAATACACTTTTTCTATGTCCTCCCTCACCCTGCAATTTGAAGAGATCTTGCAAGGTTATGCATAAACATTTGTCACAAAATCAGTTAAGGAGGACACAGTATTGTAATGTGTTTATTGCCTGGATATACAACCCTAGGCTGACCACATCCAAAGAGAATAAGGCTCCTACATGTGTAGTGGAGTGAATATTGATACTGTTATAGGTTGAGGGTGCCAAGTGCCTGGGTTTAGTAAATGCTGGAAAGTAGGATAAAGTAAACAGTGGCGTGAAAAAAATGGAGGCTTGAGGACACAATGGCGTTGAAGGAAACAGAAACCAAGGAGAATGTACAACCAGGCCAAAGCTTTGTGTGTGACCTCAGGAGGCAATAAAAGCTGTGCACTTATAGGCATGGATAAGTGGGCAGGCAAGAGAGGGAGAAATAGGACTGATAGGGTTGTTGCAACTAGAAGCTAGAGGGACAATTACAGCCAGCTGTGATTTCTACTGTCACTGAAGTCATCCCTAAGGGTAAGTGCCAAGATGAAGTGGTGATGCTGATGGTGGTGGGCTGGGTTTCACATATTGATTTCAAAGAACTCTCCAAATTCTGTGTCCGAAGGTCCCATCTAGAAAACAAAAAGATGTCTGTATGCCAGCAACCCTGCCTTCCAACATTTCACAGATGCACACAGGGACACTCCTGTGTGCTTGTATTACGGGAGGACAATATAAATAAATACAAGTGAACTAGTAACCTTTTGCAATGTTAAGAGCAAGTCCTCCGTGGTGACCTTCACAGTGAAGCCCGTGGAATGAGCTGGTAATTGAACCAAAGATGGGAATCTTTGGCTTCCAGCAAAGCTTGGAACACACACGCTTCAGGTTTGATATTTGAAGGTGGCAGATAAACCAAGCTTGTTGTACTATTAAGAGCCAGTGTGGTGTAGTGGTTAGAGTATCGGACAAAGACCTGGGAAATCAGGATTTGAATCCCCACCAAGCCATGAGCTTGTCCACACCTCAATTTGCCCTGCCGCTTCCCACAAAGGAAACCCAATCTTTAGTGCTAAATCGAAACAGAAAGATAATTCTGTAAGTAAAAAAAAATCTTATTATATAAATTTGATCTATGGAACTGGTGCAGTTACCAGTGCTACATAATACTTATTCCACATTTGGGGTGGGTGAGAAATCTGTCTTTTAATGTAGCAGCACCCAAACTTTGGAACTCCCTGCCTATTGACATCAAGCAAGTACCTTCCCTGTACTCTGTTCTGCACCTGCTAAATACATTTTTGTTTAGGGAAGTCTATCCAGATATGTAGCTTGTTGACAAGCGTTTTAATCTAGGTTTTCACTTATTGTTTATTTTAATTTTTAAAAATGTCTTAAGTAGTTGTTTTTAACTGGGTTTTTTAATTACTGGAAATCTCATTGTATTATTTTTCTAAACTGCTTTGTTGTTTTTAACAATCAATCAGTATATACATTTTATGAAATAAATTACAAAATAAAAGCTCAGGATCTATAGAAGGGCTTGGCAACTGCAGATATATACAGTAAGCAGTTTTGATGTTGCTGCACTGTCTGCATATCTGGTACCAGGACAATAAAACAACAATAACAAGAAAAACACTGACTTTTGCCAATTTATAATATCTCAGCCTCAGTTCACCATCTGCAAAATGATAATTGTGATGTAACACGTAAAATTGTTGTGAAAATAAAGTAGGGAATGAAACGCTGTTATATACCTAAATTATAAGGATAGTTCAAATGATCATTCTAAGGGCATTAAAAAAAAGTGAACCAGTTTAATTATGCTTATGCATAGGTCTTTCTTTTAACTGTGGGGTGTCGAAGCTAGGCACATGACAGTGATTCACAGGCTCAAGTTGCCATAGCAAAAACCCTTGTTGTATTTACAGAGTCTTTATTCTTCCTTTCCATATTGTTTGGTCCAGCTTCTCTCGAAGTGCACCTGTTATTCTCTCTCCACTTGGCTTCACAGGCTACTAAAGATGGCTGGATGTCAATGATCTCTTTCAGGGCAAAGGATTTTGTAAACAGTTGAGCCCCTCAGCAAAGGTCATGAAATTAAAATGGATTTGCTAGATATCTGTGATCTTTTAAAAGCTTTAGTCAAATGCAGTTAACGTATATGTTTCCATATATGAAGGAGTTATGATGGATAAACACTTATTTCATGGACAACTTGGTTTGGTTCTGCTTATTTATCCTTTTTAATATACATGCATGTTGAGAGGGAAAAAAATCAGAGTTAAGGGGGGGACGGGGTGCTCAAACAACCCCGCCTCCAACATTCAAATAATGAATGTAGGGATTGTGGGTCCATGTAGGCTAGCTGCCAATGTGCCCAGGTCTCCACGCATTTGGTGTGTGTTAGAAGGGCCCCATAGCATGCAAGTAAGTACACATGTATAGGTCCTATACATGAAAACAGTTAGTTCAGTTGGTTAAAACGTGGTGTGGATAAAGCCAAGGTCATGGGTTTCGCCACCTGCACATTCCTGCAGACCTGTTTACCTTCGGGGTCCCTTCCAACTCTACAATTCCTGGGCCAATCAAAGTCCATATTGGAGTGAAATGAGGGACTTTTAAACCTCCAGAGTAGATTGGGGGGGGCACCCATGGGAGAGGGAGGGGGAGATGGGAAATCCTTTTGCACTAATGCTAATCCCTGCACTAGTACAAAAATGTATACCACCCGTATCCAGAATAATGGTTGAAACAACTGAAAATGCATCTCTTTCCAGCAGACTCACAAAGTAAATCAGCACATACTCCCCCTTTTATTTATTACCTATTCCCCCTCCCTTTCTAATAATCTGCTATGAAGCCAGAGCTTCCAGTCCTTTAAACCCCACACAACCCAGTTCGCCCACCCACAGAACCCCACACATCCCCTAAATACCCGGTAATCGCTACCTTCTGCAAATCTCACCAAGAACATTCATCTTTCTCTCTTCTTTTGCAGCTGTTTATGCTGGTGTTGGAAATGCAGCCAAGGAGAACAGAGCTATCTCAACCCATTCACCTGCCGCTTCCCCCACGACAGTGTTTCACACATACGGAATGAGTCTTGTGTCTCCATCTGTGTCTCAGAGCCCAAGCAGAGAGAAAGCTAAAGAGGGTGAAACGGTGACCCTTGGATGCCGGTTCCGAAGTTCCCATGGCTCATCTTTGAATAACCTAACAGTGAAATGGTACAAGGAGGATGAAAAAGGGTCGAGGGACCTAATGGAAAACAACATCACTGTATTGGCAAACTATACCAGAGCATTCCTGATAGGGGATTTATCTGAAGGCAATGCATCTTTGACTATCTTAAATGTGACAACCAGCGATCATGGCACTTATTTCTGCCAGGTGATCCTTTCCAATGGAGATGTGGTGACAGGAGGTGGCACAAAGCTCAGGATCCACAGGGCGCTGGGTAATGTTTTGTTTTGTTTCTTTCTTTTCTAAATTAGCCCCAGTCTGCACTATACGCTATCCTACCACTGTAAACAATCATAACTGCCCTTTAGTCCCACCAGACTCCTGGGGAGTGTTAAGGGAGCTGAGAATTGTTAGGAGACCCCTGTTCCCCTACAGAGCTACTTTTTATCAGGGAGCTTCACAGGGAGCTCTGAGAATCGTAGCTTTCTAAGGGGAATAGGGGGGCCCCTTAATAACTGTTTGTATTCTTAACAAACTACAGTTCTCAGGATTCTTTGGGGGAAGCCATGGCTGTTTAAAGTGGTATTATACTGCCTTAAAGATATAGTGCAGATGGCGCCTCAATAACAGCAGTAAACAAAATAGACTGAGTGGCGGCCGACTGAGGGCTGACTGAGTTTAAAGGGGGCAGTGCACCCTTCACCCTAATGGACTAACCTCCACTGTCATGAACTAATAAAGCATCATGCGTTATGCTGCTCATCAAAATAAATTGACAAATGCATGGCCAAGCCTAAGGGCATGTCTATACTATAGTTTTATATTGCATGGCTTCCTAGAAAGAATCCTGGGAGCTTTGCGGCTCGATGAGGGTGCTCAGTCCTGCCGAAACACCTAGGGAGATGATATGATGATGAAACTAGTTTAAGTATAATATGCATATAAGGCCACATCCACACCATATAGTAAAAGCACTATTATGGCACTTTAAACAGTTATGACTTCTCCCAAAGAATTCCGATAAATGTCATTTGTTAAGGGTGCTGAGAGTTCCCCTCACAGAACTACAGCTCCCAGAGTTCCCTGGGAAGAGGGATTGATTGTTAACATGTTGTGACAATTCTAGCTCTGTGAAGGGAATAGGGGTCTCCTAACACTCTTGGCACTCTGAACAAACCACAGTTCCCAGGATTCATTGCAGGGAAGCCATGATTGTTAAAGTGGCAAAATAGTGTTTTATACATGTAGATGCATTGATATGCACATTGTTGTGTGATTAATGTATGACCAGTGACATGCTTCTGACGTCTCTAATCATTTGAGTATCAACTTACATGTTTTGTTTATGTACTGTTAATATGCCAAAACAGTTTACAACTATAAAAACCAATCCCTAATTAATATACACAATAACATTAAAACACCTCTAATTAAAATATGCAATACAACAATTTTTTTAAATTAAAACCATTAAATCCCAAGTTCAATTCAGAAGAATGTTTACCTGAACAGATGTGACTTCAGGAGCCAGAGAAAACCAGCAATGGTGCAGCTTCTTGTTATTTCAGCAGAGGGGGCATTTCACACTACTGGTTCCACATTACCACAAGCCAATGGACAGGTTCAGTTTTGCCACAGGCCACAGTCCCCAAGTGAAGTATACATACATGTGTGAACTAGCTCTGGCACACACATTCTTCAGAAATTCAGGCACTGCTTTCACAGCAGAAATCATGTTAGGGAAATAACAGCAAAGGAACTTTTGTTATTTTTTCCTAGAATTTCTCTTCCAACCTTTCTGAAAATACCGTGTTTCCCCAAAAATAAGACTCTTGTATTTTTTTTCCTCAAGAAAACACACTATGGCTTATTTTCGGGGTATGTCTTATTTTAACCATTCCGCGTTGGTACGCTGCATAGCCACGCCTATCCAGGCCATCTTAAGGGAGGCACCGCGTCTTATTTTCAGGGTATGGCTTATATTGCACAAATGCATAGAAATCCTGCTACGGCTTATTTTATGGGTATGTCTTATTTTCGGGGAAACACGGTATGATCAAGGTGGCATTGTAATATAGTCACAGCCTGATTAATTGAATCCATCTCACTTCATTTGACAGGTGGTAATGAGAATATGCAATCGTTATGAAGTGGCTGCTTTTCAGAAGTGGAACTCTTTGCAACGACATTCCTTACTTCAAATGAATGGCAGCAATTAAAAAGTACCTCCTGATCAATTCCCCCCACCCCCACCCCCCAGTGTTGTGATTATATCAACCTGTTGATCAACACCCAAGCTAGACCTAATAGTGGTTTTATACTACTTTCACCACCAATGAATCCTGGGAATAGTAGCTTGGTGAATGTACTGAGACTCTTTGGTCACATATTCTGAGCGTCCCGTCCCCCCACAGGGGGGCTCCATTGGGAAAGGGGATGTCTACTAAATCAGGTGCTCTGCACAAATCCTATACATTTTATATCCCTCTGTGTTCAGAGAGGAGTTGCTCTAGCAGAATATTTCAGCATCTACCTTTAACGTAGAGATGCCATAAGCTTTTGGCGTGACTCGATAATACTTTCTGCCTCAAGCTGATAAGCCTTACTTTTTAGGCTCTTCACCTTTTCTCCATTTGTATGTTCAACTACTACTACCACCCCTTTCTGGTACTTCCTTATCGTTTGGCATGCAATTTCTATCTAGAACCATCACCCTTTCTGTAATCATCTACCTCCCTCTCCTCCAAGTGCTTCCTTAATTTGTCTGGTCTAACACCAGTTTAAATATGACAACAAAATCTATACAAAGTTTAAGCAGGA
Source organism: Lacerta agilis (assembly GCF_009819535.1). NCBI lineage: Eukaryota > Metazoa > Chordata > Lepidosauria > Squamata > Lacertidae > Lacerta > Lacerta agilis. Next base: position 30,570,183 of record NC_046315.1, read on the forward strand.
GCCTTGAGACTGTCCATAAACAGTTCGCACATAGACAGCGGATGAGCAAGCACACAGGTCATGTGGTCATAATTATGTCAGTGGAAAGTAGATCACTGACCCCACAATGAGGGTAATTAGTAAAAGGATCAGCTGGGTTCCTAAATACAAAATCTGGGGCTTAACACACTTTGCAGCAGGAGAGAGCCCCCAGCAGCAGAGTTTAAACTCACAAAAGTCAAGCAGCAGTATAGCATGGGATATGGGCTATTCAACTCTTTTCGTATCTCATTTAGTTGTATACAGCGCTCCTCATTTCTACCCCTCTTGCAATGAACAGGCCACATTGTTAAATAAGTTTCAAAATACTTTACTTACAAAACTCCAACAATGGTCAGAGTCATGTGTTATTCCATGCAGCAGCAAGAAGAACACAAGTAGAAATATCTTGTGTTACAAAATACAGAAAAGCTACTGAGCACATGGTGTGAGCTGCTCTTGTGGTGAGTTCACATGGCATAAGAGAGAGTGAGGAAAAGGAACCAGAGGAAAATGGGCATGACCTAGCTGAGTCCAGGAGCACAGCTCTACAATGGCACTTGTGCGTAGTTATGTTTGACTGCAATTTCCCACAGTAATCTCCCAGCCCCTACCAGTGAGCTGCATTGTATTTCTATTCAAATTATTTATTTATTGAATTTATAGCCCAGGGTGGCAAACAGATAAACAATTTTTTTAAAGCAAAACAGGAACATTCTAAAACAGATTAAACAGATTAAAACATTCTAAAAACATTTAAATGCAGTTACAGTTATAGCACATGTTTATAAATTTGCATATATACATAAACACTAACACATGACCATCTAATGCAGGTCTGCCTTCTTTTGTCCTTTGTGGTGATGTGTTTCCTCTTTTGGCAGGGGTGTGTGTGATACTTAAATGGCAATTCCAACCGACTCACCTCCACTCCCAGTACAAACCTTGGTAGTACTTGTGTCACCTTGCTAGGAAAACATGGGAAGGCACAGACCATAAGGCCAAAGCCATGCTGGAGATCTTCTGTATGCCAGAGTTTTCTGCCAGAGAAATGTAACAGGCCTAATATTTATAGATTCTTAACAGGAATAATAATAAAAAACAACTTTTATTTGTATCCCACCCTCCCCAGCCTAGACTGGGTTCAGGGCAGCTAACATCAAATATAAACATTGGTATAAAATCAAACAATAATTAAATTACCTCTTAAAAACAAGTCAGGATAAAATTAAAATCTGAATTAGATGGCTTTCTGCAGGATTTGGGTTGGGAACAGTAAATGCTCATCAGTCCTATGCTTGTTTTGGTAGTTTAATGTAGATTATAAAGTCCCTGGAATGGGGACAGCTTACATTCTACATTACTTGTATAGAAACAGGGCTTAGTGTTAGCACAATATAAATGTTAAACAGTGGTGGAGTTAGCTACTCATAACCTACCAACCCACCTCACTCACACTCTCTTCAAACTGTGTTCCAATTCACACAATTGGTTCTTGGTGTGTGTGTGTGTGTGTGTGTGTGTGTGTGTGTGTATTTGTTAGGCTTTCTCACTCTATTTTAAAAAGGCCCCTAGGCTAAGCGTGTCCTCAGTTTTCCTAGGGAGGTATTTTTGTCATTTTGAACGTAAAATAGTCTAGTCTGTAATGCAGAATGTTACATCCCAAGAGTGTCTCTCGCTGCTCCTCTCACAGCTTTAGCAAACATAGATCCAAAGCAGCCCCCTCAGTCTCTTTGAGTGCATTGAGTTTTCCTTGCAATTCTCTATATTCAACACAATTGATTTCTGATGCCTCTGTGCATTTCCCCTCAGGATTGTTTGGCATAGAAGAATCCATTGGAACAATCATTGGCGTGGTGGCAGCTGGCGTTGGAGGTGTGTTAGTTCTAATAGTAGTTTTAACTCCTCAGCTGAGGAAGTGCCTTCCATGTGCTAAAGCAACGTCGAACCAAGGTATGGTGATAGCAAAATGCTCTGTTGTTTGCCAAAATTATAGATGCAATGCATATCAGTTGCCAAATGCTTTCAGAAAAACAAGCTTTATACTGAAGAAGAACTAAAGAGATCTCTAGAGAGATCGCCAGTGCTGATATATCCAATGATACAAGCAAATCTCTGCACTTCATTTTCTGAAAGGCTGGCCAGCTGTAAAAAAACAACGGGGGGGGGGGCAGCTTTAAGCATGGTGTAGAAGAGGAAATTTCAGCAGATGGAGCTAGTCTCTCAACAGAGAGTCTCTGCAGCACAATTTCTCCCATTGCTATACCTTCAAGATCATAGATAGCTTCAAGGTTGCTATACAAGGACCTTCCAGATTTTGCTGGACTTCAACCATTGGGAGCCCAGCAACTTGGGGGCACCATATTGGCTACCTCTGGGTGGAATAACTGCTTATAGGTGATAGCTGGAGGGGGAGCCTGATGGAATTGGTCTCTCAGCAGAGCCAGTAGTGGAGGCCTCCAGTCCTGTCCCTGCATTTACTATAGCCTCATGGAATTGCTATTGGCAGGTAAAGGTAGCAGTGAGGCTGGGCTTTGAGAAGAGCTGATGGAGGAAACCTGCAGTCGCATCTCTCTGCTGTTGTCTATGTATAGACATACAGTACTATGGTTTCTTATTAAATAAACAGTTCACCACAATTGCTATCTGTATATATCTGTATGCTCAGCGATCTTCAAAGCTTTTGTTGTTGTTTTGCCAAATTGTCTCTCTCTGTGTGTGTATACATGTGTGTGTGTGTGTGTGTGTGTGTGTGTGTGTGTGTGTGTACACATACATACACCACAAAAGCAAAAAAAAAAAGCCCACTTAAAGAGGAAATAGTCTGAATGTTCTGTAAACAGGCACAGCAAGGTTCTTGAAGCAGATTGAACAAATATACAAGGAAGAAGTTGAATTACACTGAAAAGATTAAGACAGCAGTCCTAAAAATACTTACTTGGAAGGTAGCTACAGTGAAACCAATAGGTGTTTGTAATCTGAGTGAAAGCTTTCGAGATTATAGTCCTTGAGATGATGTTAGAGCTGGTAGCAGCACAAAGCCTGCTACAATGGCTCTGACTTCAATGATTTATTGCATGATTCTCTGTCTAAGAAACCAAGTGTAGCATAGAACTGTCAGATTAAAAAGCTTGCCACCTGTTTAAATTCATCTGGATATTATTGAGTTGCTGCAACTGTCTCCATTCTAATTCTTTTAGGACCAATAAAACAACTATAAAAGGTCCCTTCAAGGTGCAGAGATGAACAAGGTCAATGTAAACACAAGAAATGAACTTAACATTGAAAATGAAATAAACACATTAAGATGATTAACATGAAATTTGTGCTGCTCTTGTATGTTATATTTGTGGCAAGGGTTTGGCCAACCTACAGTGGAGCCAAATAATCAGAAGTGCTTGCACAGCTCAAGCACATTACTACATTAACTTTGTGATCATACAGGGCTGCGTACACATTATACCTTTAAAGTACATTTGAAACACAGCTTCCTTGGCAGTGCCCAGAATTCTTTGATAGGAAAAATGTGCTTTGAACATGCTTCAAATGTATATTGTGAAAAATTGGTTGTAAAATACTTAGTTGTATTATATTGTGTCATATCCTCTACTTCATTGGTTATTTACTTAATCTTTTTTTCTTCCTCCACAGCATAACTTGGACAGCATGGTTAAAGTAATTGCCAGATGTGCCACCAACTATATAGTTTTTTGAATGTAAGCAAAATTGTCAGTTGTTTGAGTGTTTTCTATAGTGTACCTAAAAATGGTGTAATAAAAATGCTTTACCATCCTTTTAGAATATATGCCTCAAATTGTGACTACAGCTTAGTCATAAAATAAGCATCCTTTTCCTAAAAAACCTTCTACAATAGCATCCTCTCTACTAAATAAAAGAAGAAAACTATATTAAAGCACAGAAAGGGAGTGGTTGCACTGAACATTATATCTTCTCCAGACACAATAAGCCAGTGTGTGGCCAAGATGGCTGAACCTCCTGTTCTCTTTCAGTAAAAAGCTCTCTGCTGTGTTCAGGAATCTTATGATGCCTTTCTGTCCTTAGAGCAGGGGTCAGCAAACTTTTTTCAGCAGGGGACCAGTCCACTGTTCCTCAGACCTTGTGGGGGGGCGGACTATATTTTTTGGGGGGAAATGAACGAATTCCTATGCCCCACAAATAATCCAGGGATGCATTTTAAATAAAAGGACACATTCTACTCATGTAAAAACACACTGATTCCCGGACTGTCTGCGGGCTGGATTTAGAAGGCAATTGGGCTGGATCCAGCCCACAGACCTTAGTTTGCCTACCCATGCCTTAGAGTATCTCTCTTACACTTCCTGTTCCATAGGACTGTCACTGTATAGGAACACAGCATCACCAACCACAAAGAACCTGTGGAGGTCCAGGATGGTTTGGACACATGCACTGTACTTATGTGGACTTACTGTATGTACCACTTCTTTAAAAGATTGTAGCGTGGCATTTCAAAAACACTTTTGTAGGGTATGTTTTCCATGACAAGATATAACAAGAAGCCTATGAATCTGTGCAACCAACAGGTATAGAGGTCATTGTTTAATCTGTCATTTCCAGAAATCTGAAGATACATACACAATTCAGAAGCTGCTAGTTTAGTTGAATGATATACAAAATACAGAGAGCTTAAAGTGGAAAGAAACTGAAGATTTCCATTTAAAAGTAGTCTTAATGCCTACATTTCCCATAACTGCATACAGGGTAAATTTGACCACACAGAAAATTTGGCCAGAAGGCATAGCGTCGGTTAAAGGGGGCAGATCTCCAACACTTGGCTGCTTCTCTGTCACATTGGCATATGATTTTTTGACATCTGTCTAACATTGTATCTGAAAAAGAGAAAAAAACAGGTGAATAGTTAAAACGGAATAAGACCACCAAACTGGAATAACTAGCCACAATTTGTTAATGTCTATTGGCATTTGTTATTCATTGCAGCTGCTTTGGGAATCATGATAGACCAAGAAGAAAATATAACTATAAATCAAAATAAGTAAGTCATTCTTAAAGTTTAGGCTCAGATTTCTAAAAGCAGTTACAATAACAGGTAGCAGATAGGGACAGTTTTCACAATGGACAATTTGTTTGTTTGTTTGTTTTAAAATTTGTATACTGCCCTTCATCCAAAGATCCCAGGGCAGTTCACAACAGAAAAATACAAAAGGAGAACACAAAATAGATAATAAATCAAAAACAAACCAAACAAACAAACACCCCCCCACAAACACATTTAAAAAGCCATAGAATGTTAATCAACCAAAGGCCTGGTTATAGAGAAACGTTTTTGCTTGGTGCCTAAAGATATGAAATGATGGCGCTTGGTGAGCCTCCCTGGGGAGAGCATTCCACAAACAGGAGCCACCACAGAAAAGGCCCGTTCTTATGTTGCCACCCTCCAGACCTCTTGTAGAGGAGGCATATGAAGAAGGTCCTCAGATGATGGTTGAAGGATCTGGGTTGTTCATATGAGAAGAGGCATTTGGGGCTTTTTGGTCTAGAAAAGGGTGAGTAAGTGACATGAAAGTGGTGTATAAAATTATGCATGGGGTGGAATCTGTGTATAGAGATAGGGTGTGGATAGAGATAAGTTTTTCTTCCTCTCACTTGCACTCAATTAACCCGAATGCTGAAAGATCCAGGATAGAAAAAGGAAGTACTTCTTCACACTGTGTGTAGTTAAACTATGGCATTGAAATCAGTGGATTTAAGTCTACTCTGAGTAGACCCTAACACTAGATCATGCATTGCTTATAAAGATAAAATGGATAAATCCAATGAAATTAAAATTGTTACCTTACCACATACCACAGTATTGTCATTACAGGTCCATTTATATCGACGTATTATGGGGTTACAGCCTTGTTCCTCCGCGAAGCCATAACAGCAGTCATGTTCATGACAGCACCTTTAAGCAACAGAGATTGAATTGTACCCATTATATTTTGTGAGCATTTCTTCGAGGCCCATCCAAGATTTAAAAGGAGGCATGTGCCAATACAGAAGTAAATTCTTCAGCTATACAGGCACTCTCCCAGTATTGTTTCAAGTACTTCTAGTGTTTCAGGGAAAGCCCATTAAGTTTTTACATTAAGTACTTATCCCCCTGGAATCATTCATTTGGTAAACAAACAACAAGCATGCAAATATTACACCTACCACTTCACTCAGTGAAGCAAGGGTTAAAAAGAAATCAAATTTATCTCTATTGAAAGTCCAGTGGTTCCAGATCAAGTTAAAAGAGGGCACACGACATTCCTTTTCTCTCATTGCATTCTCTCAACTTAGCAACATGGTAATGTCATCTGGCATAATAAAGGGCAGGTTTTGTTATGTGCTGCTCGTGTTACCTATTATTCTCACTACTCACTCACCACCAGTATGTGAATTTGGTACTGGTTTGTGCTACCACAATTAGGGATGGGCGAATCTGTCAAATTTGGTTTCTCATTTTCAAATCTCAAGCTCTGTTCTGCACATTTCCCCCAATTTCTGAAGTCCTCAATGAAATTCATCATTTTAGTGCATTTTTTTCCTCTTAATGTACTTGTTTCTATGTAAGTTTGCATAATATACAAAGTTATGCAAAGTAATTTCCCCTAAAATAATGCATTTTTATATGTTATTTTTTCATTAATATATGCATTTTATGGATGCTTCACCCCGGTACATGATTTTTTTTCACACACTACTTGGCTGGAGAAAGGCACTGCAAATTTCAGAGCAGTGTGAATTTTGAAGGATAGCTGTGTTTTGGTTCTTGTATTGTATTGTAATACGTGAATTTGGTAGGTTCACCTATAAATGTGAACGGGATAAAATTTCTGCCCCATCTCTAATCACAATATAGTTTCCTACAGTTTCTCCTCCACAAGTTAAACCTGCCATCATTTCAAGGGTATTAAATAAGATTGAATGAAATCAATTGAAATATGACACTTAGAAGTGTCTCTGATGTCCTTACCAGTCTGTTTTGTCCTTAGGCCATCCTCTTCCTCCTGGGCCGCAGTAGCATCCATAACCTAAATAGGCCAAAGGAAATCGTCTTGTGCCACACTTTATGGCTCCAGATAACTCAAGCAGGCCTCTTTTGTGTACAGAATGGTTCTTCCCAAGAACACTATTCCAAACTGCAAAGGCAGAAGTAAAAATTTAGTGCATCTGAGTAAAGAACCATTACTCAAAATCCTGGTTTCCCATCTTTACACTTTCCCAGTTCTGCATTAATGTATGTATTATTGATGATATCTTTAAAATGCACTATTGCTCACAAAGAGTTAAACAATTCTACGCACATCATTTCTGCAACCATGGGTCTGCCTTGCATTCCCATTTATTTCAGTTGAGAATGACATTCCAGGTTAGCTCCCTTCACTTAAATGTACAGGTGCCCCGCCCCACTAATGCGGGGATTACGTTCTGGGCTCCTGCGCACATAAATTAACTTGCATAAAGTGGGGAGCAACCCACTTTAATAGGGAGGGCGTGCAGGGAGGAGAGAAAGAGAAAGAGACTCACAAGCACTGCTGGGGCTGCTGCCTGGAAGTAGCCTGGGGCCACTGCCCAGCCTGCCCCAAGCCTCCCCTCGATTGTGGCCGCCACCCAGTGCAAGGGAAGGCTAATCTATTTATTTACTTTGCAGCAACCTGCATAAATGTAGTCATGCGCAAGTGGAATGCAGGTGCCTATATTAGGGCACACTACATATGCACACACAGAATTCTGGATCAGATAATCTAAACATTATCAGGATCATTTTTTTCTACATAACTTCTTTGACGTTATTTAGAGTTTTTCCTTTAATCTATATGTTTGTATTATATAAACACATTTGGTTCTTGCAAAATGGAAAATATGTTTTATCATAGCTGATTCTAAGGAAATTGCATAGGCTATAAATGTTTATACTCCAAAGGCACTTCGGTTAAAGCATTCTGCTGAATCCAAGACATAAACAGGCTTCAGGAAAAAAAGTGTCTCTGCACTATAAACCTGAGGAAAGTGGCAGTGTACCTCATTGTCTATTTCAGGATGATTTAACAGGGACATTTAACAACTGCCAAGACAAAAACACAAAACCTCAAACTGAAGACTACTGTTTTAATACAGACCGGCTGTTGTTTTTCGATACATTCCTTGGTTATCAAGTATGCATTCTGAAAAAATGTAGCATTCCCTCTCTACTTCACAGTATTCAAGCCCAATTTTAATAAACATAGTTACAGGTAGGTAGCAGTGTTGGTCTGCCAGTCAAAACAAAATAGAAAATAAAAAATTCCTTCCAGTAGCACCTTAGTGACCAACTAAGTTTGTTCTTGGTATGAGCTTTTGTGTGCATGCATCTGAAGATGTGAAGGTATCTGAAGAAGTGTACATGCACATGAAAGCTCATACCAAGAACAAACTTAGTTGATCTCTAAGGTGCTACTGGAAGGAATTTTTTATTTTTAATAAACATGTGAGCAGCAGCTCTGTCTTAAGAAGGAAAAACAAACAAACAGCAGCAGTGTCTGTGCCATAACTGTGAGGTGATTCAGGTTTTAAAGGCACAGGGAGTCCACCCTAAACATATTAGTTGCAAATAAAACATTGCATTTAACAGAAGTATCTTTTCTTTTCTTTTTTTAAAAAAACTTTTTTAAAAAATGAGAAAAGCCTCCCAATCTGTATGTATAGAAGAAAGGAGTATATATGAATTCCTTGCTGAAAATTATTGTACTATAAGAACAGCATGAACATTCAAGGTGATTGACAAAGTATTAAAGTACTAAGTGCACAAATTGCAAACTTCAGTTCTCAGTATTGAAAGAGCTGACAGGAAGGGAAAGAGCATGCAACTTAATGCAATTCTCACTCATTCCTGCTACAAAGTAGTTAAATTCCAAGCTGAGTATCCTTTTGAGGCTATGTCAATCAATAACTCCCAGTACGTTTCCGAGCACAATTCAAAGTGTTGGTGCTGACCTTTAAAGCCCTAAATGGCCTCGGTCCACCAGTAAACCTGAAGGAGCGTCTCCACCCCCATCATTCTACCTGGACACTGAGGTCCAGTGCTGAGGGCCTTCTGGCGGTTCCCTCCCTGTGAAAAGCCAAGTTACAGGGAACCAGGCAGAGGGCCTTCTTGGTAGTGGCACCCGCCCTGTGGAACACCCTCCCACCAGATGTCAAAGAGAAAAACAACTACGGTACCAGACTTTTAGAAGACATCTAAAAGCAGCCCTTTATAGGGAAGCTTTTAATGTTTAATAGATTATTGTATTTTAACATTCTGCTGGAAGCCGCCCAGAGTGGCTGGGCAAACCCAGCCAGATGGGTGGAGTATAAATATTTATTATTATTATTATTATTATTATTATTATTATTATTATTATTATTATTATTATTATTATATTTGTTTACACAATTAAGACCAGCCCTTTACCTGATTAACTATTTCATTAAATTGTTCTTTCTGACTCAGGACCATGTTGCTACGAAAAGTTGAACAAGTTTTTAAATGCCCAGCAGGCCCAGTTTCTTCTAACTCTCCCTGATAGATAGCAAAATAGTTACAAAAATGTGCCTGGCAGTTGGGGTGGGATCATATGATCTCAACTTTCCTGGCATGATGAAGTTTACACTGGCAGGCATTAAGCTGCAGTAATATAGGCGTCCTCAAATAATTAAAAGGCCTTGCAATAACGGTCTCACATGCTTCGGTTCTGCTGTGTGCTGCTTCTGTAGTGGGGCCTTATAAAAAGAGCTTTATTTCCTTCTTCCCATCCACCCTGGACTTTCGATGGATAAAAACTACCTATTCACATTTCGCTGTCTAAAGTACAGAGAAGAGGCAAACAGATAGCTACAGCATGAACAAAGACAATCATTCAGATATGAGAAAGACACCTGGAAATATGCCAAAGCACTTAAGACCAAGCCATTCTATTGACCTAATTCCACTGAAGCATTTTTTCAGTGTCTAATAACAGCCTGAACAGTGTCCTGGTGCAAATGCCACTGTACTGAAAGAAGTCCACCTATTTGAAGGAGTTTTGTAATACTTTGTAAACTTTCTGACTTACGAACTTTCAGACTTGTAAACACACTGGAACATGTTTCGCCTGCACTATTTACATGCTCAAACAATGCACAGTTATCATTAAAATCAGACACCGAAAGCTCAGTTCCAGGACAATGATGACAATATGAAAAAGTTTAGCTTACTCACCTGCCCAAAAGCTGTTTGCTTTGGTCGATAAGAATGGTGTAAAGCCCAGTAATGAAACCTCTGCACTAAGGGGGGCACAAAAGCACAGGTGTTTTTATGAGGTCAGCAGCTACATTGCTCAGCATCTATTTTGTACTTACCTGCTTGAAACAACAGCAGTGTCACCAGCCGGAGTTCCATTTGGAGGTCAACTCAGAATGACCCCCACACTTTCACTCGGACACACATAGCCTGACTGTCTAGAGAGTCTCCCTGTAGTTCTGCTGTCAAACTGAGCCAAGGAGTGGGAGTGTATAAACACTCTAACAAGGCTACTCCTCTACGGTCTACTCTCAGAGCTAAATATATGTGTGTGTGTGTATATATATATAGTTAAAGGTGAGACACTTCCTTCTGCGTTTCAAGTGCCCACTGTCCAGAGACTGATGGAAGGCCCAATTCACTAAGAACCTTTACCTTACTAAGAACACATCTGGCAAACACAGCTCAATGCCTCTGTTTGCACGTTGTTCCTTTCGGGAGGGGTTGTCGGGAGGGAATTATGTCTCTTGGACAGGTTTAGATGCTGCAGCCACTAAGCCGGGAGCTCCTTTCCTAAGCTGTTTGCTTACATCCTCAACTGACCCCTCCAAGTCGTTCCACTGCTGAAGTGTAAAAGCTGTGTTTGCTACAGTCCAACTTTTATAACCGGGTAGCATTTGAGTTTATAGGCACTGGCAGGAATTTTCTAATTAGAAAAACAACTGCAAATGCCAAGCTGAAATAATAAGCTTCTACCTACAATTTCCTGAGATTTTCAACACACTAATTGACGTTATAGAAGTGGTTCAGATAGGCTTGTAAATGTTAACTGTAATCTCTTTGGCTCTTCATCGCCTTAAGGGTGTATCGTAACTTTAAACCAGGGACAGGGAAATGTGACCCTCCTGAGGGCCACAAGTTCCCCATGCCTGCTTTAAATCATTGATTTCATATCAATAAACACTACACTACTACGTCTGAGAATCAGACGTTGTGGATCATCAACAGAGAGTGATCATTGCAAAATTGTTGCATGCCACCCCAATCTCTGAGCCCAGGGTTCAGCTTCTTTGGAATGAGGGACAGCAGTATCTTGATGATACTATGGTTTATTTACACGCATATGCTACCTGAGCCTACAATGGAGGAGCTCACAGTATTAACACCCTAAGAGGGTCTTGCTTCCCCCAGTCACAGCCTTGGATTCCAGCAGAAATCAGGCAAGGCTCTTTGTCTCAGCTGCCCAGCCTGCTTCTTGCCTCTAGCTTCTACCTCACAAACATCAACTCTGGCTTTTGTCTTTCTTATTACCAGACAGTGGAGGGAGGGAGGCACACTCATTTGCTCTCTGGCAAAGAGCCACTTATTTTGTTACATTAAAAGCCCATACTTTGGGGGCCACTATCAAGAACCTGGCCTGGCTATTTCAGCAATTTGAACCCTGATGAATCCAGTACAACCCCAACGCCCCCTAACTCTCTCTCACACACACCTGCCCAGTCCTTGTGATAGTCATCAGAGGCTCTTCTCTAGGTTCTCCCCACTGAGGTTAAGCAGGAGATAATTCTTGTAGGACTTCTGGTGAATGTAGAACCAGGCACAAACTGTTTTCCTGTTTTATTTTTAGGTCTGTTCTTATACTGATTTTATACAAGACTGTTTTTAGTACTGTTTTGTTTTGTTTAGGATTCCTTGCTTTCACATTTCTTCTATGAAGACTGATTTAATTATTTGATAGCAGTGAAAAAGGCAGGTGAAAAAATGGGTCCAAAAAAAACATTTGTGCATTAATTTTATGAACTGTTTCATGTTCTTCTTTTTTAGGTTTTTAATTCTCTTTATGAGTTTCATCTGCCTTTTATTGTATAATATAGTTTTTTACATTTTCAGGGATTTTGCTAGTTGCTCAGGATCCTATTTTTCTCCTCCTTCTTTTAGAAAACATGGAACAAAATTATTATAAATAACATTTCTGGGAACCAGTGCCAGCTCCCCTGTGGTAACCTGCTCATTCCTCATTTCCATTCAGATGAGGGGGGGGGGAGATTATAGACATGGTGACAGCTAGACAGTTGCTCACATTTTCCCATTATTTCTTCCAGGTTTTCCGTCTTGATCTTTTGCTGTCCTTCCTCTTCCCCTCCCCCTTTTGTATCCCCTTTTGGGTTTCTCCCTTCTTACTCTCACTTTCTGAATGGTGTGTTGGTTAAATGAGCCCCGTTGAAGGGTCAGTGCCTAGACCAAAAAACAAAAATCCAGACTGGCCTCGCCTCTCTCAGAATAGCCCTACTGCATAATGAAAATAAAATCTGTCATCACAACCTTGTGCATTTCAGTTTCATCTCAGTTTTAGCTTCCTTTGTTGCCCAGAATTCTTATGCTCAACTCATAGTCCCATAATCTGATATTAATTGTGAGAGAAGTGGGAAAATGAAGAGTTCAGATTCCACATATACCCAGTGCTTTATTTTCTAGAGCAGTGGTTCCCAACCTTTTTTTGGCCATGCCCCACCTAAGCATCTCTAAAATCCTGATGCCCCCCCCCCGGTGACATATAATTCTAATTATTCAAAAAGTGAACTCCTATTCATGTGGAGGAAGCCTAAAAGGCCATTCACTGTTAATATCTCATTCTCAAATTGCTCCCCTTAAAAATCAAATTGCATGTGCCCCACATTGGGAACCCCGGTTCTAGAGAAAAAAGTGCCAGATTGACCCCCTCAGAAGACCCACCCTAGAGCCCAAAGAGGATCTCTTGGGGGGGGTCTCCTCATTAGCCAGAGGCTTGTTGAGGCTGCTCAGCTGCGGCAAGGGGAGCCTTCCATACAGCTTAAAAAGCCCCCGTCATTGGGGCTTGCTCAGCTGAGGCACAGAGAGGCCTCCATGCCTCAGCTGAGCAGCCTAACGAGCCCCACCCCCCAATCTCACCAGCTCACATAAGCCAGAGCAGCATTGGGGCTTGCTTAGCTGAAGCGTAGAGGGGCTTCCATGCCTCAGATGAACAACTAAATAAATGACGTCATGTAACCTCCACACAAACTTTGTGCAAACGAATCAGGATGAATGCTCAATAAGCAGGTTGCCTGGCTGGAAGTGACCTAAACCAGTATTTTCCCTGCCACAATAACTCCTGCTACTCACCTTACCACAGTCTGTCAAAGCTTCACTGTCTCTTCACCAGCACAGCCTTCCCAGGACAACAGTGAAGGAATAATAGTCATTCTCTCAATTACAAGGGAGACAGAGGTGGGCAGGAGAAAGGGCAGCTTTCCAGCTGCCAAACAACGCATAGATGAAACTAGGGTGGAATCTACACACATATAAAAACCGTTCTGAAAATGCTTTTGTAAAAAGCGTTTTTAAAAATACATCAAATTTTCCATAAACCATCACCATCTAGTGTCACATTGTGTATTGCACTTAAAACACACTTAAAAGGTTTTATTTACAGTCCTAGGTACTTTAAAAAGACAGGATTGTTTAATTATAAATACTTTAGCTACTAAGGTAAAAGTAAAGGTAAAGGACTCCTGGACAGTTATGTCCAGTCAAAGGTGACTATGGGGTGTGGCGCCCCTCTTCCTTCAGGTCGAGGGAGCCAATTTTTGTCCACAGACAGCTTTCTGGGTCATGTGGCCAGCATGACTAAACTGCTTCTGGTGCGACAGGACACTGTGATGATTGCCAGCGCGCATGGAAATGCCGTTTAGCTAATATATTTAGGTGTCAACCAAACCTTTATTTTCAAACAGTACAGGCTTTAAGGCAGGGATTTGCAACCTGTGGCCCTCAATATGTTGTTGACTACAGTTCCCATTATCATTGCCCATGCTATCTGGGGCTCATAGGAGCTGGAGTCTAGCATAACCTGGAAGGCCACAAATTCCTCACCTCTAGTTTCAGGGGCCATAGTGTTTTCCTTGTCTGAAACTCATATACCAACAGAGCCACAGGAGTAAATAACACTGATGAAATTGAATTCTGTGAAGACTAGTCTTGGCCTACTGTGACAAACCTCTTTTTTAAAAAATCCCTCAATTACCAACAACCTCCATCCCACGTCTTATGTAGTTAGGCCAGTGTTTATAGTGTTGCTAAAGTTATTTTAGAGAAGCCGTGAAATATTCTAGCCCATTGCTTTCAGACAGGGAACCACTGCTTCCACCTAGTGGAAAACAGCAATAAAGAGTGCAACACAGACCAGAGGTTGGATACAATTCTACTTCTCTCATATCTCTCTGTCCTTCCTTGATAACTTTTGGAAGCATTGGAGATGTTGAGGGAGACATGAACTCTCTCCATTCCAGGATTTTTTGTTTTTTTTTAAAAAGAGAAGATAAACATACTGGGGGAAATTGAAACTCATGCAATACATATGCAATTGCAATATTTATATAACCACAGTATTAAGAAATAGCAGAAAATTGAGACATTCCACCACATGTTAAGACACAGGATTCTTTAGCAGTGTTTCAACACATATGAGAGGATTGGGATCTCAAATTTGCTGTAACACAACAGAATTTCTATAGCAGTACTAGAGAAACACAATGCAAAGACTGGAAACAGAAAGGACTACACACAACAAGAGACCTTTATAGTGGAATGAAGCCTCTTACTGGAGTACAAATAAAATGACATTAGGGTGACCTTGAAAGAATGGTTTAACAAACAATTCATCTTCTCTGGGAACACTGGCAATTGTAGCTCTGTGAGGGGAAACATGAGTCTCCTAACAACTCTTAGCACCTTGAACAAAATACAGACACCAGGATTCTTCGGGGGAAGCCATGACGGTTCAAAGTAATAGGATAGTTCTTTAAATTATTGGTGTAGGTGGGGCTAAAGTTGGATACTCTTAAGATTTAGTGTCAGGAAATAACGTAGTCCTGGACACAGCAGAGTGAACCGCAGGTTTTAATGTATTATCTGGTGCATTATATAAATGTTGTGAATGCTTGAAGACTTGCTAAAAACTGGATATATATCAAACACACATCATAGTGGGACTTATGTATGGTCTATAAAACAGACTGCAATATTTCCAAAACTACAGAACGAATGGAATTTCTATCAAAAGGCCTTTCAGCTGGACATTCAGATGCAACTCTAGAAGCAAGATAGAGATGCATCTTCATCTTTTTTCCTATTTCCACTGAGCCCTTCAAAGAGCTTAAGGCAAGCTTTCTGTCAACAAAGAAAGGTGTTGTGTTTAAATATTAGTCACTTAACCACTTCCTTTTATGTTTGTAGCTGATGTACTAACCCTGCAGATGTTTTCTTGTGGTTTCTGTACATGCATAAAGAAAAACAACAGAGCTGTGAACCAGCCCTCTTCTCTTCACAAACAATATAATCAGTAACAACATTTGAACAAAATCGGGATAAATGGTATGAGCGATACTCAACTAAGCCTGCATAAACACTATACTTTTAAAGCACAAAGTGTGTTTCCCTCCACAGAATTCTAGGCACTGCAGTTACAACTCTCACTGAGTTACAATTCCCAGCAACCAATGTGCCCAAAATTCTTTTTTGGGGGTGTGGTGGAGGTGAAAGGTGCTTCAAAGGTACAGCTTAGTGTGTATGCAGCCTAAGTCTCTGGCACAGCTCAGTCAGTTGAGCATGAGACTCTTAATATCAGGGTAATGTGTTCAAGCCCCACATTGGGCAAAAGATTCCTGCATTGTAGGGAGTTGGACTAGATGACTCTTGGTGGTCCCTTCCAACTCTACAATTCTATGATTCTAAGAGTAGACCCACTGCTTTTAGTGGGTCTATTTAGAGCATAGCTAATGGTGGATATCATCTTAGGTCTCTCCAGTCTCCAATAACATTCTTCAAAATGTAGAAGACTAGCAGTATTTGTGCAAGAAGATGACAGTTGCAATATCTAAAGACAATCAGCCATTTTGTGACAGGGGATTTGGGTGGAAACAGATTACTTCATCAGCTGCATTAAGAGGATGGATAAAGTACTAGGTAGAGACACCATGTGTGAGATACAGGGGTAACAGAATGAGGGTCTCTTAAAAGACCAAACAACTATTAGAGCAACTCAGTTTACAGCAATTAAGGTAAAATCTCTTTTCAGTCACTCCCCTCATAAAACTAAATTCAGGTATCTTCAACAGTCTTTCACCATAGGGAAGAAGTGATAAAATAAGAGAACAAATTAATAGATGGGAATGAAAAATGGTCTTCACATTTATCTAAAGCTCTCAAGAAGTAAGGCCCACACTGCTTTAGTCAGATCTTCTATATTTATCATCAAATAGTACTATTTCTTTCACAGTCAGTTGTATCAGCCTCTAAAATAAAGTCCAATATTAAAGAGGGAATTGTATGCTTTCTATGGGTGCAGCATCAGTTTGGACTATGAAATACACTCTTGGACTTACGGTAGATCTTCTACAGTATCAGGGAGCACTTGAATATAGGTATTGGGATCCAAATATACGAAAGGATATCTTCCCATAGCAGCCTGTTGCCCAGGCTCCATTTAACACAGTGGGACTTACTTCTAAGTAAGCATGCGTGGAAGTGCACCATTAGTCACAACTAATTTTAGCTGGAATGAAACCAATAAATTATGCACTTTTTCTACCGCTTGAGGCCAATTTCCAATACTGAAACAGCAACCACAACATACACACCCTTCTCAGTGTTTTGCTGCTTACAACACAGATTAAGGCATTATAATAGCAGCTATGTTTCAGTTTTACCTCAAGCCGTCTCCACCCATCCTGGCTTTCCAAAGATCAAGAGTATATGTCTGTGATTGGATCATGCAGTTTTCAATGTGTGTGACATTGTCCTGCCTTGACACCTTGCTTTACACCAGGCTTCCTCAACCTTGGCCCTCCAGATGTTTTTGGCCTACAACTCCCATGGTCCCAGGCTAGCAGGACCAGTGGTCAGGGATGATGGGAATTGTAGTCTCAAAACATCTGGAGGGCCGAGGTTGAAGAAGCCTGCTTTACACACACAGCCTCTCCATATGCACCAGCATTTTATTATCATTATCAGTCAGACATCCTAGAAGCCTTCCAAGACTTAAGTTTATTACTTTGAGCTTTTTTTTGTAAAACACCAAAACATTGTTGTCTATTTATTATATTCTCTTATTTATTGCTTGCGACTTTTGTTATATTTCTGTAATTACAACTATTTACATGTTGTAAACTGCCTTGAGCATGGTCAACTATGGAAAGGCAGCACACAATTAGATGGTTTCTGGTTTCAGATACATGCAGCTCCAGAGGAACTGATCTGCCATTAAAATAAAATAAAAATGTATCCAACCCTTAGGCTTTCACAAACTTTTCCATAAACATGTTGATGGTCTCCTCAAAACTGACTCCTGCTCTGTTTTCTAATGCTGATTTTTAATATATAATTCTAATGACTCTGAAGAGGTGACAAGACTTTGGGTAGTTTGTTTGGAAGATCAAGTACTGGGTTCAGTTGAAGGGGTGAGGGGTACGTTAACATTATCAAATGTGACTGCTCAGAACTATTTCCTCTTCAAATGTGGGCTTCAAAGAGCTATTTTAGTGCATTAAAATGCTTAGGGATGCCTGCTATAAATTTTACTTATTTTCTTCGAACCACAAGTCCTCCATACCATGTTACAAACCAATTTTGAACCCCCTCCCTTTTTTGAAAAGTGTGTGTGTGTGTGTGCGCGTGCGTGCGTGCTGCACAGGGGGCTACTAAAATATCACTTTGGGCAAACAGAGATTGTGCAGGTTCCTTTTCTTGGCTACATGAGAAAGTATGAACACAGGGCAGAAACAAGATTCTCATATCACACGGAAAGCGTAGGGTTGATGGCCAAGGACTTGCAGTATCCATTTAAGCTGCATATTAACAATGCAAAGACAAGGAAATGAAATGCAGAAGTGATACATTTCTGGGGTGCCTTCTTTTGTTGAACAAGCTGCCATTCCTGTTCTCCATGTTCTAATGGAACAGATATGTAAAGCAATTCAAATGATTCATTCAATAAGGTGGAGAAACACAGCATTTGCCCAACACAGGCAACTCGAACAAGGTTAGGTTCCAGGGGTCCAAGAATATACGCAAAAAGACGTAAAACCAGGAACCCCTGGAACTGAGTCCCCTGCAAAGTGAAGGGCTGCTTGCCCTGCTTTGGGTAGGTAGTGGGAGGGCTTTGGCAGCAACCCAGAGTCCTCCAACCTCCTTCCCAAAGCGTGGTAAGTTTTGTCCAGCTACGAGGAGGTTCAAGAGGGCTCCAGGATGTTGCCAGAGCCCTTGCACTGCCTTCCCAAACCCGTGATTGCAGCTTTGAGCAGGTGGGGGGAGGGGATGAATAAATGGAGTGGGTTTCCTCCACTCTCCATTTACTTATTTCCCCCCACCTGTGCAAAGGTGTGATCACTTAAGTTAAATAAGCATAAGTTGCAAGTTAGCTGCACACATGTTGGTGTTTAGGACATGCCAGTTTTGAGCCTCAGGGAATACTTGTATGATCACATAAACATGCAAATTCTTCGGTTACACGTATGTTGTGGGCAATCCAGATGAACCATGGCTCAAGGGTTACTTCTCTGTGCATTGTGGGGATAGCACATTCCCCTAGTGCTCAAGATTGCAATGCTATCCCCCAAACCCTCCTCCCTGTGCTATTACTGCCAAGTGAAGTGTAATCTGAAAGGTGCCTATGGGAATGTCATAGAAGCCTATTGGCCAGTAGCCCTACCACTATTCATGTCACAGGCGTAATTCCATAGTTCCCTTTCACTCCCCAATGTTTTGTAAAGGTCATCTTTAAAAATCCCTTGATGCATACAAAGAGCAATGTATTTTGTGTACGAACAAATAGTGTAATCTAGATTGGACCTGCAAGGTTGGCCCACCGTCTCTTCCCAGTGGATCTAATTATTACCTATTTATTTGCAAGGACCACAACACACAATTGGACAAATCTGAGTTGGAACCACTGTGCGGCTCCCTTAAAAAATGTGTACCACATCTGTTTAATATTGGTATCAGTTTGAAATGAGACCAACAAACTTTTCCTCTTTCCTTCCACATATCCTTACTCCCCATCCTACAAAGTTTTTACACATGCATGAAAATGGAAATTTGGACAGAAGTCCATGTCAAGATTCTTTTAGTGGAAAGTGAGCTTCAGTTGTACTCCATGCATTTTTCTGTCTCATCGGCTGCATACAAATCCAGCAAAATTCCACGAGCTTTGCTCAGATTTATTTTTTAAACAAAAGTTTTAGTTTAGGCGACATGAATAATACTTATACAAAAATCCAATAAGGTATTGCATTGCATAAATAAAGGGTTTTAAAAGTCAGATTTATATACACACTTACATTAGTCAAATTAGAAGGTACACCTTGTAATAGAAGCTCCTACTACAAGGGGCAGGGATGGAACAAACAAATGTTGACATCATTTCACTTAATTTAGAAAGCTCATGGCTACCAACCTTTTTACAACAATCAAGCCAAAAAGCTTGAAAGGGATACAGCGGTAGGTATAGGAGTGAGGGGGGGAGGGAGAGACTGTATCACAATCTAGAACAAAGTTCTATTGCTACATTTATGAAAGAGGTTGCACTGGTTTATTTCCTAGTGGGTCATAACACACATACAGTACTGCCAAAATTAGTGTCATTAAAATCTTTCTTCTCCTACTTACACTACCCTGTTAATCATTTTTGAATATCAGGTTTAGATGTGGAAAAAAGTACTGCACTGGGAATAACAAAGACATGTCATCAAAATTTATAGTTAAAAAAAAACCCAACCAAACAGTTAAGAAACTTGTTAAAACCTTGCAGATCACTGGCAAGAAAGTGCTATTCCTGGTAATTGGCCTCTAAGGTCTTTAAATTCTAAAAACCCTCAGGCCATTTCACTTCATGCATTTTGTGGAACAAAATTAAAATAAAATAAAAAGGAAGAGCCAGGGGTAAGGGGGCAAAAACGAAGTATTAAAACGGGGGGAAAACAGACATGGGAAGCAATGAAAATATCCCGTTATGCCACACGGTATGCTTTCAAGAGTGTGAACTCCTTCCTGTTAGTACGAGCAGCCCAGATGAAAAGGGCAGCAGCCATGAACTGCAGGGGTGCTGAGACACAGGCCAGACAGAAGGACCAGCCAAACTGGCCTTGCACATCTTCTGGAGGGGTTAGCTTCTGGTGGAGCAGCTCAATTCCAGCTACATAGCAGCCAACTGAACCCAGCGTGCACAAACCTGGAGAAGAAGCAGTAAGTATATTTTGGTCAGACTTACAGCACCCAATTCTTGGCTCACCATGTTAAGATAGTCAACACTGAATACATGGGATGAAGTTTGCCAAGAGGACTCACCTGCTAGAAAGTGGAGGACTCCGGTGGCAATGGCGGGGTAGAGACTGCGGCAGGCACAGGCACAGACCCCAATGAGAGCCCCAAAACACATCAGCCCAAGGCTAACAAAAGGCAGGAGGAACTGCAAGCGCCAAAGATCTAAAGGAAATTGGGAGAGGAACATTATTGGCATGTTCCAACTTTAGGGCCTTTCCTCCAATCTCATGGTGTTTCCAAGACAGAGAGTAGTTCAATCTACTATCTAGTTACTTATTTGTGACAAAGCCCAAGAACTCTAGCTTTTTGTCTGTGCTAAACAGTACAGAAATACATCACATAATAAAACAATATTGAATTTTGCAGAGTATAACTGCTAAATAAAGGATTATGCTATCTATCTATCTATCTATCTATCTATCTATCTATCTATATATCTATATACAGTATAAGAATCCCAAGTAAATTACCAGAGCATCATAAATGACTTGAGCTGCAATACTAAACATACTTTGCATGGGAGTAAGTCCCGTTCAACTCAGTGGAACTTACTTTGACAAGGTAGCATACTTTCCATTTATCCACATTTGATGAAGGCAAACATATCTTATGGCCAAGTTAAAATGGGTCTTGAGTCTTTCTCAATCCTATGTCTATTCAGATCCAAGTCCCACCACGTTCAATGGCTCTTACTCTTTGGTAAGGTGGGCAGGACTGTAGGCTCAGATACATTTTATCTGCTACACAAAACCAAAAATTACTTACAGGTCCGGTTCAGATCACTGCCACTATTGTGATTCCCAGGATCCTTATATTTTTCCATGAACTGATCCGAAAGGGAAAAACTGACGCACCTTGTGACCATCTCAGCTTCCAAAATGAAAAAAGAAATAACATTTATTAGGATCTGCTTTGCTTGACTGTCATTCTTCATTCACGCGCATACATATATCTAGGTAAACTAGGTGAGGTGAGGAACCTCTGACCTGTAGGCCTAAAGAGGCCTGTGAGGCCTCACCATTTGGCCCACAAGGCCGTTTCAGTCAAGCCATGCCTGCCTGATGCAATGTATGATGTAAGGTGTGGGGTAGGTAAAGGCCTGGCTCAGTCTGGTGAGGTATGTAGGTACCTGCAAAGCCCTGTACAAAGAGACTTCCCAAGACCCAACATCCAGCTGACTGCCAGTTTTGTAGAACGCTTTGAAAGGTGCATTGCAGATTGTGCATTTGCCTGCATGGTTGGATTTCAAACTCTGCAGGCAAAGAAATGAGTCTCCCGATGTCATTGTGAAATCAGTGACAGGTCGGCGGCCCCACCCCATACAACAAAGCACATTGCAGCATTTTAAGAAGGAACGGGTTTATGGTTATAGGTTTATAGCCTCTAAGGCACTACAAGACTATTGATTTACAACAACGATGCTGAGGAATGGAAGGAAGGAAGACACTGGCCGGAGGGTGGGGGCAGCTGCAAGGACTGCAAACGATAATGCCAAGGGTTACAATAAGGCAACCCAGCCAGATGGGTGGAGTATATATATTTAAATTATTGTTATTATTATTATGCAGCTCACAGGTTGCCCAACTCTGGCATTTAAGATTAACTTCCTACGTACTACAATTCCTCTTATATTATTATTCAGCAGTTGGCACTGATCTCCAACTTTTAAAACTTGGTATTGTTCTCAAAACTATTAGTCATTTCCTCAGAAGACTTGATAGACTACTTCAGAGACAAACTAATAATTTTAAGGTCCTAAGAGCAAGCCTAGATTTAAATGATGGAGGTACTTGCTTAGAAGATACAATTAAAGTTCTCTCTCAGGCAAATTTGTGTATCTTACAACTGAGAATTAACAAAAAAAGGGGGGGGGAGATATGTCTGCTCAAGCGGGACCTGATAACCTAATCGATTTATTGATGCATCAGTGCTTTGCATTCAAATGATCCCTCGGGAAAATGGCACTAACAGAAAGACACATTTAGAGACACTTTCTGAAGTGGGCTTACTTGGTGAGTTGAACCAGTAAGAGTTCTCAGCCATTGTGATGCATCTCCGCCACAGTCCAATGGTGCCATTCCATCGAAAGAGAGCTTCTGTATAAGACTTTTCATCTTCACCGGTGAAATCATCCCAAGTGGCCTTGACTTCACTGTAATTTTCAGGTGGTGATGAGTTGCGGTACTCATACCAAAAGTCCGTGCCAATAGAGGCTGCCAGGTAGATGGTGGAGATAATGCTAAGCACGCAGGCGATTACTAGAGCAGTGGCAAAACGGTTATCCATCATAGTGTCTCAACTGCAATTGAAAAGAGTAAAAAGAAGAAAGTTTCCAAACATGAAATTTAACAGAGTTAGCAAGACGCGTGTTTTCCTGGCTCTAGCCAGCCTCTTTCACATGCCTACGCCAGCTGTTCCTTTCATTGCTTACTTGCAACATCTGTTCAATTAAGCAATTAAAGCAACTTCAGAACATCCCCTCCTGTAAAATTCTACTCATTGAACTGTATCTGGATTGAGCGTAAACAAGGACTGAACCAGAAAACAAAATGATTAACATTTTAATCCATTCCAGATTATCACTGCAAGAACTCAGGGACTCCCAAAACCACAGACTCCCAAAACAAAAAAATGAAACAAAAGAGTCTGACTTTTTCCTCCTCCATTTCTATTCTTTTTCCTTTTGTGTCATGTTTCAGATTATAAACCTGAAAGACTGTTTTATCATTGATCTGCGCAAGCCGTTCTGGTGGCTTTGGAGTCTCATGAGTGAGGTTAAAATCATTAAAATAAACACACACACACACACACACACACATGTGCATTATTGCATATTAATTCTGTTTGCTCAAATCAGGTACATCTGAGTTGCAAACTGATACTGCTATAATATTACACTGTACATCTTGAACTTGATGTATGAAAATGGAGGCAGGGCTTAAGAGATTTGGAAGAACATGCATGTAAAAAAAGCAGGCAATGCAAGTGATCTTCTGAACAGACCCATCAGTTAAGCCACCTATCCTAAGACAGAGGAAAATGCAAGCAGACTGGTCTATACATGTAATCAGTTACATTTTTTGTTCTTCCCTGTAAAGTTTCATAAGACTGACTTTAATAGTAAAATAACAACTTTAAAAATATTGTACAATGAAATACGCCGCATTCCAACTGGTGGCTGTGACCATGAAAAACTGAGGATATGATAATTATTTATTGGAATATGGAAGTGGAAACCAACAAAATGATACAATATAGCATTTGTGTAGTACTTTAGAAGGCTGAACACAATTCCATTACCTCCTTACCACAGTATTATCTCCCTAATTTGCAGATGAGGTGAATAAACAAAGGTTTGCAAAAAGCTACCTATTGAGTTTCTAGCAGGTGAGATTTGAACCAGTAACATTGATGCTCACAGCTCATACAGACATAGAACACACAAAAATGTGGAGTGTCTCTGTAAAAACACACACTATTAAATTCTCTCATTTTTTTCAAGTATCTAAACTTCTTTTCAAAGATGTCAGTGTTGCAATTTCCCCAGTCACAGCTGCTTCCTTAGTTTTTATAGGCCTTATTCAAACATATTTTAGCATCAATTATTGCATTAAGAGAATGCATCAGGGGGCGTCAGACTCATAAGCTCCCTCTCTTTGGCCTTGTCATGAGGAGGTGTTAAGTACAGAAGCTTTAACTTCTGTTTTAGTTTAAACACAGCTTCTTGTGCTGTCCAGTCCTTCGCAAACTGTAGCCGGTCTTGATTATGGCTTGCGGAAACAAAGCAACTTCAAACCACAGTTTATGAAGCTGGCCTGTTCCAAATACAGTTGTACCTTGGTTTTCGAACAGAATGTGTTCCGGAAGTCCGTTCGACTTCCTAAGCATTTGGAAACCAAGGCGTGGCTTCCGATTGGCAGGTGCACCGGAAACAATAGCGGAAGCCACATCGGATGTTTGGCTTCCAAAAACAGTTCAAAAACTGGAACACTCATTTCCGGGTTTCGATCATTCAGGAGCCGAAACGTACGAGTACCAAGGAGTTCAACAACCAAGGTACAACTGTAACTACAGTTAAGGTGAAATACAGTTTAGTGTTTGGATTACTTGCTAAACTGTAGCTAAAATAAAACGGAAGTAGATGCTTCCAATCTCCTTGCAATAGCGCTGGAAGAGGGAGCATAAGAGTCCCAAGGACTGATGAGAAACATTCTCTTAATGCCATGGTTTTGCTGCATCTGAACTCACCCACAGTATTACCAGTAGCAAAGAACTTACAAATAATCACAGTATAAACAGGACAGCAAGCTGACTCAGGAGCGTGGCTATTTTATGGATTATCTTAGTTTGCAATGTGTTCTTTAGAAGAAAGTAAGAGTGAGAACCAAGTGAAAGCCTGGAGCATGGTCTGGAGATTATGTAGATAATTAAAGGGAGTGCTCAAGAAAGAAGCACTTGCGCAAAGCAGCAGGTGGTTAAGAAGATATGAGCACACAGATGAAGGTTGGAGGCAGCCAGAGCTTACCGTATTAATACAGAAGAAGTTGGTGTACAGAAACAGGAGAAAGAATGGGAAGTCACAGTTAGAACACCCATAAATAATAAGGTTTGCAAAAGGCACTTTATATTTAGAAGATAGTAAAAATTGAAGGATAAAAACTAACAAGAAGAAAAGAAAAGAAACAAAAAGTTACCATTTAGATGAAACTAGTAGCAGAGATAATCCGAGCTCAAAAAGTAGAGAGTCAAAAAACAAGCTTGCCAGTGGTTTAGGTAGAAAGTTAAAAAGATTAAATCAAAGGTATTGGGATACCTAAGGTCTACCAGCCACAGGCTGAAAACCATGAATAAAACTTAATTGCCACAAACCTGTGCTACCAGGCTGAAGTCAATCATGCTGTTTATTGGAAAGTTTATTCAATCTAGATAGAGATTGTTATTAAGACTTTATGTTGATAGAGGAAAATCAAAGTTGTGCAATTATACTACTAACTGGCATTCACCCAATGTCAGTCAAATGGGCATATTTAATTAAATCACAGTAGACAAAATTGTTTTGAACTGTAATGAATTCAAAACAGGCCCCTATTATGTGGCAAAAGTGGCACATGAATCAGCAGTACACATATACTGTATTCCAACAAGAGCAACATTGTGGTTTTTTTGCAGAAATGGTCACATTCACCACTGTAAAGCCTTATGTATGTATGTACCATAAGTTTTCAAAGTACTTCTTCCACATGTTCAGATAATATCCCCATGTGCACAAGCAGAATAAATTTCAAATGGACCATATTTTCAACTGGCAGCCCAACTCAATACATGTTTACTTGGAAATAAACCCCATTCATTTTAATAAATCTTAATGCCAAATAAGGATTTTTGATTGTTTGAAACATTCCTTCTATCTCACCAAGAAAAATCTTGTGGTGTGGAGACTTCCTTTGCTGAAAGGTGAATACTTTGGTGTTCCTACAGAAATCAGGACTGAAGAGTAGCTCAGCAGCTTTAACAAGTATTATTTTCACAACAGTGTCCTCAGGGTACTTAAGCTGTTAAAGGTGCTTTTTGTTTTATTTGGATAAGAAAGAAGCAAATTGAGGCTGGTGCAAGTTAATCACAGTTTGTCTTTAACACAAGCTACTCAACAATCTTGATTGGGGAAAAACAAAACAAATTGGGCAGGCAACACCCAAACCTAGGAAAGTCTAGTAGTATTTCTAAAGCTGAGCATGTAACAAGCATAGGATATGTACTATGGATTTCAACCAAGAGACAAGATTGGCTTATGAAGTCTGCTTGTCTTAAACTTAGGAGTTGCCGGGGATAAGATCATCACTTTCTATTTAAATAAGATGTCAGTGTATACATTGGTATCTGAAGAAGTGTGCATGCACACGAAAGCTCATACCAATAACAAATTTAGTTGGTCTCTAAGGTGCTATTGGAAGGTATTTTTTTATTTTGTTTCGACTACGGCAGACCAACACGGCTACCTACCTGTAACTAGGGTATACATTCTCACACTGAGGTTTAACCAAAACATTTCTCAATTCTTACTAGTAAAGATGTATAATTAAAGAGGAAATATGGAAACAATGATTTAAATATATATATATTAGGAAAATGAGAAAATAATTAGAAACCAGACCATTTGTAGCATAATAGCACTTTTATCTTGCCACATCTTTGGCTCAAAAAAGGGTCAGGGGACTGGTCCTATCCACTGGCTAATTCTGTTAGGATGATCCCATTGTTAGCTCCAGAGTTTTACAAGGGTAGTGGAAACAACACTTCCTTTGATAGATACCAGCATCCGAGGGCACAGATTGTCAGTGAGGAGGAACACAAAGCCCATTCATATCCTATTTTTTTGTTTTTCCTCAATTATAGCACCAAGAGGGATCACGACCACCAGCGAGAGCATCATTTCAGGCTACGATACCGGGGAGAAATGAAACGTTCGCCCAGGTTGACACATATACGCTGACAAGAAGAGAGATTTCCCAAAGCAAAAGCCTAATCCCTTTTTCATGGGCGGGGTGGAGGGGGGGTGAAAGGCCCGCAGGCACACACCTTTCTCTGTTTCCCCTCTTCAGTCCTCATCTTATATACAAAACTCCACAGCTGCAGTCTTATGCACGCTAAAATGGGAGTGAGCCCCAGTGAGTAAAGCGGGACTGCACTGCACCTCGGAGGCAAGATGCGCATACCTGGGAGTGTAGATCTAGGGGTGCGTGTGGTGGGGGTGATTATTACTACATTACCATCACTATCAGTAGTAGTAGTAGTAGTAGTAGTAATAATAATAATAATAATGGACATGTGCCTGCAGACTCTCTCGAACTGCAGGGCTGAACCTGCCAGCGCTGCGGGCAGGGGTGTGCTTGGTGGGCAGATGGCTTTTCTGCCCCTTGGAGATGCCCATCAAAATATAAGCCACGGGTCTCCCGCACCTCCGTGGACTCTTTCCGGACACCTTCTCCTACCCACAACGCCCTGTACTATCCCACTCGTGAATTCCGGGTTGGGGAAGGGAGCTGGGCCCGTCCATACTCACCTCCCATCCTCCTCCCGACTCCACGGCGCCGCTTCCACCACCCACCCTCGGCCGAAGCTTAGCCTGGGGACGGGGGAGGGGTCTCCTCCTCCTGCCTCCTCCTCCCTCGGAGACGCTCATCCGCCCCCGACCGCCAGGCACCCTGGGAAATGCAGTTCTGGCCGCATCGACAGCGGCGCTCCGCTAAGAAACCAAGGTGGGAAGAGCTTTGTTGTTGGCCCAAGATCGGGAGGAGAGGCGCTTTCCAATTGCATCCTGGGTATTGTAGTCTCGCTGACCAAAGGCGCTGGAATGCGGGGAGGTTGCCTAGCGTTGGCCGAAGTGGGAATGGTGGGTTTTCCCCCATCCTCTCTCTTTTTGCTTCAAAACTAAAACTGCTCTAAATTAAAAAAACAAACAAACGTGCAGTTGTGGAGCAGAACATATTGTAGCCGTGACACTGACGTGGCGGGGGGCGGCGGTCCTTCTTGTGTGCAAGTGCTGTGGTGCTTTTCAATGGACAAACTGCTTTCAGTTCTTAAATCAGTTCAGCGTGCAGATACCGCCGCCGCTCCTCTTCCTGTCAAGGTTGCAGTGCCTTAGCGCTAGCCTTTCTGTACTTATCTACTCAGAAGTAACGTAAATTAAATCAGAAGGGGCTTACTCCCAGGTAAGGGCTGCAATCTTAAGGGCGTGAGGTATTTTGGAGTTTCACCAAAACACAAGCATCTCTCATTCCTTTTGAAACATCTTCACCTGTTGAACTCCTGGCATAGGAACTCTGCCAGTGTTGGGGTTTTTTAAGGTGGCAACTGTACTGGCATGTAAAAGACGTCACTTTATTGCACTTAATAAGAACATACAAAAATGTTTATAGAATGCTTTTAAATTGTTGTTACTTCCCCCTGAAGCTCATGCCTATCAAGTTTATAATGCAATATAATATAATCAAGTCACATAGAATATATAAAATGCATTATGTTAGGGGGGATATTGGGGAAAATATATTTTACAAAAGCATATATATGGATAAATTCACATTAAAATGCTGATGGACTTCTTTTTTTGCAAACTAGTGTGAAAATGTGGGGAGCTGAAATTAAGGCTGTAAAAATGAGAAAAAGAAAACAAAAATTGATGGATTCATTCATCCCTGCCTAGGAGCAAGGCCCATAGCTCAATGAGTCCTCAGAATACACATAGAGGGTTACTCACCAAAGCTGTGTTCTACCACTGATTGCTGGTTCTTTCTTCAGCTCTCAGAGAATTCAGTGAGAGAGAGAAATGTTACTTATACTAGGTTACTAATGTTTATCTTCTTATGATGTTTTGGAATTTGATGGGCTTTCACTGAGTACTCACATGCTTACCATAATCTAGCTAGTCTTGCATGACAGGAATAGAGATGACATCTCCCTGATAATGCAAGGGGAGATGTGGTGTAACAGGTTTTACCTTGGCACAATTTTATTCACAATTTTATGGGAATTTGTCTAGAACTTTTAGATAGGTTCAATAAAGTAGCATTCTTGGAGTAACAAATTACAATACTGTACATATGTGTCCCCAGTTGCTATGAAGCGTAGTTCAAGTAATGATGGCTCTGTAGAGAAGTAGCCCAGTGGTTCTCAATAGTTTTTCTCTGGGCCTCACATCCAGAATAAAAATTTGCTTGTGCAAATGGGGAGCAGGTGCCGATACACTTCCCTGCCAATGGTGCAAGGGGCCTAGATATAGCTCTGTTGACAAAAAAACCTTCTGTTTTCTGATCTTCCATATTTCTCACAATTGAAAATCTCTGTTCACAACAATATGTCATGGAGAACTGTAGAACAATAACCACTGCTCCTGAAGAGAGAGGCATTGGATACTGTTTCTGGTTGTATATCCCCGCCCCCCCCAATTGATACTATAGTACACTGAAATGCTTAAATGTTTTTTTGATTGTGCTTGAATTTTTCTGCCACATTTGCTATCCTCTTCTGCCACACAATTGTGGCACACCACACCCTTTGAGAACTACTACCATAGTTGGTTACTCAAAGAAAGGACAGTTCACATACAAATTAAACAGAGTTTAAAACAAGGTTGCAATCCTAAGCATCCTTTTGACCCTCATATATATTTTTTCTGGTGCTGCCACTAACAGATTGGACCAAAACTTGAAGTAAAGAAAAGAGCATTTAAACGCTTCAGAAAAGATATAGGAGCAAGATACTGTTTTTAAGAGCAATATAGAATAAAATTTGACATTAAAGGTCAGGTAGAAGTTTAAAAGCACATCTTTGTATGCAAGATTTTGCTGCTGTCAGAATTGAGAAGGTGTTGGACTTTCATTCTACAAATAACAGCAACATGTCAATTGGTAAAGCTTTGCGGGAGTGGAAGCCTCCCAAGTTTAGAAACACAGATTAGACAAGCTAACGGTTATTTAAATAACAACCCACCCTGACAAACTGAATTCACCACTTTCTTACTTCTGCTAACCATCTATAACCTCAAAAACCTCAACTAATAAATTGTATTTACAAAGAAACTCAAACCTCTCCCCTCCCCACTTCCCAAAATTTCAAGGAAACCCACCCCACCATATTTTATGGTCAAAGCTGCCTGTATAAGCATGCTGGTTGGTCAAATCAAACCAGGCCCTCCCATTCTGTGCTAGACATTTAAATGCCTAGTCAGAGATTGATATGTTGTACATCAGATTTTTCTTATCATCTGGAAGAAACTGAAAGGAAAAAAGAAGAGAGCTATCATCCGTAGTGTCAATAAGAACATAAAAGTGCTGAAAGCTTCTTCGCACAAATCATTTTTGAGATGGAGAAATCAACTTCTAGCTATGATTACTATTTCTACACAGATCCTCCTGAAGATAACTGCTCAGCTGTGGAGTTGCCTTACAAACACATTTTCCTGCCTGCTCTCTATACCATTGTATTCCTGGTAGGGATTGCTGGCAATGCCCTTCTAATAGGAGCACTAATCTTCAAACGGCGGGTTCAGAGGCTAATTGATATCTTCATTGTCAACTTGGCAGTGTCTGATTTTATATTCCTTGTCACATTACCCTTTTGGGTAGACAAAGAGAGGACCTCAGGACTTTGGAGATCTGGCTCTTTTCTCTGCAAAGGCAGCTCCTACACCATCTCAGTCAACATGTACTGCACTATCTTTCTCCTCACTTGCATGAGTAGCGATCGGTACCTGGCAATCATGTACCCATCAGTGGCTAGGAGGATCAGAACAAAGCTGTATTCCATCATCCTTTGCACTTGTGTCTGGATTCTGTCCTGCCTACTTGGGTTGCCTACCCTTCTGTCCAGAGAGCTGAGGAGATATGACAACAGCACATATTGTGTGGACAAGGAAATTATATCTACTCACCAGATTGGGTCGCTGCTGCTTCTGATTTTGGCATTCTTTGTTCCTCTGTTCATCATCTTGACTTTTTATTGCTCCATCACCAAGAAACTCTGTGTGCATTATCAGAAATCTGGAAAACATGATAAAAAGCTGAAGAAATCCATCAAAATTGTCTTCACTGTAGTGATCATTTTTGTTTTGTCTTGGGCTCCTTTCAACATTTTTAAGTTTCTAGCTCTGATGTCTGCAATCCAGGAACTGAAGCCACCTTTCTGCCTTCCCTACAAAGTTGCCCATATCGGTATGGAACTGAGTGGCCCATTTGCGTTTGCCAACAGCTGCACAAACCCTTTCATCTACTACTTCTTTGATGACTACATCCGTAGGGCAATGATGCAATGTATAACTCCGTGCACAAAGGCCAACAACTTTGGAACCAGTTCTGATAGCTCAGACACTCGCCTTAGCTACTCCTTGTCTGCGTTTGCCCACAGAGAAGATGTTTCTAGGAAGAGAAGGAGGTCAGTATCATTCTGACAAGAGTCATAATTCTGAAAGTTCCAGTGTCTCCATGTCAAGAGTAAGATCAAGAGAATGTAATGGAAATGTAAGAAAATAAAAAGATTAGAACAAATCAAAAAAGTTAATTGACTGTAATATGACAGTAAATTGTATTTCATAAAATGGCATGTTTCTTATCTTAAACCCTATAGTCAATTACAAAGTTCAATTGGAATATAGAATAAGAAACAAACCATGGAAAACCTTAGGTGAATAGTCTGCTGTTTCATAAGAAGTACAATATTACAAACTACAGAGCAACCAAGCCAATTCATTCCTGCCTCTTTTATAAAATCTTATTAACATAGAAAAATTAGTTTAGGATGCATTTTTTGTTATATTCTGCATCTTTTCTTGTTAAATGCTATAATACTGAATTGTTCAGGATTCTTTTAAAATCTATAATTGTTTTGTTTATCTGCATTTCCAACTCTTAGTGTCTGCACGATTACATGTAAAAACTATTTTAGTTTAACACAATCCTATGTATACTTGAAAATGTAAGTTGCATTGTGCCGTGATAAGAGTACATAGGACGACAACCTTAAATAATGCTGTTATAATAATTTTAAAGAGGGTTTTGAAAGAATTTAAAAAGAAATATATACATAAAATATTTTTTCCTTTTGTAAATCTCATTCTCATTTGTGTAAAATGGTACAATAAGCACAGTATTGGAAATTCAGTTAAAATTTCACAGGAAAAATAAAAATTATTCAGCGCAAAAAAGAACTCTTCAGACAATTATAATTTATTGACTTTAGATCAGTTATTGGGAGAGCAGTCCTATATATTTCTCTTATCTCATGTATGACTCATGATTGAGGATAACTGATTTATAGAAGAAAAGACGTCTATGCTCACCACTAATTTTAAGTATTGAGTTTCTTTAATTTTTTTCATTCAATAGATATAAAACTTACCACCAGAACAAGAACTACGCTGTTTAATTTATCTGCCTCTCAGAGACTGAACACTGCCTCCCTTCAACAGCAGTTTTAATTTCTGAAACTTTAGGAAAAGTGAACATGTTTTAGAAATTTGTACATTAGCTTTGGAAATCAGTGTGATTTTTTTTTTGAAAATGTAAATTTTTAAAGTGTTGTTTTTTTAAAAAAAACTGGCATTTTCCTTTTCACTTAGAAGAATAAATCAAGTATTTGAACTAAAAAAAAGTGTGCGTTGATTTCATTTGAATTTACTTTTCTTCTCTTGAAATAAAATATAGCTGAAACAGTGTATTTGCTGGGTAGAAGATATCTAAAAATATAATTACAATCATGATGAAAAATAATCCAAGTTAAGATAAATTAAAACATCCTTTCTATTTTAACACACACACCTACTTCAAATGGCATTATTTATCCCCCTTTAAGAGATTCTGGATCTTCAACTTGCTGAATATGTGGTACAGTATACAAAGTTCTAGCTCATAATTTTTTACACAGATTTACTAGACCTTGCCAGTGTTGTGTAGGAGACAGAATGCTGTATTTGGAACTGAGAAATAGGGATTCAAACTTCCACAAGCTGGAAGACGACAGCATACCACCCAAAGATTAGACTTTTTTCAGTGAGACCAGTGCCTCCAACTGCTAACCAATTTGGCTTCTACTGATTTCTTACCTAGCACATCACCTCAAATTAACTTCTACCTATGAAGGAACTAATGTATTTCACTTAAGTATGTAGACAGATCTGGATCACACCTGGTTTTAGTATGAGCTTGTTCCTAGCAAGCTTTAGTGCAAACAATTTAATACCTGTATCCCATTATGGACAACCTTGAGGTGGGGATGATGCCACCAGTTGTCAGAGGTAGTGGCAAAAGTGAGTGGTGCAATGATTGAGTGCCCTTTACCTTTGTATAGGCTACATTCTATCTGTGCAAAAGTTAGAGGGTTTTTTTCTTTTTTCCTCTCTCTCTCTCCCAACTAGGCAAGCAGGGACCGTTTATATGGACACTCTCCAGTTAGGAAAAAGTACTTGATGAGTGCATGTAGCAAAGTTAGCGAGGGGTGACATTCAACCCCCATGATAGAAGAAATTATTTAGTGCAACAATTCCTTTTTTAGTTTAATGTCATGTCCCTCTGGTGCTTTGGGGTTATTCTGTACATAACACACTTCCAATTTTCAATGTCACAACTCTGTTAAGAAATTTGA
The DNA here is from genome assembly GCF_009819535.1 of Lacerta agilis. Taxonomy (NCBI): domain Eukaryota; kingdom Metazoa; phylum Chordata; class Lepidosauria; order Squamata; family Lacertidae; genus Lacerta; species Lacerta agilis. The sequence goes on from NC_046315.1 coordinate 30,603,931, forward strand.
AGGTGTACACAAGGTGACTTCTAACAAAGTCCAGTCCTAATCATACTTCCTAAATATCCTATTCTCAAGTAAATATACTTGGGATGGAATAAGCTCTCTCTCTCTCCCTCTCCCTCTCCCTCCCCCATTTTTCACCAGGCAGGAAATAATGCTTATTTATGTTGATTACATTACAGGTTATGTGGCATAGGTTGAGATAATGTAAAACCAAGCTGTGAAACTAAATAGCTTTTTGTTGTTTTTCTAGGTCAGAAATGAAACTTGATCAGTGGTTTTAAATGTATTCTTCAGGCTGGCACTGTGCTAGGCAAACTGATTAGTTGCTGTTGATAATTGTGGGGAGGACCAATAACACAAACAAGTAGAACCTGGCCCTTTCCTACAACAGTCAGTCAACATTCTATGACCACTGAGCACACTGAGCCAATGGGCTGTTTGTGGGGTGGGGGTTTCATTTTATAAACCTCTAATATACAACCCCATTTAGTTGACATCAACATTCTTTCCCCCCCCCCAGGAGGACAGGGCCCCCCACATAACAGAATGATAATGAGCCCCCCCTAGACACACATTAACTACTAAAGAGCTCCCCACCCCAGTGAAATTACCTACCTCCAGGAACAACTACCTGAGGGGTAAGTGCTCAGTCTTCATCTCCTTAGCTATTCTTATTCTGCACAATCCGAGAGCACCTCTCATATGGTAATGTGAAAATAAATTACTGCTCTATACAGTGGGAATGCCTTACACATTTTTATGTGGATGAAAGTGTGGGGTTAAAAAGTCAGTGAAACTCTTTTGGGCTTCCCCAAGCTGCTGTATACTGACTTATACTGAGTTTTCAGCACGTTTGTAAGGGTAGTGGGGAAATGTTTGCTTGATTTGAGTCAGTTGCTACCAAGCAGTGAGCTGTCTCTAACATCTCTGTGTAGAAACTGACTCATCTCTCTACCTGTTAAGGAAACGCTCATTGCACGATATGTTTGTTCTCACAGTTATTCATTATTCAAAAGCAAGAATTTTTTTTAAAAAAAATAAAATCAAGAGCCCAGGTAAGCGTTGCATGGGGGCTTATCTTCACTATACATGTAAAGTGCTTTTATGCCACCTTAGCTGTCAGGGTTTCCCCCAAAGAATCCTGGGAGCAGTGATATGTCAAGGGTGCTGAGAGTCATTACTAGACCCCTTCTATCATCCTCACAGAACAATCATTCCCAAAGTGCCCTGGGAAGAAGAGTTGATGGTTAAGCTACTTTAAATCTCCGGTGTGGATGTATTTAGTACATTTTTACCTCACACTTTTCTTCCATCATGCAACTTAAGGCAGTATACTCGGCAGTATACTTGGGAACTGCAGAGCGCCACTAACCAGACCCAAACTTGCTTAGCTTCTGCATGGTGCCTGCATCATGTACCCTTTCACCAGAGGCCAACAGAAAAAAAGCTAAACAAAGTAAAAAATTCTATACAAGTTGGCATGGGTCCATTTCTTTCTGTCAGCTCAGCTCAAGCCATCAAAGCACTTGACCTGGTCAAGCATTCTGCACACCTGTATCTCTGTCCATGGCAAGTGCAAACAGACCTTTGATTTTTTTTTTTCCTATGGTCATGTCTTTTACAAACACTGAATAAGCAGCACCAGTATCTGGAACATAGGCAATATTAACTGCTGCGAGACTCAGCTTTCAGTATTACAGATGCAGAGTAACGTGGGCTGAGCAGTCCACATAGGAGACAGTGGGGGGGGGGAATTCACCATACAATATTGTGCCAGATTTTTCCTCAAGCAGTGCTTCCTGCATAGAAAATTTGGTTGGATCTGGATGAAACCTACTATTAAATTATGCTACAAATAAGGTTGTGCACACACTATATATTTAAAGAACATTGTTTCCCTCAAAGAATTCTGGGGCACTGTAGTTTATCCCTCATAGATTTACAGTTCCCAGCAACCTTCAACAAACACCAGCTGGTGCCCATTACCAGATTGTTTCCCCACATCAAACTCCAATTCACTGAAGCTCTCATCTGAGCGTGTGCAATGGCTGTCTAAAACATACAAACCACAGCTTAATCATAGCTTCTGTTTTCAAATCAGATAGATGCTGGATTGAGAGAAGTATATCAAACAGCAGTATTTCTCAAGAAACTGCAGGATACATATGGATTGTGGCCTGCTTCATGTGCAGCCTTCTTCCAACACCAGCAGTGGGCATGCACTGGAGTGGGAGTAAATGGTAATTTATACACAGCCTGATTTTCCTCCTCTCCCAAACCAGTCAATATTCCATTCACACTGAGCATTCTCATTCCTCATTGGCCAGTTTTCTTCCTCCTCTCTGTATTTGGGGTTCATGTGTGTAGGATAGATATATTTATGACAAATCCCAGCCACATTCAGTTCTTTAATTTCTCTACTGAGAACATACAATACCTCATGGTGTGAACCAGGAAATCACCTATCCAGAATGACCTGGCTCTTCATCTCTGTGTGTTCTGCTTTAGCCACTCCATCCTAAGAACATAGATCAGGCCAATGGCCCCTCTAGTGCAATATCCTGTTGTTATACTGTCCAAACAGATGTCAGTGAGGGAAGACCACAAAAAAGACCTGGGTGCAACCATACCCCACCAACTGTGATTCTCAGCAACTGACATTTGGAGACATCTTTCCCACCCAGGTGTTTACCCTCTCAGTCTTCTCAACATTGTGCCATGGAGTTTTGATAGACCTGATTGGGGGTTCCTCCCTTTTAGTCCTCCCCCCTTGTACCTAAGAGTAATCAGTGTCTGCAGATACATCCCTTCCTCTTTGCGGATGATGAAGTTTTTGCTACATAGGCATTCAGAAGACTCGAATTTGAATTTGTATCTAGATCTTACCAGTGTTTAAGGTCAGCCCAGACTCTCAACCAGTCTAGCACTTGAAGCTACTGTTTTTTTCCTGGCTCCAACTGTCCGGATTTTGAACATTAAAGCCTTAAATGGTTTTGAACCGGGCTATCTGAAGTTCACCTGAGCTTTAATAATCTTCTTCAAACTAGTAACAGTGCCTTGTCCATTGTGGCCCCTTGCCTCTGAAACTGGCCTCTGGAATGTTTGACCAGATCAGTGGCAGACTTTGGGCTTTCAAATTTCAGTGGCACCCTCTGTGATGCCAAAATTCAGCACCCACTTTGTTGCGACTCAGTGCCCAGTGTAAAAGAACTGGCTGCACTCCCCCAAGTCCGCCTCTTACCAGACTCCCTATTGATTTTAGAAATAAACTAAAGATGCTGCTCCCTCTCCCCCACCCAGACTTTAATAGAGTTTGGTGCTACAGCTATTGTTTAATTTTGTTGGGTATTTTAATCTACTTACATTATTTTTTTTAGTGATTTTAATGTGGTGGCTTTATCCAGTTTGCTGCCTCAGGAATCCTTATAATTAAGAGATGAGACATGGTATTTTGAATAAAGGAAAGAGTGTAGCTTAGTGATAGGATACATATTTTCTATGGGAAATGGGTTCCTGGGTTTAATCCTTGGAATCCATAGTAGGGCTGATGAAGATTCCTCTCTGAAACCTTTGGAGTATTGCTCCCAGTTAGTGTAAATACTGAGCTACCTGGAGTAATGGTTTGATGCAGTATAAAGTAGCTTCCTATATTTTAACCTCTAGCTTGTTAAGCATTCCTTTGTAGGGTAAAACAGGGTAGAGATAAGTGATGGTAAAATACATGTAGATCATGGGTTCCCAAACTGATGAGGTTCTTCCCTGATGTTTATGCCATGTGTGGTTGCTCTTGGTTAATGTATGGTTTGTGGAAACATGCTAGATGTGTCACTTTTCTTCATCTTGATAATGATACTGCTCAAACTAATTGCTGAGAAAGCATTCTAGCGCACACACATACACAAAACCTAAATATTTTGAGCAATTAAAACTAACGGTATTTCCTTTTTGGCAAGTAATAGTTGCTTTACACACATTTCTTTAAACAGTCAAATATGTTACTAAGGAAAACAACTTGGTGAAACAAACAGATTAATACTCTCAATGTTGCTGTCAGAGTGGAAGTAACTGATGTTTTGCCTTTTGAATGTGGTGAACTTCTTCTACCACAAACTGAAGACTGCTAAATCGGATTCTATTTATGGGCAAATTTGCATATGTGTGAACGCAAATGTTGTAGCCACAGTTTGGTATATCACCAAGAAACATAGTTTGCCGTTTAATAAGGACATTAGCTGAAAATATAGTCTAATATAGTAAATGCCAATCTACAGACAAGTTTTTTAAAGTACATATATACAGTGCAGTATTTTTCCCTACACTACTTACTCCATTTGTGAAATCTGTCTTCTTATACTTTATGTTGTATCATAATTCAGTCCTACCTAAGACTAAAACAGATTAAATCAAGGTAGTTACTTCTGTACAATATTCTGAAGGAAGCATGTACACAGTATAGACAATTCCTGTTTGTGGTGTGTTTTGACTGCCACACTGCAAATAATACTAGAGAATGACCTTTTCTTAAGAGATAAGGTAATGGGCGAGGTGCAGCTTAGCGATGCCACATGATAATAAACACTGGAAAAACACCTCTTTCCCAAAGGGGGAAAAAAACACCAGAAAAAATGTTGGGTTTTATTCCTAATTGTTTTCAAGGAATTTTTTTTTTTTTAGTGAGAAGCCTCTTGTGCAATATTTTCCTTTTCATCACGACAAGTGAACTACATTTGAGCAGTACATTGAAAAGTAGTATGTAAAAATAATATTGCTACGGTCATTTGTGCTGCTGCAAAACTTTCAAGATTCAAAGATGGCAGTGCTGCTGTATTACTCTAACACTTCACAGGCAAATGTGAGATTAGGAATGCATCTGCTGTTCTAGATTCACCTGTCATTGAAGAAACTGGCCCAGTGGACACTACCACTGTTTTAGAAAACTGTTTCTGGCAGTGACCTGTCAGATTTGCTGAGTGTCTCTACATTCTTCAAACGCTTTTAATGTCTTGAAGGCAGCCCAGTCTAATACTAGGACTGAGCCAAACCTTCCCTGCCCCCCATTTCACAACCCCATTTACAGGTGGCAAAGGGGCATATTTCAGTTTAATTTTCAGGAGTGTGAAAATTGAAAAGGGGAGGGGACTTGCTAATTGTCACAGAGCTCTTTTCCTGATGTATGCCACCATTCCTATACTTCCCCAGAAGTCCTGTATCAAAGCAATACATATCAACACACAGAAAGGAAGGAAGATCACTCCATGAAGTGAGCAAAACTTGAACCAGTGGTGTAATGAAGATGTACTTGATGAAGCAAATGGATCAGGATAGTTCAGTTCACGTTCATAATGGTGAGAATTTCCTGGGATCTGAAAAGGATCAGAACAGTGAATCTTTCTTTCCACATGCAGTTTCTTCACACAAAGACCGATGCTGACTAGCATTTGCATCATTCTTGCAAAATAATATATCCAAAACTTTCCAAAACTGAATTGGCTTAACCTGCTAAATGTAACATTCACTTGTTTCATACAGTAGCTGTACTGATGACAATACATCAGAAGGAGTTACCCAAAACTGTCCTTTTCCTTTACTGCTGAAGAAATATGCTGTGACTCATGCAAATGGATTATAAGATGAATCCATCACAGCTTTTAAACTGACAAAAATACTGTGCATTAATCTTTCAAGTACCAAAAAAAAGCACACCCGAGGCAACTCATTTCATAGTTTAAGGAAATCTTGAAGAAACGTTTCACTGAAGAGTTGCCTAAGGCAGATTTTCAATCACATTTCTAACTGATTTGTGGGCTGTATCCAGAAGAGGGTTTGCTCCACAAGACCAAAATATAGGTCTCTGTATACAGATGTAAGTGACATTGTATCCGTTATTAATTTGGTTTTTCTACAGCCATGCAGCATATTTCACAAAGGAAGCTGTTGCAGGATATGCTGGAAACTGCTAAATTCTCTGCCGGATCTAGTGGCTCCTAATAATTACATATAACATTTTATTACATATAACATATGTAATAAAAGTTACATATAACATTTTATTATGTGGCGGCATTCCATTTATTTACTTCATTTTTAAAAGCACACTCTTCTTCCAAAGAGTTCGGAGTTACACATATGCTGTGCTACTTGTGATGATTCACGAAGTGATTGTTGACTTGTGGGAAGACTTCATAACTTGTCACTGCTGAAGAATAGCTACTCCCTCCCTCTGGTGGCAGCAGGAGAAAACATGCCAACTTAAAATAATGAATTTTATTTTGCAAAAGCAAAAACCTAGGCTAAGTTAATACTTTTTATTTCGCAGAGCTCAATTCAATGGATGGGGTATACCTAATTTATATTTCTACTACTCTGGATTTCAACTGAGTCGGTTATTATATATAATCCAAGAGGAACCGAATAAACACTGGGAAATCAAACTATATAAACATCTCTTGCTAGGAGAATCTTAAACCAGATCTAATGAACTCTATATCAAATCCATTTACTAACTGTACTATTCAGATATGGAAAACCTGGCAACCTAAATTTGCACCAATTGTTTTTCCATTAATTCCAATATCACATCACCCAGATTTTTTTCCCCAGCAAGGGAGAGATAAGCAATTTGAATACTGCAAATCTGAAAGTTTATACACATTATAAGATTTCTATACCAATAATCAACCTATAGCTAGTAACCAAATAAATGTTAACTTCGTCAAATCTGAACACAAACTGGATTTATTTCCATCAAATTCATAGTTTTATTATAAAAGAACATGTAAAAAAACAAGCTCTGATATCCTTAACACAATTTATTAAGCACAATGGGTAGAGAGGGAAAAGGATTTGTTTCTAAATTGTACTGTTCTGAGTTTAGGAGACATAGGCTGTATGCTTGAGCCCCTTTCAAATTCCTGGATCCAATTTCAATTCCTGGAAAAGCCACGCTAACTTCCTAATGAGGTAATTGCTGAAGTATGGGTTATTAAGGTAACAAAGGAAGTGGCTCTGTGCGAGATGACAAATGGGTGGGACCCTCTCCCCCAACTTGCTGGTATTTAGAAAGACAAAGGCCAGGAGTGAGAGCTGGGTTATGTGAGCTAAAAGTTAGAAGTTGGAAGCAGGCTGGGAAGAGAGAGAGAGCTATGCCTGACTTCTGTTGAATCCAGGGGTGCCAACTTGGGCCCCAGATTATGGGTGTCCAGTGGTCTACAACATAATGTGACATCCTGACCTCACATTGAGCCATGGCATCACCTTGTGAGCTCCGCGGCAGTGCCTGGGAACCCCAGAAGTCATGTCCAAGGCCCTGCGAGACCTCAGACTCCACCTCCAAGGCCCCGCAAAGCCTTAGACTTGACTTGCGATGTTTCGCAAGGCACTGGAAGTAATGTGACTGAATATTTTTTGATGATACCAATGTAAATATATCCTCAAAAGAACTGGTCTTATATATGATCTTGGCAGCACAAACAATAATTGCAATTCAGCGGAAAACAGCCCAAAATCTTGCACTTGGTACCGTTCACTCTAGAATATAGCTATAAAGGAGAAAATCAAGCATAATTTGAGATTTCGAAGAGAGCTAGAACCTCCATACACTTTTTATATGATTTGGAATTCCTTCATGACATATACAGTGGAACCATCATTTTCAAGATAACCTTCATCACAAGCCTGGCAAATCTGAAACTATACTTAATGATCTGGTAAATTTGATAGTCTTTACTTGGACTTTATTTTAACTCATGTCCAATTACTCATTCCATGTGCCTATTTTATAATTTTGTTTTTCACCCTTAAATTTTCGTCAGTTGTTATAATTGTTATCTGTTTCATATATGTTATAAAATGAAATAATAATAAAAAACTATACCAAAATAACCCTCTGCACATTATGATCCACTGATGAATACAAGGAAGAGGCTACTCCACAGATTCGTTTAGGTCCTAGTGCTATGCTGGTTCTGCTTCTTCCTTTGTCCATAAACTATGTATATTCTCTACCAGTTGTTGAAATGCTCTATTGATTTCAGTTGTTGTCTTTATCAAGAAGTTCCTGCAAGGAAATAGAAACCTGTAATGATGAGGTGCTAGGTGACATTTCATATACTGTACAGTATTTTTATGCTACACAGTATTTTTATGCTTTCCCCATTTTTCTGAGTGTTGAGAACTCCGGGGGTTCACCGCGTACCCTAAACCTGTTTCCTTTGGGAGGAAGATGTAGCGGAATAATGCCTGCTGATGATTCAGGTTCATTATGGGTTAACCTATCACTCCCATGTTAGGTAGGTGTTCCCTGGGAGGCGGAGCTAGTTGGCATTCTAAAAGGAGGGAGAACAACCTTGAAAGGCAGTTGGGGGTTTGGCACTTGGGGATGGAGGGTTAGAGAGAGAAAATGAGAGGTTGGGCTTTGGGGAATGCTAGGAAAGGTCATTACCATTGCTAAAGGGATGCAGGAAATATTATAACTAAGCTGAATTACATGAGAAGAAGATTTGTACCAATAAATAACCCGAGACATCCATGTTTTCAAGTTACCTAATAAAGTTAAATGTGCTTAAACGTTCGCTGACTGTGGCAGTGTATCTGTACCTTAAGAGGTGTGACTAAGAGGAGAGAACAAAGCTTTCCTGTGGAAGAGGAAACTGTTTGCTTATTCTCCTGTCATACAGAGGGCTGGCCAGTGAAACCAAGTGTCAGGGCCTTGCAGAGCCAGGCAGAGGCCCGGGCCAGGTACATAATGTGGCCCCCCCTTTTCTCTCTCTGGGGATCACTGAAGTCTTATAAACAAGTAAGTATATAAATAATTTTTACAAAAGTTATGCTGACAAATAATTTTCTTTCAAGGCTTGAACCGTATCTGCATATAAAGACAAAACGGAAAAATATAGATATACAACAGTGCTTTTTATGTCCTCTGCGCTTGGCGGCCTCACAAGGAAGAGGATGGGGGACAAGGAGGACAGGAAGAAGCCGCAAGTGCTGCAGATGGTACGGGCAGATGGGACAGATAAGAACTGTTTTACGTTTGTGTTCCACAATGAGGACCACACCCGTGGCAACTCCCTTCAATACATGATCATGAAAAACCCTGATATGGAGTTCTGTGGATATAGCATCACCCATCCTTCTGAAAGAAAAATAAACCTCCGCATCCAGACCAAAGGAGGCCTACCGGCTGTTGATATGTTCCAGAAGGGGCTGGAGGATCTCATGGGTGTCTGCCAGCACATACTCAGCAAATTTGAGGCAAGCATGGAAGAGTACAATGCCCAGAAGGATGTGACTATGGAGGAAGCATATTCTTGAGTTGCAATCTGCTGTTGAGTCCTGGCCACAGAACTTAGTCTGCTTTGGTTGTCCTGATGGATGGCCTTTGCAGAGTGTGGGACAGGGAGTGTGACCTTGCTCCTGCTTCTTGTTACCTCATTGGCATTTGATGCCGTTAACCATGGTATCCTCCTGGACAGGCACCAGCAAATGTGATTTGGGGGCAGTGGTTCCAACCCCATCTTCAGGACTGAGTCTGACATTGGGAGGGTGCCTTTTGAACTGGAAGCTGCAGTTATTGCAGAATGCAGCAGCATCACAATCAAGCGGTGGGGAGGGGGTGGGGTTGAGAAAGAAAGGGTCTTGTTTTTTATGGACTAAAGGTCCCCCCCCCAATAAACATTGGATGATGGAATAAAAAAACAGTGCTTTTTAAAAATACATAGGGAAAAGGATTGTTTTAAGTATTTACATTTAAAAATGCTTTCCTAGCTTTCTTTTCTGCGAATTCTTGAATTACACCGGAAAAATCTAGCAACTTCGCCTTATCATGGTTTATGTTTATAATTGCTAAACCATTTAGGCGTTCTTGAGCCATTGTTGATCGAAAGAAAGACTTAATCCGTTTTAATATATTGAAACTTCTCTCATTGGAGGCCACTGTAGCTGGTAATGATAGGAAAATGCGTAATGCAATTAGAAGGTTTGGAAAAATGTTTTCCAAATTCAAGTTTAGTATTTGATCGGCAATTTCTTTCGGTGACGGAGAAATAAGTTTGAAATTTGTATCGAAAATCCGCTTAAGGAGGAGCACTTCACTCTGAATTTCATCACGGGAAATATGTTTTGAGTATCGCAAGTGAAACCGAGTGCATTTTTGTATCAGTTCGTCCTCATTGAAGTGTTGGAACTTCCACAAAAAATCGAAAAGTTCACATATTTCCCTAACAGCAGAAAATCGCCGTGTCAGTCCAACAATAACTAAGTCAATTATTTTGAAGAATACATTCACTCTGAAGTCTTTTTCAGCATCCTCTTGAGTTAGACATCCCCTGCGAGTAATAAAAGTATCTGAAACACCTAGTTTGACTGATACATGTCGACATTCTTGAAGTATGTGATTCCATTTCTCTCTAAAATTCGAAATGTCTGTACGCAGTTGATCTATGTTGTCCCTTTCAACATCCAATGTGGCATTGCGTGATTCTATTACCAAGTTTATCTCATGTATCATTGTGAGGAGTTTGATCCAAATACTTGACATTACAACACATTCAAAAGTGTTCAAGTATTTTTTTATTCCCCGAACATCAGCTTTACATTCTGCAGTTAAATTTTTAAATTCACTGATCTCAGATACTGCAGTTCGAATACCATCAAAATGGTTTGCAATTGGTTTTACACTATCAATTCTTGCTGACCATCTCGTTTTCGAGACTGCATGAAGTGAGGCAGGAACATTTTTCTTCAGTACCTCCCAACGTGAAGGGCTTGCACTGAAGACATTGAACGTTTTCTGAATGGTTCCAAATAAGGTAATAGCTTCGTTACAGGCTTCAGCGCAATTGGTACCAACGAGATTCAGAGTATGATTGGCACAACTGGAGAAAATACAGTTCCCATTCTTTCCTTTTAGGATAGCCTGTACACCTGCATACTTTCCAGCCATGTTAGACCCATTGTCATATGCTTGACCCACACAGTCTTGAAAGTTCAAATTGAGCCTCTCTAAGACTTCTAATATTTCAGTGGCAATTTCTTCTCCAGTCTTTATGGAAAATTCATGAAAACCAAGAAAGCGCTCTTCAATCACTAAACTTTTAGCTTCCCTCCTCACATATCTGATGATGAATGATAACTGTTCTTGGTGAGAGCAATCAGGGGTTGCATCAACAGCAATCGCAAAATACTTAGCTTCTAGTACTTCTTGAATGATACTCCTCTGGACGAATGATCCACAAATTTCAATAAACTCATTTTGAATTCTACTTGATAGGTAGTGTACTTGGAGCCTTACACCATTTTCCTGTGCATTTCGTACTTGTGCAACATGTTCCGCTAATAATGAATCGTATTTACTGAGGAGCTCAACTAAACCCAAAAAGTTACCATTGTGACTATCACCAAGTCGTTCAGAAGAACCAAGGAAAGGGAGACCTCTCTCAGCTAAAAACAGGATAATGTTGAGGATGCGTTGAAGTATTTTCTTCCATTTAGTACTTTCAGTCTTGAGCTGATCAACAACATAATTGTCAACTGCAGAACCACACAGAGCAGCTCTACTTGACATTTTCCACGCAATATAGTTTTCTTTATGTAAGTTAGAATTTTCATGGCTAGGAATGCGATCCTTTAATCTTCTCCATCCTTTCTCTATACTCCATCCTGGATGATCTGTTAATGCACTCACATTAGCCGTAACTCCCCCTTTAGAGAACAAAAAACAAGGTACACAATACAGCGATTGCTTAACTTGGCTCCAACACAACCAATCTCGTTTATGTTTTTCGCCATTTTTCATTATTACAGTAAAAAGACGACTTGGAAATGAATTATTGTCCTTATCACTCGGAACATTCATTGGTACCTCAAAGTCCTGAACTTTTAAAAGTCTCTCAGTATCATTTCTATTCCTCTTATTAATTAACCCAATATCGATTTGTGGCTGTGGGGCAGGGATTATTTCAACTGAAGATTCTGTATTATTATCTTCAGGTTGTTGAGAAGGCGCTTGTAGTTCCACAGCTCGCTCGGTTGATTGATCGCCAGTTTCTTCAATATTATTAACCTCTATAACGGAAGTTCCTGATTCAGCAAGATGATTAACAGGGTTGACTTGTTGACTTCTGACTACGAATGCAGTAATAGATTTTGATTGTTTTACAGCTGCGTCTTGTTGTTTAGCGCGTTTTCTCTTTGATGCACCACTTTCGAACTTCCTCCCTGTGCTACTCATGTCTACGCTCTACGGAACTGATCTGTAAAAATCTGTTTAAAAAAAATGAAACTCCGTAATCTGGCTGAAGTGTGTTGTCTGTCAGAACCTCATGAGTACATTACGACTATCTAGAGTCATTTAAGCCCTGGCTTGTGACACCATTTGCACTGCCAGGTCCTAGCAGCTTGCTCTTTGAGATTTCAACCTGGAAGTGAGTTTCCCAAGCTCTCAGAGGCCTTGCCGCCTTCCGAAGCCAAGCCCCGACCTCTGCCGGGCTTGCGGAGGCTCCGCGATGGGACTGTAGGCCGCGATGGGCCTCCAAAACCTTGCAGCCTCCCAGAGGCAAGCCCCAAACTCCCCCGGACCTGCGGAGGCTCCACGATGGGCCTGTAGGCCTCCATCAGCCTCCGAAGCCTTGCAGCCTCCCTGAGGCAAGCCCTGAACTCCCCCGGACCTGCAGAGGCTCCGCAATTGGCCTCCAGGCCATCGGAGGCCTCTGAGGCCTTCACAACTGCCCAGAGCCAGCCCCCAGCATCCTCAGGATGCCCAGCAGGTCGCATTCCAGCCCCAGAATTAGGTAAGAAACACTTACCTAACGAAGACCAAGAGTAGTGTAGCTGCTAAGGAAACAAAGATGAGTTTGGGCTGAAAAGGCCTTTACCAACCTTTGCCCAACCCCCAGCTATAGAAAGATGGGTGGCAACCAGCCAGGTAAGCCCACCTACCCTATGGTGGGGGGGGGGAGTGGAAATTTTTGGGATTCTGCAAGGGATTTCGGGATTTGTTTACATGAATCTGCCCTGTGCCTTTGTCTCTGGGGTTCAGGAGCTAATCAAGAAACGAAGCTGCCGTCCAATAGGCTGAGATTAGACAAGTGAGCCTGACCGAGGCCCCCTTTGGAGTCGGAGGCCCGGGCCAAATGGCCCATATGGCCCACCCTCTGTTTGGGCCTGCCAAGTGTGCCACCTATTTGTCTAAAGGGAAGGCAAACTGCAGTAGTTGGGAACCCTGGTAGGGAGATCCCATAGGTGGCAAAAGGTTTTCAACCGTAGAGCCCTGAGGTACCCCAGAGACAACTCCCATATGAACACTGAAGGATTCATCCTAGTTGTCAGTGAAACTTAGGGAGAGTCACTGCAGGGGAAGTATTGAAGGGGAGGGAATAGGATCCCTCACAGAAGACACTGGAGGCTTGTAGCATTTTTGTGATGCAGGGCTTATGGCTCACACATATATAGGCTGGACATGGGTGGAAGCTTCACAACCTGAACCCTCACAAAATATATTGCTCCCTCATTCGGTATATAGAGGGCCATCCATGTTCTTCAGAGCTCCCAGGAAATTCTACAGCTCTTATCCTTTATTAAGCCAACCAGAATGCCACAACAAGCTTTTATGTTCACTATAACTCTTCACCAGGCTGGATGACAAAAAATGCAAGGGAGGAGGCTCTTGTTTGAGCGATCCTTGTCTGCATCTGGTAGCAGCCTTAAGACGGGGTGGTGGGTGGGAAGAGGTAGCAGGCATTCATATGAAACCCATTCTGGTATGGATGGAAGGACCTGCCAACTGCAGTTGTCTCAACTTCTCATTTTCCCAATCTTAAATTCAGTTCTCCACATTTCTGCAGCGATTTTTTTTTTAAAATAACTAATGAAAACTAGTGCGAATTTATCCCAACACATACATTTTTTATATGCAGTTTTGACTAATGCACACATTTTTAGAAGCAATTTCCCCTAATATAACACATTATTTGTATGTTATTTTCACTAATACCTTCATTCTTATGAATACTTGCCTCTGAGATATGCATTTTTGTAGGCACTGGCTGGCTGGATAAGTGCATTGCAAAATGGGAATTTTGAAGGTTAGCAGTATTTCAGTTTGCGTACTGCACTGTTCTGGAAAGTGTGGATTTGATAGGTTGGGCTTTAAATTTGAACCAAATTGAAATTGTCCCCCATTCCTACTTTCAAGTGCTTTGCAGGTTCTAGGTTGTACTTGGCCTTCCAGGATGGGCAAAAGACACAGCGGGTGAATCCCATCTCTGGCAATATGCTACCAATTATACCACCCACCAGAGTTTGCCAATACTCTTAGCCAAAAGCAGTGCAATGCTGAAAGAGAAAAGTTCGCACACATAGCATTTTTTTTTGTAAACCAGTCCAGTACAAACACATGCTGTCCACACTTTAGTGGGGATGAAATATATCCCAAGTACATATTTTCACTGTAAAGCTGGTTTATTTCTATGCTCTCGTTCCTGCAGCTCGAACCTCCACAATTGAAACACCGCCACCAATAAATAAATAAATAAACCTTTATTGACACACCACCTGTGTGCAGCGAAATTAAATGAGCCCCCCCCATACACTCAGTCTTGTTCACACTCTGTGTGCATGTCCGAAGTCAATTGCACCACCAATGACAGAAATGCGTCATCATCACTGTACATACCTTGTCTCAAGAATGATTGGATTCTGGAAAGCACCGTACAAGAACTCAGCAGTTTTAGGAGACACTTTGTTCACAGCATCGAACACATAAAATGCAATTGCGTCAGGTATGATCATCAAATCATGACGGACATGCCTCTTTGAGGTGGCTTTAGCATCAACTTCTGGAGAGGAGAGGGGAGGGGGAAAGGAATTTAAATTCTCTTCTGTAATTTAGTGTCCAGCTGGATAGTTTTGGATACAGGTATTTCCTAAGAACTTCAGAAGCAAGGCACATATCGTGTGTGTGTGTGTACAGACATGTTTACACAGCATTATCAAGATCCATAAATAGCATAGGCAGGGGGAATGATAGATCCCTTGCACTATGACACTTCTGAATCTGCTATTACCGATATACAGAATTTGTTTCTGAGCAAGGGGGGGGGATTAAAGCCATGAGCTTTATTAGCTGGCACAATTCACTAACATTTTCACTGTGAGTTAAAGATTGTACTCAAACCAGTTGCCCCAATCGATTGAGTGCGTCTGTCAGTCTATGAGAAAACCTCCACATAAGCAAAACCCTGGGACTAGGGTTTCATTTTGTATAGGATGGCAAGATACAGCATTCAGCAAATGCACAAAATCTGATGAAAAGAAATGCAACATGGCCCTTTCAGTACCTAAATTAATCAGCCTACTAGATGAATAACTACATTTTAAAAATAATTAATTATTTGACAGATTTAAAAATAAATACTCTCTCCAGTGTCTAAGGACAGTTGAGTATTTGGAGTTGCAATTATTTGACTTTGAGCTGTAGAATACACTAAGAACTCTAGATTATCCCCCCCTTTTTACAATGACTTTTTGACTCCTGTTGATTTCAACAGTATAACCAGATATGGTGATAGCAGTAACCTGCACATTCGACACTTAATACTCAACTTTAATTGAGGGCTAGGGTGCACACATATTCAGCAAGCAAAGCATATCTGAAGCCAGATCGAAGCACTTTAGATCTTACCAGTAAGGGTATTTGTAAGGAGGATCAGAGTGACAGCCAAAGCTTTATACTGAAGCATGATCTAGGTCACTGTTTCAGAAGACTCTGATGCTACAGTTCTACAGAGTGCTGCAAAGAAAGCACTCTGTCAGTATTTTGTAAGGAAAATGTGACACCACCGCCACATTTGAATAGAGACCAATAACCAAATACACATAGCACAGCTGAAATCAGCTACAAATTTCTATTTGCTTTTTCCCCTTCTCCTGCACCCGTTCACAGGATCCGTTTTTGCAAGTTCTTGTTATTATTTATATTATTTATTTATTTTTCTATACCACCAGCATTTTTTTCTTTTAAAAAAGTACCATTGTGACAAACAACTTGAAATCAGTAATAAAAATTATCTGAATCTTAACAAAATACATCACAAATCAGTGGCCAACAAGTATGTACTGTACCAGCACCAAAATTGTAATAAATACAGTAGAACCTCGGTTTTCAAATGTAATCCGTTCCGGAAGACTGTTTGACTTCCGAAACGTTTGAAAACCGAGGATCAAAGGGCTGTCAGCAAAGTCTATGGTGAAAATTGAAAAATGCGCCTCGGAAGCCGTTCGACTTCCAAGGCGTGATCGAAAACAGAAGCATTCACTTCTGGGTTTTCAGCATTCGGCTTCCGAAACATTTGGCAGCTGAGACGTTCGAAAACTTAAGGTTCCACTGTACTGGAAAATATTCCCACAGCCCACCCAAGACATATTGTTGAATAAAACAGTACAAGATGGTGCACTCCACATTCAAATTTCTTGAAATGTACCATGTTCAATATCTCCCCTTAACTGATCTGCATTATACAGACAGACAGATCTTTTTTTCACTTACCTTTCTCACTGGCAGTGGCTGACGTCACCTCTGAAAGCAAAGCAGACTCACTGGTCTCATACAGATGTATTTAAGGGGTCATAGGTCTCCGCTTGCTCCATTTCTGCTCTTTTGCAATAGATAGGTGCGGAAGTGTGGAGTCCCAAGGAAAGCAATCTGATTAATCACATGGTAATAGTTTTTAGTTAACCCTTTACTCCAGGGCTCATTAACTCCAACTTTGGGGGCCTGATGGAGCCCTCCAAGTACATTTTGCAGCATGCCACTTTCCCTTCTTTAAAAGCAAGTGGGGCTTGGGCAAGGAGCTAGGGCACGTTGTGGGGAATAGGTGAGGGGATGGGTAAAATGTAAAGGGAAAGGGGTTGATGAGGTGTGAGGGACGGGCGGTTGGCAAAGGGGTATGTGAGGATGGCAAGTGCAGTGAAAAGCAGGGCACCCCCTATGTGTTTATATTTGCTGTGAAAAACTACCTGGTTTTTTTTTAATTTCTCTTGTCAAAACCCTGTATTCCTTTTGGGTTGCTGTGTTGCTGTTGTTTATTTTTTGTGCTTTTTGCTGTTATTTGACATTTAAAAATCAGTAAACCCCCCTAATTGTAAATCAAATGGAATTCAAATTTTGTTTCTTAAAAATTCAAATGGTGGCTCAGAGATGCAAATAGCAGGCATGGGGGAGGCCTGCCAGCCATTGGGGTCCCAACAACTGCTTCAAGTTGCCGGGTGCTAGTACTGGGCCTTGTGGTCATCTGGTTCCTTCTTCCTAGAAGCCCAGACATATCATGAGGTGACATATCACTGGCTCAAGTGATGAAAAAGAAAGAAAAAACTATTGTGTAATAATCCCCCCAACCCCAACCCCCAAAAAACACCAGGATATATTTTTAAAAACAAGAAAGGAAAGGAAAATACGCACATTGTACCAATCTCTGACTAGGTGTTCTCTTGTTAAATCTACATATAATTGACAGTCTCTAACAATCCATTTTACATTTAGTACAGTGTAGAAGATGCAATTACATTTCAGAAAACAGGTAAATGTACTTTACAGAAGTTAAATGATAAACAGAACAAACATTTTTGTTAGCTTCTGTTTACACTTCGTGGCACATCAGTTATTTGGGTGCACGTTTATTGTCTGTGATTAAAAAAAAAATCAAATGATTACACAATAGATAACCTTCAGTTTCCATTTGGGTGCGATCTGGTATCTGCAAATACCTGCTATAGGCACCCTTCATTCTGCTATATATCATCTGAAAAGAGGAAGCTTCTACAAAGGGTTCCTTAGGAAGTCTTTTTTAAAAAATAAATCACATTTATCTACTTTGATTTGAGCCTGTTCCCCACGTCATATAACCTGTGTTGTTGAATGATATACCACACATATTTTAGTATGCCATCTTTCGTCTAAGGAGCTCAGAGCAGCATACTTTGTAACTCCCCTTATGTCCTTAGAACAACTCTGTGAGAAGGGTTAGTCTGAGAGGAAGTGAGTGGCCAAAGGTGATTTAGGTGTTGGGGCCAAGTAGAAATTTGAACCTGGGTCTCCAATGGTATTAAGTCCAACACTGCAGTCACAGCACCACTCTGGCTCTAGAACAGAACTTTCATTTTTCCTCAAGCCAAACTCAATGGGATGGATCCAGAGGAGAAGTAGTGGGATGCCACTGGTACAATGGAGCTCTCCTGGCTCCCCCTCTACTTCTCCCTCCCTAAGCCACTCCAGAGAGGGTGGAAGATTGCTAGTTCAGCATGCTGTGAGATGGGGGAACAGGGGCCTGCAGCAGGACAAGAAAACCCTAAGAACTTGGCAGGGTTGCCTTGTGCCAGCAAAAATGTCTCACAGCTCACACAAGTCTCTCCTTGAACACAAGTCAATGGGAGTCTGTTCATCAAGTGATGAAAGTGCATCTGTGAACCAAGCCTTAGGTCCTAATGTACAGTGGTGATCAATGTACAGGCAACTCTCAACTTACATGGGGGTTATGTTCCGGGGATAGCGTGCAAAGCTAAGATCACATATAGTCTAAACACGTTGGGTTCAATTCCGGGTGGGATTGCCAATGTCTCTTTTCCTGGACGCCCTCCCCCTTTTTATTATTATTTAATTGCCAACCATGTAAAGCTGAATGCCCTTAAGTTAAAAGCACGTATAAGTTGGAGTTACCTGTATTACAATACCGAATACTCAAAATGTTTATCTTGGTTAATTTCTGTTTGCCCACATTGCTCAGCAACTGAGCTGTCTTGTACAGTTCATTCAGTAACTGGTTCATGTAAATATCAAATTGCAGAGTCTGATGCAATCCAAGGCTACTTTCGTCAGGCTCTGAGTCAGGCCATTGGCAATCAGTTAATTTCAACATGTATTATTAACATTAGGTGTATTGGGTATGCTGTTGCAAGATTTGTACAAAAATAAGCAATCATTCTTGTACAAATTATTCCTGTACGAAGCATGTTTTTAAAAGCCAACTGTCTAGCAAACTCTAGAGCAGGGATGTCGGGAACGAGATGTTGTTGAAAAGGAGTTCCATCTCATTCCTGCTTTATCAAAGTGTCCACCAAGTTGAGGAAATCCAGGCTGAAGGTGATCGAGATGAAACAGATTCCTCTTGTTGGCTGCTACACTGAACAGCTAACGACTGTTTTGATTTGCAGACTTTTTTTTTTACAATAGCAGGAAGAAAAGGCTAAATGACAACGCTTCTTCCGCTGCGAGAACTGCCTTTCTCCTAGAAGAGAAAAAGAAAGCTGGTAAGCAGCTGGTAAGCAGCCATAATGGGGGACAGAGCAACAGGTTATTGATAATTCATTCTGACCCTCCCTCCCTTCCAGGCTGTTAAACAGCAATACTTCCCCCTACTGGGCTAACCCAACCACAGTCTGATTTGAGG
Source organism: Lacerta agilis (assembly GCF_009819535.1). NCBI lineage: Eukaryota > Metazoa > Chordata > Lepidosauria > Squamata > Lacertidae > Lacerta > Lacerta agilis. Next base: position 30,623,367 of record NC_046315.1, read on the forward strand.
CTGCTTGATCTGAATGATGCTCATCTGAACGATGGATGCTGTTAATTAGCTCCAAAATTTCGAACCTTTGTACAGGGCAGAGAGCAGACAGGGGCAGGGTTGGCACGCGTCCCAGGGGCGTGGCGTGCCGAGGGGGCATGGCATGCGTCCTGGGGCGTGGTGCCCAGCCCGAGCGGGGGTCAGCCACTATGGCACCCCACTAGGATCGCGCTGCCGGGGGCGGTGTGCTCCCCCTGCACTCCTCTTCCTCCGCCAGTGGGGCCGATAGCACTCGTGAGGCTCCCTCTGGTTGAAGATGGATGCATTACAGAAGGGTGGTTCACAGCAATGCAATTTTGGATATTAATGACCATCACATACTGGTGGATCAAGCTGGAATATACTATTCCTGCCCCTCTCATCGCATGGCAGGTGTCTTCTCCTCCATCAACTGGGAAACGAAGTGCCACTGCAGCTGGGTGTTTTAAGGCCCAGCTGCACATGATATCAGTCTCACAGCTCCACCTCTGTGTGCAAGGTACTTTGTCTTGTTTTTGGAATGTGCACGGATTATTATTATTTTACAAATAAGTTGGTGTGGGGGCTTGATCCAGATTAGGGCCTTAAGAGTGGGAGGTGGGGGCTTTAAACCTTTGGGCTGCCTGCACGTATAATTTGCAATGCATAAAAAAGGTTCCGTTGAAAACACTAATGTGGAGCCCCTGACTCGGATCAGACCAGCAGTGGAAAGGTATCTGATCCAGGTCTGACCCTAATGCTACAGTTTTCGAATCCAGATTTTCACCTACCCCTCCCCACTTGCTTGCTACTTGTGAAAACCGCAACTACCACTACCTTTCTCTTAGGAGGAGAACTACACGAGACAAGTCATGTGCAGTTTTGACTCTCATCAAGTGGGCTGGGCCATATCAATGTTTGATTCACTAGCATGCTGAGGACAAACAACACAGAGCTTCCTTTCTAAAGATGTGCAAGGCTTTCCTACCGTTTGCCTTAAAAGGGGCTCCATTTTTGCACGTGCTCCAAGTGAGCACTTGCAAAAACAACAACTGTGCTACCATGCAAATGCTTGGGTGGGTCTTACGTAGAGCTGCTGTTTCTCTTCTTTGCAAGGGCTCAGCAACTTACCGGGGATGGTTGGGGAAGCAGAAGAAGAAGGCAATGCAGAAGTGGCAGCCAGGTTGGAAAAATAATAAAAAGCCAGCAAGTCCACACCCCTGGGGGGGCATGGAACTCAAACCAGAAACCAGAACTCAAACCATGCCAGAAAAGCAATACCATGCTGGCCAAGAAGAGAATCTGAAGCTTCTTGGCTGGAGTGCTTTGTTTCGTTATTTGCTCTTGGGCTAGAATGGATGCTCCCACATACCCAACAGCTGGAAAAAAGCACTCCAATGGCCTAAATGAGGCAGCACCTTCTCTGTTCTCAAGAATGATGGCTTCCCTGTCCCCACCCCAGAGCACCTCCCCACTATCTGCCTTCCTTACTCACTGCCCTGCCCCAGTCCTGGTAAGTTGTCGAGCCCTTGTCAGGGCAAGGAAAGAAGAAGCGTTTGTAGGCTAGAGGCAAGCAAGGCCTGGTTTGCCTCACTCAGAAATAGCCATGAGCTTGACCATGCTTTCTCTTGAGCCCATTCATGTGTCTTTGAACAGGGGCACGAGCTTTAGAAAGCAGCCCTGTGCAAATGCACATGGCACCCCTTTCTGTATGGTTCCTGTCTTCAGCCTCTGCCAGAGAGCAGCATGTATGTAGCAGGGTGCAAAGCTACAAACCCATGAGATTATGAAAGATAATATTTGTCACACTTATTTTACCGATTGCTGCTCCGCAAGGCTTCTGGCTTTGTCGCCTTTGGCTGGGATGATTTCTACCGAGCGGTAACTAGGAGGTTTCTCTGGCCAGTCTGGAGAGCGGCGCTGGCGATGCCGCCTACTGTTTCCTTGGAAGCGCTCGTACTCATCAGATGAACTCCAAGACTCCCGGCGGGATGGTGGAGAACAGCTGCGATGGCGGCGGCGGCCCTGGCGATCAGAGTCCCTACTCCTCTGACTGAGAGGTCGATAAGCTCGCTGCCCTGAATACCTTCTGTCAGAGGGATGCCGTGCGGAACGCTCCCTTCTTTCCTCCTCAGGATACGAATCGGAACTGTTCCTACCGTGCAAAGTGGGAGATAAGTCTGGCCTAGAACTCCGAGACCTGTCATAATGGCTGCCAGCCCTCTGCCTCTCGACTTTGCGGTCTCTAGGTCTGTTCCGGAGTTCCTGGTCGTAACTGGAGTAGGAATCATCTTCTTCATCCAAAGACAAGCGCCTCCTCCTCCTCTCCCTCTCGTCGTCACTTGCCTGGCTCCGGGGTCGCGAGGCATATGTCGACCGCCGTGGTCGTGACGAACCACTAGTTCTGCGGGAGGATGGGATGCGCTCAATGATGGGAGGCAGTTGGATCACTCTGCGTTCCACAATCTCTGAGCCCAGAGAGGAGAGGATGCTAGGATGACGACTGCTCTCAACGCGGTGCGGAGGTATCACGGGCTGGGAAACGCCAAGGTTCCTGACCTCAGACTCAAGCTGCTCCAAGATCTTGTTGGAGGGAAACTGGGTAAGTGGAGGCATCCGTGCCTGACTGCTCTGCAGAGACACATCTATGGAACAGAAGGTGGGGAGAGGGAAGAAAGACACCTGCCATGAGAGAAAAACAGGTCAAGAGGGACTGGTAACTGTGTCCCTCCGAGATGTTGCTTGACCACAGCTTCCACCATCTCTAACCAATGACCATGCTGGCTTGGGCTGACGGCAGCTGGAGGGCAACAGCAGCTGGGGGGGGCACAGATTTCCTAGGCCTGAAATAAAGGATTCCAATTTAGCATTAAGACAGAGACTCAGAGTAGATGTAGTAGCAGCAGGATCAATTTGTTTAAACTTGGTCTGCTCCAAATGCATATACAGTGGGCGTGACCTCATTGGCAAGTACCTGTTTTGATCACCCCATTGAGAAAAAGACTGCTTCAAAAAGTGCAGAAAAATGGGAGGCAAAGGAATCAACAAGTAGAGGACCTTCCTTAGGAGAAAAAGCTACATTGTGATCTTCAGATGAAGGGCAGTACAGTATATAAATTTAATAAATGAAAGTAATTGTTTGGAGCATTTTAAGTTTAGAAAACAAAAGCAATTCAGTTTCTAAAATTATGCCTAGTGTAGAAAAGTGGTTTCCCTCTCTCCCCCTCCCCTCCATGAAATTGGATGACAGTAGATTCAAGACAGATAAAGTACATCACCACACAAGGCATAATTAATCTATGGAGTCCACTATGCTACAAAATGTAATTATGGTGAATAGCTTAGATGGCTTTAAACGTGGATTACAAAAAGAAATCCACAGAGGGGCAATCTTTCTTAAATGCAAATAGAAATCTAATTCTGTGAGTGTAGATCCTCATGGAGCCCAGATCTGCTCCATTCATGTACAAAAGAGATGAACCACTAGGCTTGGGAAATTTCAAGGTTTGCAGATGGACAATAAAAGAAACACCCCCCAAAACAACGGGAGAGGTTTCTCTTCTTCACGCCCTGGTTGTGGATTTCCCAGAAACATTTGTTGGGCTTTCTCCAAAACAACTGGTTGGTCACTGTGGGAAACAAGATGCCAAGTCTTTACAGATCCCAAATTATATGCTTCCACTTGCCAGTGTAACGAATAAACTCAGCCCTGACCCTTGCCACCTCTGAGCAGTTGGGTTGGTAGCCTCTGATGCTCTTTCACCTCTGGGAGAAGCATCATCATTAAGCCAAACCGCAAGCATCCAAGTCATTAAACTGCTGTAATATATACACTCCCTTGGGACTTGTAGACGCAGCCCTACCTCTCTGTAACAATGGGTTTAGTTGATATGAAGATGACCGGGAGTGGTGTGTCATCCATGGGAAAAGTTGTTGAGCCTGTTTCATAAACTGATGTCGTTCCAGCACTAGAGGATAGAAAAAGCAACAGATGTTATACAGGTGCACTCGAGCAGTCTGGAGATCTTTTTCTCTCCATTTTATAGAACAGCTATATTGGAAGCCAAAATTAGTGACAGGGAGGTTCCTTGCTTGATTTAGAATGCCTGGAACCCCTGGAATCTTGCACCGCTCCAAGATTGGGGTGGCATGAAACAATACAGTCTGTCCGCATCAAATGTGTGATTTTGATTTCAGACGGATATTTATTCTGGAGACACTAAATTTTCTAACATTAAAAGTGCAATCCTGAATTCCTTCACACTGGGGCTTTGCCAATGTAGTCCTGGCAGAGGACTTCCCTGGTTCCCACAGACTCCATTCCCCCTGCTGAAATTATGCTCAAAAGCATTCTATTGTAGCCAATAGAATAGTTAACATTATATTTATGTGTGTGTGTTGTGCTGCTGAAAGGTAGAAAATAAATTTAATAAATACACAAGGTGTTCATAACTGTTTCTCCAGTTCACAGATGTGTCAATGGGTCCCAAAAGTTTAGCAAACTCTGTCCTACACAATGCCCTTAACATAAAATTATGGTCTACTTCAGCATGTTACACGAAGAGAGCATTTATACATGCTGAAAGAGTAAATGCAAATGGGAGAAAGGGATGGAGATGGGGCATAGTGGTTAGAATTTCATATCAGGGACCTGGGAGACCAGGGTTCAAAACCTGACACAGTCATGAAGCTCACTGGGTGACCTTAAGCTAATCATGGTCTCTTATTCTAATCTACTTCACAGGCTTGGTGTGAGGATAAAACATCACCTTGAACTACTTGGAGGAAACTATGAAGGCCCTCCTATTTGTGTACATTTTGGATAAGACGCAGAGTCAGGTTTCCAACTGAGCAGTATTCCCCCTCCACGACCACCCCAAATCCCACAGAGGACATCCAAGTGGCATGCTTGTCGCTGAAGCGTGCACGAAAACAACTTTTGGTTTAATACACCTATTTTGCTGATATTGTTTCCCTGGGAACAAATGCAAGGAAGAAGAAGAAGAAGAAGAGTTTGGATTTGATATCCTGCTTTATCACTACCCGAAGGAGTCTCAAAGCGGCTCACAATCTCCTTTCCCTTCCTCCCCCCCCCCTCAACAAACACTCTGTGAGGTGAGTGGGGCTGAGAGACTTCAGAGAAGTGTGACTAGCCCAGCTGCATGCGGAGGAGCGGAGACGCGAACCCGGTTCACCAGATTACAAGTCTACCGCTCTTAACCACTACACCACACTGGCTCTCCAATTTACAGACACCCTGCTTTCTGATTTACCTTTTTCATTGCAGCAGCAGCGAGTTGGGCAGCAGGCACAGCGCACATGGCAGCAGCAATGCTGAGGGCAGCACTGGCACCAGCACACCCCTATCAGCATGAGGAGGAGGAGGCCACCAAGGACGATAAGGACGACAGTCAGCCAATCTGATGGGGGAAAGAGGACATCATCATCCCCTATCACCTTGCTTTTCTTGTTACTAGATGCCTGTAAGATGAGCTTCCTGCACCAAAAAGGAAGCTTTCTGCAATCTTCCCTCACAAGATAGCTCATCCAATACAGAGAGAGCATTCACACAGAGTGCTGCATTCAGATGTAACAACAAAAACTATTTGTTTATTCCAGGGGTAGAGAAACCCAGTCCAAGGGCTCGTTGCATAACGGGCAGCCTTTTAAAATAATAATAATAATAATAATAATAATAATAATAATAATAATAATAATAATAATTTATTATATACAATGCACACACAACATTAAAACTACAACCATTCAGATACCGACAATGCAAAAACACACACATAAATGTTACACTTACGTGACTTTCCTCCACCAGTGTTCGTCATTTCTTATGTTTATTATATTCTTATTTATATTGCAATTTGTAACTCTCATCTTTAGTACTGTTATTTTACTAATATTTTGTTTTCTGAATCAACTTTACCAACTTAATCTAGTCATATCAGCATGTTGTCTTTAGCACAGTGTTTGCTCATATACATAGCTGTCAACTTTCCCTTTTTTTTGCGGGGAATTCCCTTATTCCAGCGCCGTTTCCCACTGCAAAAAAAGGGAAGGTTGACAGCTATGCACACATTCTTCAAACCACTTCCATTGTGATCTTAGTTTCTGGTTTGTTTGATATCTTATTACTGCGGTTAGTTTTGCAAATTCAATAAATTCTAAAAGCTTGTTTAGCCAATCTTCCTTTGTCGGTATGTAATTCCCCTTCCAGTTGCATACAGAAATAATGTCTTCCTATCTTGCAGTAGCCTTTTGAGGACTGAATGCCAGTGCTGGGAAGGGCCAGAGGCAAGAGATACAGCTCTTGTCATTGTACAGTAGGCTGCATTCCAGCAACGCAAGATCAGGAATTGCTGATGTCTTCTTCTCCCCTTTTAATACGTAGATTGAAATAAGTGATAACCCTGGAAGTAGACATCTTTAGGATCAGAGCATGGCTCATTTTGCTCCATGCTTTGTTCTCTAAAACTTCATAAACAGTAAGAAAAAAATGAAGAGGTCACCCTAAAATAAAAATTTTAAAAAATAGAACAGCGCTACGTACTGAGAACAATGAGCTTGACCTCTGTGTCTGAGTCACCGCTTGTATCTCCTGGAGCTTCAACATTACAGTAGTAGACTCCATGGTCCCACCACATCACTTCACTGATCAGGAGATCTGCTCCTATGAAGAACAAACACAGCATGGCGAAAGTAGGCAAATGGGTGGTATTCTTCTCATACCACGACAGCACATTCCTGAATTGCAAAAAGTATTGTGCAGGCAGACTTTTGGAGAGCTGAAACTACATTCCGAGTCATTTACACCTCCATAAGATACAATTACTTCATGCTGCTTAAGGCTGCTTAAGGCTGTGTTTCCTTAGCACTAATGAGACCTCTACAGGCCACAGTTTCTCGGTCCCTGCTCAAATGTTCTTACTGTTCTGAATGGTTATCCTCCGCTGTCTGTAATCAACACCAAGCACAGGTTCATTTTGCCCTCTTCGCTGAGCAACAATGCGTATTTCCCGCTGATTGTCATTGCAGTCGTTGGAAGGGTCCTGGCCAAGAGCTAGGCCTGCTTGATAGGCTGCAATAAACAAAGGGGATAAATTACAAAATGAATGCCAGTGTATTTAAATCCAAAATATTAAATTCATAATGTTGTTGTTGTTCAGTCGTTCAGTCGTGTCCGACTCTTCGTGACCCCATGGACCAGAGTACGCCAGGCACGCCTATCCTTCACTGCCTCTCGCAGTTTGGCCAAACTCATGTTAGTAGCTTCAAGAACACTGTCCAACCATCTCATCCTCTGTCGCCCCCTTCTCCTTGTGCCCTCCATCTTTCCCAACATCAGGGTCTTTTCTAGGGATTCTTCTCTTCTCATGAGGTGGCCAAAGTACTGGAGCCTCAACTTCAGGATCTGTCCTTCTAGTGAGTACTCAGGGCTGATTTCTTTGAGAATGGATAGGTTTGATCTTCTTGCAGTCCACGGGACTCTCAAGAGTCTCCTCCAGCACCATAATTCAAAAGCATCAATTCTACGGCGATCAGCCTTCTTTATGGTCCAGCTCTCACTTCCGTACATTACTACTGGGAAAACCATAGCTTTAACTATACGGACTTTTGTCGGCAAGGTGATGTCTTTGCTTTTTAAGATGCTGTCTAGGTTTGTCATTGCTTTTCTCCCAAGAAGCAGGCGTCTTCTGATTTCGTGACTGCTGTCACCATCTGCAGTGATCATGGAACCCAAGAAAGTGAAATCTCTCACTGCCTCCATTTCTTCCCCTTCTATTTGCCAGGAGGTGATGGGACCAGTGGCCATGATCTTAGTTTTTTTGATGTTGAGCTTCAGACCATATTTAGCGCTCTCTTCTTTCACCCTCATTAAAAGGTTCTTCAATTCTTCCTCACTTTCTGCCATCAAGGTAGTATCATCAGCATATCTGAGGTTGTTGATATTTTTTCCGGCAATCTTAATTCCGGTTGGGGATTCATCCAGTCCAGCCTTTCGCATGATGTATTCTGCATATAAGTTAAATAAGCAGGGAGACAATATACAGCCTTGTCGTACTCCTTTCCCAATTTTGAACCAATCAGTTGTTCCATATCCAGTTCTAACTGTAGCTTCTTGTCCCACATAGAGATTTCTCAGGAGGCAAATGAGGTGATCCGGCACTCCCATTTCTTTAAGAACTTGCCATAGTTTGCTGTGGTCGACACAGTCAAATGCTTTTGCATAATCAATGAAGCAGAAGTAGATGTTTTTCTGGAACTCTCTGGCTTTCTCCATAATCCAGCGCATGTTTGCAATTTGGTCTCTGGTTCCTCTGCCCCTTCGAAATCCAGCTTGCACTTCTGGGAGTTCTCGGTCCACATACTGCTTAAGCCTGCCTTGTAGAATTTTAAGCATAACCTTGCTAGCGTGTGAAATGAGTGCAATTGTGCGGTAGTTGGAGCATTCTTTGGCACTGCCCTTCTTTGGGATTGGGATGTAGACTGATCTTCTCCAATCCTCTGGCCACTGCTGAGTTTTCCAAACTTGCTGGCATATTGAGTGCAGCACCTTAACAGCATCCTCTTTTAAAATTTTAAATAGTTCAGCTGGAATATCATCACTTCCACTGGCCTTGTTGTTAGCGAGGCTTTCTAAGGCCCATTTGACTTCACTCTCCAGGATGTCTGGCTCAAGGTCAGCAACCACATTTCCTGGGGTGTATGAGACCTCCATATCTTTCTGGTATAATTCCTCTGTGTATTCTTGCCACCTCTTCTTGATGTCTTCTGCTTCTGTTAGGTCCTTTCCAAATTCATAATAGTGCTCCTTAAAATTCCAGTGAGGAAAGATCACTCTATGTTTATTACCTGTCCCTTTATAAGTGGTAACAACAGAAAAAATTATGGAGGTACAGAGGAGAAATTACCAAAGAGTCAATTGATTTCCGGAGACAGCAAGCCCTGATGCTATATGAACTGCGAACTTTGCTGGGCATATGGGGAAACAACGTGGGATGAGACTTTGGGATATATTTGAAAAAGTTGGCAAGCCCATCATTCACAGGATAAGCTATCAGGATTTGGCACAAAGAGGGAAGAAAAAATTGGTGGATATTAGACCATACAGATAACTAAAACAATGCTTTGGAAACCCAATACTTTTCATCTAATTTTACAATAGTGAAAGCTATAATTCATGGTTCAGATTGCAAGAACTCTGAGCATCTCACTAAGCCTCTCCAGACTCACAACTTTTGGATAGCCTGCCAGCATTTTTGACTGTAGGGACCCTTGCTCCTCATTCAGTGAGGGATATAATCCCTTCTCCAATATCACAACGAGTTCCAGATTGGCTCTAGAATTCCTCTGAAAATAGGGTGTGAGGTTAAAGATAGTCCCTCCCTGCCCCCCAACTTAGAAGGTGGGCTGGGGTTCATCCATGTCAGACTACAGGCCAAAGTGCAGTGCAACACAAGTCTCAATCCTCTTCCTGAATTTGTTGGCACTCTCTGGTTGAGCTCAGTATTAGAGGGAGAAATTAGTCTTAAACTTCAGATTTTTCCTTTTGAATTGGAAGTGCTAGAGCCAAAGGAGAGCATGACTGAAAGTGAAAGGCCCCCTTTCCTAAAATCACAGAGCCCTCTAGGGTTTCATGCATTCCAAAGATAACACAGTGTCTTAAAAGTGAAATCACAAGCAGTCATTTCCTAAAGCAGCATCTTCTAGCTATCACTCCATCCATTTTGGTTCAGAGACCGAAGAGATCAACTTCCCCATTATTTGGCTCTGGAGAACAACAAGTCAAACAACTGTCTTCCCTGGGGCTCCCTCCCTCCCTGCCTCTTCTCATGTGTGTGGAGAGCAATCCTTGGTGGTGGCTGCAAAAATCAGTGGCACTCACCAACACTGTAGTAGTCAAGGATGGGGTCCTTGCAAAAGGACTTATAGCGCCAGGTAACTAGCACATCCTGCAGCTGGGCAGAGGTACTGTAGTCACACCTGAGGGTCACAGAGGCAAATAAAGTTGTGTATCGCTCAGCAACTGGCACAGTCACCAGGATAGAGAAGCAACCTGCAATGAAGAACATGAACAACAGCTATCAGTAAGCATATGAAAACCACCCCTATGCCCCAGGGAAAAAACATCTACCAATGCAGACAGCAAACCAAGTATAGGGAGATTTAGTTTTTAAAAAATCAAGTTACATAGTTTTCCAAAGGACTGGTTCATTACTTGTGTGACTCTGCAGACATATTCTACAGTTTGCATCTGGTCTGTACCCACAGGAATTACTTTATCCTAGTTCTGGATTTGATAGGGCTTTGGAAGACAGCAGTGCCATAATCTTTGAATTTACCAGCAGCAGGAGCAAGTGTGAGATAGATGAAGAAATGTCATGGGGAAGAAGCTGTGCAAACGACAGCTTTATTCAGGATGTCCTAGAAGCTGGGATGAGGGCAGGTTTTGTATTATCTCTCAATAAGGGTAAGGGATGCGTAATACTAGTTTCACAAATGGGGAATATGTGAGTTCTTCAGGTTGGCCAAGTCTGTAGGAAATCTATGTTTGGAACTTTATATCCCCTGCTATAACAGAGAAGATCCATATCCAACATACAGGAACTGATTGTTTCAGTCACATTTGATGCCAGAGGGTACTAGGATGCTTGCATATACGAACGAGCACTGTGCCTTAAAAGTCTCAGTTTTGCCTGGGAATCTGAAAAGATCTAGAAAATTAGGACAAAATGTACACGAAAGTTCCCACCAACACCCTCCAGTGAAACTAAAAGGGAGCACCTGCATCCCTCATATAATGGCGTGATTTCAATCAAAGAAGTGTTACATCGCCAATCCATTAGCTATTGACAACACTGAGAGTGAGGGCTAATCCAGACTTCCGCTTTCACCTAGGAAAATGCGCTCTTTACTGCTGAATCGGAGCGAACGTCAATTTGGTTTTCCGCAGATTGCTGTGTTTCAGTACTAAGGAGTGGGGTTTTCCTGGTGAAAGCAGCAGGGCAAACAGAAAACTGCTTGGACTCATACTTTCTGGGCACTTGACAAGCAGAAGTGTGGGTCTCCATACTATAAAAGAAACAAAGAACTCTTTAGTCTATGCTACAACTCTACTCTGAAACTCCTTTTCCTTTTACTAAGCAGGAAATGGTGGTCACATTTCTTTTGTTCATGTGGAAAGCATCCATTCAAGGACCCATCCCAAACCAGCCTACCCTTTTGTGAGTCTTTGTTTGCTAATCCATTACATGTTTTACGCACCCTAAACTAAGCAAGCCTTTTTCATCTGGGAGTTTTCCTTGGTTTTTCTGCATTTTTTTCAGGAAATCTTGCAGGCTGGTTGGCTGTTGGGCTCCCAGTTAGGTACTCATTAACATAAGAAGCTGTTTTATACGGAGTCAGATCATTGGTCCAGCTAGCTTGGTACTGTCTACACCAGGCATAGGCAAACTCGGCCCTCCAGATGTGGTCAGGGATGATGGGAGTTGTAGTCCCAAAACATCTGGAGGGCCGAGTTTGCCTATGCCTGGTCTACACTGACACTTTCCAGTGTTTCAGGCAGGAGTCTCTCCCAGCCCTATCTGGAGAAGTCAAGGTTTGAACCTGGGATCTTTGGCATGCCAAGTTGACATTCTACCAATGAGGTACAATGAGGTATCTGAAGAAGTGTGCATGCACACGAAAGCTCATACCAAGAACAAACTTGTGGGAATACACTTCGTGTGTGTACCTGCGGTCATTTATGTTTGTTTGTTAGTAATTATGCACTAATTATGGAGAGTGAAGTCAAATGGGCCTTAGAAAGCCTTGCTAACAACAAGGCCAGTGGAAGTGATGATATTCCAGCTGAACTATTTAAAATTTTAAAAGAGGATGCTGTTAAGGTGCTACACTCAATATGCCAGCAAGTTTGGAAAACTCAGCAGTGGCCAGAGGATTGGAGAAGATCAGTCTACATCCCAATCCCAAAGAAGGGCAGTGCCAAAGAATGCTCCAACTACCGCACAATTGCACTCATTTCACACGCTAGCAAGGTTATGCTTAAAATTCTACAAGGCAGGCTTAAGCAGTATGTGGACCGAGAACTCCCAGAAGTGCAAGCTGGATTTCGAAGGGGCAGAGGAACCAGAGACCAAATTGCAAACATGCGCTGGATTATGGAGAAAGCTAGAGAGTTCCAGAAAAACATCTACTTCTGCTTCATTGACTACGCAAAAGCGTTTGACTGTGTCGACCACAGCAAACTATGGCAAGTTCTTAAAGAAATGGGAGTGCCGGATCACCTCATTTGTCTCCTGAGAAATCTCTATGTGGGACAAGAAGCTACAGTTAGAACTGGATATGAAACAACTGATTGGTTCAAAATTGGGAAAGGAGTACGACAAGGCTGTATATTGTCTCCCTGCTTATTTAACTTATATGCAGAAATCATCATGCGAAAGGCTGGACTGGATGAATCCCAAACAGGAATTAAGATTGCCGGAAAAAATATCAACAACCTCAGATACGCTGATGATACTACCTTGATGGCAGAAAGTGAGGAGGAATTAAAGAACCTTTTAATGAGGGTGAAAGAGGAGAGCGCAAAATATGGTCTGAAGCTCAACATAAAAAAAACTAAGATCATGGCCACTGGTCCCATCACCTCCTGGCAAATAGAAGGGGAAGAAATGGAGGCAGTGAGAGATTTCACTTTCTTGGGTTCCATGATCACTGCAGATGGTGACAGCAGTCACGAAATTAGAAGACGCCTGCTTCTTGGGAGAAAAGCAATGACAAACCTAGACAGCATCTTAAAAAGCAAAGACATCACCTTGCCGACTAAGGTCCGTATAGTTAAAGCTATGGTTTTCCCAGTAGTAATGTACGGAAGTGAGAGCTGGACCATCAAGAAGGCTGATTGCCGAAGAATTGATGCTTTTGAATTATGGTGCTGGAGGAGGCTCTTGAGAGTCCCATGGACTGCAAGAAGATCAAACCTATCCATTCTCAAAGAAATCAGCCCTGAGTGCTCACTAGAAGGACAGATCCTCAAGTTGAGGCTCCAGTACTTTGGCCACCTCATGAGAAGAGAAGACTCCCTAGAAAAGACGCTGATGTTGGGAAAGATGGAGGGCACAAGAAGGGGACGACAGAGGATGAGATGGTTGGACAGTGTTCTTGAAGCTACTAACATGAGTTTGGCCAAACTGCGAGAGGCAGTGAAGGATAGGCGTGCCTGGCGTGCTCTGGTCCATGGGGTCACGAAGAGTCGGACACGACTGAACAACAACAACAATTATGCACTATTTTATGTATCCCTCCGCAAGAAAGTGAAAGTGAAAGGAGGATCCAGCAGGCGACTTGCCGCTGAGATCCCTCCGCCGGGACTTATTGGCTCCAAGTTCAAATTGGTTGATGGTCAGTTAATCTGCTTCCCGCCCTTTTCAGGGGCAGCGTTCTGATTGGTAAAAGTATTGATCATGACGTTGTTTGTTCTTGTCAATAAAAGGCTGCGGCTCCCCGTGCTGGGCAGATAGAAAGACAGATGGATAGACAGAGAGATAGGAGATAGACAGACAGAGAGATAGTGTGAACTAGCTAGCGTGGAAGACGGTGGAACGGACAAGCCCAGAGAGAAAGTTGCGTGGCAAGGTACAGAGAGAGAAACAGCCCACACGGGTCAGCCAAAACCATCTTAAAAAGAGACCATGGTCGTAGTCTTTATTTCATTTTAGTTTAATTTTTACCGTTTACCAGTGTTTTATTTGGCCGCAGTTTTGGCCGCCCTTTACTTTGGTTCTTTGCTTTCGGGAACAACTTAAGAGGTCGCGGACGCCTGCAAATCCATTTACGAGGCATTCATTCACTCAACTCACTCATCCTTCAGATTCAAGTCGGCGGACATCCTGAACTTCACGGCACGGTGTGAGCTGGGCTCCGGAATTACCGGCCGTCCCGTCCGCACTTGGCCAGTGCTCCATGCAAGGGTGTACGTGAGGCGCTGGCCACCAGATCCCCCAGCAACTGGTATCCCGTGTGCAGTTGACTCTGTCCTGCACACGGGAGGCTCCAGCAAAAGAATCCCTGCACAAACTTAGTTGGTCTCTAAGGTGCTACTGGAAGGAATTTTTTATTTTGTTTTGTTTTGACTATGGCAGACCAACATGGCTACCTACCTGTAACTGTTACAATCCTGTGTCATTCTTGCACCTCTCATGCCTTTCTCACATGCCATTTCCAGCATGTCCACTCAGTAAAGTTTGCCACGTCAAAGAAAACTCCCTTTTCTACCACCTTTTTGGATTTTACCCTGGAACTAACAATTCCCACTCCCTCTTCTTTAGAATAGCCTTCATGACTTTTTGTTCAACATTTTCAATAACTCATTTTCTGGAAGAGTTCTGGCCTTCTATCTATTGCTTGCTTCCAAGTACTGTACCTTGCAGGGGCATTCTATTACCTGGACTAAACCCATAGGTTACACATGATGTGCACCTCTATTTTTGGAAAACATGCTAGTTTTGGGGCATGTATACTAGCCCATGCAAAACAGAGCCTTATTATTAATTTCATCCTCCGACTTTCACTCTAAGGTCCCAGGGTGGGTTACAATGATTAAAACATACTATTAAACACACACCCCTGACTCCAGTCTTCAGTGGTCCAAAAAGGCCTTTTCCCTAAATGCAGAGCAGTGGTTCGCGGTGGTGTATAAAAACATGCCATGAGCAACTGTGCTAATATGTGTTTCAAATATGTGTAAAATATCCTGCCCCAACTCATATGTTGGACTGAAATCCTATCACTGGGAGCAAGACTCATTGAATTTAATGGCTCTTACTTGTGAGTTGACACACATGATTCCATTGTAATAGATAAATCAGGGTTGAGACTTCTCTAGCACTTTGAATTTAACAGAATACAAATATTTTTTTCTGACTCATGCAATAGGGAGGTTGCAGGCTTGTGTGTAGGTTTTGCCACAAAAATAAGATATATACTATTATTTCTACACTATCAACATAAATGTTTTTGGGACAGCTAACAGTCTATGAAAAGTAGAATAGTTTATCAACAAAACAATATACAGCATTAGACAAAACATAACCAAGAAGGAAATAAGCGGAAAAGAGAGAAAGCTTGTTATTAAATCTAAAAAAAATCTCAATTATAGCCAAATACAATTTAATATAATACTATCACTATACTTGGCCTATCTAATACTATTAAACAGCTTTTAGATATACATTAGGTTAGCCAGACTCCTGTGTTTTCCCTATCATAGGTATACACGATAACACTAGAAAAGTATTCAAGGCTTTAACAATACCAAAGATATCAACAGTACTTGAGATAACATAATATAAACACTGTATTAGATAGAATTACTCAAACACACTTGACAGCACCTAGTTGGAATGAAGTCTCTTTACAAGAATGAATGGCCAGGGGCTTAAGAAGTGCACATACTGGTTATTTTTGTGGCTGTGACATTATTACTGCAAGCCTAAATGTATTTACTCGGGAATGAATTAAACTAGGACTGGGCTCAACCAATCTTTGGCTGCACGGCTGTAACTTCTATTTTGTGTGTTCAAGTGAGCACTGTTAATACAGGACAGAATGTGAAGACACTTGTTTAAAAATACAATTTAGTCTAATTCATTGTCATTGCATATTGCACTGTACATGCATTTTCCTCCAAAGCAGCAGAGCTACAGTCCTATTAATAATCAACATCTTATTTAAAGAATGTTGCACCTAATATCTAGGAGGGCAATGGGGAGATAAACCAGTGAACTTTTCACATGCTTACACATATGTAAATAGAATTGTGGCTAAACTGCTGACACCAAATGCTAGCTACTACATAGATTTCCACCCTTTCTTACTTGCATTTTTGTGGAGGACAAAAGTTATTTACATATGTATCCACTCCGTGTGCATGTAAGTTCACAACTAGAGCAAATACGATTTTAAAAGGGGACACACACACACACAACCCCCCTATATATGCTGGGCAAATTTACAACCTCTCCTCCCCGGGACCAAGAAGATTAAAATAAAAACAATATGGAGAGACTTAAGACATGCCTGATTAGCCCGGAGACCTGCCTTTGAGGAAGGTACTGTAAACAAGCGAAGGAGCAGGAAGGAATCGGGCGGGAGGAAACTTTAGGAGAGAATCACCTACTAAAACCAGTCGCCGTCAGCAAAACAGCAAGAGAAAGACGAAAGATCACGGAGATCGGGAGGCAGCTCCTTTTCTCTTTCCAGCTTCGGTCCCCGCCGCCCCCCACGACTCACCTGTCGGGAGCCAGCTGAGGCCGAGAAAGAGCCCTAGGTGTTGCCATCGCCAGCTCCAGGCCATGGCGCCGCCTCCTCCGCCCACCGGCCGGATCCCTCTGCGCAAACAAACCTCACCGTCTACTCCTAACTCCGGGAGATGTTGGCCTTGCTTTTCCGCTTAGGAAAGGAAGCCGCGCCTTTTACTATTACTATTATTATTAGTATCTGGAAAGGAGCGTGCCGATGCAACCAACTCCCTTCCTCCCTCGGCTCGATCTCCCCCGGCACCTGTTGCTGGAGCGCTTTCCCATTTCCTCCAGCTGCGCCCTAAGGCTCATTCCGGCAGGTGCTTCGCCTCTCCCCCTTCAAGGAAGGACGGGTCCCGCCTCCCGGCTCGCTACCTGCAGCGGTTCCTCGCCAGGCCTCTCCCCTCGCTTTTATTTCCCCGAGTTCAGAGCGAAGAAGAAACTTCGTTTGTACAAGCCAGATGACCCCTGGCAGTTTAATTCTTTGAAGTAAGTGCTTCTATGTTCAGAGAGGCTTGCCTTAACACCCAAGTGTTTTAATGAATGAATGACCCCCCCCCCCAAAAAAAAAATAACACCAGGCGGTTTTGCTTGTGTGCGTAGCCCGATCCTGTGCAGTTTTAGGTGCGCCCCAGTTCATTAAAATCAGTGGGCTGCATTGTTCAAGCGTCGCTAAGAAAACACCATCTTTATTATTATCCTTCATTAAACTAATGTTCCGCCCTTCATCCGAAGATCTCAGGGGGGTTGACAGTATTAGAAATACAAGATAGATACGTAATAAAAACAAGAGCAAAAGCAAAACGAACCACCCCCCCCCCCAAAAAAAAAAATACATGTAGTAAAATACTATTAAATTATATTGGGGTCAGATCTAAGCAGGCATATATTGTTCGTGCCTATGTAGATTTTAGGGAACGGGCAGATATTAGCTCCTCTGGATCAATGCGGCCGTCCCACCAATAAAACAAAATAGGTATTAGAAAATGGGAGAGCTATCGACGGGCACTCATTTGGCTATCACATAACAGGAATATTTCCCTGCTCCTCCTGGAAGATCCCCGGCAGAGGAAATTCAGCAGGTGCCGTCTTTTTCCCTCGCTGTAGCCACACCGGCAGAAATTCTGCTCGGAACACAGAAAACCTACCAGAAAAATGTTGGCAGGCGTTGTAACAATTAAAAGTTAGCAAGGAAGGCTCCCCACCCCCCACCTCCAGGTAGAAAAACCATTTTGCCCTGTTAATGCAGTTATTATAGCCGCGATCCTTATTATTATTTTAAATGAAGCGGGCACACGTGGGAGGCAGCCCATTGAACTCAATAGGACTCCCCGATTTCACATGCACGGAGAGAAACCGATGTTACCCTTACATACATTTGCAAATGGCAACGACTAAAGTAAATAAATATTTCCTTCCCCCTGGAATTCCTTAAATATTTGTAGCTTTGTCTCCATTGTGTACAGCAGCGTATATTATTATATTAGAGTAATCGGAAGGGGGAGGGGAGAAAAACGAGCAAGCTGCTCATCGATGTTACTTCTTACTATGCTGCTGCTGCTGCGCAGGCGCTCTGAGCCTAAGCAGGTTTTGAACTCAACTTCCCAGGGATCTTGGCGCGCCTTTCATTCGGTTGCTTAGCAACCGGCGTACACCTGCCATGGAGCCGGAGGGGGAGCAGGAGGCGAAAGACGCAAAAGGTACCCCCATTCCCGCCCCTCTCCATTTCCCGCCTTCAGCCATTGCCCATACTTGCCACCAAGGGGTAACCCTCGGAACTACCCCTTGCTCTCAGTAACGTTGGCAACACTCCACTAGCATGATGGCACACTTTAAAGAAACAGTCGGGAAATACCGGTACAGTACCTTTATGGGGCGAAACTGAAGCGTCACGAAGTCGTGCGCGAGCTTTCGGGGTCACCAGGATTCTTCAAACTGGATGCCAAAGGGAGTGGGGAGCGCGGCGGAGGGGGTACCATACTGCAATTTCAACATACCGCTTCTTCCCCCCCACGTTTTTGCAAACCATCATCCAGGTTGAAGAAGCGTTCTGGTGAATTTACAGGAAGGCTTGCTCACCGCTTTCTGGTTTCAATCCATTATTGCCAGCAGCTGTTAGCTTTCGAATTTCCTCTAATGTAGAAAACGCTGCTGCTTGAAGCAGTTCTGTTCTTGTTTTAGAAAACTTTCAAATATTCTTCCCCTCTACAGGCTGTAAGGTAAGAAAATGCAGTAGTCGACGACAGAAGGAGAAACCAGGATAGGTGTCCCCAATAACATACATTTTATTTTATTTTAAATTTTATTTATGCTTTTCAAGTTTACGCATTTCACTAATTTTACAATCATTTTAACATTTCAAACCTTGACTTCCTTCCCCCTCTTTCTGTTGTTCCTTTAATTTATTTTTAATATCTTCTGCATATCCAAATTAACTTAATTTGCTTATTTATTCATCTACTTTAAATATATACTCCTATAAAACTGCAGTAACATAAAAACTGCTGCGACAGATGAAGCAAGCATGGCATGATTCTGCCAACTTGCATGAGAAATTTAAATTTCAGTTTCCCCCAATACTTCCAATTGGAAGATCCACCATACTTTATGATTTTGCTTTGCAGGCCAGAATGAACATTCAGAAGAAGGAAAGGGGTCACCTTCAGAGGAACAGAAGGAAAAAGCAAAGAAGGTAGCTGATGGTAAGTATTGCTTGCACATTCAAATTATGATAGACAAGAATGTGTAGTGATTTCTGTGTTTGGGAGAGAAACATCTCCAGGAGGTTGTTCTGTAATTTTACTGTTCAATGTTTAGGTGTTAAAGGACAAAAATCAATAGTTTAAATCTGTCCTTATATTGTATCCTTATTTAGAATCAGCCCTGGGTTTACTGCTAAGGCATAACCTGTTATATTCTCAGTTTCCATTAATACTGCTGTCCAGAAATACCTTCTTATTGGGCATGACCAGGATATATGCAGTATGTTAATTATCTATTCATTTATCTAATTTAAAATTATACTTTTCTTCTTTTAGGAACTTCCTCCAAAAAGCAGTTTATATTCTCCATGTCCGAAACCTAGCAGCTGCTTGAGTATAGCAGCTCAGCTGGTATAGCATTTGGTTTCACAGTGTGGCACATTTTATGGGCAGCCCCTATTGGGAGTTTGTTTTGTCACTGCTTTAGCACTTACCTGCGTTAGCATTCACTGTATCTTGTAATGTAATGTATTCCGCTCCACGATACAGATGGCTGTTCTGATATCAGTTAATTATTTGATTTTAGGGAAACAGGGAAAACATTATAGCATATGTATTTAAATAAAGTAGAGTGGAAATTAACATAATTTTCTGTGTGCAGAAAAGACCCCATCTTCCGCAATCCAGGAAGAAGAAAAGCTATATGACGATGAAGAAGGTAGTGAAGGCTATAGCGATGAAGGCAAGTATTGCTATCAATCTTTGGGTTTGACAGAGCATTCTTACTGCCTCCATGTTGATGGATGGGGTAGGATTAGGATGGCGCCTAGTTGCCTTCTCACCAGCCTCCGTTGGCAAAGGGAAGTGTTGATGGTGATGACAGGTTTTTCCATGGAGTCCCAAGCTTTCCCCTAGCAAGTGGAAAGCTGCTGGTGCCAGTTCTCCCACTGGTGGGAGCCAGCGGTGAGTCTGAAATGGGGCATTTTGGTTTTTGGGCAGGGGGCTTGAAGGCCTTAGATTCACTGAGTCCACAGCTCTGAGGACCCTGATCCATGAGCTCCTCAGTTGTGTCAGCCCACAGCTAGCATAGCTGAAAGAGAGAGAGAGAGAGAGAGAGAGAGAGAATTGACACACTCCCCATGCCTTCTACTATGGCCAGTGTGAGTGATCAGATGCAGCGGTGATCAGATTAAATATAGAACTAACTTTTGGAATTTGAGCAGGCTAGGATTCATGGTTGCAAGATACTGCTAACAGGAGGGCTCAACCTCTGTGTTTGAAAATTGAGCACAATGGCTGTGCTAGCTCTGAGTTTATTTATTTATTTAATGTCCTGTCCTTCAGCCCAAAGGTGAAAATCGTCACTTTATAATTGGACACAAAGGCCAATTCTCTGTCTGAAAAATATATGCCTTTCTTCTTATTTTCAGCCTTTGTGGACTGAAAAGTGGTGTGGGTGGGTGTGCATGTATAAAATTATTGTTGATGTTTTTGAAATCCAGAAGAGGAAGAGGATGTGGAGCCAGTAGTACTTGAAAAGCCTCCAGAACCTGTGAAGAAGAAGAAAGTAAAGGTGGAGAAGAAAATCTCTGAAAACTTCTACTATAACTATGAGGAGTTGTGTGCACTCCCATTTGTGACTCCAGATTCTGGCATTCCACTTGACATGCTCAGTCTCATGTATCCACTTTTGCTAATAAATTAATAAATGGTAGGATTTTAATTATTTGGGAAATGAAGGGAGAAATAAAAGCTGCAGAGGAATTCCTGGGCTAGCCAATGCAAAAAAACGACCTGGCACTGCTGGGGGGGGAACAAGACCCTCTTCAGATGACCATACTGTAAGATCTGGGCTACCTCCATTTAAACTCAGGTGTAAATATGAGAATAAATCATATTTCTTAAAGCTATGACAGCCTCTACTACATTTTCAGTTCTCCAAAGGAGCACAGACCCTGGTTGAGGGCCAAGACCTATGGAATCCCCTGAATTGCTTGGCAGGGGTTGGGGTGGCCTGTAACAATATAATAAGGCCATACTAGTGAGAAATTGTACATCCTCCCCAGTATTTCCCAACAGATTGGCAAAATAACAAAGCCTGCACTATTGCTGTGGTTTGTTCTCTCAGTTATGTTTTGCCTTTTGCCTTTTCTTTAATAGAAAACATTTGGAAATTGCACAGTACTTGAGGGCTGCAGGGACCTACATTGGCAATATGGTTAAGCCAGAAATTTTAAAAAGGATGGGTGGGCTACATTTTTTCTATAGCTTCAGCTCTTTTCTCTCATTTATATAAAAAGCCCCTATTGTGTTCCCAATACAATTACAATACAGTGCATTGTACTTTTCAGGCGACCTCTGGGTTTTTATTGGTGGTAGTGTTATTACATGGTCAAAATAAACCTCGGTGATGGCATTCCTTTTCCTTAGTGAGTGTTCTTCAGTCACTCTTTTGGCTATGACTGCACTAGACGGGCAAACATTCAGATGTTGGATAGTAACACTCTCCTCTACATAGCTGGCAACCAACTCGTACTGCTGAATCTGCTAATGAAATCTCAGAAATATCTCCGAAGCACATGCGGTGGAGGGATTGGAGTAATCACGGTATGGCATTTTTGTTTTATCTTGTAAAGTATTTTGCTTGAGATCTTCTTTGGTAGCAAAATAAACAGGGCTCTTGGATTATGAGAATCTCTCATTCAATCTGAGAAATATTTTGGCTGGTTCTTCACACATTAGGTAGTGCATTTGGCTGTTGCCCTTATCTAAGGCTTGAGTTAATTTTGTACTATGTATGAGATAAATATTTTATAATAGCAGCATACCTACTAGGCTGTCCTATTGATATTCATTCCTTTTAGACCACTGCTAGTTTCAAATGTTATGCAGGCAGTAACAAGGTATCTTGGATTAGAGAAAAGCTCTAACAAAGTAGACAGTTTTCCCCCAAGCTATTGCCACTCTATCTCTCTGTTCTTAGACTTCGAAAGACTTGCAGTCCTGGTGGAACACTGTATGGGGGCAGAGGATATGCTGCCATTTTCCAGAGGGGTAGCTGCAACCATATTTCTTTCAGGCAGTGCCTCCAGATGATGGTGAACTACAACTGCAATCAGCCTCAGCTAACATGGCCAGTGGTGAAAGATGGCAGTTGTAGTCAAACAGTATCTGGAGGCCACTGCATTGGCTATCCTGGATTGAAATGTGGGATAGAAGTCAAATGAACTAAATCAGCAAATCATTACTTCACTGGATAAATGCAGAGTGAAAAAGGTCTTTCCTTCTACTAGGTACATCCTAATAAAACCTACTTTGCAGTAGGAGAAAAAGGATGGAAGCCAAACATGATTATCTATGAATACCCTTCCTTAAGGCCATACAGAGTATTACGAGGTAGGTTAAAACATAAGCCGTCTCACAATTTCAGATTCATGCAGAATAGTCACAGAAATAGAAGCAATTTTCTGTTTGATATTTCTTGTATGAATACACAGAGATTTGTAAGTAGTCACTCTCTTTCTTTTAAATATGTGCAAGTGATTAAGAAGAATTGGAATTATTATTTGCAGAGTCATATGCCATGTTCCCTTTTTCTGTGTTCATGTTTGAGAAAAAGCAATGGATGCATGGCTAAATGGCCAAGTATTGAAAGAAGGATGATAACGGAATTCAATTCTTCATTACTGGGTTTATTTTTTATTAGTTGGCTATCACTCTGGAACCTAAATGCAGTTCAATAGCTTTTCTTTTTCTAATATATTTTGAGTTGAATTTTTTAAATAAAAAAATAAAGCTGACAAATCAGTTCAGTGGTATCTTTTACATTGATGTGATTTCAGTATCCTGGCAATGTGGGGAAAAGGAAAGGCTTATGATGCACACACACTACAATACACACACACACCAAAAAACCACAGATACTAGTAAACACACATACACACGTGTATATACTAGTATCTGGGACTCAGAGACATAATTTCTACAAGAGCTGAATGCTCTAGGGTTTTCTCTCTCTTCATACAGACTGTCTTCATCAGGCTTCCTCAATCTCGGCCCTCCAGATGTTTTGAGACTAAAATTCCCACCATCCCTGGCCACTGGTTCTGCTAGCTAGGGATCACGGGAGTTGTAGGCCAAAAACATTTGGAGGGCCGAGGTTGAGGAAGCCTGGTCTTCATTGTTCTCTATTTTATGGTTGCTTTGTACTGTTTAAACTTATTTAAAATATAAGTACGGTAATCTGTTTCATACTTACTTTAAAAAAATTAAGTTACAGTATGTGCTAGTTGATTGGCTAGCACATTGGTATGTTTCCCTGAACATTTATATTGCTTTAAGAAACCTGTTATATGACCTTATTTCCAGGTGGAACTGAAGAAGCATACGCATTTGCTGACTTTAATCGTTCGGGTACTTTGATCGCCACAGTTGGGAGCAGCCCTGACTATATGTTAACAGTTTGGGAGTGGAAGCAGGAAAAGATTGTATTGAGATCGAAAGCATTTTCCCAAGATGTTTTTAGAGTCACCTTTTCTCCAGAAAATGAAGAGCAACTCACCACATCTGGTTCAGGTCACATAAAGTAAGCCAGCAAGTAGCATAGTTTTACCTCAAGGAACTAGAATGCCACAGAGGCATACATGCATGCTGGCTAAAAGGAATATTTCATCGGTAAACGCATCACATTAGAAAGCTGTACCTAACTATACATGAAAATTTAATTATCTGTATTAAAACATTGCTGTTACGCAATGAAGGCCACATTTTATTTAGCTGCCCCAAAACGTTGCAAGTATGACGTGCATTTAATTTATATATTTATTTTAAATCAAGCTAGCCTTCTGCACTGGGTTGGCAGTGTCCTAATTTTTGTTTCATGTTGTAATATAGTTATAATCTTCAGACAATTGAAATGTCGTGAATATCTTCTGAAAACAGGAAAAGAAGCAACCATGTTGACTGGCTCCTTGTGAAATTGGCTGCCCTTGAGCGCAGCATCCTTTTCCTGGTGCTCGGTGATGCTGTTGCAGTGAGCTAGGAGCACTAGAAAGTGTAGTTTTGTCAGTACTCTTACACGGTGCTCCTCATGCCTGGCTTCCTGCTGTGGAAGCACTAGGTGGAAAGAAAGAGAGGCCTTACTCTTATCCTCTTTCCTGCTGCCAGAATTGAAGCAGCAGAACAGTAGGTGAGCACGCAGCAGATGACCACAAAATAAACTGAGCTGTTCCCCAATGTTAAGGGGGATAGCTTACCTAATTCTGTATCATTATAAGCAAAATGGGGTGGCTGGGCAATGGATGGCAACATCACAAATAAAATGTGCTCTGGACAATGCAAGAATTATCCTTCTCCTAACTAAAATAAACCAAAGTATATAAAGATATATGTCTGATTTAAAAACCGCTTAAATGCCCAGATAAAAAAATCCACTTATGTGAATAAATTACATATGTCGGAGTCCACCTGTACTATAGTTATAAGGCGCAGTCTATCATGCATTTGAGACTTCTTAATTTCCACCTATTTAAATTGAAGCTGCATAAATTTGCAATAGATTGTGCCTGTAATTCCCACAGACAAATTGATTTGGTTCACATATAACTCCAAACTGTGGTTTAGGGTTTACATGCATGAGCCTCGGTGTTTGTGTGCTCCCCTTTACCCTGCTCTCTGGCCATAATAGCAAGGAGGAGATTGCAAGCTTTCATGTTCATTTTCAACTAACCAGTTGCTCATTCCGTATGAATGAAGATAACTAGTTAGGCTTACAAGTGGTTTAGAAACAGTCCACCTTCAGACCATTCATTGTTTATAATCCTAGGTTGCGTCCCTGAATTGTAATTAGCACTAACCTCAGTTCAGTCAAAACAAGTAACAGCAGTGGTTAGTAGGAAACAGAAATGAGAGCTCCTCCTTGCATTTGTGCTGGAGGAGGAGAGGAAGGTGGGAGAGTATGCAATCCCATGGACCTCCTTATAGCACCTAAACTGTGGTTTGCTTCAAAATACAGCCAAATTAGTGCAAGTGAAAGGTTGATAACGGTCTGTTTGAAGACCAAAAGAACCCATTGAAAACACTAATAGAGATTTGATTTTTATGTGACCAGGTTTTGGAAGATGGCGCTTACTTTCACTGGTCTGAAACTACAAGGAGCACTGGGTAGGTTTGGAAAAACAGCATTGACAGACATTGAAGGATATGTGGAGCTGCCAGATGGGAAGGTGAGAAACATTTCTATCTTCTCAAACTTTTCTGTATGATAAAATGAGCTCCTTTCTTCTGTATTCACATTTGCCCTGACCCAAATTTACAGGACATTGCTGTGTGGAAAGGCATAGCCTATCTATCCAGTGTCTGCTGCTTCTAAAAATGATCAGTTTATTCTGTTTTTTAATGAAGTTTTTTTAAAAAAGCAGCTGGTAAACAGTGGATATGTTTTAAGAATTGGTGGGATATGTTCCCATAGACTGATATCGATCAATAGTTGCAGTAATTGAGATTTCTGAATTGTTTTTAAAGGTACATCCTTGTATAATGCAGTGCCCAGCCCTCTTACGGTTTGTGACAAACCACTTAGCTGTAAACAAAATAAACCAAAGATAAAGAGATAAAGAAATACTGTTGCAGCAGTTAGAAAGCAGCATATGGTTGGACATTATCATTGAAATTAACTTCCAAATCATTGCAAAAAATAAACAAACCTGGGATTTGTAGTTTACCCTTCACATAGCTACAATTCTCAGTACTGTACAGTTCCCAGGTTCTTTGAGATGTGTATGATGTGCCTGCAGCCTTGGTCTTACAAACATGCCTCATTTGCCATTTTCCTAGCAAATGTGTCTGTTGTCTGTAAAAACTTGGGGTGTAACTTACTTCAAACATAATGTGTCCTTCCCTGGATCCCTTTTCAGATATACATCAATATGATAGAATATTAATGCATTTTGTTTTGTCTGCATGAAAGGTACTTTCAGGGTCAGAATGGGGCAACTTGTTGCTCTGGGAAGGGGGCCTCATAAAAGTGGAACTTTGTCGACCTGGCCGTAAAAATTGCCACAACGGCCCAATTAATCAGTTGGTTCTGGATGAGGGAGAGGTGGTCACTGTTGGATCAGATGGATATATTAGGGTGAGTATTTTCTTAAGTCTTTTTTGAGGGGGTATGTGATTTCTTAAATATTAAGTGTATAAAGAAGAGATATATTGAGTGTACCCAGGATTATTCATGGGTTGATGGTACTGTTTACTCTTCTGCACTTTGTATCAAATTATTAACAGTGGGACGCGGGTGGCACTGTGATCTAAACCACTGAGCCTCTTGGGCTTGCCGATCGGAAGGTCGGTGGTTCGAATCCCCACGATGGAGTGAGCTCCCGTTGCTCTGTCCTAGCTCCTGCCAACCTAGTAGTTTGAAAGCATACCAGTGCAAGTAGATAAATAGGTACCACTGTGGCAGGAAGGTAAACAGCATTTCCATGTGCTCTGGCTTTCGCCACAGTGTTCCGTTGTGCCAGAAGCGGTTTAGTCATGCTGGCCACATGACCCGGAAAGCTGTCTGTGGACAAACACTGGATTTAACCATCCAGGGGTCCTTTACCTTTTTTTTTATTAACAGTGACCACTGGTTTTTACTAATAAGATTCCTGCTGGAATATTTCATTAACCTGGTGCTGAAACTGAATGAGATTTATTACAAGTGTGCTTGGGGTGGTTATTTCACAATCAGAGTACCTATACAAACAGGTAGTGGGTTAAGCTTGCCCTCCTGTGCCCAAAGACAGGAAGTGCAGACAGGTCTTTGCCCTTTAGACACCCCCTCCTTCTCAATCTATTTCCTGTCTTGGCCTAGAGCAGACTGACAAAGACCTGTTTTTGGGGAAAGAGGGCAGCATAACCCATCATGTAATGTGTTCAACACCTTTGAGAAACGCCATTCATATTAGAACATTGCTTCCTTTTTCATTTGCTAAGGCTTTCTTTCGAACTGCAACATATCTCATTTGATTGACAGTGTATTCTGTAGGCTAACATGTTCTTGACACATTAATGATGGTTTTACCCTTCTTGATGAATTCTGTGATGCCCCCCAGTTGGACCACATGATTGCTGTCAGAGAGGCAATAGCACAACAAAAGCGAGACAAAAAAACCCACCAGGGCAGTTGTGAAATAGGAAGTTGCAGGATGTGCACAGCTTGGAATTAAGCGGTTATGGCTACCCTAAAACTTTTGCAGGCACAAATAGCTTTGAAAGCGGGGTGACATATGACTACCCCAATAGTGACATGAGCACGCATAATAAAGAATGCACAGAGAAAAGAACCCAAATAGATGTGATGGTTAATGTGCCTGTTGTTTCTTGTGTAAATGCCAACTGTAGAGCCTGCACAGCCTCAGAAATATGGGGGGGGGGGATTTAACTATTTCCCTGCCACAGTCCTGACAAAAGTTGCCTCTCTGAAACTGCTTTCTGCATTTGAAGGGAAACATCAATTGACACCAGTGACATCAACTGAGGCTTCCCTTGAAATCCAGATAGCATCTTCAAGAGGCCATTTTTTGTAAGAAGCATTGTAGGGAGAGAAAGGTTTAAACTATCCCTTCCCATCAGTTGCATGTGAATGAAAAATCCTTTTGAACTACTCCTCCCCTTAGGTTTGCTCATACTAGCCAAATTTTCACATTTAATGCATTGGTACTGACATTTGGCAACAATAGATAATATTTTCTTTTCCAAACTCCATGAAGGTTTGGGATTTTGAAACAATAGATACAGCTGATATTGTGGATGACACTGGACTGCTGGAGGTGGAACACATTAATGAACTTTTAGTTGGCAAAAATGTAAATCTGAACTATATGGTGAAAATTCATGAACGTGGAGAACCATTTTGGTATGCTCAGGTAAGCATTGTTTTAGTCATCCTCTGTGGTATAAGGGTTGTGTTGTTGTTGTTTTTTAGGATGCACATTAGTCAATAGAGAATGTGTGCCCTGATTCAGTGGTGCACACAATCCTTTTTAATGTGTAGGATGTGACGATGTCATGGTAACATTTGAAGCTAAAGCAAAAAACCAGCCACCAAACTAGGAAAGTACCACTGTCAGATGAAATGAAAAATAAAAATGGAAGGAAGGAATAAAACTCCAGGGGCTTCAATGAATCTTATTCCAGACCTTGCAGCTTGGAGGAAGGGCAAGACTGAGTGTTCAGTTCTCACTTCCTTTCATACAGTTCCTGTTAACCCTAAGGGGGAACCTCCCATTGGCACCACTGGGATGTAAGAATAGTCACTACAGGGATGGGAATCTTGATTGTTGTTGGCAGGGAGAAAAAGCTAAGCCCCTCCTGCACCATTGTCCTACTCGTGCCTCCTTGTGCCTGCTGTGTATAATTTCAAAAAATTTTAAAACAGTGACATGGAACAAGTTAGTTGTTGATTTGCTTGGGAAAGTGCTGCTAAATTTCTCTGAATCCAAGCCAGTGTTTTTAGGAGAGGGGTGTAAATACTGTTTGAAGTAATAGCCAAAAGCTAAGTGTGTTTCCCCCCTCTAGGATGCCAATGGAGCCATCTGGAAGCTTGATTTGAGTTTCACAAATGTTGTAAGTTTTCCTTTCTGTTTTGTTCCACTGCTCCCCCCCCCCCCCAATCATTCCTCCACTGTAGTTATACCTGATAGTTAAATAGAAGCTAATATTTTATCTTTAAAAGATGTGCAGCTTCTGTAGTTTATTACTTAGAGAAAGATGGCCTCAGAAATGTCAGTATTAGTTGTTGGTGGTTCCAATGGTGCTGCTGCCTCAGTGGAAAGTACTCATGCAAGGTGAGGCACTCACTTTCCCTTCTTTTGTATTTATAGCCCCCCCCTGACATTACCCTGTTTCTGTGGATGTAATTTGGCTCCAATCCAAGCTTTGACTTCCCATTGGCTATTTTCAGGAAGAGAAAAACATAGCGGGAGATCCGGTCAGATCTTTCATGTCTTGTTAGCTTGGCCCTAAGCGTTCAACAAACAAGGTCTAAAAAAGGACAGATATAAGGCAACACTGATGCTTCCTCCTTGAAAATACAAAGTATACTGATTTAAAACTGGTGCTTTTTCCTGGGGGTACTCAAGGGTGTGCAGTACCAGCACCTTCCCCCCCTCAAATGTTAAAAGTGTGGCATTTACTGTAACAACTTCATGGTGAGCACCAGCAACTTTTTTTTCTAAAATGAAAAAGAGCACTGTTTAAAACCATTAACAAATATCAGTGTTTTTTGTCTTTGTTTATCTGATCTTCAATTTGTGCCCTAGATTGAAAACCAGGAACCCCAGTTTGAATGTCCAATGCATTTTAGAGATTAGATTTTCAGAGGGGCTTTAATGATATGTCCCTAGGTGACCTTGTTACACAAAACTTTCAAAATACTTTTACAAATAGGCCTCTGAAAAAAACTCATTTTATTTCTTTCCCCCTGTAGACTCATGATCCAGAATGCCTCTTTACTTTTCATGCAGGAAAGATAGAAGCCATGTGTGTTTCTCCAGTCACCTATATCATGGCGACCACTGGTCTTGACCGTAAGTACATACATCTTTTTCCTTCTGACTCTTCCCACACTCAGTTTTCAAGGTTAGAATTAGTTATCTTAAGTAGACATGTTTGGGGAATAATCAACAGATCACTTGTAATGGTGTTGTTTCTGTAAAATGTGTTGCTTAAATTTTAGAAAGCAACAGAGATCTAGCCTCCTTCTTATCCTGATCCCCTCTTAACCATCTAACGCAGGTTCAGTTCGTGTCTTTGATTTCATTGACAATGTGCAGTTGGCTGAGATGAGGTTTAAACAGGGAGGAACAGTAATGGTCTGGGCACCAAACGTGGTAAGTAGTGCAAGATAGAAAGAGGAAGTATAT
Organism: Lacerta agilis; assembly: GCF_009819535.1. Classification (NCBI taxonomy): domain Eukaryota; kingdom Metazoa; phylum Chordata; class Lepidosauria; order Squamata; family Lacertidae; genus Lacerta; species Lacerta agilis. Next base: position 30,653,283 of record NC_046315.1, read on the forward strand.
CGATGATAGTGCAAGACAGAATGGGGACATCCCTGGCTAGAGCCTAGCTGTTTTAATGTACAAATGGCTTATGGTTTCTTCTGCTCCTCTCCTAAAATGGAGCATAATGAGATTGAGAAGCAGGTTGTCTGGATTGTTCTTAATTCCTGTTCCTCTAGTTTCACAGACTGGTGTCCTCCAGATGTTTTGACCTGCAGAGGTCTGCTGGCTGGGGTGAATGCAAGTTGTAGTCCATAACATCTAAGGTTTTCAGTTTTGTTTTGATGGGTTTTCATATTTATTATTTGGCAAACATTTTATTTTTATGGATTTTGTTTTTTGCACCCCCTCCCGAGTTTTCCGGTGACAGTGAAAGAAAATAGTTTAGTATTGGTATTTGAGAAGAAAATGCCACTCACAACATGGTTTATTCTCCCTCTATACAAACAATTACATACTTCACATAGATTTATGAGACGATGTATAGGGCAGGGTTTAAATTAGCTCTTAATCGCAATGTTATTCTGTTTTCTTGAAGGTAAATCCCAAGAAAGGCATAATGGTTGTAGGTTTTCAAGATGGCGTTGTACGCGTTATTGAACTTTTCAATCCAAAGGGACTTCCTGTTGTGTCTGGACGGGACAAAGGAGCACCTGCAGCCTTGCGTCTGAAACAGGCGTTCAAACCTCATACTACTATTGTAACAGCTTTGGCCTATGAGCGTAATGGGGAATTGCTTGCCACAGGGGTATGTTTCAACCAAACCTAAAAACTGTTTTCTTTTGAATGTTAGTGGAAATTTACTGCTGCAAATGCTGAGATGTAGGTGATCAAACTGAACTTCAGATGGTTCGTTACCTAAGAATTATGGTCCAAGATATTTTTGAAATGAGAGATTTTTGCTGATCCATACAAGTTTCAGTGTATAATGAGTCAGTTCAGAGAATTATTCAGGAGATTTTTTGACACCTCTGCTTCTCACATCATCTTAGCTTCTTCTCTGCTCCTTTGAGGCCCAGCTCAGAGAGAACATTTGGCTGAGACTTTAAAAGAAAGGCTCGTTCCTTAAGGATTCATGGAAAGGTTTTAGATTTGATTTTGCTTGTTAAAATCATCAGTGTTGTGTTTTTGTATATGTTCTATGCTTTAACCCATATCTTCTTCTTCTTACGTAAGAATTGTTTGATTTTTAAAAGTTTTTAAAAGTCCTTTCTCTTAATTAAATTCATTACTGAGCTTACTGTGGGACTGAAGACTTAGATAATGCCTTACTAGAGCAGATAAGACCCTAACTGAAGTGTGCATGCACACGAAAGCTCATACCAAGAACAAACTTAGTTGGTCTCTAAGGTGCTACTTGAAAGAATTTTTTATTTTATTTTGTTTTGACTATGGCAGACCAACACGGCTACCCACCTGTAACTGAACCTCAAAAGTAAGTCACGCCAGACCAATCTTTTTTCTTTTTTTGATGGAATTACAATCTTGGTGGATCAGGGCAATGCTGCGGACATAGTTTATCTTGATTTCAGTAAGGCTTCTGACAAAGTCCTCCATGATATTCTCATGAGGAAGTTGGTAAAATGTGAGTTGAATGAGGTAACTGTTAGGTGAATTTGTAGCTGGTTGACTGACCAAACCTAACGAGTACTCATTAATTGTTCCTTGTCATCCTTGTAACACTAGGTGCAGCTGATGAAGTAGGCTTTTGTATATCAAGGTTGATGCTAAAACAGAGGGTTGGGTTGTGGTGGGACTCTGTTCTTTGCTGCAGCAGACTAGCATGGCTACTGTTGTGGAATGTGTGGCTTTATTCATTCTTCTGTCTTTTCCTTCTCAGAGTAACGATAAAACTGTGTTCTTCTTTAACGTTGAAGAGAAATATGAGCCAATTGGCTTCATATCTGTCCCAGGGCCCGTTCAGGCATTGCAGTGGTCTCCTCTTTCTCATGTGAGTAGCGGGTGTTTTTCATAGTATTTGCATCTCATGATTTATGTTGTAACACATTGCAATGCTGTGTTTATCCAATGTTGGTTATGTTGTCATCAGTAACACATTTAACACTCCCCTCCCATGAAGCATTTCTGGGGCAGGACAGGGACTGGGTCCAAGGTCCCTCTGTTCTTTGGGAATGCCCCAGTGATTCAACTCCCTTTCTATGCCAGCCTGGATCTGGGGTAACTAATCCCCATCCACACCCACCCCACTTTGGCAGCAATGGGTGAAATTTAGAGTATCTCAAAATGTGCATGAGAAATATACAATGCCCACTTTCTGCACCTCTCACTTTGGCCAACATGAGCCAGCAGGGAAGTGGTGGGTGATCTGCCGCTTCCATTCCCTCCTGTTTACAACTAAGTTTGTGTTTCATTTTGGCAACAGTTGTCCCTGAGCTGTGACCTATTTTTAAGAATGTAAGAATGTTTCACAATCACCGTCAAAACTCAGCAACATACACATGCCTGATACTTGTGTTTCATGTCCTCCTTCTGTAGCCTGAGAGCATGCTACTTATTTTATGCAAGAACGGCATTGTTGTCCAGGTTCCTGCTCCAGACCCTGGGAATTACAACGCAGCAACCACCTATAGGATAAAAGACTTGCCTACAGAATATTTTCGTTTCAGCAGCATAAAATCTCGGATTCTGGTAAAGCACCACATGCAAATAAGGAAATGCAATCCGTAGTCATTATAGAATACTGAAGTAAGAAATGCTGAACTCGTTAGTTATTGTGGTCCTGGATGTAAGACTGCAGCTAAGGACTTTGTAGCCCAGCAGAAATTATTTCCTAAAATATTAGGATCTGCACGTGTTGATTATGAATATGTCTGCCTCCAGGATGAGAGAGGCCTTGCCTCTGAATGCCAACCACTAAAGAACAATGGCAGGTGTGGGCTGTTGCCCTCACTTCCCAAACAGATAAAACTAAGCAACACACACACACACACACACACAAACAAACAAACAGAGGGGGGGGGGAGAGAGAGAGAGTTAGTGAATGAAGTCCTATCTGTGGACTTTGCAGACATTCCTGGTTGCCCATGGGAGAAGGATGCTGGACTAGATGGGCTTTTGGTGTGATCAACACAGTTGTTTTTTTTTTTTTTAATGCTCTTATTTTACTGGCTCTTTTAAAAAGCTTGAAGAGGAACTTGAACGCAGAGAAAAAGTGAGAATAGAGAAGGAGAAAGCAAAGCAGCAATGGATAAAGCAACAACTGAATGAGGGGAAAACAATGGAAGAAATTGAATTTCCAGAGGAAGAAGCTGTGGAAGAGGAACCACTGCCTGAAATCTACATCCCAGAGACTCCAAGCCCCATCCTGTGTGGGTTTTACTCTCGGCCAGGGAAATTTTGGTTGTCGTTGGTAAGCCAATCTTTTTCGCAGATAACAAAATGAGGAGAGTAGTTTCTCCCTTCTTTTATAGTATATTTAGAATGCAGCTAAAATCGCCAAAGGAGCTGGCTTTTCACATTGTACGTTTTCACCTCTGTCTCAGTTCTGTTTGAAAGAGGTTTGAGGGGTTTTTTTTTGTTTCACTTAGAGGGATGCTAAGCAATCTCTCAGGACTTCAGTAGTGGCATCACTCCCATTGTCAATTTTGATTGGCACTCTTCCTGCCAACCTCAGATGCAGAGCGAGATTAAAATCTAAATGGTAAAATGCAAAAGGTAAAAACCACCAGATGCAAGAATGTCACGCTGATTCTGAATGTGTCTTAAACATGTAAGCATAGTTTTCACTCTTGTTTCTTTACATTCTAGTGCTGTTCCCCACCTTTTGTTTAATTTTTAAGCAGAATTGCAGGCTTATTTTTCAAAGGAAGCTCCTTACCTGGAGGTAGAAATGAAGTATGTTTGCCTATAATATGGTATGAAGTACAACTGGTGATGAAACCATTTTTGGGAAAGGAGAAAGTTTTTTGTGGGGGGGGGGAGGAGAAAGAAGGAATCAAGAAATAAAGTTAACAATTCTTTATAACTCTTTCCTTTAGGGAGAGTATGATACTGGATTCTTGTTCCACTGTGCATTTTCTCGTCAGCAAGGCGACAAAGAACCCGAGGCTCGGAAAGATGAACCTTTTGCCTATATTCATTTAGAAGATACAGATGACACTGCCATTAGACGGATTGTGTTTTGGTAATACGACTTTTACAGTATGTTGGTTGGTTTCATGGGTTGAGTTGGGTTTTTAAAATAAGTGTGAAACACTTGGTCTTTGTTTGTTTTTCTTTTATAGACAATATGCCTGTGTATATATTTGCAGGAGCTGATCTCTTGATATAATGGCAGGCTGGTTAGCACTCCATGACTGTCACCCCCTGAAAGTAGTATTTTGAGGAAATATTATGGAATACTATTAGACATACTGAGTCATACTGAATTAGTTTAAGTGGCTACTTCTCCATGCTGGTCAGGGCATATTGCAGGACAAGAAATAAATTTTCTTTTTTCATACCCTTCTTTATAAAAGCCCAAGTATTTGGATTTTCAAAGACTGAAATGATTTCCATACATCCAGTAGCAAATGTGGCTCCAGACTAGCTCGGGGGCCCCTTCTCACTGACCCAATGGTTCTCTTTTCACCCTCATAATGTATAAATCACTATATGCATGCAGATATAGAGGTGGGTTGCTGCAGTGCTGGGTTGGCTGGTCCCCCACTAAATGTGCATCCTCGAGGAGAAGCTGCCTCTTCTCTGCAGAGATCAGGGTAGAGCAGGCCCTGGATGCAAGATGCAAGGGTGAACGAGATACCCTTCTGTATGTATCTATATGGAAGAGAGAGAAACAAGGGATTGAGAGGAGGGTGGGATTGTATGGCCATTGCAGTGCATTGGCATTTGTCAGCGGCCCTTGTCCATCTGTGCCAATGCCAGGGGCGGAGGAAGGGGGGTGCGGTAGGTGCAGTCCGCCCTGGGTGTCACCAGTGAGGGGGGTGACAAAATGCCAGGTGGCAGTCACTGTGGGGCCTGCAGCATGCCCGAGCCACACATCTCTCCTGGGAGTGACACGGTGGCTTGGACGCCTGCAGGCTCCACGCTGCCCCAAACGGTCCACCCGCCGCCTCCCCCCCAGCTGTAGGGCGGCTGAGTGGGAGCAGGCAGGCAGACTCCTCAGAGGCCCGGGGCACAGGGCATGTGTGCTGCCCCAGGCGCCTGATCGGCTTGCTCTGCTGCTGGCCAGCGTTGATGCCAGGAGGAGCCACAAGTCAAAGTGGTGAAGATAGCAGTCACTTTGTATGCAAAGAGTTCATAAGCATCAGTTTATGTGTAACCCGAATTGGATTTAAGAGATGTTAAAGGCTCCAGAAACCTCCAACCCACCTGTTCTGCTCATATACCTTTTTAAGGTAAAATCCTAAAATGTGACACAGGTCGCATTCACACCATGCATTCAAAGCACATAGATCCCCCCTCCAAGAATCCTGGGAACTGTAGTTTATGAAGGGTGCTTGGAATTGTAGCTCTGTGATGGGTGATTACAGTTCCTAGGATTATTTGGGGAAAGCCATGCGCTTTAAGTGTGTAGTGTGAATGCAACCACAACTTAGAACTGAGGAAACACTGTGATCCCCCCCCCCCCACAAATCCATTAGTCAAAAGCTGCAGAAAAGACCTTTGCCAGCATTACATTTTTCCTACTAGAACTTTGGATGCCTCACATTACCTGGGCCTTCTTAGGATTCATAGAACAATACTAAATATTGGAGGCATGTGGAACTTACACTGCCTTCAATTGAGCTGTTCCAAACTCTGTTCGAGAGCAGAACTACTGCTGCCTCAGCTGGTGTAAGCCTGGCAATGGAAAAACAGACCTTTGAAATAGTGCTTGACATACACTGCTCTTCATAACAGCATGAGTCCTGCCAAGTTGACAGGTTATGTGGCTGAGATGAATAGAAGTTAGGATCCAGGACAAGTTCCTCTGTCTGGTCCCATCCCACCACTTCCCCAGAATGCCCATTTTTCAGGGCTTACAGCCATGTGAAATCTGCCCGTCTTGGCTCAGCTGACTAAATCCTGGCTGAGCTTGGTTGTGGGAGTTATGCTGGCATATCTTTGGTTGAACCAGGATTCAACCTAGGCTGGCTGTGCTAGGAATCAGTTGTCTGAGCCTGAATTTCTGGATCCTAACTTGCACATACCAGTAGATCTTGGGTTTGGATTGCTCCCTTAGATATCCATTTCACAGGGTATTGTGGAGAAAGTAATTACCCTCAGCTGTTTACGTTTTGATTACTACCACAGCTCCACTGGCTTGCTAATGATCTGTGGCATGCAGGATGGAGCAGTACGGATCTACGCTCTCCACGAGAAATGGCTCTCAAAGGACAATATAGCTGGATATTGGTCATACAGCATGCATGATAATAACTATGGGCAAATTCAAGGCATATGTCCAAGTTTTGATGATCGGTTTCTTGTGACCTGTGGAGCAGATGGCAATATCTTTACTTATAACATCCTTTCAGCTGAGGAGGTTAAGAAAGTGCTAAAGGCTAAGGTGCCCTCTCCAAGGGTAAGTAACAGCCAAGAAGATAGGCCTTACTTCATATTTTAAGTGCACAATTATTGGGAAACTTTCACCTGTTTCTCCTTGATGAACATTTTTTTCAGTCTCCTTAGGGTTGGGCCTCGGGGAGGTTGATTACTAGAAAGACACCATTGTGTCTTTTATATCCTATATGAATTACAGTACTATGCTTGTGAGGAGCTGCGTGCAATTCCAAACCTAAATTCAGGAACAGCCATGCCAACTGTTAACAGTGCCATCAATTGTTTAATTACATTCTTCCACAGAGAGGCATCGAAAAAGAGAAAGCAGCAGAAGATATTGAGGATCCTACTGCCTACAGGTAAAGCTGCTGAAAGAGAGACTTTGCTTCCAAATCCCTCATGAGGAACGGGTTTTGCTAATGGCCTCTTTGAAATGGCAGTGCACCCTCATCCGGTGTGGCCTATTGGCAAGTCATGTTGCTAAAGCTATTCCCCTCAAATATCTCTCTCACTTCTGGATCGGTGCCTGGGGTGCCAGTATGAATTAAGACAGGCACCCCCAAACTTGGCCCTCCAGATGTTTTGTGACTTCACTTCCCATCATCCCTGACCACTGGTCCTGTTAGCTAGGCATGATGGGAGTTGTAGTCCCAAAACAGTCTGGGGATGCCTGAATTAAGAGGTCAGATCTAGATGACTTCTAGATACGCTCTACTCTGTTGAAACAGTTCTTCAACGCATAAAGGTTTCATACCCACCCAGACCACCTCAAAAGCCACTGTTGGCTTTGTCAGGATAATTGTAACTAAATAAAATAAAAATTCCTTCGAGTAGCACCTTAGAGACCAACTAAGTTTGTTCTTGGCATAATGAAATGTTATGCTTTTCTGTAGGCCCACTTCCAGAGTTTAGGTTTAAACTGCTCTATCTTCTCTTTCTTTATTTTCTCACATTTCTAGTATTGAAAATGCCAAGCAAAAAAAGGAACATGATTATATAATGAGGATAGCAGAAAAGAAGAAATCTATTAAGAGACAAGAACTAAGCACTCTAAGGGAGGAGTTTCAGAATTTGCTGCAAATGAACCGTCAGCTGCCATCTCACATGCAACTTCACAGAGCAGTATGTATGGTTTTTCTTTCTTTAGAGGTACAAATTAATGTCTTAGTGTGGCTTGTATTTTTGTAATGGGTCAATGTTTATTTTGTTGTATTAGGGTTTTTATGCTAAGGGCTCAGGTCAGTTTGCAATTTAAATAAAACAACCAGCCAAAAGTGAGTCCACTGCTTCCGTGTTTACTCCCAATAGTTGAAACAACGAAGCCTGATATTTTCTTAAAAAGAAAAATGCCTGTTTTGCTTTTTACAGTTGTGCTTTGCATGCATTTCTTAGTTTAGCCTTGATAGTTTTCAGATTCAGTGTGTTTGAATTGCTTTGTCCTATAAAGGTGGTTCCAACCTGCTTTTCATGGTTAAGTATTTAGCCCAGTACTCCCCAGGGAACAGCTTGTTGGAACATAGAATACCAGTAAATTAGGAGGGTATTCATGTCATTTTACCATGCATGTAAAGTGTAAAGCGGATTAAGAACAACAAGATTTAGCTTTGGTTCCATGTATATGTAGAGATTGACTAATACATTCAGGTATTACATTCATACAGGTATTACATTCAGCTTTGAACAGTGAATCTTACAAGTGGACATCATTGGGAACAGTTTGAAAGTAGAGAAATGAATTAACTGAGGCGCGACTATGGCTGCTTTAAAATATTGTTAACGTTGCTGACAGGCTGTTCCTAAATTAGGCAAATTGCTGGTGGCAGTTAGGATTTCACCAATATTTTTATTTCTTCATTCATTTTATTTAGAATACTTTTATCTCACTCTATAGCTCCAAAAGGCTCTAAAAACCAGCTTGCAAAAAGATCAAAATAAAATCACAATCTTTCTAGCATGGGAGCAGAAATTACATCTTGCCCTTGGTAGAACTATTCAGGAGGAGAAGAGGTGCATTATGGTGATGGCAAAAGCAGGGGAGGCAACATGGGCATGGATCAGCACAGTCCTGTTTTGCCTCAAGTGGTGAAACGGATGGGCCACCCCTTGTCTGTAAACAGATGCTGGGGTACCTCTGATTCTGGATGCTTTTGGACTTCAGCTCTTATTATCCCATACCACTGGCCATTCTTGATGGGGCTGATGAGAACTGGAGTCCAACAACTTCTGGAGGGCCACAGTTTCCCCATCTCTGCTTTGGACCATCATGATCCATTACATCCCAGCACCCGGGAGCGCTGCCGAGAAGCAGAATAGACATCCAGCAAACAAACAAACAAACCGTCATCGTAGCCACCATAAAATGATGCTACTTTTTCAATATGCAGCAATTTGAGTTGGACCGCAGAATCCGTGCAGAGATGGACAGAAAGACTGCACATAAGATCCGGCTCGTCCTAAAGGAATTGGCCTGGGAACAGGAGAAACATCGCATTGGGCTGCAGAAAGTAGAGAATCGGCAAGTGCCATTTCCCCTTGTCCTCAAATTTTGGGAGAGATTATTAATTTGCTAAAATGTTTTAAGATGTTTTTATAAGATGTTGCTAAGTTTTTACTTTATTTTTTTAAAAGCTGGAAACTTTTCTTTGAAAACTGAAGTATTTCTGGTATTACTCATTTTGCTTGAACGTAAGAGAAGAACGGTAGGATTAGACCAGATGCCTCTCTTGTCCAGTGTTCTGTTCTCACAGGAGCCCAACAGATGCCTATAGGAGGCAGAGCAGCACTCTCCTGCTCCTGTTCCCCAGCAGCTGTTATTCAGAGGCATACCATCCTTCATCCTAGAGGCAATATATAGCCATCAAGACAGGTAGCCATTGGTAGCTTTATTCTCCATGAATTTGCCTAATCCCCCTTTAAAGTCACTCAGTTTGTGCCTTTGCTACAACTTGTGGTAGCAAATTTTATTATTTAACTATGTTCTCTGTGAAGAAGTGCTTCCTTTTGCCTGTCCTGAATCTCCCACCATTCTGTTGGATGACCCTCACTTGGTTTTAGTGTTATGGAAGAGAAAGAAAAACTTCTCTCTGTCCACTTTCTTCACACCAGGCATAATTTTATGTGCCTCTATCACAGGCTTCCTCAACCTCGGCCCTACAACTCCCATGTTCCCTAGCTAGCAGGACCAGTGGTCAGGGATGATGGGAATTGTAGTCTCAAAACATCTGGAGGGCTGAGGTTGAGGAAGCCTGCTCTATCATGTCTCCCCTTAGTTTCCTTCTGCCCCCCTAAACTAAAAAGACCTAAGCGTTGTAACCATTTCTCATAGGACAGGTGCTGCACCCCCTTCATCATTTTGGTTGCCCTTTTTCTGACCCTCTTCCAGCTGTGCAACAACAAGAACTGTACATGGTATTCCAAGTGCAAGGACACCCATACATTTGTATGAAGGTAGATAAATAGGTACCACTCCGACGGGAAGGTAAACGGCGTTTCCGTGCGCTGCTCTGGTTTCGGTGTTCCGTTGCACCAGAAGCGGCTTAGTCATGCTGGCAACATGACCCGGAAAAACTGTCTGCGGACAAACGGCGGCTCCCTCAGCCTGTAAAGCGAGATGAGCGCCGCAACCCCAGAGTCATCTGCGACTGGACTTAACGGTCAGGAGTCCTTTACCTTTACCTTTATTATATAAATAATTTTTGCTTTTTATTTTCAGCCCCTTTCCTAAAGTTTCTAAAGTTCACTAACATAGAATCTGCCTTATCACAGCTGCTTCACACCGGGTCAATACACTTGTAAACAAGTGTAAAGTGATGATGTACCTGTACATTGGGGTAAAGAATCCCAAACTTTGCATATAAACGCTAAAGGGGTCTGAGTTGACAGTTACAGACCAGGAAGGGAGTTCTTTGGGTGGCACAGAGAAAGAGAGAACTACACAACGCTGCAAACTCCATCTAATTTTAGCTCCAGCCCTTCCCAGCGGCTGCCATGTAGTCCTTGATGGATTAACCTGGAGGGAATGCTGCCTTTGACAGAAAAATGGTTTCTAGACCCTGGCATAGCGGCTGTTGCTGCTTGGCTGATCCCTGCCGAGACAACTTTATGGAGCAGAAAATGTGGCATTAAAAAAATTAGATCTTTGCTTTGATTCCTCAGGTTTCGGGCCAGTTTGGAATATGACACCATTGTGGTCTGTGCCATGAGAAGCAACCACCGAATCTCCACGTACAGACTGTTGTCAATCTCAGAAAAATTGTACAATGTCAGTAAACAAAGTCAAGCAGCGAAAAGAAGATCGAGCAAATATGACCATAAAGGAAAAGACACAGACCAAAGGACAGAGACCCAAAAGGATGCCAGTAAGGGTTTGAAAACATTGTGGCATAAGATAATAAGATAATATTTTTTTCTCCAGCCTTCATCTTATATTACTTGTTATGGTTGTATACCAGAGGGTTTGTCAGATGGTATCCTTGCATTGTATTTCAAAAAGCAGTTCCCTAATGCTGCTCAAAAACAGTTTCCCACGTTGCATTGAATGTCAACAGTTTCCTCCACAAGCACAATACTTTCTTCTTCTTCTTCTTGGTGAAATACTGTGATTTATTTTTTTTAAATATAGTGGAGTAGTAAGTGCCTAAGCAAGTAGGTCATTGGTTCTTCAGAAATATACTGGGTTTGCAGTTTATCAGAGCAGATGGTAGAGGTGCCTTTGACTTGTCAGCTTTTAGCACTCTGATGTATAAGGAAGTTCTGTCCGGTCAAAATTGTACTGTATGTGTTTACTGAGGGCAGAAATGTAGCAGGAAGACTCCATGCCAATATGTGACTCTTTTCCAGCTGTGCGATTGTACCTATATATATATATATATATATATATATATATATATATATATATATATATATATATATATAGTTTTTCTATATAGTGCTAACACATGTGGAACACTGTCATGGGATTGTATATCACAGGCTGGTAGATCATTATTATTATTAACAGTGCCTAGGAAACCTTGCTTTTTATTTTTTAAGGGAAATGGCTTTTAAGTGGTCCGGAATGGCTAATGGATAGTTCCTCCATGGGAGCTAGGCAATTGTTGGAGTGTTTGAATTCTATCAGAGTTTAGAAAGTGACACACCAGCTAAGATGAGGGTGCTAATGTAAAAGCTGTATGTATGTTTGTCTGTGTATAGAAAAAGAAGGGCAGATTGAAGTGCAAAGTTAGCAGAAGGCTAAAAGGATATTCAGATAAAGGTTGCCTCTCTCTGGCGATGTGATGTCGGGTAGCAGATCTGCTACTTGATAAGCCAGTGGCTTTGCTGCTTACCTCCATTTAGGTGCTTTTTGTCTATTTGTTAATAAACCAAATCTATGTTGTGAGCCTCCAGTGCTCTCTCCTTCAAAGGAAGCCAATTTATAAAGTGTTGCCCCTGGAACTCTAACCAGCCAGAAAAGTGGAGAATTTGTTCCTTGGCTTAGGTTGAAGGCAACTAGTAAAGGTGGTGGTGTTTTTATATAGAAGGAATATTACAATGGTTTCTCTTAACATTTAAAGTAATGCTGAAATAATGTTTCAGGCATTATTTATTAGATTTATATATCACTTTTCATCAAAAGATCTCAGGGTGGTTCACAAGATAAAATCTGGGACAAAGTCCCTCCTGCACACAGAAGCTTAGGTGGGCTTTGCATTTTACAACATTGAGGGGCCATAGTGAGAATTCCTCAGATGCTACCAGACTAGCCTTTGCAAAGAGCAGGAAATATCAGAAGATGTCATTTAAAACCTACTTTCATGAGGAAATCCCTTGGGGCCAGCTCCAGTTTGGTATTCAGCAAGCTGAATTTGGAAACTCTTCCCATGAAACAACATTTTTTTGTCAAAGTGGATGTAAATGCAGCACTCTACTAAGACAATCATGTGAACTATATATTGACATGAGGATGATATGGACAGAAGCATTTTACCTTATTTTTCTTCACATTTGTGCAGAGCCAAAATTTCCAACCCAGGCTTCTATTAGTGAAGAAGAAGTGGAATCAGAAAAGCTGCCAAAAAAGGCGCATCCACACACGGTGGCAAGCCGCATTGTTGAAAATCGAATGGAAAAACTTAGAAAAATTATTGAAAAAGCAGACAGAGCCAAAGCTAAGATCCAACAAAGAAGGAATGAATGGGAAGAACTGTGAGTCGAGAGTAAAAAGAAAGAAAAGAAAGGACTTTTTAAATGCCCATCGTTGATGGATGTTGCTGATAAACAAATAGTAATCATACCTGGCCCCTATTACTTCAAAATTTCAAAATGTTATTGTGATGTGGCATAACAGTAGGATCATGTGGAGTGGTATATGGTCTCATATCTCCTCAAAGTGGAGACCCAAAGGAGTCACCCCATTGCTAGTGGCAAAGCCTGCCCTTATTATAAGGCAGGCTCTTGACCACAGCCCAGCTGTATCCACTCAGCCAACAACCAAACACACACTCTCCCCCCCCCCCAGAAATCAGCTAGAGAAACTTCTCACCTGCAGGCAGGTAGCAATTACATCAAGAAAGACAGACTTGCTTACTGGGAGAGCAGACCTGGCAGGGGGTCAGGCTGGTGCCAACCAGCCCCTCTGGGCTTAGTCTTCTTCTAGGTCTGTTCTCCAGTAATCCCTCCATGTGAATTAGTAGGAAGGGAACAGAACGTCTTACAGACCAACCAGATGCCTATGGAGAGCCTGGAAGCAGGAGCTCAGTATAACAGCACTCTTCCCTGTTGCCATTTGTGTTTCCTCCCTTCAGTATAAAAAGGTTTCAGTCTTTTTCCTGCTGCCTCTGCATGAGATGAGAGCTGGGCAGTTACAGTGCCGCAGCTTCTTTGATGAATGAAACGCTATAAAGTGAGTGAGTTGATGCTGCCTGTTGGACTGATAGCTTTTATCTCCAATGTTGCTTGTCAGATTCAAGAGCAAACCAAGCGATGACTATGAGGACCCCCAAGATGTAGAAAATATCAAAGAGGCCCAACAGAATATGGGGGACTTCAAATTGAAAACAGCTACTAACTACAAAATTCCTGAACACATGAGAATTAATGCTGACAAGAAAACTCATCAGTTGGCATCTTTAGAAGTGGCTGTAAGTAGATTCTGCCCCCTCCCCTTTGGATTGTGTGATTCACTCTGTCTTCTCCTAAGCATTTGCACTGGAAGGCAGAGAAACTTTTTTCCTTCATAATTTCATAAAATGTATATACCACTTGATTGTAAGAAAGAACTCAAAAGTAGTTTAAAAAAACAAATAAAACCATAACATAATCAATTAAAAAAAGCTATTTAAACCATCCCATTCCTGATTTAATTTTCTGCATGCTGTTGCTTCTTTACTTCAAATCGTATCACCCATGCACAAGACAGAAATATTAGCAGACTTGGGGGAAGCCTGAGTTCTGCAGAAGTTCAAAAAATATTTAGGGAAAAAGCCTCCCCACTAAATGCTGCCTGATCATGGAGAGCAAGAAAATGGAAAACTGGATGAAGGGAGCCACAACTGGCAGGCCGAAGTATAGGTGTGAAGTTGAGGCCTGGCTTGGTATGTAGTAGTTATTTTTATTAATACTTCTAGGATTGAGCTAAAGGAGGCAGATGAGTAAGATAACAGGGCGCCCATATGAATGAATACAGGACACCCCCCCCCAAAAAAAATTACTGTGTAATCCTGCTTTTGTACTATAAATAGTAATCTTTTATGCAATACTGTATCTGGTCTGTATTAGTCTGCTACAGCAAAAAAACAAACAAACCCCAACCGTCTTCCAGCACCTTATAGACTTAACAAATTTAATTATGAGATAAGCTTACATGGACTAGAGTCCACTTACTTATTCGGATCCTCTTTTGTAGCAATAAATACACACACGGGAAAATGGGGAAGAGGTTGTAAGCAGTGAGATCAGATAGAAATGGAATTCAACAATTCAATTTGAGTTAGAATGTATACAAAATAAATATGGCGACATTATACAACAGCAGTTATAGATGATAAAACAATCACTCTGGCATACTGAGCAAATGAACATCTGTAGTTGGAAAGCAAACTTTTGTCTCTATTCAGACCCAAATGGCTTGAGTTGAGTGTTTTGATGAATTGCAATTCAGCAGTTTCACACCGGAGTCTCCTTTTGAAATTATTTTGCTTAGGTAGAGTTAAGACCAGAAGCAGAGTGTCTTGGTGGACTGGTTCATGAATACTGACGTAATGCGAGTTCCTTAATGCAAGCCTGTTCTAACCCTCTCCAGATACATGATAAGAAACTGGAAATGAACAAATGGATTGTGTCCCTCCGAGACCTCAAGGTGGCTATTATTGAAGAGATCCAGTGTGTGGTGCACGAATTGAAAAAAATCCAATCATCCCTCGACCCATCCAAACATGTCCCTGTTCCTCCAATTCCCCAACTCCTTCCGGAAGAGACTCCAGAGAAACAGTTCCAGTATGACAATGAAATGCTCATGAAGTTCAAACATGATATGGAAGAGCGGGCCAGGCTCAAGGAGACGGTGCAAGTAGCTCCTTCAGGAGAGGGCGGAGGTCTAGGGGGTTTCGGAGGAGGCTTTTATCGTGCCCCTTCAGCAAAGGACATAGAAGCTGCCATGCGCTCAACAAGTTTGAAATCGATGAAAATAGCATCTGGAACTGCTGGGCAGACAGTCAAATCTTTTGACTTTGAGGCAGTGGAGCCTACAGACTTGGAACTGGAAATTGCAAAGAGGGGGGAGATTCGGAACATTTATATGCAAGAGGTTTTGGTCAAGAGGGTAAGTGAAAATATTTCAAAGCCGACTGGGCATACTCTGCTCCCAAGTGAAATCTTTTAAATTTGTTCATCCCTATTCCCTTTTCCCATTGGCCTCAAATTAATTTGCACAAACCAACTAAAAATAGCTTTTAATAAGGTACCAAAACTACATGCAATTAAATGTAGGTTTAAAAACACTACAGAATCAGTGCCCTTTTGCCCAGCTGGAAATGCTTCTCAAAATAAAAATGTCTTTAATTTCCCAATTTTTTTGCCCACTTTGATATGTCAGGCAACTGGTCCACTTCTGCTAATGATAATATGAAAGCAAGGAGAATTTTGTATTTAGCCTTTATTTAGCATATCATGAACCCTATCCAGTTTCTAAAGTAAAGTTGAACTATGTCAGCAATTGTGAAAAATTCTGTGGATTTTCATTTTCAAATCTCCGATTAATCCCACATCAATGAACTGCATGAACATGGGAGAATTTATACTATTGACCCACCACTAGTCAGAATGCATGCTTTGGAAGTAGGTGAAAAACTGTATCCCTGGCTGATACTCCCCCCCCCTTTTTTTTGACAAATGTCAATTTGGAAGGAAATGGCTTCAGTCTATTCTTCAGCCTCACTAATTGCTATTTTAGAACGACAACAATATTGCAGGAAACTGTTAATTTAGTAATGAGGCACAGTTAAAGCTGTTCATTTAATACAGTAGTATTGTTGACATTATTCTTTTACTCCTTTTTTTGAGTGCTACTTCTGACTTAACACTCTCTCCAGGTTCATGAGCTCATGATTACCTTTGATGCTGAGCTTCGCCTTCTTCGTCACCAAAAACTGAAACTGGACATAATGATGAAAACTGCTGACCTACGTCACATCACTTGGTTTCAAGAGCTGCTTCTCCTGAAGAACTTTGAGAAACATGAAAACATTCTCCAGGAACGTGTCAACAGTCTTTCCAGTGAGGAGGAGGAAATGCAAGTATGCATGGCATATAAAAGGCTTTATACAGTTTTGAAGTTCCTCTGCTGGTTTTAAGGGCCATTCTAGATGTGATAGGGGCAGCCCTCATCAGTGGAGACTTCTGCTCCCCAAAAAGTGCACAGGTGGAAGGAGTTGTATGCAGGATAGTTTAGTTGGTAGAGCATAAGACTCTTAATCTCAGGGTTCAAGCCCCACATTGGGTGAAAGATTCCTGTGTTGCAGGGGGTTTAGACTAGATGACCTTTGTGGTTCCTTCCAACTCTACAATTCTTATGATTTTCCCAGGTGGCTGCAATATAGGTAGCTGGCCAAGGAGTCTCTTCAGACAGGGGAGAAAAGTGCTTCTGTCCTCTCTTACAGATAGTCCTCCTTTCATCCCAGTAGCTAAGCAAACTGTAGTAGTTGTGTCCAGTGCTGCTCACGTGGAATTTAAATGCTATTTATCTTTCTTTGAAGCACAAATTAAATAGCTATCTTGCACAAATTGAGGAAAAGAAAGCAGAGATTGCAAAGCTCCAGGAACGAGAGAAGATCCTTTATGCCACTTTCCAAGTGTCTTTGGGAGAAAACAACAAATTTGCTAATTTCCTCACTAAAGTCCTAAAGAAGAGGATCAAGCGTGTTAAGAAGAAAGAAGTGGAAGGCGAAGGAGGTTGGAAATACTGTTTCATGTCAATGTTGCCCCGTATACCTTTTGACCAAATTCTGCATTGCTGTGGAGGCAGAACTAAACTATGCGTGTCCCACCTTGTGACCTCTGCTCAGTGTATTCAACCCGTAATCTCAGCCTTAGCCTCAATCTAGTCCTCTTTAACAAGCCTGTGAGTTGGCTTGGCTTTGTTGGTTCTGCAAATTGCTTTGTGCTGCCTGATCAGTGATTAGCATGCGGGTATTGGACACTTCCTTCTGCCATTTTAATGGCTGCATTTTGTTCTCTGAATATTACCCTGGTGACCCCCGTGATGAAGAAGCTTGCTCTCTGGGCTGTGTTACTTCAGCAGGAGTTTTCTGTGTGACAATGGCGCTTTCTTATTCCAGATGAAGATGAAGAGAGTGAGGAAGAGAGTGATGAAGAGTCTAGTTTGGAGAGTGATGAAGAAGAGTCAGGATCTGAGGATGAAGTCTTTGATGACTCCGTTTGTCCAAAAAGTAAGTCATGTTCACCTCCTCCTGCTAATACCAAGTTTCATTTAATCTTTGGAGATGGCTGTGTATCAGCCTTTGAAAAGAGATTATTCGCTTGAGATTTAAGGAGATGCTGCTCCTGTGTGGGCCATCTCCTTCTATCTGCTTTGCTTATATGTAAACTTTAGAATATCAAGAACTGGCCACATTCTAGAAGCTCAGCCTCCTTCATATTTATTATATATATAGTAGCTCTGGATTTTTAGGGTGGCTTTGCTAATATAGTAGTTGGTATGTTAGCAATATGAAGGAGTTAACACTAGACAAATACCAATTTATGTATGATATGAAGCCTTGATGTCTTTTCCCGAGAGGACAGGTAAGCCCCAGGGAAGAATTTCACACTCTTACTGAATTTTAATTTTCTAAGTGTTACTTATCTGTATAGAAATCCCTAGTGGCTCAAACTTTGGTCTAAGCCCTTTGCTGCCATCTAATGGTATGAAGCAATAACGTCCCGTTACCATACTTTGATTTCTCAGAAATAGGTTTGTAAATCTTCACAAAAACTGCAAGTGACCTATTTTTGTTTATGCAGATTTAGGTAATACATTATCACAAGTCCCCTATAAACAGGCCTGTTACACTGGGGCTGATGCAATCCTATTTGTCAAGAGTTGTGTTTTGTAAATCAGTTTCTGAATCAACATATTTACACATAGATATTGCTGAGCAATCTGTCTCCATGAACCTTGGAGGAGAACTTGCAATCTCAGAAATCCCACCTTCTGACATTACACTGCTAATCAGATCAGCTCTTGTCAGCAGGAATGACCCTGCTCTGGTGAACTGGCACAATGCCAATGTGTGCATCTCTCTCTGTGTGCTCTGCTTCCATTCCTGGAAAATACAGGCAGAACTGGGAATCCCCCAAGTCTATAACCCTAGAGAGCTTTTGCCAGTCAGAGTTGGTCATACTGAGCTAGGTGAACCAATGCTCTGACTTTGTATAAGGCAGATTCTTATGTTTCCTGGGGTGGTGGTGATGTTGGTTGTCAGTGCTGTACATGTGGTGTGTGTAGAATCCCAGAATTGTAGAGTTGGAGGGGACCATGAGGACATCCAGTCCAACCCCTTGCAATGCAGGAATCGTTTGCCCAACGTGGAGCTTGAACCCAAAGCACACAAAAAACAATCAGAAGCAGTTGCTTAATCCGGACCCTTCCTTTTCTCAGATTGTGACGAGGCACTCTTTGAAAACACACTCCTGCTCCGAGAGAAGCGGCTGGACATTGAGGAGGCCTTGGTGGAGGAAAAGAAAACTGTTGAAAATGTCAGAAAAGAGTACGATGTCTTGGCCAAGAAGGTACAGTGACTTCTTTCCAGTTCAACCCAACAGGAATCCTGCCATTTCTAGGTTTTGTTGAGGGATGTGGCCACGGTGGGTAACCCGTCACACAAGTCCTTTGCCAAGGGCAGAACTGCAACACTTTCTGATTCAGCCCATGGTTCTCTATCCCAAAAGGATCATGTGAAGCAACTTTTCATGAAACCATGGACGGATTGGACCCTGCAACTCATAGTCATCACACTTTCTTGCTGATTTAGGACTTCATGGCAAGGTTTTGCTGCTTGAATTTGGATTTATTTATTGTTTTAAGGTGAAAGTAGTAGCAGCCAGCCTAGATGCAGCAGATTGGGAACTGGAGGCCTATCAGCGGGAGAAGCAGCAGAGACTGAATGAGCTCTATGTAGTTGTGCCTCTAAAACTTCACCAGGTAACAAGTCAATCGGGGCTCCTGTTTCCGACTTTGACTTCTTGATAACCAAAATATTCTGCAATGAGTTGCAGTAGGAATTGAATTGTTTTCTATGGTCGGCAGGGAAGACCAGCAGGAAAGACTAAAAAGCGAGCCCAGAGTCTAGCTTAGGGATAGCCAACATGGTGACCTCCAGATGCTGGGACTACAACTCTCTTCAGGCAAGGGTCTTCAGGGAACTGTAATCCAGCACCATCTGGAAGGCACCACATTGGCTACTCCAGGTCTGTATAAAGCGTCTCTCACTCTAGCCTTCTCTTCATCTTATTGACTACGCTCTCTCCTCAGCGTCCATCATTGCTATGGCTTCATTCATTGGCCAAAACACTGAAAGGTGGAAGCTGGTTAGTTTATCACAAAACAATTAGAATGGTGCCTGCGCATCTTGTCTTGTGTGTCAGGCTCCGCAAATGCCAGAAACTTGCCCTTTCTTTTAAAAGGAAACCTGGGACTCTGGGGATTACGTTTTATCCAGTGAGGAGTTGCTGTCTGCCTATTGCTCCCCCTGCCACCATGGACCCCTATTGCTCATAAGTAGCCTTGGAGGGTTACAGCTCATGGGCAAAGAGTGCCATGTGTACTTCTGGGGAATTCCATAGATGCAACAATGCCACATGCTCTGCTCCAGAGACGTTTATAAGTCTGTGGTTATTTCTGGCAGGTGGAATATATCTCAAATGGAGAAATCCCCCCTGACCTCTCGCAGTCTTTGGTGTTTACCAACCAGTCTTTGGTGAACTTGCAGCAGAGGATCATGGTCCTGCAGGAGGAGAAACTAGAGCAGAGAGAACTCTATAAGAAGGCCCGGCAGCAGCACAAACAGCTCATTCGAGACAGGAGGGACATGATGCTGAAGATTGACCGTGAGTGTATGCTAGGTTTCCAGTTTCTTTTTATATGGTGTGTGAAGGCTTTTCTTCTCTGCATATCACACATGACTGACAATTATTGCTTGGGAGGTATACTTAGCTTCTTTCTACACAGAGAGGCGTAGATGCCCTACAAAGCCACAGTTTCAGAAGAAATGTGTATCCTTTCCTACTTCTGAAAACGAGAGCTGAATGCTGCACAGAGACATATGATGTGTATCCATATTATACATGGTGAAAAAGTAGCATTCTAATGTAAAACACATGTGCAATATGAATGCATGCTACTGAGAACTCCCAGTTGCCCATGCCTCCCCATGGTGTGTGCCCCTGTGAGAAAACATTTATTTTCCCCAACTTAATGTGTGAAGCAACCTAAAGGATTGTTGCGAACCTGAAATGAATTGAGGCATGTAAAACACATGAGAACTTTGCAGACCTCACCCTGTGCACTGCTCAACTTGCTTTGTTTCTTCCTTTATTTAAAAAAATTCTATCCCACCTTTTTTTCTTTTTTTAAAAAAAATGGCCTCCCAAGACATCTTACAAATTAAGGGTTTTTTAATTATTATTTTTTGCAAAATAAAAATAAAAATAGTACAGCAGGTAGGATGAGCAGCTTAAAACAGAAAAATGACAGTATTACCATTTTAAATGGCCTGAGCTGATAAAAAAACAGTCTTTGCCCAGTGCCTTAAAGCCACAAAGTTTTGTGCCAGGTGATTTTCTCTGCAGAGAGCATTCCATAAGCTGGGTACCATGCTTAATTTCTGATGGTGTGTGGATACCTATAGAAGGGCATCAGGCAGTTATATGCAAGAGGAAATGATCCTTTCAAACAGTGATTAGCTTGCTTGGCAGTGCATAGGATTAGACCCTTTCCTCAGTGTGATTGTACATTATGCTATACCAACTTTGGGACCCTATGTCAGAGCCACTTTGGAGGCTATTGTCACTGCTGCTGTGCCAGTGATGGCTTATTGCTGCACAGTTCTGGGTATAAGGGCTTCTTGAAAGTGCAGCGGACGGCTCTTGTGGCAAAGATCGCAACAGCTAAAATTCTGGTAGGATCGAAGTATCTCATAAATCTGGTACAAAAAAGGATAACCACATCCACCTTTTCTCGTGGTATTCTGGAGATGGGAAGAACTTCTCCAAAGCCACCTCATCCATCATTTTGTTGCAATGCAAATTAATCTACCTGCACATTCCCACAGGTTGTGCTACCATGAGCTGCACTGTTTAGGATTGGATTTCTGAATATGCACAGTAGTATTCTGTATATGTAGGTATACATATTTTTAAAAAGGAAAATAGAGAGAACACAAAGGCCTTAAACTCATCTTGCAGGATTGGAAGAGAAATGCAATGAGCTGATGATGCTGAAATTTGGCCGATTAGTGAACTTGGAAGCCCTGCAGACTCTTTCTGTTAACACAAATCTGGAAGAACTCAGAATGAAGATGATGGAAAAAGAGCAAACTCATGCTGCAGAATTAAGAAAATGGGAGGTAAGACTTGTTCTAAATCACATAGTTAATGCAGCCAGGTGGCCTGCAATTGTGACCAGGGTGTAGGGCTAAAATTGCCTTTTAATCAGGAAACAGTTCAAACCCTGGTTAGGAGGCAGAAGGCAATGTGGTAATTGCATCATCATTATTTAGAAGGTACACTTGTCAAGCAAGGAGCGGGATATCCTGGACAAGTATATTAGGTAGTTATCCAAATGCTCAGTCTGGAAAATCATGTATGCAGTGCTATGAAAATGTTTCCTGGCACGTCAGAACCATGTAACTGCTATAATCTAATAAATCTATTATATATATTATATATACACACACACACACACACACACACACACGGCGTGTGTGTGTATATGTATGTATATGCGAGGTATTGCATCTTATAGCCGCGCACCCCCCTCCCCATTTTTTTAAACTATTCCACCCATCCTACAATTTAGGAGAACAAGAATATGCAGTGAATTATTCTTGCTTGCTGTTCCTAAACTGTAGAACACCCTTACCCTGAAGGCGTACCAGATTATCTGTCAGAAGCTCAATTCAGGACAATCTTTCAATAACTGGGATAGCTTTCAAGGGAGGAATCGTTTATCTTCTATTTTGGTACTGTGCCCTTTCTGTTAGGAAGCCTGTAGAATTTACTTCGGTGCTTCTGTGCAAAGACTGAGACAAAACTATCCTCTCCGCACCAAACCAGTTGCAATATATAATTTAGCCTACAATCTTCGGCCCCTGATAGGGGATCACAAGGGCCATAGGAAGCACTGGATCTCCTGCCCTGAAGTCGGAGAGAGCTATCCAATATCTAATTCCCCTTTCTGCAATTGTGGCCCCACCAATGTCAACTCCAAGATCAGTAGGGCTGAAAAAGAGGTCATGTCAGGGGTGGATTGGCAGCATGCCCTGAAAAGACATGGAGAAGGCTGTGATGTGAAGTTCCCTAAGATACCCTCAAACAGGATATTGAACTAAGCCAGCTGAAGTGGATGTAGCTCAGTCCCAATTATTTCACTCCCCTTGTTTCCGGTGAGCGGGGAAGTATTTATTTTTTTTAAAGAACACCCAGAAAAATGAAGGACCTTTTCTTCCAACCTGCTGGCAAGAGCCCAGCTCAGTTCTTTATTATGTATAATTTTTTTTTGCTCCTGCCTTCTACTGCCTGTGTAACACTCAGGAGGGCAGCTGACAACAGTTTGAAATTGAAAATTATATAACATGCTTCATGGTGTTTGCAGAAACACATTTCCTTCTCTCTTTATCAGATGCCAACAGGTTTTTTGTGGCATTGAATGAGGTTTCTGAATGGTGATTTGCTGACCCAGGAACTCCTCTACAGCAGAGATTAAGAGAGACGGATCTTATATGCAAAACTCCAGGCCCTTGAATCTAGGATTTGTAATCAGAGTGCAATCTCAAAGCACTTGCAAGGTTCCTTACTTATTGCTGTCATTATCTATGCACAAGTAGAATGTGGTAGCCCAACTAATGTCCGGAGGGCTAATAATTTATCCAGGGCAGTGAGATCCAGAGGACAGTGGGGGCCAGTGTTGCTAAGGCAAAGCTTCTGTTAAAACTGCTAATGGGGATGCATTTTGTTTTCGGCTAGTATGCAAAAAACCTCTTCAGCCATGTCCCTCTTCTCCCCATCCTCCCCCAGTTGTTCTTTGACCTGTTGGCTGCTACCACTCTGGCTCTGTAGCTTCCAGACCATGGCATTCTCATAGTTCTGCTTTCATATTTTTATCACTCCAGTAAATCTTTGCTGTGTTGCAGGATAAAATTGTTGACCTGCGTCAAGAGTTGATGATGGTGACACAAGAAAATACTGGCAAACTGAAGCAAATGAACACATTTTGTATGGAGAAGATGACACTTGAAACTAAGTTGGACGCACTACAGAATAACCTGGTATGTGCTGCTTTGATCACTTGTTCCTGACTAGCAAGCCAAATAAACTTTTTTCTCGGGCTGCTTTAGAGGTTATAATTGTAAACTGACCCTACTAGCTGCTGTTCTACCTAGGGAGGGTGTTACCCATGTTCCTCAATAACCCGATCCACATTTTCTCTATGGTTTATTCCTTGTATTGAATATGTGCCTGCATTTAAATCACAGTGGGTGAGAGGAATGACACAAGCCAATCACCAGAGAAAGTAATTTGCCCAACATCCAGAAGGGAGCTCCTTGGTAGTATTATGGTCAAAAGTGTTTTAAGTGTTCTGTGCCTGGAGTGCCATTGTTTCATCTGTGATTGAGGACAGTTTTTGGCTTTTGTTTCTTCAGGGAGCAGAATTCCAAGGGCCTCGCAAAGCAGATATTGAGGAGAAGGAGAAGCTGATAGCATTGGTCCAGTTACAAGCCCAAGAAGCTGAAGTCCTGAAAGAAGAAATCACTCTCCTAAGCAGGAAGGATGGCCGCATCTTTCCACCATCTCAGCCTGGATATCCTCAAGGTGGGGTGCTGGATTAAATCCTTTTCATGTCGTCCCCTTGTTCTCATTTTATATGCATATCAATCCTACTGCATGAGAATAATTAGCAAGCTAGCCTTTGAGATTTAAGTTTCGTATGATGTGTCCTGGTCTTAAGGCTCTTCCCCTTTTGGTGGAAATTCTGGACCTTTTAATAGCATAGGCCAGGCAGAATGTTAAAACTTCCCCTTGCCTTCAGCCATTTGATACATTGATGGGAGAAAGTTGCAGCTCTGGAATTTGTCTTTCATATGGCTGTTAAAGGCACAGAGGCACTATTAAGAAAACAGTAGCAACCCCATCTATCTCTCATTTACTTAGTGTACCCCGTTGGCTTTGGGTACGTGGGGACATGGTGTTGGTCAACCAAGGCAGCCTGGCCAAATGGTCAGGGTTGTTGAAGGCCAACATCTGGCGGGCACAATTAACTATGCTATAGTTAAATAGATCAAATAGATGTTTTACTTCCTGATCCAAATATATGCAAGTTCAGGCACAATGGATATAAAACCTTGTCCTCCTAATCTGGCAATTAGTATCTTGATGCAGATGTGTCTCCATATCTGTATTTTCAACATGAAATTGTGTTGTTGATTAATACTTTTGAGATTGAGAATAAAATCTGAGTCAATATAGCAATTGTTCTGATGTCCTCATTCAGCCCTGCAACTGTTCACCTTATACTTTGTACTGAACTCAGCAAGCACATCACATTATATATATATATATAGTGTGTGTGTATGTATATATGTATATATTGCATTGATTTACTTTTAAAAACATTTCTGTGCCAGACTCTGACATCAAAGGGCAGCTATTCCTTTAAAGAAACAAAAGGTCTCTGTCTGCTCCCGTAGATATTCATGATGCTTAATGAATGGCTATAGGTAAAAACCATGTCCTAGATGACTCATCTTTCTATAGACTAGAAGCTGATCACATTAATACCCCTAAATTTGCACTGAAACCAGAAGCTTAAAATGAGGTGTGTGTTTGGTGAAAAATGAATGCTAAGGGGACTGTAACATGAGGAAAGGAGGCTTTACCTAACTAAAGCAGATGCATTTGGCAAGTACAATTTCAGTCAAAGGGAAGAAACAGTCTTTATTTACTTGATGAAGCATGGCATTGGTTTCATTATATAGGCACACTATCACAGAATCTGTGCTTGTATATATTGCTTGTTAATGCAGATAAATATGGTACCTACTTTATATCTGTTTTCTTTTGGCATTCTGCAATGAGATTCCTCCTGCTGGGAGGCAAGTAAAGACCCTTTCCCATAATCTCACCATTTAGAGAACCTTCTTGCAGCTGGAAATGCAGCTCTTGCCCTTGTGCTTATTCTGTTGCTGAGAGTAGGAAGCTGCCTTTTCCAAGTCGTGATCTGATGGAAATACATGCTGTTGCCTCAGTTTATTACCTCTTGCACATGATGCCATTTCTTTCAGCGTCATTATAGAAGGCAGATACACATCTATTTACAAGTGCATAAATATATAAATAGAGATGTAATACAAAAATAAATAACCCTTTTTCTGTTTAGAATAGTCTTTGTAAGGCAATTAGTTCCCTAACTGGTGCCAGGAAGAGTCTCTAAGGGAACATGCAGTGGCAGGCTGTTCAGATGCTTCTCTGTGCTTCCGGCCAAGCAAGTGTCCACTGTGTTTGGGGGCCACACTTGTCGTTTATCTTGGCAGAAATCTGTCCTCTCTACGTCTTCAACTGGTACTAGACCAAGGCAGCAGGCAGAATCTGGGAAGACAAGGAAGGACAATGAAAGTGTGTCCTTGGTCAGATACCACTATTCTTCAACATACTTTGAAAGAAATTCACTATGAAAATCCACCAAAAGAGCTTAAATCCCTGCTCTGGAGATCTTCCAGAAAGGTTACTACAATTTGTCAGATAGCAAGCTATGATTGTATTACTGAAAATATAAAAAATGAAGTGACATATACTGAAATGCTAAGACTTTCTAAGTAAAAGTGATGCGCTTGGAAAATGTCTGCAAATTCTGCCAATTAATGACAAGTTTCTACTCTGATTTATTCCATTTGCCAGCAAAAGGCATATTAGTAAATGCCAAGTAAGCCTTTGGTAATTGTTTTTGACATTTCAGACCTGAGCTACACAGTTATTTCATGCAGTCATTTCTGTGACACTAACACAAAAATGATTGTGTGAAAGAAGCCTGCATTAGTATAAAATACTTGACATTTTCCCATTCAAAATTCACTCTCTGTCATTTACTGAAATTGATATAGATGCGGGCAGTTTTGGGCTGGAGGCACACAGCAATGTCACTGGAAAGATGAATATGCTCCAGTTGCATACTTGGATCTATCTTTCTAGGCTGTATATTTCAAATGCTTGAACATTAGTTTCTGTATATGCCACCATATATAACTTGCAAATAATGCAGAACTTTAACTGAATACAAAGTCCATGCCTACCATTCTCTCTGCTTTTCACATCAATGTCCTTTTCTGCCCTGCCCTAGATTTACAGTAGAAAGCAGCAACTTTCCTCCAAAGGTTAATGCATAGCAAGCAACAGCAACAAAAATCTCCTTTTATGGTTTATGTCCCACTGACCTGTATGGAAGACAGGATCCTTCATGATTTCCTTAGTGGAGTTGCCCATTTTGCCTTGCGGCACAGAGTGACCCAGGCCAAGGTATTGTTCATGATGATGGCAATTGTCATGTTGCTGAAGCAGCTGGTGTGTGGAGTCATCTGGAAGCCCATAGAGAAAACAATTCTGTTCTGGTCCAGGACTAGGTGACCTAAGTTGCAGAGAAAAACCAATTTGAGGACATCATCTTCAATTATCCTGTGATTAACTTCCTCATATACAAGTTAATTGAAGAAACTGAAAAAGGACACAGTTTGACAAGTTCATACATTCATTTCCATGCTCATTGTTCTAGGTTGCAGTAGGATATAATCTTACACAACAATATAGTGTGCAATTTCAATTGCGTTGTGATTACTGAGCATTACATTTCACAGAGGTTATCAAGAGGATGAGGTTACCATGTATTTTGGAGCAGACAGTGACTAGGTATGATAGGTGATTGATTTCGGTGGGTTAAGGTAGGGTTAACTGGGTTGGGTAATGATCATGAGCTATGACGAAGGCAGGGGAGCAGAATTGTGGGGCTATATCTCACTAAATTGCTGAGACATGTTTGGATAATTACCTATTAGGTCATTAATCTGATTCTGAGATGTTCTTTAATCTGCAATTAGCCTGCTACCATAAAATACATTTGTTTTGTCTGCCTCAGTTTAAAAGCAATTAGTGAATCAGTCCTATTGTGCCACCAGTACCATGAAATTAAAGGACTTCCAATTTCACTTCTACAAAACTTTAAGGGAACAGATTGCCAAACAAAAAGTGGTATGAGCTTTGATTTTTTACGGCCCCAATGAAAATAATCTTGCATGACAGAAATGCTGACATAAGAGGCGTTTCCATCATTTCTGTGACACTATATTGCCATTACACATGCAGCCTGATGGCTAGAGCCATACCTCTGGTGTTCAGCTGGAATATTTCCATTTTGCAGCACCCTCCCCTGCAGAAACGCATTGGTCTCATTCTGCTGAGAATAAAAAAATAAGTTAGAAAAAGAAAAATCTGGAAGATAATTAAAGAGTCTAGATGCCAAAGCCAATGCATGGGATTATGCCAAAGGAGTTCATCTTTAGATATTCAGAACCATTACTGCTTCTAGGATTATAAAAACTGAGCTGCTTTAGGGAACTGGACTCTACATCGACCCAGAACCATAGGATTACTGCTTCTCTGGGTCTTTGCATACAAATGGCTTCTGAAACCAGTTTCTATGGCAGTGGGGAATTTATGTACTGCATTTTAAAGGATGTGATGCTTTAAAATGTTCATTAATAACCAGTTAGATGCTCACATGCTATTTATTCTGTCATATTCAGAATGTATAGATTCAAAATTTTCTACTTGTCCAAAAGACCTAAAAGCAAGACTGACCTCTCCAGGTTTACATTCTGGGAGGAAGGCTTATAACACCTTTGCATCTGCTCCCAGAGGCAGTGGTTGTAAGGAACGCTGGCAACAGTCCAATGAAGAAACCGTGGCATATCAGGAACTTAACATCTGGCTGATTCAGCAGCCATTTCCAAATGTGAAGATTCAGCTGCAGAGTGGCAACTGGAACAGTGGGCGCTAGGGGAAAGCTTATATAAATATTATATTTGCCCTACCATAATTTATTGCATTTTAAATGTATTGTAAGTCACGCTGAGAACTTTGGTTAGTCAGCAGGGTATATAATTTCTAAATAAATTTTAGTCTGGGAACTGAAGTTTCTGGCAAAGCATTTTCCTTCCTCTTCTGCCCCCTAAGGCAGAAATAGAACACTAGGCATTGGGCGTTGCAATGAGCCATTATTCAAGGCAAGGAGATAAAAGAAGTCACCCAACACCCCCTGCTGTTGCTAAATAAATTTACCTGTTGAACCTCATCTGGGCTGTAATCCTGTGACTTTGTGTTGGGATATCCAATTGTAGCTGAGGGGAAATGGCCATTGGCTCCCTGGTGTGCTGGCAGATGCACGCCATTCGCATAACGCAGCCCATTAGCTCGAGGAGTGGAGACCCCTTGCAGGGGCACCATGGTGTACTGGCAAGAGGACACCAGCAGCCCTGCACCAGGAAAACCCAGGTCTATGCTCTGCTCTGAAATGACAAAATAATATACATGTTAAGACTGAACACAAACATAACATGAGCTGCTGCTATAACTGGAAATACTGCAGGCATAGCCACTGAGGAAGAAAAAGAAAACAGGAAAAAAACATCTGAGGACAGTATAGAATATCTTTGGGCCTTGGTTACGAGTGGGATTTTTAAGGCCATGGAGCCAATTCAGACAGTCTTATGTTCATGAAATGACTTTGGTTTGGGAAGTCAGAATTTAATCACATGCACAAGTTATTCAAGCAACATTTCCTGTGAATAGGAATATCATGAAATTGGGTTGGTTTCCCTTATTATAGCCCATAAACTCCAATCAAAGTTGTGTGTGTGCCCTTTATTTCAGAGTTACAGGTACCTTTTGTTAAAGTCACTTACTCTGCTTGGACCAAGCCCTCCAAAGGCAAAATGGAATGAATGCCACAATGATGAGAACGATGGAGCCCAGCACCACCCCTACAATCAAGTATGGCAAATCACTGGAGCGAGCCACCATGGCCCCTGCCCCTAAGAAATTATGGCCACTGTTGGGTGGGGGGTGATGTATTGTAGATACTGTAGATGGTGGGAGGCGACCAGGCACTCCTGCAGATTTGCGAGCTTCAAGAGAAAGAAAAGTATAGTTAAGATCTTTACACAGCCTCCATGCCCACCCCAATCTTTCAGTCTCAACATGGTTCTTATTATTATCATTATTATTATTTAATTAAAATTCTATACCGTCCTTCATCCAAGGATCACATAAAAATACATAACGTAGTAATAAACAAGCAAAATACCCCCCCCCCATTTAAAAGACCATAGACTGTTTAAGCAGTCAAAGGCCTGCGAAAAGAAAAATGTTTTTCCTGGCACCTAAAGATCTGTAGTGAGGGTGCAAGGCAGCCTCCCTGGGAAGAGCATTCCACATACGGCAGCTTCTTCATAGTTTATGAACCTTGTTTGGGTTCATTGCTCAGCCCATTTTTGCCTCTTGCTCTGCCCAATGCTGGCACATGGCCTCCATAAGGTGGCTCAGAAGGGAATGGGAGAAAAAAAGGTTCCCCACTCCTGACTTACATAATATCCAGTTGAGTCACTTTTTTCCATCAATGGGGGGACTTATACCTAGCCTTCAAATTCTGCAGTTAATGAATGAATTTTTATCACCAGAACTCCTTCCTTTCCTTAGTTTCATATTACTTGCTCTCCTAATCAGTTTCTCACACGTATTTTACAGTCACCCATGGATAATATATTTCTAAATTTCCTGATCTCTTCACAAGCTTATTCATATTGCAAAGTGGAGGAGGAGCATCTGAGACACCTGAATATAGTGTTGGAATAGTTACCTTTGGTTTCACACATCACCACATTGCTGAATTCACTCTCCCCACCTTCGTTGAAGCACTGCATCTTAATGTCATATGAAGTCTCTGGCTGGAGGTGGCTGATAGAATGCCAGTACCGGTCACCTGAATAGGAAGCAACATACACACAAATGTCACTTTCCTTTTATTCACACCTTTATCCCAATGCCATAAATGGATCGCTGTATTATCACACAGCAATATAGACATGGGACAGTTAACAGCAAACACAAATTTTTCCCACACTTGCTGGGAAATGCCTATTATTATTATTTCAATTTATATACCACCCTTTATCAAAATATCCCAGGGTGGTGTACAACTTTAACAATACATTTCAGAGCACCAATAATAAAAACATAATAAAAATCATAACAGACAGCATAATAAAACAATCATAATAACAAGTCATAGATTATGTAATAGTGAAAGGCCTGGTTGAAAAGGAATGCTTTTGCCTGGCGCCTAAAGACATGTAATGAAGGTGCCAGGCAAGCCTCTCTGGGGAGAGCATTCCACAGTTGGGGAGCTACCACAGGAAAGGCCTGTTGCCACCCTCTGAACCTCTCGGGGAGGGGGACATTGTACTGAAAGGGCTTCTGTATCGCTGTGACTAGCCAGAAGTACAGTAGCTGAATCTTCACACCACACAGCCAACAGACCTTTCCTCTCAATGCAAACAATTTGTTTATTATATTTACATCCCTCTATTGCTCCAAGGAGCAAAATGGCTCCCCATCTCCGTTTTATCTTCACAGCAACCCAAAGAGTCACCCAGAGAGCTTCAACTGAGCAGCCCTTTTCATGTAAACACTTTGCAGAGGGGGGGGGGGACTCAGAACACTCTTTTCTTTTCTTTTCTTTTCTTGTCCCAGAGGTTTCCTTGCAAAAAGTTGCTCTTTAAAGTTGGAGCGCAACAAATGGCAATTTGTGTTTTACGCAGATTGGCATTTGCTCTGAATTCAGCTTTAAAGAGCGAGTTTTCGTGAGGAAAGCTCCAGGGCAAAAATGGGCACTTGGACACGGAGCTTTAAAGTGCAGCCTGTGCCTGGGAAAAGGGCAGAAAAGGTAAGTGTGGATAAGCCCTCAGTAGACTATTTGGGGCAATTAACATTTGGGGCCCAACCAGCTGATGTGTCCTTACCTTCTACCGTATCCCTCTTGTAATCATTGTCATTGTCACTGTCAGTTGGTCGATAATAGATGTAAAAACCGTGAATTGGAGTATTGTTATTGCTGGCTGGAATGTACTATAAAAAGGAGCAAAAAGAAGAAATTAACAAAAGTGTTGGTGTTCATCACAGAGGCAGAGAATAAGGCAGGACTGGGCAGACTTCTGGATTGTGGGATTTATTTCACTGTGTATTGGAACACCAAGATCTGACAACAGCAAAATAGTGGTAATGAGTAGAGCCAGGTGTGGAGGCTTTTTAAGGAATAGGGCATTGTGCAGCTTCAGTGTTGTGATCCTCAGTAAAGCTGCATCCAAGGCTTAAATATTTTGCACAAGTTATAGTTTGATGTTCTCTCTCATCATATGATGAATTGAACTATGTATCTTGTTCTTTCAGCCCTGAACACTGTTATTTGGCAGATGAGGACGAGTTTTAAAAAATCCATTATGATAGCATAGGATACGATAACACTATAATTATCACTGTGATAGAATTCCTACTTCCACCAAAAAGAGAGTTATGGCCCTAGGGACAAGTTGCTGGGTATGTCGTCTCTCTAGTGGAAGATATGGAAAAAAGAAATACCCAGCAATTTGTGCCTACAACCAATTGCTGTCTTGTTTGGTTAAAGCAGTTCTCAAAACTGTAGGGCAGATACATGTCTTAAAGCAGGCCACTATTTCTCACTGTCAATCTTCAGCTCACTACTCATTTTGTACTGCATCTGAGCAGATACATCAAGCACAGTACAATCAATACTAATTGGCAGTATAACACTAGCAGTTTTATTTCCTAGCCCTGCGACTTGAAATCATTAGTGGATGATGTCAGGGATTTACCCAGAGACTCATATATGCATGCAAACTACCAGGCAAGTGTTCTACCATTAAGCTACATCTCCCTGGGGACCTCTTTCTACTCTTCCCCTTTTCTATGTATCCATCATTTGCCTACTCATTCCTTCTTCCTGCTGTTGTGTTCATATTAACCATTCAGAATTCATTGTTTGCAGGAAAATGGAGATGATTTGGGGCTGATGCATGAGAATCTACTAGCCAATAAGCAGTTTGATAACGTTGTTTTTTTTTTAACACGCCTGCACTGACTATTCCCAGGCGCAGGATATTGCAGTAGGAGAACAGGAGAAATAATGGGAAACTTTCCCACAATTGCTACAAACTGGGGGGAAATGTACAAGCTATAAAGAAAGGCACCTATTTGTGTTTCAGATAGTGCATTGTGTATTTTTCTTTAGCTAAAGGAGACTACCCTGTAGAAGTTTGAGAACCTCTGTTTCAAAATGAATGCCAATATTAAAGCTCTATGTGGACTTTGCAGAGGCTGGAAAGTGCTACATATGAGAGGAATAATACTGCTCATTTATGGACATTTTAATTGTAATGCAATGAACACAAATGATCTAAGCCACAAAGTCAATAAAATCAAATGTGTGCTTGAGTGTTGAAACACAGAACAGTGACTGTATTGAAGTGTCTAGCACAATAGAGTAGAAGAAGGGAAGCAACAGAGAAATTTAAGGTAGTTATAATTAAAATTTGGCACTCATTAGTATCAGCAATGTTAACAGGAATAATGTTGTAAGAAATCCTGTGCGATTTTACTGAGCACATTTTGCTACAGATTAAAAAAAATCCTGTCCTATCTTTTGAATTCTAGTCCCAGCTCCTGCCTCCCCTGCTTACCATCCACTTCAGCATGATGGTGGTCTCATTGATGGCATCCGTGAAGGTGATGTATGGCCCTGTGACCGGGCGCTCATATACACGGTTGCTGTAGCCCGATACCACATGTGGTTTAGATGGAGCACTTGGCTCACTCTCCCCCAGTATGTTCAATGCTCGCACTCGAAATTTGTAGGATGTGCCTAGAATATGGAATGGAGAAACAATGCAGGAGAAGAGTGAGCAGACCTCTGACCTTGGTATTTTCCTTGTTCATCTCTTCCTGAAAACTCAGACATTCCACATTAGCAGGTGGCAAAATGACATAGTGCAGAGCCGGTGTTTCCTGTCCCAATGAACTAAGAAACAAAATAGCAACCAAAGTCTAATCGCAGAGCTTTCTTGCTGCCCCAGACAATGACTGCTTTTAAAAAGGTTCAGGTGTTTTTTTTAACCTGGTCTGAATGGTCAAGAGACCACATTTGCTACCTTACTTCAGATGCACAGAAGAGTGCTAATGTACATGCTACATGCCAACAAGTGTAAAAAATAGTTGAACTGTGGCTTTCATCTTTGCATGAAAAGCTGCTTTAGGGTGGAAGTTTGGAGAGTGGAGAAATGGATACAAGGACACACGCAATTAACCATTTTTCTTCCTGCCATTTCTTCAAAAAATTATATTTGTGAGGGTAAACAAAGGCTTGAAATCTTGCAGTGAGGGAAGATACTAGGGAAGTGGGTGACTTTGTAGAGCCATCAAACATGTAGACAGTACATGAGAAAATAAAAAAGATATAAGAACTTCTATAGAAAAGAAACCAGAGGATTATCTATTGGGCCTACTGGGGAAAGATATTCCAAAGGATAGGAAAACAATTTTCTTGTATGCCACAGTAGCAGCGAGAACGGTACTAGCAAGTAAATGGAAAAGTAAAGTAATCCCCTCAAAAGAGTGGCTATGCAAAATGAGTGATTACACACAATTAACAAAATTAACAGCAGCCATAAGGCTACAGTCAAACCAAAGATTAAGGTTAGAATGGGAATGTTTTGAACAATATATGGAAAAACACTGTTCACAAAAAACATGTTGATATGCATAGATTAAGGTAATAGAATTATAAGAAGCTTATAAGAAGAATGATGTTCAAAAGGATATAACAGAAAATCTAGAAAGGAAATGCAATGCAAATATTCAATATACTGTATTTTTCCGTGTATAAGACTAGGTTTTCCCCCTTAAAAATGTCAAAAATTAGGGGGCGCCTTATACACACATACACCCCCCCCCCATTTTCTTCAACCTGAGTCCCCCAAAATAGGGGGTGTCTTATAGACAGAAAAATGGTAATTTACAATAGAAATTGGGATGGAGTGGAGGGGAGTCAAGGTGGGTTGAGGGTGTTGTGTTAGGTTATGTTAAGTAATGATATGTGTTAGTCTAGTCATGTTTTATGTATTTTGATTTGTGTTTTTTTTGTATTGTTGAGCATTTTTCAGAAAACAAAAAACAAAAACAAAAAACAACTGTAGACTTGGGCATGGGTGTAGCCAGGCTTTATGTTAGGGGAGGCAGAACCTAAAGTTAGTTATTTTGTATTGATTTACTTGGTTTAGGGGGGCAGCTGCCCTCCCTGCCCCCCTTTGACTACACCCATGGACTTGTGATGGATCCCCTGCTTAATCTAGCACTCTTGCAACTACAGCATCTCTGTGGACACCCCGCCCCCGGCAGCTTCAACTTAAATACCTCCAGCAGTGAGCCCACCATCTCCTGAGGCAATCTGTTCCACTTGAAGTGGGGAACAGCAAGCAGGGAAAGGGTTAAGCTTCTGCTCACATGCACACACGTTTCTGTTCCTAACTGACCCATCTGTGGTAGCTTTCGGTGTGAAAAAAAGAGAATTGTTGGGCTGCCATTAGATACATTTGCAGGTAATATGTAGTTTGGCACGGATATAGTGATTCAAAGCTTTTGGTCTCCACAGAATAATTTCAGGATTAAAGAAAGCATCTGCAGAATTTCACATTTCTCCAGAAGGAGACCATGAATTACTAATCAACTCTAAAATGACCTTTTCTCCTTGGCATGGGTAATGGTTTCTGTAGCAGCAGGAAAGATATGAAGCCACCATTAAGTCTTTCCAAGGACAAAAGAAAGCCTATATGCTGGGAATAGAAGATCTCCCACCTTTCTCTAGTCCTGCAATTTCCACAGAGAGACGAGAAGGGTGGATGTCACTTGTGGCCAGCACCCAGTCCCCCAGCTTCTTCAGTTTCTTATATTCTACTCGGAATGACTGAATGGGGAAGCCTCCATTTCCACGGGGGATCCAAGTCACATAGACAGATGTCTCAGATGCCATTGAGATGGTGGGGCGATCTGGAGCCTCGGGAGCTGTAAGGAAAAGAAGAATAACAATAGCAGATATACAACCAGTTTTAGACTGGGAAAGCTGGGCTGTAGTGAACTTTCCTTGCAAGATTAAATAGTGTGCTAGAGAGAGGGAAAAGACAAATGGAGAGGGGGAGAGAAAAGGTGCTCTTGCTATCATGGTATATATTTTTATATTGTAAACCACCCTATGATCCTTGGATGAAGGGCAGTATAGAAATTTAATAAATAATAATAAAGGTGCATACACTGACAAGTTGGACTCAGTAAAAAGTGTCCTTTTGAAATTGCATATTTTTTCAAGGCTCCCCCCACCGCAACAATCATAATCAAATCTCTGTTTGTTGAAGTGTTGCATGGAGCGTGGAGAAGGCTTGGTTTCTCCTACTCCGGCGGGTAGGACCTGAACCAATGGCTTCAAGTTACAAGGAAGGAGATTCTGATTAAACATCAGGAAGAACTTTCTGACACCAAGAACTGTTTGACAGTGGAACAGACTCCCTCGGAAGGTGGTGGTCTCTCCTTCCTTAGAGGCTTTTAAGCAGAGATTGGATGACCATCTGTCATTGATGCTTTAGTTCAGATTCCTGCATTACAGGGGATTGTACTAGATGACCCTCAGGGTCTCTTCCAACTCTACAATTCCACAATTCTATGATTCGCTCACTATCATATTACTAGACCGTTTGTCTGATAGGTGCTTGTTGCCAGTAAAACAGACCTTGAAGAGCAACATGGCCTAATAAGGACTGGACAGAAGCAGCAGAGATAAGCAAATTCCCTTCCTGTTGCTTGTGCCAGGCTTGTCTTTTTCTCATTCACACCACCATCTTTCCCAGCTCTCCTCCCCCAAGAATAACCAGACTTCTAGAGCCAGAAAACCCTTTCTGCTGCAAGTCTGAAAATGGCCTTACGCGACAGGCGAGTATTGTCGGATTGGTTGCTGCTCCGAGAGCTGGTGCCAGGGTCATCCTTCTGAATCTGCTGCTCTTTGCTGGCTATGATATCTGGTTTGGGTCGACGTCCTAAGCAAGACAAAGATAGCAAAGATGGTGTGAGATAAACTTTTAGTGTCTTATTGCTCTGAATGATAAACTTCACCAACATTCTGTGGTGGCTTACATTCCATGGATGTAACTGCAGCTTATTAACATTATTAATGAAAGCAAATTTCTAAATGATAAAGCCTTCAGCATCAGGACAAGGAGACAATTTACAACTCATGGGAAAGTACTACATCTTTACCAGTCCTGAAGGTCACCATTGCTGTCTGCCCCTCTCCAGCACAGTTGTAGGCAGACATCTCCACCTCATATAAACTTCCTGGGTCCAGTTTTATTAGAGTCAGATGGTGCTGGTTGGCAGGGACATCCCTGACTGTCCAGCTGTCTGAAGAATTCATTACCTGCTGAAGGACAAGGAACAAGCACACCTATGAGTGGATTCAATTACCTTCACCTTATTATGGATAAAAGGGTTATTGAGTATTTTTAGCCAAAGCAAGATCTAAATAAACTTGTTGCTGGCATCTGTCTGTCTTAAGAGACAATAGAGTGCAGGGATGAAGTCAAACTGCTGTGTTAGCAGCACCTAAGTGATTTCCCCAGGGCATAAGCAAGTACAGAGGTCCTGGGCTGTCCAGATGACAAGATGTGGTCCAAAGGAAAGCAGAGCAATATGCTTGGTACCATTGTGGCACCAGGAGTTGTCAGAAGGAGGTGTACAAGGCGCCACCCAAGCATGTTAGGGACTCCACTCTGGATTTTTGTTTGGTCTACTCCTTAACCGTTTTCTCCCAAAGATATCCCACAAGGCAGCAGAGGTTTAGGATCAGGGTTTTCCTTCTTTTAGATGGGCTACTTTTCCAGGCTGATAAGACCCATCTACCCCTCACTACAGCACATGCAGAAATAAAGCCTAAGGAAATGCAGCTGAAACAAGTGCATTATTGCTTCACTTTTTAACCCACCTCTCCTTTCCTCCCCTTCCTTTATGTTTTTCCCAGTGTAAATTTTAGATTGTCTTGTATTCTGCAAAGTGCCATGCAAACTGACAAGAGCAGTTTGGATTTGAGTAGTAATGACAACAGCAAGAATGCTATGACAAGTAAATTTCCAGAAGCATTAAGCTACTTTGCAGCATGATCTTATTAAATTGATACCACCCCTTTACAATTCCATGTTGTAACAGGAAGTCCTGCTAATAGCAATTGAGAATTATAAAATAAAATTGTTTAAACATGTGTGCTACATATTTAAAATAATCACTGGCAAACTGGTATGAGATAACATACGAATAAAGTAACACGGGAAGCTGCCCGTTATCTAGTTCGTAACGGTCTACACTGGTTGGCAATGGCTCTCTCTCCTACCAGGAGATTCTGGAAACTACAGAACCTGGGACCTTTTGCATGCAATACAAGTACTTGATTACTGAACTACAGCCCTTCTGTCCGAGTAGGAGGAGATTAAGATTATTAGCTATTTCCCAGTCAAAAATACCGGTAACCATATGACAATGAAAGAAAAATCAGCTGTAGAGCTGTATCATCAAGAAGTAGAGGGGGGAATCAACACCCTCAAAGGAAAGAACTCCAATGTCTACTTAGCAACTGCAAGCTACACAGGTTGCGTATCTTTGCATTTACCATACAGTTACAGGTTGTATCCAACTGTGTCCCTCCACTCACTGCAGGCTTTTAGCTTCAGTGAAATTTTCCATGAATATGAGAAAGAGGGAGGCATTTTATTTTTATTTTTTGCAAATATCCCATTAGTCTGGATCAGATGGGGAGGGACATAGGGGACTGGAAAAGGATGAGGAATCGCTGAAATCACATTCCATTGGTGAAAGGCTCTTATAGGCTACAGTGTCTTCTTTGAATTGGAAACAAGCCTACAAATTTGTCTTAAAAAAGAAAATGGAACATCCTATTTCGCCTCCAATAGGAAAATGAGACCAGTGCCATATTTATCACAGATAGCTGTAGACAAACCTGCGATCTGAAATGAGCAGAACTACTTGTCTCCCGGCATATGTCTGATATTCTGGTATTTGATACCCACTGCTACTAATTCCCATAATCAATTGACTTATTAGGTAGATACCACTTCTCCATTCACCACTATTCCCGTCTCCCAAGGAATATGTAATCACAATGTTATAGTTTGTGGTGTGGATGTATTGAACAAAGCTGCACAGGGTTAACGAGTTTTCAGTGCTATCTTTAGTTAAAAGATTTCTAAGTAGTCCAGGTTATTTAGTTAGCACATGTAGTACACATGGGCAATCCATAAACTGGATGGTATCCAATGCAGAATACACCCACTGAAATCAATTAACATTACTTAGTCCTATCCATTGTTTTCCATAGGTCATTTCTGAGTATGACTTAGCTGGCTAAAACTCTCTGAAATGCACTTACACCTCAAGTAAACACATGTCAGAATAGATTTATTGAAATGAGCTCTGATATAATCATGTTTATTCAGAATTTGGCTAAACCCAGCTTCTCCGTTACATAAAGCCCATTTCAGGGTCTCTGTCTGGTTACCAGCCACGCAAATGAAAGTGATAGCAGGGTTAACAGGAACAGTTTCCTTCTGTAAAGACCTTTAAGATACAAGAAAGAATCTCCAGCTGAGAATTTGCTCTGTGCTGGAAACATATTAGTCCTAAGTGCAGTGACCCATGGTGACTCCCTCTGACCCAAGAGCCTTCCAGGTGAAGCGACTGAAAAAAGAGAGACCACAACCAACGAACAAAGAAAGCGAGGGACATGCAGCAAGCTAAGATACCATGATGGTCTGGAATCATTACTTTACAGGAATCTGTCTTATGGTAAGGATAAGTTCATCAAAAGAGGAGGGAGGGTAGTGGGAGAGGGAAGAAATGCCCCAGACTAAGTAAAGTATATGCATAATCACAGGGTTATGTACATCCTGGGTTTGCTGCTGTTCACTGATACATACATCTCTGCAGTTCTCTCTCCCATGCTGATCTCAAACTTGCACCAAAGCACCCACTTCCTTATGCCTGTCCCTTACACTGCTATCACTCACTGACATTCAGAGACCGCACACAGGACAAATATTCTGCCCATCCAAAAGATGGGCTGCTGCTACCTAAACTGGCAGGAAAATGTGAGCTATACAGAGCTTTCCAGAGAAACTGTAATTCAGCATCATTACCAGAAAATAGTTTAAAAGGAATGTGCTAACCTTGCGATGTTTTACAACATAGTAGAGGATGGGGGCTCTGCCATCATGCCGTGGTTTCCATAACAGCTCATATGAATCAGTTTTAGTAGTCCGGGGAGAGCTAAGGATGACTGGGGCCTCAGCTGGAGACACCAACTCTTTGGTAGTACATTGAACAGACACAGATGGTGTCGTGGGCCTGGGTCTTAGGAAGTTTGCTTTGTCTTTCAGCATTTTTTCACTGTTGCTAAGCAGGGTAGGTGACAAGGCAGATTGAGCTGAATCGGCAACAGAACCTTGCTGTGGCTTCAGAGTTGTTCCTAGAAGGCAAGAGAGATGTTTTAGACAAACACTGGAGCACTTAACACTCCTTAAAACTGATACCCACTTACTCCCAACGATCAGGAAAAGGAGAATATGTTTTTAAAAATATATCTATCTATCTATCTATCTATCTATCTATCTATCTATCTATCTATCTATCGTATTAGCACTGCAATAGAATAACACCCATTAAGGTGGTTAAGTTTCCATTCTTGCATTCTCCCATGGCTATAAACTACTGCATGAGTCTTCAGTTGGCTTTAGGTTTCTTTCTCTTAACTTAACAAGCCTAACTTTTTCATAGGCTTTTGGCTTCTTTGAAGATATAAAGTCTGCTTTAGGTAGCCAGAGGGGAAGTTCTAAGCACCTGGGATTTTGGTGCACTAGGCATCAGCCTACTCTTGTCTACACAAAATCCAAATGTTGTCTCAGTGACACCAATGAGAGCATCTTGGCTGTGAGTACTGGAAGACCTGCTCCCTGCCTTGCAGGCCTTTTCCCACTTGGCCTGGGAGGGTGGGGCCCAGACTGACTCCAGCTACAAAAGCTCTTCGGCTTGGGCACTGTTTAGGGGGGTTGTTTTGGGAGGAATTGTTGCTGTTGGTTTTTTGTATTTTTATTTTAGATCTTGTTGTAATTTCTGTGGAAACTGTTTGGTTTGGTTCTGTCTGTCCAGTTTTTTTATTGTTTATGTTGTAGTGGTATACAAATAAAGTTATGTATGTATGCATGTTAACTATTCATTCATTAAATTCCAGGTACATCTGACTCAGTCCCTTTACAAATTATGTTCTAGTTGGCGAATTTTAATTTGTGCAGTTTTATTTTGGCAGAGAATGGGGTTTCTAATGAACAAACAATAGAGAAAGAGTAGTGTCAGAAAAGAGACATCTGTCATTTTGTCACAATCATCTATTTTATCACTTCAGCACTGAATTTTTACAAATATTTTGTCATTTTGATTTTTGTAAACTACTTTTTAGTGTTGCTATGGCAGCTGAAGTGTGGAGGGTAATTCAGACACTTAATACATATGTAAATGGACAGATAAAGAATTTAAGAAGCCCAGTCCATGAAATAGAGCTATGCAGGGAAAGCAGCTTTCCCCCTAAGTACTGAGGGACCTACTCAAGATACAACCTGCATTTGTTCAGGTTCATTTCTCCAATACACTGAAATCCATACAACTGAGAAGTAGGAATCTCAGGAAGTTCCTTTCCAGATCAGAAAGTAACTTGAGCTGCATGACTTGGCATAAACAGAATAAGCAGTCCCATGTACTGTACAGACAGATACACCCCTAATACTAATAGCAATGAGATACTATTTAGGGAAGTTTTTAATGTTTAATGCTGTATTGCATTTTTAATACAGTCGTACCTCATTTTGCGGCCAGGATCCGTTCCAGAGCCCCGGCCGCTAGCAGAAAAGGAAGCAGGGCAAAGCGCCGCGTCTGCGCAAGTGCGAAGCACAATTTGGTGCCTCTTCATCATCCCTATATGAACCTTTTGAACTTCACTTTGGACTTACCAGGCCCAGTAGTCCTCAGCTGAACCATAGCCTGTGCACTCCCAACTTCATTCTCTGCCATGCACTGATATATCCCTTCATCCTCAGGCCCCACACTGGAGACACGTAGGGCCTTGCGAGAGAGTTGCATTCGGTGGCTGGAGAAGAGAGGAACTGCATTACGCAGCCACACAACTGATGGCTGGGGGTTCCCCCGAACTTTGCAGGTGAACTTTGCATTTTGACCCCATGAGATGATCTGCTGAGATAGTTCCATGACAACCTCCGGGGGTTCTGAAAAGGAAATACGAGTTACAATTCAAATTATGGGGCGGGGGGAGGCAAGCAGGTGTGAAAACAACCATTCACCTCTGAAACAGGCAGAACTGAAATATTTGTAGCTATCCTCCTATGTTGCTGTGTTATAAACGGGGTTATGAAGACAGCAATACCCAAACCTATTTATTCTTGTGCACAGCCATTAAGTGTCCTGTAAGTAGATCCTTCATGTTATATTTTCAAGATAATAGAATAATAGAAATTTACGAGTTTGAAGGGACCCAAGGGTCATCTAATCCACCCCCCTGCAATGCAGGAATTTCAGCTAAAGCATCCATGACAGATGGGCAGTCACTACGCTCTTCTATGACCACAGGCTCTAGACCAGAAAACTAATGGACCTCTCCATTAATTCAATCTCTTCCAAGAGCTCCCTGATACAGTTTTCTTGGGCAAAGGACCTAGGTAAAACCTTCATGTGTTGATTCTGTAAATCAACTCCTTCAAGAACTGCGTGTTTTGTGTATTTCTTTTATATGCACGTATACCAGGTAATCCTATCAAATTGGGCTTATTATGCAGGTAGATGAAGCAGCCTTCTTGATTGGCCAGGAATTACCTAGCCTGCATTAGCTTATAGCCCAGACATTTATTTCTTTTAAAAAGGAAATGCTTTGATGGTGTTTCCTGCTTGGCAGGGGGTTGGACTAGATGGCCCTTGTGGTCTCTTCCAACTCTATGATTCTATGAAATGCCTCTGTCTTTTTGCTTGATCATTAAGTTTGGCATATTATATGTTGATATCTCTTTAATTTCTTTGTGAGACACTCAAAGGACCAAATTCACCCAAGGATCTTTAAATTACAGTTCAGCTAAAAGCGCATGCCTGCTTTTCACAGCACATTCCATCTAGCTTAGAACATTTTGTTACTGAATACAATTTTCTGTCTTTTGATTATATTTATGTGTGTGTGCCTAGAATTACTGTGCCTCAATAAATAACTCTGTTTTAATCCTCTGGCTCTTTTTTGGAAAGCCAAAGCTTTGGCTCTGCCCTCAAAGCTTACTTAGGCAGTTATTAGGAGTTAGGCCCCTGAGTGAAATCTAAGCTGGAGGAATTT
This sequence comes from Lacerta agilis, assembly GCF_009819535.1. Taxonomy (NCBI): domain Eukaryota; kingdom Metazoa; phylum Chordata; class Lepidosauria; order Squamata; family Lacertidae; genus Lacerta; species Lacerta agilis. The sequence continues at coordinate 30,696,121 of NC_046315.1, forward strand.
TGCTTGTGAGCATTAACTTTCACCTCAAAAACAGTTCTGAAATATATGACCATGTGGGATTACCCAGAGCAGTCTCCAGACCATGGTTATAACAGGAGAGAAGAGGAAGGAAAATGAAGTTGTACTCACCAAACACTTGAACATTGTAGAGAATGAATGCTGCTGCAGCCTCACCCATGCCATTGTCAGCCATACAGCTGTAGGTCCCTGAGTCTTCCTCACTGATTGCATCAATTAGAAGATTGCTGAGAAGGAATCTAGTCTTGTTGTAGCCAGAGATATTGGAGCCGTCCTTAGCCCACGTGACACGTGGAGGTGGAATCCCACTAGCCACGCATTCAAGGATTAGAGTTTGACCCTTAGTGACAATGATGGTCTGAGCCTCTGGTGGATAAATTATGCGAGCTGCTTCAGCTGTGGAGCCTAGTGCCAAGACAGAAATCAGTGAAACAAAAGTAAGACAGTCTTGTAGAATAGGACAAGATGCTCTGTGTAGGCAGAAAAGCCTACTGGGGCAAAACAACAACAACCACCAAATGAGAAGTTTCACCAACTGGAATTTCACCAACTCTGCCATCAACAACTTCATCACTTCATATATAATACCAAAAGCAACAGAAAATATACAATGCTTGTGAGGTAAGCTTCTGCTACCTGCACTGCAAGAGGATACTTTGAATTTAACACTCCTGTATAGAAAGCAAGCCCTCAAATATGAAGGGCTTGTGTAAAACATGCAGCTTAAAAGGACTGCATTTGGTGGCACCTGCAAAATGGGACCACCACCTTAAGACAGCCTGAAGCCAGTGAACCCAAATATTTGGAAGAAGTGACTTACGTCTCACACGGAGTTTTTCGCTAGACACAGATGTTTTTACTTCCTGGGTGATAGGGTTGTACGCCGCACATTTGTAAGTTCCCTCATCGTCTTGGCTTGCATTGACTATCTGAAGATTCCCAGATGGCATGATCAGATAGTTATCTGTTAAGATAAAAGAGCAAGAGATTCCTAAGGCAGGGAACATCCGTATTATACGATTTCTAGCATATTGTAAACACAAAAGGAACATTATTGAGTAATAATAAGAGGAGCAGAAGAAGTTTCCAGCTAAGATTGAGAGAAAGAAAATGGTGAATGGTTGGAAGAATGGAATAAAATGATTGAGTTAAAAAACAATCAGCTTTAATTCTCATGGGAAACCTGGTATGATAATTAGGAAATCATTTGGTTTTATTATTAAAATAAGGGATTCACTCATCCTCCCAGCACTTCTCAGCTTTCAGATATTTATTTCACAGGTATATTTTTAGTGCTTCAAAAAAGTTACAGGACAGTCAAGAAATTGCTCCTGGGTGACGACCGAAATGTGGAGCTATGAAAGACTATGTCTACTATACAGAAAGCCATAGCCCTTAAGAGAACTCAGAAAAATGATTGTACAGATCAGCCCAAAAGACTGACCAGAAGGTGTAGGGAGGGGTAAAAACTGACTAGAAGGTATGTGAGATATAAAGCAGACACCAATTCCAGTTTCTCTTCCTTTGTAAGTCACAACTCACCTCTGGAGACCTCCAGCCATTCATGTTTCACACTGTATCGAACCTGGGCCTTTGGGTGGCTTTCAGGAAGATCACAGGCAATTACAGCTGTATTGCCCTCATCAACTTCTATCACATGCTGGCCATCGTATTTGAAGTCTTTGAGATCTGTTTAAGAGGATAGCAACAGGATCTGTTAAAAGCTGAACTGCTGGGCTTTACACATGGTAGAAAAGTAAAAGTGGTGGACAATGTAAGTAGATTAAAAAGAATCACAAGGGAGGGGGGTGCTCAAGGATTTGCATTTATTACAAACTGAGGAAGCTTATATCCTTTCCATGAGATTATATCACAATCTCATGTACTGTTGAAAAACTCCAAGAACCATAGCATACGCAGGTGTCTGAAATATGACCATTTCTTATGCTCCAAGTGCTCATTCTTTCCTAACCTCCTGATCCTAAACCTAGAAATAAAGAACAAACTGCATGCTGGAAGGTAACATGGGGTTCTAAGCTCTCCATTTCCTTTGCAATACTGTACTATTGTGGAGTGCTCACTTGTAAGAAGTGCAGGTGGACAAGAGGAGGGTACTTAATCTTCCCTCTCTCCATTCCCACCCTCCATATTCAGTCCAGCAAATTCCCCTACAAAATGTCAAGTTTTAAATATTTTTCTTTAGCTGGGCTCCACAACAAGCCTAGGCAGGAGAAACATGGCCTGGGTGGGATGTTTTCAGGATAGAAATTGGATGCACAGGAGGAGTTAAGCCACACTGACATTTGTCTTCCAATCTCCCCTTCACAAATAGCTCCAATATTCCCATCACCTTGACAATATGTGGGTAGGACGACGCTTTTGCCAATGTGACAGCTAGTTCACTGATATCAATAGGATTTACATGCAAGTGTGCTTGAGAGTGCAGCCTTTGTGTCTCTAGGAATCATTTGGGGAGTTTCCTGAAGGCATGGTCCTGTTTGCATGGTGTATAATGGATGTATACACCATGCCACTAAGCAAATCATAATGCCTATGGATTGATTGATTGATTGACTTTTAAGTGGAAACAGATTGAATAGCCCAACTGATTTTTCGCTTGTCATCTTTTGTTTTCTTTATTCTTATAACTATCTAATTTCTCTGCCACATCAAATAGGAGTGTAGACTACAGCTGATCTCTTTTTAAAAATGGTCAGCAGAATTCTTGAAATTATCCATTATGACCATATGATTTCCAATTACCTATCACATTGCTTTGCAAAGTAAGGCATTTATTATCTGGTGAAGCCCGATTCCGGCGGCGACGCCATTGCGGGTGGTCGTGGGCTGCTTCGGCTGCGAAGCACCCAGTCCATCCCGGGGGTTAGGAGCCCTGCTACCGCAAAGCGGGGCTCCGGTTGGGGTGCGGGAAGAGCGTCCCGCACCCTGGGCTCCCCGGCTGTGCCCGTTGTGGCTCCGAACCCTTCCCCCGCTCCCCCTGTAAAGGGGGAGTGGGGGTGAAGGGACGACGGAGCCGGGCTATAGGGGACTTGCCCCAACCGGGATGTAAATGCGGCGACAAAGCCTGTGATGAGCGTCTAAGTTCTACCTGTCTTTAACGAGCTGATAAGAACCCAGTGGCTGTGAGTATTTGATTGACTCTTTGTATTCTTGGAACGATCTGGGGGAAAGAAGAAAGGCAGCCCGCCTCCCTCCCTTCGGGAGATGAAAGAAATTAACTGTTTAAGTGACTGCTGCTACAACAATCGATAGAAAGTATCTGGAATTTGAAAACTGAGACTGCTGAGATTTCCCTTTGGGGGTTAACGGGGGGAAAAATATCTCCATTTGAAGTTTTGGTCTTTATACTCCGGCTTCGGAGAAATGGCGACGACTTGGACTGTCGTGGGAAGAAATTGAAACAAAGGAAGGAAGAGACAGGAACTGAAATCTGACACTCACCCTCCCTTCTAAAATGCTGGACTTTGTGTTTGCACTGGTATTGAACTCTGGTTTAAAGGATGAGGAAATGCTCACTGTCTTGAAGCTGGAACTGCTTAATCGGAAACTGCAAGTTTTGAGTGGAATTATAAATAAAAAGGACTCACTTTCCACAGAGGAGGCTTTTCAAAAGTTTTATACAATGGAATCAAACCTTGGCAAAGAGCTAGGAGGGGTGCTTGAAGGATGGTTCGAAATGGCTGGGCAACTCCGGGAAAAGGAACCGATTTCTGGGGGTGGCAGCCCTGGAACGGGAAAATTTATAATATCCAGACTCCGAGGTGGCAGCTCGGGGGCAAGGGACATGGAATTAAGATTTCTACAAGAAGAAGAAGTATGGCACAAAGGTACGGAGGAGCCCAGAAAGGAAGTGATGAACACCCTGAAGCTCGATGCCAGGTTTGTTGTGAATGCCTGGATCTGTGGACACTCAGAAGAAGATAATTGGAGATCCGGTTCTGGTGAAAGACAGAAAAAGACAATGGACAGAGGGGGAGTGGGTTGAAGTATTAAATGTATAATCCAAATGGTCTGTCATGGTAGCACCCAAACACACATACACAGACAATCAATTTGGAATGGGGAGCTATGTGCTGGCAGAGTGATGCTAGTGTCACTCCATAGGTGGAGGCTGACACAGCTGTTCTGGCCTGGGCAGTGAGAGACCTCCATTCCTTACAACCTACCCCGCAACAAGGCAAATCGGGCGATTCGATTCTGCCCTAAACTGCTAGTGTGGGAAGCAATCTAGGATATTCCATAAAAACTTAGCCCACTACCGCAAACCCCCCAAACAGATAATTAGTTCTCAAAACAAACTTCTTTTATGAAGAAGTAGTCAGTTTCAAAGTGTATTGCCATAACCATAATAAACAAGCTTAAAACTTCAATGTTGTTCAAAACAGAAACCCATATCAACAGGGAACAGTTATTCAGCTTTGTATGTTTGTAATCAAATTGTAATTGTTGACGATACTTGTCCTAATGTTCTACTGTTGTGAACCTTGAGAAAAAGAGAAATATAATGGGTTTCCAGATATACTTACAAAATTAACATTAGAGAGCAAGAGAGAGAGAAAGGTTTCTTATTGAGGTCTACTTTGACTGCTAAACTACTTGGCTGCACTATTCTCTGAGCTCTTAGGAGCAAAACAACCAACAAAGAGGTCCTTTAAAAGTGAGAATGAGTATACCAGATCAAGAGGGATGGATCAAGTTTCATCGGAGTATTTGACGTGACACCTGCCTTTGCTTGCCTGCCTGCCAGTACATTTGAGAAATCCATTAGGAGGGAATGTTTGCACAAGTTCTCACCACAACCAGCCAAAAAAAAAAACAACCCAACAACCTCAGCCTTCCTTCTTCCTCTCTTCCCTGCTGTTTTCTCTATTACTGTGTCTGAACACTTCTTAACCATCTGCACAGGATTTCAAGAATCAGGTGCCCAAAACTGAAACCTCTAATGAAGTTGTCATATAATAACAACTTTCTATTTCACTGGTTCTTGCTCTAGTAAACCCCTTTCCTTATCTAGCAAAACATAATAGTATCTCAGAGATACAATGCCATCTTTACCAAGGACTTACAATGCAAAGTTCCGTGGGGCAATGCAATGAGGACCTGAGTGACCTACATATAATGAGTGGTGTTAGAACTGTGATTTCCAATGGTGAGGCAGGATCTACCAGTATGTAATGAGTGTTTGAGAGCAGCTCACTAGTTTGTTAGCAGGTACTGAGGACTCCAGAGCAGAAAACAGTTAAAGGGGACTCCAATTCTGGGTATGGGATTACAATTATCAAGTGAGTCATAGACATAGACCACTGCCAGTGAATTCCCTTGATCAAATGTTGATTTAAAAAATCACTATTTCGAAGTCCAGGTTATTCCAGAAATAGGAATAATTTTCTAAGCCCATATGAAACTCATGTTTAGTACATATTACATCTCCTAATGGTAAAACATGCACAAAATAACTATTATGTTTGGAAATATCAAGATGAACTACTGAAGCCTTTGCCCATAGCACTCCTCCTTGGAATGCCTTCAGTGTGGCATGATTGTTGTGGCAAATATATGCTTCAACCCAGTAGCTATGTGGGATCCTATTAATCTGACTTTAATTAAAGAACTCACATCTAGTCCTCATGGTTTCTTGTAGTGCTATCTTCCTCAAACTGCCAAGCCCTGAGTTAAACCAAATGCCCTCTTAGCAGTGGAACCTCACTGATCCACATTGGGATCAGCATCCTTTCTACCCCATCATCCCAATATGATATGGGGAAATGAGAGCTCGGAAGGAGATGCTTATGACTATTCCGTCTGTGTTCTACTCCTTTCCTAATGCTTGTGTGGAATTACTACCCCAGTGCAGCATAAGGGTGTATGCACACAACTGTGAGCAAGGAACTCTCTGCACATTCATTTGAGGAATAAAGGACTGGTTTTGATCTAGGGGCTGTAAATTTGGAAGGCGCTACGAATTCAATAATTTTGAGAAACAATGTAGTAAATAGAAAGAAACAGCTCTGTGCTGCATCATGCAATGCTCTAAAAACATGTTTGCTAGGTCCAAAGGCTAAAAGGACTCCTTAACATCAAGAAATTAGTTAAACTGAAGGGAATTTTTCACAAGATATAGATATCAAGTATTCCTTCACTGAAGTGCTGCGATAAGAAAAGCTGCACCAATACCCCTTACTGCACCAGTTCTTAATTTTAACCTTCAGCTGAAAACTACAAATAAGCCCTTCATTTTCATAAGACTGGAGTCTGGGATTTTTGCCTGCAAAGTTTGTGATTTGGTAGCCTGCGATTCCTGACTTCTTTCATATGACCCGTGCTAGTGAGAGGGTGTGCCGTCTACAGTTGGACTGGATCAATGCAAGTATTCAGGCAGCTGGGACAGCAAAAACTAGAACAGCCTATGAACTGAAAACTATGGCCAAGTCTCTATTGGCAGACTGGAAGAGTGGAAAAATATGTTTTCTTTCTCTGGGATTTATACCAGCTCTCCAACAGCAAAAGACAGCTCTGGCTCCAAGGTTCTCCCACCCACGCTTATGGAAAAGTGACATGAAATTTCTCAAACAGGCTAATTAAAGCAAGATTGCTTCAAAAACATTTTTAAATAAAAAACAGCTCCCTTGGCAGCACAGCAAAAAGCCTCCCCAAATGAAAAACGTATTAGCTGTCAGGAGAATATTTCCGTGCTAGTGCCTGGATTCAAGAAGGGAAGGAGGGGAGAGACTTAACAAAGACATAAAAATGATTTGCAGCAAACATGTTTAATGCTTCAGGAATGTCTTGGCATCATGCAACTAAAATAATAATAATAAAAGTAAAAAGAAGGTGTAAAGGGGTGAACTTCAGAAAAGTGATTAATTCTTTAAAGGCAGGCTGGGGAGGGAGAGCCATGTTTCCACTGGGTATTGCAGACAGATGGGAGGTTAATTCTTCACTCCCAAGATATCGATGGGACAAAAATTAAGGATACACTGGTGCTGACTTTATTTTCCCATTTCTTTTTCTCATGGGACAAAATGTTAGGAGGCACAGAAAACAGTGGTGGGAGAAAAGAGAATTGAAAGCTTGGCTGCTGACATCACACATTTATCTGATCAACAAAATACAAATAGAATCAGGAAAAATTAATGTGCATCCTGGTGGTCCAAATTCATCACAGCCATTTTTGAATCCCAGAGCCAAGGCAAAGGCTCCAAAATTACTGGCAAAGGATATGTATGCACAAAAGCAGATCCAGAGCTTTAAACAAAAAACAGTGAAAGCCGTCTCAGCCGATGAGCAGAGAAAGAACAGCCCAACACTTCTGCAAGCCAAGCCACCAGGGAGCAACTTTCTTTGCAGATGGAATATAAAACATTTTCTGCTATTACAAGGTTTGCTTGTAGAAGGAAGAAGCAACCCAAGCACAGTTTCACAAGGGTAAGAATGGCTTTTTCATAATAAAAAAGAACTATGACTTGTCTTCTGCAATGCATTTACATCTCTGCTACCTTTTTTTTACTTATGTCACTTTATTTTCCCCATGTCCTCAAATTCCCCAACAGGAAAACAGAGAAAATTAATATCTGATCTATATGAAGATCAGATTTCCACATCAATATTCTGTCACTTTTGTAATACTGGTGCCTGCATCTTTAAACAGTAACCTAGCAAAAGTAATACTGTATGGCGTAACAGTGATATTCACACATTCAAGATTTGCCAGCTACATCATGCACAGTTTGTAATGCACAGAAAGCTTATTTCAGTTGTGGCTCTCCATACATGTGGGGCAAAATGTAGCCACCTCACTTGTCATGGGATATATACCATATAACTGCTCATCTGAAACACACGAAACAAGCACAGGTCTATGTCTAACGCTCTGTCCTCTTGGCCTTGAACTGTCTCTTGAGAAAGCAAGTTGTAATTGTATAGGCCTGGTTCACACTAAAAACCATAGTTGAGAGAAAATTATGGCTTAATGTGTACACACAGCAACATGAATGCTGCAAGTGGATTCTGCTCTGCACATTGCAGCACAAGAGGGAAAACAAGCCACTGTCTGGCTTGTTGAAGTGGCCAAACCCAGTCTCACGGTTTTTATCTCCTAAACAGACTACAAGCAGTAAGTCAAGAACAAAGCTTGGTTACTATTCATAGTTTGTTTAGAGAAAAACAAAACACAAGCATGGGTTTGGATGTCACAACAAGCCAGACTCTGTCTTATTTACATAAGCACAGTAGCAGGGGAGCAGAGCAAGAACTTTCCAGCAGTGTGCACTAGCACACCCTGCATTCATTGTAAACAAACTATGATCTAATGTGCCGTGCAAACAGGGTCATAGTAAATCATAGCAACAGCTCCACTTTATTTTGGAATAGTTGTATTACGGAGTCCAGCCTTCACCGCACCTGTAATTTTAAGATAGAAACCCCCCCAAAACCCCTGCCCAATACAATTCCAAACTATATAGGCTGAAGAAAAACATTTTACCTTACATCATGGTGATGTTAGGTGCTGGACAGGTGGCCTACCTATCAAAATAGTTCGTGGGGGTTAGTGGTGTAGATCAATATCTTGCCCACCTGCCATATCCAGTTTCCCACACTTTAGCTAGAAGATAAAACTGCCTGTAATGACCACTACATATTGGCAAACGACTTTACAACTCAGCTTCAGGATTTTTGTTTGGTTTTGCAAAGAAGAAGTGGAGGGGGGGGGGGAGAGAAGCCAAAGTGAAGAAAACAGATATACAACAAAAAGGCCTTGTGTGTTATTACGAGCTTTGGAGTAAAACAGAGCAATCGTAAAGAAAACCTTCCAGCCCCTACACTGATGTTGCTTGGAACTTGAAGTCTGTGTTCTATATATAAGAAGCCAAGGAGCTCTTAAACTGAACTGAAATGTAAAGTTAAGAACATCTGCTGTCAGTTTGCTTTAAACTGGCACTGTCCTTTACTTAGTTGCCATCCATCATGCCCAAATTTGGTGATTTTTGCAAATCCCCCTTAAGTTTGTCCCCATTTTCTGAAGGACTCAAATCCCACAATGGATAATATTAGGCAAAAGAAAATGTACTAGACAGAAAGAAGTGCTCCTGGGGGGAAATAAAAAATAATTAAAATGACCAAATCTCCAAATATATTATTACATCAAATTCAGCAAAGGATTACTGTGGAAAGATGCAATTTCAGGAAAAGAAAATGACTAAAAGCCTCTTTTAATGCAAAGCAGAATATGATATGTTTCACTAGTAATCCACATTTAAGCTACAGGAATACAGAATGGTGGAACACTTTGCCTGGCTTCCATTAAACTCTGGCTACATTGCTAACTCACTTCATATACAACATAAGCAAACCTCTTTTGAGTTGAAATGGCTATAATAGCATAGAACAAAGAATATCTGAGAGAAGAGCTACATCCTACAGCAGATGTTTAAACTGACTGTTGCTGTTTTGGTGTAACAGTGGTTGTGTAACCATGCTGGTCCTACAAGTCTATATAGCCCAGCAGCAACCAGCACAGAGATTGGTGCCTTGAACATTAGGAGACTGGGACTCTTGATACACCCACAAAACATCATGGGCCAGATTCTGCTAACTCATTATGCAACGGAAGTGATCACAGAGACCCTCTAGTGCAGGGCTGTCCAACAGGTTGATCACGATCTACTTGTCGATAGCGGGATGCCCCTGGTTGATCGCAGGATCCTCCCCCCAAAGAAAAGAAAAGAAAAGAAAAGAAAAGAAAAGAAAAGAAGCTCAACAACTTTGGCTTCCCTAAGTTTTTTTATAGTGGTTGTAGATCGCAGTCTCTTGGAAGTTGGACAGCCCTGCTCTACTTCTCTGAGCCCTCCTCTGAGCCCTCCTCAAATCTGTTTGGGAAGGTCAAGAAAACTCCCAGAACAGCATGTCAGGGAGGAGAGGTGAGATCCTCCCATCTGGCAAACAGAAACACTTGCACTGATGGGATGATCACCTTAGCAAGATGTTGAATTCCACCCCATGTAAGTTCACAGTTCCATTATTTCCACCTTTTTTACATACCTAAAACATATCCTTCTTCTGTTCTCAGCTGCTGTGTTCCTGTGCCACTGTCAAAATGTACTTTACGTGTACTTGCATACGTGCAGCCTCTCCCCCACTCTCTATTGTAAACCCACATCCCCATATGCAAAGATGTGCATAGCCACCACAAATCTTTCAGACATCCTTCCCTACCTTGCATATATACATATCCTATATAACCTTCAAAACTTGTGTATCACATATTCCATTTATCTCCTCTCACCTCTAGTATCACCATTATATAAATCCAGGAATAGTCCTATGTTTTCATTTCCTTCTCTCCCTCGATGTAATTCTACCCTGGAAGTTCTTAGAGGGTGAAAATGGCTTTTCAACATGGAGCCAACAGCTGTATCAAGGGACTTATCAGATTAGAGGCCCTGACAGAAGCAAAATGAAAAATGAGGCTTTTTGTTGTTGAAAAGACAGCTGCAAATGCTCCCAGGTCCCCAAAGATGCCTCTGTGCAAGGGTCACTGCCCACTGCCACTTTGCAAAAAGCTAACACCCAGGTGTCCAGCTCCAGCTGAAGGCTGTTTTGATAGCTTAATATTCAGAATGGAGCATACAAATGAAAATGAAGGATGTTTCACAAAACTGTAGATTTTTTAGGTAATACTCAAGAGAATTTTGTTTACAAAGCAGACTGCCTCTTCTTTGAATTCTTCATATACAATGCTAAATTCACCTGGTGTTAATTAGAACAGTCAGCTGTTCTTGCTTATGCTGAAACTGGCCCTCTTTCATTATATTAGCAAATATGCTAGTTACATATTTACTGAATTCCACATTTTTATCATCTTTTTTCTTGCCTCATCTTGCCACAATTTCAGATTTGAGAGGTGTCTGCTGATAAGAATTATATGCTGAAATTCAACATTTTGCTGTGTTGAACGTTCCATTCACACAAACATTGCAACTTGCTGGAACCCCCTCCTTTCCTCCCGCCATAGGCTGTTCTGGGGGTTCTCACAACCTGCCACCAGAGCCAATTCTAGAGGGCACATAGGGGAAGAGAGGGAAGCCCCACTGGGCAAGTGGAAGTCCTTGCACAGGGCTTCTGCTGACAGGGTTTGTTACGTGAATCCTGCCAGTTTTAAACAGGGTTCTTCCCAATCTAGCTAGCTGGAGGCAGCAAAAGATCCACTTCGGAAGGAGGGACATTGCATTGAAAATACTGTTGGAGAGAATCCTTCTGTACTTTGGCTACAATGAACCCTTCTAGCATTCCATTTGTGTGTTTAGTTTGGGGGTCTTTTATTCCAATTTTTGCTCAGAGGCAGAAAACAACTAGGATTCAAGCAACACTGAATACAACAAATGTAGAGTGTCACATTAGTCAGGAGGGTACAGATCAGGTCAGTTCACTTTGGAATATGAAGCAAATGAATTTCTCAAGCATCCCTATCCTCGTGCACAGGATTTCCTATGCAACCACCAGAGTCAGAAACATGTAGTATTTATCAGAGAATGCCAGTTCACGTGCAACTTTTCACCCTCATGAATAATATAACCGCAACAAATAAAAGAAGTACACTGCCATGTGTGAAGATTATTTTCCTGTATTTACCTTTGCTTGGGAGCGGCTGCACACATTCACTAGCTAATATGAGCAACTACAACTCTATTGTTGCTTTAACAGGTCTACCATTTCCACATTTCCTTTCCTCTGTCAAGGACTATATAACAATAGTCAATTTATCTCTACGTTTTAAAAAATCTGCTGCAGGAATTAACTGCTAGTCTCAACTAGTTCTCCAAAGTAGCCTGAGCAGGGACCAGCTCAAGGGTGTCAATCAGCATCTCTGCACTAAAGGCAGGCATATCCCAAGGCTAAAGTTCAGCTGCCAACATGTCAAAAATATTGGCAGGGATAATCCCATTCAGACATGGTGCCTTTGGGAAACAGGAAGGGTGATGTGTAAACCTCGTAAGAAACCTTAACTGTCACCAAAGAGACGGAGATATAGTCTCTAACATACCTTCCAAGAACCAAAGGAAGGGTTGTTTTTTTTTTTAAGGAGGGGAGGAATCCTGAATAAGGATTCTTTAGGATCCATCTTTGTTTGACAACCAGGGATGTCTGCCCACATCCCCTTTCTCTCTTTATGTGTCCCTCTGCTTCTCTCTTTCCACAATGGGCCCAGATGCCTATTCTGAATACCTCTAAACAACCTCCATTGGATTTGAATTGCAACTTCTTTCTCAGCCAAACCCCAACAGACTCCTCAATTTTTTTGAAACTTCTCCACCACATACTGTTCTAGGGCATCTTCAGGGTTCCTACAAGATACTGCTCTCCTTGCCTATCTTCTGCAACCAGAAGTATACTTCACCTTTCAAACTAACATGCTGTGGCCAGTGGCAGAGATAAGGGTGACATTTCCCTCACTAGTGCAATCCCAAGGCACATGGCAGGCTTCTTTCTCCAGGTGCAGGAGAGCCGGTTCTTGCAACTACTCATTCTCTGGTTGATGGCTGTGGCTAGTCTAGTCTTGCCCTTTCCAAGGTGTCATTTTCCTTGGAGGGCTGGTGCCAGAGGCCAGTGCTCTTTCCCTTTACACCTTAAGTCTCAATGACTCCAGCATCCTTCCCCTAAAGAACAAACACAATAAGTTGTCTTATACCAAGTCAGATTGTTGGTCCATCTATCTCAGAATTGTCTACAGTGACAGTGGCTCTCCAGGATTCTGACTGGATTCTTTCCAAGCCCTAATTAAAGATACCAGGGACTGAATATGCAACCTTTTGCATGCAAAGCATGTACTTTGCCACTAAACCTTGCATCACATAAGCCCATCTTTCTGCTGCCTACCTGTCCAGCTCTCTTAATATCTTAGGAGCATTTTGCCTATTTGTGTTCATGGCCTTCTCTCAACAGCACGTGGAGCAAATGTTCAGCAACTAGCATACAACAGAAATTGGATGGGCATCTTTTGAACAGAGATCTTTTGAATATCTCTGTGTTTACAAATGATAAGACATAATGGATCTTCTTGCATATTATGTAGTTTATCATATTCAGTCTGTCAGTGTTCACTTCATACATGTAGGAAATAAAATTACCAGTTGTGCCTCTTCCTTTCATACACAAAAGGGGAAATATTGTGATTATCTTTTATTTAAACAAATTTCATTTTATGCAAAGCAACAAATGAACAAACACTCACAATAACATTAAACTATTGTTTTAAAGGCAATAATTCAAAACCTGTAACATACAGAATCTTCACTAACAACTCAACATAAGCATACTGACAATATGGTTACACAGTGATTCAACTCTTTCCTGTCAACCTGGTTTGATATGACACATGATCTAACAATGTGCAAATTTAAGCCAGGCTGAAGGGAAGGGGTAAATCCAATTGGCCCTACAAGTCCCCCAACAAGTTAATGTGACTCTGTCCTCAGTGTTATTTCAGTCAGTTATCAAAGCCTTCAGCCTAATTTTAGTAGGGGTTCCTTCAGTGCCCATATTATGATGGTGCACACTGAAAAATTCTCACTCTACTCCTTTCCTGGTAGAATTGCTGCCCAACACTGGGAAACAATATGGCTTGTGGTGATGTCTGAACCCAGGTTTGTGGTTTGTTTCCCATAAACAAACCACAAGCACTAAACCAAGAATAAACCTTGGTTACTACTCATGGTCTGGATTCAAATGTCATGACAAGCCAGATTCTGAGTTGTTTCTTAGTGGTATGGCGGCAGCAAGGGAGGACTGGGGCAAGAACCATTTAGCTGCATGCATGAACACACTGCACATTCAATCACAGCTTGTTTTTAACTATGGCTTAATGTGATGTGCAAGCTGGATTGGCGAGTCTTGGAGTTTTCCAGTAAATATGTATGGAAGTTTAGCCTGTATCAATGGGCTCAAATTCAAAGTGACTTGGTGGAAATTTTTATGTGTCTCCAATTCAAATAAGCTCTAGAAAAACAGGTGTTACTTCCTCATCTGTGTACACTGGAAACTTTGAATCTGGACATCTGACATCACGTTCTTGGTTGTTACTTTTCTCCACTTTTCTCTAATAACATACATTCCTAATTTAACTACTTCACATGGAATCTAGGAAAATATGTGTTCTGGGTCTTTTTCCATACTATTTTCACAGTCTACATTTATTATTAGCAAACAGCATACATTGTGCTGAAATATACCAGCCTCATTTAGTTTTTGCATACAAGATTATTTAATAATCACATATTATTCCAAACTATAGCTACTTCTGAAAGTGAATATTCTAAATGGCCTATTTGTGATGTAACATCAGTAGCTAACTTTGCTGTCTTCATTATTTTAATTAAAACTGTTTTATTTCAACAGCAACAGTTTACAAAAGCAAGCTGGATCTGTGGACCAGATTTTATGGACATTCAAGGAGATTTACTAGAAGCTCTGCTGTGGAAGCCTGACTCCCCTCATTCACTGAGGCTGGAATGGATAGCCATCAGCCAGGTAGGCTGAACAATGACAGCTTTGTCCAAATAAAAAACATTTGAGGGAACACTAGAAAGGCCCATAAGCAAAACAACTGTGCTAAGAGGCTGAGCAAGCAGCACTTTCCCAGTCCCTGTTAAATGCAAACCATGCTCTGAGTAATCTCATCCACCTTTTCACTCCCCTCCTCTATGAGCCCACAAGCAAAACACAGCCCCCATTCTGCTCTGGAATGCACTCTCCGAAACTTAATCTAACTGCAGAGCTCACTCCAAATCCCCAAAAGGCTTCAACCCAATGGCAGACCCCTCCCATGGAGCCTTGGAGCTGCTGTTCCATTCTCCTTTTCTAACCCGGCCCAACCTAAACATTTCACTTCTGATTAATATCTTGATGACAAGCCAATAATTCTTGGCTTTGAAACAAAACCAGCCCCTGTTTTTCACAAATGTATCTCCTTCAATCTTTTAAAGGCATATCTCCTTTCTCTATTTCCCTCCACGCCCTGTGGTGCCCTGAAGAGGGAACCCTCCTGATACTAGCCGAGACAGGTTACTAGGCAGTTCTGTCCTATGACTCATACACATAATAGCATTTACCTTGTAGGCTTGCCATGTTAGAACTCTTGACTCTTAAACAATGCCAGCATCCCAATCTGAGTATCCTACTTAGTCCTATTTGTGGGAGTGCCTATGTGAGGTCAGACAAGTACAAGGCACTCTTCTTTACTCCAAAATGAGGCTTGTTGTGAAGCATATGTGTAACAGTGTTAACCCAGCATGAGGCCAGCATTCACGTCCCAAATATATCCTATGTCTGAGAATGAAGGATGCCTAGATCATCTGATTAACACTGAATCAGGCAACTAAAGACAATGTGTTGTACATTGAGGAAAAGAAGCAAAGCTACTCACTAGCTAATGTTACCATGGCTGGAACACTGGCAACAACACCTTCAGGCACACGGGCTATGCACTGGTATCGGCCCACTGTGTCGTTGTTTAAGGAAGCAATGGTAAGCAATCTCTGATCAATATGGATCCCCGGGATGTCATCTGAGTGAAACAGCTCCTTTCCATTTAGTCTCCAGGACACATTTACAGTCAAGGGCTCGACCACACACCTCAAGCTTACCAAGCCACCATACTTCTGGACCATAGAAGCAGGCTGCACGGTGACCTGATGAGATTGACCTGCAAAAGAGGACAATTGAGAAATCCTCATGAACACTGGTTTACAAAAGGGAGGTAGTTCTACTAACACTGTAGGTGCCAGCTATCTACATTCTAATCACATTCACATTG
Source organism: Lacerta agilis (assembly GCF_009819535.1). Lineage (NCBI taxonomy): Eukaryota > Metazoa > Chordata > Lepidosauria > Squamata > Lacertidae > Lacerta > Lacerta agilis. The sequence continues at coordinate 30,711,968 of NC_046315.1, forward strand.
TTTAGGCTTGTCATGCATTAACCATTCTGAGCAGAATTCAATAAAAATGGAACAAGATGATACCACAGGTTGAAGGCTATTGGCATTTGGTGGTTGGTTACTTATTAGTAAGATCATAAGAATACATCACATTCAACTGTTGAGACTTTATTTTAATTAATATAGATATAGATCTTCAGTCTCAACAAGGGCACCATGCTGAGTTTTTATATGTGGCTTTATATGTAAGTAAAGGCATGTTCCACCACACACTATTCTAGCTGCCTTCTCTCTGTGTGTCCTGCCCTCTACTTCAGGAGAGACAGTACACACAAGGAACATCTGTAATACTCTGCTTCCATAGTGAGAGAAGCAAAGTACTGTCCTATGGTGACTAAGTAAAAAAGCAGTACAAAGTGGAATGTAAGAACTGTCTTGCTGAGTCAGATCAAAGGACAACATTCTGTTTTTAACAGGGATATACCGTAGCCCTGGAAATCTCATAAAGCAAGAAAGGCCTCTTCTGTTATTTTGTCCCCATCACTTCATGGTTAGAGGTATACGACTTCTGGAATTAGGTGAGTTTGCCATTTGGCTGCTCACCCACAGGCAATTGCTACTCACTCCATGTGAGCAGCAAATTTCATGACTCAGCAATAATTCTCAAATGTTGACTTGGGATTTGAAAGTGGTCCTAAGTGGCTGAAAATAACACTACAGAAAAAGATTAAGGGGAAGGCAGCATTGAAAGTAGAGAGGTAGGACCAATCCCATAAGCAAAATGGAAATAAAGCCGAGTCCCTGAAAATGCAGCAGTTTTATTAGGGGTGGGGATGGGGTGGGGGGGAAACACTCACCCAAATTTGCAATGCAACCAGCAGATGCCAAGAGCAAACAGACGATGATAGCAGTCATTGGTCTTTCCCCCTCTGATATCATGGCCATCCCATGCAGAGGAGTCTGGAGCAAAAGATGCCAAGTGAAGTTCCCATAAGCTGCCCCAGAGGACTTAAGGGTGGAAATTCAGCTTCGTGATGCGCCCTGGATGATAGGGAGATAAGAGATAAAATAGTAGGTTAGTCAAGAGAATAGGTGTTTCTTTTTACACACATCAACACCCAGAGTCAGTATTTTGTCTTCAGAGGATGGAATTACAAATTTAAAGGCAAACATGGTTAGTTGTGCCTCTTAACCCTAATAAGTGAAGGTGGCATTCCATCTTGCCATGAAGGCACCTTGAGGTGAAGAAACTAGGTGGTTGAGATCTTATCGCCTCTTTTGCAAGGACCCTTTACAAGAGGAAGTCATAAACATGAATGCAGCGCAATGCACATTTATCTTCTCTGATGTCGGCAAATCAATAAATGGTTCAGTACAAGATCCAGAAGGTCTCATAGCCAGAGGGTCAAGAAAACTGCCACAATTATACTGCAAATAGCAGTGTACTATAAGAATGATGGGTATTTAAACAAGTGGATTTTTGGTTACTTGAAGTTAGCAGCAGTAATTGCCTCTTGGAGCAGCAAACTCATGTAAACTAAGCATATAGAAGCCTGTGGATTGTGAATGTACCGAGCTGCAACTGTACTTAAGCATTCATACATTTGTAGTAAAATTAATGTGAACAACACAGTCCTGCTTAGCTCCCATTGTACACACTCTATCCACCACAAATGAAACATCGCAGTGAACTAATGTGCTATTACAGATATTTTTAGGACATAAAATAAGAACACGTCCAATCAAGTGCAGCTTAAATAGTTTGTTTGCCAAGTTCTGTTACCTCTTTACTTGGCTGTGGTTATAAAAAATATTTTGGTTTAAACAGAAAGACAAATGAATAGATTTCCTCAGCCCCTGGGCTCTTCTTAATACAAACAGATACAATACAGGCAAGGAAAGGGGGGGGGGGGACAGGAAAAGAAAAGCTTTTGGGGAAGAAATTATCGTAAAAAGGAGACACAGAAAATTGTCACACAAGGATACATCAGATACTACAGTGTCTATAGACAGACACAGTGCTCACATACTGCAGTATGGAATTTAAAAATAAAATAAAACCAGACCAATATAAATGCATCCAGACTCGGGCTAGAATCCTAACTCCACTGACTTCAAAGGCAGTGTCAAATTAGATTTAGACTTTACTTTGAGCATGGTACAGTCAAAGTAAAGCATTTTAAAGTCATTTTTAACTCCAGGGGAAGAGATATAAGCCCATGCTTCACTCTTCCATTCAATCAATGGAGCTCTTAAAATGCTCAACTTTGACTGGACTGCATCCTTCATTATTCCACCAGTAAAGGTGCAACAGGGACAATGGATTAGAGGGAATGAAAAGTAAGAACTTTGTTTTTAAAAATTATTTCCCTTCAGGTTAAAAACAATTTCCTGTCTGTGGACTGGGGGCATGGAAGTCACTTTCATTAAATCAAAGGACTACACTATTGGCAGAGATTAAGGAGGGGGAGAATCAGATGCATGAGGTGTAAAAGCTAATATCATCAGTGTTACCTATCCCCATGCTGCTCAAAAGAGTGCATATGTGGAAAAATCTGTATACACTGCGGAGAACAAGAAGAGGGATGGAGGAAGAGACAAAGGAAGATTGAGGGAGTCCTATAATAGTAACATTGGCAGCTATAGAGGTGTTTGTTGATTAGAATCTGAAGGTTTTATTGAGGAAATGCTGCCTGCAGCTCCAGACCCCCTGCTGCTTAAATAAGGGCCAGCCAAGCAATTCTTGTTACTACCACACCATCTGAAATTTATGAGGAGGGTCCTAAATGAAAAACAGCCCGGGTTTCAGCTGCTGGGCATGAGAAAGCCTTTTGCTGCAACTTGAGGAATGGATGAAGGACGATGGGGGAAGGGAGAAGGTGTTTGGGGAAAGGAGAAATGAAAAGGGAACTCAGACAGGCAGGCAGAATTGTCAAAGCCTGTAAGGTGGTTTCCTGTCTAAGGGCAACTGCAATTCTGCCAGGTCTTCACTCAAAGGGATTGACGTATCAAAGTTCTACAAGCTGAGTGAACTGGCCTGTGGTGCTATGAGCAGTGATTTGGTAGTAATTCCCACTGAATTTATGAGTAAATAAGGATAGGATCCCACTGCATAAAACACAACCAAGAGTCTGTACTTTTCAGTTTTTGCCCCTGCTTAGTCACAGGTACAATTTAGACAGCAACAAATAAAGAAACACTTCAAGGCTACGGCATGGGGGAAGAAGAATAACTACTCTTTTTAACTGTTAGTATCTTGCTAGCCTTTGCACTACTTAAGCTGAGAAAAGATGTAAGGGAAGAGTGCACGAGTTATATATTTTATCATGCAGGAAAATAAGCAGACATTGCAACACTTCTATAGTAACCAGATTAGGGAAGTCTAGGTTTTAAATGGGCTGCCAAACAAGATAGTCTTGTCTTTGCCACTTTTGCTCCTGTTGTCAGGGACCAAAGAGAATCTACCGGTATTTATGAAGTTGAACTATGTTCCATATTGACCATGTATTGGGCTAGATTGATTAAAAAAAAACTCAACTAGAAATGATGTCCCATTCTTGTCAGAGGCCAGCCAGCAGCAGGATCCTGCAGAGAAGGCATGCCCACAATTAGCCATGTGCTCTCAGCCCATTTCTGAGGCTGAAAAATGATAGAAAACAAAGCTTTTTTTAAAAAAAAGTGCAGGCCAAGGATGTAAACCAATCCATTAATCTTCTCCACTTTGGTGACATTTACAAGGAATCTGAGGTGGCAGACCAGTTTATAGCATCAGCCCTAGATACGCCACTCTTGAAGGCTGAATTTAGAAACAGGAAAGCCAAGCTAAATACACAATTTAAATGTTGTGAACATCAGACCTCATAAAATTTTAGGCTTCCCTCTTGATCTGAATATAGTAATCTCTAATTGTTTTTTGTTTGCATGAATTAGTTTTGTCTGCATCATTGCTCGTGGTAATTAAGATAAGCAATTATCTGCAAGACAAGATTTACAGTAGGTCACTTGCAAGTCAACTAAGATTACAGGCTTAATTTCATTTTTTGTTTTAATGGTTGGATCACTATTACTTTTATGCTTTCTTCTATGCTGCTTTGAGCAACTCATTTGTGAAGGGGGAAAGCAGGGGGCAATTTTTAAAAAGAACAAAATAATGTACAGTATTTGAAAAAAAAATTAGCTCATCGATCTCAGTAACACATACATTTCCATATATGTTAAGGACAATAGGTCATGACCATAGGTCAAGTAAGCCCACACAGAATAGTGACACAAATACTTATGAAATAGCTCATTAACTGACCACATTAAGACCAGCTGTTGAATTGCTACTTGTGGTTTCTCCCATAGAGGTGAGACTGCGGCTGCATACACACCATACCATTGAAGCACATTTGCCCCCACCCCCAAGGAGAATCCTGAGAATTGCAGTTTACGCTACATAGAGTTATAGTTCCCAGCACCCTTAACAAATTAATAGTTCCCATGATTCTTTGGGGAAGGGGAAACATGCCTTAAATGTGCTTTAAAGGCACGGTGTGTGCACAGCTTGTGAGTAGTAGAATGTGAATCCATCTTAGTGAAAGCTCAAGGTTTATGGCATGTAGAGAATTCACTGAAACTTAAGCCCTATTCAGACGTTCTCCCTTCTGCAATTACTGCTGAGTGAGAGGAAAAGTGGGACAACACTTGCTGGCCTTGCCCCTCCATCATGATCCCCTCACCACCTTCCACACACTGAAAAGGGAAGGTCTGGTGTAGGGCATCTGCCCAAGCAGAGTTCTAAATCATGGAGTGAGCCTAAACACATAGAGCAGCCTCCCCAATTCAGTTTCCCCCACCCTCCAATGTGTGGAAGGTGATGAAGGGGACACAACAGTAGGGTCAGAGCCATCTACCATGGCCCGCTGTCACTCCTCACGGAACTATAATTGCATGACGAAGAACACCCAAATAGGGCTTTTGACAACAGCTGTTTCTCATTAAGAGATCAATGAATAGGTATTGCTGCATTCTTTCACATAACTGACTTTTGAATAAAAATATAATTTTGGGGTTTTCTATGCTTTACAGATAGACCACGAATGCATACTGCTATTGTTAACAATTCTTGAATTTGGTGGGTATATTAGGACAAAATGTAAAAAGTAGCGATGAAGGAGGGGAAGAATGAGATGTGAAAGCTCAGGTGTTTTAAAAAAACAACAGGTGGAAACTCTTATTTTTCCCAGGTCTTCACACCTACTGTACTGTATTGCACAATCACAAATCAAAGACATACAGGTACATTTCTATGAGAAAAAACAGCCAAGAGTATTGTAGCACTTTAAAGGATTAACACATTTTATTAAGGCATTAGCTTTCATGATGAAGCCCACAAATGCTTATGCAATGATGACATTTGTTAGTCTTTAACATGCCACAAGGATCTTTGTTGATTGTGCTGCAACAGATTGATGTGGCTACCTACCGCCCTGGAAATTTACAGATTAGGTTGCCCATTTGACCGAGTGATAAAAAGCAGAAAAATTCTGTTTCAGTGTTAGTCAGTGGATCAGTATTAACACACATATAGTCATATCATCAAAACTTCCCTAGCTGTTTTGGTAGTCTACATGAAAATTAGACAGTTATCAATCCACTGCCACTGAAAGCATTTAGAACCATCATGCAACTACCACTGAGACCCTTGCTTATAGACTAAGGACTGAAGTAATTATGGCACGTGAACTCTCTCTTGCAACCCAGAAACCAATGTCACCAGCTAAAGCGACAATTGCCTATCACAATTGTGTATGATAGGGGACTTTCACTGATAATCCAATATACTTAATATCCCAGTCCCAAATTCATAGAGTTCTCAGGCACAAAGCAGCCTTAATCAAAAGCAATGCTGGCATTCTTGCATCATGCTTCACTTCTGTAACTTCTTTCTACACTCTTATCCAAAGTGAGAACATCACAGTAAAATGGAATAGTCAGTTTACCCCTTGCTTTGCCCACCTTCCACACACTCTGGAAACTGCCTTAGCCCTATAAAGGATAAAATATCCTTACTAGAGTGGGAAGGAGTGGGGGGGGGATACACTTCCTTTCTTCTATATATTTCTCCCCCCACCCAAACCCACACACTTAATTTTCACTCCTCACCCCCCCTCAATTCTGTATAAATTCAATTTGACAACCCTGCTAATTGGATAAACGTCGTTCCCTATGCTCCTTTAAAGCAGTTCTCTTTTCTTTTCTTGTTTTTGGAGGGTGATTGTGGCTGTTCTTTAACATGAATTCCATCTGCTTTATTTCTCCTCTCCCTATTCAGCATCCTTCCTGAATATTTATGAAGTGTTTTGCCATCCCCCTTCCAACCTTCCCTCCTTCCTATCTCCTTTTGCTTCTGTCTCACCTCCCTCTTTCCCTCCTTTGGCCAGCCGGCCCCACTCCCTCCCATGTTCCTTCTTCCTTCCCAGCTTGGCTCAGTTATTCCCTCTCCTATCTCTCATTGCCCTGGACAATAACCTTCCAAATGCACCCCCCCACCCCGCTTTAGATAAACACAGGCAGTGTCAAGTGTGAGGAGAAGGGGGGAGGGAGTTCAACTGCCAGTCAAGCCTCAGGTCTTCAATGAGGCCTAGAGGCCTACGCTAATCTGCTGCATGCTTGCCATATGGGAGCTGTGTTGCCCTGGGAAACGCTAACAGGCAGAACGGAGCTTAATAGAGTCCATATTCATTGTAATGCAGTGAGATGGCTCGAGGGACTATTGCCCCTTGGGTCTGTTTTCATTCTTCTGTTCCCTCTTTCTTTCTTTTTCCCTCCCTTTTTTTTCTTTCTTTCCTCTTTTCAAAAGACAAGGTCCCTGGAGAGCTCTAATCTGGAGAGGCTGGGGCTCAGTGAAGGGACAGGGTTTGGCGCTTGCAGAAGGGAAGAAAGATGGCTGGGAAGATGAGGAAGTGGAGTGGACAGTAAAGGAGCAACTAATAAGCATGCCGTGGGCCAGCTGTCAATATGTCCACAATGCCTCCTCTTCGTGCAAATACCTGTGCGCAGAGGCGGAGGGAGTCTCCTTTCACCATAGGAATCTTTGTCCTTCGCAGGAATGTTGCAAACTTGGATGACTTGGGTGGAAGGTGAATACAGATTACCATTTAGCGAGCAGTAGTTTACCAGAATTAGGTATGAATCCACGGGGAATGCCACAGTATCCAGTCAAATGGTGAGCAGGATTTTATCAGTTCTCTGAAGCCCTTGCTTTCTGGTGAAGCCCAGGGATGTGGTAAAACTTTCCTTGCCACATGGAAGGATGTTATAATGAGCTTACAAATTAGACTGTGGTAAATATCCATGATAAAGGTAAACTGTGCCAGGAACTAGAATGGCCAAGGAAATTACTCCAGAAGATAAAAGCTATCGGAAGCAGGCACTACAAACCAATTCAGAGCTGAAGAAGATGGCTAACATTTTCTCTCTCCGCTCAAAGGGCGGGGGTAGCCTTTAACCAGGAACTGAATTTGCAATAAAATGTCAAATATGTTTCTTTTTATTAATAATGCTTTCTGCAACCCAAGCACTTCCTGCCACAGCTCCATACCACAAATTAAATCTTAACTACAATTCTTCTCAAATGGCTCTCTCACTCTTTCCACCTCTAACTAACGAACATGTTAATGACACAAGAGAGAATACATAACTTGCAAGCACTTACAAAAAGGTAAAGGTAAAGGGACCTCGAATGTTAGGTCCAGTCGCGGATGACTCTGGGGTTGCGGCGTTCATCTCGCTTTATTGGCCGAGGGAGCCGGCGTACAGCTTCCGGGTCATGTGGCCAGCATGACTAAGTCGCTTCTAGTGAACCAGAATAGCACACGGAAACGCCGTTTACCTTCCCGTCGTAGCGGTAACTATTTATCTACTTGCACTTTGACATGCTTTCGAACTGCTAGGTTGGCAGGAGAAACACATAAGGGATAATAAACTAAAAATACCGTAATTTTTTGGTCCATAAGATGCACTGGACCATAAGATGCACCTATTTTTTAAAGGGGAAAACAAGAAAAAAATATTCTGCCTCAAACCTGGCGGAGGCAGCTGCGGAGGAGGAGAAAGCAGTTTTTTGGCTGCACGTTCCTCCTCCGCACCCGCCGCCACCAGCGGCAAAGGGGCAGGGGAAGGGGGGGGACACTATGGTCCGTCCCTTCTCCCCAGCTGGCTTTAAAGCAAGGGGGGAGAACCACTAGCGCCGCACACAGCGTCAGGGCGGCTCTCCCCTTTCGGGTTGCTAGGTCCCGCCACCCCTGCCTCTCGCCGCATTCAGCGGGGGCAGCGGGCAGCATAGCAGATGCTGCTGGATCCTCCCCGCAGCCTCCGTTTGCAAAAAGAAGTCTGTTTTGCGAACGGAGGTGGCGGGGAGGAAAAAGCAGCATCTCCTCCGCTGCCCCCTGGCACCCCCCGCCTCTTGCTTGACAGGGAGCCTTCACTCCATAAGACACACCAACATTTCCCCTTACTTTTTAGGAGGGAAAAAGTATGTCTTATGGAGCGAAAAATATGGTAATTACATAATGCTGTCATATCATGTAATTCTTAGCTCTTTAGCTCTTACCAGATTTCCAGCAGCAGCTTAACAAAAACTGGCCTTCTGTGTCCACAATAACTTTCAAGAAAACTGAGAACACTAATCCCCTAAAACAGTAAATCACTTTTTTCCTATTTGAAAACTCAAGATTTTTGTTCTATTATCGTAAAGAGAGTGTTTAAACAACCAGAATATTGTAAATAAGGTAAGACAATATTCACCCTGTGTTCCAAGTATGGAATGTGTAGTATCAAGCACTAAGGGAACGCCGCATAATATCAGTACTAATAAATTAGAAGGCCAATTCACACATCCCTTTTAGCATGGTAAAATGTCAGTTCTTTCAAGCTACAATGAAGTTATTCCATAGCAGCAGCAACAAAAATCACGTCATTGTGCCTCCAGTGCAACATTTAGTGATCTACAGTATATGAACAGAAGTGGATTATCAGTTTTCATAATACAATAGCATGAAAACACCTTCATTACTAGTCTTCTGTATGTTATCTTGTCCAACAAATAAGTTTATATCTCATTTCTGCATATCTAGCCTGAAATGATTTTTGTTAGCCATAAATCTAAGATGAAGGTAAAAATATTGAGAAAAGGTGGGATTAAAATTAAATACAAGTAAGTAAATGTAGGTAGCATTGTAAAAATAGGTAGCATCATCTAGAAAGGAAGGAATTTAAGATGACTTTAAACCTTTCTACATGTAAACAAACCATTCCAGCCAGGAGGACCCCTAGTGGAAAGTTAAACATCTGCATCCTTCCTCTCTTTTGCTGTGTCTTCACTTCATCCCTCCAACATCCATAGATTATAGAACTGCCTGGGATAGTCTGGGAATTACTTTAGCTCCCAAGACAACTAGTTTTAATATCACCAGACCTGTATTGAAAAGTGGCTGAGGAAACCAAATGGGTTGTCAGATCACCAACCAAATCCCAGCATGTGTTGACTAAATATTATAAAGAGAGATACTGTATTTGTTGTAGTTTGGATGTGATTCCTGACTGCATGAAAAACTTGACCTGAAGACAGAGGCCCACAAATTTGTCCTGGCTTACTTGATGGCAATTATTTGTAGTTGCACTGAGCCCTCCTGCCCCTAACCCTCTGTGATGCCAGAGGAAGGACCAGGTCCCTCTCACTATCATTAAGTGCAACATTAATGCTTCTATGTCTCAATGTATTTTTGGTTACAAATGCTAGCAATTACAGTACCGGTATATCTAGAAAACTTTTGCGGTTGGATAGGAATCTAGGAAGTTGCCTAACACCATCAGACTGTCTGCCCATCTAGCCCAGTATGGTCTGCTCTACTAGCAGTGTCTCTTTTGGAATTTTGCCTTTCCTAACACAAGGGATTGAAATAAGAACTTCTAAATGCAAAGCATGTGCTTTATCACTGAGCCATAGTCTCTCTTAGCAGGTATGACATACATATGTGTATAGTTGTGTTTGTGTGTAGATTTAGGAAAATTGTATTAATTTAAAAATCTAATTAATTACAAATTTTAGTACTATTCAGCATGAAAGCTGCAATCCTAAGTAAACTTAATGTGTAGTAAGTAACACTAAGTAGTAATAAGTACTACAAACTTTCTAAGTAGTACTAAGAAATAAGCACCACTTCTACTACTTCTTCTTATCATCATCATCATCATCATCATCATCATCATCATTTGTATACCACCATAGGTCGCAGGGCAGTTCACAGCATAAAATTGCAGTAAAAAACAAAACAAAATACGTAATAAAAATAAAAACAGGGCTTACTTCTGATTCAGCATGCTTAGGTTTTCACTGCACAATGCAAACATTATGGCCCTCAATTCACACAGCTTCAGCGCTGGTGGAACCATCGATGCCAAATTGCAATTCTTCTGTTTCAGTTTCTTCTATTGCATACTACAGTGTTTATGAGGTGATTAGAATAGCAGACAGTTCATCAAACCATGGAGCCTAGCCTTCCCCCTCACATGCATTTTTCTAGGTACAGTAAGCTTCTATAAAGATCCCATATACATGCTACACTTGGGAGCCTGACGTGATAATACCCAGCAAAGCTTTGCTGCTGCTGATTACATAAACTGGTAATAAAGCCTACCTGTCAACCAGGCCACTCTGTGTGTGGGTGTACTGGTTACTTGTTCGTAAATAGCCTGCCCATATATCAGCAAGTACCAAGCTCGTTTATTCCTCCTTTAGCCAGTGAAGTAGATGAATTCCAACACCTTAAGATTGCCATTTATGGTGATTTTGCATTTCTTGAGTTTAGCAATGTATGCTAGCACACCTCCTATGCTGTCTAGTCCCTACCATTACAATTGATTCTCTATGACTGGAATCAATCTGTTTCCTCCTTTGGGATTGTTTTGATAAGTTCATTTTTTCTTATGTAATACCACCTGTCAGGAATGTTTACGTTGCTGACACAGATACAATGCAGACAGTAGTTCTAGTTACCTTTTGTGTTTCAGCACTTATTCATTGTCTGTAGAAATGAGGAGATGCTATCTGTCATACTTGTAATTGTTATCTATTCTTGTTTCCTCAGTCTAGTATGTACACCAAGGCTTTTTCACTTTCAGAAATCAACTTCTCTCCAACGTCGACCTCCTCTATCAGCTAGGAGTGGCTTACTAATATGCATCAGGTACAAAACAAAATGGATTGTGGAAATACATCAAAGATGACATTTCACAAGATGAATAGAGGTGTCATGTCCCCTTAACCTCCACTGGTATACATGGTGCCCTAGAAACTTTCACCTGGGCAAGAGGAAGGGCTGAAACGAGATATGGGAAACATGGCCTGCCTGTTCCCAAAACAGGAAGGAAGAATATTCTTTGCTCACATCTTGCTTGCTGGTTTTCCACAGGCATCTGGTTAGCCACTGTGAGAACAGGATACTGGACTTGACAAGCTTTTGTTCTGATCCAGCAGGCTCTACTTCAGATAAGCCTATGCACATTCAGAGGACAAACACTGCCAATCTTTCCATGTATAGTTAGCTGCAAGTGGGTATATTGTGTCCTTAGTTTGTTTATACTGACATTTTCATTATTCAGTTAATTTAGTTTTTCTTATCATGGACTTGGCACAATAGCAGCATCACTTAGCTTGGGTTATATATCGATACCCTGTATGTACTTACGGAGAACTCAATCTCTTGAGTATGGATCTTTATGAATCCAAAATGGCATCTTCCATGTACAGGAGCGGTATCAGTAGTACTTGCGAGGAAAACCTGAGGTCTGCTGAAGTATAAGGAGAAACAACCCCACAACTGCCCAATGATGGCCGAGTATGCTCAGTGGACTGCTGGAAACGGGATGGAAAACCAGATGGAAGGGAATGGAGTATCAGGATGACTGGAACAATGAACAGGAACACTTTGCACTACAACAAGTAGTGGCAGGTCCCACTTGTGGGCAACTAAACTGTCAAAGTGACCCTCTGAATACTGAGCCATAACTTGCCAGCTAATATGGAATTATGTTGCTGTAACAAAGAATTTAAAAACACACACACACTATAATTGGATCTTAAGTAAGAGCCTATTCTATTTTTTCTTCATTAAATTAAAATTCACATAACATTTGGATGAAATATTGCAGAAATTACTTCCAGCTATCTCAAGTTCCATGACTTCATTAATCCTTGGCAAAACCTCCATAACTTTAGCACACATAATGCCTGCCTGGGAATTCAAACAGGCAACTGTAATTGCTATTTTTAGCACCACTAGTTTCGTGGCATTGTGAGACATCACAATATGCTCCTAAAACAAAATGTCTTTATATAAAGCAGGGTTTTTTTTTTCATGGTTATTACATCTGGAGGAACTTTATTCTTGACGTACAATTAAAGTCATTCTTTCAAGTTATAGTTTTTGGTGTAAGCTTTGACCATCTTGGCTGTGAGTTCTGAATGACTTGCTCCCTGGTTTGCTAGCCTTTTCCCACCTGGCCTGGGAGGGCAGGGCCCTGACTAAATCCAGCTTCAAAAACTGGGCTTGGGCATTGTTTAACAGGGGATGTTGCCGTTATTAATCTCCTTAGGATTTATGTAGAAATTGATCAATTTTGTGTACTTTTTGATGTGTTTTACTTATTGTCTATGGCTATTTTAAAATTATGTACCTTTTTCACATTGTAAGTCACTTTGAGCATGGTTTTAACTATGGAAAGGTCGCATACAAGTAAAATGATGATTATGAAATTAAGCACTCCCTAAAATAAAATAAAAATTAAGGCACAAGTACCTTCATTTTAATTATGTTAGATACTCTATAGGATTTTTCCTGCAAAGCCAATCTCAAATGCAATCTTGAGCTATAAGGCAAGTATATTGCTTAATTATGTCCAATTGCAAGAAAGAACATGTGGGAATACCAAATTAATTGAGACTATAATTTGCAAATTAATTGAGACTGTAATCACACTAAGTGCACGTTCATTTTAATGTGGGGCTTAGTTCATTGGAGAGGACAAGTGTTGCTATTTATAGAAGCAGCATGACATCAGATGTTGTAGGCTTCAAACCCTGGTCTTTGGGGAACAAGCATGAGCTCTCTATTTCCTGTGCTGCCATGAAAGCTGGAAAGTATACATACTCCAATCAAACAAAAAACTGCACTTGGAGATAGAGATGCAAACATCCAGTGATCCATTGAGTCCAACAATATGCCTCTCCTCACAATTTAGCGACTTGGATCTTCTCAGCTTTCAGTCTTGTGTGAACTTTAAACTTTGCTGAACTGAGATTCAGGCCCTCTCTGAATCCCTAACTTTTCCTGCATGGCCTGAAAGTCTTATTGTTAATCTCCACTTTAGCATCTCTTCAATTATTGCCTTGCTTTTTGACCTGATCACCCTATGCTCCAGGATGAAATCATCTGCTATGCTCAAATCTGCCTGAGAGCAGCCTTTCAGTGTTTCTGCTTACAAACTATGAACCTCTATGGGCCCTGGTCAGATTAAAATTTATTACTGAGGCATTGGCCATTACAATACCTAGTAATTAGATCACAGGAGATCAGAGAATCATGGAACTGTAGAGTTGGAAGGGACCCAAGGGTCATCTAATTCAACCCCATGCAATGCAGGAATCTTTTCCCCAACGTGGGACTCAAACCCATGACCCTGAGATTAAGAGTCTCATGCTCTACTGACTAAGCTATGTCAAGCACAACTAAACATTTTCAAATATAAGTGGGGCTCTGAGTATAATTAAAATCAGGTAATAAATATTACACTTCAGTTACCAACAAACAGAATCATACTTCTATCAAAAACCTCCACACACAGCTGAATCAAGGTTGAATAGTCACCTTCATAAATCAAGAATATCAAATAAATATCAGATAAATTTGTTACTGCAAATTTGGTGCTGCAAATTTTCCCACTAAGGAAAATCCCAGAGGTAGGGTATCTGTCATTTAGTAGGGAAAGCTAAAAGGTAAAACAGTACTGTAAAGCCAGTGTGGTGTAGTGGTTAAGAGCAGTAGACTCGTTATCTGGGGAACCGGGTTCGCGTCTCCACTCCTCCACATGCAGCTGCTGGGTGACCTTGGGCTAGTCACACTTCTCTGAAGTCTCTCAGCCCCACTCACCTCACAGAGTGTTTGTTGTGGGGGAGGAAGGGAAAGGAGAATGTTAGCCGCTTTGAGACTCCTTTGGGTAGTGAAAAGCGGGATATCAAATCCAAACTCTTCTAAATGACTTTTTTGTCTTGGCGCATGAGTGATTACCAAAACATGAAAAACCAAAACAAAATATTCATGGTCTCTTCCAACTCTGTGATTCTATGAAACCACCCATAATAAAGAAAAGATTTTATTTAGTTTGAAGGAAAGCAAAAATGCCTGATAGTCAGGTCAGGTATTCTGAAATACTATACCAATGGGAAATTTTTGCTCCTTCAACATAGGACAAATAATGTTGATGTTCTATATCTACCAGCCAATCTAACTGTAATGCGAGCTCCAGCTGAGACTATAATGAATAAGAGTAAGAAAAACCCACCCTATGAATGTGCTCCTCTGTCACAGATCTCAAGGATTTATGTGCTGGTTCCTAATTGGCTATCCGGCCTAAAACATAAATGTGCTACATTAGAAATATTCATTCTGGTGAGCCTAAACTAAGCCAATAATTAAGAAGCAGCCTCTGGATTTTACATTCCAAGGAATTTAAACCTGTTTTCTAGCCTCAGAAATGATGGTGGGAGAGAAAGCAGCACAAACGTGATCTTAAATATTTATTCTGGATACTGTCTATTGAAGAAGTACAGCCAGTTCCCAAACCTGAGCACCATAAACAAGCAGAGTAGTTGTTTTAGCTAAGAAAACCTTAAGAGCAAGTTGAAACAGGTTGGCTCTTCTGTTTCCCTGAAATCTCATAATAGCCCATAATCCCTCTTGGCCACTGAGCAGTGGAGACAGTTAATTTAACATTTCACCTTCCAGTGAAAGAAAACTAAATCCCCATATATTTATAGAGCATCTAGAACAAGTTAGAGCTTCTTAAGGTGACACTGTTTGTGCAATCAAAGGAGCAACTCCCCACATAACAGTGTACTTCATTAAAATAGTTTCATACAGAACAGTTACAGGGCATGATGTTCTCTTCTTGCCATCTCCACCTATCTGTACTTCCGGTTTCTCCTTCAGACTCCTCCCTCTGCTAATCTAGCTTTACTTCTGAACTCTATACATGTAGTTACATCTTTGTTAAAGCAGACAATTAACTTAATCAGTTGGTTTTGGCAACAGGTTGCTGCTAGCAAACAGACCACAGTGGAGACCTAGCCTTCACCACTGGTCCATAGTCATCCAGGCGGGCTGGTTGTTGTACCAGCTTCCCGCTTCATGCCTGTGCAATTGTTCCAGGTGATACATTGTCTTTGTTTTGTGTGTTGTACTTTGCTTGTTTAGCTCTTTCCTTTTGTGGAATCCAAGTGTACTGTCTCACCATTTCCCCTGGAGTTGTAGCAAATAGTCCCCCAAGGGCAGCAATGTCTGTCCTCCTTCCCATCAGTCTTTGAACTGGGCTACTGTTCATTCCTTGCAAGGGTGTGTTTCTATGATTCCAATCAAGCCAGGTAAGAATCCCCTGCAGTCTTGTTTGCTTTGGCTGTCTTTACTGCTGATTCTGCTTTTCCCATTGTTCTGTGAGTATCCATGGAATGGTGCCTTGTGCTGGAATTCCTATGTAATGCATAACTCTGAATTCTCCTGGGGCGTATTGTGGGCCATTGTCCAAGAACAGAGTGCTGGGTATCCCATGCCTTGCAAAATGAGACTTAAGCTTTCAGATCATGTTAACATTTCTGAGCATGCACAGTAACCACTGAATGTCGAATATCAGTTAGAAAAGAAAAACAGGAAATCGGTGTGCTGGATGTGCATATATGGGGAGGGGCAGGAGATGCCCTGCTTAGGCAAAATAGTTAGCTACTACCTTAAACGATGTATTGTAGGCAAGGACATACTGCAACATTTTGTTGCAGTCCCCACTTGTGCTTTATCTGAGATTTAAGATCTTTAAAAGTACTTGTCTTCATGCAGGCAACAGGAGCAGGCCCCAGCTGGAAAGTTTGCTAGTGCTGACACAGTTTACATTCTCCTCTTCCCCATTCCCACCCTACTACTTTCTCCTCACTCCAAAAGTTCTCTCAAGCAGCCTTTAAGCTTTAAACAAATATGAATTTCTAAAGCAGCAGCCTGCTCTCATGTCACTCTGCCACCCCTCCATCCTGCCTTCCCCCTCTCAACAGCCAAAGCCCAACAGAGTTGGCAAGAGCAGCACGTATACAGAAATCAAACATGTGGAGCATAGCCAGCAATGAAGCTGGATTTGGTATGCTCTGTTTACAAAAGGAATAAGGAATAGGAAGAAAAGAGAGCAAGAAAGACAGTTGGAATTATACACCAGTCACAAAAAAACTTATGTATAAAATACAAAGAACAATGCATTCAGCTCCCAATGAACTCAAATACTTTGTCCTGCTTCCAAGTAATGCTACTGTTTCAGTCGATGCCCACATCTTAATTTAAAAACACAGTTATCTACTTTTTATCTTCAAGGCCAGAATCAAGTTTTCTCAAGCAGTCCAAAGCTATTCCATTGTTGACTGCAATATAGCCTGCCTTTCCTATATGTCTGAAACATTATATATGCAGCTTTCAGAAAGCAGAGCACATGAAGAAGAGTCAGAGAAGTGGTAACTCTGATCCAGAAGGGTCTCGCACCATTAAAAATAAAATAAAATGTGTCAACTTGCACTCCCTCTGAACTCCACCTTCCCCCATTCCAATGTATTTTGCAAGGTTCAGGGTAGAAACATTGTGGGGTGGCTTGGTTCCATGTGGTTTCCACCCCTAACCATAATTCTGACCAATCTTCCTCAAAAGATTTGCAGATGTGTTTTCGGATAGCTGCAAAACCAGATTAGTCCTACCTAATCTTAGGCTTAGTATAAAAAAATATTCTCTGCTAGAACATCTACCCAAGTATTATTTTCAGGGAAATCGCCAGTATATACACCAAAAACCCTTTCATGAATAGCTTCATACCTCTATGGGTTCAAAACTAGAAGTGATGTTTTAGATTAAAATAACTGCACTGTGGATCAAGAGTGATCCAAGTCCTGGCATGATTCTGGAACCCTAAGAGTTTTACTTAGTTTACAAAATAAGATTACGGTTAAGAAAAAAGAGAGTAATAATGTGGGGGAAAAAATCAACCTGTACATTATTTCTCACAACAGAGAAGACAACCTGAGTTTCACACACAGTCTTGTTGAATTGGTGACATTAATCAGTGACAATAATTCCTACCATATCTATATCTACATTATAGTGGATGCTAACAAGCAGACTAAAGAATCAACTGCTTCCGAGACAGGATGCAATCTTATATCCCTACTTACCCGGGAGTAAGCCCCATTAAACTCAATGGACCTTACTTCTGGGTAGATATGTACAGGATTGTGCTGTTACAGATTTACTATTTGTAAAACACTTAATTATATTCTCTCTCCCCCCCCCCCCAAAAAAATAAAAAAATAAATTAGTAATCAACTGGCTAATCTCCAGAATTCAAAGTGTTAGCACTCTGAAGGTCCAATAGCACCAAAGAGATGAAGGACAGATCAGTATACTTTTTACAATGGAAACAAAGCAATTTACAGTGTACACAAAATATTGTGGTTAAGGGAAGGAGCAACCATGCCAAAGCAGTGTGGTAAGAGGCTGGTATAGACAAAAACAGCAGGATAATTTTACAGGGATATATCAAATAAACCATCTCAAAATCACAGACCCAAGATAAAATGTTTGTCAAACTAACAAGAGGCCTGGTTTAAATTTAAATACCATCCCTAAGCACATTCACTCCATGATCATGTCCTGCTGATTTCAGTGGAATATGCTATCGGATTTGAGGACTGAGGTCTTGGCATTTATTGTGGCAGCAGGGAATCTAATCTAGTTATATCAGTGCAACTGAACTACATATATTGTAATGAAGACAAACTGTAACATAATACTGACATAAAATGAGCCCTCAGGCATCACAGTATCAGTGTTGTCTACCTACTAAAAAATAGTACAGTGATGGCAAAAAACTGAAAAAACAAATGGAGACAAACAAGATATCTGGTGGCCAACAAAATACAGAGCATTGTTTTTGTGATTAACTCCCATTACCTGGAAATCCTGCTGATGCAGGTGCTATAACAGTACTTAGGAGAAGCTCATGTGGCACTATGCTTGTCAAATTTGTCTTAAGCCAATGACCCAACTCAGGAGGTGGGGCTCAAAGCAAAAGCCTATCACCCAACTGCTACCACCTACAATCAAACCACTCACAGAAGCCAAGGTTTGTTTTTGGCTTACTGTTCATAGTGCGGAGAGACACAAACAAGGAGTCTGGGTTTGGACAACACAGCAAGCCAGACCATGCAGCAGGATCAGGGTAGGAAATTTCAGAAGGCCCCCAATTTCAGAAGCATGCACCAGCATACCTTTTGTTCACATTAAACCTTGGTTTATTGTAACTATGTCTTAATGTGATGTGCACACGCAGGCTAATGTGAAAGACTAATAAGAAATAGGCTGGCTTTGGGTAGATCTACTAGGCCTAGAATCCAGATATGAGGCTGTCTTCCTATAGACTTTTTTCTGAGAAAATGGATGTCCTCACCACCATCTCTTTCACCACATTTACCGTATTTTCCACTCATCTGGAGAAAATTTATCAAGCCCTTGTGATGACTCAAAGTATACAAATTGCAAGCCATAATCCAATGCCAGCTGCTGTGATTATTCAGTTGCTGCAAGCAACATTTCTGTGTTAATCATCTTTCTTCCTCTTTCCTCTCACCTCACCCCCGCAGTCCCCTTTTTTTCAATTAAAACAGCTACTTGGCAGTGAAAAAGCAAGGCTCTTGTCAATCCCGTTCATGTCACGGTATGAAAATACCTGTCTAAACAGCAATAGTCAGCTCAAACTTCCTACATTCTGTGAAGCAAGGCATAACATTTTCCTCATTGTACAAATGAGGAGGGTTATAGGTATTGCAGTGAAAAGGAACTGATTTAAAGGGTGATCATAATAACATGATGCCTGTAGTAAAGAAGGGAACATAGAACAGATATTCCATCTCTAACTGAAGAACTCTGACTTTTTAAAGATGGTGACAATCATAACTGTTTCTCTGAAAAAGAAATGCACATTTCTCTTCAGTCGAGGGATGCCACTTGCTGTCAGTATCCTTGATGATGGCTGCTAGTTGCTAAGTACTAAAGGTTTTGGCCTATCAAAATAAGTATGGCAATCTTAACTAATGTAGTACAACAGTTAAGTCAGGGTTTATTATAGGGCCCTTAGGAGGGCAGTAAGATGTCTGCTGCTCTGTCAAATGGTCCTTGTATTATGGGTGGCGAAACAGTTAACTCCAGGATAACGTCAAAACTTTCTTTTTCCAAGTAAAACACATTTTTGGCACTGTGCCCAATCTGGGGAGGGTCATCTCTCTCTCCTCCTTTTCCTTCACCCGCCTTCTCTCCTCGAGGTTCAGAACAAATGAATCTCATTGCCCAACACACTCCACAACTAGTTTCATCTTGGTCCAAGCTCATTGTGTGTTTCAACTTCTGCCAAGAAGATTTAAAGGGAGGGAGGGGAGAAGACGCTTGTATGTGGAGAGAAGGGGGGGGGGACAGAGGAAGGAGAAGAGGTTACTGTATGCTGAATATCCTATAGAAAGAAGTTGGAAATAACAGAGAGGAGAGATTTTGCTCAGAAGATCTCAGATTGTCTTGAAGCCAGGATCAAACAGGCCACAAGAGACCAGCCGTTACCCATATGATCCTTCCTTCCCTTACAGCTAGAACTTAGCAGCTTACAATTCTCACTCCACCACCATCCCGCCTCTGTTCTGCTTCTGCTTATTTGCATCCTACTTCTAGCCACTGTCATCCAAGAACAGAGCAGAACTGGCACACATCCTGCCCCACACCCAAGAGCCAGGAACACAGACAACTGTCTCAGAGGATCATTCCTGTGGCTGAAAACAAGAGGGTTGAGTTTCCCACAAGCCCAGGATGAATCAGGAGTCATCAGAAGAAGCCAACTCTCCGGGTACTCTTCCTCCCCTCTCCAAGCAGCAGAATTAGAGGCACTTCACAGGCAAAACATGCTGCTCACAGGCAGAACTGTCTCTTGGCTGTCTCTTAGTGCAGACCCAGGTCATTGAGCCTGAGCTTCCACAGCCGCTGGCTGCCATGAACCACCACTGGCAGGACTGGCAGCAACAGCAGCTTAAGATAGTATTCTATACTCTTGTTGATAATGCTGTTTCAAATGTGCATTTTACATTTGGCTTCCTTGAGTAATGTTTTATCTTGAAATGTTAAGATAATTTGTTCTTGGTGCATTAAATGCGCATCCTGTGCTTGACCTTCTTTGTAATGTTTTGTTTTGAAATCTTTTAAGATAAAAGTTTAGTTTCCTGTTAATTATGTTTCTCTGAATGCATTCTTTATATCTGACTTTCTTCTGCCAAGTTTTATTCTGGATTGTTTCATTTGATGCTTTAATGTAGGTTGTAATCCGCTTTGAGTTTTTTTCTTTAAAATATAAAGCGGTATAATAATGAAATAAATAATAAGAAGAAGAACAAGAAGAAAAACTAAATTGAGGCAAGCCATCTACAGCCTCCATTTGTCATGTACTTTTCTTATCAATCTCAGTCAAGGCTGTCTGGGTCTTTGAGAATTAGTGACGTGTGGTTGTGCATTCTCGTTCCTTGAATATTCTGTACATTAGTCTTCAACTGGTTGGCGTTAAGGTAAGTTGTAACAGCAGTACCACAACCTACTTTGGATGAATCAGTGAGTGCAATAAAGCAAGCAGCACATATGTAAACTGTCGATAGACTAAAAGGAAGAGTAACAAACAAGATAAAATATTGAAAGTGAACTTCATGTTACAGATTGGTGTTAGAGATGTATCCCAGGGCTAGAAAGAGTGAAAACAATCACACTAACTGCAGCCTAAGGTACCACCTAGGACCTTTTACTATATTAATAGGATGAGTGATCCATGTTCTCCATGTTGAAATTGAGAGCATTTGAACATTAAAAAATAATTCCTATAGATTTTAAATGAGTAAAATGCTGCATGGTTATCACCTTGTTTCTCTAATGTCAATCCTAGAGAAACAGAACAGTGAAACAGCAATTGTTTGTGATCCAGACAGCTGTTATGCACATCACACCAGAAAAAAGGAAGTATCCAAGGAGGAGTCACTGTAAGGGGAAACACTTTGAGAGCAGCAAAGATCCCACCCAAAAGGACTGGGGAAGAAGGTCAATGGGGTCTTCTCACCATCAGTTCTGCAGAGGAGGTATCTAACTCAAAGATGAAGGGTGAAACTATTCCTTTGATCGCTACAGTTCTTGCACTGGGGATTTGGTCAAGAAATACTATCCTCCTTGAAAGATGGTTTTCATTTTTGATGTTTGCCCAAACTCCACCTTCTCTTTCCTCAAGCCTTTCCTCAAGTTTTTTTAACCTCCCTTTTTTTGCCAAGAATTATTTACATGGATACCTCAGTTACCTTTTCTACCCTTCTAAACTTTCGCAGCCTAAACTTGAAGTGCTTTTCACAGCCTTTAGTACCCCAAATCATAAAGCAGGGTTGACCAGCTAAGTTTTTTTAAAAAAATGTAACATCATTATTTGTTTTTCATTTGTAACACGCTACTGTATCTAAGCCTGCTTGCAAGAGCTCCAGAACTTGGCAAGAAATAGCACTGACTTTATTATGGAATCTGACTACCCATTAAGGGGGTTGTTTATGCACCAAACTATATATTTTTGTGCTCCACCACGATTGCCATTCATGATGAATGGGAAAAGAGAAATTCACAACATGACACCCTCAAGTCAAACAATGAGTCTGACTTCACAATACAGTTGAGCTATATGGACAATTTGCCACAGGTCTACTGGTCTGTGGTGCAAGTTAACATATAGACCAGTTCAAAGTGTTTTATTGTGGAGAGAGTTGGTTAGATCTATGCATTATTCATTTTGGGGTAGACACAAAGACTGCATAAATGTACAATAATTATTAATAACCCAGAGGCTTCCAAGTTTATGGCAAATTGGAAGGAATCTTTGTTGCATAATTCTGCCAGAATATTCCCACTATGATCACTCTGTAAATGAATGGCCTACATTTATTTCATCTACAGTTAGGTCCTTCACACAATTTGCACCCCAAGTATGTTAAAAAACATTTTCTTTGGCAACTGTGCTAAAAATTGACTAATGGATTTGATGTCATTGCTCTTTCCTGCTCCCAACCCTCAAATGTTGGCATTCAAAAGCTTCTCTAAAGATAAGGCCAACTTTGCTTTTCGGAGTGGGGAATTTGAAGGAATTGTTTAACAGAGAGAAGATGTAGGAGTCAGTCATCCGGGATAGGAGGAAGGGGGTGACTGAAGATTACAATGGTCTCTCTGTGCAGCTATTGGCTAAAAGTCTAAGTCAGTTGCCTACCTGCTCAAGATCGTCAGCTGACCATCCTCAGGGCCAATTCAGCTATGCATAATCCTCTAATGCTTTAGTACAATCTCCGCACACCATAATGTACCACATCTGAAAGAAGACATGAAAGCAAGTCTTCTTTTTGAAGTGATACATTTTGACTTGTTTCAAACAAGTGGTTTCCTATATGAAAACTGAAGAGGTACACTCCTCTGAGAAGACTATACAAACTCAGGCATTAATGGTTTGAATCTCCATTTGTCAAAGTACACGACAGAACTGACATGCTGCCAACCCACAGAGCACAAAGGCACCTTCCCAGAACACCTACATTGGCACCATCTCTCTTCCAATCGATGCTAATGAATCTAAGGCTCACACACTATTCATTCCCTCTCCTCCTCTCCACATGGGAATTACTTTTAAACAAACCAGAGCTCCCCATAATATTCACACTTGTGAAACTCTAGTTAGTTCAAACAAGCCAGGATTAAACTGTTGTTTAGGATCCTGGCTAGTTCATTAACCATAGTTCAAAATAACCAGAGATCCCAAAGTTCAGACATTAACAAGGAATTCTGGTAAGTTTTGAAGAAGCAGGTACTTCCAATCTCCCCCTCAAAATTGCATCAGAGGAGAAGAGGGGATCATGTGAGCCCGATCATCATGCATGTAGCATGACCATACATAACACAGGGGTAGCCTGCTACAACTGTTAGACTACAACTCCCATCAGCTGCAGCCCACATGGCCAGTGGTCAGAAGGGATGATAGTTGTAGTTTAAAAGTATATGGTAGCATGCTGTTGCACTCATGCCCTGCTTGTTGGCTTCCCAGAGGCATCTGGTTGGTCAATGCGAGAACAAAATGCTGGATTATATTTGCTTTCGGTCTGGCCAATGGTTAGGGATAATGGGAATTGTAGTCCAGCAACATCTGCAGAATCACAGACACTTCATCCCTGCACTAAAGACACAGCTCTCTTCTCTCTCTCACACACACAAACACACACACTGCACAGTAACCATAGTACATTCCAACGTCACTGGGGAATATATGCAAATAATCTAACCATATCTATCTTCTCCATCTGACTGGCAACGCAGAAGGGGACTAAAAATGGGTTCTCAACATTAATTTACAAGCAGACTTATGTTAATTTTAACCAAGATTGGGAATAACTGCATTACAGCAGGAAGGTCTGCATGGTTTTGTGGCCTACTCTTGAATGCTTAACCATGGTTTCACTGTTATTATGGAAATGGACCTCTGCAATGTGATGCTGTGAAAGAAAATAAACTCCTAATACTATTGTAAGCTGTAGTATTTAAAATGTTAACTCTATACACCTTAAAACATGACTCAGTAAAATCTGCAGAAACAAACTCTCCTGCCAGAGTCTTTGCAGAAAGATGCAAGGCAACATGAAGATCTGTTCCTTTCACAAATACAAAATTATTAAGCAAGACGAAGGTTTATTTGCCTCACGAAATTTCCCCAATTTGCTGAATCATCACTTGTAATAACACATTATCACAGTATATGGTCATATGAAGGCTATCAACTTTGGAGATTTTGGTGTTTGTAGATGGAAGCTCAATGGGTTAAAAGTTATCATTAAAGTTCTGTACCAATCTGCAGCAAAACTGGTTTTCAACATTAAGAAATCAAACAATGAGTAAAATCTATCAAAATATACACAGGCACCATCATCAGTTTTTCAACTGGAAAAGTTCAGACTAAAGCTCTTTGAAATAAAGTCTTCCTGAGAGTTAGCAAGGAAACTGAAAGATGAAATGTCTTAAGCAGGAAGTTGCAACTTAGGTGCCACGACTAAGAAGTTCATGGTGGGGAACCTGTAGCCCTCCAGATGTTGCTGGACTTCAACTCCCATCAGCCTCAGTTAGCATGGCCAATGGTCAGAGAAGATGTGAGTTGTAGGCCAGCAACATCTGTTGGACCACAAGCTCCCCACCCATACACCATTCTGTTGTCAGAGGGTAATGTGACCAAAGCCAACACCCATACCAAGATCACAGCTAGAACACATTTAGCAATGTCTGTAACAGTGACCTCATTCAGACCTAACATTAAACATGTATTTGTAGTTATACTATGAATGTACTGAATACTGGATTTCTGTATGATCCCTTGAAAGTCAACACAGGAAATGCAAGACAAGCTAGAAGACACCCAAATTCCCTGGTTAGCACAACATCAATTACATGCCCTCTTAAACAACCCAGCAGTAAAATCAGCAGCAACTAGACCCCTGACAGCCTTCGAAAACCTCATCCTAACGACAAAAGGACATGGCAGAGGGATGGTATCCGCAATATACAAATTACTACTTAAAAATCCCACGAACCCCCTAAACGCAATCAAAAAACAATGGGAGGAGGACATAGGATATGAAATCAACCCCACCCAATGGACTAGAATGTGGTCTAAACCCCCCTTTAAATCCATATCAATGAAAAGAACTTGCCCTGAAACTAACCCACAGGTGGTACCTAACGCCAAGAAAATTAGCGCTAATATGCCCAGGAACCTCACATAACTGCTGGAGAGGGTGCACCTCCACAGGCACTTACCTCCACATGTGGTGGGAGTGCCCCAAAATCCAACTATTCTAGACAACAATCATACAAGAAATAGGTAAGATAACCAAGCAAGTGCTAGAAATCACCACAGAATTGGTCCTACTAAACATCTTCCAAGACAACAATGCCCACTTACACCACAAAGAACTCATAACCCACTTACTCTCGGCAGCCAGAAACATCATAACCAGACACTGGAGAGACTTGTCAGGTGTAAGCATGGACCAATGGTACCAAGTAATATGGGAAACAGCCCTACTAGAAAAACTAACCAGTAAGCTGAAACTGACACGGGGACAAACGGAAGAAGACAATTTCACCCCAGTATGGTTCCCCTTCATCACACACACAGCCCAAAAAGACAATGACAAAAATCTACCAACAGCATACAAATCAATATAGCTGGCCTGATCAAAAACACTCACCCACCCCACTCACACAGGAAACCAAAGACCACCACAGCCAACCACAAATGAACAACCACACCCTACGCTAACCCAGACCTCTCTCACCACCAAAGGAACACAAGCGATCAACAAAGAAGCTGCACAAAGGACGCTGACACCAAACCCTACATATATTAAGTAAAATAGAAACATCCCCACCCCACCCCACCCAACTCTCCATTCTGCCCACCTTTCTCCCCCCTTTCTCTTCCTAATGTCTCAACAAATGAAACTGATGTGTAAAAACGTTACATGGAAAAATACAAGAGAGACATTGCATATACCTTTGTAAAACAAGAAAACCCTTAATAAAATATTTTTAAAAAGAAAGTGTAGCTAAATTAAGGAGTCTCAGAGCTTTTCATCAGAAGCAGCCAACACCTGTTGCTAAGATAGGATTATTATGCATTGACCTTTTAATATGCTTAATTGTTTTTGTCTAGAAAGTTCCATTTTGCAACTTTGCAAAGTTCAATTTACCACCATGCAAAAGACTGATAAAGCAATCCTCCAAGATCAGTTTAGCCTGTAAAATGAATATCAAGGAAGGCTATTCAGTATGAAGAAGCAATCTTAAAAAAGTTCACAAGCTGAACTCACCAACACCATCACTAACAGGGAGACTTCCAGATTCATACCATACCTTCCAGATTCATACCAACTTATTATGACTCCTACTGAAGTCAATGGCACAAGTCTCTCATCACCTTTGGGAGCCAAAAACATGCCAAGATAAAGAGCTTCCCCAAGTGTACCCCCCCTCTACCAACCAATGTTCTGCCTATCCATATAGCTGTTATAGGCATGGCCTTAAGCTACTCACCACAAACAAGCCCTTAAGCTATAAAGGTAGAGAGTGTTTTAAAATATATATGGGTTGTGCTTGTTTCCTTTGCCAGCCTATATAAAGAAAGTGTTTTGGTTACTCCTCCTTTCTAGGAATTAAAGATGGGTGTAAATCAATCAGAAAACTGACTCACTCTTTTGCTGTAGCTAAATTTTCAGCATCTCAATACTACTAACCTTTCTTTATCAACTGAAGTGACTGGTTTAACAACTTCTCTTTCACATGATTGTGGCTGCAGTTATTTATTATTGCAAGTTGTGATGAATGCAATAATGATTTGCATTCATGAGTTAGATATATGTTATCATCACAGGTTTGTGGGTAGAAAAGAATCATAGAAGTCAGCTTGAGCAAGGAATAGACTTTCCAGATCATGTGCTTTGTACGCAGGAATGTATACCACTCCTACCTCAAACTCCCAACTGTCTATGCCTTCCCTATACAATCTCTGGAAGAAAGAGCTAGGGTCTGTTTCAAACTGCCACATTCTCACATTGTGGACCTTCATTAGTCACTGCAGTGGAACCGCTGGACTGGAAACAAACTACAAACTGAAGACTTAAATGCAAATAGTAAAAGCTGGAACCTGCACTCTGCAGCTAGTGGGGAATTAGTGGGAGCAGAATCTACATTTCTAAGTGGCAAATTTTAAAGAAGACATTACGGAAAGGGTCTGGGAAGGTTTATTATTAACAGGAAGCAACATATTTTGTGTGTGTGTGAGAGAGGGGATTAGGATGAAAAGGAAGAATACACACACACACACACCCTTCACTGGTTAAAAGTAGTTAGGGTGGTGTTCTTTATGGGTCAACTCTACCTTAAAAAGGGTTGTGCCTCTGAGATTTATTCAGCAAGTATGTACCAGTTCAACAACAGATGCAGGACCAATAAAAACTCTCTCTATTTTATGACTCTCATTCTTTCAGACTAAGCCAGTGATGTTCCAAAAATCAGTTATCAACAAAAACAGACATACACATTAAAAAACAAATAGCTGGGGAAACATTTGATTATTAAAACAATGGCCAAATTTTGCACAATGAACCCCAACAGAACATGTGGTACATTGATATAGGACAATTCAGTTCCATTACACAAACCACAGAGAGGTAAATCCACACCTAAATAGACACAAATCTCCTGGATAGCTGTCATAATATCTGAATCCTTGTTAGAAACAGCCACATGCAGTTTAAACTTTACTCTTTAGCTACAAGCAAGGACATTGTGCCTGGACATAACCATCTTCTACAGGTTTCATTAAGAAAGTGGTTGGGAACCTGAAAAGCTAAACAGAGGGTGGTGAACAGCTCTTGGCTTCCAGCTATGCATCTTTCACATAAATATTATCTTATTTTTTCCTTTGCTTAAACAAACTATAATAGATATGTTTAATTTCCAAAAAATCATAGGGAGTTTTACGTACATATAGGATGAGCTGCAGGTTTGTAGTCTTAAAAGTAATAGGGATGGGATCATAAAAAACATAAGAAAGTTTTTCAAAATTAGATTTGTCATACCATAATTCACAGAAAAATCCCATTTTACCTAGAACTTTTACAAGTTTAACATAAGCACAATATCAATACAGCTTTGCTATATACAATTACAATATATGGACATACAATTTTTTAAAAAACTAAAATGTTAGTAAGAGTTTTCAGTTAACTGAAGTATTTCAGAAATGAGGGCTCTTGGAAGTATTTCTCAAGAACACCAAGGTTACAACCCAGCCAACATTAAGCACCTTTTTGACCTACTGAAACCAACTGGAGAATTAAGCAGGTGCAGAACTCTCTTCCAATGAAATCTCTAAATCTTAAAAGGGCTTAACGGCAGCTGGATTATGCCAAAGGTGTTTACATAAATTTTGCTACTTGAGGATTCTCCCCACTTTATTAGCAAGTGTTAAATATCCTCTTGAAAAGCTGAACTGGGATGTTCCTGCAAATAACTTTTACCTCTCAATCACAAGTCTCTGACAAAATCTTACAACCAAAACAAGGCATCTAAGATATAAAATCCTCTAAAATACTTTTCTACTTACTACCGCCAATTTCTTTTTCATTTAAAGATGGAAACAAAAAGTTTACAAAAATAAGCAGTTGAACAGGCAGATGCAGACAACCAACTTGTTTACTCTGAGCAAACTCATTCATGCATTCTCTGTGTTGCAGCAGCCTGCATTGTCACAAGCAAAAGATGCTGCAGCATTTACATGCTCCCCCCCCAAATCTTTTCAAGTTTCTAAAAACTTTTAAATAAAACTACCCTACTGATGCAGGCTTGCTACAAGGCATTTCCTAGGTTGCCTTACAAGCCCGAACTAAGATGATAAAGAAAGTTTATTTCTCTCTTTTTTTAAAAACAACAACATTGCAATCTCTGGGGGACTTTTGGCAAAGAGCTGGAGCTGAATTGTACAGAGCAATTGCCAGGTCCTCCATTACTGCCAGGATGATGGCGAAAAAGTGAAACAGCCAGGCTGCAAATCTCACCTGCCCAGTGAAAAACAAACCTGCACAAACCAGAGGAAGTTAAAAGAACCATGGGGAAATCATGACTTCTTATAAACTATCAAACTCATCCTACATCTCCCCCCCCCTCCAAAAAAAGGCAGCCAACCAAACATCCCGGTTCTGTCTTCCCAAATTCCCAGCAGCACAGATTACTCTTACACGGGGAAGCCTATGACTTTGTTTTGCTCCTCGGTTTTGTTTGGTTTTGTTTAAAAATCAAACTTTGCGGTTGTTTTGTTGCTGCTGCTGCTGCTTCCCTCACCCAAGATCTCTGATGATGCCGAAGGGAGAGCGGTTACCGAAAAAGAAAAGGGGAAAGGGAAAGAAGGGAGTTTTTAAAGAGAAGGAAAGAAAGAGCAACAAAGAACCCCAAACCCCAAGACTGGGGAGGTCCCAACCCGGGCAGTTCAACTAGGCACTCACCAAAATAAAGCTGATGTTGAGAATCTGGATGGAGGAGGTTTAAGGGAGAAAGGGAGGTTGTTGTACTTGGGAGCTGGCTGCTTTTAGGAAGAGTCCGCAGCTTCCCTACAAAGCTGAGCGGAAGAGGAAGAAGAAACTGCAGAGAGCCGAGAAAGCCACTGGGATCGAGGCAGCCAGAGCCTCCATATGGAAGAAGGTTTTTTGGATGACTGAACTCTCAAACAATTCCCTTCTTTTTGCTAACCCGGCTCCGAAGCCTCCCATTCCTGCCCCCGCCTCCCCTTGCGGAGGAGGAGGGGAAAGGGGAGGAGCCGCAGAAGGGGAAAGGGGGAACTGGAACTGCCAGGGGGGAAAGAAAAAGAAAAGTAGCCAAGCAATCACTGCACCTTCTCTCCCCCAGAAGTAGTCCGGAGCGGGATGAGAGCAGATCGCCCTCTTGCACCTGAGGTTTAAAGAAGGGAAGGTGATGTTTCAGCGGATCGCATAGGAAAACCGACACCCCCGCCAGTCACGGCCTCGCCAATCCGAGAGAAGCGGAAGCTGGGAAAGTTGGGCTGAAAAGTTTTGCAAAGAAAGGAGGAGGGTCTCTCCCTCCCTCCCTCCCTCCCCATACCACCCCTTTGCTTTCTGCAGTTGGTATGTGGCAGTCCTCCGTCAAAGCTCCCGATCGCTATTCATCAGTGCTGGGCTGGGAGGGGGTGTAACGAGGCGAGGGGGAGTCAGGAGCAGCGTCTTTAACTATAGCGGAGACTCATTTTTTAGAGCACACTACACTGATCACAGCAGGCTGTTTAGGCAGGGATGTGGAGAGGGCAGATCACTCGGAACAATCTGCCGCGCTGTTGGGGGGGGGGGGCGGCGGACCCACGAGGTTGCCTAGATTTGGCTCCTACTAAACAAGTTACTTCCCCTTGTCCTGGAAAGTTAGCACCACTAACAGAAGCCCCCCTATATTGCACATAAGTACGTTGTTGAACGTTGGGTTGGCGGGTGTGCATTGCGTATATGAGATTGTAGAACTAAATAATAATAATAATAATAATAATAATAATAATAATAATAATAATAATAATAATAATTTATTTATACCCTGCCCATTTGGCTGGGTTTCCCCAGCCACTCTGGACGGCTTTCAGCCGAATATTAAAAACATTAAAAACTTCCCTAAACAGGGCTGCCTTCAGTTGTCTTTTAAAAGTAAAATAGTTGCTTATTGCCTTGTCATCTGGGAGGGCGTTCCACAGGGCAGGTGCCACTACCGAGAAGGCCCTCTGCCTGGTTCCCTGTAACCTCACTTCTCGCAGTGAGGGAACTGCCGGAAGGCCCTCGGCACTGCACCTTAGTGTGGACAATGGGGGTGGAGATGCTCCTTCAGGTATACAGGACCAAGGCCGTTTAAAGGTCAGCACCAACACTATGAATTGTGCTTGGAAACGTACTGGGAGCCAATGAAGATCTTTCAGGACCAGTGTTATATGGTCTCGGCGGCCACTCCCAGTCACCAGTCTAGCTGCCACATTCTGAACTGAGGGCCATTGCGTCTTTCCCCAGGGCATCTTAAGTTATTTTTTTATAAATTTAAACAACGTAGTTATGGCATATTACAAGCTATGGACAAGGATAGGGAGGGTGCAGCAGCCAACAAGAGGGGACAGGTTGCACAGGGAGTTTGATAGTGTAGGCAGGTCCAAAGGACCTGTTCACTGAGTGAGCGGTCGACCAGTTTTGCTTGCACAAAGTTTATGCAAAGGTTAGATTATATTCAAACTCTCTAGCATTCCCTGATTTGCTTGCAGGGCCATAATGCAAGGGGGAGGCCAGCTAAGGTGAAAACATGATGGAGGGTTAGAAATAATAATAATATTTTTATTATTTATACCCCACACATCTGGCTAGGTTGTAAAGGGTTGATAGAAAGAATTTCTTCTTCTCCCATAAGAACTCAGGCCACTTCCACAGGACCCACTTATTATGCATTCATCCTGATTTGTTTGCACAAAGTTCACAGGGTGGTTAGACAATGCTGACTAATTCATTCTGATGTGTCTCTGGGAGGGTTATACAGCATTGTGTCAAGCAACTGTCATTCCACACTTTCCAGTGTGTTTCCCCATAATTTTTTTTCCTTGCAAAATATGTAATGGCAGGGGGAAGGATTGTTATACAAGAGCATGAAATGCTCTTTAATTGCCCAAGCTGCCCTTGGAGGTATGTGACTGAATCCCACTGGAAAACAGCAACTGTCCAGAAGCACTCTCAGGGTCACCCAGTGAAATTGGTGGTAGATTCAGAAGTGACAAAATAAAGTATTTCTTAATCAGATTTCTCCATCTGATATGGCAACTTATCCTGGACCTATGGAATTCAGGTCATGATGGCGATGGTCATTGGTTTAGAATGACTTTAAAAGGATATTAGGCAAATTCATGGAGGTTAGTCTATCAATGGCTATTAGGCATAAGAACCCATCTAGGCCAACAACCTGTTTTTATAGTCATCTACCAGAAAGCCCGCAAGCAGTACCTGGGTACAACACTTACAATTCCCAACAACTGGTATTCAGAAAGCATACTGCTCTGAACGGAAGCTGAACATAGCCACCCTGCCTTTATGCTTCATGAATTTGTCTTATCCTCTTTAAGCCATCCTAGTTGGTGGCTATCACCATCTCTTGTGGGAGCAAATTCCATCGTTTATCAATGCACTGTATGAGGAAGTATTTCCTTTTTCTATAATGAATCTTCCAACATTCAGCTTCATTTGATGTCCCCAAGTTCTAGAATTATGAGAGAGAGAGAGAGAACGTCTCTCTGTCCACTTTCTGCACACAGTGTATGATTGTATACACCACTATCCTGTCCCCCTTTACTCACCTTTTCTTTTAACTAAAAAGCTCCTAAAATTGTAACCTCTCCTCATGGGAGGTTGCTCCAATCCTTTGATCATTGGTTGCTCTTTTCTGAAACTTTTCCATCTCTACAATATCCTTTTTGAGATGGGACAACCAGAACAATATACAATATTCGAAGTGCAGTCATGCCACAGATTTGTGTAAAGGCATTATGATATTGCCACTTTTACTTTCAATCCCTTTCCTAATGAACCCTAGCATGGCATTTGTCTTCTTCATAGCTGCCACACACTGGTTCAGCATCTTCATTGAGCTAAGACTCCAAGGTTTCATCTGTCACCGTCAGTTCAGACCCATGTGCCTATGTGTGAAATTTGGAGTTTTTGCCCCAATGTGTATCACTTGACACTTTGATCTGATCCAATAGAGCTCTTCTTGCATTCTTACACACTTCTGTCTTCAGATCATGAGACCTGGCCACGAAAAAATTAAAAAATAAAATCTTGCAATTAGAAAGGGGCTGGGGGAACACCCCACCAAACTGCTCTAAGCTGTATGTCCATCCACCCATTTCTCCACTTCTAGTGAAGCCTCACAGGAGGTTGAAAACATGGCTAAATCTTAGGAGAGGGATTCCTTTGAGATTCTAGTAGGCTGATACTGATAGTGAAGTGCAAGACTAAAACTCATTTCATTATCCTGCTTAATTTATTCCAACTCACATAAAGGTTTTAAAACCCAGAATAAAATTACCAGACTTTTGTGAAACTGTTTCAGACCTCAATAGGTGACATCTGGTCAAGTATGTAACTCACTTGGTCTACGACCAAATTCTAAGTAGTCTCAGGACTTCCAAGTATAGCTTGGTCCATGCCCTGGCCATGAGTAGAGTCAATCACAAAACAAGGATAAGAGCTGTGTTATCCTACTAGTCGTGAAAAACCTCAATGAGATTTTAAAGTAAAACATGGAGTAAGTTGACTCCATTTTAGAACAAAATAACTTGCCCAATAATTGATATAAATATAAGTGGTTTTGAATGCAGAGATGGTGTATTTGTTTGAGCACAGTATCTCCTTGACCACATGATACCCATCGAGATCCTATTTGAAAGCAGAATTTGGATCACAGGGTTTGGGGAATCCATGTTCAAATAAATGTGGCTCACAGCTTATTTTAAGCGGGAGACAGGCTAGATCTTGGCCCAGTATACCTGAAGAAGCGTCTCCACCCCCATCATTCAGCCTGGACACTGAGGTCCAGCGCCGAGGGCCTTCTGGCAATTCCCTCACTGCAAGAAGTGAGGTTACAAGGAACCAGGCAGAGGGCCTTCTCAGTGGTGCCCACCCTGTGGAACGCCCTCCCATCAGATGTCAAGGAAATTAACAGCTACCTAACTTTTAGAAAACATCTGAACGCAGTTCTGTTTAGGGAAGTTTTTAATGACTTTTGTTTAAATGCATTTTTAATAATCTGTTGGGAGCTGCCCAGAGTGGCTGGGGAAACCCAGCCAGATGGGTGTGTGTGTGTATAAATAAATTATTATTATTATTATTATTATTATTATTATTATTATTATTATTATTATGCAGGACTTAGTCACACCTGTTTGCTCTGCCGCTTTCCCCCCAGGAAACCCAATCTTTAACGCTGTATCAGAACAAACTTCAATAGGGTTTCCCATGAATTGCCATTCGTTCCGATTTATTGCTAAAAAGCGGGTTTTACAGCAGAAAGTGGCGCAGGGCAAAGGGAAAACCGCTTGAACCTGTACTTGTTAGGCACAGGACAAGTGGAAGTTTGGATGAGCCCACACTCCTAACTGTTTAGGGTGAGGGAGTATAATCTGAACTTTCTTTAATGAACAAGTTTGTAGTCTATTTACCTTCCCACCCTTATTAACTTGAGTTCCATGTGCTGACTTTGAAAGTGATTCAGCTTGCAAAGCTGCTTCATGCCTTTGATTCTCTAGGATGGGAGACAGAGATGTTTTTCTACATAACACAACTAGAACATTGCAAAAAGAGGCACCAGTTGTGTGCACATTAACTTGCATTACCCAGGAATCAAAACTTTGAAAAAGATCCAGGGAAAACAAATAATAAGACCTGAAGCAGAATTTTTTTTCTGCTTTAATGTTTTCTATGGAAGGTGATAAAACAACATTTTTGTTCCCTTACTGGAGTGGAAGCTCTTTTTGATGGCGGTGGTGATTATTTTAAATAAGGTAGTTTAGGCAACACTTTTAAAAGATATATAAATATGAAACACCTCAGTACGCACAAAAAAAACAGACTGTATTGGTGGGAATAAAGATGAACCATGTTAGAGATTCCTCCTTCCCTGTACTGTTCACAAACACAGTAATGTGTGTACAGTATTCACATTCATAGAAAGTCTTTTTTATGTTGGTATTAGTTTCTATTTGCGTGAGTGGACTCAAAATTTTCCACCTTATTTGTGTTGAATTTCTCAAGTGGGACAATGCTGCACTAGATGAACAATCTAATCTGGCCTAAGGTACTTTCCTATGTTTTCTTCAGAGTTTCTGTTGTGTTTAAGTGATTTGCTTAGAATAGAAAAACCTCATTAAACTAACTAGTGGGGTTTCACATGTCACAATTCTTGAAAGCAGATTCACATAAACGTTTTGCACTGCCGGCTAGCTGTCTACAATCCTCTCATGGTAGGTAGCACATGGATCCCTGCTCTGTGAAACAATGTATGTTCAGAATTGTAAGCCCACAAGAGTTTGGCAGGCTTCTAAGATCAAGTCTGATAAATCTTAGTTGGTCTACAGCAGTGGTGGGGAACCAGTGGCCCTCCAGAGGTTATTGAACTATAACTCTCATCAACCTCAGCCAGTGTGGCTAATGGTCAGTGATGATGTGAGTTATAATACAGCAACAGCTGGACAGCCACAGGTTCCCCACACTGGTCTATACTGAACATCTATTGGGACATTGTTCACATCCACAACATACATTTAAAGCACATGACTTCCCCCCCAAAAAATCCTGGGAGTCATAGTTTACCCCTCACAGAGTTTACAGTTCCCAGCACCCTTAACAAACTATATTTCATAGGATTCTTTTGAGGGAAGCTGTGTGCTTCAAGTGTGCACTTAATGTGCTTCAAATCCATGGTGTGGGTGAAGTCTCTTGTACATAGATACCTTCCTTGAGATTATTGCAGAAAATCTCCTGCTTTTTTAAATAAATAAATAAATAAACACACCCAAGTGTGGAATGAGTTCTAGGTAATGCCAGAATTTGTAACCCTCTCACCCACCATTCAAAGTTATTTCATGTTAGAGTGCCATGCCAATGGCCTCCTAGAACTTCAATCAGTTTAATAGCCCAGGGCAGATATTCACACCTAGAATGTTGTCTCTACTAGTCACTGATTTTTCTTGCCTTTCTGGTACAGTATAGCTTCCCAGGGTTCAATCCTACTGTAGGAGTGGGGATTAACTAGGATTAACAACAAAAGTAAAGAGGTAAGCTACAAGTGAATCAGCCAGGGTGTCTGACAAGTATGTACAATCTTTGTGGTGGATTCTTGGAAATGTGCTCACTATTGTGTCTCCCCCCCCACACACCCTACCCCTCTTCTGTTGTAATGTGTTGTTTCTTTAAGTGTGTGAAGGGCAATGATTTTTCTGCATTCAAAACAAATTGTTAAGATACCAGAGAATGTCCAGTATCAGCAACTTCTGAGTTTTCATTGTTGACACTTGCCCTGTATAAGCTCCTTGGTGGATCTTATCCCCACAATAATTCCCAGCTTCTGTCTTGGAAGACTATTCCCACGCCTTCGCTAGATGCATGGTAGAAATAAATTCAATAGATGAAGCATCACCCACCATAACTTTGAAATGATGGGGAAAGCAACACCTGGCAAGCCTCTCTCTACCATTCAGCTATTCAAGGCACAGAAGAAGTCATTGGGTCATAGAATCTAACATATGGAAAGAGATTCAAAGGTCATCAAGTCCAACCCCACATTGATGCAAGAAATTTACTACTACAGCATCCTTGAGAGGTGTGTTATACTGTGGTGTTCTTTGTGGTATTTTGGAGGTAAACACTTCCATATGTCAGCAACAGGATGAGTTAACAACAGGATGAGTTCTCCATAAAAGTTTATGTTCTTAAATGCCATTCTGACCATCTAAGCTTTGTTATTTGGAGGTTTAAACTTGCATGTAAGCATTTTAACACTGACTTCTGAGCATGTGGTTTGCATCTGAAACTACAATAGTACTGACACGGCCTTGGAAGGCAAGAGTGTGTCTGAAGCATATTACATCATATGTAAAACAAGGTGGGACCAGGAAATCTCCACATCCTGTCCACATATAGATAAAAGCTTATTGTTTCTATCACCGCTAACTCTTATAATGTCTAACAACGGGAATGAAGCATAATTTCTGCTATACAGATGAGAAATGAAGTAGTTATATTTCAAAATGACCTTTCATCAAAACGAATCAGATCATCTCAGATTTTGAGCTTGGGGAATTTTGGTATGTTGGAAGGCTTGAACGTTTTCTTCTTTTGTGTTCCTCTAATTTTGTTTAGATTCGCATGCAGGATTACCATATTTTATAATCAGTATTTTCCCTGGCTTGTATATTCTGTGATTTTAATTTATACTTTGTCCATACACCTTTAAAAGGGTCGGTCGATTGAACCTTTAACAAAGGCTTCCTTTTTTTCCACAGTGTTAACATCTATTTAACATCAGTGACTGATTAACAAAAACAGAGTTTTAAGATTTTCAACTCACTGCTCAAAAATGGATGGCTTCTCTCTGCTTCCCCAGTTACTTCAAAACTCTGCATCCTCAGAGCTGCCGAAACTCCAGCTGTTTGATATTGTGCTGCTGAAGGTGGGGGGCACAGGAACACTCCAGATGAAAGATGGTGCTGAAAAGAAATCGAACAGTGGTGTTTCGATAAGATCCTCAGTGGGAAACGGCCTCCTTTAAATTTGCTCATTCAGGCTGTTGTACCAGTGAGAATTCTCATACATCCTGCTATGGTGAATTTATTCACCCTCCCAGGCCATCTAATTCTGAATGAGCAAATAAACAGGATAGTTGAAGTGGGGAGGGAACAAGAGACTGCACCCCAAATCAGAACCCCAAATCGAAATAGTCATAAACTATGACAAAGTCAGATTCTGATCTGAATTTTGTGATTTGTTTTTATCTCTAACAATGGAACTCAAATAATTACATGCTTCTAGCTAGCAGAAGTTCAGAGGTGGAAATGTACGGTATTGATTTACCACTTTAAAAAAAAGTTCTCTGTGGTTTTCTCAGCACTCTGGGTTGGTTTCTTTGCTTAAGGCCCAAATCGTGAATTTCATATTGTCTAAAATGTTTGATTTTTAAACTATTGAAAAACAAATATTGAGTTTGGGCAACCAATAACTCAAATGAAAATAAAATCTGGGTGAGAATCGAACAGAGAATGAAAACTGTAGGGTAATGTGTCTATAATGTCTACCAGTGAATACATTTTTAAGCCTTTTTAAAAAAATGTATTGTTGGTGTGTTGGGGGTCTCTAGAACATGTTGGTGGTGAGATGATTAAGGAGAACTTTTATTATTTCATTATGAAGACCAGCTAATCTGAGGGAGACAGCCTGCATTAGAAGTGTTCAGAAGTCACTGCCACTGCTATAAGAGAGGCAAGGATCACT
Source organism: Lacerta agilis (assembly GCF_009819535.1). Lineage (NCBI taxonomy): Eukaryota > Metazoa > Chordata > Lepidosauria > Squamata > Lacertidae > Lacerta > Lacerta agilis. The sequence continues at coordinate 30,749,991 of NC_046315.1, forward strand.
TTCAGAATGAAGTGAATAAGAAGCCCTTAGCTTAAAGACTTTAGAAGCTGGTTTCACTTTGTTTACTTTTGTTATAAGGCTATTTGTTAGTTTGATAATCCATAGGAAATGGGATAGTTTCTCTCCGGAATTAAACAAACAAACAAACAAAACCTTGTTTGGTCAGTGAAGAGATTAGAAAAGAGTTTTAGAGAAGGGATTCAGGAATTAGACATCTTTTGACATAAAAGCAAGAGAAAATTAAACAAGAAATTAGAGAAGATAAAGACAGAGGGGGCTGTGTAAATGAAACTGTGGGAGTTTATTTACACATTGCGAAAGTGTCTTGTTGGGTTTTCAAATCCTCCGTTAGTGGATTGATCCTGACTGATCTGCCTTGGTGTAAAAAAATCAAACAACATGGTATTTTTATTGAAGAAAGCAGAACAGACTGACATAGGAACAACTAAAATAGTGTTTAAAACAGTACAAAAAAAGTTAAAGATAGATATTTCTTACACATGGTTTTTAAACCTAAGGCAGATACCTTTTCACCCAACTGGAAATGTTTTAATATGCCTGTAGGCAGCTGGAAGGTGCTGGGAGGTTGACACAACTGCAAGCATTAACAACTCAACCATCCTGAACACTCTCTAGTTTCAGGTTTGAAATCTTCTTTCAGGACAGAACTAAGCTCTTATCAGAAAAAAAACTCCACCTGCTGCAGAAAAAGTAGGTGGCATAGAGTCTTCCTCCACAAGGAACATTGCTGGTTCAGTTGAGGAAGTGATCATTATGTTCTTGGATGTAGAGCTCAGCAGCCTGCCATCTGAAGGGCTACAGGCTACCCATCCCTAATATATAACTTTCCCAAGCAGACTTCCATCCAGGCACTGACCACACAGAGAACTGTTTAGCTTCAGCAAAGTGGCTGCATTATGTGCTTTTAGACCATAGATGTTCCATCATACCTGACCATTTGCCATGTTGGCTGTGCCTGATGGGAAGTAGAGTTGTGTGTCATCAGCATATTGATCACATTTTGCCCTAAAATTCTTCCGGGTTAGTTACCCGAAGCGTTCATAAGGAGGACCCAGTGGCTTGATGAAAATGTCAAACAGCACTGGGGACAAGATGGTACCCTGTGGCACATCATAGTTTAAGGACCATGGAGCTGAAACACAGTTTCCCAATGCTACACTCTGGACATGACCTTGTAGGTAGGATTGGAACCACCAATACACATCCCACAAAGCCAATCTAAAAGGATACCATGGTCAATGGTATCAAGAGCTGCAAAGAGACCGAGAAGCAGAAGCAGAGTCACATCCTCTCTATATCACTCTCGATATGGGTCATGATTCAGCCCCCAAACCACACCTGACCCCAGGTAACACTGTATATATCTTCCAGGAATATATCCTTCTCTACCACCTGGTATTTGCAGGTGGTAGTTGTTATAAACCATAGGGTCTAGAGTGGGCTTCTTCACAAGTGTTTAATGGAAGAAGGCACCACTCTGTCACATAAAGAAACATTCATCACAGCCTGGACCCATCTGGTCAACCCTTCCCAACTGGCATGCATCATTGCAAGAGTCTTGTCCGCAGCACCGAGCCTCATAAACTGAAATCAGTCCCACAGAGTATGGGAAGACACTGCACCTCAACTAGATTTGCAACATGGCTTGCAAGGTGCTGCAGAGTTGAGCAACTTTATCCTCAAAAGTAAAAACCATGAGCTGAGAGAATCTTCTGTATGCATAGTTGTGACTATGGAGAATCTCTGCAAATATTGTAAATTAGGGTCAGGGTCTCTCTCTTCCATGTACATTCACTAGATTCTAGAACATCTGAAAGCGGCTTCCAAAAATGTGTTGTATGGCAGGCATGGTAAGTCACAATTTGTGCTTGTAGCAAATTATTCAGATAACTTGGCCTCTGTGTAAAATACAATCTAGAAAGAAAGACAGTCCACCACTGTTAAGAATGGCCATTTTAACTGGCCCTTGTCTACCATGTTCATTGACTTCGTAATATATTTATTTCCTTCTGTTTGTCTTTGTTGCTATGTTCAGTGCTCCTCCCCTTTTTTGCAGCTTAATAAACTTGAAATTTGAACGATGCAGGCTTAATGTTTCTTTGCTTCTAAAGTTTATATTTTAAAATATAAATTCCATTTTCAAGATGTGAGGTTGTTTAACTTTCCTAATCTTTTCAACTTGTCTTCCCCTCCTTCTGCTCACATCCTGGGTGTGAATCATAGTTGGATTAATCCGGCATGAAGTACATTGTGTGTGAGCAATAACAGACTTACTAAAGTGTACAGCTCTGATAAAAGGCAGCCTTGATGACTTCTGTCAGGAATCCCCCAGAAATCATGTGGGGTGGTGGTGGTGGAGACAAATCTCCCACCAACCAACCTATGCACTGGTTACCGCACTTAAATCTATGGGAGGCACCTCAATGAGCATGTCAGGAAATCTCCACAGTGTTTTAAGTCCCCTCAGCCCACCTCATAGAAGTTTCTTTTTCAAAAAACAAAACAAAAAAAACACCTGCCTCTTTCTTTCCCTGCAACGCAAAACATTCCATGGACTGCATGGTGACCTACAAAATTGCTAGGTCAGACCAAATCCCATTGCTCCTGTCCGCCACATTGCCTCAGCAGAAGTGAACCAAATTGTCTCTTCTCTGCTTAGTTGCTAGGGAGGGGTTCATGCAAGTATGTTAATAGGTTTAGCAAACCCTTGGACTATGAGATGAAAGAGACTAGCCAGCTTCCTTAGTTCATCTTCAAGTTGACTCTCCCTTCCCACTTTCTTTGTCTTTTCTGGCTGATCATGTTCCCACTTCATTACATCAAGTATGCCAGATTTTACCTACTTGTGGAAGGCTGCTTTGCATTACAGATACTTCACTGATGGAAGACATTTTATCCTTCACAACCACTTTATGTCCCTGTAAAATGCCCCTTACAGAGCAAACTTATACATCTCTACTTGGGAGTAAGCTCACTATGCACAGTGGGACTTAAGCAGTGCGGCACTGAATACTGGTTGTGGTGGAAGAACACAAACAAGAGAGTGCTATTTGTTGTGCTTGGGTCCTGCTTGTGAGTTTCCCATTAGCATCTGGTTGGCTATTGTATGAACAGGATGTTGGGCTAGATGGGCCTTTGGTTTGATCTGGCAGGGCTCTTTCGTTTGCATATTCTTAAAGTGTGTTCAGGATTTCAGCCTTAGTGGTCTTAGTATCTGTCACTATTGAAATACGGAATATTTACCTTATATCAGGCAAGACTGTCCATTTAGCCCAGTTACAGGTAGGTAGCTGTGTTGGTCTGCCATAGTCAAAACAAAATAAAAAAAATCCTTCCAGTAGCACCTTAGAGACCAACTAAGTTTGTTCTTGGAAGAAGTGTGCATGCACACGAAAGCTCATACCAAGAACGCATTTAGCCCAGTTATGCTTTTCTGACTGGCATTAGTTCTCTGAGGCATTTCATTGATCCTTTTAACTGGAAATACCAGGGATTGCACCTGAAATCTGTTGCACTGAAAGTATGTGCTCTACCATTGAGCTATGATTCCCCCCCCCCAAAAAAAAATTAACGTGGGAAGTATTTACTTCGTCCTCTTTTTAGCTGTTGACTCTCTTGGTTGAATCTGTCCATTTTGGTTTCTCTTGGTTTATCATTTTTCAATTTTAAGTTCAATTCTCCACATACCCATGTAAGTTTGCACTCCTTTTTTTAAAGTCCTTGTGAAAATTTACCAACATTTTAGTGCAATTTCTCCTAATACACATATTTTTGTATGTACTTTTGCCGAACATACACATTTTCGCAAAGCAGTTTCCCCTAATATAAAGCATTTTGTATATTTTCACTAACATATTTGTTTATTTGTTTTATAAAAATTTGTTTCATAAAATTTATATACGTCTTGATTGTAGGGGGAAAAAACCCCTCAAAGCAGTTTCTGCATTTTGCATTTGTCTTCATACATGCATTTCTGTACAAACCACTTCAGCAGAGAACTGCCCTGCAAAAATCTGAGAAGTGAATATTTCAAATTTCAGTTTGTGCATTGTTCTGGAAAGTGTAAATTAGATAGATGCACCCTTAAATGTGAACTGAATAAAATTTCTTCCTTGTCCCTACTTGTTCCACAGCAGTGGTGTCTGTCCCACAGCAGGCTCTAAGTCAACTGTTTCTGGTGGCAACCAGCACTTCCATGTAGTATTATCCTTCTCCCCCATAACATTAGGAACACTCACTGTCCTGGCTCTTCTGGGATGAAGAAGTTAAACTTGAAATAAGTGTGGTACATAGCCAAAGAAAAGGCACAGCAAGTGGATTGCATGGCTAGGCTAGCTAAGATGTTGATTCAACATGGCCCCTGCCTCCTTAAGAACTAAAAAATTTCCCCCTCGACATGGACAGCACCTTTCAACAATCCTGTTAGCCAGTGCTCTTCTTCTAAGGAAAAACATTGCCGGTGCTGCGTACCCCTGAGTACCCCCCCCCCCGGAAGAAAGCATTGCTGTTAGCTACAATAAAGCCTTTCGGACAGGCAGAAACATAGCTTTGAGGGGCATGTTAACAGTAACCTTTCATGAGTTTTGGGGATAAGTTGGGCTCTCGTTCTAAATCCATATATAAAAACCACAAACACAAGAGGATGAGCAAGCCCATCAGATCTAGCTGCATGTCTTTTGCCTCTTAGACAGCAACAGGTAAAGCTGTTGGTTCAACAGTCTACCTATCTTTTAAGGACACGTTTTGTTATGTGGGTATGAAATGAAGTAATATGTTCCTGGCTATACCACCCACTGGGTTCATCTCTAAAGCACTATTTGGGCCTCCATCTAAAAGCAAGCAGAAGAATCAAATGTCCTGCTTAAGACCTATATATATTGCTTAATTACATTTCTAAGCAATGTATATAAAAATAAATCATATAGCAAATAAAATAATAAAAAGTCATAATCAAAGCAAACATTACCTTAAAATGCCTGCTGGAATAAGAAAGTTTTTGCCATGTGCCTGAAGTTTGGCAAGAAAGGTGCCAGTCTAATGTCAGTCAGGAAGGAGATATCAGTCACACAATACTGAACGCGCAGTCTTCAAAACTTTTAACAAACATTTATTTCCTGGAGCTAATTCTAAGAAACTTCTGATATTCTGCCTACATTTTACTCTGCTTCATTTCATTTCATCTCATTGCTCCAACTTTCTACTGACCTGGACCACCCAAAACAAATGCTCTTCCTTCTTGATGTTGAGTCCAGTAGCTCAGCAACCAATGCTTATTTAGGCCATCATTCTCCTTCACAAGTCTGAAGAAATTCCACTGCTGTGTACAGACTGGGATTGGCAAGAATATCTTATAAAATGAAAAAGAGAACAAGACCCCTGCTAGCATTCTTCCATAAATTAGCTCCTGCTGCAGCCTCTTAGGCATCGTTCTAAAACAGCACCAAAACAATTTATGTGACTTTGCTAACGGCATGTTCCTATGGATCCTATAAATCAGGCATAGGCAAACTTGGCCCTCCAGATGACCACTGGTCCTGTTAGCTAGGGATGATGGGAGTTATCTTCATGTTATCTGCAACATGAAGCCTGACAGCTTCTAAATAAGTGGCACCTAGCACCACTCCCTATTTCTCTTCCTTTTTTATGATGCAGCAGAATTGCAATCGACTTTCCACACTATTGAGAGTATTGGGCTTTCTTTATGTGAACACCCCACTATGTTCTGTCCATACCAGTTAGTGTTGCGGTTGTTGTGGGTATTTGAACCTCAGCACACATTCACTGTTAACTCTTGTGGCGGGGGCCATTTTATTACTCTGTTTATTTTTATTTTTAAGTAGTCTTTTACTTAGTGCTAAAATACTTTTTGCAGGTATAGCACATCAGGATCCCAAGGTGCTTTAAAGTGCTTTAACTGAAGTTGGACATCAATTGGAGAAGTCTGGGAGAATGGAATTATGTTAATTTACAGAAAATTCAGAGCATGCACACACAGAGGTAGTGAGAGCACTAAGCAGCACCAATTTGTTTTCATTAATATAGATCTCACACAGTTCTGTCAAATCAGAACTGTGCAATATATATATATATATATCTTTTTTAAAGCAAAATACAGGAGATGAGTACAAAACATATCCAGGATATTTTCTGCAAGGCTCCACCCAGTGTTATCAACAACAAGCACTGTAATAGTTACAGGTGGGTAGCCGTGTTGGTCTGCCATAGTCGAAACAAAATAGGAAATTCTGCATGCACACGAAAGCTTATACCAAGAACAAACTCAGTTGGTCTCTAAGGTGCTACTGGAAAGAATTTCCTATTTTGTTTCAAGCACTGTAATAGCAATGCATATGGTGAGTGGGGAAAAACCCGTAGTGGGTGGAATATCATGTGCCAATTGTACACATAAAAGATCTGAACTTCTTTGTATGATAATGGCCCCATTAAGAGAAATCCCGTGAGAAGAGAGGTATGCTGGTGATGTTGTAGATCTTCCCTAAGCTGTGTCCATGTGTGATTATTCCTCATGGTTATTCCTCAAGAGCAAGTCACCACAGCAAATGCACTTTAAATGCATTGCTTTTTTGAAGCTTAATTCTGAATATATCCGAAAGCAGGTCTTTGATCCCTATGGTAAACCCTGAACCTCCCCACTGAACTCTCATTTCCCGCAACCCCAACATCTATGGCAGCTGCTTCCATTTACTAGCATCACTGAGACCCACCAGAAGTGTTCCTATTTGTAGATCACATGTGGCAGTACTAAGAAAAGATACTGATCTTCATCTGTAGGAGAATGCAGACACTGGATTACCTGTATAAGCAGCTTCAATTCCTACAAGAGTAATGGGAAAAATATTTTCATTTAAAAAAATATTATTAAAAAGCTAAGAAACTTGCTACTGTACCACCAACAGACAGTCCACATACACATTTCCTGTGTTGCTTGGAGCCAAAACTAGTATTCACAGCAAAGTTCTCACTGACTTGGCAAAGTTCACAATTCTGGATGGCACACAGCTTTGCCTTCTGCAAAAATTGGTGTGAGCTTGGATTAGTCTTGTGCCACCCACTGCCAATGTTTTTTAATTGCAATATCTCCTGCTGGGAATGTCTGGGCCTAGGTTAGCTGCAAGCCCCTTAAAACCAATATGCACCACAGAATGGGAAAATTGATTTTTCCCTGGCAGGGATGCCTCGCTTTATTAAGTTAGGGTCGTCATGTTTATGCTTCCAGACAGTTTCTACATGCTTCCCGATTTTAGGATTGCTCACAGTACCGCTCTCTCTAAAACAATGTTAAGTTTTATTAAAGGTTTTGTAACTCTCAGGCTGTGACCTCTCTCTCCTCAGTACGGTGGCCATGGGTCCTGATTTACTGAGGACTATCCCCTATTTGAAAGAAATATCCAGTCCAAGCCCAGTTTAAAGACAAAGCATAATAAGAGACAGATCAGGGGCCTTGAAGCTGCCCATCAACAGCACTTGGACTGAGCAAGCACTCAGGTCACCTGGTCACAATCACCTCACTACAGTAAGATGCTCTCTATTTCTACTACAGTAACTCATTCTAAATTTGCAAATTTTATGCATATCTATGTCTTCTTTTTAGTCATGCTGGCCACATGACCCGGAAGCTGTATGCTGGCTCCCTCGGCCAGTAAAGCGAGATGAGCACCGCAACTCTAGAGTCATCTGCGACTGGACCTAACAGTTTACCTTTATGTCCTCTTTAAGGAGGTGATTTGTTTCCTCTCTTTTTTAGCATGTAAAATAAACAACTTATATCATATAAAGTAATACATACCACACAAGTATCTCGGAAAAACAGGGATCTCCCATCCCCCCTCCCTCCGCGAGAGCACAGTGGCCATTTTGGGTGTTGTGATATTGTGCGCTCAGGGCTTTTTCCAAGGCTGCGATCTTGTGCAGTGGCCCAAATTCATGTTTTGGGGCACTATAAGAGCATGACCCTTTAAAAAGTGTGCCTTTGGGGCTTTATCATCTCATGCTGGTCATGTGACTCGCATGGGAGCACAGAAAGGAAGATGCATATCCTGGTTTTGGGACTCACCATGTTGGAGGGTATGGTAATATAATAGATTGCAAAGCAATCAGAAGTTACAAATGTCTTCCAATAACACCGTATTTCCTGTTAAGGATACTCTATACAGTAAGGGAGACTAGTCCAAAGCTGCTTAAAAGGTCCAAGCCCAATTCTTACCCCCCCCCCCCAAAAAACCCTATAAATCAGGGCTAGGGAATCTGTACGTCTTCTGATGTTGGTCTACAGCTCCCTTCATCCCTATTGGCCATGCTGAGTGAGGATGATGGGAGTTGGAGTACAACAGCTTCTGGGGGGATACAGGGTCTCCCTTGGTTGAAGGAATTGTAAGTGGTGGTGATGATGTGAATTGGCTTTGGATGACATGCTCCGGGACCAATTCCTTCTCTTTTATCTGTGAGAATAATGTGTCCTGACTTGTCAAGTTTACCTGCATGTTGCCTTGGAGATATTTCTCTTGTTCCTTTCGCCACAGGAGGCTGGAGCTGCTGACATTAGGGCTCAAGGTTGACATTTTGGGACAAAATGGGGCTAAAATGTGCTGCTCCAAAATTGCCCTTCACAATTGTGGCTTTCATATTGCCTTATCGTCAGCACCATCTTACTTCATAATCATCATTCAAAAGAGCATGTGGGTCCTAAAGCATCTAAAAGGAGGTGGCAAGTTGGCACAACAGTTCTATCCTACCCTGCACGTTTCCATCCCTGCCTGCTTACACTGCCACCTCTATGTGCGTCACTGGCTGCGAGGAGAGTGTTTCAAAATATGATCGAAATAAGCTAGCATTTATTCAGTTTGGCATCTCCAGTCGCTCCCTCTTTTCTCTCCCCTCACCCCTAATCCAAGCTAATGCCTTCCAGATGAGGTGCTAGCAGCTGCTAATTGCGTTTGGATCCATCCTGATTTGTGCTTCAGTCAGCAAGGCACCTCACTAATGGATCTGAGATTTGGCAGTGGTCCTGGACCAGTGTCAAAGAAAACAGATGAGAGGGGGGAAGAAAGCGCGGGGGGGGGGGGGTTGGAGAGAAAGTTCAATAAAGGAAAACTATCGCAGCCAGAATCTGAATCCTGATAAGGTTTGTGGCTCTCCCAAGTTGTGGGATTTCAGGCTGCACAACTTCATTCCTTTCTGCAGGCAGAAATCCGACACCTGCCCTGGCTGGCCCTCCACGGTTCTTTCCGATCACTTGGCAGGGAGTACATTGCTCTAAGGGAGGCTCATGTTCTAAGGCTGACAGCCATGCAGAGCTATAACACACCTGGGCTTTATGAACACTGGGCCCATGCAGGGCCTCTGCTGGCTTGAACTACTGGAGATAATTTTCTTGGAGCCAAGCTAAAAAAAAGAGGCCTTTTAAGGGGGATGGGGTGGAAGCAGCAAACCTGGGCCTAAAGCATTTTCTTTCTCTTTCTCTTTTTTCTTTCTTTAATCAATCACTTGCATTCATCGTTCCATTTTGCATACACAGCAGCAGAAAGGAAAGCCAAGTTGGCTCGATGGAATTCTAAATCTTTGCAAGGCAGGAAATACAGTCAGACAAGACAGACAAGCAACAGAGGAGACACACAGGCACAAGGCAAAGACAGAAAAAGGGCAAAAACAGGAAAAGAGAGTGATAAGTGATGCAGGTACACTAGTAAATGTACACTGATACACTTTTTCAACCAAGACATACAGGTTTCCCCAGCTGGATAAATAGGACTTCACCCCAAGAGTCTCCTTTGTAAGGTTTTAGTTTTGTTTTAAATGCAATTCCTCTTTTGGTGTTGTTAACTGTTTTTAATTAACTGTAGAGTGCACCACCTTGAGATGGTAGTTTAGAAGGTGATTAATAAACCAACAATAATATATAATATGCACTGGAGAAGAATATTTCCTACATAAAAAAGGTAAAGGGACCCCTGACCATCAGGTCCAGTCGTGTCCGACTCTGGGGTTGCGGCGCTCATCTCGCTCTATAGGCCAGGGGAGCCGGCGTTTGTCCTCAGACAGCTTCCGGGTCATGTGGCCAACATGACTAAGCCGCTTCTGGCGAACCAGGGCAGCGCACGGAAACGCTGTTCCTTCCCGCTGGAGCGGTCCCTATTTATCTACTTGCATTTTGACGTGCTTTCGAACTGCTAGGTGGGCAGGAGCTGGGACCGAGCAACGGGAGCTCACCCCGTCGCAGGGATTCGAACCGCCGACCTTCTGATCAGCTAGCCCTAGACTCTGTGGTTTAACCCACATACACAGATACCAATAAGGCAACCCGCAAACATCTTTAATATACCATAATGTTTACTTGAGCCTGGGCAATATATTTCTTAATCCAGATAGATGTCTGGAATGTACAATGGAGTTTTGTGTAGTTACTAGGGAAGGTCCAGGTGCTTGAGGGCTCATGGATATCAGTCACCACACGTTCTCCACCTCTAAAGTACCACATTGTACACCACCTTCAAGCTCATGGAAAGGGCCAAGATCCATGAGCTTTCCCCTGGCCTACACTATGATAACACTGCATGTTCTTTCACCTGTACATGAAGGAAGGATCCCCATCAAGCACATTTTGTTGTTGTTTGTTGTTTAGTCATTCAGTCATGACTGACTCTTTGTGACCCCATGGACCAGAGCACGCCAGACACTCCTGTCTTCCACTGCTTCCCACAGTTTAGTCAGACTCATGTTGGTAGCTTCGAGAACACTGTCCAACCATCTCATCCTCTGTCATCCTCTTCTCCTTGTGCCCTCAATCTTTCCCAATATCAGACTCTTTTCCAGGGAGTCTTCTCTTCTCATGAGGTGGCCAAAGTATTGGAGGCTCGGCTTCAGGATCTGTCCTTCCAGTGAGCACTCAGGGCTGATTTCCTTCAGAATGGATAGGTTAGATCTTCTTGCAGTCCATTGGACTCTCAAGAGTCTCCTCCAGCACCATAATTCAAAAGCATCAATTCTTCGGCAATCAGCCTTCTTTATGGTCCAGCTCTCACTTCCATACATCACTACTCGGAAAAGCATAGCTTTAACTATACGGACCTTTGTAGGCAAGGTGATGTCTCTGCTTTTTAAGATGCTGTCTAGGTTTGTCATTGCTTTTCTCCCAAGAAGCAGGCGTCTTCTAATTTCGTGACTGCTGTCACCATCTGCAGTGATCATGGAACCCAAGAAAGTGAAATCTCTCACTGCCTCCATTTCTTCCCCTTCTATTTGCCCGGAGGTGATGGGACCAGTGGCCAACCATGATCTTAGTTTTTTTGATGTTGAGCTTCAAACCATATTTTGTGCTCTCCTTTTTCACCCTCATTAAAAGGTTCTTTAATTCCTCCATTCTGGCATCAAGGTTGTGTCATCAGCATATCTAAGGTTGTTGATATTTCTTCCGGCAATCTTAATTCCGGTTTGGGATTCATCCAGTCCAGCCTTTCGCATGATGAATTCTGCATATAAGTTAAATAAGCAGGGAGACAATATACAGCCTTGTCGTACTCCTTTCCCAATTTTGAACCAATCAGTTGTTCCATATCCAGTTCTAACTGTAGCTTCTTGTCCCACATAGAGATTTCTCAGGAGACAGATGAGGTGATCAGGCACTCCCATTCTTTAAGAACTTGCCATAGTTTGCTGTGGTGGACACAGCCAAGCAAATTAATCCTTCCTAAATGATCATGCTTGGAATTGGAAACAAATCCTACTCAAGTAAAACTGCCTATTGAGGTCAAATGACCTAATATTTTGTTGTGTCATTTCCCTACCCCCACCCCATAATGTAAGCCCATTTGTTCCATAAAGGTGGTTTTCTAAGCGCTTTATCCAGATCTTTAGTTGAATGGATGTCTTCCTTCCTTCTGCACAGCACAGCACAGCACTGCACTGCATTGCTTTTCTGTTATTCTGTCATAAGTTGCTTTGTGGTTTTATTTTATCGTTTCAATGTAAAATTCATTTGTTTTTACTTGTTACATTTTTGCAACTTGCCCCAGGACCATTTGGTGAAGGGCGGGCTAAAAATACAAGGGCAAATAATAAACAAACGGTTCCCTGAATTATGGGAGACAACTAATTTTCTCTTGCTGTCTCTGTGTGTAGAATGCTAGAAACTTGTTGGTGGGACTGTGGCAGGTTGCATGTGCTGCGGATGCACAGCAATGCAAAGAAAATTTAACGTGGAATGGAGGAAGGAAATGTTGTTGCATGCCAGAGGTGCTATTTTCTTCATACATTCCTACCCAATCTTGCAACGCCTCACAATGACAAAAAAGATCTAGCAGGGTCCCAGAAACCTCACTGTTACAAATGAGGTCCCCTTCCACTCCTCTGTTTTCTGGTGCTACGGTTGCATTTCCAGAAGAGGGCCACAGAAAACATCTGAATGTTTAGAGCTACTTTCCCCTCCTTTTTGCATACAACAGTTACGGTACTTAACTTGCATAAATTGTTAGCCTTCATACTGTAGAGAACCAGGGTGGGATAGTCGCTGGAGTGTCAGACTAGTAGTCAAGGAGGTAAGTAGATAAGGAACAGGAAGCAGATAGTATGAATAAATGGACAAGTCTCCCAACGGAGGGATGTCAAAGTGGAGCTTCCTGGGGATTGATGTTGGGACCTGTGCTTTTTATCTAGATCATAAAATATCTTGAGTTGTTGTTATTTATTAAATTTATATACTGCCCTTCATCTAAAAATCACACAGCGGTTTACAACAACAACAGAATTAAGGGTGAGCAGGGAGGTAGTCAAGTTGCTGATGAAACCAAATTGTTCAGTAAGCTAAATCAAAAAGTGGTTGTGAAGAGCCATGAAAGGATCTTTCCAAACTACGTGAATGGGCAGTAAAATGGCAAGGGCAGGTCAATGAAAGCAAGTGTAAAAGTAATGCATTTTGAGACCTCATTGGGTCTAAACTGGCAGTGACTTCCCAGGAGCAACACCTTGGGGTCATAGCAGATACCTTAAGTAAGATTTTTTTTTTAAAAAAAAAATGCCACACTAGGGATAATTAGAAAAGGGACTGAAAATAAACCTGCCAATATTGTATTACAATTATTCAAATCTATGGTACAACCACACTTGGAAGTAGTTCTGCTCATCTCACCTCAAAAAGGATATGGTAAAGCTGTGGAAGTTTCACAAATGGGCAGGCAGATGGAGCATCTCCCAAATGAGGAAAGGTGACAATGTTTGGGTTTTTTTAAATATAGTTCAGAGAAATGGTGAGTAAACGCATGAGGGGTATAAAATTATGCCTGCTGTGAAGAAAGTGGATAGGGGGAATTCCCCCCCCCCTCACATAACACTAGAACTTGTGCAAATCCAATGTTTGGATGTTTCCTATGAGAAGAGGTTACATTTGGGCTTTTTTAATTTAAAGAAAAGGCAAAACGAGGGGCATGACTGAAGTGAACCAAGTGACTAGATTTTTCACCCTGTCTTGCAATACTAGATGCCGGGGTCATTGAATGAAACTGAATGCTGGAGGACAAAGGGCTGACAAAATAAAATACTAGCCAGGATGGCTATGCACTATCTCCAGAATCAGAGGCAGTATGGACCTTTATACTAGTTGCTGTGGAACAAAACAGAGAAACAAATGCAGCATTTTAAGAAATATCAAAGGAATAACAACCAGGTAGAATAACAACAAAGCTCCTTGTGATAATGTTAGATACATTGGCAGGTGTCATTCTCCTTAGTAAATGTTAGCAACCTGCACTGCATAAACCACAACTAGATCGCTTTTGGGAATTTAAACACACGTCTCTGCAAACTGTGAAGCCAAAGGCCTCAGCTCAAGAGACAGCCTTTGCCTAGAGTGGACTGAGCCAATAGAAACTCCTCAAAACTCTGGCTGAAAAATAGTTCTTTCATCAACTTTGCAATTGCTGGCAGAGCTCATGGGGAGTTTCCACTAGACTATGATTCATTTACTGAATGAAATCTGATCCTGGCCAGTGAGAAGAGGGAGACGTAAAGACAGACAGAAACACCACAGACTTTAAGATTCAGACAGGGCCAAGGAATAGAAAAGCAGCAGCCAAGGATATGCAGAAGTGCTTTAAATATGTAGTGTGAAGGAGGAGGAAATTGACAAGCTGGAACATGTGCAGAGGAGGGCAACCAAGATGATCAGGGGTCTGGAAACCAAGCCTTGCAATGAGCAGTTGAAGTAGCTGAGTATGATTAGCCTGGAAAAGATAAGACTGAGAGGAGATATGACAGCCACCTACAAAAAAGTAAAGGGCTGTCACATGGAAGATGGAGTAAGCTTGTTTTCTCCTGCTCTGGGGGCTAGGACCCGTACCAATAGATTCAAGTTTTAAGAAAGGAGATTCCAACTAAACATCAAGAAGAACTTTCTGACAGTAAGCACTGTTTGGGAGTGGAACAGTCTCCCTCAGAAGGTTGTGGACTCTCCCTTTTTAAAACCAGAGGTTGGGTGGCCATGTGTCATAGATGCGTTAGTTGTGATTCCTGCATTGCAAGAGGTTGGACTAGATGACCCTCGGGGTCCCTTCCAACTCTACAATTCTATGATTCTGTGATTTTATGATTCTATTTCATTCCACCTAGTATTTCCACCTGTCTCCCACAACAGGTATTCAGCATCTGTGGCCACTGAGTATTCTCAGTCTTCATTGAGCTATTTTGTGGCTTTTTACACACTTAGGGCTCCCCACCTAAAGATTTTGTAAACTATTCCTGAAAACTTTGAGGTTCCCCTGAACATGCTGATACCTCCTTCTTGTTTCACAGAAACCCTACAGATACTACAGATGGGTGGGTATGCAAGAATGGGTATTTTCTGTTCAACTGGCACCCTGCCAGGACTATTACTACTATTATAATTATTACTAAAATCTCTTAAAAGTTAATGAGGGAGACTGACCTCTCACTAGGGAGGGCGTTCCACAAATGGGAAACCACTACCAAGAAGGCCCTGTCATGGCTCCCTGCCAACCAGGCCTCTTCTGATTATCATATGGCTCAAGGTGTTTGATAGTGGGGAAGGCGCTCTTTTAGGTACCAGGGTCCGAAGCTATACTTGGATCTCAAGATGGCAATGAGGTGGAGAAAGTCCAAGGAATGGCCTTGTACACTTGGCTTGGCACATACTCTGTCACACATACCACCAGAGATGTAGAACTGCAACATGGGGAAGCAGCTTAATTATTGCCATGTGTGCTTGTGTATCTGTTTGGGGCACTGAGGTCCAAGTACTGACTCTGTAGCAATATCCTCATTTTAAAAGGAAGTAAAGATGGATGATCTACTAAAAGCCTCAGAAGGTAATTTTTTAAAAAGAATTTAGAATTTGCTGGCATAATAAAAGTTAAATAGGTTTGCAATGCTTAAATTCTTCTGAGTTTTGTGATTGTACTTTTAAGGGAAGGGATGGAACTACAGGGCGGGGAATGTTCTTCTGAGCCAAACAGGACTATGCAGGCTGCAGCCTTTCTACTTTCAGAGTGATCACTCAGTTATGTTGTTCTTACGGGGTTTGAACTGAGAAACATCTGCACTAAGACTTCCTTCACATAATTTATTTTACCTCTGAGATATCCTTCCTCCTCCTCTTCATTTTTGAGTCCTGGGGATTTGACTGTGGTGTTTGCGTAAGATTACTCCAGGTTTCTTGACAGTAAGTCCCCTTGATTTATTGTACCCCACTTTCAATAACAAAAGACTTGTGGAAAAGTCATCTACTTTAGTTGTGGGCAATGGTTTCTCTCTTTAAAACAAAAAACGGATCACACACACATTCTACTAGCTATATAGTGCTGTGTAACAGATAATGCTTTATAATTTGCTCCCTTCCATTTTTGGAAAATAAAATTACCCCTTTAGCCATGAGGTTACACTGGTTCATGTGTTTATTGTGGAGATCTGATATGAGCCTACACAGAACAGAAGAGAGGGGAAGGAGGGAGAGTGGCAGCAGAATAGCCTACTTCACGTAGTAAAATGTCAAACTGGCTCTGACTGCATGCTGTAATCCAGGGTAGACAACCTGGTACCCTCCAAATGTTCGCTGGACTACAACTCCCATCAGCTCCAACCAGCACATCCAAACTGCATTGCTATGTTTACATCTGGGGATATTTTATTGCTTTGTTGCATTGTGCTGTAGCTTTGTTCAACATTCAACACACTGGCAAGTTTCTCTGTCTAATTGTTACTATACAGTATTAGTTATTTGTAAACTGCTTAGAAACTGTCCTACGTATTAAGCAGTATATAAATATATTAAATGAATAATGAATGAATCGATGAGCCATAAAACCCCACCTAACCATTCAAATTAGAACAAAAACATAATTTACGCTAGAGGAGAGAACAGCATGAAGCTAAAAATGGGGAAATGGCAGCTGCAAACTCCCCTGCAAATATGTTTCAGTTCAGTTCCCTTGTAGCTCAGAAGGCTGTAAATTACATTGGCAGTGTAATGTTTCTTAGTGGTGCTCCAGAGGTATATAAAAGAGCCCAGAAATTATGTGAGGCCAGTTAAGGGATAAAAGACTCCTTGTAAAGATTTGTGAAATCCTGTCCTGCTCCAAAGCATCTCCCCCCACCCTGGGCACTCCCCACCTAAGTAAAACAAAACTTGGTTTTTTCAGTTTGTCCCTTTCTGTGCAGGTAGTATCTCTCACTACTATCCAAACAAATTAGGGAACAAAAACTTCATTCCTAGAAATACACCCCCAAAAAACATCAAATGGATCAAGAACAGGGGGAATACTTCAGTCCTCTCTCCCTGAAACCTGCATATCTGCATATGTTAAGTTTGGATGACTTACAATGCATGTCCACTCAGAAGCAAGGCCCACTGAATTCAACTGCGCTTACTCTCAGATTTTGAAAGTATGTACAGGACTGCTACCTACAATGCAAATTTGTACTATGCGATGAAACTTAGCAGGAACAAACAGGTGACCCTCACCAATCCCAGCTATCCAAAAAGGCTATGCTGTTTAAATAGATTCCAGGTGAAAGCATTTCAAACCAGCAGCAGTGGACAGCAGCAGTAGATTGAGGCAGCCACTGGAATCCACAGAGATCTGTCCACATATATCAGAATTAATGTGAGCCTTTTTGTTGCTCTGTAAATTTAAGTAATAAAATTTAACCACCTCCCTTTAGACTAAGATAGTTTTTAAGTAGTAACTGAGTGTCTACCCAGATATATGGCCATGCAGTGTGCTGCCTGTGTACTGTGCTAGTTTTAAAGAAACGCAAATGAAAAACCATACAGGAAAGGGCTTAAAGCAGGGGTACATAGAAATTCCACGATTTCCTGCATAACTTGTTCCTTCAAAAACTCACACTGTATCCAAATACCAGTTTCCCTAATCAAATTAAAATGCAACCTTGTATTTATTTATTTTCTTAAAACATTTTCGACTTAGCTCTTCGGTCCAAATACAAAGACATTCAGAACATCAGACCTGATTGAAAACAATAAAATTTAAGTTATTAAAAGAGCGGCAGCACAAAATCAGTACTGTATTACTAAAACTGTGGGAAAGACCCACCCTAGAAAAGGCAGGAAGATCAAAAAGGTCAGTACAAATAATAATTAAAGAAATTAGTATTTTGCCTTCTTCGGGAGAGTGTTCCATAAGCAGAGTGTTACCAATAGAAAAGGTCCAATCCTGAGTCACTATTGACTTAACTTCTGTGATTTGGAGGACTTGGAGAAGAGACTATTTTTCTTAATGAGAGAAGATTACCTTAATAGTGAGGGTGGTTTTAACACAAATAGCTCCAGGGCTTTTTTCCAGCCAGAACTCACCGGAACTCAGTTCCAGCACCTGTCAGTTGGACATCAGTGTCATTATAAGAGAATAATGAGGGGCATTCATGGTGAGTTCCAGCACCATCCAGTGCTATTTTTTTCTACAAAAATAGCACTGGATAGCTCTGTTATGATTATTTAGATATCTTACCCACCCTTACCTACCATTCAATAGACAGTCCCAGGGTAGGTTACAGCAAAAGAAAAATACCATTTAAAATAAGTTATATCAGGTGTCAAATGCAGACAAAATGAAATATTTTAATAAAAAATGTATCTCAACAGTTGCCATTGCTGCTGAGGGATAAGGAGTGGTTGCTATTTACATACTGTAATTAATTCAAATATATGTAGACTGCACAGGGCCATTAAATAATAATAATAATAATAATAATAATAATAATAATAATAATAATAATAATAATAATAATATCATAGCAGCTTGGATAGGGGGAAAGCAATCTGATCATGCATATATTTCAAAATGGGCAGGTGATCCCTCCAAATTCCTACCTTCTTAGTTTTGAGCTTTATATTTTGCCCTTTCCAAGCCTACAAAGTAATCTCTGCTAACCAATCACCCGTCTGTTTACTTTTTTCTTAGGCTCCCTCCCATTTTAAAAAAATAAAAAGGAATTGGATTTCCAAGCTTTTCTTTCACTTTTCACCCTTTTCCCGAGTCTTTGATGTTAATTGTCTGCCATGCCACAGCACTCCTTAGCTGATTAAGTCCAAGCTTCTTCCCTGGTTTTGTTGACCCATGAATGGGGGCCTCTCCAATGCTCACTGGAGTGCACTATCATTACCCTCCTTTACCCCCCTCCCCATTTGACTTGATGGATTAATCCCACTGTATAAAGAAAAGTGGTATGGGAGGGGAAACTGAAGCAGCATGAATTGAAGGGGGGGCAGAGGAAGAAGGATATCCAGCAAATGCTCGACTGCTCCTGCTTAAAATAACACCATTTATTTAGGCAGGTCAAGACATGCAAAAGCATATGAGAGGCTACTACTGAAGATCAATACTGATATCATATT
Source organism: Lacerta agilis (assembly GCF_009819535.1). Classification (NCBI taxonomy): domain Eukaryota; kingdom Metazoa; phylum Chordata; class Lepidosauria; order Squamata; family Lacertidae; genus Lacerta; species Lacerta agilis. The sequence goes on from NC_046315.1 coordinate 30,768,889, forward strand.
TATATTTGTAAGAGGCTAGAATGGATTTTTACTAAACTCAAAAAAGTTCAACCCCACCTCCCATCCCATAAAACATAGAGATCTGGCACCCATGCTTTTTGTTTCCTCTTCCTCCTTTCCTCACTTCTTTCTACCAAACCATACTAAAATTTGTACACATAAAAGTTTTGATCTGGCTATTCTGGTCTTTGTCCAGGCTTTTTAGAGTATAGTATGGACTATATATTATGGAGAAAGCTAGAGAGTTCCAGAAAAACATCTACTTCTGCTTCATTGACTACGCAAAAGCATTTGACTGTGTCGACCACAGCAAACTATGGCAAGTTCTTAAAGAAATGGGAGTGCCTGATCACCTCATCCATCTCCTGAGAAATCTCTATGTGGGACAAGAAGCTACAGTTAGAACTGGATATGGAATAACTGATTGGTTCAAAATTGGGAAAGGAGTACGACAAGGCTGCATATTGTCTCCCTGCTTATTTAACTTATATGCAGAATTCATCATGCGAAAGGCTGGGCTGGATGAATCCCAAACCGGAATTAAGATTGCCGGAAAAAATATCAACAACCTCAGATATGCTGATGATACAACCTTGATGGCAGAAAGTGAGGAGGAATTGAAGAACCTTTTAATGAGGGTGAAAGAGGAAAGCGCAAAATATGGCCTGAAGCTCAACATCAAAAAAACTAAGATCATGGCCACTGGTCCCATCACCTCCTGGCAAATAGAAGGGGAAGAAATGGAGGCAGTGAGAGATTTCACTTTCTTGGGTTCCATGATCACTGCAGATGGTGACAGCAGTCACGAAATTAGAAGACGCCTGCTTCTTGGGAGGAAAGCAATGACAAACCTAGACAGCATCTTAAAAAGCAAAGACATCACCTTGCCGACAAAGGTCTGTATAGTTAAAGCTATGGTTTTCCCAGTAGTAATGTACGGAAGTGAGAGCTGGACCATAAAGAAGGCTGATCGCCGAAGAATTGATGCTTTTGAATTATGGTGCTGGAGGAGACTCTTGAGAGTCCCATGGACTGCAAGAAGATCAAACCTATCCATTCTCAAGGAAATCGGCCCTGAGTGCTCACTAGAAGGACAGATCCTGAAGTTGAGGCTCCAGTACTTTGGCCACCTCATGAGAAGAGAAGACTCCCTGGAAAAGACCCTGATGTTGGGAAAGATGGAGTGCACAAGGAGAAGGGGACGACAGAGGATGAGATGGTTGGACAGTATTCTCGAAGCTACTAACATGAGTTTTGGCCAAACTGCGGGAGGCAGTGAAGGATAGGCGTGCCTGGCGTGGTCTGGTCCATGGGGTCACGAAGAGTCGGACACGACTGAACGACTGAACAACAACAACATATACTAGTGGCTACAAGGAGAATGGACATTCGGTGAGATGACCAGATCTATACAGGCAGCAACTGATTCAAGCATGTCCAATAGACGCTTGACCGTGTGAGCACACAGTGTGGTAACCTGGAAGTGGCCAGAAAAAGGGTGGAATGGAAGCAGAGGCATAATGGGGTGTAGTGGGCTTATGTGCACGCCACCATTGCAAGTGATGATTCAGAACACAACTCCTGTGAAAATTGTGTGTTGCCTGTACAGTTTTCTAAGAGTACGGTAGTTGCACCATAGACTTGTGCAACAGCATTCTGATATAGGCAGTTTCATTTTCAATCCATTCCCAATGATTCCCAGTGTGGCATTTGTTTTCCACATTTGGACAAGACTTCAGTTTGGACAGGACAGTTTCTCACCTTTAATAGCATATTTAACTCTGCTTCTTAACCAGGCAGGGTACCTCTTGGCCCTAGTGGTACCTTTCTTCATCCATAGTATACCTTCAAGCTGAGCTTTTAATATTGTGGTTGTAAACAACTCCCAATGATACCCTTCATGGCCAGTATCCATTGAAGGCATTACTCTCAAGGAATTTGTCTAATCTTCTTTTAAAGGCACCAAAGTTGGTGACCCATCAATTTCAGGTGAGAGCTTTGAATGCACCATCTTCCTGTAGCTTTCACTGAATCTACTGGGGAGTTAAACCTCAGAGTGTCCTTTCAAAATCCACCACCAAATAATATGGGCAAAGGGACTGAAGAGAAACCAAAGCTCAGGAAGACTTCAACCAGATTCCAAGTCCTGAAAATGCATTTTCATTTTACAGAGTTGGCTTTATTTCTTATACACTTCCCAATGTGGTTCAAATCAAAGCTATTGCTCCACCCAGCATACTACTGTCTTCCCTTCCACACCACCACATAAAGGTAATACCACTACAATATTAGTTGGTCCCCAGTGCCCCAAATCCTTCAGCCTTATTACACAATTCCATTGGAATCCCCACTCCAGTACCATTCTCGACTACAAATGACTATCATTCCTGACCAGAACCAAACCCAAGAGTCCTAGGGAACTTCCAGACTGTCTCTGTTTTCAGGCAGGATTCAATCACATACCAGCAAATTCAGGTTGCACAATTTCAAGCTGATTTGGAACTCTTGGGTAGGGTTGGGGAAGAGATTTGATTCAGATCGCATTTAACGGTGAGCCTACCTAATTCACACTTGCTAAAACAAAATGCAATCTGTAGCACAGTAATCCTTTGAAAGCTGCACATCTCTGAATTCTGCAGTGCAGTTCTCCAACCAAGTAATGTGTACAAAAATGCATATACTAGGTAAAATGTGCATTAAAATGTATCATACAAAACACATCAGAGAAAATTGGTTGCAAAAATATATGTATTAGGAGAGATTTCCATCAAATGCTGATGTATTTTCATGTGGAGTCAGAAAAAGTCACAAAACGATATGGAAATGTGGAGAACTGAATTTAAGAGAAATAAAACTGATGGATTCACCCATCTCTGCTCTTGAGCAACAAACCTGGACTTTTAGCAATAAGGAAATGCACTGGAAAGTGTGGAATAACACTGGCTTTATGTAATGCCATATAACCTCACCACAATAAATAGCTGGCATCATCTAACCTCCCTGCAAACTTGTGAAAAGAAAGTAGGATGAATTATCAATAAATAGGTGATCAGAAGATGTACTGCTGTTAATCAGATAGAGATGCTTTGCATTTGACCACCCTCAAGTTTTAATTTCAAGAGGTGTTGCTTTTCTCATCCCTGCATGACAAGCTGCACTTGTCAAAATTTTCTCTACCACACAACCATTAAAGATTTAAGGGGCCCCATCCTCTCTGGCATTGGGTTACCCTGCTACCAACCACATCATACAAGCATGGAAAATTGGAGTGTGGGTGGTTTTGTAGTTCCGACAGTTACTCCATTAATACTTTCACTTATGTTGCTAAGACTGTGGTCATCAAACTACTTAACTCCAGTGACCTCTTTGGGACTATTTAAAATAAAGCGGTTTGAAGATTGCAGCTTAAATCACTTTCCCTACAGATCAGTGGCTAAACTAGTTTTCCACATTTAATTAGGTGTTTAACCTTTTCACGTATTTAGCCGCAAGCTCAAAAGAAAGAAAGAAAAATGGATTTGGACATGCACTTCACTTGCATGGCCTATAGTAAATTACTTTTTTTTTCTAAGTAAGCCTTCAGAACAACATTATCTGTGCCTGGTAAAGGTCTCACATCCAGCAGCACACATCAAGTGGTTTGTCAGAACCCTGTTTGCATTTTCTGTTTTGTATTTGTGACTCAAAATCAGCAGAGAGAAATGAGCAATTTCTCTGAGGAGACTTCTCTCTCTTTTCTTCCCCACATTCAATGACATTCGCTCTCTTTCTGGCCCCAGGGCATTCTGTTGCTGTTGGCACTGCGTGGCCTTCTTCTCAGTCCAATTTCTCAGTCAAATCTGCCAGATGTTCCAGGGCCAACTGGCTCTCTGAAGCAGAGAGAAAGAGAGAGAGAGAGAGACTCCTTCAGAGTAAGTTGGCAGACGTTATTGTGTTTCCAAACACTGGGAGAGAGAAAATTCTGGCTTTGCAAACTAACTTTAGCTGCCACCATAATGGATACTTTGCCAAGCAAACATAAAAATAACATTTTTTTGTCCTCTCACAGATATGGTACTCAGGGGGCAGTGAAGGAGAATGGGCAAGGTGAGGAAAACAAAGCACAAGGGACTTGAAGTGATTTGGGGTTCTTTTCAAACTGCTGCCATGTTCTCAGCAGACTCTGCTTTGAGCCATCTTGCAAATTTTCCCTTGGCACTATGCTTATTTTCATTAACCAGTTCCAACCAGTGCATTTGGAAAGCGGCATAAATTGCTTTTCTCTCAATAGAAGATTTACATTCCAGACTACCTGTTTCTGCTTGTCTGTCTCCTCTGACATTGTGCATGTGTGTGTGTGGCTCAATGCATGGATATTGCTGCAAGCTCCCCAAGCTGAAGGAAGTCCAGGACCACTTTGCACGGTCAACTTATTTGTGGATGGGTGAACAACTGCAGAATTGCAGAGTCTTTTGTAGTAAGGAATGTATCTAGTACCATATAGATTGGGAAGGCAGCAAACAAGCAAGCACACATAGGCAGTGCTTTCCCCAAAGCCGCATCAGTTCTGAACCAACGCAAGAATCTCATAGAGCTTGCTTCTCCTTCTCCAATCAGCCCCCACAAACTGAATCCCTGTCAGACTGGTTTTAACTCCATTCTAAAAAGTTGAAGTGGGACAGACTAGACATTGATCAGTTCCTTATCATTCACTATATAGTGTCAGAGTATAGGAAAGCCTTGAGAAAGGGCCCTGTTGTATAACAAAATGTTTGATTGTGACTGAAATGTGGCAACGGCACTGAAACAGGGTTCAAAAGATACAGATTAAATTATTAGCTCTGGCATTATAACTTGCCTATTTCATGCAAGTCACCTATTCTCATCAGTGCTGTATATGATCATTCCCTATTTTCCCACTTGTCATTCTACTTCAAAACATTGTAGTCGTGGAGCAAACGTCTCCATACTGATGTCTACTAAGGGTGACTAAGGAGATCGGGGTTAGAAAGTAACTGGCTATCAATGCTGAGTGAATGAGAAGTTGGCTTCCATCACTTGGCAGGATTGTAGTCAAGAGGGTGGCTCGGTTGAAGACATGCACCATATAAGTGTGTAGCTGCCGACTAGTCAGCAACACCAAGCACAGATGTGAGCCACAATGACACTGCTATGCATTGAGCGCTGCTGGCTAATTATGTGGTTGCATGGTACTGATCACAATTAGTATCTACGTAATAGATGTAACAAGGCCTTCAATCTCAGATGGGGCTGAAATAACAATGCTTTTTTTTAAAAAAAAAAGCCCAAATGATTAAATACACACTCAAAATCATATGTATAGGCTTGAAGAGATTTTAAGTAATCTGCTTTAGTCTCCAACACTAAATTTGGTTTCGCTAGACTAGGCAACAGCCTTTAATTAATACTCACTGTATTGAGACAAAAAAGACAAAAAAAGAAACTACAGTAATAGGTAAATGTATCTGGAAGGCTTTCCTTGGTTGCAAGTTTAGTTTCAGTTTCCACCTTCCCTGCTTGCTTCTGTTTGTAAGGTGTACAGTAGATCACATCTTACATGGGGATTCAGTTGCAAAGGTTCAGCATATACAGGTGAAACTCGAAAAATTAGAATATCGTGGAAAGGTTAATTTCTTTCAGTAATTCAACTTAAAAGGTGAAAGTAATATATGAGATAGACTCATGACATGCAAAGCGAGATATGTCAAGCCTTTATTTGTTATAATTGTGATGATTATGGCGTACAGCTGATGAGAACCCCAAATTAACAATTTCAACTTTGGGGTTTTCATCAGCTGTACGCCATAATCATCACAATTATAACAAACAAAGGCTTGACATATCTCACTTAGCATGTCATGAGTCTATCTCATATATTAAACTCCAGTAGCTAATGAAAACAATTGCTTACATAAATGGACTTTTCCATGATATTCTAATTTTTCGAGTTTCACCTGTACACGAAAATTGCATATACTGTAGATATACTGTAGATGTTGTGGACTGGTTGCAGAGAAATTGTGGGAGGAACCAGCTGGGGAACCACCAAGAAAAGAAGACTCAGGCTCAGAGCCCGTGGAGTGGTGGCAGGACAATGATGAAGGAGAATATTGGAAGGAGATGTTGGAAGCTGAAGCGGTAATGGGGTTTAGATAGCATGGAAGAGGCTGTGCCAGAGAACAGTCCAGAGGCAGAGGTTGAAGCTAAAGCAGGGGAGGAGGGATGCCAACAGGCGAAGAGCCAGGCTGGTGAAGAGTTATGGGTGTCTCCCCTTCCATTATCTTCAACCATGCTGGTCATGGCTGATGGAAGATGGAGTCTAATAGCATGTGGAGGGCCACAGGTTACCCATTTCAGTATCAAAAGAAGATCATCCAGATATTCTGGTGTAGATAAAGTGCCAGTTGGTGATGTCCAACTAGTGCAAAGTGTTTTAACTGTACAATGGAACTTCCCTTCTCCCTATACATCATCTAGCACCCCCTAAATTGTTCCGGATTTCCCTGCAACCCTTCAGAGCAGATTTATGGGGGGCACAGCAGGTGCATAGAGGGAGGAGAGACTGAGGAAGTTCTTTTGCACAGCTAAAACTCCTTGTGCTATTGGAACTGTTTGGTTGGATACCACCCTGGGTTCCCATGTCTCATGCTCAAGTACCATTGAGTCTATGGAAACAAGACTCTTTGCTTCCACTGGTACATGGTAGTGGTTAGCAGCTAGTGGTCATTTAGACTATCCTATCCAGCACATAGTCATTTCCAGTGGATAGGACCAGAGACTAGCAGTGCAATCCTATACATATCTAATCAGAGGCTGGACCCCTTAAGTTCATTATGACTTACTGCCAGGTAAATGTGTAGGATTGTGGCTTGAGCCTGCTGGTTAATCCAGCAATGTCAAAGAGACCATTCTGCCCCTGAGAATCAGCTAAACTCCCTTCTCATTTTATGCAGCATTCGGCCAGAATAAATGTACTGTGCTGATTTTGGAAGTGAAAAATCAGCATTCAAAACTCTTGCCTACGAAGCTCACAGGGTGGTTTTGGGCAAATCACAGTAAAAACATACTGTGGCCCAAGGCCTAATTTCAGGCGGCAGGGCAAGAGAACAGGGAGAAAACAGGCAGTGCTTCCTCCACGTTAAAAAACAAAACAGAACAAACCTCATTACAAATGGAGAGCTAACACATCAGGGAGAGTGGTTCTAGTGTAGAATATTGCATGTTGTGCTAGCTTTCTGACTGCATGGAGATTTTAATTCACAAGTGCATTAAAAAAAATTACCCTCCACACTGCTGTCTGAAAGGGTACAGTCCATTTATCATCTCCACACGCTTACTACCTCATCCCACTGCATGTGTAGACAAGGCAGACTAGAGACAAAACCACACCCAACGGAAAGGGAGCTGTGAATGTACTGCAGTGCACACAACAGTTGCCCTGTGTCATATTTTAGAGTTGATTTGCAGCACACTTGCCAAAAGAGGCTGGGCACCACCAATTTATTATTATGTGCATGTTTAGACTGTGCTGTTCTTGCAAACTAGGTAGCTGTGGGCAAGATTCCACACAGGTATATAGGCCTATGATATGATAAGCTTTTCTTAGCAGCTTTCAGCTTCTTTCCGCTTCTTCAAAGTGTCTGTCAGTTTGCCCCTTCCTACCTCTTTAAAAGTAACAGCAAATGGAATTATTCCCTTCCCCCAAGCACAAACATGCAATGCCAAAAATTTCCTCACCACCAACAACTAGATGCTTTTTGTTTCTGTTTGCTTTACTTCTCAGTATTATTTAAAATTGTATTGCTCTGGTTTAATCAAATTAAACTTGGAACACCTTCCAGAAGATAATGCACAGCTTGTTTAACAATCTGGTTAAAGGGGCCTTCTTGCCAACAGAATATTTCTTCAAGAGCAGGTGGTTTAAATGACAAAATGGCATAACATAACGTGATCTGTTAACAACCACTGCTTTTCCTTTTTGCGAGGGAGACTTAGAACAACATGAGCTTTGCAAGATCCATGTTTGGTGCTGAAAGCTTCTGCTCTTAATTTATTTAAAAGGAACGAAACCTTTGAAAATCTCAGAGAAAACAATTCCACTCTCCTTTCAACAGTACTCTCTCTCTCTCTCTCTCTCTCTGTGTGTGTGTGTGTGTGTGTGTGTGTGTGTTGAGGCTGAGGGGGTGTGTGTAAGAGAAACTGTGGAAAGGGCCAAATTAAAAAGGAAAGTGTTCTCTCCGCCCCATTTTCTCAAGGTTTCTTATCATTTGCTTCCTTCCGGGAAGCACACCACAAAGCTGTCCCCGCTCCAGAGTTGTAAAATAACAGGTTTTCTGTTATTGCCAAACTGCAGTGGTCTGGAGTCCTGTGAAGCGCACAGGGAAGCCTAATTAGGCCCATCCTTAATGAGCAGTCCCGAGTCCAGTAGACTTTTTTAAAAAAGAAAGTGTGGGTGGGGGAGAAAACCTGGCTCAGTGGGTGTAAAACAGATATTGGAACACACGTCCCTCTCAACCCCTTTCCATCCTACTCATAAACCTACCACAGCTTTGGAGCCATGTCAGGAGGGCTGCCAGAGCAACGATTCAAAACAAAAGACCATTGAAGAACTGCAGAGTTTATTTTACGGAGCTGTTGTGTAGTGCTGAAATGAAGGTCTTTATGGAATAGCTGGTCACCTCTAGAGCCAAGCACTTCTTTTTATTCCATTGTTCTTGCTGCTGCTGCTGCTGCTGCTGCTGCTATTTAATATTTGAATGTGCACTATGGGAAAATGCACGTTGGGGTTTCCGTTGATGTTATTGTGCGAGAATGTTTATTTGCATGTGTTTGTGATGAACTTGCCTCCCTATAATTGCTCTTTTAGCACTTGTGCGTGCCTGTGTAGGCATGTGTTTTTGTCTTTGACAAGAAATTCTGTCAAAACTTCATGTTTCCCTTCTATGCCCAGCCCAGTTCAGTCCAATTCAATCTTCCCCTCCCCCAGCTCAATACAAAGCAAGTTTGGATTGTAAACTCAGTTAGTAACCCAGAGCATGACCAGTTCGGTTGCACTGGGCATGGAGCCTTGGTGCCGCAACTATGATGTAGAATGGCAGGTGAAAGGCGGTGGAGGGAAACGAAGGAGAGAGTTGGCAACTTAAACAACAGACTTCTTTTTAAGTTTCTAAACACAGGAAATGCTAACTACATTGCATGCTGCCTTGGTTCTAAGGCCTGCACTGAGAGACACCATCCAGATCTTGAAGAAGGAAGAGGAACTAACGTTTTTGCAGGTTCATTTAAAGCTATACACTAGCTGTTACCGATCTGGTGCCCTTCTGATATTTGGATGACAACAACTCCTATCATCTCCAGACAGTGTGGTGATGCATATACAAATGGTGGCCATTTTGGGTGGGTCCAATTGATGTGTGATCGCCCACACGCACGTCCTTTTGGACCCAGAAGACGGCGGAATGGGGGAGGAATGGGCCACACTCACTGCTGATGTGCGCAGTGGCCAAGAACATGCCGGTGTGAAATGGTCTCCGCCTGTACATACATCAAGAACACATGGCAGGATCCTGGCCATACATCATGGCAGCAGGCCCTGCTCCCAACTTGAACATGTCCATTAGGAGAATAGAAGATCTCTCTCCCCACACTCTCTCATGTGAAATTGGGAGGTGGGGGATGCAAACAAGTGCAGTGCAGAGGTTGGTCCAACAACATCTGGAAGGTTACCAATTCCACACACCTGCCTTAATGTCAGAATTCCAAATAATAGCTCTCAATGGCAGTGAGCTTTAAACAGCAGGACCGGGGAATCTTTGGTCCTTCATATATTGTTGGACTTCAATTCCCATCAGCCCTAGCCAGCACAGGTTATAGTTAGGAATTATGGGAGTTGTAGTCCAGTAACAACTGGTGAGCCAAAGCATCTCCTGCCCTGCTCTACAGGAGATTAAATTTTTTGAGCATAAATAAGGTCAGTGTAATGATGCATATTGAGTACCAAAGAGAATAGCATATGAAAAAAAATCATTTCCCTCCTTAAATGGTGGCCTAAATCTTTTGATACTAATACATTGTCAGAAGCCCTTATTGAGCTAAGTTGGCCTCAACTTGGCTTGGATAAAAATGAAGTGAATATTAAGTAAATGATTGGTTCAAAATTGGGAAAGGAGTACAACAAGGCTGTACAGTGGTGCCCCGCTAGACGAATGCCTCGCTAGACGAAAAACTCGCTAGACGAAGGCATTCGTCTAGCGGAAGGCTGCTTCACAAGACGAAAAATTTTCGTCTTTTTTTGTTTTGTTTAGCGAAAGCGCGGCTGTCATTGCCGCTTCGTTAGACGAAAAAGCCGCTAGACGAAAATTTTCGCAGGACGAATTATTTTCGTCTAGCGGGGCACCACTGTATATTGTCTCCCTGCTTATTTAACTTATATGCAGAATTCATCATGCGAAAGGCTGGACTGGATGAATCCCAAGCCGGAATTAAGATTGCCGGAAGAAATATCAACAACCTCAGATATGCTGATGACACAACCTTGATGGCAGAAAGTGAGGAGGAATTAAAGAACCTTTTAATGAGGGTGAAAGAGGAGAGCGCAAAATATGGTCTGAAGCTCAACATCAAAAAAACTAAGATCATGGCCACTGGTCCCATCACCTCCTGGCAAATAGAAGGGGAAGAAATGGAGGCAGTGAGCGATTTTGCTTTCTTGGGCTCCATGATCACTGCAGATGGTGACAGCAGTCACGAAATTAAAAAACGCTTGCTTCTTGGGAGGAAAGCAATGACAAACCTAGACAGCATCTTAAAAAGCAAAGACATCACCTTGCCGCCAATGGTCCGTATAGTTAAAGCTATGCTTTCCCCAGTAGTAATGTATGGAAGTGAGAGCTGGACCATAAAGAAGACTGATCGCCGAAAAATTGATGCTTTTGAATTATGGTGCTGGAGGAGACTCTTGAGAGTCCCATGGACTGCAAAAAGATCAAACTTATCCATCCTTAAAGAAATCAGCCCTGAGTGCTCACTGGAAGGACAGATCCTGAAGCTGAGGCTCCAGTACTTTGGCCACCTCATGAGAAGACTCCCTAGAAAAGACCCTGATGTTGGGAAAGATGGAGGGCACAAGGAGAAGGGGACGGCGGAGGATGAGATGGTTGGACAGTGTTCTCGAAGCGACTAGCCTTCTTGGCCAAACTGCGGGAGGCAGTGAAAGATAGGCATGCCTGGCGTGCTCTGGTCCATGGGGTCACAAAGAATTGGACACGACTGAACGACTGAACAACAACATTATGTAAATATAATTAATAATAAAATAAAATAAATTACAGGCTGGTCAACAAAATATCAATAGAAACTAATTCACACACAACATATAAATATGACCAATAAATAATGTTTTTTTTCTACCTCTTTCTTCTTCTGCCTAGAGTGAATACTCCCTCTTTTTCTGATTAGTGTTAACCATGGTTTAGAAGTAGACATGCAGTGATGCCATGTTTAATGCATAGCGGTCTCATAACTGTAGTTTGAAAACCTCTTTTTTGCATAAATCCTTCAAAACTTTGTATGGTAAAAGTACTTATGAAACTACCCTGAGACCTCCCTGTTCATAGATCTAAGTAGTAGATAGATTTTAATTTTTTTTATCTTGTATCTGTCTAGTATCTATTAAGATGGGTTTCTGTCCACTTCTTTTTTTAATCATGCATCCATACTAATGCTAGATGTCAATGACTTATGGCTGCTGCTGACCTTGGCTTGACTTTGAAACAGTAACGCAGATGTGAAAGTGCCAAATGAAAGTGGCTCTTTAATGACATGAGACTAGCTCAAACTCTGAACACTGGGTCTCTGCATTTCTATTTGTTTTCTTACTTGAGAAGCTCAAGGCTTTAAAGCTAACCCTTGAAAGCAATGCATTTCTAATCACATAAAAGTGTCTATGAGCTGAAGAGGCAATAGGCACTTTAATCTTTGCATATCCCTTTCTTTCTTCAAGTATCTCTCCCTGCACCCCACTCACACACACAACTAACTTACCTCCCTCCACCTTCTATACTATAGTATAATACAAGAGAGTGGGGGGGGGGGGAAGAGAGAGAGAGACAAGGAGGACTGCCTACCCGCCCCCATGCTGAGCCCAAGGAGACTTTGTGAGAAAGCTCCTCTCCATCTGCAGTCCAGCCCGGTGGGAGTCAATTAATTCTGAATAACCTAAACCGACAGAGGTATTTGCATTCACAACCTGACTGATGACCGTATAAAATTGATTTATGAATTGAAGTGCTTCCCCACCCCTTATCCTCGATTCAGGCCATAATTGATTATATGTGCTGCAGCGAAATTAAAGAAAAGGGGGGGAAATTAAATGAAAAGAAAAAAGGGAGGCCCCACAGGCACTGCTCTATATTCTCAAGGTTTCCTGGGATTAGCTGTTCCATTCATCACTTATCATTTTTTATTTTAAAACTTGCTTCCCATCCCCAGCTCTGCAAGCCATCCTTCGCTTTGGCAGTTGTTCTTCCCACTTTAAGGTGCTGCTTGGTGCAAAACAGAAAGAAGAAATAAAGGGCAGGTATAATAGAACTATCATGAGGTGTGGAATTTGGCTGGCTCATGGAATAGGAAGAGTACTAAATATTATATGCTTAGAATGCATCATGTGTGTGAATGTAGCAGGAAATATCCTCTATTCCTTTTTTTAAAAAAAGTCCTACAGATCCAGCACCTATTGTTTATTGTGCCAGGGGCTGTGGGGATATGACACAGACCTAGCTCAGAGGACTACTTTTCAAATTGCTGCCAAGTTAGAGAAGCAGATGCTGTACAGTGGTACCTCGGGTTAAACACCTAATTCGTTCTGGAGGTCCGTTCTTAACCTGAAACTGTTCTTAACCTGAAGCACCACTTTAGCTAATGGGACCTCCTGCTGCCACTGTGCCGCCAGAGCACAATTTCTGTTCTTATTCTGAAGCAAATTTCTTAGCCTGAAGCGTTATTTCTGGGTTAGCGGAGTATGTAACCTGAAGCGTCTGTAACCTGAGGTACCACTGTATTTACATAGTAGTTGGATGCTTCGTGTCAAGAAATTGTCTTTACTGGTATGGCTTCCTTGCCCCAACTTATTCGCAACTTATTCTGCATGTCTGTCACAATTGTTGTTGTTGCTATCATTATCTGTACTGCAACAGAATTGTACTTTTTTGCCACACTGAAGCAGCAAATTGCAGTAACTCATGGTGCCTATCTGCAGGCATGGGAGCCAACTCCTAGAGGTTGAGGTCCCTCTGCCCCCCCAATAAAATATTTAAGAGAGCTACTTCCCCCCCCCGCCAGTTAATAGGCATTGCCATTCAAATAGGGTGTGTGTTCTGCATCTTGTGATCAATTATGCAGCCTCCCCCCCCCCCCCGTATTTTAATCAAGTTGGAACCCCTGCAGGCATGCAAAGTTTGGACACCACATACACACCAGCAAACCAAAATAAAAATAGTATGCAATCACCTTTTATTCCAGAATGGAAGGTGTAATGACAACACAGGCCTGGTGAAGCAGGATGCCACAAGGGAACACAAATTTTACCAGCATATAGTGATCATGATGGTCAAGCTGGGGGTTAACTCAATATATCTGTTACCACACTTTCGTAGAAACATTCCAAAACAGTGCACCTTGAATGACACACACACACACACAGTAGCCTAGCTCAAATATTCCTGACATGGAATGCCTTACCAATCATCATATTGCAAGGTGAGGATCTAATCCTTCAGTTATATATACTGATGTGCAACTGAAAATGATAATATGCAGCTGTGCAAATAAAGCAGTCTTCCAGATGTCTTTGGACTCCAACTCCCATCATCCTTGACTATTGCTCATGGTGGCCAGGGCTGCTGGGAGTTGGAGTTCAGCAACATCAGAAGGCTCACAAGTTTCCCACCAGTGAAATAAAGTATGCAATTTGCTGCTCATCTATTCCTACATCCTGTGGTTACACGCTAAAGTAGAATGGAAATATAAGGAGTTTGCCAGTTACTTATTACTGTATTTTGCAACAATAGAAATGCCAGATTTTGTACTCCCCTTTCCCAGGTGATTGGAAGAAGAACTAGGAAACTATATGGCTCCCGCAGACTGGATATGGTACAATAAACAGGAATGAATCAGAGTAGAGTATAACAAAATCAGAAATACAATTATATGATGGGAAGGCTATGGAATTAAAAATAGGGATTGTCTTATACACGGGGTGTGTGTGTGTGTGTTATACATGGAATAATAAGGTACTACCTATGTCTTTGAGAACTGACCAATAGCTGAGCAATAGCTGAGAAAACCTGGGACATTTTGATATTGAATAAATAATCAAAGGAAGGAAGAACTCAGACAATGGAGAGCTTCCAGAAGAACTGGGCTATTCTGTGTAGATTTAACATTTGCAAGATTACCCTTGTAGTTCAGGTGAACTATCTGCCCCTCACTCAGGTACTATTCAAACACTGTTTAAATAAGAGCTCACTGACAGATAAAAAATAATAACACTAGGGAATTATCTGTATATGTTAATTGTACGGTAGCCATTTTTATATTTTTAACAGCAGCAATACAGTGGTACCTCCAGTTGCAGAAGGGATCCGTTACAGAGGTCCGGTCGGATCACGAGGTTTCCGCAACCTGATGAGCGCTTCTGCGCATGCGCAAAACCCGGTAAAATACTTCCGGGTTTGCCATGCGCACATCCCAAAGATAGGTAACCAAACGGAGGTTTGACTGTATTTTGTAAAACAACATTTCTCATCTACCCATTTCAAAATTACATTCATAGTTTGAAGAATCTTCAAAACTTGCTAACTGGGAATAAAATGGCCAATAAAATAAAATAAAATAAATATTTTCAGTGCTGGAACAAACTACTGACATAAGAGCATGGGAAACCTGCCAGCAACCTCTGTCATCCTTCACTACCCCACCTCCCACCAGCCCAAATCTGAGTGGGGTTTTTTATGTTTGAAGAAAAAGGCATTCACCTGCAGGGGATTTTCAACCAGTGAGGTCTGTCAGAAAAAAAGACTCAACAGGAGAGTCAGCAGAATCTCCCATATTATAGACTGTTCTTAACAGGAGGGGGGCGGGGTGAGTAAAGAATATGAGTTTGAGATGCTTTCTTCAGATTTCACTAACTTTAAATGGAAATCCCATCTGCTTCTTCGTTAGGGTGCCAGGATCCCACACTGAGATACTGCAGCTGACAGACAAGAAGTGTGCATCATGGATTGTTTCGTAATTTTAGAGAAATAACGTTTCCCAGAAATCTTAGTCGTCTCACCCCCTATCTCTGTAACAAAACTTGGGGGTTGGGGGGGGGGGAGAGAGAGAGAGTTTAAAAGACATTCTTTATTTCTCCCACAGCTGCCCTCTGAGCCTCCCTCCCTCCTCTTTGCTCCAATGCATGCTGGGTAATGCCATGTATTCTTAGACTCCCAATGGCCCCCATTACTGTCAATTAGTTACGGAATGCTACTGGGATTCATGCCTGACAGCTCCGGCAAAGCAGGAGAAATGGTCTCAGTAGGGAGCAAGGGGCCTGCCTTTTTTCTTCCACAAGAAATACCTTTCTCAGCAAGGCTTTTTAATGGCCGCCCCTGCCCCCCATCTACACACGTCCATACACATGTGTGTGTGCGTACGCACGCATATTGTGCTCAATTGTGAGAACTCTTGGTACAGGAGACTCCAAGAAAGTCGACTTACTGCTGAAATAAAAGTACCTTAAAGCCTCATATTTTTCTTCACCGTGGCTAACCTAGTAAAGAGCTCTTGTCACAAATACCTCACCCTGACCCACCTATATATATCACGTTTCTTTCCTTCAGTTTCCAAGCTTTTTTAATCCTAAAAGCGAAGGGAAATCGACACTATCTGTGCCAAGTTTTAGGAGAGAGGGACACAGATCACAGCAAAACAGATTCCCTGCAGCTCTGCACACTTTTTGCAACAGAATGTAAATTGAAAACTCCACTGAGGGAATGGCAATGTTCCTGTGATTCCACAGTGACCAGAGTAAACAATCTTGTAAATTAATTTATTAATTGTGGCCAACATAGCTGTGGATAGTTCTAGGCTCCCCAAGCTTATCAAATCCCTGTGTAAAGCCATCTAAAGGTCAAACTAGACAAGATGTTTAAAACGTCACTTGGAATTGTGTCAATGGGTTGTATCCAGACTAGAGTTGCTATGTTTTTGCTGGGACCAAATCCCATTGCCCTCAATGGGGCTTACTTCTGAGCAGAGCTGTACGGAATGCACTGTCAGTTAGGTACAATTTAATATAACTAAACAGCTCCACTAGTACAAGGATTTTTAATGGAACTTCCCTGCACTCTCCTCTACCTGTTGCCAGTGGCAGACTTTGGGCTTTCAAGTTTCAGTGGTGTGCTGTGCAAGGCCAAAATTTGGCGCCCTCTGACTCTTGCCTTCCATGCCACATCATTGTTGCAGTGCTTCCTTTGGCACCCTCTCGTCTCAGTGCCCAGTGTGGGTGAACCGGTCACACTCCCCTAAATCCACCTCTGCCTGTGCTTCAGAGGGTTGGGGCAGCGGGGGGGGGGGGGGAAGAGACAGAACAGATTCCCCTTGCCACACAGGGGAAAGAGAGGGCAGCTAAAAGACATTGCACTAACAAAACTATTCAGATGGATACTGCCCTACGTTTTACAATCGGGGTGGGTAGCTGGTCATATATAGTATATACATAGTTACAGGTGCTCATCTTCCTATTTTCACTCTAAAAATATATTATACTTACATACAACAAAATGGTGCCACGTAAATGCCACATGTTTGGCAGCAGGGCAGCTGAAGCAAACTTTTTATACTTTGAGTTAGTGTTATTTTTCTAGAAAAAAAGAGGTGCTGGAACTCGCCATGAACACCTCCCTCATTCTCTTAGAATGGCAATGGTGCCCACTTGAGAGGTGCAAGAACTGAGTTCTGTCAAGTTTCGACAGGAAAAAAGCCCTGCTTGTAGTCATGAAGGTCCTGTGATTTAAATAAGTTGAAAACGCAAAAGTATACATATTCAGCAATTTATTTATTTTTTAAAAAATCAGCATTGGCATTTTTTTGCTCCAGCATAGAAGGAATGTGAAAGCTGTTTTAAAGCAAGGAATGGTAATATTATCTGTGTGCTACACAACTGATGTAATACACATGGTCATCCAAAGTGGAGGGGCCTCTAAGACTATTGCATCCAAGGTCTAAAATTACTCAGTTGCACCACTGAAACTTTCCCCAGTATGGAACTGCAATGATAGGGAAGATTTCACATGCTTAATTTCCTCTTGCCGTGCACCAGTTAAAGGCACAAGGGCATCAATCCAGATACAGTGGTGCCCCGCTAGACGAAAGGCATTCGCTAGCGGAAGGCTGTCTCACAAAACGAAAATGTCAATGGGCTTGCCTTTTTTTTGGTCAAACCGCTATTTTCCCGTTGGTGCTTCGCAAGACGAAAAATTCGCTATACGACAACACTCGCAGAACGAATTATTTTCGTCTTGCGAGGCACCACTGTAGTGACCTGTTTTGAGGTTCATCTTGTATTCTTCTTTTCTGAACAATATGCAATAGACTTTGTCTACAAGCAGAAGAGGGAAGAAAGAAAGAAAAATGGCAGGGCTTTTGCACTGCAGAGTTTCTTGCTGGAAGAAGGGGTGAGAAGATGGGAACATTTATCTCACAGCATGCTTGCAGGGAGTGAGGAGAGGGGGAATATACTAGTCACATGATTTCCAAACTGCTGGTGGGGGTGGGGAAGGAGCTGACAGGAATGTCAGGGCATGAAAAGGCAGAGTAGCCACTTTTAATTAACTCCATTTCACCAGTCTAGAACAGTATCAACCACCACTACCCTGAATCCCACCATACCTCCCCCAACTCAATACCAGAAGTTTCTTTAAAAGGGATAAGCTGAGAGACTTTTATTGCTGATTATAAATATATCACCAATGGGGGTCAAGGGCCCTTGCTCTCCCTGCTTTGGGGACAGGGGTGGGTAACTAATTGCCTGGGACTGCCGGCTGCAGAGACAGCCGGCAAATTGTAGGAGAGAGGGAGAAGGGTATGGAAGATATTATTTAGCGTGAAATGTTCCCACAGCAGCAATTTCAATTTGCCAGTGCTATTAGCACGTGACGTAGTGTGAAATGTGCAGGCAACCCATTGTGCTTTTTTCTCAAGGCGAGAGTGTAACTAACATGTGTGTCCCTATCATACATCAGGCTTTGTTTCTGTGTATGGACTAGTGCCAAGAACAGGAGGGAGCGAAGGGGACCCAGAGAGGATGAATTTAATCTTCTAGGGAGAAATTCTCCTTCTCTTTTCAGTCCCTGTAATATTGACACCTTTGGGACAGACTTTCAGTGTCCCTCCACAGCCATCTGTTGTAATGGCTTTTGAGGTGATAAATTAAGAGTGGACTGAAGACGGAGATCCCACAAGTTTGAGGCTGATTACGGTGACAGGTTCTATAATATGCCTTGTATCTTTTGTCCTTTGGGAGAATAATGTTTGGGCACTTCGAAAACTAGTTTTCATTGCACTAGGTGAATATCGCTTCTGCAGTTCCTCATTGTTCACTCATCTTCCTTTCTGCTATCCCCCCAGTTGCTCATGTTTTCTACAGGCCCAGCTTGTGCTTCACCTCAACATAAATTTGCCCTTTGGCCTACCTTGAGTAACTGTAATTGTTTTACTTCATCCCAGTGATCTCTCCTGTGTCCTTGACAAATACTGCTTGATACATAAAAGTTCATTAATAAGGTGGCCATTTTTACTGGTAAGAGGTTTTACTGGTGGTGTAGAAGCCTGTAAGTTTTTGAGGTACACATAACTCTTCATTGAAAGGGACACAGAACTCTTTCATTTTATCAGTTGAGATGCACCTGGCGATATGGCATTAGGGTATCCAAGTGCACAACATTGCATAGGGTAGTCCTCTAGTTGAAGGACTGTCGGGTCTGAGGCTGCTTAAAAGATAAAGAACTGTAAGAAAACAGAACTGGAATTTTGAAGTTCCACTTCAACAATTAGCACCTGAGTGACAGACAGAGCAAGCAAACAGGTCGCCTGATCACAGTGGGTGGTATTCAACTAACTTTTTGCACTAACGCAAGGATTAGTGCTAGTGCAAGGGGTTTCCTCCTCCCCACAGTGCACGCCCAGTGCTGTCTCCAAAAGAAATTTGGTGGGGTGGGTGTGTGAGAGAGAAAGAAAGAGAGAGAGAACATTCTGACATGCAAGGAAAATTCCTTGCACTGATGGAATGTTCACCTTAGTGCTACAGTGAATACAACCACACTATGATAAAATACATTGCTATTTAAATTATAGTAATAATTTCTAAATTTGCATCTGTACATATAAATAAGCATATTTAAATTTCATCCAAATCTGTGCCCTCTTTTGGGGTGATGCACAAAGGGCCACCCTACATGACTGCAGCTATGTGCATACATACTAGTAAGCCCTTTTGAAACCTATGAGCAAACATTAATAGAATCAAGCTTCACATCTCACTAATTTCCATAGAAGAGTTCAGCATAGGGATAACATTCCCCCCCTGGTCAATGGAACTTTAAAGTACCTATATTTAACTGTGGCTGGATTAGACACTTTTAAAGTACTTTATTGTGACTTTGTATTTATCTACACACCTGACTAATGGAACTTACCACTATATCCCTGAATTTTCAGAAGGGCTAGAAAAAATAATGGAGGATAGGCACTGATGCATTTATGGGGTAAGGTTTTTTTCATAAATTACTGAGGGATAGGAAATACTTGCTGGGTGGGATCTTGCATGGGCAAATTGTTTGATTAAAAAACAAACTGTGCCCACAACTCCAGTCTTTGTGTGGAGTTATTTGTGCTAGATTACATCCAAGCATGCAGTACCTAAGAGATTGTGAATAGCTCCTTTGACCATGAAAATTACCTGTTGGGGAAGAGGATTAATTCAACTCTGCCTTCCTCAACCAGTGGTTGGAGCACTCAAAATTATTTGTGCCAATCATGTATTTGAAGTGGGTGTGCATAGTTGTACTTTCACTGGGGAGGGTCTATATGAATCAGTACTTAGACACATTATATGATTGCAGGTACAAATGCTGGAGCATGTAATCTAAATGTACCTAGGATGGAGTGCCACCATTTAAAATACTGATGGAGAGGTTTTTTTTCTAATACTTTGTAGAATGCAGTGGTGGAAGTGTCATGAGCATTGTTATACAGGGCCTGTGACATCATTAGTGATAAGCAACAAAATTCTATTCCTCCTCTCTGCTGCCTGCATCCCTTTGTGACATTTTTCTAAACTTAGTTTTAGGCTGCATTCACATGGCAGTTTTTTCATTTCCCTAACTGTTAGTTTCTACATTATATTTGAGCTTTCATGCAATGTCAAGGCCACTTCCAGAAAACTAATGGAATATAGTGCATGTTTAGAGCTCATTCTTAGGGAAGTTTTTAATGTTTGATGTTTTATTGTGCTTTTAATATTCTGTTGGGAGCCGCCCAGAGTGGCTGGGGAAACCCAGCCAGATGGGCAGGGTATAAATAATAAATTTATTATTATTTTATTCATGAAAATTTCCATTTACAGCTCCCTTAACCTGGAATATTGCAGGAATAAAGTGACAAAATACAGTTCTTTCCTGCTGTTTTCATGGGGGGAATCATGTGGAAACATAAGCATGCATGTGTGGAAAGGGTGTGGAAATATTGTCCAATGACATTTGTTGTATCATACCACACCCACTGTATATCAGTCACAAAGCCATTGTTCTATAACACAACAGGAACTGCAGTGTGACAGACAAATGGGACATAAATGCTAGCATTACAATCAGGAAAACTAACACAATATTTCCCACATCTGAATGCACCCCTAAGGTTAGGTTTCTATTTCGTTAGACTTCTGAAGTATAGAGGATGGCTGAGTATTTTGACACTCAAGTGCAAGACTGCTCAGCTAACATTTAAAAAATGGCAAACACCCACAAAACTGGTGACTGCCACTACTAGCCAGATTCCATTCTGCATTGCAGGGGGTTGGCCTAGATGGCTCTTGGGGTCCCTCCCAACTCTATAAGATGATCTACTAGTCAGGAGTGGACTGAGAGAAGCATTAGGAATGTAAGGATCTGCCAGTTTTGGTTCTCTCCTTTTCTCATTTTTCCAATCTTAAATCCACCACAGATTGCTTAAAAATAAAAATCCTCATGAAAATTCACCAGCATTTAGCATGAATTTCTCCTAATAAACACATATTTCTACACAGTTTTGACAAACATACAAATTTTGCAAGCAATTTCCCATGGCAATATCAGTGATCCTTAATATAATGCAAGAGACATGCACCAATCTTCATCTGGCAAACACTAAAGATTATAGGTGCTTCTAGTCTAGTATTTATTGTGAGATTGGTGCTTCTTACAGATGCAAGGTGTGTGTGTGTGTGTGTGTGTGTGTGTGTGTGTGTGTTTTGCAGTGTCCACACCACATTGTTGGGATCAAAATACCAACCCATGCTCCCCATTTTATTTTATGTATTTATTTCACGATATTTGTATACTGCTTGATTGTATTAAATCTAATCCGGATTTACCCTTTCTGCAAAAAACTCGGTTAAAACCTGTTGCTAATGACCTGTTAGCAGTATCTGAATCTGCAATATTAAACCCTGGCCTGGAAGCACCTTATAAAAGCCTGACACCTCCACACCACCTACATTACGCAAGTGTAAAGTTGGTGTAAGAGAAGAGACAGTCTTGCAGAAGGTGGAAGGGAAAGTGCTGAAGAATTAAGTGCCTCTATATGTGACAGGAAGAAGGGGAGGAGGGATGTGGGTGGCAATGGCAGTGAAATAACTCTGCCACCCTTAAGTTCAATTCCATCTGAGCACATTGAATAAAAAATTTGGACCAAAGAAAACACTTGTTGACTGAACTGTTCTTCAAGTTCTTTCAAGCTAGTTTTTTTTTTGGGGGGGGGGGATGTTAAAAATCCCTCCCAGATTTCTTATTGTAGGAAGGGGGAAAGGGATGTGGGGGAATGGGGGGGGGAGATTGCATACTTAAAGTTGAAATAAAAAAGCTCCCTTCTATTGACTCCTGAATGGCAGAGATAAAGAGAACCACATGGGAATCATTGTTTGAAAGAGAGCTCCAGAGCCAGGCCTCCCCTTTCCCATTATTGTGCAATTCCCCCCTTCCCCCCCCCAGGTCCTTACTCTTCCTCCCCATCCTCTGGGCCCTGCGACCCCCCAGCCCCATTTTCCCTTGTAAGTCCCAGAATTCCTCCCCCCCCCACAAACTTGCACAGCCTCAGGCCCCTCAATTTAGCCTGAAGCTCCCATTCAGAGTCACTGGATTGGGTTAAATCCCTTATTCACCTCCCCCCCCTCCAATTTGCCCTCATCAGCTGAGCTTCAGTTCAGATCCCACAAAACAAAACACAACAAAAACCCAGCCGTAGAATTGATGGATCTTGCAGGAGTCGCAGAAGGGGGACTCCCTCCCTCCAAGCAGCTCCTGCTGTTGCCGCTTCTATTTCTTTCCTCCTTCCTCTATTTACAGTGTGTGTGTGTGTGTGTGTGTGTGTGTGTGTTGCTCTTCAGTTAACAAGTGTGTACTCTAAATATGGTACCTCCCCCATCCTATTTATTCTTCTCTTTTACATCAGAGTTAAGACTTCGGGGGTGTGCTGTCAACTTTCTTTTTACACCTGGCTGCTTTCCATAGGCCATGGCGAATGTAGGGTGGTCGCAGTGTCAGGGATGGGAGCCAGAGTGTGTGAAACCACACTTTTTGTGGTTGGAAGAAGAGGAGGGACAGAGAGGAAGTTTTCTGAGGCAATGGAAGAGATAAGAAGGGAAATACATCAGGTGGCACAAGAGACGAAGGTCAGCTTCGTTAACAGGCTGGGTCAAAATTAACTACATTTTGCTTTTCGCTGTGATGCTGTCCCCTTCCTTCAGATTAGGAGCATTCTGTCTTGACTCTAATCCTAATAGATTTAGGTTCTCATTGGCTAAAACTTAAGACTGATTCCAAGACTGGAATCCAGCATTTCCCTTTCCACTGTAAGTTACACATGGAACTGAAATTAACTTACCACATATGGGCAACCAGGGGTGTATATATATCATTTTTTTCACATAAGTGTGTGTGTTGCAGCAGCTAAATAGGCAAGAAAGGGGATATTATTATTAGCAGTCCGTTTGACAATTTTTCGAAACCAATTTTTAAGATTTGCACAAAAGCACTGTTTTTAAAAAGTAAGCTGTTATTGTGCAATAATTGTGCTAAAAGACCCCTCTTCAAAAAGACAAGAGCAGTACTAAGTTGATCTGCAACTGCAGGGATTGCACTGCCATTTATAAGGTCCCATAGATGCAGAAGCAGCAAGGTGGGAATCAAAAGTAAATAATTATTTGAAGATGATATCATGTGAATGTTGTGTAACAAGTTAATGCACAATGACAATTCCAGACTAAGCACATAGTCTGAAAGGACCCCTGGTATCTGGATTTGCTTGAGATGTTTGCTTGATGAGAGTGAATTTCACTTCCTCTTCCACACTTCAATGTGTTTTGATGTAATATGCTCACAAATGTTTTGAGGACTGGACAGTCTGGTTCACTTTAGCTGAGATTAAAAGGCCCTAAACAAAATGTAGGATTAATAAAATGACCGGAATAGAGGAATAGTGCTGTGTCAAAATACAACAGCAAAAATAATCTTCACAAAACAGAGTGCAATGAGCCACAGGTAACTGCACACCTGAAATCAGAGGCTGCCACAAGGTAGATTGGGCCTACTGATTTACTGATTTGCAGCAGATCAGCAAGGATTTTGACTTCCAACTGTTTTAACAATAGGAACAGGAACAGGAAAGAGGGTGTGATCTCCCGCCCCTCTAAACTAGATTAAGATGAAGAGAGTTTGAAATGGAAAACCAGAGCAGTGAACTCAGTTATGAGAAAACAAATTCCTGGGATAAGCATGTGCTCAGAGGCACCCTATTCCTTAATGCCAATACAGCAGTATGTTGCTCCCAGCCTGAAGCCTGCTGTTTTGCACCTGGCTCTTGTTGGATTTCAGGGTTTGAGTAAAAAAACCTGAACTAGATCCAACAAGTCCGAAGCCTGCCCACCTCTGCCCTAAATAATAAGGCTGTTGACTATTGATCAAACTACACCTTTCTCTTTCTTCCATAGACCTAGCCTTTTCAAACCTGGTGACCTCCATATATTTTGAACGCTGTTGCTGTTGTGGTAGTTTACTTGCTCTTCACCTTAAGGTTCCAGGGTGGATTGCAACACAATATATACAACAGTTTAATCCAAAGCAAAACATATTCTATGTAACTAAAAACAGATAGTATCTGATAAAAGACTGTCTGATAAAAGAGCCTCTTTGATGTAGTTCCACCTTGCTTCGGCGCTGTTTCTGGGGCAGTTCAGTAGAGCTTCTTTGATGGAATCAGAGATGCATCCACAGAGTTCAGGCATGGCTGTTCTGGCAGTGCTGATTCATGGTCACACTTTCTGATTTGTGCTATAGGTCCTCTAGGGCTTGAGAAGGTTCTTGCTTGCCACCAAGGAGTGATCTGTATCGCCAACGGTACTGTAGTAGCTCTGTGTGACATGAACAGAGTTCAGTGACAATCGCCTGGTGACAATCAAGTCGAGCTGGTGTTAGTGGCCTGACCTTGGATGTCTCCAGGACAATTGCTGTTTTGCCTTGGTAGATAAGAATGTGTTTGTGATGCAGGCAGCCTGTCTTTCTTGTTCATGCTGCCGATACCAAAGTGGCAGAAATGGTGTTTTCAGGCTGGGACCCTCCTGACAGCCTGGTCTAGTTCCTCAGAGAACTGGTCCTTGGTCTGAATATCAGAGCACATAGTGGGAGTGTAGACGCTCAAGATGTTAACAGGATCAGAGGTGGTTGAAAGGTGGAAGGAAAGCAGACAGAAGAAAGTTCTACACTGAAACCTACACCAGGAACACATGGGTTGTGTATCCACAGCAGTGGCCAGAGGAGAAATGACCACTGGGAGGAGTGCAGAAAGAAGCTCCATGGCACACCTGCATTAGCACAACTGGATCTTCACCTGCTCCAGCAAAACACGTCTCTCTCATATTGTTCTCTACAGCCACAGCAGGCGCTGTAACTCTCCCAACAGTTTGACTTTATCTCCAAAGGCACACTCTTCCATTTTCCTCCAAGGCAGATGGATGCCAACCAACAATAAAAAAGCAGTTGTCACCGTCATGGCTTCTGCAGAACAGTCTCAGGAAAGATGTTCTAATGCAGAGATCCTTCAAGTAGAAGTCGGAGATCTAGATCAAGCATCCCCAAACTTGTCCCTCCAGCTGTTTTGGGACTACAGTTCCCACCATCCCCGACCACTGGTCCTGTTAGCTAGGGATGATGGGAGTTGTAGTCCCAAAACAGCTGGAGGGCCGAGATTGGGGATGAAGAAGAAGAAGAGTTTGGATTTGATATCCCGCTTTTTACTACCCGAAGGAGTCTCAAAGCGGCTAACATTCTCCTTTCCCTTCCTCCCCCACAACAAACACTCTGTGAGGTGAGTGGGGCTGAGAGACTTCAAAGAAGTGTGACTAGCCCAAGGTCACCCAGCAGCTGCATGTGGAGGAGTGCAGACACGAACCCGGTTCCCCAGATTACGAGTCTGCCGCTCTTAACCACTACACCAAACTGGCTCTCAGGGATGCCTGATCTAGATAGTTGCCAGAGTAATTATGACCCTTTGTTATGGAGTGCCTTGAATTATCAAGTCCTTTGCAAATGTTCTACCTTCAGGGAACATTTTTTGCATCAAATCTTCAGTACTTGCCACTGATCCCCTGTGCATTGCATGTTCTAAGGCACACAAGCCAGTGTGCACAATTTATTGGCCAGGGCAGCTGGGTTTCTTGTTGCCCCACGCGAACTGTGTGGGTTGTTGAAAACATACCCAATGTATTCCTGCACTTGTCTATTGATGGGGAACATGGATAGTGGTGGTCAAACCATCTTTGAAGGAAGCCCTGTTAATGATCTTCTAAGGAAGGAATCCTTAGTAAGCTTTCAAAAAAAGCAGTTTTAAAACCACTGATCTAGGAAACAAAGTACTGGCTTTCCCAAAGTTACAGCAACCAAGAACTGGTATTGAGTAATTGAAACCTAGAGATTTATTTCTGCATAGACATGAATACAATTGTAAATTTACAGTGAAATTTACTATACAGTGAATCCTTAATAAGTGCCTGATCCTTGGCTCCTGGACAGCAGGAGAAATGCAATGCAGGTAGTGGATTATTTAATGTTCTGATCTACCTGCACTTATTGTGGACCACCCTGAGATCTTATAATGAAGGGTGGTATATATAAGTCTAACAAATAATAATAGTTGTACTTCCAGAAGATAACCGCTAGGGAGTATCTAGTATCTGATCTCAGAGAAACCGACCATATGACAGATGCAGCCTGGCTACAAGAGAAGCAGGAAGGGCAAATGATACAGATACCTAGAAAATGAGACAGAAGCAGGAAAATTGTACAAACGGGGAGGTAGAGTCAGCAGCTCTTAAGGTCCCCAGGGATCCTTATTGCATGGTGTCTGAACAGCACTGATTTTACTCATTGGCTAAAAACACTGAACAACAGGGTGACTTATTACACAGATACTGCTTTGAAGGGTGCCTATGCATTTTGCTTCATCACTTTTTCTCTAGGAGTGGTAGAGTCTGGGTGTGGACCCAATATACAGCACCCCTGTATCTGCCCTGCAAACAGCATCTGCATGAGCGCAATTTCCCCACCCACATACAGTATTTTATTAAGTGCTGTGTGGAACCTCAGTTTTACTTCAGAAAAGCAATACCTCACCAGTGCTCTAGTGTAGAACTGATCAAAGACAGCAAAGCTTTTTAAAGAGCCTACAGGAAATCCTGTTGGGAGGATCGGATGCTGTTACATGTAGGTCCTGCTTTTGTGCTTCCCATTGGCATATGGTTGGCCCCTGTGAGGACAGGATGCTGGATTAGTTGGCCATTGGCCTGATCCAGCAGGCTTTTACATTAATTCTGTTTGCTCCCTCAAGATAGAGCCAACACTTGTAGGGGTTGGACTGGATGGCCCTTGTGGTCTCTTCCAACTCTATGATTCTATGAAACACCTGCCTTGTTCCAGGGGATTAGTGCCTTCTGAGCTAGCCTGGATTGATTTCATCCCTGCCAGAGTTGCAGTTCAGAATCCCGGGGACTGAGCTTTCCATCTCAGCTGACATGAGAAGAATTTACCTGGAAAAATCTGATCTAGAAAATATCTGTCAGGCCCCATAATTTTTGTTCTGCTTCCATATGTGTGCTGTTAGCAAGACCACTAGCTAGATCATTCACTTATGTGGATGAGAAGTCTTTGAGGAATTCCATTGCTTCAGCTACCATTTGTATAACCTCATGCCATCTTAACATTTCTCCATTACACTCAAGTTCTTTGGCTCAAAGGCGACCCCATCATCTAATCATCTCGACTCACATTAAGACTGTAACCATACATGCTTCTTTCCTTTGGCTTGTGTGATTTTCCTGTCAACCAGCTCCAGCCGTCTGTTGACAAACTCCAAGTGCCTTGTCTGCAATCTTGGAATAAAGAGAACACTTGAATCTGGACTTTTATGCAGCCAGAGCCCTCGAAGGATTGTCTGCTGCTAATTAATTGGTGTCTCCCCATCACGGAATCCTTGCCATACATGGAGATGTGTGGAAAAACTCAGAAAGAGCCTTACTTGAAGGAACAGAAGGTTATTAAAGGCAAATGAGACACAAGCTGCAGCAAGTATTTTTTCCCTTTTGCTGCTTCTGGTTGCAGTTGCAAATTGAATAAACATCTAACTGCTTGGCTGTACTGACAGTTTCCATCTTGGGATCTTAACAGGCTGGAAGAAGGCTGCTTTTTAGGTGATATCTCCCAGCTTTGTTATGTATCTGTATGAGTATACATATGTGCTGCTGCACTGCTCTTATTCCAAAGTGGAATCTTTTTCATCCACTGCCAGGCAATTTCTGGACGGAGATTTCCCCCCCCCCCATTCTCTCCCTCCCTCCCCCACACTTAATGTAAACATAGTTCTGAAAACGATCTGTATAAATAGGATTTAATGGGATTTTTGACATTGTAGGAGACAAGGAAAAAATGAGAGCATAATCCCAGTGCTTTTATCCGGCTCAACTCTTGATTAACTTGAGTTTAAAAAAAAAACCCAAAAGAAAAATATTATTGCAAAATTTCATTTATTTTCTGGTTGTTTGGGGACTCTGCTTCATAAACTGAGATACTTTAAGATATTATTATCTTCATGAAAACACATCTAGACAGACACACACACACACACACACACACACACACACACACACCACTCAATAGATCCACATTTACCTCTTTCAGTTTCAATAAGGGCTATAGCTTAGTGGTAGAGCATCTGGTTTGTGTGCAGAAGCTCCCAGGATCAAACACTGATATTTCTAGGTAGGGTTGGAAAATATCCCTGTCTCAAACACTGGAGAGTCACTGCCAGTCAGTGTAGACAATACTGAGTTAGATGGACTAATAGTCTGATTCAGTGCAAGGCAGCTAGCTGCCTATAGTCCTAGAGTTACAAGACCTCCAGGTTTTCCTGGCCCCCTCTAGGTGGCAGATGAGAAGCTTGACTTTCCAAGCAGGATAGAATGCCAGCAACAACAACAACCAGAAAATTGTGCATGCCACTTGCAAGCTTCAGCCTGGCAGGTACTTGTTCCAAATTACAGCACAGACACTCTGGGGGACCTGCCCTCTTCCACTCCCCTCTCCCAAGTAACCTCCATCTCCAGAACCCACCCTGTGACATCACCAGGGGCCACCCCTGGTTTCAGGTTTGGGCACTGAAATCTCCGGTTCTGGGATCTCCTGATCTGGCAAGCCTATGTTTTCTTGGTTTTGAACTTGCCATTGATACTGGAGTGACAGAGCCACAGTAGCAGTTTCAGCAATTTCAAGTGTGGCGTGAAAGAAAGGCCAAACTACCCAACATATGAAAAGGAGGTTACAACTGTAGCAAGAGGGGGGGCATCAGGAATGTGCAGTCAGGCAGGGCCTTTGCTAGGTAGTTCAAAAGCCCCAGGGAATGGGTCTATAACAAAAATGTGCACAAGAATTACATATGCTCATTTATATTGTTACGGATTTGTGGGTGCCCCAATTCTCCCATGTTTCTGGGTGCCCTGACTCCTCGTAGATTCCTAGGTGCTGAGGTTTAATCAGTGTTTTGAGAAATAAAGTGAGATAATAAGCCTTGGATTTATCAGTGTAAAAATACAGACCAAGTTTCTCTTCCAGACCAGGGCATCACCTGCAGGTTGCAGACTGCTCATGATGCGAACGGGGCTCCGGAATGGATCCCGTTTGCATCCAGAGGTACCACTGTAAATACATTTAACATTCTTCCTGTTAGAAGCATCTGCATTCCAACACAACATTTTGTGTTAATATTTTGATATGGTAGCTTTAGATTTTTCTATGGATGGTGGGACCTAAGAAACCTATACTTTCTTTAGAAAACACTTTTTCTGCCTACTCTCCACTCCCATATTTCCATGCTTTCTTTGTAACTGGGACAATAAGTGGTTACAGGAGGAAGCCACTCACAGCTTTTAACAGCCATGGCTGTGTGTTTGATTTATCTCCATAGATTAGTTTGACAGATATTGTCTCATAAAAACTCTAAAGAACAAAAGAGCCTAGTGCCATTCTGGGGGAGCTTGTTATGAGCTAAGTAATTATGAGCAGTACAAAGATCAGTCCAGAATGTGTCCTTAGAAGCTGATAGAAGAGATATTAGCCATCAACAAGAACACTGTGTTTCTAGAGGAATGCGAAAATAGAAATTACAGCTTTGCATTAAGGGAAGGAAACTATTTCTGTAACAAAAGGATCTCATGTAGACACGAAGAGTAATTCCCCCCCCCCCCGTCATCTGTCAGTACGCATTGCCTATCCTCAACAGTCTGATCAACAACATTTTTCTTACAGTTACAGAATATACAGAGCCCAACAATCAAGGGATGTGAATATCCATTGTGATCAGGCAGGCACCAACTATGGTGGTGTTTCCGATTACAACTGAAGACACACCACCTGTTTGTCCAGGTTCTCCCTGGCCATTAGTAGCAGTTCCTTGATGATTTTGCTTACAGTGATGTTGATTTGCTAGCAATTGATTTTCATTAGATACTGGTGTGCTTGATTATGCAATGAATGGCTTTTTGATGTTTCATGTTTGTAAACAAAAAGCAATATAAAATTATAATCATATTGCCATGTTAATAAAAGCCTGCAAACCAGAAAATTGTCCCCACCCACTCAAAACCTAAGTGACTAACAAGGATATTTGAGTGTTGCATATTTACTTGACAACCCAACTTCATACAAGATTGACATGCTCCATTTCATGCTTCCTTCTGCATGCTTTAATTCATAACACCACTGCCCCCAGTTTAACAAAGCTAATTCAGAGGATATTATTCCATACTGCAGTCCTCCCATGGATGATCAGTTTATGGAGCAATAAATGTCCAGATGTTTTCCATGTGTTGCAGCTCATACCAGGCATGCTGCCTTGCTCCCGCAACAGTGGGTGCCCGGGGCTTGCTAACATCACTTTGGCATGCATGCGTGATGCTGACATGCCTGGCTCCTTCATTGATAATTTGTGGGTGCCTGGGCCCCCACGGCCCCACATAGATGGTGCCTATGGCTGATCACAACATCTTACTTCCTTTGGGTTTCTGTTGTGGTCATAACATTTCCCAAGCATTGGAACTGCATGGTTTTTGTCACTGGGAAAATGCATTTTGTATATCCCCCCCCCCGAAAGGTAGGAAAAGGATGAGCTTCAAGCTGACAAGAACAAAATTGTCAAATTTATCAATAAGAAAGGCTAACAACAGTCTAAGACATTGCTTATTCCATTTGCTTATTAAGACCCTCCATGCTGCCCTATTGAGCCTTATCGGTTCTTAACTGACAGAGGCTGATGTCTAATGGTATCAGCTCCAGGCCTAGAAGTCCTTCCACTGTTGGAATGGGAATAATGGCCTTAAAGTCACTGGACAGTAGTCAACTAAACAGTTTCCCCAGCACAAGGAAGTTTTAACTCCCCACATGCTCCTTATGCACTCCATAATTCTGTTCTGGAGGATTGGGAGAACTCCTTGAACAGATGTAGGAGTCGCACAGAGAGAAGAGAGGGCAGAGAAGTTCCACTGTATGCTAACATTCCTTGAGCTAGAATAAGTATTTAGTTGGATGCTGCCCATTCTTTCTACCACAGTGGCGTAGCAAGGGAGGGGCGTAGGGGGCGGTGCGCCCCGGGTTCCAGGGGAGGGGGTGACACTCCCCAGCCCCTCCCACCACTCCCCGCTGCCTGGCACCGAGTCCATGCTGCTCCACGGACAGCCAGGGCAGCCCCACAAGCCGCCGCTTGCTCGGCAGTTCGCTCAGTCACCGCAGGAGCAGCGGCGCCAATTCGGATGCACTGCACATGCCCAGAACTTCCGGGCATGCGCAGTGCATCTCGCCCGGTGCTGCTGCTCCTGCGGCAGCCGGGAGAGCCGCCGGGTGAGCGGCGGCTTGTGGGGCTGCCCCGGCCATCCGTGGAGCACCACGGACGGGGTGCCGGGCAGCGGGGAGTGGTGGGAGGGGCCGGGGAGTGTCACCCCCTTCCCTGGAACCCGGGCATGCGCCGTGCATCTGAGTTGGCGCCGCTGCTCCCACAGCAACCGGCCGAGCAGGTGGTGGGGCGTGGGGCCGCCCTGGCAGCCCCACACCCCGCCGCCTGCTCAGCGGGTTGCCCAGTTGCCGCGGGAGTAGATGAACTGCGCATGCGCGGCATTTCTGTGCATGCGCAGCCCGCCACGCGTCGTGGCACCCCGCCCCCAGGGGGTGCCTCTGCACCGCCACCCCAGGCAGCGTGGAGGCTTCCTCCACCACTGTTCTACCATCAGGCATTGGTTGAATGGAGGAAAAGGAACATGCTATGGCCTTAAATTATGTCATACTTTCTGGGAGGATGGAGGCTTAGCAATTAAGAAGATGTATAAGGCTAAGCTGTGGGTGATGCACTTCTGTCAATACCAAACAAAAGGAAAATACATACTATAATATGATTACGGGGTCACACATATATTCTATGAGCAAAAACATCATGAAGTAAAATAATTTGGTTAGAGCCTTTCATTCAGTCCATGTTACTCTGTCCCCATTTTAGTTGTTATAGGAGTTCCACATACTTCTCCACTGCGGCTGCCCAGGAAAGGGCACTGGAAGAGCAAAGCCTATTAGACTGGTGTAGCATACCCTCCAACTTTTCTCTGATGGAAATAGGGACTTCCCAATCCATAACGTTAATTTTACTATTTATACCCCACACATCTTACTGGGTTGCTCCAGCCACTCTGAGCAACTTCTAACATATAAAAAACATAATAAGACATTAAGCATTTTTTTAAAAAAACTTCCCTATACAGGATTGCCTTCAGATGGCTCGGCAATCAGATAACCCCATATCCACCAACATTTCTCCAATGAAAATAGGGATATCCTAAGGAAAAGGGGGACATTCCAGGATCAAATCAGAAACCGGGATAGCTTCTGTAAATCCAGGACACTTGGAGGGTCTAGTATAGTAGAACACAAGGATTTAAATGGCTGACATAATAGTACAGTGTTTGCTGCCATCTTGTGGACAATTCATTGTGTCTGTACAGCTACCCAGATAGCAAGCTCATAAATGCAGCTTTGCATAAGGCAAAGGCAGTTTAGAAAACAAGCTATGAAATCTTGAGGAAGTGGCTCCTTTCCAATCAGAGAAATGGCTTTTGCTGGACTCCTCCTCCCCACACCTAAGCAATAGTGTTAGCAAGGCTTACTTAGACTGTTGGGTAAGAATCCCTTTATTCTAGCAGCTGGTCAGCCCAACCCTGGATAAGAACATCGGTAACCGCCTATGCAAAGTCAGACCATTCATTTATTAAACTATTATTCACACTGACTGATAGCAGCTCTCCCAGCAGGAGTCTCTCCCAGTCCTATCTGGAAATGCTGGAAACTGAACTGGGGAGCATGTGCTCTACCACAGAGCAACAACTTTCTGTTCCCCCACATATGCAACACTGGGCTATGACAAGATATTCTACTCAACTAACTAATGGATTCCCCCCTCCATGTGGAACCCAGAGAATTAAGGGGGTCCATGAGGTATTTAAGAAATAATCAGTCAAATCCAGAGGAGATCTGG
The DNA here is from genome assembly GCF_009819535.1 of Lacerta agilis. Lineage (NCBI taxonomy): Eukaryota > Metazoa > Chordata > Lepidosauria > Squamata > Lacertidae > Lacerta > Lacerta agilis. The sequence continues at coordinate 30,802,294 of NC_046315.1, forward strand.
TAAGCAGGTATGGGGGTGATACGGAGCTACGTTCAGAAGTTTGCCTATGAATTGCTGAAAAGCAAGGCTACGAAGATAGCTATGGCCCAAATATTGGTTGTGGGTTTCTCAGGAGGTACCTGGCTAGGTCACTGCAGGGAACAGAGTGCTGGCCAACAGTTTGGTTCAGCAGAGCTCTTAATAATATAGTTCCTCTAGTTATCTTTCGCTTGGACTACTGCAATGCGCTCTATGTGGGGCTCTTTGAAGGTGACCCAGAAACTACAACTAATCCAGAATGCGGCAGCTAAAATGGTGACTGGGAGCGGCTGCCAAGACCACATAACACCAGGCTTGAAAGACCTACATTGGCTCCCAGTACATTTCCGAGCACAATTCAAAGTGTTGGTGCTAACCTGTAAAGCCCTAAATGGCCTCGGTCCAGTATACATGAAGGAGCGTCTCCACCCCCATCGTTCTGCCTGGACACTGAGGTTCAGTGCCAAGGGCCATCTGGCAGTTCCCTCACTGCGAGAAGCCAAGTTACAGGGGTACCAGGCAGAGGACCTTCTTGGTAGTGGCACCCGCCCTGTGGAACGCCCTCCCACCAGATGTCAAAGAGAAAAACAACTACCAGACCTTTAGAAGACATCTAAAGGGCAGCCCTGTTTAAGGAAGCTTTTAATGTTTAACAGACTATTGTATTTTAATAGTTTGTTGGAAGCCGCCCAGAGTGGCTGGGAAAACCCAGCCAGATGGGCGGGGTATAAATAAATAAATTATTTATTATTATTATTATTATTATTATTATTATTATTATTATTCCTCTGGTCTTATGTTCAGGAGTAACCTTCCCTTTCATTGAGAAAGCATCAATATCATATCCTTCATCACTATAAGAGAGCTGAAAATAATGCCAATATATTTCACATCTGGCAGCCAACGTGCCCTTTTGGTTTCAGATAGTACATGGGTAGATGAGTCTAAAAAGCCTGGGACACGAATTTTCCCAGCCCTCTAGCAGCTATGGTGGCTCATTTACCAGAAGTAATGTATTTACTCTGGAAGTTAATATACACCAGGAGGCTTAGTTTGGTCAGAATTGAATATATGCTTCAATATTTTGCAAGCTGAAATGTGACTGTGGATCTGTCAGTTTTGGTTTATTTCAATTTCTTTCCCATTGTTCCAGTGTTAGATTCAGTTCTCCACATTTCCACATGAATTTGTGATTTATTTTTTTAAGTCCTCTCAAAAATGCATTCAGTTGGCATTTGTTAGTAGTAAAGTGATTTCAAATTACTGTAATGAGCAATTAATGGTTTTATGTATTATCAACCCAAAAGTGGAAAAAAACAAACCAAGTTCAGCATTTAAATTAATCTCTACCAAATAACTGTTTGTGGGCTGTGTTGGTTTAAGATGGAGAATGCAGGCCAAAGTGAATTGTATCAAATCCAGGCAACTACCCAACTTTGATACAGTATTCCCCTCCAAGACATCTGTATGGGACTTTACTTGTGACTGTTTCAAGTTATTTATCTTAATGTAGCATATTCCTCCACTAACAGTGCTATCAAACTTATAGTACTGTATATCTCTTCAGTAATTAGTGGCATTAGTAAAGTACCTAATGCATGGGTAGATCTACTCCATTAGAACAGAGGTTTCTACAGAGAGGACAGCATTCAGCGCCAGTCTTACCTTATCTTCCAATCTATCATTCGGTTGTTATTTTGTGTGACTATCTGGAAGAAAGAGCAAATAAAGTTTTAGCTCCTATGCTTTTAAACATTAATGCATGTTCAAGGTATGATTAATGGATAGAGGCCCAAGTTTCTTAATAAAATACAGAAGAAATCTGAATAAGATTCCATCTTTGACACCCAAGATAAATACGGTAGTGCAAGTCCAGTAGGCCCATCAAGGAATACAGCAGAGGTAGGCAACCTAAGTTTAAGCCCTGGGTGCGGCCTATTCGCTTTCTCCATCCAGCCCGCGGACAGTCCAGGAATCAGCGTGTTTTTACATGAGTAGAATGTGTGCTTTTATTCAAAATTCATCTCTGGGTTATTTGTGGGGCATATGAATTCGTTCATTCCCCCCCCCCCAAAACAGGCCTATAGTCCGGCCCACCACATGGTCTGAGGGATGGTGGACCAGCCCACGGCTGAAAAAGGTTGCTGACCCCTGGTATACAGTATAGGAGGAGTGGAGTTGTATAAGCTTAGAACAGGGGCTGCTTTTGGGGCTGCAGGAGAGTGTGGACAGAGAGTGGTGCTAGGGAGGGAATTGTCGCCGCGACACTCCTTGGTGTGTGGAGTTCCGCAGGGCACAATCCTTTCCCCGATGCTTTTTAATATCTTTATGCGCCCTCTTGCCCAGATTGTCCGGAGTTTCGGGCTGGGCTGTCATCAATATGCTGATGACACCCAGCTTTTTCTGTTGATGGACGGCCGCCCTGACTCGGTCCCAGACACACTGGCCAGGTGCTTGGAGGCTGTGGCTGCATGGATGCGTGGGAGCCGGTTGAAGTTAAACCCTTCGAAGACAGAGGTCCTCTGGCTGGGTCGGGACGACATGGGGTTGGGAGGCCAACTCCCATCTCTTGCGGGGGCCCAACTAGTGCCAGCGCCTTCCGTCAAGAGTTTGGGCGTAACCTTTGATGCCTCTCTTTCTATGGAGGCACAGGTTGCAATCACAGCAAAGGTGGCATTTTTCCATCTCCGCCGTATTAAGCAGTTGGCCCCCTACCTCTCTCGCCCTGATCTGGCCACAGTGATCCATGCGGCGGTCACCTCCAGACTTGACTATTGTAACTCGCTCTACGCGGGGCTGCCCCTAAAGCTGACCCAGAAACTCCAGCGGGTGCAGAATGCCGCGGCGAGGCTCCTTACCAGGTCTTTGCCGCGGGACCACATTCATCCAGTGCTTTACCAGCTGCACTGGCTCCCGGTGGAGTACAGGATCAGGTTTAAGGTGCTGGTTTTGACCTTTAAAGCCCTATGCGGTTTGGGACCCTCGTATTTAAGGGACCGCCTCTCCTGGTATGTCCCATGTAGGACCTTAAGGTCCTCAAGTGATAATCTTTTGGAGGTCCCGAGCAACAAAGACGTTAGGTTGGCCTCAACTAGGGCCAGGGCCTTCTCAATATTGGCCCCGACTTGGTGGAACAGCCTATCACGGGAGACCAGGGCCCTGCGGGATTTGGCATCTTTCCGCAGGGCCTGCAAGACGGAGCTGTTCCACCTGGCCTTTGGGTTGGTTTCTGTTTAATATTTATGCTTCATCTTTTATTGGTGGGTTATTTTGAAATTGAGACCTGCAGTTTTAATTGAATTTTAAATTTGTATTTTAATCTGTTATTTTAAATTGATCGTTTTTATGTTTTTTGTTGTGATTTTAATCGATGTTAGCCGCCCTGAGCCCGGTTCTCTGGCTGGGAAGGGCGGGGTATAAATAAAATTATTCTATTCTATTCTCTCACACACAAAACAAGAGAGTGCTCTTACACAGGCACACAAAGTGTAGATCAATTGAAGAAGAATTTCCCTCCCAGCTCATCAGATGAGGAATCTTACGGTGCTGGGCAGGGCAGGGATATTTAAACCTCTGCCCATCTCAGTGCTATGTCTAATTTTTCCCTACTTTTTTGTCATCTCTGAAATTGGGGTCTGACTGCATCAGACCACAGGGCCAATGGTTAGGCACACCAGCTGTACAGCCATACAATTATAAGGGACTTCAAAAGTTATCTAGTCCAATTTTCTGCTGATGCAATTGTTTGATACTGATTAACTTCCAAAAACTAAATGATCTGCCATTTGAAGAGATATCACGGCAAGATTAAGAAACCAAAGTGAAGATCTCAACCTTCATTCTTTTAACCCTCTCCCCTCCTGCTGTCCTTACTCAGGATTTTTATTCAACCAATAGCTAGCCTACGTATATCCACAGATTAAACAAGAGTTAAAGAGCCTTGCATAAATTGGCTCATAGGTGCATTATAAATTACTGGCTTAGATATATGTTCATATACAAATGAAGCTTATGGCATGTACTTGAAGGAGCTATCACCATTATTAGTTATTAAATTTATATACTGCCATTCATCTGAAGATCACAGGGTGGTTTACAATATAAAACATAAAATACATTGCCTATTGAAAAGGCCATTCAGATCTAATTGCAAACCAATTTGCAATTAACTTTGCTCTAACTTTTGTTTTAGCAGGGATTCAAATGGATTTTTGTTTCTGCAAGTTTGCATTTCTCATTTTAGTTTTGCAAAAGCCAAAGAATAAACCAAGCTAAAATAGGTCATATTCTCACAATGTTACAAAAAGTTACCTATAGTCCTTAGTCATGGAATCAGTGTAAGTTTGCAGCAATTTCCAATTATTCAGTTTTACATTCCACCTTTCCCCTTAAGCTGTCTTTTGTTTTCTTTTTAAGAATAACAACTCCTCAACTAAATATTCAGAAATACAATTAAGATTGATAGGATTTACTTCCAGATAAGCAAGTTAAAGCTATACAATGATAGTATCATAGGCATTGTGAAAATACAAACTCATTTCATCTTAAACAATTTTCATCTTAATTCTCACCAAAGTTATGCCGTAAAGTGAAGGAAACAGTACCATCAGAATGGATGTAGACATTATCAACATCTAAGATTACCATTCTTAATGCAGAATCCAATTCATGAGCCATCATCTGTTTCATTTTACAACAACACTGGAAACAGATAGCCCATGCTTGTTCCTCACTTAAAGGCTGCTCATAATATCTCCTAACTTCAGCTAATAAGACCTTAGTGAAATCTTTTGTATGTACCATTGCATTTAGTGGTTTTCTCTCAACTACCACTAAAAAACAACAACCCAACAACTTATGCTTTATAGCTAAAGAAGACATGCTATCCCCAGAGCTCTTTTATGAGCTCACAATACACCTTCAGGTGTGGATCTTTTTGAGAAAATGGAGCTTTCCTTAAAGATAAAGTAACTGGTTGATCTCATATATTTACCTAAACTTTAATTTAAAGCCAAAGTCATTTATTGGTTATTGCACCATTTTCTTAATATATTGCTCTGGACAGGAATCTATCTGTATTATTGTTAATATTAATAGAAATATACCGTATTGGCTAAATCATATTAAAATTAGATCTTAGTGAAGCAGGCCAAGATCTTTGCTTCTCCTACAGGGCACCAATAAATTTCTAGAGTGTCAATGATTTTATGAGCTCTCAGCCTATAAAAATACATTCTTGGAAGTAATCAGTTTTCATCTTGATGTGATGGTATAATTGAAGTCAATGCGTGGAAACACATGTGCAACTTGCCTGCACTAATCAGTATTTGTTAGTACTGTAGGCTACATATATTTTAATCTATTGTGGCCTGCAAGTATTAAGTTTTTTCAGGATCAGTTTGTACAAATTTGATTCGGACAACAGAAGCCGTTATCTGCTGAGTGTACAGCAAATATATTTTTGGGAGAAACTAACTGCCTCAACGTAACTCAGCCTTTAGTTACTTCCATGCAACCTGTTCTTAGATCACAAACATGGTGAATTGTTTGCTAATACAGGGATCTGTTCTTTTATACTGTTATGAGTTATGAAAACTTGACTTCTCTGTTTTACATCTGGGTCACCATTGTTTTGCTTGACAAATGTGATGGGAGATCAGAGATATAACAAAAAAGCATGTGGAAAACAACCTTCTGGGGCCTCTCATCTGCCTTGGCAATGTGACACTCTTGAGGCAAAGCCTAGCCAGGAATGGAGAAAAGGCGGGACCTGAATGTTAAATAAATAAATAAATAAAACAAAACTCCCTGCATCTTTCACTCAAGCCTAACGACAAGGGAGAGAGACATGCCCTACATTTAAAGCACATTTCTCTCCCCCGCAATGAATCATGGGAACTATCGTTTTTTCCTCACTGAGCTACATTTCCCAGAATCCTTACCAAACTACAATTCCCATAATTTTGGGGGTTTATACAGGGTAAGGCAGGACTGCTTAAGGCATTTTTAAGAACGAAAGAAAAGCTCTGCTCGATCAGATTAAAGGCGCATCTGGTTCAGCATCCTGCTCTTTAACCAAATGCCTAAAACCTGATGGCCTGCTTTCGGGTCTCTCATAAGCTGGCCACGGATGCTGGGGGCTCTTGGGCCTGATCGCACCAAAGCTCTTCTCAAAGCAGTTCACATTTGGAACGTGTGAATCAGTCGACGCGTGTCGACGCCTGCAGCCTTTCAAGCGCCCTTCGTCCTCTTCCTGGTCACCAAACGGATCCTGCCTTCGCAAACCACCCGCCGGGCAAAGCCTCACGGTTGGCGCTCTTTTCCTGACGCGCCTCCCCCGCTCAGCTGCGTCCTTGCAAATAGCTTTGCCTCGCCGCCTGCCTGGGATTTGGTTTAGTTAAGCCCCACCTCTCGGACAAGATGGCGGCGCCCGGAGCGAGCGAGGCGGTGTGGAATCGCTTGGAGGTGCCGTGGCCCGCGTGCAGCGCGACGGTCGCCGTGGCGGCGCAGCACTCGTCAGGTGGGGGTCGGGGGGGGGGACCTGCTTAGAGAATGTGGTTCTCAGTAGAGCTTAGCTCGCAGGCAAGTGTGCCCCTTTTTGGTTTCAATAGTTGGAAGTTACAACACGTGCCTCGCTCACCTCTTTTTAAAAAGCATAGCTTTGGCTGAATTTTGCTTCTTGGGGGTCTTTTGTTTCAATTATTCCAGTGAGAGGAAGATCAAATTAGTTCACATCCATTAGTTCACATTTGGGTTTTGTTTTGTTTTTGGTAGTGACAGGGTCTTTGCATGCTCCAACTGCACACATGGAGTAAAGATTAAGGTGCAGTCCTGTGCTTAACTGAAGTCAGTGCTTACCCATTGAGTTGAATAGACTCGTGGAAATTAATAATTGAATTGTAGAGTTGGAAGTGACCACAACGGTCATCTAGTCCAACCCCATGCAATGCAGGAATCTTTTGACCAGCATGGGGCTCGAACTCAGGATCCTAAGACACTCATGCTTTACGGACTGAGCTATCAACCTAAGTTGATCCTAATAGATCAGGATTGGAAACTAAATTTACAGTCCTATTCCACTTACTCAGTAGAAAAGTCTGCTATACTCAGTAGGACCTTCTTTTTGAGTAAACATGCATAGGATTAGGCTAAAAGTTACCTCCTCCTTTTTGCCATGTTAAAAGTGGGTATGTTATTACAATACACAAGTTATGCATGGATATGTGGGGAGGAGAGTTCTGTCTTTTCTACTGTAATTTGAGGAAACATGATACAGAAACGTAAATGGTAAAAGTGAGTTGATAGCACAAGTAATCTGGATAACGGTGGTGTGATGTAGTGGTTAGTGCTGTAGGACCTGGGAGACCAGGGTACAAATGCCCACTCAGGTATAAAGCTCTCTGGGTGACCTTGGGCCTGTCACTCTCTTAGCTTAACCTACTTTACAGGGTTGTTGTGAGGAAAAAATGGGGGAGAAGTGTGTATTCCACTTTGAGCTGCTTGGATATCAATGCAATAATGACTTCTACAATTGTGCAACTACTTTTGAATAAACTCCAGAAACTGCATGGTTGGCTTCATTACCCCCAAGAAAGAACCACAAGCTCTGGATACTTAACTTGTTTTTCAGTGAGGTTTCGCAACTGGAGTGCAAGCAGTTGAAACCGCTCCTTCCTGCTATGCTGTCTTCACAAGGAGCATGAAAGGAGACCCATTGGTTTTGTGGGCCTTGAGTGTTGTGGAGACTGGGATGAGGGATTATGGTGGTCTGTGCAGAATAATAATAATAATAATAATAATAATAATAATATATCATTGAATCATTATTCATAACATCTTGCAGTGATGTACAACAGAGTTGCTAATTGGACTTTAAGTTCTGCAAATTGATTTCAGTAAAAATAGTGCTTGAAACTGATGTGTTAATTTCCATGCTCAAATTGGCAAAGGTTAAGTGAAAGGGGGAAATATTACTGGCTTCCATATACTGTACATATACACTTGCTAGAGTTAAGTTAGCAAGCTCTTGGGACTTCTGAACGGTTTAGGACTTTGAAGTACATAGTTTCATATATACATATTTGTTTGCCTGTTCCAGTGAGAAGCCTTTCTGCTGTTCTGAAGGGGTGTCATGCTGTGGACACCCTTCTGAAAAACAAAGCCATGGTTGCAGAACAGAGCCTGCTGCATTCAATCATGTATAGTTTTCACTATCAGATGAGTCGTCATAGGTCATTTCGGTCCCTCAAGCAGGTAAGGTTGGGAGTAGTCCGGAAATATATTTAGACTTGGGATGCTTAAGGAATTCTTTGGAATGCAGTCGTCCATAGAAATCCACTGCTTCCATTTTGTTTGTGGTGGTCTGATGGCTGTTTTATATTTTGGGTTTTTTTGTGTGTGTGTCCTACCCCCCAAAAAAAATAATTACCGGTATTATAAAAAGGGTAACAGCTGTGTTTGCTGCTGCACTCATTGAAAATGGGGCTGTAAATGCCTCCTGGAGCAATAAAGTTTTATCAATGTGCCATTACTTGCAAGGAGACTACATGCAGTTCCATGTTCCCAGTTCTCTTACTGTACCTCCTAAAAAGCCTTTTCCATAGTTTAATTCAAGGAGAATATGCATGCTATGACAGATTGTTCTTCATATAATTCTACATGCTTACTACTATGAATCAAGTCAAAATTTCTTCTTTCCCTCTTTCCCTTTCAGGTAGAACAGTGCTTGAAGCGTTTAAACAGAATGAATCTGGAGAAGCCAATTCAATACCTTATTCTTTTGGGCCCCACGTAAGTGGCATAAGCCAGAACATCTCACTTCTCTAGTTTAGATTCTGTAGTTTAGATTTACTTGGCTATTCAGGAAAGTACGTCAGCATATTTTAAACCTGCTGGAAACTATGGGATTCAAACCAGCTGAAATTCAAACACTTAATGGGCAACAGAGTGTCTTGCTTGATCATTCTATGCTGGTAGAAAACAGTAGAAGCTTTGAATCTAATATGAACTTTTCAATATAGAATGAACAGATCTGTGTAATTCAAAAACTTATATTAATTGAAGTCAGCCCAACAGAAGGTACCATGCCTTGCCTTGTCCGTTTTATTTTTTTCCTATGTAACCAACAGCACAGTCCTAACCAAAAAAAGTAAGTCCTAGTTCAAAAGTCTTTGTGAATTCAGTGAGACCCACTCCCAACACATTATATCAAGGCCAGCACAATATATTGTTGCAAGATTATAGGAGCAGCTCAGGGCAAAGCATTCTGCTTGTAAACCAGTTACTATAGGATTATGTGAGGCAGGGGTTGGCAAGGTTCACCTCGCCTGGACCAGTTCACTCCAGCGGAGATCCCTCCGTGGGCCGGAGCGTGCATACCCACAATTTTTGGCACCTGCGCAGACGTGATTTCCGGCACCGCGGAAGCGTGTCGCTGCCCTGCGCTGGTTTAGCACAGCGCACAGGGACTCATCGAGCAGGCGGCTCAGTTTGAGGGCGGCTCATGGCCTTAGGTTGCCGACTCCTGCTGTGAGGCCTAGGACATACCAACATTAAATATTGCAGGGTGCCAACACTTAACCACACAATCTTCTTGTCTATTTTCAATAGAAAACAGAAATCAGAAAATCCAGAAGAGGCCTTGGTTCCCAGTCAACCTGTGATAGAAGTGATATTAGTAAAGATTTTGGGTGGGTGCAAGCTGTTGCTGCGTCTGCTTGAATGTTGTTGCACAGCTTTTCTGTATCCTTCTGAAAGAGTTTGGAATCTAATTTGGAGGTTCTTGAAATTCTCATTTAGTGGTGCAGAATGTCACAGGATATACCTCAGATTTGTTAGGGAAAACAGATTTGATGACATTTCATTTGCTTCTATTAAGAATTCATTTTGTTAGTATTTTGTGGTGATGCAGTCCTTTGTGATTCATCTTCATTCAGGACGTTGGTAGAGCACGAGACTCTAAATCTCAGGGTTGTGGGTTTGAGACCCACGTTGCGCAAAAGATTTCAGCACTGCAGAGGGTTGGACTAGATCAGGCATAGGCAAACTCGACCCTCCAGATGTTTTGAGACTACAATTCCCATCATCCCTGACCACTGGTCCTGTTAGCTAGGGATGATGGGAGTTGTAGTCCCAAAACATCTGGAGGGCCGAGTTTGCCTGTGCCTGGACTAGATGGCCCTCATGCTCTCTTACAACTCTACAATTCTATGATTGATTTTACTGATTTTTTTATTGAGTATGTGCCTCCAAAGCAGCATATAATCCTCAGTTTAAAAAAATATATATCTTAAGGCTCACTACTCACTGAGTTCCACTGTGTGTTCATGCATAAAGTGTTCAATACGTTCAGTCCTAAGTATATTGGATTGAAAGGAACATGCAGGAATATGTGTGTAGGATTGAAAGTGTGTGTGTGTGTAATTTTGGTTTCTAGCCTCTTGTTAGCTGTCCAACCTTCGTTGTTATCTAACCTTAATCAATTTGCTCGTCAGTTTGTCCCTTAAGCATCTGTGTTTGCAGGAGTACATACTGTTGAATACTGTGGTTTTGGGGTTGCTGAGCCGATTATGGTATGTATACCCGTAAAACATTTTAATTCTTTCTCTTCTGCTTGTTCACTTCAATGTCTTTAGCAGAGCATGGTCCCTGCTAACACCAGCAGTGCACATCCTTCCCATTACTTCCCTATTGCATATGGAAGGACCTAGAACAGATGTACAATTTCTGTAGCACTAACAACAATTCAGTAAAGATTGTGAAGGTGTGTGTATGGGAAATCCAACCGGAAGACCAATTGTGTATTGAGGAGGTAGTGGTTCTAACATGGTTACCCTTCCTGCCTCTGTTCCTTCCCCCTCCCTGGCAGCTGTTAAGTTTTTGAAGGTGTGAGAACCTTCTCTGGTGTCCTAATCAGTTGAGAGGTGGTGAAGCCCCACACAAAGCTGCCTTAATCAGTCAGGGAGGTTAGTGCTGGGAACCTTTAATGTTGGAAATTGTTATTGGAAAGTGAGGCATTGGGAGGAGGTGGCTATAAAATCAGATGGTTTGGGCAGTGATTTAGAAGCCCGTGCACAGACTGATCAGCCACAGGGCCGCGCAATCTAAGGCTACCTGGGGGAGTCACTTTGCCACTTCTTGAAGGCTTCCAAGTGCCAGATAGAAGTGCATGCCTGGTATGTATATATTGCTTGCTGTTTAGGAACCAAATCTTCCTCTCCTCACTCACTTGTGTTTTGTATTGCTTCTGAATCTCTTTTAAAAGAACCACCTTGCATTTGGCAAGACAGTGTGTTCCTGTTAACTGACCTGACCAGCTCTCTTCTAAACAAGTAAAAAATTTCCAGAGCAAAGATAATCCGATAAGACTAGGGTTGTGGGGTTGAAATGGGAGAAGCAGCATTTTGCTTGTAAACCATTGATAAAGCAAGCAGTGAGGTAGCTGTGACCGCAATCATTTCCCTGGTTCCTTTGTCTGTCCACCTCTGCCTTTGGTTAGGTTAAGGTAGATTCCTCCTTGCAGTGCACGGGGCTGGTGGCAAGTGCTACACATACCCTGAAACAAGGCAGAGGCACTGCCCTTAGGTTTACACATTAAAAGAGAAACTAAGGAAGGAGGTAAAACAAATGGTAGACGAGGGAGTACAGTTTGATAAAGAGCAAACAGGCAACATAAGTGGTATTTAAATCGAAGCCGGGGGCAGGTTAATGGTCTTTTCCATAGTGGCAGAGGTGCAGCTAATGGGGGTCATTTAGTCCTTAGGCTGCTGTCCATTTCCTTGAAGTGAATTTACACAAATAAATTCCAAATGCGGAAAGCAGGTGCTGTGTAACAGATATAAGTGTTTTCATCTCTTCTTCTTTGCCACAGGATCATTTATAGAGGTGTGTTAAAAAGCCTCGCTTCTCTATATATGAGGCTGTTTGAATTGCTTCAGCAAGTTTCAGAAACTCATCCAAGGCCTTATATTAAAGGATTTGCCTTTCCTTCTGAAATATATGAATTTCTGGGGACCACTTATTCAGAGATTGAAAGGAAAATGCCCAACAAAACATTTGTAATGAAAAGGGCTGGACCTGGATGGATGACTAGACGTTTCGCAGGAAGCAAGGCTGTATTTCAGTCTCATGCTTTGAGTGCAGCCGCACCCACAAAAGTAAGAAAGAAGGTTATGAACGCTCAGAAGACCATTGATATTGGGAAGCCAATTCTGGTAAAAAGAACTAACCAAGGTAAGAGACAATGGTCTCATTTATTTATATTTATTTCACAACATTTAATACACTGCTTGCTTTTAATAAAACTTCCATGTGGTTGACCAAAAAGAGAGAAAACAATATCTGTAAACAATTAAAAGCATTTTTAAAAAATGTTTAAAATCAACAATATGCTAAAACAAGATTAAAACACACGACAGCTTCTACATGTCTGGATAGGATTGCCTAAAGAAAATCATTTTTAGTCAGGTGCAGCTTGGATAGCTCAGTTAGTTTGAATGTGGTGCCCATAATGCCAAGGTTGTAGGTTTGATCCCTGTATGGGGCAGCTGCTCATTCCTGGCAGGGGGTTGGACCAGATGATCCTCAGGGTCCCTTCCAACTCTACAATTCATCTGTGAAAGTGATTCATCTGTGAAAGGTGCCAAAAGAAGTACAGTGAAGGTTTCTGCTGACAATAGACAGGGATTTCCTAAGTGTGTGTTGCTACACTAAAAGTTTGATTTCTTATAAGGCTGGAATGAGTATTATGTGGGCATCTTGGCCAGGTGCTGCTGGGCAACAAGGTGGCCGGTGAGGGAGAGATGAAGTATGGGAAGCCAATTTGGTCTCATTGGGGATTGGCCACCCTCATGTCTGTACTATAGCACGATATTGCATCGAGTTGCGTGGGACGTGTCTTCTTAATTTGTTGTTACAACTTATTGCCCACCCTTCATCTTAATTAAGATTAAAACACAATATTACACAATATTAAAAACGGTTTAAAACAACTTAAAATTACAGAAATAAGGGGAGTCCTTAAAGATATGCATCTCAAGTATCAAAGGTAGCAGGGTAAAGAGGTGTGTCGTCAGCATCATCCGAAAGGCCCGCCCTCTCCCCTGAACTTCTGATGGTGGTGGAACAACCAAGAGGGCACCTTCTGCTGATCTTAGCAGCCAAGCGGGTGTGTAGGGAAGGAGGCAGTCTTTCAGGTATTTAGTGCCTAAGTCATTTAGGGCTTTAAACAGTAACATGAGCACCTTGAATTGGGCTGGAAATGAACTGGCAACCAGTCCGTTGTGCTGCTTACATTGAATGGGGAGAGATGAAATTGTCTCATGCCCCAAGATGCTCTGGAAATAGCTGACAACTGTATTGTGGAAGATTTCTGATACTCCTTAGACTTAACCTCAGTAAAATGCTTAGAATATAAATTAAAATCCACTGATTGAAGAATAATATTGTTACAAATAACTCTGTTTAGGATCATAGCCAAGCTCTCTTTTCTGTTATGACATGGCAGCTGTGCCCTTTCTTCCAGATCTTGGGAAGGCGTTTGCGTTTGATGTCAAGAGCTTATGCAAGTTCCCTAATCCTGCACCACTGGAGGTTTGTTTTTTTTCATTCTGTGTTTGTCTGTCTTGAATATACTATGTTTCTGTGTGCTCCTTTTTTCTCTTCTGGGCAGAAAATATTACTGTGCGACTTTCTGCCATGGCATTAATTTGATTCAAGAGGTGTGCCTTTCAATATAGGTCCTGTCTATAAATGTAGCCTTTACATGGTGAACTTGCAGATCTGGATTGCACAGTGCTGTAAATATATACTGTACAGTGCAAATGTATATGCAAGGTAATTGTTTTGGAATTTGCCATGAATATGTATAACTTCATTTGCCCAACTCTTTTGCAGATGGGAGGAACTAACATAGTGATGCTATGCAAGCTTAATGAAAGCCAATTCCACTGAAAGCTTTAGAACTTCATCTAGAATCTGATTAATTTCTCTGGGAGGGTCATGGCTCAGTAGCAGTAGTATATTCTTGTAGTTGACCAGAAGTTCAAAGGTTTCTCACAGCCTCACTATTAATATTTTAGATTTGAAAGATCTCTGCCTGGAGCCTAGCTGAATTGTTGCTCATCAAAATAGGAAACACTGTACCAGTGTCATACCTAATATGTTCAGTGAAGTTTAAAACAACAGCTTTGAACAGCAGATGCGCCAAGAAACAATTTTTGTTATGTATTGCAAGGAGCCACTGTTCAAGAAACACAATTATAAGTTTCCGTGCACTGCTCTGTTTCACCAGAAGCGGCTTACTCATGCTGGCCACATGACCCGGAAGCTGTACGCCGGCTCCCTTGGCCAATAAAGCGAGATGTGCGTCACAACCCCAGCGTTGTCCGCGACTGGACCTAATGGTCAGGGGTCCCTTTACCTTACTATATTCTTGCTAGACAGGTTCCTTCTAGTCAAGGATACAGTATGTAATCTTAGAAATATGAGTCTCTTCATTGAAGATACATTTTTCTCCTTTACTAATGTCCTTCCATTTTATTTTATTTCAGAATACAAAAGTCAAAGTGAGGTTTCCTGGGTCAAAAAAGAGAACTACATTGGTTTCTTCTAAATCACTGAGGTCCCAGCATCTTAAATCTTTTGTCTCCAAGTTTCAAGAAGCATGCACCTTCAGAGAACTGTCTGACACACTCAGAACAACGGTTCTGTGGTGCAAAAGCAATAAACTTGGGCCAGAGGCTTTTTTCTTGGGGATGAAACTTTTGAAAAGTAGGCGGTTACAGCATGTGGAAACACAGGGTTGCAGGTTTGTATAAATTGGCAGTGCTGGATTTCTCTGAGGTAGCAATTGCAGAAGACTATTCTGTGCTTACTATCTTACTTCCCTGGTCTTTCAACTGTTGCTTTCCTTCCCAGTTCATGAGAAGGCTGTCATTAATGGGGGAAATTATATAAGGTGCAAATAACTGCAAGATAGATCACTGCCACAGCATCCTGTGATTTGGCACTGTTAGAAACATAATACAAAGTGTGCTACGTTGGTTTCCCCTAAACTACTATCTACAACTATTATTATTTTTACAGGTAGGTAGCCGTGTTGGTCTGCCATAGTCAAAACAAAATAAAATAAAAAATTCCTTCCAGTAGCACCTTAGAGACCAACTAAGTTTGTTCTTGGTATGAGCTTTCGTGTGCATGCACACTTCTTCAGATACACCAATGCACACGAAAGCTCATACCAAGAACAAACTTAGTTGGTCTCTAAGGTGCTACTGGAAGGAATTTTTTATTTTATTTTGTATTATTCTATTTGTTAATAATAGTAGTAGTAGTAGTAGTAGTAATTATTTGTACCCCGCCCATTTGGCTGGGTTTCCCCAGCCACTCTGGGTGGCTTCCAAGAAAGATTAAAAATACCTTTTGTATTGGACCTACTGGATAGCCCCTGCCCACAGGCTCACAAACTTACAAGTGTATATTTCTTTAAAAAGTGTAAATGCCTTACCTGTCCAACCTATGGACAGTAAATTTATTACCTAACAACATTCATAATGTAGTTACTCTTCCTCAGTCTGATATTTAAAATAAAAATAAAGGGGCAGGTAGAAACCTATTTTGGGGGCCATGGTGTCAGTCCAAGCTGCAGTTTATTTTAGATTTTGATAATGGACAAAAGCTGTTCCAGATGAGCAGACTAGCTTGTGCAAAAGATCCTTGGTTATGCAAAATAATCTACTTGTGCTGTAATTAAGAAAATCCCTCCTAATTGTCAGCTTACTTGGCATTAAACTTTAGAGTGATTACTTTTGAGTAATTTTTGAGAATTTCACTTTTGCTAAAATTTATCTTTGCATTCCAGCTTGCAACGGAAACTTGGCTGCATTAAAGCTACTCTCTGTAAATATCTCACGCTTTCAAGCTGCAGAGTGAGACCCAGCCAAAGACTTAAAGCACATTCCCATCCACAAAGACAGATGAAACGCTCAAGGAAATCAAGAAGTGTTTCAAGGAGTGCACCATCTTGCATTGTTCCCATGCAAAGAGGCACTTCTATCCATTTGAAGGGCAGTAAAGATCTTTCTCTTTCTCAGTGCTCTAGCCCCTTCTCTCCAGTTTGGGATGCTGACAATTGTGGTACTACATACAGTGTTGAAAAACAATCACATGGCCATCCTTCTGACGTTGTGGGGCTTGGAAGAAAGCCTTCCCATAAACAGAAAGAAGCCACAGAGAATGAGGATGATATTGATGACATTTTTAAAGTAATAGGCCTATAGCATTCTGTTCCATTAAACTAATTTAAACTGTTCACTGAGTTTGTGTTAAGAGAAGATGGGTGTTAACTACTTTAACACTGCTTCCTGGTTTGAAGTTTTTTTGCAAGCAGCATCATTACATAAGGTTGACACTTTAATTGTCGTTAATAGTGGCAGACTAACAGCAAAACTCAGCTTTTGTATATAAGCAGCAGCATGCATTTAGATGCTTTGCTACATTTTGTACATGGACTGCACTCTCATTCCCCGGGGTGAATAACTAGTGAAAATGCAACACCTTTAGGGGGGAAACTGTAGGGTCCTACAAACCCATCCAAAATAGTACAATAGTAGGACTATGTCCACTTTGTAGCCAGAATGATGGCTGATGGGTGGGAAGCAGAACACCAGCGCAATAAAAAATGCACAGCACATGTAACCTGAGCAACATTGCACTGCAGCATTTGCTTGCTTCAGCTATTTCTCAGTCTTAGCACTCCTTAGAATATGCTGAGATAGAACTGAGCCAATACTGTACTGCCTAACTAAAAACATCAGCTACCGGTACATGCTATTTAAACTCAAAGCAGGTAGAAGCAGACCAATCCTCAAAACTCAGCTTCTGCTCAGGTAGTTGTGTTTAGCTACTACAGTGCATAGTTAAGATTTTTTTAAAAAAACAAAAGTGATGCTGATGTTGTTGTGCCTGCTTATGACTACCCCACGTTAATTCATGTTAACGTAGTCAAAGGCTGAGGCAAGCCTATTGGGCCTTGATCCCCACTGACTTAGCTTCAAAAATTGTATTTATACTTAACCCTTTAAGAAAATCACAGGAATCGTGTTGGTTTCTCCCATTACAAGAGATGCATGGGTGAAAGTGTTTATTCATATTCATTAATAATTCCAAAGCACTAGTATTTACTGTGAAATAACATTTATGGGAAGCAATTCATAAATTGAATCAGTTATACAATGTGTATCTATACAGTAACTAAGCAAAACAACAACAATCCTAAAAAAACACAATTGTTCCAGTTACAAAGTTCTGGAACAATTTACAAAACAATTCTTACACTTGGCAAAGCAAAGTGTTGGTTTGTCTTCTAGCACCTGTTATGGGCCATTCTCAGCTGGGGGGAAAAGTACAAATAGAGTGTTTCCTCCACTTACTCAGAGAAACAAATAACACTGCCTATGATATATGCCTCAACTGCCAAACTGCAAGCAGCTCTGATCTCTTGACATAATTGCCCATAGTTTTCACTCCTGTGTTTATAGAATGAGGCACCTCATTTTGGAGTAAGTTCCTGTGATGTTTACAACCATCAAGATTGATATTTTTTCACAATGTTGGTATTAACTAACCTAGAGTGGTGTGTTTTCCAATTTTCACAGAACCTAAAAGCCACTGTAGAATTGCCACTTAAGGTATATTTGGAAAGAGAAGGTACATCACCCACCCACCTTCAAACTGCAGAGATTTGTTCCCGTTAGTAAAGTACTATAATTATCCACACTGTCATGGGGAATGCAAGAACTTCACTTTGTTTGGTGAATCCTTGAGGACAACACAAGTCAGAAAAATGAAACATGCCATTCTGCACATACCACCCACATCTGCATAACATGAGGCCTTAAGATCCATAGTTTGCTTCATCAAATGCCTTTCTGGCCCGTTTCAGTTCTTCATTCATTGTTAACAAGTCCTTCACACGAGCAAACTTCCTTGGGTCTTTACGGATCAGGAATACAATATCTTCAACCTGTACTCGACCTTGCCGTCCAATTGACATTGCTTTGTGGGTCTATTGGTAGAAAAGAATTGATCAGTCACATACTTTCTAAGAGAGGTTCAGTACCTGTACCATGGATTTGACCATGTGTTCTCTTGAATGTTTGGATTTCTTCCCTTGCAGCAACCTGTATCATGAAATGATTAGTAGTCAAACAGCACTAAAACAGAGCCCCCATTATGCTTGTAGCATTCTTCATTTATTAATTCATTTAAAGTGGGCTGATCAATAGTTGCCTTATATACATCTTCCCTTCAAGGCTCTGCTTTCTGGTTTTCAAGTAACAAACAGCAGCACCAAAAACAAAGCTCATATCTCCCAACATCTGCTTCACCCAATTTGTAATCTCATGCAAGCAAGCAAGACCTACCATTTCTGTGATGAATTCTATAACCAAGTCTTCAAGAATATCCACCGACTCTGTGTAAGGATTCTGGTCATCTCCAAATCCATACATCATACATCTTACTGTAGAATGAACAAACACCCACAGTGAGATATGGAACAGAAGCACTCTAGAAAACTTACAACCTATTCACTATGTTTCTCACTAAGTGTGACTTGGCAGTCATATTCTTCCTAATTGTTCAAGCAGAAGTGAACATCTAAGCTTGTCAACTAATTTTTAAGATGCAAATATTCCCCACTTGGAAGTATAGGCTGGATGATATAGGGCTCTTAAATCAAAACACTGTCACACTGTTGATGGCAGTATGCATACTTTTAACGACAATGGCCGATAAGGTGGTTTTTCAGTGGAACCTTGATGCTAAGAACTGCAGAAAGTATGTGTAACTCCAATGAGAAGCTGCATGAACAATTATTGATCCGAAATGAACAATACTAGTCAACAGATCTCTATTTTCTGGTTATATTTAAGAAAGCTTAGACTGTTTTGCCAAGTATGCTTCAGTGCAACTGGATACTGTCCAAATTAGTAGTTGTGTGAATACTGCATTACTGCAGAAGAATGACATTCCCTTGAAGGGAGTCTTCAAGGAAATGGCATCTTACTGTAGCACTGAAGTATTTAGAACCCAAATTGAGGGCATTCAGCACAAGGCTTTTCTTCCCTCGCCCTGAAAGCAGGGGAATGATAGGCTAATGCACGGGTGTCCAAACTTTTTTCAAAGAGGGCCAGATTTGTGAACATGTGTGAGGGCTGACCAAAGGGCCAGCCAAAGTTGTTGAGCTTTTTTTTGTTTTTTACCCCAGGAAATAAACTGCCACAGGGACTGAACCAACCAACGGGTCGAATTAAGCCCCCGGGAAGGACTTTGGACCTGCCTGGGCTAATGTGTGCTTCCTAACAACCACAGAAGAATGCAGCAACAAGGTCGACAAATACAGGTGTATTGTAAAAAGTGGCATTCTAAATCAAAATCTGAGGGAGAGTTCACACGTACATGTTAATCTCTAGAAAACATCAAGATCAAGTGTTGGAGCATGTATGCATGAAATAATAATTTCAGATTTTTATTCTACCTCACAATACATTTGAATGGAAATAGTTCACATATTCATCTATGAGTCAAGTGACATGAAATGGCATGCAAAAAATGTGTGAAACAGCCCTTACTCTCAAACTGGGCATGACATGAGAGTGTTTCTACTTCTATTGATCCTCCAGTCTTTTCTGGAATTTAACAGTGATATCAATATTCAAAAAACGGTTTATGGAGCTGGGAAAGGGGTCCTTTAGAAAGTAGGAAAATGTGAAGTGGTTAAACCTTATAATAGCACGAAACACAGGAAGCTGCCTTACACCAAATAAGATCTTTCAGCTCAGTATTGTCTACACCAGGGGTGGGGAACCTGTGACCCTTCAGTTGTTGGGAGTCTAAATCCCATCCGCCCCAGCCAGCATGATCAGTGGAGCCCCAACTTACATTCCTTGGAGAACAGCCTCTTCCTTTTCCCCTGTCCACCATCTGGGCCTCCTCCAGCCTCCTCAGTATCTTCTTCAAACTAAAAGGGGGGGGGGGGAATCCCGAACAAGGATGCAAGAGAATTATAAACTAGGAGTAAACTAAGCTAGATTCCCATATTTGATTTAAGAACTCAATGGCAGAACAGCGAACCTCTGAACACTTGTTCATTTGGCAACATCCTACAATCCAAGAGAAAGTGGCAAGGAAGGGTAAAGTGAAGTAAAGGGTAAGCGAGTATCAGATTGCAGCCGCAGCCCCGTGCCCTCTTTCCCCGAAGCCAGCAAGCGCCTTCTCCAGCCGCTCATGGGAGGCCAGAGCGGGAGAGGCTCTCCAAGCGCCGCCAAGACTCCCACCCCGACCTTTCCTACTCACAGGAGGGTCCTCTTCTTCGTCCGCCATGACGGCAGCAGCCACCTTCCCTTCCAGGCTTCCGCCGGTATAGCAACACGCGTTGTTATTGGTCGCGTCAACGGGCACTCTTGAGCATGCTCTCTCGGAGCTAATGAAGCTGTAGACCTTGCCCTTTTCCAGTTCCTTCTTCCCGCAGCTCTGAGGAACGCGAAATGGGAGTGGGTGGGTGTGGAAACAAACCAAGCAGCACGCGTGCGCAATAGGAGCGACTTTGGAAATGGATTTGCCGTAATAACCCCATTCAAAGCGCACGAGGAGTTTGTTTCTGGGGCAAGATGGGCAGGGTATTGGATAAAGGTGAAACTTATTAAACAACCAATTCCAGCCCTTTGTGAGTAGCAACAGACGGTGCAAACAAGGAGCCTCGTGGCACCTTAAAGATGAACAGGTTTGCAGCAGCATAAGTTTAGAGTCCACTTCATCAGTACATTCAGTATTCAAACCCAATATGCTACAATAAATCTGCTAGTCCTTAATGTGCCACAAGACTGTTATTTGTGGTGTCTTCGTAACTTCTGATTGCTCTCGAATATAGAGATTTGAGTAGGAAAGAATAAAAAAGGTAGTGATGGTCCTGAAGCTGTTATAGGAATTTTAAGGTCTTAGATATATAATAAATGTTCATAAGTGATGTAATAAGAGTTAAAAGGGGTGCTTCTCCGGGAGGGAGCCCAGACCTCTGGCAGAGAAGAAGAAGAAGAGTTTGGATTTGATATCCCGCTTTTCACTACCCAAAGGAGTCTCAAAGCGGCTAACATTCTCCTTTCCCTTTCTCCCCCACAACAAACACTCTGTGAGGTGAGTGGGGCTGAGAGACTTCAGAGAAGTGTGACTAGCCCAAGGTCACCCAGCAGCTGCATGTGGAGGAGCGGAGACACGAACCCGGTTCCCCAGATTACGAGTCTACCACTCTTAACCACTACACCACACTGGCTCAGCACAATTGGAAGCCCTTACCGCCCATAAAATGACAGAGAGCAGACCAGAATTCTAGTGAAAAGCAAGGTGGCTAGTTAAGCCTGATCTTTATTACAAGCTGTTGCAACAGGGTGCTCCCCACACACACAGGAGGGAGGAGGAGGGACCCAGAGCCATGCGTGCAAGTCCTTATATAGACATTTAAATTGCCCACCCTGGAGTTGCAAGACCACCCCCAGAAACATCATACCTACATTACAAAAAGGCGGTCTACAACAGAAATCTGAGTGTGTTAGAATCATAGAATCAGAGTTGGAAGAGACCACAAGGGCCATCCAGTCCAACCCCCTGCCAAGCAGGAAACACCATCAAAGCATTCCTGACAGAGGCTGTCAAGCCTCTGCTTAAAGACCTCCAAAGAAGGAGTCTCCACCACACTCCTTGGTAGCAAATTCCACTGCCGAACAGCTCTCACTGTCAGGAAGTTCTTCCTAATGTTTAGGTAGAATCTTCTTTCTTGTAGTTTGAATCCATTGCTCCGTGTCCGCTTCTCTGGAGCAGCAGAAATTCTGGTGCTGGAGGAGACTCTTGAGAGTCCCATGGACTGCAAGAAGATCAAACCTATCCATTCTGAAGGAAATCGCGACTGAACCTAATGGTCAGGGGTCATTTAAAAAAGGTAAAGGGACCCCTGACCATTAGGTCCAGTCGAGTCCGACACTGGGGTTGTGGCACTCATCTTGCTTTACTGGCCGAGGGAGCCGGCGTACAGCTTCCGGGTTATGTGGCCAGCATGACAAAGCCACTTCTGGCGAACGAGAGCAACACACGGAAACGCCGTTTATCTTCCCGCCAGAGCGGTACCTGTTTACCTTTTTTATATAAGGGCAGGCACACCTTTGTTCTGGGTCCTCCCCCACTCTCCTGTGTGTGAGGGGAGTACCCTGTTGCAACAGCTTTAATAAAGATCAGGCTTACTAGCTGCTTTGCTTCTCAATATTCTCTGGTTGGCCTCTGTTATTTTTTTCCTACTGATGGAGAACCTACAAAGGGCAGATTTTGTTTACAACAAAGCAGCTCTCCAATGCAACAGCAGCTCCTTACTGTTTCCATTCCACGATGCTACTTGCCAGCTAGCAACCAACCCACAGGCATCAAGCATTTATTGACATCACAAAATAAAAAATAAAAACTTCCTTCCAGTAGCACCTTAGAGACCAAGGAATTATATATTTTTTATTTTGTTTTGGCTATGGCAGACCAACACGGCTACCTACTTGTTATTGACATCAGTTTGCTATAGTGTGAGAGAGATATGTGCTCAGACCTAAGTTTCTTGTTAAGCTCAAGCAGAGGGTATGGTGCCTTGCTCCACTACTGGGGCTAAAACAGCATAGCAAAGGTAGGGTGATTTATGTAAGCATTTGTCACAAGTAACTGGGGAGCAGCCACTCTGCTTATATTAATTTTTTATGCAAATATTTATGCCACTTTGGGCTAAGGTTACCAGATTTTTTTCAACGAATCCGGGGACACTTTTCAACTTCCAATGGATTTTGTATGGGGACTGATTTGTAAATCCGGGGACTGTCCCGGGAAACAGAGACGTCTGGTAACCTTACTTTGGGCCCATTTCCCTCCCTCCTGCATAATCATGTATCAAAATACTTGCTAATTGAGGGTAACACTTCATGAAAGGGACACTAGTCTGGTCAACTTAAGATTGTAATGAATCTGGACTTAATTAAAATGCCGTGGAAGCCAGGCCATTTTAACATGTGCTGAGATAAAGCCACATAAATGCTTGAACAGTGTTGGCGATCAACTGCAGAGTGGAACTTGCACTCAGTTGTGAGCTGATCCAAGCCTGTTAGGGTTCCATTATATTAAGTTTCTCTATCTGGATTAAAGAGAAACATACTGTATATTGCTTCTAAGCATTGACTTTTGCTTCTAAAGCTCTGGTCCAATCAGTCAACGGTGAGAAAATATGTACCGTACACTGTGACATAATTAGCTGAAGCTGTATAAATAACTTAAATAGCATTTATTATAAACAAATTATTCACAAGGCTTGGAAAAAAGAGAAGTGTACAGAGCAATAAATCTTGTCTCTTTTATTGGAAGAACAATGAAGACGAGTCATTAAGATTTGGGTATGAAGTATCATCAAGTGGATAGGGGAAGATTTCCAGTAACGTGTGCTATAAAGCATCTCAGCACATGGATTCCAAAGCAATACAAAGAACTGTAGAAACAATGAGAAAATGTTATTTGATGAGAGTGGAGCATCTGCATTACATGTGCAGTTATATTTCTGAATGGGTAAGAACCCCTTTTCAAGTTTTACCTGACAGGAAAGAGTTGAGGAAAGCATACTTGTGTCTTTTTGTTAACAAAGTCTTGAATCTGTATCACATTTTTTGTCATAACTCCTTTTGATGCTTTGTCAATTTTAGTTAATACAATCTGCAAAAACAACAACACACACCCAATATTTTAAACATTGTAGAGCAATTCTTAAAGAAGTCTTGAATTCTTGGTAAAGTCTTTCAAATTTAGCTCTCAGCTTAGGTAAGTATGCTAACATTGTTGATGAGTCTTTTTACTCTACAAAACAATTTTTAAAAACCCAAATTGTGTATTTTGTTCTCTTTCAACTTTTCCTCACTCCCGTTTTATACTTATGGAGACTTCTGTGCGAGGGGGAAAAAACAGGTTTTCATATCTTCCTTAAGAAAAAGAAAAGGATGAGGCTTAGTGGGAACAATGGATCAATGGATCAGACCAATGTCAATGGATTAGACCAATAACTTAGTCCTGTATATTTATTGATTTCAATATTTACAGTTGTACCTCGGGTTACGTACTTAATTGGCTCCGGGTTGTTGTACGTAACCCGAAACGTAAGTAACCCGAACAACGCGTTTTGCGCATGCACGAAGTGCACAGAACACTTCTGCGCATGTAGTGGGTTACATTTCTGGGTTACGGGAGTATGTAACCCAAAACATGCGTAACCCGAAGCATGCGTAACCCGAGGTACAACCGTATGAGCCTTCTTTCAATTTCTAAATCTACAAGACAAATATATTTCATTTCTAAAGGTGAACAGAGGTCTCCATATCTTGTTGATCTTCCTGTATAATGTTTTGGATTACTATTTTATGATGGATCCAGAGGATCTATGTTAGGGCTAAGCAACCTGGTTAGGACTGAGGGCAAGGTTGGAAACCTTTATATTTTCAAATTCACCTTGACAAACATAAACACTAAAACAGTATACAGTATTTAAATTAAAGCTAGGAATCTAGGATTCTAACAAGTATCAATGCACACATAGTGAAACTTGGGGTGTTAATAGCATACCTTCAGTACACAATAAAGCTGCTTTAGTTTTTAATCACCTATGTGCATAATTCCTGAAAATCTTGCCTGTGTTATTTTTTCATCACAGGCTTTTAAAATCTAGTCAAGTCTAATAGTTTCTACTTGCAAGTCATTTTTTCAAACCATTATTCAACTGATAATAACAACAAAAAGGACACTAATATTAACTGGACAAAGGTATAACTTTGGCGGAATGGTGAATGACATTCAGTGTTGTCCATGCACCTGCACTAATGGCTTCCTCTTCTTTTCCTTCCTCCTGGAGCCTCCAAACATGCCTAAAACCTGAATTGGGGACCCTGATGAGCGGATTGGAGAAGTGTCACAGGGGGCTACAGGAAAGAGGAAAAAAGAAGAGAAGCCCCATTGCACTTGCAGAAGTCTGCTTACACGGCAAAGAATACTTGCTCGTTTCTGCTACATGCCTTTTTTGTCCTGCTAGTTCGATATATTGACTGCTCACTGCCTTTATTTTTAAACAAAAATCACAACTCACAACATAAGGGATCCCAAATTCTTCCAACATTTCTACAGCAACTTTGTCCATTTCCTGAATTCCGACCAGGCCGTCCACTAATAAGAATGTCCGTTTCAGACTAGAAAACATAAAACCACAGTTCACAACTGTGCTTTGCAGCAATATGTATTCTTTGTCTGCAAATCCTAAATCTAGCCCAGGCAACAATTATACAGGCAACAATTTGGTCATCCTTTTCTACCTGCTGGGATGATACAGATGACCACACTACCCTTGGGTGAATGAGCTTATTCTGGGGCAGTTTGGTCATTTGTATGGACTCCAATACATCCTATGCTATAAAGCAGGCAATCAGTAGGCATCAGGACAATTTTGGGTGACCTCTTTTTGCATAGGGCTTTGTGGAAAGTTTTGCAAGTGCTTCCAATCAGCGCAGCATTTGGCCAAGTTGGGGGTTTACCTGCCCTACACCTGATGCATATAAAACAGCCTCATGGGCCAAATGGGAAGGCTCAGTGGGCCTGGTTAGACTTGAAGGCCAGAGGTTCCCCACCACTGCTATAAAGAATGGTGCAAGACTATGTTAAAATAATATTTACAAGTACTGTGACTGGCTCAAGTTTAAATAGATGCTGCATCCAAAAGCTATTTCACATACCTTAGTTAGTCTAAGACACTTCCCCATTTTGTTATAAGATGCGATGCTTTTAAAATAATATTGTTTAACCTTAACTATTTCCCCACACAATCCTGTCGAAAAGACTGAAGTGAAATTTGAAGCTGTTATCTTACTTTGCACGGTGATTTAAATAAGGCTCCACCATCTCTGCAAAATCTTTGGGTGATCTGTAACCATAGCCTGGCATATCCACCAAAGTAAATAAATCCCCCACTTTGAAGAAATTCAGTTTCTTAGTGTGGCCCTGGAGGAAAAAAAAAATGGGAGGGTTAGGGTTGTTTAGTTGTTTGTTTCATCTTATTCCAAAGCAAAACTGGGGTGGTTTCTCAGTTAAGATGATGGAATGTCACTGTTCCTCATCTAGCCAGTCCCTGACTTGAAAGCATATGTAAGTATCATCAGATGGCTCTGGAAGATAACTGCTCTTACAGCGTATATAGCACAATTTCTCAACACCTGATCATCCAACAAGGCAGTAGAGATCCAAGAGCATCTGGGACAAGCAACCGCATTTCTGGTATAGAAATACTAATTTCAAACTCAATGTACTAGGGGATACATGAAAGCTCTGTCTGAGTATGTAACTTCTCGGTTCTTTCCTTCTAAGCTGGATCCTTTCTACCAGTTACAAAAAATGTCACAACATATGTCACAGAACAGAGGGCTGTATCTGACTAGTCCATTTAATTCAATGGGTCTGCTCTGAGATGCAACCCAGGAACAGCCTGCTTTTAGTTGGGCTCAATTAAGTTCCAAAGTCAATGTAATAAAAATCTCTGAATGCTACTTACTGGATTTTTGGAAATTCTGACTTCAACATCAGGGGATAATGAAAACAGAGCCTTTATTAAGGAGGATTTTCCAACATTGCTTCTTCCTAAAAAGCAAACCTGTGGGAAGAAGTTACAGTTATTTCACATTTATCTTTCTCATCCAATGACGTGTATTAAAGCAAGGAGTTGTACATCTGATCTCTCTGTTGTTACCCTGACCACACTGCACAGTTCAACAGATGGGCCCAGTTGCAGCAAATAATACATTTCTCCAAAGAATATGGATTTCTTGCTACAACTCAATTCTCTTTTGGATTAAATAACTCTCAAGATCTACGAAATGTGAGGACAACTAAAATGTGAGGACAGCTAAAAGAAAAGGGACTGTCTGTTCCTTCTGGAAAAGAGACCTTTCAAGTATTACAGAGTCCTCAGTTCTTCATGGACAAGATTTTAGCAGTCCCATTTAGGAGAATTAGTATGAGGAACGCATATCCAAACTATGCCACTTTGAAAGGTTCCTTGGCTTTTCCAGAAGTTTGCATCTAGAGAGGAATAATGTGGGAGAGCAAACTGAAATTCTGCTACTGGAATTATGAAATTAGGAAAGTTGCATTTATTTGGCTTGTCAACTTTACAGACGTTTGTTAGCAAACGTCCTGCAGGGGCAAGTTGTGAGACTGACCCCCAGGTAGAGACGAAGCCTGTGTGCCCTCCTGGCTACTCGAGTCCAGGGGCACATTGATATGCGATTGTTCCCCAGCGTGAAGAACAACACATACAAGCCATTAAGGCTAAAAACTACTTTATTGTAGATAAGATGCAGAGTATGCCTCTGCTCGCCAGCTCATTAAGTCAGAGCTGTGCATTAGCGTGTCCGGCATCTTTGAGCCAGAAGTGAAAGTAAAAAAATACAAAACAACACATGTGTGAGAAAGCAGGTAGAACTGGTGGCTTTCTCACAGGATGAAAACAGACACATAGTCACGTGAGCCTCGCTGCTGCAGCTTTTGCAGCTCGGCTTGTAATAATATCCTGACAGTTTAAACATGCTTACTTGAAAGGAAATGCCCGATGTCAACAGAATGTAATTCTTAATACATTTAGGATTGCAGCTTGTTCCCTAATTCTGAAACTAGCAGGATAATACTGAATATTCATTGATTTTGATGGTATTCACTTTCCCAAGTATGCTTAGAATTACTTAAACAGATATGATTTACATATATTTGGATGCAACTTTTATTCTGGTGTGTTTCCCCCTCCCCCCTTTTTAAAATGGTACTTTTTCATTTCTTAGCACAGGCGCATTGGCGAAGCAGTGAGAGTAAATAAGATCAATGTATGTAATGCAAAAGGATGGGGACTAAAGGATGGACCTGGGGATTACAAGGAAGAACAGGGTGCTGTATTGAGTGAAACTCCCTAATTGGAAGGCTGCTCAAATTCCCCCTAGCTTTAAGGCTAAATCCAGAAGCGTGTATCTCAAGAAACACTGGTACAGTCTACACCTGACCACAGCTTGTGCCCCTGAGTAGAGGTTTCTCTTCAGGTTTTGTTACAGAAAAATCAGTGTCACACCCCATAGTCAAATTCAACTGGACTTAACTGTCTAGGGGTCCTTTACCTTTTTACCTTTTACAGAAAAGTCAATACCTCATTTAAAATATACTAATTCCCCACACATAGTGACCTAGCATGGCTAGACAGTTATCAGTTATATTTTTTTGGAAGCAGCCCAGCATGGCTGGGGCAACCCAGTCAGATGGGCAGCATTGTTGTTGTTCAGTTGTTCAGTCGTGTCCGACTCTTCGTGACCCCATGGACCAGAGCACGCCAGGCACGCCTATCTTTCACTGCCTCCCACAGTTTGGCCAAACTCATGCTAGTCACTTCGAGAACACTGTCCAACCGTCTCATCCTCTGTCATCGGGCAGCACATTATATTATTATTATTATTATTATTATTATTATTATTATTATTATTATTATTAACATAATTGCCACTGCAAACTTGCTGCTTTGGGCAAACAGCTGCATGTACGAAATTCTCCATCATAAGGACCAGAAACTTTGCTTTGACAGCTGAATTCAAGGCCATATTCTGCAATCAAAGCAAAGTAGATTTATACAACCCATAGCTTTAGCAACTCTCCTTCCTTTCTCTCCCCCCCCACCCCATGTTATTTCAAACAATCCAATTCATTCTTCTTTTCCCATAAGCACTCACATGGCAACTGGAGTTGCTCCTAAGGATAAAATTTGCATTTCATTGACCTCACCTCAGGCTGTGACAATTGTGGAGCGTGATCCATCCGGACAGCTGAAGTGAAATAATCAATGGGGTGCCAACGTGTTGAAATGAAAAACGCCTCTGCACTGTTGATTTCATTGTGGTTAGGATTGAAAATCTGGAAGGATGACGTGTCCACACTAGAGGCCAGGTATCTTGCCATTTCTTGGAGAGGGAATGCGACTCCAGTAAACTGTTTTTCGTTTAATTGTAAGACTTCTGAAAACGAAGCATACTTTATGGGGCTGCTTCTGGTTGCAAGATGTCTCCTCAGCAGGTAGCTAATTGTTAGAAGTCTTCTTGGTTTTGCTTTCTGGAGCACCATTGTGCCTGGATTTTCAACAGCTACACAATCAACTCAGGTCTTTCATATTTTTAAAAACAAAAACTTATGTTGTGGGTTCTTGAGTTCTAACTGCTGTTTTAAAGAGAAATAAGAGGAGGATTTAAGTTATTGTAGCAATTGCCAAACCCCCCCCCCAAGAACAACAACACACAAATGCAAATTCATCCCTCAGTGCATTAAACCACTGCTTTCTTTCAAGACTTTCAGCACAGGTGCTAAACAGAACATATACACATAGTGCAATCCTCCACATTTCTGCTCAAAACTAAAAATACAATCCTTTGCATATGTGTTCAGAAGTAACTCCCTCCAAATTCAGCTGCATTTATTCCCAGGTAGATGGGACTACACCCTAAGAAGAAAATTAATATAGAAACAGGGCCAGCACTGGAGAATTAAAGATTCCATACAGCCCCCTGCCCCCACATCACATCAAAAATCCAAAAATTGGTGAGAGGCATGAGGCAACATTTTCATGGATGTCAACTAAAACATTCATGTAAAGTTGACATGCATTTCAATATGTATTTTTATAATATATATTTTCAACTGCTGATTTTATTTATACTTTTGGGGGGGAGGGGAAAATAGGTCAGCTTGCTTTATAGCCATCTGCCACAGATGCTTTAGTTGTGATTCCCGCAATGCAGGGGGTTGGACTAGATGACACTTGGGGTCCTTTCCAACTCTACGTTTCTGCTATTCTGTTTCCGCAATTAGGCAGTACTGAGTACAAAATTCTGTTCATTTAATAAATAAAAAGGGGCTATTTCAAGCCAATGGAGAAAGGAACCCTCGGTAGAAACCGATCATATACCTGCTGACTCCGAAGTTGGCACCCACTCGCTCCAGTGGCGCATCTTCCAAAATAAGTGCTCACCCGCCAACCCGACAGCAGCCATAATAGGAAGCTGCGACCGAAGACTCACGGTTTTTTCTCCGCACGGGAGATCTGAATACCTAAAGCCACAACTGCTGGCACCCCCACTTACCTGGGTATAATATAAGCCCCATTGAATTCAGCAGGACTTACTTCCAAGCGGACATGCTTAGGGCTTGCAATCTACGCCAGGGAGCGCTGCGCATACACCGGGGTCTTTAACCCGGAAGCCTGGACGATCGCTCCGCCTCCTTCCTGGTCTAAAGAACCCCAGATACGGTAGTTAAGTGACTTATGGGTAAGCTCCTGTGAGTTGCTTTTAGGTCTCCCCTTCGTCTTGCTGCTTGCGACGGGGCGGGGAGTCAATGCACGGCTGCTTTGCAAGCGCGGCAACAAAGTCAAACGCTCAGCCTCAGGGCTGCTCCCTTCGCTTTTAGAAGTGATCACTGCGGACCAGATCGGCGATCGCAAGGCAATCCGGTCGCTGTGGCTGCAAACTCTTTTTTTAAATAGCTCACCATTTCCACAGAGTCAGCTTTTAAACAACATGAATTCCTGCATGCTGCCAAATCACAGTCCGGCGGGGGGAAAAAAAAACCTGAATTGCCTCCACGATGGAGAGAATCGCTTTCATTCCCGCTGTTGAGAAAGAAGAGCATGTGGCGTCAAAGAGCATGTCTGTACATACAGGAATTGTACAATACTGTCCACACAGGAATCTTACTTGGAATAGGCTTTGTTGAAATACTTGAGGCTTACCTCTGAGTAAACATGCTTTGGGCTGCTCTGACTGCTAGGTCTGCAAAAGGGCCACTCAGACTAGACGTTTTCCTTGGGGAGGGGGACACCATTCTGCCCCCCTCCCGTCATTCTCATGCAGCACTTAAAAGTGCCAGGCGTTTATTTTAGTTTCTGAGGGTTTTTGAGCCTGTTGCCCCAGGGTGCTGGACAGAAGTGCCAGCTTTGCCCCGGGGCTGCGTGTGCCATGCAGTGTGCATGGTTCTGTCACTGAAATTTGCAGGTGCCCAGCCCCTTCATGGGGAATTCAGTGGGTGCCTGGGCACCCAGGGCTCCAGAGAGTTGGTACCTATGGTGCTGGAGTAGAAGAAAATGGTGAGAAGAGTAGGGTCAGGACCAGGGCTGGCCCAGGATATTTTGGCACCTGAGGTGGACCCCAAAACTGTGCTTCCCTCCCTGCTGTGGAAGAAGGGCTAAGGGACGATCTACATCAGGAACAAGAGGGGAAGAAAGCTTGACATAGGGATCTGCTGCCTCAGTGAATCCTGCCACCCGAGGCAGTCGCCTGACCTTGATCAGTACGGTGTTACCGGTAGAAGCTGAAACGTGGTAAAATTGTAAACCACATTGCTGCAAAGAGATGTGTTGGAGGAGAAACCTGAGGACCATGTTTTTGAAACGAAGCCCCAGCATCAATATAATTTTATAAAACCCTTCAGAATCAGAACCCATCAGTAACTAACGAACCACAAGAAGCGTCCACTGTGCATTATTCGAGATATGTCACGTTTATCTCCAAACAATAACGATACGAGCAGTTCTTGCTTTCACCGCCGGGTGGCAATAAAGGTACAAGAAGCACGTTGCTATAGTCAGTCATTCAAAACAGGGAAGGGGATGAAGATGAGGACGATATCCGGTCCTGCAGCAAAATGTTTCTCGCATGTGGAGCGGGGGTGGGGAGATGTTGAAAGCAAGGATCATATCGGCTGCCTCATTTCCAGCTTTCAAATCCCCAGCTTTAGCTGGGATTCCTGCATTGTAGGGGGTTGGGCTAGATGACCCTTGGGTCCCTTCCAACTTTATGATTATATGAAAACACTACTTTCTCAGGTGTTCTCAGGTTGCCTAGAGAAAGCCACCCCACCTGAGAGCGACAGCTGTGCTTGTGCTATATCGCTCCTCCCCTTGTTTTCATGGGACTGCCTGCATTCACCCACACATTGTTTTTTTTTCCTTTTCTTGTCCACGAAGCTTTTTTGAACTTTATGGGCTTCTGCAAATCTTGGGCTTGCATGCAGATACCTTCCTCTTGTGCATGGCTGGTGCTGTTTGGCTATTTAAGTATTGGCACTCACCCCTGAAGTTGGGAAATAGAGGAAACAAGTACTGTAGGGCCATACCACAAAACGTTGGAGTTGAGCTCTGGTGTTCATGCATTACATGAGCCTGTGGCTCTGGTTTAAAAACAACCAAATGTTAGTATCAAACACAAGGAGTTCATCTTCTAATCATATACATTAAAAAAAACTTTTCACCTTGTTTTTGAGATATATATTTTAGATACAGTATATACTGTGTTTCCAGCATTTAAAAGTGCAACCTGACGGCATGTAAGACTTCTGCCTGCAACTGAGTTTGCAGAATGGATTGACCTTTGCTGCAACCTGAGGAGTATGGACCATTTTTTTTCCTACTAGGAATCCAAATGAGTGTTGGCTTCACCTCTAGACTGCGTTGTTAACATTGGACTATGTTGCAATGCTTCTATAAGCTAATATTTATCAGTGCAGCCCTCTAAGCTGCAGTAGGTCATATAACAGTGACCTACAGCCATACTCCAAGCCTGCAGTGATGGTTGGGGAGGGGGGTCTGATGCCTCTAGACAGCACTGCAGGGTTGTTGTTTACCCGGCCTGTAATATTCAATGTGAATTATACTCTGGGCTGTAATAAGTAACTGCTGCAACCCCTTCCAATCTGCAGTATGTTTCTGCTGAATGTAGCATTTCCTTTAATCTAGCTACTGGTTGTTTACATTGTTTTGCTGTTTTTAGGTGTTCTGCTCTGATCTTCTTAAGGGGGTAGATCAGGATACAGTATAAATAATTCTAAATAAATAAAAACAAAATAAAAAATAAAATCCTTCCAGTAGCACCTTAGAGACCAACTAAGTTTGTTCTTGGTATGAGCTTTCGTGTGCATGCACACTTCTTCAGATACACTGAAACAGAAGAAGTGTGCATGCACACGAAAGCTCATACCAAGAACAAACTTAGTTGGTCTCTACTGGGAGGATTTTTTCTATTTTTTATTTTGTTTTGACTATGGCAGACCAACACGGCTACCTACCTGCATCTAAATAAATACATACTGGAAGTGCGTTAAGAAGTGGTGAGAGCTAACTAAAGTTTGCTGAAATGAACATTTCATTTCAGTTTGAAATGAACATTTCATTTCAGTTTGCTGAAATGAACATTTCATTTAGGAGCCTTAAAGGAGCAGCCATCTAGCAAATGTGCAGCAGCGATTTGAGAACAGAAACTCTTACTTGTTGGCAAATATTTGTATAAAGAGGAATTTTGTCACCATGTCACTATTGGCATTTATAATGTTTCTCATCGTTGGCACACACAGCTTCTAAACTATGCAGCTGAAGTCATAAGCATGACACTGCAAATATGGAAACTGAGGTTTTAAATAGCGGGGGGGGGGGGGGACCGCCCAGAAATAGTTTGGGAATTTAGACTGTTTTAAACACTCTCTTGTAAAAGTTCCTTCCGTAAGAGTCACACAAAAAGAAATTCTCATTGAGGCTATCAGCAGAGTGGGTGTTTCTCAGAATAAGCAATACACATTAACTTTTCAACGCCTCTGCAAAATTTTACCTCGCACAGGAAGCCATGGTAACTGTTGTGTCATAAGCTTCTGCTCCAGTTGAGACTGGGATCTAGCTGCACAGAATTTAGGCTATACTGTAAATTCTTTCTTTCTGCATCTAAAATTCCTCCCTGCTGGCCAGTTGCAGCTTCATCCGTTCAATCGTCTAGAAAGTTATGGAGTTTTAAAAATTAAAAGCTAATATTTCCTTCCTTGTGATTAGGGATAGTAAGACATGTGCTTATCCACACTTATTGGAGCTTTCCTCCGCACTTCCCAGGTATGGTTTGTGCCTTACTGCTCCATGTCTGAGTGCCCTTTTTTGTGCTCCAGAGCGTTTCCCACCAAAACTTGCTCTTTAAAGCTGAATCAGAGCAAACGGCAATCTGTGGGAAACCCGATTTGCCATTTGCTCTGAGTCAGCTTTAAAGAGCGATTTTTTGCAGGGAAGGTGGGGGTGGGGAGGTGCTTGAACATGCCTGCTCTTGATGGGGTTATATTCCCTCTGAAGGAGCAAGTGTGCAGCTTGGGGGTACTTATGGATCCTTTGCTGTCGCTTCAGGCTCAGGTGGCCTCAGTGGGACGGAGTGCCTTCCATCAGCTTTAGCTGGTGGCCCAGCTATGCCCCTATCTCAGGCATAGGGAACCTTCGGCTCTCCAGATGTTTTGGCCTACAACTCCCATGATCCCTAGCTAACAGGACCAGTGGTCAGGGATGATGGGAATTGTAGTCCAAAACATCTGGAGAGCCGAAGGTTCCCTATGCCTGCCCTATCTGGATGGAGATAGCCTAACTTCTGTTGTCTATGTTCTGGCAACCTCTAGGTTAGGCTACTGCAGCACATTATATGTAGAGCTGCCTCTGAAGATGGTCTGGAAACGTTAGCTGGTGCAGAATTTGGCAGCCAGGTTGCTCATCAGGGCAAGGTGGTTTGAGCATATTACACCAATCCTGGCCCAACTGCACTGGCTGCCATTAGTGACCAGTCCCAGTTCAAAGTACTAGTTTTGACCTATAAAGCCTCAAACGGCTCAGGACTGCAATACTTCAAGGACCGCCTCTCTCTGTATGAACCGACCCAGACCTTGCAATCATCATCTGAGGCCCTTCTTTGTGTGCCTCCTCCATGAGTGGTCCGGAGGGTGGCAACACAAGAACAGTCCTTTTCTGCAGTGGCTTCCCGTGTGTGCAATGTTCTCCCCAGGAGGATTTGGCTCGTGCCTTCCTTATATACCTTTAGATACCCAGGGGAAAATGTTCCTCTTCAACCAGGCCTTGGGCTGGTTAATGTCTCATACCACTTTTAAATGTCTTTGTGGGAAGGGCTGGGGGGAAGGGGTTATGGGTTTGTGGGTTTTTTTGTTCTTGTTTTTATAATGTATTTTGTGTTTTTACATTGTATTCTTATGACGTGAACCACCCTGAGACCCATGGATAAAGGGTGGTATACAAATTTAATCAATAATAATAAATTTAAAATGTGTGTACCTGTGCCACAAAAGGTAAGTGTGCATAAGGCCTAAGTTTCAAACTTCACCATAAGCTTTTCTTTTAGGAATACAGTACTAGGTGCACTGCAGAGATACCCAGGGACCGGGGGGGTGGGGGAGAGAACCTGTTTATGTATGCAACGACAGCTGCCCAAATGACACTTGCTCAGAAATGGAAAGAAGATAACAGTCCCAACCAAGGAAGAATTTTAATTAATGGACTATGCTGAAATGGCAAAACTTACTGGAAGAATAAGAAACCAAAAAGAAAGAACTCTTATCAAAGATTGGGGAAAATATGTGGACTAACTGAAAAACTATACTAAACATTTAAATTAATTAGCAGGATTAACGTAGAACAAGCAGTTAAGTAAACTTTAGATTCTAAATAATTATTTGGGGATGCAGTAAGAAAATTACAGCAAAAGAAACCACAAAAGGAGGGGGGAGGGAAGTCAAGTGGTGTTATTGGATAGTTTGTGCAATTTTAATAATTGTTGTAAAATTGAGAATCAAAATATAAAATTTGGTTTTAAAAGAGAAAAATAAGTTTCAAACCTCATCTGCTAGCTACAGTAGCTCTTATGCATGAATGGCACTCAGAAAACAGCTGCCGTAGAAACAAGATTAGAAAGAACCACATGGTAAACATTTTAAATCTACAAATAGCATCTGTACACATAAGAGGAACCAGCCAGTAAGTCCAGTATTATCCTGACTCTCCTGCCTAGATCTGAGTGGTGTGTGTTAATGCTGTGCTTGCAACTGAGGTTAACACAGCCACCATGTGGTAAGCTTTTTGTGTGTGCAACTACTGCAAAATTATTAGTCTCCTATTTCCACCCACACATGCCTCGTGACCTCACCTTGTAGTCTCAAACTGAAACTGGCAATTTGACTATGATCCATACGCTAACTGACCAAAGCTCAGTTCCCACTTCTGCATAATTCACTTAGGAATAGAGGAAGGTGCCTGCTTGGGGAGAGGTCCGCCTGACGTATGATATCAGCTGACTGACAGGTGATTGTGATTTGTGCAAAATGATTTTGCAGGCCGAATTTAGGTGTCTGGTGGGTCTATAACAAGACCCAAGAGCCAGAGTTTTTCTACAACTGACATAAAACAAGACAGATATCTAGAAAATTGACTTTTGATTTTAAGTTTTGTATTAATCAATATGCTACACACCCACAATTAAAACAGACCACAGCTGACTCCAGGGCACCTCAGAGTTATTTACATATGTCTTGGGAGACAATGGAAGAGTGTGCCTTTGGGGGTGAAGGCAAACTGTTGGAGAGTTACAGTGCCTACTGTGGCTGCAGAGACTGGGAGAGTGCCCAGTTATAGGAAAAGTATATTAGCTCTAACACAAAGTGTGATTACTGGTCAGAAGAGGATGTTGTTGTTGTTCAGTCGTTCAGTCGTTTCCGACTCTTCGTGACCCCATGGACCAGAGCACGCCAGGCACGCCTATCCTTCACTGCCTCCCTTCATGGATCACTGCCTTGTCATGGCGAAGGGGCTTGAATTACTCAGGGAAGCTATGGACAAGTCAAGATGGACAGGTCATAGTGGAGAGTTTGGACCAAACTCCAAGGACAAAGACATCAGAAGAGGATATTGAGTGCTAATTAATTCAAACACTGAATTGTTACCGAACATATGAGTTGGTGGGTCCAAGACACCCTAAATTCTGGATTAAGCTAGTGTTAGAATTTAATTCTAACCTAGACAGCATCTTAAAAAGCAGAGACATCACCTTGCCAACAAAGGTCTGTATAGTTAAAGCTATAGTTTTCCCAGTAGTGATGTATGGAAGTGAGAGTAGGACCATAAAGAAGGCTGATCACCGAAGAATTGATGCTTTTGAATTATGGTGCTGGAAGAGACTCTTGAGAGTCCCATGGACTGCAAGAAGATCCAACCTATCCATTCTGAAGGAAATCAGCCCTCAGTGCTCACTGGAAGGACAGATCTTGAAGCTGAGGCTCCAATACTTTGGCCACCTCATGAGAAGAGAAGACTCCCTGGAAAAGACCCTGATGTTGGGAAAGATTGAGGGCACAAGGAGAAGGGAACGACAGAGGACGAGATGGTTGGACAGTGTTCTCAAAGCTACCAAAATGAGTCTGACCAAACTGCGGGAGGAGTGCCTGGCGTGCTCTGGTCCATGGGGTCATGAAGAGTTGGACATGACTAAACGACTAAACAACAACAAAGAATTTCATTGAGGCTTCTGTGTTGAAACCCTGTGTTAGGACCTATGCAAGACCCATGTGTATTAAGATGTGTGTTAGACAATTTTAATTTACTGGAATAAGCATGTGTTAAAAAAAAACCTAATCAAGCTAGGCAAACATCAAAAACAGTGCATAAGACACTTCCAAATCCTGGAGAATCAACAAGTGTAAAAGCTAGTTAAGACAGACTGATTTCTTTTTGAGGTGATAGCACGGAGATGAGACTCATTAAGACTCAAAGGATCAAGGGCAAATCTTATCATGTGAAATCTACAGTTTATCATATGAATCTTTTTCTGTCATGCTGGAGCAAATGCTGTGTATTAACTTTAAAATAAAACTGTGGTTTCTACAGAATCTTGAGTCATTTCATCTGAAGTGAAAATGCTGTTTTTCTCTGTGTGGGCAAGTTTTGAACCTTGAACACCCACTAAAATGTGAACGGAGGAACCCACCCCTCAAATTAGCTCCTTAATTTGTTCCCATATATGTACTTGTATGAATGCCCCATTAGTCCTCATCAACCCTACAAGCAGCAAGCATCAGGGACCGTGACGGCAGAAGAAATATCACCTTTTGTGGTGGAAACTACAATATTTTTTCCTGATGCTTGAGAATGTAGAAAGTGTAAATAGTGGAAGCTGCTGAAATCATAATGCAGACAGCTCTTCAGCCCATGAGCTGAATTTTCTTCCATGAAATGGTTTAGCATTATTTTTTAAGTATCATTCACCTCAAATGAAATTTCCTCTGACATGGAAGCTTGATGGAACAACCCTACTTTTATTTTCTTGAGTTTTACCGTGAGGGCTCGTCTTCCCAAAGAGAGCAGTCCTGTTCCGATAACCAGTGAGGAAAGTGACTTCATCTGCTTCCTCTGTGTTTGGTTTTTTGACAAGTAAGCACAGGAAACCCTGTAGAAGTGGCAAGGCAGAAGGAAGAACCACTCCAACCCAAAGGAGCTAATCAGTCTGGAGCACACAGAGTTGCTGTAGAAACCTAGGGATGTAGAAAGTGGAGCAGAGATGCTAGCTGAGATGAAGCGTTTGCATGAAAAGATGCTCACTGTATTGGTGGTTAAACATACATCAGAATGGATATCGTGGTGATATAATTGCGTGCGCCATGGAAGCCAAATGTGGAATTAATTTTGTTCTGAAGAACTGGAGTGCCTGTGCCCTGCTCACTGTCACAGTGATGATGGCAACAATTGGTAAGTCTTACTTTTCACTGAAGGTGTTGCCTTTTCTTATAAAGTCTTCGCCTTTCAGTTTCACCCACATTAAAGGATATGTAGCAAAGTAGCTAGGGAACAGGCAGCATGGACCGGATCTTTATCATCTACTTATAATATTTAGACCTAAGGGGCAAATAGCGGCATACATTTATCAAACCAAATATTTTTAAAGAGGAAGAAAAACCTACTTTGAATAAGTTGGAAGTTGGCCTGAGTATAAATTCCTATCACAGTATTATATATCATAGGGATGGGAGACTTGTGGCCCTCTAGATATTGCAGAACTACAGATCCCATCATCTCAGACCATTGGCTATCCTGGCTGAGGCTGGCTGGGAGTTGGAGCCCAAAAGCATTTAGAAGGCGGCAGTTTCCCCTGCACTGCTTTACCGGATTATATATCTGAATTTAATTACGCAAATATGCTCACTTTATAAACAAAGCTATAATGTATCTTTCTTTTTGAACTCTCTTGGGATTCTATCACACCTGTTGAAAAGCTTACGACTTTTGCTGGCATCAGTTCCAGCCCATTCATCTTCAGGGCTTTAGGAAGGCTGGTCTGGTGTTTAGAAGACCACTACGTGAAATCTGAATACTTCTCCTTTGGTGAAGGAAAGTAACTTTGGAACAACTTTGCTGGCTGGAATTGTCAAGGGTTGGTTGGGTGCAGGTAGATTGATTTCACTAAAGTAGTGATCAAACCTGTATCCAAAACACCAGTTTTGTGCAGGGACACTCTAACAATTAGAACAGTTTCTATCCCTCCTGTTAATTTTTAAAATTATTATTAGATTACAATTTATATGCTGCTGATATTTAAACACATTAAAACATAGGTTAAAACATCTCAAATAAACAGCAAATACAGCATTCTAAAAAACGTAATTAACAACTGAACAGTATTCTCTAGTATCAACATAAACATTATGCATAAAAATCAGCTAGAAAAGTGCAAGGAAATTCACAGTAAGCAACTGAACAGAATACTGTATCCTCTAAAAATCAGGAGGTAAAATATTGCAAATTAAAATAAACTAAAAAGTATCATTTATAAATAATAACTTAAAGAAAAATTATGGACTGCATGATGGCAGAACAATTTAAAGTTTTACTTGAGGAAACCTCTTTCTTCCACCCTCTTCAGCCATCTGCAATGGAGAATAAATAGATTCCTACTGACCACAATAGTCGGAGAAGACGGTAGGCGAAAGTTCAGTGAAGGTTTACTGAAACAGGCATTGTCTCCATGGTGTTGAGATGGTGACCTGTCAGCACATTTTGGAAAACTGCTGAAAAGTCTATTGCAAAAGGAGAAAGAGCTTTAATTTTGGCATGTGTCAAAACAGTCATAAAGCCCCCAGTAAATATATTTTGTGTGTATCAACCTTCAGTTTTCAGAGGTGGACTAAAATGGTCCTTTGGGCAGAGGTCTTTCCATTCCTCAAGTAACAAAACTGTGCTTTATCCTTTTAATAAATTGGCTGGAATTTGTAGGTCAAACTGCATTATATACAAACACATGTAATGATAAAGCAGAAGCTCGTTTTTGTTGTTAGTTACATGGAAAGCAACTTTGGGAGAGGGCAACTGGAAATGGTGATCCAGTAGGTTCTTAACCCTTACTCTACCCACAGTTTCCTTGCTCCAAATCACCTTCCAAAGAGTTTCATCCCTACAAGGTGGTTCAGATACGCGTTTGGTCCCATTAAGCACCTGTCCCACAACTATTTTATTTTACAAAATCTACATACCACTTGGTTGTAGTAAAACCTCTAAGCAGTTTGCAATAAATATTGAGATTATCAATAAAAACAATTTTAAAATAAGCCATTTAAAATATTTGAAAGGTAATTAAAAGTAACACAAAAAAATTAAAAGGTGTCAACATCTATGTTTTATTTTGTTTTTATATATGCTGGAAGCTGCTCAGAATGGCTGGGGAAACCCAGCCAGATGGGTGGAGTATGAATAAAATTATTATTATTATTATTATTATTATTATTATTATTATTATTAGACTTGCCTAAACAAAGATATTTCAAGCAGGTGCCAAAGGTGTAAAGGTGCCTGCCTAAATGTCAACAGGCAGGGAGTTTCAAAGTGTAGGTGCTGCCACACTAAAGGATCGATTGCTTACAATTGTAAAATGAATACTGTATAGCACTTATAACAGTGTCAGATCTGCAAAATGAAGTGGTTCAGTGAGCACATATGGGGTGAGGCAATCCTGCAAGTAACTGGTTCCAGGCCATTAAGGGCTTTATATACCAATAGTAACACTTTGAACTTGGCCCAGTAGCAAATGGGCAACTAGCGCAGATCTCTGAACAGCGGTGTTATATGCAGACAGGGTCTTGTTCTTGTCAGCCACTGTGCTGCAGCATTCTGCACTAACTGCACTGTTTAGGTCAAGTGCAAGGGAGGCCCCGCATAGAGTGCATTGCAGTAATCCAGTCTTGAAGTAACCAATGTCTAAACTATTGTGGTCAAGCTCTCCCAGTCCAGGAATGGCCAAAGCTGTTGTACCAGGAGCAGCAAGGCTACCTGGACCTCTAGTGACAAAGCTACATCTAGAACAGTGTTTCCCAACCTTGTGCCTCCAGATGTTTTTGGACTACAACTCCCATCATCCCTAGCTAGCAAGACCAGTGGTCAGGGATGATGGGAATTGTAGTCTGAAAACATCTGGAGGCACAAGGTTGGGAAACACTGATCTAGAAGCACTTCCAGGCTGCCTATCTCCTCCTTTAGGAGGAATGCAACCCTGCCCAGGTCAGGCAATTGACCATTTTCCTCAGATGTGGGAACCATTCAGCCACAGTGCCTCCAAATTTCTTGGATTCAAGCTCAGTTTGTTTTCCCTTATCCACCACACCACTGTGTCCAGGCCCCACACGACTTCCCATTCTGCATTATGGAGAATTTTTCCTGATTCTCTGTTCCTAATGCCTCCCGCCAAGGTGGTATTTTCAGTAAACAAAGGTCCGCCAGACTGCAGTTATGTTTGCTTATAGTATAAATTGGTTCATCCTTCAAATTGCTTTCTAAAAACTCTGGTTCAACATTCACGTTAATGGTTTCTCTGGAAGGCACTCATTATTCTTCCACACCCATTTTAGTCTTACAACAAGCTTGTGATGTACATTGATGGTGATTGGCCCAAGGTAAGCTTCTCAGCTGCATGGAGAGTTAAACCTGAGTCACCCAAGTCCTGTTCTAGCACTCGGAACCACTACACCACGATTGGGGAACCTGTGGTCCTCCAGATGTTCTTGAAACCCAGTGCCAATCAGTCCCAGCCCCAGCATGGCCAATGGTGGTTCAACAATAGCTGGATAACCACAACCCCCCCACCCAGAGACTCCACCACACTGGCACCATACCACTAAACACGCACACCCAATTGTGCATTCCAGTGACATGTGAAAATTACAGTACATGTATCCATTTCCAAAAGAAGATCTTGATTTTGGCAGCCTCTCCAGAGGTTGAGTCTTCTCTTGTGGATAAATTTATACGGTCATTATGCTAATAAATCTGGGCTATGTGCCTTG
Source organism: Lacerta agilis (assembly GCF_009819535.1). Taxonomy (NCBI): domain Eukaryota; kingdom Metazoa; phylum Chordata; class Lepidosauria; order Squamata; family Lacertidae; genus Lacerta; species Lacerta agilis. The sequence continues at coordinate 30,844,609 of NC_046315.1, forward strand.
TTTAACATATATTGGTGTCTTATTCACCAGTCTAATCTTTCCCTCAGTTTCTAGAGTAATTACATGGACTGTGTTGATTTATAACAACAACAACAACAACAACAACAACAACAACAACAACAACAACAACAACAACAACGACAACAACTATATGTCATGCTCCTTTTATGGTTTTGTCTTATGACTGTTTTTAGGATCATTCCCAGCAAGAGGGTCCATTCAAAATAAGTCTGTACAGCATCATGCCAACAGTTCAGTCACAGCAATGATGGTGAACAATATGAAACCTCAGCTGGCAGAAGGTAACATTGCACACCTGTATTTATTAATTATAGTAGAGCAGATAACAATACTATTTTACGTAAGTTTAGTTGTTAAGGCCTGGAGAGATTAATGACTAAGCTTGATTTAAAAGGAGAGAGAGCTATATCTAGTATGTGAACACACTACACTACACTTATAGCGTGGATTTAGAAAAGAATTTTACCAATATTTGATTTTGTTTAACTTTTTTTAACGTTGGTGAGTGCTTAGGCGGTCTCATATGTTTTTATATTGTAAACTGCGCTGTGATACTTGACTGAAGGGCAGTATGGAAATGTAATAAATAAAAAAATAAACTATGATGCAGAAAAGCTGGAAACAGATGTTTGAAATAAATGAAATTAAAAATTCAGAGCAAATTTGTTCGGTTCATAATTCCCAGCATTTTATTCCAGTTTCTACATAATTCTCCTTGCATTTGTTAAGTTTGCCACTTTCTGCATATTACAGCAACAAGATTACAGTGTAACAATGATCAGAAGTATCTGAGGGTATAACTCTCATGAGACATATCTCTGCTGTTAAGTTAGTTTTAGTATATCTTAATACAAGGGTTACACCACATCGATGTGGATAACAACCTTTCGTGGTAGTTTCTTTCTAACACACTGAGAAACCATGTTTTTGTGATTCCTTTTGGATTTTATTAAGGAGTATCTGAGGATAAGAAAACAGCTTGGTCTCAAATGTATTCCTCAGCTCCAGCTAGGAAAACCTACTGATGGTACTTATATATATATATCCTTCCAGGCAAATCGAAAAGGGATGCAGTGGTTGGCACTGAAGTTGTACTGAACTGTCCCCATCAGAGACCTATGATAATGGTATCTTGGAATGCCAACTTAAAGAATGGAACAGTTTGCTATTTATCATACATCAGTGATAGAAATAAAACGGAGGGAAACTGCAGTGACAACAGCATGTATTGGTTATCTAAACCAGAGAAGGACTCCACCCTTCAGATAAAGTCAGCACAAATATCCAGTGAAGGAATATATAAATGTTCTACAGCAACTGCTGGTGGAACATTCAGCCATGAACATAATCTAACCATATTAGGTAAGAAACTCCATGTTCTTTTCCTGACCTATAAATCATAATATGAGACTGCTACATCTATTTTATTGAATCCAAACATTTAAAACTACTTTTAAGCTACTGGCAACCACTGAAAGAATTTTGCAGTAATATTTAAGCACAACAGTGAACAAAAAAAATGTATGCAATAAAAATAACCTGTAAAATTGGATTAAAAACAAACTATTTCTACTTCTGCTCTTCCTTCTACAGCTGCTGTTACTACTACTACTACACGTTTATTAATATTTTTTAGTTGTGAACAAAGAACATAGAAATGACATAGTCTTTTCAGACATAGGACTTAAAGCTTATTCTGCTTCAGTCTGCTTTTTCAATGCCTCTCTTCTGCTTTCTTCTCAGCATGACCAAACATGAATATAAATATCAGTCCCAAAATGCTGAAGCACACAAGATTGAAAAGGCTGACAAGGGTGTACAAAAGTGAAATGGGAGGGAGGGAATAGAGCTTGGGAAAGGAAGGTTGAATATGTCAATATACTGTGTGGAAAATGTAAATTTGTGGTGAGTGAGACTGCATTTTGTTATCCACACCATTAGCAGGATGTGTTCTGAGGGAACTACTGCTCCTAAAATGTCACAAAATCTCCCTTCCTTGTTTTGGTATTCAACCAGCAAAATTCCCCCCCTCTCCCCCCCCCCGTGTGTTTTCATTAACATTTTACCCATGATATCCCTGGCCACTGCAACTAACCCCAGAGCTTCCTTCAGTACTGTCTGCCATTCTTGTTCTCCTCAGATACCCGCTAGCTCTCTCCTATCAGATTGAAGTGAGGCAGAAAGGGTGTGAAACAGGCATCACTGAGGCCAATGCCCACCACTCTCAGCTACATCATACAGTGGAAGGTCACCCAACACATTCCACACCATTGAACACACAGGGAGATCACACAGGATCTTTCTTCAAATATCTGATATTCTGCAACAGAGGAAAAATTGCCATGGCGTCTGCATTATTCCAGAATACCAGCAGAGTAACGTTGACACCATGTGGAACTCTGCAGGAAAATCCAGAGAAAACACGCATTATAGTGACTTAAAAGCCATATGCAGGAGGACTCAGTCTTTTTCAGTTGACACACCTGACTGCTCAGCTTCATAAAACTCAGGTTCCCTCCAACTCTCCCAGCAGTCTCTAAATACAGCATGATGAGAACTGTAGGCTGCACTAGTTCTGAGCTCCATAGACCTTGAGATGGCATCCTGCCACATGAAATCTCGTATTATAAAAGATGTTTTTGTGCTTATCACACTTCTGCCTGTCTGTCCAAACTACCCATTCAGACTTCTCACGCTCGCTATGTAACCAGCATCACAAATGTCAAATGGAGAAAAGCCTTTACGACTCTGTAGTTCCAGTCTGTGCACTCTGCCATTGTTGAAGGACGCTGCCATAGGATTCCTTATGAAGAGAGAGTTTGGAGGAAATGTACCTAGAGGTTTGCCCAGTCTATGAGGACTTAAGCCTTGTTCAGATACTGTATTTAAATTTCCCAGTTTAGAGATCGATCGGGTATCTGACTAACTTTTTATTAGAGGACAGATCCCTCTGCAGTACACTTCTGAAAAAGTGGCTTGTTTTGCCTTTGGAGTGTCAATTTTACAGAGAAAAGTTTGTAGGAATGATGTCAAATTCTTCAGAGGAGCAAACTCTTATCTGACAGAATGCCTGGTTTTAATAATTATTTTAACTGTGTAATGCATTTTATTCTGTTTTATGTATTTTGTTTTTTGTAATGGTTTTGGCTACACAAATTTGCACCACAGTACAGTACAGTCTGCTCTCTGGTCTGGTCTGCAGGGCTCAGGGGCTGCTCCCTGGATGCCTGCAACTTAGTCTGTCACAATGTGTGCTTCTGTGCTGGGAAGAGGGGTTGATTTTTAAGTCACACTGGGGATTGTAGCTCAATGAGGGGAAGAGGGGACTCCTAACAAATTACAGTTTCTTGGATTCTTCAGTGGAAGCTGTTTAAAGTGGTATGCTACAGCTTTCAATGCCTAGTGCAGATGAGACCTAATTGTGCTCTCTGCCCTGGATGAGTCAGTGGCCAGTCACGCTAAGTCAGATCACGAGTTCTTCCTGCTGTAGTGACTCTGCTCATTACATGGAATAGTGGTCAGCAATTCCTGACAGCATGGATAGGAATATGTTTACTCACCAGGTTTCGTAAGGGACTTATTTCTTCCTCAAATGTGTATTTTGGTGCAACATAAGATACCAATAGAATATCATACCCTCCAACATTTCTCTGATGAAAGCAGGGATAAATAATTTTATTATTTATACCCAACCCACCTAACTGGGTTGCCCTAGCTACTCTGGGCAGCTTCCAACATATATAAAATAATACATTAAACATTTAAAAAATAAATAAATTCCCTATACAGGGCTGCCTTTAGATGGCTGGGAGGCAGATAACTCCATACCCTCCAACATTTTCCCAGTGAAAATAGGGACATCCTACCATACCCTCGGGACGCGGGTTGTGCTGTGGGTTAAAGCACAGAGCCTAGGGATTGCCGATCAGAAGGTTGGCAGTTTGAATCCCCGCGATGGGGTGGGCTCCCGTTGCTCGGTCCCTGCTCCTGCCAACCTAGCAGTTCGAAAGCACGTCAAATTGCAAGTAGATAAATAGGCACCGCTCCAGCGGGAAGGTAAATGGCATTTCTTTGCGCTGCTTTGGTTCGCCAGAAGCGGCTTAGTCATGTTGGTCACATGACCTGGAAGCTGTACACCGGCTCCCTTGGCCAGTAAAGCGAGATGAACGCCACAACCCCAGAGTCGTCTGTGACTGGACCTAATGGTCAGGGGTCCCTTTACCTTTACCATACCCTCAAACATTTCTCTGATGAAAATAGGGACACCCTAATGAAAAGTGGGACATTCCGGGATCAAATCAGAAACCAGGATGGCTTCTGTAAATCCAGGACTGTCCCTGGAAAATAGGGACATTTGGAAGGTCTGGAATATGGAGTTCTGTGACCTTTTATGTCCATCTTTTTATGTCAGAGGTTGGGAACCAGATATGCATGCCCTCCAACATGCTGCAGCGGAAAACACCCATCTTCTGGGGCCGCAGGACAGGAGGGGCATGAGATATGGCTATCAGCTGCCTGTGTTAAGTGAGTGTGGTTGTATGTGTGGATGTGTCTGGCCCTGCTCACTGTGGGATCAAGGCACCCCCACTATTCAAATGCAGTTCCTGACAGCTTTACACTGAGTTAATGCTGCCCACAGCTGCCCAAGCACCGTCCATTTGCCATTTCTAATCTAGAGCAGACCTCATCCCACCACTTTGATAAATTTAACTGACCCTTCGCCTCATTTATTTGTTCCCTCCAGTACCTCCTGAGGCGTCCCTGATTCATGATGACATCAGTGGAACTGCCATTTGCAAGGCAGTTGCAGGGAAACCAGCTGCACAGATCTCATGGTCCCCAGAAGGAGAGTATAACACCAAGAGTGAATATTTGCTTAATGGCACACAGACCGTCACCAGTATATACAAGGTCAACAACTCTGAGGGGAGCGAAGTAACTTGCTTTGTCTCCCATCCTGCATGGAAGGAGTCCCTCAATATCTCATTAGGTAACCCTAAGAATCTTTTTCTCTGTGTGTTAATTTGTGGTTTCCACTCTCTGATACGTTTTCCTGAGAGATCTCAGGATCACCCCCTTTTCACACGTATTCTTTTGTCAACTGGGGACTTCTCTTTTCTCCCACGTTTGCAACTTATATGAAATCTTGATGACTGGGTGGTTTGATGTTCTGCTGCACTTTCCAGGTTACATCTCCCATTTATGTGCCACTGATCTAGATTCAACTTGTAATTTACCCTGTTTTGTTGTTTTTTCATACACACACTCTCTCTCACACACACATTTTTAATTGAATATTTTTGCAATGGGAAACAAAACAAAACAAAACAAAACAAAACACAGGACACAAACCAGTAGTAAATTACTAAACAAAGGTACAGGTAAGTTATGGGATACCAGAGTACCTCCCCCCACTTCCTTTTTTTCCTTTGTCTTTCTGTCTTTTTAATTTTTCACACCCATTTTTCACATCCATGGGGTGCCATGGATTCCAGCGATTTCTGCCCAGACACTGCTTCCAGAGGTCGAAACATTGTCTGGGGAATTCTGGACATAAGGCAAGCCTAACTCATGACATTGGAAGGGTAGGTATCTCCTGTGGATATGCTCATATGCATTCTCCCAAATGTGCTCTGATGGGGTTTGAAATGGGGGTTTGTTCCACAGGCTTGCCATGTTTCTAAATCAATTGTCTTGCCAAGGCCACTTTCCCATGGTTGTCTTAAGCTATCTGTGGAACCTAGTGAGGTTTCCAAAAGAATCCTATATATACCGGAAAGTAAGCCCTTATCAAATACTGAGTTTTGCCTTAGCATAATTTCAAAACTAGTTAAATACCTTGTTGTTTATGCCTGAGCTTCAGGGGGTACATACAAATTCTAAACAAATTTTTTTAAAAAATCATTCCAGTAGCACCTTAGAGACCAACTAAGTTTGTTATTGGTATGAGCTTTCGTGTGCATGCACACTTACATGAAAGCTCATACCAATAACAAACTTAATTGGTCTCTAAGGTGCTACCGGAAGGAATTTTTTAATTTTGTTTCGACTACGGCAGATCAACACAGCTACAAACCTGTAAATACAAATTCTAATCTGCAATTATATCTTTTGTTGTCTGATCTATCAATTCTATCCATTACACCCATGTCTCCTAACTGGCATTTCTTGCACTTTGCATATTTCCAGATGGACAAAGTAAAAAAAAGGAAGATGTAACAATCACCATTCTATTTTCCAGCTTTGCTGGTGTCTTGGGAATTCTGCTTTCAGTTTTCATCTACCTCCTCTATAGAAGGTATGTATGCCAAAGTCCTAACATAAGCCAATTCCACAGCTCTGTACAATTGGTCAGCTGCCACAATGGGCATGAATTCAACATACTACAGAAAAACAGCAAGGCATTATTTATACAGCTTTCTGCTTCTGGGACTAGAAGGTGGTTCATAGGATAGAATGTAGGAAGACCTCACAGAGACAAGAGAACCAAGAAAAGTAGTTGTGACTAGGATGGGGATAAATCCATTTAGTTCTTTGAATTTCAACCTGAACCTACTTAATTTGCACTTCCCAAACCAATTTGTGAACCAAAACACAGCCATCCTTAAAAATTCACACTTCTCTGATTTTTTCAATGTGTTCTCCAACCAAAACACACATACAACATTGCATATATTTGAGAAAATAATAAGGAAAATTCATTCGGCTGGGAGAAATTGTTTGCAAAATTACCTTAAAAATGTGTGCAAATTCTCATGGAGACTGGTTTGGGTTTTTTTTTAATTGCAAGCCGATGTGGAAAATGCTATAATGAACTGAAAATTGAAAAACATGGGAAACTGAGATAAATGTTAATTGACAGATTAGTTAGCCCCTAGTTCTAACACAGTAGTGGTGATACTCTATATTGGCAGTAGAATGTGTACGATATGTGTAAGATATTTCAATGGGTACACTACACCTTAAATTTTCCTAGGGTCTTATAGATGACATGTTGATCCAAACCCATTTTGCATGGTATGTGGAAGAAGGAATCTAATTATACTCTCCCCTTCCTGCTTACGCCAGAAAAAGAGAAGTTGATGCATCCAAAAGTCCTGAAACAATGTCAAGACCAAGCATCCAGGTAAGACCTAGGAAATAATAAGAGATTTGCTCTGAATCAATTATTGGTGTTTAAAAGAGCGCAATACTTTTACCATATAGTATAGACATATACAGGCTGCTATCTATGTTGCCAATCATGCTCAAAAGCATAGTCTAGAACTTTTCAGTGCAGAAAATATCCAAACAATTGAGTCTACAGTGGTACCTCTGGTTACGAACTTAATTCGTTCCGGAGGTCCGTTCTTAACCTGAAACCATTCTTGACCTGAGGTACCACTTTAGTTAATGGGCCTCCTGCTGCCGCTGCACCGCCAGCACACAATTTCTGTTCTCATCCTGAGGTTAAGTTCTTAATCCAAGGTACTACTTCCGGGTTAGTGGAGTCTGTAACCCGAAGTGTTTGTAACCTGAGGTGTTTGTAACCTGAGATACCACTGTAGTGCTAATCATATTCCATACTTTAATAACTCTGATATTGACACCCACAGTGTATTTCACAATATAAAAACTCTGCAGTATGAAGGGAACCTTTTCTCATTACAGTGGTACCTTGGTTCTCAAACTTAATCCGTTCTGGAAGTCCGTTCCAAAACCAAAGCTTTCCGAAACAAGGCACGCTTTCCCATAAAAAGTAACACAAAACGGATTGATCTGTTCCAGACTTTTAAAAACAACCCCTAAAACAGCAATTTAACATGAATTTTACTCTCTGAGACCATAAAATGAAAGCAATAATCAATGTACTGTACTATAAAATAAATAAGACAGTATTGTAGATGATGAAAATTAAAATTATTATTTTTTCTTACTTGCTCTGATGATAGTCATTGTTTGGAGGGGGGGACTTTTATCCATTTTTGCAGTCACACAATCAATCAGTCAGCTGAACTGGGTTCCACACAGTTACAAAAACAAATTAACCAAAAATGCCTCAAAAATAAAAACACAAAATAAATAGCAAAACCAAAAGCACCAAATACAGTGGTATTTTGGTTCTCAAACTTAATCTGTTGCAGAAGTCCATTTGACTTCTGAAATGTTCAAAAACCAAGGCGCAGCTTCTGATTGGTACAGGCGCCTCGGAGACAATAGCTGACAGTTGCATCGGACGTTCGGCTTCCGAAAAATGTTTGAAACCCGGAAAACTTACTTTCGGGTTTTTGGTGTTTGGGAACCAAAGCATCTGAGAACCAAGGTACCACTGTATTTCTATTGGGGTGGTGCTAGGGGATAGGTCAGAACATTTTCCTGCATATCATGAGATGAAATAAACAAATGGGGTTGTGGCAGCTTCCTTCATGTTTTAAAATGCTTCAGAGTTTTACTTAGGTGATGAGCCATGTTTTCTTCTCAAAGGGATGCACTTCTGTTTTGTAGGAGAGTGAGTTGGAGCCATATGCCATTTTCGTACAAGTGGAAAATGTGATCTATGAGAAAGCAGGTGACTTCCCACAGAGTGAATGACACTTCCCACCAGAGCTCTTTCCCTCAACATGAAACGGTGTCTGACTTGAACTGTGTAAGAGAAAAATACATTGGGGGTGTCATTAACACCTTACAGTGACCGTCCCATGGACATGGGTACATTTTGGCTTTCTGTATCCTTCCCACAAACCCAACGTCCCTGTTGTCTCTCTCTGCCAATGCCCCATACAGTCACTTGTCAAAAAAAAACCAGAGTCAATTATCTGTTTGTAAAAGAGGCTGAGCAATTATGCACCTTTTCTCCAGGCTCTGTGGAATTCTTCCAAGAACGCTGCTGGCCTTAAATATTCTGCTCTGAATCATAACGAATCTTCTTTTTCTCACATTGACTGCATTTTTCCAGTCTAAGCATTCAGAAAGCTGTTTCGAAAACTATGAAAAGAGGTGATTCTAATTAATTGTCACCAGCTTTCTGCCTAATCCAAGCAGACCATTCACTTTAATATGGGGCATTTAGTACAGGTTGAACTGGGAAGGGCTTTCAGGGCCAAATCGCTCTTTAAGAGCACTGTTCTAAAAAGGGGGCCATGTGTTGAGATTCCTGCAATGCAGGTGGGGGGGGGGGTTGCACTAGATGACTACAATTCTATGATTCTAAGGACCATATAACCAGCATTCCCAGGAATTATGCCACGGAAGAAAATAACTGATCTTTCTCTGACTGACAGACCTGGAAGTAATACATGCTCCTGGAAGACTGCATCCTGCAGAAGGACAGCTTCTTCCTAAAATTCTCTGGATTATGTTCTACATGTCAGTGAGATTAATAGGGAGAGAGCAGGTATGGTGTTGTCAACTGAGTCAGACTTTGAGAGAGAGCTAACCTACCAAATATAATTGTTGTGAATGGGCATGTTGCGCCAAACTCTTTGGAAGAGTGGAATTAATATATAATAACTAATAGTAACAGAACTAGGCATAGCTCAGACTCTTAATCTCAGGGATTTGGGTTCGAGCCTGGGGAAAAGATTCCTGCATTGCAGGGGTCAGATGACCATTGTGGTCCCTTCTAACTCTACAATTCTATGATTCTATAAGAGAAAAGGGCCTGTAGCCCTTTGTGACAAAGTGCCTTATGAAACTTCTCAAAAGTTAATGGCTGTATGTTGTCTATACTTTGCCATTAGTGAACAAATAGCTCTTCACAGATCAAAAGCAGAAAGGGGTTTCTAAGGTTATGCATAGGAACCGAAGAAGAGCCCTGTGCAAAAGCCTATCTAATATGGCATCCTGTTTCTCACAGTAGCCAAAAAGATTCCTATAGGAAGCCTATAAGGAGGACACAAGTGCAATAGTGCTTTCCCTTCAGCAACTGGTATGGGGGGGGGGTGTCCCCTCCAACACAGGAGATAATACACAGCCATCATGACTAGCAGGCACTGATAACCTACTATCAATTGAATTGATCAGCTTTCTGCTGTTTAGACTCATCAGCTGAGCACGCAACAATGTTCCTTGATTCTCCGAGAGCTCTAAAGTAAGAACTGGTTCCAAATGAAATCAAAAGAAGAAAAGGGAACCCAATTGAATTAGAGCAATAGGGATGTGAATCAGGACTGGGTTCAGGCTTGAGAGGGTCCTGGGAGGGGGTCCTCTGATTAACCCCCTCCTCTGTCAGTGGACCCTAAGAGGCTTATCCAGCTGTGGTAGCAGGTCTAAGCTGCACTGGGGCACTGTGTCTTGCCACCCTAGCAATACTAGGCTGGGGGCATTATAGGAAATTTAAAGGAAGACTAGATACAGCCTCCAGCACAGAGGTCCAGGGCAGACATTAGCAGTGATCCTTGGTTGCTGCCCAAGGATGCCATGTACCTTAGTTCTGATATGAATGTAGCTTTAACAGCAGCAACAGCAACAAAAGTAATCCATAATGACCTTCTGTTACCTTGTCAAGACTCACTAGGTGGCATTTCAACCTCATGGTCAGTCATGTTGTGGGAGAAAAATATTGTTTTGCACGTGGCAACAGGGGTCCCTGTGCATACCTTGGGTATGGTTCCCTTGGAATAAAGGTAGCCAGAGACTTGTGATGTCTTTGTGATATGTGCTTCTATTTACATACATATATAGGCTGAGCATAAGATAGAAGGTTCACAGCATTAACACTCCAACAACAGATCTTGCTTCCCATTAGATTTCTAGGGGGCCCACCAAAGCCATCGCTTTGGATTTCCACAGACAACAAAACAGGCCACTGGGTGTTCCCAGCTCCACTTGTGAGAAGGGAGTGGCTATTCTTCTCTCACATTAACCCTCAGCTTTGGGATGTGGGGAGGCTCAGCCCTGATTTCCAACAGATTTCCTTCCAAAACCACCCATCTATTGACAGACATCTCCTTAACAAACCATGGTTATTTACTGCTCTGCCAGGACCATCAGGGTAATCTGCACCTATCCTGATTGTTCCATTAGCCCTCTTCTGACCAAATCTCAGCATTAGAACCTAAAATTGCAGGGCTGTTCAGATGGTGTCTAGACTAGCCCCTACCCCAAAATGGACAACATTTATCAGGCCTCTTCCACTTGCTTTCCCTTAACAGGTCTGTAATTTTTTTTATATAATTCTCAAGGAACCTTCATTGATAAGCCAATGTGGTGTAGTGGTTAGGGTGTTGGGTTAGGACCTGGGAAACCAGAGTTCAAATCCCCACACTGCCATGAAGCTTACTGGGTGACCTTGGCTGGATCTAGACACATCGAAAAAGCCATTCAGTTCAATGTGTTGTAAACCTCATACGTACAGGGAAATCCTGTTGGCGAAAGACGGGACTCCACAGTGCCATCTGGCTTCACAGTGTTATAATGCATGTAAAGTGCTTTGTCATAGCATTTGTAGCATATAAAGCTTGTGCCAGTCACAGCCTAACTTACCTGGCGAGGTTGTTGTAGAGATCAATTGAGGAGGGGGAGAACCATGCATGCCACCTTGAGCTCTTTGGAGAAAAAAAGTGGGGTGTAAATGCAACCAATAACAACAACAACAACAATACAGTGGTACCTCTGGTTATGTACTTAATTCGTTCTGGAGGTCCGTTCTTAACCTGAAACTGTTCTTAACCTGAAGCACCACTTTAACTAATGGGACCTCCCGCTGCCGCTGCGCCGCCAGAGCACAATTTCTGTTTTTATCCTGAAGCAAAGTTATTAACCTGAAGCGTTATTTCTGGGTTAGCGGAGTATGTAACCTGAAGCGTATGTAACCCGAGGTACCACTGTAATAATAATAATAATAATAATAATAATAATAATAATAATAAATCTCATCCATTTTACTGAATGTGTGCAATCTAATTTGATATTTCTGCAACTGTAAATTTAGAACAAATAAAAAATATACATGAAGTTTTCCCTGAGGCCTAGACCACCATTGCCTCCTGTTGGACCATATATACCCCAGTGAAGTGTGATCACAGTGGAGCCGTGAAACAAGGTCTTTTTTTCACATTAGGGGAAATGAAGTAGAGAAATGCTGAGTGGTTTTCCTAAAATCACACAGGATGTCTGTGGCAGAGACAAGACCCATGGGTGCAGACCTGTGAAGAGAACTTGAGAAGATGTGAGCTCTAGCTTCCTTGTCTGTTTGTTCCATCTAATAGCAAACCAGCAGAGCAATGAAATGGCGCCACCTCCAGACAACGTGGGGGTTCCTGTACGATCATGGGATTCCCCAGATATGCAGGAAAATATTACTTAGTTAAAAAGAAATGGAGACAAAATCCCCTTCTGTGGATGCATAAAGTCCTTCCATAGGAACAAAACATTCAGAACAGCAAAGGCTGCATATGCACAGACAAGGCTGTATGCACACACACAGAGAGAAAGCATTTTATTCTAGAATCAATGGAGTCAGAATACCGTATTTTTCCGTGTATAAGACTATATTTTTTCCTAATTTTTTGAAGTTTAAAATAAGGGGTCGTCTTATGCACAGATAGTGCATAGTACATTTGCTTAATTTTGAGTCCCAAAAAATAGGGGGTGTCGTATACATGGGGGCATCTTATACACTGAAAAATATGGTACTTGTTATTTCTACGTAGTCCACACACAATCTACACCCATAGCATATTTCTGTTGCCCCTGAAAAGCACATTCTGCAAATAAAAGCTCATTGCAGGTTGATTCTACATTACCCCCACAGTCTGACGCTTTGAAAACAGATGTAGGTGGTGCCAGCAATGGAGGGTGAGTCCACACCTGACCAATGATGTTGTGGGTGAGCATATACCAAGGTGGCAAATGCCACTTCAACAGCACCCTTCAAAAGGTGCCTGCCTCCAGCACTGAAGGCATACAATAATGCAGTGTGCGCACTTCCTAAGCCACCACAAATTTACCACAGACCGAACTTTCATAATACCTCACATCGCCTCAGACACTATACTTTCCCAAAGAATAAGTTCTTACATGTATCTGAGAGTCATCAAGTACTGAGTAAGCAAGCAAATGTGAAAATGTATTTATTCAAAAGATTTTACATATCTACGTTTTAGACTTCCTTACTAGGGCAGCATATACAGTCATACCTCGGGTTGCGCTCACTGCGGGTTGCGCGTTTTCAGGATACGAATGCGCCAAACCTGGAAGTACCGGAACGGGTTACTTCTGGGTTTCGGCGCTCACGCATGTGCAGAAGCGCTAAATCGCACTTTTGCGCATGCACAGAAGCCCCGAGTTGTGTCACACGCGTGCGCAAATGCAGAAGCACGGGTTGCGAATGCACCTCCCGCATGGATCGCGTTCGCAACCTGAGCGTCCAATGTAATAAGGATCATAAATCACCAGTATAAAATCATATATAAACAACTGAGTGGTCAGTGGTGTAAAAATGCATAAGTTTTGCTGTTGGTAATAGCATTTTGGAGGCCAGACTCCGCCATCAAATGGCCAACACAGGTGTTGCCAATTGCTAACCCCTTATTTAGAGGAAGTATTGATGGAACACTTGAAACATTAAAAATAGGGTTATGGGCAATATTTTGGACAAGAATCAACATCCGAGCTGAAGAAAATCTAGTGTTTGTTCTTTGACTTAATATACAGTATTGACCTGAATATAAGCCACACCCAAATATAAGCCACACCTTTAAAATTGGAGGGGGGGAAGAAAAAATAAATTAAAAAATACCTGAATATAAGCCGTTCCATTCCTCACTGCTCCTGGCTCCATAGTGGGCTGCGTTGCCGGTGGCCTTTCCCCTTCCTCGCTCTCTCCCTCTTCCTGGCCTTGGGGGAGAAGACGGGGGACTATGCGCAGGACAGGTGCCGCTTTGCTGCACTCCTTGCGCTGTTTGCCCCACGCTCTTGGCTGCATACTGTAAGGTCACGAATATAAGCCACACTTTAACTTTTCACGGTCAGAATTTGGGGGGAAAGTGTGGCTTATATTCGGGCCAATACGGTACATGCAGGTTTATACATAAGAACAAAAATAACACAAGAAAAGCCCTGGTTAAAATGTGTGTGTGAAGTGGCCCTAAAACAAGTCGTCTGGCTTTCCCCACATTGCAAAAATGTGCATCTGTGGCCTCCCCCTGCCCACTTCGTATTCATAAGGATCAGATTGTTTTGCCTGATGGCAGTTTTAGCAGGCCAACCCAGTTCCTATGCAGTCCTTTTAACAAAAACAAGACCGAAAAATAATACTCCGCAGACCTCAGAGGATGTGCTTTTTTTTAAATAAATTGAATTTACAGCAATATGAGAATTCCAGATTCCTGCCTCATGTTTATATGGTGGTGTGCTTCGTTCTGAAGGATCCCTCCTGTTGCTCTAGAATTGCTTCATGACTTCATTCCCCACTGAAAAGCAGCCCTCTTTGTGGCTGAACACAGCCGTTGTTTAAACTGGTAATCAACTCAAGTATTTCAGAGCAGGAAATGAAGAGCGATTATTTCAGAGTGGAGTAACAGGAGGGAAGTTAGGTGGGCGAAATGCCCTGCCTGCATTTGGTCTGTGAGCTACATGTTACATCCTCAGAAAGAAGGATAGAGAGTTTTCAGTGGACCAAAGGAATTACAGTTGTCTTTTCCCTGAGAGCTGTCATTTTGCATGGCTAGACCAACGCCACAGTACTCAGCTGACTCAGAGGGGAGGCAATAGATGGGGCTGTTAAATGTGCTGTTTATAATTTTACAGGCTTTGTTTTAAGGACTCCCACCCAAGCGTTGATTTGGCACATCAGGAACAGCACGGATAAAATCAGACATTACCTGAGAGAACGATAGGAGGTCACCCCCATTCTGCTTTTCAGCTGTCTCACTCATTCCATTAAGGTTGCAAACATCAGGTCACCTAGAGTCTCTCATGCGCTTGCTTTGTAATTGCTAGCAGTCTGTATTTGCTGCTTTCTGGCAAAGGATGAAATGAAATGACCGCAAGAAAAGTGAATGTTTCATTGATTCCAGGGTCCTCGTCAGCCCTGCTACAGATTTCCATCCCAAACACGCTAATTTAAACTAATCTGCAAGAAGAAGACTGAAATCATAGCAAGTTTGTTGTCCAGATCCAGGACAATAGACTGGATTTAGTACTTTTTAAATTGTTTGCAGGTGACTGGTGTGCACAGATTTCCCCCCCTGAGGTTATTTGTCCTGTGCTGGCTTTTTGTTTTTTATAACATGAAAGCAAAGGATTGTAGTTCTGGAGAAATAAGGTTATCCGAGGTAAACCATCTACTTTCATCAGTCAGTGCTGGTGGTGCAAGGATTGGTAATATAACAAGAGACTCTTCATGTGTTCTGGCTCATCTGTTCGTATTCATGTGTCTGGCCGTTTTGCAGAAGCTGGGATTGACCTCTGGAATGGGAAACGTCCCAGGTATTTGACAGAATTGCTCCTTGATGCAATCATGATGAGAGAGCTTCCTTCAGTTCACTTTGAAAGCATTTGGTGTTTTTTGTTTTTTGTTTTTTTACTTTCTCAAATAACTTTTGAAAAAAGATAAATGCAAGTTTGTGACCCCCCCCCCCAAAAAAAGGAATTAAAAAGGGGAAAGTTTACAAACATTACCTTCGGTTTAAGGGCAAACTAATTTAGAGTTTCAGAGGCATTGCTACAAATAATGAGACAAGCTGAAAAACAATTTATAGGTATCTCTTATCAGCCACCTGTGTCCTCACCATATCCATGCCTCACGCAGTTCAGTTATCTAAAATGTTTGTCTCACACACAAAACACAATTCTAAGCTGGCTACACCTCAGTTACATGAATTTTGCAAGGCATATGAGGAAAGCATTTGCTGAACTATGGACAAGGACATATTGTTCTACCATCAGCAGCTTTTAAACACAACTGCTTCTTCTTAGGAAATATCCTGAAAGTGAGATCAGCATCGATCCATTTATTGTACCTTCTCCTGGGGCCTATTTTGTGATATTAGAAAAATAAATCACTGTTAAATAAGTTCACGTCTCAACTTACAACAGGCCAGTTATTTATCTCCCTCCTTAGGGACTTTCCCCACCTTCCCATCATTATTTGTGAATGAATAAGCCTTAGTTATACTGAAATAGAGTAATTTGTTTTAATAGTGTCTGAGCACACACTGAGGTAATATGCGTCTGATGCTTAATCGCATTTCTCAGGAAAGGAATTTGCAGTTTCAGAAGATGGTTTATTTATCTTTAAAGGGCCATTTCGGTCAGAAATGAGCCTGGACGAATGGCATTGTGAAATTCCACGCTTATTCGGTGTTAGTGCGGGGAGGAGGAGGAAGTTTGCTCTATTTACTTAAAAGGCCATTGGTGGTGATTCTGGCAGGCAGTTCTGAAAACATTACAGGGGCTAGCAGTAGCAAAAGAAGCTGCAGGATCTGCGTTTGAAGCGGGGTGGGATGGAGTGGGGTCTCATTCCACTTACTTTCAGGCGAACCTAAAGCCACTTTTTAGCAGGCACAATTGAGTCTTGCCTAACATGAAAGCAGTGATGGAGGAACCCTCTCCAACACCCAGGGCGGGACGCTGAGGGGCGGGACAAACCACCTGGTGGTGCACGCGTGACATCTGTACGGAGTGTGCATGTGTGGCATCCTGCACAGAGTGCGCACGTGCAGCAGCCCGGACGGTCACCATGTGAGAGGCAGCCCGTATGGATGGCGCATGAGAGTGGCAGCCCATACAGATGCTGCGTGAGCAGCAACCATACTGCCTGCGTGCACCCTCGGCCGCTCTACAGCTGGGGGAAGGCAGGGGCCATCTTGTCACACACACCCCAGAGTGGCACCCGGGCTGGACCATCCACGCCACCCCCCACTTCGTACGGCCCTGCATGAAAGAAAACATCCCAGTCAAGCATTCTAGAACAGTCGTGTTAGTCTGTAGTAGGATAGCTAGCTAGACAGATAGATAAAATCCAGAATTACTGCAACACTTCATTGAACATGTGGGGAAGGTAACAAGACTATGCTCCTGCCTCTATTATGCCCTCTGGCTATAACCCCTGGCAACTGCATGTTTGGTGAAAAGAGCATGAAAGGGACTTACTGTTCCTCATCAATTCCTGTACCCAGGAGCATCCAATATACACGGGATAAAACAGTACTATGAGAGTAAAATGCTATGCATTCTCATTCATTGTTTAAAACAGTATTAGCGCTGGTGCACCAATTCCAGACTGCCATCATTTCCAGGTGGGATTCAGTCACATAATGGCAAATTCAAGCAGAACAATTAAACCTTATTTGGAGCTTTTGTGAAGCAAATCCACTTCCCCAGAATGATAGAATTCTAGAGTTGGAAGGGACCCTCGGGGTCATCTAATCCAACCCCCTGCAATTAATACTTTTTTCCAATAAGGAAAGTATCAGGAATGATGATGATGATGATGATGCTGATGTCAGAAGCTAAACCCAAGTTGACATAAAAATAATCAATATATATCTATCTATATAATAAACAGTTTACATACTCATTTTGTAAGAAAAAAAAAAAATGCATTTGCCAACTTTACAAAACAAGCTTTTAGTGTTTATGAACAGTTTCCTGCTGAAGATTATATCCTGTGACTTTGTTCCTTTGGGGTTTATTGTATGGATTGTATCACATGGGTACATGTTCTGTCCAGTGCAGTTAAAATGTTGAGTCTCTCCCCCCCTTTTTTTAAGTGTTTCCCAACTGGGAATTATGAGATAACACTCAATTTTTCTTCAGAAAAATAAGTCTAAATGTTCTTGAAACAAATAATCTGAAAGCAACCTTCTTCTATGTGGCAACTGCTTTAAAATGTTCCAACTTTAAGCACTACACAGGATTTGCAGTCCCCTCTGGCACAACCCATCTGTTCCTAGGATCCTACCCCAGATGTGGAATTTAATAGGCAATAATGTAACTGTTTAAATGAAAGGCTGCATAGAGAGTTTCCATCCCTAGGTAACACTGAGCTTCAGGCACTAGAATATTCTTCCTTCCTAAGGAGGTGGGGAGGGGGAGTAGAAGGAAGGAAGACTGGGGTGTTGGGTAGGGGAAGTTAAGGACCTGGACCACCCACCATATTTGGTGAGCATTTAGCTAGCAAATCCATAATAAATATTTCTGGTCATGTAGCTTTGAGGAAGTCCTTGTGGAAAGGAATGCTTGTTAGAGTAGAGGCTGCTAGGTTAAAAAAAAATAAAGCAGGCATATTATATAAAATGCATAAATTAACTTCTTTTCATTTCTCAGGAACACTGTGGCAAAAACAAGATGTCCTGCCAGGGACAATATTGGTTAGTTTGCAGTCAGATGGCTGTAAATATGCTGGTTATAATCAGGGCTCTCTAGTATTTGCCTCATATACAAGGTTTTCTTTCCTCACACAGTTAAGTTAAAAACTGCATCTTTTCTTTTTCTTTTTTTAAACCAAACAAATATAGTTTGGTTTTCAGACTGAGGTTTGCTGTTGGGAGTGGCTTAAAATATCTCTTAGGAGCGGCACTGGTTTTGTTTTTTTTATTTTAAAAAATATCAGGACTCCATAGATGGGAAGCTCTTCTCACACTATACAGTCTTGCTGAGAGCTGAATCTAGTATGAAGAGCTCTGACTTGCTGGATAGGACCACTAGATGGCATTGACCACCCTACGATTGCCAGATGAAACAAAGGAACAAGGCTCCTGTGCTTTTAATGGTTATTAAGAAAGTAGCATTTTGGTAGCTGCAGCATCTTGAACAACTGTATCACTGGAGGAGCAATATTGACTCCCTTCTACCTAAACTGTTTCAAGCACAAGAGGCCTAGGCTTACATTTCTTGTCAGTTGGTGTAAGATACCTGATTGAGAACAGGGATGTTCACACATTGCATTCAACAAGCATATGATCTGTGTACAAAATACTGTATACTCATACAGTAATTCACATGTAATATTCAACAAGTGTAAGGTAAAAGGTAATGGTAAAGGACCCCTGGACGATTAAGTCCAATCAAAGGCGACTATGAGGTGCGGCGCTCATTTCGCTTGCAGGCCGAGGGAGCCAATGTTTGTCCACAGACAGCTTTCTGGGTCAAGTGGCCAGCATGACTAAACAACTTGTGGCGCAACCGTGATGAGTGCCTGAGCGCATGGAAACACCGTTTATTTTCCCACTGCAGCGGTACCTATTTATCTACTTGCACTGTTATGCTTGCGAACTGCTAGATTGGCAGAAGCTGGGACAGAGCAATGGGAGCTCACCCCATCGAACCACTGACCTTCCAAGCAGCAAGCCCAAGAGGCTCAGTGGTTTAGACCACAGCGCCACTTGCATCCCTTCAATGAGTGTACAGTCCATGTGCCAGTGTACACAATAGCTGAGCTGTTGACACATGGGTAGAGACAGATTATACTTGTGTTCAGTGCAACATGTGAACAAGGCTACTGCGTGTTTGCCTCTTACTTTCTGGGCTCATTTACATATTTTGAGATAGAACAACCCACATGACACAACTTTCTTTTTCAGCCAGTAGACACAACATTCTTTTTCAACTGCTAGAGGTAACAAGCTTCCTAAAATCTTCGCAAATGCACCTTGGACCAGACAGTTTCCTTTAACGTGGTTCCTTACTCTCTTGCCCTCTCCAAAGCAAAGGTCACCACCCTTAAGGCAGGCCTCTCATGTCCACCAGTGCTTTTCAGGAGGACTACAACTCTCTTGTTGGACTAGATGATGGTCCCTTCCAACTCTATGATTCTAATCCTCTTAACTTCTGCCAATTACCAATGGTGACATCTTTGTTACATCTGCCTGTCAGCCCTTGCAATAATTAAGAACCATGGAAAAGTTAATTTTGAGGTAAGAAAGCACTATGAGAACCAGATTGAGAAGTAATGCAGTTTTTCACGTAGCGAACAATAGAAAACTAAACTAAACATAAGAAGTTACAAAAGCCCTGATAAGAAAGGCCATTTGAGCTCTGCCACCTGAGATCCTTTTAAAGCAAGAATGTCTGGGATTGCACCTGGACTCCCGTGCATGCCAAATACTTCCTCTGCCACCGACCTACAGACAAATTGCCTGAATACAACAATCCAGGCACTAGGCAACTTCTTCCACCCCCAGGAGTGTTTGCTCTCTGGGGGGCACATGGGAGTCTGCAGGGGTGGAGAGGAGAGGCAGGGAAAGCTTGTCATATCAGCAGATTCCACTTGTGCAACACTGAGCATCACCCACTAGGTTTTTGGTTTGTCAGGGCATAAAGTTAATAAGCTATGGTGAAATCCACTGTGTTTTATTAAGGGGAGTGCTAAGGACTTTAGATCAACACTTACTGTCAAATTTAAAACTTTAAGCAGAGATGCGTTTGCACCCCTAATATTTCACAATTTTTGCCAGCTCATCCTCATTTACAGTAAACAACTGTAATTATAGAATATTTTGCTTTTCTATAAATTATTAAATTACTCTTATTTACTGCTTCTTCCCATATGAAGAAAAATCAGTTTTAAAAAGTTTGAAATATTTATTGCTGATAGTTTCAGTATACTACAACCAGAAACATAAGACATACCGTAATCACATGTAAAAACAATACTTGTATTATACTCTCAGTTGTAATGAATCACTACCTACAACAGTAATAAACAAAATTTACAAATGACCATATATATTGGAATATCCAATGCACCCAATGCTTATTTTGTGGTGCACACACTCCAGTTCTTTATTTTCTTCTATGTATGTTAGCTATTGCATTACATTATATTATCTGTTATTGTCTGACACAAATTTAAGGATGTCAGTGCCATGGTTCATGTGATAGGTGCTGCACGAAAATGGTCAGTTGCCATTTTGAAAAATGGCTCCCACAGACTTATGGCAACCTGCACATGATGTGTAATCTATGAAGCAAAGTCATGCTGAGCAAAGGTCAGTTTCCAGCAATGCAGAGATCAAAGTGCAAAAGGGAATTAAGTAAGTGTGTGGCACCCTGAACAGATCCAAGTGGCGCCTAGGCTCTTAAGCAGCAAGGCAAGCTTGAGTGAGTGCTGAAAACTAGCAAATCTAGCAACTTTCTTTGAGCAGCTAGCTACATGCCTATTAAGTGGAGTCTGATAAAGAAGCCCAGCCTGTTTTAAGAGCTGTGGACTCCCACAGTACAAGGGATGCTATAGTTCTACTAAGCTTCAGTCATTGGTGTCAGAAGTCAGTGATGCGGCCTCCTTAGGGTGGAGATGTGCTGGCACTATAGATTCCTATGGTGCTGGAATTTCCTAGGAGGAAGGGGCTTCAATGATTGTGGTTTAGAGCACACATTCTCCTCCCAGTCCAAGATGTCCTATGAATATATGGGCTCTTCCCCTGAAGATGAGGATTCAAAGCCCTGGGTTATGACACCAGGACAGTAAGAAATAGAGACTAAAGATACATTGCAACATTTTGCTCAAGTCCTCACTGATCTGTGTGCTAGTAATCCTTTTTCCTAGGCATATGTTGACCATATATGTGGAGATTCAAATGTAAGTACAAATATCTTCACAGGTACATAGAAATTTATTTGTGTGTGTTCATCTGACACACATTCTTATGCCTAGGAATATTATATCCCTGCCCAGATAGTAATATTGAGCAAGCTGGCAACAAATCACATTCATGTTTCTTCCAGCAGCTGCTAAAGGAAATGGAGGCTTCGCAGTGAAGCCCAGTGCATGTTTCTGTAACCTAATAAACTGGATTGAATATGAAGAAGGGTGGCAGGAAAACAGATGTAAGAGGTTTTCACAGGACTAACCAGGAAAGAACTGGTGCTAATAATTTTCTTGGGCTTGAAAGGGAAACCAGAGGACTCCTGTTTTATGACTAGCACACTGCATGCTGAATTTCAGAAGGCCTTCCAGTAATGAGATCAGGCAGTTGCCAGACAGGCACTCCTACTCTGGTAGCTGGGGATTAATGGCACTTCTATATTAAGTGTTGGTAACCATAAGTTTGATGTAGAATGAAGTATTTATTATGTTATTGCAAGGGCTACATACTAAGAAACTGTGAGTTCCCATAAACATTTTTTCATTGATATGAGCAAGTTGAACATTTCTTGAAAGGGAATTTGGTGTTTTTTTCCTTTTTCTTTCTTTCATGAGTTTTGCCCTAACAGGTCTGGAAACTGAGGGCCTCTATTTTATACAGACAAAAAAATAGAAATATTTTACATTTTATCAGGCCAGCTTTTTTTGCCTAGAGTAAAACTCAGTGGAGCTTGAAAATTAAATATTTTGGCCCGGTTTGCACATTAGCCTAAACTATGGTGCACAAATTGGAACAAAGCCAAAGTATTTTGCAGGGTTGTTGTGCCATATGAAGCACCCAATTTGTCCACTCAACAAACACTGGAAAAATTATTGTGTCCCTTATGATTTGCTAAAAGGGTCGTGTTCTAGGGCAGGAATAGCTAAAGTGGTTCTCTAGATGTTGTTGTACTCCATTAGCCCCAGCCAGCACACTGAATAGTTGGAGATGATGGGAGGCATAGCCCCAAAATGTCTGGAGAGCACCAGGTTGGCTAGCCGTGTTCTTGAGTTACATGAACTCTTTAAAAAGCCAGCATGGATTCTTGATGATTTATTTATTTATTTATTTATTTATTTATTTATACATACCCCGCCCATCTGGCTGGGTTTCCCCAGCCACTCTGGGTGGCTTCCAACAGAATATTAAAATGCAATAGTCTATTAAACATTAAAAGCTTCCCTAAACAGGACTGCCTTCAGATGTCTTCTAAAAGTCTGGTAGTTGTTTTTCTCTTTGACATCTGGTAGGAGGGCATGCCACAGGGTGGGTGCCACTACTGAGAAGGCCCTCTGCCTGGTTCCCTGTAACTTGGCTTCTCGTAGTGAGGGAACTGCTAGAAGGCCCTCGGCGCTGGACCTCAGTGTCTGGGCAGAATGATTGGGGTGGAGACGCTCCTTCAGGTATACTGGACCGAGACCGTTTAGGGCTTTAAAGGTCAGCACCAACACTTTGAATTGTGCTTGGAAACGTACTGGGAGCAAATGTAGGTCTTGATCTATTCACAGATAGGCTAGAGATCTCCAGTACTGACTGTCCTTTTTTCTCTTTCAGACACAGGGACCTTGCTGACACCACTGCCAGCAAGGGGAGGGAAAAACATCTGCCCTTCTCTTATTTCCTTCCAGAAGGGTCTTCCCCATTTCCCTAGCTTACATTACAAAGCAGATACTTAACTGACCTGACTAAGTTATTTACATACAAAGAAACTACTTTGACAACTTTAGCTGTCTTTGTGTGGAAGCCAGTATTACAGCCAGGATTGGGGAGGGGGAGCCAAAAAAACAATTTAGTTTAACCTCAAGCTCTCCCAATAGAAATTCCCAGTTACAAGGTAGGAAAATAAATAAACGAGACTTACTGAAATTGCTGCCGGGGGTGGGGAGGCGGGGGAACAGAAGAAATTTGGATAGAATATTAGTAGTCCTACCTCTTCTGAAATCTAACCTTAAAATTCTGGCAGCCATTCTGAAATCTGTGGTGCTTTTGACAAACTTGTTTGTAAGTCTCACTTACATGAACAAATAGCATGTACTTTTGCCACATCAGCATTTCTGCAGCATTTTCATGCCAAAACAACTTGGTTCTCATTTCATTTCTTTTTTCTTTTTTTTTACACAAAACCATCTGTATTTTCATATTTTAATCCATTCTTGCCAAGTCGACTTCATTCTTGT
This sequence comes from Lacerta agilis, assembly GCF_009819535.1. Classification (NCBI taxonomy): domain Eukaryota; kingdom Metazoa; phylum Chordata; class Lepidosauria; order Squamata; family Lacertidae; genus Lacerta; species Lacerta agilis. Next base: position 30,868,358 of record NC_046315.1, read on the forward strand.
GGTCAAAACATACACGCATGACAGCCAAACCATCCATAGTCCCATGATATTTCAGTTTTTATCTTGCCAGCCCATCTTCATTCTTGTGGACCAAACATGCACATGTAAGAATGGTTTCAGTGCGGCTGTAAGAGAAAAGCATATGACAAGCACAAAAATCATTTATACCTGATACTCTTCTTGAAATATTAGATTGAACTAGATGCCAGACTCTAAAATTAGAGTCCTAACTCACAGCTAGTGTTTGAAATAAATGAACTCAGGTGGGTTTCTCTGTTGTCAGCTCATAGCATTTTTATAATTACAAGCCATGGAGAAAACTGCATACCCTTTTGAGGTCGAAATCACCAGTGGCCTAAAGTGGTTTGCTGTTGTTTTAAAAAGGGGAAGTAAATGTTTTAAAAGAAAAAAAATATTATGGCTGAAATTCTTGCATGTGATTCTTAAGCAGCAGAACACTACAGAATGGAAAGGGTGGTAGCTGCAGTTATAAAAGCTGGATGAGTCACAGTTGAGTTATTTTTTCATAAGCGTTCTCTACACAAATATAATTTTGTTTATATTCTCCTGGAGGGTTGGTAGGAGAAAAGGGTCTCATTGAGATGAATGATCTAAAAGGCCTACTGGCCTGCTTGGAATGTGCTAAAATGATACCAAATATCAGAGAGATTAGATGGTGCCAAATAAACGATACAAAATACCAGTGAGGTTCATTCCTTACATGCCATTTCTACCTCCTCCAGCACTCAAGTTTTGCTCCTTATCCTTCTGGAAACATTCCAGGACCCAGGTAATTCAGGGATTCAAGGATTTAGAAGGGTCACTGATCTCTGTTATGCCATCCTGATGTGCATGTTAAAAATCTCAATTGCAGCTGGCGACAAAGAGATGCTATAAAGCTATACTCCAGGTGGTGCAGAACGAACTGACAGAAGGAGTCCAGGGGCATGGAGTAATTTCACATTAAGAGGGCAAGGGGCCTAGTAATTTCATTATTTGGTACTATAGACTCTAGGCAATATACAATAGTTCTATCTACTCACCATCTATGTCATGATAGAAACAAGCACTGCTTTGACAAGGGTTTAGTGCAGGGAGTGGTTGACCTGTGACCCATCAGATACTGTGGGATTGCAACCTCCATCAGCCCCAGCCAATGTGACCAATGAGGAAGAATGATGGGAACTTTAACCCAACAATACCTGAAAGACCACAGCTTGGTCACCCCTGGTTTAGAATGAGCTCATCCTTCCAAGAAGAACTTCTGCAGCCTCCTAAAGAAGACCAGCCTCCAACAGTGATAGCAGGAGGTAAGAGGGATATCAGCAGGTCAGATATCAATTTTGAAGTTTTAAGTTTGTAATGATTGCATTTAATAGATATGTTGATCATAGGTAATTCACCAAGTGCATGTTTCATCTATAATATTCACTATAATATCAGCAATTCTGAGAGGTTTTATAAGCTTGTAGTTGGCGATTCCCAACATATGCAGTAAATGTGGGTGCATGCCTAGATTTTAAACATCCTTATATACAGTACTTGCATAAGGAATTGGGATCTGAAATTATTTTAAACTTCTTTATGGGCATAAAGAGCTTGCTAATAAAATTCTGATTCAGGGAGAATGACAGCATTGCTTGTAACTTTGTGACTAATTAGACACTGGGTTTGCTTAAGATCCAGCTGTTCAAGCCATCTGGCAAACCAGTTTGAGAGAAACCATCCAAGTATACAAATGGAACTCAAATTAGCTATCATGGAAGTTACAGCATAAGGGTGGAGTGCTCTTGCCACGTAATACATCACAGAGGCAGAATGGCTGTTAATTAAATCGGAATAATGCACAAATTTAAAAAGTGGGGAAAGGAATAACAGAACTAAATAGTTCTACAGCTGTCTTGTAACAGAAGTACCTATTTCCACTCCTAAAATGTATGATCACAACAAATGCACTCCCCCATCCCAAACTAGCATTGTTCTGGAATAATAGCTATATATAGCATTATGTGTTGTGTAATTTCAGTTTATTGCGTCATTAATCTGACTGTTTTGATTCAGCAATAACACATTTTGTAATTGGAAGCACATGTTTCTGAACTATCCTCCCCTATCCTGCATACAGTATACCAATTGGCTAATTGTTGCCTGATGAGGCTTAAGAATCTCTAGGTGCTCTGAATATGTTCCTGTCAGATGTGGGGACATACAAAATGAGGATTTCCAAATTCCCTAATATAGCTAGAATATCTGATAACCAAAATAGCATGCAGGCAATATATTTCCTTTGCAAATCCATTTGTATTTCGGATAGAAAACTGTCTGCTGAAATGAAATTGTTTATTAGACCTTTCACAATCCTGCCTCCAGAGACATGGAGAAGGATATTTGGCCTAGCCACTGCTACCACGTAATGAACCACGGGTCCCTGAAAGATTGCACACCCACTTTCCTGGAAGAACCACCTAAGAAGTGCCCCCACAAAAAAGTTGAGAAAGGATATGGATTTGCATAAATTTGCAAAAGCATACAAATTTAGATCTGCTGTAAGATACAGTTCCTTACTCACACTGGCATACATGAAAGGATTAACTTAGGTTAGCAGTGGGTGTGGCTTAACAGGCTCTCAGCAGGCTCTCCTCCTTCTTTTTCCCCTCTTTGTGCTTTCTGGAACAAGTGAAGAAGGTCCAAGGGCTCCCTGCAAGTGAAATGAATAGCTCCAAAAGGGAGATTTTACAGCCTGCATCTCTGTTAGCCCAAAGACTGCATAATCATTTATGTAAGGAAATAAAGTTAGTTTCTTTTTAAATCATTTGGAACTTTTTTCATCTCCATTTTACTGCCAACAGATGGAGACTTGCTTGCTGGAAACAGTGTGAGTAAAGACTTCACTTATTTGGAAAGTAAAGTATCTCTGATTTATTCTAGCCTAAGTATTTTCATGGTGAATGTTTGTTTAAAGGTGGATGAGGGCAGATGATTCAATCTAATGAAGTTTTAATATGATTGGCGGGATCATCATTGTGTTTAACTTTGCTATGAGAGAGTCTGAGATTTCTCCTCCAATAATAATCCTCTAATAATAATAATAATAATAATAATAATAATAATAATAATAATTTTATATATCCCACCAGTCTGTCTGGGTTTCGCCAGCCACTCTGGGGTCTCTGTCTAACACAGCCTTACCAGACTATTTATACTATGCTACAGTATACTAAACTCAAAAAAGCCAACATGAAATAAACTTAACTCTAAACCAGCAGGGTTCTTTAATAATTAATAGACTTTATTCAGCCACTGGACTATCCTAGCCTACATACCTGCCAAGATTGTTATACATTCATAACAATCTGTGAGTAAAGTTGGACGATATGCTCTGGTAGTAGCTGAGAATGAGGAACAAACCATCAGCTGGTGGAGATAATTGGGTAATAAGTGCTGTTTAAGATTCTATGGTCTAGAACAGGGGTCCCCAAACTAAGGCCCGCGCGAGCCAATTATCCAGCCCCCGACGACCCCCACCACCGCTCACTCTTACCGGCGTGGCGTGGTGTGGCGCGGCCGCCCATCTCTGGGTGGGTGTGGTACCAGAAATAGCTTGTGCACATGCACAAGCGTAATTTCCGGCACACTTCTGGCGTGGTGCAGCACTGGAAATAGCTTTTGCGCAAGCGGCATTTCTGGTGCACTTCTGGGTCTGCAGAGGCCCGTGCGCACGCGCACAAGCTATTTCTGGTGCTGCGCCAGAAAAAGTGAGTGTGCGCACGTATGGGGGCGCGCTCCCCCGCCCTCCGGCCTGCTGCGCGAACAGCGCTGGAGGAACTGGCTCGAGGCCAGGTAAGTTTGGGGACCCCTGGCCTAGAAGATGAAACGGTGAGGAAGGGCTCCTCCGTAGGGTGTAGATTGGCTCATTATGTGTCACATAGAGCTGTTCCACTCTGTGGGCACCTTATCTCCACTTTCTGTGGGCACCTTATCTCTGCTTGGGGAACTCTTTGGTCTAGATTGCCTGCATTCATCTGAGGGACAGGGCGGGTGAGTGGGTTGCCTTTTGGAAACATTTTTTACTTGGTAGCCTAGTAAACTCCTTTCCATGTAGTTGTGTATAATAATTGGGTCAGAGGTATGTGTGGGTTTTACAGAGAGGGAGACTGTTTCAAGTCTTATCTCTTCTGAGAAACATCAATTGTTTCTGCGTTGTAGCTCACTTGATCTTCCTTTTAAATAATATCCTGAGCTGTTTCTTGCCATGGTACACAAAGTCACCTCGGAGGTGCTAGAATGCATGACTAGCGTCTGCTGTAATTAATATATACTATTCCTTAGGGATGAGGATAAAAAAGTGAACTCACTGAGCTCTGACAGAATCTAACCTTTGTCAGATTTCTGTGGCATGATGTAATTGAACTGGACAGAGTCCTAGTGACTACAGTTCTTGTCTCTGACAAGTAAAGTCAGAAGGCACTAGTACACAGTGCCTTATAAAAGTTCGCTGTCAGGGCCAGGGTAAGGGAGGTGCACCGTGAAATAAGCAATAAGAAATCTTATAATTAATCACAGTCAATTAATTTGACAGGCTGTTGAGTTCTCCAATCTTGTGGAATTAGAAAACAAATTAGCAATCTTTCGGTTTGCCTCCCTAGCCAGAAATAACCTCAAACACAGCACTAGTTGTCTTGTCTTGGGGGCAAAGCCAAACCCCAGCTATCAACCAGTGGGTGTGATGGCCTGGGAGTCAGACTCTGATGCTGAACCTGAGGGATCCCAGCCTGCACAGGATTCCCCGCCTCCAGAACCAGCTGAGCCGGGGCCAGGGCTTGAAGGATCCCCACCTGTGCTGGATCCCCAGGTGCAGGCATCAGCAGAGTCTGCTCTGGCTCCTGATGGGAGGGAGGACCCATTGCCTGCAGGTGCTCCACTCCCAGCCTCTTCAGAGGAAGCAGAGGCATCCCCTGGGTCCAGTAACCCACCAGCCTCTCCTGAGCTACAGAGGCTCAGGGCAGAGAGGCGAAGGGAGTTAAGTGTCTGCAGGAGGAGTGCTCGCCTCCAGGCCCGGAGGAGAGGCGAGTCTCCGGAGGATCGGGACCGCCCTAAGCATAGGGCCAGATAAAAGCCAGCCAGACCCAGCCCAAGTTGCATGAGCAACTTTGTTGCAAGCGTGTGCTCAACCTGCAACCTCGTGCTTTGGACTTTGACCTGCTCCCTGCCTTGCTCCCCGCCGGACTGACCTCCTTTGGATCCCTTGACCCCGGACTGGACTTGGACCTTGCTACACGGACACTCCCCTGGGGCCAGCACAGTGGGGCTTTTTGGAGCAGCAAGGACAGGGCTTTGTTTTGGAGCAGCAAGGACATTATTTGTATGTTGTCTGCAAAATGTAAGAGGAAACCCGGATGTATGGCAATGCGATGGAAAAAGCAGCTTAAAATCACTATTTTTGGGTTGGGTTTCCCCAAAAATGTTTGCGGGTGTCCAGAATTATACTTTTTGAAATATGGAACCCTACTTTTGCTGCTATGATATCAAGTGGGACCACATTTTTGGGGTTTTCTCTCCTCCTGCTTTCTTGTGCTCATTGCTTTAGAGCAGGGGTCAGCAAGGTTTATCTCGCCTGGGTTGGTTCACTCCAGTGGAGATCCCTCTGTGGGCTGGATTACATGTGTGCATGAGTGCCCGCGCCCGCGTTTTCCAATGTCTGTGTAGATGTGATTTTCGGCGTCTGCGCATGCGCAGATGCAATTTCTGGCGCCGCAGAAGCAAGTCCCCACCACATGGTGCCAGTTTAGTGCAGCACACGGGGACTTGCCAAGCGGACGGCTCGGTTCGGGGACAGCTCGTGGGCCGGTTTAACGACCCCCATGGGCCTTAGTTTGCCTACCCCTGCTTTAGAGCAACATGGTGACTTTCTTTTCATTAAAAAAAATCTGTGAGGGAAGCTAGGCTGCAATTACCCCTGCAGGAGTTTCTTCTTTTGGTGGTTCCTTTTCCAGGGACCAAGGAGTGGATGTTTTGGCGGGAATGCCATTTTTTTTCCTGTCAGTGGTCCATTAACAGGGTTTCAGGGAGTGCTTGTTCTTTACAGTTTGCTCCTTCCCTCTCTTCTTTATTAGCCGGGCCTCTCTGTTCCCTTTCTTAGTTGCTCACACACTTTGCAAGTGGAGATAGAGCTCGCACCCAAAAAGATGCAGGAAGCAGGAGGAGGTGATTTCAACAGTGACCACTGCACCTTCGGTTCAGTCTCCACCATCCCCTTCAGCTCAAGTGACACAAACAGACTGTGTGAAAGAGCACAATCTTCGCCAGTGCAAAGCGCTCTGTCTCCAGTGGCCCAACCTGAACATACCAAGAACATGCATATAATAACCCAACCATTATTGATAGTTTAGAAAATTAAATCCATAAAGTCCCTGGGTGTTATATTTACAGGAGTCTCGACAGCTGAAAGTAACACTGACATTTCACTCTGTCAGTGTTTCCACTGCAGTAATATATCATTTCAGGAGATAGATTTATATATATATAAAATTATTATTATTTTTACAAAGTTTAGAATTTAAGTCCAGGGGTTTTATTCAATTATGAAAATCTGAAATCCGAGGATGTGGACTCTTCAGGTGCTTTCTGGTATGACTTCAAATTAAGTTTATTCTCCCCACAAGATATTTCATGCCACTGGAATGCAGTGTAGTCTGGAATTGTTATACATTTGGGATTAAGAAATTGCCAAAATGTTTTTGTGTTTGAGACAGCCTTCTGTAATGTAGATCTATTGATTCTTCCCCCACCCCCCAAAACTATTTAAATGAAACCCTTCTGGTAAGAGTGGAATAATTTAACAACAAAAAAGGACACATGAATCAGAGCTCTGCGCAGCAATGTGGAAAGTGTGCCTTCTCATACATTATATCTGTTCCTTATTTTCTTAGCCAAGTTTCTTCCATTCCTCCATCCTCACGCAAACCTATCATTTTTTCCCAAGCATCTCCCATAGTCATTTGGTTGAAATAATCCAAACTATTTGAGTTGGCAAAGCCAGGCTATAAATCTGGGATATAGGTGGCCCAACCATTATCTGGATTCTTTAGCTAACCACATTTTTTGTTTCCTGCTAAATTCCAGACTACCATGACTCTTAATCCCACACATTGGATCTATTGTACAGCTGGAGTAAATGGCTAGCAGCAAACAAATAGGACTAGTTTGTATCCAGCTATGAGCCAATCCATACTAAGATAATCCACGCTATCTCCTCCCACGGTGTCATTTCTTTAAAGAAAATGGCCTGTGTGTTTCTGGTACACACATTGGTATATAATGTATACGTAGGGCCTGAGTGAAGGATAGATTTACAAAATGTTGTACGTTCAGGCACATTAAGGCTGTTCAACTTTAATGTGTTCTTGTGACTTCTGACTGAGCAAACATGCAAGAACTGCACTGTGCACCAGAATAGCCACGCAATAAAATGAATAAAATGGAATATGAATCAGAATTGGAAGTTTTAACAATGGGCAGAACAATCTAAATCGTTGATCCTTCATAGTAGAGGGAGTTGGATGTGGTGGTGTTCCTCCACCAGAAGTGGGCTCCACTTGTAGAGCTCTTTTATGTGTCTGCCCGAACTGTAGATGGACAGAAGCTCCTACTATCACATATTGCTGAAGTCAGCTGTCTCATTAACTGAGGTGCATTAATTTCAGTGGCTCTACTCTGACTACAGTATAACTAATGCTGGATACAACCCATCATTTTCCAGACCCTCCAAGTGTCCCTCTTTTCCAGGGACATCCCTGATTTAGAGAAGCTGTCTCGGTTTCTGATTTAATCCTGGAATGTTCCAAAAATCCTTAGGATGTCCCTATTTTCATTGGAGAAATGTTGGAGGGTATGAGGTTATCTGACTCTTGAGCCTTCTGTATAGGGAAGTTTTAAAAAATGTTTTATTATGTTTTTATATATGTTGGAAGCTGCCCAGAGTGGCTGGGGCAACCCAGTAAGATGTGTGGGGTTTAACTAGTAAATAATCATTATGGAATGGGAAATCCCTATTTTCATTAGAGAAATGTTGGAGGGTATGCATTTTCTTCTCTTGGTACACAGTGTGTGTATATTCAGGTGTATGTGGTCTCTGTACAAAAGCTTAAAATACCAAAACATAATCGTGGTTGCTATAACAGATTGTCATTGGTACGCCTCTGAAATTTCTTACAAAAAGTAGCTTTAATATTCACACAATGGAGGAGGTGATCAACAGAGGGTTACTGAAGCATGAGCAGAGACAGGTGAAACCTGGAAAACTGGCAGAGTTGTTAAGGCAAAAACCAGTTAAGTGGAAGATTTGTTGAGGCCAAGTGAATTCATCTATGGTGTAAAGTGTAGAGAGAGATGAGATGTGTCTACATTAACATTATTGACCAATAGCTACTTTGGAGGGAATGCCAAACCAACATTTCAAGAATAAAATGCTGTAGGTCAGTGGTGTGACTCTGCACTGTAGATACTGACTGAGATGGAGAGTTCAGAAATATCAATGGGGTCTCTTTTAAAATACAGCACATCATCTACTTTGCCATCGAGGCTTATCTCTAGGAAGTTCACAAGCACTGCAGTTCGAAAAAATAATTTATAGGAAGCTGTGATATTTCACATTTCAGTTGTAAGACCTAAACAGAACAGTTAATGAGGAGACTTTCTGCACAGTGTTTATAAAGTTCCTATTCTCAAAATTATTTTTGTGCACTTCAAAATATGATTTAGTGTGTTTTTTAAGGCCAAGCTAGAAATGACACATGAGAGCCATGAATAGGATCTCCCATGTTTTTTTTAAAATTGTTAATAATACAACCTAAAAATTATGACATCTCAGTCAAATTTGCCCTTGATGTTTTTTCCCTCTGGTTAATTTAAAAGGTACAGTTATTCCACCCCCCTTACATTATGACACTGGTGGCTCAGCTATACAGCTGCAAATAAAATGTTTCAAGTGTGCTTTAAGTGCAATATACAATGTGACACTACATGACAGTGGTGAGCCTTATGGAAAATTCAATGTTACAGGTAGGTAGCCGTGTTGGTCTGCCATAGTCGAAACAAAATAATAAAATAATAATAAAATTCCTTCCAGTAGCACCTTAGAGACCAACTACCAGTAAGTTGGTATGAGCTTTCGTGTGCATGCACACTTTTTCAGATACACACTTCTTCAGTTGGTCTCTAAGGTGCTACTGGAAGGAAAATTCAATGAATTTTTAAAAATGCTTATTTAAAAAGCATTTTCAGAATGGTTTTTATATATGTGTGTAGATTTCACCTGGGTTTCAAGATTGCAGTATCATGTGATTTCTCTGTTTCAATTCTAAGCATTTTATTATGATTGCCAACATTTTTTACTCTTCAGTATGGTATTGAGAAATCTATCAGAGCAAGATACATATTATCTGAAACTTGTCTCAACCAGAAGCTTTTACAGTGCATAATTTAATAACTTATTTACAAAGGGCAAGAACTCTGTCAAAACATCTTCGATGTAGTTTCTTCCAAGTCAACAAATAAATATAAGCTTCTATATTAAAATTCTGGTTATTTAGAAAACATTTTCCAAAGCACAAAAAGGGGGAAATGTGGATAATTCTGTACCAACCAAAAGGCTTTATTCCTTCCCAGTACTAGTCCTTCTGAAATCATCTTCTCATTTCCACAACTAGAGTTGTCGCATGATTGGTGGGTAGAAATAACCACTGTTATAAAAACATTAATTTTCTGTAAATGGTTATTTGAGGTGAGTAAACTTTATTCCTGCCATACTGGTGAGCTTTTCTTCCACGTGCATTTAGCAGCACGTGTCCTTTATTACTCCAAAATTGCAGTTCTGAACCACTTCCATTGATTCATTATAGTCAAGAATGTCCTTTCTCCGAAATCTCCATCTTATATTCATGTTGTTATGGGTTTGTGGGTGGGGGCAGATTCCCCTAAATTCATAGGTTCCAGATCCTCCCTACAATTGCTGAATTGAGTAAAACTTAGAATTCATCAAGGTTCAGTTAAACTTTGCCAAACACGGAAACCCCGGGATGTAGTTATGCTAATGAGCCAAGCCAGCTCAGCAGAGCTAGCTGGATGGGCCAAGGGCAAGGGACAAAAGCCAGTGATGGCCCATCAAGGAAACCATCCGAGGGCAAGACTGCCAGACAAAGGGGCGTGGGGTCCTTTGCTAGGTGCTAGTAGGCGGAGGCAAAGGCAAGGTCTAGGGTTTCAGTTTTGAATGAAGGGGAAGACAGACCCTCATAGGATGGGAATGCTCTGCAATCCCTCCATCTAGGTGCAGGTTGTAGATATGTGTAAATGAAACCATATATCGTAAAGACACCACAGTCTCTGCTGTGCCCAATTTCTGAAGGAAACACAAACTCTGGGAAAGCACCTGGAACCCCTGGAGTCTCACACTGCTCAGAAATAGGGATGGCCTGTAACAATATTCTTCAGAGAACTGTTTAAAGCATCATGTCTATGTCTGACAAGTGTACCACTAGTAGCACCTTAGAGACCAACTGAGTTTGTTCCTGGTATGAGCTTTCGTGTGCATGCACACTTCTTCAGATACTTTGGTATCTGAAGAAGTGTGCATGCACACGAAAGCTCATACCAGGAACAAACTCAGTTGGTCTCTAAGGTGCTACTAGAAAGAATTTTCGATTTTGTTTTGACTATGGCAGACCAACACGGCTACCCACCTGTAAGTGTACCACTGAAAGATAAAACCTGATACCTAGTATTTATTACTTTTCTATTATTTGATTGCCACTGATAAATCTCCATTCATAGTAATTTCCAGGGGATTTCCCCCCTTTAAATAAAGCAGAATATATTGTTATAGTGCTACTGTCTGATCACTGGAGTATGATCGCTGATAATTTTTTTGCCTTAAAACAGTACCTGACCAAAATCTAGGACTTGACAAAGGAATGGATGCTTAATGTCCACCCACTATTTAATACTTAATGCTTTCTTATATGGAAGTAATGTATAGATCTCTCTGAGTTGACATAGCTGAGGCATTTGTCTGTCCCCACCCCCCAGTTAGGATTATATAAACTAGATCAGTGTGAGAAAAAGAACATAGGAACTGCAATTTGGGGACAGATTGAGACAGAAATGAAGAAGAGACAAATGGTATCTCTCAGGATCTGATGCAGAGCAATAGATTTGCTGTTTTGCAGGAGTGCTGTACTACACTACACACAACTTGTATATTTGTAAATAAATTTAAATATTAGTTAAATATATTAAGTCTCTAGTGATCACTCCTTAAAAGGCAGAGGTAAGTGCTGCCCCTGAAACCTCTCTCTGCTTTGGGAAGTGGAGAGCATATACAGTATTCTGTGCTTCAGACCACAAGCTGCTGATTGGTTTTAAGTTTTAGAAATGCAATTTTCTCACCAATAGGTTATAAGTACATCTTTAACATATACAATGCACAATCTTGACACAACACAGACTGTAGATTGCTCACTTCTTTTCATGTTGTGCCTTCGTGATCTTGGGTTTATTTTATTAAACAGATTCCTTATCCTACAGATTGTCACTGTGTTCTCTTGATTCTTTTACGCAACCTACATAGGAGCACCCATGTTTGGTATGAAGAGCAGGCTCCCAACCAAACACTGCCTGCCTGTGGTGAGAAGACTTATAAAATGACCCCAAGCCAGATTGTAGTTACTTAACCAGGAAAACCACTGAAAGCTGTTATTGTTTATTGCATTCCAGGGCTAAATCCTAGCATTGAGCACACATAGTTTCCAGGGACGAGCCCCAGTTCAAAGCCTGACTATCTGCCTACTAAGAATTGTCTCAGGACCCTTATTGTACCAGACGTCTTTTAAAAACCCCAAACTATTTATTATTACAACTCACTGGAAAAACTCTGGGTAGAAAAACTTCGAGTGGAAAAAGTAAGTGCTATTTAACTGAGAATTGACTCTAGTTACTATACCATCTAGGGCCCAGGATTGTTCTGGCCCAGAGGGTTAGGAGAGCGTATAGGCCTAATTGAACATACAGGATTCTGCCACAAAAGTGAACCTGTTTCTTTCTGTTCACTAACATGGTCTGCTACTGCAGTGGTGGACCTTGGGTTCTCAAATTACAGTGGCGCCCTGTGCAACACAAAATTTCAGCACCCCCTTCCTATTGCCTTTTTCATCTTAGTTGCGGCACCCCCAAAACTCTGTGTCCAGTGCGACTGAAATGGCCGTGCTTCCCTAAATCCACCTCTGACTTCTGGTGCTGGGCTTTCTTGTACAGCTTTGAAAGCAGTGTAAGCTGAGGGCTAATTTCATGAGGTCCTCAGCCTAATTTCATGCATGTGGCAAGGAGGGGTGGGAAGGGGGTGACTGTGAAAGCAAAGGGGGTACCATACCCACACTTGGCTCTGGCCTGCTCACTGCTGCAATGTCAGATGAATAGAATTATTAACATTACAATTATATGCTTATTTATAGGCAGTGCTTTTTTTCTGGAGGGACGCAAGGGTACACATACCCCTAAATTTGTGAATCTAAGTTTGGCCTCATTGAGGGGCAGTATTTCAATATGAATAGGAAAATGAGAGTAGGCTTACCCCTAAACATTTTTTTAAATAGAAAAAGCACTGTTTATAGGCCCCTTTTTAGGACACAGCTTTCCCAAGGTGGCTTGCCTAATCATGAGATTAGATGCATTTTAAAACAAGAAAGGCCAATTTTTTAAACACATGAATTAATTACCCTTGAGGAAATGTGGTCATCTACAGAGGGGGGGAGTTCACCACACTGTCTTAAAGAGACAGAACACAACACCTTCATATTCCATTCCTACACTGCTCATTGTTTAATTTCCCCCACAATCTGTTTTCTTTTCACCAGCAATCTTGATTCTCCCCTCCTAAACAGGGACATCCTAGTGCATCAGGTCAAGACAATGTTAAGTGTTTGATACTCCTCTATATTGCCTGGGCACAGTTGGCACAACCAGGCAGCCGTATGATTCTATGTGTATAGTGATCTATAAGAATCTGTATCCCTGAGGCGCAACCTTTCTCTCAAGGACTGTATAAGAGGCAGTATTTGTCTCCCATGGCTTCCACCTCCGCTCATTCTTACTCTCTGCTATTCATAGTCAAATTCTCTAGGAAAAGCAATAGCATTTCAATTACAAATTTAAAAAAAAATCTGTGAGAGGCCTGAGATAGCTGTGGAACAGGAAGCTGTTCTGTCTCAGTGGTGACAAGAAGAGTTTTTCCAGGGTAAAGGCTAGAGGATTTTGTAAATATGTTTACAGTCCATATTTACAGTCTCCATTTCCACTGGCCCATTGTTGATTAATAGAACCCATTGATCACTGTGAACTGAATTCTGCTTGTTGGCTTGGCAGCCTTTGTACAGTGGTTTGGCACTCTCAGCTGTTGCCTACTATGAATCTTCACTTCTCTCTTAGATGTTTCCAGAGGGAGTGAAGGAGGGGAAAGCTTTGCCCTCCAGTCAACTCCAAAAGCAAGCAGTCCCTGAAAAAATAAACAACGGAAGAAGTGTATCTTGTTTCAGGTTTGAAACATAACTTTGATGCTGATGTTGTGAAGTACCATGGTAATAAAGAAGGCCGCATTAATTTAATACAGATACATTTTTAAGGCACCACAATCTTAATTCTGACAGGATCTTACAATGTTGTATGGCAGCAGTGCCAATATCTCTTTCTTTCAGCTAAGTAGCACTTGAGATTTAAAAAGTGGTCTTAAAAGTGACTGTTAAACTTTGGAAATATATTTTGCTCTTTCTCATTTGCAACTTAAGGCAGGGATGGATAACCTGCATCCCTCCAGATGTTGCTAAACTACAACTCCCATTTAATAGCTCGATGTAGATGGCTACATTTGCATGTAACAATAAGCCAAGACCCCTGGAATTACCGGTAAGTATATGACCATGCACGCAGCCTGCTCTCTCTTACTTTACTCCTCCTTTTGTAAGAGTAAACTCAAGAAGGGGATAGCTTAGCACTGTGTCCAAACCACGATCTTACATCCCCTAAATGTGAATGTTTCTATTACTGTTTGATAGCTGCTTTTAGGCTCTTTGGAGAAATAGACAGGCTAGACATTTTTAAAATAAAAAAATTGCCTAGGACTTTTTATCTGAAAATAGGTTATAGATTTTGTTACTCATTTTACTGAATATTGCAGTTGGTTTTTAACCACTACTTTCTATTGCTTTTATCTATTTATATGGTATTGTTTATTCTTCCTGTTTTAATTGTTATTGTAAACCGCCTTGAGCATTAAAGCATGGTTAAAATATTTAAATAAAAGATACACTCTGCTCTCCCATACATACATAAATACATAATAAGCCCCATTAAACATGCATCGTAAGCCTGGTTGAACATAGTTGAACTTATTTTGGAATAAATATTGTAGTATTGTACTACGCATCTCCTACATCCACATTTAGGGGATGTAAGATACACATGAAAGGAAAACATGAAAAAGCAAGATCCCAGGCAGTTGAAATATAGTATCTAAAAAGTAAAACACTAGGTAGTAGATCCCCGGTTCAATAATGAATACCACAGGATATCTAGTCATAAAATATGAGGCATCTGCAAGGTGTAGCAACAAAGATTTGAGCACAGTTCAGAGTAATATCATTCCAAAGTCTGTGGTGACCTTGTGAGTGCTGGTTATCACAAAGATAAAGGCAAATTGCAAAATGGAAATGGATTTGGAAGATCAAGGTACAGTTTGGGCTCAGACAATTCTTTTTTTTCTGTCCATAGAGCTTCCAATCCAAACAAATTTGTGGAAAATAACTATGAAGCCTATTACAGCATCATCTCTGAAACACAGTGAAAGAACTCTTTCACCTAAGTGAGCTGAAGATACAAGTGACAGTGCTTGCCACATAAGCATCAGTTCATATGTTGAGGGATGTATGCCTGCCTATAGCAAACTGCTGTGGCTAACAAACTGCATGTCTCTGATTTAAAGTCCTCAACACACACACAAAATAGCAGCAGCAATCCAACATTCCCATATAAAAAACCTTGAAAAAACAAACAAGACCTCATTTGGTTTTGAAGTCAACCAGGAACAAATTCTTCTTTAGCGTTCAGCTCTTGCCAATAGCAACAAGATGAAAATGAAGCAAGTCTTTTTTCTTTTTTTTCTTTTTTAAAGCCATCTTAGATGGGAGAAGTTCAATACACCCTCCAGCCTGTGTCCATCTGACACCACTTCCTCCTCCAGGTGTTTGAAAATAGACCATGAAAATCTGAAAATAGTCTGTGCATTCCAATCTAGTTTGCAAAAAACAAAAACAAAACAGAGTACAGTAGTTGGAAAAGGAATGGAAAGAAGAAAATAAATTTCAAAACACCAGCAAATAAGTCTGTTTAATAAATAGGTTTTTCACAGCTGCCACATACTGGGTTAACATCTTCATCAAGCTATCCACCACAACCCTAAGGTCTCATTCAGTCCTATTTTTCCTAGAAAAAGAGATGCCGGTGCTCATACTGAACACATCCCTCATTCTCTTGGAATGGGAATGGCACCCACCTGAGAGGTGCTGGAACGGAGTTTCAGCTGAAAAAAAGCCCTGGTCTCATTTCTCACTGCCACTCCAGATCCCATGACTGTATATGTGAAAGATACTTTGCCTTTATGTGCATCACTTTACACTTGTTTACACTGAATTGCATTTGACATTTTACCACCCGTTCACTCAGTTTGGAGAGATCCTTTTGGAACCTATCACAGTCTTTTTCTTTTAACAACACTGAACAATTCAGTATCATCAGTAAGCTTGGCCACCTCACTGCTCATCCCTAACTCTTTAGAAGCACAACTCATTTATTCCTATTCTCTGCTTCTCACTACTTAACCAACTCCTGATCCAGAAGTGGACCTCTTTTCTTATTCCATCACTGCTAAGATTACTCTGGAGCAGGGGCCAGCAACCTTTTTCAGCTGTGGGCCAGTCCACCATCCCTCAGACCATGTGGTGGGCCGGACTATATTTTGAAGAAAAAAATGAATGAATTCCTATGCCTCACAAATAACCCAGAGATGCATTTTAAATAAAAGCACACATTCTACTCATGTAAATACACCAGGCAGGCCCCACAAATAACCCAGAGATGCATTTTAAATAAAAGGACACATTCTACTCATGTAAAAACACGCTGATTCCCAGAACAAAAGCGGGCCGGATTGAGAAGGTGATTGGGCCACACCCCTGCTCTGGAGTCTTTGGAGAGGTGCCTTATGTTGAAAGCTTTTTAAAAGTCCAGGTTAGTTCCTAGAATCCTGGATTTCATGGCATTGAACATTTATGATTCTGTATCTCCCTCATCTCCAAAACAGCAAAGATCAAAAGGTATTGCTGTGTTGAGAATTTTTAAAAAGTTGAAACACACTCTGGGAAATACAATCAATTATTTGTACAGCATATTTGTACATTGAGCCAGCACAGAGAGTTATTTTTCTTGCTTGTTTGTGCAGTCATTTATAGAGCTGACATATTAAATATAGAGAAGAATGAGGGCCAAAGTGTTGTTCTCATTATGTTTGTAGCAAAAAGGACTCTGTTATAAAGTAATTAAGTAAACTATAGCTATGTATGGAGTAAGGGTTCTTGGAGGGGGGAAATGATTGATGCTAGAGGAACAGCCAGAAAAAACAACAGAAACGCCAGCTCAGCATATAAACTTCACTAATAGGCTATTTGAAGTGAGGTGAAATCAGAATTTCACAGCCCTACATTTTAATATGCAACAATACACATGACTGATAAAAATGAGGGGGTAAAAGAGTTCACGCAAATAGGTTTGAGCCATTTTTGTTCTTTTATGAAGCATATTCTGATATGTTATGTTAGCACAACTGAGCAGCTTATTTTTTATTATTAATTATAGACATTTGTACGTATATTGCTCTGGGAACCCTGGGTGGTTTACATAAAGGAAAAATACCCCCCCCCCCAAAACAACCCACAAACCCACAATTAAAATGCCTAAAATGCCAGTCAAAACAATAGTAAAACACAAAGACTAAAATATAGCAAGATCTTAAAAAGTCAGATTAAAAAAGAATCAGGATGGCTAGGTTTAAGTCTAAAAGGCCTGTGAAATGTCTAAAGGTCTTTACCTGATGTTGAAATTACATTAAAGAAGGTTCCTGCTTAAGCCTCCAAGGAGAAAATTCCATTATTGGGGTGCTACCATTGAGAAGACTCATCTAAATGTCACATGCAAGCACTTGTAAAGAGACTGAGAGGACTTGTCGTCATGGTTTTGGAGGGTGGGTGGGGGGTTTGGTGAGGTCTAATGGGGGTGGGGGCAGCCCTTAGTTATTGAAA
Source organism: Lacerta agilis (assembly GCF_009819535.1). Taxonomy (NCBI): domain Eukaryota; kingdom Metazoa; phylum Chordata; class Lepidosauria; order Squamata; family Lacertidae; genus Lacerta; species Lacerta agilis. The sequence continues at coordinate 30,885,754 of NC_046315.1, forward strand.
AATGATGTGACACTTGTTCCATTAGCATGACAGATCCAAAGCTCTTAGAGGATACGTTTTACCTATCTATCAGGAAAAAGCATGCTAGATATCCCAATCAGCCCAACAGATCCACTGTTTACTAGGTGGAAAGCTCTAAACTTCTTAAAGGATGCATAATATATATCCATGAGGATGAAAGATTCTAACATGCTAAAGATCCATATATTCTGAAAGATCCAAATTAAGATACGCCATTCCTCATGATGACAAGGGATGAATTGTATGCATGATGGGAGAAACTTGTAGAGTGAATTTTAAAAGGTGACTGAATTGTGAAGTAATTTGTTCCCCCTTTTCATTTTGCAATGGTCAGGATATGGGGGGGGGGAGAGGAGTGGCTTGTGGCATGACAAGAAGCGATGACAACCAATTTTAATGTGACTGAAAAGTGTGGGATGACAACTGAACTCTTTTCTCACCAACATCTCAAACTTCAGTTTCCCCGTCTGTAAGGAGTGCACTGCCGGATGTGGTGACAATAAACACAACTCATGTTTAGCAGGAAGTGGATAAATCCCACTGCTAGGGCCTTGAGGAGAAGAAAAACACCCTGCTCTGACTTTGCTAGACTAGACAGTTTCAATATCGTTATCTAAACCTCTTGTAATTGAGTTCATGTAGCAGTGAATAAAGAGATAGGAAAAAGTTACATCAGATGTTCAGTGAGATACTATGTGGAGGGAAAAGATGAAGGCTGCTAAGGGTTGCATATTTGGCAACACTGCAAGAATCCTTTGTTGGTGTCTCCCCTAGAAGTGTGTTTTACTAGCTTTGCAGCTTGCCCTCTGCTCCTTCTGTACCCTTCACAGCCTCCTCCTTTGCTCACTGCTTTGGTATGGGTGCCTTTCCTCCAGCTTTGTTAAAATATGCAAACTGTTCTGGAGTCAGCTTTGCACAGCCATCGTTTCTGCACATACCCTGCTTTCTTTTAATGAAGCTTCTTCTTTTGGGGACTGACCTATGTGGTCCTTGCTTATAAACACTTGACCCATGTGTTTTAAATTTAGAGTGTGGGATGATGGCACGTCTGGGATGAATGGGAATAACAACAACACAATTGTTTGATGGTCCCCAATTCAATCCTGGGCATCTCCAGGGAGGGTTGGGAGGGACCCCTGCCTGAAATCCTGGAAAGCCACTGCCAATCTGTGTAAACAGTACTGAGTTATATGAACCAATGGTCAGTAGAAGGCAGCTTCCTATGCTCCTTGTAGGGAATGAACAGGTACAAAAACTTCTGGCCTGAGGACTGAGAGTAATGGTTGGTTCCATTAACTAAATATGGTGTGAGCTTATTTGTGCTTGTTGGGCTTTTGGTTTTAACTGGAAAAGCCTCAAAACCAGCTTAGCACTTGGAAATGGTGTCCAGCTACGCTTCCTCTGCGTTTTCCTGCTTCTCCAGTGCTTTTGCAGAGTTTTTCAAACTTCAAACCTCTTACTTCTTGTGCAACGGTATGCATGCCTCGTGCCAGCAATAAATTCCACAACATCTGGGTTGTTTCAAAGCAAGTACACTTTATTTACAAGCATATAAATCACGGACCTTCTCCAGGAGATTCGGACGACATCTCCGCTCCGGTCAGAACCGAAAGTAAGACTGAACAGGAAATAAACAGTGCGTCACATAAATCACATAGGCATTCGCATACAGCAGATAGCCCAGATGTTGTGAAACATCCTCCCTGTGGGAGGGGCGAACTGTTGAGCTTCTTTAACCCTGAAAGCTCCAAACCTCACAGTGCTTAAGTTAATAGAATGATATGCCTAGCTTAAATTGTATATAAAGGCATTTTAAAGTTGACACTTCTGTCTACTTAAGAACATTTTGGGATCTTGTGTGTTCAGGGTAGTACAGGAGGAAAAAGACAGTGGAGTGGACTTTCTCGGGAAGTTGTGGGCATTCCATCATTGGAGGTTTTTAAGCAGAGGATGGATTGCCATCTGTCATGGTTGTTTGAGATTCCCAAATTGTAGGGGATTAGACTACATGACCATTGGGGTCCCAACTCTACAATTCTATCATTCTGTGGGGGGGAAACAAAGTGGAATGAAGTTATAGGGCTGCATGGAGTAGTCATGTGTGTCCTTGAGGACTGAGAGAGGTACAGTATATAGGCTGATGTGCAGACAACAATCTATGCTGCTCCCTGCTGTGCTGGGTAAGTCCTGCTTTTGAAGTGCAGATGAGGACCACATCAATGCTTAGTACAATGCTGATTCTTCAGGGCAGAAACATGATTAGAGAGCTACTAAAATGGCATTAAGCAGCCAGCCCACCAACTGACTTTTTGCAGATATGGCATATTCAGTAGACTGCACCTTAACACTACCTCAAGTGCTGTGCTCTGCGTTACATATGAACTTGGCTAACGGTTGCTTCTTCTTATCAAAGTTGGTTGAAATGCACCAAGACCAAACCACAGCTTCTCGAGTTCATAGAACTGTAGAGTGGGAAGGGACAATGAGGGCTATCTAGCCGAACCCTCTGCAATTCAGGAATTTCAACTAAAGCAACCATGGCAGAATACAATCATATAATGCTGAACTTCGGTTTGTTCTAAAATAAAACTCCTTCCCCCACACGCAAAGGAAGGGGAGTGCATGATCCCAAAGTTCACTCCAGCTTGTTTGCAACCACTTAATTATTTGAAGCACTGCTGAACAACAGATGGTGAATGTCTCAGGGTGGACATAAAAAAGGACTTGGGGAACACAATGCATGCTCAAGTAACTCCAGCACTGGACATCGCTTTGAGAGCCATAAGCATGCCCAACATCCTATTCAAAATTATATCCCTTAATGCTGAGGCAGTTTTATGTGTGTGTTGTTTGTTGATTCATGTTTACAGAATTCACGCTCCACATATGTGCCGGTAACTTACAGTGCAGTCCTAACCATGGCTGGTATCTCGCTAAACAATTCACCACGCCTGTGTCCAACGCATGCTACACCACAGGAGATTGTCTGGGAATGAAATTATATACAGGAACTGTCTAAGCATGGCAGCATTCTAGCAATAAATATGCAACCATGTAAAACCACAAACACTGAAACACAGGAGATGCAGTTTGAGAAGAGTCCGTTCATTCCCCGCTACTTGCATGAAATGTCTTGTCTGAAAATACAATAAGGGTGTTGTCATATGTAAAGCTAAAATTGGCTTTTCCTATTTTTCTTCCATGCAAACACAAACCTACGATTGTGAGAATCTGCATTCAATTTCTCTTCCACGTTCTGCCACATACTTAATAGCACAATAGAGGTGCTTTTTATCATCATGTGTGAAATGTTCAAGCATATAAATTATAGACTATATTCCATGGTTGAAGAATCAGCTCATCATTTAAATTTGGAAAGTTTGGCCTGTTTCAGATTAAGAGATCAGTTTAATGCTTCATGCCTTTTAAACAAAGCAACAAGAATTAAAAACCCCAACTCTGTTCCCATTTCTTGCACACACAACAATAAAATGATGCGTTTATCCTCTGCTTCAACTCCTTTCCGAGGTGGGTCAAAGAAGAGAAGTGATTTTGCGCCGGTAAAGCCATTTCTTGCCAGTTTAATAGACCTAGGAGAGGAGAAGAAGAGAAATGTAAATACTTTCAGAAAGGAGTAAAATTATGTTACAATCTTGCCACAGGATATTAGACGCTTTCCTGCTTCTGCCCAGAAATTACTGCATTTCTTTCAAACAGAAGGATTCCATTATCCCTTTAAAAAACCCAGAAAAGTACAAGTAGACAGTGTCAAAAATGAAACATTAATGGATAAATAATTTAACCCCCCCCCCCATTTTTTAAAGAAACAAAACAAAGGTCCTGGCCTGTTTGTGTGTTCCAGAGCTGCAAATTTGTAGGGAATGGGGCAGTGGGGAGAGAGACTAAGGACATTTACAAGTTGTTTTTTTTTTAAAGTTTTCTCTCCCTTTTCTGTTTTGCAAGAGAGGCATTTAGATCTTGTGCTAAATCACAAGCTTGCTAATGGTCATCTTGATTTCTGAGTGGCTATAGAAGCAAATGCATTTTGTGTGTATAAAGGTAATGGGGCCCCTGACCGTTAGGTTCAGTCACGGATGACTCTGGGGTTTTGGCGCTCATCTTGCTTTACTGGCCAAGGGAGCCAGTGTACAGCTTCCGGGTCATGTGGCCAGCATGACTAAGCCGCTTTTGGCGAATAGGTGGTGTCACATTAAAATAAATATGCACTGGTTGTGGCCATAATGGAGAGGGTCTTTTTGGTGGTAACTCCCACAGTTTTGCAACATTCTCTGTTGAATGACAGTGCCCATCGCAAATGGTATTGAAAGCACAATTGTGTGTAACTGCCAGATAACATCGTGAGCACAAATCTATTAAATTTATTAGATTTATCTGGGAATAAACCCTTTTGAGTACAAAGGGACTCACTCCTGAGTAAACATGTATAGGCTTGTGTTTAAAACCACATAAAAATGCTTATTATTTCACAGAAAGTTGAATTGGTTTTCAGGAGAAAAACTATCTGTCAAGAGCATCCATTTTAAGAAGTGTCAACTAAAGTGATAGTAATTTAAGATATGTTTTATGCTTGCTTTACATGCTAGCCAATGACTTCTCAAGTATCTGTAGCCCAGATACCAAGTTCATTGGGTTGACAGGCCTGATTTACACAAGTCTCTCTCTCTCCCAGGAGGAGAATGAAATCAGCACTGTATGCGTATTGCCCACAAAGTTCATAATTCACAGCACCACTTCCAAACAATAAGGTGCATTGTGAAAGGAGTACATTTTAAGTTGTTCTGATTAACCAAGGTCTGTACAGTGGTGCCTCAGGTTAAGAACTTAATTCGTTCTGGAGGTCCGTTCTTAACCTGAAACTGTTCTTAACCTGAGGTACCACTTTAGCTAATGGGGCCTCCTGCTGCTGCCACGCTGCCACTGCCACACAATTTCTGTTCTCATTCTGAAGCAAAGTTCTTAACCTGAGGTACCGGTAATATTTCTGGGTTAGTGGAGTCTGTAACCTGAAGCATCTGTAAACTGAAGCGTCTGTAACCCAAGGTTACACTACTTACTAATAAGTGGGCTCCAGAGTGGAGTCTAGGCACTCATAAAGTCATGATGTTTGAGAGTTAACACTAATGTTAGGGTAGCAGACTATAATATGCCTTGACTTGGAAGTTACAGCACAACCCTAACCTAATAATTCCCACATAAACAGGGTTAGGATCGAAACCTTACTTAACAACAACCCCTTATAATGTTACTGATAATGGTTTGATCCTGTCTCCAGTTTATGCTGACTGGGTATAAACTTTATCCCTCAACCTAGCAAGGTTCTGATTCCTATAACATGAACACCAATACAAATACTGTGCAGTTTCATACCCTCCAACATTTCTCAGATGAAAATAGGGACGTCCCATTCCATAATGATAATTTTACTATTTATACCCCACACATCTGACTGGGTTGCCCCAGCCACTCTGGGCAGCTTCCAACATATATAAAAACAAAATAAAATGTTAAACATTTTAAAAACTTCTCTATACACGATTGCCTTCAGGCAGCTCAGGGGTCAGATAACTCTATAACCTCCAGCATTTCTCCAATGAAAATAGGGACATCCTAAAAAAAAAAGTGGGACATTCCAGGATCAAATCAGAAACTGGGATGGCTTCTCTAAATCAGGGGAAATAGGGACACTTGGAGGGTCTGCAGTTTTCTGAGTAGAGGTTGGCAGGGCGGATCATTGGTGTAACCCTTGAGTTTGGGAAGAATATTCGCTGTGTGAGGAAACATTGCAACAGGAGCAATGACCGGGGCAAAATAGTCTTCTTTTATTCTATTTATCTAGGGACTCAGCTATACAGCTGCAAATAAAACGTTTTAAGTGTGTTATAAAGTGCAATATACAAATGTGACACTAGATGGCGATGGTGAGTGTAGAGGTTTGGAGCTTTTAGAGTTAACAAGCTCAACCGGTTGTCCCACCCACAGGAGGAAGAGCGTCACCGGATGCTCTGTGTACTGTTGTACTTTGTAATGTGATACTTGTTTTTTCTTTGTCCGGAGAACGGAGAGAAGGGAGAAGCCACCAACATGGCTTGCGTCTCTCCAGGAATGTAGATTTATGCCTTGTAAAATAAAACTTCTAGATTAGAAAGAAGCCGGACTCTGTTGTCTGTAATATGCTGGCATGCACACACCCCGCTGCGTGAGAGAAGATAAGAAGATAACTGCTGAATAGCACAGGAGACGGCAGCAAGGAAAAACGCTTCAGTCAGGTACTCGCAGAGGAAGTGTGCCGGGCTCCGTTAGTGTGCAGAAATTGGTTTGAAGCCTTTCCAACAATCAAAAAACGCTTCAGGTTATGGAAGTCCCATATTTGCGCTTGTTTATGATTCTGGACTGGTTCAGGAGCGGTTCTGAGGAGTTCCAGAACGTGTGTGCCAAGCTGAGAAGTGCCTCCCTGGTTTGGACTGTGATGGAGCATCCAGGGAAGTTTGCTTTGCCAGCAGGAGCATTCAGCAGTCTGCTGAATGGCTCAGGAGCCTAAAACCTGCTGCCAGAGGTTGGAAGGCAGCAGGGAAGCCCAGATCGAGGGCTGCAAAAGCAGTTGTACCTCTCTGGTGAAACCCCCATCTGTGGAGCCGGGTACGAAGCTACAGATTCGTAAGTACGCTACCCCTGGGCAAGATGGAGGGAGCCATAGCATTCCCAGCAAGGAGGAGGGAAGCTTTTGTTTGCAAGCACCTCCAGCCTCACAGCTTCGATGCAGAGGGCTGTTCCCTGAGAGCGTTGATGTTTTGGCCAACGCCTGTGAGGAGGAAGGTCTGGCCAGTGCTTGTGAAGCCTGGAAGAAGACCCTAGCCCAGTTTCACGGGGCTGAGGGACTGGCTGAAGTGGCTTTGGAACGCTTGCCCCCAGCTCGGCTTATGGCTGTTGTGCAGCAACAGTGCCATGGAAAGCAGGAGGGGGGCCAGATCGCCGTGGGCTTTGCTCCCAGAAAGGGAGGGGCTGTTTCCAAGTCTGAAGCCAGCGTAAAGGTCTTGATTGTGGAGCTGTGTTTTGGCACGTAGCCTGCACCTGGTCTTTTGTTGACGTGCATGGCTGAAGATAAGGCCAAGGACATGACGTGTGGTACTGGCCATGAGAATCGCAACAGCTCTACCACAGCCCAGGCGGAAGAGGATGCCTACTGTTGTCGTGCAGTTGCCGTGGCAACGAAGGCCAACCCTAGTGAGCTGCGAGTGATGAGTGCCTGTGCAGCGTCTTTTTGCATCGTCATCGTTCCTCCTGGTGGACATGTGAGGAACTGCGAGTCTCCTATAGAGCAGTTTGGAGAACTGACTGTTGGAGGCAAGAAAAGGCTTGACTTTTTGCTAACAGTCAAGGGACAGATCCAAGGGACAGAACTGGCGTTTTCTGTGGTTGTTGACATAACTCTGTATTGGTTGTTTATGTCAAACCTTCTGTCCAATGTTTTTGCTGTTTGCTTTGTGATTATCACCTGTTCTGCTTGCAGGGGCCAGAAGATGCTTCTACGCATGGAATGCAGCCAGGACGGGCTGTTTGCTGTCGAGGGGCCTCAAGCAAGAACAGCGGAAGGTGGCACTGATGCAGTGTTTGCTCAGCGCACCAGTGTGCCCGCGCACCACTTATGTTTGTGTCAGTGGTACCAAAGGCTGGCAAGTCGCCACTGGGACAGTGTGCTGAAGCAGCCTGAGTTCTCTGAAGGGTGCAAGTTAAGGGCATGTAACAGCTTTCTTGATTGCAGGGTTTGCAAGGTCGAGGAGTCGACATCCTGCTACCCCACGTCTGAAAGGGAAACCATGCGTCCCTTTTCCCTGGTTCATGTGGCTGTTTCTGAAGGGAAGCCAGAAGCTAACCTGGGGGGAGCGTGTTGTTCTGAGTGTTTGGCTGATGCTTTCTCCCACCACACGTGGTCTGCGTTGCTCAAGGAGCCACTTGGGGCAGCACCACTGGTGGAACAGCGGTTCTCTACTGGAGTAGGCTGTTCCCAGGTCCTCAGTGAGAGGGGGAGTAAGCACAGTGTGACTAACCTGCTTTCTTCACAGGTATGTGGTCTTGCAGAGAGGCAGCAAAGGATGCTGCATGCTGCCACTGAAGACATGCTCTTGGATGCAGAGCTTCCACAAGGGTTCTGGGTGGAACTGGGTGGCAGTGGTCCAGGTGGATCAGCCCCAAGAGGGGGTATTGCTGTGGCTTTAGCACCTGCTGGTGGCTCGGGCCGAGTTCCCGGCCATCACCAGGGTGCAGCGCAGCTAGTGGTGACTCCAAGGCAGCAGCCTGGGAGTGCACCCGCATCTCCTATGTCAAGGACTAGGAGGCAGGCCACGCATGGTGACTCTTTGTGTGGCAACTCTTCTCCAGGAGAGCCTGGCGCAGGTCTCGTCCCGGAGCAAGAGCAGGGTTCTTTGGCAGTGAAGCAGGAGCCCAAAGGCGCGCCAACGTCATCCTTAGGTGGTTCAGTTAGGATGCACAGGCGCAGCAAGTTTGTAGGTGAGATGCCTGACGTCACGGACGTGCAGGTGGAATCCAGTGCAACTGGAGCAGAGGGAGAACCTGAAGTGGTATCACAGCAGTCTGCACGATCCACTGAAGGGATTCTGCCCGAAAGGTTCACGGCCACTAGCGTGAGTGCTTGTTTGGTTCAGTGTGAACCGGAAAGCCTTGTGAAGGTTCAATGGGTATCTCAAGGTGAGGCCCAGAAATGGCAGGATGCCATGGTAGAGCAGGTAAGCTCAATGAGGTCTTTGGGTGTGTGCACAACCACGACGCTGTCAGAAGGTCGTTGGGTGTGCAGACTCAAGACGGCAGCAACTGGCGAGTTGCAGTGCAAGGCTAGGTCAGTAGCCAGAGGTTTCACTCAGGAGGAGGGGGTCCATTGTTACGAGGTACTGGACGCGCTCTCTCTCAGAAGCGAAACCACGCGCATGCTGTTAGCGGTCGCGACTCAAAGCAGCTTTGAGGCAAGCCACTTTGGTTTGGGTGCCTGTTTGGATTCCGACCTGGATGAGGAGAGGTACGAGGTACCTCCGCCAGGGTTCGAGGACAACGGGCCAAATCAAGTGTGGAGTTTGCACGAGGCAATCACTGGCTTGAAGGAGTCAGCCAGAGATTGGTCCTCAGGCGTGCAAGAAGCTTTGAGAAAGCTAGGTGTCAGCCAGAGTTGTGCTGATAGCTGCCTGTTTCTGGCAGGAGTAAGCCCAGAACAGGGTCTAGTTCGGCAATCCGGTGCGGACATGCTTTACCTGGTGGAGACCAGGGGACAGGTGCAACGGTTCGCAGAGGAGCTTGGTCGGTCTGTCCAGCTCAGGAACCTAAGCCCTGTTGGTGTTTACCTAGGTGTGCAGGTAGACAGAGCCGAAGACGGTAGTGTCTTGCTCAATCAGACTGGCGAAGTAGTGCAGTTGTTGAAGAAGTTCAGAGTGTCTGAATGTGCTAATGTCAGAACACCCATGGAGACGTGTCTAGGTGAGGACAGTCAGACCGGGGAACGCTCTGAGTTCGAGAGCCCCGAGGTGTTTAGGTCAGCTCCTGGGAGGCTGTTGTTTCCTTCATGGTTGAGCAAACCTGACATAGCAGTTGCTGTGGATCTGTTCAGCAAGGTGGCTGCAAATCCCAGCGTGCATGCCTGGAATGGCATGGTGAGAGTGCTCCAGAGTTTGCAGGAGACTAAGGAGTTTTGCCCGGAGTTGTCAGCTACCGGTGAGCCCCAGCTCACGCGCTGGTGCGACGGCGGTTGGGCAAATTCCGAGGACAGGAAATCTGTGTCTGAAATGGTTGTACAGTGTGGAGGAGCTCTAGGCGGGCTGAAGTCCCGGTGCCAGAGCCTCATTGCTCGTTCTCGTGCAGAAGCCAGGTACAGTGCGTTGTCAGTGCTTTGCAGGGAACTGGAGTTCTATAGGTGTTTGGTCCAAGAGATCTGCGTTCAGAGTTGCCTACCCGTGATGGATTGGGAGGACAACCAACTCTGTTTGTTGGTGGCAGAGTCTGGACAAGTCAAGGCCAGACCCAAACACCTAGACGTTCTCTTTCGAGATGTGTGTGTTCAGACCGGCTTGGAGAAGCTGAAGTACTGTCCTGGTCAGGTGAACCAGAGGGTTGGGTTCACGTAGCCCCTGAGCTTCCAACGTCATGGGGAGTTCTGTGAGGGTTTGTGTGAGGTAAGCTGCAAGCTTACAATGCCCCTGTGTGCGGGACAAGAGGGGGTGTAGAGGTTTGGAGCTTTTAGAGTTAACAAGCTCAACCGGTTGTCCCACCCACAGGAGGAAGAGCGTCACCGGATGCTCTGTGTACTGTTGTACTTTGTAATGTGATACTTGTTTTTTCTTTGTCCGGAGAACGGAGAGAAGGGAGAAGCCACCAACATGGCTTGCGTCTCTCCAGGAATGTAGATTTATGCCTTGTAAAATAAAACTTCTAGATTAGAAAGAAGCCGGACTCTGTTGTCTGTAATATGCTGGCATGCACACACCCCGCTGCATGAGAGAAGATAAGAAGATAACTGCTGAATAGCACAGGAGACGGCAGCAAGGAAAAACGCTTCAGTCAGGTACTCGCAGAGGAAGTGTGCCGGGCTCCGTTAGTGTGCAGAAATTGGTTTGAAGCCTTTCCAACAATCAAAAAACGCTTCAGTGAGCTATGACAAATTCAATATATTTTTCAAAACACTTTTTAAAAATAGCATTTTCACTGAGTTATTTATATGTGTGAATATTCCACCTAGGTTTATTTTTATTAGCAGCAGCAAACACTTTCTATTGTTGCATGCCACCCCAATCTGCAAGCAGTGCAAGATTCTAGGGGTTCCAGGCGTTTACCCAGGGCTGGAATAAAGGACAGCAAAAACTGTGGGGTCTTCATGTTATATGGTTTATTTACACATATATACAACCTGAACCTGTAATAGAGGAACTCACGGCATTAACACCCCAGAAGGTCCTGCTTCTTCTCAGCCTTGGATTCAAGCAGAAACCAAGCATGGCTCTCCCTCTCTGGCTGCTTCTAGCTTCCAGCTTGCACACACCCAGCTCTGGCTATTGTCTTCTTCACTACCAGACAGGTGAGGGAGGGGGCCCACCCATTTGCCCTCTGGCACAGAACAACTTCTTTTCTTATGGAAAAGAAGGACAGATCCTGAAGCTGAGGCTCCAATACTTTGTCCACCTCATGAGAAGAGAAGACTCCCTGGAAAAGACCCTGATGTTGGGAAAGATTGAGGGCACATGGAGAAGGGGACGACAGAGGATGAGATGGTTGAACAGTGTTCTCGAAGCTACCAACATGAGTCTGACCAAACTGCAGGAGGCAGTGGAAGACAGGAGTGCCTGGCATGCTCTGGTCCATGGGGTCATGAAGAGTTGGACACGACTAAATGACTAAAAAACAACAATGCTAACAGCCCATACTTAGGGCTATTAATTACCAAGAAGCTGGTCTGAAATTCTAATGGAATTCCCCATTAGATTTTAACCCTTGCTGGATCCAGGAATTAGAAAGTACTTGAGCATACAGCCCAACCCCCACCCCAAACTCACAACAATACCATAAAACAGCATATTGCAGTGTATCATACTATGAAGTTCCATCCACATTGATGCTGAGCAGTGCTAGTAGTAATAATAGAAGCATGTGGGTTGGCTGACTTGCAGACCACACCTGAGGATCCCTGCTCTGTGCATTGTGTCCGTGGAGAGGCTCAGCTGTGTTTGCTTAACACTAGGGGATGGGTATGTAGGTGGCCTTGCTTTCGTGAAATTTATACTTGATGAGGCAAAGAGAGTTGGCATTTTAAAAGAGTTTCAGGGCCAAGCTATATGTTACAATGAATATGCTTTAACCTAGCCACTCCCCCCCCTCTTTTTAAGAAACAGCAGCTGTAGGTCTGTGATGCAGAACGTGCTCCCATTTCAGGTCAGGAGTTTTGCCTCTGATTCCTGCTGAAAATCCTCTCCCACTTCAGCTGCTGTTTGCACCCTAAGGTGCAAATCACCTTCAGATGGAATTGCAACATGGGATAGATGAAGAGGATATGCATGAGGAGCAGGGAAGGAAGGCAGATGGCAGAGGCCTGGGTGACTGTCTTTCTTCTTATATGTCAAATTTGCATAGATCCTGCTTTGAAGAAAAGAACGAGGACTTGTGGGGGAAACGTTGCCTCCCACCAGCTAACCTGCACAGGCAAGGGAGATTGGGAGGGTTGCTAAAGTGGAACTGCATCATCTGGATGCCCCTCAAAAACTGAATAAACAGGACAGGATTATTCAGCAATAAAAGAGATCTAGAAGTGTCCTATATCCCCTATCTGGGCAAACAGGATGCATTATCAGAGTTCAAGGACGCATTTCAGCCAACTACGCAGGGAGGGAGCGAAGTTGGGCTGGTGAGGACTCTGGCTCAGATGGGTGTGTTGCTTGGGAAGAGGCCCAAGGGCCAGTTAGAGGAAGCTAGAGGGGCTCCATTTGTCACCCCCTCCACCCTGGCCAGTACATGTCTGTGCTAAGCTGTAGATGATAGAAGTGGGGAAAGCACCTACGATGAGGTCAACTAGACTAAGCTCCTCCATCCCAATATAGGACACACATTTGCACCTCTGATAGATTCTGCCAATACGGTCTGCTTAATGTCTCTTGAGAAAGCTGCAGCCCAGTCTATGAGCTTTCAATGATAAGTTAGTCCCCCTAATCCTCAACGTAAGCTTGCCTTTGTTCAGTTTCTCCCTACTAACCTTTGGCTCAACCTATTTAAAAATTCCTCTACCTTCTTAGGCTTAGACTGCGTCTCTCACTTACTTGTCAAGGAGCCAAACTAAGCATATTTAATTCTTTTCATCTCTCCTCATAAGTCAGTCCTCAAGTCATTTAATTATTTGTGTAGCTCTTTACCAAATAAGCCAAATGCACCTCTTTAAATAGCTCTGGCTGCTGTTGTTTATAGCATCTCCCAAAGTTCCTGTCATGTTTATTATGTGGTTTGTTCCCTCATACTACACTTGCGCTTAGTGCTGCACGCCACCCTAGTCTCCGAGTGGTGCAAGATTCCAGGGTTCGTGTTTCCTTTGGGAATGAGGCACAATGGAGTCTGTGGTATCTTTATGATTCATAGGGGAATCCCTGCTTATCTGAGCATTCTGTTTTTGGCCTCCACGTGCGTCAGTAGGACTCACAAAAGTCCATTCTGCCCTGCCCCACCCCCTTTCTGCACCATAAACAGTGCGCAAGTCAGCAGTCACATGTGAATGCTGATTGTGTGCAAGTACGGTTTATTTACACATATATACAACCTAAGCCTACGAAGGGGAGCTCGCAGCATTAACACCTCAAAACACTGGCGTAGGAAAGGCTCCATCTCGGCGCCCCACGCCCCCAGAACGCGCCCCACACCCCTGTGGGTGGCATGCCCGGCCCCCAGAACGCATGCCAGCCCCGCCCCCGTCTGCTTCCCGCCCCCGCCCCCGGTGCCGGAGCATGAAGCTCCGCCACTGCCTCAAAAAGGTCTTGTTTCTCCCATAGCTGCAACCTTGGATTCAAACATAAATCAGACATTGCTCTTGAATGTCGCTCCGGGTCTCTCCCCAGCTCACTGCTTTACTTCCAGGCTACATCATTGCAACTCAGCACTGTGTCAAAGTTCCATAAACGTGGATGCAAAGGTAAAGGGGTTATCCACAAGATAACTGCAAACTGCTTATTTGTGGATTCCCCCCCCCCATTGTGCAATCTTCTCCCAAGGCCTTCAGTAATGACAATTATGGGCAGCGACTGGTAGTGTAATAGGCAATGCTGCATGGACCATCATTCACCAGGACTGCCTGTTTCCTGTTTCAAGAGGAAGCTAATGCCTCCTCATTTCCTTGAGTTATGCTGAAAGAAAAGGAAACGTTATCAGTCACTTGGAATTTCCTTCCTCTCTCCATAATATGGACTATCTCTGTCATGCAGGAGGCTGTAATTTAATTCTTTGGCAAAGAAAGGTTTGCCATTAAGCTTGAGAGGCAATGTGTATGCTAGAAAAATCCTCTGTAACAGTATCCTCTCCTCTCCATATGCATGCAGATAGGAAATACATCCTTTAATTAATTGATGCACTGTGTATACCTACAGTATTTCTATTTCTATTATTTGTATCCTTTTCCTTCCAAGGAGCAAAGGCGGCATACCTGGTTCTCCCCTGCCCCATGTTATCATCACAACAGCCCCGTGAAGTCGGTTTGACTAGGAGATAGTGGCTGGCTCAAGGTCACCAAGTGAGCTACTTTGGTGCATGGGGATTTGAAGTCTTGCTTCCCAGGTCATAGTCTAACACAGTGTTTTTCAACCTTTTTTGGGCAAAGGCACACTTGTTTCATGAAAAAAATCACGAGGCACACCACCATTAGAAAATGTTAAAAAATTTAACTCTGTGCCTATATTGACTATATATAAAGTAATTCTCTTGAATTTTTCCCACGGCACACCAGGCAACATCTTGTGGCACACTAGTGTGCCGCGGAACAGTGGTTGAAAACCACTGGTCTAACACAATAACAGTATGAAATGGGGTGGAAGTTAATATGCAAGTAAAGGAAGGAGGAGTGAAACCAATAAGAGATTTGACATGGGAAAATGGAGTGGAAATTAATACGGTCTTTGGAATGAAGTGGAAATTAATAAGAAATTAGGGGAAGGGTGCTCAGTGGATTTAATGGGGCAAATGGATAAGACATTTTGAATTAGGCCACACCCACTTTGACATTAAGCTCCTAGAAAGTTGGTAATGGGTCAGTGGTCTTGGGTCAGCCTGAAAAGGGTTAGTTACCCCTGTTCTAATCACTACAAATGTTGCATCTTACCCTGGCCCGTATCAGTATATCCTGATGCAGTAGTGATCAATGTCAGTCTTTGTTGTTGTTTTATAATGTGCCCACTAGGTATCTAGCAACCATCTACGAGCAACTGCTGCTTCCCAGTTGATGCTGACCTAAGAAAGGGTGGTAGTTCCCCACTTGTGGATTACCCTCCCTGGTGTGGTGTGTATGACTTTCCTTATTATTAATAACATTCAGCAGGAAGTTTAAAACTCAGGCATCTGATGGCTGAAAGAGACTGTTCCTGGCAACCTTTACTTCGTTAACTGTGAGGGTGTGTGACTGTTTTAAAAAATGTGTTTAGATGTTTTAAAATATGTTTTGGCTTTACTTTAATTGAATTGCTTTATTGTTTGTTTGGTTGGTTGGTTGGTTGTTTGCTGCCCTGGGCTCACTTTGGGAGAAAGACAGGAAAGAAATGCAGGTAATTGGTTGATTATAAAGCTGCAGGGACCAAGTTCACACACAGTTTCCTTTACTGAATGTGTAGCTGTGTCGCATGTTACACATGAATGCATACAGTCTATACACATGTTGCTGATTCAGTAACCTGTGAAGCGGCCCAGAGTATTTTCACATGGAGAAGGCTCCACATCTAGTCACATCTAGCTGATTTGGGGTGCCAAATGGCCCAGTGAATGCTGCAGAGGTACGGTATTTGCAAATACAATAGCTGAGTTAGTAGCAACCAAAAGCTTCAGCTACCCAAAGTCCTTCTGGGTTTACCAGAAGACAATATGTACACTGTGACGTATCTTTGAGCACCTGTAAGGAGCCAGCTGGATGATGGTATGAACAGCCAGTTACAAATATATGAGCAATTTGTGCCTTCTCTCCCTTGGTGATTGCCTGTGCTCTCTGCATCTCAGTTCACACTTGTCTTTGCACTACAAGGCAAGTGTTGATGGAAATAAGCCAACTGACATTTATGACAAGGCTTAACTTGCTTGCATTCTTTTATTCCTTGGGCAAGCTAGATGTCATAGAGACATGATCCATGTGTCAGAATGTAGGTCATACTTAATTGCTAAAAAGGGGTCAGGTGGGGGTTGAATTAAGGTCCAGCATGGGGTTGCTGAAACCTTCCTCTGCTTGCAGTCTTTGCCCAGAACTTCACTCTCGTTATTTTTATCGCAGCAGCAATTATTTTCTTTCTCATAGGACATACGACCTATTTGTTGAGCATTCATCCTGATTTGCTTGGACAAAGCTTTTGTGGGGGTTAGATTGTACACAGTCTTTATTGAGCATTCATTCTGATTTGTTCGTGAGGATATTATCTTACAATAAGCATTCATTGTGTATTCATACTGGTTTTCTGGCAGGGTGTTTACATGTCTTGCCGTTAATCATTGTTCATTCCACACTTTTCAGTTCATTTCCCTCTTCCCTTCCTAACCGCAAAAAGATACCCCCCCCCGCCTTTCTTTTAAGTGGATTGGTTGTGCTAGGGCAACAGAGCGCTTTAATTCACTTTAATTGCACAAACCTACATTTCCTGGCATGCACTTGAATCCCTCCCACAAAATATCAACAGTCTGGATTGGAGGCACCCGTAGCCCCACAGGGAGAAAAGCAACTGAGGAAAAGCAGAGGTTTTCTGGGGGAGAAGCTGCAGCTCAGTTAAAATATTCGGGTCTGTGTTGGTTCACTGAAAAAATATAAGTATAAAAGGAGAATTCCTGGATTCCAGCACCCAAGTTTGGGGCACCACACTGGCTGAGCCACGATTTTGGTGTTTTTGAACTAATTCCTTTCCAGTATTCCCCTCACCATGACCATAAAGTATCAATTTTGTTATACAAAATAGACTACAGCACATTTTCTTTGCCTCTTAGTAACAGCCCAAAGGTCTTCCGGGTCAGTGATTTTTAAAGATGTTGGAATAAAAGGGAGCTGCCACCAAGTGTGCTTTTTAAAAACATCAGATATGCATTGGGATACCTCTCCCCTCCGTTAAGCCTAGCTGCAGCTGCATTTCATGGGGGGGGGGCGGTTGCTTCCCAGCAAACTGCTCTGTGAAGTGCCTCCCCCACTTCCATTAAACAGCTCACCTGGGCCACCTGCCGCATTATTGGTGGCCACACAAACTGCAGAGTGATGACAGCCTTACATTTTTATGTAAGAGTACATAGTAACACATATAGGAAGCTGCCTTATGCTGAGTCAGACTATTGATCCATCCAGCTCAGTATAATCTACACTTTCTGTCAGTAGCACTCCAGGGGTTCTGATAGGAATCTTTCCCAGCCCCACCTGGAGATGCCAGGAAGTGAACCTGGGACTTTCTGCATGCAAGGCAAATGTTCTACCATTGAGCTAGGGCCCTTACGTAGGAGTTAGCTGCACTGGACACTCTGCGTACTCTTTTACTCCTAAGTAAACATGGATAGGATTGTATCCTAAGTCTCTTCTGCACCAGCTAAGACTTCTTCATTACAGCTTCATGCTGTCAAGAATGAGCGTGCTACTCCTGCCCGCTAGTTGCCAACACATGCACTAGCCATGCCTCCCTGGTCATGCATGACCAGTATCCATCTTAAGGGGCTAGGCACATATTAATGAACTATGCACACATGACTGCCTTCATCGGACACTGTCAATTAGGGTTACTGCCATATGTAATGAGCCCTATATGCTTGCATTGGTGGGATGTAGTCTCCTTTCATACCAACACTGATCATGCTCCACTTGGAGGGACATGGCTACATAAGCACATTTAGGGGCAGGTCTAGCCCATTCATGCATTTATACAAAATATCTGAAGAGGGTTATAACATGTGTAGAAGAGAAGCCCTGGTATGGGAGTAGAAGGCACTCTTTGTGATTGTAGAGACAGAGTTTACCAGAACAGCCCTATAAAAGAGGTTCATATATGTGACTGCCAAATCACTATGTCATCATAAAGAAGCATTATAGAACAAAGGATTCCATGGAGTTGTATGCCATTCAGCCCAGTTCATAAACCATTTAAGTGTTGGGATTTACCTAATGTACAGCACAGTCCTGTGCATGTGCACTTGAAGGCCTTCCCGAGTTCAAATTGGTTTGTTCCTTCTCCAGTGCTGTCAAGTATCCCGTTTTGCCCAGGAATCTCCCTTATTTCAAGCAGTTTCCCGCTGCTATCCCTTATTTTTTATATCCCTTTAATTTCCCATTTTTTCAAAGGAAGCAGATCCTCTCCCTCCCCCTGCTGGCCAGGGACTGGGAAGACCTCGCCTCCTTGCAGCCTCAAAGCAAGTGGGAGCCATTTCCCATGCTTACAGGCATCGTAGCCCCTGGGCAGCGTTTCTAAAATACAGTAAGCCTACTGCACGCGTTCACACCAGTGCCGCCCACGTTTTGCTTCTGGCTCCGCCCACCACTGCCATGTGACTGTCCCCGGGATAGGGTGAGGCTGCTGATCCCTTATTTTCAAATCCGAAACTTGACAGCTATGTCCTTCTCTGTTAGATTGCTGTCTGAATTCAAGGGGACTGGGCTGTTGAAAGCCTAGGTTCCTAGATTTGAAAACTTCAGCCATATTCCTAAAACGAAAAATGGGTAACCCACAGTGATTCACATTTTATTATGCGTTTGTGTTCTGCAGTAAGGGATACCCTTTCCCCATTGCATGGATAAAATATGCATGCAGTTACATCTCCTTCATAGATACCATGTTCAATGTGTGGCGAACGTTCCTAACAGCCCTGGCCAAGAGACATTTTGTTCTCCTTAGCTGACCTCATGCTTCCAGATGTCAAACAGACGCCAAGGAAGAATTATGTCCGTGTGCACTCATATCCAGCAAGTACAGCAACGTGGACAAAAAAAGGGTGCTGAAATCGGGGCGATAGTATAAGAAGATAGAAGAAGAGCCCTGCTGGATCCAGCCGGAGGCTCATCAGGTTCAGCATCCTGTTTTCACAGTGACCAAACAGATGCATGTGGAAATCCCACAAACAGAACCTGAGCACAACATAAACTCTCTCCGCTTGTGAATCCCAGTACCGGCATTCAGAGGTATACTGCCTCCAACAGTGGAGGTAGAACATAACCATTGTGGCTTGTAGCCCTGATAGTTTTAATCCTCCATCCTTACTTCTTGTGGGAGAGCATTCCATGGTTTAACTTTGTGCTGTGTGGAAAAGGACTTTCTGTTTTGGCATGACATAGGTCAAGAAAATGCCCAGGTATTTGCAACAATGTGCTATGCAAGATAAATCTGCCATATTTTAGATATTATCTTGTCAAGAAAGTGAGGTTTTCTTTATACTAAATATATGTCAAAGTCCTGTGTCTGAAATGGCTTATAGCAGACCATTGCTCTCTTCATACATTAAATGCTGAAGATTCAGTTGGGTCAGAAAATATTCCCTTTAGTAACATAAAAATATGTGGGTGGAATTTGGGCAATGGCGACCCAACCTGGAGGAGAGGATTCAGTTTCCTTTACATCCAAAAGGCACTCTCATTTCTTGACACAGTAATATGAATATGTATTATTATTATTAACTGAATTGAGACAGATCTCCAACTACTTCATTTCCACAAATGAACTTGTCCTCTCCGGGTACCATTGCCTGTTTATTATTTCATTTTATTCATTTACTAAATTTCTATACTGCTCTTTATTCAAGGATCTCAGGACAGTTTACCAGTCATGTGCTCTAAAATGTGTGATGTGGCTGTGACCTGATTTAAAAAGCGAAGATGACATTTGGGTTAAAGATGTGCTACGAAAGCATAACTGTCCTACTATATTTCATCAACTGGTCATAGTAAACTTCAGGAGATGCAGTGTGAGAAATGTGAGGCTATGCAACGAATGGTGCCTTGGGCCAGATTAGATAGTCACTTAATACATACCAAACAGCGTTTCCATGTGCTCTGGTTTCTGCCACGGTGTTCTGTTGCCCCAGAAGCAATTTAGTCATGCTGGCCACATGACCCAGAAAGCTGTCCTGCGGACAAATGTCAGCTGTGCATGGAAATGCCATTTACCTTCCCGCTGGAGCGGTACCAATTTATCTACTTGCACTTTGATGTGCTTTTTGAACTGCTAGGTTGGCAGGAGCAGGGACTGAACAACGAGAGCTCACCCCATCGTGGGGATTCGAACCACTGACCTTCTGATCAGCAGGCCCTAGGCTCAGTGGTTTAGACCACAGCGCCACCTGCGTCCCTTTCATATCTCTTAGCCATGACCATTTAGTGTTGACCTTGGACCTAACCTGCCTTGTTGTGAGGGTAAAATGGGAGAAGGAGCCACACATCCTACCTTGAGCTCTTTGAAGGACAGGCAGGTTATAAATGCAATAAAGTGCATCCTCTGACTGTGCACATGCTCCCGTTTGCACTGCACCCAGTGTGCTCCTGCTGCTAGTTTGGGAAGTAATGCTCGCACACTGTCAGCCACACAATACATGCCTATCCTGTGTCAATCTGCCATTTCTTGTGGGTTCCCCAACTTTTATTGGAATAGAATAAATAATGATCTAGCTACAGTTTAAGCCTGTAGTGTGCACACAGCCCATGCCTGAAATCTACAGAGTGTCATATTAAAGTATGAAAAGTTCCATGTACACAACACAAAACTTTGCCTTGTAGGGTCTGCTAGCCAAACTGAGGCCTGCATTTCCACAAAACAATCCGGAAAGGGAAATTTGTTTGAAAAACAACCCGAGTGATCTAGTGTTACTTCTCAGGAAAGAAAGCAATATAACTAAAAAAAATAAAGAAAGCACGTGGTTTTCTCTTTGAAAAACTGACATTTATTTTTTTTGAACATAAGTGAGGTGAGGACAATATATTAACTTAGTTTTTTAAACATGAAAAGACAGAGGAGGGAGATTCGGTAATGGAGCCAAAAGTGCTGAAAGAGTTAAGGTCTCACCACCCTGTTCCAAAAAGTGATTGATGATGATGATGTGTAACATTTCAGCTGCTCCCCCCACCCCCAAAAAACCCTCCCTCCTCTCTCCTTCAAAAGTGTGCGGAAGTGGGAAAAGGAGGCAACGTTCTGTTGATCTGTTAAACCGAAGCTCTCTCTGCCTCTCTTATTTCCAGTGGCTGAAACTGTTGTTTCAGTTTGGGTTGGAGCTGGCCTGAAGTTATCCTGACATTTCTGGGAGGAGATCCAAAAAAGTGGTTTTGGAGGTTGGGGGGGGGGTAGGAGGAGGAAAAATAGAGGATAGGGAGAGGGAAGATTAGGAAGGGAGAACAAGGTGAGGAGAAACTCTTTCCCCAGTATCACATTTGTGCGGGTGTTTGAATTTTGCCTGGAAAATCTATTAGGCTTGATGCTTTGGCTCTCTGGAGAGAGACAAAGGAGCTGCACTCCACGGAGGAGGAGGAGGAGGAGGAGGAGGAGGGCATTGATGGGGAAGTTTGTGGGACTTTAAAAAGAGGGAGAAAGAGCACAGAGCTCCAGCAATAGCAGCAATTCTAACATCAGGGAAATGTGCCTCTGTGTGGCTGCTCCTGAAAAGAAAAAAAAAGGGGGGGTGTCAGAACTGCGGCTAGATGGAGAAAAGCAAAGACCCTTTAGAAAAATCCCTTTCATTGCACCCAGCTTGGTGAAGAAAGTGAAAAGAGAAAGAAAGGGGAAAGCAGGAGGGAAGGGAGCCATCGTGAACTGGACATTGCCTGGAGCCCGTTTTGTGTAGCAGAAAAACTGCTGAGCTGCCTACAGCAGATCTACATGGCAAAGCCCTCAGTCTAAAAGAAGGTTCCGAGAGAACCACTTCTTGAAAGGAGAGTTTCCCGGAAGGGTAAGTTTTGACACTGCTTTGCTACTTTTGAGGGACAAGCTGACATGTATATGTGTATTAAATGTGTAGACAGATGCATGTGCGGAGGCAGATGTTTGAACAGATCCCAGTTGTCCATTGCTGATTATCTCAGTCATTTCTGTTTAAACCTATGTTTTCTTGAAATGAAATTTCCACACTGCTCCAGTGTGGAAACCATAAAGATAGTGGGAAATCGTCCTAATCTGATAAGCAAGCTGGCCAATCTCCCTTCTGAGAGAGAGAGAAGCTAGAGAGTGCTGTTCTCTATATATTTGTGCCCATGTTAAGAGTGGAGTTCCATCTAAAATGGAAAAGTGGGGCAAATTTGGAGGGTGCTGATTCTCAGAAGTGTTGAAGGAAGTTCAAAGCATCTAAGAAAGATTCGGAAAATTTCTCAGGAATGAAAGTGTTTTTGCAGTCTATATGAATACCTAGTATGGTCATTAACACTTGTCCCCATCTTCTTTTATTTTTAAAGTCAATCCCACAATGAACTGGGCACCGGTTGTGAGTTTAACTGTGTTGTGCGCTGCGTGGCTAGTGTGTGGCGTGGAAAAGCCATTGAGGCAAGCTGACAGAGGGAGGCATGGAGTTAGGAAAGTGCCTCTGGCCTACAGGGGCAGTAGCAAATCAGCTTCACAGACGAGGAGAGCTGAGGTGTCCCACAGACTTTTAAGCCCTTCTGGGAGGTTTCCTCAACGTCCTCTTGTCAAAAGGGATTCTTTGGAACCAAAAAGGCCACAAGCAGCACCACTAGAAGATGACTCCCATGCCCAGGTGAAGAATGGTGGGACTAAAGTACGGCTGACACAAAGACCTAAGGTGGAAATGGTTAAGGATGAAGGGCCATCCACTGCGTTTCGATCGCGCACAGTGCGTTTCCCATCTGGGTCTAGTTCCCCCAATATTCTGGCTAGCTTTGCTGGGAAGAACAGAGTCTGGATTATCTCTGCTCCTCATGCCTCTGATGGTTATTACCGGCTCATGATGAGCCTCCTGAAGGATGATGTCTATTGTGAACTGGCCGAGAGGCATGTCCAGCAGATTGTCTTGTTCCATGAAGAGGGTGAAGAGGCAGGGACAGTCAGGAAGATAACCACGGAAGGGAAAATCCTGGAACAACCTTTAGATCCCAGCCTCATTTCCAAACTCATGAACTTTCTGAAGCTGGAGAAGGGCAAATTTGGCATGGTGCTGCTAAAGAAGACATTGCAAGTAGAGGAACGATACCCTTATCCAGTTAGGCTGGAGGCCATATATGAAGTCATTGACCAGAGTCCCATCAGGAAAATTGAGAAAATAAGGCAAAAAGGCTTCATCCAGAAATGCAAAGCTGCTGGGATAGAAGGCCGGGTTGTTGAGGAAGGCAACAATGGTGCTAGTGTCACTAGGGCAACACCAGGTGGTGGACATGTCCAACCAGGACCCAGGAAAGAAGAAACAAGGAAAAGCATTGTGCAGCCAACACGGGTTAAAACTGTGAAGAAGTTTTCGACAACAACACTGTCTCCCCCTCCAACTAGGGCTCCGACTCTTCCTCCCACAACTCTCAGGCCAATCACCAGAATGATGACAATAGCAAGCAGGCCTACAACCACCACCACCATGACTGTGCCTACTACACAGAGAACTTGGACCACAAAATCACACACCTTACTCCCCACAGCTCCTGAGGTGACTGATGCTCGGGTAACAGAGAGTTTCTCCTCCCCTGTATGGAAAGAAAACCGCAGAGAAAGGAATCCAGCCCACACACAGAGACAACAGACCACTACAAGGAGACCCAGCAAAGCCACTCATTATGACACCCACTCAGAGGTCCCAACAGCCACCTCGGAGCATCCCACAAGGGCAAGTGCCGGACGATACAGAGACAACCGCACAGACCGGAAGGACGATAACAGTCGAGGTTCCAGTGTCACAGCAGGCCAGCACAAGCCTGCTAAAAGCAAACCACCTAAAAAGAAAGCTCAAGAGAAAATACTGAGCAATGAATACGAGGATAAATACGATTCAGGGCAGCCTGCTGTTCCTCGCTTAGAGGAAAATGTTCCGGCGGGACATATCCCGCCAAAGAAAGGGAAAGATCCAAGGAAACATGACCGCTTAGATAAACCTGAGAAGAAGAAGAAAGAAAGATCAGAGAAGAAAAATGAGAAACAGGCCAAGAAGGACAAAGCTGAAAAGAAAAACAAGCAAGAGAAAGAGCGCAACAAGAAAAACAAGAAAGGAAGCAAAGCGGACAGCGAGGGAGTCCTGAAGTCCAATGCCAAGCCTTTCACGCAAACCCCCAGGAAATCTGTAACAACACTTTTGGATTTATTTGAAGGCAGAAGACGTCTCCTGGTAAGTAGATTATACATTGACATGTATCACTTGAGGTCAGTTCACAAGTTAGGCTGCAATACTAACCCCACTTACCTGGGAGTAATCCCCATTGAATTACATAGGACTTACTTCTGAGTACGAATGCACTGGAAGTTTCTTACTGAGGCCCTGTGTCTACCTTTATGTGTAGCAGCCAAAGCAGGCAACCATCACACAATTCTGTCTCCTGAAAGCCTTGGGTGCCCATTTTTCTTTATTTAAAACACCTTTCTTGCTCTGGTGGCATCTCTTCACCCCTAACTGCTTTCAAGGGAAAGCAGGTGATATCAGAGTGAGTTGAAAAGAAATTGACAAATCCTGCTGGAAGGTAGGACTCAATGTCAGCCCAGTTTTATGCAACCGTTGGCCTGATTTCAGGATCCCTCTGCAAGCAGTCATTTCAGACCTCTGTCAAGAGTGATCTGTTCCTCCCACACTAGAGAGAAGAAGAGAAAGAAAGAGGGTGGCCCCACCCACTGTTCACTTCAACTCCTCCCACAGTCAGCAGATGGCCCCTGACAGATTAACCCTGCTGAACTGTGGCCCTGAAACGCTGTTCAGTATCACCACCACAAGACAGGGAAGAGGAACCCATGGCTCTCCAGATGTTGTTGGGCTATCTCATATCTGACCATAGCCCATGCTGGATGGGACTAATGATGGGAGTTCGGTGACATCTGGAGGGCCACAGGTTCCCCACCCCTGCCAAATGATCTTTAGTCTGTCCTGGGCATATTCCAAAGGCATGAAGCCTAATAATGTGATGTATGCCTTATAAGTCTCATAGGACATGTGATGCAACCTTTCTCATGTGCAGAAGCTGCCAGAAACCTATAAATAGGAAGCTGAAGATGGTAGAATCTGTCTTTTGCTAGTCCGGGGCTTTACCTTATGTTCAGCATGGTTGCGTTGTCACTGTTTTCATATATATTTGAACTCATAGCTCTTCCAGTTGACATCTGTTCACAGTAATGTTGATAACTTCTGGGTTTCAGAATCAAGCCAACTGTTTTTTGGCACTTTTCCTGGGCAGGAACACAATGCATTTCCAAACATATCCCTTACAAAGTTGTTGGTGAGATGCACAGAGTTGCCTTTCTGTTAAGTAGAACAGCTTGTGGTGAGCTTCTGGACCTTAAAAGCAGCACAACGTGGCTTCGCATCTCCAGAATTTAATAACTTCACATATTATTAGCCGGCTCCTCTCTGAAATCCTTTTACAGAGGACACAAAGCAATATGCTCAGATGTTTTCCTTGGCAGACGGAATTCAGCTTGAAGGCATAGTGTGACAGTTCAGACACCCTTCATAGACCACATTTTTCATACATGGTAATCTCCATGAAACAAAAAGCATCTACATTACACCTCTTAAGTGAACAACACTTGTTTTGTTTGCCACAAACTATAATGATTAGGAAACCATGCAATATAATGTATGGCCCATAGCCTTTGGTAAAGAAAAATTCCTTATTTTTGTGTGTGCACCATGAATGCTTACTGAGAAGTAAATGCAACTTGGTTGCAATGTGGCTTACTTCCAGGTAAGTGTGTACATGTTTTCAGCTTTACAGCACATACCTAGGGCATGTTGGCTGAGAAGTAAATCCTACTTAGTTTGATAGCATTTACTCCAAGGGCATAGGATTGCAGCCTTAGTGTGTTTTCCTTCTGCATTTCTGCATACTAACCTGCTTAGCTGTTTGGTATAAATAACTGCTTGATTTTTTTTTTCATTTTGAGGGTGAATGGTTCACCCAGATCTTAATTAATTAATTAATTGGTTGATTAATTGTGATAATAATAATAATAATAATAATAATACCTGGGTTGTGCAAGGTCAGCTTTCTCTGTTGCTTGCAAAAAGGAATTAAGCAGCATGTACAAAAAAAAGTTTTAAAGCAAAGTTTATGGCAGAGCAATGGCAGGTTATGCCCTGATGAAGCATCATTTCAGGTATGAGGAATACATACAGGAGTGTGTGTGCCTTTAATGAGGTGCTAACTTTTATGGAAAGAAATTAGTGGCAGGACAGGGTGAGGTCAGGATGAGATCGGGATAAGCAGAGATACAGAAATGTAGAGTTGGAAGGGACCACGAGGGTCATCTAATCCAATGGCCTGCAATGCAGCAATATGTTGCCCAACGTGGGGCTTGAACCCACAAACCTGATATTAAGAATCTCATGCTTTACTGACTAAGCATATAAAAAGCAGATTGCACCAATACTATAAGCAGATGAGGCGAATGCTCTCATATTGCTCTTAAGATGCCTACAGAGAAACATTGCAAAGCAGAGCCACTGTTCAGGTGGTCAAAATTAGGTGCATCCACGACTATGATTTCTTAGCATGTGTTGGGTAGTGAGGTCTATTCCACCAGTGAAAGCCCTGATTATTGTCCCATATATGGATTTGCATCTTAATGAAGCATGCACCCATGAGTGGATTTAAACTATAAGCCTTGTTTGCAAATGTAGCACCAACCATACATATTATTATTATTATTGTTGTTGTTGTTGTGTTGTTGTTGTTGTTGTGTTGTTGTGTTGTTGTTGATTACTTTGCAAACTGTTTAGACCACTTAAATATGAAAATATCCAAGCAATGTTTCGGGTGGGGTGGGGTGGAGAGAGCCTTGTGCCTTAAAGGTGGTTTCAATGTATTGTGAATTTACAGACAACTTCCTTTCTATCATTGCTTCAACCAAAGCAATCAACCTTTCTTTACAAAGTGTAGCAGATTAGAAAATGGAACCTAATCTGCATAGTTTGATCTTGATTCTTTAAAAGTGAAGTCCTAATACTTAGCAGGTGATGGTGGTTTAGATTCAGGGAAAGTCCTTGATCAAAGCAGAGAAGAGATGCCAACTGACCAGGACATAATGTCTTGCTCTGTTTGATATGTCTTGGCCTGCTCCTGTGCCGTCAGCAGCAGCCAGATTTGTAGAAATCTGCAAGATAAACTTTTTAATGGTATGGAGACATTCAAGGTCCTGTTAAAGAAACGGAAGCAAGAGCCAACTCTGAAATCTAGACTTATCACTGGCTTTGACTTCCTGACTTCCACCTACTGTTTGTGTCTGTGGTTTTGCTTCAGGCCCATCTGTTTTGGCTCAGTTACGTTGCTTTTGTTTGCTACTCTGCGGTGTGGAAGAGCAGTCTGAAAACCTGAGTTCATCCCCAAAGAGGATGCAGCCAGTCTGCATGTATAACATATACTAAAATTAACCTCCTGCATGAACAGGCCTTCCCACATTTTTTTAAAAAAGAGTTAAATATAAAGTATTTGCTTACACAGGGCAAAACAGCTGCTCAAAGTGAGCAGGGGAAATTGAGATTACTATGGAACTGAAGTGGAGGCTCCAGTACTTTGGCCACCTCATGAGAAGAGACTCCCTGGAAAAGACCCTGGTGTTGGGAAAGATGGAGGGCACAAGGAGAAGGGGATGACAGAGGATGAGATGGTTGGACAGTGTTCTCGAAGTGACTAGCATGAGTTTGGCCAAACTGCGGGAGGCAGTGGAGGACAGGGGTGCCTGGCGTGCTCTGGTCCATGGGGTCACGAAGAGTCGGAAACGACTGAATAACAACAACAACAATGGAGCTTGGAGCAACTGGGGGGGGGCCTTAACTCTCCAAATGCTGTGTCCCTGGTCTAAAATCAGGGTCTTCAGTTGCAGTATTTAGCCTTTTTTAAAATAAAAAATCCCCCACAAAAAACGTGGTAGGTGTAAGCAACAAATAATCTCCTGCTATCACATTTGAGGTAGGAACTGGGGAGAAATACAATTTTGTTTGTGTTGTAATGAGAGACTACTCAACTTGAACCAAGGAAGGGTGGCACTGCTGACCTGATTTCCCAGCGCCACCTATCAAGATGGTATAGGGTACTGCAGGGCAGTAGCAAGTTTGGGGTGGTGTGGGTGCACTAGCAGAAACAATATGGTGCTGCTGCCAGTGCATGTGCACCACCCAGACCTCACTGCTGCTCTGCATCCACACTGTCTCGGTTGTTGTTGTTGTTGTTCAGTCGTTCAGTCGTGTCCGACTCTCCGTGACCCCATGGACCAGAGCACGCCAGGCACGCCTATCCTTCACTGCCTCCCGCAGTTTGGCCAAACTCATGTTAGTAGCTTCGAGAATACTGTCCAACCATCTCATCCTCTGTCGTCCCCTTCTCCTTGTGCCCTCAATCTTTCCCAACATCAGGGTCTTTTCTAAGGAGTCTTCTCTTCTCATGAGGTGGCCAAAGTACTGGAGCCTCAACTTCAGGATCTGTCCTTCTAGTGAGCACTCAGGGCCGATTTCCTTGAGAATGGATAGGTTTGATCTTCTTGCAGTCCATGGGACTCTCAAGAGTCTCCTCCAGCACCATAATTCAAAAGCATCAATTCTTCGGCGATCAGCCTTCTTGCAACAGCAAAATGGCACCAGGAGGCTAAGTCCATGGTGGGACAGCCCCCATACTTCCTGACTGCTCCTGCCTGGAGGGGAATATAAATGTAAATAATTGTTGAGTTGGATCAGACTCAGTCATAGATGTATTGAAATCAATGGGACTTAAGATACATGGCTAATTTAAAACCCCACTGATTTTAATGGATCTGTACTTCAATGTGGCTAAGTCTGGATCTGGCCCATTATATTGGATTTCTTGCTAAGAGCCGTGTGTGTATGAAGCGGTGGCAGTTCTGAGGCTTGAATTTGGCGACTTCAAGCCTGGAGGCAGAAGCTTCCACTTCATACCTCTAGGAGTTCAAGGAAACTATGAAAGTTCAGGAATTTTAAGGCGGTGTTGTCAAAAAAATGGCCCCTGGCCTTTGTTGGCTGTAATCAAGGTAATCCTTGACTCATCAGTCTTTAGCTGCCCAAACCCTGTTCATTTTGTTTCTTCTGTTCCTGTCCATTCAAGTCCATTTCCATGTTCTGTGCTATTGGCTGCCTTCTGGATACTGACCTTTGCCTGACCATGGTGCAATTGCTTAGATAGCCTTTAGGAATGATAATTAAATAGACCCCTCAGGCATTACTCAGATCCTGGCCTGCGACTCCTCATGCCTGAGTGCGTTCCCAATCAACAGCCAAGTTTCTGGCAGTGCACTACAATCTGTTCCAGTCCTATATAAATAAAAGGCAAACACCGTTGGTTTGCTGCCGGGTGAGAAATTAAAACCAGCCACCACTGTTATCCGAAGTTCCAATTGCAAAAGGTTGATAGTGTATTGCCATATAGAACTGGCTTAGCACAAGTACACAAGCGAGGGTGTTCCCGGTGAGGAGACTGCGGTGTTTCTCAAAGGTTAAGCAGTGGCTATTTCCCCCTGGAATTTCTGGCCTGCAGTAAGTTGCCACATAATGCAAAAAAGCTTATTTTCTTTCTTTATAAAAAATGTTTACTTACCACTGCAACATAAAGCTATATCACAGCAGTTTACAACATAAAAGCAAACAATATAACCATAAAAAGTTAAAAGTAATTTAAAAGCAAAACAACTTAAAAACAATCAACATTAGATCATTGTGCGGGGATGTACTCTGAATTGCCTGCATACCCAGTGCTACAGAAAGTTTTCAGCAGGCCTTTAAAAGTTGGCACAGAAGGTGCCTGCTGAATATATGTTGGCAAGGAGTTCCACAGGACTGGGCTAATGGCAGTTTCTTGTTGTCAAACGAGCCTCACCAACACAGGAAAGAACCAAAGATGCTCCTGCAGATGATCTCAGTGACTGAGCTGGGATAGAAGTGTTCAGGTGATTTCTGAGGTGTCCTGAACCCAAGTTGTTCAGGGCTTTGTAAATCAATACACCAACCCTGAATGTGGCTCGGTAGCAGATAGGCTCATTGTGACATATGTTGTTAGTGTTTACCTCAGTTAGTTTTCAGAAAGACCTCCCTTCACTCCCCGCGGCTTCCACTGTGTACTTAAACAGTCACATATAACACCCCCTATTCTTATTTGCAACACGCTTAAGGCATTGTTTAATTGTTTTACATAGGAAATCTGGGGGCTGGGGTAGGCATTGCATTTGCTAGGTGATCAGCATAGAGAATTTTGTCATCCCTTTTGGAAGCTATCACTGACATGCGGGAGGGGCAGAAAAACTCCCTCTGGCTTGGATCCAAATATTCTACTGTGCAGATGCTGGAGGGCACTCCCCCCCCTGAAAACTGCCGTGAAGGGTCAGGGGACACTCTAGAGCAGTGGTTTTCAACTAGTGTGCTGTGGCACCCTGGGGTGCCTTGATGGTGGTCAGGGGTGCCGTGGGCAACATTAACCTCTGTCCCCCTTTCCTCCTCTCCCTCCTCTGATGCCCTCTCGCATCTCTGCCTCCCAAAGGCTTGCATAGCTGTTTGTTGCGGCAGCCCTGTCTACAAGCTCCTCAGGCGATTAGTGCCTCTGGGGCTGGCCAGGGGGTGCTTCCCAGGCCCCTGTGGGGCAGTTTGAGGAGGCCCCTCTCTTTAGGGTGGGGGCAGCTCAGAGACCAATGGAAGCAGCTGTGGCTGCCCAGAGGACTCTCAAGGAGAGAGGAGAGGTGGCTGAGGGAACACTCCACAAGGGAGGGTCGAAAAGGGTGAGGGGCTGCCAGCTCTGCAGGCAAGATATAACATAACTGGATTCCTGAGCCCACAGGGGTGCCGCAGAAATAATGTAGCTGGTCAAGGGAGCCGTGGATCCAAAATGGTTGAAAACCTCTACTTTAGAATGTTTTGGGGGGACATTTTTGCTGGGGGGGGGGTATGGCCACACACATGCATAAGTGCAGCTTTGGATCAAAGCATATGTAATTAGCTCCGATTCATATGGTGAGCTGAGAGTTGCATTAAACATTCTAGATGGGAGGATAGAAGCAGATCCCTCTGACAAAAATATTATGTAGGCCAGGCCTCAGGGCTGCATCCAGTGCTAGTCCTACTCAGAGGAGGCCCACTGAAATTAAGGACCAACTTAGGCTCACTAATTTTATTGGGTCTACTCTGAGTAGGGCTAGCATTATATACAGCCCGTTGTCTACGAGTTGTTGTGAAAACCCTGGGAGTATTATCTATGTACAACTTCTGATACTAACACGGTTCAAAACCAACAATCTAAACCTTCTGTTCTCTGTCATCTTCCTAGCTGATCACAACTCCCAAGGTTGACAGCACCATGTATGTGCAACAGAGAGATGAGTATCTGGAGAGCTTTTGCAAAATGGCAACTAGAAAAATCTCAGTGATCACCATCTCTGGCACCGTGAACAACAGCCGCATGAAGATCGACCACTTCCAGCTAGGTTGAAAATTCTTTCCTTTCATTTCTTTCTGGGCAATAGAGGCATGGAACTAGTGTGTTTTAAAAGAAAATAAAAACAAAAACCCCCGAGACTCCCTTGTGGTAATATGGTTCTTCCCTCCCCCACCCTTTGTATTTACATAGTTGGTATTTTCCCCGTTTGGTTTTCCACAGCAAAAAGTTCAAATAATTGGAGCATCACTGCACTGGTCTATCAAGTCAATGAAACAGCAGAAAGCAGAGAATTGTGACCTGGCCATGCCATAAGCCAGGAAGTCATTTGGTTCAAGACTAGGAGCATCTCCTGTCTCCAGATCTTTGTATACTAGCCCCCTTCAGGTGTTTATTTATTCCCAGAGCGGCTACTGGGCTGTCCATATGGCCCCCCTCCACCCCTGACCTTGTCATGAGTGGAAAGCTCTGAAGAGGGATTATAAATGCATTCAACTAAACATGGCATTTGGCTTCCCTGTGACCAAGAGCCCTCTGTGATGTACAGTAGGTTCCCAGTCACAGGGAGGACTGTAAGCCCATTCAGAAGAATGCGCTTACAATCCCCTTCAGACCTTCCCACCCGCAGTTGAGGAAGGGGGTGGAATGTGTGACCCATGGACAGAATAAAGATGAACATCTAAATAGGGTGTTTTATTATGCTCATATGTTCAGTGTCCAGCTTATTTTGCAGGTCTTTGGTTATAGGCACATATTATCTAACACACAAAAACCTGACTGACTAGTGTTAAAAAAGACATAATTGACCTTTGTCCTTGTGTTCACATTTGCCATTCAGTGAACCTTACATTCTTGCTAAAACAATGACAATTTTATAAGACGTGTTTCATTGGTTTTGTATAAAACCAATACAACAATAACAATAAACTTATAAAATTCACATTGAGGCAAAGTTCATTCGTCATGAGTCCTTTGAAAGTTTGATAGTTTAATTGCAGTATAACCTCATTTATCTGAATAGTTTAGATGGCAACCCAAAGATTCACGTGCTCTTAAGTGTTGCTGTTTACAGAGGAGTGCATTAAAAAATGCAGAAATTAATATTTAGCTGTAAAAGATCAGATCTGGGCTACTGTTGAATGCTTCTGAAATTGCATTCATGTAGGCTGTCACAGATGCAGCCTTTCTTCGTAAGCATAATGTTTCAAAACAAACTGATTTCCTAAAGTTTCCAAGTAATTGGATTTGGGCTGCTCTTTGGATGTTCCTCTTTGCAGGGGAGAATTACACCATTGGAGTTCTTTTTTCAGGCTGTGAGGGTCTGAGAAAGAATGAATGGTGAGGACTCTTTATACAGATAAAAAGTTTTTCGAAATCTTTCTTATTCATGGGCAAGAGCTGCACTCCTGTGTAAACATAAACAAACAAGCATACTTGGCCTCAATTAGTTTAAAGCGTCGAAATACCAACTTTGAATAGGGAACAGCAGGAGTTTAAAAATAGAGCCTGGAATTTAGCACCCCCATCCCATGAAAACTCTCACCAGTTCTCTCCCCCCCCCCCATGGCATTTCTGGTTGGCTTTTTGACCTACTCTGTTTGGTTTCATCTTGTGGTATTAACTTGCATATGTACCTGAAGGAGCGTCTTCACCCCCATCGTTTTGCCCGGACACTGAGGTCCAGTGCCAAGGGCCTTCTGGCAGTTCCCTCGCTACGAGAAGCCAAGTTACAGGGAACCAGGCAGAGGGCCTTCTCGGTAGTGGCACCCGCCTTGTGGAATGCCCTCCCACCAGATGTCAAAGAGAAAACCAACTACAAGACTTTTAGAAGACATCTGAGGGCAGCCCTGTTTAGGGAAGCTTTTAATGTTTAATATATTACCGGTATTGCATTTTGATATTCTGTTGGAAGCTGCCCAGAGTGGCTGGGGAAACCCAGCCAGATGGGCAGGGTATAAATAAATAAATAATAATAAATAAATAAATAAATAATAAATATTACAGAATCCTTATAAAAGTGATTTGTGTAGTCTAGCCTTCATGGACTTACACACCCTAAAGAAACCAAAACCTTAAGGAAGTAACACATTATACACCCTTGATTGATGTAAGTTTTGCACTGACAAACAGCACAATTCTATACAAATCAATTCAGAAATAAGATCCATTGAGTTCAGCAGCACCTAACCCCAGGATAATGGGTACAGGGCTGCAACCTAAGTATCAAACATTATGTCTCTGGGTTGATGGTATCAAGGTTCTCACTGGTCTCCCTTCTATTATTTGGGCTGTTTTGCATTAGCAGCTTCATATATGAATGGTGCTCAAAATGCTTGTTTGGGAAGAAGTACCGGTAATTTTAAAAAAAACTTCACTCACTTCCCTGTTCGAAAAAACTAAATCAGTATGATTTGGTGGGTACATCTGGTCAGAAGGTGAACAGAAGATCTTTTTTTCCTCTCCCTTGCTGTTCAAAAGTGATTTAGGCTTGTTCAGCGCTACCTCCATGTTGTTTTCCTTTAAAGACAATGAGAAGCCCATGAAAGCAGTAGAGGATGAAGACCTCGTGGACCAGCGTCTCATCAATGAGCTGAGGAGAGATATGGAATGAAATACAATGACTTCTTCATGGTGCTAACTGACACTGATATGAGGGCCAAGGTAGGGATAAGTATATTAGCCTGGGGTGGGAGAGATGCACAAGTGAGGATGATTCAGGACAGGGTGGAGCAAAAAACTGTGCTAGTACCTGAAGAGGCAAAAGGAGTTGCAGATGGTAGGAATCATGGAACCTTTTCCCTCTCCAAGATCAGGGATTTTGGTGGGGAAATGCTCACTTGTATGCTCACAAATCATGGCATTAGGAATGGAGGAATAATTTGATTTTGGTTGCATTTTAATGGGAAACTACCCAATTCACAACTATTGACCATATATAAAAGCCCAACATAATAATCCTTCAAAATATGCACTTCCCCGAATATTGTAATGCAGTTCCTCAACCAAACATGTTTACAAAAGTGCATACATTTGGAGAAAGTCTGCACAAAAATGCATAAATTAGGGGAAATAACATACAATAATGCATTATATTATCAGGAAATGCTTGCAAAAATGCAGTCAAAACTGGATACACACACCACACACACACACCACACACATATTGACACTAAAATGCTGAGGAATTTCATGAAGATTTTCTAAAATGCAAGTTGCTACAGAAATGTGGAGAATTGAATTAAAGATTGTATGAACGAGAAACCAAAATTGACAGATTCATCCATTCCTTCATGGCATTCAGCTCCGACCACAGAATGATCCTACAAAGTGACAGAAGGCACACTATAAAAATCTTCAGTAGCATGAACATGACTTTATTTGCATGTGATATTTAATTTATACAGTACTCACCTTTATTTCATCATGGAACTCAAAATGGCAGACACAGAATTCCCTGACCAGAACCAGACCTGCTTCGCTCATATGCTTTCAACCATGCCTGAGACCCATCAGTATTAATCTGTCAGGAAGAATGAAGCTGACAGTATAATGACATTGGCCATTAACTTTCAGTGGGAAAACAGATGCTAAGAGATTTGTTTGCAATCAAACCGTTTCTCAATGTTCCCTTTTACAGCAATACTATGAAGTGCCCATAGCAATGAAGTCTGTTTTTGATTTGATTGACACCTTCCAATCACGTCTCAAAGATATGGAGAAGCCGAGAAACGTGACGGCATACCTGCAAAGATGACAAGACAACAGTCCTGGAAAACTTTTTGTCCAGGTATTTCCTAAGCCACCTGTGGCTATGCCAGAGCTCTTTAATAATGCAAATTAGTTAATATTAAGCACTTGTTGAACATGTATTTTCCATTAACTGGTTACTCTGGTCAAAAACTCGCACTCATCTTTGTAGAAGTAATTCCAAAACAAAGAGGTGGTTGAATTCAGACCTGTTTATTGTTTCCAACGAATATCCACTGAAATTAATAGACCTAAGTCAGGTTCATTCACTCCAGTAGGTTTATTCTTAGTAAGACTAGCATAGCATACAATCTGATGTTTCTGCCAATGGGGAAACTGCACAATTTTGTTTGCAATTAAATATGTAGTAATTAAAGTTATGATGATTAGATACCTAATAATTAAAATTAAAGCACAGAGTGAGGGAAGTACATTTAGAAATAACCACTTATAAGAACATTTATAAATGGAATATCTCCAAATATCATGTTTATTATCTCACCCCCACCCCTACAAAATGGGCATTCACTGATTGTAATGGAGAGAGATCTCTCATTTCTATGAGCGTTGGCAGTACTAATTTGTTTTCTATAATTACCTCTCCCGAAACAGCAGGCAGCAACATAATTTCTCAGCCATTGCTTCTCTGGGAAAAGCATTCAAAATAATGATGTTGATTGTTCTAATTTGCATGTCAAGCCCCAGCAAAGTGAACAACCGGTGGGGTGGGGTGGGGTGGGAGAAAACCCTCCAGATTCAGAGAGGCAGGCTCCTAATTTGTCTCATGTTAGAGAACCCAGTCTCAGACTCCAGTTCTAAACACACATGCTTGGAGCACGTACCATTGATTTTGGTGGGATTTACTACTGAGTAACCATGCATAGGAAGACGCGGGTGGCGCTGTGGTTTAAACCACAGAGCCTAGGGTTTGCCGATCAGAAGGTCGGCGGTTCGAATCCCCACGAATCCTCCCGCTGCTCGGTCCCAGCTACCTGCCCACCTAGCAGTTTGAAAGCACGTCAAAGTGCAAGCAGATAAATAGGTACTGCTCCAGCAGAAAGTAAACAGCGTTTCCGTACACTGCTCTGGTTCACCAGAAGCGGCTTAGTGATGCTGGCCACATGACCTGTCTGTGGACAAACACCGGCTCCCTTGGCCTATAGAGCGAGATGAGTGCCGCAACTCCACAGTTGTCTGCGACTGGACCTATCGGTCAGGGGTACCTTTACCTTTACCTTAACCATGCATAGGAATATGTGGTAACAACTAATAAAATGACTAAGGGATTGTCAGGTTTAATGAACTGGGGAGGAAGGAGTGGGAGCACATATACTGTTAAAGAAGGAAAAGGGAAAGTTCAGGAAGATAGGTATAAACGGGAGCACAGAGGTTCCATCCGTAAGACAACATCTGTAGCTGTTTAAGATACCATTTCCTGCTTTGAAATGGCACATGTTACTGTGTATATTTCTCTTTATCTAGCTTTAGCTCTTCTGATTTTTAATGTACAACATAACCAACACTCATTCACTTTCCTGAATAAAGCAATGGAAGGTGATCTTCAAAGGAGAGGTGTGGGAAAGCTCAATGGAGAAAGTATTTCATTTACATTAGTTCTGCCTAGAAAAAAAAGACTTGAAATCTTGACAGCACAACAGAATAACCTGAAACCTAAAATGGCATTTCAAAGACATTTGAGCACAATTGCTTCCTCCTGTTTGCAGTCAGTTTGATCCACACAACTTAAATCTGATTCCTGCTAGAACCAACAGGACTAAATTAATTTTTAAATAATCTTTGTGAATAGATTTTCTCCACCTATTCTCATTCCAGATTCGATGGAGGAGGAGGTTGCTAGTGATATCTGCTGCCAATGATGAAGACTGGGCATATTCACAGCAGCTTGCAGCCCTTACAGGGCAAGCCTGCAATTTTGGTAAGTCTCCATATGCTTGCTTTCAAGCTATTAACTACTCTTGGTTTTCTTTGTTTTTGAAGTCCTTGCACCAATATGAGGACCTTCAAGCTCATGGGCCAGATTATTAACTTATTAGTATTAGTAGCTTATTAACTACTCATAACCCTATACATTTGAATAGTACCATTTGCTACAGCAATCCTGTTCTTTTCATGGGGTGTATAGTATGGGGGGGGTGCATGAGAACTGGGCATACAATCACAGACCTAATTCAGTGGCATTCAGCATTTCATTGCCTATAAGAGCCTTTGCCAACCTGGTGTCCTCCAGATGTTTTGGGGGCTGATGGTGGTTGTAGTCTAAAGCAGACATCAGGCTAGCCCCCAACATCTGTTTCGCCAAGACATAGCAGGGAATGAGCCTCCTCAAATCTTTGTGGACTGCTTGAATCAAGTGATTCTTTAGTACCTTCTCTGATTGCTGTAAAATAACAGTTTATAAGTTTAGAATCTGTGCTCAAATTATCGGGAGTGGGGAAGGTAGGAGGAAATCCATAACCTCCCCCAATTTTAGCCTGATCATGGTTCCTCTGTAGCCTTCTAAAACCATTAGCAAAGAGCATCTTCCATCCAAAGATTTTGGCAAATCTTCTATGCAATGTTCCTAAAGAAACTGCCTATCAGCCTCCTGAATTTGAGCTTATAGGATTGTGGGTGGGTGTACATCTGAGAATGTATTGACATTTTGCAGTACATTAATGTTTGCCTTTCACTTAGTAGAAAAAGCTTGCATCAGTCCTTTGACACTCTTCTTGTTTTAACAGGTCTGCGTCACATAACTGTCCTCAAGCTGTTAGGTGTGGGAGAAGATATGGTGGAATGCTGGAATTGTATCCAATCAATGGTGAGAAATTATTTTGAGTTTGTAAGACAGCTCTGTGTGTGCCAATCATTCTGAGCCATATACCTGTATGATGTATCACAATTATTATTATTATTATTTCATAGAATCATAGAATCATAGATTTTAAAAGTAGAATGCATATTATTGTAAGTTTATTTTCAGAAGTTGTTCTCAAATGGGTCTTGAGTTGTGGCTGCAAGAAAGGCCATAGCATGTGAATGAGGGTCATGCGTGAAGCTACAGCACAGTCCTATCTTGCGCAAATCATGGAACATGCAGTATCCCAGTAACAACACTTGAGAAATTGTTTTAAGGAACTTCCCACTGTGGAACTTCCCATGGCCCTAGTTTGTTTAGTGGGCAAAAAGATGTATGAAAAGCATGCCCCTACAGTGATTGTTTAAACTTAATTTATTATGTTCCATATTTATCCAACATTATTATTAAGTTGCCTTGGGAGTTTCCTGAAGCCAGGAGGACAAAAAACAGCCTTCATCAGCTGTAGTCTTCTTCAGGCATTATGCCCAAACAGGAAATAGGGCACATAGGGCTGTGCATGCTGACATTGCTCCCAAAGTCCCTATCCCACTTGCTTGATCCCTGACCTTCCTATGTTGAGCCAGGAAGAACTGAAGAGGGCTTCTGGCTGCATTCAGTTTAACATGAGTAGAAGACCAGGGGCATCTTACCCATAGAGGCTAGTGGCGTGGGCGCCAGGCCGGCAAGTTCTGGAGGGCGCCAGGGAAGAGGCGGAGGCTGGATGCGGCGCCTCCCGACATCAGTTCGCCACCCTCCGCCAAGCCGCACTGAAGCAGTGCTATGCCCGGAGCCTCCATCTGCCCTGGCCACCGCAGCACGAAGCAGCCAGCTGAGGCCAGGAGGTGCCGCATCCAGCCTCTGCCTCTTCCCCGCCGGAGGAGCCGCCCTCCAGCCACTGCCCGCCTCCTCCTGGCCCCGCCGGCAGCACCGTCCTCCCTAAAAAAACCTCTGGGAAACAGGAGGAGCACCGGAGGGAGCTTTGCACCACAGCGCCGGATATGCTTAAAACGGCCCTGTAGAAGACTCAATGTGATTGGGTGCTAGTGTGGTCAGTATGCATAGGGATGGTGTGGCAGGGCCCCCATGACTTCTGCGTAGGTTGATATTTCCTGTTCAAACATAACACCTCGAAACCTCTGGAGAAGCGTGCGCGCGCACACACACACAGCATATTTAGAGTTACCAGCTAGATTAACAATATGTAACAACTGGAAAACGGGCAACATACAAAATTATTGTACTTCCCCAAGTCTTTCACGCTGTAATTCAATATAAGGAGAAAATAATTCAGGGCAGTACATGCAGTGAAAGGGGTGGGGGGCAGGAATGAGATACCACAAGTTGGCACAATTCTCTCCCAGTTGGAAAAACTCAGTTACATAAGCACGAGTAATTCAACTGACTAGAGGAGCTCAATGGCACTCCCTTTGAGCCAAAAACACACGTTCCCCTTATTAACCTGCATCCCACAGATATCCAAGAATAGAAATGGGGCCCCGTTTGCTTCCAAAGGACATTGGAAAGCCAAAGAATTTGAGCACTGAGGAAACGAGATCCTAGTGGATACACTTTCAGTCCACAGTGTGGTTAATGTGTCAGGCAAACCTGACTATTTTCCAACAAAAGGCATCTTGCTTTTTATTGCTGTGGGCAGGAAATGATGCTCACTTGGCTGCCCAGAGTCCTCTCAACCACCATC
The DNA here is from genome assembly GCF_009819535.1 of Lacerta agilis. Lineage (NCBI taxonomy): Eukaryota > Metazoa > Chordata > Lepidosauria > Squamata > Lacertidae > Lacerta > Lacerta agilis. The sequence continues at coordinate 30,925,321 of NC_046315.1, forward strand.
ACGCCTCCAGCCTGTTCTACTGCAGTGGCATATACAGTACGCTTGAATATACATTTTGCTTTTAAGAATGACTTGTCTGTGTGTCATAAGATGCTGACGCTATTCCCAATCTCTGTCTCCTCTAGGGAGCTCCAGCGTGGACAGGGAAGAGCTCCCTGCTCATTTGGTGAAAGACATCCGCAATTATTTCCAGATCAGCCCCGAATATTTCTCTATGCTTCTGGTTGGAAAAGATGGGAACGTCAAATCCTGGTACCCTTCCCCAATGTGGTCCATGGTGATAGTGTACGATTTGATTGACTCTATGCAACTTCGACGGCAGGAGATGGCCATCCAGCAGTCTCTCGGCATGCGGTGCCCAGAAGACGAATACGCCGGGTATGGATACATGGTTATCACCAAGGGTACCAGGAAGGCTACCAAGATGATTACCCGCCATCATGAAAGTTACCACCATGGATACCCCTATTGAAATTAGGAACTTAACCTTTATCTGCACCCTGCTTTCATCTTGTAGCCATTCAGACCACAAGCAGCCAGACGTGGGAACCATTTTATGGTCACCTGACCATGTTTCTTTCCTTCCCTCATTCATTCATTCAAGGGACTACTAAAGTATTGGACTTTGGCCTTCTCTATAACATGCATGATGTGAAATAGGTCAAACCAGTATCATTGGTGCCTTATGGAATAAAGACTCCTTTATATTCTGGGGCCCTTCTAATCTGAAGGTATATCTTGGTGCTATGTATGTATAGAACACACACACACACCCTGACTCCAGTGATGGGCATTGTACTGTAGGCAGAATATAAACTGTAAAATAAGACACTAACACTCCTATAGCTTCCTGTTTCCCTGTGCTGATGGAGGAAATATTTATTAGAAAATGTTGTGAATTTTTGCTGAAGAGAGGAATGGTGGATCATATTACAATTTTTTCCGTTCAAAAGAAATCCTTTTAGAAAAACTAATGTAAAGAGTTGGGGTTTTTTTAATTAAAAAAATGTTTTATAACATGCCAGCTCTGTAGTATAATGGTTTCACCTGTTATGGAAAACCTGAGATTGTTAAAGGTTTGAAATAATACAGTGAGAGATGATTTGTGCCAACCATGTTGCTGCTTTAGCTGTGCCTCTTTATCTTGTTAAGAGTTTTTCTCCCTTTGAAGGCAGGAAGACATTCAGCTCAGGGAAGGTCCTGCCTGTGGGACAGCAGAGGTAGAATAACAACACTTTCCAAGGAGGAAGACATCTTCTCCCTATCCTAAGTTATCCTCCTGCCTTGGCAAGGAAAGCGGAGTCATTCTCAGAGAGCTCTTTAAGGAAACTGAGACATGCATCCTAGAAACCTAAACAACAACAACAACAAAACAGAAATCAGCAGTATACTGTATTAGCAGATTAACAAAAGGGCTCAAAGACTCATCTCAGCTCTAGGGCAAGTCCTGCACTTTCATTCCTATAGATTGGCACCTTGAAGGAATTTATGCCAGGGGCTATTGTTTCAACTTACCACATATTTCAATCATGAGCCCTCTCAGTAGACCAAGTGTTGCCAATCTGGTGACCAAAGGTGCCATGGTACCTATGAAGGCCTTCTAGTGGCACATCTGGGCAGGTACCCCAGACTCTGAGCTTCTTTACTACTACTACTACTACTACTACTACTACTACTACTACTACTACTACGGTCTCCAGCCTTCCTAGAAAGTAAGTTATGGAACAACATGTGCAGGTAACTTCTAAGTGGTAATTTCTGCCGTGGTGTGGCTACATTGTATATTTTTCATGGTACTGAGGAATGCTCATTGTTGAGTCATCTCACAGATAAGCCAACAAGCCATGAATTCATAGAGTTGTAGCTAGAAGGCACCCCAATCCAATCCAACCCCTTGCAATGCAGGATTTGTTTCTCCAAAGATTGGTTTCTTTCCATCTGCTCTTGACTCATGCCTCTGTAGCTTGACAAGCATCTGTGGTGGGGTTGCCATGACTAAACAAGGTGTTGGGTTTGAAAATAACATCAAATCCTAGCTACTTTTTAAAAATTTAGAACAATCCATGGTTCATAAAGCAACAACATACCAATGGCGTCACATTCACCCATTAATCTGCTGTGCTGGGCTCAGGTGTTCAAACAATCCACACTTTTGTTAAACAAACGATGGCTTATCATTATGTGCAAACCAGGCCAATATCAATTATAAATTACTACGGAGAAATGCAAAACACAGCAGAAAAGTGAGGGTTTCCCTGGTATTCATGCACAGTGCACAAGTGGAGACAGAGACCTGTATTCAGTATAGCAATAAGATTATTGTTCTTTCAGTACAAGGATGTCTGCTTGAAACAATCTCCTCTCTCCCCCTGCCATGCTTTTTCTGGGGATTTTCCCAACCCTTTGCAACAGATTTGGGAGGGAGATTGGGGGGAAAGTCCTGTTGCACTAGTGGAATTTGTACTGGCTTCTGCTACCACAATGAGTAAGTTGAATAGCAGCCCAAAATATGTGGTTTGAAAGTCTAACTAACTACTCCTGTTTAATGTCAATCTTCAGACTGTGTTAGGCAAATTTATATGTGCAGACCTTTTATGGGAGGAAATTCTCTGGGAATGTTTGTAAAGTCTCTCTGGCCTTTTGCTTCTTTAACTGAAATGTAATCTGAAGCTAATGGCCTCACAAATGCTTTCTGGAAACATACTAGCAAGGACAGTTGTAATTGTGGTCAAAGTGAGGAGACCCAAGCAATTAAAATACACATTACATGCAGTGGAAAGCACTAAAAGTAAACTGCACAACAGTAGTCCAAGCTCTAACTCTTTTGATGGGTGTTATTTTTTATTTATTTTTGGTACTAGGAGTTTCCTTTGCAAAGCAAGCTATCTACAGTGGTATCTTGGTTCCCAAATGACTTAGTTGATGAACAAATCGGCTCCCGAATGCCGCAAACCCAGAAGTAGGTGTTCCAGTTTGTGAACATTTTCCGGAAGCCGAATGTCCGTTTTGGCTGTTGGCATTGTTTCTGGGGCCCATCAGCCAATCATAAGCCGCATCTTGTTTGGGAACGTTTTGGAAGTCGAACGGACTGAGTTCGAGAACCAAGATAGCACTGTACTATTAATGAAAATAAGCATCTGGAATCTTTATTTGGAAATATTTTTAACAAAATCAAATTTACACAAGCCAAACAAAGCAAAGTTTCCTCTCTCCTAGGGCAGAACTACATGTTACACTGACAAAAAAGTGCTTTCTCAACATGTCTGCATTTAATTTGAATGGAGGAGCAGGGGGACATCTGAAGGGGACTGACTGAAAGGCAGGAGAAACTTAAGCCTTCCAGCACCTCCCCAAAATTATCCTAGGTAGTTTTTTGCTGCAGCTTTGTTTCTTTCCAATCAGGGCAACAAAAGTACTCTATCCCAAGGAAAGGTTAAGCATCACCCTCTCACTTGGCAATTTTCTATTACCATGAAACCTCTGGTTCTATATTAGTATACTTAGAGAAATATTTGTTTTCCCTGTATTGTATGATCCTTGGCTAATAGGGGGCTATTATAAAATGCTGGTTGGTTTACAGGTTAAGCTGTTTTTCAGTATTTTAGCTTTCTTTGGGCTGTGTCCTGGATTGAAATAAAGGGACAACTAAGGGCATTATTTGCTTGGGCAAGTCACCACAGGCTTTACTCCTCTTTTGCCCCATGAGACTCCAGAGTATCCAAGGTATTAATAATACCTGGGATAAAGTGGATACTCAACTTGTGAATTGCATGCAATTTGTGGATCAATTGGATGTGGCTCACAAAACTCCATTAACAAAACAGTCTGTATTCATACGCAGTTACTGGCAGCATATATACCCATTCGTGTTATTACCACTTTGTAAAAAATAACCTTTGGATTTCTGCTTTATCGTCCATAAATGTCTTCTTTCCTCATGCATCTTCTAGCCTTACAAACACACAAAAATCCAAAATTCATTTATGTTGTAGTTTATTTGGCCACGTGGACTGTAAAACAATGAAAACACCACAAAGAGGTCCCACATTTTGGTTAACACCAGGCACTATAAGGGAATCAGGCAGAGTTCCTTAACAAATGCACTTGAATAGCAACAACAAGAGAGTGTACACCAGGAAGTTCTTGTTCTGTTACACTAGCAAACAATGGAACAGATATCTTACCAGCAAGGCTATCACAAATGCAAATGAGGAGCTAAAGCACAATCAAAACCACTGTCCACATAAACCACACCAGCTTCAAAGCTGCTCTTAGGAGCAATTAACTCCTTATTTCAAACTCTGTTCAAATAAATAAGCCAGGTTCAAAGGAATGCTCCATTTAGACTTGTTTCAATATACTTTTGAGTTCTAGGAGTGTAACAGTATGAGAAACTCACAGAACCTGCACCTTTCCATCAACAGGCACAAAAATGAGTTGTTATTTGTGCAATAAAAAGAAGCAGCTTATATGATCAGATCACCACTTCCTGGAATATTTATCTACTTCTGCAAGATACGTGCCTGTATTTCTGCCCATCCCACTGCTTTGTTGCTGGGTTTGTTTGTTTGTTTGTTTGGCAAATAGGGACTTGGGCTAGAAGTGTAAAACTGAAGCTGTGACAGTTCAAGTATTACCAAGATTTTCAAATTATATTGCAGCCCCCCAACCAAAAATACAAGAGAAAAGGAATCAGAAACACTTGACCTCCTCGCCCCATTTCTATTGATACTATTTCCTTTATACATAGTCTCATCCCTGATTGAACCCTAGTTAAATTACAAAACATGCATTTCCTTGAATCATACTTAACAAAAGGGTTGCAGGCATTGTTAAAAGTTCTAAGTTGTGTTTTACACAGAGACAGGCATTAAAAAGGACAAGAGAAAAAACTAAGGGACAAAGGCAGAGTGGGCACTTATGCCAAAATCAAATATGGAGAGGCACTGCAGCTTGCCATTTCAAGTGGCAAGAATAGGCCAGTAAAGGCACAAGTTCCTTTCATCTGTGTGCAGCCCTTTTACACGAGCTCTGAAACAAACCAGGAAGTTTCAGTTAATACATCATCTTCCTGATACATTCAAACTAGGAAAATACGGTTAGTGACTTCTAAAGAAGACAGGATATGAAACCATAGTTTAAAGTTGGCTTTTGAATCTTGGCTGATCTGGAAGCTGTTAACTATAGTCAGTGAGATGGAATTGTCATGGGAAACGATGATTAAGTGCAGCTTCCTGGTTTGTTTCGCAGCTCGTGTAAAAGGGCTGCACACAGATGAAAGGAACTTGTGCATACCCTGTGCTCCTAATTCGGGCACTTTTCACATTTGAAAATGTGAAGAAGCTCATTGGGTTCTAAGGATCCATCAGCGGGATGGCTATGTTGATTTGTGACAATGAGGGGAGAAAATCATCATGAGCCCACACAGCGTGGGTGGGGAACCTATGGCCCTCCAAATGTTGCTGGACTGCAACTCTACCATTACTTTACCACTGGCAATTTTGGGTAGACTGATGGGAGTTGGGAGTCCCAACATTCCCACCTTTGCTTTAGAAGCAGCATTAGATATACCAACGACAACTTTCAGGTTCAAGTATAAGGATACCTAATAATCACGTGTAAAACATAGCACCATAACACCAGGAGGGTATATAATGTTCTTCAATACGTGAGCTTGGATTAATATACTTCAACTGCATCCACCACTGAGCCCCACTTCACACGGTACCAGTGGTATCCAATGCTACTCCTATCCAAGAGCAGAACCACTGAAATTAAGGACTACGACTAGTTTATGTCCAGTAATTTCAGTGGTCCACTCTGGGTAGGACTAGCACTGTGGACAGCCCATTACTTTAAAGCTGCTCCTGTAAAACAGTTTAAATATACATCTAAAAGCATAGTTGTGCGTCTGACAAATGTACTTCTTCAACTGTACAAATCACAGAAATGTGTGTCAGGAACCATGAGTGGCAACAGCATACACACATGGTGCTAAAGACACATTTGACATTGTTTCAAGTACCCCTGAAATATGAGTAAATCCTTAGGTGTTTGTGGCATACAATTGCGAATAGTTTGACAGCTCTTATCTCCAGAATACTGTAAGATGAACAGCCTCCAAGGCTCCATCTATTGATTCTTCATTTGCATTTGCTCTGAACCAAGGTATCTCGGTTAACTTCAGCAGCATTAATGCTTTCTTACATTCATGTGAAAGAACCAAGTGAGAAAGTTCCAAGTGATGCTTCCTGTTCTACGTCTCTTCATCCAAAGCATTCTGAACTAGCAACCATTGCCGGCCGCTCTCTTTCTGCAGGAATTCTTCACTCTCATGAACTACAGAAGTCAAGTACGTAAGAGCAGCTGTGCTGGATCAGACCAAAAGCGCAGCATCCCACTTCTCACCGTGGCCAACCTGATGACTATGAGAAGCCCATGAGCAGGACATGAAGGCTGCTAATCCCCAACAAGAGGTATTCAGAGGCACCTGGATTTGATCCTGGAGTCCTCATTAAGAGCCACCAATAGCATTATCCTCATCCTCTAGGAATAGGTCCCTTCCCTTGTCAAGACCCCTTCACAGTACCTAATATATTACCTTGCACAGCTTTATGAAACACAATTTAAAATCCCACCTTAGCGAAAAAGAAAGAAGACACTTCCACCTGTTGGTCATGGTCCGAACCTCCCCCCCCACCCCAGGGTAAAACTTCATTTTCTTAAATAAGAATGTCTGTACTTCAAAAATCCAAAGCCAGGCTATAAGGCCTCTTCTTCTGAATCATGGTCACTGTCTTGCTTCGTAAGTCTCTCGAGTTCTTCTCCATCCTACAGAAAGGGGAAAGAGAGCGAAAAGGCAACATTTGTCTACGCTTGGTTAACATTTTCAATTGATAATAAACAATGTTTTAAAGTAAGCACTAAATATTTCAGCTTTGTGAAGTGACAGCAATTTATAAAATATTCTTGTAACAGGTCCCACAATCATGGGCTTCACTTGACCTGGGTATATTTTGGAACTGCTGCAAGATCTTTCATTTCAGCTGGGATTTTTTTTATGGCCAGGAATCAGGGGTGGGTGACTGGGGGAAAGAGAGAGAACTCCAGAGTTAGCAGACTGGTTTTATAGGATAATTCATATGTATCTATGTCGAGGCTGGAGAACCTAGGGCCTGAGGGCCAAATGCTGTCCTTCAAGGCCTCTCTATCCAGTCCTTGGGACTCTCTCCATGTCACATTCCTCCCCATGCCACACTTGTTGCTGGCTCGGCTTTGCACTCTCCTTGAGTGCTTTTGCCTGGCTGGAATGTGTCCTTGAGCTGCGATAATGCCTTGTTTGCTTGGAAGGAAATATGTGGGTCCAGAAACCCGACTTTTGCATGGCTTGATTGTAGCCTACTGTACAAAGGCAAGAGCCACACCTGTTGCTCCACCCATTTGGTGCCTCTGGCCATGCCCACCCTTGGTATGGGGCCTCCAGAAAGTTGCCCAGGACAGACTGTGTCCCCCACCTTCACCTGTGCCCATTATATGGCATAAAGGCCCTTTGCTAGTGCCAAAGCTATGCTTCATTGTGTCTCTTTCGAAGCATGTTCTTTCCCAATTCACTATAAAATCATTTTCTGAACTATCCATTCATCGTAGTTGAAGTTAATCCCCCTAGGATGAGTCAGATTAAATGCTGAAACAAATACCGGACTAGGACAACAAAAGTACAGGTGCCTAGTCATCCAATATGTGGTGCTGGCTCTGAGTTTATATGGATGCCTATGAATTAAGAACACTTTATGAGCCTAAAAGATCTATAAATATTTGTTGTTACAAGCCATTTATTAAGAATTAGGAGCTGAACCGCAAGTAGGAAGGCTGAATGGAAACAGGCAGCAGGTGGCAGCTTAAGCAGCTGCCTGTGAATGTTGTATAGCAAAACATTACTGTCATCCTGAGCAAATAATCGGAGTGAAGATCATGCAAGGTCAGTTGTAACAAATGGTTACTTTGAAACAATCAAGTGAAAGTGATAAAACCGAGCAGCTGGGTTTTAATTCTCTTTTGGATGCTAAGGCTGAAATTCTATGCATGCTTACCTCAATAAATACAGTGCAAAATACATCTGAGTGCACCCTGGAGCACAGATCCTATATATTTTCCATATGTCCTACTACGCCTATTTTAGATCTCTGCTGAAACTTTTGCTCTGATATGTATTAATAGGTAAGACTGTTTACTCCTCTCTTTTTGTATCAATTGAATAATATTTTTATAGGCTACTACTGATGAGTTTAACATGCACTGATATATCCAGAATTTGATTTCAGCAACAGGACAATAAAATTTAACTGTATTCCATATTATTCTGCAAAGGTACCACACAGATGCATCTAGCAGGAGCAGGGCAAGCTCTGACTTGACAGTCATGAAATGATTTAGTTACAGGTAGGTAGCTGTGTTGGTCTGCCGTAGTCGAAACAAAATAAAAAAATAAAAAATTCCTTCCAGTAGCACCTTAGAGAACAACTAAGTTTGTTATTGGTATGAACTTTCTTATCTTGAAAAGTGCGCATGCACACAAAAGCTCATACCAGTAACAAACTTAGTTGGTCTCTAAGGTGCTACTGGAAGGATTTTTATTTTTTATTTTTTATGAAATGATTTGTTAATGGAAACATTTAATCACCTGCACAGGTTTTGGGGAGCTGCATCTGCGAACCAAACCCAGCAGAAATCCAAGATGCTCTTCATGGATGCAGATGTGAAAGCTCCCTCTTCCTATAGGTCTTTCTTTCAAGTTATCACTATAAAGTATTCATTCAAGCGCACACAAATGTTACCTAAGAGCAGCTTTAACTGTCAACAGCACCCTCTGGTGCCCACTTGCACAAAGAAGCGGCTATACCGGTAATTCAACACAGCATTAAGCCCACTTAAATCAATAGCTGTAAGCGCAGTTAACTTTGGGTCAGGTTGTCGGCTTGCTGCCAGCACATTTTGTCACTTCTCATCTCTACAGATGTCTATTACAATGACACAAAGCCAACATTCTTTGGTGGCTGGGCAATGTCTACAATGACACTGCAAGCAAGTGAAGCAGAGCCACTCATTTCTGAAGGGGTAGACCTGCAGCTAAACCACTAAGGCCTAAACCTCTGCTTACGTCAAGCCAACTACAGTGGTGGTGGGATGGCATCAGCCGGCCCACGCAATGGACTCAAAACAAACCCCTTCCCAAGCCTTACCCCATTGGAGCGCTCCCAGGGCCCTCCGCCGACTTTGCTCCGCTCCCACTGGGCGGTGTATTCCACGCATCGAGGGCTGCTGGAATGGTAGATGAAAATGGACAAGAGCACCACAGGAGCTTGCAGGAAGAACTCCAGGGAAGGCTTGAAGTCAAAAACAAAGACAGACACGGTGGTGATGATCACGGTGGTGACCTGTGCAGACAGGACGTGAAACATGTTGTCTCGGAACTTCAAGATGAAAGCCACAGAGAGCCCCAGGAAGGCAGTGACGAAAATAAGGGCGACGGAGAACGCATTGTGCCCATAGAAGAACCCACAGTGTTCTATCCTGCGCCTGTTTTCGGGGCGCAAGCTCAGAATCAGGGCGTTGAACACGGCTCCAAAGAGGTACAGCTTGGTGTTCTGTACGAAGATGTTTTCACTGAACTGGCCTCCTTCTTTCAGTATCTTTTCATTGTAGATGTTGGCCAGGGCGGAGATGAAGCACTGCACCAGTATGAGCAGGTGTCCTAGCCCAAGGGGAATGGTTCTCAGGGCTCCAGTGGCAGCAGTGATGTTCCAGCTTAAGCTGGGGAAAAGCCACATTCTCGTGCAGTTCTCTCTTCCCAAGCACTCTTCCTCCAGGCTGGCATACTGCAGGCAACTGTTAGAGTGGCTGAAATAGATGTCGTGATGGAACCCATGCATGGCCAAGGTATGCTTGTGGCTTCCTGTCCCGGCAGTCAGGGCGACAATAGACAGGAATAAAATCAGCAAGGACGCCCACTGCACCCAGGAGAGTTGCCGCCTGTGTGTAGACAAAAAGAGACCCTCAGTGTATACGGACAGGTACGAAGCGACCCAGCACGTCAATCCCAAATGGCACAAGTCGTGGGTAGAAATATGCTGCATGTCTTCTTTGCCAAGGTAGCTGCACGGACAATATCTCTTCTCAGCTCCCTAAAGTAACATTCTCAATGCTACAATACATAAACCAGGAGACAAAAAACTCCAGGTATGCTGTACTGAAGGACCTGGATTGCAACCAGCAGTTTAGAAAATACATTTCTTTCACCTAATATATAGATTGAATTATTTTGTATTTGTTGAAACTGTATGAAGGTGGACATAAGGGTGTCAGGGAATCCATCCCTATCTAGAATATGGCTCAGCTAGAATATCATGACAAGACTACTAAAGCCATCATTTTGGGGACTCTGAGATACTGAGGACTAGCTCTTACAACCTGGGTAAATGGAAGTCAGAAACTCTGCCATTGGTGCAAACAGCACTCAAAATCCTGAAGGAAACTGAATACATAGGACAGGCGGCTTATCGGTGCTTGGCTTCAAATTAATCTGTGATGTTAGTGACGGAATTTGTACCTGCTGCATAGGCTTATTCAAAGTCCAGTCCTAAGCAAGTTTACTCAAATTAAATTCTGTCTCATTCATTGGGACCAAAGCACGTGTGTTTTGTTATGAACAACCAGCAAAGCAAAAGAACCAAGTTCAGTCAGCATCAATAGCATGCTCATTAACACATTACTGAATTTATTTTGACTTGCTTTAAAATTTCAAACACCTTTATACTCTTGCATATAACTGATTTAAAGAGATATTGGTGAATTCTAATACCAACTCTAGAAAGAAAGAAAATTATTGACTAATGAAAACATGCTTCCACTGTTACTTACTTCAGCACAATTCTGAACAGGAGAGCAGTTGTTATAATGACAAAATTTGAGAAAAGCACAGCCATGGCCTGGAGAAAAAGAAATTGAGGAGCAATGTTACAGCCTAGCAATGGAATAACCATCAGTCTGCAATGCCCTTTTATCAGGAAGGTTAGCACGAATCTTGATATCATGGCTGAGGCTTATTCCAAACATAAGTTGCAATGGCAAAAAGAACATCTAAAAACCCTCTCACCCGACTTAAAAACAGCTCAGAACTTGTTCTGAAAAACTTTTTATCCTGCTCTTTGTCTTATACACCCCAGGGCGGTTTATAATGTTAAAAGATGAGACAATTGACAAAAAGGCATAACATAATATATAAGCAGAAGTGTGATGTTTGTGCCAATGTGCTTCCCCACCTCCTTTCACTATCTTCTTGCATCATGGTTATTTGAATCCATAATTTCCTCTTACATCTGAGACTGAAAACTATGGTTTCATGTTGTTTCATTTTGAATATTTATAGAGTGCTTTCGACAGTAAGTTCTCCAAGTGGTTTACATAGTACAAGTGTGGCTCTTTAGAAGGGGTTAGCACAGTGTTTCTCAAACTTGGGTCTCTAGCTATTGTTGGACTACAACTCCCATCAGCCCTGACCAGTGGTCCTGCTAGCTAGGGATGATGAAAGTTGTAGTCCAGCAACAGCTGGAGATCCAGGTTTGGGGGGAGGGGGAATGTGTTAGCATGATGCTTATTTCCAACCCAATGAACCACGGTTACGTTTGAACCAGTCTTATTTCTTACCTTTCTAGAACACTGCTCTTTTCCTTATGACTAATATCATATGAAAAATTTTTCACCGTGGCTCAATTAAATAGGGAAGATAGCCCACCCTCGAACTTGTAGGTTGGAAATACATGCTACTGTCCCCATTTAAAAACAAAAACAAACCTAGGCTCTACATACCCTTTGAACCTGCCCTGTAGTGCCATAACTGGGCACAATACTCCAGATAAGACTGGTGTCAATTCCCTTAAGATTAATTACAGTGGTACCTCTGGATGCGAACGGGATCTGTTTTGGAGCCCCGTTCGCATTATGAGCCATCCGAATCCTGAGCGCCGCATCTGCACATGACGTCATTTGATGCGTCTGTGCATGCGCAAACCACCAAACCCAGAAGTAACCCGTTCCGGTACTTCCGGGTTCGGCGTGTTCGAAACCTGTGATGAACGCAACACGCAGTGTTCGTAACACGAGGTACGACTGTACTAGCTATTAGATCTTGCATACAAGTTTTTGTTAAACCGAGTGAAAAACACATTTCCTTATCCATCCCCTCCTGTATTGTAGCTCTGGCAGAGCCTACCGTAAGCATCCAGTTCAGCTACTGAGATATTGTTAGTTCATCTCAACAGGTTAAAAAGTGGGAAAAAAAGAAGTTCCCTGCAGTCTCGTTGACTTGACCATAGCTTGGTACAAGTTAATAGTAAGTATGGTATGGGACATATTCTCTGTTTACAAAAACCTTGAGCATAAAGTGAACATTGAATTTCTAAAGTGTTACTTACTGGCTGGAGATATGACAAGACATAGAAGACAATCAGGTTATCCAGAAAATAGAGAAAGGCAGGAATTGACCACTTAATGTAGCTATTCAATTGCCTCCATGAGCTGCAGCCAAATCCACTATGAGAATTACCTCCTAAAAAAGGAGTAAATAGGGAAGAAAGGGGGGAAATCAGTTAAACACTCTTAATTTGCTTCATATCTACACCAGGGTGGCTAACCTGCAGCCCACCAAGCTTTGCTGGACTACAAGTCCAATCATCCCATACCATTGGCCATGTTAATTGAAATCCAATCTCCAGTAACTGGGTTCTTGATCTTCTTGCTAAGATTGATTTCCCGATGTGTTAAATGCATTTAAATGGCAACTTTACCACATGTATTTAGTATTTTGAGGCATTTGTGTGAATTTTTTTAAAAGCTATTGCCTCAAGAAAAAGGCTACTTTGCAAGTGTTCTCTCTGTTGTGGCAATCTTCAAGTTTTTCAAAGAACTGTTTCAAACAAACCTTCACCCAAAAATGACTCCACATGAAAAGTCACAACGTGTGCATTTTTATCATGTGATGAAACATGAATTGGGCCTATAAGGCAAGTAATAGCTTTGAATGCTGCACAGCTTTAAAGGGAAATTAGTAAAATTCATGAAGAATATGTTTATCAATGGCTTTATAGAACTCCTAAGTTCAAAGGTATCATGTGACTAACTACTAATTGCAAGAGGGCTGCCATATACAAAGTCAAACCATTAGTTCATCAAGCTCATTATTGTTCACATTGACTAGCTATGCTACTCCATGATTTTATACAGCAGGCATTCCCAGTCCGACCTGGAGATGCCAGGGACTGAACACAGAACCATCTGCATGCAAAACAGATCCCACACCACTGAGCTGGAGCACTTCCCAAAAACAGTACTTTTCAGCAGAGCAACACTGCATCATCACAGATCCATATTTTGTGAGTAGCCTACAGACAATGCAAGACAGATTCATCTCATAGCTGCCTAAATTCCACTGACACATAGCAAGCAACTAGGGAGGACATTCTTGTAGCTAAATATTGTGTAAGAACCCGACCGTAGCAGCTTACCTTTCCTGGTGACCCAGAGTGCCATTACCAGACAGAGCACCAGCTTAACTAATTCCGAGCACACATTCACAGTTGCAGGAAGATAATCATACTGGTTATCTGAGAAAACAGAGGGTATGCAGTATGTTACAAATATCTACACTGAAGAACAAAAAACTAGCAACAGGCAGCCTGTGTGCACATGTATCTTTAACACAGATGCAGATGTAGGCTTTGGAACACCAGCAACTACTGCCTTCATTTTTATGCAACAACCAAGTTTTCAGGCCATACAGCTGTGAAGAATGCATGACAATATTCATACTGTTGCTGTTAGAAAGCTTGGTAGATTTAAAAAAGGGCTTTGAAGTTCAAGGGGTAAGGCTTCTGTATTCTACACATTGCCCTGCCTCCCCCCAAATCACTGTTATCATGCATCTCATGCTCTTTTACCCTTTTCCTCACAAGGAGCAGGTAAATATATCAAGTGACATAAAAGAAATGCTGGTAGTTCTGCTTGATGTCACAGAAAAGTTATCTGACTACACAGAGGGCTTATTACAACTGGTTTTCATGGCTTTGAAGAAGGAAAACAGATTGCTAGGTAATTCTGATTAAAAAATCAGGACTATTTACATTCCCTGATAATACTGTAGCCTCATGCTAGTAAAGAGCATGAAGACAGATAGCATGCTGATCAATCATGTTGTTATCCATACAGAATTAAATATTCAATCATACCTTCATTGGCAGAGTATTTCATTAGAAGGATACGACTTGATCCCAAGGTAACAAAGCCACCTCCTAGAAGGAATGTATACATGGCTGGCTTGGCCCACCGAGCAGGCGGACTACAGCACCTGGACTCCATTCCGCTGCCTTGTTGTCAGTGCCCTTTGAACAGCAAAGTAAAAACCTATCAAGTAGATCCTTTCAGAAAAACAGCAGCATACATTTTATTACTATTGAACATTACAGCACCCAATAGGCTATTAGTGCTTTGCTTTATGTAACCTGCATGAAATTGTGTTTTTCCCGTTCATGCTTGAACAATATTCTGGAGGCCCTAATCTTCTTGCATTGCTATTCTAAATAAAACTATTAAAGCACCTGCAGAACTGAATGGCACACACATTTTAAACTAAGATCCCAAGAAGAGCCTCCTGGAACAGGCCAATGGCCAATCTGGTCCAGCATCCTTTCCTCACAGTGGGAAGCCCCAAGCAGGACCTGAGTGTAACAGCACTCTTTCCACTTGTGATTCCCGGGAAATGGTACTCTGAGGCATACTGCCTTTGAGAGCCAAGGCAGAAGATAGCCATTGTATCTATCTAGTAGTCATTATTAGCCTTATTCTCCATGAATTTGTCTAAACCTCTTTCAAAGCTATCTATGTTGGTGGCATCACCCTATCTTCTGGGAATCAATTTCATAGTTTAACTATGTGCTCTGTGAAAACAAATGCTTTTTTTGGCCAGTCCTGAATCTTCCAACGTTCAGCTTCACTGGATATGTCAGAGTTCTGGTCTTACAAGAGGAGAGTAACACCTACCCATCCACTCTTCATCACATAGAAGGTTTATTAAGAAACTTCCCTTGTCTCAGCTGAATAAGCTGAAAGGCTTATGGCATCTGAAGCATTTTAAGACAAGAGCTCCAAATTATGCAATAATAATTTAAAGAGTATGAAAAGTTTAGAATTTTTCCTTCTTCTATGTAAGTAATGTTTTATCTTGGTATTTTCATAAGTGATGGACAAAATCATCAACACAAACACACACAACAGCCCACCTAAGCATTTGTAAATCATTTGCAAATAAACAAAATCGGACAATAAAAACATAGGAGCTGGTGTAGCAAAAGGGTATTTTTCTCTGCCCCTCCCACCTTCAGGGCTCTGGAAGTGGCACCAGCTATGCCGCTGCATGAAGCCCTGCTGCTGACAGCCAGGGGTTGGATGGACAGGGATCCTAAGGAACATTATTTGGTAATACCTGCCAAGTAAGGTCTAGGGGACTAAGTTATACCTCAAACAATTGCATTTTGCATAGGAAGAAAGGGAAACTCAACACAATATTTTAGCAGATATAACTCCACATCTTCCAAATTCCCGCTATTGTTCTCCATTTCTCCCTCTTGCAAACAGTTGTGTATTTCCTCCTGAAAACTAGCTGAAATCAAAACTGCAACATCAGACCGATTATTTCATGAACTGACTGAAAGGTATGTGTAATAGAATAATAAGTAATTATCCTTTATATAGCACAGGTCAAGTGTTGAAAGATTTCGCTTTAGATACCCTATCTCTGTTATCAGTACAACCTTCTAACATGGATTGGTGTTATTATCAACTTATTGCAAAGAGTTTGTTGGGTAGGCTCTTTATAAGCAGCCCAACACATAGTTTCTGGCATAGCTTTATCTTCAATTGAGGAAAATCTTCACCTGTTACATTTTTGTATATGTAGCTGCTGTTAAAGGCACAGAAGACAAGCCAGCAGCCTCAACAGGCATCCTGAGGCTACAGAAAATCACAGGTTCCCTTCCCCGAATGATTATTATGTTTTTATATGTGTTGGAAGCCGCCCAGAGTGGCTGGGACAACCCAGCCAGATGGGCCGGGTATAAATAAAATAATAATAATAATAATCATGCAGCTGCGGTGAAATTTGAACTCAGGACCCTGGACCTTCCTAGCCCACCTCTCGCACCTTCAGCCTCCCGGAGGTATCGTTGTCTGACAGCTGTTGCTTTTCTCTTCATACATCCCTTTCCTCGCCAGCCCCAGCCTCTGGCCGCTCGCTCCTCACGCACACGAACGGAGCCGTCAGCAGTCCTGCTCGATCACATGACACGAGTGACGTCGGAGAGGGAGGCGGTGCTAGAGGTATGGTAATATTCATAGAGATAGGAAAAGTGTAGAGTAGCCCACATATTTAGGGGGCAGAATTGGGCAATACCTTTTTTTGGGGGGGGCGATATTATTGATTCCTCCTAATAAAGGTATTGTCCTACTGTGGGTTTTAAAACACACCAAAGCTGCTGTATGTATTGGGACCGGGAGCGCCAATAAGGATTGAGGTGCTACCGACGTGTGTGAGGGGATGAAATAAAGTAGTGCGACTCTTTTTTCCTATCTCTACTGTCTCCGTCCGCAGCTGGGAGCCTTTTTCTTCCCCGCCCCCTCTTCGCGCAGGCGCAAGAAATACCTTTCAGGGCGCGGGAGAAGGGCCGGGGTCTGCGTCTGCCTCAGAACAGGAGGGAGGAGGGAGTGTGTTGAGCGAATCCCGTGTCCAGGGCCCCCCTCACGTGATTCCCTCCTCCGACCCTCATTGGAGGCACCGAGGAGGGGGCGGAGTCCTTGGTGGCGGCGATCGCCCGGAAGGGAGGCAGGAAGCGGGGCGAGCAGTTGGGCTGGATTTGCGGTTCGGTGGCCGGTGGCGGCGGCGGCGGCGATACCTGCACCCGCCCGCCCCCGCCCGCAGCACAGGCAGGATGCAGAGCGTCATTAACACGGTGAAGGGGAAGGCGCTGGAGGTGGCCGAGTACCTGACTCCGGTGCTGAAGGTGAGGCCCTTCCCAGAGCCCCGGAATGGAGTGCGCGGGGCAACAGCCAGAGGGAAGGGCGGGGAGGGTCCCCGTTGTCAAGGCTCCTTCCCATCGGGGGCGGCGCTTTCTCTCTCTCCCCCCCCCCCCCTCGCCAAAATAGCATTTCTGTCGGTGAGAAACACAGAAGTAGCCCTCAAATAGGCACGGCGGAAGGAAAGCAACCAAGAGCCTTGTGCAACCCTGAAGACTTGCGCGTTTATCTATTTTTAATTTTACGCTGTTGTGGACTAGAAGGAGCCCATGAAAGCTTTATGCCACAACGGCGACAACAAATCGGGAGTGCCGAGGCACCCTTTTCTGTTTCCCCTCACCACCGTTTTTTTGCTCTCCCTGGGAAATGGCTACAGTGGAAGTAGGCACCCTCCTCTGTTATATCCCCCTTAGGAGGAATGGCCCCGTGTGACCCATAAAACAGTGCAGGCTATATGTTTACCCTGCAGGAGCTGTCAAAGGTGGCCTGTCCTGCTCTCTGAAGGTAGTGCGGCCTTGTTCTGTGTGTCATGTGGTAACAATGTGCTTACAAAGCACATTTTCTGTGCTGCTGGTGGGATTGTTTGCAATGGGTAACGGGTTATGTGTTTTGATGTGTTTTGCTGGTCTGTGAACAGGTATCCTGCAGAAGAACTGGTGCAGCACAAACTTAATATCTTTGCTAAGTACAAAGGTCTTTCGTTACTGCTTCAAGTTTCTGAGGAATAAATGCACTCCAGAGCCATACAGAATGGATGTTCCCCTGCTCTTACAGAACTGTATATGAAAGCTTCTTTGGATAAGTGGTGCTGCTGTGTTGCACTGATGCATGGAGAAGGAAGGATACTTCTGTCTCATTTAGAAGAGACACTGTCCTTGGAGAGAACAGTAGAATAAGCATAATTTATTCAGGAGCCAGAGAAAGAATGGAAAAAATCCAGGTGGTGTGTGTATCTGCAGCCTAGAAATTGTAACTTTTATGAATGGCTCTGCCCATAGTTGACATTTTTAAAAACTGATGTGGACTCACTCCCCATAGCTCTCCAAATGATTGTCATTTGCTTACAGTTCTTGTTTAAACAGATGACAGGTGGGAGTTTGTGATAATGTAGAACCAAGCAAACTAAAAAGTTGAAAATATGTAAAGGTCAAACTGCAATTTACATTGAATGCATCACAAGCAGCTATGCTTCTGTTTATTCTTTACTTACCGGTAATCATAGGTGCTCACACTAATATTATTGGAAGCACAGCAGGTTTATCCCTTCCCTTCTTTGCTGTGATTCTGCTCCCAAAATGGACACCCTTCCTCAATGGCAAAAAGGAGCAGTAAAGACTCTTGGCAACAATGGGAACTTTTTTTTAGTAACATTTGTAGCCATGTTGGGGGGTAGTTTTGTGATGGTCACAGCTGGGGTGGGAGGGTATAAACCTCCATTTAATGTTTGCTGTGCTCCTATCCTCCAAGGCTTGAGACTGTACCCCTCCCATGAAAGCACGACAAACATTATTTTAAAATGTTGATGCTTATTGCCACTAAGTGAGAGCTGATACTGTCGGAGCTCAAACAGTATGTAAGCATATTCTGTAAGTACTTAAATCAGTACACCTAGATCTGTTTCAAAATATACAACAGTAGCTTGTTTACAAATCTACAAAAGTTACAAACATGTACAGTATGTGTGTTTTAAGACTTAAAATAAATGTATATAAGAAATATGCTAGACCACTTTTAGGAACAGAAGTTTAAGGATCCTAACTCAAAATTTGTCTTCATGAGCAGAAATGGAAATAATTCTGGCAACTTTGAGCTACATATTACAGAATCCGTCCTTTTTTGCTCATCTAAAGGTTCTATGGCTTCATCTGAATTTCCACTTGGTTTTCCACTTTAGGATGTCCTAAAAATGAAGATAGAAAAATCCCAAAATTTTGTATTTGTGTGTTTCCTGATTGTATTCTTAAATATGGGCTAAATTTTATGCTTGCTGCAGATGATCGAGGGGTTTAAAATGTGAATGGAAAGCAAGAGGTATAAGAAATGACCCTGGTCAAAGTTTGTAGTTATATAGCAGAGCAAAGTTTTTAGTTAATTTCTCATTCTACAGCAATTTTTGATTTTCCCCACCCCACCCCAATTCTGGGCATGTTTCCCAACCAGACTGCAAAACTTGTCAGTGTATGTTTTGTTAATTTGGGGCAGTATTCAATTAAGCAGTTATCCTAGTGCAGTGACTTTTAGCTGTGCAATGTACCTCCCCCTCCTCACTCTCCACGAGCCCCCTAAATCTGCTCCAGAGGCTGGGGGAACTCTAGGACAGATTTAGGGGGTGCATGGAGAGCACATGGGGAGAGGAGAGGGGAGGATGGGGAAGTTACATTGCATAGCTAAAAGTTAGTGTTTAGTTGAATACTGCCCATTATGCCCTGCCTTCAAGGATCTCACGGTCGTATACACAAGGATATCTAACACTATCGTCATTTTATGAGGTAGATTAGAAGCTTAGTAATATTGACTTGCCTGGCAGTATAGTTTGTCTTTATCCTGAGATCTTTACTTTCAAATCTAAAAAGTCATCTATTTATTTTTCTTCTCTGTTTTGACTGTAGGAATCAAAGTTTAAAGAAACTGGAGTTATCACTCCCGAAGAGGTATGCATACACACTTGTTGGCTTGTTTTTCAAAGTAACTTTTTGAAAGTAGTAAAACAAGAAGTTCCTGTTGCAGAGTTTTCTAGTTCCTCTAAATGCAAACTACAATTGTGACAAGATGCCAGTATTTAATTGTGAACACACCAACCAGATCTCTGCACCCACTAAGACTGAAATTGATCTTATGGCAAACAGTACTTCCAAGTACAGTGGTACCTTGGTAGTTGAACGGCTTGGCTTCTGAACAAATTGGCTCCCAAATGCCGCAAACCTGAAAGTGAGTGTTCCAGTTTGCGAACATTTTTCGAAAGCCGAATGTCTGACGCGGCTTCTGATTCAGTGCAGGAAGCTCCTGCAGCCAATCGGAAGCTGTGCCTTGGTTTTCGAACCGTTTTGGGAGTTGAACAGACTCCTGGAACGGATTGAATTCAAGAACCAAGGCATCACTGTAATCTGGTCCTAGACAGTTTACGGCTTTAAAGCTCAATATCAGCATCTTAAATTGGGCTTAGATTGAACTATCAAACAGGCTTCAGATTGCGGGATCTAGGTTTAGTATTTTACCTTGGGACACTACTTATTTGAAAGGTGCTTGCAAAGTAAGTGTGTAAGACTCGTGGAGCATGTGAAAGAAGGAGTAGACACAAGAGGTGGGGCTAAGTATTTTTATAGAAAGAAGATAGGCGTGCTCAAGATTCACATCTCTGTTTTTGGCCCCCACCTTCCCATACCACAAAATGGGTGAGGCAGAACTCATGTTTTTTTTACTGTTGCATGGTCAGTTGCAAATGCAGACGAAAGATCTGCTCATGACTGTTATCTAGAACATTTCTAATGATGTTACAAATTGCAGGAATACAGAAGTTTGCACTGAACGTAAGAGGCCTTCCCTGTTTTCTTTCCCCTTTTTAAAAAGGGGAAACTGATTAGTCCAGTTTTGACATATTTGTTTCTATTACAATTCTTATCAAAGGAACACCATTACCTGATGCTTATGGGAGATCTTGCAAACCTTTTTCTGCCACCCGGAATAGCAACTTGTTCAGCAAAAAAATTAACTTCTAAAAATTGAATGCTAGCAATTAAGGCTAGATTATTTGACCTTAATCCCTAAATGTCGATGGAGTGGCAGATTTTTACTGCAGAGGGATTCACTGATAAGAATTTAATCTTTGATGGCAGTGCTTATGGGTTCTTTTTAATCTGTCTTCAAGTTCTTATATGAAGCCACTGAATACTTACGTTCCATGTTGGGCTAACCAGCAAACATATCAATATAATAATTTATCTCCCTCTGCTTGCCTGATTTTTAGACTGGACCTTTGCTGCTTTGAACCTAACACAGTGTGCTTAACGGAAAACACATCCTAACAGTAACAGAATTCTCCCCTCCCCGTCTTGTTATTTCAGCAAGATGTAAAGATATAGGGTTATATTGAGTGCTGCTGTTCTGTTAGCACAGCTGACTTCTGCTTGTGCAGTGGAACTTCCCACTCCTCCATTGCCATCCACATACCCTCAAAATCTGCTCCAAATTGTTGAAGGATCCCCCAAAGCAGATTTGGGGAGCATGTAGGGGAGGAAGGGATACAACCTGAAAACTTGTTTGGAGATGGATCAGTTAACTATTGTGGTTAGCTAAGCATTTCTACCTCTAGTGGACTGTCAGAACAGAGGAGATTTTCCTAGTAGTTGTTTATTTGGTGCAGATATAAGTGGCTGTTGCTCACTGTCCCCAGAAGTTGACACTGCAATAAATATTTAATATATTAAAGATGGTTTTTCTGTCATTCTGTCTCTAGAGAGAGAAGAAAGAACCTTGCTTAGATGTGACTATTTGTGATGGTGATTATTTAGTGCATGGTTCTTTTTGGCTTTCATCACTATATTTTTGGAGCATGTCTTGTAGCTATATGCCTTTAAAATATTTAGTGTGTATACATATATATATATGCCAGCTGTTGCACTTGGCTTGTAGATCATCCCATTAACAATCTATCCAGGAATCCCATTCCAGTTTGCAAGTTAATTGTGTGACTGTCCCATTCAGACAAAATATTTTCTTGTATATGCATCTGCAGAAATTGTTCAAGGAGCAATTGTCTCTGAGTTGGGAAAGACAAATTACTGAGCTGCCATCAGTAGGATTTGATTTCACACTTACTCTGTACAGATGTAAGTCACGATGTTTAGGCTACTGAGGTTGGTGAAACTCTGTATATATCAAATGTTTTTCAGCTTTCTTCTGTTTTGTGTTTGGCAGTTTGTGGCAGCAGGAGACCATTTAGTTCACCACTGTCCTACTTGGCAATGGTAAGTAAGATTCTACAGAAACCACCTTAAAAGAATACATAGGGATGGGTAGCACATTCACTGTCTGGTGGTTGTGAATGTGCACATATTTCCCACTGCGTGCGAGAGAGAAACTATACAAAGACACCTAATTTGTATAATTATTCCCCCCGCCCCACCCACTTTTTTTGAGAGGGTGTTGCAGAATGGACTTGACCATATGTGGCTTTACTTCTCAGCTGTACACCATTACTTGAGTGTATCTGCTCTGAAGACCTTTGACTTCTGAACATAAAACATGGACACTTGAAATTGCTCAAGATATGTTGTGTTTTTTTTGTGAGCTTGTTCTGACTTCAATTTCAATTTAGCTTTAAAGATTTATCAGGATACAAAGACAGATATTTAATATACCAAAAGAGGGTTTTGTATGTATAGTTAGTGAAACATTTTGCATTAGCCGCAGTCTAAAGGTGTTTTTTAGGATTAGAACAATGGTAGGATTGAAAAATGCCTATCTGTCTACAACTTGTTACAGGCTTTGAGCAGTTCCTTTGGTTGGAGCTCAAAGAAGCCCCTTGTCTCCTTCTTGCAACAGATACAATAAGCTTGATGCATTGCATGTTGTAAAAGGGGAAGCAGAAGAAATGCAATTCTGAGAACGCTCTTATCATTTAACAGAAGTGGAAATGCAGCCTGGGATTCCATGCACTAGACAACTAGGTCTGTTTTCCAAAGGGGAAAAACTACTTGGGTAGTTTTCTCTTTTCTTCCTCCTTCCCCCACCCTTTCTGTGCCACAGGGCAAATAACCTTTGAAACTGGTCAGTGTTTTTGTTTCTGCTTTAGCAGAAATATGATTCTGTTGCATAAGAGCCAGAATTGGTCTGTGATTGTCCGCAGCTTATCACAGCCTTACTTCATATTTTTAAGGGCTACAGGAGAAGAATTAAAGGTCAAGGCATATCTCCCAACAGAAAAACAGTTCTTGGTCACTAAAAATGGTAAGTTTGGCACTAGTGTTGTGATTGTGACTGAATATGCACCAGCCACAGCCCTGCAGATAGATCTTTACTTTCATACTTGTTGTTGAACCATCTTTGATAGGCGTGCACAGTTTTATATCTTGAGAGTTGCAATGTGAACTTTTGAGATCCTTAACTTCTTTATGTGCATGACATGGGTAAGCAAACTGCTTGTGGTATGGATTACTTGTACTGTATGAGTAATTTGGTGTTGTTCTGTAAACATCTTTATGCAATGCATAATGTAGTCCAGATGTGTTGGACTACAGCTCCATCATCCCTGACCATCAGGAGGGCACCACTATGGGGTAGGTTGGCTTGGGTGACTTGGTTGGTGAGGGACATAGGGCAGGCAGGTGTTCTTATCCCACAGCAGCAGGTTAGACTAGAGGCCTGAGCAATTATTTCAATATCTGCTTCTGTCTTGATCCAAAACAACAAAACTGAATGAAGCTGATAAACATGTACTTTATGCAAAACTGAGAGAACATTCAAATACTGTACCAGTTCTTTATGATTATGTCATACTTGGGAAATAGTATAATAGGGCTTTACCCACCTTACAATACATATGCTGATCTTTAGGTCTTCTGCTTTTAAGCAGCAGTTCCTCTATGTGATGCTGAATCAAATGCTTCAGTAAAATTCAGGAAGGCACTTGCCCTTAGTGCATATAAGTTTCAAGTGACATCTGCACTGCTTGCTAAATGCTTTCAGTATACTTTAGCTCCTAGCTAAGTTAGTGTCTGTTTTATGCCTGGACACATTTGGATTCCCCAGAGCAGTAAGCTTTGCTTAAGACTAAACCCATGCTCCAAAAACGTGTGCTAAGATTTGTGAAGTATATACATCAACCTCCAGTTCTGAAAACACTGGGAGAATTTATCTCCAGCTGATTTTGTGAATGAACAGTGTCCGCTGTTTTTTGTAGTGCCATGCTATAAGCGATGTAAACAAATGGAGTATTCGGATGAACTGGAAGCTATTATAGAAGAAGATGATGGGGACGGAGGATGGGTGGACACTTATCACAATGCAGGTATTGTATATTTCTCTTGTATATTAAACTTATGAATGCCCAGCTTGCGGCCTCTATTCTCGTGTAATGCTCTAGAACGCATAAGTGTCCAGACCTGGAAACCATCTTCAGATTGGTTTCTCACTGAATCTCAATCCTTAACCATTTAAAAAAGCAGCCATTGAAAATTATGAGTCACAGTTGCCATCACCCAGGGTTTGGGGTGGGGAGCAGCTGTTTGTAGAATCAAAATATTAGCAGGTTTCTCCCTAGTTCTGACTATATCTGTGCTCTCTACAGGCATTACAGGAGTGACAGAATCCATTAAGGAGATCACACTGGAGAGCAAGGTATTAACTTGTGAATCTGTGACTAATATGCTGAAGGGTAAACCCAGGGCTTTTTTTCAGCCAGAATTTGCTGGAACCCAGTTCTGGCACCTCTCAGTGGGCACCATTGCCATTCTAAGAGAACAAGGGAGGTGTTCACGGTGAATTCCGGCACCTCTTTTTCTAGAAAAATAGCACTGAGTAAACCTAACAACTTGGTATGCTTGTTGGCGTAACTGCTGTCCCCGAAGAAAAAACATTTTCCCTTTTATGTCTCCAATGGATTGGAATAGTAGGTTAGATGCCTAATATGAACTACAGCAGTAAATCCACTGCATACTTGTGGATTGAGGGAGGCACTCTTCTGTAGATTAAATGCAAGCATATCCGTGAAAACAAATTCAGGAAAGTTTTTGAAGCCCACAGATAACAGAGCCATGTTATTTAGGTTGACTAATTTGAAGGTAGACAGCCAGAGCAGCGCAGAGATTTAAAGCACATTTTTGTCCTTCTGGTTGGCGGCTGGTTTAGATAGGAGAGCAGCTAATTTGTGGTTGGATTGCAGCCCCCAAACTGCTGGTTACCTAGAGCAGGGATGGGACTCCTGTGGCTGTCCAAGTTTTTATTTATTTATTTATTAAATTTCTATACCACCCTTCGTCCAAGAATCACAGGGTGGTTTACAATATAAGGGCACAAACATACATAGCATAGTAACAAACAAAAGCGACGAACCCTCCCCCCTTCAATTTAAAAGGCCATGGATTGGCCTGGGAGAAGAGGAGAGGAATGTTTTCACCTGGCACCAAAAGATATGTAATGAGGATGTATTTAAGAGTGGTAAAGTTTGCATGCATTGTGGTTGCTGTCTTCAGTTTTATCCCAGCCAGGGTGTGCAGTCTCTGATGCAGCATAGGAATGTGAGATCACCACTTTCAAAAAGATACCGCATGCTTTTAGAGGGCTGTACAATTTGAATTTTAATTGAAAAACTAGCTATAGCTCGTTGCATTGGATTTCATTTAGAGCAGGGCTTTACTGCCATACAATATTTTCATATACCTTCATGCAGGGGCGGAGGAAGGGGGGTGCGGTGGGGGTGGGCCACCCCAGGTGTCACCACTGAGGGGAGTGACAAAATGCTGGGCTGCCCCAAGTGGTCCGCCCATTGCCTCCTCCTCAGCTGTAGGGCAGCTGAGTGGGAGGAGGCAGACAGACTCCTCAAAGTCTATTCGGAGCGTCCTGCCCCGGCTGGCCGCACCCCTGGGTGTAGGGCATGAGTGCTGCCCCAGGCGCCCAATTGCCTTGTTCCGCCGCTGCTTTCATGATGATCAAGAAACAAGCTTTATTGACACATTTATTGGTTCCTTTTTTGGCCCTTGTGTTTTGGTACCACAGTGAGTGGCCGGTTTGCAAGTTGGTAGAGTGATTCTTTCTCCCCATTCATAGAATTGCTGAGTGATCTCTTACTGTAAGTTTGATGCATGAATGCTCTAGTCAGGAACACTGAAACGGTACATTGCTTTTTCTTGTCTTCAAAGGACAATACAAAGTTACCAGAGCGCTCAGGGTCTTGTGATGATGAAGATGATGATGAGGGAGAGGCAGCTGATATGGAAGGTAATGGCCACTCACTTGAAGGAATGCTTCACTAGATCATGTTGTTGTTAGGTATGTAGCACAAGCAAAACAATAATGTTGCCATCATTGCACTTTTGAGTCCATTTTGTACATGGATTTTTTTTCTGCAAAAGATTCCTTCCTGCGTAGCGTTGCAAACTTCACTGCAGTTATTTAAATTAATGAAACAGAACCTTGAGGTGGAGGGGGATTAGTTGCTGCTCTTGTGAACAAGAAGAAATGAAGTCAAACTGCAACTCCAAAGATGATAAACTAGGAAGAGTTTTGTAAACATTGGGACCCAGTTGAGAAAGGAGAAAGTACTGGGGAAACTTTCTTAATGGAGGTTTTAGATGAGAAGAAGGTTAGATGAATTTTTCATGGGATTCATCTGTATAGATTTAATTCTGAGGCAAGAGGTTTGATTAGGAGTTACTCATCACTTCCAGTGAGGTATGGAGACTAGAACAGGGGTCAGCAAGGTTTACCTCGCCTGGTCTGGTTCACTCCAGCAGAGAACCCTCCGTGGGCCAGATTGCGCGTGAGCGTGCACGCCCGTGATTTCCGGCGCCTGCGCACCCACAATTTCCAGCATCTGCACAGATGCAATTTCTGGCGCTGCCGAAGCAAGTTCCCACGCCATGCTGTGCCGGTTTAGCGCAGTGTGCGGGGACTCACTGAGCGGGCAGCTCGGTTAGGGGGTGGCTCATGGGCCGGTTAAATGACCCCCGTGGCCCACTTGTGGCCCATGGGCCATAGGTTGCTGACCCCTGGACTAGAGTATTGAACTCAAAAGTAGGAAATCAGATTCAAATACCTGCACAGTTGTGAAGCTCCCAGATCAGTAACTGTTACTTCATCACAGGGTTGTGGTGAAGTTAAAATGCCCCTTGGAACCCCTTGGAGGAATACAGTACTTCCTTCATGGAGCAATAAATTTAAAAGTAATATATTCAAGGAGTCACTCACTGGAGTTGAGAGTACATGGAAGAAATTTGTGTTTCTACATTGTGTTATGTAAGATGGAATGTAAGTGATGCAAAACTAGCCCAAGATTATTTTTGCCTTGTTCCATCCAAATAGTCATGATTCTACTAGCCATCCTTAGTGTCGAGGAAAGGTGGGATGCAAGTGTGAAAGACTGATAATTTTTAAAATTTCTCTACCAGCAGTCTAACAAATTAATAAGAGGAACTTAAAAGATGTAGTCTTAAATTATTATAATCACACAACTGTCCTAACAACTCAGTGGCATTCTCATGAGTAGGGCACAATACTTCCAAGGGACAAATTAGGTGAAAAGAAGCTAAGAAAGCCATCCTAGTAGAAAGGATGATACCAAGGCAAATTAAAATAATGACAATTACACTGTAGTCTTAAGTGAGACAAATGGCATGCCATTTGGGGTGCCCTCTGGAGTAGATTTGGGGGGCACATGAAGATGAGGGTGAAGTGCCTCGAGCTTAAATCTGCTGACACAAATTTGGATTCCACCAATCTCTACTAATCAATTGTCTGTGGTCATTAACAAATATGGAATAAAGATGCCAAGAGGAAACAGTTGGCCCCTTTTAAGTTTTGGAACTCATAAGAAAGTATATGCTCCTAAATATAAGAACTAATTCAAGAAGTAATTATAGGTGAACTGCTAGGAAATATAATCAAATTCATAATCTTCATACAGAAAAAAATGGCAAAATTCCATCATAGAATATATTTATATTTACAGGGGGAGCTATACCATAAAGCTCCTTGAATCATGAGTGGTTTTTCAACCATACTTTCCCTTCTTTTCCTTTTCTCAACTCTATAGTTTGCTTGGGCTCCTCTGTCTTAACCTACACTGCTCCTTTTCTTTCATCCTGATTTTGCTTGCCTCTTGGGCACTCTACCCAGCCCTCAGCCTCCCTGCTTTTTCCTAGCACCCTGACACACAGAATGTTTGTGAGCATTCTGTGAGAACACAGCCGCTTATCCCGTGGGTGCGGTGACAACTAGTTAACAACATAGCATGTGCACCTCAATATAATTTAACGTTTATATTGAGGAATGCATTATTTGTTACGTCGTACACTGCAAAGTGTTTTTTTTAAAACTTGATAACTTCATTCTTAATCTGCATCTTCCTTGAACATCCTGAGCACGCATAAGTACCGTATTTTTTGCTCCATAAGACGCACTTTTTCCCTCCTAAAAAGTAAGGGGAAATACCTGTGCGTCTTATGGAGCGAATGGTGGTCCCTGGAGCTGAATTGCCCAGGGGCCAAAAGCAGATTGTGCTTTTTATTTTACAAAGAGAAAAGGGAGTGTTGAAAGGACCCGCTCAGCAGCTGATCAGCAAGAGATCGGGAGAGAGATAAGAGTCCCCGGCTCCCTTTCAGCCCCGCCCTCCTTTGTTGAATGTGCTGCAGAGGGAGGTTGTTTGTTTCCCCAGGACATGTGACTGGCTGATTAGATTATCTGTCTGGAAACAGTAGAAATGGCTCCCTTTCCTTAAGATTTTTCAGAAATGTGAGTTAAACCCCATAAAAATGGGGCTTTTCCTCTTTGCTTTTCCCCCTTTGCAAAAAAAGGTGCAAAAGCTTTAGCTGATCCTCAAAAAAAACACAAAAAAACCCCTAGGGCTTTTCCCTTTGCAAAAAAAGCTGCAAAACTTTTAGCTTATTCTCAAAAAAGGCCTTTTGCTTTGCAAAAACAGCAGCAAAACCTTTAGCTGATCCTCCAAAAAAAAGAACCCCAAAACCCCAGGGCTTTTCCCTTTGCAAAAAAGCTGCAAAACTTTTAGCTGATCCTCAAAAACAAAACAAAAAACAAAACAAAACAGGGCTTTTAGAGGAGGAAAACCAGAAAAATATTTTTTTTTTCTTGTTTCCTCCTCTAAAAATGAGGTGCACCCTATGGTCCGGAGCGTCCTATGGAGCGAAAAATACGGTATTTAACAAAAGCAGTAAACAGTAACATGATCTTTTTATATACTTTCAGATTATGAAGAGAGTGGGCTATTGGAGACAGATGATGTAAGTGCACTGTGTTCATTGGGCAGCAGCAATGTCTCTTCTGACTTCAACTTTTGTCCAGTAGTGCATTTTTTTTAAAACTGCATGTGGACTTCATATGTATATTTTCATTAAAAACTAACCAATTCAATGAAAAGCGTTTATACCACCACCTAATGCCTGTAGTCATTGAATTTGGTGGGGATTGGGCAACAGCTGACATTTGAAAGCTATCAATTTATTTCTTAAAATCTCGAGCAGGCAACATTGGATACAAGAAAAATAGTGGAAGCTGCCAAGGCGAAAGCTGATGTTGGAGGAGGAGGAGAAGAAGAAGCTATCCTACAGACCAGGACGTATGACCTTTACATCACATACGACAAATACTACCAAACACCAAGACTCTGGTTATTTGGTTATGATGAGGTACAACATTCTTTTTTCCTTATTTGAATCTGTTCAGAGCTCAGTAGTGCAAGAAATTGGTAATAAGTTATGGTAAGGCGCCTCAGACATACTGTGTCAAATACCATGCAGCCTTCTGCAAACAAATGTAAACAAGCTTTCTGTGGTGCCGCTCTTGCATGAAGCTTACTTTTGTGGTGGGCACTGGAAGTCAGCAAGTAAACAATTGTTTTTTTTTCATTTTTGCAATTCCAATGGGCTTTGACTATACAGTGGTGCTTCGCAAGACGAAATTAATTTGTTCTGCGAGTGCCGTCGTATAGCGAAAATTTCGTCTTGTGAGGCACGGTCGGAGGAAGCGTGGCTTTACGAAGAAAAGAAAAGCGCAAAACGTTTTCGTTTTGTGAGTCACAGCCATAGGGAAGTTTTTCGTCTACTGTATGTGATTTTGGCTATAGGCACAATCCGCAGAATGTAACCCCCACCTAAGTTGCAGGCTTACTGTATGAGGCTTGTAAAGCAAGTTCTGCTTATATGTTACTATTTTTGTTATTAATTTCATTTTTATACTGCTTTACTTTTTATGGGGGGGAATCAAATTAGTTAATGATGATAATAATAATTTTATTATTTGTACCCTGCCTATCTGACTTGATTGCCCCTGCCACTCTAGATGGTTCCCAACAGATATAAAAACATAATAAAAACATAATAAAACACCAAACATTAAAACTTCCCTATACAGAGTTGCCTTCAGATGTCTTCTACAGGTTGTATAATTATCTCCTTGGCATCTGATGGGAGGGCATTCCACAGGGCAGGCACCACTACTGAGAAGGCCCTCTGCCTGGTTCAGTGTAACTTCTTGCTGTGAGGGAAGTGCCAGAAGGCCCTTGGAGCTGGACCTCACTGTCAGGCTGAACAATGGGGGTGGAGATGCTCCTTCAGGTATACAGGGCCAAGGTTGTTTAGGGCTTTAAAGGTCAGCAACAGCACTTTAATTGTGCTCGGAAACGTATGGGGTGCCAATGTTGATCCTTTGAGACCAGTGTTACATGGTCCCAGCGGCCACTCCGAGTCACCAGTCTGGCAGCTGCGTTCTGGATTAGTTACAGTTTCTGAGTCACCTTCAAAGGTAGCCCCACGCAGAGTAGTCCAAACGGGAGATAACCAGAGCACACTAAAACAACACACTAAAACATCAGATAAAGCAATCCAGAATAAAACACTTACTTGCTTGGCTGAAATTCTTTGTTTAATTATAGAGAAGGAATCTATGCAATTTGTCTTTACTTCTCTCTCTCTCTCTCTCTTTAGCAACGACAGCCATTAACTGTAGACTATATGTATGAAGATATTAGTCAAGACCATGTCAAAAAGACTGTGACAATTGAAAACCATCCCCATCTCCCTCCACCTCCAATGTGTTCAGTTCATCCGTGCAGGTATACTTCAGTCTGCATTCTAACAGCATATGAATTTACTAACAGCATATGAAAATATTCATGAAAAATGTTTTGGTGGATGAAATGGGTTTTGTATTCTGGCCACTTTTTAGCATCTTTTTATTCTTTATTGTTCGAAAGCACATCAAAGTGCAAGTAGATAAATAGGTACTGCTCTGGCGGGAAGGTAAACGCCGTTTCCGTGCGCTGCTCTGGTTCGCCAGAAGCGGCTTAGTCATGCTAACCACATGACCTGGAAGCTGTCTGCGGACAAACGCCAGCTCCCTCGGCCAGTAAAGCAGGATGAGCACCGCAATCCCAGAGTCGTCCGCAACTGGACTTAACGGTCAGGGGTCCCTTTACCCTTTACCTTTATTCTTTATTGTACAGTCATACCTCATGTTGCGTCCGCTTCAGGTTACGTTTTTTCAAGTTGCGTCCTGCGGCAACCCAGAAGTACCGGAACAGTTACTTCTGGGCTTCACCGCATGCGCAGAAGCGCTAAATTGCGCCATGCACATGCGCAGACGTGGCACTTCTGGATGCGAATGCTTCGAGTTGCGAACGTGCCTCTGGGATGGATTACGGCCGTAACTCGAGGTTCCGCTGTATTCTTTATTGGTCTTAAACTCTGAAACCCTTTACCCCAGCACTCAGTTCAAACTGCTCTCATTCTAATTTATTGGGTCTGTTATGTAGTGCACAGTGTCATTTGAGCGGACTTCCACTTGTGCAGTGGGAAGTCCTCTTCTTCCCTTTCCCCCTCCCCTGCAACTCTCTAGCCCATCCTGCATGTGTACTTAAAGGCTCCTCCAATCTCTGGAGTAGATCGTGGGTGTTTTAGGGAGCTGCATGGAGACAGGAAATCTGTTCTAGCAGTGGTGTCCTGCTACTGGGTGGATGCTGTTGGATTTTGCTCATTGGACTTTGATGGCCACTGTGAAGTCAGACTGCTGAGGGTCTTGCCAAGTAAATTTTCTGGTTTGTTTCCACTTTTCAAACTCTCCGGAAGGTGTCAGGCAATCGTCCTGGAAATGAGAACAGTTGTCATGCTTCAAGCTGCAATCTCAGGCTCTGCTACTTGGGTTTCTTTGTTTTATTTTTAAAAAAATCTTTTCAGGCTGTCTGTTTACACAAAGCGCCACACTTTGCTGTATGGACAGAACATGCATTTGTCTTCACTCTAAAGCCCTAATCTTCTTGTTGAACTCTTGAAATACAGTGTTACCTGCTTAAGGTGTTGAAGTTAAATGTTCTGCTTAGGCTGTTTACTTCTATCATATTGTTTTTGCAGTTTAAAAAGGTGGGAAGATTCTGGGATTCTCCTTCATTTTAATAACAGGAGCATGCTAACTTTTAAAACTGATTTTAAAAGTCCAGTTCTGTGTGCTGCTGGAACAGGTGAACACCTTTCGCCCTTACTCTGGCAAAAGACTGAGCAATGCTGAATGGAAATCTCTGGGAATAACAGCATGACTGATTTTTAAACTCTTATTGGGCACAAGTAGCTCAAGTCCTTTTCTGTCAGCAAATAGGAGTGGGGGCTATATTGCTGTTAATATTCCTGTACTGAGAAGCTTGGACCCCTTAAGTCTGGAAAAGGAAGTCGAAATGTAGTGCCAAACTCTGTTGTGCAGCTGTTTTGCCATTTTGGCCGCTTCAAGGTCTGTGTTTCACCAAGTTGAACTGAAGGAGTTGAAAGCAGTATCTCCTGAGATTAGCATGCTAAGGGCTTTCCTCTACCTTATTATTAAATGCACATAAAATAGCAAGTCTATCATGTACAACAGACTTATTGCATTAAGCCTGATAACAAGCTACTGGTGTTAATGGGCAACGGGAGCCCAGTAAGAATGCAAGAATAATATGAAACCAATGTTTGCTCAGAGTTTCCCAATATTGTGTTATGCTGAGTTTTGTTTTGATCATTCTGCTGCACAACATCTGTTCTCAAAAATGTGGCAATCATTTCCTTAGTAGGATTCATAACCACTAAGAGGGTTAATAGACTGGCACAGTTTTCACTTCTGCAACTTAAAGTAAAATCTGGTGTCCCTAGAGTTCTTGTGCTGTTGGCTTTATCCTTTTTTCATTTTCATTTTCTGAATTGTATAAAAACAGCAGTATTCAATCCATGTTGTTTAGCTTTCTTAAAGTATTTCATTAGTTAATTAACATGCAAAGTTGTGTTCAGCATCAGCATCCTCCCAAGTTTTCAGCATGTTGTTTTGGAATAGATTTCCAATAGTTATTGGCTCTGATGGTGTTGGGCTGCTTGTCCTGCTCTCATCACTGTCTTCCCTTTACTTTTCCAGCTTCAGCAGTTGCGTGAGGGTATGTTATGGGAAAGAGTTACTGGGAATTGGTTGTGAAATACTCACCACTTGGGACTGTTCTGAGTGCTTAATGAGGTTCATCGCAAAGGCTGCAACCCTAGTTGATGCAGCACTGCTGTTTCCTTCCTTGTTCTGATTCTGTTGGAAATGAAGTCCTTGAATAGGGTGATTGCGATAGATGGTGGAAGAAATACTGGTTGGAGTAATGTTTTAAGCAACCGTTAAATACTATACTACCTCCAAGTAGTGATGTCTGCTTTGGATGCCTATGTGTGTTAACTCTACGTTAGAAGGCCTATCCATTAGCTGTGTCCAGTAGCCATTCAATCCCTGATAACCTCCCTGGTCCTGTTCAGTCTGCATTGGATTGAGAGGAAGTTGTAATACCAGCCTTGTTGGCATACGGTTCTCCCGTGCTGCCACATTATCTCTGCCAGTTCTACCAATAACAATGATAAAATAGGAGTAGGGTGAATACTAGTGCAGACATGCCTTGCTGTTGCCCAAGCAGTAACCAGAGATGGCTTGAAGTTGCTATTTAAACTTTATTTTTAAGTTCCCATTGCTTGCTTCTGCTGTCAAGAACTACCTTGCATACAAACTGTAATCAGATAACTTACTGTATTCTATAATAATGCAATAATGTATATTTCAAGATATTCACAATTTGCTTTCAGACATGCGGAAGTGATGAAGAAAATCATTGAAACTGTGGCAGAAGGTGGGGGAGAACTTGGAGTTCATATGTATCCTTTTATCTAACTGCATAAAATAGGTTTTTTGTTTTAAAAAGGGCTCTGCACTGATTGCTTGCCTGTTTTTTCAGAGTGTGTTCTCCCACTTTCCCCTCCCAGTCCCTGTTCAAGCACATGTTCAAGTTTCAGGGGCCACTGCTACACTTAGCCGTGCTAAGGCACTCAGAGTGACTGCCTTATAAGAATGACCCGCTTTGGGTGACTATCGCTATGTGATGTGAATCTAAAAGATACTTATAATTAATCCATGGTTCACACATGGCTAAGCCCAACAATGAGTGGTATCCAGGGAAGTAGTTCTATTAGTGCAACGACGTATGGCTGTGCAGTGGAACATCTCCTCTATCTACTCCCTTCTCTTCTGTGTGCCCCCTGAACCTATTCTGGGGGTTCACCCATATTTGGGGAGAGTGCATAGGGTGTGGAGAGGCAGGAGAAGTTCTGTTGCACCTCCAGAAGTGCAAATTGTTGGATACCATCCAATGTAATTTTCCTTAATCCAGTGCTATTGGTGATATCCATCTAAGTTAGAGAGTGTGAATGATAAAACTGATCAATTAATACTAGCTATAATGGCTACTTTCTACCACAATGGTTGGAGCTTGTATGTCTCTGAATACTCGTCACTGGTGAGCACAAGTCGGAAGAGTACCGTTGTACTTGTATATTGCATACAGGCTTCGCATAGACACCTGTTTGGATACTGGATGGATGCTTGACCTGATCCAGCAGATTACTTAAGTCCATTGTTCCCAATAGGCCTAGTTTGCACAGGCAGCAATAACTGTAATAAAAACTAATTGTTCAGTCGTCTTTATGCATGTGGGAGGCACTTTCTGGCCAATAAAACTGTTCCACTAGGCTAGACTGGTAGCCTTATCTATCTCTTTCCAAAGAGGGCTTGACTATAGAGGAAGGTTGAATTGTTAAAACTTGTGGTTTTTATTTGGCTGCTTTGAGGTTAAAAACTTGCTTCTCTTTGTGGAATTACTGGGTTGATTTTCCTTAATTAAATATTCAGGTACCTTCTAATTTTTTTGAAGTTTGTACAAGCAGTCATTCCGACAATAGAATATGACTACACGAGGCACTTTACGATGTAATTAGGGGAAAGAATGTTTATGCTAATTATTGATTCTAATTTTTAAAAAGAATAACCCATACCTGTGACTGACTTGTTTATCCACCATGGTATACAATTTCTGTAATGTACCACTTCTATCAAGTTTATGCATCAAAATAAAATTCCACTACCAGCCTTACTTTTTAATAAAGACCTTTATGTGTAAAAATAAATAATAAAACTTTTTTTTTTCATTCCTGTGCTGTGGGTACATAGAGGGTTTTTCTTTTTCTTTGACATACAGTACTGTGAAGGGAAAGAAAAGAAAAGCTCAAACCAAGATCCCAATTCATGTTTGTTTTTAATTAAATTTCTGAGAAATTTTTAAAGTAAAATTGTAGCAAGACATGAGTGTTAACACACCTGATAGTGGAAAATAATGTGATTTCTGACTAGTGGCATTTCAGAGTAAATTGACCAAATCGCTTAGGTAGATCTTAATACGTATCTAAGGCACATTTGATTTTCCAAGTGCACATTAGTCTAGGTCCTTATTTGATGCTAGAAACCCAACTCCTTTCATGTTCCTTTGAACATCAGATGGCAATGAAAGCATGACTGGGTGTGAAGACTAGGGAAAGATGTGGCATCACTTTTTTCAGTTTAATGCTAATGTACTAAAGAAAAGCATATGCAGCTAGTGAAAAGATGCATTCGAAACTATACCTGGCATGTTCTTTTCTATCTGGAATACTAAATTTCTGTCTGCAAAGATAGTACTCAAACCTTGTTTTCAGAAGGTTCAGCTTAAGTTGCACCAATCTCCTTAATGACATGGTTGCCTTCCCTTTTTATGTCACCTGTAGATGAATGCCCTCTTACGCAGTAAAGATATAGATTCCTTTTCTCTGCTTTCTACATACACTGCGTGTTCTTTTAACTGGGAAGTGAGATCAGAAATGTCAAGTGTCAAGGAGGATTCAAGGAAATTGGCCTCTTCTAGATATCGTTGCAGTTGGAAGGAATAGGAAGCAGCTGTCTTCCACCCAGCAGTCAACTTGCGTCAACAGAAAAAATGTTCTCAATAAGTGAAAATAATACGGCTTTTTGCATACCTTCTGATGGGATGGTGGGAGAACCTTATTGGCTCCATTTCTACCATGGAAGAAAAATGATAAGATTCATAAAAATAGTGTGGAAACTACAACATATAGTTCAGTTAGAACCTATTCTATTCTATGGAGGTTGGCAAATGCATATCCCTATCATGGCCAGAATTTTTACATAGGAGTTGTGAATTTAAGATTTAAATCTGATGTTCCATCCACTAAATTTCTGCTGCAAAAAAGTAACACTGTTCAGCTTGTGTTTCAGATAACTTCATGTTTCCCGAAGTATCTTAAATAGTGCTCACTTTAGAGTTAATGCTTACAATCTGCTTCTAATCTGTTTTTGAGCTTTTTAATAATCTCTTTTACAGCAATAACAATGGGAATGGAAATGCTTGTTTTTTAATGCAACCTTTTGCAAGTCAAATGGAAATATAACACAACCCAAAGATTTGGACAAGCTCTTTTGTGTTCTGGACATGGGGTGGGGGTAAGAGTGAAATCTGCAGATCACGACCATCATTCTGTTCAGTATGCTGCTATTATATAGGTAAAATCATGTGCCCCTTCCCTTTTCTAGCAACAGCTTGTGTTCCAAAACTTTGCTTTCTTAAATCTCAGCACGTGTTTTAATTGCCTCTCCCACTTCAGGAAAAAACAACCCAAAGGACTATTTTACAGGTTCCTATGGCGTTAATCTCATTATTGTAATACAGAAGTTATAAAACGATAGCGAAATCCAGAGGTAAACATGGCTTCTTTCTCTGTGACGTAGAAAATGATAGCAGTGATTGGTTTGCTGTCCCCAGTTCAGAATCCTCTGGAGGCAACCTGCCAAGTAGCAGTCTCCCACAAGCATTCCCCCAAAAGGACCTGATTGTTTGCTGCTGGTAAATATTAACTTCCCTCTGTTTGCGAACTAGGGAGAAGAAATAAAATAACACTTCTGTGCTCGCTGCATACATGGTCTGGACTTATTTTCTGGGCACCATTAGAAAAGCATTGCATGGCTGTCTTTCCCATTTTTAAGCTGACCTCGGAGCAAAAAAAGAGCAAGATGGTTCATCTAGTAATGTTTACTCTGGGCTACGATGCTAAAAGTCCTGTTGTCACAAATATGTGCCCAGGCTAGCTCCAACGGCACTTGAGAATTTAGGTCTGTAAAAATTGATACTCTGGATCAACCTTTTTTATAATTTATACAAAATACAATTACATAAAATGATAGGAACATAATGAAATATTGTTGAAGCAGAAAAAAACATAGAATCATAGAGCTGGAAGGGACCCCAAGGGTCATCTTTCTAGTGCAACCCCCTGCAATGTAGGAAACTCAGCTAAAGCATCTATGACAGATGGCCATCCAACCACTGCTTAGAAACCTCCAAGGAAGGAGAGTCCAGAGCCTCCCAAGGGACATCCGTTTTCCATGTATTATAAAAAGTAAGCAACACTTACTTGACCTCAGTTATTTGACACAGAGTGGGAAACTTACAGATGCAGTCCAAAAGGCGCACAGGGAGTTCTGTATATGGAGAATTTTAAAAAGCAAGTCGTCACTGACCTGGTACAAAAAGATCTTGACAT
Source organism: Lacerta agilis (assembly GCF_009819535.1). NCBI lineage: Eukaryota > Metazoa > Chordata > Lepidosauria > Squamata > Lacertidae > Lacerta > Lacerta agilis. The sequence continues at coordinate 30,963,069 of NC_046315.1, forward strand.
GTGGAGCAGCCCTGGCTGCTTAGATAAAACACAATAGCCACACACAACGTTACGTGGGAGTAAGGCCCACTGATACCAGTTTCCCAATGTCTCAAGTCAGCAGGAGTCTTAAATCACCACATTTAGTACACTAGATGTTGGTGTTCTGACAGAATACAAGCCGATAAGACAAGTTTTCAAGTTGTGTTATTCCACCTACAAAATAGTATTAAGTTGCTTCATAGATTTAACACTATAAAGTTCAGCAGCTCTGGGCTCGGCTAGTGGCCCAATGGGGTCTGAGCTCCAATATACCTGTGTATATTGTGTGTGTGTGGTTTCCTGCCCTTTAATGCAGGTGGGCTTAATAATAATAATAATAATAATAATAATAATAATAATAATAATAATAATGTTTTATTTCATAATTTTATTTTTTATACCCTGCCCATCTGACTGGGTTTCCCCAGCCACTCTGGGCGGCTTCCAAAACATATAAAAACATAATAAAAGTCAAACTCCCCGATAAAGGGCTGCCTTCAGATGTCTTCTACAAGTAGTGTTGTTCTTTATCTCCTAGACATCTGATGAGAGGGTATTCCACAGGGAGGGCACCACTACTGAGAAGGTCCTCTGCCTGTTTACAGCTTAAAGCTCCCATCATCACTGACCGTGCTGGCTGGTGCTGAAGGGAATTGTAGTTCCCAAATCTGGAGGGTTCCATATTAGCTACCACAGGGTTAGAGTGGGAGACTAGGGTTGGGGAGACCCAAGTTCAAACCATGCTTAGCCATGAAGCTTGTGGGTTGGATGACCTTATGCCCATCAATTCAGCCTGGTTTACTCCATAGTTTAGTTGTGAGGAGAAAAGGAGGGAACAACCAGGCATGTTGCCTTGAATTCTTTAGAGAAAGAGTCAGATACTCATGTTCCACAGGCCCCTACTGTTCTAGCAGGCCTTTGACTACTAATTGGTTGTTGTGACAGGGTCTTCTGAGGGTTACTTATTCATTTTCTGGAAAATATCGTGAGTTTTTAGTTCTATCTGCTTTAATTTATGTTGTGAGCTGCCTTTGGTCCTGCACCAGGAGAAAGGCAGGATATAAACAGAATAATTAAATAACTAGTATTTACAGGTATGTAGTGAAATGGTGTTCTGGCCTTCAGACCACAATTTTAAGAATAGAGTAGTGCTCTTCCCTCCTCCCCAAATTAGCCAACCTTGGGCTACTATTAGCCAAAGCTTTCCAAGGTGTTCTACACATGACTGGATAGCCTGCTGTCATGTCCTGAATCACTTGCAACTGCCCCGATATACTCCTGCCCTAGTGGGCAACAGCACAAATAAAGCGCATGCTCCTCCATGTGGAGTGGAATCTGCTTCCTTGCAATTTGTTCCTTGGAGGAGAAGGTGCTTGTGGAGGAGGAAGAGGGGAAGAACAAGGCAAATTCAGCAGCTGCTTATCTCGACTACAATCCTTTCAGCAATGAGAGAAAGAGAGAGAGAGGCGGAGGAGGAGGAGGAAAAGAGCAATGACCTAGACGTCATGAATGCCAGTATCCCTTGCAACACCAGCCGCAGCGAAAGCATTTCCCTGGGGAAGTTGCACTCTGCAGCACTAAAAGTACGGCCTGTACCTCATGTGTCTCTCAACAAATCTGCATCAATGGGAACTGGTGCCATGGCCCTTGTCTACAAACATCTTCTCTTAATGCTGCTGGGCGTAGGCTGGCCAGGTCTGGGGAATCCCAGTGCAGAAGCAGCTCGGGTCCGAGAGCACTATATAGTGGCTCAGGTCGCTAACTGGAGCTACAGTTCCCAGGCAGAAGACCTGTCCAGGTAACTAAATGTGTATAGGTTATTTGGGGGTGTAGTTGGGTGTAATGGGAAGGTAAGGTTTCCCCACCCCTGAAGAATGGGCTGCTACGTTAACCAAGATAAATGTTAGTTTTAAGTTGCTTTCAATAGTGGGACTTCTAAATTGCTGTGATTTTTGGACAGGTTTTCTGCTAGTGTTACTCATTATTATTTTCATCTATCTATTGTTGGCTTTCAGCATTTTGCTGCATATTCACTTTTTACCACTTAGCACAATGAAATTTGCTCTCATGAGGTTTTTTTCTCTCTGATATACTAGTTTGTTAAGTGCAAGGAAGTTGTTTCTATGCAAGCAAGAGAAGATTCAGACGTGCAATGTCACTCCCAGCTGCAGCCTGAGTTGTTAAAATGTTCTTCAACTTTATGGTGTATACATTTTCTTGTTTGGTTTTAAGTAGCTTTATGGTTTTGACTTTATATGTTCATAATTTCTGTGTGCCATATTGGAAATACAGTACTACCTATTAAACAGGGAGAAGGAGAGGAGAAGATGTGAAGGCAATCACATGTCTGCTGTCCTATCTCGTTTCAGCCTTAGACTGGTTTGCAATGCAAATATAAACCTGTGCTGGTGAGAATGTCCATTTGATCACTTGTCCACGCTTATACGCCTACAAAAGGAAAGAGAGAGCCTCAAGGGCACCTTTTAACTTTTTAATGTAAAAATGTCACAATACATTCCCAAACCTTGATTGAGAATCAAAAATGATGCTCTGCTAGCTTCTTAGGCAAGTGGAGATTTTTATTTTTTGTCCTGGCCTCCTTCATGGGCGTATCCAGGATTTTTGTTAAGGGGGGGACAGGACTTTTTTTGGGGGGGTCAGAACTGACGTGATTGGTCAGTCAGTTAAGTATTTCTGTTGTTTTACTTGATCTAGGGTGGGCAGCTGCTGCCTCTGCCCCACCTTGGATAGGCCCATAGCCTCCTTTAAAATATTTGCAGCCTCACATTCTCAAATCTTTGGCTTGTAGGCTACACCCACAGATCAGTCTCTTACCTTTGTAACTTGCCTTTTGGACTAATGTCCTGAGCCAGAATGTCCTACGCACTCGGATGCACCTATGGAGCTCCCACACATTCTGGGCTCACTCTTGAATGGCTAGTTGAAAAAATGCACTCAATAGTGTTGAATCTGTGGGGCGGGTTCTGCCACTGGCCACTGTGAGAACAGGACAAGACGGGTTGTTGGCCTGGTCCAGCGGGGCTGTCTGCATGTTCTGTCTTCTTAAAAAATCTCAGCTTTTCTTTTGAAACAGAGAGCAATGTTAAATCTGAGTGTGTTGTGGCAGCTTTTTATAAAGGCTCAGGAATTTGAGGGGTCTCAGTAAAGCTTCTAATGAAGCACATATACCTGCCTTCTTGATTTGCTCCTATTGATCCTCCACACATTCTTGCTTTTGTTGTACATCTCTGAGGCTTATTCCATTCAAGCCAGCCCTAACACAGAGTTGGGATAGATTAGGATATAGTAAATTCTGAAAAACAACCTTATTGTTTATTTAGTGGTTTTATAGGTGACTCTTCAGCAATGCTCTTAGAGCAGTTAACAATAAACTAATAACTTCAAAATTGCAATAAAGCACAGCAAAACAATGTAGTGTAAAATTGGGCAACAGATACTGGTTATAATATAGTTATGGAAGCATGGGAACGATTATGGAATACAGATATAAAATTTAAAGCATGCTATGGTTTAAGAGAAAACTGTATGAAAATGTTATATAGATGGTATCTAACCGAGTAAACTGGCAAAAATGTATAAATAAAAAATGAGTAAGTGTTAAAAATGCACTATCATACATGGTAGTCTTGCAGTAAGGTTAAAGCTTACTGGGAAATGATCTCTAATGAATTGAAAACAATGTTTATAATAATGTTTTTTGTTTAAAAAAAAAAACCCCGGAAGTTTCCTTCTGGAAATTATAGGGGTAGAACTACCAAAACAGTATAGAAATTTATTCATGAGGAAAGGAAAGAAGAAGTCCTGACGAAAGAAGATTTGATACAAAAACTCATGGACTATGCAGAAATGGGGAAACTTACCAGAAAAATAAGAAATCAAGACAACAAACTTTTTTTATAAAAAATAGAAATGGTTTATTGAATATGTACAAATAAATTGTAAACAGATAAGGACATTGGCAGGATTATTGTAATAACCTGCAGTTTCATAAGAGTAAATAATTAAAGTAGATGAATAAAAGAATAAGTTAATTTAGAATATGCAGCAAATGATAAATATAAATTTAAGGAACCGCAGAAAGGAGGAAGGAAGTCGAGTTTTGAAATGTTAAAATGACTTTAAACTTATTGAAATGTATATTACTGAAAACCACATTTTAAAAAAATGTAGTGTAAAATGCCCATGTAAAACCTCTTCACACATTTTTAAAAGACCAGAACAACAACAAAAAAGTGCTCACATGGTGCCAAAAAGAAGATGAGAATGGTGCCAGGCATACTTTTTGGGAGAAAAAATTCCAGTGATGGGGTGCCTTTACAAAAAAGGCCCTGTCTCCTGTCTTTGTTTCAGCAGGTGGCTCTGCTGAGAATACAAATTGTGTTTGGTACACATGTTGATTTCTGCAACTGTGCTTAACTTGCATAATGTATTTTATAGCATAGAGTTCTTATACGTATCTTCCACGCGGAAGCTATTTCCTGTGATAGTTTTAAGACTCTTGTATTTCAGATTACCAAAATCAGATCATCTATTTAAGAAAATTATCTACAGCGAGTATGAAGCAGATTTCAAAAAAGAAAAACCAAGAAATGCTCTATCAGGTAAACACAGCATTGTTTTCAGATATTGCTGGTGAAACTTTCACAGTATGGTGTAATCTCTCTGCTGTCATGAATCCAAATTAACAACATTTTAAATCACTACGAGTTTATTTACCCATTTAGGTCACAATCCAATGGGTGTTCCTGAGGTTAGAGGATAAAGTGGATTTCCACCCTCGGCCTGCAGTAAGGCAGGTCTGCAGACAGAGGCGGGACATCCTATTTGCAAGCCCCCCCCCCCCACTGTGAGCAGAGAACCACCACTATCCTTGCCACTCAGCCATTGGTACTCTGGTGGTGGGGTGGGTCAAGAGAGGTTTAGAAGCCAAAGTCCTCTTATTCCCTAGACATGCCCCCAAAACAGCATGGGTGGGAAGAGTACACACTCATCTGGGACAAATGGGGAGGTTAAAAAAATAAAATAAAATAAAATAAAAGAGTAGCCCTGAAATGAATAAAACAAAACCGAGAGCAGGCATAGGCAAACTCAGCCCTCCAGATTTTTTGGGACTACAACTCCCATCATCCCTGACCACTGGTCCTGTTAGCTAGGGATAATGGGAGTTGTAGTCCCAAAACATCTGGAGGGCCGAGTTTGCCTATGCCTGACCTAGAGAAACACCCTCCCCCCGCCCTGGCCAACATGAACCCAGTAGGGCTTTGGATTTGCTGTCTCCTCTCCCTTCCTATGGGTCTACTCTACCCTCTTTGAGTGCCTGACTCAGCTGCTTCTTACTTAGCTGGATGGAGAGAAGGGCGGTGGGGCACATTATAAAAACTTCTGACTTTTGCCAGGCTGGAATGCAGCCTATTGTTCAAGGCATGAGTCACATCTGCTATGACCCTGCCCACCTTTTGCCTCTGGCCACACCCAATACTGGCATACAGCCCCTGGAAGCTTGTCCATGAGGAATGTGGCCCTCAGCCTTAAAACATTCCACATTCTTTTTCTAAGGTTTAGAGGTAGAGGCAAGGCAGGTGGATCCTGCTGCTCTTTCATATCCCCGGCCACCTGCTTGCAGAAGGCAGGTGAACAGGTAGCAACAGCAATGAGAAAGGAGTATGGCCAGGGGACGGTCAGTTTTGTTTTTTTGTTTTTTTTTTTGCAAATTACTCTGTTCTTCTCCTTGCACTGATTATTAGATAGTTTCAATTGTCCCATTAATGACCCCAGATACCAAAAATGCACTTCTGCAGAACAGCTAACTAGAAAGTGACGAATCATTTCAGTAACTAGTGTTGTATCGCTGACTCAAAATATACAAAGGATGCCTAGCTGTTGTTCCTTTGAATGTTATTTTGCACGTTGCCACAAAGACTGAGTTGTGGCTTCCTTCTTTCGCTTCCACATTGTTCCAGAATTTCCTGCATGACACATACCTGTAAAGTCTCCTACAAATTTTAATGATAAATGAGTGTAAGTATAGCGGAGTGGCTGGCTATTTGCTTCACCCCACTGAAACATATAGGAAAAAAGAGTGAGTTTACAAGGTGGGTTTTGCATATCATTTCCCACTGAAACTACAGATTCATACAGTGCTGTTTCAGTGGGAGAAAGGGTCTTGCAAAACATGCCACCCTGTTGCATGCCAGTGTGCCTTCTCTTCCTAGCGGTTGGCCTGATATGATCAAACAGAACCAATGCCAACAGGTCATTATTGCAGTTTCTAACAATAAATAAGACAGTGTACACCCACCCATTTGCTCTGCACATGTATGTTCCCACTGCTGGTGTGGGAAGCAGTGTCTGCCTTCACAGCCGTTGTAACATACCACTTGTTATCATCTGCTTGTTCTGCCGTTGAGGACTTCTTGGATCATTCTTTGTCTAGCTCCTTCTCTTCCACTGTGGAAGGACATGTAGATCCAGAATTGGCCTCCACAGTCACTTACGGACTCATTGTTAAAACTGTGTTTATGGAAGACAATCTTACTCGGCTATGAGTGATCACCAAAGAAGAAGAAGGGAAGCAGTGTACACATAGCATTAGTCAGAATCAAACTTTCCTGTATCTATTCTGTCATTAAATACTGTGTTTTGATGCTCCCCGCCCCCCAGTCTCAATCTAAATTGAGAAAAATAACAACCCAGCTGTGTGTCAAGTCAGTAATGTGTATGCAGCCCAAACACAAAGTTTCCTACCACGCTGATGGAGTGGTCTAAAATTGTTAGTTGCTTGTACCTCTGTTTTGTATGCAATTTTCCTTGGTTTTTAAGTGACTAGATTTTTCAGGCATTCCTTCAATGTGTTGGTAGGGTGGGGTGGGGAGAATTGCACTGGAAGGCTCAGCCCCCTGCCTAGCCATATTCATTAGAACATTAATTCTTCAGATCATCCTTCACCATTATACCATGTGATTACATATAATCATTTTTTTCAATGTCTTTCTTTATTAAGACTTTAATTTTCCTATTCATTAAATGTCTTCCTTCATCTACCTGCAAAACAATCCAAGATTAAGCACAATTGCCATGCCTAGCCAATTCTCTTTTCATGCATACAGCGGTCACAATGGATTCTACAGGTGGAATCTGCTGCCAAGGAGTGTGGTGGAGTCTCCTTCTTTGGAGGTCTTTAAGCGGAGGCTTGACAGCCATCTGTCAGGAATGCTTTGATGGTGTTTCCTGCTTGGCAGGGGGTTGGACTGGATGGCCCTTGTGGTCTCTTCCAACTCTATGATTCTATGATTATTTTAAGTGTTCCAGAACGAGTATCTGCTACATAAGTAGCAAATACTCGTTCTATACCAGAGCTTTCCAAACTGTGTGTCGCGACACGTTAGTGTGTCGGCTGCAATGTGTAAGTGTGTCACACGAAGGAGTTAGCTTAACCTCTGGTTTGATAGTAAAACTGAATTACTTTGTCATGAAATGATGCAAAACTGAATTACTGTGTTGCGAAATGATGTATATCTAAAAAGCGTGTCACCAACATGAAATGTTTGGAAAGCTCAGTTCTATATAGCAAAATTTAGGCACAGGCCTTTTGAATTAAGCTAGGCCATAGGCTCAAAAGAAAATGGAATCATCAAAATCATACCCTCCAACTTTTACTAACCAAAATCTGGGACCCCTCCACCATGCTGTGGCTGCATGCCCGCCACCTCCCTTGCTTGCCCAGGCTGCCTTGGCCCGCTGCCACCACTGCCATACCTCCACCTGCACTGCTCATCCTCCATGCCCTCGAGCTCTGCTCACCCTCCCCACCTGTGCCACTTAAAAATGACCCTAAAAGAGAGCAAAAACAGCAGAAATAGTGCCTAGAAATTCCACTAGCTTTTGCAAGCACAATCCTAGGAGCCCTTGCACTGACCGTTGAGGCCTGTGGAGAGTTGGAATTTGAGCAAGGAGGTTTGGAGGGAGCAATTGTGGTGGAGTTTGGTGGGGTTTTTTAAAAAGGGTTTTCCAATGGTTTCCAGAGGTTTAGATGGTGTTTGCAGGCTTTTTCAATGGTGTTCCAAACAGTGAAACTCCCATTGTTATGGGCGCATTTCTGCGACTGGGAATTTCATTAGCGTGAGCTGTTTCTGAGCTCTGGGTGCGGTACTGCACCTAAGATTTCAGATTAAAACTGCAGAGTGGAAGGAAAGGAGGACCTTTTTCTGCCTCCCCACTTGCAGCCTCTCTCTGAAGACCGAAGAAGAGAGCCTCTTAAGAATATTAGGGGGGTGGGCAGGGGAAGGACCAGACCATGTGAAAATGGGACATAATATTTTATGAATTCATTTTCAGCTTTGCATTCTTGTTATAAAAAAGTGCACCTAGACAAAAAATCAAATCAAACTTTATTCACGTAGCCAACAGGCCATTGCGACTAAAAATACAGATAAAACAGATAAAAATACTGGGGAAAGACCAGTCAGGTACACAAATATATAAAAATACTAATAAATCATATGAAACCCCCAGGCTAAAAGGCCGTTCAAAGGTGGCCTCGTTCGAGTTGTCTGTCAAATTGTGGCCCTTAGTCTCATTGCCCTCTCAATAAATCTGGCGACCTTCTCTGTTGTCTGGATGTTCTGGTCCGCTAACAAATAAAACATTGCGGCCGCTGATGAGCGACCTGGGATGGAAAGTAGGAGGGGAGTAATGATCTCGCTCCTCAGGTCTTTGTACAGGGGGCAGGTCAGAAGAACATGTGACACTGTCTCCAAGTTTCCGTCTCCACATGGGCAGAGTCGTTTCTCCCTGGGGAGTTTCTGATATCGGCCTTCGAGCACGGCAGAGGGTAGTACGTCCAATCTTGCCAACGTAAAAGCGCGTCTATACTTTGGGATATTTAAATTATGCAGATAAGATGCCGGGGCATCGAAGTGCGAGGGGGGCAGGTGGGCAAACCATGCACAAAATTTCTTTGTTTTGGCCAAGTTGTTTTGTTGCTCAATATCCATCAGGCGCTGATCGATTAAGCTTTTTGCTTTAGAGGGGCCCAACATTAACAAATGCTGAGCATGTAGACCGCATGAGAGAAGTTTGAGTCTCACCATTTTGAACCATGCGCTTTCGTGGGCATCCCGTATCGCCTGGGGCAAGAGTCCTGTTGGATTTTGGTTTAAGCGGAGCCAATAATTAAGCGTTCTTTTCCAGATCTGTGTTTCCACAGATGGGAGACCAGCTTCAAGGCATAATGCTGCAGTTGGTACACATGGTGGAACGGCAAAGATTTGTCTTAGAAAGTTAGATTGAACCGTTTCAAGAAGATTGCATTGGGTCCCCGTCCAGATTTGGGCCCCATATGTTAGCTGCGCTAGAGGTTTTGCCTTGAAAACTTCTATGGCTGCTGGAATGTACTTGCCTCCCTTGGTATAGAAAAAGCGGGACAATGTCTTGGCGCTTTGGGTTGCTTTCTCTCTGGCATATTTATGCTGTGCGACCCACGACCCCGTAGACTGGAAGACGATGCCCAGGTATTTAAAGGCTTTGACTTGTTCAATTGGTTGATTGTCCATTCTCCAGCTGTGTATTTTATGTTTTCTCGCGAAAACCACAACCTTGGTTTTCTGGTGGTTCACCACCAACTGCTCTCTCTTGCAGTATGCTGAAAAATCTCTTATCAACCTTTTAAGGCCTATTTTTGTTCGTGATAGTAAAACCGCATCATCTGCGTATAGTAGCGTTGTGATTGGTTTTGCGGCTAAATTGGGGGCATGATATTCCGGGGCTGCTAGGCATTTGATCACATCATTAATGTATAGGTTAAATAAGGCTGGGGCCAAAATGCATCCTTGTCTAACCCCTCTGGAAACTGGGATTGGGCCTGTGAGTTGTCCATTCGGAGCAGTTCTAACGTACAGCTTGGAGTCTTCATATAGGCCACTAATTAGAAATAATAGCCTTTTATCCATGCTAGTTTTATTTAGTTTTGCCCAAAGTTTGACTCTTGAGATTGAGTCGAATGCAGCCTTCAGATCGATGAAGGCTGCATATAACACCCCCCGCGTTTTCTTAGCATATTTATCTATTAGATGTGCTAAGATAAAACAATGGTCTATAGTCGATCTGTGTTGTCTGAATCCCGCTTGTTCCTCCGCCAGGATCGCCTCAGACTCCATCCAACTAGTAAGTTTGATCTCAAGATGTTTGGCATATAATTTGCTAGGTATGGGAACCAGGCTGATGGGTCTATAGTTCATCGGGTTGGACGTAGGACCCTTCTTATAGATTGGAATAATTATTGCCTCGGCCCAGCAATCTGGATATGAGCCTGTTAAGTCGATATGTGAGAATATCGCGGCCAGTAGGGGAGCCCACCAGCCGATGTTATTCTTCAGAAGTTCTGGCGGAATGTAATCTATGCCAGGGGCTTTATTGTTTTTGAGTTGTGCTATTAAATCTGCGACCTCCTCTACAGAAACTGGGGGCCATTGTGGTAAATTCTCTAAGCTCAGGCTTATCGTGCTGTGCTGGGCTTCCTCGTCATAGAACAAGGATTGAAAATGACTTTTCCATTCTTGGGGTTCAACCATGCAGATGAATCCATTGCGCTCCTGGTCCAGAAGACCCGAGATGGTACGCCAAAAGCAAGATATGTCTTTCTCCTTTGAGGCCTTAACCAAGCTCTGCCAGGCATTTCTCTCGGCTTTCAGCTTTTTTCCCTTTAATAGTTGTTTATAGTTCCGTCTTAGAACAATGTATGCACTAAATAAAGAGGGTTCTCCGGTATGCCTATATTTGCGATAGACAAGTCTCAGATGTTTCCTTGTTAGCCTACACTCCATGTCAAACCAGCTCGCTGGGTCCTGTATCCTCTTTGTGGCGATGTTTGATGTCTCTGTTGTGAGATGGGTTTTCAGCCTATCTGATATTTTCTTAAACAGGTCCAAGGGCTTGTCCGCAGAGTTATTTGACACAATGGCAGAATGGGTAGTCTTTATGTCCCCTGCATGAAGGAGGTGGGTAAACTTTACATTGAATTTAGAGGTCCATTTGATCCTTCTGGGTGCGGGTATACCCAAGTTAACGATAGGGGTATAATAATGCTTGGCCATGGGTTTATTAAGAGAGGGGCCTTCGAACACTACTGTCAGTGGGAGATGATCACTCTCCGTATTATGATCCACATAGAACTTTGAGACCAGGCTGTGGGCAAATCTTGAGATTAAGATATAATCTATGACACTTCCTCCCCTCTTTGAATGGTAGGTGTACTCGCCCGGTCGGTCCCCCTCATTATTGCCATTTAAAATTAACAACTCCCTCCTCTTTGCAACTTGAGCGAGGCAGAGGCCGGAGAAGTTGCATCTTCTGTCTTTGGAGAGACGTGTGACTCCTATATCTCGGGTGTTGTCATAATCCTGGAACTGGTTATAGTATCTGTATAAGTTGTTATCATCTGTTCCCATTCGGGCATTGAAATCTCCGCCCATAATGATTGGGGTAGAAGGATATGTAGATTCAAGAGGCTCTAAAAAGGCCTCTAATTCTGCCCAGTTGGCCTTAACAGCCGATTTTTTTGGCAAGGGGGCAGATATACATTTACCAGCAGCAGGGCGTCTTTCTTTAGCTTGAGTACAACTGCTGTAGCTAGAGGGTTACAGCTTGGTAGGACTTTAATAGAGTGTTCTAGTTCCGTAGAGATGAGACTGACTAGGCCTCCGCTGGGCCTGCCTCCCCTTTGAGAAGGAGTGGCCGGTAGGGTGTGACTACTATAGCCATTGAGCACAATGGGCTCGCAGTGCCAAGTTTCCTGGAGGAGAATGATATCAAAATGCTTGAAGTATGACATAAGTTGCTGGTTGTTTTTCTTTGCGCGCCACCCTGCAATGTTCCAGGATAGCAATTTTAGTTCCTTATGTCTCCGTAATGTACATTCGGCATTTCTACTCTGTCCAACATCCCTGTTGTGTCTAAAAAAACACTCCCGTTTGTTCTGTCTTTGAAGGTCTGCTTACTGTAGAGTTGATTTTCGTCTGGTTTTGACAGCTTATGGGTAGAATTTGCAGATAGGGGAGTAGCTAACTCGTTTGGGGACAGCTTGAGGCAGCTGATCCAGTCAATCGGAGATGACACAGCCTGATTTTGTTCTGCCTTTTCGTACACCATAGGGGGCTGTGATTGTAACTCCGTATCTATACATTTAAACGAGCCTCCCATCGTCTTCTTATTCACTAAACACTTGGGGGATATGGGCCACAAATAAGGACCCTCTGGTGACTCAGTGTGGTTAACCTTTTTGACCAATCTACTTCTAAGCGTGTCCAGTCTATCCAAAATTTCATTTTGGGCTGGAGATTGCAATGACCAGAATCGATTTATTAGGGTGTGCTCTTCTGCGGTGAACTCTTCTGCAGTGGCAGAGTCCTCTTTTTCATTCCAGTGATGTTGGGTCTTATGGTTGGCTGTGTCTTTCTTTCCCGGATTTAATGCTTCTTGTTTATATCGCTCCTGCTTTTGGTGGTTGCATTCACTGTCCTTTTCCTCCTCAGATCTTAATCTCCCGTCACCCTTAGGAGCAGATAGAGAGGATATTGGAGCTCTATTTTCAAAAATTCTTGACAATACTATTCTGTCCTTTTTGAATAGGTTTCTTGCTCTGAGGATGAATTTAACCAGGTTGTGGTCTGTAAATGTGATTAAAGCTCGGACCGAGTAGCCGTCTTGATATAAATATTCTATATCATCTAAGTCGGCTGCTTTGACTACTCCAGGTAAAATTCTGTTTAAAATATCCAATAGATGCTTCACACGATCTCTGCCTGTGCAAGGCCCCAGCGGTTTTGGGTAATTTCCGAGTATAATCTTATGTGGAATAAGAACCAAGCTCCATCCTTTCGTTGTACGTGCAGCTGGTACCTCCTGTGGAAAAGTCCCTCCGATGTTTAGAGTCCCAGGCTCTCTTCTCTCTGTGATTACAGTGGGTACTCTGGGTGGGCTCGAGGAGAGTGCATCCGTAGATGATTTGGTTTCGTTAACAGGTCTCTGGGGTTTGCTCTCGCGTAAGGGACTAGATTTGGTTTTGGGTATACCAGCCTTACCAGTCTCTCTTGTACTTCGTACTTTAGTTTTCTTAGAAATAGTTGGAAGTAAGTTGAAAAGTTTTTGCCATTGCTTTTTGCTGTTGTGTTGAGTAGTTTTAGAGATTTTTATATTTTTTATATTTTTACTTTTCTTTAATTTGAGGTCCGGTTTTTTTTTTCGGTAGTTTGGTTTTCCTTGGGGACTGACTTTTGGTATCCAAAACAGGAGTGTTGTTAGGTTTATGGTCTGCTGCTCTTTCTTGCTGTTTGAAATTTTCCACTAACGTCAACAAAAGCCCATTTGTTATAGCTAAGAAATTTTTGATGTTAAGTATATCCATGTTTATTTGGTGTACATGCAACCGCAATTGATCTACCCACTCTTCGCTTTTATTTATAATATCAGTGGGCCGGTGGCTTAAATGAATTGTTCCAGAGTCCGAGGATAATCTTTGAGGTTTGGGATCTTTTGTATCGGGTGTGTTTGTCTTCATGACATTCTCAGCTAAGGCAAGTTCCTGAGCCAAGCTTGTAGAATAATTTGTGCTCTCATGGTCCGTTCGTAGTTCTTTAGGTTGAATCGACCAATCCATCACACTAGGGATGGCCTCATTGAGAATAATCTCACTCTGGTCACTCTTATTCACCTCTTTATGAGTAAAATATTTAGTAATTTTACTTTGCCTCCTTTGCGGCTCCTTTAAACTACAGGGCGGACTTGGCGTAATGCCCAGGTCTTTACAGTTCTTTCTTGTTAGAACCATGTTAGGAGTAGGGCACTGAGGCAGGCAAAGGATGGAGGGTTCTATAATAAATCACCCGTTTTCAGAGCCCAAGTAAGTCCGCTTTTATCAAGTAATTAATGCCTGGGAAAATTTGATATAGTTATCTTTAGGCTCGTTGTGAGCTCATAAGGTTTTAGGCAGGGTTGTCTATGTGGGGGGACCCAGGAGGAATGTCCTTTTCAACCTGGAGACTAGTAGGCCTGTAAAACTGATCTTTCTTTCTTTGTTTTTGGCTTCAACCTTCAGCCTTCAGCGCTCGGTTTGCAAAAGAGAGAGAGAGAGAGAACAAACGGTCACTCACAGAAGTTGTTTCCCTCCGCGTTTGTTGAAGGAGATAGATAGCTTGGTCAGGAGCGAGATCGCAGGCCAGCGGGCAGTTGAAAAACAGTTGAGCAACAAAGCAATAAATTGCTAATTAGGAAAGCACTGAGCATTGAAAGGGCGATAAGGCAGCCGCTAAATGATTAAAACTATAAAATTAAGATCCAGAAGGCTAAAAAGAACTACTCAAAATCTTAATTGGGGCAGACAGAGCTAACTATGCTGCTGACTCCGTCGCCATCTTGGAAGCCAGCCCACCTAGACATTCCATTGTTGCGCCCATAACCTAGGTTTAAGGTGCCATTTAGCTCCTAGCTTTCCTATCTCCGTTTCTAACACTGGTTCCCAATATAAGCGATTTCACTTAAACGTGAGGTGCCTTGGAATGAAACCCCCATGTAAATGGGAAGTTGCCTGTATAAGCATAGCTGTCATCTCCTCCTTCTTATGTCACAGGTGAGCATAAAGCTCAATTGCTGCTCTGAACTTCTTGGAGGAAGGTTGGTGTGTGTTAACAAATAATAACATTCCTGCCCTAAGGAATGACGGTGCATTCTAATAGCCACTTGGGTGTGTAAGTTTGTCTCTCAGTCAAAACACAAGTCTCTTTTTCCATGTTGTGTATTTTAGGAATTTCTCTTTCTCTCTTTAAAAAATATTATCATTTTGGTAGGGCTTCTGGGGCCAACGCTACGTGCTGAAGTGGGAGATACACTTGTCATTCATTTTAAGAACCTGGCTAATAAACCACTGAGTATTCACCCACAAGGCATAGCGTACAGCAAACATTCAGAAGGTAAGTGCTGGTAATGTGACTATGTTGTCAGATATCCCAGTGACGATCCTTTAATATTCCTGTCTTCGTCAGCCATCAGGACCAGCCAACCAGAGCTCCCATTAGTGGAAATATGACTCAAATGGAAAACTTAAAAAACACACAAGAGAACGTTATTATTTCTTTTAAACAAGAGCAAATACATAACAAGAAGCTTCAGCCTGTCCATTCAGATATAATGAAGTCAAATGCCACCTAGTGACTAAACTATATAACAACATCAGAAAAGCTAAGGTGTGCCTCAGATTTTGATCAGATCCCCCGGCTCTTAGAAGGGAAAGGAAAATTGGATATACTTTAACCTGGCTTGGGGTAAACTGCAAGTGCAAGAAATATCAACATTTTAAACAATGAGTTATATTTTGTTGGGCTTCATGCAGCTTTTCCTGATGAGGAATGTCAGATCTGTGCCCTCCTGTAATTTGTAGGCTACTAGGCATCAGCCAGTGATGGACACAAGTTGTTGTTTGGATTGCAAGGGATAATGATACCAAATTGGTGTACCTGACCCCCAGAAATATATTGTCATGCCTTTAATATTTAAACAGCGACATATTAAATAGAATTAATTCTTCTAGAATGAGCTGAGAAGGGATATCCATGTGTCATTTGCATGAGTTAATGGAAATATGTTATTCGAAATAATTTCTGCAAAAGAGTCCTCTATACACAATGGTAGAGGAGAATGGTAGACTGAAAAAAGTTGGCAAGTTTCAGTTTGCACAGCAATAGCAAATAGTGCCAGGCCCGTGCAGAGTTTGTCCCCAAATGACTGGGAAGCATGGGGTGTTCTTGGTATAACAGCCAAGTCCAGCAGGCCTCTGGCACCCCTCCCATCCAGCTGGCTTAGCCCTCCGAGGCCCAGGGCAAGTGTACCCAGCTGAACCTCCCCCGTCCCCACCGTGTGTGCACGGGCCTATATAGGGCTATCTGGAAATAAGTACCTGCTCTCCTGTACTGTATGTGCATGTACAGTCCCCAGGCAGGGCTGCATAAGAAAGGTGAATAGATTGGAGGAACCTGTGACCCTCCAGATTTTATTGGACTACAACTCCCATCACACATGGCCCATGGGCTGGGAATGATGGAAATTATAGTTTAACAGCATCTGAAAAGACACAGGTTCTCCATGCCTGGTATAAAGAGGACATTAGACTCAGCTTGTATATGGATAGGTGGTTGCATGCACATTTATTTATTTATTTATTTATTTATTGCTTCATAAGGGTATTGTGAGTATTATTATGTATGAATAATACATGGTGAATCCTTGCTTCCCTGCCACTGAAGGTTCCTCATATTCTGACAAGACATTGCCTATCGAAAAACTGGATGATGCTGTGCCTCCTGGAAAAAGTTATAAATACGTGTGGAAGGCCTCTGCAGGAACTGGGCCACGGGAGGCTGATCCTCCTTGTCTCACCTATGCCTACTACTCACATGAAAACATGGTGCAGGACTTCAATTCTGGTCTTATCGGTGCCTTGCTGATATGTAAAAACGGTAATAAAACATTTAGGTTGAAGAAACCAGCAAGTGTTTGTTGGGGTTTATCTGTAATGTCCCTTCTTCCCGCGCATGGATTCCTGTTTATCATCTGCCTCGGCTCCTTGGCCTCTGACAAACTAGGCCCCTTTGGCAGGAATAATTTCTCTTCTAGCAGACCCAAAACTTCAAGATTGGGGGGCTCAGCCCTGTCCCCACATACTTCCTCTGCCCCATAGAGTTGGTGTCTATGCTGGGAGATAAACCCTAGAGAGCTTCTGCCAATCAGTGTCAACAGTAATGAACTTGATGGGTAGCTTCCTAGGGGTCCTTCATTATCTATGTCTTATTTGATAAAACTAGTTTTTCCTGATGTCTGTGACAGCCTCCTCTTCTTCTTCTAGGAAGCCTGCATGAAAATGGAACACAGAAATTGTTTGACAGGGAATATGTGCTGATGTTTGCTGTGTTTGATGAAAGCAAAAGCTGGCAAAAAGGATCCTCCCTCATGTACACCATTAATGGCTATGCTAATGGAACACTACCAGGTACTGTATATCCTGTTAACCTAGATGGATTTGCTTGACTGACTGCCATTACAGTACAGTCGTACCTCGGGTTACATACGCTCTGGGTTACGAACTCCAGTAACCTGGAGCGCGTGTGACGTGCGGATGTGCAGAAGCATTCTGCGCAGTTCGCGCATGCACAGACGCGTTCGTGCATGCGCAAACCGCTACTTCCGGGTTTTTCGCGTGCTTGTTCAGGTTGCACACTTTTCGGGTTACGAACTGTAACCCGGAACCAATTACGTACGCAACCCGGGGTACCACTGTACAGTTGTTGCTTTTTTGAAGTATTTTTATTAAAGATTTCTTGATTGACAAAAGTATGTGCAATGTCTCTCTCATATTTTTTACATGTATCACTTTTACAAATCAGTTTCATTTGTTGAGACATTGCTTTATCACACACACACACACAGCCCAACAAGACAATGACAAAAATCTACCAACAGCATACAAATCAATATGGCTAACCTGATCCAGCACAGTGATTTTAAAATAAAGTTTCCAGCTGCTGTTCTTTTGCGTTTCAGATGTACAAGCCTGTGCTTACCATCACATTAGTTGGCATTTGATAGGGATGAGTTCTGCGCCTGAGATCTTCTCGGTCCATTTCAATGGGCAAACCTTGGAGCAAAACCACTATAAAATGTCAACGATCAACCTTGTCGCAGGAGCATCAGCAACAGCAAATATGTCCGTGAGCAAGACAGGAAAGTGGCTCATATCGTCCCTTGTTGAAAAGCATCTGCAAGGCAAGGAGATCTTTCTTCAGCAGGCACTGATGCAACTGCAGCCTTCATTACCTTCTCTCATATAGCCGTTGTACAAAGCATGCAAAATCATCTTAACTATGGCAGCACTTGTGGTGATGGGGCAGGGGGGCTAGGAAAACAATCTGGCATAAATTATAACTGAAGTTTGCATATGTGACTACAGAATAACAAGACACCTGCAACTACAATTGTATTTTGTTGGGGGGCGGGTAGTGGCAGTGTGCTCAAAGCAAGTGGCCTTTGTCCACAATTGGCTCACCACTGAAATACATGCAGAGATTTTCAGTGGCCACCACCATCTGTCCAGATAGTCATGTGATTCACTTTAAACCCTTGGATGTGTTGTTAGTTAGGCTGACCCTTCATACTAACTAACTAACTAACTAACTAACTAACTAACTAAATCAATAAGAAGACAATACAAACGTCTTTTGTCTCATTGGTTAAGTACAAATGCCTATTGATCAGCCTATAACCTTTATCAGTTTAGTCACTAGATTAATAAAGCAAAGTTTTACTAGATTAGCTTATGGGGGCTGCTTTTAACACATGAGGAAACATTTAAGTTGGTGACGCTGTGAACCATGAGCAACTTCTTTATTTGTTGTGACCATTTTGGTTCTGGTGTGCCTATAATAGGAAATAAAAAAATATATTGAGAGACAGCTTTTTCTTTTAACAATAAGTGGTAGTTTTTGTTTCTTAAAGTTATCTTCTGCTGTCTTCAGTGTCTCAACAATGCATTTACATTGAGATTATCATAGTATGCTCATTTATGTACATTTAGTTGATTAAAGCCTATATTAAGCCAGTGAAAAGGCTAGTTATCTTAGTTGTTACTAACTATGCAGAACTATCACTTGTAAATACATTCTCTCAAAATAGTTTTTGCACCTGTACAGCTGCTGCTACTACTAGGAAGAAGCTGCATAGATTTATTTAGCATCCTGGAGAAAACCCAAGCCTGTCCCTATGAAGACATTTTTTTATTTTGTTAAAAGTGTGACATTGTGAATCATGAGCATAAGTCAGGTCTCCAAAAGGCTCTGTCACACTCCAAAACAAACAAGGTGGCATTGAATTGTGTCGTTCCTTGAATGGAAAGAGTCTTCCCATTTGCAGAAGAGGTTTTGATCTAGTGGAGTCCTCTGCTAAAGGAAGAGGAGGGGAGGCAATGTCCACAGATTCCCTCTTTCCCCTGCATCCTCCCATGCCACCTCCCACACTGTTCTGGAAAATCCCCCAACCTGTTCTGGGGAAGATGGGGCTCCAGAAGGGAGGAGGAAATGATGTAAATCTCTCTCTGCCTTCTGTTAGTGCAGGGTAACCACTGTATCATATACCCATGGATGCATGGATGCATATACAAATGGATTCCACACACTGGGTGTGTGTTTCAACATGCATTAACATGGCTTTGTTATTTATATCTTAAGAGAGTAATGAATGGCTCGCAGATTCTTTTTGTTGGCTAAAGTGGAGATTTTGATCATGGAAGGAGACAAATTTACATGTTTCAGAGGTCTCTATAATAATAATAATAATAATAATAATAATAATTTATTATTTGTACCCCGCCCATCTGGCTGGGTCTCCCCAGCCACTCTGGGCGGCTTCCATCAAACATTAAAATACATTTAAAATATCACAGTTTAAAAACTTCCCTAAACAGGGCTGCCTTTAGGAATTTTCTGAATGTCAGGTAGTTGTTTATTCCCTTGACTTCTGATGGGAGGGCGTTCCACAGGGCGGGCGCCACTACCGAGAAGGCCCTCTGCCTGGTTCCCTGTAGTTTTGCTTCTCGCAGTGAGGGAACCGACAGAAGGCCCTCGGCGCTGGATCTCAGTGTCCGGGCTGAATGATGGGGGTGGAGACGCTCCTTCAGGTATACAGGACCGAGGCCGTTTAGGGCTTTAAAGGTCAGCACCAACACTTTGAATTGTGCTCGGAAACGTACTGGGAGCCAATGTAGATCTCTCAGGACCGGTGTTATGTGGTCCCGGCGGCCCCTCCCAGTCACCAGTCTAGCTGCCGCATTCTGGATTAATTGCAGTTTCCGGGTCACCTTCAAAGGAAGCCCCACATAGAGCGCATTGCAGTAGTCCAAGCGGGAGATAACTAGAGCATGTACCACTCTGGCGAGACAGTCCGCGGGCAGGTAGGGTCTCAGCCTGCGTACCAGATGGAGCTGGTAGACAGCCGCCCTGGACACAGAATGAACCTGTGCCTCCATGGACAGCTGTGAGTCCAAAATGACTCCCAGGCTGCGCACCTGGTCCTTCAGGGGCACAGTTACCCCATTCAGGACCAGGGAGTCCCCCACACCCACTCGCCCCCTATCCCCCAAAAACAGTACTTCTGTCTTGTCAGGATTCAACCTCAATCTGTTAGCCGCCATCCATCCTCCAACCGCCTCCAGGCACTCACACAGGACCTTCACCGCCTTCACTGGTTCTGATTTAAAAGAGAGGTAGAGCTGGGTATCATCCGCATACTGATGAACACCCAGCCCAAACCCCCTGATAATCTCTCCCAGCGGCTTCATATAGATATTAAAAAGCATGGGGGAGAGGACAGAACCCTGAGGCACCCCACAGGTGAGAGCCCAGGGGTCTGAACACTCATCCCCCATCACCACTTTCTGAACACGGCCCAGAAGGAAGGAGCGGAACCACTGTATAACAGTGCCCCCAGCTCCCAACCCCTCTAGCCGGTCCAGAAGGATGTTATGGTCGATGGTGTCAAAGGCCGCTGAGAGATCCAGCAGAACTAGGAAACAGCTCTCACCTTTGTCCCTAGCCCGCCGGAGATCATCGACCAGCGCGACCAAGGCAGTTTCAGTCCCATGATGAGGCCTGAATCCCGATTGGAAGGGATCCAAATGGTCCGCATCCTCCAGGCGTGCCTGGAGTTGTTCCGCAACCACCCGCTCAATCACCTTGCCCAAGAATGGTAAATTTGAGACTGGGCGATAGTTGGCCATATTGGCCGGGTCTAAAGATGTTTTTTTAAGAAGCGGTTTAATGACCGCCTCCTTCAGCGGGTATGGGAAGACTCCCTCACAGAGGGAAGCGTTCACCACCCCGCGGAGCCCATCGCCCAGTCCTTCCCGGCTCGCTTTTATTAGCCAGGATGGGCAAGGATCAAGGACACAGGTGGTTGGTTTCACTCGTCCAAGCAGCCTGTCCACATCCTCGGAGGTAACAGATTGAAATTGATCCCATGAAACATGACTAGACAGAGCTCTAGCACTCTCCCGCCCCAGCCCTGCTCCCACGGTGGAATCTACCTCCTTCCGAATCTGAGCGACTTTATCTGCAAAAAACTTTGCAAAAGCATTGCAGGAGATCTTGGGGTCCCTACCAGGCCCCGATGACGATGGTGGTTCTGCTAAACTGCGAACCACCTGGAAGAGTCTCCTGCTGCTCTAGTAATTTATACATATATATATATATATATATATATATATATATATATATATATATATATATATATCCTTAACTTCCATCTGGTTTGGCTGAAGGGAAACAAGAAAAACACTTGGGCATGCACATTCCTTTACAACTAACACTCATGATCTGTCTTTTCAGCTGGAATGCATGGTTACCTCAACATAGAAGACTGTGGAAATCCAGACACTTTAACAAGGAAATTATCCTATAAACAATTACGGATGATTAAGAACTGGGACTATTACATCACTGCTGAAGAAGTAATCTGGGATTATGCTCCGGAAATCCCTGACAGTATTGATAGGTAACATGGTAGAATATGTTGGTTGAGGGGTTTGTGTAGACTGAATAAGGTTCTCAATTCTTAGGCTCCATCCACACTAAACATTTAAAACAGCCTCACACCACTTTAAACAATCCTGGCTTCTCCCAAAGAATCCGGGGAAATGTAATTTATTTAAGTGTGCTGAGAGTTGTTTTACTGTTTCCCTCAAAGAGCTACAATTCCCAGGGTAGTCAATCCCTCTCCCCAGGAAACTGGGAATTGTAGCTCTGTGAGGGGAATAGGGGCCTCCTAACAACTCTTAGCACCCTTAACAAATGGCACTTTTAAGGATTCTTTGGGGGGAAGCCATGACTGTTTAAAGCAGGGGTTGGCAAGGTTTACCGGCCATGGGCCGGATCACTCCCATGGAGATCGTCCATGGGCCAGACTGGCACAGCGTGATGCCGGAAATCGCGTCTGTGCATGTCCACGGTGCTGGAAATTGCTTCTGCACATGCCCAGACACCAAAAATCACGCCTGCACAGAAGCGATTTTTGGCGTTTGGACATGTGCAGACACTGTTTCTGGTATCTGCGCGTGCGCAGATGCCATTTCCGGCACCACTCGGCAAGTCGCCGCGACGCACCGTGCTGGTTTAGCGCAGTGCACGGGCAGCTCAGTTTGCAGGTGGCTTGTGGGCCGGTAAAACGGTCTTCGTGTGCTGCATCCGGCCCATGGGCCACAGGTTGCCGACCCCTCATTTAAAGCAATGCTTTTTCCCCAACTGGAACTAACCAGAACCCAGTTCTGGCACCTCTCAGATACATGTCATTGCTATTATAGGAGAACAAGGGAGGCACTCGTTTTGGTGTTATTTGCAAAAAGATTTCTTTCTGGAAGTAATACCGAAATGGTACTACCATATATCCAGAGGTGGCTTTTATGTTATTTGAAAGCTCAAAATATAATGTGAAAATACCAGTTTGGTAACATGTGCAGAAGAGCCCTTTAATTACTCTACTTATTCCTGCCTTTTTACTGGGGTTTCGTTGGGTTGCTACAATGCATATACATAATCATTAATGTAGATTTTTCTAAATAAACATTTCCACCCACATAGAAATAGATGCCTATCTCCCCATTTACAGATCATCTTCTTTCTTTTCCCAATTTTAAAGGAAATATAAAACTCAGTATCTGGAAGCATTTTCCAATCACATTGGCAAGAAGTATAAAAAGGCCGTATTCAGACAATATAAAGATGCTAGTTTCACCAAACGCACAGACAATACATGGGCCAAACAACGTGGAATTCTGGGGCCTGTTATCAGAGCTGAGGTCAGAGATAACATAAAGGTAAGTACTGAGCAACAGGTATAAGGACAGAATCTAAAATTTCATTTTATTTAATTCATACATAGGGCTTACGCTATATGCATTTTGACTATCCAAAATTTTACATTTATCTGTATTTATATTGAGTTGGGTCTAACCGAAGCTAATTGTTCTCAGGTCCTGTTGAAATCTATGAGTCTTAACTTAGTCATGACCAACTTTTCACAATGATTTCGGTGGAGCTTAAGTGCCACTAATTTAGGCTGGACCCAACCCACTGTCTCTCCTATGCAGTCCTGTGTTGATAACAACCCTTTGCATAAAATATGTTCCTCCCTGAGTCTTATTAGCCAAATAATTTATCCTGCACATACAGTTGCTTCTAGAAATTATTTATTAGTTGCATTCCTCCAATTGGTTTTATGGTTATCCTGTACATTCCTCTGGGTAAAGTTAAAGGGACCCCTGACGATTTGAGATTGTGGCGCTCATCTCGCTTTATTGGCTGAGGGAGCCAGCGTACAGCTTCCGGGTCATGTGGCCAGCATGACAAAGCCACTTCTGGTGAACCAGAGCAGCGCACGGAAACGCTGTTTACCTTCCCGCCGGAGCAGTACCTATTTATCTACTTGCACTTTGACGTGCTTTCGAACTGCTAGGTGGGCAGGAGCTGGGACTGAGCAATGGGAGCTCACCCCATTGCGGGGATTTGAACCGCCGACCTTCTGATCAGCAAGCCCTAGGCTCTGTGGTTTAACCCACAGTGCCACCCGCATCCCACATCCCTCTGGGTACAGTTAGTTTTTTATTTTTATTTTTTAAAAAACTTATTATTATTATTATCATCATCATTTACTTACTACTACTATTATTGCAAATGTCTTGTATAAAGCATTATTGCTATAATGAACACATATTCTCCACCTACATTTTAAACAGATTGTATTCAAAAACATGGCCAGCCGACCCTACAGTATTTATGTGCATGGAGTTACGCTTTCAAAGGATGCTGAAGGAGTCGTTTATCCTTCGGATGCCAAAGGTTGGTTATTCATTACTTCTGCCTAGATTTCCTCCTGTCTTTCTTTTGGTGGCTAAGTTATATATTTTTCTTTTTGAAATAGCTTCCCTAGCAGTTCAGCCGATAGAGGTGTTCCTGTCGTAATTTTCAAAAGGTTCCTTAAAAAAAAAAAAAAATTAAGGTCACTCCTTTTTTAAGGGCTTCAGAGCTAACTGTAAAGTCGTTAGCATCCAAGGGTACTTCAAATAGGAATGGAAAGCTGAAAAAATTAACTGGCTAATTAAGGACAGAGCTGGCCCCATCATGACACTGAGGGAAGTGGCCACCTCATATGACAGATGCCGGGGTGGTGGTGCAGTGGCAGCAACCTCCTGGCCATTCTTCCCTGGCCCCACACCCCTCTGCCATTCTCCTCTGCTGAAGGACAGAACTGTGTATTCTATGTTTTTCTGCTTGAGGCAAAGGGCAAGACGAGCCTCCCTGCCCTCCTCATTCCATATACAGAAGCAGAAAAAATACGTATTGAGATCCCTCCTATTTCCATGATAAATGGCTGCAGAATTATTGCAACAGAATTAATTTTGCTTCAACTGGACTTCTGAGATGCCCCGGCTAGCTCTTCCCTGTTATAAGAAGAGAGCTTGTAGGTGTTAAGGGTTGTTGTGCTCAGAGATTCTACTTGAAGGCTTCCCATGGGCATCTGGTTGGCCACTGTGAGAACAGGACGTTAGATGAGATGGGCCATTAGCCAGATCCAGTAGGCTCTTCTTATGGGTAGGGATTCCCTGTTTAAGGAAGTGATGTAAGCACAATAAGTCCAATGGGAGAGGCATAGGAGAGAGATCCTGATGGTTTCCACTCTGCTTCTTTCTCCTTCTGCATGTCAGAATAAAAGTCACACAATATGTGAATTCACACCTTACTCCAGAAAAAAAGATACAGTGGTACCTCAGGTTACATACGCTTCAGGTTACATACTCCACTAACCCAGAAATAATGCTTCAGGTTAAGAACTTTGCTTCAGGATAAGAACAGAAATTGTGCTCTGGCGGCGAAGCGGCAGCAGGAGGCCCCATTAGCTAAAGTGGTGCTTCAGGTTAAGAACAGTTTCAGGTTAAGAACGGACCTCCGGAACGAATTCTTAACCCGAGGTACCACTGTATGTGTTTCAGGCATAGCAGGAAAGAGCACAGAACCCAAGAGTCTGAAAGGGGTCTGCAGGCAGTGTTTACACACTGTACAGGGTAACTGCCATTTGCTTCTGCTCTTATCTTACTCCATTTATGTCCTTATTCCATCCAGAGAACAGCACTGAGGGTAAACTGGTCCAACCAGGGGAAATTTACACATATCATTGGACTGTACTTGACACAGATGAACCCACAAGAGAAGATCCTCAGTGTCTCACCAGATTTTATCATAGTGCTGTTGATATAACAAGGGATATCGCCTCAGGACTTATTGGACCACTTCTGGTTTGCAAACGCAAGGCACTCGACGTGAAGGGAACACAGGTACTGTCAAGTATTGCAAACTGAGAGAGAAAAGATGGCGGCTGTAACGCTGCTATCTCAAGGTTCTGAGGCAGTATGGCTCCAAGGGCTCATCCACACTTGGCTTGTTCTGCTCCTGGAAAGCCTGGTTCTGAGAGGTTTTCTGCTTGTCCCTGACTTTCTAGGCATGGGTGTGAGTGGGAAACAGGATTTTGAACCAGATGGTTTTATCCAGCAGGGCTGCTCTTAGGCTCTTGGGACCAGACAAGTTATGAATGCATATTTTTGTCATGTAAACAGCACCCATGAAGAAGCATGAGCAGCCACAGGACCATGCTGGGTGTGTGTGGAGATGGAACAAAATCCCCTCTCCAAACTACTATTTGCATTTCAAAGAAGTCTCATGCAAAATGCCTGGACAAAAACATTTTTGCCTGGCATTGGAATGAATGTTTTGGTGCCACATTACCTCCTATGGACAGAGCATTAGATATATGGATTGCCATAAATCAGGAGATTCCCTCGTTGCCACCAGCCTTATTTCATATGGTGGGGGAATCCAGAGGAAGGTCTCAGATGATGAATGTGGTGCTTGGGCAGAGTCGTGTAATACTTTTTTATAGGTAAGCACCAGCCCTTGGATTGTGCCTGGAAAAAGAATGGTTGGTAACCAGTGTGGTTCTTTAAATACTAGCAAGATGGATCCTGCATAACCAGACCCATTTGGAAAAAAACGTAGTCCAGTGGCCTGCTTACTAGCAGATGTTTCAAAGGTTATAAGGGAATGGATAACAGTGGCCAGGGCCTACCTATGTCTAGAAAGGTGTCATAGTTGGTGCACTAACCTGAGCTAATGAAAGGCACTTTATGCCATAGAAACCACTGGATCCAGCAGAACTCTCAAACAATGAACCTGGATCTTCAAGAGGAATTTGACCCCATTCAGACCAAGTTGAACCCTACCTCCCTGGTCGGATGAACAATTTATCTGGATTGAGTTTTAGTTTATTTGTGCTCTACCACTCCATTACTGAACCCAAATACTGGTTTCAATGAATCTGATCAATAGTCAAAGTAGGGCTGAGTGTCTTCTAGCAATAGGGAGAAATTCATTAGGTTTGCATTTTAATGGGAAACTGTCAAGTTTGCCCTTCCTGAATCAATATATGAAATGAAACACAGCTCTTCTTCAAAATTTGCACTTCTTCAAATTATGCCAACCAAAAAAAGGGGGTACAAAAATGCATATATTAGTGAAAAAATGTTAAAATGCATTCTGTTATGCTTGGGAAAATACTTATGCTAGGCTAAATTGCATACAAATGTGCATATTAGGAGAAACGTGCACAAAATGCCTATGAATTTTCATGCCAATATATGCAGAAATGGGACAAACCAAAGATTGGAAAGGTGAGAAAGTGAGAGAAATAAAAATTGACTGATTAATTCATCTCTTATATTATCAATATACACTGATAACATCTACCTCTCTGAATGACTTGCTTAGACAAGTCTGAATGACTTGTCTAAGCAACTTCATGTAGATATTAAATAGCACAGGAGACCATGCCATTGGACTGAGCCATGGTCTCCCAATGCCACCTTCTGGAATTGATCATCCAGGTAGGAAAGGAATCACTTATGATGTACTTAGCCCATAATTGTATAGAATTCCTAGACCGCCTGTCCAGTTTTGAGATTCATTATTTTATAAGTCAGAATGGAGTGCAGAGGGCTCTGGTATGCGAACAGAAATGATGGCATGTCTTAATGCTTTCCAGAATAAGGCTGATGTTGAGCAGCAATCACTCTTTGCCGTCTTTGATGAAAACAAGAGCTGGTATTTGGAGGACAATATCAAGAGATTCTGCAGCAATCCCTCCACTGTTAAGAGAGATGACCCCAGATTTTACAAGTCTAATGTCATGCACAGTGAGTAGAAACCTGACCCAGCATTTCACTAAGCATGTGAGAGCTCAACTTCAATAGTGTGAAATAAAATTATGTGGGTGGCTTTTTGTTTTGTTTTTAATGGAATAATAGCATGCTGTTTCCATAATGCTTGACTGCTTGATGGCATTCACTACACTACATCAATACAACGCTACAAGTTACATAGAAATAAAGTGATAGACTAAGGTGGCAAAATTCAACACTGTACCACTTCAGACTCTAGGGATCATATTGTTTTGAGCTTGTCATCAGATTGCTTTGATCAAATGTCTGGGGCAGGGCAAGCCCGGGACTTTCTGCCACAAACTGCTGCCTCTGTCACATGCAGTTCTATTTTTTTAAAACTATGTTAATTATAAATGTTTACACTACAAATGAGCAATCATATTTTTGAATGCTCGCCCCATGTAAAAAAAGCTACCTGCATGAAGCCCAAGTTATGTAGTCTTCACCTTGATGAGTTAGTTATTAGATGCAGGGAGCTTTTTTATGCCTAAGAATATTAAACAAAATACAGTTAAATGATAAGATCTTCCCATGTAGTCAAAAGTGGTAGAGCCCGAAATTCTGCCACTTCATTATGTGTAACATGTAGAACAGTTCCTACAGGTGTCTGTTCCACTCCTGTTATAATGTCCATCGGATCTGGAAATTTGATATGCTCCTGGTAAAGTTATATATTCTTCATTATATTGTTGTTGTCATTTTTATTTTAGCTCTCAATGGCTATGCATCTGATAGAACAGATATCCTTGGATTTTGTCAGGCTAATATTATTGAATGGCACCTCACCAGTGTTGGCACACAGGATGAGATAGTGCCGGTGCATCTTTCTGGCCATACTTTCCTGAACAGAGGAAAACATCAAGATATCTTACATCTTTTCCCGATGAATGGTGAATCGGCTACAGTGACCATGGACAACGTTGGTTAGTAGCAAGCTATAAATCCTGTTCTTACAGTGGCCAATCAGGTGCCCATGGGAAGCTTGCAAACAGAAGCTGAGCACAGCAGCACTCTCCCCTCCTGCCATTTCAAGGAAGTGGTATTCTTCAGATTGTTTCCCTTTTCTTCAGAGTGATAGCTTCCTTTCCCCCGATAGCCTCCTTTGCCCTGACATTAGTGGAGCTATAATATTGGGAGTAGAACAAAACCATAAAATCCCCAAAATACCTCATCCACCAACCTTTCTGCCTCTCAGATTTTCCAGGTCAGCCACCTTGGCCTCAAAGGAACAAAATTGTTCCCAGAGATCCAGGAGCTAATTGGACCAAGGACACCTCCACCCCTGCTGGCTTTCTACCTGTCTAACTGTTTTGTGTGTTACTGAGTTACTTTATTAGAAACTTACATTTTATTTGGGTCAAGGAGACGAGGGGCAGTGTAGTGTGCCCTGGGCTTCTCACTTTGCTGCTGAACTCGCTTAGCTGTTGTAACACAAAGCCTTGATGCTTTATCAGGTGGGCCTCTCTGTAGCTCAGGAGTTGTAATCCAACAAAATCTGGAGGTCCACAGGTTCCTCATCCCTGTCTTGGTTGGGGACAGCATATTGCAAAATAATAATAATAATTTATTATTTGTAATAGCATTCTCTGGTTCTGCAATATTGTAATGAGATTAAGGTTTGGTGTGAATCCTTTACCACCATTTGTGAGCCACAGAATTTACATTCAGGTGTCCGAGAAAGGCAAACTGTAACTGTACAAGTAGTATGAATAATGCACATTATTCTGAATTTGCAGGAACCTGGCTTTTATCGTCATGGGGTTCCCATGAGATGAGCAATGGAATGAGACTTAGGTTTAGAGACGCCAAATGTGATGATGTCGATTACACAGAAAGTTATGATGACACTTCAGATTATGCACTTGTCACATTTTCATCTGAGAAAACTGACACAGGAGCACCAAGGGAGGGGAAAGTGGACAAAAGTGTGATAAATGAAAACGTCGTTGATAACTATGATGATCAAACTGATGATGACTTAGAGCAAGATATGTTTGCTTCGATGCTCGGACTTCGATCACATCGTAATGGATCGATTGCTGAAGAAGAAGAAAAGCTGAATATCACTGCTCTTGCCATGCAAGAAGAAATTGACAGCACCCACAATAAGACTAATGGTAATGTGACTGTGAACTCACATCTGGTGTTCATAAATAACAGTGATACTTCACATGGAGATAAAGTGTTGGAAAGTCCAAGCAGTGCTTCGAATACAGCTGCACTTGACTCCCTCCATCCTAATTACACGTCTTTGGCAAACGATACTTTGATTGCCGATATTGCTGCAGTGGCTAGAAACTGGTCCTCTAAAGAAGGCAAAAGTAACCATATTTTGCATGGTGATAATGTGCTGAAAAGTCCAAGTACTGCTCTAAATGCAACTGCACTTGACTCTCTCCATCCTAATTACACGTCTTTGGCAAACGATACTTTGATTGCCGATATTGCTGCAGTGGCTAGAAACTGGTCCTCTAAAGAAGGCAAAAGTAACCATACTTTGCATGGTGATAATGTGCTGAAAAGTCCAAGTACTGCTCTAAATGCAACTGCACTTGACTCTCTCCATCCTAATTACACGTCTTTGGCAAACGATACTTTGATTGCCGATATTGCTGCAGTGGCTAGAAACTGGTCCTCTAAAGAAGGCAAAAGTAACCATACTTTGCATGGTGATAATGTGTTGAAAAGTCCAAGTACTGCTCTGAATACAACTGCACTTGACTCTCTCCATCCTAATTACACGTCTTTGGCAAAAGACACATTAATTGCAGATATGACTGCAGTGGTTAGAAACCTGTCATCTGAACAAGGAAAAAGTAACCGTACTTCACATGGACCTTCTACAGAGAAGGAGCAAGAAGGTGAAAAGGATACGCAGCATGGAAAGAGTGAAAGGCAAGGTCTAACAGAGGCAATATTATTTGCCCTTAAAGAGATGCATGCCCTTCTGTTTCATGTACAACAAAAAAGAAATCTTTCTGCTTTAGACAACACCACTTCAGATACTCCATTTCTTCCCGTTCCTAGTGCAGAAACTGCTTCTAGCTTAGATACTAGTCACCGTTCACATTATCTTTATGATTATGAGGATGAAGAGGAAGCAAATACTGAGTTTTCCATGCTTTCAACAAATTTAACTTTGGCTGTAGGCGAGACAGTGGAAAACAATGGTTCTGAACAAGAGTTGTTGGAAGATCAACAATATGATGATTTGACTTCTGACGATATGTTAGACAGCTTTGCTTCTACTCCCATCCCAAAGCCCACAGAGAATTTGAAGGACTCACCTCACCAGAGTCCAAAGTGTCCTCCCAAAAAGACGGCTTCTGAATGGAATATTGTTTCTGAGAAGGTGAGTTATGATACAGAAGCAGATCTCACCAAACCTGTTGACAATAAACTACAGAACAGCTCCAGGAATGTCACCTTGTATCCAGAAAATACCATGTTCCCTAGTAAGAGAAAGCATGAGACGTACAAAGCTGGCTCCCAGCTTGAGTTAGGCCAACTAGAAATTAATAACAAGCAGGAAACCCTGAATGAAAAGAGAAAGGAGAATTGTACCGCCAGTACAACTGGAACTTTCCAGAAGGCTCGGCGAAAGAAAAAAAAGCCAAGAGTCTTAGCACCGAGAACTTCCAAACCTCTAGTGTCACCTAGAGGATTCAGCAGCAACCAAGCCTCCATTGAACGCAACCATACCGTGCTGCCAAATGAGGTGTACGATACTTTGACACCAAAAGAGGATAAACCAGAGGTCACATTAGGTTTTATAGGCGACGATGGGGAATATATGGAATATGACATAGACAGCACAATCTATGACGACAGCAGCAGTGGCTCATTTGAATATGAGACAGTACACTATGACAACCCGTATATGACAGATCCCCGACTTGACAGTTATACAGCACGTAACCCAGATGACATAGCTAAGCGTTACCTACGGACTATGAACAGTGCAAACATAAGGAGCTACTACATTGCAACCGAAGAGGTTCTCTGGGATTATGCAGGACCAAGAAAAAGGTTTGGATGAATTATTTCTCTCTGACCCAATTCCATCTTGCTGGCTTTAGTGCAATGCACTAAGCAGTGCAATCCTATACTGTACATGTCTACTCAGATGCAAATCCCCCCTCAGTAATTGTGTTTAGGATTGCAGCTTAAGACCTTTTAGAACACGTCAGTCTTTATTAATGGGCTGTTTTTTATTTTAAATAAATAAATAAAGCCATTTGTTTCTGGGCAAATGGTTGTCCAAAGTGGCTTACAATATAAAGCAACAAATGATGAAAAGAACAATAAATAGTATAACCGTAAAGCAACAACTCATCAACAGTCCACGCACACTCCATCAGGACTGGTCGATTTTGGGTACTTCTTGATCATCAGAATCAGGTGGTTAAGCCCACAAATACAGGAAACTATTCCCTTTTAATTTATTCATTAGGGGATAAAGGGTTGTACCACTTAGGCATGCGTAGAGTTCCGCTCATGCAAGGGGACTTTACCTTCTCCTTGCTCCCCACGTGTCCTCAAAATCTGTTCCAGAAGGTCCTTCAACCCTCTAGAGCAGATTTTGAGGGTGCATGAGGGGCTGCAGGGGAGAGGAGGGGAGAAAGACCCATTGCACAAGCGGAAGTATGCTGCAGAAGCAGAACAGCAGCACTGGGCACAATCCATTCTCTTTATTTTCTTTCTTTAAAGCACAAGATACCGTACTTCTGTGGGGCTGTTTCAGGAAGTACACTGAGTGCCTCTAAGCAGATGAGCAAATGCAACCATGTTTGCTTAGTTATATTAAATCAGTTAATGTTTAATGTTTTTATCCCACTCAGCTGTTTGTAGAACATTTCGCATCCAAAATGTACAATGCAGTTAAAAACAAAAACGTCATGTCAGTTAGGAAAAATGTTAATGTAAGCTATGCCATCTTAAAAAAAAAAAACAGCAATCAAGTTAAAAAACAACAGCAGTACTCATTCAAAGAAAAATGTTTTTTAGTTTCTGCCTGCAAAGGCAACAAAGAAGGAATTGGGTAAATCTCATCCTGTCTATACACAAGGGCCCTGTGAGCTACAATCTCAAAGTTCCCTAGGAATAGGAATTGACTGTTAAACCAATCTGACAATTATAGCTCTGTCAGAAGAATATGTTCACCTAACAATGCTCAGCATTCTTAACAAACTACAGTTCCTATGATTCTTTGGAGGAAGCCATGACGGTTTAAAGTGGTGTGATATACCTTTAAATGTACAGAGCAGATTGGGCCAGAGTCACAGAGCCGATATAGATGCCCTTTTGCTTTGATTGTGCAGTAGCTTCAGTCTCCAAGTGCTTTTTCAGTCTCCCAAGTGCTTACTGATATTAAAAATTTACCCACAAAAAGTTATTGTTTATTTACAGTCTTTCATCTCAATCTTTCCATGTCATCAGTACAGTGAAAAGTGGCCCAGCCAGGACAGGGTACAAAAAAGTGATTTTCCGAAGTTATCAAGACGATACTTTTAGGACACCTGAAGCTGGAGGGGAATATGAGCAACACCTTGGCATCCTGGGCCCTGTCATTAGAGCTGAGGTGGATGATGTCATCCAAGTAAGTTAATGTTCCCAGTCTTTGAATAATTGGGGGCATTTATGGATTTCATTTTGGTTTGGGTGTGTTAAAATAAATAAATAAATTCCTTAAAAGACCACGTGTCTTCTTGTGGCTGAGTTCAGGAATGGACAATGCTAATGAAAATAGAAGCATGCATTGATATAATAAATCTGAATCCTTTTGAATGCAGCCTGAACAATACTCACCAATGTGATCTGAGTGCAACAATCTTGCATGAACTTATTATAGCATGGGGGTGGGGTGGGGGTGGGGATATGTGATATGCCTCCCAGTTTTTGTTTGACTTCCATCAGCCCCAGTCGGTATGGCCAATAGTCAGGAATGAATGGCTTTTGGAGTCCAGCCATATCTGGAGGACCACAGGTTCCTTGCCCCTGCTGTATTCCATTTACATGTATAACACATAAGGGTTTCTTAGTCTTCCATCTCCTATGAGATTTTCCACTGCAGAAAGCAAAGGTGAAGTGAGTTTCCTTTCCTTCTCATTACCCCCAACTCTTGAAAGTGTGAAACATGGTTGAAGGAAACTTCCACCAACAGCAATGAAATGCATGCACTACAAATTGACCTGCAACAAAATGTGGCACTGTAATGTGTTCCTTTTCAGTGCCCGTGTATTTATTTATTTTAGATATATGCTGCCATTTTAAAATAAAAACCGATTTAAAAAATGATTCAAATCAGCCAGCCACGTCTTCTTTCAGGGTTCCATTCTCTCCACCCAGTTTTCCATTTCCCTCCAACAGACACTCAGCATTCAATGGCTACTGAGCATGTCCAGTCCTCATTGGATTGGTGTTGTTTTTTTTGGGGGGGGGTCCCCCTCCTAGATTCTTTTCTATTTTATTTTTTTAACTTCAGCAAACCTCAAGACTTACCTCCAAGCCTGCTGATATTCTTTGGTGTGGATTTTGACTACATAAGTATCAACACCTGGAGAACTGAGCTTGTTAAGAATACATAGAGTAGGATTACTGTAGTACTAATTTATGTGTGCATGGGAGCAGAAATGCATAACAAATCAAAATTCCAGGTAGGGCTGTGAATGGCTCCTTTCTGAAATCCTGGAGAGCTACTGCCAGGTAGTGAAGACAATACTGAGCTAGGTGGATCAATGGTCTGACCTCTACAAGGCAGCTTGTACTGTTCCTAAATTAAACAACTTGGTTACAGTCAGAAGACAGGTAGCTACAACCATTTATAATTAAACCATTGCATATGCCCAGCTTGTTGATCTGTACAGACAGACAGCTGTGCACAATAAGTACATCCCAAGACAGATTTTCATTCACAACCTGTCTATATCTGAAGAAGTGTGCATGCACACGAAAGCTCATACCAGGAACAAACTCAGTTGGTCTCTAAGGTGCTACTAGAAAGAATTTTCGATTTTGTTTTAACCTGTCTATAGTTTAAAAAAAAAATCCCCATGGGTGCGGAGTTCTAGATGTGACTACATGTAGTCTCCAAAATCTGAACCCAGGATAACTTCACAAAGCTTTTAAGTTTTTGGAAGGGAGGTTTTCCACCTTCATAACTGCTAAGTGCTGTCCATTCAGCCAGGCAGAGGGCCTGCTTGGTAGTGGTGCCCACCCTGTGGAACACCCTTCCATCAGATGTCAAGGAAATATAGTCGTCCCTTGGATCCCTAAAGCCTTGGTACTTGGACATTTTGGCTTCTGAATGCCGCAAACCCAGAAGTGAGTGTTTCAGTCTGCGAACGTTCTTTGGAACTCAAACTCAAACTGCAGGAGCTTCCTGCAGCCAATCAGAAGCCACGCTTTGGTTTCCTAATGTTTTGGAAGTCAAAGGGACTTCCGGAAACAGATTCTGTTCAATTTCCAAGGTACAACTGTAAACAACTACCTGACTTTTAGAAGACACCTGAAAGCAGCCCTGTTTTGGGAAGTAATGTTTGATATTTTATTGCATTATTATTATTATTATTATTATTATTATTATTATTATTATTATGATGTTGGGAGCCGCCCAGATGGGAAGGGTATCAATAAATTGTTGTTGTCATTGTTATCATTATCATTATCATTATTATTATTATTAGATTCACTTTAAAAATCTGGCCTCCAGGCCATATTCTCTCCATGCCCATGGGCTTTATTATGAGAAGTCTTCTGAGGGTAGAAGCTATGATGACCAGTCTCCAAAATGGTTTAAGGAGGATGATGCAATCCTGCCAAATGGCACCTATACCTATGTCTGGCATGTGACCCAACGGTCAGGACCTCCAGAAGATCAGAGAACGTGTAGGTCCTGGGCCTACTACTCTGCTGTAAACCCGGTAAGGCAATCTAATACAGAAAGTTTTTTTGTTTTGTTTTTAAAGCAGTAATACTTCTGTGTGAAAAGGGAAATGAATTCTTTCAACAGTAATGAAGAATGTGTTGGCTAATTTGGCTTCCAAATTTGTATGCCTTTTGCTTTTCAGATATATCTTTGGATTTGAGATTCCCTGTGTATTAAATGGGTGTGTGTGGAAATGACTATACTAATATGATTTAATTTATTATCTGCCTTTCAGAAGCTGGTCCCAGGGCAAGTTACAGCAATTTAAAATTCAGGATTTAAACAGTTTAAATTTATTACTTTCAAATTAACCACAAGAGTGTTAGAGATTTCAGAGTTGCCTACGTGCAGAAATGCAGCTGTCTATCTCCAAGCAATTAAGTAATTAACTAGTTGGCAGAAAGCCCAGATCTGCTCTCTCTCAGACTCTTAGCAATGACCTGTGATTGGTCAATTGAGTTCCTAAAGACTCAGCTCTGTGTGAGAGCTGTGTGGTTAGTGTTGTGTTAGGTGTTACTGTGTGGTGTTAGGTTGATGAGAGAGAGAGAGAGACAGAGAGAGAAAAGATTTTATGTTTTGTTTCTTTTCTTTTGTAAAGTCTGTAAATAGTAACTTATGGGTACTAGTTGCTTCAATCAATAAATACTGTATATAGTTATCCAGTGAGTTGCTGAGTTCCTGCGTTGAGCTGTCTAGTCAATTTCACAACAGCCAGAAGCTTCCAGAAAAGTCTGCGTCTAACTCTGCGGTGTCCAGGAATACGTTATACTCCTGACACTAAATCTTAAGAAAGAGCAGCAATTTACCTGAGAAACTAATTTTGGAACCTCTTTCCTGTCATTGTTTTGTAGGAAAAAGATATTCACTCTGGCTTGATCGGGCCAGTCTTGATCTGTCAAAAAGGAATGCTTGACAAGTATAGCAAGCCAAAGGACATGAGAGAATTTGTCCTGCTTTTTATGGTCTTTGATGAGGAGAAAAGCTGGTACTTCAATAAATATAAAAAGAAGACTTATGCTGAGAGAATTTCTGGAGCAAAAAGGGACCATAAATTTCCTGGTATAGATGCTTTCCTTTGTCTACTCTAAGATCCCTAGTGATGACGAATAATAACTATGACTATATGGAAGAAAAATGATAGGGATGTTTTCTGAATGTTAACATTTTGCAGACACAAAACACTTGCATGAGATTCTTTTCTCTCTGTTGTCACCCATGTTCCTGATAAGAGTTAGAATATAGTAGATTTACAACCAGAGGTCTCAAATTATTTTAGCACAACCAGTCCTGCTATTGACTATTCCCTTGCACCAATATCAAACTCATCTGATCTTATTTTTGCTTCAAATATTTTCCTGTTTCATTCCAAGGCCCCCCTCTTGATACATGTTAATGTATTCTGTTAATATTTTGTTAACAGAAAAATATCATTAACCTCCATCATAATACGCAAGTCAGTTTTCTCTTTCTTCTTCAAACTTAACACTGCATCCTTACTCTCCCTTTCAAATTGAATTATTCTATTTAAATAAAGTTTAACTAGAAAGGCAGAGATGTTTCTCAAGGCCATTGTTTATCCCATCAGTGGGCACTAATGAGCAAAAGTTAAAAAGTTTTAAGCCACTTTGGGCTTATATTTAACTCCTTTCCATTGAAACTGGAAGGGCTTGAGGTATTTAGTGCCAACTGGATTACAACCATTTTGATTTTCCACATCCAACCTGACAGTTGTAAAGCTAACTTGCACTAAAGCCCTTGAAAATCGCAGGTGGCAAGGAGGGCATTTCCTGGGTGCATTCTTTGAAGGTGATGCCTCCATTGAGAAAATAGGGACCAACTATGTGTTGTAGTTCTGTGATTAGAACTTCCAACATAATTGTTGTCCTGTAAAACCAGCCAGTTGTCATGTCCCAGTTTGGATGGTTGTGCCTGTAAACCTGCCATTTGCTACTAGCAACTTCAGGTGATGGTGGTGGGGACTATTTGGATTAGAGGCTTCTGCAGCTTCAGAGAAAGAGGCGAAACAGGACATGCCGCCCCTGGTGACTGCAAAAAACAAATTACCCCATGTTGCCACAAGATTATTATATTTCCAGGTTACTATGGTATGCTATGATGATACTATCTTAATTAAACCACGGAGCTGAAATACTCTTCTATGTCAAGGCTTTCAAGAACTAAGTAGTTATAGAAATTGCAGTTATGCATCAAAATGTTTAAAAAACAACAACCACAGAAGGATATGTTCTTTTTGTTCTTTTTGTTCCAGCTATTAATGGGGTTTCATACCACCTTCAGGGGTTGCGGATGTTTAAAGATGAGAAGGTCCACTGGCATTTGCTAAACATGGGTGGGCCAAAAGACATTCATGTTGTTAATTTCCACGGTCAGACATTCACAGAACAGGGAATGGAAGATCATCAGCTCGGTGTCTACACTCTTCTTCCTGGTAAATATAATCAGATGGATCCATATATTGTTGTCAGAAAATGAAATGCTCTTCTCTATGGTGTTGGAATGACTCTGAAGAATTCTTAAGTAGTTATATCAATGTGAATAAAAAAGAATGTGGGTTTTTGTTGTTGTTGAAAGAATGACAAATGACCCAGTCCATGTCAGCGTATAAACAACCCCTGATTTCCATGGTAAATGGCTGAGAAATCATTGCAATAGAATCCACTTTGCCTCCATTAGCCTTCTGAGATGCACTGGCTAACTCCTTTATGTTACATAAAAAGAGGTGTGACAAACTGGATCCAGCTGGTAGTCTGGATCCTAATATTCTCCATCGCCATGGGCCACTTTGACAGGTGAGTAGGCACCAACCACCTGTCAATCACCTGTGATCACCTTGACATCGGGCAAACCATTTCTCTTTGCAGACTGGGTTGAATACAAGTTAGTATGCAAAGAGAAAATGTTCTTGCCTACAGATCTGCTCTATTGATTTTTATCAGAAATCCCAACGTATGCAGTCAAAATACAGCACGAGAATTTAACCAAGAGCAACCACAAAAAAAAACCCCTGGATGTCTGTGAAAGTTCAAGAACCTTGCACCTGATGTCTTAATTCCTATTAGTGCAGAATCATTAAAAAAAAAAAAAAAACCAGTTAGAGTAGGCTTTGGTTTAATATGATGCTGCTCTACTCATCTTCTGACCACATTTGCAGTTTAGACATGTTTAACAAAAATGTGCATGCATTTCCTTTCTGCTTTTCAGGTTCATTTGGTACTGTTGACATGAAACCATCACGAGCTGGCACGTGGCTTTTAAAAACAGAAGTCGGTGAATATCAGGAAGCAGGGATGCAAGCCTTATTTACTGTTATAGATACAGGTAACAGAGTTTAACGATATTGAACCTCACAAAACAAGGCACATAAGTGCCATTGCATGGTTGGGAAGCATTGTGTGTACAGTGGGACTTCAAGCTATTGCTAGTAAATTGAGCGTTGTGTTGTACCCAATTTGTACTGGTCCAACTAGTCCAACTCAGAGTAGATGCACTGAAATTAATCAAGATGGCTTACTCAGGTCTATTAATTTCAGTGAGTCTATTCTGACGAAAACTTTGTTGGATGCAACCCATTGTCACTGGGACAGGCCCTGATTGGTGGGTACTGGCAGAGTTTCCAGGGATGCTGGGATTGTTAAAACTCCAAAGCATGTGAGCACTTTCTGAAGTCCTTTTGCATGCTACTAGGACCAGTCTCTTCACCTCTGAACTTCTTCAATGATGCACAACTTAGCAGAGTAGTGCAGCTTTTCCTAGGCAATGATCGAGACTGCTCAGTCAGGACGACGATCAGGAACAAAGCTGACGACTAGTAACTTGATTTTGTAGTTTATTATATAGTAAACTCACAAGCTATATACAAGTTACTATATACAGACATGAACTTCATCACTCTCCAAGCACTCCAGAATACTCCTAACTAGCCAAACAATGTCATAGTTCATGCTGCCTATATGAGAGACCTCAGCCAATCACCGAGCTGTTACTAGGTCCTCTTATCTCCAGGCAAATTTCTCCCATGCTATGTCTCCCTAGCCTGTAGTCAAAACACTAACTGCATCTCACAAACTTCCTAGACGCAATCAAAATACAATGGGAGGATGACATAGGATATGAAATCAACCCCACCCAATGGACCAGAATGTGGTCTAACCCCCCCTTTAAATCCACATCAATGAAAAGAAAAGAACTCACCCTGAAACTAACCTACAGGTGGTACCTAACACCAAGAAAATTAGCGCTAATACGCCCAGGAACTTCACCAAAATGCTGGAGAGGGTGCACCTCCACAGGCACATACCTCCACATGTGGTGGGAGTGCCCCAAAATCCAACTATTCTGGACAACAACCATACGAGAAATAGGTAAGATAACCAAGCAAGTGCTAGAAATCACCCCAGAATTGGTCTTACTAAACATCTTCCAAGACAATAATGCCCACTTACAACACAAAGAACTTATAATCCATCTACTCTCGGCAGCCAGAAACATCATAACCAGATACTAGAAAGACCTGTCAGGAGTAAGCATGGATCAATGGTACCAAGTAGTATGGGAAACAGCCCTACTAGAAAAACTAACCAGTAACCTGAAACTGACACAGGGACAAACAGAAGAAGACACCTTCACCCCGATATGGTTCCCCTACATCTCACACACACAGCCCAACAAGACAAGGACAAAAATCTACCGACAGCATACAAATCAATATGGCTAACCTGACCAAAAACACTCACCCACCCCACTCACACAGGAAACCAAAGGCCATCACAGCCAACCACAAATGACAATCTCAATTTGTAGGATCTTCATCGCCTACAAACAGCCACCAAATCTCAAACAGCTCCTCACCCACAATAATACAACAACAGGACTCAACATGGACACTGGTACCAGAGCCTGCAATAAACCCAGATGCCAACTTTGCTGCCACATAAACCCGGACAACACCATTACTGGTCCCAACAACATCAAACATACCATCTCAGGACTATTTAATTGCTCATCTTCCAACATTGTGTATGCAATCAAATGCCAACAGTGCCCTTCAGCTCTCTATATTGGACAAACAGGCCAAACCCTACGCCAAAGGATAAATGGACATAAATCTGATATCAGGAATCACAAGACAGAGAAACCAGTAGGAGAACACTTCAATCTCCCAGGACATTCTATAAAAGATCTCAAAGTAGCTGTCTTAATACAAAGAAATTTCAGAAATAGACTGGAAAGAGAAGTACCGGTAGCTGAATTGCAACTAATCACCAAACTTAAAACCATGGAGAAACCTGGTTTGAACAAAGACATTGGATTCTTATCTCATTATACATAACAAAGCTATCTTTAGCCATCTCACCCCTTGCCTTTCCCTGCAAGACTAATTGCAGCCGTTAAGAGTCGTCAACAGGTTTTCCACACCTATCAGCTGATCACCCATTCCCACCACCCTTCTGAGTAATACCCCTCCCCACTCCCTCACTATATTTAAGGATCTGGTGACTTCTGTTTCAGTGTATCTGAAGAAGTGTGCATGCACATGAAAGCTTATACCAAGAACAAACTCAGTTGGTCTCTAAGGTGCTACTGGAAAGAATTTCCTATTTTGTTTCCTATTTTGTACCAGAATTTAGGTAAGATTAACATGTTTGATCCCTTTCAATAGGATGCAAGCTGCCTATGGGTCTAGCAAGTGGCATTATAAAAGACTCACAGATCAGTGCTTCGAACTACATAGGTAAGTTAAATTTCAAAGTGAAGGAATTTAAGTTGTTAATTTGAATATGTTTTGCCTCTTTGCAAATGATATACTTTAAATTCTAGCCTCTAGCAATGGAACCACTACACAATAGACTACTGCTTTAATGAACGCCCATGTTCTGTAGTGGCCCAACATTAACACTTCCATTTTTTCCGTTGTGGTAGACATAAAGTATCTTTCATAGTACCAAAATTGACAGCACAAAAGGGTGATATACTAACCAGTAGGCATGCAATATAACATACTGCATATAACACGTTTGTTTAAATGTTTTTATTTACAATATTTATAAATATTACAATATTACAACTACAACAACACAATTTTTCCAAATACAAACAATTGTGAATTGTCCTGGCATTTGTACCCTACAGACTCTTATGATACATTATAATTATTATTCTAAAAAAATATCACCCCATTTCCCCCATATTTGTTAGTTTTTTACCATAGTCCACATGATTAATATATAAATATGTGCCATATTTTGCAAAATGAAAATAGATTATGCTTGCCTCTGGCTGCTCTAATTTGACAGGTCAGTTTCTCAGCCGTTCAGTGTGATTTGTGATGGTGTTTGGTTTAGCAAGCAAAGACCTCTATAAATTGGTTCTGAAAATGCCATCTCAACCTACGACTTGCCCTGCTGGTGATGAATTAGCAACAGCTATTTTTTCATTTGAAATGCATTAGAATGTGTTTGTTTTAGCAAGTTCTAGACTGCTCCTAAGAGCAGGTATTTTAAAAAAAATTCTCACTCACTATTTTGTTTAGAGATTGCCAATGTATTATTGATAATGTTTAGTATCTTGCCCATTCTTTTCATGAATGAATCAGTCAGTTCAAATGTGTTTCCATCAAAAACGCAAGGAGCATGCAAAAAAGGATGGTAAAGACCTTGGCTGTTCTGTTGATTTAGAATGTGTTAGCCTATTGTAGTTTGTAATGGGATTCAATGGCTTTTATTTATTGTTAGTAATGTAGTTTACAACCACTAAACTGCTTTTTTTAAACAATTGTTCTGAAAACTGGCATTGTTTAAGCTTTTCAATTTCCTTTTGCAATACATTTTCTGTTTGGTCTTACCCAGGATACTGGGAGCCTAAACTGGCAAGATTAAATAATGATGGAAAATACAATGCTTGGAGCGTTGGGAAGAACGAAAGTGAACATCCCTGGCTCCAGGTATGATTTGATCACAGAAACAGTTTTATGAGTATAGATTTGAAGTACTGTAACTTGATTTAAAATAGCTTGCTTTTCTTTTTTAGCTTAAAAAAGAGATACTGAGTTGAAGGTATGATGGCCTGTGTGGGTAAAAGAACCAATAGGCTAGACATCAGGTCTTTAAGCTTTGAACTTCTGAAATAGCCTAATGGATAAAGTTGCAGGCCAAAGAGCATTGAAACAGAGTAGGATAGATTTATTAAACTCTTGTAACTGGAAAATGTTCAGAAAAGAGCATGCAATATGATTAAGGAGCTGGAACAACTCCCCTATGAGAAGAGGTGACAACAATTGGGCCTTTTCCAGGTTAAATAAAAAGCAGAGTGAGGAGTAGGGCATGACAGAGGTCTATAAGATAATGCATGGTGTGGAGAACATGGTGAAATTTTCTCTCATTATACCATGGGGAAAGAGAAACGAGTCATTTTATCTTACCATCACTTGTATGGAATCAATAAGCCTGGCAGTTGGCAGCTAGTACATGGAGCCCAGGAACAATTTTTGAAATGGCTGATATAAATATTTTCTCAACACTAATATAACATGATAAACAGACAGACAGACAGAAAGAAAGAAAGAAAGAAAAACAATAAAGCTACATATTATATGAAAAAATGAACATTGAAAAATAAAAACAAACTGGCTGAGTCACAGCATACACATGGAACTAGTCATATACCATGGAGTTTTACGTGTGCATGTGCCAAAATCACACTTGTCTTTCTTGCATATAGGATACCTTTCCAATGAAACTGCACTTACCTGTATATGGATCTACTGTTTTGCTTCTGTATAGGTGGACCTAGAAAACCAGGTTCTAATCACCGGCATTCAGACCCAAGGAGCCAAGCAGTTAATGCGTTCCTTGTATACAATGGAGTACGTCATTGCCTACAGCAAAGATGGAAGAAAATGGGTTGCTTTTAAAGGGAATCACTTAGGGGCACAGAAGGTGTGTATATTTACTGTACTTGTCCCTGTTTTCCACTTGGGAAAAAAAATAGGCAGCAGGCATTGAAGTTTTTGCTCAAGGGATAATATAGATTAATATAAAGAGAGCCAATGTGGTGCAGTTGTTACTGTTAGACTCCTGGACTATGACATAGGAGATCAGGGTTCAAATTCCCACTCAGCTGTGAAGCTCACTGGGTGACCTTGGGCCAGTCTTGCAGCCTAATCTGCTTTCTAGTGTTCTGAGGATAGCATGTGAGACACATTCTGCAGGGAATGGCTTTTCCACCTGCCTTGCCCCACCCTCCAGCCCCGGGAGCCTTTATTAGAGAAACTGCTCTGCTACATTACTAACCTGATTATAGTTTAGTAATTCTTTATTGTAATTGATAAGTGCAGACTGTTAAATTATTATTTGCTGATGTTTAA
Organism: Lacerta agilis; assembly: GCF_009819535.1. NCBI lineage: Eukaryota > Metazoa > Chordata > Lepidosauria > Squamata > Lacertidae > Lacerta > Lacerta agilis. The sequence goes on from NC_046315.1 coordinate 31,006,773, forward strand.
TTTTGCTGTTTACTATTGGATTCTAATGGATTATTGAATATTGCTTTGTTTTCTATAAATTGTTTATTTTAAAGTTATTGTGACTTTTTATAGCATCTGATTGTTACTATAATACTATTAATGTATTATTTGTATGTGTGTTTGAAGACGAATAATAATAATAATAATAATAATAATAATAATAATAATAATAATAATAATAATAATTTATTATGCAACACCATTGTTAAAATATCTGTGCTGGCTGTGCATCTACTACAGAGTCAGGTTCATGGTCCTTGCTTTAATTTAGGTCTAGAGTACCATAGGGATTGCCTAAACCCTAATATCCCAGCTTGAACACTGAGATCATCTGCAGGAGCGTCACTTGAGATGGCAAGGCTCATTTGACATCAACACGAAATAGATCCTTTAGTATGGTCAACCTAGTCCTGTGGAATGCTCTGCTAATATGGATTCAGCAGGCACCTTTAGTTTCAACCATTAAATGCCTGTTGAAAACTTTTCTGTGCTGCTAGTCTTATGCAGGTAATTAAGAAAAAGCTAGTTGATGGTCTCTGATTTTAATTTTTTACATGTCTTATTGCATATAGGTATTACTGTAAACCACGTTGATTTTTTAAAAAATAATATAGCAGTATAGAAATAAAGACAGAGAACAAAGTATGCCACCTTGAGCTCCTTTAAGGAAAGGTGGGATGTAAACGTAATAATAAATAAATATGAGAATACAAATGCTAAACTTATATGAATACTAGATGCCAGTGCTAAACATATATGACCACATGAAAGTAACTTTTCCCACATGTAGCCAATGAGGATATAAATGTGCATTGACATGTGTATCTCCATTCATATTGCAATTCTCATCTAGTCCCCACTTAACTGGCTGGGTGCATCTTCTGAAACACATCCCCACCTAGAGAGGCACCATTTATTATGCATGGTTAATTGGAATAAAAATTGTTTCAGTGCTGTTATGGTCCATCTTTTTTAGTCCAAGCAATTGATTAGAAATAGGCAGAATCCATGTAAGAAAATATACATGAGATACTTCACTGGAAGTGCATCCATTAACAAATACCACAGAGTTACTTACAGAGCTCTTTTGTTTCCATTAGGTTTTTGAAGGCAATTCAGATGCCCATGGAATAAAAGAAAACCTCATTGACCCTCCTGTTGTTGCTAGGTATATTAGGGTGTATCCAACCAAGTTCTCTAACAGGCCTACTCTTCGTATGGAACTCCTGGGTTGTGATACAGAAGGTAAGACCTGGACCCTGCAGCTGAGGCCTTTCTTTGTGTACATCTTTGCTGTAAACCATACTGTTGCTTAGGAGATCTAACCAGGATGTGTCCATATTTTTTCCTGATAGATTGCTTTATGCCGTTGGGAATGGAAAGTGTGGCTATCAAGAATGTGCAAATTACAGCCTCTTCTTATAAGAAGACTTGGTTGGGTTCATGGGAGCCATCTCTTGCCCGCCTCAATCTCAAAGGGAAGAGGAATGCCTGGCAAGCAAAGGTAAAGACGAAAGCTGCAAAATCGAAGCTTCTGCAGTTGTTTATTTTTTAATAATGTAAAAGTAGAGTAAAAATGAAATAATCAGGGTGGCATACAAGCTAACCATCATATTAAAATATCATATAAAGAAATCAACAAAAAAAGAGGAAAGAAGTTAGCGCTAGCGCTAGTGAATGAACTCCGTTAAAAAAACAAACAAACCTGTAGCTTGAAACAAAATAGGAAACAAAATAGGAAATTCTTTCCAGTAGCACCTTAGAGACCAACTGAGTTTGTTCTTGGTATGAGCTTTCGTGTGCATGCACACTTCTTCAGATACATGCACACGAAAGCTCATACCAAGAACAAACTCAGTTGGTCTCTAAGGTGCTACTGGAAAGAATTTCCTATTTTGTTTCGACTATGGCAGACCAACACGGCTACCCACCTGTAACTGTAGCTTGAAGTCATTGGATCTACTCCAGTGTACACAGGATCAGCAGTTGCAATGCCTGCAGGTGATATCCTTGATTAGTATATGGAAATGTGCTTGAATGAAATGTTGGTTATTTAGCTTTAAATTTTTCATTGCTTTCTTTTAACAACTGTGTTTTATTTTCTTTCAATTACTTCCACTTCACAAATTATTTTGATTGTAGGTCAACTAATACATATAATTAAATGAATAATGCATGGAAGGATGCTAAACACTTGGCTATTTTAGAGTCTTCATCCAGTGTTCAGTAACCCTGTGCACTTCTGTAGAACTCAGTTAAAGATTTGCATGTATTGCATATTCACCAGTGAACTTGCACAACTCAGTGTTATTATTGTTCTCATTAATTTTACAGTCCAATAACAACCAACAATGGCTGCAGATTGATCTCCTTCAACCTAAGAAGATAACAGGCATCATAACACAAGGAGCTAAATCAATGTACAGTGAAATGTATGTGAAGACATTTTCCATCCTCTACAGCGATGATGGTTCAGTGTGGAAGCCTTACATGAATGATTCAACTTCCATGCAAAAGGTACCAATTTTTCCTCCCCCTCCCTATTTATTATTTTCGTTTATGCTAAGCATCAAAAATGTTGGCCACTCCCCCCTACTACTGAGGTCTCCTTTAACAGTCCTGATTTGCCAGGTTTGACTCAGTGACTCTATACTGCCAAATCATTTTGCTTCACCAAGGATTTAGAGTTCTTACAAGCAATATAGGGACCAGTGATAATTAGATATGACTTGTGTAATGTGGAATAAAATACTAGAGCTACATCTCTGAACAGTGGTTTTATTGTAAATACCAAAAGCTTAGAGGCCTTAGGTCCAAATTCTAATGTGTAGCAGATCCCCCCACCCCACCCCACTGTGGAGACTGGAGCTTGGGAAGATCTCTGCCTGAGAATCATACAGTGGTACCTTGGGTTAAGAACTTAATTTGTCCTGGCGGTCCATTCTTAACCTGAAACTGTTCTTAACCTGAGGTACCACTTTATCTAATGGGGCCTCCTGCCGCCACTGGGTGATTTCTGTTCTCATCCTGAGGCAAAGTTCTTAACCCAAGGTACTATTTCTGGGTTAGCAGAGTCTGTAACCTGAAGCGTCTGTAACCAGAGGTACCACTGTAACTGGTAAGTGTTTGCTGTAGACTCAAAGGATGGCCCAATGGCCTGACACATAAGGGACTGCACAGGTTTATATGAACTTGGATATTATGTTCCATTGTGGGAATATGAGTTAGTCCAACCTTTTGTCTACTCATTGTGCATTCATTCTGCACTTTTGTCCACTTATTTTGTCATGCTTGTTTTCAGGTCTTCACAGGCAACATTAACAGTGGTGGCCTAGTCAAGAACTACTTCAGGCCACCAATATTTTCCCGATTTCTTCGTGTCGTTCCAAAAACATGGAATCTGAGTATTGTACTTCGGATAGAACTCTTTGGTTGTGATGTGTTTTAGGGGCTGAACAGAAGACTGTCCTACTAAAAGCTCTACAACCTTTAAGCTTGCTGATACCAGATGTTTTAAAAGGGGAAACCAGAACAAAAAACTCTTTTAGATTGATTATGGTGTGCGTATCCAAAGCACTTTAAGCTGTGGATTGGAATAGCTTTGAAAATTCAATTAAAAGACATTCATACCTATTTAAGTACTGTGAATGCATAAGATAAACAAGCAATTGTATTTTCCATTACTGTGAATAGATACCTTACTGTATTACCATCATTGCTTTTTCCTTCTTCTGCACTTCCCACCTTCCCTCTTCCATGCCCAGAACAGCATGCATAAACCAGATAGTAAGAGCAGGAATGAGGAATGGGGTCAGGAGTCTCTGATCAGTGAGCTGTCAGCAGACGTATGAGCTTTGTTTACCAAAGGGTTCTGAAGAGCCATTCCTTCAGGGGAGGTTAGTTGGTCATGTTCTAATTCAGGGGTCACCAACGTTTGTAGGCCTGAAAACACATTTGGATTTTTGAGACTGTGCTATCAACACCACCCACTTTTCATTTCTCCTCTGCGGATCACACCCCACCTCCATGAGAGACAGAAAGATAGTGCACATATTTCCCTTACTATGGGACCTGGATAGAAGCTGGATCCAGCAGAATTAATTTCAGCGTTGGAAAGGGCATAGAGCTGAAAGATAAGTGGGGAATAGCGTTGCTCTTTCAACTTCCTCCTTAAAGAGAGAAAAGGTAAGCACCCTCATGACCAAGTAGACAGCTCAGAGGGGGCACCTGGGCAAGACCTCAGGAGCTCCACTACAGCCACCGGTGCCACTGTTCTGATTCTTCACAAAAGCCATCCCTGCTGCTGCTGATAAATGAACATTCACAACATTTGAAAGTATAACTGATCTACGTAGACAAACACTGCCATTGGTTCTACATTATCTCAGATGAATTCCAAACCTGCCTAATAAAAGGGTAGTTCCCAAAGATAAGTAGGAAATCATAGAATTGTAGAGTTCTGTGATTTTCTGCGTATCAGCTAGATGTTTGTTCTTCCAACAATTATTGACTTCATTATATGTGGGGAAAACATTTAAAAGAACGTACACCGCATATTAGAGAATGATTTAAGATGAGTAGAAATGGTTATGTAAGGTATGTCTCCAAGTGCACAGTCATGTATTTTGCTAACTATTTATGGTTAGGTCTTCCTTCCATGACTTTGGAGGTGGATTAATACTGAAATTCATAAGCGGGTGGTAAATCTTTTTGCAAGGTGCTTAACGCTTTTTCAGGATCTATTTCATGATGTTATTCATATTTTCTGAATAAAATGCAAAACAATGCATATCTAATGTGTAAAAAGCACACTTGGTGGCAGCTCCCTTTTATTCCAACATCTTTAAAAAATCACTGATCTGGAAGATCTTTAGACTGCTACTAAGAGGCAAAGAAAATGTGTTGTATTCTTATTTCTGTATAACAAAACTGACACTGTATGAGGGGAAATGCTAGAAAGGAATTAGTTCAAAAACACTAAAATCATGGCTCAGTCAGTGTGGTGCAATGAGTAAAGTTTGCAGCCTGGGTGCAGGAACTTAAGTTCAGATTCCATCATCTCTGAACACTGACCATACTTGCTGCTTGATAGGATTTGGAGTCCAGCGCAATCTGGAAGGGGCATAGATTCCCCATCCTTCTATGAATAGCAAATGTTGCATTCTTTCCTGTTGTGGAACAAAGGCCCAAACTATATATGATGTAGGAGACATTTACTTCTTTTTTTAAGGTATAAAATCAACTGGGGCTCCAGTCACTGGTGCTATTGGAGGCATTTAACGCCATTCCCCACTGTTTCCCCAACTAAAATCAATTATCGCAAAGCTGCTATTAGTTCTAGTTGAGGAATGGGAGAGCCCCCACATGGGCTAACATCAATTTAGAAGTGGGGAGCAATTTCTATAGGGCAAATGGTGGTGGGGAAAAGGGTTGAACCAGGCATGGGCAAACTTGGCCCTCCTGATGTTTTGGGACTACAATTCCCATCATCCCTGACCACTGGTCCTGTTAGCTAGGTATGATGGAAGTTGTAGTCCCAAAACATCTGGAGGGCCAAGTTTGGCTGTGCCTGGGTTAAACCTTAATCAATTTCAGCCTACATCTGCTTTGAAGTAAATAAAAAGAATTTTGAGATATCTCACCATGACTTTCATGCAATTTGGCCCAAAGTCATACAAAACTGGATTAAGTGCTTAATTAGATCTAATCTGAGGCAGTGGTTGTTTTTAAAAATCTGAAGTTTTTTGCCAAGCTGACTACTGCTAGATGCATCTGATTCACTTTATCAAGCATGTTAAATTTTTAACAAATCATTCATTGTTGTTATTTCTTATAACTGTGAAGGATGAGTTTACTTCAAAGCATCTGACTCAAACTCTGTGTTGCAACATTATTATGTTTTTCTGTTCAGAGTTCCTGCACACAGCCAGCTCATATGCTTACCATATGAATATTATTCTTCCTGTATTCATTGTACTTTATTTAAACTGGATTTTATTTTCCATTTCACTTTTGGCAAATAACATTGTATTGGTCTTAAACAATCAGCTATGATCCTAGCTTAGCCTCTGACATCCAGCTATTTGTAGGGGTGTTGCACAAACATGAGTACATGGATATACTGTGTCACCTGCCTTTACCAATGCAGATAACTCAGGTTGACATAGCAGAGGGAAATCCTAGGATGCAAGGAAGAGAAACCTGCAAAAGTAAAGAAAGGAGCTACAGCTCTGCTTTGTTGTATCTGTGTGGTCCTTGGCAAAATAATTTCATTGCAATGTCTTCACTCTCATAAAATATGCTAATGAAAACAAAGCAAGCTTTTCATATATTTTCTTTAATCCCTCCTCATAATAGCAAGGATGATTTGGCTAAAAATAGTCTCATTTCACAGGTGAGAAATTGAGTTTGAGACCAACAACACAATTCTATTCATGTTTACTTGGAAGTCCCACAGTATTCAGTTGCTGACATCCAGATAGCTCAATATTTGCATGATAATTTTAATACAAATAATTTTAGTATTTTATAGTTAATGCAATATTGTATCATTGATTATTCTGTTCAGAATTTATGTAGCTTAACTCAGGCCAGCATTTTAAACTTTATAATAGTGTCCCCCCTTAGCTCACATCTTAATTAAATCAGGAGCTCTTTACAATACAGGTACACTATAACCAGGAAATATTCTTTTCCCTTTCTGTCGGCCCTCTCTTTTGCAATACATTCAGCTGATCTTATGTGGAATAAGATGATTCCTGGGTGACTACACCTGAAATTTCAAAAGACTATGCTTAGTCATTAGAGAGAAACAGTGTCATGTATGATGCTTGCTACAACATGCTTTGAGAGCGCCTTCAGCAATAACTGAAACTGGTTTTTTGTTGTTCAGTCGTTCAGTCGTGTCCGACTCTTCGTGACCCCATGGATCAGAGCACGCCAGGCACGCCTATCCTTCACTGCCTCTCGCAGTTTGGCCAAACTCATGTTAGTAGCTTCGAGAACACTGTCCAACCATCTCATCCTCTGTCGTCCCTTTCTCCTTGTGCCCTCCATCTTTCCCAACATCAGGGTCTTTTCTAGGGAGTCTTCTCTTCTCATGAGGTGGCCAAAGTACTGGAGTCTCAACTTCAGGATCTGTCCTTCTAGTGAGCACTCAGGGCTGATTTCTTTAAGAATGGATAGGTTTGATCTTCTTGCAGTCCATGGGACTCTCAAGAGTCTCCTCCAGCACCATAATTCAAAAGCATCAATTCTTCGGCGAGAAACTGGTTTACTCTGGTGAAATACTGTAGATAAGTCCTGAGGTGACTTCACACTGACTTTGTACTTCATGCAAAATTCAACTGAGAGAGGGATCCAGATTGTGTTATAAGGTTAATGAAGATTCAGGCTCCCCAAAGTTTCAGAGGGGAGAAGCTTCTTACATGATGTAGTCTAGAATGAAGTCTTGTTCTAGAAGTATAGACTAATCTAGGCAGGGCACAGAAGTAGCCCTGTTTCCTGAGCCCTTTCCACTCCTTGGAGCAGGGCCTTTTAAAGCCCCCAAGAATCCTGGGGCGGGGTGTACATTCATTGGAGCAGGGCCTTTTAAAGCCCCCAAGAATCCTGGGGCGGGGTGTACATTCATATGAGAGGCTCTCAGGAAGAAAGTACTGTTTGTCAATATCAATGTGGTTCCTCTATGTATGAGACCTGGGCCTATCCTGAATATTGTGGACATTTCCCTTAATACAGTGGTACCTCAGGTTACAGACGCTTCAGGTTACAGACTCCGCTAACCCAGAAATAGTACCTCAGGTTAAGAACTTTGCTTCAGGATCAGAACAGAAATCGCGCAGCGGCGGTGCGGCAGCAGCAGCGGGAGGCCCCATTAGCTAAAGTAGTACCTCAGGTTAAGAACAGTTTCAGGTTAAGAATGAACCTCCGGAACAAATTAAATTCTTAACCCAAGGTACCACTGTATGGAGCAAAGGCTATTTTTAGACCTGACCTTGGATTGGGGTAAAACTCCTGAAACTCAATAACAGAAGTTCAGTTGAAGTTCAGCAAGGAATGAGAAAGGTTGCTGTTGAGTGTACAGAAGGGAAGCCTTGTGGCTAGTAACCTTCTAGTACACTAATTCTCAAGGATTCCTCCTGCTATTTCTAGATCTGGATAGCAATCAATTGTGACAACACAGATTCAAAAACAATGTGTCAGATCAATGATAGGCAAAACAGTCATGAGATCTGGTAGTGGCTGTGACACCATATTATTTAGAGCCTCTTTGTTTTTCAAAGTTCAGATAACAATTGCATCACCTAAAATTCATGTCAACTGCAGCCACAAGGTCAGATGCTTAATTAAGGCACAGCTTTTTATCTAATTGTGTGTGTGAGAGAGATATTTTAAAGGAAACACAGGACAACAATATCCTTGATAAAATAAGATAACCTAGTTGTACTCAGAGTAGGCCCACTGAAGTTAATGGATATTCAATTTTTTATCAGTTATGTACCACTTTATCTTCAAAGGAGCTAAAGGTGGTGTACATTGTTGTCCCTTCATTTTAATATCACAATAACCCTGTGAGGTAGGTTAAGCTGAGAGACAGTGACTGGCCCAAGGTGACTGAGTGATGTTCCCATCATTAGGGTCTACTCTGAGTAGGACTTAGTGGAATACAACCTAGAAGAAGAGTTTGGACTTGATGTCCCGCCTTTCACTCCCCTTAAGGAGTCTCAAAGCAGCTAACGATCTCCTTTCCCTTCCTCCCCCACAACAAACACTGTGAGGTGAGTGAGGCTGAAAGACTTCAGAGAAGTGTGACTAGCCCAAGGTCACCCAGCAGCTGCATCTGGAGGAGTGGGGACGTGAACCCAGTTCACCAGATTACGAGTCCACCGCTCTTAACCACTACACCACGCTGGCTCCTGTTGTAAGAGCACAGATGCTGGGTCTAGTGGGGTCTGAACTTGGGTCTATATACTTTCACACATTACTGACTACTTACTTACACAAGCGTTTCCCATGCCAGCTTCTAGCAGTTTCCATGTCAAGAAGTTTGCCTTGGTTTATAATGTCTAATCAACATTGGATCCTACACAGCACCCTTTCAACCGATGTTCCAGCATCATCTTTCATTCAGATGGTTCAAAACTGACTCTGGATATTATTGACGGTGACTTTTGACCAATCTGATGGGTGGATCTGAGGGTGAAATATGTAGCCTAAGGAAAGACACTTGCAGAGATCTGTTAAAGCCCATAGCCCCTGAGATGCTCTCAGGAACCATAGGATTCCACCCTTATACAAGGGCGTAGTCATGATTTTTGTTGGGGAGGGGGAGGGGAAAGGCCTTGTGTTGGGGGGGGGGGGCAGAACCTCAGTTAGCTATGTATTTCTATTGATTTGCATTGATTTATGGGGGGGAGCAGGGGGGATGCCCCCCGCCCCCTATCCCTTATATAAATGACTTGTGAACCGCCCTGTGATCCCCGGGCGAAGAGAGATAATATTGAGATTATCTCAATATTGAGATAATAATAATATTTAAAATAATATTTAAAACAATATTTTAAAAAAAATCGAAAAATCACTTAGAAGCATCATTACATATATTTAATAAAGAAACAGAGAGCCCAGTGTATCTCTGTGTGTGTGGTGTGGGGAAACCCGCAAGCCACACCTCCCAGATGCAATTCTTTAAATTCCAATTCAACCACCGTCTCCTAAGTCCCCGCATCGCACTTCTTTAGTACGCTCCGCAGGAGCGAACAGAGATTTCTGTCCCCCGCTCCCACCACCACAAAAAAACCAAAAACGAATCGACACCGGAAGTGGAGGGGCGTGCCTCGCGCGCGCGCTACTGCGCAGGGCCAAGGTGCCTTTGGCTCTCGGCCGCGTGGGCAGCGGCACAGATTTGTGCAAGCCTAGCGAGCGGTTCGCTTGTGTGAGAGAGAGAGGGACGTGCGCGGAGACGCCCCATCCTGGGGCTCGTCTGATGGAAGCGCAGGGTGTCCTGGACGGGCTCCGGTCCCGCGTGTTGTTGCCTCGCCGCGTGGGGCGGGCTCCGCGCATCTTCGGCTGGGCTTTGCCCACGGCGGTGCTGTGCGGCTACGGCTTCTTCGCCAACCTACGGCCGTCGGAGCCTTTCCTCACGCCTTACCTGTTGGGGCCGGACAAGAACCTCACCGAGACTCAGGTATTCCGGGGCGGCGGCGGCATTTTTAGTCCGTAGCGTTTCGAAGAGGAGATTCGTCCGGTGGGGGGGGGGGTAACGTGTCTCCTCAAAAGTAAGCCCCACCGAGCTCTGTAGAGCTTTACTCCCAAGGGCTTTGTCCCTTCAGTGCTAGTAGCTTTGTGTTTCCGCTTCAGCCGTCGGTCATGCTTAAGGAGAGAGGGCTCTCGAACATGTGCAGAGGACCCTTCCCTAGCGCCGAATTATTGCGGGTATGGCTTCCAGGTAGGCTGAAGCCCACCCCCACCCCAGGCATCTCCTGTTTTAGAAAGCTAAAGCTTCCCGGAACTCGCTATGGATGAATGGCTGGCTGCTGCTGTAGCTATAGGTCGAAGTCAGAATTACTGGCAGAATTACGGGTAGATTCATAAGCGCGTGATCCCTTTGGTGAAAGCGGGAGGGAAAGAGGATGTCGCGGCGGGAAAGTTTGTCACTGTCCTGAGCAGCAGCAGGTGGATCTTCTGACTTCCACTTGCCTGACGGTTAATAAAAGTAAGGGGGCTTTTCTTGCGTCATTAGCCTGCGATGGGGTCCTGCTGTCACTGGTATACTGCATTGTATGCAGAGGTTGATAGATCAGGGTGGGCATGTGGGGATTTATGTACTTACCGGTATATTTTTACGGTACTGGAATCTTGCATCCCTAACTTAAAATTAAAGAATCCTGAGCCCACACATTTATTTGGAGCGCCGGAAATCAATATAGCTCATAATCCTTACAGTATTTAAGAAAATTCCTTTCCTCATGTGATCACCTCTCCTTCCTTAATTTCAGAAGTATAATGGGAGGAGGGAGTCCTTTGTTAGACAACTTAGAATCATAGAATTGTAGAGTCAGAAGGGAGCACCAAGAGTCATCTAGGTCAATTCCCTGCAATGTAGGAATCTTTTGCACAAAGTGGGGCTCAAGCCAACAACCTTGAGATTAAGAGTCTCGTGCTCTACCAACTCAGCTATCCCAGACTTGGATTCAAAAATCATTGTTGATCTACTGCAGAATCATATAGAGCCACACACTTCAAACTTTTCAGACCCAGAACCCACTTTTAACCCAAACGTGTATTTGGAGACCCATTTCATAATTTTTAACCATATACTTGTAGCTCAGTTGTTACAGCATGAAACTCTTGATCTCAGGGTCATGGGTTCAAGCCCTGCTTTGCAGGCGGTTGGACTAGATGGCCCTTGTGGTCCCTTCCAACTCTACAATTATATGATTCTATGATTTGCATGGTGGTAGTGCAAATGAGTGATATAATTCCTACCAGAAGATCTTGGTCTATCTAATGCCCATCCCTCACCTAGATCAACCTTGCGTCTACTGTAACTGTTATTTGGAATTGCCATAATTCACTCAGTTATTATGGAGACTTCAGTTGCTGCCTGTTGCATTTTAGTGTTTTCTCATTCAAGCTTGGCCTGCAGCAATTCTTCCAAGCAGCAGCCTCAGGCCATCCTGCATGGACTAAGCATTATTGACCCTTGGTTGAAGGCTTGGAGAGCTTACCTTTGTTGCCCATCATCATCAGCACAGGCTGCAATCAGCAGCTGTGAGCTGGTTGACTCAAAGTTGTTGAGAGAATCTGCAATTGGTGTGCTGCTGGCCTTCAACCTCTTCTAAACCTTTGGACGCTTTTGGCACCTGCTCCCTTCAGTTTTCCAAGGGATGTATTGTCTGCGTTTTGGAGAGAGTGCAATGCTTGATCTTCATTTTTCTTAAAAATAAATAAATTCACTTCTGTTCTTTGCAGAAGGAAAGCTAATAAAAACAAAGGTAAACAGAACGGGAAAATACCGGTAATGCCATTTGAATTTAGGAAACTGGTCATTAAAGGGCCAAACACCTTTAGTAGGGAGGAAATCCGTCCAGGAAACAATTAAAAGCCCAATTTCAGTAATGCCAGGAATTACCTTGTGCCATAATGAACAGGTAGCACCTTTGCTGGTTGAAGACTGCATCATTAACATACTTTCCAAGGAGTAATCCCATTGATCTGAATAAGACTTATTTATGAGAAACCATACTTTTAAAATTTTGCTCTTGGAGACAGGTATTGCAAGGTTGTAATGCGTAGGACAGCTGTCACTTGGATGCTTGCTAAGTAGAAATCATGAAACGAGTTCCATAGTTCTCCTACCTCTATCAGTTTTTTAATTGTATTTTTAAACCTTTTATGAATAATAACAATGAAATAATGCAGACTGTCTCAACCCTTTAGCATTTGGTAAGACCTTGCAAATGATTTTATGCTGACAGTTGCAGATGACAGCAAAATTGACTGGAGATTTTGTGATAAGGTTCTGAAATATCCAGTCTTACAAGTTTTTATCCACTTAGCTCACTGTTGCTTTTTATACGTCTGTGTGTGACTCCATATTTTCAATTCTGTTCTTCCAGGCAGGTTTGTGTGCTTGTTCTCCATAGTGAAGATTGAAAAACAACAACACATAACTTTTTCATGCAAATGAGCTTGTAAACATTACAGGGTCATCTTCTATTGCCTTTTCCACCTAACCCCACATGCACTCTGTTTCAGTATGTATTTGGTACATTTCAAGCTGGAAATATCAGCCTGTACCACTATTGCAGTGTCCAAGCCTGAGATTAATAAAGTGTCATGCCAGCCAACCCTAGTAAGGCACTGCTTCTGAAACTTTGATTTTGAACCACTCTTCTTAACCTATTTTACCTTCTCTTCTCCCTCCTCCACTCTAGCCAGCACAAGTTTATTTTTCTGCAGTGAACACATAAAAATCATTCCTTGCAGCTGTGTGTAAAGGTCAGTGGGGTGGAGCCTGAATACAGGGATGGGGAGCCTCTGACTCTCTACATGTAGCTGAACTGCAACTCCTATCAGCCATGAATATCGGCCCATGCAGCCTGGGACTAGTGGGAGTTGGAGTCCAACAACAAGTTCTGGAGGGCCACAGGTTGCCCATCCTTTCCATAACAGAGCAGGATATCTCTGACTCGATCCTAAAACCATGAATAGGGAAACATGAGGAAAAAATAGCTGTTCTTCCTGAGGTGGTTTCTTCTAAAATCACACTGGGGTGATGGAGTGAGGTTGCAGTGTGGACTAGCGAACATACTCTCTTCATTCTCCACTTCCCCTCTCTAGAAATGACTACCAAATGCCATCAGATGCTCCATGCTTTCCAAGGGACTCTGGCTGTATGATAGCCTCTCTAGAGAGAATTTGCTTGGCAACTACCTCCTGCACAGTTTGATGTTACGCAAAAGCTTGTATTTGAAAGAGCGGTAAATTATACCTGTTAGAATATGAATTTTCTGTTAACAAATGTTCATATCTTTTTCTTCTTCTTCATTTAGGTCTTCAATGAAATTTATCCAGTATGGACTTACTCCTATTTGGTGCTGCTCTTTCCTGTCTTCCTGGCAACAGACTATCTCCGCTACAAGCCTGTCATCCTTCTACAAGGACTAAGCCTTATAGTGACATGGTTTATGCTGCTTTATGCAGAAGGACTGCTGGCTATTCAGTTCCTAGAGTTCTTCTATGGACTGGTGACTGCCACGGAAATTGCCTATTATTCCTACATCTATAGCGTTGTGGACCTAACGTTGTATCAGAAAGTCACAAGCTACTGTCGGAGTGCTGCGCTTGTGGGTTTTACAGTGGGCTCTGTTTCTGGACAAATCCTGGTGTCTGTATTTGACTGGCCTCTGTTCAATTTGAATGTGATCTCTCTCACTGCTGTGTCCGTTGCCTTCGCCATGGCCTGGTTTCTGCCCATGCCACAGAAAAGCCTTTTCTTTCACCATCGCCAATCAAGCACCCAGGTCAGTAAGGAAACGAAGGTTGTAGATCCTGCCTTAAAGAGGGTTCCTGGGTGGGAAGATGCTGAATCGGAGATCCCTTTAAATAGAGATGAGCATCCAGCAGTGCAACAGGTAAGCAATAATCCTCTTTTCCAGGGGAATGGAAGGTGCAGCTCTCTCATTGCACAGAAAATCTCTGTTGGGTTAATTGACCATTACATTGTCTGTTGCTTGTGGCATGTCAGGGCAGTTCATTGGGTTTTCAGGTGTCTGATCACTTTAAATTTAAATTCTGGGGATGTGATCTTCAGCATGCCTCTGGCAGTGGAATCCTATTGCCTGCTGGAACATGTACAAGTTCAGGCCAATCAAATATGCCAGTTTTATTAACTTCCTATTTATTATTCTTTATGAGATGCCTCATTAAATGAATTTTCTAGGTATTCAAAGGGAGAAAAAGTATTACAATAAAAATCTATAATCGCATAAAACAAGCCAGCATAAAAGCCAAATACAAAAATCAAGCACAGTCAATTACCGTACAGAGTGCAGAAACTGGAACCATCAAATGCTTATGCTAAAACCACTAACCATTCCATAGGAACTTAAAAACAAGATCTTAAAAGTCCTGAGAGAAGAAAGCAGATTCTTTTGGGAATCTATTGTTGCTGGGGAGGGCAGGTGGTAGCTCCAAGAACAGGTGATGTTTGTGTGTTTCTGAAGGTGGGCTACTATCCATCTTAAGAATATGATACTTTTAAACTCTAGACATTCTTAGCAAGTACAAATGCTACCAAAAGCTTCTTAGGAGAGCCTATAGAGAAGTTTTGGCCAATTGTCAGGGTAAACTAGGTCCAGAGATAAGAACCAATGAAGTGAAGACTGGGTCAGAAAAAGTGAGGTGCTTGTGTGGAGATGCTTCTAAAGGAGTTTGCAGGACATAGTGAAGCCTGAATGAATACTTCACCAGAAAGCAAACTTCTGCAATTGTGCAAACAAATCTAGAAATTACTTTTAAAAAAATCCTGTCCCTTGGCCAGAAAGGGTTCTGCGTTCTTGTTTTTGTTTGGTTTGCTAGGCTACAATTGGTAATTAAAGCTCTTAGCATTCCATGGAATTAAAGTTTCCCAGTCAAGCTCTGCTTCCCTAGTAGAGGATTAGCATGAAACAGAGAGAACCTGTATGGATAGGTGGCAGCACTTTCTTCAGTTCTATGTAAATTAGCACAACATTGTATCCTAGTATGAGCTAGGTAATACTGTTCCTCCTCCTTTCCTATTCTCTCATTCCTTCATCTGTCCCCACCCCTGCCTTCTACTGACACTTTGCAACTCAGGTGTTTTCATATTG
This sequence comes from Lacerta agilis, assembly GCF_009819535.1. Taxonomy (NCBI): domain Eukaryota; kingdom Metazoa; phylum Chordata; class Lepidosauria; order Squamata; family Lacertidae; genus Lacerta; species Lacerta agilis. Next base: position 31,022,150 of record NC_046315.1, read on the forward strand.
TATTCTTGTTGTATTCTATACATAGAAAGTTGAATGTATTGTCAGTGCTGTGTCCACCAGCCTACTCAGTGCACTGATGTTGAGGTGAGAGTTCTGAATGGAGAAAAAGTCAATTCTAAAAAGAGATTCTTTAGTTATAGGGAACGGCAAAAAAGCCCCTTATCTGCAGACTGTGTACACAAGCAAACTGCAAATACAGCTTGGTCTTGGTCTAAGCACATATAATCTTAAACATCCTGGTGGAACCCTACAGATTATAGATTCTAGGCAGCAGGCTCTGCGGGAGAGGAGAGAATACACATGCAGATCTTGCATCAGTCTGCTAGGGTATTGGCGGTCTGCATTCCCCCCCCCATCTTTGAGTATAGAGCTCTATAGTTCCTCTTTATCCTGTGCTGAGTGAGGAGGGAACTTGTGTTTCCTTAGTTGATGGAAACTGGAGGCAGTATGCCTTCTTTGGCACCACTGTGCTGCCCTTGGGTAGAGCCACCTGAAGTTTTCTGCCTTATACTGGCTCCAAACTTGTGGTCAAAAAGGCAGAACCAAACACAGCTCTTCTCTCCTACCTGCCTCTTTCCCAAACCATTCATTCAAGCTCAGGACTCCATATAGTCACAGACAGTGAGAGAAAGGGAAGTAGGATTTGAGATTTTTCTTTTCTGCACCCTATAGACCAAGCCCTGGTGCCCTCTGGATGCCTTGGACATATATTCCCATCAGTCCTGGTCAGCACAGCATGATTTTGGAGCATTTGGAGGGCGTCAGATTGGTGACTAAGTGTTGATGTTGGCCAGTTTTTGCAGAATTTGTACACTTGCTCCAGCATATGTTTTGTGTCCCTCTTAAGGAATCACAAACTAGACTGCCATTAATAGGCTTTTCACTCTCTAAAAACAGCTGGACTGCTCTTAAAAATGCAAGTTCTAAAACTTCAGTACAACACAGGAGCTGAATTTAGATGTGGGGTAGTATTGTAATTTCCCTTTTCGGTAAACATGCTCCAAGCTGCCCACGAGTTTTACTGTTGGGAAAGTTATCCTTTCTCTTTTGTTCACAAATCACATTTTGTTCACCTTGAAAAGTTACATTCACTCAGACTCAATATGGGATAAATTACTACAGCAGCTGCATACCACATGCAACTCTTGCTGTGCAGTCATACTGCTTTGGGACATTACTTTGCTAGCCATCAGTAAAGCTGGAGGAAATATTATTATTAGTTTTGTAAACCACCCTTCAACCGAAGGTCACAGGGCAGTTCACATAACAAAATGATACCTAACAAAATAAAACAAACAAACCAATAATCCCCTCCCACAGACACATTTAAAAAGCCATAGAATGTTAATAAACATTGCTTTGTCCCTGTGGTAAAAAAGAATTAGCTAGAGTAACCAGCAGCAGTGTACAGCCATTCTCTCCATTGATTTTAAGCGTGCTAAGCTTGCTTGGCTCCCATCATGAGAAACATAATTCCCTTGTACCGTTGGATGTGCCCTAGCTTGTTTCTTCAGTAATAAGCAGGTGTGATTAGGCATTCTTTGATTGTGGCTTTAAACCAGATGTGGCCTAACTGGTATCACTCCGGTTGGATGGCCACTGGGCAGAGATGATGGGAGTTATAGTCTGATAACATCCGGTGGGTTACAGGTTCCCTAAGGGATTGGGCTACTAGCTTTCCACTGTCAGATATTGACTAGAGATTGCAGTTTCTGAGTCCTCTATACAATCTCTTTTTAAAGATGATGTGGCATATCCATTGCCAGTGTGGCACCTTTTGACGAGTATTTCAAAATCTCCACTGAGTAATTATGGCAGCTAATTCTGATTAGTACCTCAGTTGGATGTACGTTGAAAAAGTATGTGGTTTTAAATATTAGGGCTGAGCGGAGTGCTTGCTTGTTTCAGTTGTGGGAGGGAAAGTTGCTCATCTTGTTTGTTGCCTGTTTAGTCTCTGAAAAGCTGCTTCTCCAATGCTTTAAAAAAATTGTTCTGGGAATATACTGGGTGATACTAAGCTTAAGTTTTACTCAGAGTAATGAACATGACTAAGTTAGGTCAGTGAATATAAATAGGTGTACTCTGAGTAAAACTTGGTTGAAAACGACCCACTGATTTTAGTTAATCGGGGATATTAACTAGCACAGCCAATTGACAGCAAGTAGTGCTTTCTAGGCTACCATTGTCCTCGCTCTGTATGCACAAGGTGAAATATTCTGCTGCTGCCTGCAATGGAGGGGGGCAAACTCTGTGAGGGCTACTTGAGAAGCCCTTGTGGCGTCTCCCACAGCTTGTATGTGTGTGTGTGAATGAATCCTTTCTGGATCCTGCCCTTCCTGTCATGTGATGCGGCTTTGCACAAACTTCTCCATTCGAAAGAAGCTGGTGCAAAGCCTTGCCACATCTCTGGGCGGGTTTGTGTGTGTGTGTGTGTGTGTGTGTGTGTGTGCGGAGGGGGGAATCTCCCTTCCACACATGGCAGCCAAGCTGGGTGTTGGAACACCTCCTCTCTCACCGACTCAGCAGCAGGGGGCGCATTTCGCAGAACTTTGCTGCCGGTCCCTCTCTGCCCCTAGAGGCTGGGGAGACCAGTGGCAAAGCTGGGTAGTGGAAAAGGTGTGTTGCTCCTTGGGGGCAGCTTCCTCACCCCACCTCATGGGCTGGCTGTGCTTGTACCCTTCCCCTAAATTGCTTGAAGGGTATCTGTGCAGTTTTTGCCGGAGGTGAAAGCTTAGTTCTGCACCTTTTAGTTCAGCTGTAATAATTCCTCATAGCTGAATATACAAAGAGTATTATAATTCTTATCTTGATCGTAGTCATAGCAATCCCGTGGGGACTGGCTGTTTTTATTTATCGGAAAGGAACTAAGGCAGAGAGTGAATGTGTCACCTACTACAGCAACTTGGTCATAGGCAGTTGGGATCAAGCATATAAATGTTGGTCTCCCTTGTTAAAAGCAACTGGCATGCTATGAACCTTTGGCTGTTTGACCTCAGCCATAGTGTAAATGTTTGTCCGCACAGAGTATAGACAAGGAGTCCACGTGTTGCAGCTGATTGTAGGGTGTTTGGCAGTCGCGGTGCGCAGGGCTGAGCAAGTTTTGCAAGCCCTGGGCCTTGGAAGTTCTGGGCACAGGGTTTGCCAAGTGGTTTTTGTAGAATTCTCCATGTGTCCAACCATTGTTGCCCCATTATTTAAATGACCTTCTTTCTACTACTTGTTGAATGTTGAGAATATGGGATATGGCTACCAGGAACTAGCTCTGTCCATCTTCACCCCAGAATTGCATATTTCTTTGACTGATTCTCCACCCCAAGCCACTATCCTGCTGTCCCATTGTTTTATCCATACATGGAGTGGACTGTTTTCTAAACAGGAATATTACAGATCTAAATATTACAGTTTAATACTGTATGTAGCATCGTAATGATCCAGGATGAGAAAAGGACCATAGAATTGTAGAATTGGGAGGGATCCCTAGGGTCTTCTAGTCCAACCCCATGAATGTATCTGAACTAGTGGTCTTCAGTTTCACTGTCATGGGTTCATCTTTTTATTGGAAAGATAGCCAGGGACACTGCTCTCTGGTGGTGCTTCTTCTTGAATAGGAGACAGTTTTATATCTTTAGCCGTATTTAGAGCTGTATTCTTCCTATTGTGCTGTTGTACATGCAAGTAACTGACAGAAAGATTAGCTGAATTTTGTGTGTGTTTTAAATCTATGCAGGAGCAGAAAGTGGACATTGTGAAAGTAATCAAAGAGCTCTGGCAGGACTTCCTTCGGTGCTACTCATCCCGGCCTCTGCTGTGTTGGTCTGTTTGGTGGGCACTCTCAACATGTGGTTACTTCCAAGTCATAAACTATGCTCAAGGTCTATGGGAAAAAGTGCTGCCTTCTCAGACCTCTCAGATCTATAACGGTGGTGTGGAGGCTGTTTCCACACTGTTGGGTAAGTTCCCTCTGTAACTATTTTTTTTTTTTAAAGAGGTAAGATCCATGCTATGGGACTATGTTAAGCAATGGATCTAAAGGATTAAACATACCTTACCTACAGGGTAGGTGTGTTGTGCAGCTGTCAAAGCTGGTGCTTTCCTATTTCGAGCAAGAGACCCTTTCCCGTAAATGGCACTCCCTTAAATTACTGTTGAGTGAGTTTCATATGATGTGTGCATGTGATGACTCACTTGCTTCTGCTAGCAATTTAGTGTTTTGAAATTCTGTCTGGAGATGATAGTGTTTATAGCAACCTCCTGAGGAGCTTTACCCAAGCAAAGTATGCCCAGGTTTGGTACATGAATATGAACGATGCAATACCAGTTAGAGCAATAGGGCGATGCTTACACAGGCTTTTGTGCACAACCACAATTGAGTAATGATGGTAACTGCTAGTACTGGGCAACATTTCTACATTAACCTCCCGCCTGTTTTCTCTTTGCCCTCAAAATTCTCAAGCCTGCTTGCACCATGTAAGTGTAGAAGCCCTGAATTGGGGATGGTTAAACTTTTTTTGGGCTGAGGGCCACAATGACCTGTGAACAGCACCCAGGGAGTCACATATCAAAATGGGTGTGGCCAATTTTACTTCTGTTTAGAAGACAATTTGAGGTATATGTGTGTTTGGCAGGGGGGTGTCTCTCCTTCCCTCCAATTTATTATTATATATATGTAAAATGACATATTTCAGGGGTGTGTCTTTTGGGTGACCACAAAAAATGGGGGTGGGGTGGGGTGAGTGGTGGATGTGGACCACAGATTAGGCAACCCTGCCCTAAAGGCTAGCTAAATAAAAAATTAATTTGTTTTTTGCACTTACAGGAGCTGTGGCTGTGGTTGTTGCGGGCCACATAAAAACATCTTGGGCTACCTGGGGTGAGATAGCCTTAGCCATGTTTTCCCTCTGCATTGCTGCTGCCGTGTATATCATGGACAGTGTTCATAACATCTGGGTCTGTTATGCTTCGTACATAGTATTCCGAATTGTTTATATGCTGCTCATCACAATTGCAACGTAAGTAGATCTTTGCAAACTGATAATTATAATTATCCATGTTTCAGTAAACTCAGCACAAAGCTGTATCTGTATTATAAGCATTGAATTGATGTTCTGCATTTAAGAATGTCAAACAAGCAAAGGCAATCAACATGCATCTAGATTCTTGAATTTTAGAATGCAGTGCCTTGTTCAATTATGTCTGCTGGAGCACAGGTCAATCAGGTCAGTTCAGTCTGAAATCAGAAAATTGTAATATAAGCAAAGAACAATGGGTACTTTTATTCAATCTGTGCTGTTTACATTGTATGGCCTAATTTAAACATGAGCTCTGTCGGTGGAGCATGAGACTCTTAATCTCAGGGTCATGGGTTCGAGCCCCATGCTGGGCAAAAGATTCCTGCATTGCAGGGGGTTGGATGAGATGGTGCTCGGGGTCCCTTTCAGCTCTTTTGATTCTATAGTTATGTAAGAAAAAGTGCCTGACATTTTGTTTTAAATTGAGTTACTAATGTTGCATGTAGTAGATGAGGGTTCAGTTTTCAATGTGAAGTCAGGTTTGCATACTTGGTGTCACTTTGAAACTAGGCCTGAGGTTTCCAGTCTGTCTTATGCAACCATTTGTCTTTTTATTTTTTTGGCAATGCACATCTAATTGCTGTCATACCAAATGACTGCGAACTTGGGCATGCAGCCAGTAAGACACTGGCAACCAGAAATGTCAGAATTAAAAATAGATTCTCCGTATTATGATACCCTCATATGTTGGGTTTCTTCCAAGCTTATTTGTTTGGGTAAAGGTGAAAGCTAGGAAGAGCAGTAAGTGCTTTGTAAGCAGTGCATTCACATGCATCAGCTATGTTGTGGGTTTGCATAATTCATTTTGCAGTGTAATGCAATAGTTCAGGAAAGCACACAATCCAAGACAGATTGTCCTAGTTACTGCAGGTACAGTAGCTGAATACTGAGCAATGGGCAGTAGTTATACACATAAGTAAGAATAGCAAGGACACAGGTATTTAATCTTTTAATTGTCGTGGAAGGGAAACTGCATTATCATGAGACTCCCATGTGTTCACATGTGGGAACAAAGAAAACTGTCTTATACTGAGCTGGATCAGCTATCTTGGTAATTTCAACACAAGTTCTTGCTGGATTCCAATTCCAGTCAGTTCCAACCAGCATGGCCAATGGTCTGGGATTACGAGAGTTGTAAACCACAATTCCACACCAGTGATACCAGCATCAGCACTGCAGGGTTTCAGACAGAACTTTCCCAGCCCTTCCAAGAGGGATTGAAGCTGGGATCTCTGCATGGGAAGCATGTGTTCTACCATTGAGCTACAGTCCTTCCCAACTGATGTTCATTGTTGTTTTGGAACAGTGCTTTTTGCTTACAAAACTGGAGTTGGGTGGGAGTTAAGCTGTTGCGTCCCAACAGCTTAAAACCATATCTGGATGACCCACCTATTTCTCCCAAAGCCTTCAGAGAAGGCTGTCGTACAACTTGCCCTGAAAATCTCTGTCAGTGAGCAAATGCAGATAAGAAGAATACCCTGATTTTCGGTAGAAGTTAATCCTATGTGTGCTTTCAGAAAAGTAAGCCGCATTGAATGGAGTTACTTCATAATAAATGTGCATCAGATTGGGCTGATCTGATGCTTTGCAGCTTCAACCTAGTTTTGCTTGTCCCTCTACCAGCTACACTGGGAAGCAGTGATTCTTAGCTGGCAAAAATGACTGACTGATTTCCCACCCATTGAGTCTTCCCAGCTGTAGTCAGGATTAACTAGTCACCTCTCCATTGTGCATCTTCTGCCCACTGTTTACAAATCCTATGCAATTAATCAGTCATTTTATCACCAGAGCTCCTGGCAATTAATATTTCAGTGCCTCGTCTATCCTCCTCAGCACTGAATTAGGTCACTGTTCCCATTTTACAAATGGGCATGTCAGCCTCCATTTCCTCCATTGAACAAGCTGGGATAGTACAACCAGCTCAACTGCTTTGATTTTCCCTTTGATATACTCAGCTGGGAAATGACATCAATGTGTGTGTATTTTGGTTTGTGGGTTGATGCAATAAGATCACTGCATATGCAAATATTTAAGGGCCAAATTACACATGATGGTGGCACTTCATTGTGTTATTAAATCTGGAGCTGCCACCAATCATGTAGAGCAGGGGTGGGAAACCTTAGGCTCAAGGACCAAATAAGATTTCCCCGTTCTCTCTGTTTGACTCTTGGGACTCTCCCCAGGCCAGGCCCGTTCCCATAGGCCACACTTTAATGTGTCCTTGGATTGTGGTAGTACCTCGTGCATACCTGGAAGGACAATGGAGAGATGTGCGAGAACTTAATGACTTTTGTGTGGCTGGAATGCATCCTGCAGGATATCTGAAATCTCAGTTATCTGAACACAAAAGAATTATACCCAAAACTTGCTACATGAACAGCTGATTCAGGTAGCTGAACAGCTTGAGTTTGCCCATTTCCTTACCTATTTATGCAGGTAAGGAAGAGGTTTGGGCAAATCAGGAGCAAGAGAGATTTCCTGGGAATGCATTGTGTTCAGAAAACAGAACCTGCATGTATCCATTGATTGGCTCATTTTGCATGTGCGCACCCCTCCCCTTTATGTGGTCTCCAAAAGGTTGCTGACAAGGAATGCAGCCTTAGGACTGAAAAAAAGCTTTCCCTCCCGATGTAGAAAGAGGCAAAATATCCAGTTTTTAAAAAGCAAAATAGGTGCATTGGGGAAGAGTATAACTTCTCCCCTGCGTGTAGGTTACTTTTCCATAGGCAAGTATCTTGCCAAGCATCCTTTTCTCCGTGGGGTTTTTGATGGCAAGAGTGACCCTGGCTGAGATTAAAAGTTAATGGGATGAAAGCAAGCCATGGGATGGAGGAGGAGCCTGTTTTCCTGGTCCCATATATATAACTTATTTGCTTTTAACATATCTGATTGGGATATTTCCATGGGCAGGTGAATCTAGTCCCAGGGTAACCAACTTGGTGCCCTCCGAAAGTTGGACCCCAGCCAGCATGGCCACTGATGAAGGATGGTAAGCGTTGCTGGCTGGGATCCAATATTTGGAGGGCAGCACACTGGCTGTCCTGATCCTGTATGATCCCAACTCTTTTGATTATTAACTTGTGTGGATCTCTTCTGTTTGCCTGAAAAGAGGCTTTTGTTTTCAGTACTCATGCTCTCTATTTCTTCTTCTTTTTCCCTGAAGTTTCCAGATTGCAACAAATCTAAGTGTAGAGCGCTATGCTCTTGTTTTTGGCGTCAATACATTCATTGCCCTGGCATTGCAGACTCTGCTCACATTGATTGTTGTTGATGCAAAAGGGCTTGGCCTGGACATATTCACACAGGTAAGGCCTATTTTGGCTGGGTGGGGGAAAAGAGGGTATACAGCCTTCCTAGTAAAAGCCTTTTGTCTGCTTCAGGGCGTGAAAGGTCATTCTGGTTGCAACTATTTTTCATTGGGGGTGGGTGGGTAGTGCCTTGTACTATGCTTGCTGAGGGGAGGAGGTTTCCTTCATACACCCCATTTTCTAATACATGTTGGGAATGCTTATCTGTCTTAATGAGTTGCGGGGAGATAAAACCATTGCACATGTTTTGCTTGAAATGGAAGCTTCTCTCAGGCTTGGCTTGTAGACTGCTTCCTATTTAGATATACCTAATAAATTCATTGACAAAAATGGGTGGTGAGTGTAAAATGGAGCACAAAATGTGATTCTTACTCATTATAATAAAATGATGGCTCAGACAGCCTGTCATCTTAGTGCCTGAGACATAGAATCCAAATAGTGACTGCCAACCTGCCATTGTGCTGAAGATAGCACTATTTATTGGCTGTTTACTGCCCTAAGATGTGCAACATTACTGTACACTTCCTAATGGTAGGACTGGCCCTGATTTAGGTTAATGAACTTTGCTTCTCAGTTCACTACTCCCTTCTCTTTTTGTTCCCTGCAGTTCATGATCTATGCTGGCTACTTTGCTGCCATAGCAGTAGTGTTCTTGATCAGTGGGACATGCAGTATTATCAAGAAATCCTGGATGAAGGAGAGGAGAAATGAAGCAACAACAGATGGTGCTTAAAATGAAGAATATGGACTTGTTAAGCCCCTGTGTTAGGAAAGGGGGATCTATTTAAATATGCTGGTTTGTATTTATTAATGTATCCAAATGCTGTTCATTCAAGACTGTTACCTAAATTGTCCTTGATACATGTTTGTACTATATTAGTAGCATAAATTAGGAACAGATTTATTTACTTATATCTTACGTAAGTAAGAATTTTATATGCAACACATTGGTCTTGGATAATGCCTTTTAGGTCATAACTGCATAACTAGAGATGGTCAGAAGCATCCTTGAGATTTACTGATTGCTTCCTGAAACCGGCAAGCCCATAAATTAGCCATTGAAGTGAAGGTGTTGTTGAAACTAGCCCAATTCGTGCTGTTGCAGGGGTCTTGGTAGGCTGGGTTTTGCAGGTTAAGGCAGTGAGGTATACCAAAAGTAGTCTCAAGTCAAGTTGGACATAGCAGAAGAAGAACTCTCCCAAGGCTGGTAGATGCAAACTCATGAATATTGAATAGACTTATCATATACATGTGCCAACACATTTCAAAATGTAGTAGGTCATGTCTTGTCTGCCTTTTGATATTTCTAAAGGCTCAGTTTCCTATGATTACCCTTGCTCAGCAAGGTTAAATAGATAGATTATCCTGCTGACCTCATGTCAGTTATACATCTTCATTCATAAATAATATAGGGCACAGAGAGCACGTGATGAAAATTTGGCTTGGTTTGGCATCCTTAAAACCTCAGTTACCCCTCGATTCCCTATAAGTGTGATGGCCTGGGATTCAGACTTGGATGCTGAACCTGAGGGATCCCAGCCTGCACAGGATTCCCCGCCTCCAGAACCAGCAGAGCTAGGGCTTGAGTCTGAAGGGTCCTCACCTGTGCTGGATCCTCCGTTGCAGGCATCTGCTGAGTCTGCTCTGGCTCCTGATGGGATGGAGGACCCATTGCCTGCAGGTGCTCCACTCCCAGCCCCGTCAGAGGAAGCTGAGGTTGCCCCTGGATCCAGTAACCCACCAGCCTCTCCTGAGCTACAGAGGCACAGGGCAGAGAGGCGAAGGGAACTAAGTCCCTGCAGGAGGAGTGCTCGCCTCCAGGCCAGAAGGAGAGGCGAGTCACCAGAGGATCGGGGCCGCTCTATGCCTCAGGGCAGATAAAAGCCAGCCAGCCCCAAGTTGCGTGTGCCTGCCTGTGTCCTCGTACCTGATCCCAACCTGTACTTTGCCCTGTACTTTTATCCCACCCGGAATCCTCAGGGCAGGCACCCCTGGTGCCAGCACAGTAAACTTTCTTCAACTCCACAGTAGATTTTCATGACATCTGGGAGAAGGAACTCTCACAACAGTAATGTTATTTTGCTTAACTCATTCAAATAATTGAAACCTCCTTGATTAGCATTTTCCTCTATTGCTAATATGTTTTCCAGTGGTGACCAAATGTGTTTGACAACACTGGATAAAATCTCATCCTCAAGAATTAAGAATCTCAGATTCTGTCTATTCCTCCATTGTAGGATGGATGTGGAGTGGGATTACACTGCAAGAGTGTTTACATGGTTTGTGTTTGTAAACACTATGGGGAACAGGGATGCTGCTAAATTACATGTTCTGTTTCCTCTTCCCTTCCATGTCCACTTACTCTGGCCACAGTTTCTTCCTGTGACTAGCAAAATAATTGCAAATGAGAGGGTTGAATGAATCAGTAACAAGGAGCATTTGCCTCAGGATTGCAGAGTTGTTTCCTGGCAAGCTGCTAAGGATGTTAGACCAGCCCAAATAATGAAGCTGTTGTCATTGGTACATACTTCAACATGAAAAGCACTTCTATATAACTTAAAAGCCACAAGTAGGTTTTACACCTGAAGACTGCACATTTTCTTTAGCTGTGTATACAGACTTTGGGAGGCCACTGCTAGTTGTGTTTCCTAATTCATGTAAATCAAGCAGACATGTGGTGTGGTTGTTGTATGTTCAAGATAGAAGTGCTCTGCAAGTAGGAAAACCAGTGTGTGAAGTATGAGTCCTGTCCATTGTAACTTGTTCATCTAGTGCTCTCTTTGCCACATTAAAATCCAAATGAGGAAAATGGAAAGAAAGGATGGATATTACTCCTGAATTTACAGTACTGAACCTGGCAATCATATGAGATTTAGCTTTTATATAATATGTGAAGCATACCATTTCCCCTAATGTTCAGAGTGCTTGAACTTGGATTTTAATTTTAAATACAGTATATTTTTCATTGGAGGCAATGGATTGAAGGTTCAGGAACTAACTCATCAAAAATAGCCAAATATATTTGCAGTTCTTTTTGTGGTGAGATCCACCTGCAGGTCTGGCTTCCAAACCAATTTCTAGGTACAAACTGACAGGACTAATATTTCTTAGTAACAAGGCCATCCATCCATCCTAAGGTAATTGTAACAGTTTACTCAAGTTGATGAGGAAATAGCCATGTGAATCCTAGATGTCTTTAAACACAAACCTGAAAACATGGTTAACAGGAAAAGGTGAGAATTTGCACCCATTCAGAAGCTTGGGAGAGAAGTGTTGGGTAACCAAAAGAGGAAGCTGGACCTATAATCAAGCAGCAAATACTTATTGCTTCTAGGCCAAGATGTGGCATTCATTTAATGAATGTAATTAACACGTGTGTGTATATATATAAGCACTGAGGTTAGGCCTGAGCAGCTGTGGGACTGGGAGTCTGTGAAGAGGGAGTTTTAACTCTTGCTCCTATTGCTGGGCTACTAAAAAAAAAAAATTACTTTTATTTGCATTTCAAGGGAAACCTCCTTTGGTGTCAAGGGGAACTTCCGTGGTATGCAAATAGCATCTTCTGAGAGGTGCTTTTTGTTGTGACACTTACAGCAAGAGAGTTAAACTCCAGGCTTCCCTTCAGCTGCTACTTGCACTGCAAATGTGAATGTTAAAGGAAAGCGCACAACTCATGTATTCATGTCTAGAATGTTCTGTGTTCCTCCTGGGGGGAAGTGAAATAACTAGAAGACCTCATCTCTGGATAAATCCTGTTAATATAATGTAGATGACCAAGATGTCTTCCTTGCCTAAGAGTTGCCTTGTAGTAATTTGCATAACTGGTTATGCAGCACTAATCCAGTCTGATGAATGTAAGCTTGGAGATGGCTCCAGGTTCTCTTGCATTGTTATAATGGTATTGGAATAGGAAAACACTACTCTAGCCAAGTGGCAAACCTATTTTTTAAATCAAATAAAATTATTTTATATTCTTTAAAGTTCACTTGTTATTAATAGTGCAATGTTATAATTACATTAAATGATCTTAATAACAGTTCTTACAATTTCATGAGAAAATCCAGCTCCCAAATTTTGCTAGCAGAAAAAATCAAACACCCCTGTAGCTTAAGAAAACATAGTTACTTTACAGTGGTTTTCAGCCAGTGTGCTGTGGCAACCTGGGGTGCCTTGAATGATGGGTTGCCGTGGGGAACACTAGCCTCTGTCCCTCTTTCCTTCTCTCCCTCCTCTGATGCCTTCTCATATCTCTGCCTCCCAAAGTCTTGCACAGCTGTTTGTTGCTGCAGCTTTGGCTACAAGCTCCCCAGGCAAATGGTGCCTTGGGGGCTGGCCAAGGGGTGCTTCCCAGGCCCCTGTGGGGCAGTCTGAGGAGGCACCTCTCTTTGGGTCAGGGGGGCAGCTCAGAGACCAGGGGCAGCAGCTGCAGCTGCCCAAGGAGAGGGGAGAGGAGGCTAAGGGAACACTCCACAAGGGAGGGTGCTCGAAAAAGGGTGAGAGGATGCCAGCTTGCCAGGCAAGGGGTCACATAATGGCTCCTGAGCCCCACAGGGGTGCCACAGAAAGAATGTAGTTGGTCAAGGGAGCCGTGGACCCCAAAATGGTTGAATACCTCTGGCTACATTAGATAAAAGGTAATCGGCTGCCTAGATGAGGAATTCTGCTTGTTGACAGCAAACTTGGGTGGCAAATTAAGGCAAACCTGGGTCTGAGAAATGACAGCAAGTTAATCTCACTGGGTAGGAAACAATTGCAAAGTACAGTGGTACCTCGGTTTTCGAACAACTTAGTTCACGAACAACTTGGAAATCGAATGCTGCATACCTGGAAGTAGGTGTTATGGTGTGCGAACTACTTTCAGAATCTGAACTGTTCCGTTTTGAGTGTTACAGTTCCTTCTTGGTGCCACACTTCAGTTTTGAGTGCCCCCGCTCCTGCTTCAACGCAAGTAGGAGCTGGATTAGGCTGCTCAGCTGGGGAGGTGCAGGCTCCGTCACACTTTCCATAAACTTCTCCCTTGAGGGGAGCATCAGAGCCCCTGCACCACCTGAAGGCAGCCAGGCGGAATAGTTGCTGGGGTGGCAAAGATGGACACCGCCCGGCAGCTGCATCGGAGAGCCCCTAAACTGCTGCTGAGGCAGCTGTTGGGCTGTCTTCACATTGCCACACAATGCTCCTTTAAACTTACGTTGAGATGAACGCAGCTACGCACCCCTCAATGGAAAAGTGTGAGGGAGCCCCGATCCAGCTCCTACTCCTGTGCAAGCAGGAGGGGGGGGCGGAGATCTCTCAGTTGGAAAGCGGAGGCTTCATGCTCCCCAGCTGTCATTCAAAATTAAAACAAACTATCCAGAAAACCACAAAGCCAACAGACTTGGCAACTCGTTAAAAAGCATCAATACTGTAGTAATGACCCTCGCCTGACCTGGGTAGGCCGCAGCCTGCCCTGTGCGTCACACTCATGTCTGTGACCCTTACCGCCCTTGCAGAGGCATGGCTCACTTCCCACTTGGTAGGAACATGACGTGGTGGAGCAGGTCCCCAAATGTCAGAGGAAACATACGTGTCAGCTCATGATGTAAACTTGCTAAAGGTCAAACTGTTCCTAAACCTGTGCATATTCTTGCTAATAAAAGAGCCTCTGCCAGGCTAGTAATCCAGCTTGCTTCTGGCACGGCTCACTGCATCAACTCCTAAGCGTGGTCCTCACTTCAAATACAACAAATTGAAAAAAGCAAACCAATCGCAAATGAACCAAAATCACAAAAAATAATATACTGACCCTAACCCTAATTCTAATCCTTAGGTAAAGGTAAAGGAGCCCTGGCCATTAGGTCCAGTCGTGTCCGATTCTGGGGTTGCGGTGCTCATCTCGTGTTAATGGCCGAGGGAGCCAGCGTATAGCTTCCGGGTCATGTGGCTAGCATGACAAAACTGCTTCTGGCGAACCAGAGCAGCGCACAGAAACGGTGTTTACCTTCCAGCTGGAGCGGTACCTATTTATCTACTTGCACTTTGACGTGCTTTCGAACTGCTAGGTGGGCAGGAGCTGGGACCAAGCAACGGGAGCTCACCCCGTTGCGGGGTTTTCAAACCGCCGACCTTCTGATCAGCAAGCCCTAAGCTCTCTGGTTTTACACACAGTGCCACCTGCGTCCCACTAAAATTAACCCTAACCCTAACCCAGAAATGATCTTGTTATATAGTAAAATTCATGTTAAATTGCTATTTTAGGGATTGTTTTTTAAAGTCTGGAACGGTTTAATCCATTTTGCATTGCTTTCTATGGGAAAGTGCACCTTGGTTTTAGAACGCTTTGGATTTAGAACAGACTTCAGGAATGGATTAAGTTTGGGAACCAAGGTACCTCTGTAGATGGATCAAAGTACCAAAATACATACATACATACATACATACCGCTATTCGTTATGGGTGTCTGCCTCTGAATAGGTTCTAAAGGCAGTTTACAAGATAAGCTTTTAAAAAACAAAAACAAAAAACGCACAAAAGTTAATAGCGGTAGTTCTAGAATAAGAGTAATCCACAATCAGATCATTTCATTTATATTTGAAAGTCAAAAATGCACTCAAGATTACTTTTTCATAAACGGATGTGTCACTATACTGTAGCATCATGGGCGCAGATCCCAAGTGTAATAAATGTGCTTTTTTACTCCCCGATGCCATGAGGGAAGGAGGTCGAGAGGCCACAGGCTCTCATTAAACGACCTTGAAGCTGACCGGTAAAATGCCTTCCTTGCCAAGTTACCACATATAACCTCAGCTTAGCGGAGCGGGCCGCCAGGGGCAGATTTCCCGCCCTGCGTGACGTTTCACGGCGTCTCCACGGCGACGGCAAAGGGCCTGCGTGACGTTTGTCCTCCCGCCGGCTCGGCCTGCCTGCGGTGGCTATGGAGACGGCGAGCGTGGTGGGCGGCGCGTGAGAGGCCTCGTGTGTGGACCTTCGCAGCCGCCGTCGGCCTTCGCTTTGGTGAGTGGCGTGGGGAGGGGAAGTCTCGGCGGCATGACGGGCCGCCGGTGGGCGCAGCGGTTACCATGACAACGCCATGGAGGGCGGGTCGCGGCCCGGCGCCGTCCACAGGTGGAGATGAACGAGGGGAGGGCGAGGGCCGAGGCGGGTCTTTTCGAGGCGGACTCCGGTCTACGGCTAGCAGCCTGTCAGAGCCTGGGCTCGGTGGGGCGGCGCAGACCCGTCCGAAGCGCCCCCCTTGGCTGGTTGTCCCGACCAGGAAGGGCGAGGGAGAGTCGGGCAGCTGCTCTCCGCCGACGGAGCCGAAGGGGCGGCGGGGAAAGGCAGGAGCGCAGGGCTTGAGCGCCTCCTCCAGCCCCCTGGTTTCGGCAGAGAGCGGGCCTCGCCCTGGGGTGGGCGGGGAGGCGGCTGCCATGGCGACGGGCGTAAATCGCTTGGTTGGGTCAGGCGCTTCAGGTGCTCGGGAAGCCTCGGCGTCCCAACAGGCAGGTTTCGCCTCGGGAGGGGCCTCGATCTTCCTCATCAAGTGGCCAACCCCGAGACTTGGTTTGGATCCTCCGACCGGATCAGGAAAGTTGGTCGGAGGCTGCTTTGCAGGCGATACCTTCATCGCCTGCCCCGGCAGATTTGCATTGTAAGAATGGGATGGTGCTTGGCCAGTTTTCCTTGATGGATCAACGCTCCACTGCTTACCTTGCAATATGTCCTGTTGAGCTTAGTGGAATTTATTTCTGATTAGGCATGCATAGGATTGTGCTTTTAGTTTATCAGTAATCAGGTTAATGTGACACTTACTCGACTAAATAACAACCCGAGTTGGTGACAATTTTTGTGTGCGTGAACACGTGGTCTGGTTATCAGAGGGCATTTCATGCATTTCTCTGTCAATATGCATAAGTAGCAATTTAGTGTTGATACACATTCACCCACATTAACTGCAACATAAAAGTGAAGAATCTGGTAATTGGAAACATGATTAGTACAGAATAGGAACTCTGAAGTTCAGGCAGTATTTCTTGTATCTAGGACTCTCAAGGAAACTTCCTATGTTTTTTGATCCAATCTTGTAGGCCTATGGCATTTTGTACAAGCTACAAAAAGCTGGGTGACTGTAGGACTGGTTGGTGATAATGAAATTTGGGTAAAAAAGCAGACATGGTCCGACAGGCAATAAAGCTATTGAATTACAGCTGTGAAATAATCAGGTTCAAGTCATGAAAATATTCTGCAAGATTGCCTTCTTAGAGTCATTAAAGTGTCCATATTCCAAAACATTTGGTTTCTTTGTAATGAAACACTTCATATATTTTTTCAATTTGTAGCTTTCCATTAAGGAACATCCACAATGAGTGACAAAAAAGACACTAGTGAATCTTCAGACACTGGAGGTCCCACAGATGGTGGGGACTATGAAGATGATTTTGAAAAAGATCTTGAATGGCTAATTAATGAAGAAGAAAAACAAATCTCTAATGATATACAGGTATTAGCAAAATACTACATTAGTCTTGTGCCAGTATCTCAATTCCATACGAAATGTGCTGATGTAAATAGATAGACTGGAATGAGAGGACATTTATGGTTCTTAAAATATTGTTGGGCATAGGCTGAGATCCAGCGAACTTAGACCTTCGAGATCAAGCCAGTGCCAACTTTCAGAAACATCTGGAGTGATCTTACCTGGCATTAATGGTACAAGAGGAGATAATTCCTTGTGTGCGCCCAGAAGTGTGTGTTGGAAGGAAGAGATTCTTTGGTTTGCAGTCTAGGGCTGCAATCCTAAATAATAGTGAGTAGGCTCTGTTAAACGCAGTGTAAACATGCATAGGATTGCACTGTTTAAAACTTTTTTTAAAACAAGCAATCTAATATTTTATTGAGATAACCTATATATATATATACTTGGGTAAAAATGTTCACTTTTTAAGGAGGATACAGTTGTTTCTCGGCTCCCAAACAATCAAAAACTGGAAGTGATTGTTCCGGTTTTCGAACGTTCTTTTGGAAGCTGAACGTCCAGTGGGGCTTCCGCTGCTTCCAATTGGCTGTAATTGGAAGTCAAACGGAAGTCAAATGGACTTCCAGAATGGATTCTGTTCGACTTCCAAGGTACGACTATAATTGACTTGGAATTAACTCAGCACAGTTAATTCTGGGCTTCCCACATCCAAGCTCAACTTGCACCCCATTGGCTATTCTTCTAGAATGTTGTTTTGAACTTAAGCTATTAAGTTTTTATTTAGTTACAACGGAAAGGAAATTTACCTTTGGGAACTATGTGAATTGGCTTCAGGCACATAGTAAGCTGCTTTATTCAGAGCTGGACCACTGGTCCATCTAGTTTGGTAATGTCCATCTCACTGGCAGTGGCTCGCAGTTTTAAAGGAGACATGCTTGGAGATGCTGGGAATTGAACCTGGGATCTTCTGCATACAATGCAGATGCTCTACCCCCAAGATACAACCCTTCTCCCATATTCTTAAATATAATTGTTAATTGCACACTTGTTGTATGTGCAGATTATACTTAACCATAGTTATGCAACATGAGCAAGAGAAGTTACTTGCAGTCAGCATCAAGCTCATACCCCTCCTGCCAGAGAGGAGGAATTTGAATGTTTTGTTTCTGGTTCTGCTTGACAGTGGTTGTTGGACGGACAAACTGTGTTTACTTTCAGCTATGATTAGTTTCAAACAAGCCAATTTCAAACCATAGTTACCAAAGCTGGCTTGTTTAATACTATTTAAGATTAACCACATTTTTTAGGTCCAGATGATATGGCAAGTTTGGTTAATCGAAAGTGGAAGTGAATTATTCCAAACTCCTGCCTGCATGGGATAAAGAGAGGAAGTGTGTAGAGTGACTAGGCTTGTTCATTTCATAAAATGGAGTTTAGCATGACATTTGAAGACAGCCATTTTATCGCATAGCTGTCAACCCTCCCTGCTGTTTCCCAATGCTATAATAAGGAAATTTCCTGCAAAAAAGGGAAAGGTTGACAGTTATGCATTTTATGTGTGCTTCCCATTATATCCTAACTTAAATAGGTACTTTGAATTTCTTCGTAGAATCATGATGAAAATCAAGGTGTTGACAAAGACTTAGAATTTATAGAAGATAGAATAAATTCTCCACAAGAATCTTTGGAAGGTGATGAAGTGGGAGGACATCCTTCACAAGAGCCTCCTGAGCCTGAGGAAGTTCTAGATGAGAAGTCACAAAATGAAATTTATTCAGTACTTGAACTTGATCCTAAGCAGTTGGAGCAAACATCTGATTCTGACAGTGAAGGTTCCTGTAAGGAATCAAAGCTAGAAGACCAGGATGATGATGATGAAGATATAAAGCGGTACATCTTAGAAAAAATTGAGGAAGCCAACAAACTACTTCTATCTCAGGAACCTTTAGATGAAACGAAAGAAAGGAAACTAAAATTCAAGGATGATCTAGTAGATCTTGAAATCCCCTCTTTGAAAGCTTTTGAAACTGAAAAAAATGATTCCCACAGGAACATTTCAGGCAGACTGTCTCAACTGCACATTTGTAATGGAGCAGGAAAGGAGGATATATCTCTTTCTATTAATGGCGGTACAGATGATGAGCACAAGGATGGCAAGATCCTAGTAGAAAGAGATGGGAAATTTGAACTCCTCAGTATCCATGACATTGAGAGCCAAGGCTTCTTTCCTCCACTCAGTGTTTCTTTTAGTGACATTGAAGCTCAACACATTTCTCCTAAAACCTCCTACAGTACTGCTTTCAGCCCTGTCTGTATAACAAAGGAAGACTCCTTAGGACTAACATCTGTGAACAGAGAAGGGTACATTCGTGTCCCTCAACCACCACCCATTCGACCATGCTCAGCAATCAACATTACAAGAAACACAGAAAGGGGGAAAAGTCCACGAAGGGTGCAGTCAGCAAATGTGAGTCTCGGTGCAAGAAGCTCTACATACTGCCTGTCACCCAGGCAAAAAGAACTGCAAAAGCAAATTGAACAAAGAAAAGAGAAATTAAAGCAAGAGGTGAGAGTACAAAGGAAATGAGAAGACCAGTGCACTGTAATTGGGTCTTGTTTTAGACACATCCCTCCACGACTCTCATTGGCAAACTCACTTTCTTGTTAAGAATAGAAGAAGCATCTTGTGCAGAGTCCTGTCATTCCACTAGAACAGTTGCAAGTAGTAAGCCCTTTTCAGTTGTGGCTCTGCAATTATGGAACAAGCTGCCTGTGCATATATGCAAGGGCATATCACTTTGCTTTCAGAAAGATACCTTTTAAAAAACACTATTTTAGGTATAAGTGCTGCTTTTAGCACAAGAATGTAAAATCAGAGTGGGGGTGGGGTGACAGGGGTTCTGGCCTAGCAGCCTGTTTTCTCAAAGTGGCCACCCAGGTAGATCTGAAATGGCCACATACCAGTCATGAAGGCAATAAGCTACCCCCATTGTTTATTCCCACTTCATCTAATATTCAGAGATACACTGCTTTTGAATATGAACATTCCCTTCAGCTGTCATGGCTAATAGCCTTTAATGAGAACTGTCAGTTCCGCTTTTAATACCATCTAAGCTAGTTGCGATCAATTCATCATTAGCTATAATTAAGTGTTGTATATTTGCTTTCAGTGTAAGAGTGTATGTATGTATGTATGTATGTGTAAGAGTGTAATTAAGTGTTGTATATTTGCTTTCAGTGTAAGAGTGTATGTATGTATCTATCATCAGGCAGAGGGCACAAACCTTTTTGGGCCACTGGGTACACTGGGAAATTTGAGGGAGTTCTGAGAGTACCAGTCACAAAACGACTGCTGTGGAGGTTTGGTATACCACAAAATGGTTGCCACATCTAAAAGAACGTAAAAAGAGATGGGCACTCAACTGTACCATTTTGTGGTCCTGTTAGCCACTATCATAATTGGAAAAAGACACCTGTATCAGTCACCATCATGCTCACTGCTTGCACCTCTGCTCTATTCAAAATGGGCGGATAGGTCGTTTTAGCATTTAATGAAACATGGGCATGTTTAGAGGTGTGTGTGTGTGATGTAGGGGTGGCTGAGCCAGTGCAAACAGGAGCTGAGCAGGAAGAGCAAACAGTAACTCACACACTCCGGATTTTTAGGGGACATATACTGAGATCTTTGGTGCTAATGCCCATGGGCACTAGGTTGGCAACCCCTTCTGTAAGGAGATAGGTTTCTACCCACTTTCAATAGAATTGCATTTTGCTCCTTAAAAAGTCTTGTAGGAAAGACTTGTATGACTTGAAGAGAAATCTGAAGTAGATACGGTGTTTTGCATATCCAGATCTTGCTTACCTGTATCTCCTCCACCTAAAACCACTAGCCTTTATCATTCAAGCATTGCTCAGATGCAGTTCCCCTTATTGTTGGTTTTGTGCTGTGGTTTGAAATTGGAAATGGGGAACGGGAGGATCTTACAAAGCGGTGCCAAGTAATATGTGACTTCACTGCAGCTGTCTCCAAACATGAAATTCTACTGTTTTTTTTTTTATCCTTCTAGTATTTTTAGACAGTTACAGTCCCCACCTAGCTTGCAGATGTGTAAATGCAGCACCAAAAAAATCATTCGACCTGGAAATCTCGTTGAACCAAACGAACATCCATTCACCTTAATGTTCTTAATATCTCCCAGACACATTGATAACATTGTTGCATTGTAACCTCTGGAACACATTACTATCATCACTCTATATTCATGCTCCGATTCTTTTCAGGATGGTGTAGAATAATTTCAAACACCTTTTACTACTGCTGCTTAAAAAATTGCTGAATTTTTGAATTGGGATTGTTGAAAAGTTCACATTCTTTGTTCACATTTTAATGTAAGGAAGAAATTCAGAAAAGAATACAGCAGGAGGAGAAAAGGAGAGAGAATGACATGGTCTTCAGAGCTTGGCTGCAAAAGAAAAAAGGGCAGCTGCAGGAAGAAAGACGAATTCAGAGGGCAAAACAGCTGGAAAACTTGAATAGCAGAGTAAGTTTCCCATGCCTGTTGTCCTGCTGCAGCCTGTTTTAGTTCTAAAAAGTTGAAACGAAGAAAAACCCAATCTGCCTGACAAGGATTGACAGCAATCTCACCTCCTTTTTCCAGAACTGTAGCTGCAAGCAGGTATATGGCCATGACAATCTTAGGATCAACCCATTTGCTATCCTGTCAAACATCTGCAAGACTCCTTTTGTGGCCGTTGTGGTATTTTCATGCTACCCTTTAATTAAATTTAATATGGCAGTTTCCCCCTAAACAGATGTTTGTGTCTGGTGTAGGCATCCATTGGAGACTACTTACCTATGTCATGACACATTTATTTACTTTTAACAACCATATTTAATGCCTGCTATAACTATGCAGAAGGCATAGAAAATAAGGTAGCGGTAAGGAGTGGGCAAGACCTTTTATATATCCAAATAATGATGATGATGATGATGATATCAGTTACTTCAGACTTTTTATGGCAGCTGCATTTAGCCCTTATTGTACAGGAATATTGTTCTTACTCTAACTGGAAAGTTCTCAGTGAACTAAAGAATGGGATATGAGAATTTATAAATTCTAATATCAAACATCTCATACTAAAATCATTGTGATACTGAGCAAAGCAAATCACTTGATAGGCAAATCTGAGGCTTGATTCCAAAAAACAGCATCCTTTTGTGACTGACCAGCTTGAAAACTGAGTTATATCTAGTTTTTTCTCAGGATGTGAAGGTTTTCTGATGTTAAGGTTCAGACTTCCATTGCAGGTAAGTGTATGTGTATATACTGGAATATATATATATATATGGGACGTGGGTGGCACTGTGGGTTAAACCACAGAGTCTAGGGTTTGTCGAGCAGAAGGTCGGCGGTTTGAATCCCCGTGACGGGGTGAGCTCCTGTTGCTCAGTCCCTGCTCCTGCCAACCTAGCAGTTCGAAAGCATGTCAGAGTGCAAGTAGATAAATAGGTACTGTTCCGGTGGGAGGGTAAATGGTGTTTCTGTGCGCTGCTCTGTTTTGCCAGAAGAGGCTTAGTCATGCTGGCCACATGACCCGGAAGCTGTACGCCAGCTCCCTCAGCCAATAAAGCAAGATGAGTGCCACAACCCCAGAGTCATGGTCAGGGGTCCCTTTACCTTTTGCTATATATTTATATAGCCTTTAGTGTATCTAGCCGTTTCTGGAGTGCCTGTATGCTGCCATGAGCCTTAGCCTCAATATGTGTGAATCTGAATGCCTTCTAGATGCCTGCTCAAAATATACAGTGAATACAGTCATACCTTGGATCCTGAATACCTTGGTACTCAGACATTTTGGCTCCTGAACACCACAAACCACAAAGTTTTCTGAAGAAGTGTGCATGCACACGAAAGCTCATACCAAGAACAAACTTAGTTGGTATCTAAGGTGCTACTGGAAGGAATTTTTTATTTTATTTTGTTTTCACAAAGTGAGTGTTCGGGTTTGTGAACATTCTTTGGAACCCGAATGTCCGGCAGGGCTTCCATGACTTCTGATTGTCTGCAGGAGCTTCCTGCAGTCAATCAGAAGCTGCATTTTGGTTTCTGAACGTTTTGGAAGTCGAACGGACTTCTGGAATGGATTCCGTTTAACTTCCAAGGTATGACTGTAACTGGAAAGTGGTGTAAAATGCTCACATTAGCATTGTAAACAAGTTGCTAATATTTGATTTATTTGGAGTAGATCTTTGGGGAGTTTCTTTTTCTTTTGAAAGCAGGAAAGCAGAAATCCAGAAGCAGCTTACAGGTCATGGCTTAGAAAAAAGCAGATAGAACACATGAAAGAGAAACAGATACAGAACCTGAAAGAGCAGGAAGAATGCATGTTTTTCCTTCCAAGAACAGCGGAAAATGACAACGCCTATAAACAGTAAGTTCAGTGTTCTGTTTCTCCTGTTACTGCCTAAAAGGAACAATTCCATCTCACTTTTAATCAACTTAATTTGGATTGTTTCCCTAGGAAGCAGAAGATGACAGCCTTTTGCCCTCATTCAGAAGTGTCTTCCCTCCGTCTACAAGTTTCTTCACCCTCTAGAGCTCATGTATTTCTGAGGAGCACCCTCCTGTTAAAAAGCAGTGCTGCTCTTAACATCAGCATTTCAGCTGCTTACTAGGGTGGTACATGGGCTGGGTCACTGTGAGGATGTGGCTGCACAGGCACACCAGCCGAGTATATGGTCATGTTGGGAGGGTGCCTATGCAGCACCACATAAATGTACCTGCTGCTAAAACAGCAGGATGTAGCACTAGAACAAGTAGTGAGAGTAATACCGAATTGCCAGAGCCAACATTTTAGAAAATTGAGACTGCTCCAAAACTGCTCTTAATGGGGCTGTGGAATATCACATCATTATATTTCACAGCCCTTTTTTAATTCATGATGAACTTATTCTTATAACAGGAACTTCAAAAATGCATATTAGCCCTCAAGCGTTATCTAGTCAAAAGCACTTGTGGTCCACCTAGTATTCAGTGTTCTTATAGTTCTATAAACTATCCTCTGATGCTGTGTTCTATTCTGGAGAGTGTGCTGTTTTTGCTAAGGATAAAGTAGGTGACCTGGGTCTAGTAAACCTGGAAGAAGTAATCAAATTAAGCTTGGACCACTTCATATTCAGTTCTTCAAAATAATTTCTCTGCAGATGGCTAAAAAGGAAGAGACGGGAGAGGCGAGAAGAGCAAATGGCTGCCAAAGAGCGAGCAAGGCAGCTTAGGCAGGAAGCCAGAAGAGCAAAACAGATAGAGAATATTCTCTGTTCAATTTCTGAACCAAAATCTCTTCGCTTCACGGACCAGTACAGCTGAGATTTAGAGTCACCGGATGCCTCCAGTATGACTCTCACAGTACCTTGTATAGCTTGCTCTTGAAAGCAGCTTCTTCTGGGATGTTTCATAGTCCTTCAATAACGGCTTAATTTTCTCAATCTTACTAATCTCTCCCCCTCTTAAACTTGGAATAAGTCTCTATTTGTGAATGGGTTGGGGTGGTGTTCTTAGTTCTACAAAGCAAAAAACAGAATAAATGCCCATATGGCAATTGTGGTGTAAATCCTTTTTAAATAACTTGCCTTGGGGATCAGTGTTAGCTTCATACCAAGTATTTTGTGTAAAAGCTACACTTAAACTACTGTCACAGCTGATGGCAATGTGCTAGCACGTAGCACCAAGGACTTTACCAACATCTAGTTGGGACTTACTCCTGGACATTGCAGTTTCAAAGTTCTGTCCTAATGTTCTTCCCTGTTGTACTGATCCTGAATAGATAGTGGAGGGGGCAGTGTGAAAATAATAACTGAAACTTAAAGGTATTCACCATTTCTCAAGCACTGTTTGCTCATTTGGGGGTACTTACTGCGCATAAGAAATCTCATCCTTTCCTAGCACAAAACCAATGGAAACAGGCACAGACTAATTTACTGCACTGGTGAAGGTAGGTAAATGTTAGAGAATGGTTCTTGTGCTCAGAACACAACTAGTTAAGTGCAAGGTGCTCCGATACTGTCCGACATTATTCTTACGTTTTTGTCAATTTGTTCTCACCCATACAGTAGGCATTTGAAGATAAACATTTGTTTACTATTGCAAAATCAGCACGCATAATCATGCATTGTTAATTTTAATTGTCAAGTTACTTAGCAAAGGATGTTCACATATACCAGCTTTGGAAGAGGTAGAAATTCCCCCCTGCAAAATATGCAGCTAACATTTATTGTAAAATTGTCAAGATCAAAATAGGCCTAAACTGCAGCATGTCTCAATCCATACATTCCATTAACCAAACATAGGTTGTTGCATGCAGACACAGAGCAGGTACATCTGCTTAGTATTTCAGTGTAATACAAAAATGTTAGAAATCTGATTGTACCAGAAATGAAAGGAAAAGCCTCTTCCTTTACATATAGCAGCAGACCCTTTTTACCTATTTCCTAATTAAAAGATGAGAAAGGAATCCTCAAGGCTCATTTCCCTAAAAGTACAGGTAGAAGAGCAGTTCTGTCACATTTAGTAGCACCAATGAAATATGTCCTTATATAAGGTCCACCAGGAATACTTATAGGCTGTAAAAGCTGGTTCAGTAGAGATACATGATCCACTGAGAATCACCTCTAATAGTTTGACCTAGAAGCTTGTTGCTACTCTTTGGCTTCAATTTTTGTGCATGCCAGAATTCATTTTGCCTCAATCAATAACCAAATTCATTCAAGATCAGTTTCTATCATAGTAAGAATGCTGAGCTCTCACATTTTCACCTGCTATGTAACAATTGCTATAATAGCACTAGAAACAGATTCTAAAAGATACTGAAGCACAGCACTCACTATCATTCTAAATTAAAATAAATACTTAAACGAGTTATCTGAACTTCTTCAGAAAAATAAAACCCAAATGCTTGATGCTGGTAGGGTTTCTATAATACTCCCCTTCAGCCTTCTCTTGAAAAAAAAGTTTGCATGTGAATTCTATTTAAGGGCCTATGCACACACTGTTCTAACATTTTCTTATTTGCCTTGGAGAACAGCTTGTGTTGCTCTTATTGCATTATGATCCCAGCCTGATAAAAGTTATTTTATCAAACTTTTTTTAAGAGGTCTGAAAGCTGTGTGACAAGTATATTTCTAGCACAAGCCCACCCTATCTGAAAAAAAGGATAGAAAAGTGAATACTGATCACTAAGAAAGTTAGCATATTCAGAGACAACATCTCTGGCTATTAGGCATAATGTCTTTTTTTTTTTTTAAAGTGCTATCAATTCTCCCTGGCAGTGATTGCAGCAGTTGAAAGTTATGTTCTCATATCTAGTGTATGGGTGAAACCGTCCAATATTCTTCCTTGAGGAAAGGAAAGAGGATGGTGAAGGCTCAGAAAAAGGAAGTTCTGGAGATGCTTCTGTACAAGTGCCGGGATCCAGCATTCTCAGAACCTGCAAGAAAATAATAATCATGTTATGGTGAAAGTCCTGGAGCAGTGCATTTTACATGATGAGCTTCTGAACTCCTTGCTGTTTTAAGCAAAACCCATACCCACTTCATTGACAACAGTATAGGTAGGATGGGGCAATGTTTTTATCTCCAACACTGTTCTGGGCTGGGGGAGAACTGTATGTTGAGCAACAGGTATGGAAACTCCAGTGATCAGGAATCATGACTGGTAATAGAACTGCTCCAGCTGCCCCAACATCTTCAGATGCTGCAGTTTCTTCTGCATGGGTAAAAGTCCTGCATTCTACTATACTGCACAGTTCAAGCTGTTCAGGACCAGGGCAACTGTCCCCATCTTTCACTGAATGGACAGCCCATGTAAGCTAGGATTTCTTAAGTTTGTGACTATACAATTTTGTATTCAGAGTATTTAACCTGTTGGGATAGGGTTAAAGGCTCAATAATGTAGCGCCAGTTGATACAATAAAAAAAGATGTTTTCAGAAGGTGACATTGAAACAGCATAATCTTAATGCTCAAAAGAGTAAATTGAGAAATCATATATATATAAAAGGTAAATGGTAAGACCAAAACAAAAGGGTTTTTACCATTTCAGCCATTTTCTCAGCAGGTGTGTTGCAGAATTCTGTCAGCAAAGAGCCCTTTTTTGGACTGTTAGTGCTATCAGTGTTTCCAAGCAGGTGTGAGGTCACTGCTCTAGCTAGTTTGTGGTTGACAGCTGCTAATTCTGCTGTACTATGAGGCTGTGCGCTAGGATAGTAAGTTTGCTGCCTTCCCCACTGCAGAGAAACTAGCAGCTCCTCCAGCAATCTGTACAGGAAATAAAGAGAATAGTTTATTTTGGTGACTTAACATTCTAGAGCACTGTGATGATTTAGCAGGGTAAGTAAGGAGTCCTACTGGAAGATGGGAGACAGCATTCAAATGCAGACACTACCAGATACAATCTTGATGCTAAAAGGAACATCATACAGTTTCTGGACAAGGTTTCTGATTAGAAATCTTGCATGAAGGACAGGGGAGACCTTGAGCACCTCCAGAGTCCCTTCCTGAAGCGGAGGCTATGACAATGTGTTAGAAGAATCCCAAGCCATGAAATGGTATGCAACGATAAATCTGTTAATTGTTAAGGAGACATAAGAATGCTGTTCCCTACCCCCACCCACAAATATGGATATGAATGACCCACAGGTGCAAATGGGGTAGGAGCTGTAGAAGTTGGGGGGAAACCAAATGTTCATACTTCTCTGCAGCAATCATTTCTTGGCGAAACTGGTCACGTTCACTTAACAGATCCTGAATTGCACTCTGTGCATCCCTGGTTTGACGCTGCAGAACTGCTCTGGAATTAGTCAGCTCATCAGTCATGACTCTGTAGAAGAAATCCCAAATGTGGCTCAGACAGGTAAAGGAATTTATCTACATTAGCAGATAACTTGTTGTTTACACATGAAGTGGCAATGCCTACAAGATGCACCCTGAATGGCTATAACTGAAAAATAAGAAATCAGCTTGTTCATCCGAAGTACGTTATGTTGTTGTTCTGACACTCTTAGCCTGCTCTCCTGCTCCCCACTCGGAAAAACCCATTTTATTCTCATAATAACATTGCAAGGTATTTATTTATAATTTAAAGTAACCATTTCACAAACCATCAGGGCACTGTACAACAACTTAAAACAATTTTTAAAAGCAATACAGAAATTTTTGAACAGCCACATAGGCCTGCTGGCATAAAAAGTCAAAAGCGAGGATGCCTGTCAAATCTCTGCTGGAAGCGTCTTCCATAGGATGGAAATGGTAACAGGAGAAACCACCACCCACTCCCCTCTGGGCTGTTTCAGCGATCAGGCTAGGATATGAATTAGACTGAAAGAAGGCAACTTGGGGTCAGTCACCCTGAGAACGTAAATCTGCTGTACTGACACCTGAACACCTTATCCAATGCACTTTATTTACTTTCTATTGTGCATGGACTTATCCAGTATGGTGCAAAACAGCAGCAAGGAGGAGGGGTAATTCTTGCCAGCTACTTCTTCAGGAACCAAACTTCTAAACTGTTTTTTATCTTTGGGGGCTATGGTGTTGCTACTGATCAAGAGCTAACTGAAAAACCCTGTTAGGCTTGTATATTTATGGTATTTAGAAGTGTAAAGCAAAACACATCTGGGAGTGGAACGCTGATACTTGGCCTGCAAGGAAAGAGGAATTGTGGATCTGCTGCATAGAAACAGACTGTACTCTCTCTTCAAGCTCATAAGCAAGCCTAAGAGGGAAGCAGCTCGGGTCAGCAAGATGGGCGAACTCTACAAGGCCCCCAGTTATACTGTTCAAAGTTATATGCAGTACAGGAGCAGCAGTCCTCAGAAAGCCCAGCACTTCCAGCCTTCTTCCACCTCATCAGTGGCATCTCCAACTACACTGCTATGCCACTGCTCAGATCTAGGTTGTTGTGAATAAGACACTAGGGGTTTGACAAGGCTTTCCTTACCCTCAACTGTCTTTTGGCTCTTAGCACCCAAGGCTCTATCTTTATCTTGAACAACCATCAATCCCCCACAAATAATTTCCTGTATCCCACATGGGATCCTTGCATGTCCTCTAGGGGCTTAGAATGGATTCATGTTCAACTCAAGAACTTTCACTCAAGGTGCAGATTACCAGTTGTAGTTCAGCAACATCTGGAGGGCCGAAGGTTCCCCGCAGCTAATGTATCAAGACAGCCTTTATAAAGTTGCATTGAGGCACAATACCTGCTTGCTAGGAATTTGCTCCTCCAAACATCACACTGTATGGACATCCGCTCTAATTGCTCAGATAATTGAGACACATTTCGCCCTAGGGCCTCATTTTCAAGGATCAGTTGATTTTTTTCACGTGCCATGCGTTCAAAGTGATACTGCAGATCATCCCCAACAGAAGCAACAAGTAACTTCTTCAACTCCCGATTGACCTAATGCAAGACAATTATTTAACCATTCATCATGTGTCAACAAGGAATATGATCAAGCTACCACTGGTTAATATTGAAGCTATCAAGCACAAGATGCTAGAAGGCTCCCCTTCCAAGCTTAGCAGACTTTCATAGTAAATATATATAGGACACATCACTAAGAGACAGATGAGTATTCTTAAACAAGATGCCCGGATACCCAAACCATAAGCACGCTAATATGCTAAGATATTTGATACAACTGTAGCTGCTTAAAGTAACAAATAGTAAAGTGACCCGTGACCATTAGGTCCAGTCGTGTCCGACTCTGGGGTTGCGGCGCTCATCTCGCGTTACTGGCCGAGGGAGCCGCCGTACAGCTTCCGGGTCATGTGGCCAGCATGACAAAGCCACTTCTGGCGAACCAGAGCAGCGCACGGAAACGCCATGATGTCACGGTGTGTGCATGCAGCATCCCACCCAAGATGGCGGGCGCGAGCATCTGGCACCCCTTCCGACCGTGCGGCAGCGGCGGGGCAAGTTTTAAGGCTGCAGCGCAGTCCACCCAAGATGGCGGGTGCGAGCAGCCAGCACCCCTTCCGACCGTGTGGTGGCGGCGGGGCAAGTTTTAAGGCCGCAGCACGCTGTTTACGCACTGCAGCCTTAAAAGTTGCCGTGCGCTGGCGCCGCCCCAAGTGTCACCCTCCCAGGGCGTTACCCGGGGTGGCCCACCCCCACCCCCTTGCTCCGCCCCTGCCAGCCACCCTGGGCAGCTTCCAACAAAAGATTAAAAATACATTAAAACATCAGCCATTAAAAACTTCCCTAAACAGGGCTGCCTTCAGATGTCTTCTAAAATCAGATAGTTGTTTATTTCTTTGACATGTGATGGGAGGGTGTTCCACAGGGTGGGCACCACTACCGAGAAGGCCCTCTGTCTGGTTCCCTGTAACTTCGCTTCTTGTAGTGAGGGAACCGTCCAGAATGCAATATGAATAATTGTTATATTGCAGTTCCCTGCTGGGAGCCCCAGTACAGGGCAGCTTTTAAAAGGAAAAAAAGTATAATGGATTAAATCCACTTCTTGGTCCCTCACCTCTGTTTGCACATGGAGCTGATTGGAAAGGCCTTCCTTATCCTGTAGCAATCTTCTTTCGGAGTTCTTGAGCTTTGCTATTTCACTTCTAAGCTCTTTTTTAGAACCCGAAATTCCATCTAACAGAGTGAGGGTTTCTCTTTGGTGTCCTGAAGACTTGGACGTCTTTGCATTTTTGGTAGGAACTACATGGTTTATAGCAGCTTTGGGAACCAGGATTCGCACAGCTTCGATCTCCACGGCCGTATCACTTTTTATCTTCCCTAGTTGAAGAACTCCAGGACTTAGCGAAGGAAGAGCTTTCTTGTGTGGGCTTCGATGGGCATGAGTGGCCGAGGATTGGATTACTTCAACAGATTTGGGCGGTTGCTCCATTTCCATGCCATCACCAGGTCCACGGATGGGTGAGGTGGCATATTCAGCTGAAGCTTGGAGAAAGCAAGCAGAAAGGTTAATGCAAAAAAAGATATTTCAGTGATGTCAGGGAACTGTCCCCGGCGCAGCGCAAGGTGGTGGAAGGGCTCTCGGGATGCTACAGAGAGCCCCGGCCCCACCTGACCAGCAGCACCTCCTCTGGCAGCAGAGGAAGCAGCAAGGCTTCCAGCAGGGGGGGGCATGCATTTCAGGGTATGGAGGGAAGAGGCTCTGAGGATGGTGGAGAGACCCTGCACTCCCCTAGCTCAAGGGGCGATGAAAGAGACACGCAGCTTCCGGCACCCCAGAGGCACCGAGGAATGAAACGAAAGGATGGGAGGAGGGGTTTCCGTATACCGAAACTCTTTTGTTGGGGTCAGAACCAGAAGGGGCCATTCCTGGATCCTGATGATGCTTAATACAGACATGAATTTATTAGCTCTGCACTGTACATATTTTGCACAATAAAACTATTAAAGGAAACTTAGAGTTTTGCCTGCTTACTCATGAGCAACTAACCAAGGACCTTACAGGTGAGATAAGTACTTGTCATTGGGTTGCGTCCAAAAGCTTCTGTTTCTTCATTGTATCCCCACCATTGCATGCTACACTGTTAGCCAAATTTTTAAAAAGAAAATTGCACAACTAGACATAAGATCAATTTAAGAAATTGTTTGCTAATTGATTTTAACAGTGGCCATATTTACACACTTACTACCACCTCAAAAAGCAGATTATCACTCAGATAGTGTGATACAATATAGCAGATTTATTTTGATTGATTTAATGTCTGAATATCTGTTAAGAAAGAGGTTTTGTATATTTGATATACTTGGCAATAAAAAATATTAAGTAAAATCCCTAAATGATTAGACCTTGCAATTACCATATATTTAGCCTCCCTCGGAAACCTACTTCCTGATGTAAACAGATAGTTTAACCGAAGTCTTTCCTTTACAAATTAGTGAAGAATGCATAGTTTAACACAACGTTTGTTTTTAAAAAGGACGAACACTTACTGTTTACTGTATTCTGTAGTGTTGTCATCTTGTTGATGGCGCTTCACAAACAGCAGATAAACACTAAGTGGAGGAAAAAGAAAAATGCATAAAATATCACTTGCATATTTTAGCTGCTAATTCTTCTGAGAAATATGCCAAACCAGTAGTGCATCCTTTATCAAGCCACATTGCTCCAATCCAAAAAGGCAAGCACTGTTTAGAAACTTCCCGCACACGTAACTGATGAGGGTGCAAATATACATCCTAGCTGTGTGAATTCAGGATCTTTATGAACTGCTTGGCCACAACCTCACCCCGATTTTTTGAATTTGAGTTTAGTTTATTTTGGTTTATATCTTTGCAACTTCTCCATCTCGTTTCAGGGATTGTCACGGCCGAGTCTTTGTACTTTTGTTCTTTGGCCACAACCTCTGGCTGTGAATAGTGGGCACAGTGGTTGCTCTGTTATTCTAAGAACCTGACAGTTTGCTTGGTGAGTGGGACAGACCAGAAGTGATGAGCGGGGGGCAATAGAAACATGAAAAAGCAACAATAATGCAATTATCTAGCACAGTGCATTGCAGCTGCTGTAAGGAGCAGAAAAGCAATTAACTGGACTACCAAGACATTCAACAATTTTCAAGTTGCCTGTGTGTGGGAAGCTTAGAAACCACTGCCTTGTACCAAATTAGATTATTGGTCCTTATAGCCAGGGGTGGTGCTAGGTTCTTCAAAGGCTTGGGGACCAGGCTGATGACACAATTTTATTTTAGAGAGAGCCAGTGTGGTGTAGTGGTTAAGAGCAGTGGACTCGTAATCTGGTGAACTGGGTTTGCGTCCCCACTCCTCCACATGCAGCTGATGGGTGACCTTGGGCTAGTCACACTTCTCTGAAGTCTCAGCCTCACTCACCTCACAGTGTGTTTGTTGTGGGGGAGGAAGGGAAAGAAGATTGTTAGCCACTTTGAGACTCAGGGTAGTGATAAAGCAGGATATCAAATCCAAACTCTTATTTTTTTTTTTAATATTGTGTTTCATGCATAAATCTCAGGGTGGTTCACAGCATAAAAAGATAAAAACACAATACACATAATAAAAACAAGAAAAACACATTTAAAAGGATATAGGATGCATACAAATTAATATGTTAATTTATAAATATAGATGCATATTTAGGTCAACTTAAGAAGGAGAACCACCCTGTAAGCAAAGTTTTTTTTAAAAAAAAAAGTTTGGGAGCAGGGAATGAATAGGATCAATGCCACCTCTGTGCCCAGCATGCAGCTCAATATTGTCCGTGACTGGCTGTGGATTTCCAGGGTTTCAGCCAGGGCTTGCATAGTTGCAAAAGGTAAACTACCCATACAGTTGGGCAAAACATACAAGAGAGACGAAGAGGTTACTTTCAAACACTACACCAGCTCTGGATTGGCCCAACACCATAGATTGGTGAGACACAAAACTTAAGACACAGTGAGACTATTATTTTGAAACAGGAAGTTGACTAAGGCTGCAACCCTAATCATACTTAGGCAGCAACTTCCACTGAACTGAGGGGGTTTAATTTGAACATACCGGTACATATAACTAGCCAAGTTACTTCTCTTCACCATCCTGCCTCATGACAGGTCTTTTCACCCATCAGAAACTGGCCCTTGAAGCTGTTGTCTAGAGTCTTACAGTTTTGGCATTGTTAATAATAACTGACAAACCCAGAGACAGAAATTGTGCACTGGGAACTCAGAACCTAAGTTGTAGTGTCTTGTACTAGAAATAAGATTCTTTACCTGCAAAGAGGTAATAGGATGGTGCTTCTTCCACAGGCTGTGTGCCTACCACAAATTCTGCAAGTGTGTCAGATTTTCACTTTGTATCTTAAATTCCTTCAGCCTCATCTCACTGGAACCCTACACTCCTATGCACATTTACCTGTGAATTAGTCCCATTTGAATTCACTGGGTAGGAAGGACAGATGTGAGTCCTGCAGGATCCACTTTTACTAAAAACCCTCCACCAACTTGAGCCAGGTGAAAACAACATGCGTTTCAAAATTAAAAATTCTGACCGTGTGAATTTGTCTTGAGCACTAGAACTGAAGTGAGCTCACAGTCCTCACACACTGATCTCTGCTCCCAAGTCTCTCCCAGTGAGTCCCCACTTCAGCAGCATAATTTGGCATTTGGTCGTCATTGTTAAAACAGCTGGGAGTCAGAAATCCTCACCCATCTTTTCCACGCCTGCTAAAAACATTCCTGTTTAGACAAGCCAACCCAGATGCTTGGAAAGCTGAGGTAATTTTAATCTGTTTGAATATTTTAACTTTTTGCACGTTTTTAAAGTAGGGTTGCATTTTAAAGTAGGGTTGATTTTTCTTGATTTCATCTTTTGCAAACCGCTTTGACCCCATCCCCCTGTTTACAGTCAAGAGGTGTATAAATTTTATTAAACAAAAAACAAACAAAACAAAAAACAAGCCCACCCAGAAGCCTCCCGGTAGATCCCGATCTACCTTCTTCTGCCAACACCTGCTATGTAATATACACGGTGGCACAGTAGTACGCCCGAATGAGAAAAAAAACACGATTCTGGCTACCCCGCAGTACACTTTCGATGGGATCTACTTCTCAGGAAGGGCAGTTTGGGAAATGCAGTAGCAGGTTGCTTCGCTACGAGGGAA
Organism: Lacerta agilis; assembly: GCF_009819535.1. Classification (NCBI taxonomy): domain Eukaryota; kingdom Metazoa; phylum Chordata; class Lepidosauria; order Squamata; family Lacertidae; genus Lacerta; species Lacerta agilis. The sequence continues at coordinate 31,056,597 of NC_046315.1, forward strand.
TTCTACAACGCGTGAAAAGGCATAGTTTCCTTCCACCCGCCGCTGCCCAGGCCGCCCCCGCACAACACAACACTCCCCCGACTTACCAGCGGCCCGGATTACTTGCGAGTAGTTTCCCTTTTCGCCCCTCTCACTCCTTCGCCATCTCTCACTCCTCCGCCTTCTCTAATCAACTTCCGCTCTCTTGACTTCCGTGTATAGAGGCATATCTAATAGACTGGCGCACAGAGGTTAACTTCCGGATTGCTTTCGAACTTCCCGGCCTTCCCACGTCGTGAGAGTCTCCCTAACAAAACCAGTTGGGAAGCCATGGGTTTTAGTGAACCATTGATTTGAGTGACATCTCTCTCCCCTGCCAATCAATAAAATAAAATAAAATAAAATACTTATTTCCTTGGCAGAAAGGCAACAATAAAACTTCAGATCCATATGCAAAGCTAAGCAGGGTCCGGTATGGTTTCAAATTGGATGGGCCACCGCATGTTGAGATGCCTGCATTGCAGAGGGCTGGACTAGATGACCCTAAGGATCCCTTCCAGCTATATGATTCTATTCCACATTTCTCTAACCCCCTCCCCCATGGGCAGCTGTCACTTGGTATAGGAAGGTGAAGCGGGAGCTTCAAAAAGAATTTATGAGGCATGACCGCGAGAGAAGTGCGCATTTGTTTACTCTGCATTTCTTAACTCTACTCTTCCGCACAACTTCACAGAGATGACGTCCGTTTATGTTGCGCTCCTTATGCTTCCATTCAATGGTGGGGGGGGGGAGAGAGTCAAGGCCTAGAGCGGCGCTTACTCTGAGCCAATCGTGAGTCACCGCCAATGGCGGTTTTCCGCTTTCAACGGAAGTTTATTTTCTGCCACCGCGTCCTATGCGAGCGCCAGAAAGGAGGAGTGGCTTCGGTTGCTAAGAAGCGGTTTTGGGTTGGCGGGCTGGCGGAGTTGGGCCGTTTTGTTGTTTGAGGGAGCTAGTGTTGCTTGGGCTGAGGCAGAGGAGCGTGAAGGGCAGGCGAGGACTGTACCATGGTGAGTTCCGGGGTGGGGCGGGGGTTGGAATGATGCATTAGCTAGTCGTCGTCGTGTGTGTGTATATAATGCCTCTGCAGTGACTCCCATTGAGGGATGGTAGGTTAGCGAAGAGATGACGCTTAATAGCTCCTCAGTGGGGGTGATTTTTTTTAGGGGGGACGACGACGTGTTTTGTGACGTCATTGATTACATTTATTTACATCCTGCCTTTCTTCTGAGGAGCTCAAGGCAGTGGTCTCTGTTACTCTTCTCCCTCATTTTATCCTTACAGCAGCCCTGCAAGGTAAGCTAGGCTGGGGATGAGTGACAGGCCCAAGGCCACCCAGGGAAGACCATGGCTGAGTAGTGTTCCGAACTTGGCCCTTCTTGTTCCTAGCCTGACAGTTTAACCACTGTACCACCGGTGGAGAAGGATCCTGTGGTCCTCCACGTGGTGTTGGACTCCCAACTGTCATTAGCTCCAGCCTGCGTGGTCAGGGGTTATGGGAATTGTGTAGCCCAGCAATGTCTGAACAGCCACAAGTTCTTCATCTTTGCCTGTTTTTTTTATATAAAGATACAAGGATACTATAATATTGCAAATGTAATAAAACAAAGACAAAGGGGAAACACTTAAGGGACATGTGTGCTTCAACACTGAAGAGGACAAACTTCAAGAAAGAACATTTGAAGCCCCAGCAACAGATAATTAGATCTGAACTATGCCAGCTTATGGACTTAAAAGGGGCTTGCTGTGACTGCTGGTCAGTGGATACAGCGATTCCCTTCCACACAAAAAATCACACTCAAAACAGTTTACAACAAAGGAAACAGTAACATTTCTCAAAATCAACAATCACAAGAACAATGCCATAAGGCATAATAAAACAACATAATAGCAAGTGTAACAACATTAAAAAACCCATTTCAGTGCAATAAGTATAATAAGATTACATTAACAACATTAATCTTGCTGGCAATAGCAAAACAAGGGAGTTTGAGTTTTACGTTGGTCCTAGAAACACCTCTTCCATCATGTTGCTCAACTTTGAAGTTGTCTCCTACATCATAATGATGTCAGATGTGATGGTGCCCAGATGTCAGAGTTGGTCCATGAAGGGTGAAGAAAGAAAAGTGAAACATAGAACAGTGATGTACTCTGCCTGACAATCTGATACATAATAGTAGGGATGCAGACTTTCTGTACCTTTCAGACAGGACCAGGGCCCCATCAATATGAGACATAGATTGAAGGAAAACTGGAACCCATTATTGTCTCTCAGTTCCCTCTTCTTTGAATAAATTTAATTCAACACAGACTGGGTCTTTTTGTGTGCCACACTAATCCATCCCAAACATTTCCCTTCTATTAAAGCTTCTGTCCTGGGTAGGGGGAAAGCTTTGTTTGTTAGTGCTGTACAATCCCTGATGAAAATTGGATCATCTGTGCAGGCGAAAATGAGTCATGTGCCATTAGATAACGACTGTCTACCTGTCAAACTTGGCCCATGGGGTGGATGTGGAAGATTAGGATCCAGTCTGCTGACCAGATTCACTCCAGTTATATATCAAACGGTTACCGGTACTTTAAATATTATATATACAGTGTATCCTGAACTAATGCCAGCCCAAGACATTTTGGCACCTGAGTTTGACCCCAAGATGGCTCCAGGGAAGAAGGGTGAGGAAGATCTACATCAGGAACAAGGTGTGGGGGAAGAAAGATCAACATTGGAACCTGCTGCCCTAATGGCTCCTGCCACCTGAAGTAGTTGCCTCACCTTGTTTCATGGGTGGGCTGGCCCTATCTTGAATACTGTAGATATTAAATGGGGATCAGGGAATGGGTATTATGTTGTAGTAGCAAATTTTCAGGGTACTGTTGTATATAAGCATTGTGGTCTATAAAATTGGTGCTATAATATAGGGGGCCCAACTAGTGCCAGCGCCTTCTGTCAAGAGTTTGGGCGTAACCTTTGATGCCTCTCTTTCTATGGAGGCACAGGTTGCAACCACAGCAAAGGTGGCATTTTTCCATCTCCGCCGTATTAAGCAGTTGGCCCCCTACCTCTCTCGCCCTGATCTGGCCACAGTGATCCATGCGACGGTCACCTCCAGACTTGATTATTGTAACTCGCTCTACGCGGGGCTGCCCCTAAAACTGACCCAGAAACTCCAGCGGGTGCAGAATGCCGCAGCGAGGCTCCTTACCGGGTCTTTGCCGCGGGACCACATTCATCCAGTGCTTTACCAGCTGCACTGGCTCTCGGTGGAGTACAGGATCAGGTTTAAGGTGCTGGTTTTGACCTTTAAAGCCCTATGCGGTTTAGGACCCTCGTATTTAAGGGACCGCCTCTCCTGGTATGTCCCATGTTGGACCTTAAGGTCCTCAAATAATAATCTTTTGGAGGTCCCGAGTAACAAAGATGTTAGGTTGGCCTCAACTAGGGCCAGGGCCTTCTCAATATTGGCCCCGACTTGGTGGAACAGCCTATCACAAGAGACCAGGGCCCTGCGGGATTTGCCATCTTTCCGCAGGGCCTGCAAGACGGAGCTGTTCCACCTGGCCTTTGGGTTGGTTTCTGTTTAATATTTATGCTTCATCTTTTATTGGTGCGTTATTTTGAAATTGAGACCTGCAGTTTTAATTGAATTTTTAAATTTGTATTTTAATCTGTTATTTTAAATTGATCGTTTTTATGTTTCTTGCTGTGATTTTAATTGATGTTAGCCGCCCTGAGCCCGGTTTTCTGGCTGGGAAGGGCGGGGTATAAATAAAATTATTATTATTATTATTATTATTATTATTAAATGAAAGGTAAGTGGTACAAAACCACTTTCCTATTTAACTGGTTAGATTCCTGTTTAGATGAAACAAAATGTTTGTGTGTGAACCATTGGTGCCTCAAAAATACCTATTAAATTTATCGAGATTGTATTGGAGTATATATTGCAACTCTTGTGAGTCTGTTGCAAGAATAATGAGTGATTTACAACACAGTAATTATTTGTTTATTGTTCTAAAAATAGGCATCACATTTTCATCTAATTGTAGACAACTGTGATTAGATGTGATGAAAATAATTTCTAAAAAATACTTCATACATTTGATGAATTTCCAAAGTAGGATTATACTGTATTGTATAATAAAAATATCAGTTTTAGAGGATTGTCATTTGGCAAGATGAAAGCTAGCTTCTTTCTTTAGTCTTAGCCCTTTGTCTGCTTTTATTTTTAGCTCAGCTTCTGTGCTAGCGAGTGTGCAATTTAAACTTGCATCATGCATAAAATGAATTTATGTGGAAGTGGGCAGTAATTGTTCTTCAAGCTCTCTTCTCCCTTAGCTGGACCTCTTCCTAAAAGATAACTTTAACTGTAACTGATGAGATTGTTTAATGTTCTCAAAATCTCAGGTAGAATTTTCCTGATGTACCGGTAAGCAGCCTCCAGAACAGTCCCTAGTTCAGCAAGAGCAGAATTATGTTTGACTTCAAAGAAGTATGGATAGAAATAAAGGGCTATATCTAGCTTATTTATTGTTGGAGTAAACCATTGAAATGAATGGACCTAAGCAAATCATTAACAGTATTTTCGATGGGTCTATATTCTGAGTAGGAGTAACAGTGGCTACAATCCAAGTGTTTGTATTTATAGACTGTGGAGAAATTTCCGGTAACTTGTAGTTAGTCACAAAAACTCATGCCCATATCAAGATTGAACTGAGCATGCTGCTGATGCGCCCAGTGCACTGCACTGGTCATTTTTTTTAATAAGCCAGGGTCTCACGTGCTTCATGTGCATCTCTGCAAGAGTAAGAGGCTAGGGCGCCTCAAATATTTAACTAATGGTGTGAATTTGCTTGAGTATACATTTGATTAGTTATTTGCCTGGGATTATTTTTTTTGTCATTTGCCAAAGTGTACTATGTTTCTTTCATGTATTTGTTCCTGTCCACACACTACCCATAGTTTAACAGTAATTAATAAATAATACAATTTCTCCTAGTTGAGACTTGATATAATCTGACTTCTATGGAGCACTAGGTGGAGCCCTTTAGCTGACAAACTTGAACCTGTCATTTCTTTTAAAGGGTGAGTGTTTGCCTGCTGCCCATTACAGTTTGTTCATGTGAACCATATTAGTTGGACCCATTTGTAAATATTCCCTATCCTCGGAGCATTGGAAAACATACTGTGATAGCTGGAATTCCTTTTAAATTGTGCTAGCTGATGCACTTCTGGAAGAAGCATTCCATGAGCAACAGTTCTGTTGTGCAAACAGTTCCATGGGCAACAGTAGTGCCTGTTGGCAAACGCTCCTGGGGGGGGGGGAAGGCAAACCCCCAGTACCTCTGAGCGTCTCCCAGTAGGCACGTCTCTGGGATGGCATGTCCCTTCACTCCAGAGTGCCTCTCTGCGACACTTCTCTTACGAAAAGTGCACACAAGTCTTCTGGCATCACACAGCAAGAAGAAGGAAACATCCGTAGATATAAACTACGTTTTATTTACATTATATACAGAGAATCCATAATCACGTCTGTGTTCTCCAAGCTCTGGCAGAACAAGCAGTTGCATACTTCAAAAGTGAAAGTACAGTACAATAACACGCTCAGACGGAAGAGATAAGACAGTCTTCCATTCCCACACTCTTCTCAGACATCTCATGTGATTGATACTAATCACACTAGCCAGCATCAGCTACGTAAAATCCCAACAGTGCCACACGATCAGCATTGCTCTGTTTCATAAATACTTAAAATTTAAATGAGACAACCCTCTATTAATCCATTCAGAATAATAAATAGCACCATTTTACTAAGGGAAAAGATAATACCAATGGAACCAAAGGGAGCAAATGACTGGAAATCCAGTTTAGGTCAGAAAGGTAAAGTACCTACTTCCTGGTGGTCTAATTTCCCCTGTGCTTGCTATAATGGTTATTGATTCTAGTGGAAACCCAGTAGCAGGACGGCAGGTCATTCTCAGTGACAGAAGGCCCCAGATTTAGTCCTTGACATGAAAGGATCAGATAGCTGATAAAAGGAAAGTCATCTCTATTTGAAACACATGAGATTTTCTGCCAATCCAATACTGTATAGGACTGCTCTGCAAGTGTGACTAAGACTTATGCCATGGTCTGTTTATGCATCTCTGCCATATGCAGCCCCTGTTCAAGCAACCACATTATAGCAGAAATGTTAAAACATCTGGTTCTGTGTAGTGCAGCTGGTTACATTGAATATCTGAAATGGAAATGAATCATTTGTTCTTGATTGCTTATAAGGCAACTGACAACAAATGTCATTGTTCTTTTGAACTGAGAGAGGGCTTGTGGTAGAAATCATGCAGAATGGCCCTTCATGTTTTGGCAACAAAGTAAATTTATAGTGAAAATTTTAAATGGGAAATTACCGGTAATAAGCTAATTTTATGAGTTGATCTGAATAAATAAGGTTTTATTGTTATTTTGTACTTGTGCACTTATTTCCAGGAATTTATACTGTGCCTGCCATTTGGAATCCTCTTGGTCCCCCCCCCCCCGCAAACTTTCCATTTTCATAATTCATTATGTTACTCACTACTAAAGATATTAGATAAGTTAAAAAAACAACAACACAAACACCTGTTCAATATTAACTTGGTATCTGTCTTTATGATAGAGGATTTATGAGTATGCCATCAGACATCGACTGCGCTGGCTGAAATCCGTATTCGGCTGAATTGCCCAAGGGTTAATATTTGACACAACACGAGGTGAAAGAAGCGTTTTAACTTTAATGACAGCCTTGGCAGGAGACTATTTGGTTAAACTATAGTACACAATGCATGCTGGCTCAAAATGTTCCCAGCTGCAAAGGAGAAAGGGATTGGCTGAGCTCTTGGCCTTCTGTGTAGCAAGGTAATAAATTTTTAATAGGCCATGATACTCTCAGAACGTTCAAGGTAAATGCTAAACGTGTGCTCTTTGGAATCGCCTTTCCAGCTATTTGGTGCTAACGCACACCGGTATCGGCTGGCTGAAGGTCACCTTTCACCTTCACTGCAGTTTTAGGAGAGTCCACGTGTTTTAGAAGTACTCGGGAAAAGTGGAATGCAGAAGAGCAACGTAGCGTGGTGGGTAGAGTGCCTGGCTTGGACCTCAGCCACTTGAGTTCAGATCTCTCATTCATGTACATTCCTACATATGTTGCCCTCTGTGCGTTCAAGGAATGGTGGGATAGAAGTCTGATTTGTAATTACATACTGAAACGATGGTGAAAAATTAAGCATATTGGAGGAGTGGTGTTGAAAGGTGCAGTGTGTGATTTGTGAATATTTCCTTTCAAAGACCCGGTGCCCATATATTCATAAATGAACACACATTTTTATTTCTAACTTCTGGTTCCAAATCTCTGTAGGGAAAAACCATGATGAGAAGGCCTCAACAAATGTCTGGGCTCATTTCAGTAAACTGCTGTAGCACTTACTGAGGCCTCCTCATTTTATTTTTCAGTGGCTTTCAATAGTGTGTGGCCAGTTGTGGTTGTGTACAGGTTGTGTACAGGGCCCCTTACTCAAGTGTCCTGGTGCATTTTCCTCCTGGCTATCGGCCACTTGTGACCACTAAGTGAAGATGCCCAGGTGCCAGGTGCCTGACGTCTCCACCATCTGGAGGTGCATGCCTGGGGATCCTTGGATCTTGACTGCTTTCACACACTTAACAACACATCCTGTAAAATTCTATCCATTCCAGTCGTATTGAAAACTGCTTTCAAGCTGTCTGTCCCCAAAATGGCAACTAGGCATTCCATTTTTGCAACTGTAACCCCTGGTTTAAGAAGCCATTTGGCGCCTAGCTTATATATCTGAGTTTCTAACACTGGCTGCTGCCCCTGTGTGGAAGCCCCATTTTGCCTGCCTGCCTGCATGTTCCTATAGTGTCCTGCTAGTATCAAGTTTCGTTCTCCCCACTCTGAAAATTCTGCTTATTAAAATGGGCAGGTATTGCAGTCTTGAGGAGCACTTTGTTCTTATTAAAGGTAACATTTAGAACTTGTTCTATATTCAGTGAGAGCAGAGGGGCCAATTTTAGTACAACCTACTTGGTTTTAATTGCAAGACTGTGTGATTCTCAGACACACTTGTGTAATTTGTCATCTGTGGTTTGCAATGCTCTTTTATTTGGCTGGCACAGCTTGTGAAGAGACGTGGCCTTGCCAAACAGCAGTAATCCCATATTCACACCACATAGTGCTGCTTATGCCTGTGTGGGCTGGCATCTTTTATCTGTCAGAGATTCATCTCTCCTCTGCCAGAGACAAGGCATGGAACTATGCATCCATAACTGTTTCCAGTAGGATACCAGTTCCACAATCATTCTGCCCAAAAACTGGGTTGAGGAGAGCTTCGGAAGCTGAGTCAGACAATTTGTCCATTAGTTCAGTTTCCATTGAATGGCTGTGGCTCTCCTCAGATTTCAGGCAGTTTCTCCCCAGCATTACCAGGATTTGAACCCTGCATGCGAGGCAGGTGCTCTGCCACTGACCGAACTAGGTGAATATGGTATCCTTCAGTTAATATATACAGAAACTGAGCAAGAGAGTCACCTTTTGTCTCTCTGAAATAAAATATTTCCACATATGTGGCTTAGCCCTTTGGTCTAAAAAATGCCTTTTAGGTTACTTATTTATGCAGAATAAATAAATGGCTGGAGGGATTAAAAAAAAAAAATCTCCCCAGTGAATGAAATAGTGTTAACGTCAATGTAGTGTAACAATAGACCAGGTCCTGAATTTCTGCATTCCATCTAATTTATCCTCTGGATCAGGGGTCCCAAAACTAAGGCCCAGTGGCCAGATGCAGCCCAATCGCCTTGTAAATCCGGCCCGCGGATGGTCTGGGAATAGTGTGTTTTTTACATGAGTAGAATGTGTCCTTTTATTTAAAATGCATCTCTGGGTTATTTGTGGGTATTGCCTGGTGTTTTTACATGAGTAGAACATGTGCTTTTATTTAAAATGCATCTCTGGGTTATTTGTGGGGCATAGGAATTCATTCATTTTTTTTTTTTTTCAAAATATAGTCTGGCCCCCCACAAGGTCTGAGGGACAGTGGACCAGCCCCCTGCTGAAAAAGTTTGCTGACCCCTGCTCTGGACTATAGAAATTGCTGAGAAGCTCTAATTAGTACTAGTCTGAATAAAGAAGGTTTTCACATTTCACCTGAAATCCAACAGTGAAGAGTTTATCTGGGCCTCATGGGGAGTTCTGTGAATTGATTATCACAGTGTACTCTTCATTAGCTGAAATAGCACTGAACGAGATTCTACACTGAATGGCTCCATACAGAATTAAACATGCTTTATCCTCTGCTCCTATTGGTTTGTTTCCCCAGAGCCTCTTTTTCTAGAAGATAAAAAAATCGTCATATGGGCAAAGGCTCTCCTGAAGGTACACTGGGCCCAAGCCACATTTCAAGATGCTCACATTTCACAGAGTTTTTCCTTGTTCTGTAAATCTGTGCTACTCACTTTCTGCAGGTATGCTTAAATGTAACACCATGGTCCTCTTTATTTAATTTCTCTGATGCCCTCAAAGCTACTGCTTATATAGTCATTAAGTAAAGTAGCACTGAAGGGAACCACACCCCAAGAGTTTCACTTTACCACATTATACATACTTTGCTTTGTCTTATACGTTTTTGATAAATCTAATTCCATCGCTTTAATTTGGGGATTATTGAGGCATGTAGGTGGTTGAGCTATTTTGCCCACAATTACACAGCATGTAAAGAAAAAAGCTGGGAACATAACCTGAGAAGTATTGGTGCTTTGCTTTCCAATATCGTTCATTAGCCTTTCCTTTCACTAAAGTGCAAAAGAAGCCGAATGCAGTGTTTCTATAGTTCTGAACATTTTATTATGGAATAGCAGAGGAAGGCTTAACCCCATGCAGTGCTTTGGCATTTTACTAATACAGCTTAAATTGGCACAATCTTGTTTCCTTTCTTTATTGATCTTGGTAACAGTTTGTACAAATGCTTTTTTGTCTTCCAAATCTCTCTATAAAATGGCAGCCTATTTTTTTTCCTTAGAAGCTAATTATTTGGGAAATGATCCTTCCTGCACAGCGTAACTCCATTCCACAGGTGAATCCCCACTGAGTGTTTAAGCAGAGGTTGGATAGTCATCTGTCATGCATGCTTTAGTTGAGATTCCTGCATCGCAGGGGGTTGGACTAGATGATCCTCAGGACTCCTTCCAACTCTGCAGTTCTTTGGTTCTATGCTTTAACTTGGTCCCCATTCTCTTGGATTACTCGGGCCTTTGAATGCATGCCATGACAGTTCTCCAGAATACTTTTGGATCAATCAGCTTACTTCTAAACCAAAATAGATGCTACATTGGATACAGCTTGAGCAGAGCTGTTTGTCCTGTTGTATGAGGAAAGCTTCAGTTGTTGACACCTAAGTATGTGAACAAAACAGTTGGGGTTAATGTCCATCATGGCTGTATACTGGAGGAGATAATTGAGTTGGGTACTCCTAATTATCAAAACGTATTTGAGGGGAAGGAGTAATACATATCTCCTTAAAGTAGCAATTGTCAGACCACTGCTGTAAGAACTCTTGGTATTCTTGTGATGGAATATTGTGCCCCTGTTTTGCTTTTGCCCAGTGTGTGTGGTCCTATGGCTGGTGGCTTATTGGCTAAAGGCAGTGACTTATGAAATGGGTTGTCTAATGTGCATTCATGTCCTGCTTGCCCCTTTCCCATAGATAGCTTGCTTGCTACTGTGAGAACACGATGCTGGATGGGCTTTTGGTCTGATCCATGAGAGCTCTTCTTATGTAAATTTATTTCAAGCCAGCTTCAAGCCAAGGTTGCAATTTAAAGGCTGCAAATTTTCCTTTGGTGGTTTACCTGCACTGTTGGTCCTCTTGGATCTCTCCGTGGCTTTGAGACTATTTGCTTTGGTATCCTTCTGGATCACCTGCATACATTAGTGAAGGCACTATTTTACAGCAGTTCTAATCCTACCTGGCTGGTATCAGTCAGGAGATGGTGCTGGAAGATAATTGGTCTTCCCTGTGGAAACTTTCCTTTGCAGTTCTGCCGGGTTCCTTCTTGTTTTCCATGCTTTTAAACCTCTGCATGAACTGTTGTGCAAGATCATTTGGGGAATGGTATCATCAGTTTTATTGTATGCCACTTTGAGTGCAATTTTAATGCAGAAAAGTGGGATATAAATAAGTAATAATTAAGGGAATTAAAATCTGCCAGAGAGATGTTGCTTCAGGTGGTACTGCCATCTGAAGTATCTGTAAATAGAGCTTTTGTGGCACTGGTGTATTGCTTTGTGGAGTGTTCTGCTGAGGGAAATTCACCATTCCATTGTGATCTTTATGGATCCTTTAAAAACGTCTTTAAAAAAAATTCTGCCAGACTTTTTGAGATGCAGGATTGGCTCTGGTTTAACAGGAGATGAATTTCTGCCAACATTTTGTGTACTTTGTATTACAGATGAATGTTTAATGATGTTTTATGATTACTTTATTGTAAGCTCCTTTGAGGATCTTTATGGCTCCAAAGCAATCTTAATCTAAATCATAATCTAAATATGATGATATTGATCCATTCAGTTTTCTTTTCCCTTTTAAAGCAACATTTAAGCTGTAATGCTATACTCGTATACCTGGGCGTAAGCCCCATTAAACTTGGTGGACATTTCTTCTGAGTAAACTGACTTCGATGTGTCAGACGTGGGAAAGGCTGTGTGCATGTGCTTCCCAAGGAGCTGAAGCCCTGCTCTTAACCAGGATGTTTGGTTTTCTTTTCCACCTGCTTTATTTTCTTTACTCACTCAGCCTCTTTTATAGAAACAAGCAATTTACCATTAGCAGATATTTAAATGAATTGATATGCACAGTGGTTTTCCTGCTCCTCTGGGTGAGGCAGTGACCTGAAATACAAGTTGCTAAACAACCAAGTTTACTTCTCTTTGCAGCTTTACAGGAGGCATAAAGGATTATGTTTTTTATGTGCAATTGGTCATATATAGTGTAAATAAAATTTACACTAAAAAAACATTAAACCAAGGTCAGTGTGAAGGTAAATAATGTGGCTAGGTAATTACTTTAATGTTTCTCTATTGGTGTTTGATGTTCAGGGTCATTTGAGGAGCTTGGCTTCTTCCTTTCTATTACTGAAGTTAATGATGATTTCTTCTCAAAAGTTTATGCCTTTCATTGTCTTGGAAATGATTCCATAATAGGAAAATGACTCTGGCAATGCTGTCTAATTTACTTTCTGCAATTTGAATTAATTCATCCTGCCTGATTATAATATTTACAAAGCCCTCTTTAACAAAAATATAGGGTACAGGTCTCTGTGACATATACTTTTTCAGGAAGCAGTAGCCTTCCTGGGATGGGAATACATAATATAAAACCTTTAAATCCTCAAATAGCATGTAGGTAGCATAAAAGAAACGGTGTGTGTGTGTGTGGGGGGGAGAGACCTTTGGCAGAATGACAGGTGAGTGATTGGCATCTGTGGAAATTGCCATTAGAATAGAGTGTTGACAAGGGCAACAAAAGCTTCTCTGGTTGCTGCTATGCCTCAACCTGAGTTGGATAAACAGCAGTAAGGAAGAAGAATTTTCCATGCTCTTTCATGTAGGATTCTGCAGTCTGGGGTGATAATGATGACTTGTTGCCTCTTTTTCAGTACAGGCAAAGTATGGAAGCAGATTCTGAGCTGGGGAAAGCAGGCTGAGTCACAAAAGGGGTGGCAAATGTTTTCTTCTGCTTCACCGGGAAATGAATAGCATAGGACTGCTTCTTTGAATGCCATCAGCTCTTATGGAATGCTGATGGTTTAAATGGCAGGTTTTGACTAATCTCCATTTATTGGTGGGGAGAAGGTCAAGGTTTGCAAATCAGGGTTGTTGGGAGTATTGTCACCTTGATTGCTGGGAATGGCTGGGCAGGGGAGTGCCAAGGATTTAAACCAAATAACCCTAAGCTTTCTGCATGGCTGGAAATGTTCTACAATATGACATTCCTCTCTGAGCAAAGAGTGGTTTCTGGGACCTGGGCTGCAAGGCTGTGTGTGTGTGTGTGTGTGTGTGTGTGTGAAGAGGGGGGAGAGAGAGAGAGAGAAAGAAAAGAAAGAAAAGAATCATTGTACTTTGAGCTTGGGCAGAGAGAGAAGAGAGAAAATAATGTATCTGTCATTAGCTAAACCAAGGTACACTCTTGAAAATGGCTGCATAAGAACATTAGAAGAGCCCCCCTCGATGAGAATGAGGTCCCATGTGTAGCCCAGTCTTCTGTTCTCACAGTAGCCAACCAAAGGTGAAGCCAACAATCAGGACATAAGCACAATAAGACTCTCCCATTCATGATCTCCAGCAACTGGTATCCAGGGACATATATAGTAGAATATAGTCATTATAATTGCTAGCCATTTATAGACTTTTCCCTGATTAATTTATGTAATCTTTTGTTGAAATCAATCAAAGAAAAGGAAAAAGAATTAAGAGGACATCCCAGATGTGTCAAAATCCAAAAAGAAATTAAATACTTGCAATCCCAATACGCCAACATAATGAATCAGGACATCGAATGGAAAGTGAAAATGATGAAGCAAAGAACATTTGAATCGGCTAATAAATGTGGAAAATTACTAGCTTGGCAATTGAAGAAAAGACAAAAGGCAAATGTCATCAATACCTTGGTAGTAAACGGAAAAAACGTGGAGAAACCTGAGGAAATCAGATGGTGTTTTCAAAGATTTTACAAGCAACTGTACAAGGAGGAGAAGATAGATGAAGCAGAAATTGACCGATTTCTGGAAAAGAATGGATTGCAAAAGGTCCCAGAGGAAAAACTAGTTACTCTCAACCACCCAATAACGACACAGGAGATAGAAGATGCGATAAATAATATGCAATTGGGGAAGGCTCCAGGACCGGACGGTTTAACAGCAAAATATTACAAGACATTGAAAGACTGGCTATCGCAGCCACTAAGAGAAGTATGCAACAAGATACTAGAAGGAGATAGGGCACCAGAGACGTGGAAGGAAGCCTTTATCACACTGATTCCAAAACCAGATACTGATAAGACTCAAATGAAAAATTATCGCCCAATATCCCTTTTGAATGTGGATTACAAAATTTTTGCAAATATATTGGCTACAAGATTGAAAAGAGTGTTGAAAGATTATATACATAGAGACCAAGCAGGTTTCTTGCCAGGAAGACAAATTAGTAATAATACGAGAATTATTGTGGACATTTTAGAAAAACTGGAGAGAAACATAAATACAGATGCGGCACTATTGTTTGTTGATGCAGAGAAAGCATTTGATAAAGTTTCTTGGACATTCATGAAAAAGAATTTGGAAAGGATGGGAGTTGGTCAAAAATTTTTGAATGGCATCAATGCCATCTATACAGAGCAAAGAGCTAAAGTAATAGTAAACAGTGTGATATCGGAGGAGTTTGAAGTTGAAAAGGGAACAAGACAAGGGTGCCCTATCTCCCCTTTACTTTTCATTACGGTCCTGGAAGTCCTCCTAAATATGATACGAAAGGACAAACAGATAAAAGGAATTCGTGTGGGAGAGAAGGAATACAAACTACGCGCCTTCGCAGACGATTTGATGTTATCCCTGCAAGAACCGGAAAGCAGTGTCCCCAGAGCTTTGGGAATAATCGAACAATTTGGACTTGTAGCTGGTTTCAAGTTAAACAAGCAGAAAACCAAAGTTTTAGGAAAAAATATGAGTGCAGAACAAATTCAAAGAATACAGGAAGGCACTGGCCTCAATTTTGTTAAAACAGTAAAATATCTAGGTATCAACCTCACAACCAAGAATTTGAACCTGTATAAGGACAACTACGAAAAACTGTGGATGGAAATAAAGAAAGACATGGAAATATGGACAAGACTGAAATTGTCGTTAATGGGAAGAATTGCCGTGATAAAAATGAATGTCCTACCAAGGATGCTGTTTTTATTCCAAGCCATACCAATTCTGGACAAATTGGATTGTTTTAAGAAATGGCAAAAGGACTTATCAAAGTTCATATGGCAGGGCAAAAAGCCAAGAATTAAATTTAAGATTTTAACAGACTCTAAAGAGAGAGGAGGCTTTGCCCTGCCGGACTTAAGACTATACTTCGAAGCAGCGGCCTTTTGCTGGTTAAAGGACTGGTTCAGACTAGAAAATGTTGATGTATTGGACTTGGAAGGGTATGATAATATGTTCGGTTGGCATGCATACCTTTGGTACGACAAGGCTAAGATTCACAGAACTTTTAAGTCTCATATAGTTAGAAAATCCTTATACCAGGTTTGGTCTAGATATAAAGACTTGTTAGAGAGAAAGACCCCTAGATGGATCTCTCCAGTGGAGGCCAAGGCCTACAAGAGACCGAACATGTCTGCAAATTGGTTAAGATATATGGACATATTGCAGCAGGAAGGGGACTCTTTTAAGCTAAAAAGCTACGATCAAGTGAAAAGTCAGGTCCCCGACTGGCTGCATTATCATCAGGTATATGAAACATTCAAAATGGACAAAAAAGTTGGTTTTCAAGTAGAAAAATCAAAACTGGAAACAGAACTGATAGAATCGAACTTTAAGAACCTTTCCAAAATGTATAATCTTTTGCTAGAGTGGCATACGAAAGATGAACTGGTTAAATCGTCAATGATAGATTGGGCGAAAGATGTAGGACATAATATTATGATGGAGGACTGGGAGAGATTGTGGCAGAAAGGTATCAAATTTACTGCTTGTCATAGTTTAAGAGAAAACATAATGAAAAGATGAATACCAAAATGTCAGATGTATGTTGGAAATGTAAACATGCGAAAGGTACCTTTTATCATATGTGGTGGCTGTGCCCAGCGGTGAATGCTTTCTGGGATAAGATTTATAATGAGCTCAAGAAGGTAATGAAAGTTACCTTTTGTAAGAAACCAGAGGCATTTCTTCTGAGCATGACCAATGAAGAGATACCCAGTCAGGATAGAGTGTTTTTTATGTATGCCACAACAGCAGCTAGAATATTATTGGCAAGAACATGGAAAGGAGAAGAGATACCAATGGTGGAAGAATGGCAGATGAAGATGATGGAATATATGGAACTCGCAGAGCTGACCGCCAGAATCCGGGACCAGAGGGAGGAGAAGGTGTCAAGGGATTGGAAGAAATTTAAGGATTATTTAGTCAAAACAGTAAAATTGAATATCTGAGCAGAATTAACTAGAATAGCGGCTTCAGTAGATATATGTTAGATAAAATTGTTGGTAAGATATTTTTGCGTGGAAAATTTAATTGTTAGGAATTGTGTTAAGATTTGGAGTTAAAGTTAAGATATGATTAAGCAAAGTAAAGTGTATTAGAAATTGAGTTAATGTGAATAGAACAAGATACAAAGCTACCTTGAAGATATATATGATTTTGAAGACAGTGGAGGGAATGGGGGAAGTCCCTCAAAATAGAGAAGTTAGTAACAAGAAAAGTAAGAGGACAAGTGTTAGTTTAAAGGTTTGTATATGTTTCTTTTTATTGTGATTGTTTGATTATGTTTTTGTGTTGTGTTTTTGTATTGTATTTTGTATTCTTATATTGTGAATGTTGTTGTCTATGTTATGTTTTCCCTTTGTCTTAATAGAAAATAATAAAATCTTATAAAAAAAAAAAAATAATTTATGTAATCTTTTAAAGTCATCCAAGTTGGTGGACAGCATCACACCTTGTGGAAGCAATGATGCACTGCATAAAGTAGTAAGAGCAAGAACTCCTTTCTGGCAGTCTGGTGCAAAATTAGGCGTGCTTTTATCTACATTATAGCCTGTAAGAAAGCATATCCCAGCTTCTGCCACCCTAGCAGTTCGAAAGCATACCAGTGCAAGTAGATAAATAGTACCGCTGCGGTGGGAAGGTAAACGGCATTTCTGTGCGCTCTGGCACTCGTCACAGTCCTCCATGAGCCAGTAGCAGTTTAGTCATGCTGGCCACATGACCCTGTCTGTGGGCAAACGCTGGTTCCCTCGGCCTGCAGTGAGATGAGCGCTGCACCCCATAGTTGCCTTTGTCTGGACTTAACCGTCTGGTTATCCTGTATTACAAAGACCCTATAAGTCTCCAGGGGCCTCTCCCTCCAAAGGAAACTAAACTTTGGAACTTCTTGCTGCTTGGGGAAGTGGGAAACACTTATGCCAAGTGCTCTGTTCTGAGACGCTTGAACCAGTCCCTTCCCTTACTCCCATTCTTGTCTTTCTTTATCAGATCAAGTCTTTGTTCTTTGCGTTTGCCCCATATGTTGCATGCCCTCCTGACAAACAGCTGTGTCACCATCAAGTGTACAGAACCCACCACTACTGGCTTGAAAGATGTGTTTAAACAATGGCAATAATTCTCATTTGACTTGAGGTTGGTAGTGTTTACTTTCAGGGTTTGGTCAGGGAGAGTGTATTTCATCTCAAATTCCAGAGTAGAACTTCCTGAAAAAAGTCAATACTGTAGTGCTAAAATATAGCTGAATGTAGATATGAAATCTGCCTGGGGCATATACACTGGCTAGATTAAAAATCATATTGGGGAAGGGATTGGAGGGGGTGCTATTCGCAAGAGAAATCATGAGATCCATCTGCACATAAAAATCTCCTGATGTGCTTTTGCCTATTTTACCTACTGAGACTGTCTTTTCTGCATAGTGCTGTAGCCCTATTGTGCAGTGCAGTGTGGGTGAGGTTGCTGCAGAAAAGTAGAGATGCCGTAATGTGACACATAATTTTCATGGCAAGCCCTGCCCATATTAAAGATCATGGCCCAGGTAGGAACTTGATGGGAAAAGTGGGAAGAACTAAAGCTGGAACTGTGAGGCCTCTTCCCCTGACAGATGTCTGTGGGTGAGGTGGTGTCACCTCAGTAAGAGTCATTGG
The DNA here is from genome assembly GCF_009819535.1 of Lacerta agilis. Classification (NCBI taxonomy): domain Eukaryota; kingdom Metazoa; phylum Chordata; class Lepidosauria; order Squamata; family Lacertidae; genus Lacerta; species Lacerta agilis. The sequence continues at coordinate 31,074,552 of NC_046315.1, forward strand.
CTTATGTTTAAAATAGCTTAAGGCAGACTGTAATGGTAACAGTAGTCATACTTTGCATTTAGAAAACTCTTTTCAAGTATTCAAAGTCTTTATGTACTTTTAGCTCTCAGTAATCACAGTAGTTATGGTCTCCATATTGTTCCTTTTGGGAAACCTCAGCGTCTGAATGATGTGTTGCTCTGGCCTAGCAATGTTGTTGCTATGTGCTGTGCCTCAGGTGTATTTGCTGGTCGATCAACCTTTCATTTGGATGAAGTGCATTTTTCTGAATTGTCTTTTATGAGATTATTACTAAAATCCTACATTCCTCTTTTCCCTTTCTTTCAGAGCCAGGATGAAAGATACGCTTTCATTGCAGAGTGGTATGATACAAATGCTGCACTTTTTCGACGCTATGAGCTTCTGTATTACCCAAAAGATGGATCAGTGGAGATGGTAAGACTTGTTATGATGATGATGATGATGATGAATTTAATTTATATTCCACCCTATACGGTTATAAGACAACCATAAGATGGAACATCATATAAGGCAGGGTTTCTCTTAATTGAAGACACATGGCGCCACTGCCTCACTGAAGCTAAGCAGGTCAGCATCTGGTCAGTGCCTGGATAGGAGACAACCTGGAAACTACTTGCATGCTGTCTTGAGTTCAGTGATGGAAAGAAGGTGATATATGAATTTAAATTATCATGCCAATATATGGTTTCCAAGGTTTGTCTAGCTTCACCTTATTGGCCTCTGCTTTAAGAGTAAAACTCCATTTTGGAAAGCTGAGAAGCAGCCATTTCTTGTGGGACATGTGTTAGAGTTTCATTTGCTGTGTTTAAATTCTGTTCTGATACACAGTATGTGGATTCTGCCCACCTGTGTATCCTCCTGTTTTTCATATTTTACATGCTAGTGAGTATGTTACTGGGTATGATATATAATGTCATTCATCACTTGCTCAGATCTAATTGGCTCAGGTATATAAAGGTCTTGTTACCAAGACCTGATGGCTGCACAGAAGACAGAGATTGTGGCTGATCAAGTGGAGTCCTACCCATGTGAATCAGAGAGAGGATGGAGTTACCTTTCTTTTGTGCTCTTATATTCTCTTCTGCATTCTGTTTCGGTGAAATTGCCAATTACTGCAATTGTTTCTGGTGTCGGAAGAAACAAGAAATAGTGTACTAATAATAGCAGAATCTAAATCAGGGAAAGAATGGCTGCATTTTATGCCAATAAAAAACATTTCGTTGGTTGGTAAGAGGGCATCTTAATTTTGGGTTATCAGAAACTCACTTTCCTCTTTGCAAACAGAAATTAGTTCAGTAATGCATCTACTTACCGTATATGGCCATCTTTCATTCCCTAAGGAATGCTTATCTTTACCAAGTTGCTAAAGAAGAAAGCAAGTGATAAAGGCAACTCATTGTAAAACATACTGTTAGTCAGTTAATTACCCTATGTTAGCCCCCTCCCCCAAATGTCCTTCTTAGAATTCAATTTTAGATGCTTAATGATTTGTAGACCATTAAGATCTGGGACTCATGCACATAGCCGACAGCTCCTGTAGACAAGCTGATGCTGAAACTCATTGGGTGTTGGTGTACTTTGGGAGGAAGAAGCTGGGGCGGGGGGATAAGACTAATTAATATTAATAATAAATGGAAACAGCAACCATCTGAAAAAAGGAAACATTCAAGTGTGCCTGTAGAAACTCATTAATGTGCCTAAACGGGTTCTTTGGTTCCAAGCCAGCCTGGTTCATTTACTCTTGGTTATTATAGGGAGAGGAATAAATCTGCAAGCTGTATTTACCAAATCAGATGTTGATTTTGCTTTTGTTTACCCACTTTGCTCTGCACCTGCCTCTTTGTTTTAATCAGATTTATAAATAACTTAAGGTGTACAAAGCATATAAAAACCTCAGAGGAAGGGGATTTTTTGTTTTGTTTTTAATCTTCCAATTTGTCACACTTCTTGGTAGTGATTGAGAAGAAACTGGAGCATTTGCAGTAAATACCAGAAGCTCTGGCAAATATTATGGAACAGAGCCAGGAAGTAATTGGGATCCAGTATTTTGAAGGTACATAGGAGGAAACAATAACTTTATTATCTGACTACAGTAGCAAACCTACTATTGGATTTTGAATGCCAAATAAGCTAGAGTAAAAATAAGTTCTGTGCTCAGTCCTGTTCAGACATTCTGTGTTGAAGCAGTTTGGTTCCCCTTTTTCTCATTCCAAGTGCCTTCAGTTTGGGATGGTTATTGAAAGTATTTGTTTATTTGGAGTTATGATCTTTAGTCAATTTGATGAATATCCAAAAGGTTACTTTTGAAAGTGATAAATGGTAAGACAATTCAGTATATTCAGTTATTGTTGTAGTACCATATGCAGCTGGATCTGCTATTATGTGTTGGAGGGTGATACTTCAATCCTGTGCACACCAACATGAATGTAAGCTGTTTTAGACACAGTGGGCTTATTCACAGTGGCCTTATTCATATCTTGTGTGTGATTATAAATGATGATAATAAATGCATACACATAGTAAAAATGTAAAGGCAAGTATACAATGTTTCTTCCTTTCTGGCTTGGAAAAAGTGACTCCATTTAAAGATAATTTTGACCATATTTGCAAGTAATCAGATTTACATTTTTAATAAATATGCTCATCAGTAGGAATTGTTTTTAGGAAAAGCTATGAACAGAATTTGTTTTGCCATTTCCTACTAAATATAGTAGATGGATTTTGTCAGGGGACTGATTTGTAAATGCGGGGACTGTCCCTGGGAAACGGGGATGTCTGGTAACCTTACATTAAGTTCAACTGGGCTTACTTCCAAGTACACACGTATATGACTGGACTGTGAAGCAGATCATTTGGTTCAGCTCATGATACCTCTATTTCTTCTGTGCCTCAAACCATTTGGTATAGGTGCATTAGAAAAAGGATCTCTATAAATGCAGATTGTGAAGTATGAAGTATTGTAGAATCCAGTGCTTCAGAATCTTGTTCTTTAATTGTTATTTTTTATGTATCCCTCTTACTTTGCAAGGAACTCAAGGTGGCTACCAAGTCAGAATACAAATAAATAAATAAATCTAAATCTAAAACAACTCCCAGTTTAAATTCCATAATAAAAACTAAAAGCCAAGAAAGCACAATAAGTCTGGCACAGCCAAACACCAGGACCCCCCCCCCCCACCAGCCATCAGCCAAATAACTTTTTGAAGAGCTATGTCTTTTCCAGTCATGCCCTTAGCCCCAGTTCCCTTCCTATTGAAAGAATATAATTTGGGGGCCTGACACATTTTGCTAGGCATTCTACAGGATAGGTGTCATCCTAGAGTACGTCCTAGCACTGGTTGCCATCAGCCTTGCCTTCTGAAGTTGAAGAATCTGCAGCAGTGCCTCAGATGAACTTTGGAGCCTTCAGAGAGAAATGTATGGAAGGAAGTGGCTCTTAAGCTGGTGCTAGTTTTGAAAAATGGGGCACATAACAGTAGTCAAAGTAACTTTTAAAAAACAGTATCTGTTTCTCTTTGTGCATGATATTCTTCTTCTTCTTCTTCTTAAAAGAAAAGGTATTTTAGACCTGCATGTAGATTATTCATTCTCTTTACCTTACCAGTATGACATGAAGAACCGCTGCCGATTCCTAAATCGCATCAAATATGAAGATCTGCAGTTTAAAGATTTGTTTGTGGGCAACAAAATCACTATCTACTCACGCCACCTCAATTTGGTTGACTATGGGGATCAATATACTTCCCGCATGTTGGGGAGTCGCAAAGAAAGGTGAGGGGATATATTCTTTGAACCTCTTATTTTTTACCTTATAAACTTGAGGCTATTGAGATGTCTGCGCTCCTTCATTCTCTTGCTGGCCAGGGTGCCTGGACCAGCTGGTAGCCTCCAAGAGAGAAAGGGCAAAGAGAAAGCCTTGTTACAGTGATTGCTTATTAGTTAGGGATGCATCCTCATTTCCTCTTCTCTCTCTGTGCATCACAATAGCACATAGCCCTCTAGGAGTTTATTGTCCAAATGTCACACTAGTTAAAGCACAACACCCACTCCTCAGCAAACTCTTCCTCTCGTCTCCCTAAGGAGAAAGAGAGTGATGTGCACCCCCTAAATTCTGGTTATATTTCAGTTACCCTTCAATCTCTGGGAAAAGATTAAGAAACTTAAGTGCCAGCACTCAAGTGAGATAGCAAGATACTCCCTGGATGATGATGATTAATTTGTTAATCATCTTCTATACAATCTTCTCAAGGCTTGTTGTTGTTCAGTTGTTCAGTCGTGCCCGACTCTTCGTGACCCCATGGACCAGAGCACGCCAGGCACCCCTATCCTCCACTGCCTCCAAAATACTATATTACATTAGAGGGTTGTCAAAAGCCAATATCTCCCTCAGCTAAGTGACCCTTCAGCCCACAGTGTGAGAAAGAATATTAACAATGAACATTACTGTGATGTTGTCATAACCCGCTTTGTTTCAGGCTTTCCCCTACAATATAGGCAAAATACCTCTCTGTAGCCCCCTCTCTATTCAATATGGGAATAATAGAACTGTGCTACAAAAGGGCAGGAGACAGGGAAACCCTCATTTTCCTGGTGTGAGACACCATGATTATTGCCCCCCAATATGCCAATCTAACAGGCCTCCAGAGGGCAAGTCCAAAAGGGCAGCCATCACCCAAGTGCACATCCTGTTGCCACCATTGTGCCCTCCCCATGCAACTTTTTGTCATATGTGCCACTTGTACCAGTCAGATCTTTGATCCAAAACCTTCAGTTGGTTATATGAAGGATAAAAATAAATGTAACAGACATAATAACATATTTTTGAAATGGTATTTGTTTAGTTGGAGATTTACTTAAGCTCATATTTTGACGACTTATTTTGACTTTATTGGTTTATTTCCCTTCTCTCTCTAGAACCTTGGCTTTATTGAAACCTGATGTAGCACTCAAACTTGGAGATGTCATTGATATGATTATTAGAGCCGGTTTTACAATAACTAAAGCCAAAATGACAAAAGTTTCAAGGTGAGGTTTTAATAATTTGAGATTTTCAAACATCGGTTAAATACATTTGACACTTTTAAATCCCCTTTACTGGTTCACAAAGAAAAACCTTGATCCTAAGGAGAAACTATTGTTTACCTTGAATGGGTGACTGTTGCCAACCTATTTCTCCCCATGTTACCTGGTCATGTTCCATTAAAGCAGATCTGTGAATCCATCATGCTCAGCATTTTCGTGCTCTGTCCATCCGCTCCACAAACAGCAGCCAGTGAATCAGAGGGGAGATGGGAAAGGCTGAGCACCATTAAGTGATATCACCCACATGCTGTAACTGAATACTAGTGGAAGATGCAGGGAGGAGATCCATGGGATGACGGCAGCCATGTATTTAAGATACTGTATCCCTTTGGGTCCTAGCCATGATCCAGACAGATGTGGTGAAGTAGATGTGGTCCAGAGAGATGTGGTGCAGCACTCTGTATGCTGCTGCATATGCATGTCTTGTCATATGGACGCGGGTGGCGCTGTGGTCTAAACCCCTGAGTCTCTTGGGCTTGCTGATGAGAAGGTCGGTGGTTCGAATCCCCGCAACAGGGTGAGCTCCTGTTGCACTATCGCAGCTCTTGCCAAACTAGCAGTTCGAAAGCACTCCAGTGCAAGTAGATAAATAGGTACTGCTGCAGCGGGAAGGTAAACGGCATTTCTATGTGCTCTGGTTTCCATCACAGTGTTCCGTTGCACCAGAAGTGGTTTAGTCATGCTGGCCCATGAATAGAATAGATATACTTTATTGTCACTGTACCACATGTTTACAGTGAGATTAAACATGACCCGGAAAGTTGTCTGTGGACAAACGCCGGCCTAAAAGTGAGATGAGCGCTGCAACCCCATAGTTGCCTTTGACTGGACTTAACTATTCAGGGGTCCTTTACCTATCTTGTCAGGGTTCATGCCCCAAACGACCCAGGGCATGCCTGCTCTGTTGGAAGCAGAGTAGCCTAGATAGCTCCAAAACAATGCCTGCTTCCAAAAAAATCCCTCAGACTCAGTAATCTTCATTAGTAAAAGGTTTACTAATGCAAAAATAAGCTTGGCGGTACAGTTCCACATCCCTGGTGGAGTGTGCAAAGACCCCTGAGTGAAAGCCTAGACTGCTGCTCCCAGCTTGTGGAGGCAGTACTCAGCCTACTCAGTCTGACTTGGGATATGGCAGCTTCCTTTGATCCTGTGAGGGTTCAAAGAAACCTGACGGCGCAAGCAGAACTCTGCTTATGGTTCTGTGAGTGAAGCCATTGCTGATTATTAATTGTTTTTCACAGAAGCATTAATGACGCGTGTTTTTAAACAAATCTTTTGTAGGGGAGAAGCAATGGATTTCTACGCAGATCACCAAGCTAAGCCGTATTACAAGTAAGTTTCAGTTTGCAGGATGTTTTGACTTGTACAATGTGCCCAGTGAAATATGAACAATATGAAATCGACATTGATTTTTGCTTGATCTTTAGATTTAGATTTATACCGATAAATTGTGGGTAGTATTTTTAGAGGTATATGGGACTGTGGAGGCTTTCAGGGTTGGCTTACCTCCTGGTTTCTCCTCACAATCCTGAAACTGAGCAGGAGCAGCAGCTGCCATATACTGACTCATGGCCAATGATAGCAGTTACAACACCTTACCTTACTTATTTAACTTGCAAAGCCTTAAATAGTTTGTAATCAGGTTATTTGAAGGATAACATAAGAATCTAGTTTCAAATGGCTTGCAGGTATGCTGCTAAGACCTATCAGACTGGCAAATACCAGAGACAGGATCTTATTTAGTAGTGGCTCCTCATCTATGGAAGAGGGACCTATAGCCCCATTCATTTAAAAAATGCACGTTGTTTTTTGTTGTTGTTTTTAAATGTGTTTCATTCTGCATTTTATTGAGGTGTTGACTGCTGTTTTTCAAACTTTTGCTGTTTTTAGTTTGGAATGGCATGGGTTTATTTGTGTATTAACATTTTCCTTGTGTTTTTAAATAATTTCATAAACCTCCTTAGGAAGGCTTTGCCCTGAAATGCCTCATGTATATTTCTGAAATATAAAGAAATTATTCGGCAGTTGATGCTTTTTCCTCATTGCTAGGCAAATGAGAAGGGCTAGCTCAGTGATAGAGTGAATGCTTTTGCAATGCTGTGCAGCATGTGTGTGTGTGTGTGTGTGTGTGTGTGTTGTTAATGGGAGCCACTTTTTATTTTTAATAGTTATATTTTATTAAGGTGATTTCAGTTAAAAGAAATAAAGTGATACAGGAAAAAAAGAAGGAAAAGTGAGAGGGACAAAAACAACAACAAAGATACTGTACATATAAAAGTAAAAATGTGAAAAAGCAATATACGATACATTCTTGTGATTGAACCCAGTTACCCATGTTTGAGCAGTAACAATGAGTGGAGATTGACAGAGGGAGAGGCTTAGCACGCAGCCCAGATAGATTTGACAAGCTTTATATGTCCTACAGGCTGCCAGTTCATGAAGAACTAGGAGCCTGGCACTTATGCAACTACTTAATCTGAAATAAAACAATGATAGGATAAGAACTTGGAGAGTCTGCTCTCAGCTCCAGTGCAGACTTTCTTAAAATATTAGATTAAAATTATTCCAGATGTTGTTGCCTAAAGGTACTAGAACAAGCAAACTAGACCTTTTTGGGAACTCGTGTGAAATTGTGGTTTTGTGGCAGCTTTGTGTTTAGAAAATGGCTAATTATATGCTGCATTATATCCAACACTGTGCAAACATTTCCACTCATACAACAGGACCCCTTCCATAATAATAATAATAATAATAATAATAATAATAATAGTAATACTCTCCCCATCTGGGTTTCCCCAGCCACCCTTGGCGGCTTCCAACAAAAGATGAAAAATACATTAAAACATCAGTCATTAAAAACTTCCCTAAACGGCTGCCTTCACATGTCTTCTAAACATGTTTATTTCCTTGATATCTAATGGGAGGGCGTTCCACAGGGCCAGCGCCACTACCAAGAAGGCCCTCTGCCAGGTTCCCTGTAACTTTGCTTCTTGCAGTGAGGGAACTGCAGAAGGCCCTTGGTGCTGGACCTCAGTGTCTAGGCAAAATGATGTGGGTGGAGACGCTTCTTCAGGTATACTGGGCTGAGGCCATTTAGGGCTTTAAAGGTCAGCACCAACACTTTGAATTGTGCTCAGAAACGCCCCCTACATGCCCCCCCAATCTCCTCCAGAGGGTTGAAAAGAGAAATAGGAGGGAATTCCATTGCGCAAGGAGAGGTCTGTGAGCAGTACAGCAGTGTTGTATACCACCCTTGGGGCTGTTGGTTTGCTTGCATTTAGGGCAGCTGAATCCCATTTGAACATCCTGTTCAATGTGAATGCTAACCGCTGTCTTTTCTGCTTGCAGTGAGCTTCTTGAATTTATGACAAGTGGCCCCGTTGTTGCCATGGAGATCTTGGGAGATGATGCTGTAAGCCGATGGAAGAATTTACTAGGACCTGCAAATTCTTCTGTGGCCCGTACTGAAGCCCCAAATAGCGTTAGGGCATGTTTTGGAACTGATGGCATAAGAAATGTGGCTCATGGTCCAGATTCTTTTGCTTCTGCTGCTAGAGTAAGTCCCCCCCCCCAAAAAAAATTCTGCATCTGGATGACTGGGCTTCTACTGGCATATATATTATACAAAATTGATTTTGGCTACTTCCAATGTTTGTGGTCTGAACTTGGTTTAGCTAAATTGCACATAGTAGCTATATGGCTTAGCACATCAGAAAGAAAGAAAATACTCACCCCTGCCTTTTCTTCCCTTACCATGCAGAGGGAAAGTGGGCCCTTTCTCAAAACTCTTCTAGAAAACCTGTGCTTCACAATCTCTACAGAAAATTTTAAAGAAATGTTATGAAAGGAAAAGGCTTCCTTCCCCACTGCCTGCCTTTATGCTGGAAAGAGGCAGGGGCGGACTTTGGTAATATGACGCCTTGAGCAAGGACGAACCCCCCCTTGCTTATTTTCATGCCTCCCTCCCTCTCACCTTCTATTCTGTGCATGCTCTCAAGTGCACTATGTCATAGTTGCGGTATATTTTGTGCCCCTCGGCTTGTACCCTGTGCGGAAAACCACCTGCCCCACCCTAAATCCAGCATTGACTGGCTGGCTGCCATGTATCTTAAATGTTTGAGGTAACTGGGGCTTTTTTGTTGTTGTTTAAAAGAAGGAGACTGTGCTGCTTTGCGCCTGTCCCCTTCGCTTCCCAGAAGGGCTACAGCAAGGAAATGCAGTACGGTACTGTATTGCTCTGAGATTACTCTAGGAAGTGTGTGTGATGTTTTGCTAGGGAATGGCCATAGAGCAGGCATGTCCAAAGTCCGTTTCGGGATCCTAACCCGGCCCGCTGGTTGATCTAATCCGGTCCCCGTGGCAGTATACCTGTACAAAAAGCTCAACAACTTCAATCCTAGAAAAAGGTCAACAACTTTAGTCGGCCCTCACACATGTTCACTTCTTCAATAGAGGTAGTTGTGCTGTGAGCGGTGAAACCGCCTTCTTTTAAAGAAAATCAGAACAGCCATCAGTCAACTCATAAAGCTAAGCTGAGTGGCAGCCCCTCTTTCCTCCCCTCTTCAAACCGCAGGATATTTGGGAGCCTCCTCATTGGTGCAGCATCCCTTGTCTGACCCTGACACTGCTTAAATTAAACAGATGGTAATATTGGAGCTTGGTTCCCCCCCCCCTCTACCTTGTGAGAGTCAAAGCTGCATGTCGATAAGCAAATACACTAAGGAACAGCTCAGAGTTTTAATGACCTTTTGTTGCGGTGGATTACGAAGCCCATCTGAAAGTTCTGGAGGCTCTGCTGGAAATGCGGCTTGACTAAAGGCCAGGCTTCTATATATATCTTTACAAGCCATAAGAAAACAGAATGGACAAAAAAGCACTTTTGCGCTTTGCTCTTCAATACCTGTTTTGCTTTCCATGGAAACACGTTTCTTACGGCTGTCAGGAGTAGCTAAGAATAGTGTTGCGCACAGCACCTTAATTACTCACTTATTTGTTCTCTGTGGAATAGCAATTGCTTGGGAACTCTGATATTTTTTCTGCCTCCCTTATTCGTTAAAACAGTTATTTTAATGTAGGATGCTGGACAAATAGAAGAATCAGCATTTTTATTGGTTATATTACATACATATTCATAGCGCTGTAAAATGCATGTAACTAAGGAACTACAAAGTGTGAAGGCAAAAGAAAGCTGGTGTAGTCCTTGGCACTTGGATGTATCCCCACCCGCCACCCCAGCAACTGTTCAATAAGAAACTTCTTTCCCTGGTTTCCAGTCTTTACTTCTCATTTTTGTTACCTTCTTCCCTCCACTAACTTCTCCTTATTTTGTTGGGCTCAGCAGAGGGAGGGAAGTGACTATAGTAGGTTCAGGTTCCATAGTAACCCAGGCCCACAGCCCTAGAGATGACTGCTGCTAGGCAACTGTCATTGTTTGTGCTCTTGCTGGTGTAGCGAAACATCTGGTCTTTGTAAGCCTGATGCTGTGGAACTCATAGCTGTCCAGTGGACAGACCAGTTGTGGCAGAAATGTGAGCTGGAGTAGCATATATAGACTCTGGAAAGTACACCAGTACATTGCTTTGGGTTATTTACTGTAGAGGAGACATGAATGGTAAAACAAAAGTATATAGGTCTGAAAGAGAAGGCAAACTTGGAGAGGAAGAAAGAAAGTTTAATATCTTGGACCATGCATTTAAAATGTGAGTGTGCGCTCTCAAACTAATCACAGCACCTTGTAACACCTGATTCTCACACCAAGATCCCCCACACATACTATTATTGCACTTAGTTTAAGTCTCTGCTCCACCTCATGTGTGCCTTATTAAGCTACCCTGAAGTCAACTGTCTTTTGCTGATTTAAGCACCTACAATTTGTTAGCAACTGTGCAAAACAAGCCTCCATAGCTTATGAAATTGGTAAGCTGTGAACTGCTGTACATTGCAGCTCTGTGCTCCTGTGTGTGTGTGCTTAACACTGCATGTGCTCTGGAGGAAGAGAAGATGCTACCAGCGCCACCCCACTCAGAAGCTGAACTGGAGAGAGACTTGAACCCTAAAGAACAACAGTGCTAGCAATTCACGTTAACAACATTTTAACAGGCATTTCCCAAAAGGTAAAAAAAATAGGGACAGTTTAGATCAGAGAATAGGGACAGTCAGTAGCCAATGGGGTCTTGCGGAGCATACTGGGAAGCAAGCTAGCTCAGTTGGTTAGCTGGTGCTGGTAACGCCAGGATTGCAGGTTCGATCCCCATATGGGTCACCTGCATTGCAGAGGCTTGGACTAGATGACCCTTTGGTACCTTCCAACTCTACAGTTCTATGATTCATTGGTATGTCAATGTTTCTTTTGCCCTGGAATGCTGCGGGGATCATTGAATATAGGCTGAGAAAGAACAAAATAGTTGTAAATTGAGTTATTTTAAAATGCTTTTGCCTTGGAGGGATTACAGCTGTGCTTTTAAAAATATAGTTCATTTTTCACTCTTGAACTAAATATTTAGTTGCACAGTTCTTAGACGTGCCTACAAATTCTAAAACCCTAGTGTTTTTGTTTTACTTCATAATTATTGGAGTCACGCACAGTGGTTGGGATTGTGTATTGATTGAGCAGGTAGCACAACTGTTATGTAGCCTTGTACCAGTTACCAAGGAAACCCGTAGGATGCAGCATCTGTAAACTGCTCTGGGAAGAAAGAAATAGCTGTTAAAGTCAACCTGGACTAAATTGTTTGCTCTGCATACAAATGAAGGGACCACCTGTTAGAATTTGTTGTAGTTAAAGGTTGCTTTGTTCCTTCCCAACCAATAGTAGATCGCATTTACAGTTTGGCACCCGCTGAGTTATCCAGGGCAGTATCTCCATAGGCATGTGAGACATACCACTTTGCTTCTGCTTTTTGTGAGTTTTGTAACCATGGGTGTGAGGTTTTCCATTCCCGGGAATGGAGAGACTCCAGCACTCAACCCTTCAAGACGGCCAGAAACATCTCACCGTGAGTTGGTCTCTGTGCTGTTGACTTTTTCTTCCTCCCTTCAAGCCTTTTCTCTTCCACTTGTGGAGATGTGGATATAGTTGCCCTTTCTCTTCTCCTCTCAGTTGGCTGTGCCTGGCCTTTTTTCTGCCTGTGAATCTTGCACTCCTGCCCTCTCTGTTCTCCTCTCAGTCTTCCAGTGCATTGCTTTGTACCTCTTTTCCCAAGGGAGGGGAAGAAACAAGAAAGCCAAAGGCCAGGCACCCGCAATTCTGATGCTTGTTAGGCATACTAGATGGTCTGAAAGATGCCATTGGGGGAAAGTGGTTTACAAATATGATTAAAGAGTAGCTCTACAGTTAAGACAAGAATTTTTTTCAACATTTTGTCATTACAAAGTCTGAAAATTATGTTAATCATGAAATCCAGGTAATTTGTCTTATTGGTACACAACCTGGCATGGAGAGTTCACTTTGTGAAGGGTTTTTGCCAGGAAGAATGGAGTTAGTGTTTTAAAAATGTTGTATTGAAGGGCAGATGCCCTATGTTTGTGCTGCTCACTCAGAACATATCTTAAATTATGGAAGGTGAGTAGTTCCATTTGCATAGGTAGCAGCATGAGCAAATTTGAATGTGAAGCTTAATGGAATACCATATGTGTATGGGGTTTAATGGAGTGTAAGTGTAAATATGTTGAAAACCATGCTTCTGGAGGAAAGCGTCACAGAGCACTTTGAAATGCAGCCAACGGCTAGATAATAATAAATGGGGGAGGACGTAGGATTTCAATATTGCTTTGGGAATATGACTCTGACCCTCATAATCATAACTGGTGTCCTATGACTATGAGTCATGCAGTTGTGCACAATTAAATATATTTAATTCCAATTATTTTCAGGAGCTGGAGTTGTTCTTTCCCTCCAGTGGAGGCCGTGGACCTGCAAACACTGCAAAATACACACACTGTACTTGTTGTGTTATTAAGCCTCACTCAGTTAAAGAAGGTAGGTGACACTGACCTGACCCTCGGCTGAAAGTGCCCTTCAGCATCTCTCTTCTTAGCTGAATAGCTGCATAGATTTAGACTTGCACAGTTGCTACCGTATGTGTTTTGTGCATGGCTGGAGGTAAGAAAGTTTTTATTTTATTTTAGCTCGCAGCTTGTTGAAATTTAACACAGACCAAATTGCATAAATACTTGCGTTTGAGAAATTATGTGCAACAGGGGTTGATGTTCTCTGTACTGCTACAAGCCTGCATGCTAATATGTACTTGTCCACAGAAGGTGTAAGTAGCAAAATATCACACAACCTGTAATGTCTGACCTCCCAACCAGAGGCAAATGAAGAAGAAGCTGAGTGGGTGGTGGTGACCCAGATGTTGAGCATCTGTGATGCCCCTACCACACTTCCAACTTGGTAACTTTGTTCCCTTCGTCTGGAAGAGAAGAAGCATTCTGTGACAGACTAGCTAACAAAGCATTCTGTGACAGAGTAGCCCAACTCCTAAAGGGCTGCAAGGTGGCCTCAATGTACACCATTGTTATACACACACACTCGGCATCACCTTTCTTGGAAATATGTTCAAACAGGTGATATTCCCCCTTCTGCCAAAAAAAGCAATCAGGGCAAGGGGTGACTTTGATTTGGAGGACATAGATTCACTTCCTTTTCAGGTCACTTGGGTACCTGGAAACATGTCCAACAGAATTTTAGCCTTCCCTTAAACCAGTTATAATCTGGCAACATCGGGAGAGCCACAAACTCCCCAAGCCTGCCTTAGACTAATTTACACATGCAGTACTAAAATACAGAGTTAGCACTTTAAAATCCTTGTGATTTATTGAAAACGTATTATTTTTGGTGGAATTTCTTCATCAGATCAGCTGAAATGGTTGATGTCTAAACATAACCTTATATAGAAAACTGCTTCCTTTCCCTACCATCAAACATTGGAAAATGATTAAGACTGTTTACAGTATGATTATATGCTTTGGTTCAGCTGCTGACAATTTCTAAAACAAATTTGTATAAGAAGTAAATGCTAATAAGAACATTATTGTGATCTATGCAGCCTTTGGGGCATTGTAGTTTTTAGACCCCTCTTCCTAAAAGTTGATATGGAAGATTCGACATCAGGTTACCAGGCATTTGAGGGGGCAGCTGGAGCATATTTAAACTTCTTACAAGTGAAGATTCTGTGGCTTTTCCACCACTAGGCAACAGTCATAAATTGTTATATGGTGGGATGAGGCTCATGTGAATCAGTATGCGTCAGCGTTATCTAAAGTCAGCATTCAGTATTTCTCGAGGTAGTCATGTTAGTCTGTTGCAGAAAATATTACAATTCCTTGTGGCAAAATGATTTGCATGGTATCTTGTCAATCCAAAATGCTGGTGCCTATTATATGACTTAAGGGTACTTGGGAATAGATTTGCATATTTCTTAGTAACAACCCTTCTACTTGCCTTACTTTAAAAAACTAAGGCTGCAATTCTGTATCCAGTTACCTTGGAGTAAGTAGCTGATCTCACTGGGATTCTGTGTCAAAACAGTCAGCGCCCATCCTATTGCTGCTGGAGCTAATCTGACAATTGCAAATAAAATCTGTCCATTGCATTATTGGAAGTTGCTCCCAGATGCTTAAATACATCACTCCTCTCAGCTGTCTACCATCTTTCAGTGCGACTTTTGCTTTTATGATTTAAAACTGTCTTTTCTTCCTGCCCATTCCACTTTGTTATGAAAACAATGCAAGTGCTTTTCAGAGATTGCCAATGCCTACCTTCAAGACGCCAGCAACTGTTCAGTTTTTACATGTACTTAAATGCGCACCTTGTTGTTTTTCCTCTTAAATTTTCATCTAATTTTCTCCACCATCTACTGATTAAAAATATAGGTCATAATTTAAAGCCGAGACCATGGGTTCTTATCTTTTCTCTGTCCTTATTGTGGGTTTTTAGCTTCAGTTCACTCAATAATAGTGGAGGAAGACACTGATGCTCATACGGATTTCTCATTTTAAAAAGCTTCTGGTGTAATGGGGTTTGAATCTGTCCTTGGCAAACCTGATACAGTATAAGCTTTGTCTTTGGGGCCTCTTGGTACTGCTGAGGACCTCATGTTTCCTGCAGAGAGCTGATACTCAATGACTGTGAAGTCCTCTTGTATCTTAACTTTGCTTTTCCACCTGAACCCATGTTTTGGGAGCGGGAAGCCAAGGTAGATGTTGATTTATGTCTTTGGCTTAGTTTTTTGTATTCCCCTCCTCCTCCACTATGGTGGTTTCTCTAGATCTTAGCTGAGACACATATGCAGCCCATGTGGAGCGAGCTACTGCCCATGTGCAGCCTCATTTAATAAAGGAACAAAAATAGGGATTATTGGTTACCCTGTATCTTGTGACTTTGCAGGAGAAATCCTGTGCTCAGAATGTGCTTTCCCTGTACTTAGTAACCACAGACAATGGTTGCTGTTCCCAATCTGCAAAGATGGGTGAGGGCTTCTAATTTAAGCAGAGTATAGCTGCTGCAGCTTCTTAGAATTTAATCACAGAGTGAGGCAGTTGATTTTCCAGGTCCGTCAGCTGTGCCAAATTTATCTGTGTTGTATGTATTATGCTTTGAAGGCAATTGTAGTGAGATATAATTGAGGACAAGCAGAGTGGTGAGACCCAGAATGCAAAATACATACCTTTTTCCCATGGTGTTTTGCATAATTGTAATTCCTGCGTCAATTCAAAAGGAAGTCAGCTAACAGGAACATGATTGAGATCTAAGAGATCAAAGTCCACAAGCTCTATATGAATTATTATACATCAGCTGAATTGGCAATGCAAAGTCCTCTACAGATCATATCTTAAGAACCATTAAAGCACTCCCATAATGTATGTCCTTATTGGACTTATGCCCAGTAAACTGAGGTTTTGATAAGGGAACTCTGGGATTTACCAACAACCTTCTTCCTAGTATTCACACAAGGAGGAGGGCACCTTCTTTCTTCTTAACCCCACCCACTTCTTCCAACTGTATTCTCCTCTTGCCCTTGTGCATTAATTTTTATATTGGAGTTGAAGACTGTAAAAAATTGCCTAAAGCAGATAAATGGCACCTTGGTTCTCAAGCGCCTTGGTACTCAAATGCCGAAAACCCGGAAGTAAGTTTTCTGGTTTTCGAACGTTTTTCGGAAGCCGAACGTCCGTTGCGGCTGTCGGCTATTGTTTCCGGGGCACCTGCACCAATCAGAAGCTGTGCCTTGGTTTTCGAACATTTCGGAAGTCAAACAGATTTAGCAGTGTGTTTTCTGAATGCCGTAGCTGACTAACTGGCAAGCCAATTAATAGATTAATCTCTAGATCTCAAAAGGCAAAGGTTGTAGTTGTTCATGCATGTGCAGCTTTTACCAAAGCCAGCACCCTCTGATTGCTTTTAAGTTTTTAGATCTGCTTTCTTTGAATTTGTCCTTATGTGTCACAAAGCGGTGAATTGTTAAATTGCAGAGTAGATGTTGTACCGCATCACTTCATCTGATTAAAATGCGCTTGAAGATTATCTGTTCTGTATTGGTGCCTAGTAACCTAATGCTGTCTTGGAGACATAAAACCTTCCCTCTCTTGTTTTTTTTTTATGCCCAGAGTTATTTGTTATGCATTTTTGCTAGGATTAGTATTACATTCCTTCAGTTGTATTTAGTAATGCCTGTGATTTCTTTTGTACTTTGTCACTAAAAATTAAATCCTAAACGAACACTTAATCTGTGGCTCTGATTTGGCTTACAGTAATCACATTTTAAAGATGTAGTCTTCCTAATTTTAAAATAGCCAGTTTCCTTATTGAGTGAGGTCTGAATATTTTAAATAAGTTTAATTCCCCCCCCCCCATGTTTTATGGGCACCAAAATATTTGTCAAGTGCTTTCCTCATTATCCAAAACTCAAATGTAGGCATGAACTTGTTTTGGTGCAGACTTTTACAGAAAAAAAAGTTATATTTGAAAAGTGAAACTCCTGTTTGTTAAAGGCTTCAGTGTTAAGGATAATGCATGCATTAAATTTGTCTTTCTGTTTTATATTGGGATCATATGAAACAGTACAGTATCTGTGATCTTCCTTTTTCTCATCTAGCTAGCTCTCTGTTTCTTGCACTATTTCTCACTTTCCCCAAAATGTAACAATATTTGCACATCTCTAATGTTAGGCCAGGTAGAAAAACTATAAAAATGGAATGGGTTGCACTATTTGGGGTTTAAGCCTATAAATGGGAATGGTGGTTTGCATAATTTGGGTGTATTTTACTTATGTGTGAAAAATCAGTGTTGTATAGCCCAATCCTAATCGTTTTTACTTGGAAGTGATTTCAGTGGGATCTACTTCTGGTTAAATTTGGTTACTGTTGAGTTGCAAGGAGTGACATTTCTTCCTGACTTGGTCACAGACTTATGGTTATTGTGAGCCCATATGAGCAATGTGTTTGCCTCATATACCCCAAGTAAATGTGCAAGACACAAATGTTCTCATAAAAGCAACTGTATTATAAATGTACTGTAGCAACATAGTCCCAGGAACCCAGCATTTGAGACGAATTTCTGTAGCCAGTTTAAAAAATATATATCTTTTTTCTTCACAGGTCTGACTGGGAAGATAATAAAAGCAATACTTGATGGAGGATTTGATATTTCAGCCTTGCAGATGGTAACTCTTTCTTCTTGGTCTTTTTTCAGACCTTTTCTTTGATGAGATGAGGGAACAGCAACCTTTGCCACCTGTTGCACCCACTCCTACACTAGCTTTTTAATGCATTTCACCTGGGCGAAGCATGACAGCCTTTCCTTTCAGCAGCAACCCCATACATATCAGCTACCTCTTACACCTGCCTATTTTTTAAAGGGTGTCAGGTTCCCAGTCTGCTCTCTTGCAGAATACAGAAAATAAAAAAGCAGCCTTTTCAACCCTACTATATTTCCCTAAAATCATTACCAGAGGAGGAGAAACCTATACTTGGGAGTAAATCCCCATTCAAATTGGTTGATAGAAATGGACAGGAACAGGCTGCAAATAGTCTATATTGAGGAGTGTCTGTCTTGTTTTGCTCACAGAGGAACAGTGAGAGCTGCTGTCTTTTCTCTCATTTATGCACAATTTGCATTCTTGCTGTCTCTGTATTTTTCTTCCTTCCATCTCAACAGGTGGGTAAACAACACCTTATTATGCTGCATTTCAATATAAGCTCAATTCCTTTTGGCTGACTTTGACTAAGGCTGACTTGGACTTATCAAGGTTGCTTAGTCTTTAAAACTGAAATAATGCTAGCTAGCTTGTCAGAACTGACTTACGTAGTAGGTGAATATGCATATTTTGCACTATATATAATCACTATATATATAGAATATAAACCATTATTTAGGCTGTTGTCTATAATTTATTAGTATTTATTACTTCAGTTTGTATCTTGCCATGGTGCTCAGGGCTGCTAACAGCGACAAGATAAAAATGCAGTAAAGGTGCTAAAGGATATATAACCAACACAAATACAAAAGAGAAGATAAAAGTCAGAACAATAAAAATCCAAGTATAGAAACAGTGGGCAATTATACACCTTGAGCATTACAATGAACAAGTTGCCCTGGCATGCCAAAGGTTTGTCAAAATGAAAATGTCTTTACTCGGCACTGGAGGGTCAACAGACAAGGGGGCAAATGAACTGTGGGAGGAAGGGAGCCCCAAAGCTGGAGCGCAGACACTGAAAAGGCCCTCTCTTGTGCCCCTGCCAAATGCACTCTAGAAAATGGCAGGACTGAGAAAAGGGCTTCCCTGCAAGATCTTGGCACTCTAGCAGGCTCCTACAGGGGAAAGTGTTCCTTCAAGTAACATGTTTGCAAGCCAGCTAGTGCTTGCATAATGAGTACTGTAATGCTTACCTTTCTAATGTAGAGTGGTACCTTGGTTGTCGAACAAATCGGCTCCCGAACGTCGCAAACTCGGAAGTGAGTGTTCCGGTTTGCAAACATTCTTTGTAAAGCTGAACGTCCAACGCGGCTTCCACAGTTTCCAGTTGAGTGCAGGAAGCTCCTGCATACAATTGGAAGCCATGCCTTGGTTTTCGATCCGTTCCAGGAGAACGGACTCCCGAAACGGATTAGATTCGAGAACCAAGGTACCGCTGTATTTAGATCCTCCTTGTCATGTGGCTCTCTGACCCCAGCATGAATGTGTTGTATATTCCCCCTTCCCCTCCATTTAACAGAGTTGAACTTGCAGCGGCAGCGAATGGAATCTTTTAAAAAAAATTGTTGAGTTTTGTGCAATCTAAATGGTACACGAAAGAGTAGCAATAAAACAAAACAAATACGGGTATCTTGTGATTTGTTTGATAAGTTGAGACATACATGTGGAAAATAGAAAAAAAGAATGAATCACAAATGGGATCTTGATCTCTGGTGTCTTTTTAATTTTTATCAGCTTTTCCACATAATACTCTGTGAGGGATTAATTGAGAAATAAGTTAAAGTCTCCTCAGGTTGTGTATGAAAAGAAAAGGGGCAACAGTAATGCTTGGAGATGTATACACTTGTTCCCGCTGTACACAGAATAAATACTTTTCCTTTCTGTTCTTTCTTACGTGCAGTACTATATGGACCGTGCAAATGCAGAGGAATTCTACTCAATTTACAAAGGTGTTGTCGCTGAATATGCTGTAAGTAAGCGCTATAAAGTCTCTCTTTGTTTCAGGGCTCATTTTGGATAGAATCTTAATGGACCGACCTGAAGGCTTATTGTCAAGGGCATGGCACAAGCTTTGAGGGATTACCTGTATAAAGTCACTTTTCAGTGCTGCTCTTCACCTCAGCCGCAAAGATTTCAACCTAGTAATGTTTTTGAATTGGCAAGACAGACTGCGCAAGTGATGATTTTAGTTTGGCTCAACATAAAACTTGTCTTCTTGTATTTGATATTGCTGCAATGGGCGAGTTGAATAGGTTTCTTCCAGCAAAAATTCTTGATACAAAGAGGCTTGGTTGCAACATAACCAAATGGATAGTGTCCGTATTTTTTAAGACCACTTACCTCACACTGAGAAATGATATGCATTGCGACTTCCTTTGCCCCTGCCAGCAGCAGCTGATGATGTGGAATAATAATAATAATAATAATAATTTATTTGTATCCCGCCCATCTGGCTGGGTTTCCCCAGCTACTCTGGGCAGCTTCCAACAAAGATTAAAAATACATTAAAATGTCACACATTAAAAACTTCCCTAAACAGGGCTGCCTTCAGATGTCTTCTAAATGTCAGGTGGTTGTTTATCTCTTTGACATCTAATGGGAAGGCGTTCCGCAGGGCGGGCGCCACTGCTGAGAAGGCCCTCTGCCTGGTTCCCTGTAGCTTTGCTTCTCACAATGAGGGAACTGCCAGAAGGCCCTTGGCGCTGGACCTCAGTGTCCGGGCAGAACAATGGGGGTGGAGACGCTCCTTCAGGGATACTGGGCCGAGGCTGTTTAGGGCTTTAAAGGTCAACACCAACACTTTGAATTGTGCTCGGAAACGTACTGGGAGCCAATGTAGGTCTTTCACGACCGGTATTATATGGTCTCGGCAGCCGCCCCAGTCACCATTCTAGCTGCTGCATTCTGGATTAGTTGTAGTTTCCGGGTCACCTTCAAAGGTAACCCCACGTAGAGTGCATTGCAGTAGTCCAAGCAGGAGATAACTAGAGCATGCACCACTCTGGCAAGACAGTCCACGGGCAGGTAGAGTCTCAGCCTGCGTACCAGAGAGAGCTGGTAAACAACTGCCCTGGATACAGAATTGACCTGCGCCTCCATGGACAGTTGTGAGTCCAAAATGACTCCCAGGCTGCGCACCTGGAAAGGAGGCTTGGAAAACCACAGCATGATGTTTCATTCATTCTTTCATTTATTTATATACTGCATTTCCACAAGGTTGTACCCAAGCCAGTTCACTACACGTCAGATGAACATATCAATACAACAATTTAAAATTGAAGTATTAACAATTCCAAATAAACCTTAGTGTCAGTAAGTAAATCCATGAGAAGTATCAATCAAGCCATACAACTAAAGCTACCATATAGCACAATAGAAATAAAGCTGATTTGTTCAACAGCTTAAAATTGAACACAAGAGAGAATAAAGCTTAATCAAAGAAATAAAATATACAGTATATTCCAAAGAGGTGATGTTGTAGTATGGAATAAGTTCTCTTATGGATCAGTAATTGGTTAAAGAACAGGAAGCAAAGAGAAGGAATAAATGGACACTTCAAGCAATGGAAGGATGCAAAAAATGGAGTCATTCAAGTATCTGTATTACGGTCTGTGCTTTTTCACTTTTTCATTGATTGAACACAGAGGTGGCCACAGTGGTGTTCTGATGAGAGTCACTATGTCAGTAAAGTTGAAGAATGCCGACTAGCCCCAGAATTTATAAAAAGCATGAGAGAACTGACACATTTCATTAGGAACATTTATGTTAGAATGGATAGAAGTGCCTTTGAAAACAACATGTAGAGAGTGGTCTGGGCTGGCTTAGATTTTCTTAAAACAAGAAATGATGCAAATTGATATACAGTACAGAGTAAAAAATATAAAAGCCATTTAGTAATCTGTTCCTTTTTCCTGTTGCAGGAGATGGTTGTAGAACTTTGCTCAGGCCCTTGTGTAGCTCTAGAGATTAGGCAAGTAGATCCTGAAAAAGTATTCCGAGACTTCTGCGGGCCTTCTGATCCCGTAAGTAACTTACTTGAGAAGTTTGTATATTTTGCCAAAGCAAAAGTGATGCATGAGGTTTGAGACTGTCTCGATCAAAGTTTTTGGTTTTTACTTTAAAGGAACCTGGAGGCAGTTGGCTTTGTTTTTGATTGGAAATTAGAAAATCTCCCAGGAAATCTAAAACTCCTTCGTCCTACAGGGGGAAATCTAAAACTCCTTCGTCCTACATGCTGATGCCTAACACCCCACACCCCACCTTGAGAAAAGTGGGTATCATACCAGCTGCGGTGGAGAATAGATGGGGCAAAAGCGGGAGAGAAACATTAAATACTCCTACCTTAGTGCGGCTTCTCCAGTCAAAACTGAACCCCCCCCCCATTGCTTCTTTAAAGTTTAAAAATTGGGTAGATTCAATTTTAGATCTCTTGTGTTGCATCTGTTTTGCCACTCAGTTGTTAAAAGGAATGGACAAATCTGTTAATTTCACTTTGAGTTTCTCATTTCTCTAGTCTCCAGTTTGCCACATTACTTTTTACAAAATGTCCTCATGGAAATTCATCAGCATTTATCCTACTTATACACATTACCTCAAGCAGTTTCCTCTAATAAAGTGCATTTTTAATTTAATTTTAATGAATATGTGCATTTTTGTTCAGATGCTGTGTGTGTGTGTGTGTGTGTGTGTGTGTACGTACACACATATTTTGGTTTTTAAAGATAGCTATGCTTTGGTTTCCAAATTGGTCTGAGAGGTATGAATTAGGTAGGTTCTATTAAAATACAAACCAGATTTCTCCCCCACCCCTTCTGTGTGGCAGCATAGTAACAGATAACAACTGTAGAAGCCTACATTTGAAAAATGTTCTATTCAGCTTGCCTGCTAATATAATGATCACTTAGAGGCATGGTTTACAAGCAGAAAGGACAGCTCCACCTTAACATGTGTCATTTTTGTTGTTGTCATGATTATTTATGCAGCTATGACCATTGCTAAGCCTTCTTTGCATTAGATATGAAAGCACATCACTGGAATGCTATTTAAGCTACTCCAATCTATGCCAATTCAGTGCTTGTTACTCAGAAAGCAGTGTGAACAACCATACTTTAGGATATTTGCTTCTTGCTACTAAGCTATGTTGGCAACACTGCAGCTCATACTGAGCTGCTGTTCTACTGGGCAAGTGTTGTTGTGATCTTCAAAAAGGGGTGAAAGTGATGCAGACATTTAATAAACCTAACCATCTGTAAGATGGCACAGATGGAAGGGGTCAGGCCATAGCTCTGTGGCAGAGCATCTGCCTTGCATGCAGAAGGTCCCAGGTTCAATCCCCAGCATCTCTAGGTAGGGCTGGCAAACACTCCTACCGAAACCCTGAAGAGCTGCTACCAGTTAGTGTAGACAGTGTTGAGCAAGATGGGCCAATTGTCTGACTCACTATAAGGCAGCTTCCTATGTTTCCTATGACACTGGTAGCCGCTGCCAGATTAAATATTTAATCTAGCTATAAATATTTTAAAATGCTAGCAAAAGTCAGACTGTACAATTTGACTGCTTCAACAGTTATGATTCTAGTAATGCAATCCTATGCACATAGACTTTGAAGGGAGTCCTTCTGTGTTTAAAAGAGGTTTCTCCCATGTAAGGCTGCACTTCCTACCTATGTGGAAGGAAGCCCCATTGAACTCAACGGGAGTAACTCCTGTGAATGTATGTCTTAAGAGGAAGGATCTATATACATTCACATTGGCACAAGCACATTGTCTTCTTCTGATGACTCTCTTGTGGAATTCTACACCTGAGAAACAATGAATTACTTACAGCGACAGTAAAACAACTTGGCATATTTGAAGGCAGATGAGTTTATGATTACAAATAATTAGGCTGCTCTTCACATTGCACTAAGCAATGCAAACAGAAGGGAAAATGGATTCTCCGTCAATGACAGACCGTTATCGACTGGAGTTAGAAAACAGATCAATAAAAAGCTGCAATTAGTATGTCATGCTGTCTGTGACTGTCTCTAGCGGAAAGGACATGGTTGGATTTTTTTCAAATGTTATTTAGGGTCAAATATAAACAGTGTTCCTTTTCTTTATTAAAGATAAAATCAATTCTATATTGCATACACTAGTTACTGTCAGTCTGCTAGAAACTTTGCATTTTAAGGTGTTTGCTTCTGAAATGTGTAAAGGGGCTTGTGAGGATGTGCACTGTGCAGGCCTACCCCTGTCCCTCCGGGGCATCATGGGTGCTGGCCAAGCCCCCAGCCAATGCGTGATTGGCATTATTCTAAAGGGGACCATTTCTATGTGTGTAAAGTTGGGTTCCCAATCCCAATGTTAGAAACCTTCCATACCATACCATATTTTTAAAAGTTTCTACTTGGCTTTAATCCAAACATTATTTGTATGTGTGAGTTGAAAACAATAGCTTCAAAATACTATGAATGCTTGAAACATTCTTGAAAAGCGTTCAACATTTGGTTTTTAAACCCCATCCTGAACTTTAATGACTATGAAGCAGTTCTCCCATTTATTTCTATGGGGGGAGGTCACGTCCCTGCTCGTTAACTACAACTTCATATTCTTGCGTAAAAGTACAGCCTCTCCATGAAAAAAATGCAACACACCCATCAGAAAGAAATTTTTTGAAGAGTGGCTGTGTCTGATGTGGTAGTCTGAAGTTATCAGCTGGATAATTTGATCATATCAACCCTCTGTGCAGAAATCTGGGAAGGCTTAAGATATATCAGGATATATCAATAGAGGCTAGGTCTGTCAATGGAGAATCAGGTGAACACCGGCATTCCTTTATTAGCAATAATAATAATAATAATAATAATAATAATTACAGTTGCTGAATTGTGTGCATATGCAATATATCCTGTGCTAGAAGAAACATTCCTGTTAAAAAAAACAAAAACCAGCCACTGCCACCATTTGCAATAGCTGACAGCCAGAGCAGCTGCAGTGTGAGCTTTTGACTCTGTGGCTCCTTTCTCATTGTCTTATCAACCATTAATTAAACAAAGTATTTTTTAAAAGCAAAAACCAACAACCCTGAATGTGAAATGTGGGCGACTGAATGACTGTTCGGTGGATTAATAATTTAGGGTTTGCTCACTGGTCTGTTCAGCTTGCTTCTCCTTTTTACTGCAAGACAACCTGACCAGAATTTTGATCAGTTTATTTCTTTGCAGTATCACAAACATCCCTGACTAACCAAATTTGAGATTATTATTTTTTAAAAAAGAAAGATGCAAACAATATTACAAATATAACTGTTTTTTGTCGCTTCATTTCAGATGTGCAGGGCTAATACCCCGCGAACGAGCATGGCACTGAGAAGGGTGTTGACAACAATTCTGGGCTATTTTAAAATCCCTGCTCTGGGTTAGGAGGGCACACCTTCTCTTGCTACCTCACACAGGGCCATTTCTCACCTGATGTAGAGCAAGCCAAAGAATACAACCCACAGGGAGCTGTAGCCAATCACAAAGCCTAAAATTTAATGTGTAGTGCTGCAGAGCCACATTTTGATTATTCATTTCTATGCTTCTTTGCTTTGCTGTGTACATACCACACATTTAAAGCATATCTATCCTCCACTAAAGAATCCTGGGAACTGTAGTTTGTTAAGGGTGCTGTTTCTCAGTGAGGTATAAACTATAATTCCCAATATTCTTTTTGTGTGTGTTTGTGTATGTATGCTTTAAATATATGGTATGTATGCAGCCTTAGTCTAGTCTATGGGTAGGCAAACTAAGGCGGTCCAGGAATCAGCGTGTTTTTACATTAGTAGAATGTGTCCTTTGATTTAAAATGCATTTCTGGGTTATTTGTGGGGCCTGCCTGGTGTTTTTACAACAGTAGAATGTGTGCTTTTATTTAAAATGCATCTCTGTGTTATTTGTGGGGCATAGGAATTCGTTCATTTCTTTCCCTTCAAAATATAGTCCGGTACCCCACAAGGTCTGAGGACTGTGGGCTGGCCCCCTGCTGAAAAAGTCTTCTGACCCCTGGACTAGTCAGCTCAAAAGTTATGAACTCCATCTTGGAATGTGATTTTATTTTAGACTGTGATGGCTGGCAGGAGTGCAGAGCTTTATCCACTACTCCAAAAGCCCCCAGAATTTCAAAACTATGCAAGATTGTTTAGATAAAAGTTTCTCCTTGCATGCAGAACAATTTTACACAGGTGCTGAACTTATTAAAGCCCTAAGTGGCTTGGGATCCAAATGCCTGAAGGAGTGTTTCCTCCCACACCAGCCTTCCTGTGCATCAAGTTCCTTAATTGAGACCTTTCTCCAAATACCATTATTTATGTATTTATAGCCTCTGCTGAATCATTTTGTGTGTGTGTTAATATTATTGCTGGAATCCATTAGATGAAGGGTAGTCGAGAATTGCTTAAAATAAAATGTTTTACTCAAAAGTCAATCCAGCTAAGTTGGGTGGGACTTAGTAAATGGGTTTAGGATTGCAGCCCTAGCCAGGCATTATAATAGTTTGTTTTGTGAAGGTGGTCCACTGCATTTTGCTACTAGAGGCAAAGGACAAGATGGTATCCGCACCTTCCATTCCGGCTGAACTAGGAGCTGAATCTTACTTCAGCAGTGATGATATCATCCTGTGAACCCAGGGCAGCAGGCTAGTTTAGGGAGTCCAGGGCGTGCCAAGTGGCATTTAGAGTTCTTTCCTCTCACAGAGAGGAATGAATGAGGGGCTCTGGGCAACAGTAGTGCTGCTGCCGACTGCCAACATCTGCTGCATGAGGCCATTGCCTTACTCTGCCCAATGATAGGGCCAGCCTTTACCCTCGTAGATTTGGTAGATACTTGCAAAATTCAAAATGCAGCAAGCTGCTGTAGATTGCCTAATTTGATAAGACCTATGATTAATGAGGCAGGTGCCTGTTGTTGGTTGTCATTCGTCTGATGATTATGAGATATGCTTGGGTGTTGCTTTGCTTGTGCCTGCTAATATAAAGTGGCAGGCATCTCTTCCCCCTTACATACAAATGGATAAATAGCATGTAGGTAAATCATTAACTGACATTAGAGTGGAATTAGCCATTCAAGCCTTTAACAAAAATCTCAAATAATGCTTTATTTATTGATTTATAAAGACTTCCAATATTTAGCAGCCTCCAGTAAATTTTGTCCGTGCAGCTAAGAAATAAAAGAGCTAAAACATACACCATTTATTCATATAACATTTATTTATTAAACATTTATTTTTAAACCACTTTTCATCTGTATGGGGATAGTCAATGTGGTGCTCTCCAGGTGTTGTTGGACTTCAATGTCCATCATGCCTGACCACTGGCCATGTTTGCTGAGACTGATGGGAGTTGTTGTATTAATGCATCCTACCTAGCAATGGAATATTTATTTTATTTTTTTTATTAAATTTATGTACCGGTCTTCATCTGAAGATCTCAGGGCAGGTTCAGAGCATAAAAATGCAAAATAAAAACACAAAATACGTAATAAAAACAAGAGCAAAAACAAAGCAAACCCATAACCACCCCCCAGCAAATTTAAGAGAACATAGAATATTAATTAGCCAAAGGGCTGGTTGAAGGAAAAGTTTTTGCCTGATACCTAAAGATGAAGGCACCAGGTGAGCCTCCCTGGGGAGAGCATCCCACAAAATGGGGAGTAACTGCAGAAAAGTCCCATTCTCATGTTGCCACCCTCTGGACCTCTCATGAAGGAGGCACATGAAGAAGGGCCTCAGGTGATGATGAATACAGAGAAGATCTACTTGTGGAGCTATTTAAGCTTTGAGATGATGATATAGGGAGAGGCAATCCTTCAGGTACTGGGGCTTGATGAAGCCATTTAGGACTTTAATAGGTAAACATCCCTTCATCAATTTCTCACAGAAGCAAATAAGCAGTCAATGACACTCCTTAAAAATTGGTGTAACGTGATTACATCTGACTCTGCCGGTCAATATTCTGTCAGTTCAGCAGCTGTGCATGCTACATATTACAGATAATCTGGTTGAGAGATAACCACAGAATAGATTGCTCTGGAAAACCTATCCCTGCTAAGAAAGGGGTGCAGCTGGTGAACCAGTCAAAAGTGAGGAAATGAACTTCATGCTGCTAGGTCCACATAAGCCAGGCATGGCCAAACTGGACTGTCCAGATGTTTTGGGACTACAACTCCCGTCATCCCTAGCTAACAGGACCAGTGGTCAGGGATGATGGGAATTGTAGTCCCAAAACATCTGGAGGGCCAAGTTTGGCCATGCCTGACATAAGCCTCCAGTGGCAATGCTGGATCTAGAAAGACTCCCCAGCCACATGCCTTCTCCTTCATGTGTAGTGCAGCCGCACATAGAACAGGCTATTTTATATCCTTGTTTCTCAAACATGAGAACCACTTACCCATAATGTGTCGCATGTTGTCAGGATTCATCCTCAGGGTTTTGATTTTGGCTTCATCTAGCTTAATACTGCCCCCAAGGACTGATGCAGCACCTGCACAGCGTCACCTGACTCTGATGACAAAGAGAAATAGAGCTGAGTGTCGTCAGCATGCTATGGAGCCAAGCAGAATTTCCCCAGTGTGACTGCCTGAAACCAGACCTGTAGGCAGAAGCAGAATCACTGTAACACCATGCCCCCAATTCTCAAATTATAGCACTGACCTAGTAAGATACCATGGTCAATTATGTCAAAAGCTGCTGAGAGCAAGAAAAATCAATAGAGTTGCATTTCCCTTGTCTCTCTCCTAATAGAAGTCAGCAATCAGGACAACCAAGGCAGTTTGTTGAATCCAAATTGAAATAGGACCAGATAATAAATTACCTCCACGTGTGCTAGGAGTTTCAGCACCACCAGTGTCCTGACTGCCTTGCCCAGTAATGGGATATTGGCGACTGAGCAGTAGATAAAATCTCTTGCAGGAGTGGTGTGTGCTGCCGCCACCGCCTGCCCTGAAACCTCCACCGCTGGCAAAGAAGCAGCACCAGTATTGGTGCTGATTTCAGGTGAGATCTCTCATGTTCTGCAAGATCTTGTGTGATTTCAGGTGAGATCTCAACAGAAATGGGTGCCAATGCTGGTGACACTTCTCTGCTGGCAGCAGGGCAGGCGGGGCACCTGCAGGGAATTCCACCGCCAGAGGCAGCTGCCACATCCTGCCTAAAGGCTGCATTGGCCCTGATACCTTGGGTCCAAAGAATTTGAGGTTTGATCTTCTGTTACCATCTGCCTTGCTTTAGATGGAAGTGGGTTGAGAGGTTGATCTTAAATGTCTGGGCAGCTTCACGCAAGAGAAGGTGACCCTTTTAGGTGTATTTGTGAAGTATGCAATACAAACATTGTGGGCTTCATTGCATATCACTACGTAACAGTTTGGAAGGGCTCTATCTTCCCTGTGGCTTCTTTCTATACCACTTCGCTTGAAAGCCCAGAATCACATGGGAAGGACTAGCTGCACGAGTCATTGCTGCCAATTGAGGGTGGGGGTGATCATGAGGGATTTGGTCAGCCTACACGAGTAAAGGGTCTTCGTTGTCATCCTCACCCTTCCATGCCCCCCGCCCAGCTTGCCAGATGCTGGAAATCCAAAGCCAGCAGTGTGAAACTAAACAAGAGATACTTTTCATAGACAGATTCCTCCCTATGCTTCACAGGAACTGGCTTGGCCAGTTTGAATGCTGACACGTTGTCACTCAAATAGCCATTTTTGTAAAATACCATGTTAGGTATGCAAGGACTGTAAATGCTGCATGTCAACAATAACTTGCGCTGGAAGCCTGCTGTTACAGAATTGGTTGATTTATTCAACCCAGTATATGAGAATCTGCTTCCTCTCAATAGTCTGTGTTCTGCCCTTTTCCGCGAAACCCGTTTTTATCTGCTTGCCTGTTTGGCACGCTATCACAGCAGAAGGAGTTCTGGGCTGGTGATGTCAAGTATCCTGCAGGGCTTCCCCAGTGTTGTTGTTGCTCCAACACACCATCTCTGTCTTGCTAAGCGGCAGCACCACTAGTGCAGGGAGCTGGCCTTCCGAACCATCTCATTATCTCTCTCAAATGTTTGCTGAGGAGGAGGTAAATCTGAGTCAATTAGCCACCATTTTTATTGGTTCTGCTCCCCTGCCAGTGGCCAGATGCACTGAAATTTAGAAGGCAAAGCTTTCCCTGTCATTTACTTTCATGCCAAGAATATTTTCATTTGCTAACTTTCTACAGGTTGTCAGGCTGCAGTTAAGGACAGTGTTGATCTAGTAAAATTGGTCCCAGCCAGCATGCTGGAATGTTGTAAATGTTGACTGGTCCTAATAAAGGCAATGTTTTACTGTCCCTGGAGTTTGTTCTATTGCAGAAACAGCCTTCTATTGTTTTTCTAATTCAAATGTTAAATTGAATTATGAATATATATTCAATATATTTCAATTCAAATATATTTTATTGGCGTGTGTACATGCATTAATGTACATGCATTAATGTCTGCCTCATCTTTGTCCTACTTGTTCTCAAAACATCCCTGAAATGTAGGTCAAATAGCTACAAGAGAATTTACAGACAATGAAGAACAAACAGTTCTTAACATTTCTAAGGGATTTACTATGAACAAGTGTTCTTCCCGCTGGACTTTTCATTTGGTGTCTCATGCTGATAGACTTTCTCTGCTGCAGCTTTGCCCAACCTGCTGTCCTCCAGAAGTTTTAGACTATAATTGGTAGTAGTCATAGTAGTTTCTCTTGGAGTGTTAAAAAATGACGCCTCACCCACAAATAAAGAGAAGTTTGACAGGTACTCAACCCATGAGCAGTGGCCCTGTAATATTTCTATATGTATGATTGTACGGTATTTTGATTTCGAAACAACACAAACCTCTACAAAATGTACCCCAAAGTTAATTGCACCATGTAGTCTTTTGCATTTCCTGATTGTAAAGCTGGTCTGGAATCTTATACTTGTTATTGAATGGGAAATTATATTCTGAAAAGGATGGGTTGCTGCCATTTAAATCAATGGTCTTTAATGAAGAGACAGACCTTGGCTCCTTTGTCACCACAGTCTTGAGTTGCTCTCCATCACGAAAAATTACAGCCTTTCTTTTTTTAATGGAGCATCCACTTCTCCAATAAATTTGTACAGACTTGCAGCTGCAATTTTGTTGGCTGATGCCAGAGGCAAGCAGTTTAATTTATAACTTGAACCCTCATTTACATGCTGCTTAGAAGCTTGCACATATTAACAGGTGCTTTTTTGATGGCAAGGTGGAAAACCTCTGCACTGCAGCAGTCTGTTTTGCTAGCAAAACTGCTCTATAGATTTTATAAAAAAAACTTTTATTATCCAGAGCTGCATCTCCCCATCATGTTTGAGCCTGCATGAGATGTATAGATAATGTTGATATGTAGATGTCCCAGTTTTCACATGGCTTACTAATTGGAGCTTACCGGTACTTTTAAGTTCAGTTGAATTTCAGCATTCCAACTGGCAAGCTAGTAGGAGGGTTTATAGTTCTGCAGCGTGTATGACATGACAACGGGCACATAGGACAGAGTGAAATTGAGGAGTACTTCTTGCAATCATTTTTGGCAGACCAAAAGGTTCCAACAATTTTTCAATGGTTGTTACAATGAGGAAACATTTTCCGCACCCTGAATTGGCTCCATTTGTTCTTTCACAATGCTGTCACATAGCCAAATCGGATTCGCTGAATAGCATTGTTACATTATCCCTTTCAGTATGTGATCTCCAACTGGTGAATGTCCACACAATTTGGATCTCACAAAAGCCGTCTATTCTATCCCAAAACTGAAAAATAAAACAAAATGTTCTACACATAAATAGTTATTGGTCTCAACAGTAAGATCTGAAACAAACCTTGGACAACATTGTGGATATCTTTTATGACAGAGAAAATAGAGATTGGAAGTTAAAGAATGAGGAATCAGTTTTAACTTTATATATTTAACATGAGATGAAAATCCTCCTTTCTTGCATAATGTTGAACTAGCTTGAAGTACAACATGTCATTTTAACCCATCTAAAATTATAGCAATGTTCTATGGCAGAAGCATTGAACTTATTGCTATGTAGTATCCTTGTTTGCTACATAATGCTAATTGTTAGAACATGCACCTGTGTTGAATTTCAGAATATTAGTTTTTGATAAGAAATACGACACAAACAACCAGCGTTCTATGGCACCATAAAGACAACCAGTTTGATGTACTACAAAAGAAGTGTTAGATTTTAAGGTGCCAGGGGATTCAGTGTTGGTTTTGTACAGTGGTCTAATATAACTATTCCCTTGGTATGTGGCACAGTGTTGGCTTGCCTCCCATTTCGTGTGAAAACTTGAGGAAATCAGAAATATATTCAAGCTGTAAATGCGGGTGGAATCTCAACTAGGAAAAAAAAAATCCAGGTTCCTGGTGCCTCTAGGTGCCTAAAAGGTTACGCTTATGAATTCTAGACTGTTGCTCACCATCTTGGGAAGCATTCCTACCTAAAAAGAAGTTGAAGTTCATTTAGGTACTGGACTAGTAAAAAAAAAAGTAGATTTCTGTTGAACAGATTGGTGGAAGTATCCATCCCTTGTTTGCCAGCCTGTTTGGTTTCCATATGTTCATCATAGACAACATGGTGATTCTTTCCCCATGACCAACATATAGAAACCAAGTAGAATGGCAGAGGGCAATAGCCAACAGAAGTACTTCAGTTAGTGAAAGGACTTCTGGCTGTGCAATGGAACTTCCCCTCCCTCTCCTCTCCTGGCATGCACTCTGACTTCCCCAACCCCCCAGGAACAGATTTGGGGTGTGGCATAGGCCACAAGGAGAAGAGAGGGACAGGAAATTGTATTTCATGTGGAAATCCTTGACCTAGCGGAAACACCAAGTTCAAGACAACCCAGAGAGACCACTCTTATTTGCTTGCCTGCATGGAATTCCTGGTCTCCTGCGGCGACCAGGTGAATTGTTAAATGCAAGGCCCAAATTGTACTTTAATTCTCTCTGGCCTGTTGGTGCAATACTTTCTTCCTCATTATTTTACAGTTCTTTGCATATGTAAATGGGAAATCAGGATTGAGCCCTTTTACTTTTGGTAAATACTGTGTGTGCTATAGTGCATAAAGAGTTCTTTATTATATAAAATGCTTCTATGAATATGTTTCTATATCTTCACATAACAAGCCACTTTCTTCACCTGTTAATGTTTTTATGTTGCACAGGAAATAGCTCGTTTTCTGCGTCCGGGCACGCTCCGTGCTATCTATGGTAAAAACAAGATCCAAAACGCTGTTCACTGCACAGATCTTCCAGAGGATGGTCTTTTGGAGGTAAGGTTCAGGGATGCATCTTTATATTATAGGATGTTAAAGGAGTCTGCAAAGCTGTTTTGAGCTGCACAATGAGATGCTAAGCAGAAGTAAAATTACTGTTTAAAAAAATTGTAAGTCTTTCGCGTTTGGTTGGGATATGGGAGAGGGCCTTCTCAGTGGCTGCTCCCAGACTTTGGAACTCCCTTCCTAGAGAAGCTAGAATGGCTCACTACTTGTCCTTCCACTGGCAGGTGAATACTTTCTTGTTCCAATAGGCTTTTAGGAACCAACTGCTTTTAACGAAGGGCTGGTGCTGTGCTGTTTTTATTGTAATTATTTGTATGGTTTGAATAGATTTTATATACGTGTGTAGTTCTAATTCTATCAATGTTCAATTGTTTCTTAATTATTTTTTTGGGAATGATTTTCATCAGGGAAAAATGCGGGGTATAAAGAAATATATAATAATGAATGATGGCAATAATTTAATTGAATTTTAGTTGATGTCGGTATCATGTGCAGTTACTTGTACAGTTTTTACTATATTATTAGACAATAAACGACTGAAGCAAATGGAGAATTAATTCTGAATACAGTCGGCAAACATTTTGCACGGGATTTCCATTCTCAGCCCCCATACGCCTTGGTGGAATGCGTATAAGCATGCCCCGCCCCAGTTATGCCCGCATTCTCCCCTTTTTGTGACATGTTGAGTGACATTTTGGGGCACTTGCGGGTTCAGCACCATGCGCGTGGCAGTGATTGTGCATCTTTTGGACGCACGTTAATCGGTTGCTGCCTGTAATAGCAGAAGCTGAAAATACTCTCCAACAAAATTACACTCCAGCAAAAGTTTTTAAAGGCTTACATTTTGTAAGCCTTCATGGGAATTAGATTGAAGGGTGGACCATAAATCACTAGAATAAATGAATAACGTTTATATACAAACTGGATTTTTATTACTTTATTAAAGTAAATTACTCTAGGGTGAACTCATTAGGACTGATTTTACATATTTTTGTGTATGTGTGTAGTAAAATTCCCCACTCACCCTTGATGCATGTTTGGCTGTGCATGTAGCAACTGAGTTATTTGAATAGTTCATCTGAAGCGTAAACACAATCGATTTATAAAACTTTTATAATGCTTACTGTAATAAAGATCCCTAAGCAGTTTGATGTGCTACCATAAGCCTTCACCTTAGATAATGTTAATCTTCATGGCTCTTTTGACTATTCTTTCAGCAACAGGGGTGATCCTAGATCATACGGTGTCAGGCGGCTGTATGCAGCTTCCGCAGCCAGTTGCCAGGAATGTACAGACAAGGAAAAGTTCTTACCATCTGCTTTTTATTCTATATTTACAGAGAGAGGCTTTGAACACAGCCTCTTTAATGGTGTTGTCCCAAATGAACCTCCACCCCCTTCTCTCCCACTTCCTCATTCGTCATCAGCATTCTTCTTGTATAGGTGCTTCTTAATGCTGTCTGTCTTCGAGCTCTTTGCTCTCCTACTTTTAAGGTTCACCAGGATCTGGGAGATGGTGGGTCTGCAATGGTTTCTAGTGATAACCTGTCAGCCATCTGCTGCTCTGGCTCTGGCTCTGCCTCCTCCTCCTCTCCCATTATTTTCCAACTTCTCCCCTCATCTTCCTCTGAGCTGTGACCTCCCTCAAACCCCTGTTGTAATTCTGAACTGTCGTCTTCTTCTCTAGAAGGGTCAGGCTGGGGAGGCGGTCTCCACCATTTCTCCTCTGCCCAGTCCCTGACATACGGACACTATCAATATGCAGTAAATCAATATGGGCCAAAGACAAGAGTATTGACAATTACACTTTTGTGGCTTGCAAACCATTGTTGTGCTCTGCTGCAAAGAGCATGTTCTGTGCCTAGAATGTGACTTGTTTTCAGTGTAGTTGTAATATATCAGCATTTATTTGAAGTCTGGATGTTCAACTTGCCTTTTAGAAGGAGAAGTTTAGGAGGGGAGAAGATGGAAAATAAAACAAGTTGGTGAGGAAAGGGCAACAGTCATACGGAATAATACATGCTTTTGTTTGTTATTATGATAAGCATTTTGTGTTTTTATATTTTAAACCACCCTGTGATCTTTGGATGAAGGGTGATATAGAAATTGAATGAATGAATTAATGCAATGTGGGGTGGTAGTGCTTTGCCACATGCAAATACTGTAGCGTGAGCCTTTGCTTTGCATTTCTTTTTAATAACGTAGTCATGATACTCTGCTGCCGTTCTATAATTCAGTCACCCATTGATGCAGCTTTAATGCCAACAAAGCACTTTATGGATTGGTTATTTCTCACCTGGCAATTGGACCTTATTCAGCAGTTGCAATGGATGTCTTATCAGTGTCACATTAATAATGCAATGGCGCACTGAATGCTGACTTCCAATTCCCTGGCAATTGCAGTCAGTGATTTGAAACTCCTGCACTCGGATGCACATCTAGTGCTCTTCTCCTGTGGCCTCAGGTTACAAAGTGGTTACTGGTGGCCAGTTTTATCAAAGCCAGTTGATTGTGGCTTTTGGCTTTATCCATAATGTTATTAGTAAAGTGGTACCTTGGTTCTCAAACACCTTGGTACTCAAACAACCATGAACCCAAACACTGCAACCCCGGAAGTAAGTGTTCCGGTTTGCAAACTTTTTTCAGAAGCTGAATGTGCTCCGGTTTGAGTGTTATGCTTCCGATTTGAGTGCCATACTTCCGTTTTGAATACCATAGTTCCATTTTGAATGTTGTGCTTCCATTTTGAGTGTTATGCTGAGGTCTGTCTGTTTTTGCTATTTATTTTGTGTTTTTGTTTTCACGGCTATTTTTGTTTTGTTTTTGTGACTGTGTGGAACCCAGTTCGGCTACTGATTGATTGATTGTGTGACTGCAATACATTGTTTACTGCTTTCATTTTATGGATCAATAGTCCCATTAGATAGGGAAATTCATGTTAAATTGCTGTTTTAGGGGTTGTTTTTAAAAGTCTGGAACGGATTAATCCATTTTGCATTCCTTCCTATGGGAAAGCGCACCTTGGTTTTGGAACGCTTTGGTTTTGCAATGGTCTTCCGGAATAGATTAAGTTTGAGAACCAAGGTACCACTGTACTTCTACTCCAGCAAAACTGGGTTGCCTAGGGAATTTGCATTGTTGTTGTTCAGTCGTTCAGTCGTGTCCGACTCTTCGTGACCCCATGGACCAGAGCACGCCAGGCACGCCTATCCTTCACTGCCTCTCGCAGTTTGGCCAAACTCATGTTAGTAGCTTCCAGAACACTGTCCAACCATCTCATCCTCTGTCGTCCCCTTCTCCTTGTGCCCTCCATCTTTCCCAACATCAGGGTCTTTTCTAGGGAGTCTTCTCTTCTCATGAGGTGGCCAAAGTACTGGAGCCTCAACTTCAGGATCTGTCCTTCTAGTGAGCACTCAGGGCTGATTTCTTTGAGAATGGATAGGTTTGATCTTCTTGCAGTCCATGGGACTCTCAAGAGTCTCCTCCAGCACCATAATTCAAAAGCATCAATTCTTCGGCGATCAGCCTTCTTGATGGTCCAGCTCTCACTTCCGTACATTACTACTGGGAAGATCATAGCTTTAACTATACGGACCTTTGTCGGCAAGGTGATGTCTTTGCTTTTTAAGATGCTGTCTAGGTTTGTCATTGCTTTTCTCCCAAGAAGCAGGCGTCTTCTAATTTCGTGACTGCTGTCACCATCTGCAGTGATCATGGAACCCAAGAAAGTGAAATCTCTCACTGCCTCCATTTCTTCCCCTTCTATTTGCCAGGAGGTGATGGGACCAGTGGCCATGATCTTAGTTTTTTTGATGTTGAGCTTCAGACCATATCTTGCGCTTTCCTGTTTCACCCTCATTAAAAGGTTCTTTAATTCCTCCTCACTTTCTGCCATCAAGGTAGTATCATCAGCATATCTGAGGTTGTTGATATTTTTTCCGGCAATCTTAATTCCGGTTTGGGATTCATCCAGTCCAGCCTTTTGCATGATGAATTCTGCATATAAGTTAAATAAGCAGGGAGACAATATACAGCCTTGTCGTACTCCTTTCCCAATTTTGAACCAATCAGTTGTTCCATATCCAGTTCTAACTGTAGCTTCTTGTCCCCCATAGAGATTTCTCAGGAGACAAATGAGGTGATCCGGCACTCCCATTTCTTTAAGAACTTGCCATAGTTTGCTGTGGTCGACACAGTCAAATGCTTTTGCGTAGTCAATGAAGCAGAAGTAGATGTTTTTCTGGAACTCTCTAGCTTTCTCCATAATCCAGCGCATGTTTGCAATTTGGTCTCTGGTTCCTCTGCCCCTTCGAAATCCAGCTTGCACTTCTGGGAGTTCTCGGTCCACATACTGCTTAAGCCTGCCTTGTAGAATTTTAAGCATAACCTTGCTAGCATGTGAAATGAGTGCAATTGTGCGGTAGTTGGAGCATTCTTTGGCACTGCCCTTCTTTGGGATTGGGATGTAGACTGATCTTCTCCAATCCTCTGGCCACTGCTGAGTTTTCCAAACTTGTTGGCATATTGAGTGTAGCACCTTAACAGCATCATCTTTTAAAATTTTAAATAGTTCAGCTGGAATATCATCACTTCCACTGGCCTTGTTGTTAGCGAGGCTTTCTAAGGCCCATTTGACTTCACTCTCCAGGATGTCTGGCTCAAGGTCAGCAACCACATTACCTGGGGTGTATGAGATCTCCATATCTTTCTGGTATAATTCTTCTGTGTATTCTTGCCACCTCTTCTTGATGTCTTCTGCTTCTGTTAGGTCCTTTCCACTTTTGTCCTTAATTGTGGTAATCTTTGTACGAAATGTTCCTTTCATATCTCCAATTTTCTTGAACAAATCTCTGGTTTTTCCCATTCTGTTATTTTCCTCTATTTCTTTGCATTGCTCGTTTAGAAAGGCCCTCTTGTCTCTCCTTGCTATTCTTTGGAAATCTGCATTCAATTTCCTGTATCTTTCACGATCTCCCTCGCATTTTGCTTGCCTTCTCTCCCCTGCTATTTGTAAGGCCTCCTTGGACAGCCACTGTGCTTTCTTGCATTTCTTTTTCATTGGGATGGTTTTCGTTGCTGTCTCCTGTATAATGTTACGAGCCTCCATCCACAGTTCTTCAGGCACTCTATCCACCAAATCTAAATCCTTAAACCTGTTCTTCACTTCAACTGTGTATTCATAAGGAATTTGATTTAGATTGTATCTTACTGGCCCAGTGGTTTTTCCTACTTTCTTCAGTTTAAGCTGGAATTTTGCTATAAGAAGCTGATGATCTGAGCCACAGTCAGCTCCAGGTCTTGTTTTTGCTGACTGTATAGAGCTTCTCCATCTTTGGCTGCAGAGAATATAATCAATCTGATTTCGATGTTGCCCATCTGGTGATGTCCATGTGTAGAGTCGTCTCTTGTGTTGTTGGAAAAGAGTGTTTGTGATGACCAGCTTGTTCTCTTGACAGAACTCTATTAGCCTTTGCCCTGCTTCATTTTGAACTCCAAGGCCAAACTTGCCAGTTGTTCCTTTTATCTCTTGACTCCCTACTTTAGCATTCCAATCCCCTATAATGAGAAGAACATCCTTCTTTGGTGTCATTTCTATAAGGTGTTGTAAGTCTTCATAGAATTGATCAATTTCAGTTTCTTCAGCACTGGTAGTTGGTGCATAAACTTGGATTACTGTGATGTTAAAAGGTCTGCCTTGGATTCGCATCGAGATCATTCTATCATTTTTGAAATTACATCCCAGTACAGCTTTCGCCACTCTTTTGTTGACTATGAGGGCCACTCCATTTCTTTTACGGGATTCCTGCCCACAGTAGTAGATATGATAGTCATCCGAACTGAATTCGCCCATTCCTGTCCATTTTAGTTCACTGATGCCTAGGATGTCAATGTTTATTCTTGCCATCTCACTTTTTACCACATCCAGCTTACCAAGGTTCATGGTTCTTACATTCCAGGTTCCTATGCAATACTTTTCTTTACAGCATTGGACTTTCCTTTCGCTTCCAGGCATATCCGCAACCAAGCGTCCTTTCGGCTTTGGCCCAGCCGCTTCATCAGCTCTGGATCTACTTGTACTTGTCCTCCGCTCTTCCCCAGTAGCAAGTTGGACGCCTTCCGACCTGAGGGGCTCATCTTCCAGCGTCATATCTTTTATATGCCTGTTGTCTTTGTCCATGGAGTTTTCTTGGCAGGGATACTGGAGTGGGTTGCCAGTTCCTACTCCAGGTGGATCACGTTTGGTCCAAACTCTCTACTATGACCTGTCCATCTTGACCTGTCCATAGCTTCCCTGAGAAATTCAAGCCCCTTCGCCACGACAAGGCAGTGATCCATAGAAAGCTGCAAATCCTGATCTCCTTCTCCTCTCTGCCCCAGTATGGTATATGGCCACAAAATACTGTGACCGTTGCAGTTGTGTACTGCATTTTGAGACATGGTGCATTGTGTTCTCCCCTCCCTGCACGTGGCAGCCAATGAAATACAGTGGGAACGGGGAAGCCCACACTGCAGCGATGCCACACTATATGTTTGTATTAGTAGATACTGGTTTGGGAAGGTCCAGACTAAGGCAGTTCCCAATGAAATCAGTGGGACTTAACTTAGTCATGCCAAACTTGACACACTTGCAATGGAACCCAAGTTCAACTAATGTATTCTGGTTCAAACCCATTATTAGGAGGAAGATGGTTCCGTTATGTTTACCTTCAGCCTTAGACAGATATTTCTGAGGCTACCGTTTTACTTATTTTTAAAAGTCAGACAAGATTAATATTGGTTGTTAATGAAATTGATTTAAAAACACACACTACAGACCATTAACTGTAGAGGAGTAGATGGCACCAATACATATAAAAGCCAGGTATATAAACAAATTTTAGTGGTAATTTTTGGAAGCTTAGAACATATTTCTATATTAGCAATTTCTATACTCTTTGATTACTGCTTCTCAGTAAATATGCTTGAGATTGCAGCCTTGTTTGAGCCCTTCATCTGCATATTGTGAACGGATTAAGTATACTTGAAAACATGTTGCAACATAATATGGGCAAACTGAAAATAGTGAAGTTAATTTGGTAAGAGATGATGGATCCATGCAACGTTTTCATTCCTCTATTCAAAATGTTGACACTACTTATGAAGTGGGTTGTGAAGAACTGCAGAAAAATAGATATTTTAGCAGGTGAGGAATTGGTAAGCAAAACATCTCACTGACAAAATTAAGGGCAATAAGGGACTCTGTTCTGAGGCATTCTGTTGCTGCTGGAATGGTGGCCTCCAGAAATATCTTCCACACTCTTGTGGGTATGGGTATTTGCCCCACAATCCCGTTATGTCATGTCATGTGGAAAGCACATTTAGACATTATCACAAGCTGGTAGTCTTCCTATTAGACATATCTAAAGTGATAATGAAAGACTTAATGCCCTGTGTGTGAGAGACTGTGGGAAGAAAGCAGGCAAAGATTGAAGTCTGGTTTATGCAACTAGGCTAAGAGTGTTCATTTCCAGCTCTAGCCAGCTACAGCCATTCCTGTACTGGAATAACTTTGCCACAGTGATGAATGAACTGGAAACCTCCTGTCTAGATGTATTCTAAGTGCGGCTATCCTTGAAGACTGTTCAGAGACTGCATCTGGTGCAGAATGCTGCCCTGAATAGCATACTAACTTGGAAAATTGTTGTACCTGTTCTGCATGAACTGTACTGGTTGACATTTTATCATGTTTTAATCTGTGCTGGAAGCTGCCCTGAGTGGCTGGGGAAACCCAGCCAGATTGATGGGGTATATAATAATAATAATAATAATAATAATAATAATAATAAGTGGGGTATATAATAATAATAATAATAACAATAATAATAATAACAACAACAACAACAACAATAATAATATAATGGTGTATATAATAAATAAATAAATAAATAAATAAATAAATAAATAAATAAATAAATAAATATTTTCGAACCCAATTTAAGATGTTGATGTTGACAAAGAAGGCCCTAAACAGCTTGGACTTTAAGTACCTGTGGAATTCTCTGCCTCTGGAGGTGCATCAGATGTTATCAGAACTTCAGTACCAGTGGCACCTTTTCACCTAGGCTTTTGGGTTTTCATTATAGTGCTTACCGTAAATAGGTTCTTGCAGCACTTTGAGTTGTCGAACCTCTGTTACCTTGCTGCTATTTTGAGTTTATAATACTTTTTTGTCATGTTAATGCATAATCTTATATTACTTGTTGTTGCTGTGCTGTGTGTTGTATTTTTATTTGTGAACCACTCTGGATTTTATTTTTTAGTCAAAAGCGATATATGAACACAAATAATAATACTAGACCCATGTATACAACTAAACTGCTCTTAACTGCCCAGTGTATTTGGGATAGAGAAGGATACATATCCAGATAAATAGCTTTTGTGCAGCAGCAATGTTGATTGGGTTAATATAAGATGCTGAAGTACCCTGTCATAAGGTGCTGTAGCAGTAAGAGACTTGCTATGGTGCAACTCTTCAGAGCAAGCAGGAAAGGAACACTCTCAACTGAATGTTCTCGTCGTGGGCATTAGAGTGACATGACCCAGAAATGTAATTAAAAACCCTTTGATGTTCTTTTCCCACAATAATCTCTCTTTCTGTCCCCACTTCAGTTTGGAAAGACAATAAGGAGGAGCGGTTCTGTGTAAACTATATCACATTTCAATATCCTGAGGACAGTCTCTGGGCCAAATTTGATACAGCAATAGGAGAGAGCTGATCATGAATCTCCTGCTGTTTTGAGAAGTTCAATTGCAGTTGCCTGTATGTTTTGCCCTCTGAATAGCAGCTATAAGAATCCCTGCTGGATCAAACCAAAGGCCCATCCAAGCATCCTCTTCTCCCAAGGACCAACCAGATGCCCATGGTTAATCCACAAGCAGTACATGAGCACAATTTCATTCTCTCCATGCAGAGTGGGGCCCATGTAAGGTGCTCTGCCCTGCCCCCAATCTGCAATTTTAGTGATGTCTTGGGTCACTTCCAAGTTCAGCACTGTGTACGCATGCACAATCGCACATCAATCAGTTGTGTGTAAATCGAGAGTTGCCTGTGTTTACTTACTTTTATTTAATGGGATTTGTGTACCACTTAATTGTAAAAAAAAACACCCTTAAGCAGTTTACATAAAATAAACAGAATAAAATAGCATTTATATATGTTAATATCTATGTATATATGGACATTTTAAAAATCATTACTACAATTTACATTTCACAAAAGGCAATTCAATTAATTGCCCATCCAAATCATATGCCCTCAATTTTAAAATTAGAACCTTATCCCAAACCACACATTTCAATTCTTAACTGGTTAATTTCCTTCCAGATGAGCCAGACTTGGTTCCAAAATCAATTCTCCTTCAATTAATTATAGCAATTCAATTCAATTACCTCAATACCAGCCCCTTCCAATCAAATGAATTTCAACAAGAATAGGGTGGGATCACCATTCACTTCAGGTGGTAGAGGCCAGTTGGAATTCTTACTATGAGGCAGCCTAGACAATTGCTCATTTGTTCTTTTTAACTTAATTAAGCCAGTAAAAAAAAAACACCTGTCAATTGAACTGATGTACAACACTGTCAATAGAAACCTCAAATGCCCCTGGGTTGGGAAACAGCATCCCTTCATTTTCCTTTTCCATTTCCATTTGGGGGACAATTGTACAGAAAAAGGTACCATTTCCTTTTCAGTACAGTTGTTTCTGGAAATTAAACAGAATAACATTATTACCTTCTCCAGGGGCATCATTTGACCGACTTAAGTTTAAAAAGAGAGAGCTAAGATCTGTGGCCACCTTGACACATCCTGTTTGTCCAATATTTGACGTAATAAACTGGAATGTGATCTCAGGAAACACTTGAAATGCCAGCGATCCAGCAGGAAATGCACCGTTTACTTGGTGGTGAAGGTGGTGGTGGTGATATTTTATTTATAGATAGAAGGTCCTCCCAGAGGGTAAGCAATATAGCAACAGTAAGCTGAGGTATGTTGTAGGACTGGCTCCTGTATACTTTTATTGTAGAAACCTCCTCAGACTGTACTACTTTGGGTTGCCGGTAGGTAAATCCTTTACTATCCACTTGACAAAATAAAAATAAAAATGTTGTCCATTGAAAACTAGCAAGTTGAGGAGAAACCTTCTAGCTTCACCTTATCCTTGACAGGAGGGTTTTCTTTGTGCATGAAGTTTTCTTTTACAAAGAAGAGCATTCAAGCATTGAATCCACCCAACTGCATCCTGAAATGGCACATCCAGGAGACCTGTAGTTCATATTTTATTTTATATTGGCCTCTTATACTTTCAGACGGGAGACAAATTTTCATTGTCAGTGACTCTTCCTTTGTTGTTTGACCCTGGACTTTAGGCTTCTTCCGCCTTCTGAAAATACCTTCACTAAGCACAGTGAAGTTAATCAATAACCCTCACATGACTGATTTGAGCCAGGAAAGAAAGGAAGGAATTTAAAAAGCTATTGGCTGTCCCATAATTAAGGCCATTCCATTCATAAAAACTGAACTGCTGTTTTTCTCCTATGTTAGTGAAGCTAAAGCAGTGACACACCTATTGCATTGCAAAGTCCTCTTCAGCTTATTGAATGAAGGGCTATAATTACTATATATCAGAATATATTGGTGTCTGCAGTAACATTTTTGAGCAACTTCCTTCTTTGATGTTTTTTAAGGCACATAACTAAACTTTGAATTCAGTGCAGTACCAATTAACCTTGAAAAGTTGTAACTCTGAAATAGGTTGCAGATACAGTGTCAGCTAACCTTTTTTTAAAGTATGCAAAAGTACACCAATGCTGAGTTGATGTATGCACACCTTTAAAGATTTTTCTACACATTATGGGGAGTACATATAGGCCAGATGTTGCTAGCCTACAGATCCCATCATCTCTCACTGTTGACCATGCTGACTGGGGCTGATGAGAGTTGGAGCAATGTCTGGAGAGGTCAGCTACCCCTGATAAAGTCACTCTTGAAGGAAACAAATGCCATTATATCCATCTGTCTTTAGTCAAAAATGTTTCTGTAGATCAGAGTTGGGGA
Organism: Lacerta agilis; assembly: GCF_009819535.1. NCBI lineage: Eukaryota > Metazoa > Chordata > Lepidosauria > Squamata > Lacertidae > Lacerta > Lacerta agilis. The sequence continues at coordinate 31,118,779 of NC_046315.1, forward strand.
ACCTGAAGTCCTCCAGAAGTTGTTGCACTCCAACCCCCATCAGCCCCAGCCAGCATGGCAAATGATTGAGAATTGTTGGGAGTTGAAGTCTTAACTACATTTGGAGGGCTGCAGGTTCACTATTGCATAGCTGTCAACCCTCTCTGCTGTTCCCCACTGCTATAATAAGGGAATTTCCCGCAAAAAAGGGAAAGGTTGACAACTATGCATTGCATTGCGTTCAGAACCCTGAGGAACTCCATATTGAAGGCTCACTGGGGCAAAAGAGCACTCCCCAAGCATCACCATCTGGAAATGACCATCCAAGTAGGAGCAGAACCACCACAAAGTGGTGCCACACACCCCTAACTGGGACAGCTGTTCCAGAAGGATACCATGGTCGATGGTATAAAAAACTGCTGAGAGGTTGAGCAGGACTACCAGGGGCACATTTCCCCTGCCTCTTTCCCAACAGAGGTCTTCATATGGGCAGGGCCTGTGCGTCCATTTAGGCGAACTAGGCAGTTGCCTAGGGCGCCAAAATGGAGGGGGCGCTGGCCAGCCTGCCCCCACCCCCGCCCGGTGCAGCTCCGCCAGCGGCAGAGTGACGGGGAGGGGGGAGCAGCCCAAAATTAGGCTTCTCCGCAGGGCCGGTGCTAGGGATTGGCGGGGGGGGGGGCAGAAGGTGATCTCGCCTAGGGCGCAAAAAACCCTAGCACCAGCCCTGCATACGGGGCAACCAAAGCAATTTCTCTGCCAAAACCGGGCCTAAACCCTGATTGAAATGGATTTAGAAAATCAGTTTCCTTCAAGAGTGCCTGGATCTGGTCTGTGACCACTCGCTCAAAACCTTGTCCAAGAAAGAGAGATTGGCAACTGGCCGGTTATTACATAGATTTTCTGAATCCAGGGAGGTTTTCTTGAGAAGTGATTTTACCATTGCCGCCTTTAAGCAGGCAAAGACCATCCCCTCTTGCAAGGAGGCATTCATCACCTCCCTGGCTCAGCCAGCCATCCCTGCTGCTACTTTTTATCAGCCAAGAGAGACAAGGGTCCAGAGTGCAAGTGGTCGCCCTGAATGATCCAAGCACCTTGTCCACATTCTCGATCCTTAGTAATTGGAACTCATCCAACATAACAGGACTAGTCAGTGCTCTAAACACTTCTCAGGATTCATCTGCTGTTAACAGTGGAGTCAAGGTCCTGGAAGATGCAAACAATTCTATCCTCAAAATGCTTTGCAAACTACCGTATTGGTACCTGGAAAAGTTCTGCTGGGTGACACAATGAAGATGGAATGGAGGCAGCAAAGCAAGCCTTCTTTGCTGCCTTCACTGCAACTAAGTAGGCTCGATGATGAACCCTCACCTATATTTGATTGCATTTCACTGGCGTTTTCTTCCACCTGCATTTGAGCCGCCTTCCCGCTTGTTTTCTCACTCTTAAGTGCTATAGTATACTAGAGAGCCGAGTGAGCTCCACAAAGTGGGAGAGGGCGCTCAGGAGTGATTATGTCACCTCAGTAAATACAGTAATAATAACAATAGTTAGCAGAAAATTAATTAAATGGAAAAGCACTTGGTGTAATTTTATTTGAAGAAAAACAACATATAGCAAGATTTCAGTAATCTGGCCCAGTTTCATATGCTGAACTATCCCAATTGGATTCCTATAGACCCCCCCCCCCCAAATTCCCCACCTGCTCCAAACAGCTGCTTCATGCAGCAGATTGGAACCATAAGAAGTTTTCTTTTTCTTTTTAAGGCATATTCCAACAACTGTCATTAATATGTTGCACTCAGGACATGCCACAAGTATGTGTAAAATGAAGGGAGACGTTCCTTGCCATCCTTGAAATAAGCTAGCACTTTAAAAACTGTTGCTATATCAGCACAGCTGTTATGACACAGGGACAGATTGTGGTATAGCTATGTAGATCCATGCTTGAGATGGTGGTGGGAGGGAGAGCAGTGTGTGCTCTCTTAAATGCATTCCAGGCCAGATGCTCTGCAGTAGATTTCACCGAGCCACCTTTAAGACGAAGCAGGATTTGGAGGAAGTTTGTATTACGCAGAGACAACTAGGTCCATTTAAGCGCCAACTTACCACAGTGTCAGTGTAACTGCTTGGCAAACCAATTTTTTAAAAATCCTATCTAATGGAGAGGAAAAAATTGCTAAATATCCTTACTTTAATTAATAATCAATGGAAGTAAGATGGGGGTAATGTTCATATTACAGGTTTACAAAGTGCTTACATGCATTTCATGGTAAGTAGCCATTTGTTTAATGATTTATTGTATTCTACCCCGAAATAATCATTGTAGAAGCTCAGACCCCCCAGAGTGTGTCTGTGTCAGCTCATTTTCATGTGATCAGTCCCCCCCCCCCAAATACCAGTGCTTCCTGAATCACGGTCACCAAAAGGGCAATCGTACTTGGGGACTGAAGAATGAGTAGGAAGAGAAATTGTGAAATGAATGGAAATGCGACAAGGAGTGCTGATGCCACGATTCACTACCTCACTTTGTAGAAATGCAAAATGCTGGTTATTGGAATCTCCCAAAGCAGAGCAGCTTGGCCTCTGAGCTTTGTGTGTCAGCACTTCTTGTTCTGTACATTTAGCACATTGTAACAGTTTTCATCAGTGATGTTTGCCAGTGCCCAGGTCCTTTGGAGTCCTTTGCCTGAACCACTGCTCACACCTTTTCATAGCGTTATAATGTACTTACTTTAGCCAAGTTTGAAGCATGCTCAGTGATGAATGTTGATGTTAAAGGTTCTGAGTGCTGAATGTGTTGTGTTTTTTTTTACAGCTCATGTGCTTTGCTTCCTCTGTAGAAACATCTTGTTCTTTTATGGTACTTGCCTCTGATTTAAAATACGTAATTTGGAATGAAAGTGTGGTTGGTTGCATTCATCATATGAAACAATGCCAAAGCCTGTATGATATGCCCTGATAAATTTTGCAACGCGGAGGGGGTGTCCAATTCCAGCTCCAGCAATTATGTTTCATCTGCCTATATATGAGAGATGTAAAACAATTTAACAGCAAGTAAGCCCTCTTCACATCACGTATTTTACCGAATCAACCTTTTGGCAGATATTTAAAGGAAAATAGTAAGCTTTTATCAGTTGAAGGCTGACATCCTATACCCACATACCTGGGAGCAGGGCGGACTTTGGGAGTATGGTATCTTGTGTGAGGCCAAAATTTGATGCCTTCCCTGCCCCTACCCTCGCACCACCTTCTCAAAGCTGGCTAGCCAAGGCCTTGGGCTTTGGGAAGGAAGTGTAAGGCTCTGGCCCAGCATTAACTAGGCTTTAGGAAGGAGGCAGGATGATGCCCTCTCTGTTTGGCACCCTATGCAGGGGAGCCAGTTGTGCAGTCCTAAATCGACCTCTTATGGGAGTAAGAGACCCTGGACTCAATGGGATTTACTTTTGAATGGACCTGTAGTGGGGTGGAGGAGCAAAGGCTGGCTGGCTGTTGTGACAGTGGCTGTGTTCTGCAGGGTGTTGAGTGATGCTGCATGATAAAATGCCTTTGAAATGGAAAGGCGTTTCAGAAACAGATTTGTGATATGAAAAGGGGGAGCAGCTGTTCATTTGGACTCCCCCCGCACCCAGGTTAAACATTTTCCTGGCCTAGCACAAGCCCTAAGCAACATTTCTGAACTTGCCTCATTTAACTTTCATTGCAATAGAGTGAGCTACACATAAATAAATGGAAGTTCTGAATATATGACTCTGTGTTAATGAGAGTTGGCAATATTTCCCCCCCAAATGAAAGCTGGGATATGATGTTGCTCATTCTATCGCTGTTGCTGTACATAATTTGCAATAAAATCTGCAATACAATGCAGAATCGCAAAAAATCAAATTTATTGAAAGATGCAAGTTTAAATTTTCACTGCACTGTGGTTTATTAACAATAAAAAACTGTAAAGTGTGAGAATGTTTAACTATACAATGTACAAAAATGACTGCAAGCCAACATTTTCTTGACCTAGTATTCAGTTGCAGTGCAATGCTGTACGTGTCTTGTCAGAAGTAAGTTCCATTGAGTTCAGTTGGGCTTCCTTTTAGGTAAGTAGGCATAGGATTACAGCCTAAGGGTTCTGTTACACATTAACTTCTGGGTGACTATCCAGCCAACCTTTTAGCAGTTTGGAATTTAACTCTCCTTTTCAGGGGGCCGACATATTTGTAAAACAGGAGAATCAATTATCTAAAGTAGCAGCGCCCTGTTTATCACAGGCTGGTCCTTCGTACCACATTTCCTCTCTTTAAATAATTAAGAACAGGGCCATTGTTTTCCCCTGTCATTTGGTGATGCTGCTGTTGTAATGCAGCCTTTCACTAGGGGCAGAATCCCACATAAAATGCTTTTGCTGTTTAGTGAAGAGGGGCATTTTGAGTGCTGGTGAAGGCAGTAGACATGAAACTTTCCATCTCATTTCTTGTTCAAAGATACAGCTTGTATGATCTAAAGTTTTCATCATGCCATCTTTTTGGACCTCACCTTTAAATAATAAAAAGAAAATATCTAGGAAATAAAGAGACCCACTTCTTACTGATTACTGATTTCTTCTATTACTTTGGTTCACTGTTTGCTGGTTTATGGGTGCACTTGTTTTTGTTTCTTTGCTTTTTATAGTGCGTGGAGCAATTTTATTGCTTCATGTGGATTTTTATCATGTTTTCAATCTTGTTAACTACTTCGTACTTTCAAGTAGAAAAATGCATTTAATATTTAGAATAAATAAAATATTAGAGCAACTATTCTAACAATGTATGTGCTCATTAGACGGTGTTAATTAATGCAGCAGTTTTGTTTCATAGTATTTCTTCAAGTTGAGTATGTGGTTAAGGCATGGAAATCATCTTCACAACTTGTACGAGAGAGAATGGTGGTGGTGGGGGTTTGCATTCTGAATATCACAGTTTCTTTGTTTTACCCATGCTTTCTTGTATAAGCATTCTGAGGAAACTTTTCAAACCAAGCTTGGGCAAAAATGATTATGCATGATCTGTTCTGGATTCATGCACTTTGTACACTTTACAAATGCATATTAGAATCCTGAGAATCTCACGTCTTCCTTCCTTCCTTCCTGAAGTAATTTTCTATTTCATGTAGCTGTACAGGTTAAACTTTTACTTAGGATGGCAAATCCCCACTTGGCAATTAATCTGTCTGAGTGACCTTGGCCAGTCACTCTCTCTTAGCCTAACATACCTCACAATGTGGTTGTGAGCATAAAATAGAGGAAAGAGAAATTGTATATGGTGCCCTGAGTTCCTTGGAGGAAATGTGAGGTATTAATGTTGAGGTAGCCCTCCAGCAGCTAAAGGGGGTTGGAGTGGCTCCGAACAGGTTCACACTTTTGTACAGAACAGGCACGGTAGACAAAAGAAGTATGTTGGTTCTCATTTATTTTTAAAGTGGACAGCCCCTTAGGAATTCTAAGACTCTGGAATTACAACTCAATAAAAGTTGGATATATTGCTCTGATTCAGTGCGATAAAAGTGCCAGAATGACCTGCCAGAAATGGCAATTGGTGAATTGCAGGCGTATCTGCAGCTGCTACCTCAGAACAGGACTGGCTGGCTTTGGATTAATAGTGTATTCTGGAGGCTTTTATCTGATAATTTCCTTCCATTTTGGGTCACAGATGACTAGAAATGTACCGTGTCCAATAACTCTCACCTGAATCTTTTTGGAGGATAATGATTTAGTTGCGGAGCAGAAGTCAGACCATTGGGCATCAAGTTCTCTATTCCATAGTTGTATGTATATTTGTGATAACATGTTTGAAATATCTTTTGATACTTTTAAAGGGTGCAAGTTTAAGAAATGACAAAATCCACCTGTTGTAGAATTGGGGCTTCTGAAATGGATGAAGCATCCCTAGCGTGCCCTCTCCCACAAATCCCAAAAGCCTTAAAAATAAACTAGCCCAATGCTTTTGTTGGATTTTTCTCTACATACAGGTTAGTCACATACTTTGCTCCTTCTGTTTGTGTAGGCCAGGACTGTAATCTAGAGAAGGCATGAGGGAACATGCTCCCCCTTGCTGTAGACCCTATTATCTCCAGGGTCTGCAGCTCAGGAAAGTGTGCCTCCACATCACCATGACCGCCATGGTTTTCCAGCTTTCAGAATATTCCCTCATTGCCCTTTACAACTCAGTGGATGGGGGACTGGTACAAATTTGTAGTACAGTCCCTAATAGAGCAATCCAGGATGTTTCATGCCTGCATGTAGAGGAAGGAGCACCTAGCACTGAAGAAATTGACTAGGTGGTAGGAGCTGCAGTGGCTAGGCGGATGAATGATGCAGATTTGCCAGGGCTGAGAGTCGCTGCCATCAGCTGCTGAATTTGTGGGCAGGATGGACCTGTGGGAATTCGTACAGTTTGAGGAAGTGCAATCATCCTTGGTGGAATAGTGCTGTAATCCTGCCTTAAATTCCTCTGAGGCAGGAGCGGGGAAAGCTTTTTCAGCCAGAGGGGTCACCTTCTCTTATAGACGCACTTCCAAGGTAAACATGCCAGGGGTGGGTGGGGCCACATGCAAAAGGCGAAGCAATGGTTGTGGCTCTTACCTTTGTACATAGTCTGTGTTAAAAGTCAGGAGGTTCTGCACATATACTCAGCTCTCCATCCTTCATCCAGGCAAGCATTTGAGGAGAGTGCAGAGCAGGAATGGTGAATGATGTGACCTGGAGAGAGATGTGGCTTGAGGAGATAGCACCTGATAGCAGAATTCACGTTGTGGCAAGGATTCCTGCTTTACTTTTCAAAGGTGTTAAAAGCTTCTGTTGTAGACAGTGCCCAGTATCTGTCCTCCATTTCTGTTTTAACAGTTTTATTATTTGGGGGATTCAACCCTGAAATTTTCCCAACGGCGTTTCAGTATTATTTCCTAGCATTTACGGGATTAACCACAGCCTTTAGTGCAACACTGTTTCCACTTCTCTGAAGTGTTTGCTTTTCTTTGAGTCTTGCATCTGACCTCTCACTGCTTTTAGGGCACACTCTGTTCAGGAGATAATTGTACGCACCAGCGGTACGGTTAGGACTTTTGTAACAGGTTTTATTATGGGTTGCACAACTATGTAAACTTTCCGGATGACTGGAGGGTAGCAAGTATGAAAATGACGCTCATTCATATGCTGCAGGGCAACTTTGTGTTCTCCAAGGTGAGATGATGAGCGATAAAAGCAAAGCCATTAATTCTCTCTTAGATACGGGAACAGGAAAGAGTGAGATTGTTTGGAAGGTTGTGGAGGAAACGGTATAAATTTCTGTGCAGAGGGGGTTGTGTCATGTGGGATTCCCAGAGATCAGCTCCCATGGTTACAATACTAACTTCTGGTATCCAACCCTTTAAAATAATTGTCAATCTAGGTCCTCGTTTTGCTTTTTACCTTAGTAGGAGCAGGAGCTCAACACAAGAGCCAGCAGTTAGGACTGGGTGACTGGTTTACCAGCTCAGCACTTTCTAGTTCTTTGGAGATTACCTGTGAGAGTCCACACCTGAAAAGGATTGATAAAACTGTATTAAGTAAATGGTACTTACTTCTTTCACTAAGAAAGAGACCATAAACCAACTGGTTCAAAAGTTGTATGGGGGGGGGCATGTGTGCAGAGGACAGGCCTTTTAGTTGAAGGGCTTGCTGATCCAAGTCCACTTTAAAGATAAGGAATCCTAAGAAGGGATTGCAGAGGCCTTGAGGTGCCCATCAGTATTCAACCATCTGCAGAGAAAGCCCACAGGAATCCTGGCCAGTGTTCCCCACTATAGTGAGATGCATTGTACTACTATTTAGAGTAATTATGCCTGAATTTTCATCTGTACACACCCTGCCTTTTTTTGCATAACTTTTATCCTCCCATATAAATGGCCACCCTAACTCACATTGTTCCATTCTTTGTTTAAGCATGGACTTTAACAAAATGGATAGAAGAACATCCATTTATGGCTGCTTATAATGAATGGTGCATCTGGTGTTTCAGAATGGGGTGGGAACTGTTGTAATGTACGAAGAGACATTTGCAATGCTGAACTCAGAAGATTCCAGAGTTCCCCTGGTCCAGATCAAGCCCATTGCAAATCAGAAGCCCAGTATTGGTACAGTCCCTGCTTTAGAATGGGCTTGCTGCCAGCTCACTCTTCCTGGTGCCTCCTTTCCTTTTGCAAGCAATTTTATCATTGGAAAGGGTTTGGGAGGGGGGAGGGGTGGCTAACAATGAAGGGCTTTGTAGGTCCCAACAGCCATGCTTTAAGGCGTTTTTCTAGGTCTTCACGTTTGCCAGTCTCTGGTGCTCTTCCCTGCCACACTCTGCAGAGGCAAATTTGGGAAGGGGAGGGAGCGACAGCAGAGGCTAGTAGGAAGCTCCCAAAGGTAAGCCCATTTTATGGACTTAGAGAACAATCATTTAGCATGTGCTAGCTTGGCTCCTTTGGGGACACCAACCTAATTTTGTGACACAAGAGGAGGAGTTTGCTCATATTCTGCTAACAAATAGCTTCCTACATCCTGCAATGGAGGAAAAGCACTAAACTCCTCCAACCAGAACATGTTTATTGCACAGGCCATATTTTAGCTGGCTTTGAAACAGTGTGCATGAAATGCAAATGACGTTTTTAGCTGGTTGTTCAGGTCGACTAAGGCTGCTTTGTAAATAACTCATGGTCTGCAATAAGTTTGTTTCTCTTCATAGGTCCAGTATTTTTTCAACATCTTGGACAACTAACTAGAGACAGCAGAATTACGGGGCATACAAAAAACAAGCCACAGGATGGAAGATGTGTGTTTATTCATTTATTGACCAATGTTTTAACCTGACTGAAATACAAGATCAACAAGAGCACTGTATTTTCCTGGCTATTACATATGTTAGAACATAGAGGTTTGCACTTTAGACAACATTTAACACCAGTTGATGGGGGTAACTGCATTGCTTTTCATAAAGTTCAAAATAAAGATTTATTTTCAAACATGTGGCTTTGGTTTATTTTTATACATTACACTTTTTTTCTTGCAGAAAAAAAATAAAATTGTACAACTGCATAAATATAAAATTCTTCCACCATGGAAATGGTTAAAACATTCAATAAAGACAGCACCACTGCATATGATGCCTCTAGCAGGAAAAGAAAATATACAAAGCAAGATAATTATTCCTGTCACTGATGAGAGTGATAGGCCGACTCAGATCTCTCACACAACTTCAGAACGGGTGTGGGGAGAGGGGGAGTAGAGAGAGATAGAAAGACAACATTCGCTAAAAAGCACAATACATAATCACCTACGCTCCTTAGCGTTGCTTCAAAGTCTAGGTAATTTTCCCAGCCACCACACTAAATAAAGTCCTAAGGCTACAGGGAGGAAGGGGGAGAGGCTCTATGGAGTGCTGCTGAATAATCTCACAAGTGGGCCTTTACCATTTTAAAAACGAACAAAAATATAATAATTAAAAGTACCATGCCAGTTTTAGTCCCACTGAGTATTTACACCTTGGACAGCAAATATTTGCTCACAGAAAGTAGAAAACAGGTACAATAATACATGGCTTGAAAAATGATCGGAGTAATGCACCTATAGTACTGTACACTAAATAAAACTCACAAGGCAGCAATATTTAGGGGGCAGAAACACTGCTTACTACAAGTCAGTTATGGAATAATTTACAGTAGAAATGGGCATGTCCCAAGGCTCAATTCTGTGTTTGTTTTGTTTTTGTCATTTACAGTAGAATAAATATCTTTGTTGCTATTGCTACACTTTTAAGTTTACATTCTAACCTAGTTAAATGCAGAAAGCTAGTGTAAAGCATATAGATTACGTGTAGGTCCCATACGTATGACAGTTTTGTTCAAGACTAGTAGGTTTTTGTCTTTTTTATACTTTTTTAAATGGCTAAGAGGAGAGAGAAGAAAGAAACTGTGCTTGCGATCAGCTGCTTTTTATGTCAAATTTCAAATCAAAACGTCCCTGGAAACGATCCTTGTCACTGTAGTAGATGTTCTGACCATAGACCTTGCACTCGACACGCACTTCCATATCATACGTCAGGTTGGTGAACTGCACGGCCACAAGGGGCTGCTGGTATTTGGGCTGGAGGAGCTTGCCGTAATACGGATAGTACTGAAGAGGAAAGCCGCCGTAGCCACCCATGCCATAATATTCCACGGTGCCAATTTTGTCAATGTCTTCCTCTTTCTGAAGGAATGAATGAAAGGGAGAAGTCACTTGCAAATTCCGCATTCTGCATGCTCTGCGTACCATATTTTTATTGTTCACTTTTCGGTCATGACTTAAAGCTCACATTTTGAAAAACAGACTGTCCCACTGAAAAGTCACTTTGAGTTTTCTATGTACCTTTCCAGCACACTTGAGTGATTGCAACTGTGGAATGAGTGATGGATAATGTCACCTTAGATGGATTGCCTTGGCCTCACTTGCAGCATGCCAGAAGATCCAGCGATGGCCACTTCCACAGCGATGGAAGAACCACTCCCCATGTCATGAGGAATGCATGAAGGAATGGGCAAGTGGGGTCACTGCCACTGTCCTTGCTCCAAACTTTCTAGCATTCAGTTGAACAACTGGAATCTATACACTGACAACTCTGCAACTGGGAATCCTGTCTTTCCAGGGTTCCCAGTTGTGGAAAAGCAAGCCTTCCTTGTGTACACAAACATGCAGCTGAACACACCAGAGAGGACCATGTTGCGTTTCTGCCCTTCTTGAGAGATTCCAAGAAACACCTGGTTGGCCACTGAAGGAAATAAAATAGCCTGGACTAGACTGTCCAATCCAACAGCACTCTTCTGTGTTCAGCATTCCATCCCTTTCAGAATGTGCTAATAGCCCTATTCAGGAATTATGATGGCGTGTTAACTGAATACTTGAGGGATGGCTGCAGTGATGAGCACACCAGCTCCACCCTCTCAGTTCTTGTTCCACTGCACAAGTTGGAGGACAATCTGAAGCAGGGAGCCTCTTGTTCTTGTGGAAGCCCCACACGTTTCTGAACACTGATTTCCCAGGATTATAAAAAGCAGGTGGGGCCCCTACAAGTACTTGCTTGAGTCAGTAGCCCTCCCAACTCATGCAGAGTGACAAGAACAACAAAGTAGAGCTAGCACACATGTTCCCACAGCCCCACTCCCCATTCTCAGCATTTACATAACATGCCATCTCAAGATCTTGTAGCTAGTACACAAGTGTGGCAACTGGAATCAAGTTGTGAGGTTGGGTTAGGTGTTTTCAGGGTGAGGTTTGTTTCTGCCTTTTACCCAGCACACGCTTTTTCTACACCGACCCATTCTGCATTTCTTTCTCTGCCCCTCTCCCTCCATCTCTCTCTTTTCCACATGCTAGAGAGGGACAGTGTTTAGTGATCTCACTCCAACTTCTGTTGGGCAGAGAAGAGGAGAGATTTTGACTTGGTTTGGCTTCAACTGAAGGACATTCTCTCATGACAGGAGCTGTCGACACTTCTGGTATCAGGTCTCTGCTCCTAACGGAAAAACAAAGGGCTGGGCTCTCTCTGTTGGGTGTTGTTTGAGTCTCTACTTTTAGAAAAAGCAACAGCTGTTTTATCTTGGTATAGAGTGATACTGCTTTGCTTGGGCAGACAGTGAACCACTCAAAGCAAGTAAGAGGAGAGATGGCAAGGGAGTCCATTTAAAAGCTAACATGCATGCAGATAACATATAGGAGAGCAAACATAGGAAGGTGCCTTATACCAAGTCAAGTAATTGCTCAGCCTGGTTTAGTATTGCTGACACTGACTGTCCAGGATTTCAGGTCTGTTCAGGTTCCTATCTTCAAATGGAGATGTCACCTGGGACCTTTTGAAAGCAAAGCTCTAGCACTGAGCAAGCACCTTTCTCTATCAGCAAAGTACTCTGCTCAGCAACCTGCATTCATTTCACTGTATGACTTGACCAGGGTTTCCTGCCATGATGAATGCTTGTTACACAAGTGCTAGGTATTCATAAGTCCACCCATTTCCAGATTTCCAGAGCTAGGGTGCGACTACAGAGAAGGGCCTCTAGTTGCCACCTGCCTCACCTCTGATGGTGGCAGTCTTCAAGGGAGATCATAATGTATGGTCATGTGGATATAGAGGCAGCAATCCTTCAGGTCTCCCAGGTCCAAGCCATACAGTATAAGGGCTTCAAAAGCATCACTGTGAATGAGGCACCCAGATGTAGGGCAGAAGCCAATGCAGCTGCTCAAGGACTGGTGAGATAGGATCCCAATTTAGAGCCAAGCAGTTGTATATTTGAACTAACTGCAGCCTCTGGTCAGTCATCAAGGGCAGCCCCATCTACAACAAATTACGGTAAGAACTTGAGCTATTTTACCTTAGCAGCGCAGTGAACAGGAATGATATGAGGGTTGAATCTTGCCTTCACCTCAGGTGGGACGGAGTCATTGAGTGGAGGCTAAGAGGAAAACAAGCACATTACAAACGGTTTAAACCAACTTAAAAACCCTTGCTAAAAGACAAACTCCTTTCTCCAATAAGTGTATTTCCCAAATATACCCTCCAGAAGCCAATTAAGATGGTCAAGTGCCTATCAGTTTGGAAGTGAAATGGGGCAAACTAAAAATAAAATAGCAGCCCTACGTATACGGAGGACTCCCTAGGGATGCAGAAGTATATGTTTGTAAATTAATAGAAAACAAAAGTCTGCAGAACCTGCATGGAGAGAAAAAAATATCAGAGAAGCCCACCTCACAGGGTTGTTGTGAGGATAAAATGGGGAGGTGAGACCCATGCACACCACCTCAAAATCCTTAGAAGAAAAGGTGGTAACTAAAATAAATAAAGTATTTCCCTCACTTGTGCTTTTCTAATCCGAAAACTACTTTAAAAACTAACAAAGGCTGTTATTTATTTATTTGAGCTCTTCTTTGCCATATAGGGGAAGGCTAGTAGAGGAAGAGCTGGGTCCACAGTCTCAAATCACAGCCAACGTAAGCATGATTTTCCGTCAATGGACAAATAGCTCCAAATACTGCTCACAGACCCAGAGTGAAGCAAATGAAAAAATATCCAGGAAAAGTTTGAGAATCCTCTTAAGTGCTACATGGCTGGTCTAGTATGCATTCCTCCTCACCACCACTTGCCAGTGAAAAGTAAGTTTGGCTTCCTGGCAAAAAGGCATACGATCAGTATTTTAAAAGCCAGCGGGGCCTCAAGTCTAGTGGTCACCCCATTGTGTGCTGAGAAGATGAACAGTTTTTCCACTGGTAAGAAGAGTCCAAGCAGCCACCAGGTGTTTATTTGAGATCAGTGGCAGAGACGAGAAAATGGAAAGTACCGTATTTTCCTGTGTATTAGACAAGATTTTTTTTTACTCAAAAATCGTGTCAAAAAACTGGGATAGTGGAATGGGAGTGGGGGAGAGAAGCGGCGCGCCCACCAGCCAGCCAGTTTGCGGGAGCGCAACTTTCCTTGATGCAGCAGCGATCAGGAAAAGATATAGGGAGTGTTTCCTGCCCACAGCTGCATGTGGGGAGAAGCTCAACAACTTTGGGCCATCTCCCCTCATTTTCTTAAAATTGAGTCCCCCAAAATAGGGGGGGTCTTATACATGGGGGCATCTTATTGATGGAAAAATATGGTAGATATAGGCAATCTTGTAGCAGCTAAGACAATCAAAGACTCCCCCAGCACCCTCCTTTTTCCTATGTGGTCATGCTACCAATTCCCACTTTTTCTCACTCCCTTCCTTTAAAAAGAGGAATAGCAGCACTTGCCTTCGGTATGAAGCCCATAATCCTGTTGAGTTTGATGAGGACACATGGTTTGCCTTCTTTGTAACCAAAGGTGGGGTCAATTATCCCAGAGCAGTTCTCCAGCCAGGAGCGAAGGAACCTGCAAGATGGCTTCTTGCCCAGGCTGGGGTCAATAGGAGCTTCACCTTTGTGGGTGGCAGGTTCAGCTGGAGGTGGAGAGTGGGGGAGAAAAAGAAAAAGCTTGGTTATATGCATTTTGGCCAGCTTGCCACAATCCTCAGTCTTCACTGGGATATTAAACCTTAAAGGCTCCAACTAAAAGTGTCCTACACCTGCTTCATATTATGAGACAGTGTAATAATTTTGCATGGGAAGCATCCATCTAGCCTGAAGGAAAACTTCTGATAATGAAAAATTGAATATTTCCCAATGTGCACTTATTTTTCCTGCTTTAATCTAACTGGTTGCAGCTGCCAGGTACACAGCCTGCACAGCCTGCAGACAGATTCCATGAATGTACGCCAAGTGACATGTGCAGTATTGATCATGCCAGTTTCCTAGATCATGGTGTGTTTAAAAAGGATTGAATGCACGAGCTAACTGCTTGGGAATCACAGGAGCTCTGTCTCATTTCAGAGAGGCCTGTCACATGTCTACCAGATCCTACAGAGAACAGGGCTCCTTTGCCTTTAATAGTTATTCTATGAAGGTCACAGGACATGGGCTGTTATGTTAATCCTACAGTGCCTTCCAGATGTACACTGGAGACTTTGGCTCCGTACATGATATACCTTGAAATTCAAAACAAATTGTTTTCCTTGCAGAATTCTGGGTGCTGTGGCATACGCCTCACAGAGTTACAATTCCCAGCAACCCTTAAGAAAGTACAGTGCCCAAAATCCCTTGGGGGAAAGAATGTCCTTTACAGATATATTGTGTACACAGCCCAGGGGTTTACCAGCGCCATCAAGCTAAGATGGTGCAGCAAACAAAATTACAGTGGTACCTCGGGTTACATATGCTTCAGGTTACATACTCCACTAACCCAGAAATAACACTTCAGGTTAAGAACTTTGCTTCAGTATAAGAACAGAATCGTGCTCTGGCAGCACAGCGGCAGCGGGAGGTCCCATTAGCTAAAGTGGTGCTTCAGGTTAAGAACAGTTTCAGGTTAAGAACGGACCTCCAGAACGAATTAAGTATGTAACCAGAGGTACCACTGTACTGTTCCCAAACGCTACCATGGAAGGACTTCTCCTCTAGTTTTAAAACTGAAAGGGGTTTATTTTAGGTGCACAATTCTCAACAGATGAGGCTGGTTTGCCTGAGCAGGCACCAAGCGGACAAGGTAACAGCTCATGTCTAACCCCTCTCAGGCAAGCTTTGTGCTAGCAAGTCTTGTGCAAGCAGGCAGAGTGCTGACTCAGCCCCCTCAGCTGAGCAAGGCGTGGACAGTTCTGTGGTACGCAGACCCACCATCTCTTATAAAATGGGAACCAGAGAAGATCTGGAATCTGGGTTGCCACCAGACAGGATGGAAAGCTCTGGGGTAAGCAATTCCCAGGAAAGGAGCAGTGGGCAAGAAGGGGAAGGACTACCTTTCCCCCCGCACCCACCAATTTTGCCCTGCAGTTGCCTCCCCTCAGTTGTTCCCCTATAAACTGTGGCAAACATGTCTGGACCCCTAACTAGGGTTGAGGGTCCCCAAACCTACCTAGTATTTGGATCCCTCAATCCAAAACACACTGAGCATTACTAGCTAGGTGGTCTCCTTTGCTTCTTACAGCCTGATCTTTTCAGTTGCTGTGTTGGCAAATATATAATGAATCTATAGCAAAACTGCACACAACAGTAGGGTTCTGGTGCCTCCAGCCAACCCAAAACATTACACATCAGTGCTATCGTACCAACCACCACCAGGGGCTAAGGAAATCCAGGGTATTTGGTGACGTTATTTCAAGCCATCTTGGCTTCAGCAGAGCCAGGATTACTGAAGCATGAGGAGATAGTTACAGCTGGGATCATAACAACAACAACAACAACAATTTTTATTATTTATACCCCCCCCCCCATTTGAGTTTCCCCAGCCACTCTGGGCGGCTCACAGCACATATGGTGGACAGGGAATCAACTGAGTTATTCGCTTAAATAAAAGGGAGTTCCCTTTTTCCGAGTGGGACTGGAAAAACTACTGGCAAGGGTCACTAGGCACCAGCAGCACTTTAGATGGACCAGACTAAAAGCAAATACATTCGAAAGAAAAGTTATGTGCAAATAAAATCTACTCACTGGCACAAGACTCAAGCTCAAAATCTGTATCTTGCTCCGGATTAAACTCATAAGCCTTCAGAAATGTATCCATGGGCCTCGTGTACTTCTCATATGTGTTTTTATCAGTGGGGTTGAAGGAAATCTCCATTTTAAATACCTGGGGAATAGCTGACAGTCCTGGAAAGGGAAAAGAGCAATCATATAACACAGAGACACACAGACCAAAGACAACTGATTTGTATCGTATTGTGCTTGCCCCACCACGAAAAGGATCACATCCAAACTTTCCTTATGCAGCAATGAACCAGAATAATTTTGGAACATATATAGGTGCAGAATATGAAATGCTGAAATTGTCACCTTCCTCACCCACCAAAACAAAGAAAGCAGACTTTGGTACTTACTGACACAAGGCTTTTTATTTTAGCGCTATTTGTTTGGAAGTAAAATACTTCATGAGCTTGAAAAATCTACAAGCTCTTTAAATTCAGAAATACCGTGTTCTGAAATTCTAAACTTAAGAACTACCTTTAAACAAATTAAAAAGTACAATTTTATTCTCTCCACGTCTCTGCAGAATTTAAAGGTTCATCAAATGGAGAGGCTCATCGAACTCCCTCCTCATATGGCACTAGAGAGTTGCAGCATTTTCCTGGAGTGCACAGAGGACTGCGCATTGGCTGTGCATATACTCCGAATAACATAAAAAACCCAGGGTGTTTCTGGCCAGGGGCTCATGTTCCTGAGTCAAGATTGCACAATTCACAAGGTTTCTCAAAGCACATCAGGGACTCCCTAAGTTTCTGATTTCCTCTATGGCCTTAGTTGTCTGTCCCCAGAATTTCAATGCACAGCAGGCTCCATCCACTCTTCATCCACTTATGTGAAAAAGAAAGAAAACAAACCCTTATAAGCAGCTTTTTTTATTCCCCACTACACTCACCAGGGGCAAAGCAGCTTCAGGTTTGACAGATCGGATTTGGACCCGAATAAGAAATTGAATCAAAACGACACAGAGTTGCCCTGAAACAGATGAAGCTGCTTACAGAAATAATGCAATTCTTGTTGTCACTTCACACCCCTAACACAAAGGGGCGCCTTTCCCAAAAGCCCAAATGTTTAGTCCGTATAAGAGCTCCAGATGTAGGATTTCACCTAGGGAGACCCTACCCACAATAAAGCGCTCCTGTATTGTACATCATTCCAGAGATCCTACAGGTGAGACGATGTGCCTGAGTTACCATGAAGGGCATCAGATTTCCAGAAGGACCCTTCACAAGCAGCTGGTTTTTCGAAGATGGGGCAATGGAGAACCAGGCTGGATCTAGACATGTCAAAGAAGTGTTTCAGTGAAACGCATTGTAAACTTTGTATGAGAAATCGGGCTAGCAAAAACGGAACTCCACAACGCCAGCTGGTGTCACAGTGTTAGAATGCATAAACAACACATATAAAGTGTTCTTTTTTTGCCAATGTAGCTGAGTCTCCAGTCTCTTTCCCTTTATTTCACTGAAGGGGTTTCTGGGAAGGGAAGCTGTCACTTGTTTTTGCGGCACCCACAAGTCACGTCAGCCACACATTTGCCATGGCCCAGGCAAGCCAGTTTTGAGTAAAGCCTGACAGTCGATCCTTGTTATGTTGTACAGCTTACAAGCTGCAGAACAAAAGGTATATTTACAGGTCTGTAAAATCCTAGGAGGGAAAACTGCACATGCATTGCTCCACCATGTTAAGTACCCAAATAGGAAGAGATTCGGGTGCACAGACTCCTTACTACATCAAAGGCAGCAGCTCTATCCGGGCATTCATTAATCATGGCAGATAATGAAAGTGCGGTGAAGGGAGGCAGGATACACTCCTGACTTACATAGATTTGAATGAACTCCCCTCTGCCCCTGCACTAGAACATCCTTAAACTATTAGCTAAGATCACTGAACATACAAGATGCAGTGATGACCACTGACTTACACGACTTCAAAAGGAGATCAAATTTATGCAGGATAAAGCTATCAGAAACTACTTGTCATCATGGCCATATTCTAGCTCCTGGTTGGCAACACATTATACCAGCCTTCCCCCACATGGTGCCTCCCAGATGTTTCGGATGATGACTCCCAACACCCCTGATTTTTGACCATGCTGGCTGGGGATGACTGATCCCTGTGCTCTGCAGGTCGGGGCCACTTGCATGGACCACCACATCAGGAGGTCTATTCTGTATGATGTAAGAATTTGAACTTTGGTGTGGAGGCACCCATCTTTAGGAATTTTATCCCCATCCCCTGTGCATTACACATCAGACAAGTGTTGCCTCTACTGTCTATCAAAGGCCTTTATCTTTCAGCATACTTTCGTGGAGGTTTTTATCTCAGTCTTCCCCTGCATTGGACTAGAAACTATTTATATATGTTTTGTTGCTGGTGTTAAATTGTTTCTGGATGCTTCATGGGAAGCAATTCATCAATGATGAAAAAAAATAACAACTCAACACATGAATTTAGGCATCTTAGGAACAGTCTGCATAAACTGCATTCAGCTCGCATGAAAATCTCCAATTCAGTTGGGCCCTTCCCTGAGCCACACAGCTCACAATGGTGTCCCACAGGCACAGCTCACTACTGGTGAGAAAGAGGCAAGGGAGAATTACAAATAGTGACAGGAAGAGGCCCGCTGTTGGAATGCAAAATATTCAGCTATCATGCCACTCCACGCTCATTTCATTGAACTAGCCCTGCATTTGCTTTGTGGGTCAGATTAGGGTGGGGTGGTCCACGAGCAGCAAAAACTGAACACAATAAAAATATGTTCTTATTCTAAAATAAGTTCTGTTTCTTTTTTTTGGGGGGGGGAGTAGAGGCAAGGAGAAGGGAGGGAATGGAAGATGATATCTGCAAGGGACAGATACATGTCGCTATCCCATACAAATGAATCCATTCCACATGTTTGTTCTCCCATAAAGTTCAGGTGGAGTTTTAATTGAATTACCCAATGCTTGCTTGATATCGATACTGAAAGTAATGGGAGATGAAGTTCATGCTGCTTCGCTGACTGCCACACGCTGAGTTTGCTATGGCACAAGCTCCGTTTCCCTTTGGCACATCCAACTTAGATCCGGCAGCCAAGACCTTTTCCAGACAGTGCCATTATATAGTAGTTGTTTCTATAACCAGGCTGGGCTCTCGGTTCTCTTTCTGCTATGTCTCTTCCTCTCCTACCCCAGAATTCAGCAGGTTCAACAAAATAATTGGAAGAATTTAATGTAATTGGGCCTGAAACACAGACAAAGTTTTATCCTTTATATGCCAGTTGAATACCAATTGCTGGAAGCCACAGGAGGGGAATGTGCTCTTGTCCTCGGGTCCTGTTTGTGAGCTCCCCTTTACAGCATCTGGTTGGCTACTTAGGATGCTGTACTAGATGAGCCATTGGCCTGATCCAGCAGGCTTTTCTTATGTTCTTATCCTATGAGAGATTCCCAGGTAGGGGAATGAGTCGTAAAATCTGGGGTGACCCAAGAATGGTTTGGTGGACTGTTAAGGGTACAGCTGTTTTACAACCAAGTTCTCCGTGCTCAGACAGACTGTCCCTACTGTTCTGCAGTAGCCCAGTTTGTGCAACATGGTAAACCATAGTTAAATACTTTACCATAAAAGCAGATTTCACTCCTCATCTGGGATGGGCAAGGGCAACGTGTCATGACCCCTGGCTCAGTATTCTGTCCAAACAGGGTATAGCATTTCGCTCAAAGAAATCGTCACAACTTGTAAGTAAAAAAAGAAACATTGACTTCATTTCATGGCTTGTTGGGAGAAAAGCAACCCATGATCTGGATGCAATGCTAAATCAGGGGGTCATGGCTAGGGGAGTCATCTGTGCATTCACTTTAAAAAAAAAAAAAACCCCACACATTAAAAATCAGTATGGAAGGATAACTGCATCATGAAACAACAGTCAAGTTAAACAATATGCAGGTAGCAAATAGTAGTTTAAAGTTGTAGTTCTGGGGGGGGGGGAATGGTATAATTTGCTTTGCAGGGCTTTTATTTGCCAGCATTGGGATTTCTTAGTTAGAATCATACAGCTTTCACACAAACCCAGCACACATTTTCTTCTCAGTTAGCATTTTAGACCCCCAAACTGCCCCCCAACCATGGACCACTTGAAAATGGCTCATATTTCTGCCTGTTGTAGCAATTTTAGTGCAATATGCTAGTTGCTGTATGATTTCTAGTTGCATTACGATTTTACTGTAGTTTATTGCATTACAATCTGAATTTCACAGAATTAAAAATACAACAAAATACAATATAAGTAGTTTAAAAAAATAGCAATATAATTAAATATCAATAAGAATATTTAAAATGGACATGCTGCAGACCACCTGGATGAAGCTCATGAGTTTGGGGACCCCTGCCCTAGGCCTTACACATATTAAGTGTAGATCTGTATTCACTTTGGGGTGTTGTGGGTGACGACTCAAAAGTTTAAAATTCTTATGCAGTGAAATCCTATGCACATTTGCCTAGAAGTTAGTCTCACAGCATTCCATGGGGCTTACTTCCTTGTCACTGTAAGCACTGCTGCCTAAATTGTTTATCACAGCCATCCACCACCCCAATATACATTCTGTTTTCTGACTATCTTAAATTTGGCCTCCATAATAAAATCAGTTCTTATGCCAGAGTTCATTCTCATCCCTGGAAGATTAATGATGGTAGTCAAGGGCTAAAACAATTTGTTGATCAACTATTCCCAGCTCTGCCTCAGGTCCATTACATTTCCCCCCTGTAGTTGAAATTCTTGCACGTGCAAGATTTTTTCTGCTGAGTGGTGTGGCTGCCTATTCCATATAAATGTCACAGGAAGAACACTCGTGCCACAGTTCAGACATTACAGCAGCACACATGTTTTTCCTAGTAAACATGGATTAGTGCAGCACTGGAAAGATCAGTCCATGAAAAGGCTCGCACATTACAAAGAAATTGCTTGCACCTTACTATTCTAAAAACAGAAACGCCATTTGTCTATACAGGCTATTTGAGAACTAAACAGAAATCTTTCATTAATTCTTAAGATACAATCCAACATACCCACACAAAGGGCTTAATTTATTTCCACCTTTACTTTCCACAGCTTTGCACTGCATGCCTACCTCTCCAAAATAAATAAATGTGTCCTGGCTCTTGCTAAAGGGCAAACAAGAATAATTCCTTCCAACAGCCCTGCCCTTCTCAGTAACCTTAGACCAACAATGCAATGTGGGCATGTACAACAGGAAGCAGGAGGAGATAGGCACCCAAATGCTACTAAAGAATTCAGGAAATAAACATCGTGCCAGTAGCTCACACTTACCAAAGGCAAGTCCAGCTGGCAGCCGCTTAAGGCACCCACTGGGACCCTGCAGACCACAGGGATGAAAGCAGATTTGTTTGGTTTGCTGCTATTCTGAGGGCTGGATTCATGAAGAAAAGGCATGCGCTACAGTCCTAACTAGAGTGGATCACTTTAAACTACTGGGTATTAGAGAACTGTGTTAAAAGCTTCCTGCATGTGGAAAAGCTACCACATTAGGGATGAGCACTGTTAGTCAAGCTTCGTCCGAGTGTGTTTGAATGAGGATCCTGCAGTAGAGACCATTCACTAGGTTTCCCCTTTGAAACAAGAGTATTTCCTTTCTCCCCAGTGTAGCATTTGTTCCCAGAACCATCTGAGTCATAAATCAAATGAAGTGGAAAGTTTCCAGTGTGATGCTTGGTTTCTAAAAAAGCAGATTGCATTAACTGACAAGCAGGAAAAGATTGGTTGCAAATAAAGTCAGCAGATAGAGAATAATGTTAAAGCAGTCCTATGAACAAAATAGATAGGTTAGGTTTAACCTGATAAAGATAAGACTGGCAAAATTATTGCCTAGATATTCATATGAATTGCTATCAAGCTGGCCAAAGTTCTGCATCATTACCCAATTGCATAGTCAACATTGAGGGTCATGATTAATGCATGTCCCCTCGATTACCATGGCTTACTTCCAAGTATGATGAACTCTGGACCCAACTCATTGCATTTATTTATTTATTTATTTATAACGTCCATACCCTCACCTTTCCATTAAAACACCAGAATATGGCTTACAGTGATAAAAATCAAGGCAAAATACTTTTTTTAAAAAAAAGGTGAGGGAGATCAGGAGGCAACAAAAGTTCGACTGAAATCTTGGAAAGTTTAACAAGGTCAGCCATACAGCAGGTTCTGAGATTTATCTGGTGAAAGGTTACAGCTGTTTGTATTCCATCAAAGAGAATCAAGAAGAGCCGGTTATGGATACACCTCCTAAGAAAGCGAGCTTAATATCCATGGTGGAATTAACTGTTCAGTTACAACTGGTTACATACAGGATTCCACCTTCTTTCCAAATGTGGTAGCCCCTTTCGCCATCATTACTGCTAATAATTACTGAGCCAAATAACTGTGTATATGCCAGCAGTCGTGCAAAGTGTCAGCGTATGAGACACACTGTGAGCAGTTCTGAGACCCCGACAACATGTTTCCTTGGCAACAGGTGGACTGGTTGCCATTTTAAAATATGGACTTCTTTACGCATTGCAAACAGACCCCAGCCCAACTGCCCAAATATTCCGAAAACTTGCTTGGGTCAGCATGCCTTTTAAAAATCCAGACTGCTGGACTTTGAATTATGAGCAGCAGGGCAGCAGTGCCTAGACAAGGTCTGAGAACTTCCACCCCACAGGAAAAGGGGAAGCAGTAACACGTTGCTGATTGAGAGGTAGGAAGTGGTGACTAGCTTTAGTCTGGGCATGTGCCTCCCAGAACATGCACTCATCACAGCTCTTAGGAGCAAGGTAGCCATAGTATGGAATATAACTGAAGAGTTGGAAGGGACCTCGAGGATCATCTAGTCCAGTGTTTTTCAACCTTTTTTGGGCAAAGGCACACTTGTTTCATGAAAAAAATCACGAGGCACACCACCATTAGAAAATGTTAAAAATTTTAACTCTGTGCCTATATTGACTATATATAAAGTAATTCTCTTGAATAGGAATCAAATAAACACAATTTTTCCCACGGCACACCAGGCAACATCTCGCGGCACACTAGTGTGCCGCGGAACAGTGGTTGAAAAACACTGATCTAGTCCAACCCCCTGCAATTCAGGAATATGCGCATAGCTGTCAACTTTTCCCTTTTCTTAAGGGAAATTCCCTTATTCCGAATAGGATTCCTCGCAAGAAAAGGGAAAAGTTGACAGCTATGAATATGCAGGTGGCCCATACAGGGATCGATCCTGCAACCTAGGTGTTATCAGCACCACACGCTAACCAACTGAGCAAACCAGGCTATATTCTAATCTAAGAGGGATAGCAAGATGTCCTGGGCTGAAAATAATAAGCATGTCAGTCTTCTCATTATTAAAAGAGCACAAGGGTAAAGAGAGGAATTAAATACCACAGCTGAACTGTACACCTACAAACTGAAATTAGCAAGCCCTGAAGTTACTAAGGGAAGGAAGTCCTCTCCACACCAGGACCATCAACTCCACAGCTGTGCAGAAGCACCAAGTTCTATGGCCCCACCTTCCATTTTTGTTCACTAGGACATTCGGCCAATCTTGCCAGGTGGTCTAGAGAGGCACAGATCCTGGCATGATGCCTTCAGCTCAGGGAGCTGGACAAGAGTCACAGACTCAAATAACTCATCAAAACCCAGCAAGTCTACATTTGGCACTAGACAGAGTTGTTTCCCCCCGTAGTTTAGCCAAGAGCACAGCAAGGAGCCAATTGAAGGGGCACAAATTGTTTTTAGACACAGAAAGCTATGTGGTTCTGCCAATTTAATAAAATAGGGATTAACACCATGATAGCTCCCAAAAAACGAGCAGCGAGGATAAGCTCAGGTCCAGTTTTTTAGAGCCCAGAGCAGGGTGCACTTGGCAGTGGTCCCTCATCAATATTGATTGCCCCTGCAATGCTCAATACCACTCGGTTACACACACACACATACACACCCTGCAGCAGTGCTGCTTCCATCATCAACCTTGGACTTCCCTGAAGTTAAGCAGGTGGTGGTGCTGTAATGGGAGGAGTAAAACAGCACCACAACAACCAGCCCTTTACAGCACTAATAGATAAGCCCATGAGTGAGTGAGAGTGGGCAAATAGTGGCTGCAGCAGCACAGCCACTGGGGGAACCCAAGCGATGAGAGGCCCGGGGGGGGGGGGGGGTCCAAGTAAGATGTCAGCCCATTGAACCTCATTCTCCATTTTACCCTCATAATTCGCCAGTGAGGTAGGTGAGGCTGAATGCAAATAGTCCAAGGTCACCCAGTGAGCATCATGGCTGAATGGGGTTATAAACCATGGTCTCCCAGGCCCAACACTTTAACTGCTCCACCTCACTGTCCCTCTTGAGAAATTGAGGGCTGTTTCATTCATGTACGAATTCTGCGACTGAGAGAGACTCTCTTCCTGCTGGAATTTCTAGAAACCAAATCCACAGAGTGCATGTCATGACTACTTATCTGGGTTTCTGGCTCATTTACACCATTGGTGTCTATGAATACACAGTGAAAAATCCACATGCCACTACTGTTACATGTTACATTCTATAAATGAGTCTCTGGCAAATTCCTACAGAAATGGCCTTTTATGCTGGAATTTTGTGGTGTTAAATCAGTCCTTAATCAGACCTTGATGAAGGCTGGGTTGAGGATACATAATCCTCAACATAACTCCTATGCTCTATTTCTGTTACAATAGAAATGGCCACGACAACTGACATCAAAGGTTAAGGTGGCAAAACAGTAAACATTAGGAAATCCTTTTAAGTGTCATGGTCCTAACCGAAGCCAGTTACCATGCCAATTATAAGATATTGAAAAAGGTTTCCACCTAGTGGCACTATATAATGTTGGCTGCAATCTTTGTCTTAGGATAACCATTTATGCATTGCTAAAAAAAAAAAAGAAAGAAAGAAAATGCATCACGGGGAAAATGCATTGCAGAAGAGGAGCAAACATTTGAGTGTGTTAATTCACAGGTATAGATGCAAATTTAGAACTGATTATAAGTTTAATAGAAATACCATACACCTCACCCTAGTGGAGGAAACTGTGCCTGTTCAGTCTCCTGACTGATGGGCAACATCAAGACCCCTGTTCTGCCTTCTGGTGGTTTGTCTCTTTAAACCAGACTTGGACTAGACAGCCCTTCAAATGGAGGACTATCCTATGTAAACTAAGACATATGGCCATCCTAGTTTACAGTCTGCTCTCGTCTCTCTCATGGTTTGGCCCAAGTTAATGGAAAACCAGTGTGGTGGCAATTGACACTGGCACACATGACTAGCTAGAACCATGGGCTCAGACATACTGAAATGCTATGGCTGTCCACAAGCAGCAGCAGGCACACCCAAGAGGCGATGTGCTTGAAATGGCACTAGCCAAAAAAGGCATTTTAGCCATAGTGCATTTCTCAAAAGAGATCTTGCTGGATCATGCCTATGGCTCATCTAGTCTAGCCCAGCAGCATCCTGTTCTCCTGGTGGCTAACCAAAAACCTATGGGATATAAGCAGGATCAGAGCATGACAGAGGTGTCTTCCCATATGATTCCCAGCGGCTGGCATTGGGGTGCCTACTACTGCAACAGTGAGGGTACAACAGAGACATCACCACACACTGTGAGAAAACTATTCATCCTCTCTGCTGGAAACTTCTAACATACCTGGAATGCTCAAGCATGGGATAGCTGCTGTACCCTTAATCACACAGCCAGCATCCTGGATGTCACAATAATGGCAGCCAGCACGGCATAAGGAGCAGAATGGCTACAAACACACTGTGTATGGTATGCAGAAATGGAAGTTGTGTGCAGATAGTCTTGGGGGGGGGGTAACTTCTAGCATTACATCTGTCAATGAGCAGACATGAAAGTAAGACTTTGCAACATGTAGTGGATATGCCTGGAAAGAACCACTAGTACATTTCCCTTGTGGGAGAAAGGCATGTTTGGACATTACCATTTATTGCAGAGAGTCTGCTTCTATTGCTGCATGTTGTAATGCCTAATAAGGCGCAAAAGATGCCAAAGAGATCTTAGAAATGAAACTCTGAAGTTGCTCTAAATGCTATTTCAGAGACCAGATACTCACTGCCATTTTGCTGCTTTCCATAAGCTGTTAGCAGTGCAATCATGTTGCCATCATATGCACGGCACTTTGAATGGTAGCAGCCATGGAAGACCTCCTGGTCAGTTTCTGGCAGAAATTTCCTGGTCCATAGCCCTTCACCACTATGCTAGCCTTCCCTTCTATGTTTGTGATTGCTTGCATGTCTTACTTGTGCAAGTGACCACAGAAGTAAAGATGTGGTTCCAGAGCCAAAAGAAGTGTGCAGCTGAAGAATGAAGCCCAATAGGCACCTTTCATCCACTGCTGCCTTGATTGCTAACTCATTATATAGCAGACGTTTCCACTAGGTTATTGCAAGCTACAATGCTCATTGACCCCTATGTCTTCAATGTGTGGAAACTCACCTCTTACATAATTTTGCAATGTAGCTAAATTAAAAAAAGAAGTTAAGAGTTTCATTTTGTTAGGCTCATAAACCTCATTTGATTTTGTAAATAAAGCAGACATTCACTTGTAGACATTCCCCCTTCCTTTCTGTGCCGCTTGGCTTGCTGATTGAAAGGTCGGCGGTTCGAATCCCCATGAAGGGGTGAGTTTCTGTTGTTCGGTCCCAGCTCCTGCCAACCTAGCAGTTTGAACGCACACAGTGCAAGTAGATAAATAGGCATCGCTCTGGCGGGAAGGTAAACGGTGTTTCCATGCGCTGCTCTGGTTTCTCCAGAAGCTGCTTAGTCATGCTGGCCACATGACCTGGAAAAAACTGTCTGCAAACAAACGTCAGCTCCCTCAGCCAGTAAAGCGAGATGAGCGCCGCAACCCCAGAGTAGTTTGCAACTGGACTTAAATTGTCAGGGGTCCCTTTAACTTTAAAATATTTTTGGAAACTTAAGTGCCCCTACTGGTTACTGGTAAGAGTAGCAGATAATTCCAGTTTAAAATTTGGGGGTGGGGAGAGAGGGAATTAAAAAGAAGAACTGAGGTGATGGGGATGCAAAAGAAATCATATGAGGGTGACTCGGAGTTTCCATCAAGAAGCAAGAAAAAAAAACCAAAACAACCTCAACTTCAATGCAAAGACCTATGGTAAGACATCAATTTCTCTTTTATACTGCATCTTCCTTTCTCATTACACTAAATCAGCCACAGCAATGCATGGCCGGGTCAGCTAGTTTGTTATAATTGTGATGATTATGGCGTACAGCTGATGAGAACCCCAAATTCACAATCTCAACTTTGGGGGTTTCATCAGCTGAATGCCAAAATGATCACAATTATAACAAACAAAGGCTTGAAATATCTTGCTTTGCATGTCAAGAGTCTATCTCATATATTAGTTTCACCTTTTAAGTTGCATTACTGAAAAAAATGAAATCACTTTGAGGGTTTTTAAATAAAAAAAATCATGTACAAATTTTATGAAATAAAGAAATAATAAACAGAACTGTGGTGTGCTGGCATAAGGGGTATGGTGCCGGATGTGTTTTATGGAGCAATTATAATCTGGAATAATGTCACTTTAAAAATAACAGACAATGGATGACTCTAGACAGCACAGTAGGAGAAATCTAGCAATGTGGCATGCAACACACCAATTTATCAGATTATTGCTTGAGGTATAGATACTCCCAGACTGAACTTTTCAAACCCTTATTATTCAATGTTTTAGAATTACATGCATAATATTTTTCTTTAAAATGATAGCTATTTCGCACAATACATTGAACTGCGTAGTCCACTGGGTAGCCTAATGTTTGCCATTTATATTAGTCCTAGCAAAACATCCACAAGTACATGTGTAGGGCTCTTGTATAACAACAGTCCCTGGAGGGGATTGTGGTAAACAATGTACCCCCAGAAGCTTAGGCTACCTCTGTTGATAGTGGCTGGGCCACCCAATGTCAAGAGTGTTCAGTTTTGCCTTCAACAGTGTCCTCGAGGGCCTTAATTTATGGGAGAATATGCACAGATGCATTTAGAGTAGGGTCCTTGGACTGTATCCAAGTAACTCGTTCCATCAGCGCAAGGATCTGCACTGGCACAACAGAACTTCCCCTATCCTCCCTCTGCATGCCCCTTAAACCAGCTCTGGGTTTCCCCCATAACCCTCCAGAGCAGACTCCAGGGCAGGGTGTGGTGTGGTGGTAGTGGGGAGTTCTGTGCAAGCAGAAATCCTTGCAGAGATGGAAAAAGATTGTCGGAGACCACCCATTGTCTGCTACCTATGCCTGATCACCCCAATAATTGAGAATTAATACTGTGCTTGCCACATGTACTTGTGAGAGCCGTTTACTCACTGCTACAAGGAACAGCGACCAGCTACAGTAGCATTAAAAATACAATGTTCCAACATTTGTTTCAACTTGCATCCTGAAATGACGTCTTTGCTTAAAATGGGGGCAGCCAATGGAAAAAACACAGTGGTTCTACTGGACCTCGACATGAATGTGTGTAGGCCTTGCTGGGGATTCAGTAAGGAGGAAATGCATTTCGCTCCGGGAGCTAGCCCACCAAGCTGCATTCTGCTATTAAAAGCTTCTGAAAAGTTTTATAGTGAGCAAGAGGGAGGGAGGGAGACATAAATGATGATGGCCTCCAACATCAAGCAACCCTGGGGTCATTTGTAATGTGGAAACTAGCAGTTGCAAGACTCCACACGCACGCGCACACACACACAGCTGGTTCCTACTAACTGCTGGGAATGGATAATGCAATAATAGAGGCTTGGTGGAGCAAGCAGGGTAGTTGCTGTTCTTTCAAATCATCCTGCTTAGTTACATATGGCCAGCTTATAGGCACAGGTTAATTGCCATTTTCTTAATGACTGTGTACACACCCTACATTTAAAGCACCCCCCCCAAAAATTAAGAGTCATGGAAGCTGTAGTTTTCCCCATGCCAGAGCTACATGGGTCTGCACAAACACAAACTCCTAGTGGGGATCATGCTAGTGGATCAGTGCTCACTGGCACTAACAAATAAGCTAAAAATCAAGAGCCCTGTGAAGTTTCATGTTATCCTTTTATGTCACAGATTGTTCCCCTGCCCAACCAATGCCACTCCAATCCTAAACATATTTCTAGACAAATGTAATGGACAGTTTCAAAATCTGAATAAGCATAATTCTGATTATAGCCCAAGGGGCGAAACAGAAGGCAGTTAACTTATTTAGCAGCTAGCCTAGATTAGAAAGCAGATGTTCTGAGCACAACGCAAGACTCCCAGCACCAGACAGCAAGCACTCAGGGCGGCCGCTTTGGTTGGCACGTGAGGGATGGCAGAAAGTTAAGGTTGTATCCAACACTGTGCAAGTGGTTTTCCTCTCATTCAGTGACTTTCCCTTCCTCACTTTCCTCCTTTTACCCCCCCCCCCCAATCTGCTCTAGGGGGTCCCCCGGAGCAGATTTTGAGGGTATGGGAAGCTGCAGTAGGAAGGGGGGAGGCGTTATGGAGATGCCACTGCAGGAGATGCCACTGCAGACTGGCAGTGTTGGATACTACCCACAACCTATGCTGGGTGTCTTGTCCCCTGCAATGGAGCCAGGATCAAGCCCTGTATGCTGTGCCTTGGTAGCTTTAAATGAAGCTAGACATTAAAACAGTAATTGCTCCTTTACGGATTATTAGACTCAGTGACGGCACATCATTCTCTCGTTTATTTTGGGGCTGCTTTTGAATCTAAGGATATGTGCCATATATATATAGGTACTGTCCACAACTGTGCTAACATTTACTCCTGGACTGTATGCACACATTATTGTTCCTTGGTTCATATATGAAAACTGCTGTGCTGGGGATAGTCCTGCCTCTAAGCTGCAAAGAGGAATACACCGGAGATGAGAATGCACCAGAACTAACCCTTCCCTCATCTCCATGTAACTTCTACTCCTTTACAGTATTCTGTTTTGCACACAATCATCTGTTGTCCAGCTATCATCAGCTCCTGCCAATTTGCCATTAGTGACACCTCCTGGACAGGTAGAGCCTTTTCATCACTGGCACCTCACTTGTGGAATACCCTCTGCAAAGAAACATGGTTGGCACCCGCTCTGCTCTTATTTAGATGCCAGGTTAGGACATCCTCAGAGGCGTTTTTATGATTTTATATCTTTCAAGCATAAATCAGCTTTAGGAATTTTCCACTCTGCTGTTAATTGTTTCATGGCATCCTTCTTCTTCTTCTTCTTCTTCTTCTTCTTCTTCTTCTTCTTCTTCTTCTTCTTCTTCTTCTTCGTTTGTGGATTTAAATTTGTAGACTGCCTTAGATAAATTTGCAAGGAAGCATGGTGTATAAAAGTTTGAAATGAACTGAAATGAAAATTCTTTCCATTTTCCTTTTTGTGTGTGCCTTGTGCCAGGCTGCACCCTATTCCAGAACATCCTTTTATCCTGCATTCATCCTGCTCTTTCTCCCACTAAATATTTCTAACTGCAATGGCTTTTCTGAACTGTGCTTGCCCCTCCATTCACTAAATGACCCCCTTCTGCATCATTGCCGATCTGAATCACAGTGTTTTCTTCCGTAATGTAGAATGTAAGCTGCAGATTGAGAACCCAGAGAACCTTCAGCTCTTGTTGTTCCGCAACTCCCATTGTATCAACCTTTGGGCCCTGCTGGCTGGGTCTGATAGGAATTGGAATCCAGCAATATCTAGAGACATGTCCCCACCCACCCTGTGAACATTCGAGATAAAGGTCCATGTCCTTTTGGCACAGAATTTTATTACGCAGTCTGCACAAATGGTTAAATGCTAACAGAGTCATGACTGAACTGAAAGTAGAGCCGCCTACTTTTAGCATGAAATGGCAAGAAGACAGCAAATCCCTGTTGTGAAACCCAGTTTGCCCTGTGATGAGTGACGGTGCTTAACACAGCTTTGATGTGCATGCAGTCCCCAAGAAGTAACTCAAAGGAGGCACCAAGAAGGTACTGTACCACATAGACAACAAATACCTTTGTGGCACCTTAAAGGCTAACACATTTGTTATGGCATAAGCTCTTGTGGACTAGAACCCCCTTCAGAATCTTGAGATATTATTCTCAGTTGGCAGGTATATAATATTCCTTGTGTGGTGGTGGTGGGGAATGGTTAAAACAGTAGAGTAAAATGGAAATTAAATGCAAAATGTATAGTTTGTGACAGCTGGGGAAAGGCTGTAGCTCAGTGGCAGAGCCTCTGCTTTGCATGCAGAAGGTTCCAGATTCAATCCCCGCCATTTCCAGGTGGGATGGGAGAGAACTGCGCCTGAAATCCTGGACAGCTGCTGCCAGTCAGTGCAGACAATACTGAGTTAGATGGACCAATGATCTGACTCGGTACAAGGCAGCTTCCTATGTTCCTAATTCGATTAAAAGTTTGGTGTGTGCAAAATAAGCACAGTGACCATTCCCAGCAGCAGTAACTGGTGACCCCATTATCACCCATGTTTTGCTACGCTGATTAGCACCTGTAGTGGGACAAGACAACACAGTCCCTCTTCAAGTCCAAACAGACAGAATCAAACTTCTTGATTAATTGTAATTCAGTGGCTTCATGCGGGAAGTTCTCCCTTTAAAGTGCCTTTGTTGAAGAATGGAAACTTTAAATTAATTTAGCAACTCTAGAATGGTTGCATGATTATCAATTAGCAGCCACTTAACTGAACTGTGACTGGCTGCACTTTCTGGTTTTCACTGCCATTTGACCCAATTGCTCGCTACTTTCCCCCCACTACACTAGCATATGTGTGTACACACACGCCTGTCAACTTCATGTGTCTGATGAAGTGGATTCTGTTCTGCAAAAGCTTGGGCCATAATAGATATGTTAGTCTTAAAGGTGCTACATAAAGACTCCTTATGTATTTTTTGCTGCAACGGACTAACACAACTACCCCTCTGGACGTTGTACCATGAAGATGAAGCACAAATAAGCCCATGTGGAATGGTCTGCAGTCTAATCAGACACAGAATCCTAATATGCAACAAAGGATCAAGTTTAAATTAGTTGATGCACATCTCTGCCTTTTCCTGATTTTCTCTCCTGGGGGCCCAGAAGCAAAGGTAGGCAGCAAGGCTCTTGCTCCTTTAACAGGTATGTAGAAGAGAGAATTTTACCAGAAGCAGCTTCTCCTGAAATATTTGATGCTACACAACTATGAGGGGGATAGGAGTCCTTCATCTTCACATCTGGGGCTCTCTGAGGTGACCTGCCCTAAGCAATAAAAGTCTGCTTTCTTAGAAAGTGAATTTGTTGTGTCAGAGCACCATAGCACTTTAATCCACTTTAATAGAGCAAATCTAAATAGGCAGCCAGTGATTCAATCCCTCTCACCAAATACTAATAGTCTGGAAGTAACCCTTCTCTCACCCCTACCCACACTGTTTTAATAGAGAGTTAAACCATAACAACAAGTGGTAATTGTTCCACTAAAGATAAGGTCCCAACTAACTTTGGCTCCCAGCCCATCAGTTGAAGACTGATTGGTCTTCAGTTGGTGGGACAGAGCTCACTACTGAGTCAAAGGTGGGGAACCTGAGCCCCTCCAGATTTGTTGGACTTCTGCCCATGGCCAATGTTGAGGGACAATGGGACTTGGAGCCCAACAGCACATTTATCCCCACAGCTTCTCTAGCCTTGCTCTAATGAATCACAGCTATACTTGAGGTGGGCCCAAACAGCACCACAAATACAAATATATACGGTAGTTCAAAACTAAGAAATGGTCCCCCAAAATGCACATAGGGGGCTAAAGATGAGTCTCAGGTCTGAAAAGGTGGAAGACTACCGGGCTAGAGTATTGGGCTTGGATGCCCAGCCTTAAAACTCAACTCTGTTATAAAGCCTTAAGCAAAGCAGCCTTGGCCTAACTAAGCTCTGAACTTACCTGGACTTACTAGAGGAGCAGTGAGATAAAAACCCATTGGGAAATTACACCAAGAACTGGAGGGCACACTTTTCTAGCAGGCTGGCCCAAGGCATTTTTGCACCTGAGGCAGACCACAAAAAAATGACACACGCAGCTCAGCCAGGGAAGAAGACATGAGTGCAGATCTACATCAGGAACAAGAAGGGAAATGGAAGGCTGTTGGTGGGGAGAGAAAAGGCCTGCTCTGAGTCTCACCAGGCAGATACAGAGCCTGAGAGACCCCAGAAGGCAGCCCCCACCATCTCTTCCCTAGGGGTGGGAGAAGATTGGCAGTGCCTCCTATTCACCAAGAGAAGTGGCACTGCTGTGGAGGGGAGGAGCGCAGAGGAAGTGGCAGATCTGGCCCCCAAGGAGTGTGGTGCAGCCATTGCAGCCACTGCAGCAGCAGTAGTAGTAATGGGTGATGCATTCCTTGGGAGCCAGATCTGCTGCTCTCTGTGGATCCTGCTGCCTAAGATTGAGCCGGCTCTGCTTCCTAGTGAAACAACAGGCAAGCCAAAATTTCCTTCTTTGTTACAGTAGACTACCAACTGATCTGTGCTGACCCTACAAGTTTTGAGGAAATAAAGAAGGCCATGCAGCTATTGAAAGAGGCAGTCAAAATCCAGCAGCTCTAAATAAAATCCACTGTGGCCCCAATAAACAAGCACACAACACTCCTTCTGTGTGTGGGGTGGGGCGAGCTTTGACCAGCACCCCTCATCAGTGCACATTGTTACCTGGGGGTGCTACTCGGTCCTGATACTTGGGCTCGAATTCGCTGATGGTGAGCAGCATGACTTGAATGGTCCCAATGAAGATACCAGCCAGGCAGCCGTAGAAGATCACATAGAAGAGTAAGATCTTAACTGTGGCAAGAGAAAAAAAATAAACACACAACAGTCAAGGATGGAAGGCTAATTATGCAAGAGGCCATTTGGGTACCCAGCCGCTTCTCAAAATTACAAGCACCAAGTTCTGCAACAATTGCAATTAAAGAATCACGGAGTTGGAAGTGGGTTCAAAGGTGATGGAGCCCAACCACAGATGTTGTTGGACTTCAACTCCCATCAGCCCCAAGCAACATGGCCAGTGGGGAAGGAAGATGGGAGTTGGAGCCCAACAACATCTGGAGGGCTACAGGAAATCCTGTTACAGCACCCCAAAGGCAATGCCCTCAAAGAATAACACGTCATTGAAAATAGTCTGGACAGACCTGAAAATACTATTCATGGTATCATATCTCTCTTTCTCTCTAGCAGAGAGTCAGGACTGCTGCTCACAGAGGGAGCAATACTAAGCACATTTACTCAGAGGTTCTGTAGCGCTCAATGGCCTTAATCTTATAAAGGACAGAAAAAAATTGTGGAGCATAGGTCTGTTCATTGATGATTATTAGCCATGACAGACACGCAGAACCTCCAAATGCAGAAAAAAATTAATACCTGCTGCTTTCTGCCCACTGTTGGAAACAGAATGCTGGACTTAGGTGGATTTTTTTGTATGATCTACTTATGTTCTTGGTGGGATTCAAAGCCAGTTCACTCTTTGCCCCAGCACCACAAATTCTAACAGTGAACACAAGCAGTGAGTGCCAGTAGGACTGCAGTCAAAATGGGGACCCCAAGAAACAGCAGAGAAGCATCCGAGTGGCTGGTGAAATGTTGAGGTTTGCAGAAGTATTTACAAAAACATAACAAAAACCATGAGGGGGCAAGAAAGTCTGAGCACATGTAGGAGGCACAGAATGTAGGGTGATCGCTGAGAAAGGAAAACAGAACATGGAGAGGAGGAAGAGAGTGGAATGCCCTACTTAGAGAAATTGACTGGCTGGAAATTCAAATCGAAGCATTCCTTTAAAAAGGAGGATCCACTGCAGAATTTTATTGTGGGTCTCACTATAATAGGCTCTAAACATAAGTGGGTCATGGAGTGAACCTTGGACCTATCATACCTGCCCAACCCCTGCTTTGTAGTAGACCACAACATGCAGGCAAGAACGTACACACGATTCTGCATGGCCTTTGCATGGGACCCATCAGAATAGGAAAGAGCTACCGTGGAGTATGCGGGCTAGGTTCCTATAAGCACAGAAATATATGGGCTACATACAATGGCAGAGAGCTCTTAGTTAGGCACAAGGAGGTGGCTAGAAACTCTTGCACCAGTGTAAATGAGCCCTCGCCACCAAGTAAATGTGCTTGTGACTGTGACCCAATTTGGGGGGGTCACATCCATATCTGAAGATGCATGAAAATTCAATTCCATGTAGCTCAGATGGTTAGAGCATGGCACCAATAACACCACGGTTGTGGGTTCAATCCCCATACCGGCCACCTGCATATTCCTGCATTGCAGGGGGTTGGACTAGCTGACCCTCGGGGTCCCTTCCACCTCTATGAACACATGAAGAAATGCCTTTTGCCCAGCATTTATTTGAACTGTGGTCCTATGCACCCAAACAACTTTTAGCTTGCTTTTATGTAGTGCATTAATAAAAGCATCTTGTAAAAGTCACAAATTTGACTGCACTTGAGTTGCAATCAGCTAGATTCATATGCAATTTACATATGCAATTGAAGGGTTTTTGTTGTGGTTAAGGGAAGGCAAAGGGGGACATAAAACTTTATTATTAGGGTTGTTCCCAGGAATTGTGTGCATACTGAAATCTGGTTTTATCAGTTGCTACTTTAGAGGGATTACCTCTATAATATGCTGTGCCAGGCATCACAAGGCAGCCCTACTGGGTGAAGATGCCAACTCATGCCAACCCTATTTTTTTGTACAGTGGTACCTCAGGTTACAAACACCTCAGGTTACAAACACTTCGGGTTACAGACTCCACTAACCCAGAAGTAGTAGTACCTCCGGTTAAGAACTTTACTTCAGGATGAGAACAGAAATCGTGTGCCGGTGGCGCAGCGGCAGCAGGAGGCCCCATTAGCTAAAGTGGTATCTCAGGTTAAGACCAGTTTCAGGTTAAGAACGGACCTCCGGAACGAATTAAGTTCTTAACCAGAGGTACCACTGTACTAAGAAGTCCACAGCAGCAAACATGTTGGTACTTAAGAGACCCAGTGCAAGACTACAAATGGGTGTAGTGGTTAGAGTGTCAGGCTAGGACCTAGAAAACCACGGTTCAAATCCCCACTTACTGGGGATTGGGCCAGTCAATGCTTCTCGGCCTAACCTACCTCACTGGGTTGTTGTGGGGATTAAATGAGAGGGAGAACCATGCATGTCGAATAAAAAATTGAGAAACAAACGCAATAAATAAATAAAATATTGGAGACCCCATCTGGGCTACACATTTAAAGCAGTATTATGCCACTTTAAACAGTCACTGCTTCTCCCAAAGAATCCTGGGAACTGCAGCTTGTTAAGGGAAAAAAACTTTCTGTCAGTAAGAGCTGCTCAGCAGTGAAACATGAGAGGTAGATTCTCCTTCCTTGGATGTTTTTAGACAAGAGAGGTTGGGTGGCCACCTGTCATGGATGCTTTAGCTGAGATTCCTGCATTACAGGGGGTTGGACTAGATGACCCTTGGGGTCCCTTCCAGCTCTAAGATTCTAAGGGGTGCTGAGTGTTGTTATGAGATCCTATTCTCCGCACAGAGCTACAATTCTGGTTTAACAGTCAACCCCGCTTTCCTGGGAGCTCTCATAATTTTATTTCTTTCAGGGGGGGAAGGGGGTCTGCTAACAACTGTCAGCACCCTTAAGAAACTACACTTCCCAATATTCTTCGGAAGGGGGAAAATAATATCTATCTAAAGTGCTAAAATAGTCCTTTAAAAATATGGTGCAGATAAGACCTATGTGGTGGGACCATAAAGGAGTGTACACCAATACAGAGAAGTTGCCGGTGAAAGAGGAAACCCTAATCAAATAGGTGTTTTCGTTTTCCTTAGAGGGAAATTAGACATGGAGACCAGCACCAGTACTTTCTTTTTTTTGCACACTTGGGGCTAACACACTCTTCGGTAACCAGGCAGCAGTAGGCAAATAGCTGTGACGTCAGAGAGATTTGGACATTTTTTCCAGAGTACAGTCATAGGAGGTGCTGTTGTAACGAGCCAAAGAGTACGTCCGCTTACAGCAAGGTGCTGTGGGTAGGTTTTACTTTAATAATAATAATAATAAAATCAAAGTGCTTCAGAGAGTGAGGAGCCAGGTGTTTTAAGTCAGATTTCTGACCTGGATGTTAACAAAAACCAACCACGTCCACGTACACAGTCTACTGTGCGCTATGGAAGGCATCTACTATTTGAATGCATGCATGCGCTATAAAAGAAACAAAACAGATTACTTCCTAAGACACAGGTAAGAGCCTCAGCTGGTCTAGCTGTTTGGAAAGAGGAAATCAGGGATATTTTACTGGCCCTTCCAGCAACCAGGCATCTTTGCTTCTAAGGGATTCTAAGCAACAGTCTCTGAAGACCGGATTTTGTCTAAACACCCTTTTTGTAGCTCAGTCTCTCTGTGGACTCCGGCTCCTCTCCCATCGTTGGGCAAGAATCCCCTTTTGCATCTGCCTGCTATGCAGACTCCGGCCAAGGATTTGAACCGAGAAGCTCCGGATGTGTGGCACTTCCAACAGGACACTGACTGGCTGGAGACGGTGCAAGCCTGGCAGCTGCAGCTGGCAGAAACTCATGTGTGACTTACAAAAAAGTTCCTATACCAATACGTGAATCATTTCAAAAATAACACAGTAACCTTTTCTCTCTCCCGCCCCCCAGCCATCTTTAAAAAAAAGAAGCTATTTATAACGTCAGATCCTCTTAAATAAAGCCATTCTTATTGATTATGAACAATCTTTCTGCTCCCCCTTTCCTTGGATCCCTTTGCTGTTTTGGCCTAAGTAATCAGAGATGTTTCTAAATTTGCACAAAGAGTTTTAGAAGGGAATGGAAGGTTCTAGATAAGACGGAAACTCCTCTGACGGATGGATCTAGAGAGACACTCAAGATCACCTGCGGAAACCTCAGCAGAGGGAGGAGGAGATTCAAGGGCACCCTCCCCTCCCCTTCAAGGGCAGACAGATCTAAATGCTTCCCATGCCAAAAAGCTCTGGGCATGCTCCATGCTACCCCTATGGGTATTGCCACAGACTTTTCTATCTGGTAACAACAAAGGGAGGGGGGGTTGTGTTAAGCACTTATTGTCTGTCATCAAAGGAGCCTGCTCAAAATAAATGCTACCCACTCCACAAAGCAGGTTAGGATACACAGTCAACGACAACATGGAGCATTATGAAGGGTCATATTGAAAGAAGGAAAAGCTGTGGGAGCAGTTCGATAGTCAGGCACCTTTCGGAAGTGTAAGCAAATGGAGAAGGAGAAACTGTGTTTGCCTGAAAACCTTCAGCGTCCAATGCGGAGCCAAGGTGGTCAACTGGGGAAAGGGCCACAGTCCTGGACCAGGAAGCAAAGTGCCTGTTGGGGGGGGGGGTTGTATGCTTGAAGGGTAGCAATGAAAAAAAATTAAGGTTAGACTTTTTTTTAAAAAAAATTAAATGGGCCCTGAACCTCAGTCTCATTCAAGTTGGGTTTAGTTGCTAGGAGACAGCCTTCAAGGACTTTTATTATTCCTAAAGCTCCCTTTGCTTTTCCACCTGACCTTTTCTCTTTATCTCCCCTGCCAGGCAGCTCAAGCAGGCCTCCCCCAAATAAAGGTGTGCATGACAAAAGGATGAAATCCAGCTTCCAAGCAAATGTGTGGTCAGTGCCAAGGGTGGTTTGGTGGTTGTCCTTGGTGGTGGTGGTGGCAAAACCCCATCCCCACCCCCCATGATCCGAACCCAGCCTTCCATTACCTCCTTGCGGGGAAGGTGTCACCTTGACTAACCTTGAGCAGTGATGCATTATTAACCCTTTTGGGGTTGGGCAGTCTGCAAGGCAACCTTAACTCTCTCTCTTTCCCGTTCCCACGAACTATCACATCTCATCGTGGCCATTTTAGAGAGGTAGATAATGCAAACACACACTACCACCCGAGAGAGTGCGTCCTTTCCCCCTCCCTGAGTGGGCAATGGAGGGAGCTGCAGTGGCTGCTCTCCTGATGAGGAGCATGGAAGGCGGGGAGGAGTAAGAGGGGTGTGTGTCGGGCTCCCCCCTCTCTCCGTCGCCCCCCCCCCTCCACCCAGCCCGCAATCACGACTCAGGCTTGGCTGACTACATAAAGTGCCCTTCAGCACGACCTTTGCAGGCGGGGAAAGCAAAGTAAGGAGCAAAGGAGAAGCAAGCGGCTTTTCCCTCTAGCGCAGAGGCAACAGGCTGCTTCGGAGCGACCCAAGTCATCGCGCGGGGGGGGGGGGGGAGAGAGAAAAAAAAGCAGCCGGGGATTCTCCCCCCCCCCCAACCTCAATCTCTCTCCTCCTGTCTAGAACGGTCGCGCCTCGGAAAAGCAAGCGAGCCGGCTAGCCTTAGTAAGCCCGAGGTGCATTTTCCAAAATAACGAGGGGAAACGAAATGAACGAGACCCTTCTTTCCACACACGCCAAAACCACACCACACCCCGGCAAAAAACACAGAGCGACACATTGCAGGGAGAGGCGCGAGCCCGGCACCGCGCACGATCCGAGGCAGCCCTCGCGCTGCAGAGCGGGTCGCTTCCCTCCTCCACACGCCGACCAAGAGGTCGTCGGAAGCTGCCCAGCAAGGGGAGGCTTGGGGTGCAGAAACCAGCCTTGGCGGGCAAGGAAAGCGACCGGGAAGGTTTCACGCATCTTCTCCGAGCCGCCTGCCTCGGATCACAACGAGGCGAGTGAGCTGCAATCTCGCCGCGTGGAAAAGCATTTCCAGGCAGGGCACGAACAGGGGGAGCTTCCACCTGCCGCCCACTGTCTACACACGCGAGCGCGCACTACGGCTCTTCCTTCCCGCGCGGCTCGACTGCAAGACCGCCTCGGGGTTGTTTGGAAAGACGGGAGCCGAGAGGGCAAAAGAGAGAGAAAGCGTATATGGAGGAAGAAGGTACTCACACCAACTGCCCCCAGTCCTCCCTAGGAACTCCTTCTTCTCCGAGTTCCAGATGAATTTCTTCCAGTTGCCATCGCCATCCTTCTTCCCGCGAGCCATGAGCGAAGGTCGGCGCGGCTTGTCGCCTCACGACCAGGAGTTCTGCAGTCCGGTCCCCCTTCAGAGACCGCAGCCTTTTCTTCGGAGCGTCCCCTCCGCGAAATTCCCGCCGGCAGGGCGCTCGCACTCTCCAGGCGACGCGGGGACGAAAGGAAGGTCTTTGTGTGCCGGGCGGGGCGTCCCACCCTGACGATGTTGCGCTGGCGCGGGCGGGCGGCGGACAAGCGCGCGTGTCGAGTAATCCGTGCCCGGAGAGAGAAAGAGGGAGACCTGCCGCCGGTAGCCGGGCAAAGCGGTGCAGGAGGTGGCCTGGGGGCGGGGTGGAGGGAGAGTGAACCAGAGCGCAAGCCGGGGGGGTGGATAGGGAAGCAGAAAGAACGAAACTTGGCTCTGCCCAAGGAGAAAAATTAGCTCTGTCCCCTCCCACTCGTGCGGGATATATTGCCCAACTCCTGGGGCGAGCGCCGCCCACCCAAATGCCGGTAGCCAATGAGAGTGCCGCCTTGCCGGCGAGGGCGTGGGGCTTCGGAGGGGCGGTGGAGAGGACAAGTGCGTGAGCCGCAGGAGATGGCGGGAGGTGGGCTAGGTTGTCGGCGACGGCGGCTCTTCCCGTTCCCTTGCGTACCCCTCCCTTCCTCCCTCCACCCGGGCAGGCACCTGCCTCGCGCGGCGGCAGAAGCAGTGAGAGGAGAGAGGCTCCACCTGCATGGGGAGGAAGGGAGAGGGAGAGGGAGCGAGGCAGGCTCGTTCTCCGGGCAGCTGACGCGCGGCGGCGGGCGGGTTGGTCTCGGTGGGCAGGTGGACGGAGGTGGCGGGCGAGGAGCCTGCTGGAAGCGGGGAAAGCGTCGAGCCAGTCCCGCAGAGAAGCAGCGGGCGGCAGCGGGAGAGGCGCGCGCCTCACCTGAGCTCAGCCAGGGGAGGTTCAAGAAAGAAGCAGGGGAGGAGGGGAAAGGTTTTGCCTTAAAAAAATAAACCAGCCTAGGGGATCCCCCCTTGCAGGCAGTGAAAATGGGGCAGGCTGAAAACCGTGCAGATCTCTCAGCGTGTTGCGTCGATACCATGAATCGTAATATGGGTTTTTTTTCCCCCCTGTTCAAAAAAGGAATGTGGAAAGAACCGCGTCAGGTCCTGGTCAAAGGTGCGCGCCAGGCATACGGATGAAGCGCCTTGTTCTGCCCGAAGCGGCGGATTGCAATGGTGCCCAACGGTTTCGCCTGCAGCCGATCTCGGGGTGGAGAAGGGCTGGGAGGAGGCCCCGATCCAGGAGCCCCTTTCCCCGAGAGGTGCGCGCG
Source organism: Lacerta agilis (assembly GCF_009819535.1). Lineage (NCBI taxonomy): Eukaryota > Metazoa > Chordata > Lepidosauria > Squamata > Lacertidae > Lacerta > Lacerta agilis. The sequence goes on from NC_046315.1 coordinate 31,160,197, forward strand.
CCCTGCCCGCCTGCTTGTCCCTCCCGCCCCTCGTACGCCGCTGGTGCCCGCTGGAGGCGGGGCTTCTCCGCCTGCCTGCAACGTCATCCCTGCAGCTTTCTGCCCGGGGAATGCCCTTCCCTGGGTCAACGTCCCCACTAGCACGGCTTCATGGCGGCAGCCACCTTCCCCATTGCGGAAAGTCGTTGCCCGCTCAGCCAGATTGCTTCATCCGAAAGGTCAGGTAGTCCCAGGGCTCCCACCCCAACCCCCAGTGCTGCAGGAGATTCCAGATACTCACCACTCGCATCCCCAAATGTACAGTACAGCTATGCCCTTTGCTGGGCAGAATCTCTGGGATAGCTCAGTCGGTGGGGAATGAGGCTCTCAGGGGAATGGGTTCGAGTACCACGTTGGACAAGAGATTCCTGCATTGCAGGGGGCTGGACTAATGATCTTCGGGGTCCCTTCCAACTCTACAGAAAATATGACCCAGGGGTTGTTGGGCCGTTGCTCCCATGCAGTCCTCAGAGGTGGCAGGAGGGAACCTTGGGAAAGCACCAGGGACCAAGGAAGAATGCTTTCTGCATGGTGGACCTTTTATTCTTCACATTCCCTGTTCTCCCATTATGCCTGCGGAGTCCTTGAGAGCTGAGCAGGAAGAGCAGTGCACTGGGATGGTATATTTGTGGAGGGAGACCTCTCCCCGCTGTCTTTGGGCTCTGCTTCACCCTACACCACTTTTCTGCTCCCCTCCCCCTGCTACTGCTCCCTGCTCCACAGCTCAGGTCGCAGGCAGAAAAAAGATGACAATGGGAGGCTGAATGTCAATAGTACATCTCAACTCCATGCCAGCACAGCCCTCTCCTGTGTTTACATTGGAACCACCTGCAAGTATTTGTAGGCAAGTGGCCTGGGAGCAGGAGGCCTGTGGGAAGGGACTGTAGCTAAAAGAGTGATTGGAGAGGAGGAGGCAGGACTTCAAAAGGAAAAAGAAAAGAAAAGGGACAACCGGGGAAGAAGGAGAAATCCGGATGTCAGGGTGGATGGAATATACATGCCAGGAAGTGTTTCCTTCTCTGTTTGACCTTGAAGAATGTGCTGCTTTTGGACTCGGGAGAGCCCTGCAGTAACATATACTGTACAGAGCATGCTGCTCAAATTAAAGGTGGGGGGGGGGAGCTGCCCACAGCTACTGATTCTACTTAGGGCCTCTCCCCTGCCCTTGATCCCCTCCCCTTCTCCTTTTGTGTGGAATCATACACTGGCCTTGAGACATAAGAGCTCTCCGCATGGAGAGAGCCATTTACTACACTGTGTAGGCAGCAAGCCACCACTGCATGGCTTCTTACGCAAGAGTGCACTCTCTCCCGCACACTCTGTGCACCTGCCTAGGCCCACTCTGACACCCCACCAGGGCAATTTGTATCTTACAAACAAACCAACCCTTTCACCTTAGATGCAAATGCACATTTAACTTTGTGTGTAGTTTGGCCCCGCTTTGCCGTTTTTCAGAAGACGCAAATGCATATACCCCCATCTTATGGCCACTTTCCCCCCTGATTGTCAGCCCAGTGCAATTTGCTCGTGTTATAATGGCTTTCTAATGATCCAGGTGTCTGTGAGTGCATTGGCGAGAATATTCATCGCTTCCCCTTGAACGCTGGCGAGAAACAGAAAGTTGAAAGATTTGGGAAAGGAATAGGTAAATTAAAGAAGTAGCAGAGATGGAAGGTCCATCCATCTAAATCAGGAGCAGTCAACCTTTGTATACCTACTGCCCACTAATGCATCTTTCTTGATGGTAAAATTTCCTTACCGCCCACCAGTGCTCGATGGAAGGAGGATTCAGCTTGTGCCGTAGAACCCCCTACTGCCCACCTAGAATCCTGAAATGCCCACTAGTAGGCGGTAGGGACCAGGTTGACAACCCCAATCTAAATGATGGTCTGCCCCATAAGGATGTACAGCAGTTGGGGTGCAGTATAAGTGGCCAAAGAAAACACTTGATTGTTTCCTCCATAGTACAACCCCCCCCCCCAACATAGGGGCCATCAATCGCTGGTACTTTTAGGATGGATGAGGGCAAACGGACTGAAATAAAGTGAAGAGAATACAGAAGTAGTGTTGGTTGGGAAGCCCACTGCTTTGGAGAAAAGTTTGCAATGGGGGTTGGGTGGCGTTACACTTCCATGAAGGAAAAATAGGTTTTTTAAGCGGGGGGGGGGGAATACTCCTGGACACAGATGACCTCATTGGTTTGGAGTGACTCTTACCAGTTTAGGCTGCTTTGTTAACTGTAACCCTATCTAGGGTAAATTCACCTGGCCTCAGTAACACATGTGCTGGTTATGTCTAATCTAGACTAGGTAGGGTTGCCCTTGAAGATAGTTCAGAAACTTCAGCAGGTCCAAAATTTGGCCACCAGGATGCTTGTGCAGGCTGATTACCCATTCTGGGCGCAGTTTAAAGGGCTAGCACAAATCTTTAAAGTGCTGAATGGTTTGGATCAGGGTCAGGTTATTTGAAGGACTATTCTATACTTGTATGCATGAAGCAACCAACCCAGGTCCTAAGATTGGCTTCAGAGGCCTTGTCTATGGTACCCACCAACTCAACTGACGTTAGTGGACAGGGCCTTGTCAGTGTTGGCCCCACACTGGTGGAATTTCCTCCCTCTAGAAGTCCAGCAGGCCTCCTTCCTTTAAGTGGTCCCTAGATACTTTTTAAAACAAACAAAATCCTGCCACACTTTTTAACCTATTGCTGGCCCCTATATATGCTAAATAATTTTCATACGGATTTTAAAGAATCCACAAATCGCTGTAGAAATGTAGAGAACTGAATTTAAGATTGGAAAAATGAGAAATAGAGAGGCCCCCAAATAGACTTGTACATCCATCCCTACATGCTCCACACTTGCAAATTGGGTAGCTCTGCATTTAAAGCTGTGAGTCTACTGCCTTAACATATAATTGGCGCCTGTGTTTGAGAAAGTTGTGCCATTGCCCCCTGGGATGTAGCCTTCCCCACCTGCATATAGCTCCATTCCACCAGGAACAGCAGTAAGCAAAGCCATATTTCCGTGCTCACATTATTGAGTTGTGTGTCCCTGTGTCCAAGAGGTCCTTTTCTCCTTGTCTTTTGTGATGGCAGATAACTACTCTACTATTTTAGAAATAGCATGTTTTGCACAATATTTTTTGTATATGAAATTGCTTTAATTGCTTTTATGTATGAGATGTTTTCATTGTTGAGGTTTTTATATTGTTATATTATTTTGAGATGTTTTACAGGAAGTGGTTCATAAATGGAAATAAATAAATGTGTGTGTGTGGTTTTTAAATTATTCAAGGAGCTTGTGTCTTTCCTTAAGGCCTCTCTCCTCTGCTGCCAGTACTTTTCCTCTTCTAATCTGAGCTTCAGCATCTCTCGGTACAGAACTAAGGCCCATTGTGACATCATCAACTATTAGACTAATTATCTCCTTTTGTTAGAATGTTTGGAAATACAGTACCAGGCTTACAGTGGCAAGCTGAACCATGCAGCAGATTTCAAGCATTCCCACCAACGTGTTGCAAGCATTCAGTTAATTATATTATTAGGCCTAGTCTGTGCAAATGGATTTTACTCATTATGGACCATACTCAACTAGATTGTTGTGCTGGTGGAAGCCAGTGCGCCGTCCCCAAATCTGCTCTGGAGGGTTGGAGGAATTAGGGTGTCAGGAGGAGGAGGCAGGAGATGGGAAGAAAGTTCCATTGTGCAAGGTAACCTCTTGGGCTGGCTTAATCTTAGCCTTAGCACTATGTTAAATACAATCCTCTGTATAGAGCCTGGTGTAGACCAAATAATAAGCCTTCATTCCTCTTGAACACACACTTCTGCCTCCAGGAATATTCCTAGTAAATCAAGAAGTGGAAGCAAAAGCATTGCTTATTGAATCTGATTGCTCCACACCTGTTCTTGAGGTAGAAATAATTGGTGAAAATACACATGCTGTAGCAGAATGAAAATGTTCTAATAACTCCTTATTACTATGCACATTTGTTTCAACAGCTGAACTGCAGCTTCCACTTGGGGATAGGGGGTTCCCTATCTTTTGAGGTGTCACCTTCAGAGAAACAGGATTCCCCAATCTTTGCTTGCTGTTGAGCACTGAAAATATGACTCCTGAGTGTGTAGGAAGGGACCTCCAGCCAAACATTTGGTAGGCTGACAACATGGAACAGATGGGACTGAAATATATTTCATCTATGTTATTATCCTCCATCCCACATGGCCAGGAAGGCAGGAAGTGGGTGGCACAACATCTCATCTCTGATTGAGAAGCAAGAGTGAAGCACTTGATTTTTCTCACTTGCTCAGCATTGTGGGTTACTTTCCTGATGCACTGATTGGGTTGGAGACTAGCACATTCAGAGAATGGAAAGGTGGACTCATTCCAGGATGTACCTGTACAGTGTGGGTAAGGGATCTAGCTGCCTGCTAGTAGTCTTCCATGGAAGGATGCCTTTATTCAAATCCCATCTGCATCACAAACTCACTGAATATAAGAATGTGAATCCATATCAGGCCTGCAACAATAGACCTGAAGGGCATCATTATGGATTTATCTACAAGCCAGTTACAGCCAAAGGAGTGTGTTGATAATGGGTGTTTCACTGTGACATTCTCTTTGTCTGATTGGCTAGAACTACCATACTTTTCTAAATGTTCATCCTTGCTATGGCTTCATTCATTGGCTGAAAACGCTGAAAGGTGGAAACAGACGCTTTTCTCACAAAACAAATGAAGAGAATTTTAAATATATATATTTTTAAAATACAACTTTGTCACAGAAAATACAGCCTCTTGGGTAGTGTGTCTGGATAGTGCAGTGAGCTAACCACTCATAGCAGTGAAATTTCTATGCTGTCTGAGCCATAAAAGTATCCCCTCCCCTTGCAATAGTGCATTATGCACACATTTTCCAAAGTTCTGGTTTTGGCCATCAGCGATTGCCTGTGTTTTTAGCTGAAAATTTTGTCGTTAGAAGTCCCTACTAAAGAAGATTGAAAAATTAAGTTAATGGAATATGCGGAAATGGCTAAATTAACTGGGAAATTTAGAAATCAAGACAACAACAAATATAAAAAAGAATGGGAAATGTTTATGGCATATATAAAAAAGCAATGTAAGGAAGCGGGTGGCACTGTGGTCTAAACCACTGAGCCTAGGGCTTGCCGACCAGAAGGTCAGTGGTTCGAATCCCTGCGATGGGGTGAGCTCCTGTAGCTCGGTCCCAGCTCCTGCCCACCTAGCAGTTCGAAAGCACATCAAAGTGCAAGTACATACCGGTAAATAGGTACTGCTCTGGCAGGAATGTAAATGGCGTTTCCGTGCGCTGCTCTGGTTCGCCAGAAGTGGCTTAGTCATGCTTGGCCACATGACCCAGAAGCTGTCTGCGGACAAATGCCGGCTCCCTGGCCTAAAGAGTGAGATGAGCGCCACAACCCCAGAGTTGTCTGCAACTGGACCACAACTGGTCGGGGTACCTTTACCTTTACCTTTAATGTAAGGAAGTCAATACATTGGCAGGATTTTTTTTAAAACCACTTGCAATGTTATGGATGTTTAAATAAGGAAGTAATTAGAGATAAAGATTTTTTGTTGACATGCATAAATGAAAATAATACAAAGGAACCAGGGAAGGAAGTGGAGAGAAGTCAGGGGATTTGAGGAATCCCAAAATATGGATCAATATTAAGAGTGTATATGGCTGTTTTAGTTGTTTTATTTTGTGTGTTGTTTTCTTTTTAGTCTAATGATTGTTTATTGTGAAAATTAGTATAAAAAAAAGTAAATAAAAGAAAGAAAGAAAATTTTGTCCTTTATCCAAAACAATGGATCATGGCTTAATGACATGCTATGCGTAAGAAAGGCCCAGTGTCCAATCCTAGGCAGCTCCAGTTAGAAGGGTCAGTTGGCAGGTGATGGAAAAGACCTCTGCCAGAGACTTTGGAGAGCTGCTGCCAGCCAGAGCAGACAATACAGGGGAAGTTGGACCTGACCTGGTATAAGGTAGACCCAGTGTCCCTAAAATAACACCTTTACAAAACACAATGGAATGGGACTTTGCCTGCTCACTGAAAACCAAAAATTTATATTGAATAAACATTTCTAGTAAACTTTGTAGCAGGCTTGCATGTAGGAAAGCTTCCCCCCCCCCCCATAAAGTTTGGCACCATTCACCTTTTTGCTTAATACAGAGAGAAGTTCCCTCAGGGAAGAACCACATATCCTGAAGAATAAATTGTGGTGCAGCAAGCACATAACTTCTGATCAACTCTGGCATTCTTGGTTTTCTTTCATTTGTGGCAGCCGGCCAGTGTAAAGACAGGCAGCCATCACCGAAGGTGGGTTTGGCAGCTGAAACCTCTCAAATCCTTCCTAAGCTTGATACTGGCCAAAATCACTCTCCTCTTCTGTCAAAAGGAAAATAATTGTGCCAGTATGTAGTCTGTACCTATTAAAAGTAGTGAAATACATTCCTCCCCCCACCTCTCCTTTATAATTCACTTTCTAGAACATATTGGGTTTTGTCCCTGAGGGAGTTTTACACTACATTAGGCAAAAAGGTACATGCACTTTTAGAAACTTGTGGATAAAAGGTTAATGGGACAAAAAAACAAGTATAAGGATGGTGCTTGAAATAATGTAATAAGATGATTCGAGTGCATGGACGTGGAATGCAAAGAGACAAAACTTCCCACCTTCTAATTCTGTTTGAGTTGTTAAATCGGTGAACTTACATTATAAAGGAGCAGATTTTCCCAAGTATAAGAGTAGAAAAAACTTAGTCATTACTCCCTGATTAATTAGAAACTTGTTGGTACTCCAAAACACAACACAACACTTCCATTGTATGGCTTGAGGTCAGTCTTCTGCAACTGGGTGCTCTCTAGATGCTGTGGACTCCCATCTTCCATCAACCCCAGCCAACATCCTGTCCCTGTTGGAATATGGTCAGCTTTTATTGTCTTTTTTATTGTAACACAATGTGATTGTTTTTATCAGCTACTCAAAGAACTTTAGATATAGGGTGGCATAACATTAAATAAGTAAGTCAACTAGAAGGCTGCAGCTCAGGGGTAGAGCATCTGTTTGGCATGTCGAAGGTCTACAGTTCAATCCCTGGCATCTCCCAGGAAGTCTGGGAGAGACTCCTGCCTGAAGCCCTGGAAAATCACTGCCAGTCAGTGTTGACAATACTGGGCTAAAATGTAATCATACCACCCGATAACCTATTTAAGTCAAGATGCTAAATTTTCCATGGCCCTCTAAGCAGCTAGATTAAAAACATGGTTAGTGAATTTATACACCCTGCATCCCAAGATTGCTGATATGATCGAGTGATTTTTAAATGTACTGGCTTACAGTAAATTATATAAAACTGTGTTAGCAATAGTGGCATTGGGTGTATTCAAAGCCTTTGATTGTGTTGATTGGAATTGAGAATTCATATTCCACTATCAAGTTGATACCAAATTTGGAAGGGCAGTATGTGCTATTTATTCACAATCTAAATAAACAATACAAATGAATGGATGTTGACTCAAAATAAATGCAGTTGAATTGAGGTATGTATGGCCTGGATCTGCCCATATCTTTCACAACAGGTCGATTCTGGATCTGCATAGTTTATTTGGCTGCTTTACTTTGGACAAGACTATATACTTTGGCTGTTCTCATTTCTGATTTGCATCCAATATCCTAATGAAAAAGAGAAGTGAAGTGAATTGTTACTATACTTGTGCTTCTCTCAATTATATATTGCTTGTTTTTGATAATATAATAAAATGCCTTTAAAAGCACAGCTTCCTCTGTTAGAATGGAACAACTTAACATAGTTATGCTAGGTTTAAATATGGTAATAAGCACCTCAGAGCTTCTACCCTTTCCTGGCGAAAAGTGGGAATGTATCACAGTTCACTTATCAGAATGATATGGAAAACAACACAGCACTTGGGCAATCAGGAGTTTGGGCAAATAGGAGTGCCCCTTGCAAATACTATATTGATGTAGAGATACATAGGAAATGCCCAGTAAATTCATATGTATCTAGCTAACTGGAATTGTGTTCGGAACATAGGAAGAACATAAGGAACTGCTTTATGCTGAGTTAGATCCTGGGTCCATCTTGCTCAGCATTGTCCATTACGCTGACTGGCAATGGCTCCAGGGTTTTAGGGAAGAGTTTGTCTCCCAGCCCTACCAGGAGATGCCGGGGATTGAACCTTCTGTAGGGAACACAGACTCTGCCTGTATTGGGAGAGCTGAATGTCCCTCCCTCCCTTGATGAGCTGAAGAACGCCATCAACTCTCAGGCATGTAGTAATCAATACCAAGCAATGTGTCCTTCCTGGGAAACAGATTGTCCTGATCCATAGGGATGCCTGCCACCATAGGTGGTGGTGGCCTAAGCAAGGGCAAAGTTGGTTATTCCAGTGTCCCAAACAGACAGGAAGGCAAAATAATGGATGATCAGCACCTTGGAGAGGGACTGAGGTGCAGGTTTCAGTACCAAGTTAATAATCCTGTAACTGAGGCAGAACATACAAGTTGTCTCAGCAATGTCCTGGAGCAACTGGCTGATCTTTATAGCCTTGCCTAAGTATTTATTGACTAGAAGCCGCATCCCTGAATCTAGCCAGTTAATGGGCCAGTGTCTTCTTCTGCAGCTGTTTTCTTAGACTTGTTAGTACTGTATGCCTCCTTGGGAGTCTCTTGATCTTCCAAGGAGTCCGTGGACCACCAAACATTGTAGTTCCACTGATTACAGCTCTACATGGGGGATAATCCTTTTCCTCCTCAGGGCTGCCATTGTTGAAGGACTCTGTCTCCAAGGATTCCTGGTCTGGGGCCATGACACAGATCTTGTCAAACAAGCATCATGTCATTTGTTGCTAAGACAAAAAGCTTTGTTGGATCTTCCAAGAAGGGGCAGCATGAACATGCACATTGCAGTTGTCATGTGGTGCATGAAAATCAGGCACGTATGGTACAATATTGGAAACAACCCACTGTTCTCTTTTCTCTGTTTTTTCCCCCCTGGATAACCAAGAGGCATCTTATTATCAAAGAGCAAGGATGTCTGGCTCTCAAAAAATCATAAGGAACAATTCAATCACAGACACCCCTCCCAGTGTCCTGCTGCAGAGGACAACCTGATTTACTGTGGCCTCCTGAAGAGGAACTTCTCTCCACCCCTCCTTCCATGCAATAGGTCATATTTGCATTTCCCTTCCTCCCCTTTTTCTCCTAACTGCTCTTGCACAGGTAACCACACTGCTTTGCAACAATGCACATTTCCATTCTAACTTCCTTCGACATTGCCAAAAGTCAGCATGCTGAATTTATGCTGAGCTCTCTAATAGTTTTCATGATGACTTTTTGGATTTATTACAGTAGGTATTGAATTGGTTGTTTTTGCTATACACCGCTTTATGAAGAGCGTTTTCTTAAAAGCCAGTTTATTTATTAAACATAAGGATGAAATCCTAAGGACTCGTGTGTGTGTGTGCGTGTGCATGCGTGCACACGTGCGTAAAGTGAAGGTGGTTGAGTTGCTTCATTCACTGCCTTGAGAGGCTCGTGCTGGCAGGGTGGGTACATAGAATCACTGAATTGTAGAGCTGGAAGGGACTACAAGGACCATCTAGTTCAACCCCCTGCAATGCAGGAATCTTTCACCCAATGTGGGACTTGAACACACAACCCTGAGATTCAGAGCCTCATGCTCTGCCAACTGAGCTATCCTTCAGGGGGATAACAGTCGTCTTGTGTTCCTTTGTCATTTTCTGGTTCCTTTGGCAACTATTTCTTTCCCCATGGAAATAACAGAAGAGAAATCAAACTATGCTAACTCCAGGACTGAAGTAGTTTCCTCTCCAATTTGTCTGGGGAGCCAGGAGGCCAAAGTGGTCTGCTCATGGCTTCAAATTTGTCATCATACTACATTTTCAGGCATACTGATATCAAAGTGCTCTGTGCATCCTGCAAGAGTGAGAACTGATGCTTTCAATGGGCACCTCCCAGGAACCGCAGGACTGCAGGTTTAATTTATTAGACTTCCCCCATTAACCTAAATTTGTTCCATGCATCTCCATCCAGTATCCCTTCACCATTTTTGGCATGCTGGCCCAATCTGAATATTCCTTGCATAATCCATCTTCTATTTCCATAACTACCGGCCGGCATACTAATCTTTTGTAATATAATACAATTGGAGCTGGACTAAATGGGATTTGGGTTCCCTCCAATTGTGCAATTTTACAGCTGTAAGATGGCACTGAAGAGAGTGCTAAAATGGTCAAACCAGTTTCTATATTAAGTAAATAGCCTGTTAAGTATTGGCTGTGTTATGTAAGTTTGGGCCAAAGTGTTGCCACAGAAACTACAAGCTGAAGGAACATCTAACAGGCGAACTGAAGGCAACAGGCCTTCTGTAGCTGAAGGTGACATAAGCAAGGTGTGTGTGGCTATGAAAGGGAGCAAAGGTGAGGCAGTTTTCTGACTGGGCTGGAAAGTGACAGGGAAGCCTGATTTGGCCTCTGTGAGATTCCAGTGCTATGGCATTAGGGAGTCTCCTAGTGAGGTGGAGCTGTTCAGGAATTAAGTACAGCCAGTTCTGGGAGGGGCTGCAGTCCCTCTGAAGGAACATATTCATAGCCTGGGATTCCAAGGAAGGCTTATGTCAGCTAAGGCTGATTTGCCAGCTACAGCTGTTCCTAGACAGGGATAACTTGGCCTCAGTTGTTCCTATTCTGCTGACCTCTCATCTAGGCTACTGTAATGCACTGTATGTGGAGCTGCCCTTGGAGACTTTCCGAAGGCCACAGCTAGTGCAGAGTGTGGCTGCTAGGATGGTGAGTGGGGCAGCCTCATGGGACCATGTGTCACTGGTCCTGAAAGTTCTGCACTGGCTGGGCACAATACAAGGAGTTAGTACTAGCATACACATCCCTAAATGGCTTGTGAATCAAGTACCTAAAAGAGCACCTTCCACAATATTAGCCATCTCAGACCGTATGATCAGCAGGTGAGGGCTTGGTGTTGGTGCCACCAGTGGGGGATCCTCAGTTTGTGTTAAGCGGTGTCAGGGCCTTTTCAGTGGTAGTTCTTCAGGTGTAGAATGCCCTCTCTGGAGAAGTGTGTTTTTCTCCCATGTTATTGACTTTCAGGAGAAACTGAAAAACAGCCTCCATGTATAGATGAACATTTGTTTGGTGAATGTGTGAACTCGCTCTTAGTCTCATAACTGGTGGTGGCAGCCGCAGTAGTATTATACCTATCAGATTATTTTATGTCAGCTACCATGTTAGGTGAGTCTCTTCTGTAAACTGCTCTGAGGTGTGTTTTTTAAATGTGGTATATACATTTTATGAATTACAAACAAACAAACCAGCCATTATAATTATCAGTACTAGCTATAAACATAATCCAGGGGTTGGCAAGGTTTATCTTGCCTGGGCTGGATCGGTCCCACGGAGATCCCTCCATGGGCCAGATTGTGCGCATGCATGAGTGCCCGCGCCCGTCATTTCCAGCGTCTGCGCATGTTCAGATGCAATTTCCAGCACTGCGGAAGCGAGTCCCTGCGTCGCACTGCACCAGTTTAGCGCAGCATGTGAGCAGACAGCTTGGTTCGGGGAGGGCTCGTGGGCCAGTCAAATGACCTCTGTGGGCCACTTCTGGCCCATGCGCCTTAAATTGCTGACCCCTGCCATAATCAATACTAGTAGTACTGGCAGCATTTAACATGTCTTTAGACAGGCCATACTACTTCTGACATGAACCTATGTACATCTCAGGGCAAATTAGTTGATTTCGGTTTTTTGCTTTTCTGAATTTAAGTTCAGTTCTCTACATTTCTGCATCAGTTTGTGGGGCTTTTCCCCAGTTCAAATTTTTCATAATGCACTTATTTGTATTTGGCCTAATATAATTTTTTGCGAAGCAATTCCCCCTAATTCCCCCCTAATTATTTTCCCAAACATTTGCAATTTTTGTTGTTGCAAACTTATGCACATTGCTTGCCTGGAGATGATTCAGAGCAGTACAGTGTTTTTCAACCACTGTGTGCCGCGAGATGTTGCCTGGTGTGCCGTGGGAAAAATTGAAAAATTTGAAAGATTTTTAAAAAACAGCCAAACAGACCCAGGTTGCGTACTGAATAAAGTATTTTATAATTTTTCATATTTCTGTTTACGTACTATTTCATAATAAAGTAATTATAAAATACTTTCTTTGTGTTTATTTGATTCCTATTCAAGAGAATTACTTTATATATAGTCAATATAGGCACAGAGTTAAATTTTTTAACATTTTCTAATGGTGGTGTGCCTTGTGATTTTTTTCATGAAACAAGTGTGCCTTTGCCCAAAAAAGGTTGAAAAACACTGATTCAGAGGACTGTGAGGGTTGTGTTTTGGTGTGTATGTTATTTCAGAAAGTGCAAATTGCCTTTAAATGCAAACTGAATCAAATTTCTCCCCATCCTTAATTTAATTTCTGTGAATACTACGCATGGGTGTGAGGAGTGCGGCGGACATTTTCCTTTCCACTGTCTCCTTGTAGCAGCCCCCACATCAACTCAGCCTACATTGAAATTTCAGCATGATTTCTGTGCATGCCTTTCTATAGAGTGCAAGTCCTGTTGTGTTAATTACAATTGCCTTTCTCATCTTTTTCCTTGCAAAGACAGACTCTGCCATGTCAACACATGCCCTGCCTCCCAGTTAGATCAGCTTTGCAGTGAGCTGTCTGCAGAGGCTATAAACAAAAACAAAAGGGGAGTGAGAGCTATTCTGCTCCATGCAGTGATGTCTTAACATATGAAATCCCCTATGAATGGGAAACCTACCCTAAAGGCAAACACTTCGATCCACCCCTATCACCAGGGTCCTTGATCTAGAAATACTTTGTCTGCTCCATGAGCATCTGACTTTGAAGTCTAGAGCTGTCCTACAGTACAATAAAGCCAATGAACAGGAGTGTATAACAATCAGCCAATCCATGGCTCCAACAGAGTGTAAGATGAATACATCTGATGCTATATTTCTTTGTACGTGTGCAGGGAATTCAGGGCCGGGGAGCATGGGGATTATTTCTACAAATTTTACAGAATAAAAAAAAAGATTTAAAGACGACAAAGAAAACAATTACAACTCAGAAAAAGAAATACAAAGACCCTTTGTGGTTTATTCGCATGATGGTAGATTGTTCCTGAAAAACTCTTGAAAATTGCATTTATTAATTTTGGGTGAATGTTAGTCATAGTCAGAGTAGACTCACTAGCTAATGTCAATGGATGTAAGCAGGATAGAATAGAATTTATTGAACTAGTGTGCAGACAATATCAAAACAAAACAAAAAAAACACAACATTATATTTCAGCGCTACAATCAAGTAGAATATGTTAAAGAAGTCTCCACTTAAAAGCATGCATAAAACAGATGTTTACTAAAATAACTAAAAATTCAAAAATAGTGGGGATACATGTCACATTGAACTTATACCCTCAAAACTCAGAAGATGGAATCCATTGCAGTGCTAACTCCCTTGTTCAATCCGTACAAGGATTTCCTCTTACGCAATGGAATGTTTCCCCCTTTCCTCACTCATGCTCCCAATAAATCTGCTTCTAGTATTTCTCCAACCCTCCAGAGCAGATTTGGGGAGGGCATGGACAGCAGATGGGGGAGGAGGGGAGAGTTCCATTCCATTGCAAAATTTGGAGAGCTGAACATTTCAAAAGATGGCAATGTTTTGGTTCACATATTGTTTTGGCAAGTGTAAATTATGTAGACATAGGCCTACCTTTAAAGACAAACTGAATTCAGTAAAGGGGGATATTTATCATTGATTGTGATTCACTCCTCCAGCCAAGATCCAGGCTCACCAGCCATAATCACTGCCCTTCCTGTGTTCCTCGGTGGTGGTTGTAGCCAAGAATACCTAAAAGATCTGTTTGCCAGTTATTCTGAAAGCATTTCCACTATATTTTAGGAATGGGGAATATAGATGGAGCAAAATAATTTTCTGATAAATACAGCTTCCTGCATTCAACTGCTGGTCTCTTTGTTATGCTTTGATTGTACAGTTTCCTTGTTTTAGTTTAGACTATCTCTGTAAGCTATCATTTAAATGTGTCCAGCACAAAAATCTCCTCCGGTCCTTCCCAATGAGAAAACAAAAAGGAAAAATAAACAAAACACCTAACTCGGAGCAGCAAAGCAATGGAAGAATATACGTCAAAAGAATAGCTGACTATGTTTTGGAGAGTGTTTTGTCTACACTTTAGGATCAGCAAACGACAATTACATTTCTCAGATGAACTGATTATTCTTTGAGTTGTTTTTCTGGATTTTCTCCTGTTTGGATATGCAGGTTGAACGGGCCAAACTAAAACATTCTGCTGCCTGAGGCGAAGAACAAGATGGAGTCCCTGCCCCACCCCCCACCTTCCAGGTACATTCACACAACCAAGTAATACAATAATGTAGGAATATTTATCCCTGTAATATTATTATAAGCCCCAGAAACTTTCATATACAGTGGTACCTCGGGTTAAGAACTTAATTCGTTCTGGAGGTCCATTCTTAACCTGAAACTGTTCTTAACCCGAGGTACCACTTTAGCTAATGGGGCCTCCCGCTGCCGCCACACGATTTCTGTTCTCATCCTGAAGCAAAGTTCTTAACCTGAAGCGTTATTTCTAGGTTAACAGAGTCTGTAACCTGAAGCGTATGTAACCTGAAGTGACTGTAACCCGAGGTTACCACTGTACACCATTTTAAATAAGTCTCTCCTCACACACATTGGTTCTTATTAAAAGCTCTGGGGGAGAGGGGGAAAGGTCAACCGGTCATGTATTTTATTTAACCAAGTTTTCAGGCTGCATTAGGTGAGATTTAGTGTTTGACAAAGTTCTCCCAAAGCTTGGAGTTTGGTTTAATCCACCCTCAGACATGGTTGGTACAATGAAAGGTATTAACTTCTCCCTCTTTGTCTCTTATATGCTAATCCACTGATAGACATGGTGGGCCCAATTAAAGGTATTAGCTCTCCCTCCTTGTCTCATGTACCTTGGGACCAGCCTTTTGACATCTCCATCTCCACTGCAAATCATTTACTCATTGCTGGGAGCCATGCCCGATGGTTTCAAGTGCAGTTCAACCTTTATGCTTCATTTCACCCTTGGATTTCAGTGTGATTAATTCCTCTGTTGAGATTCCTTCATAGCAGGGGGTTGGACTAGATGACCCTCTGGGTCCTTTCCAACTCTACAATTCTAGTGATTTATTTCACTCTAAGAGTCATGGCTTCTCCCAAAGAATACTGGGAACGGTATCCCTCACAGAGCTGCAATTCCAGCACCTTTGATGAACTACAGTTCCCAAGATACTTTGGGGGAAGCATTTATCTTTAATTGTTTAGTGTGGGTGCAACCCATTTCACTGCCACGTATACAGTGATTTTTAGTCTTTTGCTTCTATAGCAATTCCAATGAAGTGCTTTGCACATTTATTTTCTCACAGTAGTTTTTATAACATATACCTCTATTAGTCCCATTTTACAGATGTGGAATGGAGATGGAGAAGGGCAACAAATTACTTGCGGAGGTCACTTTCAGGTCTCAAAGCCCATGTTCATTGCACTACACTATGCTCCTCAAATGCGAGATATATATAAATATATATATAATCAGAATGGAATCCAAACAATTATTTGAGGCCTCCTTAATACATTGCACATCTCAGATCTATTTCCCCTGAACACTGAACTCATTGGGCTGTACTTCTGAGCAAACATGCACAGGCTTCAGCTATGCTACAGTGAATTGTGGTCTTGAAAACTCCCAGTTTTCAGCCTCACCTCAGCTGTGAACTCATCAGGTGGCAAACCACTCTTGGCTTCACCCAATTGGGGGGTGGGAGAGAAATCATTCTACTGTACTTTACAGAGTTGTTGTAAGAACTGTGGAGATAACATATGTGAACGTGTTTGAACACTGAAAACATGTGTTGTTATGATATTGGAGGAATTGATCTGTTTCCTCTGAACATGGGTCATTAGCTGTACTGTATATGCTGGTCAGGCAGGCACCTTCTTTGTTTTTTGCAATTCAGACAGGCAGCAAAACTCAGGTGGTTTATTTAGCCTTGGGTGAGACATCGTACATGGCTAGTGGTCTGCATTTGGCTTTCATAGATCGCCAGAGGAAGTGTTCAGAGGACATCCCTCAAGTGCCACAAGCACGCATGGTTGCAAAACCACATGCCCTGAACCTGTCCTGCTCTTTCCAGCTGCACACTGTGAGAAGGACACTACTTCTCACAGTTGCCCAGTGCACAATGTCAGTGGGGTGTGTATGGCTGCTGCATGCATCCGTGGGGGCTGTGGACACAGTTTCACAACCCCCTTGCACATTGTGAACTGTCCTGAGAGCAGGGCCGCCTCTTCACTGCCTCCCTCCAGCGCTTGCCGCCCCTCGGGAGGGGGGGGTGGGCGAGCAGGGGATGAGGGGTGTGGTGCTGGAGCGACGCGGGGCTCTGCGCGCCCTTTCAGTGCTCCCGGGACAGGAGGCGAGGGCGGCTAGCTCTCAGCCAAAGCCCGGGACCGGCATGGGCGGCAGCGGCCCGGCCGACAGCCCGCCCGTGGGGGCAGGGGCGGGTTGGGGAGGGGGGCACCCAGTATGCCGGTGGGCTCGGCGCCCTGGCACGGCGCGCCACTAGCCCCTATGGATGAGACGGCCCTGCCTGAGAGCATTTGTGTCAGGCTTCCTCAACCTCGGCCCCAGATGTTTTTGGCATGCAACTCCCATGAACCCTAGCTAGCAGGACTAGTGGTCAGGGATGATGGGAATTGTAGCCTCAAAATATCTGGAGGACCAAGGTTGAGGAAGCCTGGTTTATTTGATGAAGATGCAGGACAGGAACAAATAAAACAATGTAAAACTGGTGATGGTTTCAGTGCAGCAGGCAACACCATGATGCTTCTACTTTTGTTGGAGAGAGAGCAAAAGTAGCACCACGCTGGACCTTGTGGTGGGGTGGGGGGGACTTTCACCCATTGTGTTGAAAGAATGCTGTTGGAGGGAACAGTAGCTTGATCTGAGGTGTAAACAGAGCTGACCTTTGTCTATGCTTAGCCATGGTATCTGTGAGGCAATGAGTTTTCCACAAAGCTGTGGCTGCACCTCTGAAGTAACATCCTCTCTAGGAGGCTCCCAGTGCTAAAGTGTTGACTTGAAATACAGGTATGAGCAGTGGAAAAACACTGGGGTCAGGCACTGAGAGGCAAAAACAGTATTCCCCTTGCGACTGAACGGTGCCTTCTTCAAGGCTGCTGTTCTGACTTGAGGCCTTGGCCATTGCCACTTGTTATGTAGAAAAACTCAGCACCTGTCTTTGGGATATGCCATAGGGAAATGACACCTTTTGGAATTGTTTGAAGGAGAAGCGGTGAAGCTGAAGTGGTGAAACAGAGCTAAAGGTCCTGTCCTTAAATCTCTTGTACTAAACATGCTCACTATAGGTAGTACTAGAAAACTCTATTACCTCCACCATTACTACTACTGAATCTGTATAAACAGTAGCACCACTTATTATGTATAAGTTCTACAACTAAAGAATATTTGTATATTTCCCCCTCTTTTACATATTGTTGCTGCTTGGCATAATTATGGCTGCAACCCTAGCCATGTCTCCTCAGAAGTAAGTTTATCTACTTGCGCTTTTACGTGCTTTCGAACTGCTAGGTGGGCAGGAGCTGGGACCGAACAATGGGAGCTCACCCCGTTGTCGCGGTAGGCAGAGTGAAACTATATACACAACACCCCTAGTGGGCTAGGGTGAGAACTTCAATACATAACAAGGGTGGGTCTTGAAAACACACAACTCAGGGTAAAGAGGTGCATTCACTGTAAATGCAGTTCCCAGAGTGGTTTAACAATCAATGCCTCTTCCCAGAGAACTCTGGGAATTGCAACTCTGTGAGGGGAATAGGGGTCCCCTAAGAACTCCCAAGGACGCGGGTGGCGCTGTGGTCTAAAACCACAGAGCCTAGGGCTTGCCGGTCAGAAAGTCGGCAGTTCGAATCCCCATGACGGGGTGAGCTCCCGTTGTTCGGTCCCAGCTCCTGCCAACCTAGCAGTTTGAAAGCACGTCAAAGTGCAAGTAGATAAATAGGTACTGCTGTGGCAGGAAGGTAAACGGCATTTCCGTGCACTGCTCTGGTTTGCCAGAAGCGGCTTAGTCATGGTGGCCACATGACCCAGAAGCTGTACGCCGGCTCCCTCGGCCAGTAAAGTGAGATGAGCGCCGCAACCCCAGAGTCATCTGCGACTGGACTTAATGGTCAGGGGTCCCTTTACCTTTAAGAACTCTTAACACCCTTATGAAACAACACTTCTCAGAATTCTTTGGGGGACACCATGACTGTTTTTAATGGTATGATGCTGCTTTAAATGTATTGCGCAGATGGGGCCTGAATGGCAAGCTTTGGCTATGCTGGTTAGGGCTGATGGGAGTTGGGAGTCCAACAAAATCTGGAGGGCCAAAGGTTCACTATCCCTGCCCTCCTTAAAGAGCAATCCTGTCTCACCAGTCTAAAAGTACGGATGGAACTCTCTGCCTTAACAGCTGGAAGCAATTTGTTAGGGTGTCTTGACAAGTTGGCAGGCTTCTCTTTTCACAGAGTAGCATTTATGAGAGAGGCCAGGGTGGTGGTGGAGGTGGTGGAAGAATCCATTTAAAAAGGATTTATACATGGAATTTGGCAGTTCTGACTCGGCTGACCTTTGCCCACATTGGACTACCTCTTGCATTGAGCCCCTGCACAATTGCAAGCCACTTGTTTTGTCTTAATATTAAAAGTAACCTCATTATAGGCGAAATTATATGCAAAAGTGTATATTTTACCTATAACATGCATAAAAAGTCAGGCGCCATTCAGTACTATATTTCTGCAAGTTTGTAGTATGTATTAACAATCAGACTTACTTTGTGTGTGCATCAGGGTGAATTGCAGCTATTGCCAACTCAGCTCCCTGTATTGTAGAAATACTTCATTGCCGCCGCCCCCCCCCCCCGATCTTTAAGTCAGAACTAAGGAAAGGCACAACACTGAATGCAGCACTCAGCTAAATTGAAGGGCTATTTTTAGGGCAACTTACTCCCATTCCTATTGAAATAAAGAGGCCAAGTAGTTCAATACAAGTGTCCATTTCAGGTTATTTATAGAGACAAAGGGCTGAGTTGGCAATAGGTGTATTCAGTGGTGGATGGTGCCCAGGTTTGGTGGAAAACAGGGAAACCAACAGTTGTTGTTCAGTCGTTCAGTCGTGTCCGACTCTTTGTGACCCCATGGACCAGAGCACGCCAGGCACTCCTGTCTTCCACTGCCTCCCGCAGTTTGGTCAGACTCATATTGGTAGCTTCGAGAACATTGTCCAACCATCTCATCCTTTGTCGTCCCCTTCTCCTTGTGCCCTCCATCTTTCCCAACATCAGGGTCTTTTCTAGGGAGTCTTCTCTTCTCATGAGGTGGCCAAAGTACTGGAGCCTCAACTTCAGGATCTGTCCTTCTAGTGAGCACTCAGGGCTGATTTCTTTGAGAATGGATAGGTTTGATCTTCTTGCAGTCCATGGGACTCTCAAGCGTCTCCTCCAGCACCATAATTCAAAAGCATCAATTCTTCAGTGATCAGCCTTCTTTATGGTCCAGCTCTCACTTCCGTACATCACTACTGGGAAAACCATAGCTTTAACTATACGGACCTTTGTCGGCAAGGTGATGTCTTTGCTTTTTAAGATGCTGTCTAGGTTTGTCATTGCTTTTCTCCCAAGAAGCAGGCGTCTTCTAATTTTGTGACTGCTGTCACCATCTGCAGTGATCATGGAACCCAAGAAAATGAAATCTCTCACTACCAACAGTAGATGAAACCAAAGACAGGCAAAGCCAACTCATTTTGGCCTCATCCTCATCCCTGTTGAGTTCTGTAAGAACAAAATAATAAAAAAAAATCCTTCCAGTAGCACCTTAGAGACCAACTAAGTTTGTTCTTGGTATGAGCTTTCGTGTGCATCATGTGTATCTGAAGAAGTGTGCATGCACACGAAAGCTCATACCAAGAACAAACTTAGTTGGTCTCTAAGGTGCTACTGGAAGGAATTTTTATTTTTTTATCTTGTTTTGACTATGGTAGACCAACATGGCTACCTACCTGTAACTGGAGTTCTGTAAGGATAAGGAAGCTGAGCCAGTAGCACCTCTGGGCTGACTGCAGGGTGGGAAGGCAGACAGGCAGGGTCAACCACCTGCCAATCATCTGATGCCATGATGGCACCAGGCGACTGTTAGGTGTGCCATCTCACCCACCTGTCATAGTTGACCCAGGGGGTTCAGGGAGGGGTCTGCTTTGCCAGCAGAAAATACTCATCCTTTCCCTACAGGAAATATTCATCAGCTGATTTCCATCTAAAGGATTAGGGAATAAGCTGTTTCATTTCTTGTTTAGATGCACAACAGCATATAATGCTTCCTGTGTGGAGTTTGCACAATTGTTTCAAGGCATTCATCCTCTAGGTCTTTTGTACTGGTAATTACCAAGTTGTTAGCATGTCTTGGACTTGACACGAAACATGGAATTGTACCTCCCCCTCTTTTGTAGCACTGTAGCCATCAAACCAAACCGAAGCTAGTAGCTACACCTACAAAGGAAGGAAGCAGTTGGTATGTTTGAATTCTAGCCTTTTCAACAGACAACAATATGCTTTTGTGCCTTTCTTCCAGGGGTATATCTTTATAAAACCTTAACTGTTACAACCCTCCTAGCAGGTGACTATTATTATCTCCAAATAACACACGGTAAAACAGTCTGTCAGTGGCAGGTTCTTAAAGGAATCCAAGCCTCCTGACATCCCTATTCTCTCTCCCTCTAACTTAGAGGACAACACATGTAAAATGAAAGAGAAACTTTTCCTCATGCCCTTGGGAAAGAGCTACAATTCCCAGAGTGGTTTAACAACCAATCTCTCGTCCCAGGGAACTCTGGGATTGAGAGCTCTATGTGGGGAATACAGGGTCTCCTAACAACACTCAGCACCCTTAACAAACTACACTTCCCAGGATTCTTTGGGGGAAGCCATGATGGTTTAAAGTGGTATGATACTATTTTAAATATATTATGCAGACAGGGCCTGTGTACAGGCAACTCCGATTTTGTGCACATTCAATGCACACACAACCATGTGTGCGTGTGGTGTGTTCAGCACCAGAAGAGGGCAGAACTGAGGTGGGGCGGGCTTACACGTGCTCCACTGATGTACACAATGGGTTTGACTCTCTCGTATAATTTTAGAATAGGAAGGGATCTTGGTTTAACCTCCTGCTCCATGCAGGATAAAACATAGGATGCATTTGCAGTGTCCTTGGCAGATGGCTGTCCAATCTCTGCTTAAATACCTCCAGTGAAGCTCACTACCTCCCCAGGCAGTCTGCCCAAATATCAAACAGCTCTTGCCATTTATGAAGTTTCTCCTAATTTTTTAGCTGAATGTACGATATCCAAGCATTGGTTCTAGTCCTGCGTAAGCTGCCTTCAGGAGCAACAGGGAAGAGGTCTTCTCCGTCTTCTGCAGAACAGCTTTTGGAGACAGCTTTCATCACTCCCTTTAATCTTTCCTTTTCCAAGTTAAACATACTTAGCTCTTTCAACAATTCCTTGTAGGACTGGCCTTTGAGTAAGTGTGCTTCAGGATGGCAGCTTAAAACACTGACCTCAAACCAGATGAATTCCTGCTCAAACACCTCCTCTCTGGGGTCTGAGATCTCACTAGGTATTGCCCAGCCCACACATGGATGCCATCCTCCTACACTCACTGCTTTATAGTGTATCTTTGCTCAGATTAATCCCTTCTTACAAAAGATGAGTCCTGTTTGCTCAGACTAAACATCAATATATCTCAATTTCCAGCATTCCACAGGTTCAACCAGAAACCGAAAGTGAAGCTTGAAGGCAACAGTCCTCTCCTTCCGTTGTTCCCTAGTACCAATTAATTAAATATTAAGTAATAGTTTGATTGAGATATGGAGTATCTTTGTAATGTTCTGGCATAACCAGTTGCACAAAAATGTATGCTGTTGGGAACAATGTAAATGGAATTTTGTTGTTATCCTTATCTCCCATTCTCTCAGTATTATATTATCATTTCTCTTAATATTTTATCTTACTGTATTTCAGTAAGAACTGCATGCAGTATGAAGGTCCCTGTGTGTGAAAGACAGGGAAGGGGAAATCTCTCAGGGTTAGAGAATGGAAGAAGAGAGGGATGCCACAAGATGAAGAAGAAGAAGAAGAGTTTGGATTTGATATCCCGCTTTTCACTACCCGAAGGAGTCTCAAAGCGGCTAACATTCTCCTTTCCCTTCCTCCCCCACAACAAACACTCTGTGAGGTGAGTGGGGCTGAGAGACTTCAAAGAAGTGTGACTAGCCCAAGGTCACCCAGCAGCTGCATGTGGAGGAGTGCAGACGTGAACCCGGTTCCCCAGATAACGGGTCTACCGCTCTTAACCACTACACCACACTGGTAGGACACATCCTTTTCTGTATTTGTGAGAGAGAATCCTGTATTTTTCTATCTCTTCTTTCTTCTTTTATTCTCTCTTTTTAAAAATATTTTTTTGTGTAACTAGCTTGTCTTTTATCATACTGTGAAAAGTGTTAATAAATCTTTATTTTAAAAAATAAAAAAGGAAAGCAATTATGTATTGTTAACCATTCTGCTTTTATTGTTATGAAATATCAATAAATGCCAATTTTGACGGGGTTAAAATAAATAAATAGGGCTTTGAATTTCATGTCTTCCCACCACAATTTGCCTTCAGTTCCTTCAGGCATGGTTAGGATTGTACTGTAAATGTGCCAGTCTTGTCTTGTAATGGGGACTGACACTTAAGTGAGACTACCCATTGGTTAAAAGTTGTCTTTCAAGCTCCAAGTAGACAGGCTACTAAATGTGCTGAGCATTTTATTGGATAATTAGCACAATTAAAGATGGAGAACAAAAAGGGAGCAGGGGCTCTTAGCGCATCAGTCTCTTTATGCTTTTCCAGAGACAGATCCTTTTGTTTGTCTGTTTTGCATCACAAAGACCCTTAGCTGCCAGAAACCATTCCAGTTCATTAGCTTTGCCTTCTTCAAATGGGCTGTGATAAACCACCCCCCACAGCTTGCAATGATTTTCCAGACAGTTTTCCTTCATAGAATCATAGAATTGTAGAGTTGGAAGGGACCCGGAGGGCGATCTTGTCTAACCCCCTGCAATTTAGGAATCTCAACTAAAGCATCCCAGACAGATGGCCACCCAACTCATGTTTAAAAACCTCCAATAAAGGAAGCACACAACCTCCCAAGGGAGTCTATGGGTACACCCGTCCTTCTTTCTCATGTAGCATTGCATGCCATCTTAACATCTCAGCGGTGTGAGATGCCATGGGTTCAATGAGCTCACCTAGGGCTTGGTTTCCTTGGAATGAGGGGCAGCGGAAGTTGTAGCATCTTTATGATATACCTGTATATTTTATTAACACATATATACAACCTGAGTCTATGATGGAGGGGCTCACAGCATTAACACCCAAGAAGTTCTTGCTTCTCCCATAGCCACAGTCTAGAATTTGAGCAGAAATCAAGCATGTCTCTCCCTCACAGCCTGCAGCCTGCTTCTCGCCCAGCTCTCTTACACAACTATATTGCCAAAACAAAATAATAAAATAAAAAATCCTTCCAGTAGCACCTTAGAGACCAACTAAGTTTGTTCTTGGTATGAGCTTTCGTGTGCATGCACACTTCTTCAGATAGGTTGATGGACTTCCATTTCATGCAGCTCAATGTGGTGCCTTCCATAGTTCCAGTTACAGGTAGGTAGCCGTGTTGGTCTGCCATAGTCAAAACAAAAATAAAAAATAATAAAATAAAAAATAAAATAATTAAATTAAATTTTAAAAAATCCTTCCAGTAGCACCTTAGAGACCAACTAAGTTTGTTCTTGTTATGAACGTTCGTGTGCATGCACGCTACTGGAAGGATTTTTTTAAAAAATTTAAATTTTTATTTATTTTTTTACTATGGCAGACCAACACAGCTACCTACCTGTAACTGGAACAACTATATTGCTTTTGTCTTTCTCACTACCAGCCAGGTGAGGGAGGGGGCCCACCCATTTGCCCTTTGGCACAGAGCAACTGCCTTTTTTATACTAATGACCCATACATAGGGCCATTAACAATGGGATCCTCCATTAGATTTTAACCCTTGCTGGATCCAGGAATTAGAAGGGACTCAGACATCGTGCAGCCTAACCCCACAGAAACTGACAATAGTATGATTTTCTTCCCTGTTTTAGAGAGGGTTGCAACCTTAATATACACACATGTGCCTCTCAGAGCAATTCCCATTGTATTTTATGGGACTTGCTTCTGAGTAGAGATGTAGTGGACTGAGGGGGTTAATGTATTTATTTATTTATTTTTAAAATTGAGCCTACTTTTTATTACAAAAAAAATCCAAAAATGGGTTATAATAATAATTTAAAACTATATACATAAAAAGCAGCAGGATTTGGGTGGCCTGTAACAATATTAGAGGTGGATGCCCTCCATCATGGAACTTTTAAGAGAAACAGACCGGTGAGAAATTCAGTAGTGCAGTTGTTGCAGCTCCCCAGTTGTGATCTGATGTAGTCTACTGAGCTGAAAACCTGAGGGTGGTTTTCCTATGCAAACTCTTGAGCATAGCAACTGCTACTACTGCAACCATCCATTGTGTCTTATAAAGAAAGGCACAAAAATGCTCAAGGACATTTGGAAATGAAAAACACAGTTGCCGCCCCCTCAGAATCCACACACATCCAAAGGTCTAACAGCTTTCACTTGCAATTCAGGCATAACAAAGCATTTTTATCAGCTGAGGATATGGACACAGCGATTAGATGTGTAGGTGGAAGTTGCACACTGCCCTGGATTGAGAAGAGAGAAGGGGGAAGGGGGCATATGCCCTGGGTGGCAGGTGTAGGTGTAGGTGTAGGGGTGTGTGTGTGTAACAGCACCCTACCCATGGGTGTAGGTAGGACTTATATTGGGGTGCAGGACCCCACCTCCCATCATCCTCTGTTCAGCTCTATCCGGCAGCTTCCCCCCCTGCCCCCTGGCTACACGCTTAAGTCCCTACCCTTCCCTTTCCACACCTGCCACTGCCTGAAGCAATGCAGAAGCAAGTCCCTTTGAAATGGGCTTTTTTTTAAACAGGGTTTGTTCTCTGCTGGGGGAAGTGGAGGAGGGGAGGGTCATAGCTCAGTGGCAGAGACTCAGCTTCATATACAGAAGGTCCCAGGTTCAATCCCCCACATCAAGGAGGGCCAGTTTGTGTAGGCAAGACAGAGCTAAGTGACGTCTTAATTATTTATTTGCCAAATCTTATCCAGCTTTTCTTCAAGGGAAGCTGGGGCTAGGCTTCCCTGGAGGCCTCTCATCTAAGTATTAAATGCAGACTTGCTCAACTTGATTTGAAGTGGAGGGAAAATCCACCTGGATCATTACTGTGCTTTAAAATTTGTTAAGGTGTATGCAAGAAATAAGCATTGGAAAATGATTTTTTTCCGGATCAGTGATTTCCAATCTCTTGCTATTTTGAATTTGCAGGTTTGCAGCTTGGAGTTCACAAGCATGGAGGTGTGGGGGGGGGGCAGCAGTACACACTTTGCAAAATTTGTAGATCTGGCACTGATTGCACAGTTCAGTCAATTTCCCCTTGAAAGCCAAGTGCAGGATTATAGCTGCATAAGCTCTAAAGCTTGTGTTCTCTTACCAACAGGTGTTAATAAATTAAATGTTATCACCTTACTTGCTTTTGTGCCTTCTGGGGCTGATTTCAGCAAAATACGAGGGCAATGAAATCCTTGCTTGTTGATCTGCGGGTAGTGTAAGCTACCGTACGGATGCCAGGCAGGCAAGGTGGACGTTTTGTCTCCCTAACAATCACAGGTGAAATCTTTAATGGAAACATAAGGAGTGTGTCTTCTTTGGAATAAAGGAGCTGGTCTCCTGATGGCAACTGGGCTGCTATTGCTCCAGTGGCCGCCTCCGAAAAGAAGAAGTGAGAAGAGTCTACTGACCTTGCCAAGCCTCTCTTACTTGCAGTGTCTGGTGGAAGAGAGGCAAGAAGTGGGGGGAGGAACATGGCAATACAGCAGTGAAGCATCACTAGAAAAGAAAATGGACACAATCTGCAAGTCATTGCAATAATTTGAATTAAAATTGCATCGGTATTAGTGTTTCATCTTTTTGCACATTCTGGGTAATGTGCAATGCATGGACGTAAGATGCACATAAAAGGAATAAGTGGAAAAGAGAATGTGCACATTGTACACACATTTTCTGTCCTCATGTTCTTGGCAATATGAAACTGTGTAGATTCTAACTTGGGAATGACACACAAGCCACCATCACTCGGCTTTCCTTCTGAATTTGTAAGTCACTCACAGCACAAGGCACAGAAGCTCTGACCTTTGGCCCTGAAAAAGCTGCCCTGAATTTGCCACTGCTGGGAGTAAGGGAGCAAAACAATATAATCAAAGGCTGTTGTTCTGAAATGTCTTTGGAGCTCACAAATCCAATTAACTTTAGAGCCTGCAGATGGGTTTAAGGTTGCAGCCTAAGCTGCAAACAGAAACAAAGCCACTGAAGAAAAGGTTGAAGAGATAAAGGACGATTGTTTTTAAAGTAAAGTATTATTACTGTTTGGAGTCATTTGAAAGAAAGGTAAAAAATGATGCTGAATGGAAGGCAGGGATAATCAGATTAAAATGCTGCAATCCTGGCAGCATAGGTCAGCACCCTATCAAATCGGGGTAGGCAGTGTATAAAACCAGGGGTAGGCAACATCTCCAGATTTTTTGACTACAACTCCCATTGTCCCTGACCATTGGACATGCCGGCTGTGGCTGATGGGAGTTGTAGTCCACATGTGAAGGGCACTACTAGGGATGGTGGGTTTTAGGTTAACTTCACACTTATTCTTATTTTGTAGTGAATTTGTATACCACCCCCCCATGTGAAGATCACAGGGCAGTTCACAACATAAAAATACAAAATGCATAATGAAACAAAGACAAACCAATAACTCCCCTCTCACAAACACATTTAAAGGGCCATAGAATGTTATTCAGGCAAAGGCCTGGTTATAGAGAAATGTTTTCAGCTGGTGCCTAAAGATATGTAGTGAAGACGTCTAGTGAGCACATCCCACAAGCGGGAAGCCACCACAGAAAAGGCCCATTCTCACGTTGCACCCTCTGGACATCTCATGGAGAAGGCAAGCAAAAACGGGTCTCAGATTACAATCACAGGGTCTGGGTTGGTTCATATGAGGAAAGGTGGCCCTTGAGGTACAGTGGTACCTTGGGTTACAAACACTTCGGGTTACAGACTCCGCTAACCCGGAAGTAGTACCTTGCGTTAAGAACTTTACCTCAGGATGAGAACAGAAATCGTGCAGTGGCAGCGGGAGGCCCCATTAGCTAAAGTGGTACCTCAGGTTAAGAAGGGTTTCAGGTTAAGAACGGACCTCCGGAACAAATTAAGTTCGTAATTAGAGGTATCATTGTATTGCAGTCCTGAGCTATTTAAGGCTTTATAGGTCAAAAGCTGAAGTTTCCGAACCATCTTCAGAGGCAGCCCTATGTATAAAATTTGCTTTAAAATTTGGGGTCTTGTAGACCCAATTTGAGTTTGATTAATTTTCTTGTATAGATTTCATGAATCCCAAAGTTTGAGAATCGGTAGTACAGATGTTGCAAAGGTGAGCTGATGTGTCGTGGGACAACCCCACTGAAGAAGATAACAGACATTACCCAGACTTCATTGTTGGTTGCAAGGGCGTCCCTGTAACACTTAAAGCTTCAGGGCCCCCAAAATATAGGTCCACCACTGGTTGCAACATAACAAAAGTAGTCAGAAACAATAAATACAATGTCAAAAACACACAACCAAATAGAACAATTCCCACATATTATTATATATATATAACAATATATCATAAGAAGATCTAAAATAAAGATACAAAATATTACTATCAGCAAGATCCCACTCCACAACAAACCCCATAAACAAGTCTCCAGTCCACCTAAAGTATGAGGGTGAAAAGCAAACATGAAGACTAACAGCACGCTCCTATGCATGTCTAGTCATAAGTCTCACTTTCAGTGTGCTTGCTCCCAGGTAAGTGCGCAAAGGATTACTTGGTAAAGCATCGCGGGAATCCAAAGCATGCACGCCTGTCATTTAGAGAATGCAAGCTGGAGGAAGCCTGCAGGAGTAAAATGTTTTGATTCCTATTTGTAGGTATGTCTGTATCTTGCATCCTCAGTTACATTCCTAGGATGTGTTTGCAAAAAAATTGGGCTCTTTCAACATCTTTACACTATTTATTTTTATTTCAACAATTTCCAGAGGGGTGGCCATGTTAGTCTCCTGCAGCAAAACCAAGAGAGAGGCTTGTGGCTCTTACAAAGCAATGCCAGGATGTCTGTGTTACCAACAACCGTTTTTGGTGAATTGCCACTTCTAAATGCAACTGAGAATCTCACTTTATACAACTGATGAAGTGGACTATACTCTACAAAAAGTTTATGCTACAGTAAATAAGTTGATCAATATGGTGCCACAAGACTCTCTGATGTTTTTGTTTTACATTTTGCATTATGACCAGTTTGTTCAGAGACACAATTCACTGAAACAAAGACCCCAGCACTATATTCTGTTAGCAGTTGCACAAAAGTTAACACTATTAATATTTCTTAGAACTCCCCCCCCCCCATGTTTATATAATTCAGCACCATCTAATGCCTTTCCTCTCTTGTGGGTTTCCAGCTTTGCAAAACTCAGTTACTGTGTGAGATGTGTCAAGGGTTATCCTGCTTCATTTTTTAAGACTTCTGTAAAGTTATTAGTGTGTCAACTATGTATCAACCTATTTAACTTTGTTCCCCACTTTTCCTTTCAAAAGAGAGTAAGCCAAAGGACAGCCCATAATCTTGAAATAAAGTGGGTATGTACTAGATAGAAACATACACAGCAGTGCAGGGACAGATCAAATCAAAATGTGAACTGGAAAGGAGAGGTGCTGTATTGGCTGATGCAGCCCTATGGTAGTACAGTACATGTCCTCTTTTGGGATTCAACTTTATGCCGTACATAGTTGAAAACCATTTACATTTCTGTTCTGCCTGCTGAAGAGTTTTGTGTAACTCAAAAGCTTGCTTACTTTAATGCCAGAGGGTCTGATTAAAGTGCTATTCCCTTACTGATGCTGTATTTCTTCTTACCTGAAACAACCACTGCGATGGCTGACTCTTTGCAGCCCTGGCATGGTTTATTTTCCTCTGTTATTTGATTTAGTTCACCTTGTACTTACAGGCTTTGTACTTTTGCTGTAATCTTCCACTACTACAGAGTTGACCTGTTTGGGTGTGGCTGAATAGGAACCCAATATCCTTTGGGGCACCTTTTTGCAGCACACTTCTGCGACTCATTTGCAACTTGGAAGCTTTTAGAGGTTTTGTTTTGCAATGGGCGGGAAGCAGAAATAATATTTTGCTTTGAGCATGGAAGAAACGTCTCTTCAGAAATGTCAAAAAATTAATAAGGTTTTCTTACAAGTGTTCTGTGTAAGTTGTAATGTGTGCCTGGCATGCCAAGGCTGTGGTTTTTTTCTTTAAAAAATATACATTAGCATTTCAGAATTACAACTCCAGTTCCCACTTCCTCAGTTAAGGATTAACAAAAACTTTTAACTTTTATTTCTTGGGTCCTTTCTGTGGGCAGGGATGTCTGGCAAGTTGCTGGCAGCACAACTCTGAGCATGTCTACTCAGAAGTACTGGTAACTCCCACTGAGTTCTAGGGAGCTTACTCTCAGATAAGAATGTATAGAACTGTATCAATACTCATTTAACTGTGTGGAGTGGGAGCCAAATTCAACATGAATTCTTTAGAGAAACTATTATTTAAAATTTCCCTTTCCTTCTGAAGCATAATGCAGCAGAGCAAGATACAGTTTCAGAAAAATAATTAGGTCTGAAAACATGAACCTGAAGCAAAGCCATTTCATACATTCCAAGAAACAAATCCAGGTTTTGCACAGAGTGTTCACAGAACAAAGAGCCACTGCTAACCCTGACTTTCGGATAGATGCCCCTGCATAATACACGTTTTCAAACGCCTGTTTGTCACTTTCATACTTTAGATACACTTAATAAATAGAATATACTTTAGATACACTTAATAAATAGAAGAATTAAAGAACCTTTTAATGAGGGTGAAAGAAGAGAGTGCAAAATATGGTCTGAAGCTCAACATCAAAAAAACTAAGATCATGGCCACTGGTCCTATCATATCCTGGCAAATAGAAGGGGAAGAAATGGAGGCAGTGAGAGATTTTACTTTCTTGGGTTCCATGACAAAATCGAAAATTCTTTCTAGTAGCACCTTAGAGACCAACTGAGTTTGTTCCTGGTATGAGCTTTCGTGTGCATGCACACTTCTTCAGATACACTACCCACCTGTAATTGGGTTCCATGATCACTGCAGATGGTGACAGGAGTCACGAAATTAGAAGACGCCTGCTTCTTGGGAGGAAAGCAATGACAAACCTAGACAGCATCTTAAAAAGCAGAGACATCACCTTGCCAACAGAGGTCCGTATAGTTAAAGCTAGGGTTTCCCCAGTAGTAATGTACGGAAGTGAGAGCTGGACCATAAAGAAGGCTGATCGCCGTAGAATTGATGCTTTTGAATTATGGTGCTGGAGGAGACTCTTGAGAGTCCCATGGACTGCAAGAAGATCAAACCTATCCATTCTCAAAGAAATCAGCCCTGAGTGCTCACTAGAAGGACAGATCCTGAAGTTGAGGCTCCAGTACTTTGGCCACGTCATGAGAAGAAAAGACTCCCTAGAAAAGACCCTGATGTTGGGAAAGATGGAGGGCACAAGGAGAAGGGGACGACAGAGGATGAGATGGTTGGACAGTGTTCTCGAAGCTACTAACATGAGTTTGGCCAAACTGCGAGAGGCCGTGAGGGATAGGCGTGCCTGGCGTGCTCTGGTCCATGGGGTCACGAAGAGTCGGACATGACTGAACGACTGAACAACAACAACAACAACAAATAAATAAATAGCTTTCTAGATGTGCTCTCCATGTGCTGTCCAATGCTCAGATAAGCCCCATTGAACCTTGTGGAATTGTCCGTCAATGTAATGCAGGCATAGGCAAACTCGGCCCTCCAGATGTTTTGAGACTACAATTCCCATCACCCCTGACCACTGGTCCTGTTAGCTAGGGATGATGGTAGTTGTAGTCCCAAAATGTCTGGAGGGCCAAGTTTGAGGGAGCCTGATGTAATGCAGCACATCCAGGGTCATTAACTGGTACTTAAAATACTGGTGGTCCTTTACTTTTGGTTGGATAAGGGCTCTTTCCAACCCTAGGCAGACATTCTTTCCATACGTTTAATTCATGTAAGGAGGGGAGTGGAATCTCCCAATAGTGGATGTCATGGTGAGGCAAAGGCACTTACCTGACCTCCCAGCAGGCAGGCCATTGCTACTTACCAGGAAGGGCGAGGCAATGGGGAGGGTGGTGTGGTGTAAACACACAGGCAGGAGATTGGCTCCGCTGGTGCATTTGCACTGCGCTGCCTTCCCTGCCACTTCCTCTCCCCAAGTAAGCAGCAGCAACTCTCTTGCCACGAGGCCAGGAAAACACCTCTGCCCCACGACACCATCTGCTACTGCCTGCTCCAGACTTCTGAATACAGCTGACATGTATGCAGCTGGAAAACAATGGCTTTTGATCATGTGCACAGGCCCTGTACAAACATTGAACTGAGCACATGGGAGACAGGGGAGCAGGCAGCACATGTGATCCTATTCTCTCCCTCCATTTGTAGAAAGATCATCTGCACAAGGCTATGGCCTTTCTGGTTTCTGGGCTTATATGAATCATCCCTGCCATATTTTAAAAGCTTGCTTCCAGGTTGAATTAATCTCCACTTATCTCTCCCAGAGCCAGAAAGCCATCCAGAATGTAATTGCTCTCTACAAGCTCCCAAAAATATTTTTTTCTGTAAAAGCTCCAGGGCACACACAAAAACACCATGCAAAGGGATTTTTGACACCCACTTTGGAGGATAGAAATTTATATCTTTGCCACCTATGAAATATGTGGCCACACACACACACACTGCAGAAAAGTCTCCTCATGTAGAAATACACAGACTATGTTCTCTTCAAACCCATTTTTGGAAGCACAGATGAGAAACATAAAGGACAAAAGAAATATTTTCCCTCCTGACCAGAGTATTCTAAATGTGTGCTATCTCAAGTTGGAATGTTTTCAAGAATAAGTTGTTACTTGATTTCTGCCCTAGTACTGCCTGTTCGGTCAGGTTACTGGCAGGTCAAATCTTCTACAGGAGTGCTGGAAGTATGAAGATGAATCTTCATAAAGGGCAGGCGGGGAAAATGAGCCAGAGGGGAAATGGTTAAACATGTATCTCTTTGTTCTTCCTTTCTCTGCTGTCTGGCTCATTCTGTCCAGGATAATTTTGGTTGTTAAAAACTGCTGAATAAAATATATAGGCACACAAAACTCCATGTAAGGTGTAGCAACTTTTTAAAAAAAGTTACTTGGGGAAATAATGACCTGTCATTTGCCAATCAGAAAGTTTTATAGCTATACAAGAACTTTAACTTGGCTTTCCTTGGTTTACAAATGGCCATGCGGAGGAGTTTGGAAGATTTCCCTTCCATTCTAGATTAATTGCATTTTGTCATGACATTCAAGCTCAGAAAAGCCATAGCCTATGAAACTGGCTAGTTTAAAACAAAACAAAAAAAACCCATAGTTAAGATTCACCACTATTTAAGGTTCAAATGCAATGCCAAGCTAAGATTTAATCTAAAATGGAAGCGGGTGCTCCACATTTCGATGTTTTATTGTGTTTTTAATATTCTGTTTGGAACCGCCCAGAGTGGCTGGGGAAACCTAGCCAGATGGGTGCGCTAATAATAATAATAATAATAATAATAATAATAATAATAATAATAATAAGAAATTACTACTACTACTATTGATGCTTTTGAATTATGGTGCTGGAGGAGACTCTTGAGAGTCCCATGGACTGCAAAAAGATCAATCAGCCCTGAGTGCTCACTGGAAGGGCAGATCCTGAAGTTGAGGCTCCAGTACTTTGGCCACCTCATGAGAAGAGAAGACTCCCTGGAAAAGACCCTGATGTTGGGAAAGATGGAGGGCACAAGGAGAAGGGGACGACAGAGGATGAGATGGTTGGACAGTGTTCTCGAAGCGACTGGCATGAGTTTGGCCAAACTGCGGGAGGCAGTGAAGGATAGGGGTGTCTGGCATGCTCTGGTCCATGGGGTCACGAAGAGCTGGACACGACTGAATAACTGAACTGAACAACAACACTACTACTACTACCTCCTGTGACAATGACAGGGGAGGAGGAAGGATGAGGGAATGTATATGCCTCTGGAAATTTCCAAGCTTGAAACAAGACAGACATTATTTCGATGGAGTAACCTGAAATATCATCATTTTTGATCAGGAACTGAACCTAGAAAGGGGCAGAAGAGTAAAGATAAGAACTTGCATTAATGAAAAAAGTGGTTCATAGTTTGTTAAGTTAACCAGTAACTGGGTCAAGATACAACTACAACAGTTTTCAGCCAGCCTGGAAAGTTTCTTCTTCTTGTGTAAGAGTTAAATTCTTGCTTAAGGGGAGAGAATTATTTTCTCTTTAAGTGGTAAATTTTGTTCCAACATGAATTAATGAGCTTTCAAATACATTAACCCTCAAATAGAAGCTATGGGTTTTAACAAAAATATTTAGTGAAAAATGAGAGTGAGAGTGAGAGAGCGAGAGAGGGCGCAGAAAGGGCTTTGAAACAGGTTGTAAACTCACAGCACTTTAGTGTGAGGAATACCCTGGAGGACACATTCTAAAACTTTAATACTTAGACAACTTTTCCCAAAGATAAGAAACAATCAGTTGTTTTTGCAACTTCATATTCAGTAGGTGAGCATTTATTTTCACTGCTGTCATAGGCAGAAGCCTTTTATATGCATTGTTATATTGCATCTGTCTGTAGGTGAGCCAGATTCGAATCCTTGCTCAGCTGGGGAGCTCACTGCTTAGCCTCGAGGAACTCACTTTCCCTTAGTCTAACCTACTTTACAGGCTGTTGGAAGGATAGGATACTACTTCGAGCTCTTTGAAGGGTAACCAAATGTAATAAATAACCAAATGCAAGCAAAAGTTAAGCAAAAGGAATAAATTAAGCAACAGGGGGCCAATGCAGAGGTCAGTTTAACAGGACGGCCACTGAAAAGCATTAACCGAACCATGCGGAGTGTAAAACTTCAAAAGGTTCTTAGCCTATGCACTTGTCTGAATGGGTAGCAGTGTCTAGCCGTATTCACATGCAAGCAATGTTTGCATGAGTGAAGAACCACATATGGCACCAACAGGCATAAATGCCAACCATATAGCTTGGGCCTTCCTAAGAACGGTGGCAGGCTCATAGGAGAGCAATACAGGGGCGTCGCTAGGGGGGCGGTGGGGGCGGTATGCCCGTCGCTCCCTCCGTCACCCTGGGAGCAACAGCGCACGGCCGAGCGAGCACCCCGTCCGTGCAGCGCTGCTGCTCCTGGGGTGACCGGCGGTGCGTGGGGAGTGGCGGGAGGGGCCGCCGCTTGTCACCCCCATGCGCCGCCGCCCGCTCCATTGCCCCGGGAGCAGCAGTGTATGGTGTGTGCGGTGTTGCTGCTCCCGGGGCAACGGAGCGAACGGCGGCGCGTGGGGGTGACAAGCGGCAGCCCCTGCCGCCACTCCCATGCGCCGCCGCTCCCTCCGTCACCCTGGGAGCGGCAGTGCATGTCCCGACGACGGAGTGTGTCTGTGCGACATTTCACGCAGGTGCACTCCGCCGTTGGACCGCCGCTTCTGCGGCCTCCTTTTGAGCCACAGAGTGAAAAGGCGGCTTGTGTGACGTCACGGCGCCCCGCCCCCGGGGCGTTTCCTTTTGCTGCCCCGGGTAGCGCGGAGCCTTCCTCCGCCACTGGAGCAATACAAATTCAGCACAGATACCTTGAAATAAATGAAGGCAAAAGAACTGACAGGAGGCGTGATCAGCAAATCTACCTAGGACATGCATGGTGGAGTCAGAAGGGAATGTTAGGAACTATATAATAAATGTAACAGTTTTATTATTTGTACCCCACCCATCTGACTGGGTTGCCCCAGCCACTCTTTTAGCCCGACTTTTACACAGGGGCCCATGACTGAGGTTCCATATGATGAGAAGCCTCCAGGTGACTGTAGCAGCTCACAGTTCTCACAATGGCTACAGCTCTCTTAAACCTTTCCTTCCAATTCACTATCATGGCTGCTATCATCACCTGTTTGTCTGTTTACCTCCTACAGTGCCAGGCTTCTTAGAGCAGCAGAGAGGGTGAAATAAATTGTTGCTCACCACAACTTCCTTGTCCCTCTGTGCTGCTCTGAATCTAAGAAGAGGCCGGGCATTGCAGGAGCGAGTGGGCAACGCTGAGACAGTGACACAAGGGGGCTCTCCACTTCTACCTGCTGCTGCAGTAGCTGTCAAAACTTGCTAGCTGCTACAGTCACCAAAGGCTTCTCCTGGAGAGAAGCCTTGTTCACTGGCTCCTGTGTAAAATGAGTCATAGAGGATGTAAAGAGAGAGATTTTTTTTTGAGGAGCCAGAGGATAGCAATGCTGGTGAAGTTCAAAACTTAAAGGCTCATAATTTGAACTTGCAAGCTCATAAAATTTTTATTACAAGGCAAGCCACTTTTGCCCTTAAACTCTTGATCTGTTCATAATTAGAACGCGGATATATCATGGGCTTATGTGCCAATTTGACATCCGCATAGCCTGTTCCATATTCAGGAGATGTGGTGCTCAGAAGACAATAGCTGCTGTTGGCACACGTTGAGAAGTTGGTTACTTTAACTCCTTTCTCTCATGTGAAATCTAAGTGTCCTTGATCACGGAAACTGACCTGAACTTTCCCTCCCCACCGAAAGGGAATTTACAGAATTACCTTGGCTCCCATGCAATCAAATGGTTTGGCAATGCCACACACTACTCTGTGTTTGGTTAGAGTGGGATGGATCAATGCCATCTCTTATGTGAACTTAACTACTGGGAGTGTTCCTCTGAGGTCACCAAGAAGACCTCCGTATTTGCTTTATGGCTTGTTGATTTGCTTGTATGGAAAGAAAGCCTCTGGGACCACGTGCAGTTTGAGGTGCACTGACCTCCCAGCTCAGGCACAAAATATGTTTGTGTCAATTTACAACCCTAAAAAAAATTAAAAAAAAATTAGAAGAGCATTCACTGAAGGACACTCTCAATTTGCAACACAGTTTGAGCTGTGGGGAAATTTGCACATGACCGCATTTTGGTAATGCTTGAACTTGTGTGCCAGCCAAGACCTCTCCTCCAAAACTCCTGCTACCTCTGCCTCCCTGTGGCCTCCCAAGCTGAGTTCATGGGCTTGATTGATGATTCCAGATGAAGGAGACAAATGCAAGGATTATTGTTCTCCATTTGAGAGAATCAAACATGGGAGTGACTCTGATCACTACTTGTTGTACTTAGCTACAGAGATGAGTAAGTGCAGTGTTGTAGTGGGAAGTGAGAGAAGTGATGGAACTTGCATCACCTTGCAATTAGAGAAAATAGGTTTTAAAGTTATTTTTATTTTTTAATTTCAATTATTTATATACAGCTTTTCAGCAAACACACACACGCAAGTTCTGAAAGCACTTTAACTCAGTAAATTTGAGCGACAATTTAAAATGCCCTAAAATGTAATTAGAATCGGTGTACTATAATAATAATAATAATAATAATAATAATAATAATAATAATAATTTATTTATACCCCACCCATCTGGCTGAGTTTCCCCAGCCACTCTGGGCAGCTTCCAACAAAAGATTAAAAAACATCAGTCATTAAAAACTTCCCTAAACAGGGCCACTCTATAATGGTTAGTGTGTCAGACTTGAACCCTAGAGACCAGGGGTCGAATCCCAATTCAGCTATGAAGTTCACTGGGTGACTTTGGGCCAGTCACAGCCTCCCAGCCTAACCTGCACCACAGGGTTGTTGTGGGGGTTAAATCAGGAGGGGGGAGAGCCATATATGCCACCTTGAGGGGGAAAAAGGTAAGATATAAATGAAACAAAGTTTTCATGGCAGTTTATTTTCTGTTCTCGTGAAGACTTGTGGCTACACCATCCTAAACACGTCTGTTTGTGTCTGATCTCAGAAAATGAGCAGGGAGAAGCGTTGTTAGTCCTTGGAATACCAGGTGCCAGAGGGCACCTTGAAGGAAAGACACATTAGGGTTTGAACACAGATGTGAAATGAGGGTCCTTCTGGCATTATGGTGGAGACTGCAGGTGAATTACTGTTTATGCTACATTTGCCACCAACTTCTCTGCTACTTACAAGCACTTTATTTACCGGTACCTGCTGCTGCAAACGTAGTTTGAAGCAGTTATTCAGGCACTGAGGAATATCTTATATAACGTGTCAAACTGACAAATGAAGCTCCTCATTGTTAGGTGAAGAATAAATGTGGTGAACTGGAATACCCTATTAAATGACACTGAATCTACAGAGTTCTTTCAAGTGCCGTCGCTCACCACCAAGAAAATACATAGTCGAAACAAAATAGGAAATTCTTTCCAGTAGCACCTTAGAGACCAACTGAGTTTGTTCTTGGTATGAGCTTTCGTGTGCATGCACACTTCTTCAGGTGCTACTGGAAAGAATTTCCTATTTTGTTTCGACTATGGCAGACCAACACGGCTACCCACCTGTAACAAGAAAATGCATAGTTCACCATAGTTCATTGGATATGCTTTCCTGCTGTTTCCTTTGCTATCTTCCTGTGAATTCATGGACATCAACGTCCAAAGTAGTGGAGGATTCCTTTTCTCAGTCTTTGCCACATTTCCTTCATGCTTTTGGGCATCTCAAATTTCTCTTCCTGTGCTTCACACTCTACATTTTCTGATGACACTATGGATGACTACACATAATTCTCACTGTTCTGCCCATTACCTCTTTCAGAGGAGGGAGAAAAGGAAAATGTCCTTCGAATTGCAAAGCAGAAGCAGATACTCTCATTACGAATCACACTCAGCTCTCTGTTTCTCTGTTTTTACCATTTTCAAACATCTCCCACATCTTCTCTCTATACCCACCTGAATCCGAGGTTAACTTCTGAATACGCTATAGTCTCAAGACAAGAACACAAGTCCCTTCGTGTTCCATCTCCCAATTGCCATCACAGATGTGTTTCTTTTCCTTCCTCCTCTGATGCAATTGTGCTGGGTGGTGGAGACAGACATGAGCAAGGCTGTGGTAGAGACCAAACTGGGAACAAATAGCTGCTCTGTGTTCCCAGTTTGGTCTCTACCACAGCCTTGCTCATGTCTGTCTCCACCACCCAGCACAATTGCATCAGAGGAGGAGGGTAAAGAAACACATCTGTGACAGAAATTGGGAGATGGAACGCGATTTGGCTGTGGCCCAAAGAGATGGTCTGATAGAAATATAGGAACACAGGAATCGGACAGGTACTGACTCAGACCATTGTGTCCTTTGTAGCTCAACTGCCTGTACTGTCTATGATTTTGCAGGGCTTCAGATGGGGACACTGGAGAGGTTAGAGAACAAACCCAGGACCTTCTGCATTCAGTGTATGTGCCATTCCACTGAGCTATGGGCTTTCCCTAAAGGCAAAGATGGCCCACAAAGCATGGCTGGCCACCAGCCATGGCTTGGGGAAGGAGATGGGTTATGGCAAGCAGATGTCATGAGGGCCATCGACAGGAGCTTGGACACATTTGCCCCACTGGTCTGTTCTGTTCAAGCACCCTACAGGGGCCACTAGATGCTTATAGGAATCCCAGAAGCAGGACATAACAGCAACAGGTGTCCTGAACCCCAGCCACCCTGTGGCCAGTCCCACTGGTGTATATAGGCCAAGGACAGATGCTAGCAATAGTCCAGAAGTCCAGCAGTTCAGGAAACATGGTCCAGGTTCAATACAGCAAGCCAAGTCCAACTTCCAACAGTCAGGCCAGGTTCCCGCCTCTGCAGCCAATTCAGGATTAGGGAACCTGGAGTTCAGTCCCCCAAAGCAGGCTTGTGGAGCTCCTAGGGCACCCAAGCCGTGGTCCATCAACATGGGAAATTGAGCAGACACAGCACCTCAGCTCTGCTTCCTTTTTATCCCTTGAATCTTGATTGCAGCACCTGGGCTTGAGGAGGCATGTGACCTCCACCTGTCCGGAGCATAATGCAGCTGAAGAATCCCACACCTCCTTCCAGAGCTAATAAGCCCCAACTGGCCAACTAGTGAGCCAGGCTATGGGTTCTTGCCTGTCTCAGCCTTCTAGAACGCACCTTCCGCTGCCCCCGATGCCTCAGAGCCCACTGTGCTTATGAAGACAGGGCCTCCTCTGGCTCCTGAAGGAGCATCTCCACCCCTATCCTTCTGCCCGGACACTGAGATCCAGTGCCGAGGTCCTTCTGGCGGTTCCCTTACTGTGAGAAGCAAAGCTACAGGGAACCAGGCAGAGGGCCTTCTTGGTAGTGGCGCCTGCCCGGTGGAATGCCCTCCCAACAGATGTCAAAGAAATAAACAACTATTTGACATTTAGAAAACATCTGAAGGCAGCCCTGTTTAAGAAAGTTTTTAATGTCTGATGTTTTAATGTATTTTTAATCTTTTGTTGGAAGCCGCCCAGAGTGGCTGGGGAAACCCAGCCAGATTGGTGGGGTATATTTATTTATTTATTTATTTATTTTATTATATGGGTCCTGCCCCTCTGTTTCCTGTGCACTGACTCCCCCTCTCCCCTCACCATCCCCTCACTGAGTTAGACCTACTGACCTGGTGTAACTCTTATAGGAAAACAGTATCTGACTTAAATCCAAATCCCCCAAAGTAATGAAGAATGATGTTTTGTTTAGTGCTGCCCAACAGTGACTTTTCTTGCACCTTAGCAGAAAAGAGTCCTATGGCTTGTGTCTCAAAGGATCCAAGAGCCAAGACGTACATTTCTGCCATTTATTCGGAAAGTCCTGGTTCCTGAACGTTAGATATGTGGTTCTCTGGTTGACATTTCTTCCATAGTCCCACACTTCTGACTCAACTCAGGAAATCTACTGTATTTCATGTCATGCTTTGATTAATAATGGGTGAATTCTCCTTGGCTTGATTCAGAATTGACTCAGTATTTATTTATAAGCTTTCTTGGCAAGCGTTAAAGAAAGAACAACCCCCCCCCTATTTCTGACTGTGTTGACATGCCTACTCAAAAGCAAGGTCCACTGAGCTGAATGGGATTTACTTCCAGGTAAGCGCATATAGACTTGCAGCCTTAGTGTTCTCTCCTGGCTTGCAGTGTTGACACAGGTGTGCTGATGGGATGAAGAAAGGCTGCAGCATTTGGGACTTTTTAGTTCAGAGAAAAGGCGAGTAAGAGGTGACACGATAGAAGTTTATAAAATTATGCATGACATTGAGAAGGTGGATACAGTGGTACCTCGACTTACGAATTTAATCCGTTCCGAATGCACATTCGTAGGTCGAAAAATTCGTAAGTCGAAAAAAGCGATTTCCCCATAAGAATGCATTGGAAACGAAAAATTCGGAAAAATTCGTAAGTCGAGTAAACCCCATCTAAAACCGCCAACGGATGTCCATTCGTAAGTCAAAAAATTCGTATGTCAAGTAATTCGTAAGTCGAGGTACCACTGTAGTAAATCACTGTAGTAAATGTAGCCAGTGTGGTGTAGTGGTTAAGAGTGTTAGACTCGTAATCTGGGGAACCGGGTTCGCGTCTCCGCTCCTCCACATGCAGCTGCTGGGTGACCTTGGGCTAGTCACACTTCTCTGAAGTCTCTCAGCCCCACTCACCTCACAGAGTGTTTGTTGTGGGGGAGGAAGGGAAAGGAGAATGTTAGCCGCTTTGAGACTCCTTCGGGTAGTGAAAAGCGGGATATCAAATCCAAACTCTTCTTCTTCTTCTTCTTCTTCTTCTTCTTCTTCTTCTTCTTCTTCTTCTTCTTCTTCTTCTTCTTTTCTCTCTCTCTCTCTCTCTCTCTCTCTGAACTCATGGACATCCAATGAAGCTTAATGTTGGATGTAAAAGAAACTATTTCTTCATGCAATGCATAGTTAATTCACTCCCCCAGGAGGCAGTGAAGGCCACCAACTTGGATGACTTTAAAAGAGGATTGGACGAATTCATGGAAGAGAGGGCTATTGAGGGCCAGTAGCCATGACGTTGATGCTCTTACCTCCACAGTTGGGAGGCAGCAATTCCTCCAAGTACCAGTTGCTGGAAACAACTGGAGGGGAGAGTGCTCATGTGCTCGTGTTCTGCTCCCTGGTTTCCCACAGGCCTCTGGTTGCCCACTGTGAGAACAGGATGCTGGAATATTCTTAGGTTTTAAAGGGAGTGGTGGTGGTGGTGGGGAAAGTGCAAATACAGGGGCTGATGTTAAGCCAATACAGAATGGAGAGCAGTGTGAACAGTTACTAAAATGCTAGTTAATGAAACAATGGTAAACATGCTAAAATACGTTGTGCAAACATGGGAGGCTATGCTGTGAAAAATTGAACATTCCTTGGCTCCTGCATGGCTGGATCTCTGATCAGAAAACCAAGGGTGCCAATGAGTCCAAGGAATGCGTTTTGAACATTTATTTCCTTATAACCATAGGAACAGAGGTCCATCTAACAGGCCTGCCATTCCAATGCACTTTAAAAAATCATTAACAAAAGGAACTGATACTGAGCCAGTTCTTTTCCCAAGTGTAGACTTTAGCCCAACCAAGTACAGCCAATTCTTTACTGGAAGCTAACTCGGCTATCTGTGAGATCAAAGGCAAGAATTTTTATTATGTCACAAGATTCCGCTGCTGAAGTCCAGTAACTGCTAAGAAATCTTGCACTTCCTTCGGTGTCTGATGAAGTGGGCTGTCACCTACAAAAGCTCATGCCACAAAGAGCCGGCTAGGGACATTGTCACAAGTGAGAGTAAAAGAAACTCTTACTTCAATGCAACTGTAAAAGTGTAAAAAATAAATAAATGCCCAGAATTCATATTTGCTGGTGCTGACCTTTAAAGCCCTAAACGGCCTTGGTCCTGTGTACCTGAAGGAGCATCTCCACCCCCATCGTTCAGCCCGGACACTGAGATCCAGCGCCAAGGGCCTTCTGGCGGTTCCCTCACTGCGAGAAGCAAAGCTACAGGGAACCAGGCAGAGGGCCTTCTCGGTA
The DNA here is from genome assembly GCF_009819535.1 of Lacerta agilis. Classification (NCBI taxonomy): domain Eukaryota; kingdom Metazoa; phylum Chordata; class Lepidosauria; order Squamata; family Lacertidae; genus Lacerta; species Lacerta agilis. The sequence continues at coordinate 31,202,701 of NC_046315.1, forward strand.
GTGGCGCCCGCCCTGTGGAACACCCTCCCAGCAGAGGTCAAAGAGATAAATAACTATCTGACATTCAGAAAATACCTGAAGGCAGCCCTGTTGAGGGAAGTTTTTAACCTGTGATATTTTAAATGTATTTTAATACCTGTTGGAGGCCGCCCAGAGTGGCTGGGGGGGACCTAGCCAGATGGGCGGGGTACAAATAAATTATTATTATTATTATTATTATTATTATTACTACTACTACTACTACTACTATTATACAAGCACTCCATACCTTCCCTTCAGCATAAAGAATGATCATGGCCAGACAATCATATAAACAGTGTGAGAAAAGATCAAAGGGGATTTGATGGATCATGTGTGAAAACAGGCTGCAGTCCTGAACACACTAACTAGGTGGTAGTGATGGAAGAGAAATTTTATTCAGGTTGATTTTAACACAAAATGATCCAGCTTTCCAAAACATTATGCAAATCAAACACAGCTAATCTTCAAATACGCATTTCTTTGAATTTTATGATATGGTTTGTCAATCAAATAATATGTACAATAATGTATTTGTTTTGGGGAAATATATTGCTATGAGTTGGTGGGTGCTTGACTTCTGCTAAATTCAAGTTACCAATAGGTGCTAGAATTTAATTGAGGTTTGTATGTGAAATCTCTGTGTCAGGCTCTTATGCCTTAGAATCTAATCTAGAACAAACTTAGTTGGTCTCTAAGGTGCTACTGGAAGGATTTTTTTATTTTTTAATCTAGACCTGTGTGCATTTAAGCCTGTGTATTAGACATTTCTAAATCCTCTGGAATTAGAATATGTTAAGGATTGATTAAGCCAGGCTGGTGTGTCCTGTGATATAAGAGCTAATTAAGGCAGACTAATTTCCTTGGGACGGGATGCGTGTGGCGCTGTGGTCTAAACCACTTAGCCTAGGGCTTGCCTACCAGAAGGTCGGCAGTTTGAATCCCCGCCACGGGGTGAGGTCCCATTGCTCAGTCCCAGCTCCTGCCCACCTAGCAGTTCGAAAGCACGTCAAAGTGCAAGTAGATAAAAGGTGGGAAGGTAAACGCCGTTTCCGTGCGCTGCTCTGGTTTTGCCAGAAGCAGCTTGCTGGCCACATGACCCCGAAAAACTGTCTGTGGACAAACGTCAGCTCCCTCGGCCAGTAAAGCGAGATGAGCGCTGCAACCCCAGAGTCATTCATGACTGGACTTAACTGTCAGGGGTCCTTTACCTTTACATTTTTTATTTCCTTACAGGTGATAGCTTGAGAGTAATGATCTGTTAGCATGGCAAAGGATCAAAAGAATGGCTCCTCTCCCTGTGTTAGAAAAGGCCAGAGTTTATGGACTTAAGGAATTAAGCAATGGAGTCAGTAAGCAGTGGGCTATAGAGAGAGTCAGAGAGCAATGTTTGGGATCTGTTAAAATCCCAGCCTATGGAAAAAGCTGTACACCCCTTCACTGTATGCTCAGGTTTTATATATGTGTAAAGGTAAAGGGACCCCTGACCATTAGGTCCAGTCGTGTCCGACTCTGGGGTTGTGGCGCTCATCTCACGTTACTGACCGAGGGAGCCGGCATACAGCTTCCAGGTCATGTGGCCAGCATGACAAAGCCGCTTCTGACGAACCAGAGCAGCACACGGAAAAGCCGTTTACCTTCCCGCCAGAGCAGTACATATTTATCTACTTGCACTTTGACGTGCTTTCGAACTGCTAGGTGGGCAGGAGCTGGGACTGAGCAACGAGAGCTCACCCTGTCGCGGGGATTCAAACTGCCGACCTTCTGATCAGCAAGCCCTAGGCTCTGTGGTTTAACCCACAGCACCACCCGCATCCCTTTGTGTAGATGAACCATACGTCCCAAAGATACCACAGTCTCTCATTTATCCAAAAGGAAAAACAGGCCCTTAGTAAGAACACCTGGAATCTTCCACTGCTGTAGAGATTGGGGTGACATGTAACAATATTATGTGGGAAATCACTTGCAAAATGTGTTTTTCAGGAAAAATTACATTAAAAAATGTGGCACATTAGGAGAAGGTTGCGCTAAAATGCTGACAAATTTTCATGAGGACTTTTTAAAAAATTACAAACTCATGCGGAAAATGCGAGAACCAAAGTGAAGAATGAAAAAGAAGAGAAACTGCAATTGACAGATTCATTAATCCCTACCAGGATTGAACACAGTGCGATTTACGTACATAGATGACATGCATAAGATTACATAGTTTGATTACTGTTTAATGGCAATTTCCAGAGGTGTACTCATAAACATTTTATGGCATAAGCTTTCGTGGACTACAGCCCATTTCATCGGAGGCATGAAGTGTTTTCCTCAGTTGCAAATAACACTTAGTACATTTGATGAAGCAAACTGTAGTCCATGAAAGCTTGTGCCATTAAAAAATTGTTACTCTCACAGGTGCCACAAAACTATGTTATTTTAACTAATGGCAGAATCTTCTGTGTCAAAGCAACTGTTCATAGGGCCAGCACTAACACCTCAACATTAGTCTGTCTTCTCTTGGACACTAAACTCCCATTCCTTTGTTGAAAAATCCATGTGGATTTGTCATTGGGACTTGTCATTCTTGGTGTGCATTCGCCCCTGGCCTCCAATGGAGAGCAAACAAACAAACAAGATTTCAGAATGGAGCTTTAAAGAAGGAAACTGGAATAACTTTACTGCTGGGCATGTTCAGAGCTCAGAGTGTGTTCTCCCAATTTCACAATGGAACAAGTAGACAAACATGAGATTTGGAGCCCTTTCTGGATTAGGCCCTGCAGTTGTTTTCCCTCCCAAATAATTTAAAAAGGCCAGGTCAAGCACACTTGTTTAAGCATGTGACTAACACCGTATGCAGTTTGGCTATGAGGCTCACTCAGAAGTTCATCTTGGCACCTTGGGCATTGGGTTGGGAGGAGACCCTGTTGCTCCTTGACAACCAATGAAATGTGAAATGGAAAGGAAGGGATACCGGTCACATCAAGGGAAGGCCCTTAGCTCAGTGGTAAAGTAGGTCTATCTCCTTTGCATGCAGAAGGTCTCAGGTTCAATCTCAGCTTTTTCAGGTAGAGCTAGGAGTGTCCCCTGCCTGACACCCTGGAGAGCCACTGCTAGTTAGTGCTGACAATATGGCGCTAGATGGACCAGTGATAGAAGGCAGCTTCCTATGATCCTATATTCACCATCCATTATGGCTGTGAAATGTGCTATGATGCATATAGGATGTGGGATTGAGCAATCAAAGTTAGCTAAACCGGTTTCTCTCTCCTTCATCAAAGGACTCGGCATTTTCCTCCCCAGAAAGATTTCCTGTTTCCAAATATCATGTGTCAATAACATTTATACTTTCATGCCCTATTGCATCAATGTGAGTTACTGTATGCAGCAAAGTAGAGTGACATTTGTTTTTAATTCCTTCCAGACCACACACTTTCCCTTTCTTTCCATTCATAAAACTGAGAAATTAATCCCAGTCTGACAAATGGATTGGTTCCTCTGATATATTTTGGATTTTCAAAATGTGAGTCTCTTTGATCAGAGAATTGGAAGCATCGACCTTGAGGTAGCAGATATTATGCTACAGAGATGCAATCCTGGCAAATGGACTCTTCCTCCTATAGGGAGATGGCAATTGGGGAAACTCCTGTATAATTTATTTTGAAAACTGAGGAGAACATGAGTATTATTATTTGTATCCCACCTTTATTTCAAAATAGCTCAGAGGAGCTGTTTATCACAATCCCTCCTTGAGGTAGTAAGGTAGGCCGAGCAGACAGCAAGTTGCTCAAAGCCACTCAGTTGAATATAATGACTGATGCCCCCCCCCACCCCAAATTGGTTTTCTTCTGCTGAAACAAGAGATGGGAGGAAAATACAGTTTGGTGCTCATTTCAACATGAACCTATGTAGTCTTTTATTTCTTCAGCCCTTGAAAATTTACTAAAAATCTAAGAACCCAAAACCACACACACACACACACACACACACAGTTTCTCAACATTCTATCCACACAAAATGAATCTGAACATGGTATTTTAATAAGCCAAGGTTTAAAAATCCACAAAAGCATAGAGTATAACCTGAGTGGTAGCCAGTGCAATTCTTTGGTTCACCATGATTGAAATGAAACAGGATATCTGTTTCTCTTAAGCCTATTCTGCTTTTAAAAGACTGCTATTTAGCACACCAAGGTTTCAAATTATGTAGGTTCATATTCAATATTGCTAGTATGTAAGAGTGGAATAAAGGTTTATAATAATCCTTGAATACAGGCTTATTCAGTTTATATCTCTTATCATACGTATTAAAACTTTCACAACATTAAAAAAAAATTGCCAAAGCAGAGATCCAATATCAAGTAGGGCTGAGATTGTGTAAGTCAGAATCCTACTAATATTTCTAAATCCCTGGAATCGTAAATGTTATGTTAATTAAGGACAAATGTTGTCCCCATCTTTAAAAGGGGGAAACGAAGACCCAGGTAACTAGTGACCGGTTAGCTTGACGTTGATACCAGGAAAGGTCCTAGAACAGATCATTAAATGGTTGGTCTGTAAGCACGTAGAAAAGGATGCTGTGATTACTAAGACCCAGCATGGGTTTCTCAGAAACAAGTCAGGGAAGACAAATACTATTTTTTTTTTTTTTTATAAACCTTGGTGGATCAGGGGAATGATGCGGATGTAGTGTATCTTGATTTCATTAAGGCTTTTGACAAAGCCCCCCATGATTGGAAAACTGGGCCAAAGCTAACAGAATGAATTTCAATAGGGACAAGTGTAAGATTCTGCACTTAGGCAGGAATAACCAGCTGCACAAATATAAGATGGGGAACACCTGGCTTGCCAGTAGTACATGTGAAAAGGATCTAGGGGTCTTAGTAGACCACAAGCTTAATATGAGTCAATAGTGTAATGCAACAGCAAAAAACACTGCATCAAGAAAAGTATACTGTCCAGATGAAAGGAAATAATAGCAAAAAAGGTAAAGGTAAATTACCCCTGACCTTTAGGTCCAATCACGGACAATTCTGGGGTTGCGCGCTCATCTCGCTCTATAGGCTGAGGGAGCCAGCATTTGTCCACAGAGAGCTTCTGGGTCATGTGGCCAGCATGACTAAGCCGCATCTGGTGAACCAGAGCAGCGCATGGAAATGCTATTTACCTTCACGTTGGAGCGGTACCTATTTATCTACTTGCACTTGAAGTGCTTTTGAACTGCCAGGTGAGCAGGAGCTGGGACCGAACAACTGGAGCTCACCCCGTTGTGGGGATTCGAACTGCTGAAGTCCGATCAGCAAGCCCTAGGATCTGTGGTTTAGACCACAGCGTCACCTGCGTCCCAATAATAGTAATAGTACCACTCTATTCTGCCTTGGTCAGACCACACTTGGAATACTGTGTCTAGTTCTGGGTGCCACAATTTAAGAAGGATATTGACAAGCGGGAACGTGTGCAGAGGCAGGCAACCAAGATAATTAAGGGTCTGGAAACCAAGAAGAAGAAGAAGAAGAAGAAGAGTTTGGATTTGATATCCCGCTTTTCACTACCCGAAGGAGTCTCAAAGCGGCTAACATTCTCCTTTCCCTTCCTCCCCCACAACAACACTCTGTGAGGTGAGTGGGTCTGAGAGACTTCAGAGAAGTGTGACTAGCCCCAAGGTCACCCAGCAGCTGCATGTGGAAGAGTGGAGACACGAACCTGGTTCCCCAGATTACGATTCTACCACTCTTAACCACTACCACCACATTGCTCTCAAATTCTTTGAAGAATGGACCAACTCTTATGAAGAATGAACCAAATCTTATGAGAATGGTTGAGGGAGTTGGGTACGTTTAGCCTGGAAAAGAGGAGACTGTGAGGAGATACGATAGCCATCTTCATCTAAATGGTCGCATGGAATGTCACATGGAACATGGAGCAGGCTTGTTTTCTCCTGCTCCAGAGAGTAGGACCTGAACCAATGGATTCAAGTTAAAAGAAAGAAGATTCCAACTAAGCATCAGAAAGAACTTTCCTGATGGTAAGAGCTGCTTGACAGTCGAACAGACTCCCTCAGAGGGTGGTGGGCCTTCTTCATTCGGAAATTTTATCAGAGGTTGGATGGTCACCTGCCATGGATGCTTTGTTGAGATTCCTGCATTCCCTTCCAACTCTATGATTCTGTGATTCAGTGTTTACTGGCCTTGGGGCCCTCCATGCATCCAACAACCTGATTTACCACAGTCCTTGGTAAAAATTTCTCTATTAACGATTCGAAACTGCCTGCAATGGTCCATATCTTCCTTTGCCAACTCACATTTCTATGTTCCATTGTCTTGCTTTGGCTACATTTGCCCTCCATTTCAGCCATCTTGACATTGCCATTTGTGTAAAAGGTTCTGAAAGCCACAAAAAGGCCTGCTTTATAGCGTGTGCACTTATCTTTTGAAAGGAGTTCTTGTTTTCTGATGTGTTTTCCCCCCTTCTGTGAAAAACATCCTCCTATGTACCGCCTTGATGCAAGGAACAAAGAGAACTTGTATAAATGAGCAATATGGTGGTGGAAACAAAGGCCAAGCATAAAAGCAAGAGGGCTTTTTTCTTTCTAGGCACCCTGCCTTCCCGCAGAGGCTAAAGCTGTGCCATACAAATAACACAAATTCAACTGGATTGAAGAGCTCCCCAGAACCGAACTGGCAGGAAGCCTAAAAGGAAACCAGTCAGGAGATCTGCCAGCCTGGGGTGGTGACACTATGAGCAAATAATATGAATTAAAGGGACAAGGCTGCACAATCATTACATCCCAAAGAAACGTGGTAGGTTTGTAATGTTGGCTCCCAGCTAAGTCTCATGAACAAACCAGGAGCCAGACCCTGGTGCATCCACTCCCTGTTTGTGGCTCCTTGTGTAGGAATGGGGTCAACTGGATCCTTAATTCCCCTACCCCGCTGCAGGTCAATTTTGACAGGTGGGCAGGGTTGGCCATCTCTCAAAGTTCAAAGTCCATTTGAAATCCGTTTACAGGCACAGCAAACAAAGAGAGGCTCAGTGGCAGTGCCACTCAGTGTTGACTGCAGGCCCCCTTCACTGCACTAGGGTGGGTGGTCACTGGCAGAGGGGACCCCAGAGTGCTACTTTCTCACTCGTTAGTTCTTGATGAGATGAGAGCACTAACAATGAATCAGCTGTCGAGAACGTCAAGGAAATAACTGCACGAAAGCTGAGTTTTCTGAATGCAGCATATTGTAAACATGGCCTCTCTTGACAGGTTGTTTGTGTACATTTTCTCTGCACTTCCCTTCCTGCCTCCTTGTCCCCTTTGGCTGCTGCAAGAAGCTTCTTTACAGGATCAGAAACATGGGGCCAATAGTTGACACACATACCCTTTGTTTTGTTTTTAATTTCTGTCCTCTGAATCAAACTCTGAATAATGCTCTGGCAGAAAATGCTGCTGCTCAAGTGAGCAGCAGGGGATGGAATGCTGGAGCACCTGACCTCCAGTTGGTTGTGTCACTGCTGCTTCCCAGGGGGTAGTGGGAGGGAAGGGGTGGTGAAGTCAGCATGGTGCAAACACACTGGCAGAACTAAGTCGCTGCTACACGTAAGCCAGGCACCCAGCTTTCATTTACCCCCTCCCTACCCACCTAAGCACCCCGATCCCTCTCAAAAGCTGTTCCTGAGGGTTGGGGGACTTCCCCACTGAACAGTGGGATATGGCAAGGGCTGCAATAGGTAAAGAGGATTGGCAAATAAATAAATAAATAAATAAATAAATAAATAAATCCCAAACACTTTCAGTCAAACTAGGGGTGAGGAACCTTTCTAGCCCAAGGGCTGATTTCCCTTCTGGGTATTCTTAGGGCCACATGCAAGTGGTGGGTGGGGCCAGGGGTTAAAAGTAGGCAGTACAATTAATGTGGCTCTTACCACATTATGTTAGCCTAGTTTCTGCACCCACATCTGTCTCTCCCCTCCATCCAGACGAACAAGAGGCATTATTAAGGACACATTCCAGGGCACTCTATCACTGTCCTCCCTCTGAGAAACACATGGTATTTCCAATGTTACTTTCTAACACTTGTGTTGGCTAGATGAGAAGACTCAAATGGTAGTGAGGGGAAAGGGTTGTCTGAAAGCTCTTTGCAAAAGCCATCTTTAAAGAAGGGAGACTGCTTCAAATATCAGAGCAATTTTGAAAAACAGGGCTAGCTTTTCTTCTGGTGAGTGGAGGAGAAGAGGATCCTTTCACCTCTCTCCTAACCCATACACTCTTCCTCCTTGCTTAAAGGAGAAGCATGGAGCTGCTTCAAAGAGTGCTTTTGCAAAGGGCTTTAACATCCACTCATCAATCCTGTCTTGGCTGCATGATCCTTTTCCCTGTTGGGAACAGAGCATGTGGACAATGCAAGTTTAAACCTTGTCTTCTTAGCCATCAGCTGATATCACCTATAATGTCAGCTATAGAGACCTGCTAGGATAGGATAGTACAGACCACCATAGTTATAGCTTCCTATACAGACCACTGTAGTTATAGACATTTTGACAGGTGGGTGGTCCTGCATTTTTCTTTGCACATGTTTTGAAATCACATGGGCAAAGGCACAGGGATTGGCAGGTATGCAACCCCGCTTTCAGTATGGAGTGGTGTCTTTCCTTGCCCCACACCTGACATCAAATATGACACCAGGTGTAGGGCAGGTGGGCGTGACTTGTGGGAAACTGGCTCATGGACCAAATTGGGACCCTAGCCAGGCCTGGTGGTTGGAGGTTTCCTACAACTGCTGTCTTTTCAAAATACCTGGAAGGAACAAGGTTGGGAAAGCTGAGCTTTAACAAGATTTAGAATGGAGAGCCAAGTTTCTAAGGAAGCAGCTGTGCCAGGGTAGAATAATAGAATTGGAAGTGCCTCTGAGGATCATTTGGTCCAGTCCTCTGGATCATACCTGCAACCTTGGCATTTTCAGTAGGATGCTCTAACCAACTGAGCTATCCAGGGGTTCACATTTCTCTTAAGCTGCTGCAATGAATTTTTCTCCCTTACCAATACCTGCCCATTTATTATCAAAACCTTTTGGTACAGATGGAACTTTGATAGATTTCTAGCTTAAGAACAGAAGGATTTTGCCTGCCCTTATTAGAAACACAATCAATCATTCTGAATATACTGGATATTAAGGTCCATAAATCCCCCTCAGCAAAATTACACCTAGCTTCAGAAGCACAACTATCTGCTGATATTGATAACCTGTGGGGGCACCCTGAACATTTTTCATGGCTCTACGCTTGTCCCAAGATTTCCTTCAGACTATGCTTGTGCTCCGGCAATTCTCACAGTGTGAGATTGCATCTCAGCGAGCAGAAAACTGAACACGAAAGTTTAAATACACAATTTGGCTCCTTCTGCTGCTTATTATTAATTTATTGAATGATAAAAAGAAATTGCCCAAGATGCTGATTGGAGAGATTAAAGATTAGGAAGGAAAAAACTATATGAGATTAAAAGGCACTTCCCCGTAGGGATTTGTAACAAAAGAGGCCCTGTTTTCACTAGCTTGCTACTGCCAACATTCAGCCTCCTTGCTGGAGATACTTAAGCAATCATATCTAAGGTGACTTTGTTCCACGGCAAAATAGGAGTCATTAGAAAACAAAATGGAACAGGAGCAGAGATTCTGCCAATGGGCATTTGTAGATGCATTTGAGTGAATTTCTGCTGAGAATAAAAGAGAAGAAGAAAAAAAACAATGCTCGTAAAATGTTATAGCATAAATTATACATCCCACCACACTTAATTACAGCATAGCTGTCTGCTGTACAGCTGCTTTATTCATCAGCTCAGTTGATCCGTGTCTGAAAGGACACTCACACAAATTTAGTTCCAAGTCCAGAGAATTTCCCTAGCCTGTCTTTGCTGAGTTTTTATACTACTTCATGTTATATAACATAGGTCTGTGTTGAATGCTTCGCTTGCAGAGGGCCTGCAACGCCCCCTTCCAAACCCTTGAATGGAGGCATTTCCACAGTTGTTCTCTACTGGTCCTTTGACACCATTTCATCCCTCTTCCCCACATTTTCTCTCTCTCCAGGTAATCCCAGTCCATCAGTTGTGGTTATACAATGATGTTCCAAAGCTAGTTCAGAAGAAGGACAATGAATCACGGCCTCACTCTGAATGGACAGGACATGTTATCTTTCAGATTTGACCACATGAAGCCAATTCAGATGCTTCCCACCTTCATTTAGGGAGGGAAAACACTTTTGTCCCATTTTGCAGTCCTCCCTCACCACAAAAAGGTTACAACAACCATGTTCTTGGCCACAGATGACATACAAACATGCAGTAAACACTGATGTTTAATGGGATCTTTATTCCAGAGTCATGGCGCACCATGGGTTAAACTTTACACAAGTATATGGGAGAATTAGTACTCAGAGTACCAAACAAAGCTTACAATCAAAATAATATTCAGCTTAATTATAAAAAAATAAAATAAATATTGATTATAGTGTGGACTCTTATATGATGGAAAAGGACTGGTTAAGCAAAGAGCACCTAAATTAGACCTGGAGCTTGGTTACAGCTGGGGCAGGTTGACTTAGAAGGAACCAAATAGAAGGAAGGGATGCCAAACAAAGAAGTGGAGCCTAATTACTAAATCATCATCATCATCATCACCATCACCATCATCCCGCCCATCTGGCTGGGTTTCCCCAGCCACTCTGGACAGCTTCCAGCAGAATATAAAAACATAACAAAATGTCGAATGTTAAAAACTTCCTGATACAGGACTGCCTTCAGATATCTTCTAAAAATTGACATCTGATGGGAGGGCATTTCACAGGGAAATGAGATCACTATATATTGGTAGCAGCAGTAGAAGCATGACTACAAGGGCAAGCCCAATACATTTTGCTACCTTAGGCTAGGGATGGATGAATGTGCCAACGGGGCATAGCAAGGGGGGGGGCGTAGGGGGCGGCCCGCCCCATGTTCCATAATGGAGGGGGTGACAAATTATCAAGGAACAATTACTGCCCTACTAGGGCAGTTCATAAAAAACTTTTTTAAAAAAAAAAAGTCTGCTCCAAATGTCTTATCTTACTATACTAGGGATTATATAGCTATGTATGAAATTTAATGCATATTGGTTAATATCTTGACCCTCCTCCACCAAAATAGCTGTTTACTTGGCTGTTTTCCTATGTCGTAAGGCTGAAATTTCAGTTCAGTGGAGCACTTACTGTCCCAACCCTAACCCTGTGGAAAGCCATCTAATTAGACTTTAATTTGATTTTGAGATGTTTTTAGGATGTAATTTAATTATTGTTTGATTTTATATCAATGTTATGTATCTGATGTTAGCCACCCTGAGCCCGACTTCGGCCAGGGAGGGCGGGATATATATTTTATTATTATTGTTATTATTCCTTTGTAAGAAATATGAATAACGTAAACCATTTTTGCAAAGGGGGGAATCAATGGCTGACAAGAAATTTTCTGCACCGGGTACCACCTGACCTTCCTACACCTTGGGGGGGGACAATTTTTTTTTGCCCCCGAGTACCAATTACCTTGCTACGCCCCTGTCTGTCAATTTTGATCATCTCAGTTTCTCCTTTTTCCAATCTTTAATTCGGTTCCCTATATTTCTGCAGGAATTACATTACTTTTTTGTTTAAATCCTCAGAAAACCTCTCAGCATTTTAGTGCAAATTTCACAAAGGTACATATTTTTGCAAGCAGTTTTCCCCAATATAACACATACTAAATGTGTTACTAAATGTGTTATTAAAGATCAAACCTATCCATTTTCAAAGAAATCAGCCCGAGTGCTCACTAGGAGGACAGATCCTGAAGTTGAGGCTCCAGTACTTTGGCCACCTCATGAGAAGAGAAGACTCCCTAGAAAAGACCCTGATGTTGGGAAAGATGGAGGGCACAAGGAGAAGGGGACGACAGAGGATGAGATGGTTGGACAGTGTTCTCGAAGCTACTAACATGAGTTTGGCCAAACTGCGAGAGGCAGTGGAGGATAGGCGTGCCTGGCGTGCTCTGGTCCATGGGTCACAAAGAGTCGGACACGACTGAACGACTGAACAACAACAACAAAATTTCAATCAAGGTTAGCATGTACAAAGGAAAGCTTTCTTGCCTCAGCTGTTCTAAGAGTCATGCTTAGCTTTTCCAGGCAAAGTGAAAATAACTGGAGTCAAAATGCTTAGAAGAGCTGCAAGGCTGAATACCTCAACAACAAGTGTGCTTTATTACTGATGAGATGTCCCTACCTTTGGGCTCCCCAAACTCCCAAAAGGGCTAAAATAAATAATAAGGTTTACAAGAGGGCTATTGGCAAGATAATCCTCTATAAAATAATGACTGTAACCTGAAGGAGTGTCTCCACTCCCATCGTTCAGCCTGGACACTGAGTCCAGCTCCGAGGGCCTTCTGGTGGTTACCTCACTGCGAGAAGTGAGGTTACAGGGAACCAGGCAGAGGGCCTTCTCGGTAGTGGTGTCCGCCCTGTGGAACGCCCCTCCCAGCAGATGTCAAGGAAATAAACAACTATCTGACTTTTAGAAGACATCTGGAGGCACCCCTGTATAGGGAAGCTTTTAATATCTGACGTTTTGCTGTTTTTTGATGTTGCAGCTTTGAATTTATTGGAAGCCGTCCAGAGTGGCTGGGGCAACCCAGTCAGATGAGTGGCATATAAATAAATTCTTATTCTTATTCTTGGCTAAAGATAGGGAGGACTTTGTATTCTCCTTTAAATCAGGAGACAGTTTTGACAGACACCCCACCCCAATATAGGAAGAATGTGAAGTACTGCCCACTATGGGTCATAAATTAAAGGCTTCTTTTGTTGTTAGCCCTCCTCGAAAGTAACTAGTCCACTTGCCCAAATATGTTTATTTTATTGTCAGCACATCAGTAGCTGTATTTACGGTGAGAGCAGCCTCAGTTTTGCAAAGCTTCCTAGCCACCTAGAGGGGATATTTATTCACTACAAGCAACCAAATGCAGGCTTGCAAATTGCACATCGTACGTTCCCAATCTTGATTTAGTAAAGCTGTACAGACAATTAGACTCTGTGTACTACTGATGAATAAACAAGTCAAGACGACTCACTGTCTCTAGGGAAACATGGTTTCAGTCTGAATTATGGATAATGCTTTTAAACGGTTAATGAAACAGTTGATGAAGTTAAAACGAAAGCTGTTTATCCATACAGGTTCCCCCTCCCACTTTAAGTTCCTTACAAATGACACCTCAACAGCCTTCCCCAGTGTGGTGCCCTCCTGATGTTGCTGAACTCCAACTCCCATCAGTCCCAGTCAGATTGGCCAATGTTCAGGGACGACGGAAGTTGCTCCACAGCTACGAAACTCATGACAGTGAGATGGTGCAGGTTTAATTACGGAGCCTGACCATCCACGAGGAGGCAGGTTTGTGTCTTTGGAACAATGTGGTACCCAATTAGTATACAAGTTTCTTGATCTGGACATTCCTGTGACAGTAGTGCCATTCTGATTCTTCACTCCTCGACGGGAGATTTCAGATTTGGCAATGATCATAAGAAGATCCCTGTGGAATCAAATGAAGGGACCATCTAGGCCAGCCATATAGTCTCACAGCGACCAACAACTGGACTTTCCTCTGGGAAGTCTGAAGCAGGACATGAGAACAACGACACCCTCTGCTTGTGCTCCTCAGAAACTAGCTTGCAGTAGGGCTGCCCACAGTCGCTCTGATCCACCCCACAAGTCAGATCTCTTCCTCCTCGCCAGTCCAGCTCACCCTGGCCCAACAGATAGAGTCCCAACTTATTTTTAGGGGTGGGGTGGGGGTAAAAAGCGACAATCCCAAATTAAACATATACCCAGAAGGGGGGAGAGTCTCCCTCCGACTGAGTGCAGGGAGGCTCCATTCTGCAGGATGCTCCTTTGCGAGTGGTTTCTCTGTGGGGAAGCAACTTGTGAGTGAACACCCTGAACCTCACAGGATCAACAGGGGTTGAGCAGAAGCCTTGATCCTGTTGTTGTCAGGCAGGAAGGTGAACCATGCACCCTTAGGCTCCTACCTTCTCCTGGGAAGATGCAGCCGGTGATCAGGTAGGTCTTGGATTTCCTGTTAGTTTCCCCACCTGATGCCCTGCCCCACCCATCTTCATATCTGTTCAATCTCAACCCAGTTTGATTGATGCCTCTGAATACGCCCAGTTTGGCACACATCCCTGCTGTTCAGAGACGTACTGCCCCTACCATAGGAGGAAATATGTAGCCATCGTCCCTAACAGCCATTTGATTACAGCAGTCTTCCCCTACCTGGTGTCCTCCAGATGTTGTTGACGACAACTGTCTTCAGTGCTGTTTATCTTGAAAAAGAGGTTTCAGAACTCACCATGAGCCCCTCCCTCCTTCTATTAAAATGGCAATAGTGCCCACCTGAGAGGTACCAGAACTGAGTTCCTGTGAGTTCCTCCTGTTATTTGGGGCTAAGGGGAGATAGGAGGACAACAATAACTGGAGATTCCAGGCTGGGGAAGGTTGGTTCATATGCAGTGGTAACTTGGTTGTCGAACTTAATCTGTCCTGGGAGTCCATTCGACTGGAACCATTTGTAATCCAAGGCAAAGATTCCGATTGGTTGTAGGAGCTTCCTGCATTCAATCGGAAGCTGCAGAAGCCAAATTCAGCTTCTCAAAAAAGTTCGCAAACCGGAACACTCACTTCCAGGCAGTGGCGGAGCTTCATGCTCCAGCATGGGGGCAGGGGGGGGAGAGCAGGTGGGGGCAGGGCTGGCGCATGTCCTGGGAGCATGTCCTGCACTGCCCGCAGGGGCGTGGCATGTGTCCTGGGGCGTGGTGTGCCACCCACAGGGGCGTGGCAGCATTCTGGGGGGCATGGCACACCGCCTGCAGGGGCATGGCACCCAGCACTGGTGGGGGGGGGGGTCAGCCGCGATGGCACCCTACTGGGATCGCGCTGCCAGGGGCGGTGCACTCCCCCCCCGCACTCCTCTCCCTCCGCCAGTGCTTCCAGGTTTGCAGTGTTTGGGTACCGATTTGTTCGGGAGCCAAGCCATTCGACAACCAAGGTACCACTGTATTCTTAAATTTGGTCTCTCAAATTTCATTAGCACCCTGTGCAACACTAAAATCCCCCCTCCCAACTTTCACATTCTGTTCTACAGCATTATTGTGGTGTCTTTTGCAGTGTGGTGCCCAGTGCCAGAGCACTGGATGTGCCACCCTAAAACCACCTCTGCCACCTCTATCTATCTTCTGCACCAGCAGTCTATAAACACCTATTTAACCAGTGTGAGTAGACAAGTTAGTACTAGTCAAAAGGGATCCAGCATGGATGCTAGGCTGCTGCAGTTGGATTCAATCAGAGGAGTGAATGCCTTGCAGGGGAGGTTGATGGAGGACCCTGCAGTACTTTTCCATGCCTGCTGCTTCATATCTGTTCAATGTTCTTTCTTTTCAATTCCAGACCTTTCAGGTTTCTGTCTAATCAACATTTAAATTATCTAAGCTGCACAGTAGCGTTGCCATGGCAAGCCCAATAGGTTACGGCTAGATAAGTCACTGTTTTTGTAGGACTTGTAAAATAGGAAGAGAAATATACTGGAACAGTTCTTTGAAAAGAAAAGAATGTGAAGGAGGTAGGGGCCACAGAATGTCTCCATGGTCAACGGTATTCATAACCTAAATGCAAAATGGCAGGGAGAAAAGCCACATTTTCTTATCTAGCCTTTTTCAGTCTTCTCCCACCATCACCTTACACCCGCTTAGTATTCCCACGAAGCTGTCCAAGTTGCAACATTTTTCTTTCTTTCTTTCTTTCTTTCTTCTTTCTTTCTTTCTTTCTTTCTTTCTTTCTTTCTTTCTTTCTTTTTTAAAAAAACATAACTTCTAAGCCAGAAATCAAGTATGAATCATTCCTTTCTTCTCCTCCCTAAGCTTTTGATACCAGCCAGAGAAAATTTAAACAATGCCTTTTTTTCCGTCTGAGGAGTTGCCAAGCCTGGCAAAACGAGTAGGACTTTTAGAAGGACTTTGTTCATGCGAGGCAAAAATATTATATTGGAGTAATTTATCCTGAAGGCTACAAATGGCTCCTTCAGTTGGCTCTAGTCTCAAAGGCAACAGGGATCCCTCCCCCTCCATCTCCACATCTTGATTAGCTAAGTGACACACAGCGAGCAGAGAGGTGTGCGGACAAATGCAGTCTCCTTGGGCTGAAGCACTGTGGCTCCAAATCACTCATCTCTTTAAAAAAAGGAAGGAAGGAAGCCGCTTATTTATTTATTTCATAATATTTATACACTGCTTGATTGTAAAAAAAACAACAACTTCAAAGTGGCTTACAAACAAGTAACACCATAAAACCAGGAGAAAAACAAAATACAACTAGCCATCATGTTAGTTACCAACCATGTTAGCATGTGCAAAGTGGCAAAACTGTTGGGGACACCACACACACTGCTAACAAGAACACAATGCAACTGATTATATTGGCTACTATGAAATGCTTTTTTCGGGCCTAATTTCAGCAGGAGGAAGGGTAGGGGCCCTGTGGGTGCCAGGAAAAGCCTCTATGGGCTCTGGTGGGCCCATGGGCAACTCGTTGCCAACCTCTGAGCGAGTCAGACAAACAAGATGGTGACTTTCTTTTCTTTCTTTTTTTAGGGAAAACACCCCCACCCCGAGGCAGAGATTGTCAGGATGCTGATTTCTCTGCTCAACATCAGAGTCAGCATTCGTTCAGCACACCTGAAAAGTTACCCAGAGCCTAGTTCAGGGCTGGCTAACTGGGTCATAGAAATTCATTGGCCATCTAGCCTAATATTGCCGATGCTGACCAGCAGCAGTTCTCTCCCTATTGGGAGGTGCCAAAAATTGAACTCGGGACGCTCTGCATGAAAAGCAGTTGCTCTACCACTGAGCTACAGTCCTTCTGCAGCCGAGATGGATGACAAAAATGATGTGCAGTTTCATAGGCACCTGTAAAGGCATCATCTGAAAGGCAAAGAACTCAAAAATACCTCAATAGTGAGCCAAATAAATATTGGTTGTGGATTTCAGGAGATGAGAAGAGGAAAAATGAACAGATGGAGAGGTGAGATTAAGATGTTTGTGAGCATCCACTGGCAAAGAATGGCTTGAGATAAGACAACCACATTCCACTTTGAAAGCAGAGACTCCTATCCTTCCCACATAAGGATAGTGATGATGATCAAATCAGCTGGGCTCTGATAACAAATCTACAGACTCCAAATGCCCACGTCTTTTCTTAATCCTGTGTTGAAATACATTTTTGAAAGAGTTTTTCTGATTTGGCCACCTGTTGTTGATTTTTTTTAATAAAAAAATCTCTTGAGCATTTCAGCAAATGACTAGAATAGGCTAAAACAATCTTGAATTTAAACCTTGCCTGGAAGTCATGAAGGGGGCTGAGCAGGCTGGTGAAGGAGGAACAAAGCAACACATTTTCAAATAAATAAATAAATGGGAGTGGGCCCACGCAATGCTGGCTGACAACTTGGTGGGAGCGGGCATGGAATGGAGTATCCTGGAATAGGTCACGGCTCAGGAACCCTGAATAGGAAGTGAACTGAGCAACTCCGCAGGGAAATTCCTTGCAGACCTCTTTCGCCATGGCATTCGGATAAGAAATGAAGGCCCAGCTTCGTTCTGCAACCTTATCACCACCGAAGCAGAGAGGCTAGATGTTCAAAGCATGCCTCATGTAAGTGGCTCGGAATTGAGTTCCACACTGCCAGTCATTTGTGATAAGGAAAACCAACAACAAATCCCTAGAGATATAATTTGTGATTCACGTCAGCTTATTTGGGGAAAAGGGGTGGGAAATAGCTCCATTTTGTATAATTCCAAATCTGTTCACTGAGCATAACTGTGATGTATTTTTCTTTGAAATGACCAGTTTGTCTGCCTGTGTGCATCTCCAGATATGGCAAAGACCATGAAAGGCATTAGCTAGGTCCACAGTCGAGGGGAGGGGGGGGGGAGTCTGAAAACTTCCTGCCAACACAGGTGGCAAAACATAGCCCTGGCCTTTGCTAGTAGCTTAGTAGCAGGAAGGATTCTCAAAGGGCCCTGGGGGCAGCAAACTAAGTAAGAGACAACACCCACTTTTTCCTGAGTAAAACCGTCTACTCTCTGCCAGACCTTTTGGTTTTAAATTAAGGTTACCAGATTTTTTTCAAAGAATCCGGGGACACTTTTTTTTTTTTTGAAAAGAGAAAAAAAGTTAATAAAAATGTTTTTTAAAAATAAAAAGTAGTAAAATCTTCTCTTCTGTGGTCTCCTCTGTTGCGTGTCCTTCCTCTGGGCTAGCCGCCATGGAGTAGGCTCGGGTCAGGCCTGGACTCGGCCACGTGTCCTTGCCCTCCTGGTGCTCTCCTACCTTTTTGCCTCAGCGGCGGCAGCGGCACGGCAAGGTCAGGGCTCCCCTCCTTTTTCTCCTTCATCTTTCTCTCTCCTCCTTCTCCTTCTTCCTGCATTGGCTCTGGGGTTTTCCTGGCCCCGGAGCGCAGCTGAGCAGTCAGTTGGGTGGCCGAGCGCTCTCGCTCCCAGCTTGATTTGGGTTGCCAGGGGGGGGGGGGATCAGCAGTTCCCCCAGTTGATGCGCCAGGTGTCCCTGGTTCCCTCTTGGCAGTGGCGGCAGCAGCGGCAGTCTCAGCAGCCCGGAGCCAGCCTAGTAGCGCAGTTGGCTCTGGCTGGCTTCAGGAGCTGCTCACTGCCATGGCGCCTGCCATTTTGCCTCGCCAGAAGTCCCCATATGATGTGTCTTGTGCCATTGAACCAATCATGCAACATTCATTCCCTGCTAATAAATCTACAACACTTAAAATATAAATCCGGGGACATTAAATGAAATCCGGGGACATTCTGGGGACGGATTTTGTCCGGGGACAGATTTGTAAATCCGGGGACTGTCCCTGGGAAATGGGGACGTCTGGTAACCATATTTTAAATTTCTCGGGAAGTTGTAACAGAAGAAACATGAAATAATTCTTCACTGAACCCTCTGTTTTCAATCATCTTAAAGTCTATTATGAACCCTTGATAGATAATTAAGTGGGTTCTTTTCATATTCTACTTTCTTTCTTACATATTATGTGACAAGCATTTTAGAAATGTCATCCCTCCTTGACTGCATCTTGTTATGCGGCGACAACCACAAGAGATCACATTTGATGTCATTCACAAAATCACCAGGCATTTTCTTCATTGTACTTCTGTTCCCATTTTACATCACACACCTGTATGTACACTTCTTGTCAGGGTGAGGCCAACCCTTTAATGGCTATACCTAAATTCCTCTGTATGTATATTTGTGTGCGCATGTGGGAGGCGTATTGTTCTCCACCTCAGGTTTCCGAAGGTTCGGGATGCAACTGGAAAGTGCAGCGATTAGAAGGTAACTACAAGCAATGACCAGTCGACGTGTGACGCCAAACCCAGAAGTGGCCCTAAAATGTCACTAAAACAGCAGAAGGGGTTGGGGCAGAACGATTTACGCAGTCCCCACTGACACATGCAGGGATCCAGAACGTAACCCCCACGCAAAACGAGGATTGCCTATACTCTGTTTTTCTTTGTACAGTATTGGTTAAGCTAGAGATGGTCCAGGGTCATCTACTTAGCCTTATGGCTGAGCGAGGATTTCAACCTGGGTCTCTCTGGTTTGAACCTCCCACATGGCACTGTATAGGAAGAAGATATGTATTTTTAAGAAGGATAGCTTTCTCCCATATGTCACTCTATGAGAGAGCAGGTGGACAGGGCTTTATGCTAGCTTTGGGATTCCTTTCCCAGAGGGAATTTCCTTTCCTTTGACATTCTACCATTTAGGCATCAAGTCACAGCAGTGTGATTGAGGCAAGACTTTGGGGAGGAATGAACTTCTGGTGCTTGTCTTATTCCTGTTACTTTAACAGGTATAGATGAGATTTTTTTTTTAAAGCATTGCCTCAGTCTTGTTGCCTTGGATGCCTCCAGTAAAAAATGGGAAGGCCATATGGTAAACAAAAAGTCCAGGCTCCCATGAGAGATGCTGCACCAATCCCCAATAAAGATCCTATTCCTTTAGGTGTCTGAAGAGGGGACAGAGGCTTAAGCATATACACCTCATAGGTGTACAGCTAACTTGGGTAGGTCCCACCTCAAGCTCGGGAGGTCCTGTGACCCTGGTTAGTTTTCAGCTTCACTTCAATAGACAAACAGAATGTTTCATACTTCTTCATGTAAGCTCATCCTGCTTGTTGCCTTAAGATATTTGTGCCTACCCTTCAAAAAACCTTTCCTGGGTGCCATACATTAAAATATAACAAAACAACAAAATCCAACATCTATTATTATTATTATTATTATTATTATTATTATTATTATTAGCTGAGTTGTGTTGGTCCAGGAACCTACAGTGCAATCCTAACCATGTCTGCTTAGAAGCAAGTTGTATTCATTGAGGCTTACTCTCAGGTAAGTGGAGGTAGGAGTGCAACTTAAGGCACAATGGCTGGGAAAGTTGAGGGGTTATAATAGGCTTGGAAATCTAAATAAGTCATAGTCCCTTGATTCTTTCAAAATGATTTTCTAGCTAGAAGGACTAGTGGGGCTGCAAAATAAAATAAGATTCAAAGCAACAGCACAGAAAATCTGGGTACAAGTGATAATGTATTAGTGTCAATTCTTCTATTACTTATTTCATACACTGTCAAGCCCCTACACAGTAAAAGTGAATGCAGCAGGAAATCTCATTTTTCAATTAAAGATGCTGGTTTAGTGAAAAGTAATAATCATAAATCTTCCTTCCACTGCAGCCTCCACAGCAGTAGTATTTCATTTCAGCATGAGTAACTGGGATGTAACCTACAAATTTTTACAAGTAGTAAGCAATGCAGGAAAAGAGCCCTGTTTACTTCATACAATTTAATGAGTACAGTTTCATTTATTTCCAGAAATAATGATATCCACCTAATAAGAGTTTAACTATTGGTTTTCATTCTGCAGTATAATTCTACTCATATCTGAGACCGCAGCCCTGAAGTTTTATTAAATTGAGCTTTCTTCTCTAAATGATGATCACATTAATTCTGCCAGTCTGAGACCCATCTCAGCAGTGCATTCAGCCAATATCACATAAGGGTAGCCAGAAAGAACTCTTCCCCACTTTAGATCTGCAAAGTAAAATAGTACTGATAGAACAGCACTGCTAGGAAGAAGGAATAGTGAAGGTATGTCGAAGAGAGTCACATTCACACCATACACTTAAAGCATTTTTATGCCAATTTAATAATAATTTGTTAAGCATGCTGAGAATTTTAGCTCTCTGAGGAGTCTCCTAGCAGCTTTCAGCAGCTTTAACAAACTACAGTTCCCAGATTCTTTGGGAGGAAATAATGACTGGGGCAACCCAGTCAGATGGAAAGGGTACAAAAGAATTAATAATAATATTAATAATAATAATAATAATATGTGGTGTAAGAGTGCTTTAAATGTATGGTATGGATGTGGCCTTAAGGTTTGGTGATTAGCAAGTGATGTATTGTCTCTAGGTCAGCCTTGTAGGTCAAAACCACACCATTTAAGAAAGCCTTTGAAATAGTCTTCTATTCACCTCTGCTACTTTTCAGTTTTTCAAGTCCTTTTGTGTGGTTTGAGGAAAAAGATGGAAGAGCTACAGGAAAATTACAGAACAACTATTATAGTCATAGTTAAGTTATTTATATACTGCATTCCCCAGAAACACCTAAGTCTAAATACAGTAGTACAATAGCAGTGCATAGTATAATATCACTTCAACAGACACAGGTCAACACTTAAGATTTCATTTAACATGCATAACTAGTTAAGCAAGGATAAAGCTCACCAATAGGTCAAGTAAAAAGCATCCAATAACTTCACATCCAAAGCTAGCAGCCCCATCCAATATTTTATGCCTTACGCTCCTCCAAATTCCTTTGAAAGCAGTTCCCCTTAGAAGGTGCCTGAAGCTCCTGTGCTGGGCCAGGTGAAAGCAGTCAGTCAAGTTGCAATCACAGAATCTTTCTCCCCTCCCCTGCTCAGTAGAAGTGAGTGGTCCTAAAGTGACATTTTGCCCCCAAGATGCTGCAAAACCTCTTTAGAAGCATAAGCTGGAGAAAATGTAGCTCCACTCTGCTCCTCCCTAAGTCCCTTCATCTTCTGCCCACCGTGGCTTGGCAAGGTTTGACATCCAGGTCGGACTTCTGAACTTGTCTTGTGAAGTGTTCTGACACAAATTCGGCCCTCTGTCAGACTTCAACATCAAACTTGTCAGCCATCATGTGAACAGCAAGCTTGATTTTTTTTGACAGCTGTTATTAGGCGGTTGGTGAGAGGAAACGCATGGTGGATACTTCCACAGAACTGAACGGATTTGTTACCAGATTGTGTAGGCTGTTGATTCCTGACTGAGGTGCCACACAGGTGGTCTAAAAACTCGAGGTGTGTATTCATTTTGTGAGCAAACAATTGAAATAAAACGAGCTTCATTTGTTTCATGCATTTCTAGTATGCAAAATAACAAAATTCCATTTGCTTCACTTCTGTTTTACAATTAAGCAATCAGGGGGAAGTTTGTATGAATGCAATTCAGATGAATGAAAAAGGAAAATGCTACCCTGCTATAAATTGGTTGTTCTTAAAGGGACAGTGCATGGTTCACTCTCTATGATTACAGAAAGCTGAATGATGATAGATTCAGAAAACACAATGCAAAGTTAAACTATGGAATTCATTCTTACAAAGTGTAGTGATGGCTATCAACTTGGATTTAGCTTTGCTGTGTTAATTTGACACATGTAGTAGGAGACAAAACCCTGTTTTCATCCTCTACTAAGAGGTTCAATTTGCTCATAAAAGCCATTTCCTCTTTTGCTGAAGAATGAGGCCTTTCAGATCATACATATTTGGGTCTCAGAATTGCTTAAAATCAGGGGTGGTAAACCTCCAGCCCATGCTTCTCTCAAACTCCAAAGTGGAGCTACTGTAAGCACAACAAATATTCCTTTGCATTGCTGGCTTGAATTCAAGCAGATGATGCAAAGGATGTCCTTCTGCTGGCATTTCTTGAGATGCAACAGCAAAGGAAACGTTTTACTTTGGGCCTCCTGAGGTCATTGCGATATCAGGTGATTGACATGTGGGCAGCCTTGCCCACCTGTCAAACTAGCCCACCAAGGGGAGGGGATATCTAATAAATGAGCTATTGCAGACATGGTTTTTAGGCAAACTTGTAAAAGAGGGAGAGAGAGAGGCAGGCAGGCAGGCAAGCAAGCAGAAATTGGACTTTATAGGAATTTCAAGGTCAGAAAACTATTGCCTTTGTCTACATGTACATATATAAAATGTATGCAACCACATTCAAAATGACCCTGTTTATATATCGCTGCTTGAAACCCAGAGGCTCCAAAGAACTTCTGGTTCTTTAAACTTGTTTTGTAAAAGCTATTGAAGGGAGGGAAAAGGGAGGGAGGGAAAGACAGTGATTGTTTATTGAACCACCCAAAATAAATCCACAAGACCTATAATTCTTCTTCCCCCAGTGGTAAAAAAGAATATAAAAATACTAACTTGCAAGAAAATGAAAGATAAACAAAAGGAGGGAAACAGTAGAAATATTTCCAATGTTGTCCAAATTTAGCCACAGGCTGTATCAACTACACGTTCCTGAGGGATTTGAATGATATTAACTTTGTGGGTATCCTTAACTAAAAACAAACCATTATTTTCACAAAGAGTTGGGCTGCTATAACATACTTGGCATTTCCTTTTTGTGTGGAATGAATGCATTGTTATTCAATAAATGTGCAGTTATTTTCCTTAGTTGATAGCTTTCCTGAGAAGCAGTACTTTTTCTATGGGGTATCACATCACCAAGACTCAAACAACAATTGTCCCTGGCCTAAAAAATGCAGTTTTGCATAGAATATGAATTCTCCATAGGATATGTGTAGATTTAACATCAAACCACAGTTGGGCATATTTTGATCAGGCTCGGAATTCCCTCCTCTCTCTCCTCTACCTCTCCAAGCTGGCTGAGATTCTCTCCTTCTGAACCTTGTTTATGGCAAACCATGGTTTCCTCTTTCATCCATCAGTGCAAACTATGGTTGAAAAAACAAACTATGGTTTGAGATTGCTTGCAAACCACAGTTTAATCCTGGTTTGCAATAGTTGTTTGCACTTGTTTGCATGTTTGGATGAAAGAGTCATAAAGAAGGATCACAATGAGGAAATCTTGATGTGCATGAAGAAAGAGGGAGCAGGAAGATGGAACTTGTGAGCCTGAGTTTTCTCAGCTCTTGCTCAGGTAACACCAAATAATGGTTTGTTATAATGTCTGAACCTATGGTACAAGGCCTGGCTGGGATGTAAAATTCAGTAACTGAGGGAAAGCTATTTTAAGAGCAGATGCTAATTAACACCAATTAGCTAGAAGAGAGCAAGACCAAAGAAGTGGAACTTCCAACAAGGCTCCTCCTACTGGAAACTGGCAGCCCTCCATGAGCTGCTGCCACCTGCTAGATTTCCAGCCAAATTATGCAATGTGTGAAGACTGTGCAAACATTATTCTGTTTATAATGCTGCATTCACTGTTGCCAACTCCACTGCTCAGAAATGATTTCTCAACAACTCTTATGACTTACATTTTCTTTAGCCCTTTTCCATGAGCTGAGCCTTGAAAAAGGAGGAAGAGAAAAAACTCCACAACTCCAATCTACCTTGGGAGGCCAACTTCAAAAGAGATATTTCCCTTTGGCTGTTCTGTGTTCCAATTCCCCCACCCTACAGTCTTGTAGTTTCTCTCCTCTTATGATATACCAGGCACAGCTAATTAACCAACGGCACTGCAGGATACCCCATCCAAACCCCACATATGCAAAAGAAGATAAGGAGCCCATACGAACTGCCATGAAAACCACCATCTTAAAATAAAAAGGTAAAGGGACCCCTGACCATTAGGTCCAGTCATGCCCGACTCTGGGGTTGTGGCACTCATCTCGCTCTATAGGCCGAGGGAGCCGGCGTTGGTCTGCAGAAGCTTCCGGGTCATGTGGCAAGCATGACAAAGCCACTTCTGGCGAACCATAGCAGCGCACAGAAATGCCGTTTACCTTCCCACCGGAGCGGTACCTATTTATCTACTTGCACTTTGACGTGCTTTCGAACTGCTAGGTGGGCAGGAGCTGGGACCGAGCAACAGGAGCTGACCCCGTCGTGGGGATTCGAACCACCGACCTTCTGATCAGCAAGCCCTAGGCTCTGTGGTTGACTTTTTCTTCTTCTTCATGAGTGGCTACCCCACTTCCATATGAAGTGTGTCTTGGGAGCACTGAGGCAATAGCAGGGAGATGGCAATGACTGACAGAAATGTGATACAGCTAAGGCAACAGTGGTGCTCAATAGGAAGAATCATATCTAGGCAGGCGTTGGCATCAGTGGTGGCTGATACCCCTGTGGCTGCTAGGACAGAAGACAGGTTGACCAAGGGTAGGTTAAGGTTATCAGATGTCCCCATTTCCCGGGGACAGTCTCCAGATTTACAATTCAGTCCCCTGACAAAATCCATCTATTTAGTAGGAAGTTGAAAAGAGTCCCCAGATTCATTGAAAAAAATCTGGTAACCTTAGGGTAGGTGGAGCCAGAGCCAAAGCCCAGTAAAACCAACTGATTCAAGTTTTCTCCCTGTTCTACAAAAGTAACACCAAGAAGGGAGATGAAAGGTCACCGGTTGCAAGTAACAAGGCAGGGATGTGGGGGCTGGTTGAGGCCAGTTTGGGGTTTGTGTGGCAGAGTCCCATTTGTCCTAATGGACCGGCCTTCACTGGTTGGAATACATCAACAGCTTCTGATGTGCACTGCCAACAAGAGACACAGGAGGATCTGTTATAAATTGGTTTATACATGGATTTTATTGGTTCAAACCTGATCAAGCTCTGCTTGTATTTGACTGCCTTTTGCATCAAGCACTGAGTTATATCCAAGCCACATATGCATTGTCCATCTTTTTAAAGCTCAGCTAATTATATGCAATGATTTATATTGTTACGTTGCGTTATATAATTTGCCTTCTTCAAATATCTCAAGGGCTGTCACATGGAAGATGGAGCAAGCTTGTTTTATCCTGCTCTGGAGGGTAGGACCAATGGCTTCAAGTTACAAGAAAGGAGATTCAAAGTAAACATACAGAAAAACTTTCTGACAGTAAGAGCTGGGAGAGACTGGAATGGTCTCCCTTGGGAGATGGTGGACTCTCCTTCCTTGGAGGCTTTTAAGCAGAGGATGGATGACCATCTGTAATGGATGCTTTACCTGAGATTCCTACATTGCAAGGGGTTGGACTAGTCACTAGATAACCCTCAGGGTCCCATCCAACTCTATATGATTCTATGCAAAAAAACAACAACCCATGTTATACATATCATACATCTAAAAAAAATCAAGTCTCATGCTGCAGCACAGTTTGATAAGCATACTAATATAGACATATTTTTATATAGTTCTATGCATGGTTGTATGTGCCTGTTTATGTGCCAGGTACTTAAAAGAAAGCTGGAGTTTATTTGTGTATATGATGTGTACAATAATGTGTATAATATGTAAGAATTGTTCATATTTTTAGCAGAACTCTGAGGGGGGGGGGAAACCTTTCCTACTTGCCAAGATTAAGATGGGAATTAGAAAAAACAACAATGCTGTGCTGATAAGCTTGACATCAAGATTTTCAGAAAATTCCATCCTTACTGCCATCTCCCAGTTCTCTAGGTCCTAGTGCTCCTCTTCCTCCTTGCTGCCTTTCATCTGCCCTAAGGGAGAGAATGCTGATAGAAGCAGGGGAAAGGAGCAGCAGCTTTCACTTGCCTTGCTTTCTGCTTCTGGGCGGTGATGTGAAGGGGGCCCAGAAGAAAAGGGCAAGTCGATGGGCAGTGCAGAAAGCCATGAAGACTGGAGAGGAGGAGGAGGAGGAGGAGGAGGAGGAGGAGGAGGAGGAGGAGGAGGAAGGGAAGCTACAGAAGACATCACGTACAAGGGTCCACCAAAACCTGAACCAGCTCTGTAACTTGGAAGCAGTTGCTGTTTCTCTAGCTTCAGCCATGCCACATCTCTGAAGCTGTGTCCTTCTTTGCAAGGGACAGTCCTCTAATTTGCAGGTTCTCTATTTGAGGGCTGTCCTGTCCAAGTCTGATTTAAATGTAAAGGTAAAGGGACTCTTGACCGTTAGGTCCAGTCGCGGACGACTCTGGGGTTGCGGTGCTCATCTCGCTTTACTGGCTGAGGGAGCCAGCGTACAGCTGGTCATGTGGCCAGCATGACTAAACCACTTCTGGCGAACCAGAGCAGCACACAGAAACACCGTTTATCTTCCTGCTGGAGCGGTACCTATTTATCTACTTGCACTTTGACGTGCTTTCGAACTGCTAGGTTGGCAGGAGCAGGGACCGAGCAACGGGAGCTCACCCCGTGGCGGGGATTCGAACCACCGACCTTCTGATCAGCAAGCCCTAGGCTCTGTGGTTTAGACCACAGTGCCACCTGCCACCAATTTAAATGTAAGGAACCATAAAAAAGAGAGTGCAGGAGTCCTGAAGTTGCACATCAACATTAGCAGCACCTGGTCAGCAGACTGAGAAAGCAGACAAGTCACCCAGTGTTTTCCCCACTTTGTATTGTACTTCTATTTAAATTATAGCAATTATCACTGATTATTTGTCTATACAAGCAAATGTATATTTTTTATGCAAGCCATTTCCATTTTCCGTCTTCTTTTTGTGTTGACGCATAGTTATGCATCTTGAATTTGATTCTGATCTGTTCTGACTTCAGGGCCGTCTTCTGGTGTCACATAATTGGTTCCCGTGGATTTCTTGGTGGTTGTTTATTTCTTTCTTTCACTGAAGTGGGAACCCCTTCTTGGTTTTTGTGTCACATTGATTTCTATGAAACTGTGTGCTATGAGATCAGACTTGGCATGAGGGACATGTCACATCCACTGTGTCTCCCAATGTGTGACAACTCTTGGAAGGAAAAAACCTGAAAATGACTCCACCTTACATCTCATAACATCTCTTGAAATTGCTCGTGTTTCGTTTGTGTTGCCAATTTGATAGAAGTGTTAATCAAAAATCCATTTGACAGCATCTAGTAACAGGCTCCAGATGCCTATTTTTTTCCTCTGTAACTGTCTTTCAAGAGTTTAGTTCTTTTGTTTTGATTTGACAAAAGGTTTGTGTAGGTGGAAGACCTGAAGTTCCATATGGATCCCTTGAATTATTGTAGACACACAGCAATCCTTGTGTCAAGATAAGAACCTCTATTAATTTTTTTAAATCCTTGTAGTAAAAAAAGCATTTTAAAAGGAAGCTGTTCTTATATTTAATTATTTTTAGTCAATCTTATCCTACTTTATCTTCTTTCCAGTGAGGGAGAAGTTTACGCTTTCATTTTTATTTACAACATAAGCCTGAAATTAGCTTCATCAGCATATACTACATACAAATTGGTGGTGTTTATACTGGTGGAGCCTCTGAAATGTCATGTTCCATGAATAATAGTGACTTTTTTTGTTCAGGAGTTTTAGACTGAGATCTGGCCACACAAGCAGATATATTATTACTTGCCTATTATGGATTCCTACAGGAAGGAAGTCTGAGGCCCTGAACTGCTCCAATAGATTAGCCAAGTCTGACCTAGAAGTTCTTATAGATGACAGGGTTTGTGCTCCAGCCTATCCATTTTTTTAAAGTAGTGTCTCCTGAAGGTCTGTTTGCTTAATGCTCAAATTATTGGGGAAAAGCCTTGGGGTGAGGCTAAGAACTTCATAAACCCTACTTCCCACAATTCCCCCAGTTTTAGCCAAATATGTACCCATATCCTTCTAAAAACTCAGGGACATAGAAAGCTGTCTTCTCCAAAGTCTGACCATTGGTCTGACCATTAGCTTAGCATTGTATGCAGAGAATGGCAGCAGATCTCCAGGGATTCATAGAAGGAATATTCCCATGCCCACGTGGAGATACCAAGGATTGAACCTGAGGCCTTCTGCAGATACACAACTACTGAGCTATGACCTTTTCAATAGCCAAATAATTTATGGTACTACTAAACAGTAGCTATGGGGCTGTCCCCAAAAGTAAAAGTGCCAAATCTAATTTAAGCGTAGCACTTTCCTCTAATTTTCTCTTTTGGCCAGGGCTCAATTGTGGCAGAGGGAAGGTCTTCTATTGAATCTAGCTTAGGAGCTGTGGTGTGTGATTGAACCTTGACAATCAATCAGTCATACAATCAATCTCTTTATTGTAGTCAATGACCAGTATTCAAAGAGAAGCTTTTCTACAAAAATGTAAACTAATTCCAACGAAACAAGACCAATAACTGTATCATGCTATAGAATGCCAGGCACAGAAAACAAAATTAGTCCCTGGTGAGTTTTATATGCAGCACCACAGAATGTAGCCACATTCTGGAAGGGATGGGTGCATTTTGGCTGGAAAGGAGTAAAAAAAAAGCCTAAAGTGCATCCAATCATCTTGGGAATTTCCGTAAAAAGCTTTCAGGAAAAAAAGTTATGTGTATCATGATAAAAGGACAATACAAAAGAACGTCAATTCTGTCTCTGCATTCACAGGGACATTTGCGTTAACAATAGGGGATTTGGGGAACCTCCCCTCCAGAACTGCTGATGGTAAGAACATTAAAAAGAGCCAGTTACACATAGGTAGCCGTGTTGGTCTGCCATAGTCAAAACAAAACTTAGTTGGTCTCTAAGGTGCTACTGGAAGGAATTTTTATTTTTATTATTTGATTTAAAAGAGCCTGAGTAAAGGCTTTGCCATGTTTTTGAACACAGAGCACATAAAGATAGCTCACTGGTTGATAGGACTGAAGAGCTCTGTCAGCTAACATGTTATTTAAGGTTAAGCTTAAATCATGTTGGCATTCAGCATGTGTAATGCATTGCCTGAGTATTGCTCAGTATTGCTCATATCCCATAGGGATAAGGTAACCCATGAAAACCCGTAACGTTGCAGCTTTGCAGTCAATTCCCCCCCCCCGGCCCCAAGCTTGACTGAAAGTCATCCTGCAAGGTTAAAGGGGCCAGACTAGCTGGAACCCTGACAATTATACTCCTTGCCTGTAGGGTTACCTGAGCATGCTATCAAGAAGTTTAGACTCTTAATTCATAGAGTTCATCAGAACATAAGAAGTGTAGTGGTCAGTTTCATAGTTAAATCATATGCTGTGTGAAGAACAACTTTGTTTTGTCTGAATGTTCCAACATTCAGCCTTATAACCTTTGATCGTAGGGGAGTTTCTCAAGCACCTGGGTCATTTTCCTTGCCCTCTGCTGTGTCCTTTTCAGTTGTACACCTCTTTGATCTCCATCCCCTCAGTTCCGTACCAACAGTATAAAACAAAAGTAGCAGAAATGGCAGGCCCTATGTAACGGCGGCTGCTCATACCTTCTCTGATGACTGCAGTTCTCTGTGGGAATCTTCTTGGTGACAGTTCACAGCAACTGTGTCTGCTATGTGGGAATTAACAGAGTCAAAGAACAGCCTGGGTAAACACAGACATTACATTGGCGGCCCCTGAGTGCATCTGAAGGACACTACGATTTTACAGAGCAGGGGAGGCCGGTGTGGACAAACATCTTGAAAAATATGTTGGGTGGGTGGGTGTGTGCAGGGAAAAAACAGTATCCAAAAGGGTCAGCGACTTCTGGGGGTGGGGTGGCAAGACATTCACATGGCTGGGGCAATTTTTGAGGGCTCATTCTATCTGGGTAGAGAAATATACCCCAAAGGGTCAGTTGCAGCTTCAAGATATGTGTTTATGTCTCCTTCTCCCTGTGTGGGAATTGACCTGTTTAGTTTTAGTCCTTTAGCTTGATGCTATTTATTTATTTATTCACTCCCTCAAAGGTTAGAACAGAGATCATAGATTAAATCATAGAATTATAGAGTTGGAAGGGACCACAAGGGTCATTTATTTCAACCCACAGCAATGCAGGACTCTTTTGCCCAACATGATGCTTGAACCCATGAACCTGAGATTAAGGGGCTCTAGCAACTGAGCTACCCTGGGAACATTTGAAATTTTGAGAAAGTGCAGTGGATGCCCCTCCCTATTTTCTCTCTCTTATCTGCTGCTCTCTCAGGATACTCCCTCCTCCAGGCAGAAAGGAAGAACACACACACACACACACACACACACACACACACACACACACACCCCTTTTCCATTGTTGTTGTTCAGTCATTCAGTCGTGTCCGACTCTTCATGACCCCATGGACCCGAGCACGCCAGGCACGCCTATCTTTCACTGCTTCCCGCAGTTTGGCCAAACTCATGCTAGTCGCTTCGAGAACACTGTCCAACCATCTCATCCTCTGTCGTCCCCTTCTCCTTGTGCCCTCCATCTTTCCCAGCTTCAGGGTCTTTTCCAGGGAGTCTTCTCTTCTCATGAGGTGGCCAGAGTATTTGAGCCTCAGCTTCAGGATCTGTCCTTCCAGTGAGCACTCAGGGCTGATTTCCTTCATAATGGATAGGTTTGATCTTCTTGCAGTCCATGGGACTCTCAAGAGTCTCCTCCAGCACCATAATTCAAAAGCATCAATTCTTCAGCGATCAGCCTTCTTGATGGTCCAGCTCTCACTTCCGTACATTACTACTGGGAAAACCATAGCTTTAACTATACGGACCTTTGTTAGCAAGGTGATGTCTTTGCTTTTTAAGATGCTGTCTAGGTTTGTCATTGCTTTTCTCCCAAGAAGCAGGCGTCTTTTAATTTCGTGACTGCTGTCACCATCTGCAGTGATCATGGAACCCAAGAAAGTAAAATCTCTCACTGCCTCAATTTCTTCTCCTTCTATTTCCGGCTTGGGATTCATCCAGTCCAGCCTTTAGCATGATGAATTCTGCATATAAGTTAAATAAGCAGGGAGACAATTTACAGCCTTGTCATACTCCTTTCCCAATTTTGAACCATATCCAGTTCTAACTGTAGCTTCTTCTCCCACATAGAGATTTCTCAGGAGACAGATGAGGTGATCAGGCACTCCCATTTCTTTAAGAACTTGCCACAGTTTGCTGTGGTCAACACAGTCGAATGCTTTTGCATAGTCAATGAAGCAACCTTTTCCATTAGGTCTGGGTAAAAGTCAGATCTAACAGAATTAAAATTTATCTCTCAATTTTCAGGAATTTCGCAAAACCGCCATTATATTATTATAGCTCCAGTACCTGTCAGCACCACCACTCCGTCTCCAAATAATGTTGACCCCTCTCCTTTCCTTTATTCTTGTCCTCCCAGAATTAAAGTGAGAGGAGAATGGCACCTGATCAGAATTGTATGGAGAAAAGGGGAATTATTATTAATTATTGGGGACCTTGCAAGGGTACCAAAACAGGTATTGGTGGGCAAACTGGTGCCCACAGGCACTGCATTGGCAATCCCTTAGATAATTTACGCCACTCTTCCTGCAACCTTTCCCCCTTCTATTGTTTCCTTCCTTGCCACCTGTATCAACTTAGGCCTAGGGCTTCAGGTTTCTATAACTGAATCATGTCAAGAGTGGGATGCTTGACATATTTTTTTGGGGGGGGGGGTAACATGTTGTTATGCACATGATTTACGCCAAATTAAAACTGGCAGGAATGTAGTTGCATTTATTCTAAAACTGCCTTCCTCAAAAAACATGAAATGGCTCTTGAGAAAACTTGAGCATACTGTGTTAGCATAGAAAAACAGATTTGCTCACCCGCCATCATCACTGTCACAGCCTCTTTTGCTAGGATTGGGGAAGTCTCAGATGGAGCCTCAATTACTCAGCAAAGCCACCTGGGGGCCTTGAAACAGGGGTCAGCAAACTTTTTCAGCAGGGGGCCGGTTCACTGTCCCTCAGACCTTGAGGGGGGCCGGACTAGATTTTGGAAAAATAATAATGAATGAATTACTATGCCCCACAAATAACCCAGAGATGCATTTTAAATAAAAGGACACATTTACTGATTTATGACTCCCCCATATCTAGTGAAGGCTGTAGGCTTCTTTATACTACTTATTCA
This sequence comes from Lacerta agilis, assembly GCF_009819535.1. Lineage (NCBI taxonomy): Eukaryota > Metazoa > Chordata > Lepidosauria > Squamata > Lacertidae > Lacerta > Lacerta agilis. The sequence goes on from NC_046315.1 coordinate 31,235,810, forward strand.
TGTTCACAGCCCCAGGAGAGAAGGGAAAGGGGTTGCTTCGTCACTTTCTTGGAGTGGCTGGAGTGGGAGATGTTCAGCTTGTTGCTTGATCAGCAGCCTGGTTGTCTTCCTCCCTTTGGTTGCCTCTCTTTTCCTCTCCCTCTCCTCCCAAACTCTCTTGCTTCTATAGTTCTGGAGCCTGGCATGTACCAGGTAGGTTATCTGGCCCTGGGGGCACTTCAGTGTAAACATCTATCCAGGCAGGTTTGGATTTGGATTTGATATCCCGCTTTTCACTACCCGAAGGAGTCTCAAAGAGGCTAACATTCTCCTTTCCGCTCTTAACCACTACACCAAACTGGCTCTTGACACAAAGGTTGGGCCACAAAGCTACAGGAGAGCTCTCTGCATCACAGCTCCTGACAATTTCATGTTTCCAAACATTTCTACAAACATGAGAAATGGGAGTCAGGAGAACTTGGGGGCTACTTTCAAATAATGAAACTCACATTTTGGGGGATTCTAACAAGACCTTCCAGGCACAGAAATGCCTTGAGAGATGCAGGTGCCTTAACAAGCTCGTCTCAGGTCTTGTTCCTTAAAACCTAGCTAAGAGAAATAATAAATACAACTAGGTGACTTTTCCCAAGCCTTTTATAGCTATGCAAATCATTGGCCCTCAAGTTAGTAACTTGGCAGCAGTACAGGGTCAGAGACAGGGACGGGAAAGCATTTTCTCCTGCACCTCATTTTAATAGAAATCAATTTACTTTGTAGATTTGTGTCTCTTGTATTTTTAGAAGTGGCTGTTGCTAAGGCAACCAAAGTAGCTGAACATTATGTTTCGCTAAGAACAATGCTTGCTTAAATATTCAGGCAATTTTCCATTGTCGAAAGAAATGCCAAGATCAGGCAGATTATGCAGACCAGATGAGGGAAGTTTAGGTTGGGCCATTTTCTTTTCTTGAAGAAATGTCTACAGTATGCAGTGATGACAGCCATTCCACAGCTCTAGACAAATGTATGGCAGACATATGGCAACCACAGAACATGATAACAGAAAGCAAAAGATGTCCCTTTCTATTATATTCTTCAGTAAACAGAGCTATCTATTTCAGTGTTTTTACAGTGCCTGGAGAATTTTAGCTTCTTTACTACAAATATTACTATTACTAATATTATTATTATTATTAATAATAATAATAATATTTATTATTTGTACCCCGCCCATCTGGCTGGATTTCCCCAGCCACTCTGGGCGGCTTCCAACAGAAATCAAATACAAAAATATCAAACATTAAAAACTTCCCTAAAAAGGGCTGCCTTCAGGTTTTTTCTGAATGTCAGGTAGTTGTTTATTTCCCTGACCTGTGGTGGGAGGGCGTTCCACAGGGCGGGCGCCACTACCGAGAAGGCCCTCTGCCTGGTTCCCTGTAGTTTTGCTTCTCGCAGTGAGGGAACCAACAGAAGGCCCTCGGCGCTGGATCTCAGTGTCCGGGCTGAATGATGGGGGTGGAGACGCTCCTTCAGGTATACAGGACCGAGGCCGTTTAGGGCTTTAAAGGTCAGCACCAACACTTTGAATTGTGCTCGGAAACGTACTGGGAGCCAATGCAGATCTCTCAGGACCGGTGTTATGTGGTCCCGGCGGCCACTCCCAGTCACCAGTCTAGCTGCCGCATTTTGGATTAATTGCAGTTTCCGGGTCACCTTCAAAGGTAGCCCCACATAGAGCGCATTGCAGTAGTCCAAGCGGGAGATAACCAGAGCATGCACCACCTTGGTGAGACAGTCCGCGGGCAGGTAGGGTCTCAGCCTGCGTACCAGGTGGAGCTGGTAGACAGCTGCCCTGGATACAGAATTAACCTGCGCTTCCATGGACAGCTGTGAGTCCAAAATGACTCCCAGGCTGCGCACCTGGTCCTTCAGGGGCACAGTTACCCCATTCAGGACCAGGGAATCCTCCACACCTGCCCTCCTCCTGTCCCCCAAAAACAGTACTTCTGTCTTGTCAGGATTCAACCTCAATCTGTTAGCCGCCATCCATCCTCCAACCGCCTCCAGGCACTCACACAGGACCTTCACGGCCTTCACTGGTTCTGATTTGAAAGAGAGGTAGAGCTGGGTATCATCTGCATACTGATGAACACCCAGCCCAAACCCCCTGATGATCTCTCCCAGCGGCTTCATATAGATATTAAAAAGCATGGGGGAGAGGACAGAACCCTGAGGCACCCCACAAGTGAGAGCCCAGGGGTCTGAACACTCATCCCCCACCACCACTTTCTGAACACGGCCCAGGAGGAAGGAGCGGAACCACTGTATAACAGTGCCTCCAGCTCCCAACCCCTCTAGCCGGTCTAGAAGGATGTTATGGTCGATGGTGTCAAAGGCCGCTGAGAGATCCAGCAGAACTAGGAAACAGCTCTCACCTTTGTCCCTAGCCCGCCGGAGATCATCGACCAGCGCAACCAAGGCGGTTTCAGTCCCATGGTGAGGCCTGAATCCCGATTGGAAGGGATCCAAATGGTCTGCTTCTTCCAGGCATGCCTGGAGTTGTTCAGCAACCACCCGCTCAATCACCTTGCCCAAGAATGGTAGATTTGAGACTGGGCGATAGTTGGCCATATTGGCCGGGTCTAAAGATGTTTTTTTAAGAAGCGGTTTAATGACCGCCTCTTTCAGCGGGGCTGGGAAGGCTCCCTCACAGAGGGAAGCATTCACCACCCCGCGCAGCCCATCGCCCAGCCCCTCCCGGCTAGCTTTTATAAGCCAGGATGGGCAAGGATCAAGGAGACAGGTGGTTGGTTTCACTCGTCCAAGCAGCCTGTCCACATCCTCGGAGGTAACAGACTGAAATTGATCCCACGCAACTGGACTAGACAGGACTCTAGCACTCTCCCGCCCTGGCCCTGCTCCCACGGTGGAGTCTATCTCTTTCCGAATCTGAGCGATTTTATCCGCAAAAAACTTTGCAAACGCATTGCAGGAGATATTGGGGTCCCTACCAGGCCCCGATGACGAAGGTGGCTCTGATAGATTCCGAACCACCTGAAAGAGTCTCCTGCTGCTATTTTCCGCAGATGCAATAGAGGCGGTGAAGAAAGTCTTCTTTGCCGTCGCTATCGCCACTTGGTAGGCTCGACGTTGAGCTCTAACCTGTGTTCGGTCGGATTCAGAATGGGTTTTCTGCCACCGGCGCTCTAGCCGTCTCAACGATTGTTTCATCGCCCTCAGCTCCGGGGAAAACCACGGGGCTGTCCGGGCTCCATGCAACCGGAGAGGGCGCTTCGGAGCCAAACAGTCAATAGCCCTGGTTAGCTCCACATTCCAGCGGGCCACCAGGGAATCGGCTGAAAGGCCATCAACATGGGATAAAGTATCCCCTACCACTCTCTGGAAACCATTTGGATCCATTAAGTGGCGGGGGCGGACCATCCGAATTGGTCCCACCTCCCTGCAGAGGGGAAGGGTTGCGGAGAAGTCCAGTTGCACCAGGAAGTGATCTGACCATGGCACTTCTTTAGTTTCACTTTTTTTTAATGTCAGATCACCAACATCCATAGAGGTGAATACCAGGTCTAAGGCATGTCCTCGGCTATGAGTTGGACCAGACTTATTCAGGGTCAGCCCCATGGAGGCCATGCTTTCCACGAAGTCCCGAGCGGCCCCTTGTAAGGTCGTGTCGGCATGGATGTTAAAATCCCCTAGGACGACCAAACTAGGTGACTCCAGGAGAACATCCGCCACGACCTGAAGCAGCTCGGGCAGGGAATCCTTGGTGCAGCGGGGAGGTCGGTACACCAAAAGGAATCCTGTACTGCCCCTATTGCCCAACTTCCAGAACATGCACTCAGAGAACTGGGTCTTCCCAATAGGATGCCTGGTGCAAACTAATGACTTCCTAAAAATCACTGCAACCCCCCCTCCCCGCCCACAAGGCCTGGGTTGCTGTGCGTAAGAGAAACCTGGTGGACAAGCAGCGGCAAGGACAGGCCCATCTGCCTCGTCCAACCAAGTCTCTGTTACACATGCCAGGTCAAGTCCACCATCCACAATCAAGTCATGGATGGCAGTGGTTTTATTCAACATTGACCTGGCATTGCACAGCAGCATCTTCAGGTCATGTGGGTATCCCTTGCTGAATCCAGTATCCGTCCGGTCATGACCAGACCCGGAGGCAGGAGTAGTCCTCAGACAATGACTAAACCTGCCTCCTCGGCAATGACATGGTCTGGTCTTAGCGTAACTCCTCCTCCTGCCCGTGATCACTGAGATCGGTTGTCCCAGTGCATCCCACCCTGTGGAACCTGCCCCAGCCATTTTGTTGGCCGGGACCCCCTCCCAGGCAGCCCTGACCCCACCCCTTAAGAACAAAATTAAACCTATATAAAAACAGAAAACAAAACACAATAATACAAACCAAATAATAGTGGTAATAAATTCAAAGATAAGTAGCAAGGCCTTGGAAATGCTGTAAGGATAGTCTTTAGACTAATTCTGTAAGGATAGTCTTTAGACTAATTCTTTTTGTATAAACAGCAAGATTTGTAGACCACTTAATAAAAGAAAAGAAAAAATCCCAGTTTCTTATTTATAAGAAAATACCAAGGATATCAACAAAACCCGGGACAAAACAGGCTTATGACTCAGAAGGGAAATAGGCTTGTCTGCCCTTCCCTAGTTGTTGTTGTTGTTGTTGTTGTTTAGTCGTTTAGTCGTGTCCGACTCTTCGTGACCCCATGGACCAGAGCAAGCCAGGCACTCCTGTTTTCCACTGCCTCCCGCAGTTTGGCCAGACTCATGTTGGTAGCTTTAAGGACACTGTCCAACCATCTCGTCCTCTGTCGTCCCCTTCTCCTTGTGCCCTCAGTCTTTCCCAACATCAGGGTCTTTTCTAGGGAGTCTTCTCTTCTCATGAGGTGGCCAAAGTATTCGAGCCTCAGATTCAGGATCTGTCCTTCCAGTGAGCACTCAGGGTGGATGTCCTTCAGAATGGATAGGTTTGATCTTCTTGCAGTCCATGGGACTCTCAAGAGTCTCCTCCAGCACCATAATTCAAAAGCATCAATTCTTCGGCAATCAGCTTTCTTTATGGTCCAGCTCTCACTTCCATACATCACTACTGGGAAAACCATAGCTTTAACTATACGGACCTTTGTCAGCAAGGTGTGTCTGCTTTTTAAGATGCTGTCTAAGAAATGCAAGAAAGCAAAGTGGCTGTCTAATGAGGCAGTACAAATAGCGGGTGAGAGAAGGCAAGCAAAATGCGAGGGAGATAGTGAAAGATATAGGAAATTGAAAGCAGATTTCCAAAAAATTGCAAGGAGTGACAAGAGGGCCTTCTTAAACGAGCAATGCAAAGAAATTGAGGAAAACAACAGAATGGGAAAAACCAGAGATCTGTTCAAGAAAATTGGAGATATGAAAGGAACATTTTGTACAAAGATTACCATAATAAAGGACAAAAGAGGAAAGGACCTAACAGAAGCAGAAGACATCAAGAAGGGAAGTAGTAGTCCCGCTCTATTCTACCTTGGTTAGACCACACCTGGAGTACTGTGTCCAGTTCTGTGCCCCATGATTTAAGGATTTTGACAAGCTGGAACGTGTGCAGAGGAGGGCGACCGAGATGATCAAGGGTCTGGAAACCAAGCCTTATGAGGAATGGTTGAAGGAGTTGGGTATGTTTAACCTGAAAAAGAGGAGACTGAGAGGAGATATGAGAGCCATCTTCAAATATCTAAAGGGCTGCACATGGAAGATGGAGCAAGGTTTTTAAGCAGATGTTGGATTACTGTGCATTGCAGGGAGTTGGACTAGATGACCCTCAGGGTCTTTCCCATCTCCAATTCTAGATTCTAACTCTGGGGAGGCCCCTTCAGTGTCAGGGAAGGTGAGGGAATTTCACCCCACAGATTGAGCTATTAGGGGAGGAGAAAAGACAGCCATCATCTCTGAGGCACACAACTCCCGATGTTCCTTTGATTCAGCAGGGCTCTCCTTCTGTTCTCATGGTGGGGGAAGGGGCAACTCTGCAAAATGTATTTTCATGCCATGAGCTGAGGTGATTGTGAGTTGCTGGGAAACAAAGGGTGGGGAGGATACAGACCAGTGCCATCTTAAGTAAATCCAGTGCCCTGGTGCAAAGATCCCTCCGGTGCCCCTTGCGCTCCGCTGGGCAGGGCCAGGTGCAGTGGGCAGCCGGAGGGCGAGGCACGGCAGGCGGGGACACCGAACTCGCGCTCCGCCGAGCAGGGCCAGGCACAGCAGGCAGCTGGAGGGCACGGAGGGGCAGGTGGGGACGCTGTCAGCTGTGCTCCACCTCCGCCTCCGCCTCCGCCTCTGCCTCTGCCTCCTTGGCCGAAGTCCTGGTTGCAGCGCCAAAGGGAGGCTCGCCGACGGACTCCCCGCGTCTGCAGCCCAAGAAGAGGTGGGCGAGAGTGGCGCTGCCGGCAGGGCTGGAGTGTGCAGGCGCCCTCCTCAGGCTGTGGCGCTGTGGCACCTTGCGCCAGTAGCCTCAATGGCTAAGACGTCCCTGATGCAGACTGAGATAACTGAGAATCAGGAATGAGTTTATAATCAGTAGCCCTGTTCAGATGTTCAGCAGAATCTATGAGTAGGGCCAGTAAGTCACTGGATGAAAAGGAGTCTGGGTTGTTGTGTCTCAATGCTACCATCTCCCTTCAATCCTCAGTCCCTGCCAGGTGGCACATGTGAATTATTCATGCCTCCCAGGGTACAACCCAGCCCCTGTGCAACAAAGGATTTGGCACATACTAACAAATTTTCCCAGAGGGGATGCTTTAAATTGACGAGATTTCCTATCTTTGAAAAGAGACAGCTCACCTCTTTAGCAATAAATATCCCTTGAAGGAAGAAGACAAAGGACCTGCAAGGGCAACTGTGAGAACATCGGGATCAAAATCTCCTGCTCCTTTTGAGCAATTTGCATTGCCACTCTTTGGGGATTGGGATCCCAACCTGGATTGACTGGTGCTGCTGTTGTATGACCCAATCCCCAAATTTCAGCATCACCAGATTAGTTTTGCTATTAGAGATAGTTCACAGTGTGAAAATATCATTCTCATTCATATAAAAATACAGGAGTGTCCGGCATGGTGGGGGGGTGCTATGTACCCGCCCTCTCCATACTGTTGCCCCACCCTTGCCACTGCCCCAGTAACCATCCATGACTGCCACTGCCAGAAGGGCAGCTTCTTGGCATTGCCCTGATGTGTTATCCGCTCCTGCAAAACTTCATACCCCACTTTCCCCTTCCCGGATGGTTTACACAATATTTAAACAAGGATAAAAAAAAGCAATTTACTGGCTAAAAGCACCATCAAAGAGCAGCAGCACAAATAACCCAAATTAACAATCGCTCAGTTAGATTAAGTAGCAGCAGCAGAATCAATAGCTTGTGTAAAGAAAGAGAAACAACTTAATTTTCTGGTGGAAAATGGAGTGGAGGATCATCTAAATTCTTAGGGCTGGTGGTTACAGGGTGCAACCATGGGGAAAAAAACCTTTGCGTATCTTACCATCAGCCAGGGGTTCCCAAACTAAGACCTGGGCGCTGGATGTGGCCCAATCGCCTTCTAAATCCGGCCTGCGGACGGTCTGGGAATCAGCGTGTTTTTACCTGAGTAGAATGTGTCCTTTTATTTAAAATGCACCTTTGGGTTATTTGTGGGGCATAGGAATTCGTTCATATTTTTTTCCAAAATATAGTCCGTCCCCCCACAAGATCTGAGGGACAGTGGACCGGCGCCCTGCTGAAAAAGTTTGCTGACCCCTGCCATCAGCTGTGCCCCACAAGGCAATGGCACTTGCAAGAAGGGTCCAACAGCTGATCTTCAGGGACAGTGGAGTGGGATACCTTCTTCCCCTCTGCTCATAAGCCTTTTTGCACTGCAGAAGCCAAAGCTGGTGCATTGGATTAAGCCCAGTTTTTCAACCGCTGCTTGTAAAGTTCATAGCAATGACCTGCCCCAGTGATAACTGTGGGCTCCAAGCTTTGGTGAGCGCTCCCTGAATAGCCCTACCTTTCTTTCCCCATCACTGTTACTGCAGTCCATTTGCTTGTCCTGTCTGAGCCACTGCCCAGAGGCCAGTGACAGCAAAGAGGATGGTCTGGGGACTCAGGCAGCTGGTAGCACCCATCCCTGCTCCATTGTAGGAGCCATAAGTTTTCTTCAATCGCTTCCAGTGTAAATGGCAGCCTCTGTATGTGAAGTAATGTGGAGGTGAGGCTGCCCTGCCCCAGTAAAGTATTCTAAGGCATCCAATGAGGGCGAATGCTCAAATAATAGGTCATCTGGTGGAGCCCTAGAAGTAAGCCGTTTCTAGATTATCACGAAAGCTCAACTTCAGAGGGCAGATTGGGCTCACAGCACAATGTCCAATATAAAAAGTGCTGAGAACATGACATAATGAGATAAGATTTTGAAAAGTAATAAAATGTTGGCTTGTTGGGTTTTATTTTTAGCTGTGGAAGCAGGCCTACTTGCTTTTTTTGTCCTGCACACAATCAAGACATCTATAGAAAGTCCATTTTGAGTAAATGCAAAGCAGATGGACGGACTTAAGTGTATGGACCTACAGGCTCAAGACCTAAGAGGGGGGGGGAATCATTTGAGGCTTGGAAATGCTACAGCCTTGAGAGTGGAAGCCCAGGCATACATTCTTGGAAATGAATCCCACAAAAATTGCTAGGATTTGGGCTGTCTATCTGATCCAGTTGTTTTAAAGAATATTTTATATCTTAACAAATTTTTAGCTTCAGCAATTATTGACATTAGATGTCCATCTAGATTCATCTGATACATTTAAGCACCTTATGGGTTTCAAGTGTGTTAAGCATCTTCCTAAGAAGCATCTTCCAGATGGAGACGGGTTTTTTGTTTTTGTTTTTAAAAGAAAGCATTAACGATTATAACTACGTTAAAACCACCAGTGAAAACACACACTTCCTGGCTGGTGATGTGTACTTTCCCTTTCTGCATCATATAGTGGGTGAGGTTGCATGCTACATCAACACCATTGGGCCAACTTCTCAGTTTAGAAGCCCAGGCCCAAGTTACATGGTTGGACCAGAGAGGTATGTGATGGGACAGCCTGATGCTTTGTGTTACCGCACCAGTTGTGGCTACAGGCCTGCTGGATGCAGATGCTAGGTGAGAATGACCTGGGAAACAGAAAGGCATCAACCTCACCTTTGCGGCCACTGCAGATCTTGCGTCACTCATGCAAAGCACCCCCTACTGGCTATTATTTGGTCAGAACTCTTGGCACGTCAGCACTGACAAGGCACTACAGAGCCCACGTGTATTCAGTAACAAGGCCCTGTTCAGACCTGATGGGGTGCACCTCTCACCAACTGGCAAACAAGCTGGGGACTGCTGCATAATCACAATGGTCTGTGGGATTGGTTGCAGATGTGAGTGGTTTGGCAGCAAGCCGGTGGGGGTTGATTCGGGTAGCAACTAAAGCATTGGTTTGGATCCTTAGTCAAGGCAGAGGGGGGTTGGGAGCCTCAACCCTCTCAAATGGAGTGGGGTACCCTGTTAAAGGGATCCAGGGGGAGGTGCTTCTGTCCAGGTGCCCAAACGAGGGCCAATGGACCATAGCACACCCTCGGATGGTAATCTTGTGGGGGGGGGGTCACTCCTATTTGATGCACATCATAGGGAGATCATTGTGTGATGCAGCAGCTAAAAAAGCCAATGCAATTCTGGGCTGCATCAATAGGAGCATAGCGTCTAGATCAAGGGAAGTAATAGTACCACTATATTCTGCTCTGGTCAGACCTTACCTGGAATACTGTCCAGTTCTGGGCACCACAGTTCAAGAAGGATACTGACAAGTTGGAACGTGTCCAGAAGAGGGCAACCAAAATGGTCAAAGGCCTGGAAACAATGCCTTATGAGGAATGGCTTAGGGAGCTGGGTATGTTTAGCCTGGAGAAGAGAAGGTTAAGGGGTGATATGATAGCCATGTTCAAATATATAAAAGAATGTCATATAGAGGAGGGTGAAAGGTTGTTTTCTGCTGCTCCAGAGAAGCGGACACGGAGCAATGGATTCAAACTACAAGAAAGAAGATTCCACCTAAACATTAGGAAGAACTTCCTGACAGTGAGAGCTGTTCGGCAGTGGAATTTGCTACCAAGGAGTGTGGTGGAGTCTCCTTCTTTGAAGGTCTTTAAGCAGAGGTTTGACAGCCATTTGTCAGGAATGCTTTGATGGTGTTTCCTGCTTGGCAGGGGGTTGGACTGGATGTCCCTTGTGGTCTCTTCCAACTCTATGATTCTATGATTAACCCAGGACAGACCTTGACACTTAATCAAACAGTCATCAGGCTGGATGATTCAGGATGCACACCCAATGCCTATGTCAAAACCTACAGCATACCCTCCAACATGACATGGCCCAAATCTGGGACACCATCTTCCAGATCCGAAATTTCATGCAAGACCCCAGACCAGAGATCTCGGCCCGAAATCAAGAAACCAAAAATGGCCGCTGTACTCTCGCGGGGGGAAATGGGATGTTCCAGTTTTTCTGGGGCACTTGAGGGGTATGTTACAGACATTCATAATCAATGAACCTGTGGCCTGTTTAATCCCAAGACATGTGTCTGTGTTTGTTGTAGCCCTCCCTGACCCCCACCAGTGGAGAGCTCATTATGCCTGGGCCCACAAGTTCTGCTGTGTCTTAGATACTCCTTTTCCATTTATGACCTGCAGAAAATTCCCTCTTTTGAAGTGACAGTAAGAAGGCCATGTTGAGAACTGATATTCTTCCTAACCTTGTTGAACAGCTAGCTAAACTTTCACCCACCTATTTGACTTTTGAAATGTGAGGTGGACAGCCTAAAAATAGGGCCATAATTGAAACTAATTTATGCCAAGGGCGATGTTTGCATGGCAGCATGCAAACACAGTATAAATGTTAAACAGGTCCGGCTCTGCTTCCAACTATATCGCAAACATTTTCTGGTTTCTATGCTAACAGCACTGCAACTCCTGGATTTGAGATCCATGCCCAGCGAAGAGTTGAAGATGATGAGAGATGCTTTGTCGGACATAGAGGGAGGACCACTGGGCATTTTGAAATCTGCTGAATAGGCTTTGTACAAAAAAAGCCCTGCTTTGATTTCGGAAGTGTAATAGCTTTCAGTCTGCTGGCGCTTATCAAAATGACAGCCTGGAGCTCAGCTGCCATGGTGCTCATGTCAGAATCGAATTACCCCAAAGGTCAGAGTCATTAACATGCATTTTAAAGGAAACGAAAATACCAGTGAGAAACTTACAAGCTTTCACTGGTGCAGTATGTAATCTCTGCTGGCACAATCTTCTCCCCAGTTTTAAATGAAGATTGTGGTGTCCAGGACAAGTAAGAAAGAGAGAGCCATTGTGTACATGTAGGGCATCGTGCTACAGTGCAAATCTTTCTCTTTTGGATGCTATTAACATTTTCCAGTACCGAGTCCAATTGTGTTGATGTGGATTCCTCTGCAGCATCTTATCTTCTCTGAAAGTCTGGCAGGGAAGTCTCTTTATTATTATGGATCAATCAAAGCACGAGAATACCTAGGCCATAACGCCATATCTTTGAACGGGCATAAAACCTGACTGTGATGCAAGCTACCCCATGCTACTTCTGGGATGCCTTTGTCAACAACAAGTTGAATTTCTCTTGAACCCTTCCATTAGAGCATCTAAACATGTCACTAGCACCTCATAGTCAAGGGTACCCAAGGCACTGAAAGACCACATTTCCGTTGTTGCCCTCAGAGTGTAGATTACTAGCTAAGGCCACAGAGATGCTATACTGTACCTGGAATGAAAGTGACCATGCTAGAGCCCTGGAATCCAGTGGTATCTTGTCAAGCTGCAGTGCTCATCCATTCAACAGTCTCCATTCCTCACCTAAAGGCTGAAGCAGCGAGAGAAGAAGTATAGATAATAACTTGTCTGACCTGGCCTCAGCTATTTATGGGCTGTCAAGCAGCAGAAATCTCCTGTCTCCCAACTCTGTTTCATATCTCTGTGCCAGGAGCTGCGGTGGCACAAACTAGGAGACTTGAAGTTTGTGTGTGGCTGTCCTGCATGTTGAGCATTATGCATATGCAGTTCAGCATCCTCAGGCCCTGGACTGACCCTGATCACTCAGGCCGACATTTAAACGTTCTGCAGTTGGTGCACCATGCTCCCTGGCTCCATGTTTTTTTGTTCATTTCCAATATTCATAGAGTGCTTCTAACATTGTACTCGGTCCAGCATCCTGTTCTCACAGTGGCTACTCAGATGCCTGTGGGAAACCTACAAGCAGGACCTGAGCACAGCAGCACCCTCTCCTGCTGCAGCTTCCATCAACTGGCATTTGAAAGTGTTACTGCCTTCCACTGTGGTGGTTCGTTGATTTGCCTGGGTCTTCTCTGAATAAAAGTTAGTTGAATACAACTATTTAGAAAGAATTACCATAGAAACACAATTCATCTTGCCATAGTGATTTGTAAAGTGGAACACATGGCCACCCAAAAGAGACCATAGATCTTCTGTATTTCCCCTTGTATGACCCCTTTCCTAGGTCTCAAGAAAGCTGGTGACTTAGATGGGACGACTTTCTTTTCTTGGACAGAACTGTTCTCCCTCCTCTTACATGACTCTTTAGTAGCTCTTATTTGAGAGGTGCACAGATATATTTTTCCACTACAGGAAAAGAGATCACCGGACTAATTTTAGGAGCAAAATAATCAAACTGATAACGTCAATTTAATAGGAGCCCAGGAAAGTATCCTTGGAAAATAAATGTCTAGCTGTGGCAATGATGGCTTTACCGTAAGCCATCATTTTTTTTAGGCCAGCAGTACAAAGAAAATTGTGTTATTCCTTCTGTTTGGGAGAAAGAGCTATTCCAGAAGATATAAGTGTTTGGTGGGTGAGAATGCTCCCACTGTAATTTACCTCAAGTCATTTTGTGAACTTACATTCATGTGAAACTGCTCCCCCCCCCCCAAAAAAAGCAGGATGATGCTAGGCACTCAGGGCAAAAGCCCATAACACAATTTAAAAATAAATAAATGTATAATGCACTTCTGGGCAAATTAAAGATGGTGAGTGGCTAAGGCTTCACCAATTATGCATTTTGTGGGATATCCAGCCATCTCGTAGACCAAGTCAAAACAAAACATTTAAAAGGGGGGGGGGGATCTGGGGCCTGTCATAAAAGACTTGGGGCTCAAGTCCCCTGGAACACTCCCTAATAACAGCCATGCTTAAAAGCCACCGAGAACCTCATGACTGCTATATATGCCACCTATTTTTTAAAAAGGCACCTAAAATGGTACTATAAATCTATTCTTGCTGTGGACACAGCTTCAAGGGATAATGTAGGAACACCAGAAAATTTGGCCTGAAGCACAGTCTAGTTTACTAGACAGTATCCAGGAAACTCTAGAAAGCCCAAAAGAGAGAATGATTGATCATGATCATTCTCTCACTCCTGTGGGAATCACAAAGGATATCAGTCTTTATGAGGAACCCTGAATAAGGGGAACCTGCTGATGTGTTAGAAGGGAAGTGTGATGGAAATTGCTGCTATAACTGATGGTGCATTGAAACACGTTTGGTCAGGACTGTGTAATATTATGCAATATGGAAAAAGTGGAGTGGAGACTGCAGTGGCAAAATTCTGTATTACTGAAATAAATCTCATTTATGCAAACTCTAAAAGAAGTTTAAAATGAACAGAATTGTCAGTCATTAGCAAGCATTTCCAAGGGCCAAAGGCATAAATAATGGCATCTGAGAATCCTGAATAATAATCATCATCACCATCGTCATCATCATCATCATCATCATCATCATCATCCCACTCTTCACTCTAATGCCCCAGTGTGGGTTCCAACATGGCAACACAATGTTACAATGCAATATTAAATGCAGGTTGTGTGAAGCTGTAGACCCCAGAGCAACTATTTTGAACAAAGTTACTGATGTTTGGATACCTAGTTAACATTATACATCAGGAGTGGCTACTCCCATCATCCTGGGAGTTGGCTGTGCTGGCTGGGGTTGACAGAGTCCAGCAACTTCTGGAGGGCTCTAATCCCATTGGGGTCAAATCCACATGGTGACTCTCCACCCATCCAAACATTCACTCTGCTCAAAGATACCTTTAGGAAAGGGCTGTATACCGATATCTCTACAGCCAGGCATCTTTGCATTTGACAATAAGTCATTTCAACATCGTATCCATTTTACAAGTTATATTTGCCTACAAGAGCGTGGATGCTGAGATAACCAGCCCTGATTTCCAGCAAACTATTATAAATGGAAGCTGAATTGGTTTAAAACTTGGGCTTCAGTATTGTATAACTGTCTTGTTGGCTGCCATAGAAGTGTTAGGATTCACCTCCATCTGTTAGGCGCAGGCTTTCTGAGAAAACATAACTCTTGCAAAACATCTTCCTAATCCCTGAGAATGTCATGCGTATTAACTGTAGCTTCACCGGCACAAGTTATCTCAAGGTTGTTCAGTTGCATGCATGTGATAACCGAGGGGACACACCGGCTAGGCACTCACACCCTCTGAATGAATGGCTTTTTGTACAGAGTTGGGAGTTGGGAATCTCCTTCAAGAAATTCACCTTCACTATCATTAAATGGCTCAGACCCCCCAAACCCTGAAAGACTGCCACCTTCCCTACTGGCTTTAAGATTGTGGAAGGGGCCATCCTGATTGTTTCTCTGCTCTCAGAAGCTCAGGGGGTGGTGACCCAGGAAAGGACATTATTTGTGGTACCCTTAGGTTGTGGAACTCCCTCCCCACCAAGGGACCCTCCCCATCTGGCACCTTCATTATACAACTCTTGGTGCAGGGGTGGAGGAAGGGGGGCGATGGGAGCCCATTGCTCCCATCAGCGCGAACCCGGTGGGGTTCCATTGTGGCTGCCCCCCACCAGTGCTGGGTGCCCCACCCCCACAGGCTGTGCGCTCCGCCCCCAGAATGCGCGCTCCGCCCCTGCAGACAGTGCACAATGCCCCCAAAACATGCACTATGCCCCTGCGGGTGGCGCTCCCTGTCCCCAGTATGTGTGCCCCGCCCCTTTGGGTGGCGCGCCATGGCCCCAGGACGCGTGCCAGCCCCGCCCCCGCCTTCTTCCCACCCCTGGTGCCGGAGAATGAAGCTCCGCCACTGTCTTGGTGAATGCTGAAGACACACCTCTTTACCCTGGCTTTTGACCCTTGAGATTTCTGTGATTTAGTATTGTTTTAAACTGCTTTTAATATTGAGTTTTAATTGTGGTAACCTGTTCTTGGACTTTAGTGTGAAGGACAGGTAAATGATAATAATAATAATAATAATAATAAATGATGATGATGTCATACAATTGTTTTGTTTCTTTTTCCAGTAAGAAGCATGAAGACAGAAGCATGGCTGCTAGGTCCTGAAACCGGCAGTTGGGAGACCTTTCCACTGTCGAACAACCCGTAATGTCAGAAAGTTCTTCCTGATGTTTAGTCAGAATCTCCGTTATCATCTTGGTCACCTTCCTCTGCACACGTTCCAGCTCGTCCTATTGACCAACCTTCTCCAATCTGTGGCTGGTTGGAGTTGTAGTCCAAAATTTCTGGAGGGTGCGAGGTGAGGGAAGGCTGCTATTGGCTATTGTGTGTGTGTGTGTGTGTGTGTGTGTGTGTGTGTGTGTGAATTTCATTTGTATAAAAAGCACATTATATATAATTGTATTTCTGTTTTTCCAGTATAACATCTATTTGTTGATGTTTCAGTACATTGGTTTTTGTTTTTTAGTATTTCCAGGCAGCATCTCATTGTGGAGAACTTTGAGCATGACTTTCCCTTCCTATTGTACTGATGGAGATGTTGCTAGGAATTTTTCTGATTCCCATAGCTTTTACACTGAACTCTATTTAGATCAAAGGAAGAAGCTCAAAGGATGAGCATTCTGGCAGAGCACTGTGATTGTTGTGTAGCCAAAACTAGTTCCTATGTGAAATGAACTATGGGTGAGCTTGGATCAGTCTCCACAAGGATTATAATTAATATCGTGATTAAGATAAATGTGGGTGGCGCTGTGGGTTAAACCACAGAGCCTAGGGCTTGCCGATCAGAAGGTCGGCGGTTCAAATCCTCACGACGGGGTGAGCTCCCATTGTTCGGTCCCTGCTCCTGCCAACCTAGCAGTTTGAAAGCACATCAAAGTGCAAGTAGATAAATAGGTTCCACTCCAGCGGGAAGGTAAACAGCTTAGTCATGCTGGCCACATGACCTGAAAGCTGTACGCCGGCTTCCTCAGCCAGTAAAGCACGATGAGCGGCGCAACCCCAGAGTCATCCGCAACTGGACCTAATGGTCAGGGGTCCCTTTACCTTTAAGATAAAAAAAAACCTGTAATAATTTTTTATGTTTTTTTCCGAGGAAGGTTTCTGAATGGTGGTGATAGCAGCTTGGCAGCCAGTGATTCAATCTTTTATGCCTTCTTTATCTGTAAGTAATATTTCTCCACTGATTTCTTTCTGCATCATCAGGTGACCTTGACACTCTGCCAAGTCAGGTGAGCACAGTTAATAAATATTCAGTTTTCCATCATTTTTGCTGGGTCAGAAGCATTGTAAAGATTCAGTTGAGAGTTTATTGCCCAGTTCTCCCTTTAGAGAGCCTTCTTTTTGCCTTGGCAATGGAAAAAATGCAGGTAGTTATGTTGCTCCATTAGAAAAAAAATAATCAGCTACCGTGGCATAATGTCCAAGAACAACTGCAAATACAAAAACCAGTGACCAAACTTTCAAGTTCACCTTTCAAGAACTCATCTTAATTCTCAATTCAAAGCCAAAAATCCCACCTCATGTGTTTTGCTTAACATCTGGCCTGAAGAAGAATTCTAGTGAACGTGAAAACTTGCTCACTTCTTTTTAGTGGAGATTGTGTTGCTATTGCTATTTGGATTCTTTCATGCACGACCATCTGAGCTGCCGATAAACGACAATAGGAAGTGGCTTGTACCGGTAGTAGGGCCTCGTTTTATTTTCTCTTTCTCCTTTGTAGTAAAACGTTTGGGCGACACGTTGGCTGGATGGCAGCCAAATCACTACAGCAGTAACCTTTTAGCCCCTTCAACCAAAGGAGCGGGGAACGAAGCAGAAGGACCTCACTCTAGCTGCAGGGTGTCAGAAATTCCGAGTCTGAATGAGAAAATGCGGAAGCCACAGGAAACTCACCTATGATGAGTCACTGACTTGTGGAAGAACGTGGGAGAAAAGAACTGTTCATCTTCACGATTTGCCTTTCGTCCTCTGCTGTGCTGCCTTTCTGTCACCATCCTCAGTGCCAATTGAAAGCAGCTACAGTGTACTGTATACATATGAAAGAAGGTGCTCTTTTGGCTTAGGAAATACCGTATGTGACTAATTGTAACTACGAAGGCTGCAATTCCAAACCCACTTACTAGAGAGTCCCCCCTAAACTACTTACTTGTGAGTAAACATGTATAGAATTTCATCATAAGCTGGTGGTTTCTGCCTATAAAAAGCAGTGAGATCCTATCTATAAGCAGTGGCATAGAAGCCAATTAGCTCACTTGCTGTGGATAACTATAGTTTGCAAGCACTCAAGAGAATTACTAAGCAATATGGAAGAGGGATGATGATGATGATGATGATGATGATGATGATTTATTTATCATTTATACCCCGTCCATCTGGCTGGGTTTCCCCAGCCACTCTGGGTGGCTCCCAACAGAATATTAAAAAAAACATGATAAAACATCAAACATTAAAAACTTCTCTAAACAGGGCTGCCTTCTATCTGCCTAAAAGTCAGATAGTTGTTTATTTCCTTGACATCTGATGAAAGAGTGTTTCACAGGGCGTTCCACTACCGAGAAGGCGCTCTGCCTGGTTCCCTGTAACTTCACTTCTAGCAGTGAGGGAACCGCCAGAAGGCCCTCGGCGCTGGACCTCAGTGTCTGGGCTGAACAATGGGGGTGGAGACGCTCCTTCAGGTATACTGGGCTGAGGCTGTTTAGGGTTTTCAAGGTCAGCAACAACACTTTTAATTGTGCTCGGAAACATACTGGGAGCCAATGTAAGTCTTTCAGGACCAGTGTTATATAGTCTCGGCGGCTGCTCCCAGTCACCAGTCTAGCTGCCACATAGAGGCACCATAGCCTGCTGTTGCCTGCTCCACCTTTTCCTTTGGGAATGAAAACCTGCTGTGGATACAAATGGTCTGGTCAAGCTTGCAGACATGGATTATTTCCCCATAACACCTCTCCTGTAAACACAATATTTGAACCTTGAGCTTTATTTGTTCATGCATTTGGGGCACAACACCAAAATAGGCATTGTGCCCATGGAGGAGAAGGTTATCACCAGCTATGAGCCATAATGGTTATGCCGGAAGTACTATGTCTCTGAATGCCAGTTGCTGAGTATCACAAACAAGAGAGCGCTGTTATGCTTATGTTCTTCCTTTGGCCATCCCATAGGCACTTGGTTGGCCACTGTGGGAAGATGTTTGACTGTGAAATTATCCAGTTGTATAGGAAGTACATGAAAAGGTCTCCAAGTAGGCTTGAATGTGACAAATGAAGTTGAATGTTGGAAGATTCAGAACAGATAAAGGAGAGTGGTAGAGTCTACACACCTATAAAAATATTGTGTAAATGCTTTTTTAAAAAAACGTTTTGAAATATGTATTGAATTTGTCATAGCTCACTATTGCCATCTATTGTCACATTTGTATATTGCACTTTACAACACACTTAAAACATTTTATCTGCAGTTGTATAGCTGAGTCCAGTTTGCGAGTGTTGCTTCACATCTGTATTATCCTGAGAGGCAGCAGGCTACGGCTGGTGTTATTCTGTGAGAGCCTTCCTTCCAACAACAGTGGCAGGTTTCCCATATGATTCATGTCTCTCCAATTATGTGTCTTGAGGGGCATTTCATTTTTGGAAGCCCCCCTTGGTATGTTGGAAAGTGTGACAAGTCCCCTCATTAGCTGAGTTTCCCAGCCGCTGAAGTGAACAAAATATTATATTGGTAAGCCGCAACTGTCCAAAAATTATGACTAAGCCCTTAAGACTGAAATAGGTTTAGATCTTAAAGAAACAGACACCTCGGTAAATACACTGGCCCACATCCTTTCTCTAATTTGGGGTTTCTTACTGAATCTCATTACTCTGCCAAGCTTTCCTTTTGTTTTTTCTTTTTAAAAAACCTACTTTTTATTATTATTGATTTATCATAAACATTTGTACAAACTAACACATAACCATGCAAACAATAACAGACCCTAGATGGAGCATATTCAGTATAAAAAACAAATTACAGAGATGCAGTTACATATAGCCAATTTTTAAAGATGTTAAGATTGCTATGTACTTACTACTTAAAGTTATAATAATGCTTATGTATAGTGCTTCCAAGCATTCCAAGCCCTTTACAAGCCTTATCTAGTTGTAATCTACCTATAAGGCAAATAAATATCATTATTTCCTCTACTGCAGATGACTGAGAGAAGATAACTTGCCTAAGCACATAAGTGAGTTCATGGTGGAAATGAGATTGAATCAACAACAACAATTTATTATTTATACCCTGCCCATCTGGCTGGGTTTCCCCGGCCACTCTGGGCGGCTTCCAACAAAATATTAAAAATACAATAAAACATCAGACATTAAAAACTTCCCTAAACAGGGCTGCCTTCGATCTGCCTAAAAGTCAGATAGTTGTTTATTTCCTTGACATCTGATGGGAGGGCGTTCCACCAGGCTCTCTGCCTGGTTCCCTGTAACTTTGCTTTTCACAGTGAGGGAACCACCAGAAGGCCCTCGGAACTGGACCTCAGTGTCCAGGCTGAATGATGGGGGTACACTTCTAGCAGTGAGGGAACCGCCAGAAGGCCCTCGGCGCTGGACCTCAGTGTCCGGGCTGAACAATGGGGTAGAGACGCTCCTTCAGGTATACTGAGCCGAGGAACTTTCCGATTCCTAGCTCAGTCTCTTGACTACTACACTGCACTGCACCAGCTTACAAAAAATGTGCTAAGACTCCTCACAGTTTTTATGACAAAGGTTGCAACAGATATCTGTTGCCACTGTATTATGTTCACCCTACTGGACAAAGGTAAAATTATATGTGTTGCCCCTCCCACTTCCACCTCTGGCCTCACTCACCATTTGCATGTGGCCCCTGAAAGGTTAGAGTGCAGCCCTCAATCCCCCACCTCTGCTGTAGAAGCACATGATGCTTAGACCACGTTGTGGGCATTGTCATATTGTGGGCATTGTGTCCCAACAGGAGCATAGTGAAGCCAGCAGCAGACAAGCCACCTCTTGAAACAACAGCAAAGTTTGTTGTTGTTGAAAGAAAGAAGCAGGAAAGAAAAAAAAAACCCTCAGCCATCTCATATTTGAAGGTAATACCAAAAATTTCAAAAAGAAATCACCTAGACCCTGGAAATCATTGAATACCCTCCTCTTTGAAAGGGGGCAGAATCTGTGGTACAGCTTGAGTACTGACAAGTCTTAGCTAAAAACCTAATGGAAAGTGAAATCAATAGATGGTGTAGCAAAACCCTGGTGCCGAGAACTATTGAGGCACATTGGAAAATTTGCATCTCTGTAGGGAGCTGGTACCCCTTGCCATCTTGAACCTGTTAATCCTAGTACATAGATTCTGGAGACAGGCAGTTGGGTGATGACTACTGTCCAAGCAGAATGCGCTGCCTCTTTGAATAGTCACTGAGTACAAAGGGCTACACCAAGGACCACTGTAAGCTTTGACAAGATCCTACATGAGCCACATTTTCCATGTCCCTAATGCAACAACTGAAGTACTGTAGTGAACATGTTTAACATGGCAGAAATCCAGAGGAACAAGCCTGCCAAAACAAATCCAGGCAGCCCTCCAGCAGAATGGTTTGGAGTCAAATGTTAATGTGCACGAAAGCTTTAAGGGGGAATTAAAAAGAAAGAGAGAGAGACTCTTTTACCAAAGAATCACTATGGCCTAGCTATCGCAAACTGCCAATAAAGTGGTAAACTTGTGTCTGGATTTAACTACTTCAGATTACGGCAGACGTCTGACATAATGGAATGCTCACTTATGGGGAAAATATCCTGTATGTCAAAAATTGGAATTCTAGGCTAGCATCCTTCACTCCACTCTATAGTTTCCTAGGTACAGGGTAGTTTTTTTGTATGTAAGAGCATTCCACCATCTGAGTCCAAGTAGCACACTTCAGAGACAGCCTTGACCTATGGTAGGGAGTTAGCAAGACAGAATCTGTAGCAGTGTGTGTTAATGATTTTTTAAAAGTTAGAAACAGACTTCCTACACTTCCACAAATATTCATAAATCCATTTAAAAGGCAGTTTCAAATGAAAAGGGGTAAGTGTAGAAATTAGCTACTGTACTCTACCCACTTTTGCCTTTAGTACAGCCCACTTTGGCCATGTCATCGCCCCCTCCCGAAGCTTTCCCAAAAGGGAATATGGCCCTCAGGTTAAAAAATAAATAAATCTCTCCACTCCACTTTGGAAGAAGGGCGGGATGGAAATGTGACAAATATTCCAACAAAGCAGAACTCAGACTACACCCAAATATATAATAACATGCCCCAGAAGAATAATGCCTGAATTGGTTCTGTTTTATTTTTTAAAAGAAATGCAATGTCATGCACTTGCGCAAAAAGCAGAAGACAGGAGCTCAAGGAAGCAGTGAGGTGAAATGATTGGTAGTTGAGTTTTCTCTTGTAAAAGATAAACTTCTGGCACATTTACAAGGAAGCCGTATCCATGCATCACCTCCCGTGTGGCAGCCACATCAGACGCGAGCCACTGAAGACAGAGGAGAGACCTGAGAATTCAAGGAAGATCAATTTTGCTATGCAAATTTCCTTCGTTGTCATGAATACAGAAATGCACAGAACCTTCTCACTCAGTTAGTCTGAACTATCCATTTGGACTATAAATGCATATGACCAAACCAAGGGCCCCTCTTTATTATTATTTTTTAGAGACAATGGTTTTCAGTGGAGGAACAGTGGGGTGTGTGTGATAAAGCTTTTCTTTGCGCACCATCTCACCATGTTTGATCAGGTCAACACACCTTGTAGAGCAGGAGAAGGTACAGGAAAAGAAGAACCAAAACGATCAAGTGGCTGGAGCTGCTCCCCTATGAGGGAACGTTATTTAACCTTAGACAAATGGTCATAGGGGACCCAATGGAGGTATTACTGTACAATGATTCAGAGTGTGGAAGAAATAGTTAGAAATACGTTTTGCTCTCTCTTTCATACTACTAGGAGATGAGGTCATCCAATAAAGCTGAATGGTGGGAAGTTCAGGACAGAGAAAAGGAAGTCCTTCTTTACACAGTGCATAGTTAAACTGTGGAATTTGCTGACAGCTTGTATGACTTTAAAGGCGGATTAGACAAATTGAGAACACAGCCTGTTGGATCCTATCTAGTCCAGTATCCTATTTTCACAGCCTATGGGAATCCAGCAAGCAGGACCTGAACACAACCACACTCTCGTAAGAACCACTATTAAGAAGCTTACTGGCTCCCATGGTGAAGGTAAGGGTATCAGTAGCAAATAGTCATGGTGAATATATATCTAATACCCCCAGAAATCCGCTCCACTTACCTGTGGGGAGGAGTTGCGGTGGACCGCGTGGTCGCCCTCTCACTTCCGGGTGGGCGGGGGACTTTGTCCCTCGCTGCCCGGAGGATTCCCGGCCATGCCAGCAAACAGCTGGCCAACTGCACTCAAGCAGAAGCCGCAGAAGCTGCGTCGGATGTTTGGCTCCCAAAAAACGTTTGCAAACCAGAGCACTTACTTCCAGGTTTGTGGCGTTCAGGAGCTGATTTGTTCGACAACTAAGTGTTCAGGAACCAAGGTACCACTGTATGTATCAAAATACCAGTTGTTCAGGATCATTAGTGGGACGGTAGTATTGAGCTCAGGGATGCAGGTTGCTCTGTGCGTTAAACCACAGAGCCTAGGGCTTGCCAATCAGAAGGTTGGCGGTTTGAATCCCCGCAACGGGGTGAGCTCCTCTTGCTCACTCCCTGCTCCTGCCAACCTAGCAGTTCAAAAGCATGCAGTGCAAGTAGATAAATAGGTACCGCTCTGGTGGGAAGGTAAATGGCGTTTCCTTGCGCTGCTCTGCTTCGCCAGAAGCGGCTTAGTCATGCTGGCCACATGACCTGGAAGCTGTACGCCAGCTCCCTCAGCCAGTAAAGTGAGATGAGCGCCACAACCCCAGAGTCGTTCACGACTGGACCTAACCGTCAGGGGTCCCTTTACCTTTACCTTTTACTATTGAGCTCATGTCCTGCTTGTGGGCTTCTCATAAGCATCTAGCTGGTTGCCGTAAAAACAGAATGCTAGAATTGGTGAGACTTTGGTGTGATCCATCATGTGGGGGAGATGAGTGCGCTGATTTGGAGTGCAGACACAGCATACAGGGGACACAAGACAAGTTTTTTGCACTAATGGCAATCCAGGTTTTCTGCAGATTGCAGTTTGTTCTGATTCAGCAGTAGAGATAGGGTTTTCCCAGTGGGGCAAAAATGAAACGAACACTCTGCCACAAACCTGGAAAACCTAGGCATGTGCCTGGAAATGTGGAGCAAATGCGCAGTAGATGAGCCCATACATGCTTTGCACCTCCAGCTCATATATTTCCAGTCCTTTATGTCTTTGTTCGTTGCTCTCACACAACATGCTAGGGTGGGGTCTGGCCCCTGAGATGGTACAGAGCAGATTGGCCCAATCTGGGGGCCACAGATCAGGGCCACAAAGTGAATCGGGTGTGGGGGTGTATGCGTAGTCCTACTTCTCAATTTGTTCTACTACTGAAATGCTGTTCGGAATACTTTACTAATGTTTCAGCTGTATCTACTATCTTGCAACTGAAACCTATAACTTCAGGAATACAGCAAACATCTCCCTTTGGGATGCCATAGTTAAAGTAATCGTTTTTCTTCCCCTTGGATGTTCTGTTCATGAAAATAAGACTATTGCAGTATGATAATTGTTTAATTGTACCATGCAGAGTTGAAGCGCTGATGTTGAACGTGGCATTCCTGCAAACGTTTATATGGTTCAAAGTTCAATGTAAAGCCTTGCAGCTTCCTGGAACTTGGATCCTGTTATTAATTTTTGAACTACATGCGGCTTACTCAAGAAACTCTGCCAGTATTAATAGCTCATTCTAGTGTAATGCTGTGGGCACACTGAGTTCAAGAAGTGCTTCAGTGAGCAATTCTCTTCTTAAAGGTAGATCAAAATGGGTTACCCACATAAACCTTTTGGGAGCAAGCCTTGAGCATCAAGGAATGCTACAGAGATTTCTTTTGCAAGCAAAGGTTTGAGTGTCAATGAGCTTGCTCTGTTCTGTATTATTTATGAATTTGGTTGCAAAAAGGCCTGTGGTTCTGCCTGAGTAATCTGACGGATAATTAGGGAATTAACAAAAGGAGGTGGATGGTTCTTAATGTTCTGGAATCTCTATTCAGCCTTTGGAATATTATACCCATAATAGATTGTTAGAGAGATGGAAAGACAGTTGGGAGGAGTATGAATTTCATTCAGAAGGGGAGAGCTATGATATGGCAGAATATGAACGTCCTTAGGGTACAGCCGACTCCTTAAGAGCCTGATGTAGGATTAGCACCTCTGCCTGTTTTTAGAAGTCTGTCCACTCCCAATAGGCTCCGCTTATATACTTGTGAGTCAATAGATATTGCAAATACACCACAAGTCTCCAGTACTTTTTCATCCATGTTAAATCCAGTAGCACTGAATACTTTCACTTCTGGATGTAATCAGTTGATTATATATATATATATATATATATATATTGCTAATACAAATGAAACTTATTGATAAGTACTTTTCCTCACCATGAAACTGGCCTTGGATATGGTAGGATTTCTGAAGCTGATTTTGGGCTATACAAGGATGATGTGAAGCAGTCATAAAATTGATTGAGAGTCAGTAGTTGCATGTGTTTCGGAGCTTGCCAAGATGATTTATCTCCCTGCTGTGTTTTTGAGTTCCAAATCAAATGCCCTGTATTTACTGATTTGCCTCTGATGCATCTAGGTTGATGTCATGGTTCCTAGATGTATCTTTACAAAGGGACTGGCAAGTCCAAGAGGTACTGGGTGGTAGGGAATCGAGAAAAAGGGGTCATGCAGAATGAATGAACCGTAGGAACTAGGCCCACTTTTG
Source organism: Lacerta agilis (assembly GCF_009819535.1). Classification (NCBI taxonomy): domain Eukaryota; kingdom Metazoa; phylum Chordata; class Lepidosauria; order Squamata; family Lacertidae; genus Lacerta; species Lacerta agilis. The sequence continues at coordinate 31,261,072 of NC_046315.1, forward strand.
GCAGATGGATCTAATTTGGAGGGGTTTTATAGAGCCACGTTTTCTATCTGCCTGCACAAACAAAAGGAATGTATTACACTCATAAATCTCTCTCTCTCTCCCCTCCTTCCCACAAAAGCCAAACAGGAGGCTGGGAGATGTGCACAAGGAATAGAAGTGGTTTCCAAGATGATTCAGGGAAAACAAAGCAGGAAAGAATAAGATGGAGTGCCAGAATATAAGTATCTCATGCCAGGGTGGGTGTGAAAGGCTTGGTGACAGCAGCCATGGCCACAATGCCTCGTCATTTTTTGCACAAGTCTTCACTTCATGCTCTTCACCCTTTCCTCTTGTCCTCAGCCATGACATAGGGATGGGGAAGAAATTTAATGTGGTTTCCATTTTTACATGAATGTACCTAACTCGCACTTCCTGAAAAATACAAACAACATAGCCAAAATTCTTAGTTTACTGAATTTTGCATTTATTAGGGGGAAGTGTGCAGGAAAAATGCATATGTTGATGCTGGGGAAAATTGCTTGCAAAGATGTATATATTGGGCAAACTTGCAGGAAAAGTTGTAATTGGCTGATTGATCTGTCCCTAGAATGTCCGTAAGGAGCTCTTGCTTCTTATTTCGATAAACTACAGTTTAGTGCTATGTCTGAAACCTAAATAGTTGTTGCTTAACTGGCTTGGTTAGTTGAAGGAAACCAGATTAATAACCAGTGATTTGAAGTTTCCTCCTTCAACTATCTTCAGTTAAGACTAAATAAAGTTTTCCCCCCTGAGTTTTGGCATAAAAGTAAGCTGTGGTTAATCTAAAGTGAAAGTTTCCAATCTCCTTCTCCTAGTTGCACAGGGGGAAGGGCACAAAACTAAGGTTTGCCTGTGATCATTCATCTAACCACTGTTTATAATTTCAGCCCAACCCAGTCGTGGGTTGCACAGGGAGAAATCTAGGCCCATTCTTAATTTTCCATGGAGATTGATGAATTGATGGAACTTAATTTTTTATTTTATTTTACTGAGTATGGGCATACTCTGGTAGCCCATGGGTTTAATTAAGCCATCAGGCATCCCAATTTGACCCACAGAGCCTTTTTACCACAGTCACACCCAGGTGTTTTGCACCTGACATCAGATGTGGGTCAGGTAAAGCTGCATGGTAGTACACCCCCGATTGCTCCACTGAAAGGTAGGCTTGCCTTTGTTGCTGCTTTACTCTCAACAAAAAGGAGCCTAGAATAGCAGGTATAGAGTACTGGAGACAAGGGTGAGCTGGGAAATCTCAGCTCAAACATGAAGTCTTTAAGTGCTCTTAGCCAGGTCACTATTCCCTCACGGCTCAACCTCCGCTTTGTAATATGTACATGTCAAGTATCTTCCTTATTGGAATGCTACATTTAAAAGTTAACAGATAATGCTTTTATTGTGTTTTATATCATCTTTTCAGCATTATTATTATTTTTAAAAGCAACAGCAAGAAATAATGCTTGAACATGTAAACAACCTTTAAACTTTGTTTCTCAAAGATGCATAAAGATGGAAGCAGATGAAAATGAGAATACTCTGCGCTTCCTTTGCTCCAGTGTACATAGCGTGTACATAGAGGAATTAAGCCCTTCAGCAACGCTTTCAAGAATGAAGCAGTAATTGTGCTTCCCTGAGAACTACTCAACACACAGGCTGGACTCAATCTCATTCCCATGACCAGCCTGAGAATTACAGTCCACTTCTGACGCTTTAACTCAGAAGATCAATCGAGCGCTGACCTCTGCTTTACCCCTGTGGATCTGTGGAGAGTTATTAAGAGTGATTAGTTAGGAATTACCCCACAGCAGTTTGCAATGATATTATTATTATTGTTCTGTCATGGCATAGACACACTGCAGAGAACAACGGGAACAAGTTTCCAGTGAAACTCTCATGCTGGAAACAACCCAACTCAATGTACAGACATTGATTTGTTCCCATGACAAACACCAGAGCTTTTGCACATCTTAGTACTGTTGAGTAAGCACAGCGTCAGGAGGACCCAGAAGACTGGAGTTATTGGGTTGGATCAAGACTTAGTCATGCTTAGAGTAGACCCTGTTCCATTGATTTCAATGGGTCTACGACTCTCATCATGACTTATGTCTGAATCTAACCCAATAAAAGCTAGCAAATAGCCATCATAATAGGTCTAGGTCATGTTTAGAGTAGCAGGCCAACAAAATCAATGGGACTGAAGTTAGTCCAAACTAGCAACTACCTGTATGACAGGTAGTGTGTGCATGAAGATAGTCTCTAGATTACATAACAACAATTTTATTATTCATGCCCTGCGCATCTCGCTGGGTTTCCCCAGCTACTCTGCGCAGCTTCCAGTAGAATATAAAAGTATAATAATGTCAAACATTAAAATTTTCCCAATACAGGGCTGCTTTCAGATGTCTTCTAAAAACTGTGTAGTTCTTTATCTCCTTGACATTTGAAGGGAGGGCGTCCCACAGGGTGGGCGCCACTGTCGAGAAGACACTCTGCCTGGTTCCCTGTAACTTCACTTCTTGCAGTGAGGGAACCACCAGAAGACCCTCGGAGGAGGACCCCAGTGTCTGGGCTGAATGATGGGGTGGAGATGCTCCTTTAGGTATACTGGGCCAAGGCCATTTAGCTCCTCCATCCCTGCATCTGACAATGGAACTGTCTGGAGTGAGATCCAACTTTTGGCCTCTCTAAACTTCGTCTCTCTCTTTACTATGTTTTATGTGCAGAGGTGAGCAAACCAGTTTTCCCTGGACTGCTGTGGGGAACCTGGGAAATGAAGGACTTTTCCCTTTTACTTACTTTTAAATTAGGGCCTTGCAGTGACCGTGGTACAGTACTGAGAAGAGAGCAGGGAGCAGGTAGGTTCCTTCTGATGCCCACTGAGTAGTCAGCGCTTCCAGAACAATGTCCCCTAGGAGTTGTAGTTCAACTAACGGACACTGTGACGCCCATTTTCCTTGGAAGTACTACAACTCCCAAGAGAAACTGCTTTGGAAGCTTTGACATGCTCCACTACCACGGCACCATCCAAAAGTAAAAGTAAGTAAAAAATGGAAGTTAAATAGGTGGTGTGAATCTGAGTCAGTGAAGGTTTAGGGAGCTCAGAGGCAGCCAGGCTCAAGTGAATTCTCATGACAATCCTAGTTATGTGACATTTCACGACTCTTTGTTATTACACCGTGTTGTCACCAAAGCTACAAGAAAGGAAAGATTAGAGTGGAAAGTGAGGGCTTCTTAACCATTCCCCCCTCATGCTTTTTCCACTGAAAAAAACCCACCTCCTTGCAAGTGGCTTTTATGTCCACTGTGAGGGGAAAGACAAGAAGTGGGAGGTAAAAGTAGCTGGGGAGGAGTGATTGTCTGTGGAAAGCATGCATGAAGAGAAAAGGTTAAGAAGCTGATCTTCTTCTTCTTCTTCTTCTTCTTCTTCTTCTTCTTCTTCTTCTTCTTCTTCTTCTTCACATAAGATCCTCTCCACTCATACAGATCTTCCATTTCAGAATGCAACTTCAACAGCTGTGTTCTGTAAAAACAGAACCCTCTTCAAAAGTATAACAAACTAGACTCATCGAGTACCGGTAACCCCTTCTTGCAGTGGAGGCTGATGCATTACGTAAGCCAACTGAAGGACCTTTATAACTAAAAAAATAGATTCAAATTCTAAATAAACTGAACAAACAAAATATGTCAAGGGTGTAGCAATCCACCCCTCCAAAAAAGAAAAAGGAAAAAAAAGAATGGTGTCCATTTAATATTTACTGTTTTAATTATTTGTATATATTTGTACAAATATGTTTTCAATTTATTTATAAAGATAAAACTGGAAATAATACTATTACCAACACTATTATCAAGACAAGGAAGCACAACTACTTTTCTTTTTTGTCGGCTGCAAACAGACTTCACTTTCACAAAGTCTAAAAGCATTTTTTTTAAAAGTTGAAAATGGAGACATTTGCAGTTCAAAACACAAAGGTCTAGGCTGGATATAGATTATAATTCCTCACCACCCTGAGAATTGAAGCCGGTTGGAAGAGGGAGCCCTGTGTTCATCTCTCTTTCATCCCTGGCAAAGAGATTTTGCAGCTTTTTCTATTCTTTGTTTCAAAAATCCTGTTTTTACGGAAGGACCATATCTCAGTGGTAGAGCATATACCAGGACTTTGCATGCAAAATCTCTCAGGTTCAATCCCTTGCATCTTCAGGGATATACCATCATCATCATCATCATTTGCATTTGGGGAAACTTACCGGTACTTTCGGAAACCCTGGAGAGCCATTGCCTGTTGGTTTGGAAAATACTAAGCTAGATGGAGCAAGGGTCTGACTCACTATAAATCACTTTCCTATATTCCTCCCCACATCCAACAACAGGTGATAATGAGTAAAAACATATACATGTATATGCATGGACATATTATCTGAAGCATGAGAATTATACCATCAGAATCAAGCCTCTGACTCAGATCACTATCTGCCCTCTGAAAATCTGTCCCCCAGCCCCAGAAATAATCTAAAACGAAAAAATACATCTCAAGTATTCCAACACTTGGTCATCTTGAAAATGGAATTTAAAAACCCTACCCAATAAACATTGGGTGTATGGTTATAATGTGAGATTCAGCAACTTGCCTATATATCCACTTTTGCTTGGTAATTTTTTCATCCAGGCTGTAAAAAAAAAAAGTTTTATAGCAAAGGGCCAGTGCGGTTTTATGTTAAGAAGTTGGAATGGTCTTTCTATTCAGAAGAAATCCATGAGTATGTACTAGTTATGCAGTTTATAGGATTGTCAGAGGAGTGCCATTAAAGCTGGATAACTGCAGAATGCAAGATGCTTTTGGGGAGGTTTCATATCCTGGAGCCATTATAGGATTAGCATAAATTACCGCTGTTTGCTAGGCTGTCAGCATGAGAACAAAACATCAGGTGGAAACTACATGTTTAGGAAGAGGATGCAAAATAAACAGGTGCCACTAGGGAAGGTTCAAAATTGGTTCAAAATTGGGAAATCGGGTTCTCAAATTATGAGAGCACGTGTTGCGGTGGGGGCTGGAAGACACCTCCTCGGTTGCTGGGCAGGCTGGCTAGCTGGCCACAGCTTCTATAGGTCCCTGTGAGTTGCCGAGCAGAACTCAATGTATCAATGTTGTGATGGTCAGCCCAGCATCCTTTATATTGTCCTGCAAGCGGGAGGATCCTCCTCTTGGCTGTTTGCTTCGGATCACCCACCCCCCATCCCTTTATTTAGGCCTCTGCACTTGACCTTGCAACTGCCTGTCATGGGGTCATCTGTTTTTGGGGCAGGGGCCCAGTAGAAATTTTGTCCATCTGGCTGATTGGCTGTAGCCATTTGGTTTTTGCCTACTGCAGTAGCAACTAGTCACAACTTGTAAGGCTGGCGGTTAGGCATTGGTTCCTGTGTTGGTTACTGGAAGGCCCCCCTTCCAGAATGATGATGGTGCAGGGAATTCTGTTAAAGGAATCCAGGGGCTCGAGATGCTTTTGTCCGAACCCCCGGTAGGGGGACAGGGCCACGCAAGAGCCCCTGGGACCCCTAGGGAGAGGGAGGGCACTGCTCTTCCCGGCTCCTTAACGCTCCCCAGGTGGCATTCTCCCGACGCTGACCAAAAGTCAGCTCTGTCCCGGCGGACAGCTAGTCTGAACCAGTGCCTACGCGACCACTCACATAATTTGTATTTTAATAAAGTTGTGGCCTAAATTATTGCCAAAAAACCAAACAAATACTGTATAGTTAAAGCTATGCTTCCCCCAGTAGTAATGTATGGAAGTGAGAGCTGGACCATAAAGAAGGCTGATCGCTGAAGAATTGGTGCTTTTGAATTAAGGTGCTGGAGGAGACTCTTGAGAGTCCCGTGGACTGCAAGATCAAACCTATCCATTCTGAAGGAAATCTGCCCTGAGTGCTCACTGGAAGGACAGATCCTGAAGCTGAGGCTCAAATACTTTGGCCACCTCATGAGAAGAGAAGTCTCTCTGGAAAAGACCCTGATGTTGGGAAAGACTGAGGGCACAAGGAGAAGGGGACGACAGAGGACGAGATGGTTGGACAGTGTCCTCGAAGCTACCAACATGAGTCTGGCCAAACTGTGGGAGGCAGTGGAAGACAGGAGTGCCTGGTGTGCTCTGGTCCATGGGGTCACGAAGAGTCGGACACGACTAAATGACTAAACTACTACTACTACTACTACTACTACTAGGGAAGGGCAGACAAGCCTATTTCCCTTCTGAGTCATAAGCCTGTTTTGTCCCGGGTTTTGCACACACAAAATTAGCACAGGCATTGCATGCATTTTGTACTCATTTTGTACACATTCTTCCTATACGATATCAAATGTTCTATACTTTCCAATGTATTTCCCCCTAAAATATGTATCTTGGTGTGCATTATTTTGTTAACCAAAAGCGCATTGCAATAATTGGAGAAACACATAATCCAGCAAGTAGGCATGTATATATCTGCATATAAGTCTGGGAGTGGCAAATTAGGCCAGTTCTCTTCAAAATGCAGAGCAAGCAGGGGCATCAGATGTTGTGTCTTGCTGGCCCATATCTTCCCTAGTAATATTTATATTAACTTTCACAGGCAGTGGCTTTAGTCTCCAAGTTCACAAGCAGAAACCAGCCTTTCTGCCCAATATCTTTTCAACAGGAAATGCTACACCTTGTGCATGCAAAACACTCTACTACCATATGTGCTCTAGAATTCAGAGTCTGGAGTCCCATCAAGCAAACTGTGCTTTTTGCAGAACAGAAAGCAGAATACCAGATTTCAGGGCAAAATGCTCCTGCACTTTCCGCTGGTGGGCTTCCCATAAAAGTGGTTCCCTCAACACATGCACATTAGAAGAGAACACATGAACACTTGCTGGATTAGACCAAAGGTATATCTAGTCCAGCATCCTGTTCTCACAACAGCCAACCAGATGCCAATGGGAAGACCACCTGCAGGACATGAGGGCAATAGTACTTTCCCCACTTGTGGTCTTCAACAACTTCAGAGGCAGACTGTCTGCAGTACTGAAGGTAGCAGACAGCTGTCATTAGGGATTGATTAAATCTGTCAGTTTCTATTCTCTCTGTGTCTCATTTTCTCACTTGTTTGGTGACCCCTATTTCCCCTCACAGAGCTACGTTTCTCAGAGTGGTTAAACTTTCTACCCCCTTCCTAGGAAACTCTGGGAATTGTAGCTCTATGAGGGGAAATAGGGCTTTTCTAGCAACTCTTGACACCCATAGCAATTTACAGTTCTCAGGATTGTTTGTGGGAAGCCATGGCTGTGTAAAGTGGCGTGATACAGTGCCTTGGTTAGGAGAAAAGTGGGAAGAGATACGGGTAGAGGCAGCATGTTTAAAAGGTACCCAAATAGTATTTTAAAACTGATGAGGAAAGAAAAAAGGTTATTAGCAGGTTCATTCAACAGACCAAAGAGGAGACACATGGCAGTAGTTGAAACTAGGAAGCTGGAGGCTGAGGAAGCCAAGTAAAGCAGGTAAGTTTGTTTATTATTATTAATCACGATGTGAAACCAATTTTGCAGCAAGAGCAGCCTCAGATGTTTTTCATTCTTTGCCTCCATTTCCACACTTGTACTGTTATGCATGACGAGGATTTCAGGACGAAGTTACGGGACATGAACTGATTGGAAATGGAGCCTAATATCTGTCCGAAGACCTTTGCAGGTGCAAACAGCATGGAAAACAAGATGGTGTATAACCATCACGAGCACAAATAACCATGACTGGCTGATTTAAAAGGTGTCTGGAGGGGCCCTCAACTGTCCCACAAGAGTTGCATGTTTTATCTTTTCCTGCCTCCCCAATGATCTGTTGATTTTATCACAGTGCAACAGCTGCATAGGTGCCTACTTGGATCAAAGACTGTATTTTTTAATCTATGGAGAAATATTTTTCTCCAATAAAAAAGAACGTTGTTTCTCCCCGCCCCCCCAAAGCCAAACAGAGGCTAGGGATTGAATATTGCAACCTGAAGTTATTTCATCGTGATTCCTGGAATTCCAGCTTTTTGCCAAATCACGATTGCCTGCAGCAGTAGCTGTGCTTTCAAATGGAAAAGGTTTTCTCTCCCCCCCCCATCCCTGTCCCCATCTCCAGCTACTGTATGCACATCTGTGATATATAACGCTCACCTCTTTTTATATGGGAGCCCTTGGGATTGCAACTGGTTTATAGTCCTAGGAAATCCCAGCTCAGACGATGTCAGGAATTAATGTGCTCATAAAATTCCACCTTAAAACTAATTGAAAGTGTCTGCGGCCAAGTCTTTCGCACAGAGAAGCTCCGCTAAACGGTGACACATTGCGTTTGGAGCTAGATGTTCCACATCTGGAATCCAAATGTTTGACGTGATGCTAAAAAAAAAAAAAGGCTAGCACAACAAACCAGCAGGACACTTTACAGCCAGAAACACAAGCAACATGGACCTCGCTCTCCTCTGCATGGTCCTGCCGTTGTTCACGGTGGCTTGGGGCCAATACATGGACTATTATGACCCGTATAGTGACTACAGGGGCAGCGACGAATGGGTCAATGTGTACCGGCAGGGTTTCAATTTCCAGTGCCCTCATGGGCAAGTGATAGTGGCCGTGAGGAGTACTTTCAGCAAAAAGGAAGGCTCTGACAGGCTGTGGAACTATGCCTGCATGCCCACCCCTCACACAATGGGAGAGCCCTCAGAGTGCTGGTGGGAAGAGATCAACAGAGCTGGACTGGAATGGTAAGACACCAAGATTAAACTTTCTTTAGGAGCTGCCATTGTGTGTGTTTGTGAGAGAGAGTATGTGTGTGCGAAACCCGTGTTACTCAGCGCCAGGCTGATGCGACGGTTAACAGATAGCAATGCATGTGGCGCTAAAACAAATTAATTAAGGAATTAACGTTCTGCTTAAGCCAGTGTGAACAATCCATCAAGCTGCAGTGATGATCCTGCTATGTATTTGCATAGATGAGGCAGTCGCAGCTTCATTTATTTATTGGATTTATATCCCACCTTTTCTCCAAGGAGCTCCAGGTGGCATATTTGGCTCTCCCCATCCCCATGAGGCAGGTTAAGCCGAAAGGCAGCGACTGGACAAAGGTCACCCAGTGAACTTCATGGCTGAGTGGGGATTGGAATCCTGGTCTCCCAGATCTTAGTCCAGTGGCGGCAAACCTATGATACGTGTGCCAGAATGGGCACTCAGAGCCCTCTCTGTTGACACGCGTGCCATCGGTCCATCCTCACCATTTCTGGGGGCTGGCAAAGTAGGCAGCTGCCCCCCCAACTGTGGGCAGGAAACTCTCAGTAGAGTTCCTCGGGGGGGGGGCATGCCACTGCGAGCCAAAAATGGGTTATTTTTTGCTTGTGCGAGCAGGAGATTGTCTGCGGCGATTGTGCGGGAAATTATTGCCTGTTGTCGATTGGCTTCCTCTGTGTTAGTTTGGTGGCTGCCTCTCGGCATTCCCCTCAAAAAAGCTCAACAGACCTGGACACCCCCCCCAAAAAAGCTAAACAACAACTCATGGCAACCCCCCCCCCAAAAAAAGCTCAACAACTCAGGGCACTTTGTGTTGGCACTTTGCCAGAAATAAGTGGGTTTTGGGTTGGGGTTTGGGCACTGTCCTAGTCCAACACTCTAATCACAACACCACAATGGCTCCCATTCGTATTGTTCCATTCCTTGCTTCCTCTACAGTGTGAATGCTCCTTGATTTGTCTCCCTCCTTGGCTTGCAAACATGTACTTTTGTCCACTGGTTCAGCAGCATTGGCTGGAGTTAGATGGATAATAGTTCTTGTTGTTGTTTGCAATGAGAAAATTTTTGCTTGGCATGGCTATCATATTCTGTTCTAGCGAAGCAGATTTTAATAGCACCAGGAAACCTTGCAAAATGTATTTGACTAGAGAAATATTCCATGCAGGGCGGGAGGGGGGAGAGCAATGAGTGTACATGAGCAATGATAGCTCTATTAGAATATGTTCAGCTCTCTGAAGAAAGTACTGTTGATCTCCCGCCAACATTTTAATGATTTGAGAGATCTGCCCAGTGCTGAATGAATTTTGCAATGAAAGACTCCTGTTCCTATTCAGTTAAGAATGATTAAAAGTCCTATCTACCACCTCAAAAGATAGGGAGTGGATGTTTTATGTAGTCCCAGTTCTCAGTTTCTCTTCATATTATGTGTGCAGAACATTCTGTCACACATACTCACTGTGCACTAAATATTTCTAGGCAGAATATATCTAAACATGTCTTCTAATGGTTCGATGTTAATGCACTGCCTCATTTCCTTGCTTATGAAACCATAGATGGGAGCATTATCTTGTCCTTTGACTTGTGGTAACCTCTCCCCATTCCCCCATTAGTAAGTTCTTCTTACTAAGGTGTTCAGTTGGTTGCAAGGTTCTTCACAATCTCATTTTTACGTTACTGCCTTTAAAATCTGTGTTTGTACTAAAACAGCACCACAACTTTCCCTCAATATCCTAAGGCCAAAAAAGAAAACTGAACAAGAGGGCATAATCTCTCTCTCACACACACACACCTCCCCTAGGAGCCTTTGACACTTTGTGTTAAACATGAAAATGTTAACTGAACTCAACAAAACATTTTTCACATCTTTTAACTGTATTGCTCATCATTGCATATATTTTTCTTCTTCACTTTGCTCACACAGAATGTGCTTATTTGGCACAAGATAGGAAAGGGGGGCCCGCCAGTTTATTTGCTAAAAAAGAAAGGAAGAGATGGTCTGGAGTTATGTCTTTAAAGGCGAAATGGAAATAAGAAAAAGCATCTAAATCTGGGGAAAATATGTATGTTAAGAAAGCATTAACAGTGACCTCTTACCACTCTGGTTTGGAAATACAAATGACAATTGCCCCCCCCCCCCCATGTATGCACAGATATTTTACTATCTAATATTTTGCCTAGAAATGCTGATGGAGTCTATGGAATAAAACAGGCCTAGATGACTCATCATACCAAAGGATGTACATTTATTTCCCACCCTTTTCTCAAGGCCTGAGTTTAGGAAGTAATACATCTTTGTGCCATCTTATCCTCACAACAACCCTGTGAGGAAGGCTAGGCTAGGCTAAGAAATATCTGCTTGGGACAACCCAGCCAGCTTCATGAGCCTGAGGTCTCCCATTTGCTAACCTAGCTCTCTCTCTCCACTGCACCACACTTTCCCTGTGACTGGGGCCACTGATGACGATGATTTTGATAATGCTGCTAAAACTTGCAAAGGCAGTTTTACTAGTGATGACAGCGGTACACAAGAGTATGTAGCCACAAGCAATAATAGGTCTCGCTTTACTGGCCGAGGGAGCCAACATACAGCTTCTGGGTCATGTGGCCATCTGGAAAACCAGAGCAGTGCACGGAAACACTGTTCACCTTTCTGCTGGAGTGGTACCTATTTATCTACTTGCACTTTGACGTGCTTTCAAACTGCTAGGTTGGCAGGAGCAGGGACCGAGCAACGGGAGCTCACCCCGTCGCGGGGATCAGTAAACCATCATAAAGTTAGGCCACATCCACTCTGTACATTTAAAGCACATGGCTTCCCCCAAAGAATCCTGGGAACTGCAGTTTCTTAAGGGAGCTGGGAACTGGGGACACACACTGTGCACAAAAGTAGTTGTGTGGCTGTGAGGAGAAAGGGTTTGGCACCGAGGAAGGCTGGTATGGGGCAGGGAGTGCCGGAGCCTGGGCAAACTCATTACAAACTGGAGAAGGGATGCAGCTCATTGGCAAGCAGAAGGTCCCAGGTTCAGTCTCTGGCATTTTAGGTAGATCTAGGGATTGTCCCTTGACTGAAACCCTAGCAAGCCTCTGTGATTCTAGGCTGTACTGAACCAGATTGACCGATGGGTATCCCAGAGTGTAAGGCAGCTTCCTTTGGTCTTTGAAAACTGTTATAAGGGGGGGGGGACCTGCTCCCTTTTCCTTATGGAGTATTCCAGAGTAATATTTGAGGTCATTGGGAGAGTCAAAATGGCTTCAGGATTGCTCTCCCATACTATTGCAGACAATAGTATTGGACAAACAGGCCAAACCCTACGTCAAAGGATAAATGGACATAAATCTGATATCAGGAATCACAAGACAGAGAAACCAGTAGGAGAACACTTCAGTCTCCCAGGACATTCTATACAAGATCTCAAAGTAGCTGTCTTACTAGAAAGGAATTTCAGAAATAGACTGGAAAGAGAAGTTGCTGAATTGCAACTAATTACCAAACTTAAAACCACGGAGAGACCTGGTCTGAACAAAGACATTGGATTCTTATCTCATTATACATGACAAAGCTATCTTTAGCCATCTCACCCCTTGCTTTTCCCTGTAAGGCCAATTGCAGTCGTTAACAGTCGTCAACAGGTTTTCCACACCTATCAGCCCTCCCCACTCTTTCACTATATATAAGGGTCTGGTGACTTCTGTTTCAGTGTATCTGAAGAAGTGTGCATGCACACGAAAGCTCATACCAAGAACAAACTTAGTTGGTCTCTAAGGTGCTACTGGAACGATTTTTATTTTTATTTTTTATTTTGTTTTGACTATTGCAGACACGTTTCATATATTTAGATATGTGTGCATTTATGAATATTTATTCTATACTGGGACCTTAATATTTTTTATTTATTAACAAAACCATATCCAAATGCAACTGTCTTCGTTCGTCCCTTTCTGCTGACAAAGTCGAAAGTGAGTGTGAGGGGAAAATGACTGGTTAACAATTCAAGGCTATAGAGCCATTTGAGGTCATGTTCCTTTGGAATGTCTGGCTTTACTTATCCAAGCTGAAACTGAAATCCTTATGTGGAAGTTTTACCTAGTCTTAGCACCTCACCCCGCCCAACCTCCACCTTTGTACCATTTAATGATTTAAATAACAAAACAAAAATAAAACTTCCTTGATGGAGGCACTGGTGACTGTGAAGTGACAGATGAAGCCATTAGCTCCAACTACTATTTGATGGTGATATGACACAGTAACCGTATCAGCGCTTGAGAAAGAAAAGGAAATGAAACAATCATCTTGAAAGAACTGCATGGTTTTTATGAACAAAATAAAAAATAAAAATAAAATCCTTCCAGTAGCACCTTAGAGACCAACTAAGTTTGTTCTTGGTATGAGCTTTCGTGTGCATGCACACTTTTTCGGATACACTTCTTCAGTTTTTTATGGTAATAGCTGAGCAAAGCAGCCCTAGTTTATCTGCTGTTTTGAAAAAAACAGAACACAGGGATTTCTGTGAAATAGTGCCAGCAAAATAACTGCCGCACAGTGGTGGAACTATTAGAAGTGCTAATAGATTTGGTTTCCATGACAGGCAAATAGGATCTTTAAAAACCACTTATTCCTAGTCTACAGCAGCATTTCGCTTTTGGAAGAATTTACGCCTTTGCCAACAGCCCCTGGAGACTGCAGATAATTTTCTTAGTGCATGTATGGTAGACTGTCACAAGGGAAGGAGAATCATCATTATTAACTATTATTACATTATTGATTCTGCTGATTTATAAACTATTTCATAGCTACAAGCTATCAAAGCGATGTACAATAAGTTAAAATGAAATGAGATACAAAAGATAGACTGCAAAGACAAAACCGTTTATAAGATATGCAATTAGCAATCCATAAAACAAATAGCTTATGGGAAAGCCTTCTTAAACAAAAATATATTTAAACTTCAAGGCACCAGGAGCTTGTCTGATACCAGCTGGTAATTGACTCTGGAGGGTTGGTTTCTGGTACAAACTAAGAGGAACCCGGTGGCATGCACAGCAGTGCCCTATTTGAGGAGCACAGTTTTTGGGCAGGGATATATGAGGTAAGTGGGGAAAAGACTTGGCCTGGTTCAGCTACAGGTATGAGACCATTTAAAGCATCAGAAAAGGTTATGCTTGAAGGGCTGGCACTGTTGGGGAGTCACCAATGTCCTGTGTACTCAGGAGGGTAGGTCCACTGTCTTCCCATCACAAAATGTCAGCTGCAGCTACCAATACCTGGTAGTCCTTTCAGGGCTGGGCAAAGGGAAGCCAGTGATAGAGTCTGGGTTGCTTCTCCATATTTTGCAATGTCATTTGCTAGCAAAGAAGTGTCCTGAACCTGGTTTTTTGGCTGGGAAGGGCAGGGTATAAATAAAAAAATTATTATTAATTTATTATTATTATTCATAAATGCATAGATTAGTGAGAATACAACACAAAAAATGCAATACATATGGGGAAATTGCTTTACAAAAATGTGTTCGTGAGGCAAATTTGCACACAAAAGGTGACTATTAGGAGAAATTTGCACTAAAATATTGATGAATTTTCATGAGGATTTTTTTAAAATTTGCAAACTGATGTGAAAAACTGAACGACATGGGTTGCACGTCACCCCAGTCTCTGAGCTGTGCAAGAGTCCAGGGGTTCCAAGCACTCACCCAGGGTTCCGTTTCCTTCGAATGAGAGACAGCGGGGACTGTAGTGTCTTTAGGATATGTGGTTTATTTACACATAAGATGGAGGGGATCACAGCATTTACACTTTCTGATAGTCACAGGCTTGGAATCAAACAGAAATCAAGCGTGTCTCTTACTCTCTGGCTTCTGCCTGCTTCTAGCAGAAGCCCCATGACTCTGGCTATTGTCCTTCTAAGTAGCAGCCAGGTGAGGAGAGGGAAAGGCTCTCTCATTTTTCCAGAGGGCACCATCACTTCTTTTGCTACATTAATGGTGGTCCTTAGCTGACAACTATGCCCATTCTCTAACACAAGAACTTGCCTTAATAGTTTATCATGGAATCTTCCACTAGATTTCAATCCTTGCTGGAATCAGGACTTCATGAGTTAGAAGGGACTCAGGCATCATGCAGACTAAGTCTGCAAACTCACAACAATAATATTGGAAAAGTAGGAACCGAGAAATAACAAAATAGTCATATTTGCTCATCACTAGTTGCTAGATTCCAGTACTCTGCAAAAAAGTATTTACAGTCATGTTTATAACAACAACAACAACAACAACAACAACAACAACAACAACAACAACAACACTGCTACTACTAGTAGTGCAACTTATTTTCATTATCGTTTTTCTCTTCAGGTATCAAACATGCTCAAATAATGGGTTGGTGGCAGGATTCCAGAGCCAATATTTTCCATCGGTGCTTGATCGAGAGTGGCAATTCTATTGCTGCCGCTACAGCCGGAGATGTCCATATTCATGTTGGTGAGTTCACAAAAGTGCACTGAGTTTTTAATGCATTGAGAGCATTTCTTAAAACAATACCCAAGATCATTCCCTTAAACTCTATAAGCAATAAAACCTTTCCAGAGATGTACAATTAATATTTTAATGTACAATTGTGTAAATGATTCCTGAGAAAAAGCCTTCTTAAATAAAAATGCCTTCAGTAGGTACCTAAGCATCAAATAATATGTGCCTGTCTGATTTCAGTTGGTTGACCCCAGAGGGCTGGAACCGATATACAAAAATAAATAAATAAATAAAAATGAAAAACCAGTTTCTAGTGCAAACTGAGCTTTAATATAGAACAAAACAGGGTAATTTGATGTATCACAAGCTGAGCGACTGGGTTGTTGATATAGCTGTCCAAATTAGAGATCAGGATGCTTTTGTCTGTGCAGCTAAGATGAGCACTGGCAAACTGCTTCCTTAAATGGACTGACCAAAGGTGATTCAAAGTATCATACACAAACAGAACTACAGAGGAAGTGAAGTTTTCAATTAGATGTGCACAAGATGTTTACTTGCCTTTTATTGGGCCAGCTGCTGACCTACATGCAACAACAATGCATACAAGTCCAGAATAAAAATTGCCTTGCAGTTAGGAGGGAAAGTAATCTTGGATTTCCCTTCATTAAATCTTCAAACATCCTTCCAAGTGTCGGCTGATGTTCTGCACCTGCACGTGAAGCAACAGCCCTGCCAAAAGTCTGCCTTGTGAAGGAGGTGCTCTCTGCTTTACTAGTGAAGGTCCTCAGTAAGCCTTTGCTTACATTTATGAAGGAACTGGTTTTGTGCCTCAGTGAGACAAGGCACACTACTGTATCATTCAATTCAGTTGTAATCTTGGAGCATCAATTTGCCATGTCAATTTAAGGCTCTTGCCTGGCAGCTTTGGATGCTGTTCATATCTGAAGCCCCATCTCCTTTCTTCTGGCATCCTAATGAGTGTGTATCCATCTCTATCTATACACATGAGAACATAAGCAGAGCCTGCTAGATCAGAACCAATGGCCCATTAGTCCAGCATCCTTTTCTCACAGAGGCCAACCAGATGCCTGTAGAAAACCTGTAAGCATGAGTTGGGTGCAACAATATGTTCTCTATTTCTGATTCTTGGTCAATGGTGTTGTCCAATCCACTTTTTAAAGCCATCCAAGTTGGTGGCTGTCACTACTAGCGAATTCCATAGTTTAACTATGCAGTGTGTGAAGAACTATGTTCTTTTGTCTGTCCTGAACCTTCCGACGTTCAGCTTCATTGGACATCCATGAGTTCTAGTTTTATGGGAGTGGGAGAAAAATGTGCCCCTGTCCACTTTCTCCACCCCACACATCAGTTTATATACTTCTACCATCCCCTCCCTTGCTCACATTTTCTCTGAACTTAAAGTACTCCAAATATTGTAGCCATTCCTCATAGGAGAGTTGCTTCAACCCCTTGCTTGCCCTTTTCTGAGTCTTCTCCAGCTCCACAATGTCCTACACCAGAGGTCGGCAACCTCTGGCCCATGGGCGGGTTGCAGCCCACGAAGGCCGTTTTACTGGCCCACAAGCCGCCTGCCAACCAAGCCACCTGCTTGGCAAGCCCCATGAGCGCTGCGCTAAAGCAGCACAGCGCAGTGTGGGGACTTGCCGAGCAGTGCCGGAAAGTGCGTCTGCAAACGCGCAGATACTAGAAATCACGTCTGTGCATGTCCAGATGCCGAAAATCGCTTCTGCGCAGGTGCAATTTCCAGCATCTGGGCATGCGCAGAAGCAATTTCCGGCGCCACGGACATGCGCAGATGCGATTTCCGGCATCACGCTGTGCATGTCCGGCCCATGGACACTCTCCGTGGGCTTGATCCAGCCCATGGTGGGATAACCTTGCCAATGCCTGTCCTACACTGTGCACAGAATTTACCCCTAAGACTTTCAGCAAAGATACATTTTATCATAAAATCTTGTTACGTGTAGCCTCCTCCTAGTATTTCCATTTTACACACTAGAGTACAGTCGAACCTTGGTTGACAAACGCCTTGTGACTCGAATGTTTTGGCTCCCAAATGCCGCAAACCTGGAAGTGAGTGTTCTGGTTTGTGAATGTTCTTTGGAACCCAAACGTCCAACACGGCTTCCGTGGCTTTCAATAGGCTGCAGGAGCTTCCTGCAGCCAATCGGAAGCCGCGGCTTGGTTTCCGAACATTTTGGAAGTTGAATGGACTTTTGTTATGGATTTCATTCGACTTCCGAGGTACCACTGTACTCCCTTTGTGTTTGCGCTAGTTACAGGTAGATAGCCGTGTTGGTCTGCCATAGTCTAAACAAAATAAAAAAAAATTCTTTCCAGTAGCACCTTAGAGACCAACTGAGTTTGTTCTTGGTATGAGCTTTCGTGTGCATGCACACTTCTTCAGATACGTATCTGAAGATGTGTTTGAGCTGGCAGACTGGCCCAGCAATTTCTGTGTTCAATCAGAATTTGTGCAGAGTCCCTGAGTCCACATACTGACTATTACAGTACTGTGTCATTTTATGAAGCCAAGCAAACCTTGTGCTCAGAATCCTGTTGGCTGGTATCTTAATGGTCTGACCTTGCCCACAAACAGCTATTTGCATTTCGTTGTTGTTGTTGTTGTTGTTGTTGTTGTTGTTGATGATGATGATGATGTTGTTGATTTAATAAGTATACCGCCCTTCATCTGTAGATCTCAGGGTGGTTCATCACAACATACCCCCTTTATGACACAAGCCTATGCTTTTGTTAAGCCCATGAAGTTCAGAGGGATTATTCATACATCAATGTGCATAGGATTACAGCTTTGAAGTGTAATCTTATGCACCTCTACTCAGAAGCAAGCCCTGATGAAATCTATGAGACTTACTTGCAGGCAACTGTTCCAGAAATCCAGCCTTCATTTACTAGGAACCTGTGAGATCTCATTAGTGCTGAACGTGATTGTCTTGTTCTTTTATATGGGACAGTTTTATTACGCTACCAAAATATAATCTTGGAAGGCAAAGTAAGGTATTTCCCTGGGAAAGGCTCTAGCAATCAGCTACATTTTATGGTTCTGTGATGAGAGGCCAGCTGTTCTGTAACTCCCAGCATTAGCCTGGAAGGAATAAAGAAGAAAGTTAAATAGAGAAGTAGCAAATTCTTTGCAGATGTGACTGTGATGTTGCATCTATCTGTAAATCAATATAGGTGGAGGGAAATCTCAATCCTCATCTTGAAGCAGTCTGAAAGATAAACAGCATTTGGAATGCTGTTTATAATAATTTCCCTGCTCCAAGCAAGCAGGGCTGCCGAGGTCCAGAAAGGTTTGGCTGGTGCTATAGCTGCTCTTGCTCACCATTGCCTCTCTAAGCAGTGACCACATTTACAGGACCTTACAGGATTATGGGCCCTAGTGGATGCGACCGTTTCCTCTACACAGTTTGCCATTTATTAAAGGTGTTGATGTTCATGTACTCTTTCATTGGCAATGTCACTGTCCAGAAAATGGAGCAACTGCAGAACACAGCTGGTATCCCTAGAAGGGAAAGTCTCCTTTGCCCTTTTTCATGCCTCCTTCCAAGGAAAGAGCCTTGCTCAAAAGGTGCTACCCTTCACATGTTGCCCTCAACATGGCTTCTGGCCACTTCTGGTGCTTTTCAACACACTGGCCTGGAAAGGGACCAATGTGCAGCTGGTCCCTCTCAATAGGAGCAGGGAGAGAGGCATTCTCTCCTTCTTCTGCCCTCCTCCTGAGGAAAGCTGCCATGGCTCTGATACTGCTGCAGCGCAAGGAGGAGGAACGACCACCTGCACCTTGGGGCCTCTTCTCTCTCCTATGCTGTGATGAGATGCCACCTCCTCAAATTTACTGCCTCAAGCAAATGCCCTGTTTCCCATAAATACATCATTGCCTACCTGGGAATGCCTGGGATTGCACCTGGTTGGTCATTGTGAGAACAGGATGCTGGATGAGGTGGGCCATTGGTCTGATCCAGCAGGTTCCTAAGGACTTTCCATATGCAAAGCAGATGCTCTACCACTGAGCTACAGCTCTTCCAAGGTATCTTGTGTTTGAAGATCACACAGACATAGCAGGAAGCCTGAAATGCAATTGCACATCTCCCTTCCTTCATCTCTCTCTCTCTCTCTCTCTCTCTCTGTGTGTGTGTGTGTGTTTCAACAGCATTTCTGTCTTTCACACATGCACACCACATGGCAAGAGAGAAACTTACATAGTACCATTGGAAGATAAGTTCCCTTTTAAGAATTTTGAGCAGTTCCAGAATTTCAGAGTCAGTTGTTCTTGTTTGTGTTTGTTAGAGAATGTTCTGCTATTACTGGCAATGTTTAGACAGTGCACTGAATGGTCTTTTGAGGGCGGGGGAGGGGGGATGAGAAAAAAGGAGCCAGGAAATGATCTGTAATTAAACCACATCTGCTATGTACATGACATAGTAAACTACTGAACAGAAAAACCAAGTTGTGGAATATATGTTTAATTATATAAAAAATAGGGCAATTTCAGTGTGTCTATAATCACCGAAAATAGCTAAGGGCCTGTAGACATAGAGACTCCACTGAAGTAGAATAACCAAGTGAGACACTATGCTCTCTTCATTTCCATTCCTGACTCTGACACAGGCTTCTTGTGTGTACTTGCCTAAACTTTCCATTTTCACTTAATCATTTGACCAAATGGTGCCTTGCAGAATACAACTCCCATCCAGCATGCAAAGGGTGAGAGGGGTCTCACAGGGGCTGAATTTTTGAGAATGCCCAGCAATCCTTAAAAAAGTAAAAGAGGAGGAAGAACAGGAAATCCAGGCCCAGTACAAAAGGTTAATCCCTGGGCCAGTCTCTAAGAATGCCCTGAGTAGCAGTAAGACACCTGTATTTGATGAAGCATGAATGCGTAAACCAACATGCTGCACAAATGCAGACGTTGTTGTTATTGTTATTGTGGTTGTTGTTTTATTTTGCCCATCTGACCATAGCAACTCTGCATGGCACATCACATGTCACACATCCGAAGCATTTTCTTTTCATTGAAGAAACTAGCAAGAACTATATGAAAAGTACTGAAGACAAGAACTGACCAAGACACAACACACACACACTCTTTACATTGCTTTAATTTATTTGTTTATTTGCAAATAAAAAAAGTACTACCAATGTTAAGGTGAGGGTGGGAATCATAGCAGTGAGCAGCATAGTATCCATAACAGAATTACATCCTTTTAAAAAAATTACAAAAAAGTCACCCATCAGCTTAATATATTGACCATAGCTGGATCAGGTGCGTTCAAGCAGGTGCCTAAATGCCAACACTGTAGGTGCCTTCCTGCTGTTCATTGGGAGCGCATTCCAAAGGGCTGGTGCTGCCACACTAAAGGCCCTGGACTTAGTGGACACGAGATGGAACTTAGGAGAAGACCTTGCACCAACAGGACCATCTGCTTAATGCTACATTGAACACAGCCCCAGTGTGTTTGTCAAAAGCAGACATGAAATCACAGGATACGGGGCTACTACCCACACTTCAGTTCAAAGTGGGTGTGATATGCACTAGGTTTAGTTACATGTGTGAACAGGTTTTTCAGTGGGCTGACAAAAGCAAAAGTCATAACATTTGAAACATAACTGTTCTTACTTTTTTCTAGAGAAGGCAAATAACTTGATTTCCCCCCACTCCTTCTGTTTAAAAGGTTGACAACAGAACACCCAGAACACTACGGGGAAGATATGGACATGATGATGTATTCCTATGATCATTACATCCGTGGAGCAGCCACAACTTTCTCTGGTGTGGAAAGGTCAGATTCAGAAATTCTCTTGAAACCTGAACCTTTCCTGTGCTGCAAAGAAATGGTTTGTTACATTGTAATATTCCCCCCAACACACACACACACACACACACACACACACACCCCAATGGTGTGGAAGGTATGACATAGACTGCCCAAGGGAGGTAGGGACTATGGACATGGAAGACACAAGTTCCATGATGATTCCCTCCTTATGCATTCACTGTGCTGGAGACAGAGTGGCAATCTAGCTCTTAACCAATCAGAGTAGTATGGGACTTCTGTATCCCGCCCCCCTCCTTATCCCTTAACCAATCAAAGCAATAGGGGAATTTCTATACCCCGACCCCTCCAATGCTTGCTTTGCTGATCCTCCCCAAGGAACCCTAAATGCAGGGTTGGAGGACTTCAGCTCAAGGGCTGATTGTAGCCTTCTGAGTCTCTCTATTAGGCTCCCAATAGACTCCAGCCAACCCCTTTCCCAAAACCACAGCCCTCACCAGCCCTGCTCTGCAGTCTCCTTGAGAACTTTTGCCAGGCTGTAGTTTGTCCTTGAATTGTAATAATTATTTTGCTTGTTTGGAAGGAGGATTGGGAGATGTGAGTAGGTAGGAATGGAGTGGGGAAAGACCTCTGATTGTTGAGTGCCTCTGGAATGCACCCTCCTGTACAAAGGTAGGGGTCACACATCCACTACTTTGGCTAATTTATGCTTCTGGCCCTAACCACTACATGTATGTGACCCCCAGAAGCTGGCCCATAAGGGAATGTGGTCTGAAATTGTATTGTAGGCCTAGCAATGCCTGGTCACATTTGCAGCTTCCCCTTTGGCTGAGGGCAGAAGTAATCATTCCCAGGCAAACTCTGCCCGCCTTCTGTTTTTCTTTTCTTTTTTCGCTTTCAGAGAAAATGAGGCCAAATTTCATTGAGAGCAGTAAAGGACTTGCATTGTACTAAGGCATTTTTGTATTTGAAACAAAATGCCAAAAATGATGCCTTCTCCCCTGTTCATTTTTAATAATGGGAAATGCCCACCACATACTCAATGTCTCTCGCCAAAGCATCTGTTTCTGTTTGCTTCATGGCAATGCCTCTTCTCTCCCATTGTTTCCTGGAGAAAGCTAATGTCTAGAAATACCCTAAACATCAAATTAAGGTTCCTCCAACAACCAGAACCCTGGCATTTAGGACCAAACACCCAATTTTTATTGAGGTTTCCACCTCCAATAGTTCAAAATCATGAGATGATGATGATTAAATTATTACCTGCCTTTCACCAGCAGATCCCAGCACAGGTTACATTCAAAATTCAGAATTAAAAACAGTTAAAACAGATTACAGCCACAACATACAACTCAGGTGTCAAAGGCCAGAGTAATGACGTGCGTCTTTAGCATTTGGCAAGAGATGTATATATTGAAGTACCCAGACACACCTCTGTGGGGAGGGAATTCCACACCATAGGGGTTGCCACAGAGAAGGCCATACTCTGGCTACACCCTCTGAACTTCCAGGGGCGGTGGAACTACCAAGACGGTCCCCCCTGCTGATCTCAACTCCCAGCAAGCTCTGTAGGGAAGAAGGCAGTCTTTTATATATTTTATATATTTTGGGCCTAAGTCGAAAGAAACGAGCAAAGTTCATCCTGACGCATCACAAAAAAACAGAAGCCCAACCAGAAGCCTTGCTCTGTTGCAATGTGATGTCTTGGTCATCACCTAAACACTTGTTTTCTGTATTTTTCCCCTTGCAGGGATCGCCAGTGGAAGTTTATTATCTGCAGGATGACGGATTTTGACTGCCAGTTTGACAATTTTAAGAAGAAGTGAATATGTGCCATGCTTCTGGGGGTGGGGTGGTAGGGGGGATGAAGGTAGAGGGGAATGGGGGGGGGGAAATAGCAAAGGCAATATATCAACCATACGCCAGTTTCTTTGAAGATGAGTAATAATGACTCTTATTCTGCAACGAGGGCTGCGAAGAACACTGAGCTCAACTTTACATGACAGGCACATCCATTTGGCTCTTAATTAGGGATTAGATGGGCTGGGTTGATTCACATCATCTCTGCAGAGCATGTGTGCAGAGTACTTCCACTTCTACCCCTACCTGGCCCATCCACATACCTGGTGGATGCAACGGCAGGGGACCCATGTTAACACTGTAGTGTGTGGGGTCATCTTCCTACTCCCATGGTAGAAGTATTTCTGCCCTTCCCTGGGTCACTTCCCATACTCCTGCCTGTATGTTCCAGCACTGACAAGAGAGTATGGGTAGCTGCCTTGTGTGTGTGCCTTTAGACAACACTTTGGACCATTCCCTTGATATATTTTTTTATTCACAGTTACTTTTCATTGTTTAGATCAGTGTTTTTCAACCTTTTTTGGGCAAAGGCACACTTGTTTCATGAAAAAAATCACGAGGCACACCACCATTAGAAAATGTTAAAAAATTTAACTCTGTGCCTATATTGACTATATATGAAGTAATTCTCTTGAATAGGAATCAAATAAACAGATTTTTCCCACGGCACACCAGGCAACATCTCGCGGCACACTAGTGTGCCACGGAACAGTGGTTGAAAAACACTGGTTTAGATGCTTTCTGATATAAACCTAGATGAAGCCAGTTCCTTTGCTGTCTAGCTCACCTGTAAAGACGCATCTTGATTTTTGCATGGCATCTTTGTATCCACTGTGCCCCGTTGTCAGTTTACAAAAAGGACCAACAAAACTCCCAAAATTGTGCTTTGCTGATGTTTCAGAGCTAATCATTTGCTAACAAATGCTACCAGTGTGTATGCCTCCTTCAAAATAACCCAGAGCAGCGAGCCAAACCATGCAGGATGTTAAACAAGCCCCTTCTTATGGAGTGCAGACTTCTTATTGCACAAACTAAGCAGTGTGGCAAC
Source organism: Lacerta agilis (assembly GCF_009819535.1). NCBI lineage: Eukaryota > Metazoa > Chordata > Lepidosauria > Squamata > Lacertidae > Lacerta > Lacerta agilis. Next base: position 31,285,049 of record NC_046315.1, read on the forward strand.
TCAATTCATATTGAGATCTTGGTGTGGGGGTTGGATTTAGCTCTCTGTCCCCTGCTGTAGTCTCAATTTGGATTGCCCTCTATTTTCATAATTTGTATTGGGGAGGAGAAGCAGCAGAGCAAATGGGAGCTCCCTCCCCACAAAAGAATTTCAGGTTCCCTCCTCATTTCGACTGGGAATGCAGTAGCTTCCCTACCCCTGATCCAACTCAGGACCCCACCCTGTCAATTTCTGCAAAAAAACAAAAACAAAAAAACACCCTGCTCCCAGTGCCAAACAGCATAATTAATGTAGTGCCTCTACAATTAGAGGATAGCAGAGACATTTTCTTCTATGCCACAATTTTGCAACCCATGCAAATATATCACATTCATATTATCTGTTGGGGGGAACCCTTGGTGGCGCCCCCCAAATGTTGCTTATCTACAACTCCCCTCATCCTTGGCCATTGGCCATGCTTTCGGGGGCTGATGGGAATTGTAGTTCAGCAATATCTGGAGAATCAAAGGTTCTCCACATCTGTTATATAGCAAGACTGCCTGACAGGAATGATGCCAGAGATTGCTTATCAACACCATTGCCTGAAATATGATCACTTCTACAATTAATATGTCTAAATTTCAGGTGAACTTTGAAACGGTATCAAGTTGTGTTTTTCTTAATGTTTCCTTTGACATCCTGAATAATCAGAGGCTCATAATGAATAAAATGATACCAGATCTCTAACATCTAACTAAAAAAGGGAATATAGAGTTGCAGTTTTGCGACTGAACATGATTGTATAAAACTGACGACATCCTGTTGATGTTTGCTATGTAAGTCAAAAGTGGGATATAACTTTATTGGACATTAAAAGGTGTGGCCATGTTCCTGAAGCCAGTGACAATTTGTTCTATCACAGGAGAGGATTAAATAATAAAAAAGGGAGATAATTAAGAATCCAAAGACAACCTTGTTGAAATAAACTATGCAATTTACTCCAATTGCCTGTATTAGAATATCTTTATTATGTCCGGTATTTACAAGCACATTGTCAATTGTTATCCTAATCAACTGAAAAAATAAAATAATTTGGTGATGCAGTAACTTTAAAATATTCTCTCCCCCCCCCCTCCCACTATGTTTCTACATCTGCTGGTTGCCAAGAAATAAGTCAGTCGTGTTCTCGAGGACTCCAGGGAAAGAAGCGACATTCAGTTTTCAGTCAATGACAGCAGGAAATATAATTGCTGGCAAATGGAAGCATTATAACTTGTTCTCTTCACTAGACATACCAGGGGTGGGTGGGGTCATAGCCAGAAGTTGTCATGGCCAGAGCCGAGAAAGGCAAAGATACCCCTTCCTCTCTGAGCTGCTTCCTTTTATCTGAAAAGGAAAAATGGAAATGCCATGGTAGAACTGGCCTTATATCACTGCAGGCCCAATGGTGCCTCACACAATGGGTCCCTCATTTAAAACAAACAAATAAAAGAGTTGGGCACATTCTCTTTAAGTAGCGATGCCCTGAACAAGCACAAATTTCTGGAAAAGACGAGAGACTGCATGAATTTGCAGGCGATAAGATTACAGAAGCCTCTGTGAAGAGCAAATGACTCAGTATGATACTACCTAAGCCCTGCACTTTGTTCACAAACGTTTCCTTGTTTGTAGAAGAGCCTCGATGGATTTGTTCTAGCCTGCTTCAGAGACTTTATCTCACTCTAGTCCCTTGCCAGCTCCTGCTGCTCGCCTTGCATGTGGCTCCTCTCTGTCTCTTTAAACAGTTGTGCCTTGTCCATTGTACAGTAATGCTCAACTGCAGCAACCTAAAAGTCACAGAAAGTATGCATCCGCCGCTCTTTGTCTTCATCATGAGTTGTCCCAAGTCACTCGAACATATGGAACATAGGAACATAGAAAGCTCTCTGGTGCCAAGTCTGGCCCACTAGTCCATTTAGCTCAGTATTGTCTACAGTGACTGGCAAGATGAAGCAGATTCACAAGGCTTCAGACAGGGGACAATTCCCAGCCATGCTGCCTTCATTTAGAATTTATAATGGCCAAGCTAATGTGTCTTTGGGGATTGGGGGTGGCGGCACAATTTTAAGCACATTTGGAGGCAGTGAGGGGTGGGGGGCTCAGGGGCTTCATGGGCACCAGGGGAAGACCTCAAGGAGACCGCAGTGCCCCTGTGCACCATGTTGGCAGTCCCTGCAATGTCATACCATCCAACTTTTACAGAGCCCAAACTGGGTCGTGTGTCTTCCGGGACGTGCTCCCAGGTGAGTCACATGGCCCGTACCGTGCTCTCAACCCAAAAAGTAACTTTTTTTTAGGTGAGAGCACGGCCTGAGAGTGTGTGAGATTGTGGCACCCAAAATGGCCACCATGATCTTGTGTGAAAAAAATGTCCCATTTTTTTCCATTGTATACCTTTAGAGGTATACAATGCACAGTACAATGTGTCCAAAGCACAAGAAATGGCAAAGCACTCTGACGAATGCAACGTTGAATAGAGCACCAGACTCTTCTGCCTTTTGTGTCTATTTATAGTTAATGCCTTTTCTCCTGTCTTTTTGTTCTAATGCGCATCCATCACCACCACCACCATTAAAACTGGAAATTGAAGCAGAATTGAAATTACTTATGCACACAGCAGCTTACTCTTTGGATGTTTACGATCAAACCAACAAGGATAATGGACATCCTTGATGGTATCTGGTTGTGCAAAGATTATGATGTAGGTTTTTGTTTTGTTTTTTAAATCAATGGGATTCTCTTGATAATGGTGATGATGAGGCAAGAGGACACCATTACGCAGATGGGAGGTCATAATGCTCTTTAAGAGCATGCAAATGTTCTTTAAGTCAAAAGAGTGGACATCTTGTCTTTTGACAGAATCCCCAGCCCAACAGATTGATGTACTCCCTTCCAAATGTCTCCTTTTAAGGTGAGCTAGAGGGAATCAACTGATAGGATGCAGGAGGTGGGTGTGATGTGGAAAGGCGATTTTTTTTTTTTTACAGGGGGTGTTGTAGGACCACCTTTAAGCAAGATGATTTATCACAGGGGAGGCTAACATTTTGGGGCCTTAAGACTGCGCGGCTAAAAATGAGTGTGTCCACACTCCTTCATGCACACTATCATGTGAACAGGCACAGAGATACACAGCTCCCCTCCTCTGCCAAATTCAGGGAGGTCTACATGTGTGTGAAGACATTGCTTGAGGAGCTGCCGTAGGCCTCTGAAGTGGGAATTAGCCAACTCTGGTTTAGCAGCTGCCCTCTTTTCTTTGGTCCCTGCCTCCCCCCCCCTTTAAAGAACCCATTGTCAGGCACTGTACACACACAGAACACATGGACCTGAGCATTTTGTTTGTGGGTAGGAATAATAATCATCCCAATAACAATATTCATTAATAAATAAAAAATAAAATACTGACCACCTGTCTGTGAGTACATTCAGTTGTGCACTCATGGAGTCTGCACAAAACTGTAGCCTGCACATGTTGGCAGGCCATGCTGAGGCAGCTTTTTCTTATGCTGTGAGTCTTCCTTCAAGGGATGGCTTTGTCAATTTTAGTTCTCTCACTTTCTCATTTTTCCATCTGAAACTCAATTCTCCATATTTCTGCAGGAATTTGTGATCCTCGTGAAAATTCATCAGCATTTTAGTACAGATTTCCCCTAATAAACCCATTTTTATATGCAGTTTTGACTAATATACATATTTTTGCAAACAATATCTCCTTACATAATCCAATGCATTGTTGTATGTTTGTTTCACTAATTTTTGCACACTTTCCCCTGAGATAGATAGATACATGATAGATCATAGATGGATAGATGGATAGATGGATAGATGGATAGATGGATAGATGGATAGATGGATAGATGGATAGATGGATAGATGGATAGATAGATAGCAAACATCAGTTGGCTGAAGACATAGGAGCCAACTCCTAGGGGCCGAGGTCCCTTCACACCCCCAATAAAATATTTCAGGGGGCCGGGCCCACCTTAAGATGATGGGCATTGCCATTCAAATGGTGTGTGCACACTGCATCTTGTGATTGATTATGCAGGACAGGGCTTACCTGCCCCCCAATATTTTATTCAAGTTGGCCCCCCTGACTGGAGAACTGCATTGCAAAGTCTGGATATACACAAATTTTGAAGGGTGTTTGTGTTTCGATTCTTATATTGTTTCAGAAAGGGCAAATTTGATATGCAGTGGTACCTTGGTTCTCGAACAGCTTGGCTCCCAAACAAATCGGCGCCCGAACACCGCAAACCCAGAAGTAAGCGTTTCGGTTTGAGAACGTTTTTTGGAAGCCGAACTTCCGACGCAGCTTACACGGCTTCTGCTTGAGTGCAGGAAGCTCCTGCAGCCAATCGGAAGCCGTGCCTTGGTTTTCAAACGGTTCCGGGAGTCGAACAGACTCCCGGAACGGATTAAGTTCGACAACCAAGGTACCACTGTATTCACCTTTCTGTGTGGACTAAATTGGATTTCTGCCCCATCCCTACCCCCGTCTAGGTGTCTGTCTCAGTTTTACAAGTCTCAGACATGGAAAGGCAGAAGCATGCAATCAAGTGGGGAACACTGTGGGAAAATCCAGACATTAAGATTGAAGACTTGCAGATGATAAGCTGGAGAAGGTTCAGAGAGACTGGTCAGATGAGCGCCTGATGCTTACAGAAATGTTATCAGAAATTCGTGTATCTCTTACTTCCCAGTGCAGCTGGAAATAGCTTGCTAGCCTCTTCTCCCCAGAGAGATTGCAACAGCCCTAGAACTGCCTGGCACTTGAAAGGACATGGTGACATGCAAATTCTTCTTCTTTTCATTTCTTTAAAAAATAATAATAATAGCTGTGTGATCACATTGCAGTCTGGGAGATTTGCAAAGCTATAACTGCGCCTTAGCAAAACTGCTGGCTCTCATAACATAAAAAGGAACTGATTTCTCCTGTTAGTAACAATACAAATGGGAACCAGGAGTGATTTCACTGAATGGAGTGAAATTAATTTGAAATTAATGGGATGTAATTTCCATTCAGTGTAGTTAACCTAGTGTAAAATTAGTGCTAATGAGATCAGCACTGGGGATGGGCTGTAGCTCAGAGCAAGAGCACATGTTTGCATGCAGAAGCCTCCAGGTTAAATCCCTTACATCTCCAAGCAGGACTTAAAAACACTCATACCTGAAAACCTGGAGAACCACTACTAGTCAATGCTGACAATAGTCAGCTTGATACGCTAACTTGGTATAAGGACATTTTCTCTCATCCCAGTCAGTTCCTCAGAAGAAGCCAGTGATTATGCTATGGGTTGATTCTAGAGGTTAAAGGTTATGGGAGTGTAGTCCTATATTCACTCACCTAGTAGTACTTTACTTATTTCTGAGTAAACAGGAACATAGGAAGCTGCCTTATATCAAGCCAGACCATTGGTTCATCTTGTTCAGTACTGTCTACATTGACCGGCAGCAGCGCTTCAGGGTTTGAGGCAAAGGACTTTCCCAGCTCTATTTGAAGATGCCACTGATTGAACGACGACTTTCAGCAGGTCAAGGATGTCCTCCACCCCTAAGCAACACCCCTTCCTATTCAATGCAATCCTAATAACTTTTACTCAAAAGCATGTTTTGCTATATTAAATTCAGCTTGCTCACATTGCAATCCTATGTACATCTACACAGAAGTAAGCACCAATGAGCTGCATGGGACTTACATCCAGGGAAATGTGTAAAGGATTGTTTTCGTAACCTCTTTGGTTCTGTTCAAACCCATTGACTTGTTTGGGCTGGGTAATGTTATTACATATAACATAATGCAGCACATCAACATAGGCTCTCCCTGCTGAGGTGATATCTTATTCTATGCCATCAAGGTTATAAGTATTGCACAATAGTAGTGATATGTCTCAATGAAGCCAATAGCATGGCTCTAGATCACAACTAGACACAGATCTATGGCAAAGAGTTTGCTATCAGACAGAAATTCAATGAAGTACTGGCAAGCTCTTTAAAAAGTGCATATCTGTGTGGAGTGGGGAGGGGATAATCCTTCAGCATGGTCTTTTTATGGTGCCATGGGCTGCTGATTGACCATTGCTTTTGCTAGGAAGGATTAATAGTACTGAATAACTCTCCTTCATACATAAATTATTCCAGCTGCATGGGAGCACATTGCTCCTATCCATGGAGGCTATTCCAAGGACAACTCAAAAGTCTTAATGCAGTGTCAACAGCCCAGAATAGTTGGTTGATATTTCCTCTCAAGTGGGTGAGAAGATAGTTGGCTATTGTTTTTGCTGCCTTGGATATCTGAGAGAAAAGTAGCTTATAAATCCTGGCAACATAGAAATAAATAAGCCTCCGCCAGAGAATGGGGAAGGTGAAGACACATCTCAAGCTATTGGGAGCGGGATAATGGAAGGATGTGTGTGAAGATGAGAAGAAAAGACACTGAGGAAGAGTATGTCTTTGCCTTGCAGAAGTGCCTGCTGTTGGCCTCCACGTCTGGCACGGATGGAGAACATTTGGTCCTGAACTACAACCTCCACCATCCCTGATCAATGGCCTTGCTGGCTGGGGCTGGTGGAATCCAACAACATTTAGAGGCCACAGATTCCTCAGTCTTGACTTGGGGTGTACCTTGTATAAAACATATATTACAACAATAATTGAGGTCCTTCTGAAATGTCTTCTCCAAAGAAAGATACTACTGTCTGTTGAAGTTCTCAACATTCAAGGGAAGCACACAATACTATGCTATCCATTATGCAAATTATGGAAAGATGTTAAGGAAACACCTGCACTGTACATTTCCAGTACCTTTGACCTTTCTCCCCACCCAGTTGATCTGGATGAACTGAAGCAATACTGCCTTTTGCAGAAGGGTTAGACTATAATTAATGGCATCAGCACCTGGGAAGGAGTTATCAAAATTCTTCCACATACACACCCTTCCCAAAAAAGAAACACGAATTTGCAGTTCCCAACAATAAACCCTGGAGAGAATTGGCTTGGGGCCTCCTCTGGATTAGCATTTGAAATTTCGTAAAATGAGATAACCTTGCCAGGGAGTCACAAGACTCCCAACTGGCTAAAAGGAAGTTAGTGCCTGGCACAGCAATGCTGTTGGCAGAACATCAGCTGGTTCTCAGGAGAAGTCTTTAGATTTCAAGGGACCAGCCCTCAGCTCTCAGTTGGCTCTAAGTAAACAAATCTATTTCTGTTTGCTAAGATTTATCACAGCAGTGGGAGGTTCCAGCTGATCTCTTTTAAACAGTCCCAGTTTTTTTGTGTACCATGGGATTGTTTGGTGAAATTTCCAGAATTGCATAATTTCAGGAATTGCAAATGCATGCAACACAAGGCTCAAATGCAGATTTCTCATGCTATGAAGAATCCAGTTATTCTCTTCAGTTGGGCACCCTGTTACATTTTGATCATAAACATGACCGGGGCAGGAATTACCATGTATTTGCAACCTGGAGGGAAATCATTCCTAGTTGTGATTTGTGGATGATATCAGTGCTTATTTGTAGCTCAGTAAGACATAGTGACTAGCTATGATGGCTATACTCTGCTTCCACAGTTGGAGGCAGTAATGCTTCCATTGCTGGAAACCACAGGAGGGGAGAGTGCTCTTGTGTTTGGGTCCTGCTTGCTACTTTTCCACAAGCATCTGATTGGCCCTTTAAGAATAGGATGCTGGCCTAGTTTGCCCATTGGCCTGATCTAGCAGGCTTTTCTTAGGATCTTACAACATGTATTTACTGGTTATATATTTACCTATGTATTTTATCATAATGTCTACGTTTTGTTCTAAATACACACTTTTAAAAAACACATTCATTGAACTTTTTTTTTTGGAGCCAAGAACTATATCACAAAATTCAGGGAACTGTGAAATCTAAAGAATAATTACATTCCAATCTGCATATGAGTCTGGGAGGCACAAATTAGATCACTTTGCTTAAAGAATGTGGACCAAAATAAATTCTCCTCCATCACTATCTACACTGTTTCATTTCTGACCCTGATTTTCTTTCCTACCCAGGAACAGGAGAAAGCATATCACCCACAGAGTGTAACTTGCTTTCAGCAGACTAAAGTCAGCAAAAAATAAACAAAAGACTTGTGCAGGTGTGAGAGGTAGATAAGGGGACTAGATTGAGAGACTTTAAAAACCAACTCAGCCCGCAGGGTCAACCCAGCCACAGAGGTGAACAGGGAGTGATAGTTGCCTCAGTCATGTGAGTATCCTGGAGAGGGGGGAGATTGCAAAAAGTAGCTTAAGAGGTCTCCTCTCCAGCTGCCCTGGGGTATAGGCACAGTTGCAAACAGGAGGAAATGTGGAAATGACAGGCACCAGTAATGAAAATAAGAAAACCATCTTACAGTTGGTTCTTTAATGTTATTTTATGCTACTCAACATACAACAAAATTTGAAGGCTGGGTACTTGGGGCTGGATTTTAATTTGCCTATAGCACCAAAAATCTTGGTCTTTGAATGTTTTTTGGAAGCCGAACGTCTGATACGGCTGTCGGCTATTGTTTCCGGGGCGCCTGTTCCAATCGGAAGCTGTGCCTTGGTTTTCAAACGTTTTGCACGGACTTCTGGAATGGATTAAGTTTGAGAACCAAGGTTCCACTGTATTCAGAAGGATACTGCCTCTGATCATGGAGGCAGAGCACAGCCATTATGGCCAGTAGACATTGATAGCCTTACCCTCCATGAAGCATACCATCCAACATGTTGAGTCTCAAAACTGGGAGCTGTGTCTTCCCGACTGTGTTCCCGCACAAGTCACATGACCTGCATGACATCGCGGAGCCCAAAAGATGCACTTTGGGGAGGGGGGCTGCACTCTTGCATGAGAGCACGACATCCAAATGTGTGTTTTGGAGTGCTATGCAAGATTGTGGCCCCCGCAAAAGTGCTTTTTCCGGGGGGGGGGAGATCGCAGCATGAAATCGTGCGAGATCGTGACGCCCAAAATGGTTTCTGTGTTCTGGAGCAAAAATAAGGGCCGTCCCAGGACACTTGTGGGGTGTGCATGGAGACAGATGTTCAGCCACAAAATCAAAAGTTCTAAATTGGACAGCTCTAATCAATGGACTTTAACATTCATCACGATCTGGCAACTAGGACTCAGGGGAAATGGGAAGACTCAGGATAGAGACTAAAGAAAGCCACATTCATTTGGTAATTAGTTTGCTCAATGAATGCCAAAGATGGGGACAAAGGTGAAGGAGTTTAAAATTTAGGAGTGGTGATAGAGCAGCAGACCTGTATAGTGTAGTGTTCGGTGAAATAATAAAGAATGGCTGTCCTGTACGGTCAGGTGTGTACAAAAATACGAAGGATGGGGTAATTTTGCAATCAATAAATTAGATAGCCAAGAGAGCGTTCTAAGTGACTTCATAAATGAAAATGTTAGCCCTCTGGATATCAGATACCTGTCCTGACAGGAGAGAGGCATGCCAAGCAAAATGAAGCCCCTGGGTAGTGTTGACTTATCCTTTTAAAATCTCTGTTTAGAAACTCAGATCAGAGAAACTGGGGAGAGACGTGAACAAAAGGACAATAAAGGGACAGACATGCAGGCAACAGGCATAATAAATATAAATAAGATAGGAAGAAAAGGAGTCCAGTACCTAGGTATGCTATATTTAAAAGTTAGATTTGGGTGTTTGTGGATGCAAACTAAAAGCTACTTTCTAGTGTGCTTCCCCCTATAATACTTGATATATAGAATGCTTAGGGATGGGAGAATCTGACAGTTTTGGTTTCTCATTTTTCCAATCTTAGAATAACAGAATTGGAGAGTAGGAGGGGACCTCAAGGGACGTCTACGAATGAAGAGGACAGAGCAGTTAAATTACTCCACGTCAGCATGTCTTAATAACCATTTATGCATCCAGTGGCATCCATAAAAGAACACAAGACTCTATAATGTGGAAGCCTTATGGGAGACAGGGTCCCCTCTTCATTTTCTCAGCACAGATGTGCCTTCCTAAGGCAGAGCAAACTTGTATCTGCATGGAACTCTGCTGCTGAAATCTTACTTAGGTGGTGCCTTTGCACTTTTAAAAGACCCTGCTTCCACACTTTGCCAATGAGGCAGCAATGAACTGACCTCGAGGGCTCAGCTGCAGTATTTTGTTTCATTCCACATCAGGCAGTTCAATTTCTAATACTGTACCGACATTCTCCTTATTAAGAGGCTCAGTGTATAAGTGCGGATATGTGAGTTGTTTTTGCCAAATAGCTCTACCAGGCTGTCTGAAACCTATTGTTATCTTAAACTATTCTTATTTTACTAATTGGCCAAGAATTGCTGACAAATGCACTCTGACCAGATCCAAATGGAGCCAATTGCTTTGAACAGTTGCAGTGGTATCGCTTCAAGAGGGATGCCCTTTTTGTCTGATAGTTTACTATTATATCGGCAGCTGCTGCAGCTGAGTCACTCTTCTTGTATTGTGCTGAAAGTCTGCCACAGATCATGGAGATTCTGCAGAGTCACAGACTGTGCTGAAAGGATACTCATGTGAGCAAATGTACAGCAGGAGTTCACCTTTCAAAAGCCAATGGGGGTGATGTCGCAGAACGACTTTCTTCCTGATCTTAACACAAGTGAAACAACTTCATCTAGAAAAGAATTGCATTCACTTTCAGAAGGAATGTATGATTTCTTCTGTAACTGCTGTTTCTCCTTTAATTAGCTGCCCACTGTGACTCCTCTCTTTTAAGATCAGAAGAAGCAAGTCCAGATGCATTTTTTCCCCTTTCTATTTCTGAGTGTTGTAATATATAGCCTACAATTGTTTTAAGTGGAGTTGGGAGATGGGTTTTTTTTGTTTTTTTTTAAGAAACATTATGGGGAGGGAGTAGAGAATACTGTTTACTTGCACTCTTTATTTACTTCAATCTGAAAAAAATGTTTATCTTTTATTGGAATATGGTTATGTATTATTATTATTATTATTATTAGCCTTCCATATACATGTCTCAAGGAGATGTGCAAAATTCAATAAAAACAGTTAAAAACCAATTTAAAACAACAAAGAAAATAGCAGATAAATCTTCAATTGTTTCCAGGAACTGCAAGCAGAGGACACCTTTTGTGTCTTGACAGGAATGACGTTCCTATATATGCCGTCACTGTCACTCCAGCATTTAATACTTCAGATGTAGTGCTAAATTTTCAATAGTTCCCCCCCATACATAGTTGTATTTATATCTGTATAATGAATTGGTTACAGCGACTCTATCATTCTAAATGAATTATTTGTTTTTCTTTTGTCTTGGAAGGTATTTTATTTGTGCAATGGGATTTGTATTTTATGTGGATTTTAGCATGTTAATTTTTTTTGGGGGGGGGGAGATTGAAACCAGTACTCCAAACTGAGTCTGGATAAGGAACAGGCATCTAGCACAACGGGTACAGTCTTGCTATATCGGTGTCCTCCAATGTCTAACACACACACACGCACCCCATTCCAGCAACTGTCTTCTGTGCCCATTGAAGTTTCCGGACTATCTTTAAGGACTCGAGTGGAAACCTGCATACAGAGGAAGTCCAACAAGCCCATTAGCGTGCAGTACTAGATATATGAGTATCTCAGGCACATTACAGTGGAACAAGCCTTCTGGGTATCAGTGAAGGAGTCACGATAACACTGGGAATGAGTGGCTATGACTAATTAGTTAAAAGGCACTTCTAAACATAATTATGCAGTGCTGGAAAACTAAATGCAGCTATAAAAGACTTCTTGCTGAGAAGAAGCTTGTAGAATAATGCACAGTTGCCTTCATTTCCATGGTTACCCAGGTGCACATTAAATTGAAGCAAAGTCAGAAACATGGGGGCTAGTTTCTCACTGCTTACCTGCTCTTTAATCTTCAGCTCGTGGGTCAAATGGGTGGTAGAAACTATAATAAAATTAGTAGAACTTTGCACTTGGATGGGTAGAAGCAACAGATGGTCTCCTGTTTTAATTGGCGGTATAACATTTCAAGACCTCTTTCCTTTCCCTACTCCCAACAGAATAAAGCTAAATTCCTGTTCTATAGCTGAACTGAAATTTTGCATTCCTGCTACCAAGTCAAAAATTGGAAATTTTCAAATTTGACTTTTGAATCCAAATCTTGATGGTAAAATGTTACCATCTTGGCACTTCAGATAGATAGATAGATAGATAGATAGATAGATAGATAGATAGATGATAGAGTGCTTTTTTTCCTTTTTTCTTAAATGTTTAGGGGTACTCTCATTTTCCTACTCGTATTGAAATACTGGCCCTCAATGAGGCCAAACTTAGATTCACAAAATGTTTAGGGGTATGCGCCTGTTCCAGTTTGGGTGCATGAGTATGAGGGGTAGTGGGGGGGGGAGGCTTCATTCTGAAACCAATGAGTATAGGGCAGTAAATAAATAAAGGAATTAAAAAATTATTTGCTCCTTTCATCTCCCATTTGCCTTGCCTTATATTTTAGGAGTGGGGGAACCTATATTAACTTAAAGAGCCACATTCCCTCAAGGGCAGCCTCCCACAGGCCTCATACCAATGGCTTGTGTGGCAAAATGGAGCATGACTGGACTCGCATTGCTCTCCATTTTCCTTCCACAGAAGCAAAAGGTATTATCACAGTAACAATGACATGCTCCAGCCAACTAAAATCACTAGAGGAGCAGGGCCAGTGAAGGGTGTAGCCTGTGGGCAATGGCCTGGACAGAGTCCTGAGAGTCATACAGGGATGCCAGAGAACTACCTTACATGCATCCTCTGAGCTGGGAGTTTCCCAGCCCTGCCCTGAAAGGTGCACAAAGATGGAGGCCTCCTACACTGGTTTTTGGTCTCCCTTCAGTAGAAGTGCCCCTTCAGAGGAATGTGGATGCTGCATGAGACATAAGAAAGAAGCAAGGTTGTTGTTTTTTCTTTCTTTCCATTTTTGTGCTCTCTGTGGCTCTCTGACAGAATTAGTGGGTGTTTCGTTTTCAATTGCAGGAGTGGGGGAAAGTGGAGGCAGATGTCAGATTGTTTAGAAGATGTCTCCGCTAGAGCGCTGGGATATGATGCGCAGCAGCTGTTCTGCTGGCCACTTCCTCGTTTTTACACTCCTTACGGACAGGCATTCATTCTCTCCACAGCAGATGGCTGGAAAAAAAGGGGGGAAGCAGCAGCAAGATTTTATTTATTCTTCTGCTATAGAGAGAAAATAATAATAGCTGTCTTCAAATATCTTAAGGGCTGTCACATGGAGGAGGGAACATGCTTGTTTTCTGTGAACTGCCCTGTGACCTCTGGGTATGGGGCGGTATATAAATTCAATATTATTATTATTATTATTATTATTATTATTATTATTATTATTATTATTATTATTTTCTCCTGCTCTGGAGGGTAGGACTCGAACCGGTGGCTTCAAGTTGCAAGAAAGGAGGTTCCGACTAAACATTTGGAAACACTTTCTGACAGTAAGAGCTGTTTGACAGTGGAACAGTCTCCCTCAGGAGGTTGTGGGCTCCGCTTCCTTGGAGGTTTTTAAGCAGAGGTTGGGTGGTCATCTGTCAGGGATGCTTTAGCTGAGATTCCAGCATTGCAGAGGGTTGCACTAGATGACCCTGGGGGTCCCTTCAAACTCTAAGATTCTATGATTCTATCATTTCCTTCTATTTCTTCTTTTTTTGTTTGTTTATCAGAATGCAAGTTTCATTTTTTGAAAACTCTACATCCCCCCCCCCTTGTTAATTCTGTTTTTAATCCAGAATTCCAGTAACTGTCTGCCCCCTATACCTGGAACTCTGAAGGATTCCGGCCTAGCTCTTACAGACGGCAGATGAAATAGTAGGTCTGGATAGTGCCACTTTGATATAAAGGCAAATATTACCAGTTGCTGGGAAGTGGGGAGCGCACTGTTGCACTCAGGGGCTGTTTGAGGGCTTCCCATAGGCATCTGGTTGGCCACTGTGAGAACAGGATGGTGGGCTAGGTAGATAAGTATGATCCAGCTTTTCTTATGTTCTATGTTCCTTTGTTAACTAGTGGTCAAAAGCTAAGCTGCTGTCTCTATATTAAATCAATCGACACAAGACACTATCACCAAGGCAACTATCTGTAAGCAAGCAATAAACATCCATAAGGAGGTTTAACAAACTGAAGGACATTGGCCTCTTTCTATGCTCCTCCCGATGGAAACATGCAGATGGAGACAAATATACCCCTGCTTTAAGTCATTTACATACTCTCTTCTCTTGTATATTATTTACTACAATGCTCGATGACTAAGCTCTTTAGCGATTAAACGTCAGATTACTGGAACGGCATCCAAGCACCGAACCACTGGTATATCACAATTTGTTCTCCAAAAGTAGTTTCTTTCTCAAATAGGTTTTATCTTAAACAATAGCAAACACAGTAAATAAAGAGTTTACTTGTAATATATCAATGGTTCAGTGCTCATTTCTTCTCTTTCCAAAATAGATTTTATCTTGAACAATTGCAAATGCAGTAATAAAGAGTCCAGATGCTAGACTAGATGTTGCATTGGCCTGATCTAGCATGCTCCAGATCTTAATAATGTGGTAACAGCATTACAGAACAACTTTTGAAGTAGAATGATGTGTGGACAGTCCAGTCTAAATCCACCACCATTGCACTGTCATTGCCTCAAAGACACGTTGCAGAAGACACCCACTTTAAAAACCCCACTTTAGAGGGGCTTCTATGGGGAATAACATAACTTTAGCAGCTTGCATCTTTTCTTCCAGCTAGACAGATTTTGCAACAGAGGTTTCATATAAAATGCAACAGTGGATGATCCAAAGAGCCAGAACTGTTCCCCGCTGGCTGTTCAACGGTGTAAGTTTCAATGGGCCTCCCAAAGTCAGCTGGTTGATTCTCATTAATCATGTGCCAACCCTGCGTGATTCAATCACCACTGCAAATTCCCATTCATCTCTACAGACAGGTACTCTCTGTGCTCGAACTATAATTAGATGATCACTGGGGATGGAAGCCACCTGCTAAACAGGCGCTGGCTTATGTTGGCCATTGCAACTTTTGTTTTGTTTTCATTCATTCAAGAGCAGAGAGGAGATGGGCCACTAATGGTGCAACTGTTGTCCTTCCGCCGGCTGCTAACATTATGTTGACTGATGTTCTTTGAGAGGGAATTATTCTATTGGGAGTGTGCAAGAGACACCAGTAAGAGCACCAGAGGTGTGGTTCCTATTTTTTTAAACCCCTTCCCCCCCCCATTTCTTTTCAAAATGCATAAGTGTGAACTGTGAGCCATTCCAGAGCCTGTGAGAGAAGTGTTTTGATGAAGTAAAATAAATAAGGAGCAAAGTCTATGACTCAAAGTTGGGCTGGTGGGCTAATTCATCATTTATCATTCATTTAACAAATCTATAGGCTGGGGAGTATGGGGTGTTAGGGAGGGCTAAACCAGGTGAGGGTAGCCAAAGAGTTTCCCTGTATGCGAAGACAGGCTCCAGAGGATTGAGCGAATGAGACCAACAGTGGCTCCAACGGTGAAGAAGGCAATTTCTGCATGTACTGTAGAGGGAAGTGAGGGGCAGATAGGGCTCGTCAATCTGGGAAGGTAGCCCACCCAGGAAAAGGACAACTCTGATCCTAAACCTCTGCTGCCTTGCAGGATATCTTTGGGAGAAGAAAAGGCTAAGGAGTGAACCCCACACAAATCTGGAGTGGAATCCCTAAGACGGTTGGATGTACACCTCCTTCTGGCAACTCCTGCAGCCAAGCTGGTGCCAAGTGTATTGCTCTGCTTTCTTTAGGACCACATCAGTGAGGCTGGGGGTGGGTGGGTTGTCATCTAGGCAGCCCAGGACCTCCATACACACTGCCCAGGTGTTTGCCCCAAGGATATCTGTTTGGTGCTGCTAATGCAGCGTTTTGGCTTCACCCCTTGAGGCGCACTCCATTGTTTCTTAAGGCCAACTGATGACAACAACAACAACAACAACAACAACAACAACGTGTTTCAGGGCAAAACTCTGAAAGGCCTACAGATATCCCCACAACTATCATCCTATCTGTTTGTGCTCTGCTCTAACTCCCTGTTTCCTTTTGTTTCACAAAATGAATTTCTTGACCCCATACTGTATAGCCTTTCTTCCCCTACAAACCTCCTCTGCTAAACCTCTTGGACTCTGTTCCATTCTCGCATTCTTCCTTTCCATCCTCATAACTATTGCTTCCCAGTCTCCCCAGCTTACTAGAAGAAGACTGGGAAGCGGATGGAATCTCGGCTTCATTCAGCCTGACCTATAAAAGCCTTTGGCACCTTTGTTATTATGAGAAACAACAGCTGCAAAATTCAAAATATGGGCGGGGATGTGTGTGTTGTCCTTGATCCAGAAGGACTTTTAAGATTTCCTGTCCCACAGGCCCTGTTTTCCAATTTCAGGAACAGAAAGGGCATGGAAGAACGATAGGATTCATTTTTTTTCTTTTCGAATAAAGTTAGCAGATTACAATTAGGTCAAAACAACCTTATCGGAGAGATGAGGTCATCATCCTTACTGAGCTGTGTCTAAACAACTGAATTGCATGTCCCTGAAACAGTTACATCAGTATCTGCTAACAATGCTCTGAAAGCTAGGAAAGTAGCAAATTTTTCTCCTTCCATAGACCCCTTCTCGCTCCCCGATGTCCTTCAGGCTCAAGCACACCCCTCACGCTTTTTCCCCCCCATGACACCATTCGCACATGGCTGGGTATGTGAGAGAAAGGCTATTCCAGCACAGGTCACACACCTCCTATTTGCATGAGGACACAATATAAACCAGTGTGACGTAATGGTTAGAGTGTTGGACTATGACCTGGGAGAGCAGGGTTCGAATCCCCACTCAGCCACAAACCTTGGGCCAGTCACCATCTCTTAGCCTAACTTGCTTCATAGGGTTGTTGTGAGGATGAAATGGGGAACCACGTGTACCACCTTGAGACCCTTGGAAGATAAAGGTGGTATATAAATGTAATAAATAAATAAAAGACTAAAGTGATGATGAATTTGACCCAAGCATCCTTCCAGACCCTGGCAGATATACAGACTCTGACCAAGAGGCTGACCCAAAAAGCCATGGTGGTCCTGGGATGGACAAACAACGTTGTGGTGGAAGCGCATCAGCTACAGAAACAGCACCAAGCAGAAAGAAGATCAAACTCAGCAATGAGGACTCATTTGCAACATTAGATACAGGCCTTTCCCTTGCAGAAGATGAAGCACTAGTATTACATCTGCTCAACAACCAAAGCTAATCCCCCCTCCCCACTCTTATTTTTGTATCAGA
This sequence comes from Lacerta agilis, assembly GCF_009819535.1. Taxonomy (NCBI): domain Eukaryota; kingdom Metazoa; phylum Chordata; class Lepidosauria; order Squamata; family Lacertidae; genus Lacerta; species Lacerta agilis. The sequence goes on from NC_046315.1 coordinate 31,302,370, forward strand.
AAGGCACCCAGCCAATTTGGTTGCCAATAAATATTGCCACAGACATTTCTGAGATCTTTCCAACGAGTGACTCTTGTCCAGGTTTATTAATTGTCTTACTTTAAATGTTGTGAGGCTTATGCCCTTTTAAGATGTGTGGTTTTTTTGGGGGGGGGTTATTGGGTTGTTTTTAGTTTGATTATGTATTTTGTGTTTTTATATTTTGATTTTATTCAGTGAACCGCCTTGAAACCTCCAGGTATAGGGTGGTATATAAATTCAATTAATAATAATAATAATAATAATAATAATAATAATAATAATAATAATAGACTTTTATCGATCCCTCATCCATGCCAACTTAGATGCCATAATTTTGACTGTCAGAGATGTGGTTTACAAAAGAGCAGAACTGACGTGGTTTGGGTGTGTTGAGCTGTTTATTGGCCATGAACCATGTGCAAACTGGAACGGCTTCAGTCCACTGTGGTTTCAGCTGTATCAGAAATGACAAAGGTTTAATTCCTAGATTTTTACACATCTGTAGGACTTGGGCATGGCTTATTATGTTAAGATCACATCAGTAAAAAAAAGTAGCATCTGAAAAACTCTTTCCAACAAAAACTACCCTGAAAACGAGTCCCATGGTTGTGTACTAGATATAGGAGCCCACTCCTAGGGGCCGTGCGGGCTTTCACCCCCACAATAAAATAATTGAGGGGCCGTGGGGGCAATCAAATAAAATATTTGATAAAATAATAAAATATTTGAGGGGGGCAGGCCCCCACAAAGTTGATGGGCATTCCCATTCAAATGGTGTGTGTGATCGATTATGTGGGGTAGGACTTACCTCGGCCCCCCACAATATTATATTCAATTTGGCACCCCTGGTACGAGATATGAAGAAAGCCTCTCTAATTGCCCAGACATGGTGTATTTTAAGGAATAGTTATGATCAGAGAAATGGAACTGGGGCATAATTTAGGACCCACCCTTCCAAACAGGGTAGTCCCAGGAAGGCACTGCAGAGCATAAAAAGCAACAACTATGCAATTGTTTATTCGCAAAAGCCCTGAAGAGGGATTCCACAATGAAACATAAAACGTTTATGAGCATACAGTGTAAGACTGAAGAGAGATTATTGGATTATATGGGGTTATAATAAATATGAATATAAGACTCGGAAGCACAATAAGCTTGGTATCAGCATTCTCATTTCATTAAAATGCTGTACTCTTGGGTGAAGATTTCAGATAAATACAAAAATGAGACAAGGTGACTGTCTAGTGCTGAAAAGCAGCTCTGCACTGATCATCTTCATCATGTCTAGAGATGGACAACATTTGCTCTACGTGAGAAAACAGGTACAAATCCATTTCCCCCTACAGGGCAAATAGCTGGGGCAACACCATCTTGTTTGCGGCTGTTTGTTCCCTCTCCTGGCTGCCATGGAGCATCTCAGGTTCCCACCAGACCCAATTTGAAAACAGGCCAATCTGCGGTATCCTGGGGGCGTGGCTTCGGGAGTGGACCTGAGTGAAGCAGTCTTCACTCAGGTCCACTCTCCACCCATATACAGGCCAGCCCTGCTCCTCGCAGTGCAGTCAGCCAGGAGCTTTAAATGTATGGCGCAAATGTGGCCTTTCACTGGCTACATTCAGACTGCCAAGCTGTTCATATCCAACAGTGAAACATGCAAGAGGATTGTGTTCAGTAACTAGTAGCCACTAGCCCCCAGTCACCCTTAATGCTGGTTTAAGAATAAATCATCTATCTGTCTGCAACAGTTAAAGAAACATATTTGCATTAACAATAGGAAATATCAGAGAAAAGGGCAATCTTACTTGATAGCCTGAACAGCAGGAAAAAAGCAGAAGGAATGTCCAGAACGTATCTATGTACCTAGAAATATTAGGCTATAAGGGGGAACTTAACACTATAGCTGCTCCAGGAGATCTGCAGAAGACCAGAGATTGCCTCTCCTGCATTTGTTTACAGATATTCCTGCCTCTTTTCACAAAGAATTGGGAAATGTAGCTTCATAAAAATATTGTTCAAGTAAAACAGTCGTATTTATACAGAGAATGAGGGGAATTTAATAAGGCTCTTTCCTGCATTCTGCACAGCAGCAAGCCAAATTATCCAGATTTACAAGGTTTTTAGAAATAGTTCTTAATATTCTTCAGAGCATTGCTGAGGCTCATAGATTGTAGGCAGCAACCTCCTCCTTTAGACTCCAATCACTGGTGCAAAATAAGTCCACCCAGTTGATGCTTATGCTTGTTTAGAGGTGCAGAATGCTGACCCCTCTTGCGGTAGAGATCAAATGAGAAAATCTTCTTGTGTATTTGCAGAGAGTGCGCCTGTTGTTTACAGCTTTCCCGTCAAATTTAGAAACAGGGACTTTTCTCCCCCTGCTTTCTTCTGGCTACAGAAAGGTCTCCAGCTATTTCAGTCCATTACAGTGATGCCAAGGGACACAATATATTTGGCAGCCTCTTGAGCACTTGGCAGGAAGAATATTGTAAGTCCCCAGATCTTTTGGAGGACACTTGATGCTAGCAACATTTCTTAGGGATGCTTCGAGTAGTAAGCTTCACATTGCAAAATATCTTTCACTCTACCACAGTTTTTAAAAACCGCTTTCTTAAAATGTTGACCAGCACTTAGCTATTCAGGAGTGTCTCATTAGACCGTGTACACAGAAGGCCCATTAAAGTCTATGAAAGGAATAGATACTTGCTGTTTGTCTAAGTTATCTTGCCATGGCTATGCTAAATTTGGAAGATTGCCCTGCCCATTAAAGGACAGTGTGATGTCACAGGTTACAGGGAGATACTGCCAGCCTAGGATGTGAATTTTCAAAAGTAAAGAGGACCATTGTCATATAGCTATGGTTCACACTGTTATTATGGTAGGTACAATTCAAAACAGGGGATTGTCCTACAGAGCAGAAAGCAGGAATGACAGTACTGTGTAAGTTACAGGTAGGTAGCCGTGTTGGTCTGCCATAGTCAAAACAAAATTAAAAAAAATCCTTCCAGTAGCACCTTAGAGACCAACTAAGTTTGTTCTTGGTATGAGCTTTCGTGTGCATGCACACTTCTTCAGATACACTGAAATAGAAGTCACCAGAAGTGTGCACACACACAAAAGCAAGCTCATACCAAGAACAAACTTAGTTGGTCTCTAAGGTGCTACTGGAAGGATTTTTTTATTTAGTACTGTGTAACCCAGTGATACAAACTGAGATATCCCTTATCTCACATAGGCTCTGGAGTCTATTCTCCCTCTTGGCTTGACATTATGGTTTGCCAAACAATGATATGGCTTACTTCAACTTTTCAGTGGTGGCACCCAATCTTTGGAATGTCCTTCCCAGGGAGGCTGGCCTTGCACAGACACTGTTATATTTTTGGTTAAGGTGAAGACCTCTTTTATTTGTTTCCGCTTTTTAGATCTTTTTAGATTCTGTTTCAACAAATGGATTTAAAACTTGGTGCTGAACTTAATATTTGGTTTTACTGTTGTCATTTGATATTTAGTGAATTGATAAATTAATTGCTATTTAGCCTTTTGATTTGTGAGCTGGCCTAGGAAGTCTCTGGCAGTGAAGAGTGGAATAAAAGTGTATAAACATGTAAGCCACCTCGTTTCTACACAGCCACAATAGCCAGTGTTCCACTGCTGTGGACCTTGCCTCAGCCTTCTATGTAGCTTCCAGCAATCCCTGAGCCTGATGCTGTTCTCCTGCATCTCACTCCTAGGGCCAACATTAAGAAGCTGTCTATTTTGGGTTTTCTCAGTTTATGCCAAGTTTGGTAACTCTATCTCAAGAGGCAACCAAACCAATGCAAACCAAACCAGAGTAGTGTTTTGGTCCACCATCTTGAATCAAAATGGCGCCCAGCATATAAACATTGACAAAGACTGCCTCTCCCACCTCAGGAACCCTTGTGATGAATTTGGCAATGATATCTTGAGAGTTGTCCGAACACATAGAGAACAGACATATCATTTCCCACAATATATGATAGATATAAAATCAGTGCACACATAAAATCATTTCCAATTCAAAATGGATGTGAACTGGGATTAAGATTTTAAAAGTAACATTTTTTAGCAGGTGCTGAAAAGGCAATAGAGAAGGTACCTGTTTGGCGTGCAATGGAAGGGACTTCTGAAGGGTAGATGATGCCCAATTCTGACATTAGATGAAATGGATCTATATATAGAATAGTATCTGCAGGATACCTTCTACAGCGGAACACAATGGTCGATTTGATGTGGAGGGGTTGAGATGATCTTTTAGGTATCCAGATCCCAAGTATTGTACAGAAATATACTTCTCACCACAGTGGGGAATGCTGTGACCTGGTGACCTGTGTGCTCTCCAAGTGCTAAGTGCTGATGGTCAAATTCAGACCTCTGCTACCCCTACATATGGACTACCCTTCACACAGAGGACAGTCCTTTGTTAAGTAGGAGATGTGGCCATCCTGCTTCCATCTGGTGCTGAATCAAAACTGCTGCCTGATTATGAAGTGGCCAAGCGCAGCCTTCCCAGAAGGGGAAAAGTCGTTCGGGGTTGCCTGATGGCCTTGGTCAAAACTGCAAATTGCTTAGATGGTTTGGGACTTTGTTTCCCTCATCTTATTCTTGAAATTGCCACTTTAAAAATACACATTGCAGGGGTCGAAAGAAGGAACAAATAATTCCTTGGCATGCCAGCTGCTTCAGTTAGTCACCATGTACTCGGCTCATATTGCAAAAAGCTAAAGTGTACATGTGAGGCATCTCCAGACCTCGTCTGGCTTTGCTATTATTCTCTCCCTCAAGAAACCTTAGAAAGATGAGGGGTTGCCTCTTTTCAAATATCTGTATCTCATCTCCCCCTGTGCACAGGGCAGCTGAGTTAAAATAATAAAACTGACACATTCTAAAATAATGATTAAACTGCTGAAATACAGCAGGGAAAACACACCCACACCTGGAAGACAATCCAACACCACAAACCCACAACTCCTTCCAAGGTGAAACCTGTCCTTGCTGGCATTGTGTACAACTCCACAGTGGGGCACATCCATCCAAATTATTTTGGGTCGCCGCAAGCAACAAAATGGTTATTCTCCACAGGAAGACTTCTGTACCATGCCATGCCTCATTCCACCAGGATAGAGATAGAATTCTACTTCACTGCAACTATGATGGAGGGAGAGAGGAAAGTTGAAGACATGGTAGAAATAAATTTGGAAGAATAGTCTGGAGTCTACTTGTGATGGCTGAAAGCTCTGACAGCAAGATAGATGTTTTATGTACCTAGACAAAGGGAAATTGGGCAGCCCAAGGCAGTTTCTCTGTCCCCACCCCCCACTTCCATCCTATACATCACTTGGTCCATCATCAGAGGACACAGCAAAGGAGAACATGAAGCCCACTGCATATAAACAACTGCAGCACAGAGCGAGCTACACCAGCTCTACCATTGAGTGCGTGCAACTATATGAATGACAAGTGGGATCTCTGGGGAAAGCGAGCATTTAGCACAAATGCTGCAATTTGCACAAACTGCAAAGAGCTAAGGGGGGGGAGGGATGAACAACATGCATCTTCTAAGAGCCGCCTTGCAGGTACCTTCCACCAGGATTCCAGGTGCAAACCTCCACCAGGAATATCAGTTCCACAGCTGCAACTGGGGCTGCATGGACAAGGCAACCCACATAAAAAAGCAAGGGAAGGATCTCCTGGAAGGGGAACTCCCCAAAGCAGAATGCCTTACCCCACCCCACCCATACTCAGCCACTTTGATCCCTGGAACCAGCACTGTTACAAGTTCCACATAACAATCATTCCACATTTTTCAGAAAAAGATATTTTAGCCCATGCTTGGGAACTCCTTTCCTATTGACATCAGGCAGGCACCTTCATTGTACTCTAATTGGTACCTGGTAAAGGTAAAGGGACCCCTGACCACTAGGTCCAGTCGTGTCCAACTCTGGGGTTGCAGCGCTCATCTCGCATTACTGGCCGAGGGAGCCGGCGTACAGCTTCCAGGTCATGTGGCCAGCATGACAAAGCCGTTTCTGGCGAACCAGAGCAACACACGGAAATGCTGTTTACCTTCCCGCCAGAGCGGTACCTATTTATCTACTTGCACTTTGACGTGCTTTCAAACTGCTAGGTGGGCAGGAGCCGGGACCGAGAAACGGGAGCTCTCCCCATCGCGGGGATTCGAACTGCCGACCTTCTGATCAGCAAGCCCTAGGCTCTGTGGTTTAATCCACAGCGCCACCCGCATCCCTTACATGTACTTAAATCTGTCTTAAATCTAGCTTAAATTTAGCTTAAAGTTTTTTAAAAATGTTTTAAATAGCTGCTTTTAATTGTCACCCCCCCCAATTTCATTGTTTCATTATTTTTGAAACACTCTGAAGTGTGTTTTTTTATAAAAGAAAACACACACACAAACCAATATAAATTTTATTAAAGAATCCCTCCCCTGCCCCACTTCAGAAAAGAAGCTGAGTCCCAAAAAAAACTTGTCATGACCACCAAACATCTCCAATCTACCTGACTCCTTAATGATAAGCAGAAAAAACCATATCCATCAGGGAAAGATGTTCTGACACTCTTAGCACAGTTGATATATTGGAATCTGGCCGAGTGCATTCTTCCTTCCAGAGACTTAGCACCTGATGTAGGTAGGTCAAGGTTGCCTCTTTCTCCTCCTGTAATACCTTTTCCAGTACAGCCTCCTATCAGTTGACTAAACAGCACTATAATAAGGACATGTTCCCTCGGGTCTGCGTTCCTTGTCTGGTGCAGAGCCAAACTATTGGGCTTCTAAGGTCTGCAGAGACTTGACACTGGCCTGTGGCCAGGATGGTCTCTCACAGCTTCCATTTCTGCCACCGTTCCACTCACACGAGAGATCTTTAATCTCCAGTTCAGATCTCTCCATGTCCTTGGCTTGTTTGTGGTGTCTCAAAGGCTGTTCAGTCTCAGTCAGCTGCTGTTCCAGAGAGGGTGGCATGTAGCTCAAATTGCTGCTTTTCTGAGCCACCTTCTATGTACTGACCAGATGGAGTCCAGATCCAGCAAGAGCAGCTTCCCATCATTGCTACCTAGACCTTCTGCAGACCTTCTTGCATCAGAGGAAGGGGTGGAACTTAGGTTTTTAGTGGCAAACCACAAACCCCTGTTAGTCTCAGACCTGCCCTCTGCTGACTAGAGGCATGCAAGGTTGCTGGCACCCAACACTGGCAATACCAAGAAAGAGGACATGACATTGCATTGCTGGGGGGAGCCCCACAGTTTGGTCTGACACCACCATATTGGTGGGGCGGGGTTAACCTGTAGGGCAAATAGCAACCTTGGGAAAAGGATTTCAATGAGGAGAACAGTTATCCCTTTCCACCTGACTACTAGTAATGCTTGAAAATTCAGCTAACACCTGGGCAAGTAATACCATTAGGGAGAATGGTGCCTGGGGGTGCAAATAAGATGCTAGGAGGACAGCGCTGGGTATTTATTTTCTTAAAAATTGCTTGATTTCACTGCTTGATTGTAAAAAGATATATATAAAGTAAAGCAACACACATTCAAAGCAGTTTACAAAAAATATATATGAAATTATCAGTAAAAAACAAATCAAAACAGTTTGTTCCTCAGCAGTGGAGCAAGTGCTTTGCATCTGGCATCTTTAGTTAAAAGGTTTTCTGGAACCAAGGCTAGAGAAGACCTGTGCCTGTGTCCTTGGATAGTTGTTGCCACTGAGGGAGATGAAGCAAGTGGTTGAAAAAGGTACCTTTATGATAACATGCTTGTTGGGCCAGAGACAGAGTACGTCCATGTTCACACCTATCATTTTAAGCACTATGATACCACAAACCCCCCAAAAGCATTATGGGAGCTGTAGTTTGTTATGGGTGGTGATAGTGGTTAAGAGATGCCTATTCCCCTTCCAGAGCTACCGTTCCTGGAGTTCCTTGTGAAAAGGGATCGGCTGTTAAACCACTAGGGGAATTGTAGCTCTGGGGGTGGGAACAGGGGTCTCCTAGCAACTCTCAGCACCCTTAACGAATGGCAGCTCCCTTTGGGGGAAGCCATGCCTGTTTAATACTGCTTTAAATGTATGGATGTGGCTGAAGACAGCACAAGGCCCTAGTGCCCAGGAGACTGGCCATGCCCTTTCTGCCTTTAGACCGAAAGAGAAAAAAAGAGAGGCTCCCTTAACCCCGCATTTTCCAACACAAGCATGCACATCTCAGTCCTGAGAGCTGCAAATGTGAGTCACCACCAGCCCAGCGATGACTCACGGCTCCTCCTTCTGCCTCAGATTACAGAGAAGTACAGAAGTACAGAAGGGGAGGAAGGTCGGGCTGAGGACAGCCGCAGCCAAGCCACTCAGTGCTGTCAGGGAATTTCTCTGCCTCTTGCCGCGTCAACACTCGGATCATGAATCTTTCACGTTCGGTAGTTGGCGTATGGTGAGGAAAGAAACAACTGCACGAGGGAGGTGGCAGGAGGGGAGGGGTTCCTCCCTTCTTCCTGCCCGAGCCGTTACTGACAGTTGCTGTGGCCATGCTCATCCCAGCAAATTAGAGCACTACAAAATAAGTAAGCTGATATCTTTTATTGGAGCAATGTGGGGAAATGGCGAGAGTAGGGACAGCTGGCTCATCTTGAACTGGCAGGCATGTCTGCCCACAGGATGCCTCTTCCCCTGACCTCTGGGTCCTTCTCTTAAAAGGAACACTTTGCGATTGCTCTAAAAGGCGGGTTTTGTCAGTGCAAATCCACATTTTCCTTACAAGTACTACAGAAGAAGGCTCAGGCACCCGGGCACTCAAGGTGGTTGCCCAGAGGCAGAATAAAAAGGGGTTGGGGAGAATAGAATCTGCTGGAAGAGACTCCAGTAGTCTACAAGGTGGGAGGATGGAGCTCGACCCACCACGATATAATTATAATAATATATAATTTATTATTATTATTATTTTATTTCATTTTTGTACCCCGCCCATCTGACTAGGTTGCCCTGGGCGGCTTCCAACATATATAAAAACATAATAAAGCATTACACCTTTAAAAACTTCCCTATACAGGGCTTCAGGTGTCTTCTAAAGGTTATATGTCCTTCACATCTGATGGGAGGCTGTTCCACAAGGTGAGTGCCACTACTGAGAAGGCCCTCTGCCTGGTTCCCCGTAGCTTCACTTCTCACGCTTCTTCTCATTGCAAGAAAAGCATACATAGCACCAAAACTGGCGCTCTTCTTCCAATGCTAACAGCAAGTGCTTAAGACCCACTGAAATCAAAGGGAATAAAGCTCTCACATGTGCACCAAAATTTTCAGTGGACCTTAAGGATGCTTAATCTCCCCTGCATTGTGCTAACGTTTTGTTAAGGACGTAAGGAGAGCCTGCTGGCTCAGGCTGGTGGCCCATCTAGTCCAGCAAGCTGTTCTCACAGCGGCTAACCAGATGCCTGTGAAAATCCTCAAGCAGCATCTGAGCACAAGAGCACTCTCTCCTCTTCCGGCTCCCAATACCTGGTACTCAGAAGCATGATGGCATCCCACTGTGGGGTCAAAGCACAGCCATCATGGCTAGTAGTCATCATCAGCCATCTTCTCCATGAATTTGCACAATCCATTTTTTTAAAGCCATCTAAGTTGCTAAGTTGTTGTATTAATATTGTTATTATATAACAGAGTGCATTATATCCTTATCCTGTTTACGGTGTTGCCCCAAATTTATCTCCCTTCTTCCCCGAGTAAGGCCTTGTCTGAAGGACAGGAGACAACAGGCCGTGTTTCCTTAGCGACACAGCCTTTCTGAAGACTGCTTTGCACAAGGCCGGAGCACTTGGGCAAAGTGGGTGTTTCAAGTAGGTGCCGTCGGTGCCAGCGAGGCGTCCTGATTGTGCGTCGTATTTATAACCCACTTCACAGGAGCAGCAATGATTGCCAAGAGAGTACAGTGGAAAATCTGAGGCAAGAGTTAGAGCTGTGTCTGGGTGCTCTGCAAGGGAAAGTCCCCAATCAACTTGTTAGGCAGGAGTGGGGGGTGGGGGGAGTGAAGACTCATTGCTACTGCAAAGTCAATTCACTCAGAGGCTTTTATTTTACCAATAAAGGGTCATGTTTGCACAATGGCAGCCGTGCATGATTGGGAATGAAAAATCCACTCATTAAAAAGTCTACCCATTGCACAGACTTACCTGCCTATCTTGTATTTTTACAAGGGAAGTTTTCTCCATATTCCCAGGCGGGCTATTTGTTCTACCCCAGAAGTCATCAACTTTTCTCTTTTGGGGGCCAGTGGGCACTTCAGAGTGATGTTGTGAAGGTAAAATAGTGGGGGCAGAAACATGCACATGACCTGGAGCAGGGGAAAGTGGTATGTAAATGTAATAAATAAACAAATAAATAAACAAATAAACTTCTGAGAAATTACTGTGGGCCCCAGTCACAAAATGACACTGTTGAGACATAGCAATAAATGACTGCGCAAAAAGAGGAGAGGAATGGTGCAGGCTTGAACCCTGTCTCTCCCCCAACCAGCAGCTCCATCGTATCTCTGCCCTGTTCAGAACTAATGGGAGAGTGTGTGTCCAATCTTGGCAACCCATGAAATGTGGACACGTTTAAAGGTGTGTGTTCAGTGTAGGAAAGGCAAACAGGAACTGAGCACAAAGAGCATGCAGTCTCTCACGCATTGTGGGTTTTGAGTGGATATTTACTGACACATTTCACAGATGCCATAGGTGGTGCTAGTGAGCACACGGGCACCACATTGGCAACCCCTGGCCCACCCTGAGTAACAGCAGCTCTCTGTGGTCTCAGGCCAAGGCCATTCTCTTCACCTGCTGCCTGAGCCTTCTAAACCAGAAGTGGTGGTACCTGAACGCTGTATCTTCTGCACACAAAGGATGTCCATGACCTCTGAGCTAGGGCATGCTCACAAAGTTAAGGACTTTCCTTCCTAATGCTGGCAATTGTTTTCTGAGCCTTATATCACTTCAAAACTTCCATCCAATTATCACCGTGTACGTTAGAAACGTTTATGAATTGGCCTCACTACACAAACCGGTTCCTGCCAGCCGCAATTGGCTTTGAACACAGAGGGAATTTAAAGCTCATTACTGCTGGCCACCCAGCCAAGCCACCATCTGATTGCTCTGCCTGATGCCCAGATCAATTTTCAGCTTGTGATGAAAGGAGTTAGAATAAATTACTGCCATCATTGTCCACTTTTTTTTTTTAAACCCAACAACAACCAAAAACAATGATCTAGTTACAGAATGGAGCCATCAGACAACTTATTTGCCATGCGGCCAACCCTCATGTGTTCTGGGTCAAAGTTGGGCCCTGTTTTTTTGTGTATGATGGATAAGAAGGATTATATCTCCTTGGGAAAGTTACACAGATTTTGTTAATCTGCACATCTTTATAAAACTGCAGGCAAGTAAAGAATAGTGCCCAGTACTCTTAACTCCCAGTCCTAAACCACAATAGTAGCATTTGATCACTGCTATTTAACCACGAGTGGCACTTATTTCTGCTCTGAGGTCTTATCATGTACAGTGGTACCTCGGGTTACAAACGTTTCGGGTTACAAACTCTACTAACACAGAAGTAGTTGCTCCGGGTTGCGAACTTTGCCCCATGATGAGAACAGAAATCGTGCGGCTGCAGCACGGTGGCAGCAGGAGGCCCCATTAGCAAAAGCGTGCCTAGGGGTTAAGAACGGTTTCGGGTCAAGAACGGACCTCCGGAACGAATTAAGTTCGTAACCCAAGGTACCACCGTACATGTCTGTTTCCTGCATAAACCCGGTTGTGGCTCAGTGATTCAGTATCATCTTTTTCATGCAGAAGGTCTTAGGTTCAATTCCCAGAATCTCCAAGTAGGGCTGGTAGAGACCCCACCTCCGTCTGAAACCCTGGAAAGCTGCTGCCAGTCAGTGTTGACAATATTCAGCTAGAAAGGCTAATAGTCTAACTCAATATAAGCCAGTTTCCTATGTTTTCTACAGCAGCATCCTGAGATCTGAGCTTTAGTGTGAAACACAACTGACCTTTGTAGCCATAGAGTGGCCAAGCACTGTGATGCTATGCCAGTGCTGTAGGGATGTTGCTGGCAGAAAAATCCTAAGCATTTGGCCTGAGGACTCCACACATGTTTGGGAACTTGACTTTCTTTCTACTCAGTAATGCATTTAAAACTCTGAAACCTATTGTTTTGCATGCATAACTGTTGGCTGGTTCAGCTGTTGTTGACTTTGTTTATTCTTCGGGCTTTATTTTATTGCATGTTCTGTTATTTTAATTATATGTAAACCACTTTGTTCACATATACCAAGAACAAACTTAGTTGGTCTTTAAGGTGCTACTGGAAGGAATTTTTTTTCCACTTTGTATATGTTGTTGCTGTTTTAGGAGAAGTAACAATGTTTAAAAGAACAGAAATAATAATGATGATAAATATTTCTTTGGTCATAAGTTTTGCCCTTGGCAAAGTTCATTTAAACAAAATAAAATAAAAAATTCCTTCCAGTAGCACCTTAGAGACCAACTAAGTTAGTTCTTGGTATGAGCTTTCGTGTCCATGCACACTTCTTCAGATACTAAAGTTCGTTTAGGTCACTTGATAGCATATTTAAAAATTATTATTATTATGCAGCAAGGATTGATTCCTCCAATCCAAATCACTGAAAATCCACATGCACTCTTTTCATAGAGATAAGGATTGCATATGTTTTCAGAACTGTGGCCGGGCCAATTACTATTCATAATTTGGCCCTCATAAGAAACAGCTAGGCTTTTTCTCACAATAATATTAATCCGGATTGACCTTTGTATCACCCCTTAATTACCAAGCACATGATTTTACTTTAAAGTGTTATTTTCCCCATTCATCATTACAACTAATCCTGTTTGGGAATAGCACACATCTGTATTGGGCAGCAAGTCTCACTGAGTTCAATGGACTTACTCCCAGGTAAGTGTGTATAGAATTGCGGTCTAAATTCAAGAGGATGAGAGCCAAGACAGCCAAACAGAGAGCACATTCACACCATACATTTAAAGCACAATGATACCACCTTAAACCTTCATGGCGTCCCCTTAAGAATCATGGGAAATGAAGTTTGCTAAGAGTGCTGAGAGTTGTTGGGAGACCCTTCTCCCCCTCGGAGAGATACAGTTCTCAGAGTTCCCTCCCAAAGAGAGATTGCTTTTTAAACCACTTTAGAAACTGTAGCTCCGTGAGGGAAATAGGGGTCCCTTAACAAATCTTAGCATCCACAACAAACTACAGCTCCCATAATTCTTTGGTGGAAGCCATGGTTGTCTAAAGACATTTCAATGGCTGCCTCTGTGTGGAGGCAAGCTCTGAATCTCTGGCAGCCTGACAGACTGTGGAGCTGGGAATCCCCTCACCTCAGGAAGGCATTATTACTGAACTCTGTCAGCCCGTGATGAGAAATTCCATGATAAGTACTGTAAATGCACAGGAGAGACAGAGGATACAAGCCAGGCCCAGGCCTGTCCTTCCATTGTCTTTGATGCCGTAGGGAGGGATCCTGGCTTTCCTTCTTAGCAACGGTTTCTGTATCTGACCCCCTGAATCACGGGCTTGTTAATGGTTAGACCGAGATATGTGCTGAACTCTGACTTTTGGGGGCTCTATAAATAGAAAAGATCCACTCTGCAGGGGTTATATTTAGCTTTGCTGCACTAGCAGGCGAGGTGTTGCAAAATGACTGCAGTCCAAGGAACGGGGCTGATGCAGCAGTTGTAGCGGCTCTTGTGTTATTGTCTAGGCATAGGAATAGCTTAAGAGCACGGAACTGCCTTCCAGAGATGCTGAGGTGCTTTTACAGTTCAGGGCTATCAGCCATCCCCATGCAATATTTATGCTTTCAGAAGTCAGCGGACGAGAATGAAATGTTGTAAATTTATATTGATGGAAATTCAGGCCTGTACTGTACAAGGCTTCGGTGGGCCTGAAAAAGAAATGAATCCATTCTGCTGTCTCCAGGCTTGCACCAGTCAAGATAGACAGTTCTAACATAGAGAGTCCATAAGAACTAGACAGTGCCTTTGCATGTGGGTTGCGTTCAGAGCCACCAAAAATTGAACTATCATGGTTCTGCGGAGCAGAGCCAAGGCGGCGGCAGCACCTGAGGCATTTAACCAAACAAGTACAAACATACCCCATTTAGCATACATGTCGTGTTTGCATTTTTAATTTTTAAGAAGTATGCATGAAAATTTGTACTAATTTTTCTATGTGTTTCTCCAAATATATGCAATTTGTGTACACAATTTTCCCTGTGTATTTTTTTATTTCCTCCCAACGGAATGCAATTTTGTACACTATTTTCAATAATATATGCATTTTTGCATGCACATTTCATTATTGTACAGGCGGCTTTTTTGCGTTCTTTGGTTGGAGACCTGCATTACAAAACTCAGAAAAGTGTTTGGTTTGGGAAGTGTGAATTTTGTAAGCTCACATTAATAATGCAAACCAAACTAACTTCTCCTCCATCCCTAGCCTAGACATACATTTTCTGTGAGGCCATGGGTTTTTGTATGTAGCACTTGCTCGCTGATTTAATTGTTTGCAACTCATCACGTGTCCAATACTGCTTCCAACCTTCACTTAATGCATTACCTCTTAGCACAGAGCCTATCTGTGTACAATTTGTACAGGTTTTCCCACCCCATGTGATCAGGAACCATGTCCCTTATTTTCACAAAACCGCCTTTGTACTTCGTTTACTCTTGTCCGTGGGAAAAACTAATTATTCAATGGGAATTCAGAACCACAGAAGGAATGTACAGAGATACGCTATGGCACTTTTATGTGACATGAGCTCAGCTAAAACAAACATCACTTAGATCCCTCTTGGTAAGTAAGTAGCTATATGCCCCCTGGTGGCCAAAGAACTCACTTTGTCCCCTGATTTTAATCATAGCAGATTTGATCAGAGTGGGGGACACATTGCTCCAGGTTGAGGATGTTGGCTTTCCAGAAATATTCCTGAAGTCAAAGAAGGGCCATGATGCTGGTACCTTTCTGGCTATCAAGAGCTTTCTGTGTTACCCACAACCAGTAGTACATCACTGTCTTGCAGATAGGTGCCTTAAAACAAGAGGCACATTTCATCCTGGGTCAGGTCAGCTGTTAGTAATTTGCACTTTGGAGTCTCTGGTAATAAAATCAATCTATTTTCAGCGTAGGATTAGCAGCAGGAGACCTGCTGGTTTCTCCATATTTGGGCCCTGCAGCAAAGGACACCTAACAATCATTGGTCAGTTAGAAACATTAACTAAAGTGCCGCTTTCCAGCAAGAAAGCCTGTGTGTTGCAGACCAAGGACGTTCTCTCTCTTTCTGAAAAAGGCTTGGGGAAAAATGCACAGCCCGGTTACTGCAATGAAGCATTACTAATGTGCTCAAAGGCTTAAGTATTAATTGCACTAGCAAAACCAAACAAAAAGAACATCCAGGCAAAGTGCAACAGAGAGCTACAAGCCCGAGTAAAAGTCAGCTCTGAACTGCTAGTATTTCAGCCCCTTGTATAACAGCTTTATATAAGCAATTTTTCCAGCTACTGTTAATGATGAAACAGTAGGTTCCTGACTCATAGAGGGTTAATTTCTCAAGTTTGGAAGGTCAAGTCTTCCTGGAATGAGTAACTTGCCACCTGGAACCTCTGCCCCGCAAGTTAAAAGCCCTGACCTGAGATATATACTTCTTCCCTCTTTATCAGCATTGGATGAGCCCAGTCAATTAGGGATCATACAGTAAGCGTGATGACATCACAGTGCCATGTAACCAATCAGATTTGGCAGCCTCATTAAGAGAAAACAAATCCTCAGAATTTTCAGCTAGGCCTAGGAATTTTCCCTGCCCTAGTCAGAGCAGACAGTACTGAGACAGACCAACGGTCTAGCAGCTTCCTCTGTTCTTATTCTAATGCATACCATGGATTGGGGAGCAAAAGTGGAAGAGGGTTGTTTCAAGCTTGGGGTGTGTGGCTGGTGACTGTCTAGGTTGCTGGACTTGGTAGACTTGTGTTGTGTCCCAGCATGGATCTTCTTATAAAACAAGACATGGAGCGTCAACACAGTTGCCTCAGCAACTTACATACCGGTACATACATACATACATACATACATTCTTTTATTCGACCGTCAGTCAGAAAAAATACATTTGTACAGAATTAAAAACCTCTGAAGGAACTTTGAAGGGGGGAAAGGAACACATAACCCTCAATGGAATGGAGCTAAACAGATAGCCCCATATCGATACAATCAATTAAAATCTTGCGGCGCTTAAAAGCTAAAAAAAGGAATTTAGCCACCTGGGAGGCTGTATTTCTAGTGACATTGTTCAGTAAGGATAAAACCTGTCTTTCTCTGGATAGAAAGCTAGATTGACATAAAAGTGGAGCTATAAGGTTTTGCCTGAGTTCTGCATAGAGAGGACAAGTCAGAAGAATATGTTCGGTAGACTCAACCACGCCCATAGTACAATGACAGGTTCTCTGGGTTTATGGAACTCCCTTGTACCTTCCCCACTATACCGCAAAATCAAGGGCGTTTAGTCTAGCCGCTACCTCAGCAACAATAATGCATTCCCTCTTCTTCTTGACACTCACCCCCGCTTACTGGATGAATACTTTTGCTTCCTTTTGCAATAGCCTATGATAGGGTTGCTGTATGCCCTATTTTCCCAGGACATGTCCTCTTTTTCATAGGTATATGTCAGGGAGCTGCACTCCCCTGCCAGACAGAGTCTGGGTGGGTACAGACAGTCCCAGCCACTCCTGGCCAGTGATACGTCTTCCAGCGGGTCTTCCAGCACCTCCCTTGGGGAGGAGGAGTTATCCTCAGGCAGCTAGGTGGAGCGAGGGCTCCTGGATGTTGCTCAAGGACCCAGCACCGCCCGGCAGACCTGCTCTGAAGGGGAGCTGCCTCTTCTGTCGCCCGAACTGTGCAGAGGGGTCAAAAGACCGGGAAGGCAGCACTTCAGGATGCCGAAATTCTTATGCTGGGGTTGCAGCCGTAGAACGGCACTTCTGGATTCGTCTAGCGACTAGGTAGTCATGTTTCTCAGTAGCTCTGCACTGTAAATAGCCTTGCACAATAAAATGGTTAAAAGACAAGACGGACTTTGTCTTTACTTGTGAGCAGCCCCTTGAGGATCCTGACAGTATGTAAAATGAGAGTCGTCCTAGAGATCCATAGTAAAAAAGTATGGTCATACCTTGGTTCTCAAACAGAATGCATTCCAGGAGTCCGTTTGACTTCCGGAACTGTTCGAAAACCAAGATGCAGCTTCTGGTTGGCTGCAGGATGATTGGCTGCAGACTGCAGCTTCAAAATATGAACTGTATACTATATATAGCAGGTATACTTTAGTCAGGATCATTTTTTATTCATGTGTCAATTGAGGATAACAGCAGATTCACCATGTAACTGAATTTGAAGTAGCAAAGTCACAGCAACTTGTGTACATTTAACACAATTAACTTTGAGATAATTAATCATTACAAATACTGTGGTACCTTGGTTCTCGAACTTAACCTGTTCGACTCCCAAAACCATTCAAAAATCAAGGTGCAGCTTCCAATTGGCTGCAGGAGCCAATTTGCAAACTGGAACACTTACTTCCGGCTTTGCGGTGTTTGGGAGCCAATTTGTTCGACAACTAAGCCGTTCAAGAACCAAGGTAGCACTGTACAAAGGCAAGTCTTGTGGAGATGTTGCTGGGCTTTCACACATCATGGGTAGATTTGTTTCCCCCTCTTTTGAAAAGAGTTTGGTCACTATACAAGAGTGGAAGTTGATGCTTCTTTGTAACTGTGCAGTCGCTAATATGAACTTGTAGTAAATAGCGATTCAATCCTGACAGACAGTTCCTTGTGCAAGTCTTTTGACATCTTGTTTGACAACCTTGGAAGAAGAGAGTTAACCTACACTTTGTACAGAGATTTAATTTTCTACTAGACCAACTCTGGAAATTATTGTGTGATTTATGTCTGAAGATGCTATCCTATTGCTCTAGCTGGCGCACACTGAAGAAACCTAAGCACTTCTTTTCTGGTTCACTAATTCCCTATCCAGTCTGAACCAACCTCACACAGCCGCCAGAAAGTGCAGAGCCTCCGAGGCATAATTTCAAAGAGTACCATCCGGGCAAAGGACTTTGGCATCGTGCTTGTTTGAACTTGATTCTCCTCCCCCTCCTTCCTTAAAAGAAAGAACTCGGATAAGGTCAGTTAAACTGGTTTGGAGGTGGATGAAACTGGTGTGCTGTGTTAACAGGGCACATGGCTGGTATTTTCACAGTCAGAGATTCCAAGGCAGAAAAAGACTGATAACTATCCAGTCAGAGTCAACGAGCACAGAAAAAGCTGTTGAATGCCCAACTCTTTGTGAATGTTTGAAATAATTAAACTCTCAGACATCAGCAGATTGAATAAAGGCTATTTTAAATCTGCGCATTTGGTTGCCATGCCTTACCTGTTTGCACTGGTAAAAAACTAGGAATAGGATGGAACTTGTTATCTATCTGTCTGTCTGTCTGTCTGTCCTCACATACATACATGCATGGACACACACATACCGGTACTCACATATATTGGCAGTACCAAACATTTCATCAGATTTTTCTTGTGTTCTGTTACACCATGTTATAACCGGGGGGGGGGGGGGGGGAGAGAGCCAAGCAAGTAGTTAGGAGATGAAATGACTACTATGTTCTTGTTAAGATTTCAATGGGACTTGTACAAAAGCACTTCCTGGTAGATTCTACTTACTGTTAATAACAAAAGGATATAAAATATCATTCAAAGGACTGATTTATTAAGTGCATAGTAAAAGCATGGTAAATGTAATTTGATCCCAAGTCTTGTAAAACCAAGTGAATGAACAACTAAGTTCACATGAATGTCTTTGAATTAATATAAGTATATCTCTTCATTCAGCTAAGACATTTAAGATGCTCTTCAAAACATTGCATGGCAATTTTTTTTTGTACTCTTGACCAAAAACAATAATAGCTATCTTTTTTCAAATATTCTCACTGTCACCTGTATTCAGTTCCCGTAACATCTAGTTTGATCAGCAAATGGATCCAATGACAGGAAGTTAGTTGATTAATTTTTAAAAATTCTTCAAAACAGATGACAGTCCCCCCCAAAAATCAAGAAAATGAAAAGATATACAATTTTGAGGAATGTCAGCAAGCGACAGTTTTATACATTCCACGAAAGTTTCCAGTGGTCATGTACTAAACATGAAGGAGATGAAGAAAGCACAAATTTTAATTACAGGCAGCTTGTTCTATTTATTCCAAAACATAAATCCACATCCATGTTAATAAACAGGCCTGTCCTTGATTTCTTTCTGGGTACTGCTTTCCTTCTATTAGCTATTTCCTCATATTTGCACAATAGGAACAACCTCCTTACAGCCAGTTACAGGTGGGTAGCCGTGTTGGTCTGCCATAGTCAAAACAAAATCGATTCTCCTTACAGCCATATGTACCTTAGGACCTAGGTAGTGCCAAAACTCTTTTGCTAACTGGCACTGTGGAAGAGCGATGAACTTTACCATGAAATCTGGCTATTCACGTGAAGCTTCATGAGATAAAAGGACATTCTGAATAACTGTGTTTTTGGAAGGAACAATACCCATGGGGGCCTCATCATTTTATAAGCACCAGATTGGCTTCTAGGGCTCCTCTCCCCCCAGACCTCCAGCATCCCCTGAGGTTTATGTTTGTATAATCAGTGCTATCTTAAGCACAGAAAGCCCTCAGCCATCCTAACAGGAGAACAATAGGTTGTATGCAATCATAGAGCACACTAGATTAATATTGTCTTCGAAGGACACTATAAACCAGAGAAACAATATGATGAAAAGGGAAACTCTGAACAAGTACTCCCCAAACACTGAAAACAGCTACAATTGAAAATATTGAAAGAGCTGCCTTCTTCCAATAAATAAAAAAGGCTAACCTAAAGTAATTAAGACTAAAGGCAGCACTAAAATGCTGTAATTGAATCAGCACTGCTTTGACGGATGAATAGATTCCAGTGAAACTACATCAGTTCAGTATCTTTATTTCCAGTCAAGAATGAGCCAAAGCTATGAGCAGCTCTTGATGATCTGATGTGCTGCAGCTTAGCTGCTCATGCTCCTAAGACCTAGATGTTGTTCTTCTTTGTTGTATTGCCTTTTTTCGGTCCAAGTAGTTCATGGTTTTCGTCACCCATGGAAGATCATGTGGCACACAGACCTTTACACCTCTTCTGGTGATTAAGCTGCAAGAGAATAAAAAGCAAATCACTAAGTTTAATTTTGTTAAATCAAAGAATTATTGTGGCTTGTATTTCTGTGTGAAATATGAAACATAGTGCTTTGGGCAGCTGTTCTATGTCCACTAGGAGCAAGTGGGACACAAGGAGAAGGGGACGACAGAGGATGAGATGGTTGGACAGTGTTCTCGAAGCTACTAACATGAGTTTGGCCAAACTGCGAGAGGCAGTGAAGGACAGGCGTGCCTGGCGTGCTCTGGTCCATGGGGTCACGAAGAGTCGGACACGACTGAACTACTGAACAACAACAGGAGCAAATGGATTCCAGCCCAATGGGACTCAATGAGACTTATTTCTGAGTATACTTGCAAAGGATTGCAGCTAAAAATTTATTGGCCTCCGGTTGGATTGGTGTCAGTAATAGGTTGGAAGTTTGAATGATGAATGCTGGACACTATTAGATACCTCCACTTAAAACAAGAACACAAGAAGAGCCTGCTGGATCAGGCCAATGGTCCATCTAGTCCAGCATCCCATTCTTGCAGTGCCAAGCAGAAGCCATGGAAAGCATGCAATTGGGACCTGAGCGCAAGAGCATGCTGCCTCTGATAGGGAGGCAGAGCATAGCCATGATGCAATAGTCTCCTATATTAATCACATATTTGGTCACCCACCCAGACAGTTATCCGATAGAACATGGAATGAACATTGCATCGTATACACTGGAAATGCTGCTACTTCTAATCGGAATCTGTGTTTCTTTGGAAAGTCACACAAGCATGTCCCTTTCTTCAGACTTATAGGCTACTTTACAGTTGAAGATTAGACAAGATACTTACATCACAGCTTTTACTGGTCTGGTTTGCATCGTATAGCTAGCAAATCTTCGGATGTTTATTTCATTTGTCTGCAAGTCTACACAGGAGTCGAGTGCCATAGTCTGAGATCCCAACGTTCCTTAAAAAGAGATAAAATATAAGTTTAACTGGCATCAAATAATCAGGAACATTGTTGTTGTTGTTGTTGTTGTTGTTGTTGTTAGAACTTATTTCCTTCCCCTCACCCTAATGTCCCAAGGCAGGTTACAACAATTTAAAAAACCTCCAATATCAAAACACACTATTTAAAATATAGGGCTTTTGTTCTTGCATGTCTACAAATGGATCTGATTCTTGTTGGTCTTCTAGCTATTGGATTTACAATACAATAAATCACAATTGTTGCTCATTTAGGGTAGTGATTGAAATATCTCTCTCTCCCATTCTGAAAACTGCACTTCTACTCCAAGGAAAACATTTCTCGGCTTTTATCAATCCAGGTAGGAACATAGGTGCACAGAAAAAGATTTCAGCATGCACATGGAAATTATCATTAGGAGTCCCCTATTTATCCTCTGAGAACTACATTTCTCAGAATTCCCAGTGTGGAGATGGATTGTTAAACTGCTCTGCGAATTGTAGCTCAGGGAGTGAAAGAAGGCTGATCACCGAAGAATTGATGCTTTTGAATTATGGTGCTGGAGGAGACTCTTTAGAGTCCCATGGACTGCAAGAAGATCAAACCTATCCATTCTGAAGGAAATCAGCCCTGAGTGCTCACTGGAAGGACAGATGCTGAAGCTGAGGCTCCAATACTTTGGCCACCTCATGAGAAGAGAAGACTCCCTGGGAAAGACCCTGATGTTGGGAAAGATGGAGGGCACAAGGAGAAGGGGACGACAGAGGATGAGATGGTTGGACAGTGTCCTCGAAGCTACCAACATGAGTCTGACCAAACTGGGGGAGGCAGTGGAAGACAGGAGTGCCTTGTGTGCTCTGGTCCATGGGGTCACGAAGAGTTGGACACGACTAAACGACTAAACAACAACAACAGCAACAAACAACTCTTGGCACCCTTAACAAACTACGCTTCCCAGGATATGAAAAAACATACAACTATTATTAATATTTTAAACATACCTGTAATAATATATACGCTGAAGAGCTCGTAAAAAGCTATGGTCAGAA
This sequence comes from Lacerta agilis, assembly GCF_009819535.1. NCBI lineage: Eukaryota > Metazoa > Chordata > Lepidosauria > Squamata > Lacertidae > Lacerta > Lacerta agilis. Next base: position 31,324,695 of record NC_046315.1, read on the forward strand.
TGGCTGCCGTGTAGAGTTTCATGGTTGATCCTTTCCTGAGGTGATGGGGCTACAAGTAACTAAGGGTTGGCCTCACCAGATTTTTATAGCTCACTGGACCCTTCCTGGACCCTTCCTGAGCAAGAGGCGTAATGGGGAGGATGAGAGGCGGAAAATCTGCGAACACACTTCAGGTTTTTTTTTCTAGTCAGGTGAAAGGGGGGAAAAACCTTCATCTCTGCTAGCCCCTCATCGACAGCTTTTTCCTGCCACAATGTGGTTACTGCTTTAGCACTTCAAAAGTCAGTTTTATTTTAGAAACAAAAGAAAGTTCTTTCTCTGCAGTGGAAACCAGTAATGTGTCTATGGTTTCATCTTAGTGCTGTTCTGTGGAGCCACAATGCACCACACTAATCAGGGAGAAAATGTGTAGCTCAGAGAAAAAGCTCATGTGTACCAATGGAGAACCATAACAGGACTTCAAAGATAATCACTCGCTCCGTTTCTAATGATCGGGTGTGAGCACTGTTGACTGTGGGACCAAACCAGCACCACTGTCTCACACACAAAGGAAGTATTGGCAGGACTGTGGAAACCAAAAGCAGGCCAATGTGGACTGAGTGAGCTCAGTAGCCAGGGTAGGCCGACTGACTGGAGTGGGGAGAAGAAAACCAGGTTGGAGAGGGAATGAAATATCCTGGGGGAGGGCAACTGGTATTCTGAACCATCACTGCCTCTGACTGTACAGCCATCCCCAGCCAGTTGGCCTCTAGATGTTTTAGACTACATCTGTTGTCCAAGACATTGAGAGGGCATCAGCTTGGGGAAAGCTGGGCTAAGCCAACCTAACCTATCTTATTGTGAAGATAAAATGAGATAATCTCTTGGATGCCGCCCTGAGCTCCCTGAAGGAAGGGCGGCATGTCCATGTGTCAGAATAATAATAGTAACTGTGGGGATACGAACCTACCATGCTGTTTTCTGGAAAGATGGCCAATATGCCTTGGGAGAACAGGGCTCCAGTACATTTGGTAAATGTGTAGAATAGGGAGCTTCAGCACACGTGACTTCAGCACATGTGACAATGTGCAAAATCCCATCTTTTAGTACAGGAGCTCTGCCCTCCTTTGCCACTCTTCACTTTTCATTCTATAGCTCTTTAAATTGCACATCACTGATGACATGGTTTCTGTGATAGGGGATTACAGTACTTTCCCCAAATTACCATCTTCTCGTTCTGCATTAATTTCACTGAGACAGATGAAAGGGTTGTGTCATCAATTCCATAGATTGCTAAGTAGGGCTGCAGAAATAAGTTTTTGGAAAAGGTTGAATGATCCAAATTGGGTCAATTCAGATCTTGCTAAGGAAATTTGGAAAGCCAAGGGGCCTTCCTTGCTGCTGTATTCCTTTCATCCTCCACTGCCATATCACTACTGTAATCCCACCGCCATTTTGAATTCGAAATGTGCTGAATTTCTTTCCACTCCAAGGCTCCTTTAGAACAGCTTAGACTTTACTCTTTTGCATCCAGCTAAAAGTGGAATTAAAACAGTGGTTCCAAATAGCACTTGATAAACAGTAGTATTCTCCATTTCAAGTATTACTTGAGTATACTACGAGTACTGGAGTAGTATACCTCATGAGAAGAGAAGACTCCCTAGAAAAGACCCTGGTGTTGGGAAAGATGGAGGGCACAAGGAGAAGGGGACAACAGAGGATGAGATGGTTGGACAGTGTTCTCGAAGCAACTAGCATGAGTTTGGCCAAACTGCGGGAGGCAGTGAAAAATAGGCGTGCCTGGCGTGCTCTGGTCCATGGGGTCACGAAGAGTTGGACACGACTGAACGACTGAACAACAACATTCTCCATTCTTAAGAAACCCACCTACAATGTTCATTCCTATAGCAAGAGTCCATGCAGAAGTCCTATCCAATTTTAAATCAACTAAGGCCTCCTATTTGAAATCAGCTTTCTAAATTAATGGTTTCCTGTTCTCTGGCAGTTGTGGGCCCTTTGATTATTATAAGAATAAGAATAGGAATTTATTATTTGTACCCCACCCATCTGGTTCGGTTCCCCCAGCCACTCTGGGCAGCTTCCAACAAAAGATTAAAAATACATCATAATGCCAGACATTAAAAACTTCCCTAAACAGGGCCGCCTTCAGATGTCTTCTAAACGTCAGATAGTTGTTTATCTCTTTGACTTCTGATGGGAGGGTGTTACACAGGGCGGGCACCACTACCAAGAATGTATTTTATTCATTTCCTTCTTGAAATCAGACCAATGGTACCATTTGCTCACTCACATTTTACCATTTTTTTATTAGTAGAATTGCACTTAAGTAAAGAAAGCATTCTTTTTTTAAAAAAGAACTGCTTCTGCTTAAAGAAATTTTTAAAAAGGCAAAACTCTGACTATGATGGCATGTAGTATGATATTATTTATTTACAAAAAATACTTGTAATGGCATTTACAATACCATGACAAAAAAATATCATAGCAGTTTACAAAAAATTATAAATACACATTAAAATTACAAATCACCAGCCAACTATTACAGAAATATTTTTTATTCGTTGTCTGCATGAGCCTGGCAGCATAGAAAGGTTTTCAGCAAATGTTCAAAGGTTAACACAGAAGATGCCTGCTGAATCTCTGTTGGAAGTGCCATTCTAATTCCCCATAATACCCTGGAGCAACACTACATTGGGTGCATTGGGGGAAATTGAAATGGTGCTACCTGCACCCAGTGCTGATTCCAAGCACTGCTGTTGCTGCTCATTGATGCTAGAGACCACCAAGATAGAAGAGGGGTCTCTACATGGCCTCCAGAAAGCTAGAGCTGGACCTATTTATGTGCTTGCATTAGGGATTTTATAAATTAATAATTTGAGCCTAGTGGAAGAAGTTGTAGTAGATGTTCTATTTAATATGTGGAACTTAAATTTGTAACCTCAGTGTGGCTGATTTTATTTTATTGCTGATGTTGGTACTTAATGTATTAAACTGTATAGAAATGTCAGTATATTCTGTCCCTAGTGGAATCTGCAAGTCGGGCTGGGAAAGCCAAGAGTTCGGGCAGGGAAGCAGAACCATGGAGAGCTCCACATGGAGCTGGGAGGAATTCAGGTGAGATGGATATGGGTATCCCAAAGCAGCAGACTGTGGTGTTACTCCAGCAATGGTCTGGGCCCAACTGAAGATTTAAATGTATAGCAGAAGGATCAGAGCTTCTGGCACCACCACCACTAAGGGAGCCATTGCTGCTTAAAGCACCATGATAGATTCCTCAGGCAATTACTGAGGGAACTATGGAGCCTTTGGCTCTGCCAGCTATTTCAAAAATGGCAACCTTGGAAGAGGACAGAGCAACCTCCAGAGGATGTGTAGATGGCAGCTCCTGGGATTCACGTCACCTGGAGGTCCCTGTCAGAGCAGTGTCTTCTCCAGTTGCAAGTTCTCCTTCCTCTTCAGCATCCTTAGACCCTCCTCTGGCCGCTGCTCGTGACACTGTCACACATATTTGTTATTGAACTTGTGTGTGTCCCTTTTAAATTTGTGCTGGTTCATGAGTTCCCATTTCTGCTGCTCAGAGACTGGAATCAAAACATGACAAGCTTCTGATATGCTTTAATTAATTGCCTGTCTCTACATCATCCTTATGGTTGTAACTCTCCCCTCACCGCCCGCCCAGGACTTCTGTGTGTGAGACAGGAACCGACACTAACATCTGCTCTCTCCGGAAGCATTTTTTATACTAGGGACTTTATGACAATTATGAAGGGGGCAATATATTCCTAGGCAATGCAGCATTATAATTCCTGCCTACTATCTCCTCACCACCCCCTTGCAAGTCACCATATAACTACTAGAAAAAATCTGGCGAGAGATATCTGTTGCTGCTTAACTTTGTGTTAGCTGGCTATGCATTCATTGCTCACAGACAGTGGTATTTCTAAAAGTAAGAATGCTGGGTGTGGGTGTGGGGTGGAGAGACATACTAGAGATGGGGGAGGCATTTGCTTCAGCTTGGTTTTGAAGGCAACTCTGTTAAACCCACACTTTCGGGGGGATGAACTAAAACACAGCTATCCTTCAGAATTTGAACTTATTCAGATTTTGCAATGCAGCTCTCCAAACAATGTTTACAAAATGCATCTACAGTGGTACCTCGGGTTACATACGCTTCAGGTTACAAACTCAGCTAACCCAGAAATAACACTTCAGGTTAAGAACTTTGCTTCAGGGTAAGAACACAAATCGTGCTCTGGCGGCGCAGCAGCAGCAGCGGGAGGCCCCATTAGCTAAAGTGGTGCTTCAGGTTAAGAACAGTTTCAGGTTAAGAACAGATCTCCAGAACAAATTAAGTACTTAACCAGAGGTACCACTGTATTAGGAGGAAATGTGCGTCAAAAATGGGTGTATTTGTAAAAATAACAGACAAAAATGCATTCACGTTAGGGAAAGCTGCTTGCAAATATGTATACATTAGACAAAAGTATATAAAAATGTGTCTGTTAGGATAAATTCACACTAAAGGGCTGCTGAATTGCTAAGGTTTTCTTAAGAAAAAAAATGCAAATTTCTGAAGAAATGTGGCAAACTGAACAAGATTGGAAACATAATATACTCAACAGCTTCACAAAGCAAAATGGGGAAATGCGTATGTTAAGAATAGAAGGATCTGTCAATTTCTGTTTATTTTTCTAATCTTGTTCAGTTTGCCATAGATCACTGTGACAAAAGTGGCACATTATAGCTAGGAGATGTGTCATACCCCTTTTGGCCACTTGCTGACTATGTCTCTAGAGAATATATCAGACCTTTGCAGCAGACCTCCCTCTGAACAAATTCTGAATTACTAGGCCTGAATATATTTTAATGTGTGATGGAATAGAAAAAAAACCATAGAAAACAATCCTGGAATTGTGGGGGGACCCCATATTTATTTATTCATTCATACATGTGGGTATTATATACACTTTGAATCAACAAAAATGATCCCAGGTCAGTCTACAATAAAATACAATAAAAACAACAGTAAAATTGCAACATCGTTAAAACAGCATTATGCAAACCAAAAATCTAAAAGGCCTGGCAGAATGAAAAATATCTGTGTGGTGTCTCAAGGATGACAGAGAAAGTGCTAGGCAGGGTTCTCTAGGAAAGGAGTGCCATAATCAGGGTGCAACAATACGACAGACCATATAAAATATGGAAATGATCAGGGATCTGGGAGGGATGAGAGCATAGAAAATGATCATATACTGGTCTGTCTAGCTAAGCATTGTCTACACAGACTGGCAGAAACTCTCCATGGTTTCAGGAGATGCCAGAAATTGAACCTGGGACCTTCTGCTTCCAAGATGTATGCTCTACCACGGAGCTATCACTTTTCCCTTTGGTGTGCCCTGTACAGCTAGCTAAAATTGAAATTACTGACATCTTATAATACAGTAATTATAAATAAAGAAAACTAAAGCAATTAAGATGAAAGGCAGCCTGTGTTCACTCAGCTTTGCTTGAATGGAGGAAGGCATTTCAAACTATGTTGCTTCAGAAACTATCTTTCCCGGTCCACTGGCAGTAAAAATAGTGAGCTGGTGGTTCGACATTGTTTGATTATTGATTATTTAATTTCTATACCGCATAGTTTATTAAAGATATATCTGAGCGGTGTACAGAAAACAGAAGCAACAACAGGCAACTTAAACAAAATATTGCAAAAATACACAATAACATATAAAAATTGTACATTAATGCAAAGTTACTGATATATATAAATCAATATCAATTCATTTTCTTTCTGACACACCCTTCTTCTGACATGCTGAAGTCTAGCTGGTCATGAGCTGAGGTCTAGATATGCTCATTGTGGTTCTGTGGACTTTCTTTTTCCCCGTCCACGTAGTTAATGATGTTCTTCACCCAGGGACGTTCAAGCTTCACACAGACTCTGGAACCATTTCTTAATGTTAATCTGCAAGACAACAAAAGGCAAGCCAATGCAAATAAGTTATGTGGCTTATATTCTTGTTCATAGTCCAGAACATCTGGAGGGCACCAGGTGAGGGAAGGCTGTTCTACCCGTAGCTTGGATACATGTTTGTCACATGACGGGTGAGAGCAGCTTTGTGCGGGGATGTGCTTGCAAGGGGAAAGTGGTGTTAAAAATATAATGCTGGTCTAAGTGAACTTTAGTCCGGCTCAGCAAGGTCTAGTTTTAGTTTTTCTTATGTTCTTACTCTGAGACCTTGAACATTCCCATGCATATATGGCGGCCAATCAAGATGCTTGAACATTGTGGGAACTACAACTCCCATGATGCCCAGCCACCACAGATGCATGGCATATGCACATGAGGAACCAATGCTTGCATTATAAGGTAATCACCCTCCTGAGTCTTCTCTATCAAACATATATATACATCTGCCTAGAACTGCTCTAATATTATTAACCCTTTGCTTTTCCTCATGGAATGAAATATTTTTTTCTCTCAGCTTACTTGCTACTTTACAGTTGAAGACTAGACAATATACCCTAGTGTCACGTTGCAGAAGAGAGCTGTGGTCATGATGAGATAAGCTGATGTTAGCAATCACCCCTTAAGTGCGCTAGGATAAGTGCTAACAAGGCCTGGACCTAATATTTATAACTATAATATAACATTGATTTATAACTATACTTGTAGGAGTTAATAAGAATCTGTATAGTCAGCACTTATTTAGTATTAATTAGTGAAATGTCACAATCACATGCCTGGTAGGGATGCGGGTGGCGCTGTGGTCTAAACCACAGAGCCTATGGGTTGCCGATCAGAAGGTCAGTGGTTCGAATCCCCTCGACGGGGTGAGCTCCCGTTGATCGGTCCCAGCTCCTGCCAATCTAGCAGTTTGAAAGCACGTCAAAGTGCAAGTAGATAAATAGGTAACACTCCAGCGGGAAGGTAAACAGCATTTCCGTGCGCTGCTCTGGTTTCGCCAGAAGCGGCCTAGTCATGCTGGCCACATGACCCGGAAGCTGTACGCCGGCTCTCTCAGCCAGTAAAGCGAGATGAGCACCGCAACCCCAGAGTCATCTGCAACTGGACCTAACCGTCAGGGGTCCCTTTACCTTAACATGCCTGGTAAACATTTTGGAGGAAGGGACTATTTGCTTTATAGAGATAAGCCCAGAGTAAGGTCCCATGGTTGGGTCACGGTGTTGAATGCTTGCCTATCTTTTAAGTGCATTCTAGGATGGCATGGGAGTCTGTCACTGGCCACTCAACTGTCCCCCTTTAGATGTTCTTAAGAATTCCTCTGGCTGTGTATGACCTAAATAATTATAAGGCCACAAGAATGTGCCAAAAGGATAGCAAACCAAGGCAGTATACATGACCTGAGCGCACACCAATGTGCCCTCTTTTTGCAAATCACACCGAGCTTTTATTATAATCAAACTGTATAGAAACATTGTGAAAAAAATTAATGTCTGTTGAGAATCCCACTGCAGATCTTGCCATAGATACAAGGAAGGCCTACACTAATTTCCAGTAAGGAGTTTGAACCGATGGCCGCTTAGAAGCGAGGGGATTCTTGGCAGACTTACAAAGGTTGTACTCACTTTATTTGGTATTTGTCTCACCCTATGCTAAAGATCAACTTGGGTTCCTTGATTGCTTATCTGAATCCAAAGGAACTGTTTGGGCTTTGGCAGAACAGATACTCACATCGCGTCTTTTGCTAGTCCATGTTCCATCTTCTCGTAATCAACAACTCTTTGCTTCTTGATTGGTTTTTCACAATGCCCCATACAGACACTTCGTGGCCTGGTCTGAGACCCAAGGCTTCCTTTAAAAGACATAAAATAAGAGGGGGGAAATGAAGCATTCACTTTTATTTTATTTTTTGTTTTCCTTAAAATATAATCCCACCATGTAATGTGCAATCCATTGCAGATTAATAGTCTGGAAGAGCAAGTTTGAAATTGCATCAAGAAGCAGAGAGATGGTTCCTGTTCTCATCAGAGTATGTTGCTCAGTATCAGCTGTGCCCAGAACCCTTTTTGTTGAACATAAGGGAGCTCTGGACCCAGCTGAAAGAACAGAAAGCACCTGGCACACATTTAAAGGGGCAAACAGTAATGGTCAAGGGTCTGGAAACCAAGCCGTATCCCTGCCAACTCTACGATTCTATGATCACAACAAAAATGTGGATAGTAAGAAAAACAGAACATGACTATATCTTCCACAAAGATGGAAATGCTTCAGGGGTGCAACAGAATCAGTAGACATTTGCCACACTTGGAATGAACAAATGTGCCAATTTTGGTTTTGCTTAGTTTCTATTTCCCCCCCCCCATCTTAAATTCAGTCCTCTACATTTCTATAGCACTTTGCTTCTTTTTTTTAAGTCCTCATGAAAATTCGCCATCACTTTAAGGATAATTTCTCATATTATGCACATTTATTATGTGGTTTTGCCTAATCTTGCAAACCTATTTTCCCCAACAAAACATATTTTTGTATGTTGTTTTTGCTAATATAGGCATTTTATGCACACTTTATCCCAGCATGTGCAGTTTGTGATGCATTGGGGGAACTGCATTGCAAAATTCAGAGTATTTCAAAGGGTGTCTGTTTCACTTGACCTATTGAATTGGAATGTGCAAATTAGGTAGACTCTCCTTTAAATTTGAAGCAAATCTAACTTCTCCTCATCTCTACCCGCCCACACACATATCATACTTTATCATCATCCATAAAACAAGACCTTGTATCTGTTTTGGGAACTGGATACACAATAAAATGGATTGGGGTTCTGGTTGCACTGAAAGCTGTTTTGCCACTATCTAAAGCAATGTAAGGATTTTATCCCAAACTAGGAATAGCAATTTGGATGCTACTGCTGAATAGAAGAATAAAATCACACACATACCTCTTATAATGCATACATTGAAGAGCTCAAGGGAAGCAATGGCAAGAATGGCTGCCATATAGAATTTCATGGTTGGACCTTTCCTCAGGTGATGAGAGTGCAAGTAACTCAAGACTCCCTTCACTAGACCTTTATAGGTCACTGGACATTTCCTGTGCAAGTGGCGTAATGGGGAGGATGAGAGGCAGATGATCATTTTTGTCTAACAAAATCTTTCTGTGCTGTCACTCACCGGAAGCTTTCCTCCTGTTATGATATGGTCACTTTCTAACATTTCACTGGTTAGTATTATTTCAGGCACAGAAAAAAAGTGTGGTGGAAACCGACCCAGTGACATCACTAAGCTGTATGTGAAGCCACATAAACCAGAGCAAAAACTCAGCTCAGAAAACCAGCTCATATAAACAGATGACCTATGGCGGAAGTAGGAAACCCCAGACCTGAAAGTCAAATGCATCCCACCAAGGCTCTCAGTCTGGCCCTCAGGATAATGATAGAATGGAAGTCACAGGAGACAGTGGTGTCTTCATGAAATATGCTTTTATTCACACCTTTAAACAGACTGTGTGTAAGATGGAAGGGTTTGCAGCATTAACACTCCAACAGAGTTTATTCTCCCATTAGGTATCTAGGTGGCTTCCCAATGCTATTACACTGGATTCTCACAGAACAGAATTGGGCCTCTATGTGTTCTCAGCTTCAGCTGCAAGTTGAGATGGGTCCCAGGTCTGTTGTTCTCTTACACAGCAGTAGGGAACCTTTATCAGCTCAAGGGCCGCATTCCCTTCTGGGTGGAGAAATTTATGTTTCTATAGTAGGCTAGTTTCTACATGCACATAAAAATGCACACCTCCATCCAGGCAAGCAAGAGGCATGATCAGAGTTCAAGGACACATTCCAGTCAGGTAAAAGCTCATCTTTTGGAAGCATCTCCAGCTACTAGTTTCTGTGGCAGCCAGTCACCTATAGTCCAAAAGATACAACAGACTTTGTGAAAGCCATTAACTTAACAAAGAGGATTGTTTTGATAATTTTATCAGTCTCTTTTTCTACAGAATTTCAACCTACAGGTGTAAAACAACAGGATTGGAGGGGACACCGAAGATGACAACCAGGTTAACTCCCAATCCCATAATAATATAATAATCTCTCTCTCACACACACACTCCAACTTCCATTTGGATGATTTCACTCTGCATCATACATGAAGATGGCAGCTTGCAGGCAAAGCACACACACACACACACACACACACACAACTAAAGAGCAGTATATTTCAGCACCCTAGGTAAAGGTAAAGGTACTCTGGACAGTTAAGTTCAGTCAAAGGTGACTATAGGATGCAGCGCTCATGTCGCTTTCAGGCCGAGGGAGCCAGTGTTTGTTCACAGACAGCTTTCTGGGTCATGTGGCCAGCATGACTAAAATGCTTCTGGCACAACGGAACACAGTGACAGAAACCAGACCATATGGAAATGCTGTTTACCTTCCCGCCACAGCGGTACCTATTTATCTACTTGCAATGGTATGCTTTCAAACTGCTAAGTTGGCAAGAGCTGGGACAGAGCAACTGAAGCTCACCCCATTGTGCAGATTCAAACCGCTGATCCTCCAATCAGCAAGCCCAAGAGGCTCAGTGGTTTAGACCACAGCGTCACCTGCTCCCCTGTTCAGCACTCTAAGGGAATGCATCTCCATGTAATTTCATGGCAGACTGTAGAGCTACACAGGCTAGATGCGAAATTACACTTGCTCCTAATTATATCCTTCATGTCATCAGGTGGAAAAGCAAGATGTCAACAACGTGTCCATGAATTGCTGGTATTTGCTCATATTGTAAATAGAAAACTACTTCTGGAAATTGCCCCAACAAATGTTTATAGATATTGTAGATTAGGACTTCCGGCGAGGACGCCATTGCGGACAGTCGAGGGTCGTTTCGGCAGCGAGACGACCCTGGCCTTCCCGGGGGTAGGAGCTCCGCTACCGCACAGCGGGCTCCGCCAAAACGCAGGTTGAGCGTCCCGCGGCACGGGCTCTCCAGCTGGCCCCATATTGCGCTGAACCCTTCTCCCGTTCCCCTTGTAAAAGGGGCGCGGGAGTGAAGGGGCAATGGTGCGGGGCTGTGGAGGCTATGCCCCAACTGGGTAGGCGAAGTGGCGGCTGCCGCCTGCAATGAGCATGTCGTTCTTTCCTAATTTGAAGAAAAAGAAGAACCCCGTAAGCCGTAAGTACGGAGGTTAATTAGACTTAAAATTTATCAATTGGCTCTCCTGGAGGAACGTCAAAAGGAAGCCCGTTCCTCTCCTTGCTGAATGGAAGAAAATAACAATGTTTCTAGCTGCTGCTGCACTAGCAGATACAATGTCTCTACGGAGTTCTTTGACAAGTACGATCGGCTGAAACCCCGTTAGGGGAACTAAGATGTTGGAAGTATTTCTTCTTTAAAGTTGTTGGATTATAATCTTTTCACCCTGATTTGGGGGGGGGGGGAAATGGCGGCTGAAACTTGTGGGTAAAGATGGAAAAGTACTGAAACTTGATATCCCCTGCCCACTTCTACCATGCTTAGTTTCGTTTTTAAACTGGCTCTAGATCCGGGTATGACCCATGGACAAAGGATAATTCTTTTGAAGTTAGAATTGTTAAACCAGAAACTAGAATTGTTGAAGCAGAATGCTGATGAAAAGTTTTTTGCAATGGGAAAGACTTTTGAGAACTTTGCTAAACTGGAAGAAAACCTTGCTAGGGAACTTGAGGAAATATCTGAGGAACAATATACAGTGACTATGCAACTCCAAGAAGAAGGAAAATCCTGTTGGTGTGAGAGACCCAGGGTTGGAAGACATATTATATCCGATTTCTGGGGTGAGAGCCCAGGAATGAAGGGAAAACAATTCTGGAAATTACAATTAGAAGATGACCAGAAGCTTGTAATGGAGATGCTGGAATGTGATGTTTTGTGTCCCCTGGAGTTCTCTGCAAGGATGTTTGTGGACTGTGTTCTGACTTTTGGTTATAAAGAAAAAGAGGATATTCTGGACAATGATGCTGGAAGGAGGTGGAGAGAAGTCTGGTGGGTGATCCCGAGATGGCGAAGGAAAATGGTTAGAAGAGGGATAGGGTGAAAAAAAATTTTAAATGTAATTAGGACGGCTCATCATGGTACCCTGAAGTCAGTGTGTTAAGAATTTCTGATTCGAATTAGTGAAGAGATACATGAATTGATTATCAGCAGTAGTTTAAGTAAAATAAGATGTTAAGATTTGATTCAAGAAGTAATATTCTGTATTATGAAGTTAAATTATGTATTATGTATTAAGAAGCTATATTGGGATATTTTGATGGTAATGGATTTAAATTTCAGAGATGAGAAGTTATTAGAGTAAATTAGAATTGGAAGCAAAGGAGAGAAAACGGGGGAAGTCCCCCAAGTAGATTTGAAACAAGATTTTTAATTAGTGAAAGGAATGTTGGTATTCCAGCGTAGATTTGTATTTTGTTATTTCTGTTCTGTTTGTTGTATCTGTTGTTGTTGTATTTGTTTTATTGTATTGGCATTTGTTTCTGTGGAAAACCAATAAAATCTTTGTAAAAAAAAAAAAAAGATATTGTAGATTAGCCTGATGAAAACAGGCATCAACAATACCTAGAACAGGGTATGTGGATGTTTCATTTTATAATTATAAACTGAAAAATTGTAATATTAAGGGTTCTTTTTAATTATATGGATTTTTAAAGAGATCTAATAAGAGTATTTGAAATTAAATGTACATTTTTTAAATATCAAAGCTTATCTTTCACTTTTTTAAACTCCTGTCACTCATCGCACATAAGGTTGGAATTTTGCTATGTTAGTGTACATATCTGTCAGGGTGCTGTCAGTGGCTAGTTGTGCAGGAAAGTATAAAGACAAGGAAAAAGTTCTTACAGTCCTTTTTTATTTCAAACTTTACAGAGAGAGTCTATAGAACCCAGCCTCTGGGATAATGGCTTTGTCCCGAGTGACTCTCCACTCCCCTTCTCTCCCACTTCCCAGGTGCCGCTAAGTGCCCTCTGTCTTCGATCTCTTTACTCTCCTATTTTTAAGGCTCGCCGGGTTCTGGGAGATGGTGGGTCTGGAATGCTTTCTAGTGACAACGTGTCAACCAGCTGCTGCTCTGGCTCTGTCTTCCCCTCCTCTCCTCTCCCCACTTTCAGCCTCAACAGCCTCTGACCTGTGACCTCCCGCAAACCACTGTTGTAAATCTGTACTGTCTTCCTCTTCCTCCTCCTCTGCCCAGCCCCTAACAATATCTTCACCTTTCATTCATCTCATGGATGGAGAACCTGTGACCTTCCACATGTTGGACTACACTCCCATAATATTTGGCCATTGGCTATGTTGGTGGGGCTGATGGGAGTTCAACAACATCTGGGAGGGGGCTGCAAGTTGACCACTCCTGATCTAGGCCCTTGTTTGCATCAGTAGTATTTTCTTCCAAAAACATCCAATAAATACTGTGCTCTACAGATTTTAGCATTTGCATCCCAAGTAGGGGTGCAAACGCTAAAATTTTATTCAGAAGTTTAGCCCCTTTAATATGCACAGCTGCCCATGGAAACATTTCCCAAAAGCCATTAACTTCTGCATATATTTTACACTGCTTTACCTCTTTCTTTCAGCCTGACCTACAAAACAAATTCAGTGCGGGTGATGACTGAACCAATGTTAAGGTACTTGAGCATAATTATGTGTAAATTCAGAATACTGAACACATTTTCTGAACTTCCCTGAGCATCAAAGAGCACAGGAATATGAACAAAGAGTCTTGTGGCACCTTAAAGACCAACAGATTTTGCAAGGCATAAGCTTTCGGCTTTCACAGGACCAAAGCCTACTTTGTTAGATGCAGAAGGATAAGAGGAGCCTTGTTGAATCAGAACAAAGGACCATTTTGGCTTCCCCTTTCTATACCTTTCCAGCTCTGTGATATCCTTCCTAAGGGCCAAACTAGATATAAAAGGGCAACAGCCAAATTGTATGTTGCATAGAGATTTCCCTTCATGCTACTAAACCTCCTTTTCATGTCCCCAACCCTATTTTTGAAGCCACTACGGTTCTGCAGTTCCACTTTGCAACCATTTTCCTCTTACCCCCATGTTCATGCCTCCCCTCCTCCTCCTTTTGTGCAGCCTCCTCTTGCACACTGTCCACCACCCGGGAAAACTTCTGTACAATTTTACCTCAGGTTACAAACGCTTCAGGTTACAAACTCTGCTAACCCGGAAGTAGTACCTCAGGTTAAGAACTTTGCTTCAGGATGAGAACAGAAATCGTGCTCTGGCAGCAGGAGGCCCCATTAGCTAAAGTGGTGTCTCAGGTTAAGAACATTTTCAGGTTAAGAACAGACCTCCGGAATGAATTAAGTTCTTAACCAGAGGTACCACTGTATATTCCTCCTCCCACACCTTGTAACTACTGAGCACCCTTTTCACCCCTCACCCAAGTATGAAGCCACCATTCCCTCCTATTCTGCAGCCTTTTCTTTCAACTTTCCCTTGCACAGACTCCGCCCCCATCCCCATGCTTCCTCCTCTTTCCTGCAGCACCCTTTGCACACTCGCCCTGTGCTGATATACCTGTATATCACTGTATCTTTCAGATACACAGACTCTTAAGAGCAAGGATGTCAGTAGGCTTGTTTAGTTAGAGAAAGTTCAGCTTGGTGGATGGGTGTTGTTTACAATGATCATTTTTGTGTTTTTTAATGAGGTGCTGATGCTCATATATTGACAAAAGTGTCATGGGTGCTAGAGCAAAATGGCTGCCATGCACAGCAAAGAAAGAAAGAAAGAAAGAAAGAAAGAAAGAAAGAAAGAAAGAAAGAAAGAAAGAAAGAAACTGCCAGAATCTAGAACTTCATGCTGAAGGCAACACGTGGAACCGGGCATGAAATACATTGCATGATATTACAATGGAGTATTTGAGGGTTCTGCATCCTTTATCTTTCTCATATAAGGCAGCTGATGAATTGCAGGAGAAGTTTGAGTATAGTGCGAGGGGAAGGACACTGACATATTCCTCCTCATTTCTCTCAGTACCCTCTCTTTCTCCTCCACAGCATTGCAAATGCCCACCTTAACCCCAACTATTTCCATCTGCCCCTCCCTAATTCCTCTCCTCTCCAGTTTTCTTCCCCATTGATCTGTTTTCCCACACACAAACACACACAAAACCTTTCTCCCTGTTTCCCATATTCCCGCTCATTTCTCCAAATGCCACCTTCATCCCCACCCAGTTCCACCTGCTCCTTCACCAGGTCCTCCTTTCTATATCCTATCACCAGAGGTTTAAAGCAGTCACTCATAGAAAGAACCTTCTTTCCCCACCAAGGCCCTCCCTTAACACTTGCCCGAGTCATTTACTACAGACATGAGCAGCTTCCTTTTTCCTCCTTCCCCCTTCACCCCTTTAGAAACTTGGGAAACAGCCAATGAAAATAATGTGATAACTGATTAGTGCAAATATAATATAGGGAGATAAGTTAGCTTAACATCTATATACTGACATGTAGTTTATATTATATTAGTGTAATTGCCCTCTGGAAATTGTTATATATTGATGATATGCATTTTTAAAATTCAAAATTAATACTAGGCCCATTATTACAAATGAGGAATGGAACTTATAAATAAATAGGAGTGGAGAGGGATTCAGGTATGAATGTGGATGTATATGATTGTACTGTGTATGTGTGTGGGCATAAGATTTCCTGTCCTACCCCCCCCCCCCCAGTTTATTTCCTTTGTTACTTTCTGTTATCTTTGTTACTTGCATTTTCCAGGTTAAGTGTTTTAGCTTTGAAACAGCTCGGTAATTTTTCAATCATATTTGGGATTCATTCCCTTTTCTTGCCACAGTTCAGCAGTGTGGCTCTCTTTGTTTCACCTGGCAAAGGCCCACAGGCCCTTTCTGTTCTCTGGTGCCTCCATTGTCCTTTGTATTGCCCAAATCTGCGTGTTTGTTTCATGCCCAGGTGCATTTGTAAAGGTGGAATACAGGTTTTCGCATTTGCCAGCAGTACTGAGAGGAATGTAAGGTCAAGCACATACCTCTCAAGGGCAGGAAAACATTTGCCTGAGGCCATCGCAATACTTGACGGAGCAGGTTAGTGTTGCTAACCAGCCAAACATTTTACAAGTTCATCTGAGCTTTGCAGCCAGGCCAGCTTCCCCCCACCCACCCACCACAGTGTTTTACAACTGAGCTGCTGCACATTCTAACCACACTACTGATGATGTAGCCTGCCTGTCCCTAGACTTGCTACTACGCACTGGGCATTTATAGCCCACATCCTGCTTGTCCAATTACATATGTGTTAAGTCAAAACCAAGTCACTCTTTCTCACTTGGGTGTAACCAAACTGGTGTCAAGACGGAGCAATGCAGAGAGGAGAGGAGGAGGAGGAAATGCTTTCCTTTCGGTGGGCTTTTTTTTCCTGTTCCTGAGACACTTACCCTGCAAAAGTTCACCAAGTGGGGGGAAGTCTCCACATCAAGGAAACATGATGTTAGCTGCACAGAGAACAGCGCCCCCACTGTGGTTAGCACACACCTACTGTCGCCGTATGTTCCACCCTCTTGGCTTTCCAGAGTACATTTCTGAGTTGTATCTTCAAGCTGGCTTTCCATGCATTACTAGAGAAGCAGTGCATGGTGGGGGAAACCACACACTGGACTTTCCTCCTAGAACTGTATTATTACAACAGAACAGGAGGGAGGGTTAAATAATTGGAAACGTGCCACCCTCAGTACAAAGAAGAAGAGAGAATCATTTGTAGAAAGGTAATCCGTCATGGAAAAGGGCTTTATCCAAGCCTTCTCCGTTGTGTATTAGGCTGCGTACACACTAGCCTATGTGTAAAGCAAAAATGGAGTTTTTCCTCAATCCAGAATCATTCGTGCTTGTACTCAACTTGCCAATTTCAGCCTAGATTGATCCTACATCCTATCATCCAGAAAGATTAGGGTGGTTATTTGATACATGTCTGAAAAACCTCCCTTTGATTTGGTTATCCACACCTTTTCCTCCCTGCACAGGCCCCAGATGAATGAAGGAGGACATGGGAATTACAATCTTGCTATATGCACACTCACAGTGTCATTGGGCAGGTGTGGATTCATGAGCACACTG
Source organism: Lacerta agilis (assembly GCF_009819535.1). NCBI lineage: Eukaryota > Metazoa > Chordata > Lepidosauria > Squamata > Lacertidae > Lacerta > Lacerta agilis. The sequence goes on from NC_046315.1 coordinate 31,341,774, forward strand.
CATTGCTGGGACCACATACATCTGTTTTCAAATGGACACATTGAGGGCTAGCGCAGAACGAATCTGCAATGAACTTTTATATTTGGAATGAAACCAGTTTCTCAAGAAGTACTTTTCTGGGCAAAAAAATATGCAAAGGATCTAGATGGTGTGGACTACATGGAAAAAAACAAATGCAAATTCATTTATTCTAGAATAAAATATCCTGTGTGCATCGCCTCCATTTTCTTTGTCACCCCACGCCTTGCAGAGCCAGGCCTACACTGTCGATGGGCCCTGTGTCCTTCAGCAACATCCAAAGGCCCTGATCCACTAAACACTAGGGTGGACCTTGTAGCGTCAGGCCGCCAACGGGTTCATTACCAGAAATGGGATTTCAGCTAAACACTAGGGGGGGAAACTTGACTGCTTGATTGTAAAAAGTGGAACGATGGGCTCTAGTCTTCTCTTATTTATTTTTTCGAGTCTACAAACTAGTACTGGATGACACAGCAGGGAGGAGGTGCTTACCTGACCTCCTAGCAGATGGGCTGCAGTTACTTACTGGGATGCATTAGGCAGCAGCATGGCAAGCACACCAGTAGAGCCAATTTGGCACTCCTACCACCTTTGCATTGCACCCCCCCTCTGCTCCTTCAACTCTCTGTCCTAGTAAGCAGCAGTGACTTACCTGCTGGGAGGTCAGGTAAGCATCTCCACCCCACCCCACCACCTACTGCTCCCACAAGCAAGACTTGGGTGTAACAGCACTCTCCTGCCTTTTGATCCCCAGCAACTGGGAATTCCCAGCACAAGTAATAAGCTAGGAAGTCAAGCAACAAGAGATGCAATGCAAATTCAATAAAATCTCTGCTGCGGCACTTGGGAGACCACTTTTTTTCATTTCGGCCAGCCTTTCATGTGGTTGTGGTATCTTCTCTGGAAGATGGTATGAGCAAGTCAGTCAACAGCATTCCCATAGATAAGCAATTGAAGTTGCCTCATTAACAAAGCATGTCTAGGAAGTAACCATCTGGAGCTGGCTGGAAAAGGAATTGGAGCTGGCAAGCCTTTCTTCCCCTCACAGTTCTGGGTACATGTAGACCTCCCCCCCCTCCCTTTTCATATTTCCGTTCACAAAGAAGCGAGGAACAATTGGGCAATGATCAATCCAGTTCAGTCCATCTGTGCCACTCAGTGGATGTGCTATGGCAGAAAGCCAACCGGTTAAACTGGTTAATTTGGATTTTCTCTATAGCTAGGCTATTGTTTCCAAATTCATGCTCTGGCACTATTACAGTTTTAATGAATGTCTGTGACACATTAATCCACCCTCTTCTTTGTGAGGGGCTGGAATTCACTGCATCCTCCTTTGCAGAATATTTTGTGCACATGGTGAGAACCTTCTTCTCCTCGGCCAGAATCTCAAGAACAATAGACCAATCTTGTGAACTCAAGGGGGCTCTGGACTTATGTTTTTCCAAATTGACACACACACACCAGCACACACATGAAACTGTTATGGCATGGATTAAGCTGTCCAGTGGGGGGGGATCCAATATCCCACTGGGTGCATGGAAATTATTGGGTGCACCTAAGGAGCTCTTTGGATCCTAGTAACCTTGGATTATCCCTTTTGATTGGGTAAACACACACCGTCTGTCAACTGGTGAAATATTTAAAAGGTGAAGTCTCTGGGTTGAAGCAAAATTTAAGAGATAAGTGAAATTCTGGTGTGAATACAGTCACTTCCAGACAACCTGCTTATTGAGCATTCATCCTGATTTGTTTACAGAGTGGTTAAATGATGTTGCGTCAAGCAAGTATTACTCCACACATTCCAGTGCATTTTCCTGTCACTTTCCTTATTGCAAGCAATCTGATGTTTTAAGCAAGAGGGGTTGTTGTACAGGAGCTCCAAATTAACTTTGATTGGGCAACCTTGATTTGCTAGAATGTAATATGTCTTCCCTTTAATCTTCCCACACTTTTCAGTGCATTTCCCCCTCACTTTCCTAACCACAAAAGTCCAGTCATCTTAATCCACTTTAATTGCACAAACTGAAACTCCTGGTGTGCATTTAAATCCCTTCCACAAAACAGTGGCAGTGTGGAGGTACCATTTGTCCAAGATGGGATTGGCTTTGTTTCTGTTGTTTTTGCTCCTAGGCTTTGCTCTTCCTTTGAAACACTAGCAGGTGATCATGCTGATCTTGAATTGTCTTAATTTAGTAGTGTATTTGTAAATTATTCCCATAGATAATAGGTATGGATTGGGTAGGCTTAAAGAAAACAAAATTCACAAGACTTCACCTAGTCTTCCTTTCATGTATCAAATCACCCTGGCAACCTCATTTCATGATGACTGCACCTCTAGCGTGTGTGTGTGTGCGCGCGCACTCGTGTGTGTGTGTGTTTTAAATGTCATGTCACATTTTCTTATCTGATTTTCCCTGTAACGAAAACCTCTAGTGTGGTTTCTGTTTTCCAAGAGCAGACTTAGAAAGCTGCTCTGGTGCTGACTACTTACTTGACTACTCCACTTGTAACAATATAACAATGCACTCCCCAACAATCCCCAGTTCATGGGAGGTCTAAATAAGTTATCCATCTAGACTTTCTGTTTCGTAGTCAACATGAAATAGCCCAGTCGTTCTTAGAATCCTCTGTTGAATAATTCTATTAAGCACAATCCAGCTGTTTACTTTTGGTCTTCTTAAGAACACTAGCACTAGAAAACCTCAAAAGTGTCCACTTCATACACACACCCCACAAAATAAAATATTGCCTTTTCTAATTCGTTGAATTTTCCAAAGAAATTATTCATACAGACTACAATACTAACCCCACATATCTGGAAGTAAGACACACTGAATTCAGCAGGGATCACTTCTGTGAATACATATTTAGGGTTGCAGATTAGAAGCCACATTTCTTGTTACAAGAATGAGCTTGCTACAAGATTCGGGATCAAATACTTCCCTCCCTTTTCATCTTCTGTTCTGCCTGCAAGCAGATCAGAAGCTTCTGCTTTCAATTTTAACCTAACCATAGTTTCATGTGATGTGCGAACTTTGGAGACTATAGCCTGTGTAAACTAGAATTACTGAGAACAACACAGGATCAAACTTTCGGTTCAGCTTCTGTTTTGTTCTCAAAGTATATTTGAAACAAATCCCTAATTCCTCATATTTGGGCATAACAAAGAACTGTTTGGATGATTCCTTTCTCATTCATGCAAAATACAGGGAACAGTTTACTGAGGCTTGTTCTCTTGGGAGAAGAACCATGGTTTTCTGTTTGCCAGGTCAGTGCACCAAAGGACATGAGTAACTAAGGTGTGCTCCCTCCCTCGTGATAAGCAGACCGAGAGCTGCACCCATCTTAAATTCGTTCACCAGTTTCCACCATCTCCTTTTCTGCACCCATGCTCCTAAGGCTGGAGGCATGTAAGGGCTGTGAAGGGTAGTGAGGTACTATTAGCAAGCCCTGCTGATGTTGCTGAAGGCACAGAAGCACTGTCAGGAAAGGAAGTTAGGAAGGCTAGCTTGGACAGGGGGGGGGGGGAAATAGCTCCGGGTTTCCCAGATGGAGTCATCTCTATCTCAGCTCTGCACTTCCATTCTTGACAGAAGCGCCTGTGCTTTAACAGAGGAAAGACAGCTAGAAAGACAGTTTTTCTTGTGATGAGGCAGCAGTGACAGGCAAAGAGGCATCTGCTGTACTTCTTGCCACTAGCAGTTGCCAAAGCGACCTACGCTTCTGTTAAGAATTGTCAAATGTGCCAGGTAGCAATGAGTGAGGAAGACCTGTAGGCCAAAAGGCCCATCTAGTCCAGAATCCTGCTCCCACAGATGCCCCTGGAAAGCCCACAAGCAGAACATGAGTGCAACAGCACACTCCCAGACTTGTGCTCCTCAAGAATTGGGATTCACAGGCACACCCTCTTCGAGGTTAAGGGGTGATATGATAGCCATGTTCAAATATATAAAAGGATGTCATATAGAGGAGGGAGAAAGGTTGTTTTCTGCTGCTCCAGAGAAGCGGACACGGAGCATTGGATTCAAACTACAAGAAAGAAGATTCCACCTAAACATTAGGAAGAACTTCCTGACAGTGAGAGCTGTTCGGCAGTGGAATTTGCTACCAAGGAGTGTGGTGGAGTCTCCTTCTTTGGAGGTCTTTAAGCAGAGGCTTGACAGCCATCTGTCAGGAATGCTTTGATGGTGTTTCCTGCTTGGCAGGGGGTTGGACTGGATGGCCCTTGTGGTCTCTTCCAACTCTATGATTCTATGATACTGGGGTAATATAGCCATCATGGCTGGTAGTAATTTATTGCCTTATTCCATAACACCCAAGTGCCCCAGAAAAAGTGACACCCCATTTTTTCACACGAGATTGCGGTGGCCATTTTGGGTGCTGCAATCTCACATGTTCTCACGCTGCTCTCTCACCTCCCTCCCCAAAAAAACCCCTCACTTTTGGGGGGGCACATTTTTGGGTGCCACACAAGATTTCACACACACACACACACACACACACACATACACACCACACACAAAAAAGCACTTTTTCAAGGCAAGAGTAAGTCACAGGTCACATGACTTGCCCAGGAGCACGTTTGGGGCTTGAAAAACCTGGACGGTATATTATTCTCTGCATATATTTGCTTTCTGTATTCTGAACCGAGAGCTAAGTTTATTCTTGATTTGTTATTAAAGATGGGCAAAGATGCGGATGACCAAGTGAAAATCACACATTTGTTGTCTGGTTTTGACAAATTTGGCACAAAGTTGCGAGATTTGCTGTTGCTTCCCAAAATTTGAGGAGAATGTTCATTGAGGATAACATAGTGGACTACAAAGATTTAATTGCGAATGAAACACAAATACAAATAGGTTTTTATATTTGTGTGTGTTGGTTGATATTATGCTTTAATGTCGTATCTATGTATATATTGTATAGGATGTATAATCCCTTTTTTCAGTGGCTGATATGACCATGATGGTTGAAACAACAACAATAAACAAACAAGCTTGCTTTCTGCAAATGTGTCCTATCTCCTTTTAAAGCTGTCCAAGTCTGTGTTCAAGTATTTGAGTCAAGTACAGTGGCCAGATGCTAGAGAGAAGAGGGGATTTCAGTGAAGCTTGCTGAAATTCCCTCTTCTACACAACTATTAAAGGTGCAGACCTGTCCTCTTTTGCATCTGAAAATGTATGGGAAGCACGCTCAAGAGACTACACCACACCTGAACGTATTTTAAGAGTGCTGAGAAATATAAACATTGATATTATGACTATGCTATTCTGTTAGGAAAATCCATTGTCTCTCAAGACAGACGGATGCCAACAAAGAACAAAATTTCTGTTAGCTTTGCCATGGCTTGCCTGTTAACAGTAAATGTTAATTTATGGGCAAGTCAGGCAGCTGGTTGCAGCAGCCATTTAAATGACCAGCTTGTCCCTACCTGCAGACTGGGAAGAGGCTGTGAAACTAGAGGTGTGTGCGCAAGCCCTCAGGTTTGCCTTGCACATGTAACTATGTGGTTGTTGTTTTTTTAAAGCAAAAACCTGTTGTTTTGTGTCATTTTGAGCTCTCTCCACTTCTGTGCTTTGGGTTCCTAGCCCCTCTGTATAAAACGAAGCCCTCTGTTCCCCAATCTCTCTAATTGGGAATTTTTAAAAGGCTGAAATGTTCCCTGCTGTTGGCCAAAGTGGAACACATTTACAAACACATGGTTCTCCTGAGAATGGATTAAGCCTGCTAAATTTCAGGCAAACAGTCACAGCTTTTTAAAGAGAAATTTTATCCATAATTAGTAGTACCGGTATGACAATGCCTTGCTCTTGTTCTTTCTTACATTAAAATAGTTATGAGGAGGCAAAGTGGTGCATATTCTTGCTTGTACATTTTTAAAACCTTCCTGCAGGTTGTTTGGGTCATATAACCACAGACTTCCATGATAGGACTTACAATATATGCTTGTTTAAAATTGTTTCTGATATTGTTTTTAATGTTGTAACCCACCCCAGGGCCTTAGGATGAAGGCTGGGTAATAAACATAACAACAACAACAACAACAACAACAACAACAACAACAACAACAACAACAACAACAACAACAACGCTTATTCTTGCTAAAGTAGTGATGTAGGATTTTAAAAGCATTTAACTTAAATTTAAAAATCATCTGCTGCTCAGCTTTAACAACTATCACCAATCTGGAACTTCTCAGTGCTCTGTCAACAGCCTTTTGGCCAGCCTCACTTCTTACAAATCCCACACATCCTGATCTGACTTGGGAGTATTGGTATTGTGCTTTGACCCAGGGTGTGGGGAAGGCCCCTAACTCATTCTGGTTCACCTTATTATTCTTGTCTGAGAGCGGGTGCTAATAGACCTGGAAAATGCACAATTTGAATTTGGTGAGGGAATGGGACACTTCTAAGGTAAGGTTACGAGATATTTTTTTTTCAATGAATCCGGGGACACTTTTCAACTTCAATGGATTTTGTATGGGGGCTGATTTGTAAATCCGGGAACGTCTGGTAACCTTACTCTAAAGACGCAAACCTACGCTTACTTATCTGAAAGTAAGACCCACTGAACTCGATTTACCATGGAGTAGATATGAATAGGGATATGTTGTAAATTTTTAAAGTCAGCAGATGCTTATGGTGCAAGCATTACGCTGTATACTCAGAAGTAAATCCTACTGAATTTAATGGGACTTGATCCAAATGAGTAGTGTTAGAATTACAGCCTAAGAGAAGTTCAAACGGCTTCTTCATTGATAGTCTTTAAGCAGGCAGTAAATATATTTTTATTTTGCAGGTTTTTAATGGCCTTGAACTGGATGTTAACTTAGCTCACTGTTCGTTTTTAATGTGTCTCTCTGTGTGTTTGTTTTTATAGTGGATTTACTGTTCTCTGTTTTTATTGTGTCAAGATTATACTTTTATTGTTACAAACTGCCTTGGGACCCAAAAGGCAATTATATAAACTTATCTACTTGAGAAGACCATCCATGAGATAATGGAAAACTAAAATCTGGGGCATAGTATGCATAGTTAAGCATGGTTAAGCTCACACATGTGGTTAGAACCAGAGAGGGAAGGCAGCAAGATAAAGTCCTTATGGAGGAAATAAGTCTCTTTATAATGTCCTGGAACAATAAGGTAGAGCATAATGAAAACCCATTTGTGTTACTTGGAATCTGATAATATTGGCCTGTTATACTTGACTTTGGCACAAAAATTTGTCCTGATACTGTATGTTCAGATAACCCTTTCACTTTTGTTTTGGGGGTTTGTTATTACATTTTGTTGTGTTTTATTAAAATCTCTCTCTCTCTCACACACACACACACATTTATCTGCATGCCACCCTAACCTCCAAGTGGTCCAAGATTCCAGGGTTGCCAAATGCTTACCCAGGATTCAGTTTCCATGGAATGAGGGACAGCGGAGACTGTGGTGTTTTTAGGATATATAGTGGTACCTCAGTTTTTGAACTTCTCAGTTGATGAACATTTTGATTTTCAAACGCCATAAACCCGGAAGTAAATGCTTCGGTTTTTGAACACGCCTCAGAAGTCGAACATGCCACGCGGCTTCCGCTGACTGCAAGATCCTGAAGCCTAGCTGTCAGCTATTGAGTTTTCTGTTTTTGAATGTTTCAGAACTCGAACCGTCTTCTGGAATGGATTATGTTTGAAAACTGAGGTACCACTGTATAGTTTATTTACACATACATACAACCTAAGCCTATGATGGAGGGGTTCATAGCATTAACACCACAATAAGGTCTTGCTTCTCCCACAGCCACAGTGTTGGATTCAAGCAGAAATCAAGCATGTCTCTCCCTTTCAGGCTGCTGCCTGCAGCCTGCTTCTAGCCCAGCTCTCGCTCTCTCACCTCTTGACCCTTGCTCTTCTCACCAACAGCCATTCGCCCTCTGGCACAAAACTACTTCCTTTGTTACCCTAATAAACCATTAACTCACCAAGAAGCCAGCCTGGCTATTCCAACAATTGAATCCTCCATTAGATTTCAACTCTTGCTGGAGCTAGGAATTAGAAGGGACTCGCGCATACAGCCTAAGCACCCCCCCCCCAAACTCACAACACTTTTTAGACAGACATATACATTTCTACCTATAAATAAATAAACTATATATAGGGGGAGCAATAGTGGATGTCATGGTGGGGGAGCAGTGCTCACCTGATATCAGGTCAGTTGCATTGCTGCTGCTTACCAAGGAGCTAGAGGAGCGAGGCCATGGCAATGCTGGTGCAGTGCAAATGCACTGGCGGAGCTTACTGGGCATTCCAGACAGTGTGTTTCCACCGCAGCAGCCTTGGCATCACCTCACCCTCTACCTTCTAGTCAGCAGCAGTGCAACCAACTGGAGGTCAAGTGAGCACCACTGGCCCCACCATGCCATCCACTATGGGAGAAGAAGGTACAGTTGCTGGCAGTACCGCCACTATCAGAGGAAGTATTCCTCTGAGTGCCAGTTACTGGGAATCACAGGAGGGGAGATTGCTGTTCCACTTAAGCCCTGATTGCAGGTTTTGCACAGGCACCAGATTGGCCACTGCGAGAACAGGTTGCTGGACTAGGTGGGCCCTTAGCCCAGTCTGGCAGGCTGTTCATATGTTTGTATGCCTGCTGTGTACTGTTTGCATTCGTGATCCCTTAATACTTGTGTAACTGTGACTTGTTTAACTGCAAAAAAGGAAACATAACCCATTTGCCACTTTAAATTAGCCACACTGGTGTTGTGCATAGTGGGTTTCAAAGTGCAACTATTGAATGTTAAGTGATAATGAGGATGAGCCTTAGATTCAGTTAAGCCCTGGAAATCCAAACCCTTTCAATGTATAAGAAAAGAAAACCATGTATTTTTCAGTTTGGGAAACATTTACAAAATCCCCTTCCCTCTAGAAGCAATGCTTCAAATGACTTTTTTTGTGGGAAACTCTTTTCATAAACATGGTTTTACACTCACAGAGCAGCTGGAAGTTCCAGGCTTATAGGGACAATTTTCTTGAAGCCTTGTGGTGTGTTTAGTATTCTTCAGTTTCTTTAGGCTTTCAAAGCATGTTTATATAGGTTGAATGGGGATTCTGATCTACGTCAGAGATTATGGCTACAGAATCCAGCACTGGTGCTTATTCTGGATCAATTAGCAAGGGTATGATATCTTATATGCAACATTGGTTGCACTCCAAATGCTTTGAACATGCTGAGTACAGATCTGGTACTGGTCAATTGTGTATTGATTGAGAAGCTTGCTACTGGCGAATGCCTTTTGTTTCACATTGAATATAATGGGTTTCTGGGTATTTTTAGGCCTGCTAATGAGCTCTGTTTAATCAGCCAGAGAAAATATCACCAAGATAGGGTGTCTGCTCAATGGTTCTCTTGGCTGTCCGCTGTTCTGCTGATTACATGTAAATGATTTTTATTGCAGGTCTAGAAATAGCATTTCAGGACAGGTGATCATCATTGCAAACATGACCTCCAATATCAGTCATCTGTAGTTTTCAATGAATGCACGGCATGTGCAACTGCAGTTCCAGGACTGAAATTTCACATCCAGCACACTTGGTCACTCTGGTACTCGACTGGGATCAATAGGTGACATCGTGCTTTCTCCTGTTGGCAGTTGACAACTCTCATGTGATGTCTGGTAATAATGTTGGATGGTGTATCACACAGATCAGGCATACCAATCCAATAGCTTCACCATTTATACTGAATCTTTGAGGGATTCACAACAAAATCCTGTATCTGCCTACTTCAAAGTAATTGCCATTGAGTTGGCAGATAAGTAGGCACAGGAGTGCAGCCTTAGACTCTCTGGAAGCAGGTAACGATATACCAAATCAGCACAAATCATGAAGCAGGTCATCAGAAGGGCATCCCTATTTATTCAAAAGTGAGACTCCCTGCATCTAAGACAGATGGCCTACTTCTTCAGCATTCATCCTAGTTTATTTGCACAAAACTCATGTGATGGTTAGACTATATCTGAGCAATTTGTTTGTGGGGCAGTTATAGGACACTGAGCATTTATCCTGCTTCCATCCTGATTTGCTTTTGGGGTGTTTATACATCTTCCCATTAATCGTTCATTCATCCAACATTTATCATCGCTTTCCAAACCACAAAAAGTATGTTTGGTTTGGTTTTCAAGTGGATATGTTGTGCACAAACCTAACGTTCTGGTGTGTGCTTGAATCCACCCTGCAAAATACTGTCAAGTCTCAAGGCACCCTAAGTATGCGTGGGCAGGATTGCAACCTTCATTGCAGTTCACTTTCCTGAGTCAAAGGAGCCATATAGCTTTTCCCCTCTCCACTATATATATATGTATTATTTTTTGCAGTACTAAACAATAGTTCAGACTAAAAGCTGAATCATAGTTTAAAAACAGGTATTAATATGTGGTCCAAAACTATCAGGCTATCCACGTAATGACTGAATGACTCAGCAGATGACTACATTTTAAAATGATGTGGATTTTCATTTTGTTTATTTAGTCTGCTGTAACTAGGTGAAAGATTGTGACTTACTCCCTTATTAAGAAATGTTGGACAAAGTAATGTACTTCTCCTCACAGTACATAGTTAAATGATGGGATTCACTCCCAAGGGAGGTAGTGATGGTACCAAGTAGAATGGTTTTCAAAATGGATAAAGCTATCAGTGGCTGCTAGCGATGATGGCCAGGTTCTACCTCCACTGTCGGAGGCAGGGTGCCTCTGAATGTCAGTTCCTAGGAATCACGGGTACAGAGAGTGCTGTTGTGCTCATGCTCTACTTTCAGGCTTCCCATGGGCATCTGGTTGACCATTGTGAGAACGCAATGCTGAACTAGATGGGCCATTGGCCAGATCCAGCTGAGTCTTCCTATGTGTCAGGCGTCAGAGGATCCAACCCCCACGGTAGGTTGCCAGGAACAGATAAGACAATAAAGTTCTTACCAATTGCTTTTTATTCAATATTCACAGAGAGAGGCTTAGAAATGCAGCCTCTTGGAATAATGGTGTTGCTCCGAGTAAATCTCCACACACACCTTTCTCTCCAACCTTTCTCTCGTTCGTCAACAGCACACACACTGTAAAGGTGGTGTTTCCCCTTTGCAGTAACACCCGGCACAATCAGCGTGGTATTTACAGTCTTTATTACATATATACAAGAAACAGCTACAGTTCAGAATTACGCATCCGAACCAGTTGAGTAAGATTCGGGGAGTGGCTTCCAACGATTCCCGCGCCAACAAAGTAGGCATGGGAATCGCATGAGACGTCTTTTTTCCTTACATTTCATTTCCCTCTTTGTCTGTGCTGATTTGAAAGCCCCCTCCCTTCCTGAGTCTGAGCTTCCTCCCCAGCCCTCTGGGTGGATGCAAGGCTCTTCAACATCCATGAGCCCCTGCTCTCCCTGGCTATTCTCTGCCCTCTCTTCCGCATCCTCTGTCTCTGGGCAGTTGCAAGCCTCTTCAACATCCCCGAGCCTCTGTTCCACCTCCTCTGTCCATTGCTCCTCTGAATCCTCCCTCACACACACACACACCCTTATAGTTGCTGCTTGGGGCCATCTGGAATCTCTGAGCCCTTTGCTCTCCTACTTTTAAGGCTCGCTGGGTTCTGGGAAATGGTGAGTCTGGAATGCTTTCTAGTGATAACGCATCAGCCAACTGCTCTGGCTCTGCCTCCTCCTCTCCCATTATTTCCCAACTTTCCCCCTCATCTTCCTCTGAGCTATGACCTCCCTCAAACCCATGTTGTAATTAGGAAGTGTCTTCTTCTTCTCTGGTAGGGTTAGGCTGAGGAAGCAGTCTCCACCATTCCTCCTCTGTCCAGTCTCTGACTCCATGTTATTAATTTTTTCACCTATATATTTGCCCTGCAACATTTTTTTTTATGTGTAAGGTAGTTTAAGGTGCTCCTGGCAGAGTCCCTCTACAACTCCAGAGTTCTGCCTGCACTTGAGTCATAGCTCTTAATTACCACTGACTAGGGTGGGGAAGAATGATGGATGCCATGAATTATAACCATTTTTTCCAAACAGAAATTGTAAAATCGCTCCAACATCCTGTTTAATTTCATGCAAACACATGCACAAATGTCCTTGGAGGTTGTGCACTGAGTCAGTCCCCAAGGTTTCGTTAGAAATTAGCTGCATATATTTTGAATCATATAGGAAGTCCTTGAGAAACAACACATAAAAACTGGATAGAAGAAGCAGATACAGAAATGTCAAAGCAACACACGTTTAACAGGAAGAAGAATAAAGTAACTGGCCACTTTGTGAACCAACATCAGGGATTGCCTTGCTTTTAGGCTATCTTGTGTATCCCCAGTTGGCAACATTAAAAAAAGTTACAGGGAGTGTACCTAAATGTTTAGAACGGGAAAAAGGAAAGTAAGTCAGCAAAGTTATAAGATTAGGATGTGGAGTGAATTATGACTTATAGGCATAGATATGTTTTTAACAACACATGCACAACATTTTGTGGTTTACTAGATTTAGCTTTGCTCAAGTCTGGGGTGAAAAAGTCGTGCTATGCTTCAGAAAAAAAATTGTAGCAAAACTCCTGTATCATTAAAAAATGATGTACATTTTGCAACATGCTGATTTAGTCTATTCTTTGTGATTCGTATAGTTGGGCTCTATGCAGAACCTGGAATTTTGGTGGCAATGAAGCAGGGAGAGCATATCGTGAATCAGCAGATGCAGTAAAAAATGGAGATTTTAAAGTAATGGTGTTTTGACCAGACTATGGAGGCTGTATTCCCTAATATATATATTCTGAGATACTAGCTTCTAGTTTCACAAACATACAACCATGATATCAAAGGTTCATCCATACTTTTTGCTGAGAATTCCTGTTTCCTGTGTGCAAGTCTGATTGGGAACACATGCAGTTTACATTTTCTGCCCTAATTAATTCTCCAGGCTTTCCCATCTACTTGAGTAGATGTTCCATGTCTGCAATATGTGCTTTTGTCCCTGCCCTTCAACTGCTAATTCCCCACCCTCCATTTCTCCTCAAACTGGGTGTATGTGCAGGTATAACTTTACCTGTATTCATACAACATAAAAAAACACAACCTCCAGAATTGTCCAAAAGCGCATATCTGCTGGCATAGGAGTAAGTCACTGTTTCCTTTTTCACTGTCACAGTGAAGACATGTGTTTTTCAGACCTACTCCAATGTTGTTTTTGCGCACTGGAGATTCAAATTACTGATCTGCCAGAAATAGTGTGGGCAGGTGTCTCTCATATTCAGTTCCCTATTGATAAAACAGGAAAACAGCACCACCTGCTTTCCAGGGTGGCTTGAAGCGAATGTATCTAACTCACTGGACCCTAACTCACTGGACAGAGGTTCTCCAATAATTGTGTGCAGGTATTTAAAAAGCAGAGACATCACCTTGCCGACAAAGGTCCGTATAGTTAAAGCTGTGGTTTTCCCAGTAGTAATGTATGGAAGTGAGAGCTGGACCATAAAGAAGACTGATCGCCGAAGAATTGATGCTTTTGAATTATGGTGCAGGAGGAGACTCTTGAGAGTCCCATGGACTGCAAAAAGATCAAACTTATCCATCCTTAAAGAAATCAGCCCTGAGTGCTCACTGGAAGGACAGATCCTGAAGTTGAGGCTCCAGTACTTTGGCCACATCATGAGAAGAGAAGATTCCCTAGAAAATACCCTGATGTTGGGAAAGATGGAGGGCACAAGGAGAAGGGGACGACAGAGGATGAGATGGTTGGACAGTGTTCTCGAAGCGACTAGCATGAGTTGGGCCAAACTGCTGGAGACAGTGAAAGATAGGCGTGCCTGGCGTGCTCTGGTCCATGGGGTCACGAAGAGTCGGACACGACTGAACGACTGAACAACAACAATTTAAACTGACATAGGCTGCATGTCAGAATATATATATATATCTCACAAGATTGCAATAATATCATCTCAAAGCAGTTTACAGAAAGAATAAAACAATAAAATAGTTAAAAGCAACTATTTTAAACATTCAAAAATAATTAAAATCAATGATAAGCTAAAAACCAGATTGAAACACACATCGACATTCTAGGCTTGCTGCTGCCTAAACAAAAAATCTTCTTAGCAAGTATCAAAAACAGTACAGTCAAGGAGCCTGCCTGATGTCAATAGGCAGGGAGTTCCAAAGTTTGCATGCTGCAACACTAAGCAATTTATTTCAAGTACATGGTATTTCTATTGCTGGAAATCCCAGTGTGCTACAGCAGCAGTTCCCGACCTGTGGGTTGTAAATTGCATTATTTACTTATTTGTTAAATTTGTATGCCAGCCTTTATCTGCATATCTCAGGGCAGTTCACAACATGAAAATACAAGATAAAAGCACAAAATACACGATAGAAGAACAAAGAACAAAGAAAAAACACAAACCAATAACCCCCCTCCTACAAACAACATTTAAAAGGGTATAGGACAGGGGTCATCAACCTTTTTCAGCCGTGGGCTGGTCCACCGTCCCTCAGACCATGTGGTGGGCCGGACTATAGTTGGGGGGGTGGCGAATGAACGAATTCTTATGCCCCACAAATAACCCAGAGATGCATTTTAAATAAAAGGACACATTCTACTCATGTAAAAACACATTGATTCCCGGATTGTCCACGGGCCAGATTGAGAAGGTGATTGGGCCACACCTGGCCCCGGGGCTTTAGGTTGCCTACCCCTGGTACAGGATGTTAAACAGCCAAAAGCCTAGCAGAAGAGGAATGTTTTCACCTGGCGCCTAAAGGTGTATCATGAGGGCACCAGCCTGTACAAAGCATGTGCAGTTGGTCTCAAGTTTTATAACCAAACCCATAATAATTATTGCTTGTAATTCTTAGCTGGCTTGATGAAAACTTCTTACAGCTTTTTGTTTCATTGGCCTGTTATAATGCTGCGATGACACTTGTAACCAAATGTTTGGAAACTGCATGTTCGGGCATCTCTTTGCTATGAATTTATACTGACTTACTTAACTTGGGAACCACCCTCTGGTGGCTGGCAACAATAAATGGATGGGTCGCCATACCAATTAAATTTGGTGGGTTGGGAGCCATGGTGCTGCAGCAATCAGGTCTGCCATGTTAACTGTGGATCTCAAAGCAATACATACTAAATATGGAAAACTAAAACATGCACACACACATGTGGACTGTAGCCTAGCAAACCACAGTAACATGTGCAGAAAGACTCAGGATATAGTAAGAGATTTGGAGAAGCTATGTGTCCACTGTAGAAAAGCAACAGGGTTATGCAATATGTTTGCCATGAAGCATACATTGATAGATTTTTTTTCCCTTTATACCCGCAAAACCAGGAAACTGTGAGGTTCTCAAAACAAACTTAGCTTCCCATTTCCCACAAGGTCTACTGAACAATAGGATCATTCATGAGTGGCAAAGGGCTGCAAGATCACCTTGATTGCCTTTTGGAGCACCACCATATTAATATGGCTTTAAGAAATACAGTGTCAATCCTTTCCCATAAATGCACACCCAATCTTCTCTTAGAACCATATTGATCACAACCACAGAAAAAACCATTAAAACAAACAAACAAATAACTCGGGACATACTGCACCAGGGACTTCTCTTGCTGAAACCCCACTAAAATGAATTATAGCTCCGGGAGGAGAAAATGACAGTTCCCATGATTCTTGAGGGGAGGTCATGTGCTTTAAATGTGTGTTCAATGTGCTTTACATGTGTGGTGTGGATCTTCTCTTAGAATGAAGTTCAAGTGTACTTTCATGCTTACAGCTATAGATGCATTTACTGCAAGGATGGGGAAGCTGTGACCCTCCAAAGGTTGTTGCAAACCCACTCCTATCATCCCTGACCATTGGTCATGCTGGCTGGGATGAATGAGAGCATCTGGAGGATGAAAGATTTCCCATCCCTGTTTTACTGCTTAAATCAAATAGAAATGGAAAAAAGCATTAAGGGGACCAAATGGTGTGCTTTGCTGTTATTGCAGAAAAGCTTTTAGCATCACATTTCACAATTAACACACACACACACACACACACACACACACACACACAGCACCACCGCAGTTCTCTTTTTTGACTCGGCAAATGTCCAAAGTGCTAGAAAAAAAATTCCTGGTACCTATCAACTGTTCTTGGAAACAGATAAGAGAGGTGGCTATTCTTGATTCAGATCTAAGCAGCACACAGGTGTTACTTCAGGAAGTACATTTGGTTGAGCCACAGATGCAAACAAAAACCCCATCCTAGCGCAAGCAGCTCTGACAGCCTCATGTTCTGTCAGTCAGGTAAGCTGAGAACAGGAAATGTGCAAGATGTTCAGTACAAAGCCTAATAAACCATAATTAGGGTGTTTCTGCAAACCCAGCGTCCTGTTATATAAAATATTCACAGTGCACGCACACAGACGCTGGCCAGTGTGAGGGATATTTTATGGTGAGTTCAGTCTCCCGAATTTGCAGCCAAAATCTTGGATATGCTATCATAGGCCAGACTAGCAGGTGCAAATAAAGGACCCCAGGTCACCTGGCCCCCCTTCCATAACTGGGATGGTGGGGCATGGTCCTTTGGAGAAGAGAGGTAATGGGCTATTGTTTACCTTAAATCTGGGACAGTCAGTGCTGCATCCTCTGAATGCACTCTCATCAGTCCCAGCCAGCTTGTCACTCTTAAGTACTCATAAATACTTGGTGGGAAAACAAATCAGATGAATAAACTAGCCCACGAAAGCT
The DNA here is from genome assembly GCF_009819535.1 of Lacerta agilis. Lineage (NCBI taxonomy): Eukaryota > Metazoa > Chordata > Lepidosauria > Squamata > Lacertidae > Lacerta > Lacerta agilis. The sequence goes on from NC_046315.1 coordinate 31,358,536, forward strand.
TATGCCATAAAAAGGTGTTGCTGTTTAAGCTACCACAAGATTCTTTGTTGTTTTCACTGCAACAAACTAACACGACTACCCTCTTAATGTTTTTAGTTCAGGGAAACAAATTAGAAAATTATTTTCCTTCCTGGACTATATTAGTTCAACGTATAAAGTGTTTCATTCAAATCCGCCTTCACTGGCATTGGTTGCAGCTTTGGATGGGGACGCCATGGGATGGACTATCTGCAAATCCAAAGTCTAATCTTGAGGGTGCCTGAAGATTTTGTTCACTCTGCAGTGAACTGACTGGACGGAAGTGGCCTTATCTGGTATGTCCTGCTGAACTAATGGACCAACGCAGAGATTGGAAGGCAGTTGTCCTTTGGTTTAGTATTTTTCCAAATTTTCTGCTACAATTTTTGGCTCAAAAACTTTCTAAAAAGTCATGTAAAAATGCACATTTTTACATAAAAGTGTATTTTAGTGCAAAGAAAATCCCAAAGCCATTATAGCATCATTATCATTCTTGATTATGATTATTTTGTCGGGTTTCTTTGGCAGTGAGTCAGTATTTTTCAGACTGGAATAAAAAACATAATGGTGAGGTATGTTGTCCCCCCTCTCTCCTTGCCCTTCTACAAACTGTTTGGTAGTCAGTTGTGGATCAGAAATGACTGCTGCAGTTAAAATTTTCTGAGGATGCCATCTGGCATCTATCAAGGGCACAGCAGTCATATTCTCTTAGGGCCACTTTGCACTGAGACAAATCTCCTGCATCGTTTAGGAAATGGCACAAACCCCGTGTGCAATTTGTCATTTCACATGTGGTGAACTATGGGGGGAGTGTCATGCAGTTGAAATAACTTAATGGATAGAAAAGACAATTTTGTACTAAGCTACCCTCATTTGAGAAAGGAAGAAAGCACAGGGAGAGCGTCTTCGTTTAGGAATATACAATGCTAGTTCAGTATTGTTTGCTCTGACTGGCGGTGGCTCCCCAATATTTTAGACAGGACTCTGTTCCAGCTGTGCCTGGAGATACCTGGAATTCAACTTGGGATGTTCTGCAAACAATACAGATGTTCTACCACTGAGATACAGCCCTTCCCCCAAATGGAAAGGAGTTTGCATAAACTCAGTCTGATAGTGGGAGATGCAGGTATTTAAATAAGTGTAGCTGAGAAATGCCCCCCCCCTCGAATGTCATGGCCATCATCAACCTAGCAGTGGCAGACTTTGGGCTCTCAAATTTCAGTGGTGCCTTGTGTGATGCTAAAATTTGGTGGGGGGGCCATGCTGCGCTCTCCATCATTGTTGTGGTGCCCCCTGCGATGCCAGCGCCCAGAGCAGCCAAACCAGTTGTGCTACCCTAAAACCGACTCTGAACCTGGCGCTTGCTTCCCCTGCCCATGCTGCCCCAACCCAGTCTCAGCAATTAGTGTCCCTGCCACAACCAGGAGGGCAGCGCAATGGTGGCAGAGTGGTGGCGACACACCTCGCACACCACAACTGCTGAGGTCACTTCTTGTGTCACAGCTCAGGCAGGAGAGCAGCTGCAAAAAGATACGCCTGTGGTCTAAGAAAGGGTCCTGCGTTCCTCCTCACCCACACCCTGTTGTTAAAAACAAACCCACTCAGCCCACTTGCTTTTCTCATATGATTGCGCAAGATCCATGCATTAATCACAAGGTATTGCCTCACAGAGTTGGTCCAAGACAATTTGGTGCCTGAGATGAAGGATTGGTGCCCTCTTCCATTCTGATTATCAAAGGTGGATCAGACTGGAAGTTGAATCTGGCTGGATGAGGGAGTGCAGACCAGGCCACAGGGCATGCACAGCTCCACTTACATGCCACATCCTTCCCACATTTCACCTGAGGCAGCTGCCTCACTCTCCCTCATGATAGGACCATCCTTAATATCTCTTTTTGGACCTTAGAAGCAAGGCTGGATAAGGTTCCAGATTACCCATAACATAGGAGGGCTGAAGGGAGTAATGAGTAATGATGACTGACAAAACAACTCAAGACAAGGCATCCATTCTGTTGCCTTTCTTGGAAGGGAGTGGTCTTGATCCACAATGCGCTACTCCCACATTCGCGCTGTAGAGCTCAATGGGGTAAACCAGGGGGGCAGGTGTTGCCTTTGGCAGATTTAACATCCTCTGATGATGCTCCTGCAAAACCCAGACAAACATGGACAAAAACATTACCTAAGCAGATCACGCTCCCAGAAATGTTCTTCTGATTACTCATCCTAGGTTTTTCCTTTGCACAGTGTCATCCCATTAATTACAGCCTCTTGAAGTACTAAATAATTTCTCATATTTTCATTTATCTGATCCATGCACGTTTCCCCTTTTTTTCATCCTTCCTGGCAGACTGGTCCTCAGGGCAAAACTACACGTGATGCTTCATCACGACTCTGCCTTCTTCTTTCCCCCCAAAATGGGGTCACAGGGGCTGCATTGTGCCGCAGGAGAAGGTCTTCTTAATCCTCCCTGCTGGCATTTCTTCTGCTAAAAACCTCATCCCAGCTGCTTTTCCTCCCCTTCTGCCAGAGCAGGGAGGGTGAGGGTTAAGAAGCGCCTTCCCTGCCAGTCTTCCAGAACAGATTGCAGCCTCCATGGACGCAATTTGTAAGAAAAGAAAATGGGGGGTGGGAGGAACCATACACAAAATAGCTTGGCCCTCAATTTTCAGGTCTCATCAGCAGAGAACAGGAGGGACCACATCATCAATGACGGAGGTGCTGCCAGGCCCCACAAAATTCAAAGTAGGGCCCCTGTGGCAATTCCTTTCTACCCACACCACTGGCTGAAGGAAGGAACTGTAAGCTGTTCAAGCCAGGGGGTGTTAACACCACATATCAGAATACACTTCTGGTTTAGGAAATGGACACCAGCTTGCGAGGGCAATGGGGGGGGCAACGGTGTGTGGGGTGGGGGTGGGGGTGTATGGGTGGGGGAGTGAAGTCACACACATACAATATACTGACGTTCAGTGTGTGACATCAGGAGGTACCGGGGGTGGAGCTGAACACAGCGGCCACACAGCTTCAATGGCCAGCAGCTCCATGCTTCATCTACGCGCTTATGGGGCATTGAAGGGACCCAGACTCTACCCCAAAAATATTGAGGGGGGGATGAAAAGGGCTCTGTCTCTGTCTAGGATTTTAATAGCTAAAAACTGGAAAACTGAAGAGCTACCAACAGTCGAAGAATGGCAGATGAAGTTGATTGAATATATGGAACTTGCAGAACTGACCACGAAACTCCGAGACCTGAGGGAGGAGAAAGTGCAAGAAGATTGGAAGAAATTTAAAGAATATCTGAAACGATGTGAAAATTTAGATATTTGAAATTGAAATCAGAGGATATTATAGGCGATAGCAATAAGATGTTAGTTTAAAATAGGATATAAGAAGGTAGAATTGTGATTTTGTGTATTCTTCTTAAAGAATAAGATTGCAGATATAAGATGATAGATGAGGATTAAGATTAGGTGTGAAAGAAGAATTTAAAGTGCTAATAAAGTTACCACAGTATATTTGAAATGAACGCAGAACACAGGACGTGAGGAAGTCCCCCAAGTAAGATTAAAAATAAGGTTAAAATAGTTAAATAGATGTTTCATTGTGGGGTTTTGTTTTTGTTTTTTTTAGTTGTGTTGTAGTTTATTGCATTAGGTTTTTGTTTTGTATTTTGTATTTTGTATTTGTATTTTGTATGTATTTTCTGTATTTTTTAAAATACCGATAAATTCTTATTAAAAATAAATAAAAAGAAAGAAAAGGGCTCTGTCTCCAGGAGCTGGCAAGCCTGGACAAGCCCATTCTTTATAGTTCTCAAACTGTAGTACTCCTCAGTATGCTTTTGAGGGAAGCCACTAGACTGTTTCTCTACTTGCTAGCCACTTACCCACCTGCCTATTGTTCCTTCTGCTCCAGATCCTTGCCACCTCTCCAGCTATTGTGGCCTGGACCTGACAAGCGCCTAGGAAAATGAAACTGAAGAGTTTAGCATAATTATCCCCCGACTAAAGAGCTGAGGGATCCAGCCTCTGGGCCGAATTAGGCCAGCCAGGACTTCTAATTTGGCTCTCAAGGCCATTTGGTCAAGCCACACCCACTCACCGTACACTTGACACCACATATGATGTCAGCTGTGGGGCAGGTAAAGATCTGGCTCAGTTGCAAAGCCGTGTGCATATCACAGTCTTGCTGAGCCCCTTGCTCAATACTAGGCAACATTCACACCATATATTTAAATCACTGTGATACCACTTGAAACAGTCATGGCTTCCCTCTAATAATTCTGAGAGCTGTGGTTTGTTAAGGGTGCTGAGAGCTGAGCTACAATTCTCAGAGAGGTTTAACCATCCATCCCTCTTCCCAGGGAACTCTGGAAATTGTAGCTCTGGGAGGGGAATAGGGGTTTCCTAACAACTATTAGCACTCTTAAATAACCCCATTGAACAGACTAGAGCTTCAGAGTAAACAAGCATAGGTTGCTGTGTTCTGTCTTCAATGCTTAGTGTTGCTGCCATTGGCTCACAGGCTCAGCTGCCATCTTGGCAACATGAATACATTTTTTCAGCTGAACATTTTCATGCTGCTGTCCGTAGGGCTTTCAGGGCTCCCTGACTGCGGAATTCCCTCTCATTGGACATATGCTCATCCCTCTTGTTGACATCTTTTTCATCATCTACCGACAACACACATCTGTATGAGGTCTAGCAATATGATTTTGCTGCTATTGGTTGATAAGACCTATGTATTCTTTTGGTGGTGATTTTTATGATAGAGTATAGTATAGTGTTTTTTATTGGTCTTTGTTTGATATTTTATACTCACCTCCCTGAAAACTCTTTTTGAAGAGCGGTCTGCAATTAATATTACTAATACTAAATAACAACAACCTTCAAGATCCCGTCCATTTCTACGATTGCATAAAGGCTGTTCTGTCACCTTTTTTTTGCAAACCACACACCATCCTGGTGTAGGCTGCTTCTCCTTTTCTTCCTGGAGGGATAATTGAGTCCTTCGAATTAGCTGTAGTGCTTTGGGATCTTTCTGACTGGAGTTACGTAAATGTAAACTGCTCACAGCAGAGCTCTGAACACGAAGCTCATAGTCACGACTCCCGTGGCACCTTTGCAGTTTTATGGCATGTACAATTTATATTCCTTCCTCGGCTCATTCGTGCATATCGGTGATGAGGCTGTCACTCTGCAATCTTCCCCCTCTCTGCCTTAGCTTCTTTATGGGGCAGAGGGAGGGAGGAAACACCAATATTCTTTCAGAAGAGAGATTGTAATTCCCAGGAGATTATCCAAGGACCATCTCCCTCCCCTGATTTCAGCCTTAGAAGCTTCTGCCCTAGCCAGCAACAACACCAGAAAATAGCAATTAAGAATCACTTCCCAACTACGAGGGAATAGCAGCCTGGAGGATCTTGATAAATGTGATACTGTTAGAGCAATGTGCCTGAGTCACAAGGCTTCCATATCGTAATAAATTCACCTCCCTCCCTTGCCCAGGAAGAAAAACACTTCACGTTTGAAATTAAGGCTGCTGTGCTCCAAAGGCAATTGACGTACAGCTTCTCCAAAAGGAGGTATCTGTTTGTGTCATTTAATAGACCAAGTCTACTCATCTCATTAGCCCTCCTGCCCTTCTTAGTTATTTACATGTTAAGTTACATTTCTAGAGCCCCTCCAGACTGGCGTTCTATTGCTGGCGTATTGTGTGATATGTTCTTGACACAATAGTACCCCATTATTGGTGGAGTTATTCTGCTTTATACATTTAAAGCAGTATCAAACCACTTTTAGCAGTCATGGCTTCCCGGGGGGGGGGGATCCACTGTTAGGGACAGAGGCAGTTTTAGGAAAGCATGGCTGATGTGGCCACAATGTGTACCACACTGTCGGGGGGGGGCAGAGGTGGTGGGGTGCCATGTTTTAGTGTCACACGGGGCGTCACTGAAATTTGAAAGCCCAAAGTCAGACACTGTGTTAAGAGGGCTAAGAGTTGTTAGGAAACCTCTGATTCCCCTCTCAGAGCTAAAATTATCAGACTGGTTTAACAGTGAATCTCTCTTCCCAAGGAACTCTGGGAACTGTAGCTGTAGCTCAAACACCTGGCTATCCACTGCTGCAGTTAACCAGGATGATAAGTCAAGACAGTGGTGTCTTCCTATGCAGTGGTGGCGGCGGCAGCAGATTCCCAAGCCGACTGGCTGCTGCTTCCAGACTACTTTCCTATGGTGCTCCTCCTGCTGGGTTGACTCTTCAATTTGCTTGGCTGTGGCAGTGGCATAAGGTGGAAAGGCAAAGTCCAAGGAGTTTGTTGGATGGAGGTGGTGAGGTTTGTATGTGGGGTTTGGTGAGGTCTAGGAGTATAAATTTGGTGAGGTCCAGGAGTAGGAGTGGTGAAGGAAGAAAGCCAGGACACAGCCTTTTATGTATTCAGTGGACTTTGTTTGCCTGAACTGGAGTCTGGACTTAGGATTCTGAGCCCGTGTTCTGATTCGATACATGATATCCAATCACAGAACACTTCAGGATTTGGGCCACTGCCATTGGCCCTTAAACTCTGAGTTATGATTCGCAGCTTGGGAGTTTAGACAGCCAATCACGTTGGGAGTGGGAGTGGCCCAGGCCTTCAGAAATGTATATAAGCAGTTGCTTTGCCCCTGTTGTCCAATTCTGTTGGTTCAATAAAGGTTCTTGCTGTTTTCACTGTGTATTGCCTTGTGGGAACCCACCTACACTTCACAGCCCCTAGTATACAATATTTACTTGAATAGAATAGAATAGAATAGAATAGAATAGAATAGAATAGAATAGAAGCAATTAGCTTTTTTTTTAAAAGAATCCTTCAAAGTTTAACTATTGTTTTTGGAACAACCAAAAGTAATGTAGTGTGTTTCTGGATATTGACCTCGTGGGCTGGGCACAGGAATGCAATGCCATCTTACTGTTACTGAATCCCCCACCTGCAAAAAGTAGAACAGGGAGTTAAAGAAAACAGTAGTGGTATATGAGAAAAGCAAACACTAGCAGAAAACGACACCAATTGGGGACATGGGAATGCCAAGGACAGAGAATAATTGCTCTCTGTGGTGCAGGGGGATTAGTGAGTCAAAACTAAGGAGAAGGAATCTACACTGGATGTTACAAAATTGCTGATGCATGGCAGCAGGGCATTGTCTGTAGAGGAGAGTCAAAATCTGATGGCTCTGGGATTTTTAAATGAGGCCAGACAATACAGTGAAAACCTTCTGCCAAAAAAAACAAACAGCCCTGCGGTGTCAAGGCTGGATGTCTTAACAGACCTACTTCCAGCATTTTGTCCAAAGAGATTGTATTGTGATATACAGTAGCAGCTCTCACCTTGGACAATTCTGCAGTGGTTCACAGATTATACAGAGCATGGGGGGGGGGGAGAGACAATCAGTGATGGAGGCAGTGAAACCAGTACTGTCACGGGCCAAATAAGACAAATGCATTTGAGGATAGAACACAAGGAAATGTAGATGGTCAGTTTTGAAAAAAGGAAAGCCAAGCAGCCAAATAATCAACCACGACAGCAGACAGACCTGAAGAGGCTGTGAAAACATCACAGGGTAAATTAAATTCCTGCAAGTTAGGAAAACCTAGTATATATAGCATAGAGTCAGGGGTAATGTTCCAGGGATCATGCGTAATGACAAAACCTCATATAGTCAAAGCACATTGGGTTCAATGGTGAGTGGGATTGCCAAAGTCTCTCCCCCCCCCAGATGTCCACCCTCTTTCCACCCCCTTTTTATTTTTATTTATTTATTTGCCGAGTGCATAAAGCTGAATGTTCACATAATAAATGTGTGTCAGTTGTGAGTTACATGCACACACACATAGAAGAGAGGGAGATTCCTTGCTGAAACTAATGAAAACTCCAGATCCAAAAAGCAGAATCTCATGCCCAAAATGTTTCATGTTTTCCACCTTCTGCATGAAGACATCTTTTACAGACATTTCCCGCCTCATTCCATGCCTTTCTTTTCATTCTGTATAACACATGGGACTTTCTGGTTGTAGCGTACCTTTCTGACAGAGATAGCTTAGTTACAGAAAATACGATACATTGCATTGCGTTGCATTGTGTTATTCTGTATTATATTAGCAAGACTGCGGCCATTTGAATGTCCGTGTCCGTTTGGATTCAAACTTATATCTGGATCAGGCTGAGTTAGCCTGATGTATGTCTAATACAGGTATGACCTTCCAACCATTTTGTCTTTCTGCCTTAGAAGAATCTAGGTGAAGCATATTAGTTTTGCACCATCAGAGCAAAATACTAAAAAACAAAAACAAAACACACACACACACAACCCTGTCTTGTGGTATTGTAATACCTTTCTAATATTACATTCTTGTTGCTAGATGCCAGTAAACTGCTGATTTAGCAAGTGTTCTTGGGTGCTCCAGATTCACAAGATCAGTTCCCATGACCTAGACAGATGCTTTTTCAGAAACAGCGTACAATTGCTGAGTGCCCTAGATTATGGCTCCTGCAGTCAAGCCCCAGAACATTCTGCTTGCAGTCTCAAAATGAGCAAATTCTTTTTTTCTTTTATGGATGGGAACATCATTAAGCTCTAATGATCCTAATTTCTTTCTAGCCATTTCCTCCCCCCTGTACATACACCTCTATCATGTCCCCTCCCTACGTGCCTTTTCCCCCAAACAAAAAAAAGCCCTGCATCTTCTATTGTTGAATAGGATTGTTATCAGTAGCCTGCAGTGGTGAGTGAGTCCTCCTCTGAAAAACATGCTGTTGTTTGTTAGCATGTTAATCCGTTGCACATCGTATTGAATTTGCTATTGCAAGATGACTTTATGGCTGCCAACATGGGCAGTTTTAAAGGGGGATTAGACAAATCCATGAACATTGAAGATCTCAATGGTCAGTAGTTTTGAAAGTCTCTAAATACCAGCTGCTTGGGATTGTGAGGAGGAGAGTGTTGTTGCCCTCATGTCCAACTTGTAGGCTTTCCATAGGCACCTGGTTGGCAGGGATGCCAATTTGAATAAAATATGGTGGGGCAGGTAAGCCTCTCCCTGCATAATCAATCACAAAATGTGGTGCACACACACAATTTGAATGGCAATGCCCATCAACTAGAGTGGGGGGCAGAAGGGACCTTGACCCCCTAGGAGTTGCCTCCTATGCTGGATGGCCACTTTGATAACTAAATGTTGAACTAGATTGGTCCAATCCAGCAAGACTTTTCTTATGTCCTTCTGTTCCCCAATTTCCTATCAGTGATGTGGGAAATAAGAACATTTATCTGTTTCAGAGATTGACCTCCCTGAGCACGTGACCCTCCAGATGGAGCTGGATGGTGCTGGACTTCAAATCCCACCATCCCTGACCATTGACCATGATGGATTAATTTGATGGGCGTTGGAAACCAGCTGTGTCTGGAGGACCACAGTTTCCACATCCCTCATCTATTTAGCTGCAAATCTGCATGTGTAGGAAACCTGCATCTGTTGGGGTGAGGGGGTGGGAGAGATTCCTGTTTGGATATTTTCTTTGCAATACGGGAACAGGCTTCAAAGATAATACTATAAGCCATACATTATCTTGAAGGTGCCCATGATTCAGCTGCTCCCATCTGCAACTCAACTCCAGAAACTGGGGCAATGCTGGGAAGAAACCACATTGTGGACTCATTACGCATGGCTCAGGGCTCTGGCATGGAAACTTCCACAGTGCAAAATGTAACATCAGAAGAAGATCCAAGCCATTAAGTTATGTGGGAAGGCAGAAAGTTTGTCTGTACCCTGTCCACTATACATAGCATTTGCAAAAGTAAAAAATGGGACAAGCTTACTCATTTGAGTGCTGTTGACTTTTTAATTTCACAAGATGACTGTGCGTAGGTGCACTACTTCATTTTGATAGGCATGGACATGGGAGACTTCTCTAAGAGATTGTTAAAAATTAGCGTCCAAAGATGATTTATGGGACTGGCAGAAAAAGAAATCATTTGCCAGTGGGGAAAATGGAAGAAAACCACACAATCAATGTTTCGGAGCCCAGCATCTGACACAGAATAGCTTGTGGTGGTTTAAACCACAGGCTTGCTTAAACTGAGGAGGTAAATGAGCAAACACAAAGCGGAGAGTATAGAAGTCCTGGAACCAATATTGTATATCTGTGCAGGAGTAAGCTGCTCTGTAGACAAGCCTCTGGAAGATATTTCCATTCCCCTTTGAATAACTGGTAATATTGATTCACATTTTAAAAGCCAAAAGATGCACCTAAACTGTTAGGGGTGAATTCATTGCTAGATATACAGCTGACAGTCAATGAAAAGCACCATCCATTCATCAGTGGATTTTTATTTTTTAATTGCGAACCAGTGGCATCTCCATAAACAAAGCCACAGAGCTGGACTCCTGGCATTTGCATTACTGCTGCTTGCCTGAGTGGGAAGTGGTGAGATAGTGGCTGGGTTAAGACCACACAGCAGGTACACTACACTGGCAGAACCTATCTGGCACTCCCACCTGTGCAGCCCCAACAATCCAGGTAAGCATCAACAATGCCCGTGTGGGGAGGGTGGCACTGTGGCACTGGCCCACTGTATGGTTGCCATATGTCTGGATTTTCCCAGACATATCTAAAATACTGCAGTCGGCAACAGTGTCCAGGCAGAAATCAGTAAAAATGTCTGGGAACATCCAGGTGTATGGCAACTCAATGTTGGCAGTGCCATTTTTGCCGTTTTCTATAAAAATAGCTAAAAAACAGCAATTTTCCTTTTGCTATTTTGCCCCCCAAAAAACTCAACAACTTTGGCCAGAAACAACTTTTCTGTCCAGATTTTCACTGTTTGAAATATGGCACTGCAGCCCTAGCCAACTATGCCAGCTGATTCTGGGCAGAGCAATAGCTAAATCAACCAAGATAGGCCCCTCAACACCATTTCTCAAGCAACATATTCCTTCGTAATAAATAAGTTGTTATACATATTTTGCAAGGCTGGCCCTTCCATACAACAGAGCAAAACGATCTCTTTTAGGCATCACCAGGAGATAGAATATAGATAAAATCAGGAGCTGGTGTTTGAACGGTGCAGCAAAACTCTTGAAACTGTTTGCCCTCACCTGAGAGCTGTTCTTCAGGCAGCACAATGTCTTGGGGGCAGCACTGACTTTTCCACATGGTTCAAATCGTTCTAAGTGGATAGCTCAGTTGGTTGCAGGTTTGATCCCCGTAAGGGACAGCTGCATATTCCTGCATTGCAGTGGGTTGCACTAGAAGATCCTCGGGGTCCCCCTTCCAACTCTATAAGAAAGTCAACCTGATACAGGACTGGTGCTGTGCCCTGTTTGCTCATAAAACTTGCAATTGTGGCAAATTAAATGAGTGACCCAGTGCTTGTAGCTCAATGGGAGGGCACATGGCTTGCAAGCAAAACAGCTCTTTGACACACACACACACACACACACACACACGGCATTCTAGAATATAAATGGCTAGGAAAGGCCAAGTTAAGCCGAAACTAGTTTGCTTATACTTTTCTTGTAAAGCCATAAACCATCTCGGCAGCCCAGATTCCCTTTTCTGCACAGGACAGTTTCTAAATCGAAGATTTATACATAGAATCATAGAATCATAGAGTTGGAAGAGACCACAAGGGCCATCCAGTCCAACCCCCTGCCAAGCAGGAAACACCATCAAAGCATTCCTGACAGATGGCTGTCAAGCCTCCGCTTAAAGACCTCCAAAGAAGGAGACTCCACCACACTCCTTGGCAGCAAATTTCACTGTTGAACAGCTCTTACTGTCAGGAAGTTCTTCCTAATGTTTAGGTGGAATCTTCTTTCTTGCAGTTTGAATACATTGCCTCATGTCCGCTTCTCTGGAGCAGCAGAAAACAACCTTTCTCCCTCCTCTATATGACATCCTTTTATATATTTGAACATGGCTATCATATCACCCCTTAACCTTCTCTTCTCCAGGCTAAACATACCCAGCTCCCTAAGCCGTTCCTCATAAGGCATTGTTTCCAGGCCTTTGACCATTTTGGTTGCCCTCTTCTGGACACGTTCCAGCTTGTCAGTATCCTTCTTGAACTGTGGTGCCTGGAACTGGACACTCCAGGTGAGGTCTGACCAGAGCGGAATACAGTGGTACTATTACTTCCCTTGATCTAGATGCTATACTCCTATTGATGCAGCCCAGAATTGCATTGGCTTTTTTAGCTGCTGCATCACACTGTTGACTCATGTCAAGTTTGTGGTCTACCAAGATCCTTTTCACATGTACTGCTTTCAATCGATTTGAAGTGCTCTCCCTCAACATGGAAGATGAAGAACAGACTCCATTTGAAGATCTCTCCCTCATCACAGTTGATGAGGAATATGAAGACGAGCAGCACAGTCAGTCCTCCGGGAATGTGCAAGTGACCTTGGAAGGGACAGCACATGGAAGAATCCCAACCAAGCCTAAGAGGAGGCGTGTAGTGGTGATACGGGATTCCCTACTGAGGGGTACAGAAGCAGTGATCTGTGGGCCTGACAAGACGTCTCGAGAGGTGTGCTGTCTCCCCGGGGCCAAGATCCAAGATGTAGCAGAGCGGCTGCAAGGAATCATAAAACCCACTGACAAATACCCCTTCCTTTTGTGGGAACCAATGACACTGCAAGCCACAGCCTCCAGAAGAGTCATCCACTCAAACATCAACAGAACATAAGAAGAGCCCTAACTGCCTCAGAATGAAGGACCATCTAGCCCAGAATCCTCACAGTGGCCAACCAGATGCCTAATGGAAGCCTCCAAGCACCTGAGTGCAACACTTGTAAAATGCAGCTCTGGGGCATACTGCCTCTGGCAAGCAGGGTAGAACATAGTCATCAAGGTTAGCAGCCATTGTTAGCCTTATCCTCCACAAATTTATCTAATCCTCTTTAAAGCCATCCAAGCCATCATTATGGAACAAAAGCTTTGCTAAGGGTGTTGCTTTCAGGAGCTGCGAAGTATGTCCCTCGAGAGGTAGCTAACAGGCTCTCTGTCAGGGATGGAGTTTACAAGGTAATTATGGTTGGGAATCTCTGCACAAGGTAGCATCTATCTATTTTCTCTTGGAAACTAAATTTCCTGCCCTGTTAGTATTGTAGTAAAACGACTTTGCAATTAACCTTCTAAACTCAGTGCTGTGTGATTCTCATTTCAAAACTCAGTTCCCTCTCCCCACTTGGCCTCAACTACATATCACTAATATATTACTAAACTGTATTCTTTGCGAGGGGAAAGTGAGGAGTGATCAGCGGATCAGTCTGCCACCCTGCATTCTTGGGAGGAAGGATGGGGAGTAAATCCAATAAGTAGATAATAGAATAATATTACTGCCAGTCACCCAAAGGTCTACTCGCATGGAAGCCAACTAGACCGGTAGTTGAATCTTACTTGTGATGGGATAGTGGGTCACAGGACAGGCTGCATAGCACACACAGCTCTGTCTTGCCACCTTCACCATGGCCTTCCTAATGTCAGCTGCCTGAGGTTGCACTCCCGCCATGCCTAACAGTAGGGCCAGCCCTGAGAAAATGCAAGGAAATGGTGGCTGAGAACACAGTACTAGCAACTTCCAGAAGTGGCCGAGAAAAATGAAAGGGAAACTGTGAGAGGACATGAAGTGGGAAAGGACTTCCTTCCATCATGGCAAGACCTAGCAGAATGAGCAGGTGCAGAAGGGCTGGCTTACCAGATTTTGAAGTCAGTGAAGACAAGTTACAGTACCATCTAAAAGGCAGGACATATGACTATGAAGTCCATGAGTTTTAAGTTACCAAACTGCGCCTCTGGAACTAACTAGGCAGGGTCAGAGGGCTTGACATGGCGGGCAGATCATCTAAAAATGGGTTAGCACTCTCTGACACAAACAACTTAGGGGCTTAGCAACGAAACCTGCTTGGTCAAGTTCTTCCTTTAATGGTTTCCTCAAAGATGCTTGCAGGTTTTCAGATGCATGACACCTGGGGGGGGGGGGTTGTTGTTGTTTTTCCTGTGTAGATGAAGGTTGGTCTTCATGGTAAGAGATAGTATCTGTTTTCACAGCCACAGACAACAACATCCTTCTCTTTTCAAAATTCTGACGACATGGGACAAGAAGGGCTGCCCCCCAGATAGAATTTTTGGGTTCCCTGAAGCCACATCAAAAATAGAAAATGGGGAGATGTCTACATAGGAATTAGGACCGATACATAGATTACTGGAGCAGTGTGGAGTCACTTCCTTCTAGCTTCTTCCTATACTGCTCCATTCATGCATGATAGGTGAAGGAACCAGGTGGGAACAGCCAATGCTTAATGCAGTCCTGGCTGCAATGTGCCCTGGAGCACAGGGGCACAGAAGGAAAGTGCTGGCATGTGTGAGATACCTAAGAAGAGGAGACTTCTCTGTGCAGGGCACTGAAATGAATGGCACATACAACAGCACAGTTCTCAGAAGGTCAAATTCTGTTGCTGGCAAAGCTAGTCAAAAGCAGTGCTTGGGGGGGGGGGGCGAGAAGGTTTTCATCACACATGCAGAAGTATCTTTCACTGGAGAAGATGAGAGACAGATGGCATATTGCTTTATGAAGTGTGTTACACTTGATGGAGTCAGTCTTGAAATCAGTTTGAATCTGCTCACAGTATATGCAAGCATTTCTAAATAAGTCTGTATCTTTATTTGACTTTGGCCAACAGAAATAGCTTTTGCAAGAGTTTTCTCCTCTTACATCAGTATCATGAAGGCCCCCTACAGTACAGAGATGCTTTGGTGATCAAACTCATTTATGATTGCCATCTTCAAATATCTAAAAGGTTGTCACATGGAAGGTGGAGAAAGAAGGAAAAAGGAGATAGGGGCAGGTGATAGGCTCTAGTCTAGATTGCTCCCAGCAGCTCCACCACACAAAAAATTCTCTATCCCTTCCTCATTTTGGAAGCATCACCATTGCAGTGCTATATAAGAGCTTTCCTAAAGCAAGAGCACAGCATCCTTGATAGATGGATGCTGTTTGCTGAACTAGAAGTATGGGCAAAACAAAATAAAATAAAAAAATCCTTCCAGTAGCACCTTAGAGACCAACTAAGTTTGTTCTTGGTATGAGCTTTCGTGTGCATGCACACTTCTTCGGATACACTGAAACGGAAGTCACCAGACCCTTAAATATAGTGAGGGAGTGGGGAGGGGTATTACTCAGAAGGGTGGTGGGAATGGGTGATCAGTTGATAGGTGTGGAAAACCTGTTAACGACTGTTAACTGCAATTTGGGCTAAATATGGCTAAAGATAGCTTTGTTATGTATAATGAGATAAGAATCCAATGTCTTTGTTCAGACCAGGTTTCTCCATGGTTTTAAGTTTGGTGATTAGTTGCAATTCAGCCACTTCTGAATTGCAACTAATCATGGGAACAGCTCCTGGTGCTGGAAAAAAAGGAGTGAGATGTCAACAGCTGGAAATATATGCGCTGTGTGTATGTGTCCCCGGTGCAAGCTGAATCAGGCATGTTGAAAATACAAGGTTGAGTTCCACACTTGTCTGAAGCGGTATGTGTTGGTTTCATCAAAACACCTTCAGCTTGAAACTTAATCACCATTTATTGGATCATTGGTCAGCCCACTTTCTGCAACATTGCAGTAGCTGCCAGTCCTCCTTAGGAGGGAGAGAAAAGCTGTCTTCAGAACAGTGTCTCAGGAAGAATGAAAATGAAAGGCATATTTTGTTGCCCATCAGATTGATGTTCTCTTTCTCCTTCACTCAAAGCTCAAAACACAGGTGGCTGAGGACCATTGCTTTATTCCTTGTGCTTACTGCCTTTCAGCTATGCATTTTGATTTCTATAATATTGTGGCTACATACACACCATGCCTTTAAAGCACATTCCTCTGCCCCCAAAGAACCCTGGGAACTGTAGTTGGTTAACAGTAGTGGGAATTAGAGCTCTGTGAGGGATAAACTACAGTTCCTAGGATTCTTTGGAAAGGGGGAAATAGGCAGCCTATGAACTGGAGGGCTATACAATGTCACCTTCAGGGATTTTTTTGAGGAGGGGCTTTGACAAGAGACCCTAAAGAGAAAGTTGCCCCACTGCCTCATCATCATTGTTTTGGGGAATGAATGAATGAATGATTTTTGATGCTTAACTCATGGAAATGACTCCAAGTGACTTACAAACACATCAAAAAGACTTACAGCATGGGTAGGCAAACTAAGGCCGGGGGCTGGATCTGGCCCAATCACCTTCCAAATCCGGTCTGCGGATGATCCAGGAATCAGCGTGTTTTTACAAGTAGAATGTGTCCTTTTATTTAAAATGCATCTCTGGGTTATTTGTGGAGCCTGCCTGGTGTTTTTACATGAGTAGAATGTGTGCTTTTATTTAAAATGCATCTCTGGGTTATTTGTGGTGCATAGGAATTTGTTCATTTTTTTCTCTTCAAAATATAGTATGGCCCCCCACAAGGTCTGAGAGACAGTGTACCGGCCCCCTGCTGAAACAGTTTGCTGACCCCTGACTTACAGTCTACAAAGGCAATTGAGGCTGATACATCTTCACACAACACTTCTGTGCCGTCGAAGGCTCTTTTGGTGAGTTTCCATTTGGAAATAAACAGATATTGTAACCATTCTGCTCTTGTAATCATAAACTCAGGCCCTTTATGGGTGAATGATGAACTCAGTTCCTTGCCAACCCCTCACCAGGAGGCTGGGGACTTGCTTATCGTGTATTGTCCTTGAACACTTTGTTCCCAGAGTGAATGAATGGGTGTCCGTTTTATCTATAAGGTGTAGTTCAATAATTTCTTGCGAAGTGAATAACAGAACCTCTTTGAGACTACGTTTTTCCTTTCCCCCCCCCTTTTTTTTCCTTTTTTGAAGCTGGAATCTATTGACTTGCATAAAACTGTTTGTGAAGCCATGGCATTGCGCTGAGAAACAAGCGGCAGGTCATGAACCAAACAACGATAACGGCAAACTGTTGAACAGGATTTGAACCCGTTAAATCACGTTCGTATAAGATGTGTTTTGAACGTGTGCAAGAGAGAACAAGTTATTCCATCCGTTCTAACCACCCTCTACAATATGCTTTCCAGATTCTTTGCCATCTCATTACAGCCGCAACCCACTCAAGAAAAGGAACGGGGAAATGAATACTACAACCATGCTGCTAATTCCAGCAAAAGTTCATCATGTTCACTTGGCGCTGGCAGATGCTTTGACACCAGAGCTCTGCTGAATGAGGCCAAAGACCAATGTAATTCAGCATCCTCAGTCGCCAATCCCATGCCTAGGGGAAGCCTGCAAGCAGGACATATGCTCAAAAACAATCTCCCCACTTGCAAATCTGAGAAACTGGTATTCGGAGGAATACTGCCTCCAACAGTGGAGAAAGTACATAACCATCATGGCTAGTTGCTGTTTGAAGCCTTACCTTTTAAAGAATTTTTCTAATTCTCATTTAAAGTCAACCAAGTTGGTGGCGATCAATACATATTGTGGGCACAAATTTCAGAAACCATGTACAGAAGAACCACCCACATGTCAATTGTGTGACATCATAATGAACTCACTGATGCACCCAAACCAAGCAGAACTGAACTCCCCACACATCAGTTGGCACATAGGGGACTCATCCTGAGGTTTGGGTGAGCCTGCCAATTCCCCTTGAGTGTGTCTGAAGCAAGCAGGATTGATTGAACACCCATTCAACCCTGGTTTCTGCAGAATTTGTGTGCACCTACAGTACCAGTTTCCCCAAGGAACTCACTGGTGCCCCCATGTTTGGGTGTGCAGGCCTAAAGGGGAGGCCTAGTGTGGGCAGGCTCCCCGCCACTGAATTAGGGTGTGGGGATGGTGTTAGAAGCTAAACTAGGATGACAGGTATCTGTTTAATAGGATCTTCCAAACTCACAGACATACATTGTGAGGGAGAATCCGTCAGCTCAGCTTTCCATGAAAAAACAAAAGGAATTCAGTGTGTTCCACTGTCAAGGGCAGCTGAAAGCTATGTTCATTGCCACTAGCAAAGTGCTTTGCCAGCTCCTTCGCTCACGCTGCTGCAAAACCAGCCAGCTCTGAAAAATGTCACCTTCACGAATGGTCATGATGATAGATGACTGTTCCGTTCTGGCAGCATCTGACCTGCCAACTGGCTGAGGAAGGAGGGAGAAGTTCTCCATAACCATAGAGCCATTCTTCATACATCTCTCAGGCATGCTGTTGTGATGCCTCTTAAAATATCAGATATTAGTAAAGACGGATGACAACCTTGTGGTTTAGCATATTCATCATTTGTGACTGTTGATGGAGTTCTTGAGATGTGGGTGTCAGCCTTCCCATTTCTAGATAGATTGCTTTGTTTGAAAAGCAGATCTTCTTAGTAGTTAGTTCTCCCCGCCTTACTTGACCAAGCCCATGAAAAAAACTACAAGGGCAAATGTTTTAAACTGAGCACCAGTCCACACTTGCACTTATCCAAGTGATTTTCTGCTTGTCCTATGCTTTCAAGGCATGAGTCTGAGTGCCTCACCGCTTTCCCCCAGAAAACCCACTCATTAACAATAAATCATAACAAGTGGAAATCCATGGAAAATCTGTTTGCCATTTGTTCTGATTGAGCACTAAACCATGAGTTTTCCCAGGCAGAAACAGAAGTAGGGATGGGCATTGAAGAAAAAGGCTAAAGGAGAAACACACACAGGAGCTAAATTATTTAGAACTTTGCATGCACAAAGCTGTGAAATTAACCTAAATGTCAAAGTATTTCCAGATTTTGAAGGAAGGAAGGATTTATCCTTCCCCTAACCTCATCCTCATTCAAAGAGGTGGCTGTATGGCTGAAAGTAGAAGGGTGATAAGACAGCTTGTAATAATAATTTAAAAAAAAACAAGGATGGTCGGGCATAGGAGAGTCTAGTCTTGAAACTGCCCCTGGTGCTGTATTGATTGATAAGACGCTGGTCACACCACATGGCTGAGGTCAGCTCAGCTGTGTGGGCTGATGGGAATTGTAGTCTAAAACATCTGGTGGGTGCCAGGTTGCACTACGGTTTCAGACTGGAGGGGCTTTGTTATATGATTAAAATTACAAAACATACAAACAAATATTTATTTCATTTGTTTAAGCTTTATGATACTTGGAACACATTATTACCATAGTAGAACACTTTACTGTTTCAATAAGGAATAAGCCATTCCTGGCATTCATTAAATTGGTTGTAGTTTTGCTTGTGGTTCTGACATTGTTAATTTAGTCGTAACAGTATATTCGTGCATTTTAGTCTCCCATTCTTCTATTGCAAATGTTTCCCTTACTCTCCAATATTTAACATAAAGGGTCCTCCCTGCTGCTATACTATAATGGATCTCAGCATCTATTATTTTTGCTTTTCATTTAGGTCAAAATAAAATAAAATTCATTCCCATTATTCTGTTGCACTTAGGAACATAGGAAGCTGAGTGAGATCATGGGTCCATTTTGATCAGCATCGTCTACACTGGCCAGCAGCCACCATCCATCCAGGGATCCCAGCAGCAGATATTCCCAGCCCTACCTGGCGATGCCTGGGATTGAACCTGGGAATTTCTGCATGCAAAGCAGAAGCTCTACCACTAGCTAAGACTCCTTATTTTTCAGGTAGAGGGGTGGGAGGTTCCTGTTCAAGATGGATTAGTCTAATCTTCTTTTGGCCTGTTACATTGATGATGATGGTGGTGGTGGTGGTGATTTGTTAGATTTGTTGATCGCCCACTGCCACAGCTTCTAGGCCACAAGCAATTCAGTGTTAATCCAGTATAACAATACAACTTTTATTCAATAGAAATAAGACAAAGAGACAAACAGCTGGACCCCTTTCTCCACCAATACCACCACTATCACTGCCACAATATATTTTACCCCTCGGTGTTGGTGGCATAAGAAAGTTTGCACATTTTTAAAAAGAAGACCAGAGAAGGAATTATAATCAGTTCACAGGGGGAAACCAATATAATACAAAACTATAAAGTAGTTTCACAGTTTAAAAGGCACTGGAGAACAGAAATGAAAGGAAATTAATGTAGGCACCAGTGGGGGTGAGGGGAGCCTCTATGGAAAATTATGCCTCAGGGTGTTGGAGTAAAGGAAAATAATTATGATTCTTCAGCAAATTCATTCTGGAACATTCAGCCGTGAAATGTTGCTTCTTCAGTGCTGGGAAGACGTTGTATCCCATCAAAGACAAGTATTTTCTCAATAGAAGCTAGCTGGACCCTATGCAGTCAATAGTGTGTGTGTGTGTGTGTGTGTGTGTGTGTGTGTGTGTGTGCATTAGTGTGTGTTGAGGAAACTATGTTCCTCTAGAAAATCCCAGTACCGGTAGTTTCACCTCCACTGTCAAAGTCAATATGCCTCTGGGTACCAGTTGCCAGGAATCTCAAGTGGACAGAATGCTGTTGAGCTCGTTGCCTTCTTGCAGATTTCCTACAGGTATCAGGCTGGCCGTTGTTTGAACAGGATGCTGGACTCAATGGGCCATTAGCCTGATCCAGCAGGTTCTTCCTATGTTCTGAGGATGAATGGTTAGCCACCAGTCCCAACAGGCAAGATGCCCAAAATCATCCCACTTGTCTTTCATTCCATGTCCTCCTGCCTATGAAAGAGGGGGCTCCAGCATCAACACCATCATCACTGAATATTTCTCAAGCCACCCAGAATGTACAAAGCATCATGCGGCATTTCAAATCTATTCAGTCCGGTTGCCAGAACCCAGTGTGTTAAAAGGTAGAAGCACAGCATTGAACACTGTGGAACAAAAGGAAGCGTGGCAAAATTTTCAGAGGGTGGGCGGGCCCAAACTGCTGTCGCAAGCATGATACCAGTTAACTAGTGTCCTGGGGAGAACTTTCTAATTTTAATTTTCAAATACCTTTTGGGAACTACTTTGGGGGCACAGGAGCTCTAATCCAATCATCATATCATTAGTTTTTCTCCAAGATGCTGCTCTGTGTGAGCACCACGAATGACTCAGTTGCCAAAATAACTTGAACCAGCCTTGGGAAGCAGTTATACACCCTGAATTCAGGGAGGCAGCCACCATTTGCTGCTTCACCTCAGGTAATAAAATGTCTGGGGTACCTTGAGGACTGTTTATTGCATCACATAAGGCTGCAGGGGATGGGGTGGGGAGAGAAGAGAAGAGAAATCTGTCTTTGAGGAGGAGAGAAAAAGAGAACTGAATTAAGCATCTGGAAAATTACCGCAGCCTCTCAGCTTCTGCTACTTGCTACCCGGGATGAGTCATCAGCTGGTTACCAAGGCAACAGCTATTTTCCTCCCGCTGTTGATCAATTTTTTTTCTGCACAAAGGTCCTATGAAGCTGTGAGCTGTGTAGACAATGCTGCCAAGTCACAGAAACTCCCACCAAGCACACGTTTGCATATTAAGCTTTACAGGCTGGGGTGGGGGTGGGGAGGGGGCCATCAAATTCTTACCAGGGTTTTTTCTAATTCCACCTCCCCGTTTTGCATTGAGACTGTATCAGCCTCTCGGGTGCACGTGCGAAACCGCTGGTGTTACTACTGAGCTTTGCAAACAGCAACTCCCGGTACGCAGCATCCATAAATACAAATCAGCACCTCAACCTGGGAAGCCAAAAAAAAAGCTAGGTGTGAGGAAGCTATCAGCAACAACACAATGATGGAACCACAAGATTTGAACACTGAGCCAGAAGTGGCACCAGAAGCCCAGGCTACGAGGCCACTGAAGTTGGGGGCTCTTCCTGAATTGTGTTCTGGCATTCATTTTTCCACTCACTGTGTGGCCTTGGGCAAAACCTCCTTCCATCATGATTTAGGGGAGCATGATCAGTTTGGTCGCACTAGGTGCAGAGCCTCGGGGGCACTGCAGGGGGTGCCAAAACTATGATTTAGAATTGAGCAAGAGAGAAGAAGAAGAAGAAGAAGAAGAAGAAGAAGAAGAAGAAGAAGAAGAAGAAGAAGAAGAAGAAGAAGAGTTTGGATTTGATATCCCGCTTTTCACTATCCGAAGGAGTCTCAAAGCGGCTAACATTCTCCTTTCCCTTCCTCCCCCACAACAAACACTCTGTGAGGTGAGTGAGGCTGAGAGACTTCAGAGAAGTGTGACTAGCCCAAGGTCACCCAGCAGCTGCATGTGGAGGAGTGAAGACGCGAACCCAGTTCCCCAGATAACGAGTCTACCGCTCTTAACCACTACACCACACTGGCTGGGGGCAATGAATGTTGGTGTTGCACAGGGTGCTACTGAAATTTGAGACCCTAAGGCCTGCCACTGGGTGTGGTGTGTAACAACATACTGGCTTAATGAGCAGGGATATGTTTATCCAAACTGGGTTTGCATCTGCATCGACATGCCTGCTACTTTTCATTTCATTTGGCTTTATAGATCCATCGTTGGGCTGTATAAATGTGCTGGAATTGAATCGGAATGCTTGGGGTTTTTATTTTTCAATTAGTGATCACTAGATCTGTACTGATACTGATGCGCATCTTGTAACCGTGACCAGAATAAACTTCCCCAAGTCATCAGGAAACAGTAGCTGTAGTAATTAACCTCAATCTTGAAGAGAGTTTTCCCAGGGCCAAACTGCAAAGCGCTTCTTTGCAGCTAGAGCAGGTTTTTAAAATGCAAATGGCTTCACATGGCGAGTGGCTGGTAATTAATGGGATCAGAGCAGAGATGTGGGGAGGGATGTAACCCTTTTCTCTCCTGCTGGAGTCTTGAGGAAAATCCCTCCTCTGAAATTAATATTTGCTTTGGTGGGGGGTGATATCCCCTAGTGGCACCACTGGGGGGAATTCCTTGCAATGCAAATACTAGCTTCAGAAGAGGGATCTTCCTCAGGAGGGAGGAGGTTCCATGAGACAAAAGGGCTTCCTGCTTGATAAAACAAAGCAAGCCAGAAGGAGTCACACAACAACAGGAGGGTGCTCCAGTCTGTGGGCTGCATTAGCAGGATTCCCCATCCCCATGCCACCCTGCTCCACACCTGATGACACATCAGTGTCATGGTCTGGCTGGATGTAGAGGAGTGGTGGGAGGTACCAGCTGGGGAACCCCCAAAGGAAAAAGGCTCAGAGTGAGGGGATTGGTGGTGGGACAATGATGAATGGTCTAGGGGAGAAGAGGGCCAGGCTGGGAGGAGGAGGTGGTCTCAGGAGCTGAAGAGGCAACAGTGAGCAGGAAGAGGCTGGGGCAGTCCAGAACCAAAGGCAGGAGAGGAAGGGACCAGAAGACAGAGAGGAGGCGGGCTGCTGAAGAATCCAGTGAGTCTCTCCCTCCTGCTGCAACCAGTTCTCCATCCCCACCCCGGTCTTCCAGAATATGCAGAGGGATGAAGAATCATAGAATCATAGAGTTGGAAGAGACCACAAGGGCCATCCAGTCCAACCCCCTGCCAAGCAGGAAACACCATCAAAGCATTCCTGACAGATGGCTGTCAAGCCTCTGCTTAAAGACCTCCAAAGAAGGAGACTCCACCACACTCCTTGGCAGCAAATTCCACTGCCGAACAGCTCTCACTGTCAGGAAGTTCTTCCTAATGTTTAGGTGGAATCTTCTTTCTTGTAGTTTGAATCGATTGCCCCGTGTCCGCTTCTCTGGAGCAGCAGAAAACAACCTTTCACCCTCCTCTATATGACATCCTTTTATATATTTGAACATGGCTATTATATCACCCCTCAACCTTCTCTTCTCCAGGCTAAACATACCCAGCTCCCTAAGCCATTCCTCATAAGGCATCGTTTCCAGGCCTTTGACCATTTTGGTTGCAGAGCAACGAGAGACTAGATGAAGGAGCCCAAGATTGCTTTGGAAGGACCTGGAGGAGGGGAGTCTTAGGCAGCTGTAGGAAGGTGGGGGACTTCACTCCTTGCAACTGCTTCATTGGGATAAGACTTACTGGGAAGAGTTGCTGTGATCACTAAGCCTGCACTGTTTGGTTTCTTTGAATAACTTCACTGACACCAGGTATGAGACAGGGGAAGATGCAGCTGCAAAGGGATCCTTGGGAGTATTCAAGCATGCTCCTGATTCTTCCTTGGCAAGTGGGGCTTGCATTTGGCACTTTTGAAATTTGACTGCAAATGTACAACCCCCACTGGAACTTCTGCCGGAAGGCGGGCTTGAAGTCACTTTCTACCAGCAACTTCAAGGCTGCTTGGATCAGCTACACTCCAGAGTCTAACCCATTCTTCTTCCAGCGCTTCTTTCATTTCCACACCCTTTTGGGAAAAGGAAATTTAGAAATAGCAAAGTGAACATATGCAAACTATGCATTAATGTTCACTAAGAAAATAATACAGCTAGGTAATAGTGCCTTTCTAATGACCTCAGAAATCAAGTAGAAATCAGGAGGAAATGTAAGTGTTGCAATCCCAGCACATCTATACATAGACCCTTCATGGGGGGCAGCCATAGAGGCGAGAGGGAAAAGCCCTGCTAAATGGCAGGAGACTGAGTACATTAACTTTCAGTAGCACTTTTCCTTCCTTCTCCTTTGTGCCAGCACTGTGAATATTTGAATATACACAAATGCTATTCTTAGCAGTCGCTCACAAACATGTCTATAAAACAGCATCTATTATCTTATCACTAAAGTGCTGTTGCTCCCATGAAGCTCATTTCTTAGCATTGCACAAATCTTGCCCTGGAGTGTCATATCAGATGTGCTCGGTTATTAACTTTTCCCTTCCATTAATCATTTGCTGTAAAGATGCAGCAAAACCTAATCCTTGCTTTTTTCAGGCATCCCAAGGAACTGGGGTGTGAGGTGGCAGCAAATCTAAGTATAGATTCTACTTTGGCCTCCAAAGCTGACATGGCTGGCATTTCCATTGAGGTTCTCACCACACTGTGGAATGAGATGTGTAGAGCCATCAACAAGATAATTCCTGAATGCCTTTGCTCTCACGGTGAACCATGTAGGTCCCCTTTGAACCCTAGTGACCTGCATGCAATGAAACAGGAGGGTCAATGGCTAGAGCACAGGTGCTGAAAATCTGAATCTGAACCCAAATGAAAACATGCGAAGTCATATTACCATGTCTGCCAAATGGCAGTGGCAGTAGCAGAGAAAGTTTACCTCTCCATCACCACTGTGTCCACAAGTAGCCGCCCAAGAGAGCTTTCCCAAATGGCAAACTGGCTTTTGATGTCTGGCCAAGAGAGTGTTGCTTTAGGAACAAACTCTCTCAGGTAGTAAAATTTACCACTCAAACTCAAGCTGGGCTATGAATTTAGCTCCCTGACAAAATCAGAGCTTGCAGCCACTGAGGATCAGCTGATGCATCAGTCCCAGCTGCAAACCCCGCTTTTCGGCAGGGATCACCTGCAACAGGAGTTCCCAAACCTCGCTATTGGCAAGGATAGGCTCCACTCAAGAGCTGTGCCTGGGAGAGCCAGGAACGGAACCAACGCCAGCAAGACAGTAAATTTGGCAGTCAATTAAAAAGGTGTCAAATACAAGCCTGCTTACCAAGGGGCAATGAGGAGCGCTCTTTATGTGTCCCATTTGTGCTTTCTGCAGCTGTATCTTTACCTTCCTGAAACCTTCACCACATAAAAGAAGACCTTTGACTGGCACAGAAAAATAATATAAAGCAGGCAGCAGGCCAAACTCTCTGGGACTTGAATGTCTTCTTCTGTAACCCATGCAGCTTCCATCTGTCCTAAGGCCTATAATAAACCATCATGATATTTTTATGTACAGAGGTCTATGAATCTTTAATAATAGCCATAGCAATAACCATGATGATGAAAATACCATGTCTGTACAGTGCAGAATATTGGGCTCAAAATTAGCTAGGCTTATGAGTGTTTCCCACATGCTCCCCGCCCCCTCCACAAACAATCCCCTGCTCAAAGAAGATAGCTCAGCACAAACAAGTTACTAAAACAGACTTCCCCTTCACATTTCCTATCCTGATCTCCCCATCACTCTGCCCTTTCTCTGACAACTAATAAGTTACAATGTGTCATCTGGCTCATATCATAGGGTCCTTCAAAAAAAAATTTTTTTTTAAGAAGCAGAAAATTCTTTCACAAACAGTGCACATGGGATCATGCAGTATTATGTTAGGCTTTGCCTTCTTGTGGAGTGATATTGTGGCTCATTTTTTAACATGTCCACGTGCGCAAATTTGCATTTAAAAATGAGTGCTACCTTTCAACTTGCCTGCATTTTCGAAATGGAAATGGAAATGGCTTTTGTGATATTTCCCTGCAAATTACCATTCTCAATATGGGCATGGAATTTAATGATGAAAATGTTGGAAGTTTGTCATAAGAAAATGTCACTTGCTGTTTTTCACTGTGTTCTTGACTCTATGTGCAGCAGAAGTAGGAAATACGGAGCCTAGAAAAGAAGGTTTCTTAGGGACAAACTAGATGTTGCACTGGAGACGGGTGTGATGGACGCTGGCCAGTTTTGCTGAATGAAAAATAGGCTGTCAATCTGAGTGGAGGAACTGTGAGGGAGAGGCTACATAACTCTTTCCCCGGACCATTTCTCCACTCACCTCTCATAAAGTGCTTTTTCACCTGCAGGGGAAGAGACATAGGTAAAATATAGGTTCCAATTCCCACCCACCCCATGGGTAAAAATAAATAAATTGAGAATTGATTTTGAGCCAGGAAGTAACAAGATGAGAAAGAATTAAGCAGTCCAACTTCTACTATTCCTCCATCCAATGTGGCAGCCTTCCAGGACTGCTTTTTATTTTTTTAAAGTTTGGATGCATTTCAGGTATATTGTCTCATTAGGTACCTATAATGACTACAACAACTGAACTGAGATGATCAAAACACTGTTGGCCCATGTAGTGCTCCTCCTGGTTGGCTCCGAATTACTTATTTATATGCCACCATAAATGGATTGTCTCCTCCTATGTCTGACCGGCATAGGGACATCGTCACATCTTCCCCGCAGCATCTCCACAATGCCCTCTGGGGCATCACTGCGTTATCTCCACATCAGGGTTGTATGGGCCTATGGCACCCACAATGTTGCCATGGACTCAGTGGCTGTCATTTTCGCTGCATTCCGTGCGTTTTGGAGTGGTGTATTTATCCCCTGTCTGTCATGTTAATGGAAGTTGGTCCATTAGCTTGAATGAGGCATTGGCCCACCAACCTCACTCTGCCCTCAGCAAGTAGCATGCCTCCTTACATGCTACCAGTCTGGGGGGTGGCAGACCCAGTCATTTTCCTCTTCCATAGCCTCACTGTAGCTCCGTCAAAACAGGGAAGAGGTTGTGGCAAAAAAAAAGTGAATTAGTCAATTCTGCCTGTTGTTGGCTCTGACTCCAACTACTATTGGTCTCCTGACCTTTCACCCTACCGGTCACAATGGTCAACAGCCACCACTGCATCCTCAGCAGCGTGAGTGCAGGATATGGGGGAAATGGTATATGGGCACCACACCCACTGACACAATTGGTACTTAAGGTTCATCTGTTAAACTGACTACAGTGGTGCCTCGCAAGACGAAATTAATTCGTTCTGCGAGTGCTGTCATCTAGCAAAAATTTCGTCTTGCGAGTCACGCCCATAGGGAAATTCGTCTTGCGAGTCACCCTTTCATTAGTGAATGCCTTTCGTCTACCGAGTTTTTCGTCTAGCGAGGCATTCGTCTTGCGAGGTACCACTGTACTGCCTTTTTGTCCCTTAACCTGAAAACTCTGGTGCTTGTCGGTGTGTGTGTCTGTGTGTGCAAAAGCATGTTTTCACAAATCTGCTAATCAGTCGTGCTGACATGAACAAGTATTATGTATTCTATCTGCATTAGGTGATGCTCTTTCTGAGCAAACACGAGAACATTAAAAGCAAGCAAACCATATTAGATCAGGCCAGAGATTTATCTGTAATTCCCTGAAGAAGAAGAAGAGTTTGGATTTGATATCCCGCTTTTCACTACCCTAAGGAGTCTCAAAGCGGCTAACATTCTCCTTTCCCTTCCTCCCCCACAACAAACACTCTGTGAGGTGAGTGGGGCTGAGAGACTTCAGAGAAGTGTGACTAGCCCAAGGTCACCCAGCAGCTGCATGTGGAGGAGTGCAGACACGAACCCGGTTCCCCAGATTACGAGTCTGCCGCTCTTAACCACTACACCAAACTGTCAAGGCTTCAGGGAATTACGATCCCTCCCCCAGTGGCAGTCAAAAAGCAGATAACCAAAAAGAGTTATTACCACGTAAGTTACATATTTGGTATTCACAGAGAGACAAAGGAACACTGTCTCTACTACAAGTAAAGTTCCACCCCTTCAGTCCCTTCTAATCTACATCATCCCTGCACCAGCTGGTCAGCGCTTTCTTTCTGTTCTGCTACTCTCACACCCCACCTGGTTTTGGGAGCGGGGGGTCAGGGATGCTTTCAAGAGACACTGAGGTCTGTTATCTGTCTTTCCTCCGGTGCTGAGGCTTCTTGCTGCTGCTCCCCCAATATTTCCCAGCTTTTCTCCTCGGCAGCCTCTGAACTATGCCTTTCTGCAAACCACTGTTCTAAATCTATACGATCCTCCTCTTCTCGGGAAGGGGGGGAGGCTCCCACCATTCTTCCTCAGTCCAGCCCCTGACACCAAGAAGTATCAAGCAGCGCATGAAAGCACCACATCTCCCTCACACTTGTGCTCCCCAGCAACTGGCACCCAGGGGCTTTGGTGCTGCCTTTGATCAGGGTGGTCCCATACGCAACCATCACAACCAACTTTCAGTGACTCGGATTCTAACTGAGGTTTGGTGCTGCCACAGCCCAGAGTACGAACCACTATACAATCACACCACTGCTGAGTCAGCATGCTGTAAAACTGTGGAGAAGCCTGACTTGCGGTGTCATTCAGCCTGCCTCTCTTTCTCTCTTATCTCATATTAGCCGCTGTTAGGAAGTACAGTGGTACCTCAGGTTAAGAACTTAATTCGTTCTGGAGGTCCGTTCTTAACCTGAGGTACCACTTTAGCTAATGGGGCCCCCCACTGCCACCGCCCGCCCTGCTGCCACACAATTTCTGTTCTCATCCTGAAGCAAAGTTCTTAACCTGTGGTACTATTCCTGGGTTAGCGGAGTCTATAACCTGAAGCGTCTGTAACCTGAAGCGTCTGTAACCCGAGGTACCACTGTACAAGAAAGCACATAAAAGCCAATGAATGGGAAGTCAACAACACTCTATTTATGTTAGCTAAACTCATTATCACTCAGGTATCATATATGCAGTCAGCTAAGAGCCCTTTGTCTTCTGCTGAGCAAATATCATTGGTTGAAGATGCCTCTCATTTAAGCTTGTGCTGCCAGGTCAATGATAGCTAACATCATTTTTGCATGTCATGAAACTAGCTTCACAGTCCACATAAATCACCACCACTCACATAGGCACACAGCCCTTATCACTATGTTTGTCTCTGGTTGGTGCTTTGAGAATTCATAAAACCCTTCTCCCAGCAAATCTGGGAGAATCTCCCAGCAAATTTTGTGATATAAAACGGTGTTGTCACTATGTGCACACAGGCTGACATCCACATATATATGTTAGATAAGCAAGAATGCTGAAAAGCCATTGAAGGCTAGCCCATTTGTTACGGCATAAGCTTTCATGGACACAAGCCCACTTTGTCAAATGAAATCTGAGTTGGCATGATATATACGAAGCAGGAAATTGTGAGATGGGGGCTGAATGGCAATGAGGTGGGGAAATTACAAGCGATATTTAAGCAAGTAAAGTTTAAATATATGTTAAATAGGCACACCTTTGATCCTTTACTCAAGCAGCTTGATTGGCGATGATTGCTGAGATGATTGCATTGATTGACACCTGTAGTGTGGCAGGTAACCAATAAAAACAACAACAACAACCCACTCATAGATATTCTGGCATCCTGGTTGTATCAGCTTCTGAATTTCATGCACATTCTTACCAAACTGGCAGGGCTTAAATATGAATGCCTTTCAGCTCTGTTACCAACATGATCCCTTTTTTCCTCATCAAACAGAGGGTGAGTCATTAAACTGCCACCTGACACCATCTGCCAGCATGTAGGGGGAGAGGGAAGAGCTTGCAAAGCAGTGAGTGAGGCTTTAGGAAGCAGAGACCACAGGTTTGGTTTTGTGAGGCTGGGGAGACACACTCCTTTCAGCTGTGGGTTCCGCCTGTGCTAGGAGCAGCCAACGCAGTGAGGGTAGCGCACCCTCCTGGTGCTGCTGCTTACAAGGATGGGGCAGGGGCTGCAGAGCCAAACTGGTGCTCCTGCAACTGCCCCAGTCAGCCCTGAAACACACCGTTCAAATAAGCAGCAGGCAGCAACACTGGTGTCAAGAGGGAGGCTATACAACGCCAGCACCACACTTTGCCTGGTTGTGCTACAAAGTCCCTGTTTCAAAAGATCAGTGGGAGAGCTATTCCCGAGGAACACAGCACTCCTAATCCTAGGTGGTTTCCCTGATTAGGACTTGACCTGTACATTTTTTAAAGGGGGAACTCAGTCTTCCATTGACCCTTGCTTGGGTAATTACTTACCGGTAATTGTCAGATTTCTGACCTGCCCTTCACTGTAAGGACCCAGGGTGGATTAAAGCAATGTAATATGCAAATATGAAACCAGTAAAACCATTCCCAATTGAACAGAACAGCAGTAGTGGGTGACATCATTTTGGTATGCCTTTTTTTCATGACCAGAAATATACGATGTGCAACGTAGGCAATAAGAGGCACATCATTGTTCCACCATTTTATGTTGTCTTCCTTGTTATAAAATGACTGCTTCTCTGCATGTGTGTGTTTTTCAGGCTGCACGGATGTGTGTGTGTGTGTGTTTATCTTTCTCATCATGGCAATTCCTTGGTACCGGGACCAGTTTGGTTTTCTGAGAATTGGCAGTGTCCCTTCTGTTATTGTTGTTGTCCTAGAGCCCTTCCCTGCCAGCAGATCTACTCATGGGCAAACACCCCAGCCTGCTCCTTTATGTCTCAGCAGTTTTACCACTTTTCTTCTCTTGTTTTTCTAGTAATATGAAAAAGAAACGGGGGAGGGGGAAAGCTGCTCAAAATGAGTCTTCTGGAGAACCAGGTTGCCATTCTAGGCAGCTCCCTTTGTTTGCTGCAGGAGCGTCTTTGGGCAGAGATGAGTCATACATTAGCAGTGCAGAGACTGCACCAGCCAAGCAGCAGCCATTACTCTCTCAGCAAATTTGCGAGAGAACCCTGCTTTAGAGGGGGAGCCCAGGAGGGATGAAGAACCACGACAATATCCCCCATCTTTGCCTTCCCGGAGGCAGCTAAAAGAATAAGCAAACTCCTCCCCACCCACCACCCACCCCATCTTTCCACACACAAAAGGGAGACGTGTGGGTAAAGCAACAGACAGGAAAACAACCTATAAGCATTAGGTTGCACAAGTTAGAGATTTTGCATGTGCCCTCTATATTCAGCACTCATTCCGATGTGGATAGACATGGCTGCTCCTTTCCAGTCCTTCACCTCTCATCTTTCTCCATCGTCTTCTTTCAAATTCTTCATGCCATGGGTCAGAGATGGGGGCTAAGTGCTGCCTCTTTATCAGGGCCTCAGGACTCTCTCTCTAGGCCAGGGGTTCCCAAACTAAGGCCCGGGGGCCGGGTGCGGCCCAATCACCTTCTAAATCCGGCCCGCGGCCGGTCCGGGAATCAGCATGTTTTTACATGAGTAGAATGTGCCCTTTTATTTAAAATGCATCTCTGGGTTATTTGTGGGGCATAGGAGTTCGTTCTTCCCCCAAATATATATATATATATATATATATATATATATATATATATATATATATATATGAATGAATGATGCTGGTGAATTTTCATGAATCCTTTTTTTCTTAATCGCAAACTGATGTCAAAATGTGGGAAGCTCAACTTAAAATTGGAAAAATGAGGGAAACTAAAATGGGCAGACTTACTCATCCCCAGTGACCTAGCTACTTGCCCAAGCAGCTTCCTTTCTTTTGGTGAGTATCTTCTCTTATTTGGGTCAATCCTTTTTCCTGTTGGCTTCTTTTCAAACATTTTATGTTGTTGTTGCTCTCCCCCCCACCCCCAAGATCTAAAACCCTCCTTAGTTCTAGACTGGGGTTATTTGGAGAAGAGGTTGAATTTCCAGGCAGCTCTCTGTCATGTGTTGAATGTAGGCTAAGTGAAGCTAAACTTCAGTTGCCAGATGGAACTGCATGATTCCAGGATCGTCCCAGTGTGCATGTCAGTGTTTTGGGTGGGAAAGAAGCTCTCAAGAACCAGACAACCTTTCCTGAGAATTTTTCAAAGATGCTGAATATGAACTAAACCAAATGGAATCTGCCCGTCATTATGTTGAATCATGTGCTGATGTGAGATATAGAACCATATACTGTAGACATTGATTTCCTGTTCCATTAGTGTCTGACTTTATTGGGAAGCCTTTCATACAAGGGCCACAGGGGGAGAAGGATCAATAGACATACCCACCAACAAGGCATACCTGTGTACTGTAACATTAAGGTTGCAGTCCTTAATAAACTTACTAAAGTGTAGAGCTGAGTAGAAAGTGATTTGACAGAAAAGTCATGAAATTACCTCAGCAACTTGAGGAGAAATGGTTCTGTGAAATTGCCGCACCCTGATTTTGTTTCTCTAAATCATTTCACGAAGTATTCAGCACATTTACTGGGGAGAAAGTACCACAAATCTCACATAGCAAATTTCTAAGTAGGTATGCATAAGACTGAACTGTCAATCTCTTCCTCCTCCCCCCCCTCACAAAAAACCAGCATGAGATGCCTTTTGAATATTCAGATAAAGCAGTGGGGGTTGCAGTACATTCTTATTTAAAAAACAAAAAAACAAAACATAAAACAGTAGTTCAGGATTAAAAATAGCATTGCATGAAATGGCACAGTGAGACTTTCCATTTTTAACAAGCCCGTTTCAATCACTTTTTCAGTCACCTTTGAGAAGGGGATGAACACTGCTCTTGGGGGTTGGAGGTACATTTTTATTTTTACTTGTATTATTATTACTTGGTTTAAAATAAAATAAAAATTTAAAAAGAAAGGTTAGAGCGATTTTTTTGCTAGTTTGTCGGTGTTTAATATAATCCCCACAAACCTCACTCACCCAGGTTTTCCACTACTGTTTCTCCCTTGCATCTCCTCTCATCCTTTGAAGTCTCCTCTTACCATGCGTGTTTCTCCCCTTCCCTGATGGTGGTCGCTCACATCCTGCTACATAATCTGTCACTTTTCCATTGTGTCATTCAAAGTAAAACCAAGAAACTAGGGGCATCTGCCTTGAAGGGCAAGCGGCAGACCGTTAACCTCAAGTTAAGACCGCGAAGCTGGGAAGACTTTAAACACATCTTGTTGTAGTCACTTGTCCCTTACAAGACATCTGCTTGCCACTTTAGTCAGGGGTGGGAAATGATTGTTTTATATTTTGTATGCAAACATTACCTTTTAATATATGACATGGGGCTGCCACTTTAACTCCCCTAGAGCTTCTCCTTCCCACCCCAAGGAAAGGCTAAGCTTCTTTTTACACCTTCCTTAACCCTGTGTCTGAAACCACTCCTCTCTTCTAGTCTGCAGCCCCACTTTTCACCCATGCCTGTCCCCCCATTTGCACACAACCCACTCATATGGTAACCCCAAACTGTACATACATTGCAAAATCTAAGCACTCCTTTCACCTTCCACCCATTTATGTAGCCACCACCCCCTCCTATTCTGCCACCCATTTTGCACCCACCCACCCCCCACTTTCATCTTCACCCCCATTCCCATGCCGCCACTTCTCTCCTTTTTGCACCCCCACCTGCATTTTCACCTTCACCCACTTTTTCCTCGCTCCTCCCCCCCTTTTCTCTGCCCCCCCCCTGCACACGGACCACCTTTCGTTTCCATGCCTCCTTATACCAGGTCAGACCACTGGTCCATCTATATACCTGTGAATATTTCCAGGGAAAGATTTCTAGAGTAAGTCTGCCACCTACTGGCTGAGATGTTGTATAGATCTGTGTCAGCCTAAGACCAGTACATACAACAACAGCAAGCCTTGTGGCACCTTAAAGAGAAACAAATTTATTGAGGGTATGATTTCATGGACAGGGGGTCCATTCATCAGATGCAGGAACGTCAATCCTAAATGCCTAAATCTGTAAACATGGCTTTCAGAAGAACAGAAAAGGAATACAGGACACGGGTGGCGCTGTGGTCTAAACCACAGAGCCTAGGGCTTGTCGAGCATAAGGTCAGTGGTTCGAATCCCCACGATGGGGTGAGCTCCCGCTGCTCGGTCCCTGCTCCTGCCCACCTAGCAGCTTGAAAGCACATCAAAGTGCAAGTAGATAAATAGGTACCACTCCGGCAGGAAGGTAAACGGCATTTCCGTGCACTGCTCTGGTTCGCCAGAAACGGCTTAGTCATGCTGGCCGCATGACTAAGGAAGCTGTACGCTGGTTCCCTTGGCCAGTAAAGCAAGATGAGTGCCGCAACCCCAGAGTTGTCCGCGACTGGACCTAATGGTCAGGGGTCCCTTTATGGTCTGAGGGAAGTAAAATGCCAAAAGGTCAGTGATAATTACATAAAGGCAAAACTGCTACAGTGACCAGGCCCACCGGGTTCCACCCAACATTGTAGGGGCCCGGCATGCATGTGTGACATCACACTGTGGGAGGTCACATGGGTGGGTAACATCTTAGGTGGGTAACATTAGCATGATGCCACAATGGCCAGTTTCTCTCTCCAGGCAGGCAACCTCTGCATGAGATCACACTAGCCAGTCTATTTCTGGGGCAATACACCCTCGTGCTTCTGCTGCTGCCTTTTCTCAGTGAACGACTGAGCAATGTATCCCCATGCTTATGTTGCAACGCCAGAGAGAGACTGGCTATTGCGATCTCATGTAGAGTTGCCTGCCTGGAGAAAGAGGCTGGCCATTGTGGCATCATGCTGATGTTACGCACCTAAGGAGATGCACACACCTCCTGCCCACACATTGTCCACCACGTTAATGAGAACGACACTCTTTGCCTCCTGGGCAGAGGTTTCTTACCTTAATTACTAAACTGCAAGTTTCATCTCAGGCAGGGAGGCAAACCCCCACTGCCCAGCAAAACTGTTTATCGTGGAGAATTACTGCCCCTGATGCTTGCAGGCTGCCCGTAATGCATGCTTCTGTGTACTTCATCTGACTGATGACTGCCCATCATTTCTCTAAGGAGCAGGAAAAGTTAGCAGCCTCTAACTGCTAATTGAAAGGGGGGGGTGGTTCGCAAATTATCTCCTAAAACTAAGAAAGCTTGGGTATAATTTTCTTTCAAGATCAAATCAAGATTATTTTGATCTGTTGTCACGGGCCTGCTAAAAAGTGTGGGGCCTATAAGGCGGTGCCTAGTCTGCCTGTTTGGTAATCCAGCTCCGTAGCCTCACTTTGGGAATGAGAATGTCCCAGAAAGCCAACTTGAGAAGACTTGAGCTATTTTATTAGAGAACAATGGAAAACGGATATACAGCAGTCCAAAGGGGAGGGGAGGGAAATGAAGGGAAAGGAACTGTCTTGTCCTATGTGCTGTCAGGCTTGTGCGAGCAGGACAGGAGGCAAGTGGTGGTGAGAGCAGTTTGTTTGTTTGTTTGTTTGTTTGTTTGTTGCCTCCTATACAGTGGTACCTTGGTTCTTGAACGTAATCCATTCCAGGAGTCCATTCGACTCCTGAAACTGTTCAAAAACCAAGGCACGGTTTCCGGTTGGCTGCAGGGGCTTCCTGCACTCAAGAGGAAGCTGCTTCGGATGTTCAGCTTTCGAAAAACGTCCGCAAACTGGAACACTTACCGGTACTTCCGGGTTTGTGGCGTTCAGGAGTCGATTTGTTCGACAACTAGGCCGTTAGAGAACCAAGGTACCACTATTTTTAATAGAAGTTTCACTCCCATTGATTCCAATTGGAGGATAATAAAATCTACCATCTGCAGGTGTGCTTTATTCCCCCCCCCCATTTTATTCCCCCCCCATTGCAGAGAAGGGTGGCTTTACAGGTGTAGTCTTTCCAGGAGCAACAGCTGTGGTCCAGAGCTTTCTGCAGCTTCACGGAAGACGCCTACAAGGACAAAGGTCTCTCTCTTGCCTCAGAGGAAAAGAGGTCATGTGCTGTTGCACTCGGGCCCTTCCTTCAGCTTTCCATAAGCATATGGTTGGCCACAGTCAAAACCGGATGCTCGACTAAACAAGCCACACCCAGCAGCCTCTGCTTACATTCTTAGGATCTGAAAAATCCCGTGAACCTCAGGACGCCTTCACAGGGACCTTCGGATTTCAGCCTAAAACTATATGCTTATTTTCTTTTCTTTTTTTATTTATCCTACCCTTCCTCCAATAAGCTGAGGTACAAGGATGTGTACAAGGTTTCCCCTATCATCTTCGCACATTTAAGGTGTCAGTCCTATACCCAACTGACCTGGATGTAAGTCCTATTTGACCACAATAAATCTTACAGTCATTATTGGATTGCAGTAAGTTCCTTTATTTCTGCTAGAACCAGGTAGAAAATCAAAAATAATATTTTCTATTTTTATTACATCCAGCCAAGACATGTTAATTCTCAAGAAGATAATGAAAACACACCACAAATCTCATGGATGGTGAACTCATCTGCCATGAAGCGTACTCAACATTTAGCAGTGTTGGAACATGATGTCATTCTTCATGCATGGACACTACATAGCAATTGCAAAGGAAGTAATATTGACCATATTATAAAATTGGAGGTGCATGATCATAGGACTAATTTGTGCAATTTTGCCCTTCCCTGGGCACCTGCTCATATTGACCAACTCCAATGTGTGGTCATGGATTAGCAACTGATTTTTTTGTGACTGAGCCAAGTGAAGAAAAATAAATGAAGTGATTGCCAATAGCTGTGTCTGATCATCTGTTTGTGCACATGGCTTGTTAATGAAAATATGTACGAATGCAAGTCCACAACTTGCATGAGCACAACCGTCATAAGAACATAAGAAACCCTATTAGATCAGATCAATGTCCACTGTGTGAGCAGAATAAATCACGCAGAGAATCAGAATAACCTTCCATATAGGAGAACAGCATATAAGGCCTTTACAAAGCACTTATAAAAGTATTTTTTATAAACACCCAAAAGGACTCCAAGCATTACAAAAAATTAGATTTAACATCTGCTGGATGAACTTGCTGGTGGGAATACAATGAAAATCTCCTCTCTCCCAGGTGGGCATGCTATGTGTTGCTCACGACACAAAGAGACACAGTTCCGATCTTAAAGCACTTACAACCTACAATAGACATTCAAAACAGGGATGGTTGAAGAGGATGGGCAGAATAGGTTCGTATTTTCACCAGTAAAGGTAAAGGTACCCCTCATCATTAGGTCCAGTCGCAGACGACTCTGGGGTTGCAGCACTCATCTCGCTCTATAGGCCAAGGGAGCCAGCATTTGTCCACAGACAGCTTCCGAGTCATGTGGCCAACATGACTAAGCTGCTTCTGGCGAACCAGAGCAGCACACGGAAATGCTGTTTGCCTTCCCGCTGGAGCGGTACCTATTTATCTACCGGTACTTGCACTTTGATGTGCTTTCGAACTGCTAGGTGGGCAGGAGCTGGGTCCAAACAACGGGAGCTCACCCCATCATGGGGATTCGAACCACCGACCTTCTGATCAGCAGTTCAATGAGATATATCCTTACTCATTTGGTCTCTCTTATAGCTTAAACTCTGAAGAAGTCATGGCCATGTCCTTTCAAGAGACAGTGTTCAATGAGAGCACTGTGGTGTAATGTCTTTCAGTAATGAATATGTTCCTGAGAAACCATCTGACCTATATGAAAATAGATTGAAATAATTATAAGTTCTATGTCTTCTTAATGGGAGTCCTTCCTCCTCTCTTATTTGACATGACTGGTAGCAAGAATTTCTCATCGGGATTTGTTTTACTCTGTGCCTGTAAGGCTGGGAACTGCAACAGCAGAGGGGGTCTCCTGTACACCTCCTGTTCTTCTCTTTGTCCTACGGTACTTGCCCAATTCACCACCCAAGATTTCGAGATGTGGAGAAGCCGACATATGTTCTTTTCTTTGCTGCAAGAATGGCAGCCTTAAATCCTGTTCTGTCCAGGGTGCTACCAGGCATTCTCGTGCTGCCCTGTGGTCCTTTAAAATGAATGGGAGGCTACAGATGCCCAGGTGGACTCTGTTAACCTGGAGAAAGTGGGCTCCGGTTGTGCTTCCATGCTGCCAGCAACTGTACCCTGCAAAGGAATTGAAGCAGAGGACGATGTGGCAGGCAATGCAATGTTGCTTCTCAGGAATGGTCCGGGAGGGCTGCTGCTTGCATCACTCGCAAGGTTGGCCACATTGAGGGCATTGTTGCTGACTGTCCATAGGCATGGATAGTGGCTGAAGCAAAGCAAAGTAAAAACAACAACAACACTCAACAGTTGAAAGTTGCAGTGGTCTCTAGAGATGCTGGGTGTAAAGCACTTCTTGCAGTAAACTAGCCAGCCATTAGCCCTAAGTCCTTTTGAAAAAAACCCCACAGCCAAACAGAAGCAATGGAAATCTTTCAAAAGGTGCAATTGTTCCATTTATTAAATAGAGTGCCTTGTGTCCTTCTGTACAGAGGTCAGTCTTTCATTTGAAGGGCTGTCTGGTCAGTTTAAAGAAGCAAAAGCAAAGATCTTGAAGCTGCCTGTCAACAACTTGCACCCAGACAGCGCACTGAGCACACACACAGAACTCCAAGTCAGTTTTCACCCAGTGGGTTGTATTGCATTTCTATTTAATTTATTTCTAAGTATGCTCCATGCATATAAATTAGGATAGGAAAAGATTGTGCAGTTGCATGTCCTCTTTTTTCGACCATGTGTAAAGGCCACCCACTATTGGCAGAATTTTTGTCTTAAAGTTATACACTGTTATTTCATTGTTTTACTACAACGAGATTGGAATCCATAGTCTCTACTGGGACCTGGGTTTGTGCAATTTTTGAATCTGTTCTCATTCCGCCACCTCGCATTCCATCCTTCGACCTAAATGAAATACTCCGCTGTCTATAGCTATATCCAAGTGGAAATTAGGACGGAAGGTAATGCTGGGCTAGAGCCTTTCTCCCTACTGTACTGGCTCTGCACTTCCAGGCCATTTCCCCCCATGGAAAAACTGAACCCCTTCCTTGCCATTGCAATTGCTACCATCCACTCTACAATCTCAGTATTCTAGCATCTCATTCTGCTGCATGTGTAGAACACACCTTTACCCATTTCCTCCACAATTTTGTGGAGAAGGTTGAGCAAGAAGAGACTTGTTCATCTCCAGGGAGGCCACTGTCCTACGTGACGGTTCTCCAAGGGAGCAGTTACGCTGAAAGCAGCTAAGGTTGCTCAGTGGCTGCTGCTGCTGATACTATGGGCAATTGCAAATCGATGGGGTGCTTACCTCGGACCCGGGGTGGCCGTACCACTGTTGTGTGGCACCGGGAGCAAGTTGCCATGGTGACTGGAGGGTACTGCAGCCCAGCCTTCATGGACCGATGGCACTTGAAGATCATTGTTGGTGCTTTCTATCAAATTCACTTTAGAAAGGGAAGCAGAAGTTGTTAGCAATAGTGACATGTTTCTAACAAAATTATTTTAAGATGACAAATTAGAATGCATTTTTTTATTTGTTGTTTTTAAAAAAGCAGAAATTGGCTATTTAAAAACGTAAGTACAGTGGTACCTCTGGTTATGTACTTAATTCATTCCGGAGGTCCGTTCTTAACCTGAAATCGTTCTTAACCTGAAGCACCACTTTAGCTAATGGGGCCTCCCGCTGCCGCCGCGCTGCCACTGCCCGATTTCTGTTCTCATCCTGAAGCAAAGTTCTTAACCCAAGGTACTATTTCTGGGTTAGCGGAGTCTGTAACCTGAAGCATCTGTAACCTGATGTACCACTGTATATTTTAAGAACTAATGATACAAAGTTTAAACCTTGTTAATAATCTAATCTCTGTCTTTGTTTCTCTCCATCTCTCTGCCTCTCTGTTCCTCTCACTGTTTCCCACAGATTTCACATGACAAGGGTTTTAAAATTGCTTCACATTGGAGGTCATGGAAGTTTCTAGTGATTCAACACATGGCACAGAGTTTGCCCTGCACCACCAACAGTCTGGGGTTGTGTTTTGTTCTTTTGATACAGAAAGAAGTCACCCAAATAATGTGTTGAGTTGCCAGGGACAAATCACTTTGCCACACTGAAAACAGTGGCCAGTCAAATGCTCAAGAGCAAGGGCAGAAAGGTGTTCACCCACAAACACTTTTCTTTTGCCACCAATACTCAGATACTCTGAGATATATTGCCTCTGAACATGAAGGCTCTATTAATCAATTACGGCTAATAGCTCGATATATTTGTAATTTGTCTAATCCTTTTTAAAAGGGATGCGGGTGGCGCTGTGGGTTAAACCACTGAGCCTAGGGCTTGCTGATCGGAAAGGCCGCGGTTTGAATCCCTGTGACGGGGTGAGCTCCCATTGCTCAGTCGCAGCTCCTGCTCCCTCGGCCAATAAAGCGAGATGAGCACCGCAACCCCAGAGTCATCTGCGAGGGGTCCCTTTACCTTTAATCCTTTTTAAAAGGCACCTAACCTAACTGCCATCCCCAGGAAAGGGGAATTCTTTGGGATCATAAATATATCTGCTCTTAATTTAAAGAAGAAATAGGAACCATTTATCCATGGGTGGAATCAGTAGGGTAAAGTTCTCCTAGGAAAATTCTCTCAGTTTCTTTGCCTTTTGATTTGTACTTGTTAACATTTGCAATGTAAACTGTGTGCTTCCTTATTGTTGTTGTTTTTTAGGTCGTTGCTCTTTCCCCATAAATAGTTTTTTAAAATGTCGGGCCAAGAACTTACCAGTTGGAGAGTGATTTCTTTGCATGTATGAAGCAGGGTATGGAACAGCCCTGTGTCCTCGAAGGGCCGAATAGTGCTCACAGCCGTGGTGAGAATGGGCAGCAGCAGGCAGAGGGAAAGTCCCACCATACTGATAGCCTGAACTTCCTGCTGTGCACATGGCATCTGGGTTAGAAATCAACCAGCCACCTACTAGAGAGACATTAAGAAAAGAGCATTGAGCAAGGAAAATAAGAAGAAGAGAAGAAGAAGAGTTTGGATTTGATATCCCGCTTTTCACTACCCGAAGGAGTCTCAAAGCGGCTAACATTCTCCTTTCCCTTCCTCCCCCACAACAAACACTCTGTGAGGTGAGTGGGGCTGAGAGACTTCAGAGAAGTGTGACTAGCCCAAGGTCATCCAGCAGCTGCATGTGGAGGAGTGGAGACGCAAACCCGGTTCCCCAGATTACGAGTCTACCGCTCTTAACCACTACACACACTACACCACACAGCAATGACAATCTGAAAACCCCTTTATTTGCCTCTGTGTGTGTATATGTGCGTGCAAACACACAATCTACCAAAAATGTTTCAGGCTCGAGGAGAGGGGGAAATTCATTTAGTTTAAGATACCCAAACAGCCTTAGTTTCACTGTCAACATAAAGCCAAGCCTTATGAGGAACTCTCTCTCTCTCTCTCTCTCTCTCTCTCTCTCTCTCTCTCTTTAGTTTCTCTTTTATTTATTTAAACTTTTCAAGTTTATACATTTCACTAATTCTCCAATCATTTTGACATTTCAAAACTTGACTTCCTTCCCCCACTTTCTGTGGTTCCTTAAATTTATTTTTAATATCTTCTCCATATCCAAATTAACGTAATTTACTCATTTATTCATCTTCTTTAAATATATACTCTTATAAAACTGCAGGTCATTACAATAATCCTGCCAATGTTTTTTATCCGTTTATAATTTATCTGTAAATATTCAATACACCATTTCCATTCTTTTGTAAAAGATTTGTTGTCTTGATTTCTTATTCTTCCGGTAAGTTTCACTATTTCTGCATATTCCATATGTTTTTGTATCTGTTCTTATGAGGATCTCTTGAGGGATTTGGGTATGTTTTTAGCCTGGATAAGAGATGACTGATAGGAAATATGACAGCCATTTTCAAAAAGCCAAAGGGTTGTCACAGGGAGGATGGAGCAAGCTTTTTGTCTCCTTCTCTGGAAGGTGGGACCCAAACCAAGTTACAAGAGATTATGACTCAACACCAGGAAGAACTTTCTGATGGTAAGAGCTGTTTTACAGTGCAATGGACTTCCTTGGAAGGTGATGGATTCGCCTTCACTGGAGGTCTTTAAGCAGAGATTAGATGGCCATCTGTCATGGATGCTTTAGTTGAGATTCCTGAATTGCAGGGAACTGGACTAGATGATGCTCGGGGTCTGTTCTATGACTCTAAGAAAACTGTAAGAATCTGGTAATGAAGGAAGTGCAACCATCTTAGCATGCTGGTAATGACAGAAGTGCAAATGGCTTAGCATGCAAGCAGCACACAACAGAAATGTTTGGGAGAAAATAAATAAATAAGCAGCAAACAAACTGCCGTGGGTAGAAGAAACCTTCTGGTTATATGTCATCCCATCAACAACCAGATGATATCCAGCATACAATGCAAATCAAAGGAGGTAGAGCTGGGAGGGGGAGGGGAAGTGCAAGTCAAATGCTAGCTGCTGAAAATAGAAGTAATGTTGCTGATGTTAGAAGGTTAGTTATCCCGCTAGAAGCCTTTCTGGCAATAACCACTGACAGATCAAGATGCTGGAGCCGATTGGTCATTGGCATTCCCAAATATGACAAAGAAATCAAAAGGCAAAACTTACAGTGAGAATATGTGATGTGCTGACTTTCAGAGACAATATCTGAAGCATCCTTGGGGTGGTTTCTGAAAGATAGTATTATTAAGGTTATTTCAATTCTAGCAAAACTACATCCACACAGATGCCTCCCCATTTAACTATGGAGTTAATTGAGTAACCTTGGTCTGATCATTATTTTTCAACCTAACCTACTTTTTGTGAGGGGAAAACAAGAGGGAAAGTCCAGAAGGTTTCTTGTGGGGAGTATGGGGTACAAATGTTGTTATTGTTTTAATGCCCCATCATCACAGTGCACCTTACATGTTTATTCTGTCAACGGAGCAAGTAGCAAGCCTGGGGACGATTATCTGAGGTCACTCCAGCACAAAAGGGCAGCAGGTATAATGAGGCTTATTAGGAAATAAATTCACCTTTCTTTTGCATCCAGAAAAGCTTTGGCAAAGGGGTTGTACTTGATCTTGAGAGCTGTTATCTTGAGTTTAGAAAAAGAAAAAGAGTTGCGTTAGCAAGAAAATTTGACATTTGACAATTGATCATCTGAAGCCTGCCATTTTCCAGAGTAAGTTTTGCCAGAGGCCATCACTGTCGCGGAAACTTGCATTATATTTAATCATGTAGTTATAAGTCACTGGGTTCACTATACTGAAGGACTGCCCTCTTATGAAGCAGTGGCATATAGTTTGCTGCTGGAAGAAAATGAATTATAGGCCCAGAATTTCTCTTCCATATGCTATTGGGCAGCATCCCAGTGCCAAAATCCATACTGTCCCTAGAGAAGCCAAAAAGATGGTTAAAAGGCCACAACAACATGGATAGAATTTGTTTCTTTCTCCATTACAGAGTATCATTAAAATAAGCAAGAACTAAAGCCCTATTCTGGTGCTTAGGGGAAACACATGTGACTAACAGTGGGCAGGGTGGGCAGGCATCCACACACAGACAACCTCCTTCCATTCTCCCTATGTACATTAATGCCACTTCTGACCTTCCATTTTCAGCATACAGGTCTTGTAGTTGGGTGAACATTCTTAGAAACGTACCCATGATTGGGCACCTGGATAACACAA
This sequence comes from Lacerta agilis, assembly GCF_009819535.1. Taxonomy (NCBI): domain Eukaryota; kingdom Metazoa; phylum Chordata; class Lepidosauria; order Squamata; family Lacertidae; genus Lacerta; species Lacerta agilis. The sequence goes on from NC_046315.1 coordinate 31,402,435, forward strand.
GGTTTCTGTTTGCAAGGAGGATTCTAAACACATTTCACCCAATCACACGCAGAATCTACTTTCAGACCTTCATATTGGACTTAGGAAGACATGTAGGGAATATACACAGGAACATTGATCCCCGTATAGGTTTACTTCAAAGGCTAAAATAGGGCTCAATACTTTTCCCCATAGGCTACCTGCAGTAAAGAGAGAGGGAGGGAGAGGGAGAGGGAGAGGGAGAGGGAGAGGGAGAGGGAGAGGGAGAGGGAGAGGGAGAGGGAGAGGGAGAGGGAGAGAGAGAGAGAGAGAGAGAGAGAGAGAGAGAGAGAGAGAGAGAGAACTAGGCACAGGTGTCACAAATTCTACATTAAAAAGATGAGATGAGATATTAACATAAAATTGACCCTCGAACTATGAAAGTAGACAGAACAATAAATAAGTGGAAGTGTTGCATTTTGATGACGGCTGACTATTGTTCTATATTAAATTGTTTGTCATCGTTTACATCCTGCCTTTCTATAGGATATTCAGGGTGGCTTACAATCAAGATTAAAATACAGTTTTAACCCAAAAAACCCCCACCCCTTTCATCCAAATTATAGCATTTAAGCAGGGAAGCATATCACTGGTTTTAGCGTACACAGTTATAGGGTTTTCTTAAACAATTCCCAGCTGTTTTGATGTTTTATACCCACCTACCTCTTCATTTTGGTAAGCAGTCACAGCTATGAACTGAGTTTCAGGAAAGGAACAATTCATTACCATCCTGTGTGGGCCTCCAACTCGAACAATATGAACTTGCGGCTCGTATTTGTGCAGAGAATTCAACATAATCTGTGGCAAGAAAAAGTGAGGCACAGATTTACCAGAAATAATGGTCCTGATTCAACAAAAAAACTAATTGTGATCAAGTCTCATTGAAAGCAATGAAACTGAAATGAGCTGAGACTGGTTAGTTCCTTTGGCTTCAGTGGGGCTTAGGCATAGTCTGAATTAGCCCTGGATCAGGTCTAATGTCTTATTCAATTCCAGATCATTAGTCTGCATCAAAGGTAGCCAACATGGTGCCCTCCAGATGCTGTAGACAACATCTACCATCATTTCCCAGTTAGCATGGCCAGTATCCAGGGATGCTGGGAGTTGTAGTCCGAAACACCTTGAGGGCACCATGTTGACCTCCCCCTGGCCTACATGGCTCTATCTTACCTACTCCAGTTTAGGGGAGAGGGAAAGTTATGTGTGAATGCACACATGTGTGAAAAGGAAGCACTTTTGAGGCGAGAGAGAGAGAGGTTGGAAAGCTAGCTGAAGGAATCGTGCAGCACAACGTATCTCTCTTGGAATCACTCAGGTGTGTGTGTGTGTGTGTGTGTGTGTGTGTGTGTGTGTGTGAATATCTGTGGCTCCGATCACCACAACTGCCTGAAAAACTAGGCAAACCAAGAGGGTCGTCCCAATGCATTGTCATACTATGGGAGAAAAAGAATGTAAATTAGCTGCGAATGATTCAGTCCTGATATGTGGGCATCCACTAGTCTCTCAGGCTCGTATGTGGAGAGGCCACGTGGGGGCTCATTGAAAGTGGGGGCATCACGCATGAGGCACAGTATCCTTGTGATAACATGAATCTCTAAATGCATGAGAGCAGAGTGCTCACAAAATCACACTGGTGGATACTTTCCTTGCATCTGTACTGTGCTTTGCTATGTACAAACTTGTAACTGAAATAATTTTGTGTGGTTATGTTTGTTGTTTGTAATATTTAACAAAAATAATAAAAACAAGTTTTGGGGAAAAAATAAAAGCCCCCTCCCCCGCACATTAAGACCACTAAGTTCAAGAAATAAAATTATCTAGCTGCACCACCATCGCAACAAAAACATTGGACTACAGCACTGCATGAGTGTTTAGGCACCACCACAACAGCTAAGACACCTGTATTGCAATTTATATGCAGCTACTACCTATCACAAACTATTTAGAATAGGAGCTACTGAGGATTAATGGCATTCCATGCCCAGTTCTCTTTACTCCTTTCCATGACTGAACAATCTTGCACATAGGATGTAGGCTCAGCATTTGGGAAGCCAGGATTCCATTTTCAGGTTTGCCACTATTCTGCTGTGTGACTGAACTGGCAAGCCAGGGGTCCTCTGTGCCCCTGTTTTCTTATCTGATGTTATACTGAGTGCCATTTCCCACTTCATATCTTTCTCAGAAGGCTAGATTCATCAGGCATAGGCAAACTCAGACTTCCAGCTGCTTTGGGACCACAACTCCCATCATCCGTGGCTAACAGGAGCAGTGGTCAGGGATGATGGGAGCTGTAGTCCCAAAACATCTGGAGGGCCGAGTTTGCCTATGCCTGATTAATATCCTGCCTTCCTGTGACCACCAACAAACTAGAGCATACAAGATTGAAAGTTCATCCATTGCTTGCTAATGGGTTTTCTGACAGTTTTGTTCCAATACAAGAGTTCTGCACAAAACAAGTCAAAGGCAATGTGTAACATTGTTTTTAATATGCATCTAAGGCTACAAACAGCCCAACAGAGCCAACTTTCCTCTTTGCATTTTTAAGGGTCTCGGTGAGAATGCCACTTATTTTCTGGTACAGGTACATGCCTTCTATTATTATTCCCAAGGCCAAAGATGATTCAATAGAATATTGATAATTATCATGAAGCAAAAGCAAGCATAGTAATTATTTCATTTAGGAGAAGCCTTTTATTCGAGTGCCTGACTATTGCCAACATTCCACTTATGCACCAAACGGCATGGGGGAGAAAACAAAACCTTAATACCCACAATCATTTCCCCCTTCTCTGAAGTCCTGTGTAAAAACCTTAACACACAAGAAAAAACTATAGGGGGGAACATCCCTGATGGTTAAACCACAGCGCACTCTGTCTCTCTTAACATCAAGGAGTCCATTAAAATCTGAAAGCCCCAATTAAGACCTGTTTATTCCTGTTTACATTTGGACTCCATGGAATAATTGGCATCTGTGGGTGAAGAGGCCTCTAAGGGCCCTTCTAATTGCGTAAATGCACCCTTGATATTTCTTGATTGGTAGAAGCCTGAAACCAAAGCCAAAAGGCATGGAGGAAACAGGGTGCCATACCTGCCCATTGCCATTCAACTTGTTGGTAAGTTTCACTTTACTGAAAGATACCGCAGCCTTCATCCAGTGCGCCCCAAAGTTGGGAGAGTCTGGGTGGATATAGACACAGCTGTGATTCGACGGCTCTGGCTTTCCGGCTGGGACCCATTCTCCATTCACATACTTCCAGCGGTGGCTGTCAGTCGGAGCAAAATCAAGTAGAAAAGAATACATGGCATTGGGATCCAAGCCCGAGACACTGATCTTTAAAACAGGGAACATCCGTCTGTAAGAGAAACATGAGGAATGGGGGGGGGGAATTAAAACTCATAAATAATGTTTCTCGATTACTTGTTCAGTAACTTCCTTATAAATTATGTGTGGATCTGCTTGACATCACAGTATGCTTTCACCAAAACAGCCAGCCATGGTTGCATAAGCTAGCATGCATTGCGACCAGGGCAACGTTTTCTGTTTCTAATAAAGAGTTAAGAACCCCACTTCTGGATCTCCTTTGTCCAGCATCCTATTCTCATAGCAGGCCAACCGGAAACTGGTACTCAGAAACATGCCTTGTCTGATGCTGAAGGCCATACTCCACCATCATGACTGGTAGACACTGATAATTTTATTCTCCATGAATTTGTCCAATCCCCTTCTAAAGCCACTGAAGACTGCACAGACACAATTTTATTTAAAGCACATTTAAAACACATGACCTCCCCCTGCTAAGGATGCTGGGAATTGTAGCTATGTGGTCCTCAAGATTATTTGGGGGGTGTCATATGCTTTAAATGTATGGTGTGTGTGCAGCCCAAGTAGTCATCCAGACGCTCCAAGTGTCCCGATTTTCCAGGGACAGACCTGGATTTACAGAAGCTGCCCCATTTTCTGATTTGATCCCAGAAGATCCCACTTTTCCTTGGGATGTTCCTATTTTCACCAGAGAAGTGTTGGAGGGGATGGAATAGGACATCCCTATTTTCATCAGAGAAATGTCACTACATCATCAATACAACTGAGAGGTGATTTGCTTGCCAAGCTCCCCTTCCCTCTCTCTTACAAACAACAACAACAACTGCATTTAAGCACATTTCAGTACCAAAATAATTTCATCTGATGATTAGATGCATTTATTTAATGCTGGTTCCAGATTCCGAGAGGCACTTGAGCACGATATTTCAGAGGCCCAACTGCCCCTCCTTGCCATTATCATTGCTTTCCATTCACCCTTTAGGCCCATACTGGCCACTAAGCCAGTTAGACAAAACCTTTGAAAAACCTATCATCCATGAACATTAACCATCATAGTTAAATGAAAACAAAGTGTTCAGAGACACTATACCCTCAAGGAATACTCATTAGGTAAAATGAGGTAGCCTCCTCAGGTAGCTAGCATGCGAAGCAGAGGCAGTCAATATGTGTGTCCCATACTGTCCTTTGCCTCAGCAGCAAAATATCTAGGGCTTTTCAATATTTTGTGTTGACTCTGAGAAATTTCAAGTTTCAGTTTCAGTTCTGGTTCACTAGAAAACATATATTTAAGGCAGCAAACCTATAATATTCTACGGAGTGATGCTCTTTTGAGCCCAAAGTTCTGAACAAGTATGCTTAGGAATGCACTGTCAGTTTGACCTAATTGGGGGGGGGGGTGAGAACAGATTCCGTGTAACTCCCTGATTCTAACCATGTTCATTTTGTCAACAAACAATGTAAATCAATATTTTAACAAAGTTATGGGTGGATTTTTTGCAAAAATCAGATTGGGTTTTCATGCGCTCTTTCTGCCATGACGTCAGACCTGTGTGTGCCCCATCATATATGAGAAAAACACACATGACCATTTAGATGTCATGAAAACCCAACGCTAACTGCATAATGTGCACATATGTGGAATGAGTCACCACCACTTTTTGTTTTAATGTTTATTTCATTAATGTGTTTTTGGCTGGCTTTGTATTTTGATGTTAAGTCTGTTTGGGGGGGTTTCATTGTGAACTGAAAAGCAGGGTACAACTAAAAATAAATAAAGTAATTTGCCATACTTGTTCTAAAACACATAGGTTATATTAGATAGATATCTGTGCAGGAAAATCATCCAATGGAGCCCTTATAAGTTACAATCTTTCTGCAAGAAAGTTCTATATCTCTGAGAGCCAGTGTGGTGGGGGTTAGAGTGTCAGACTAAGTAGCCCAGGGTTCAGATCCTCTCCCAGCTATGAAGCCCACTAGGTAATCTTGGACCAGTCATGCTTCTCAGCCTTATCTACCTCACAGGATTCTTGTGGGGATTAAATGAGGAGAAGGACAATCACGAACACCACCTTGAGCTCCCTGGAGAAAAGATGAGATATAAATGCAATCACTCAATCAATAAGACTGTGTACAGTACTCCTAACGAAAATACTATTCCGGAAGATGATAAATGTTTTAGTTCTTTCGACTTTCTGCTTATTCATTAACATCCATCAGCTACGTACACATCACTCAGACATTCCATCTCCAAATCTACAGAAATAGCAGCTCCCGACAACCTCTGAATTTTGGGAAACGGTAAATGGGCAAGTTTGTTCATATATCAAGAAAGACCAGCATTTGTTCAAAGAAGTATTTGGGTGCAATCCACTGGCAAAATATCCTGCCCAAGCACCATTAAAACAACTGGGAGCTGTGAATTAGTGCTACTACTCCCTGCTCTCGTTCAGTCCCATTCAATGGGTCTTGTGCAGGAGAATGCCCCCAGTGAGTTGTTGAGCAAACTAAGTGCACAATTAAGATGCTGTCCCATAAACAGTTCTCTTCATCCCTCACTTCCTCTAAGCAGAAGGTAAGACTCACCTGCCATTCTTCGTGACAATCATCTCATTAGTAACTTCTCTGAATCTCTGCCATAGTGCAGCATCCTCTAAGACAACCTGGAGCTGTTTTTCGGTGGGGTCTCCTTTGTCTCTGCCAGCTTGGAGCTCATTCTCCACCACATTGAGCAGCCTGGAGACAGTGCAGTCACTATGTTTCTTGCAGCCCAAATCAGTCATGGTGACTTTAATGTCAGAAACTTCTCAGATGACTTAAAAAAAAAAAAGCAGCAACAACAACCCCACAGATCTGAACCTAAACCAATTAATTAGCCACAGTGGAACAAATGTGCTCACCTCAGCCTTTTGCCACAGACTTGCTCTTCCCCCCACTATGTCCCAAAAGGAGGATGACACCTGTGTGTTAAGGTTTTAACATGCACACACAACCATTTTCTAATTACTGACTGTCAGGTGGGAGACAGCCTGATTAGGCAATTGGCTGCCTCTGAAGAAGAATCTTCCATTCAAATCACCAAGCTTTTATCTTTTCTGAGGAGGGTCTAATTATTCTGCTCAAGAACTATATTTCCATTAATGAAAATGGTTTAATGCCTCAACTGAAACAATGAATGAAAAGTGGGTCTGTGCAGATACAAATTCCTGCTAGAAATGGGAGAAATAACAGCATTCAACAGCCATCTGTGGGGATATGTTGGTCTTACTTGATGGATATGCAAATCTGCCCATTTACCTGTTATATATTTCTCAACAGTAAATCTTCCGCTCAACATCAGACCATACTTCCTTGAAACTGGAAAATAACTTGTGCAGGTTTCTGTATTTGAGATTAAGGAGCTAATTCTGGGGAATGAAGTGAAGGTGAGTGAGGAGAGGTGGTGTGATTAAGTTTTCTCAAAAGTATGCTAATACTTTCTATTCACGCCCAGCACTCAAAACCGAGAACCAGTTTACACAACCATTCATAGAAGTCCATTCCTATGGGCCCTGGGGGCCTCAGCCCCCACAATGAAATATTTGAGGGGGCTGGGCCCCTGCTATGTTGATGGACATTCCCATTCAAATGGTGTGTGTGCACTGCGTCATGTGATCAATTATGTGCGGGGGCGGCCTTACCCGGGCCCCCACAATATTTTATTCAAGTTGGTACCCCTGCAACCACTTGTTCCATTTCAGAGTGCTTTTCTTGCCCAGATTGCACTTGGGAGACTGCAAAGGGATGGTCTTATAAATTCATCATGCTTACAAAACTCAAGTTTGGTGATAAATCGTCTGAATCCCCTGAATAACAGCTTAAATATCTAGGGCATTTTAGTTGAGAAAAAAGGTTAATAAGAAGGGACATGATGGGAGGATATAAAACTGCATGTGGTCAGCAGTATGGAGAAAAGGGATAGGGAAAACATTTTCTCCTCTCATAATACTGACGTAGATGAGTTTACAAGTGGAATAGTCCGTTAACGAAGGGTAGTTTTACTCAGAACAGTCCTTATTAAAATTAATGAACCTTAGTCATGTTAATTGATTTCAGTTGTTTGAATTCCAGTTGAATACCATCCTAGACCTTGAAGGGTCTAGATCAGGCCAGTGTAAAAATATTATTGTAAGTGTTCATTATATGTTTATGTGAGAAAGTGTGTTTGGGGAAGAGCGTGTTTGCTTTATAGGTAGACATTGCACACCATCATGTTGTATTCCTTGATTTTGGACAGGGTGTCAAATGCTGATTTCTAACTGAATTCAGTTTTTTTAAATATATATTGAGCTGGAGAGACTTGGGCTTTATCTCTGATCAGTTACTAAATTCACTGAGTAATCTTGGACCAGTCACCCTATGAGTCAAGCTAGCCTACATAACAAAAAGGATGATGTGCAGACTAGACCTATCTCCTAGGCTTACAACAAAAAGCACTCTGGCAGGTCATAGAATCATAAAAGTATAGAGGTGGAGGGGAACCCAAGGATCATCTAGTCCAGGCAAGTCCAACTCCCAAGAGACTGCGATCTACTCCCAGTATAAAAAAAACTGGCAATGATCTACCCATTGTCATTGGAGGGAGGAGGAGTGTGCGTGGGGTGGGTGGATTGCCCAGAGTTGTTGAACTTTTTTTTAGGAGGGAAGTGCCCAGAGTTGTTGAGCTCTTTTTTGAGGGAGGATTGCACAGAGATATGCCAGTAGATTACAATCTGCTGGTTAGTCCAAACAGCCTGCAATGCATATCATGACATTATTGCTCCTGCTGAGAGCTGCACTCTCTCATATTAACATTGGTTAAAACACATGGTGCCAGTGATTAGTGAAGCAGTTAATGCTTCAGTAAACTATTGGCTAAATAAAACATAATGGAACAGGGTGGAAATTGCAAAATATTCTCCTGTATACTCAGTATACTCCGCTGAGAAATGGGAGAAAACATAGTTTTCAAGATGCTTAGTTCACCTTCATAAGGGAAGATAAATTTAACATCAATATTGCCGGATTCATTTAAATTAGCATAGATTATTACTGGCAATTTAATGATAAGCTATAAATTATTGCAATTATATATCTGAATATGGTACTTGAGGGAGATAATTTAGCCTAGAAATCACACCTGATTTCCATTGTACAATAAATCAGGCATTTCTTGATACAGTCAAACCTTGGTTCCCAAACGACTCCATTTGGAATGTTTTGGGTCCCGAACACTGAAAACCCAGAAGTAAATGCTCCGGTTTTTGAATGTTTATCAGAAGCTGAATGTCTGACGTGGCTTCCTATTGAGTGCAGGAAGCTCTTTCAACCAATGGGAAGCCGTGACTAGGTGGTCAAACATTTTGGATGCCGAATGGGCTTCCAGAACAGATTGCGTTTGACAACCAAAGTTTGACTGTACTGGGTGGGTGAAAAGCAATCATTTGGCCAAACACTGAAACCTTCCATGCTTTGGAAAAGTAGCGTGTGGTTTGACTGCTCAACCATACTTCTCTTGGCTTCCCTGAACTCTCTGAAAATTGAGACCTCTTCTTCTGCCATTAGCAACTATCACCTTAGCTATTAGACACTGATGTGCACCAGTCCTGCAGTCTGCCTCTCTCAGCCACTAGAAACACGGTTAATTGGCCCTTTATCTGAACTGATCCCTGCAAAAAGTAATGAAAAGACTAATCTTTCCTAAATCACGTAAAAGTCCAATAATCTCCGATGGTGTCAAACCCTGATTAAAAACACCAGCAAAGCAGCTGTCTTTTTGTCCTTCGTAATTATGACTTGGCATTGTATGTCATGGCTGGGTGGATATTTGGTTTCCCCAGGCTTCTGGAACTGAACGTACAGGGAAGGGACGGCATTCAAACAGGACGCCTGGGAGATGGAAAGAATGAGCCTGTCTCTTGCAGATTTCATTTGAGCAAGAATGTCTCCTCTTTTTTTACATGCAGTATAAAAGTCTGTAGGAAAAAACAGCTATCAAATATCAGACAAGGAGGGGGAAAGACTTTTCCATCTCCCCCCCCCCCAAAAAAAACCTTGCATGATGTGAGCAGGTATTAGCTAAAGGGGAGTTTTAGGCTGAGCTTAAACAGCAAATCAATCAGTCAAGAAATAATCTCAAGCAACTTCTAGGCAAATGTGCACACTGGTAAACCTGCACAAGCAATGTTAATGTATAAAGCATTCATTAGTGATGACCGTTGCCTGTATCTGTTTGTAATATTCTTTAAAATCAAATGTCATCATGCTTTGGATTTACAGTATTAATGGCAAACAGTTTGGCAAAGGCGTTGCAAAGAGACGGAAGCAAATTATAATGCTATCTGACTAGGATGTCCCACTCCTGCGTGTTTATGCCAAAGGTGCACTATTATGACATTACACAAATTCATTCATTTACCATGTGATAACCCAAAATAAGCTGTTTTATACCAAGTCAGACCACTGGTCCATCAGTGTCAGTATGCCTCTACTTCACTGACTGGAAGTGTCTCTCTAAGGCAGGCACCCCCAAACTCGGCCTTCCAGATGTTTTGGGACTACAACTCCCATCATCCCTAGCCAACAGGACCAGTGGTCAGGGATGGGAGTTCTAGTCCTAAAACATCTGGAGGGCCGAGTTTGGGGGTGCCTGCTCTAAGGTTTCAGGCAGGACTCTCTTACCTTTTTGCCATTTGCACTAGTAATAATTCATTTCTTATACCCCACTCATCTGCCTGGGCTGCCTCAGCCACGCTGGGAAGCTATTAACCCACCCACCCACCCAAAAAAACATCAAACAGTAAGAGCTTCATGAAATAATAAGAAAAAAGAAAGAAAACATTTAATCTTCCATTCCATGTTCATTAAGAACCTTTCATATGCAAGGCTGTCCTTGTATCTGGTGTGGAGGCCACAATTGGTGCAGAACAGTGGCCAGACTGCTCAAAGGTTACCAGCAACATGTTACTTTTTTGCTGAGAGAGCTGTGGTGGTTGCCCATGTGTTATGTTAATTCAGAGCTGGAGAACTTGGACGCAAATACCTGAAGGACCTCCTAATCTGGCAGAGGGCCCTCTCGGTAGTGGCACCCTCCTTTCAGATGTCAAGGAGATAAAGAATGACACAACTTTTAGAAGACATCTGAAGGTTGCCCTCTATTGGGAGGTTTTTTAACACTTGATGTTTTTATTATGTTTTTAGATATGCTGTAAGCCACCCAGAGTGGCTGGGGAAACCCAACCCAGATGGGCGGGATATAAATAATAAAAATTATTATTATGATTATTATTAGGCACCAGCTCAATCTCCGGTATCTTCTGATGGGGCACTTTTGCTGGTCACCCATGCCCCCAATATTCATTCATTCCTTATCCACGGCTGCACACTTAATGTGACAGATCCTGTTTTGGAAGTCCTTGCTAACAGAAGTTCAGCAGGAACCATCCCTGCTTTCTTTCTGTTTTTGGAAAGTAAAAAAAAAAAAAAAAAAAAACCTAACTAGCTTATATTGATATGTTCTTGATGCTTTTACTGTTACTGTAGTGTTTTTATATTTGTTCTATTTTCTGGGGAAATGCAGTTTATAAATATTTAAACAAAATTTAAGGCATAAATGGGTGTCCTCTCCCCCCGCAAAATTTGAACTAACAAGCACCTAAAGTGAACTGACTACAAGGTAAAAAACTGTAAACAAATTCCTGTTCCCATTATGGTATATGGCCAACACTATTAAAATCTAATCCATTGTTCAAAGACTACTTCATAGCTTCAGTATCAAATTTCAGCTTTCTTGAAATGTTTTTCAGTGCTAACTTTATTGAAAAATGATGTACACATGTGTTGAGAAACCAGCTTTATTACAGAAGAGATAGTGCAGTAAGAGTATGTCCAAAGTAGTATTTCATTTCTTAAGGCAGAAAAAAGACCAGCATATACAAAAGGTACAATACAAAAGCCAACAAGAAAAGTGTACAAAAATGGAACATCTATTCAAGCTTTTTAAACAATCAAACCTTATTACAAAAGTCTCCATTAATGCAGTCATATTGCATGGTGCAGGTAGGCACTTTTTTGTTTTCCAAAAAAGTATATCTTAAAGAAGCCACCTTATATTTAGTAGCTGAAAGGCCTTAAGCTATGACACTGACATATTTGTAGTTAAGGCCAAGACTGGGTTCATCTAAAATAGTGTTGTAACAAGTGTGAACAAGCTACTGATTAATTTGAGAAAGTGACCATATACATCTAGGACAAGAATAAGAAGGAACTAAATCATTTCCATAATGTGAAAAAATGCTTTATACCAGAACCCAAAGGGTAACTACAGCAGAAATTTAAAATTCAGTTTACAGGTGATTTTAAGGTCCCGGGAAATAAAAATGTACAAAGATAGTGACAGCTATGTCTTACCACCATAATCCACATTTAGCAAAGGTCCCAGTAACTAAAAATCAATGTCATGATTTGAATATTTTTAACTAAGTCCAATGTTATCAAGTGACTTAAAATCAGACTGAATTAGTTAAAAATATGTATTCAAATCATGACAAATATTCAAATCATAACATTGATTTTAACATTTGAATAAAAGCCCAAATCTTTAATATAAATGCAGCAGCAGTGTCAATATCAGAAAGGTACTCAAAGACAGATTTTAAGTAGAAAAATTACAGCTAGAAAGTATCGGTACGAATATCTGAAATGCATTCCATAATTAAATATTACAATATTTTAAGAGTAGCTGCTTTAGAAGAGATGCAGCACTGAGGGCTTATGTGTTTCAATGTGCTAAATATAGAACTAATGATCCTACCCCTTTCCAAACTGAAACCAAGTGCACTAATAATCCAAATTTAATAAATGGATTTCTGAAAAAGGAATTTTCTCCCCACAAAGTAAACCTATTACTACAGCAAGGAAACTTGACAAAACTGCTCAAGATTTGCGAGTGCCAGCACTACACTAGCATGGCACTTAACATCTGGGGGGAAACCTACTTTACAATTGTATGCTCTGCAGCATCTGCAATTGGGGGTGTAGACCCTCTAAATCAAGGAAGTTTTGAGAATTTTAAAGAATGCAAAAGCACCATTTTACCAGAGGTGAATGTGGGGAAAATGTGAAACAAAGGTTCCAGCTTGTGATGTGCACATTGCCTTCTACACTTTTGGGGGTAGGGGGAACAGACCTACTGTCTGTCTCCAGCCTAAAAAAGCAAGCTGGTAAGAAGATCAGAGCTGGTATTTTTAAAAGACCCAATAGGATTTATGACTCCCCTGTACAGAAAAACCAGACCCTCCAAACTCTGAGAAAAGTAGATGAAGGGCAGAGTAGTCCCCTGCCACTTCTCAGCAATGACTTCCCTGTGCAAGTACTTCTCCAGTATTGAGCTACCAAGCCCAGATGCTGAAGGATCCCTGTCTCTTAAGAAAATTCTACCTGGCTCCTTTGCTCATTGCAGTGAGAAAAGCCACACCAGATGAAATTCTGCCTTCTGTGCAACAATAGCTGTCTTAGGGTCTGACTGGCAACCCCGTGCCTATTCGTTAACACCCTTTGCCTACATGACTTATAAATCAAGGCTGCAATTTTCCACTTGCACATTGTAAATTGGTGGACTACTCAAACCAAGAAATTTCACAGACTTCCGTTTTTATAGCTTACTGACATCAGAGCTGCAGTTCTAGAATCTAAAAATAGTAATAAAATCCTCATAAATACCTAATTTTGCAAATCTCTAAATGTGCTTGCTTGGCAAAGCTGCATAGTACAACTAAGCTTCCTAAAAATCCAGGTTATAAATAGCCAATGATATCCTATGAAAAAGCTATAGAGAGAGTTTTAGACAAGATCAGGGTGAATTCTGGTACTCCAGAGTTGTTCAATGAAATTTCTGTACTGAGATACACAAGTGCTAGTCTCTGCCCAATGATGGGAGAAAACAGAATAGGAGGTATACTAGATTAAGACGGTCAGTCCCAAAAGCCACTACAGCAAAGAATTTGTTCAAAGGCTCTTTTCTTTTGCAAACAAACACCTGCAGCTTCAAGGTTTCCCAAAATGCTCTATTGACAATTCTAAGACACAAGCTTTAGGATAGCATTAAAAAACAACAAATTATGCTTGAATAACTGTACAGTATTTCTTTGGAGGGGAGAATACCCTTCATTCCTTCTTACATGGAGACAAAAAAGCTAATGGCCCCAGTTCAAGAAGAGGAATGCAGCAAAGATTTCCGATGCCTAGAGGTGTTTGCTCCAATCATTACATGATAATATCCTATTAGGAAGCCAGAATGTCATGAATACAAGTCCCTCCAACTGAAAGCAATCAATGTAAACAATGTAAACAGAAATCAAAACAGCAATATTAAATGGGGGAAAGGGAGTTTGAAAAATTGAGATGTTCCTCCTCTCCACAGTTGGGAGAGCTGTACAAAGTCTTATTTTAGATGGATGTGGGTGGGAATCTAGTAAAACCGAAGCAGCAAGAGTGGCAAATAATTCATAAGGCAATGTTAGCGCTAAGGCAGAGGTCTTGATGTTACTTCAGATCCCAGTCTTAAAGAGACCATAAAACGTAGGCAGTAAACTGCTTGCAGAAATGGAAGGGCACTTGCTTGCTTTCATGATTCCCACTAGTATATTTGCTCATGCTGCTTCTGTTGCTGGTTGGACAATGAATCAATGTCTCGGTTATATTACAATAAGGAATCATGCTTGCTGTTCAATTAGAAGGCAGCTCCTCTAAGTTCCCTTACACGATTGTAGGAGACAAAAAGGACCCAAGAAATGAACTCTGAAAATCAATCTCTTTTCTATAAGGCCACAGTAGCCAATGTGTAAGCTGTTCTTTGGACCCTGTAAATTAAGAATGTGTGACTAGTAAATTTAAATCCCACCTACTTTGCAATTACCATAATATCATTTTCACCAGCAAAACAACAAAATCTGAAGTTGACAATATTGCACCAAACACATACAACGGCTTAGCTAAGCGAGTGAAATGAATGTTTTGTTGCTCTTTGGGCTTCTTATCACAAAACTCATTACCCTTGGGAGAATACTTTGTAGCTTTGTCCAGTGATTCACAGGTTCACTTAGCAAGATTAATAGCCTTGCCCCTAGGAAGGTGTGTGCAGATGCAAATGCCATATGACTGTGCAAACCTTCTAGTCCTCAAGGTCACATTTCAGTGTAAGGAGATGGTGCTTATCTTGCTGGCCTGCACAAAAGCAATGAATTATATTTTGAAATAAAGATGACAGCTCTCAGTCAAAAGCCTTTACAACATTTACAACTTTACATCAGTCAGGTTGTATATTGTTTTCCTTTCCCAAAGCACAAGTTAAATTATAGTAAGACACTTTATAGCATGGGTAGGCAAACTAAGGCCCGGGGGCCGGATCCAGCCCAATCGCCTTCTAAATCCAGCCCGCAGATGGTCCAGGAATCAGCGTGTTTTTACATGAGTAGAATGTGTCCTTTTATTTAAAACGCATCTCTGGGTTATTTGTGGGGCATAGGAATTCATTCATATTTTTTTCCAAAATATAGTCCAGCCCCCCACAAGGTCTGAGGGACAGTGGACCAGCCCCCTGCTGAAAAAGTTTGCTGACCCCTGCTTTAGAAGCTTCTGTACATAGAGAAAAGTGCTTTTGCCTCCTCTACATCATGGTCTTTATCTGCAGTCCCAGCAAAACTGTGGGTTCTGTTTATGCACATCTCCAGACTGGAGCAAATATGTAGGAAAAACCTTTTAAAATTGACAAAATATATGCCTACTCATAACAATGGGGAATAAGACACATACACAAACACTCCACCAACTTCTGTAGCATATTTGGAAGGTGTACAGTAGGCTGCAGAAGAGAGAAGGGGGAAGTTCCATTGCTCAAGTTGTACAAGTGGAACAGCAGCATAGGATACAACCCAATATGGGCACCTAAAAGACCATCTCGCAATTAATTTCTATTTCTACAGTGTGACATCAGCAAAGAGCAAAAAACTGGGACATCTCAGCAAATATCATCATTAAGCTGCCTCACTTTATCCAGAAACAAGCTCCAATGGGTTCATAGGAACTTACGACAGTTTAAGACTGGCGCTCAAGGTTACGTACTAACAGGCTGGATCTAAACACATCAAAGAAGAGATTCAGTTAAACGTGTTGTTAACTTCATACGGGGAAATCCCGTTGGCGAAAAATGGGCCTCCACAGCACCATCTGGTGTCACAGTTTTATAACGCATATAAAATGCTTTACAAATGTAGTTGAGTCCTCAGTGTAGAGGACAGTTTTATATTCATTTTATGGTTCTCTTTTGTAAGCTATCTTGGAAATCTAGATTTAAATACACATTTTCAAATAAAATAAAATAATAGCAATGTTAAGTTATGCTACTTAAGAGTATAGTCAGAGATTACTGCCTTAAAAAGAAGGAGCTGGGGATTTAACTATTTTACCAAAATATCCCCCCCCCCCAATACTTACCAAGTTGTTTGAGTCTCTGTTATGTGATACACACAGTGACACACTTCTTCACAGCATCCCTACAAAAATAAAAACAAAGACACCGTCCTCTTAAGTATTTGAATAAGTCGCACAAATATTTAAAACGTATAGGCAATGACCCTTCACAGCAGCCGTGATTTTTGACAAACAGAACCATCTTAGCACTGCTGGGTAAATTAACACCTGTAGTGGGACAGAAGGCATCCTCTCTACCGAATTCCAACTTCTCAAGCAGTTCAATTCTATTAATCTGAGTCCGAATAGAGACAATGGTTTCCTGTCCTACTATAGGTATGAAGAGTCGCAATGCTCATTTTGCAAATGTTCTGCTCTAATTATATGGCCACTTCACTCAACAATGCTAAGGTGTTTTTTGTTATCACCAATCACTGCTGCTGTGAAGGGTCAATTTGCATACACAAGCTCTAATTCAACTCTCATAATGCATTTTTACCTTTTACATTCTACTGCCATTTAACCCTACCTTCTACATTAATCTTTCCCTTTTCACCAGTGGTGGTTAACCCACTGACTGCATATGGTGCCATCTGCCAATACAGTGGTAACTTGGTTCCCAAATGGCTTAGTTGTCAAACAAATCGGCTCCTGAATGCTGCAAACCTGGAAGCAAGTGTTCCAGTTTGCAAACATTTTTCAGAAGCTGAACGTCCGACCAGAGCCGTCTTAAGGGGATCTGCTGCCCTGGCGCGGCTATCCCTCCGGCGCCCCCGCCATGCCGCCTCTCCGCCACCTCCCTCCCGCGCTTGCCGCCCCTTGGGAGGGGGGTGGGCGAGCGGGGGATGAGGGGCGAGGCGCTGGAGCGGCGCGGGGCTCTGCGCGCCCTTCCAGCGCTTCCGGGATGGGAGGCGAGGGCGGCCGGCTCGCGCTCCGCGCGCAGCTGGACGGCGCGGCGCGGCTGGGCAGCTCACGGTGCATCGGGCGGGCGGGCGGCTGCGCGCAGAGCGCGAGCTGCCCGGCTGCGCCGCGGGAGCGCGAGCCGGCTGCCCTCGCCTCCCGTCCCGGAAGCGCTGGAAGGGCGCGCAGAGCTCCTGTGCTCTGCTGGGCAGCCAGAGGGCGTGGCGTGGCCGGCCAGAGGCCACTGCCGGCAGGCGCTGCCAGCGGGGCTGGAGGGTGGAGGCGCCCTCCAGGCCATTGCACCCTGGTGCGCCGCGCCACCAGCCCCAATGGATGAGACGGCTCTGCGTCCGACGCAGCTTCCAATTGAGTGCAGGAAACTCCTGCAGCCAATCGGAAGCTGCACCTTGGTTTTCGAACAGTTTTGGGAATCAAATGGACTCCCGGAACTGAGGTACCACTGTATACAGGTTTGGGGTGGCCTGCAGGGACTCGGCAACAATTTTGTGGCATCCAAGCCTATGTACAACTGAGGATCACATTTCATCTGATGAAGCATATGCCATATTAAAAAAGACTTCGTTTTTTCTTGCAATAAACTAACATAGCTACCTGTCTGCAAATTGTTACAAAGACTTTCAACACAGATCTATGGGTAGTTTTGCCACAAACAAAAATATATAATGCTGCCACTCTCTGTTCCCACAAAACCAACATTTTCCATGAAAACTTGGTTCCACTCCTTAGCCCCTAAGCTTTACTGTAACCAAAGTGAAATATGTATCTGAAATAACCTCACATTCTTTCCTTATTTGCTCCTGCCTCCACTTCCTCTGTTGTCTCTTTATATCAAATTATACATTTTAAGCCCTCGGGTACAGTAATGACACTATATAAACAATCTAAATAGTAAACATTTGTTTGTGATTTATTAATCATAAAACACATTTCACAAGGGTGCTGAACTTTCTGTATTTTCAATCATACAGCGCTATTTCAACCCTGCGAGTGAAATATTTCAGTTCTTCTATTCAATCAATCCACATAGCAAGTAATCTCGAGAGTACAGAGAAGAATGCATTAACGGGAGATCGATTTTTCTAGCCATCCATATCACAGAAGAAATTCCCCTTTTATGTTTTATGACCTGGGTAGTTCATGAAGCAATTTGAAGTCAAGATTACCTTGCATATGGTATGAAGGAAATGCTGTACCTAGAAGAGAGAGAAGACAAACACATGTATTAGGAAGAACAGGCACATACACACACACACACACACACACACACACACAGTCTCTCCCACAAAGTGTCAATGCCTGCATAACACCTGGCCCAAGCCAAGGATAAGCCTACCACATATTGTGGCTTGATAAGTGACTGACAAATTAAAACTAGCATTTGCTTTCCAGTTTAGTTTTCCAACTATCCATGCCAGGATCAGTTTCCATCACCTCTCCCACCCTTTCCACATGAAGTAGAGTCTCCTTCCAGGAGAAAGGTGGAACATGAACTCATTTTCTCATTGTTAGCAACATCTGCTCACATGGAGACCACTTGTGAAAGAGGAAAGTGGCCAAATGTGGAAGATCAACAGAAGTTGACAACAGTACTCTTACTTTAAGGTAACTGACTAGACTTTCATAAGAAACTTCCTGTCCAAATGGAATCCCCAACAACAATTGGTTGAGAAAATCTTAGGAGGCAATGTATTTATGGACATTGGGCTCCATTATGGCAGTCTTTTTATAAAGATATGTGACAGAGAGGGTAAGGAAATAAACCTCTCTTGTTATACATATACACAAACCTTTTGCTATTAATAAATATAATAATAATAATAATAATAATAATAATATCGATCTCTAAAGCACCTACAATTTTCAAAGCACTGTACATATATTAAAACTAGGGGATAGTCAGTTTTACTCAGTTTGCTCAGCATCCCCCCATCCCTATTTCAGTTTTCCCCACCCCAGGACCACAATATTTCCTCCTGCCTGCCTCAATTTCTGCTCAGGACAACCTCACCATGCCTCAGTTTCAATAGACCTGCCAAAATAGACTCCCACAGTGCTGGGGAGAAAGACAAGGAGGGAGAAGAATCCCCCCCCCCCGCAGGTAATGGTGGAGCCTTCCTCTGCTGTTCTCCTCCTCCCACTCAGGTGACCCATTCAGGCTCTGAGGTGGATTCCTGCAAGGGCCAGCTTTGAAATAACCATTCAGTCAGTGTGCTCCCCAACAGCTCAGGCTGCCTTCACAATGTTGGGATGATAGACCACTATAATTTTAAAATATTATATATATATTTTTAAAAATGAAGACAGTCCCTGCCTGCAGGCTCACAATCTAAGACATAAAAGGGGGGCAGGGTGTTACTTACCATCCTAAGGCGAAGAACTGCAAAATGCAGAAGATGAGGGCAAGTCCCTTATTGTGCCACTGAAAGAGGAAGAAATAATCATAAATCAAGCAAAGAAAATGTCATTGAATTTATATGCATAGTTGCATTGGAGATTCAAGTACTTACCCAAAAGGCTGCGCAAAGAGTTAATATGAGGCATAACTAAAAGAGAAGAGACACAATCTTAAAATAAGCAAAACATTAAAACTGTAACTGAAGATGAACAGGATTTTGTGTTTTTTTTAGCACTGGACTACAGTGCCAGGCTGCAATCTTAAGCATACGTATGTGACAATATTTTTCTTCTTTTTAATCGTCTGGCTTAATTCATCTGTGTGCTAGAAATTATCAGACTGCATGTTTTGTCAAACTATTTCCAGTATTTTATCTCAGCACAAATTTAAAAAAGACAAAGCCCCCATTTCAAACATAGTAGCTGTTGTAACTAAGAAACATCAGTCAAATTCCAAAGGAGCAGTCTAAAGATACACATTTGCCATGACAGCTAAATGGGATCATTACAGTGGTACCTCAGTTCACAAAGGCTTCGGGTTACAGACGCTTCAGGTTACAGACTCCGCTAACCCAGAAGTAGTACCTCGGGTTAAGAACTTTACTTCAGGATGAGAACAGAAGTCGTGTGCCGCCATCGTTGTGGCAGTGGGAGGCCCCATTAGCTAAAGTGGTACCTCAGGTTAAGAACAGTTTCAGGTTAAGAACGGACCTCGGGAATGAATTAAGTTCTCAACCAGAGGTACCACTATATATGCACAGACACAATAGCCCTCCAGGTAGAAGATGCTGGGGACATACGGGAATACAGATTATTTGTATATTACCCTTCCTATAAATAAATGCACATAATTAAGGGCTACGAAAAGGCTACATGCCCATTACAACATAAGCTATATTAAGAAATACCAACAGAACAATCCTAGCACAATTAACAAACCATAGGGAACATTCTTCAATCCAATGGCCACATTCCACTTTGGGAAACATTTTGAGGGCCACGTGGCTGTGGTGTGTGAGGCCAGAGGCAAAATGAATGGAACATTGAATGTAAATGTTAGCTTTCTACAATAGGCTAGCTTCTACACACAGTCACACACTATCATCCAGTGAGGTGACCATGAGGCATTACCAGAGTTCAAGATGGAAACATTTGGAATGCAATTGGGGGGAAGGGTGGCCTAGGGAGGCTTGTGAGGGCCAGGTAGAGAAGGCTTGAGGTTCCCCACACCTCCCTTAACTGCTCCTTCAGTTCATGAGACTTGAACTTACAATTTTTATTATTATTTTACAATAAACACATGCAGGAAATTCTGCCCCTTTGTTTGGCATCACTTGTTTTCTGACTATTTAGGAAATACCGACTACTGATATTTTACCACAAGGTACTTTTATATGCTACGTTTGCTTGTATTTTAAAATTAAGCAAATTCCCTTAAAAAGAGCATTAACACTGATAGCCCTCTCAATTCAAATGCAAGTTAAAACTGAAAAGTTTTGTTACTTACAAGCATAACAGCTGTAGCTATCAAACGAGTAGGTTCAAACATTCTTTTCAACTGTTTCATTGGTCCCATAAGAAAGACAGTGCTATAAGAAAGAAGAAGAAATTATTTAACCCATCTGCTAAGAGCAAAACACACAAATGCACATTATACAAGCTTAAATTGCTACCATTACTGTATTGTAGGAATCATAAACAGACCATACTTTAGCCTCAAAGATACTATAATCACATAGTATAACTCATAAAAGAAAATTAGGGAACACTCTATTGGAAAACAAGCAGTAAAATAATTTAGTATTAAAAACGATACGGAAGCCATGCCAACAGAGTTAAATTGTTTCTCTGAACCCCAAACATAAACATGAGACTGGGAATAAGAGTTGAGAGGGATACAATCAAAATATTTCGTTTGTAAAATATTTTGATGGTAAAATGGAAAAAGGAGAAAGATTAAATATTTCAAGATTTGAAATTTGATATTCTGAGCTAACCTACTAATTCAAGGAAAAGAAGATTACCTTCCAAGAGATGCAATATTCCCCAGTGTGTAAAATACTGCAAACAAGATTAGCCCTTTCCTGGGAACCCATAGCAAACAAGTACCCTGGAAAGGCAGACAAGAGAAGGAACATACACCGTCACTGCAAGGAAAAAAAAGTCTGTAAAAACAATTATCTGTAGAGAAAGTAAGTATTTTGGTTGCTCTCATCCATTATCACATAAAATGCGTTGCCTTAAGTTTTTTTTTTTTTTTTTGTCAAAGCCTATTTTAAAAATAGCATATGTTACTATTATTTTACTTTCACGAAAAATCCTCTTAATATTTCATCTAAAAGCAGTAATATTTCAAATTTAGATTTCATCAAGCTGGGAGTCATGCAATGTGATCCCAAGTTGGTTTCTGTAGTGGCTTTGTATTGATAAGATGTTGTTTTAAACTGCGCAAGTGCGCATACACATTTAGTTTGACATATGCACACACACACACACGCACGTATGTATGTATGTATGTATGTATGTATGTAACTGTTTTGTGTAGGTTTTTAGTATCCTGCAAGAGTGGGGAGCAAGACAATCAACTGAATCAGCATTCAGTCAGTCTGTCCCTGGCATTCTGAACACATAAGGAAGCCAGGCTCACCACACTGGGAAAACAAGTACTGCAGGCTGCATGCACCCAGTATCATGAAGGTTAGGTGTGTTAGCCAAGGCGATGACTGAATACAAGTTTATGACTTGCCCATCGAGAAGCATTTGATATCCCAACTATGATGAAAAAGAACAAATCACCGCCCTATTGTTGGTTTCTTGAAAGTATCCCTAAAGCATCAAACCCCAGTCCAATTTACACAAAGGATATTAGAGAGATTATTGTTATTAGGTTTTCCAGTCTTAGAATTTACTGTATGATGGTTTGGGTTGTATTTTCTCTCTGAACAACAGGCTTCTCATGACACTGTAGAAAACTTGCAACCAATATTCCACATCAAATTACATTTAGGTGGCAAAATTTACAAGGTGGCATCTAATGATGCGGAATGGATTTCTGTTTGTACAACTTATAGGACTTCCCTTTGCTTTTCTCCCTCTTTTGCACCCCTAAAATCCTCCTCAAAAGGCCCTTCAAGCCTCCAGAGAAAATTTGGACAATTCATAGGGGCTGCAGGGGGGGAAAGAGGAAGTATGCCCACACAAAATTAGTGTCACCCGTAAACATTTACATTGGAGTAAACCTACTAATCTCCACTAGGACGTTTTTCACAGCAAGCCTGTAAAAGATTGCACTATCTCAACTGATGTGACAATTTAAGGGGATAGATCAGTCACTGTGATTATTCTTCACGGAGTCAAAACTTTTATATTCCTTCAGCAATGATGGAGCTGAGTGCAATACTGATGGAAAAGAAATGGTTGCCTTGCACTGTGGGAGGTATTATACAAGAAATCCAAACTTTATCCAACAAAAGCTGATGAGGTAGGGAAGGAAAGCTCTTACCAGAATGGAGCACAGAACTCCAATAGCAAAACAAGCTATAAAGCCTTTCAGTCTCGTACTCCAGCTTAAGGAAGATGCATCAATCACCTGGAAATATATTTTTTTTAAAAGAGAGTCTTATTAAAATTGTAGTGCCATGGTTTAAAAAAGGCATGCATCAATATAC
The DNA here is from genome assembly GCF_009819535.1 of Lacerta agilis. NCBI lineage: Eukaryota > Metazoa > Chordata > Lepidosauria > Squamata > Lacertidae > Lacerta > Lacerta agilis. The sequence goes on from NC_046315.1 coordinate 31,425,241, forward strand.
AGCCAGTTGCTTTCATTTCCTTCCAGCAGCTTCACTACACGAGGAAACTGAGGCACACAATATCATGCTGTCTTTCTGCAAATTGTTAAAAGAATAAATTGGTTTTCCAACAGAAGTAAAGAAAACTATGATATCACTGAATGAAGTGCATCTCATACCTATGTTAACAATTAACAAACGGGCTTCTAACATCTTTGTGAGAAGTGCCTCATCCTATCTGTTCTATGAACAGATATCAATTCCTCAATGTTAATATAAGGCAATATTCAATTTTCTTTTTCTTCGACAACAGCTTCTATTAATCATCACTCAAGGCAACTTTGAGCTTATTCCTTTCACATGTTCACAGAAAGCAGCTACATTTTCCCGGCCATTAGCAGTATTTCTATTCTAATACTAAAAACAAAGAGCATATTGAATATATTTCAACTGTTTTGCATAGTCAAAGTTTTGTGCCAAGTTTCTCCAAAGAGGATTCCATTAAAAAAAAAATACTAGAAAAAATCCAACTTTTATAACAAATGTATTCAGATAGTTGTATTATGTCTGATTCTACTCTACTAATTCCTTCTTATGACATAATATAGTTTTGAAAATGCTATAAAGTTTCTATCAGCTATTCGAGTATAAATATTTTGTATGCAGGGGCATTCCTGTAATAAAATCAGATTTGGATCATTTTAGTCATTGTTATAAAATCCAAGAATAGCAAAACCATTTAGTTTTTTAAATCTATATAACATCAGTCAATTAATATGCAGTTGTCTGAAATCCAAGCAGCCAAAACGTGGAAACAAAAACCTGAGATCAAAAGCATTTTAGGCACATCCAAAGTGATCATTCTTACGAGACACTTTGAATTACCTTTTTAAAAAAAAAAAAATGAGAAGAAAAGAAAAATAGTTTGGCCATATTTAAAGCTGCATTGGATGGGCTGTTAATTTCACAAATGATTTCACATCTGGGCATCAAAAGCCTCATTGGCATGCCTAACTAGTGGAGTAGTTCTTTGTATCCTGGCTACAATAATTAATTTTTACCATAGGAGAAAAATGCAAAAAATAAAGAAGTTGGGGGAGGGGACAGAATGATAAGCAAGCAGAATTTAAAGCATGCTATCAAGTAGAATGGAACTGATCCTATGTTTCCAAAATATTTTGTTGTATTTGAATTTATTTGTATATTTTGCAACAAATTGTTTTGTTCAAAATTCTTGTATTTTGATAATAAATGGATGGGAAAAGCAGCATATAATTAAACTAAATTTAAACAAAGATCATCCTGGGACATAAATAAAGATGATCATACACAACATGTCTGGAGCACTTTCAAGTGTCCAAAGAGCTTCAATTATCTAGTTGCAATCCTTACAAAAACCCTGTAAGTTACCGGTACATGAGTGTTATTATCCATCAGATTGCAAACGGAGATGAGGACTGAGGTTGAGTGACTGGCTTGCCTAAGGCCACTCGGTGAGTTCATGGCAGAGCAGAGATGAAAACCCAGGAGTACCTGATTTGGAGCAAAGTCTCTTAGCAGCCAGACTACCGTAAATCAATGTTAACTTAGATACTTCCAGATACAAACTTCAAGGTTGTTGGTTTCCTTCAGGGATGTTGTTTTCCCAGCCCAAATGTGTTTATTAACAAGCGCATTCAGAATCCCCTTTCAGAGGTGAATTCCTTGCTGCTGAAACTACAGCACAGCACTGTGGTTGTGCAAGTGTCATAGGTATATCACTAGTGATAATGACAACTCTCTCCACAAACAAACATGATAATCCTCATCTTGTGAACTTTGTATTGCAGATCTCCTGAAGCACTTGTGCAATGCCCTTTAAAAATAAAATAAAATGCAGTACAACTATCCCACTTTTCTAACCATTTACATAACTTTTAAAGACACTTTGAATTTTAAAAGATTCCCTTACTCTTGATATGCTCTAACACCAGCCAAAACAAAAATGTAATTAAGTACTCATCAAGCTGTTTACCAAACAAACAGAACACACAAGGAACATGCCAATCTCCCTACAGCAAGATTAGTCCTGTTAAACTGGGAACAGAATATCATGCTACATCTGCCAAGCTAGAGTAAACAGCACAAGTAGCGGCAAGGATAAGAAATGCAGAGGATCCAAGAATTTTTCACTGCTCATCCCACCATTCTAAAAGCACCCCACTCCCCGCCCAATTAAGCCTACATTTATTGTGTTGAATTACTTTGGGGGACCAGCTGATGCCAAGGGTTGCATTCAGAGCTGACTTTGTACTAGCAGAATGCACTTCCATTTATGCAAGAAATGACACCTTTGTTGGGAGAAAATGCTGTCCATAGTATTTTCTTTCTAGGCCCCTATCACAGTTACACAGCAAAACCAAAACAGGTTTTACTTATGGACTTCACCAATCAATATTGATTTAATCTGCATTAATTGGTCAACTAAAGCTTGCAGGCTAAATTTTAGAACATACCAAACAATTACAAAGATACACCATGAGACAGTGGTGTTTTGCTTTCCATCTCCTTACGTTTTGCAAGTTCTACCCAGGGTGCTGTTAGTAGTAAACAATTATGACACAGCTTCCCTTCGGCCCCAAAAGAATACAAGAAGTGCCCATCTGTAGCCTAGGATCATGTTCTCACAGTGGGCAACCAGATGTGCAATATTAACACACTAGCACTCTTCAGCTGCTGCTCTCCGGCAACTGGTATTCAGAGTCATGCTGGGTGTGATACTAGAGTAAATATATAGCTGTCATGATAAGCAGCCATTCAGACTGTCCTGTGTTTTTCACTCTTCCTTCAATATGTCAAAAGAAATGCATTTAAAGTTTTTGTAATATGCCAAGTGATTTGTTGAAAGACAAACCGGCAAAACCAATTTACGAATCTTTGGTTGGATGCATAACCCCCAAATTAATTTCTCTAAAACCGCCCTAACCTGGGTGGACTCTGCGCGCCTTTTCAGCAACTGCTGAATTACAGGCAAGGTGTGGGTTCGACTCCAGTTCAGCAACAGTTAAGTACCAAAAGGGGAGGCATCATTTTTTCCCCCTCGGGTCAAATGAAGTGGGGCAAAGAGAGCTTTGAGCAGTGCCACCCCAACTAAGCGTGTACACTGTACACAGGATTGGAGCTTGGATCGTGGTTTTTCTTCCTGGAGCTTGTGACGTCAGATCCCAAACACCTGGGCGGGCAGGAAGGCAGCTATTAAACGAGAAGCATCAAGACGCACCTTTGGCCAAGAGATGGGAGAGAGAGCTGGGCTCTAGGAAGAGCGTCTCATGCCGCAGTTGAAGGCGCAGAAGGCCCCCTGGGACGGGGGAAGGTTATAAGCGACCTTCCTCCATGGGGCGGGGGAAGGAAATAGCAGACAGTTGAGGAAAGATGCGGGGAGGAGAGGAATGAAAGGGGCAAAAAAAAAACCAAGCAACAACTACGGCCTCAGCTGCTCCCCTGAAATTGGTGAGGGGGGCTAAGCGCCTTAGGGGTGCGGAGAAGGAACAGGGGCGGAGAAAGGAGACCCGCAGCTGCTGCTGAGACAGGCCGGGCGACAAAGCCAAGGAAAGAGCCTTCTCCCCCCCCCACACACACACTCCCCCCCCGGGGGGGGTTTACCTCCGCCAGTGGCCCCGGCTCCTCGGCGTCCTTCCCGTTGAGAACCCGCTTCAGCTTGTCCATGACACTTGTAAGCCCCTCGCGAGCTTCACTTCCCGACGCGGCTGCCTCCACTTCGCCGCCCAAGCCCTTCGGAGACTACAACTCCCGGCAATCGAGGAAGGCAGGGGCACGCCAAGCTTTCCTCAGCGCGTGGAGCAGTGCATTCTGGGATATGTAGTCGCGGGGGGGTTGCTTCCTCGCACCTGCGCGTTGCAGAGCTCTTTCGACTCCGCCTCCGATCCTCTTTGTGGCATTCGCGTTTACGTCCAGTAGTAGGGCGGGTTTTCCCACCAGAGAGTAGCAAGCTTTTCCCCGCCCCCCTTTCCTTCTTCTCTACGCTGATGTCTATTATTTACTAAATTTGTATACCGCCCCCTCACGCGAAGATCTCAGGGCGGTTCACAACATAAAAATGCAGGATGAGAACAGGAAATACATGAAACAAAAACCAGTGTCCTCCCTTCCCACAAACACATTTAAAAGGCCTTATGGAATGTTAAATCAGCCAAAGGTATGTTGAAATGCTTTGGAGTGGTGCATAAATATACGTAATGAGTTCCTGAGGATAGCATCCCATAAAAGGAGAGCCACAGCAGAAAAGGCCAGTTCTTGTCCAGACCTCTAGTAGTTTGAACATGTTGTGTCTTCCTAAATAACTGGCAGGGCACATTGATTAGTATTCCTGTTTTGCATACTGGCTGGGAAATAGCATCTTAATCAGGGCTGACTAAGCAGGCTAAGGGGGAGATGGAACCCAGATTCACAACTCATGGTGATCAGGTGCAGTCCTAGCATTGCTTTTTTTTTTTTAATGAAATTTAAATCTATGAGTTAGATCTTAAAAGTATTTTCCCCAGACAGATTTTTGTTACTTAAAAGCCAATTACTAAAAAGTGATTCATGTCAATAGTTTAGGCCACTGTGTAAATGAGGTTGTAGCATATAAACGCTACCACCATTAAAGTGTTTTAACTGTTGCCTCACTGAAAACTTCCTTAACATACAGCACGTAAATAGTGGTTCTCATGATTTTTGTCTGGACCACAGCATGGGACTGAAGGCTGAAATGCCAACACCACACTAGCTGCAAACCTAATTGTGCAGTTACTCATTTTTAAAATGTTCGTGTTAGTTGCCAATATGCATTTCCTAACGCCAAACTAGATGTGACTAAATTTAAAGATCCACAGCGGCTCCTCTGCTCCTTTCACTGAAGCTTGACAGTGCCATCTTCTGTCTTCTAGATGTACAGCACTAGCGTAAAGTGTGCAAAATAACACATGGGGAGAGATAACAGGGTGTTTAAGTGGTATCCCAGTTTTAACTCGGGCATATAAATGGTCAATACATTCCCTTCCACATGTGATCTTGTAATAGCGTCCACACTAGCCATTGAGGTAGTTAACAGAATACAATCCCACCTGTAGAATTTATGAACACTATAAGGGAGGTGGTAGTGAAACTGTGATCCTAAAGATGTTGTTACCAGAACCACAATGGCTAGGGCTGGTGGGAACTGGAGTCCAATTGAACAGCTGAACCAGTTCCCCCTTCCTACAACAGAGCTTTAGATCAATCTAATGTTATTACCAGGCTACTTAAGGAAAATATATCTTTCTCACAGTAAAGACAACTGAAAGTTGAGAGAGATTAAAATGTGGCGTACATTTTTATTGGGAGAAAAGCAATGACAAACCTAGACAGCATCTTAAAAAGCAAAGACATCATCTTGCCGACAAAGGTCCGTATAGTTAAAGCTATGGTTTTCCCAGTAGTAATGTACGGAAGTGAGAGCTGGACCATCAAGAAGGCTGATCGCCGAAGAATTGATGCTTTTGAATTATGGTGCTGGAGGAGACTCTTGAGAGTCCCATGGACTGCAAGAAGATCAAACCTATCCATTCTCAAGGAAATCGGCCCTGAGTGCTCACTAGAAGGACAGATCCTGAAGTTGAGGCTCCAGTACTTTGGCCACCTCATGAGAAGAGAAGACTCCCTGGAAAAGACCCTGATGTTGGGAAAGATGGAGGGCACAAGGAGAAGGGGACAACAGAGGATGAGATGGTTGGACAGTGTCCTCGAAGCTACTAACATGAGTTTGGCCAAACTGCGAGAGGCAGTGAAGGATAGGCGTGCCTGGCGTGCTCTGGTCCATGGGGTCACGAAGAGTCGGACACGACTGAACAACTAAACAACAACAACAACAACAACAACAACATTTTTATTTAGCAACAGCTGATTACAGTACAAACCATCACTTATTTGGCTGACTAAAGGACAGTATGAGAGGCCTTTGTGAGTGAAAATCTTAAAACTGCTTCTGTACAAATCCCATTGAAATGAAAGGGAGCTATGCAGTGCAATTTCCCTCCATTTCAATAGGACTTGTGCTAAAGATACTGAGGGTATCTTTAGCACAATAGACTTGCCTGTCCTTCCTTTTCACTGAATATCCTATAGAAACTTTCTGTATCTACAGTATTTTTACCCAGGTTCCTTCCCCAGGTCAAGCAGTCATCATCTTTGTTCTGTTTATTATATGACTGGTAATAATGAAAGAAGAGAAAAGTAGCTACAACAAAATTAACAGTATGAGCAACTGAGAGATTCCTAAGAATTACAGAATCAGCTGACCATCTGGAAAAATTGTGGTGCCGACACATGCATGTTATTTACAGGTTATATACATACTCAGTTCTTAGAAGAATCGCTTTGCAGTGCAAACTGCATCACTGAATCATTTGCATCAAGTCAAGGTCTTCCATATGCAGGTATGTTCAGTGGTGACCTTTTTACCATTGATCCTTTGTTATATGCCTTAGTATGCTTTAAAACTCAGCATTCTGATCCTATGCATGTTTACTCAGAAATAAGTCCTACAATGTTCAAGGGAACTATTAAACATGCATAGCATTTGACTGCTTTGAAACTCCAAATCGGATAGGTTTTGGAAGTGAGGAAATGTAGAATAGAAAAAGAAACTCTTGCTCACCATGAAAAATGAATTGGTGGCACAGAAAAACAAGTAAGCCTGAAACAGTTGCTCAGACTCTTCACCCTCATGTGAAACCGAAGAAATACTGTCATGGCATATGCTATTAGCAGGGTATCTCTAAACTTCCACTGCCATTGGAGGGGTGGGAATCCCAACTTACGTTTTCCTTACTTTTGTGGGGTGGGAAAACGCACAACACACTTCCCCCATCTCCTGCAAGCAGTACAATTAATCTCTTTTCTTATTAGAAATAAACAATAGGACCAGAACAAAACACATGAAACACAGATTTTCATCCAAAATATATACCGGTAGCTCATTAGAAGGGCAGGAAAAGGGCGTGGTAGCAGAGTACTCTCAGAACACGAATATGAGTTTTTGTAATTGTTTTAAGTTAAAATATCATTAACTTAAAATTACAAGTTAAACATATTTGAAGTAGACTACTAAGAAGAAAATTACTGACACCATATACAGGAATCACATGAATTTACCTATTCTGGCAATGTAATCAAAAGTAATTCCCAGGATTATTTTTTTAATGGGAGGTAACTTTTACCAAGAATATGGTACTGTACAATCCATTTCAACGATTACTCCCTATTAAAAATGCCTAGCTTGCTTAAGAACCAACTCCATCAAAACTGTTAGAAAGCAACCCACTACGAAACACTACTGGACCACACTTATTATGGAACTCTTTGGCTTGGATCCAAAGGTATCTTGCACAAATGGAAATGGGACTTCTGCATGCACATTTTTTCCAATTCCTTTGTTCCACTGCATTTTGAGGGACCCTCAGTCCTCGGGAGTTGCTTTTGGCGGAATGTAGGTGGAGAAGCGAAGAAAGCCCCAATTTGCAAACAGAGTTCCACTTTGCATCCAAACTTTTGTTAAATTGCTTTTCCAAGATCTATAAAATGGTCATTGTGTTGTACATAATGATGTCTGTGAGAGTGGAACAGACTTTTGCGCACAAACAGGACTTCACATTCCCATTCTCCTCATTGCAGCCCCACTAGCATCCTCAGTTTGCTCCAGAGGGTGAGATTTTGGGGGTATGCTTGGGTAGGACAGTGAAATCTTGCTCCATGAGCAGTATGCAACACTCAGTGCTGCCCTTAGTATCATTTAGAAGGCGTCAGCCTAGTTCGCATACCAAATTAAGCCATACTTTACATGTTGTTATTTCACCCATGAAATCACCCACCACTTCTGACTAAGCTACACCAACCATAAGTGGAAGCCAAGGTTTCTTCTTCGTTTACCACTCATGGTTTGGCAAGAATCAAATCACAAGCAGGGGGTCACTTGTTTCCTCCTCTGTGTGCCACAGACAGAAGCCAGGGAGAGCTCACTTAAGCAAAAACCAGTTTATTTTAAACTACGGTTTAATGTTGCATGTGAACCAGGCCAAACAGTGTTTCTCGTGTATTTCTTATTTAAAGACAGACACCATGCAACTGATTAAGAGAGTAATGCCATCCACTGAGATCCAAAAACTTACCAAGCATCAGTGATCAATGTGCTTTGTCCTATGACTCTTATGAAACAAGGCCCTTGTATAACAAAGACTATGTTAAAACAAAGTTCTTAGTAGCTGTTCGAGCTTATGAATGAGTCTTGATTTTTCCTAAACCCAGTAAACTTTCTTGAAACGCTGTATGCTTCAAAAGAATTACTGGTGATGTTTGCAGGCTTATTCTCCTATGTCAGGTAACTCCAGTCCAGAACCAGTTTCAGGGCACATTTGAAATAGACACAACGAAAACATTAGCAAAGGTTTGCTCCTGACCATCCACAGCTACAGAAATTTTAGTCAGACATCCGAATAGATCTGTATCTAGAAGGTAGATAAATCTTCAGTGACAACAACCAAGGCATTACATGGTCTCCAGAACAAGGTCTGTTTCAAGTCCACAAAATTACGGAGATCCCACTTAAGTGCTTTCTGGTGCTGCTTCAGATTCAGGATGCAAATTCTCAGGGAACTCCAACTTCTCACAAAAGTTCTCCTTGACAGGTAAGTACTGAGCAACCTCATTAGGATCCGTGAAAAGGGGTGGAGGAACATGCTTAAAACCAAAAGGGAAAGAATTATGCAGAGCCCAGCCAAAGACAAAACATATCTATACAGAGTTAAAAGGGGCACTGTTAAACGTAATTTAGAATTAGTTATTCATATTGTTTATATAACTTTTACACATATTAACACTACTAAATTTCTGCTTCACAGCAAGTCTCTCTCCCATAAATGGGCAGCTTGAGAAACACATCCAAGTAGTGAAAACGTGCATTACCCTGGAGACTAAAGCTCAGTAAAAAAACAACTATTAATAAAAAGGTCTTACTACACAAAATCATTTTTAAATTTCATTTCCCTGGTAATAGGGCACTGGCAGATGCTCATGAATGTAGCATCTGCCAGTGCCCTATCAAAAAGCAATTTGCATCAAAAAGTTACCAACACTGACAAGAGAAAGACGCTCATGCTTAAAATGTTAATACCTTTAAGCTTGATATTTTGCTTTCCCTCGAGGTGTATTCCCGTAACATGTAGTGTTTATCAGCCTAGTAGGAAAGAAAACAGCTGAAATGTAACTGCATAAAATAATATAAGATTCTACAGACCAGGGGTCAGCAAACTTAACAGGCCTCGGGCCAGTTCCTCCAGCGCCGATCGCGCGGCGGGCTGGAGGGCGGGGGAGCGCGCTCCCATACGCATGCACACACGCTATTTCCGTCCGACTTCCGGGCCAGCGGAGCACCGGAAATAGCTTGTGCGCGTGCGCATGGGCCTCCTCAGACCCAGAGGTGCGCCGAAAATTATGCTTGCACATGCACACAAGCTATTTCCGGAACTCTGCCGACCCGGAAGTGGGCAGCCACGCCACGCCGCACCAGTAAGAGCGGGAGGCGGCAGCGGGCAGCACAGCGCAGACCGGATAATTGAGTCCCTTGGGCCATATCCAGCTCGCGGGCCTTAGTTTGGGGACATCTGCTACAAACAGACATGTTGGAGGGACTGGTCATGGGGAAGAGGTTAATTCCCGTCATGGGCACAAATCACCCCATGTATGAGATAAGCCAACTGGTGCTGTGTCAGCCAAACCAGTTGCTATGACAACTGCCCAGTGTGAACTATATAGATGCTTAAGGTGTATCAGTTCATTTGTCAGACAGTAAGTCTGTACTTGACTCAGAATTTGTATTACATCTTGTCTTGCTGGAACAACAGAAATATTTTGTATTTGTATAGATCTGTATCTGCAAAGCCTACATGCTGTATCAGCGTCCAATACATGCTGTATCAGCGTCCAAAACTGTATTACTGAAGCTTTATCTTCCTAGCAGTGAACTATTTTCGACCTTAATCTGCCTTCTGGGTTTCTGGGTGTTTTTCTGTTGTTATTCTGTCTCTCAGTTACAATAAACCTACCAGTACCAACCACCGCACAATTGCACTCATTTCACACGCTAGCAAGGTTATGCTTAAAATTCTACAAGGCAGGCTTAAGCAGTATGTGGACCGAGAACTCCCAGAAGTGCAAGCTGGATTTCGAAGGGGCAGAGGAACCAGAGACCAAATTGCAAACATGCGCTGGATTATGGAGAAAGCTAGAGAGTTCCAGAAAAACATCTACTTCTGCTTCATTGACTACGCAAAAGCATTTGACTGTGTCGACCACAGCAAACTATGGCAAGTTCTTAAAGAAATGGGAGTGCCGGATCACCTCATTTGTCTCCTGAGAAATCTCTATGTGGGACAAGAAGCTACAGTTAGAACTGGATATGGAACAACTGATTGGTTCAAAATTGGGAAAGGAGTACGACAAGGCTGTATATTGTCTCCCTGCTTATTTAACTTATATGCAGAATTCATCATGCGAAAGGCTGGACTGGATGAATCCCAAACCGGAATTAAGATTGCCGGAAAAAATATCAACAACCTCAGATATGCTGATGATACTACGCTGATGGCAGAAAGTGAGGAGGAATTAAAGAACCTTTTAATGAGGGTGAAAGAGGAGAGCGCTAAATATGGTCTGAAGCTCAACATCAAAAAAACTAAGATCATGGCCACTGGTCCCATCACCTCCTGGCAAATAGAAGGGGAAGAAATGGAGGCAGTGAGAGATTTCACTTTCTTGGGTTCCATGATCACTGCAGATGGTGACAGCAGTCACGAAATTAGAAGACGCCTGCTTCTTGGGAGAAAAGCAATGACAAACCTAGACAACATCTTAAAAAGCAAAGACATCACCTTGCCGACAAAGGTCCGTATAGTTAAAGCTATGGTTTTCCCAGTAGTAATGTATGGAAGTGAGAGCTGGACCATAAAGAAGGCTGATCGCCGAAGAATTGATGCTTTTGAATTATGGTGCTGGAGGAGACTCTTGAGAGTCCCATGGACTGCAAGATCAAACCTATCCATTCTCAAGGAAATCGGCCCTGAGTGCTCACTAGAAGGACAGATCCTGAAGTTGAGGCTCCAGTACTTTGGCCACCTCATGAGAAGAGAAGACTCCCTAGAAAAGACCCTGATGTTGGGAAAGATGGAGGGCACAAGGAGAAGGGGACGACAGAGGATGAGATGGTTGGACAGTGTTCTCGAAGCTACTAACATGAGTTTGGCCAAACTGCGGGAGGCAGTGAAGGATAGGCGTGCCTGGCGTGCTCTGGTCCATGGGGTCACGAAGAGTCGGACACGACTGAACGACTGAACAACAACAACAACCATTAAAATTGTAGACTGGTCATTTCTTTGCCAGAGGACAAATGGGCAAATTTAGCAGGGGATCAAATACTTTCCCCCCTCACTGTATATCTGTAGTAATGGTTTTGGCTAGACCAGGGGTCGGCAAACTAAGGTCCGCGGACCAGATCAGGCCCAATTGCCTTCAGGATCTGGCCCATGGACTGTCCCCGGATCGGCGTGGGAATTCTGTTCGTTCGGGCTGCACCATTTCCCCCCTACACCATTCCATTTCACCCCCTCTCCCTCACACACACTGCAGTGGCGCCTCCTCCCTCCCTCCTCCTGGCTTCTCCCCGCCCTGCCTAAAAGAGGAAGGGGGCTGGGCTGAGCTGGCTGAGCACCATTTTAAGCAGCCCCTCTGCCACCGCCACTGCTCATCTTCCCTCTGCCACTGCCACAACCCTGGTGCTCCTGGGGTCAAGTGAGTGAAGTGGACGAGCTCGCTCTGCCTACCCATGAAAAGCAGCAGCGGTGGTGGTGGTGGCAGCCCCTGGGAAGGTAAGCGCAGCGGCAGGGGGTGGGGAGGAGGACTACTTGCCCCCCTCGCCTCTTCTTCCACCTCCCCCCCTCCCCGGTGCCGCCTCTCAAGCCTGCCACAAGGTCTGAGGGACAGTAAACCGGCCTGCGAATAAAAAGTTTTGCCAACCTCTGGGTTAGACAATATAAATAACCATAATAAACATACAAATTACAACATATAGCATTTTATTTCTAAATATTAACCATTTTATGGTCTTCAGAACAAAACAAGCATATCAGGATTTCCTTACCTCATGATAAATCCTTGTATCATTCATTCTGATAAGCACACCATCAACTCGCAGGAAAAACCTCAAGAGCACAAAGAAGCTTGAAGGCATTACCCTCTGTGAAAAACAGGAAAAATAATTTGCACACATCTACAATATTTTGCTCTTACACACCTAAAAAAAAACTTCAGTGTGTAGCTCTTTCTCCACTGTTCAACTAAAATACTTTCTTGTGGATACTTATCCTCTAAAAATGCAAATATTATGCAAGAGTAAAGCTTAACTAAAATGTCTGGCCTGTACTCGGTTTTAATACAAAGTCTTACCAAAAAAATGCATACGAATCACAAATGTTAACTTTGGTGTTACAGAATATACATTGTTACAAAGTAATTATTATCAAAAACTCAGATTTAAATCTTCAGGCGGCATTTCAGATTGCACAAACATAATAAAGTGCCAACTACAAGTTAGTATCAAGTTAATATCAGTACAGAACTTCAATTGAATCTGAATAGCCTTTACAAGATAATCATCTTGTCCTTTTAATGGAACCTCATAAGCTAGATCCTTCCTGTCTCAAAGTCTTAAGCAGAGCAAAAGTTGGGGTGGAAACTGCATCCAGTCCATCATTTCTGGTTCTTCATATTTTTTATTATATTGCTTAATGTCAAAATAGGCTTTCAAGCAATTTACAAGTACTGTCAATTTACAAGTACTGTACACAAACCAATACAATACTGAGCTTCTGTTGGCCTTTGGGGGTTGGGAAGGAGAGAAAGAACTAGCTGACATCTTAAAGGAATATCTTTAACACAGAGAAATAAATGTAAGTTTGGGCACTACACCTTTTCGTTTTTTCCTTCAGTCAAACTCTAAAGACATTTCCTACTGTAAGATATAACATGTACAAAGTGACCGAACTCACTATTTTTACACTCAGGCTTGAAACGCCATGATCATGAAGTTCATCTTCAAACAGCAGTATTTCCTCAAAGAACATAATCTGTTCCCTGGCTTTTAGTTTCTCTGTATCTATATGTTCTGTTGTGGGAGAAACCTGGAAGAGGCAAAATAATTTAAAAGTTATGTTTTTTTTATAAGAGTGCTCTTCAAACATTGTTTAACTGCTTAGTACTACAAAGTACGCAGCCGTTAAGAGCAGATTTAAGAACGTACCTTTAACTTTAATGTATCACCTAGAAGAGTTCCTTTGTAATCTGTTGTATAGGTCCAGTCATATGGTTTAACAACTTCCTTTGTGTGCTCAGGCTCAGACCTCAAGGGAAAAGATACACAACTATGTAGCATGTCAGTTTTAGAACCAAAGGATATCTACAGATAGACCCAGTTTTTAATAGAGGCTATGGTAATGTTGCCTGTATATTTGCAAATTCCTAGAGATATTGAAGATTGACACAACATTATCAGCTGTACAATATCAGTTTTGTTTATTCTAGATCAGAAATCATATAAAAAAATTGCTCAAGTTTTTTGCTCAAAGTTGTTGGATAGCACATCTGTATTAGCAAGCAGAAATGTCAGAAACCTATTTCATCATAACTAAAGTTGTGGACTCAAGAAGTAATAAGTATATGAGACTCTGTTAGTGGGTGGTTCCCTTACATCACGATCTCAAAAACTGTGACTCGAGGGAAAGAGAAAATGTACAATAATGTTATTTATGTTAAGGGGGAAAGTGACAAACATTAAGCATTTATCCGGGTTACATCTCAAGTGGGTGACATAAAATGTAAAAATCTAAGCTATTTCTCCAAAGTAGCTGAACATATTAATTTGTCATATTAGATTTGATTAATCTTATGTCTTATTACCTGCTTTCTTGCCACTCCTCTGCACAAGCAACTTTAACCATGCCTTGAGTGTTATTTACACATCTTAAAGCATCAGTTGCATTGAATTCTATCCCAAAGAGAGATTCATGCTGAATTCTTAAGACATTGTCTCCAAACATCATTTCTGGAACACAAGGGATGTGTAGTTCTTCAGCTATTCTGCATGGAAACAAAAAAAAGTTATGTCACTTTGGGACTATTTCTCCCTAACTACATAATTTAAAACAGAGGCATAATTTGTTTGGAAAAATATTACAATATGCCACATCTAATTCCAAACATATTAACATTTAATAAGCTTTGCTTATTTAAGATGAATTTAGCACTGGAAAGACTAACCTTCCCCAAACATGTATGTTCCTTTCATTTTTGGTCTGTCTCATAAGTCCCCAGATAGACTACAAGAGGTTAATTCACTGGAACTCGCAATTTACCACAATACCTTCACAGCACATGGGCACCACAAACACGCTTCTGGGATCACACATTAGCATTTAACAAAAGGATTTGCCACAAATGTAGCAGCACGTGAAGCGGCCCTCAGAAAGCAAGAAAGTAAACTACAAACATATCACTTATAAATAATGAGTGAAGTGTATATGATCTGATTGATCAGAGGACTTAGTCATCTGGCAGAAACATTATAACTTGATCACTTAAAACAGCATGTCTGTTCAGAAACCTTAAAAGCTCCCCCGCCCCCCTGCAAAGCATTTGCTTTCTGCACATTTGGGATCAGGGGGGATTTTTAGGAAAATGGAAAATGCTGTTGGTCGGAGGGGGTCACTTTACGTTTCAGCCGCCCAGGAAGATTTCCGGGCTTGTTTTCATTGAAATCCCATCAATGAAAGCCGCCGGCCATCCGAATTGGCCCGCTGCAACCTGAAGGGCTCGGCCGACACAGCAGCGGAGGCTCTGGCGACAGTGTTCCCTAGCATCCCCGCCTCGCACCTCTCGGACTCCGACGACTTGATGATGTGGGTCCGAGCAGCCGTCAGCTTCCACGGCCCGAAAGTGAAGTCTCTCCGGCTGCTCTTGAATACGGGCATCATGTTGGCGGCGATGGAAGTAGCATAGAGAGGGAGAAGCAGGGGAGAGAGCGACTTCCTGAGACCCTTCCACGAGGAAAGCCCCGAAAAGGAGCCGTCGGAGGAATTATTAACGGGGTGTATTGTTGGGGTTTTTTTCCCTCCCCCAAACAGCCACCGCCGGAAACAGAAAGAACCCTGTTTCCGCTTCCGGGTTCATGACATGTACGTTGCAAAGAGGCTGCGGTCTTTCGCTAGAAGCATTTCCGGTTATTGGTTGAAGTCGGCGCCGTCTCCCATGTGCGGGGCAAATGCATATGAATCAGTGTGGAAACTCAAGCAGGGAGGCCCTTTGTCAATGAGGCGCTTGAAATAGTTGCGCCCCCTTTCCCCCAAATCCCATGCAAAGGGCAAAAGAGACTAAACAAGGATGAGAGCCTCGTTTGTTTTCTTCTCAGGGGTTACACCGGGTTGGTGGGTGCGGAGTTTCTGGCCTCTCCAAAGCCTCAGAGAAAGCAGAAATTAAACAGAAAGTGACATGCTTAAAGTGATGACCGTTCATTTTCTACATGCTATGTAGTTTTGAAATAGCCCGGGAGTGTAACCCATAGGTGCAACGTTTTCGACAGAATCGTTGTGTCTATCCAAAAGATGCACATGGTGGTTGTTTTTTTAAGTGGTAGACGAGCTCCCCCCCTTCATGGATCCCATGCCTTTAAAGGCTGTGTTGCAGGCACAACTTCAATTGGTGCAGCAGTCCTCCCCATAATGGAGAGTGGGGTTTGTGTCTGTTGAGTATCTGCTTTTTATGCAGCCCTGTAGCCACAGGAGGAGGACCTGACTCAGGGATATTCAAAGGCACCTTGTTTGAATTTTTAATTTTCATTTTAAAACAAACCTCTAGCTCTTGCAAGATATAAATTCAGTCAGGATGATTGAGCACTAAGAACTAAATTTGCTCTCACTATTCAGTAGTCGGGTCAATGAATGCACTAGGTCCTTATTTTTACATTGTATAAATCATGTTGTCGGCATCTGCCTGTCTCGGGAGACAGTGGAACTGTGTGCCAACAGTTGCAGAGTCACAGTGCCTCCTGTGGCTGTAGAGACTGATATGGGAGAGATATGTTTTGTTGCAAGTGGGGCAGATGCTACTACAGGTATAGTTTTGCTGCTATAGGTGCACCATTGTGTTGCTTTTCTTTGCAGTTATTCTCCCTCTGGTCACTGCTGTAGATACACAACCTGTTTGTCTGTCTCTAGGCACTGTGGTTGTCTGCAGGGGATTAATGCACGGCATGGTTAATGTCACCACCCTTCATGTCACATTTGCAGACATCTTTGTAACACAGAGTTGATCTGCTAACAGGCCTAGTGCCTGAAGTCAGCTCCCTGTGGAGCACATCCTTGGGGATCCTGCCATCTTCCATTCTGTGGATGTGACCAAACCAGCATAGACGTCACTGAGAGGACAAGCTTCTTGGCAAGGCAGCTATGGCATTGGTTCGCCTCTCCAAAAGGCTGTGGGAGAATGTGATGCTAACAACCAAGATCAAGGTCAACCAGGCTTGCATGTTAACCATGCTGCTTTATGGAAGTGAGTTGCGGATGACTTATAAATCAGTGTTTATTGACTTGGTATATGGCAATTTCTTACGTTCCCCTGGGGATGGGGGGAGGCAGCAGCTTTTGCTCTTCCTTCTTCCATTCTTGCTCCAGCACACTGGACTTCCCTTCCCCTGAGAACAAGGAGCAGCAACTATTGTCCAGGCTAAGGGATGGCCAGTTGGAGTGGCCTGCCCAGGGTGTGGCAAAATCCTCCAGTGAACACTCCACCCTCATATTCCATATCCCTCTGTTCCCAAAGAGTTCTGTGTCAAACATTCATCAAAAATCTGTTATCTTTTCATTTTCTGGCCAAGCACATACTTGTCCTTTGTTCCTTCAACTGCCCAATTAACCGTATCTATTTACTCTCTAATAAATCATTTAATCTAAATAGGGAATGAAGTGGTGCTTAAAATTCTGCCAGTTGGACAGAGCTACTTGGGTAGAGAAGAGCAAGGAAAGACACCGAATAAACAAAACGCTTACTTCATCATAACTCTTCATTTATTAACAAAACCAATCAAACTTTACATACACGAAATGCTAGCTTTTAACTTTCTGAGTCTTCTAAAACTTGGCAGCAGCTTAACTGCATTTAAGAAACACCCACCCACAGAGTTTTCTGTTCTAACACCCAGTGATATAGCAGACTCACCCAGTGAGCAAAAGGATTTTTCTTTTGGCTAGAAAGCATGTTTATCATGCTCTTCCACATTTCAGATATGAAACTAGGGCTGCTCTTGAGTGTTTGCAGTAGTCCTATTCTTAAAGCGAGGACTGGCTGAGTCCAGATACAGTACATATTTATAAATGTAACACAGGACTCTTCTCCATTTACTGTACATCGTAAGTTTTCTTTTTTTAAACAATTTAAGAATTTTAATCTTACAGATAATATGGTTCTTATTGCAGAATAGCTGAAACTCATTTTTACATGTTGCTGTTACTCAGCTATACAAAAGTAACCCCTATGTACTCAGAAGCTGCCAGATCCAGTCGTCTTTCAACAGCTCACAAGCCTAGTTGCTAATCCATGCTATACACAACCCCAAAGAAGGGTGTAGAATTTGTAACTCAACTGTAAGACAACTATAAAATCTTCCTCCAAGGAGTTCATGGTGATATACACAGTTCTTACTGCCTTTTCATCCTTACAGCTTTGTGAAATAGGAGACACTCATCTTTCTATTACTAGTGGTGGCAAGAATGTCAATGGTCAGCAAATGGAAAACTTGTTCGCCTCTCTCCATTGATTATTGGTTTAAGGTGTGTATAGTTAAAGCTATGGCATTCCCAGTAGTGATGTATAGAAGTGAGAGCTGGACCATAAAGAAAGCTGATCGCCGAAGAATTGGTGCTTTTGAATTATGGTGCTGGAGGAGACTCTTGAGAGTCCCATGGACTGGAAAAAGATCAAACTTATCCATCCTTAAAGAAATCAGCCCTGAGTGCTCACTGGAAGGACAGATCCTGAAGCTGAGGCTCCAATACTTTGGCCACCTCATAAGAAGAGAAGACTCCCTGGAAAAGACCCTGATGTTGGGAAAGATGGAGGGCACAAGGAGAAGGGGACGACAGAGGATGAGATGGTTGGACAGTGTTCTCGAAGCTACCAACATGAGTTTGACCAAACTGCAGGAGGCAGTGGAAGACAGGAGTGCCTGGTCCATGGGGTAACGAAGAGTCGGACACGACTAAACAACAACAACAAATAGTCTGGGATATAGCTCTCTCTGAGCATCTTACATATCAAAGTAAAGTAACTAGGGGAGAATCTAAATCAGATAATTTTTATGCTGTTTGGTCTATTTTTATATACAGTATATACATCAATACAACAGAGATGGAACATAGACCCCGCCCCCAATGGTTCAATTAAGTTTGTAGAGAGAATGTGTTCTAGAATAGGATTAAGTGATTTATCAATCCCTTGTATTGTGATTATAAACGATGCAACACATGGATTAATGGAGGGTATTATTTTCCCTTTCTCTTATCCATTGTAGTTTTCCTTATTTTCCCCTTCTGTATCAGTATGTTTAATGGTTTTTTATTTTGTCTTTATTTTAAAAATTAATGTTTCTGTTTCTTAAAAAAAAAGCTTTGTGAAATAGGTAAAGGAAGATAAAGGAAGATATTTTGCCCAATCCTAGCCAGACACATCCATACCCAGACATTTAAAGCATATTTACTCCGCTGCCATGGCTTCCCATAAAGTATCCTGGGAACTGTAGTTTGTTAATGGTACTGGGAATTGTGAAGAGTAAATTACAGTTTACAGAATTCCCCAGGATTCTTTGGGGGAAGCCAGTGTTGCCACTTCTTCACACTGGATCTCAGCTTAATTCATTTTGGATCAGTCAGAAGAATTTTAGCCCAGGCGTGGGCAACTTGAATCCCTTAGGAGTCATCTTCCAGGGCTGCATTCCAGAGGTGGGCAGGCCTGGAACCAAAACTGGGTGGAACAACTTTCTTTCACAGGCTTCTCCTTTCCTCTCTCTGTCACCATTGCCAACATTCTGAAACTACTCCAAGGGCTGCATAAAATTAAGCAGAGGGCTGCAGGTTCCTTAACTCTGCTTTAGTTTGATGGGCTAGGACACAAACTGTTAGAAAACCGGCTGAATTCTGTAACTTCATTGAAGGTGCTTTGTTTCATTGAAGAAAGCCTTCTTTGCAAAGTTAGCTTTGGGTGCTGTTCTGATATTGCCCTAAAATACCGTGGATTCCATCCCTTTCCCACAAATGCTCATTTCTCTTCCTATCTCTCTCTGTGTTGAGTTTTGAGTCTGGTGCACAGCAAAATGGAGGGGAGAGAGAAGAAAGTTTATGGAGTGTGAAAGACAGGAATCTGAGGGTGGAGGGGAGAACAGCTATATAATATAAACTGTTTAATACTGGCGGTGAACCAGAGTACTGCCTAGGAACATCTCCCAGCTGCTGATTTTCAAGTAAACCGACTGGTGGTCTCTAAAAGGGAAGGCAGCACTTTTGCCCAGGGGCGAGCCTCGGCGTCGTTTCCTCACGTTCCACGGCGCTGACTCGCAGGCAAGCGCGGAGCCGTGGCTCTCTTTTGCCTCGCCGTGACGCGAGCGCGAAAGATCAAGAGGAAATATGAAAAGAGGGGGCAGCAAACTGGGGAAGGACAAAGGAGGGGAGGAGCGGGTGGGGGTATGGGAGGAGCGAAACGGGGACTGGCGGGATGGGAAAGAGTAGCTGGGAGGATGGACGGGGAGGAAAGGGGGTCGGGCGCATTTTCTGGGAGTCTGGTGGTGGTGGCGGCGGCTGTGGGGGGTCCTGGGCGCGGTAACCTGACTCCGCTGGCCCCCGAGGGCCGAGCAGAAGGAGATCGGCCGGGTCTGACGGTGAGTGGGTCTCTCTTCTTCCCCGCGCCCCAGCCCGGGATGAAGGGAAGGTGCGCGCAAGAGCGAGAGCGCGCGCGCAATGGAGGGGCCATTGTGTACGAGCGAAGGTCCCGGCTGCCCGCCTCTTCGGCGGGGGACCCTCCGGTCCCCGGGCAGGCGCTGGGCGGCCCCCGAACTGGCGGGGCCTCCGCGGCTGCGGAACAGAACTGGCTTTGTCTCTCCCGTCGCCGGGATGGGGCGGCTAGGAAAGCGGGCGAGGGAGAGAGGGAGGCGCGCGGAGAGCCCCGCCGCCGCCGCCGCCACGGCCCCTTCCACGCCTCCACGGGTGGCAGCTCCACAGGAAAAGGGCTGGGCTCCAAAGACGCTTGCACGGAGCAAAAAAAATAAAATAAAAGCCCGGCTGGGTGCGGGCAGCTCCGGGGACTTTGGGGGGTGGGATGGGATGGGAATACAAGGCGCAAAGACGGCTGGGGAGAAGCGAAGGGCTTCGTCCACTTCTCAGGGTGGGGTGTCGGGAGCATCCAGGGAGTGGGGGACTCGGAACCGACGGCCTCCTCTGTGTTTGGGTTACTTTCGACGGGTGACAAGATCTTGGGCAGACAGGGATCCTCAGATCTCACACCCAAAAGCGAACGAGATGGGGAAGCTTCGTTGCCCGAATCCGTCGTTTGATACATGCAACTCTAGGCCTGCTTAAGATCACAGACGGCTTCCATTGATTCACACACACACAATTGTGTGGGAAGCGAGTTGCTTCCTCGTGGTGGAACCCCGTGTCGTTAGCAGATGTGTGAATGAAGCAATGCACTTGGGGAAAGAATTGTAGACTCATAGACTGGTAGAGTTGGGAGGGACTCTGAGGAGCACCAACCTCCTGTAATGCAGGAACCGCAGCTAAAGCATCCATGGCAGATGGCCATCCAACCTCTACTTTAAAACCTCCAAAGAAGGAGAGTTCACCATCTCCCATGGGAGTCTGTTCCACTGCAGCTCTTACTGTCAGAAAGTTCTTCCTGATGTTTAGTCAGAATCTCTTTTCTTGTGACTTGAATCTATTGTTCAGGTCCTACCCTCCAGAGCAGGAGAAAACAAGCTTGCTCCATCTTCCATGTGACAGCCTTTTAGATATTTGAAGATAAGGCTCACATGATTGGTCTTGCCCATATGGTTCATAGTAAGGGCAGCCAATGTGGTGCCCTCCAGCTGTTTGGGACTACAACTCCCATCATCCCTGACCATTGGCTACAACACCTGGAGAGCACCACATCAGCTAGCTACCCGTTTTATAGTACTGTATTACATTTCTGCACACAAACAGGACTGTACCACAAGAGGGAACCAATTGTTCCCTTTTTTGTGGATGAAAAGAGCTGATATACAGTGTAGGATTTCTGATCTGTATTAGTAGGTCCCTTTTTGAACAGTGGTATTACATGTTCTGCATTAATTAATAGAGCCAGATCAAAAGGGCAAACGTTGCATTTGTGTCCTTGCATGAAAAACTGCTGGGATGTACATGCAAAACTGATGTTGAGCACTTAAAATCCCATTGATTTCAATGTGAGAATTAAGCAAGTGATTAATTTTCCCCAGCTGATGTCACCAGATCTTAGAAAGTGCTTGCTTTTGACTAGAATCATACCTCTGATTGATGGACCTTTGGGCAGCTTGCTCAGGATACCAGTGGTAACCAATGGAGGGAGGAGGCTGCAAAACTCTTCGCAAATTGGCTGGTCCTTTCTAAATGTATGAAAATGCTTTGAGTCCCCTGATGAATAAGAATTGCTACTGCCCCACATTTGTAAAATCTTTCAGAATTCTTGAGGACACTACTGCTCGTTCAACAGAGAAAGGTACTGCAGATTGTGGGCAGAAATTCCTGCTTCCATTTAAAAGCTGGAACAGGGAGATATTCCTATCACTAGCTATCTGCCTGTGTGGAATGCAATAAATGTTATGTACTTAACCCTGTTGTTGATTATTGTTATCACCCAAATTTAATTGGTGTAAAGGGAAATACTGTAGAGAATTATCTGTGTACCAAGCAATTAGATACACAATAGCCACTGTGAGACAGATCTATAACCCATACAATGAACTCTTAACTCATTCCTGCCTCAACTTTGCTACTGCTACTGTAGCTGGTTGAAATTCTTGAAATGTTAGGGAAATACTGAAAAAACATTGGAGGCTAACTGTGCAAGCCTAACCATGCCTACTCGGAAGTAAGTCCAGTTGAATTCAATGGAGCTTACTCCCAGGTAAGTAGGGTTAGAATTTAAGTCCCATAAATTTCAGTGTGAAGTGTGCTCAACGAATTTACCGTACTCCGGATCCAAATGGTGATGGGTGCCACTTTTCAGTAGATTATTAAAACAATAATTATCAATAAAACTTTATAATAAAACAGAAGAGGCTAATCTTGAAGAAGCTTTTTTTCAATTTCAGGAGGGCAGTTACACCCCTTGGAGCTGGGTGGTGGCAGCTCATCAAGCTGTTTCTGCTTCTTCTCCTTCACCTCAGGGCAAGATGGTTGTTTGTTTACACTGAGTTGCGCCTCCCAATTGAGACATCCCCAACTACGTACCGTATTGGCCCGAATATAAGCTGCACTCAAATATAAGCTGCACCTTTTAAATTTGTAGGGGGGAGAGGAAAAAAGACAATACCCGAAGATAAGCCGCACCCTTAAAATTGGAGGGGGAGGGAGATTCCAAAAGGCACCCACCCAATGAAGCGCAATCACACGACGAGGAAAACACACGAGGCTTGCCCAGGGAGGGTGGGGGGGAATCAAAAGGGGGGTCAACAAGCACCTGTCCCAAACAAGCACACTCTCACCACTGAAGCCCACGCGGTCATCTGCTGCCGAATACAGTAACTGCTTTGCTGGCAGCCTTCCCCCTTCCTTACAGTGGCTTGGGAGTGGCAGGCGGGCTGCGCACCATTCCCTCGCGGTCCTGGGCTACTTCCTGGTGGGGGAGCTGCGCCGCTTTGCTGGTGGCCTTCCCCCTTCTTTCTGGTGGTTCGGGGAAGGCTTGGGAGCTGCGGTTGGGACGGGCACCCTTGTCCCGCACCCCTGACGGCCCTCGTGGGCAGCTGTTTCAGCAGCGATATCGTAAGGTCGCAAATATCAGCTGCACTTTAACTTTTCAGTCGGAATTTGGGGGGGGGGAAGTGTGACTTATCTTTGGGCCAATATGTTATATATGCAGCATTCCTCAAGAGAATAGGACAGACAGTGTGAAAAATCTGCCAGTGAGTCTCCACCTGCATTGGCAGAGAATATATATCTACAATATAGCATATCTTCTTTTTCAGGTGTCCAGCATGTCCTGGCTGTTCCAACACAGGACGCTCTGACAATGAGCATCAACTCGCCTCTCAGCAACGAGAACGCCTCAGGGAACCTTACGGTGCTGGAAGACGGAGCTGGCCGAGTTACAGAGTCCATTGCTATTATTGTCATCACCATTTTCATTTGTTTAGGAAACCTGGTGATCGTCCTCACTCTTTACAAGAAGTCGTACCTCCTCACGCTGAGCAACAAGTTTGTTTTCAGCCTGACCCTGTCCAATTTCCTCCTCTCCGTGCTGGTGCTTCCTTTCGTCGTAACCAGCTCCATCCGGCGGGAATGGATCTTCGGAGTCGTTTGGTGCAACTTTTCCGCCCTGCTCTACATGCTGATCAGCTCGGCCAGTATGCTCACTCTCGGACTCATTGCAATCGACCGGTATGCTGCCATAGAATCATAGCATCACAGAGTTGGAAGGGACCCTGAGGATCATCTAAGCCCACCCCCCCCCCCCCTGCAAGGCAGAAATATGCAGCTGTCCATTATGGGGATCGAACCTGCAACCTTGGTGTTATCAGCACCAGGCTGTAACCAACTGAGCTATCCAGCTGCTTTCATTACAGATGGGATGTGGGTGAGCAGTAAAGACAAGCCAGAATACACCTGTGCAGAGAGGGAGACCTGTCTTAAAGTAATACAGGACAAGATTGCCCTGAGAATCATGACAGCAAATACTTTTGGGGGGGGGGAGTCTACAAGCATCAAAGAATGGTGAAACTGACTGAACCATTCCTCTATGGGGCCTCCCAGGAGACATCTGGCTGGCCACTCTAGGAAACAGGATAAGAACATAAGAGGAATCCAGCTGGGTTGACCCATGGCTCATCTAATCCAGCATCCTGTTCTCACAGCGGCCAGCCAGATTACAATGGGAAGCCTGCAAGCAGCATCTGAGTTGGGCAGATGCTGTACCTAGTGTGCACGTTCATGTAACATCATAAATGTCAACTGGTGCTCCAGCATAGCTAGGTAATTAAAAACTGCACCATAATGACAGATTTGTACAATTTATATTTTAGCATCATCACTTTGTGTGTCCTTTGAGCTCCAAACCATGCAATAGCTGTATCTGTAGAAGTTGCCCGTTTGGTTGATTACTGGGGCGAATTTCAAATAACCGAGTGCAAGTTTTTCAAAGGAAAAAAAAAACATTTCCCCTTCTTACTGCATGCTTTTTAACATTGCTGAATCCTCCTATTTTTCCTCAGGTACTACGCTGTCCTGTACCCGATGGTTTACCCAATGAAGATTACAGGTAACAGAGCTGTTGTTGCCCTTCTGTACGTCTGGCTGCATTCCCTCATCGGGTGCCTTCCTCCCCTCTTTGGCTGGTCCTCGTTAGAGTTTGACCAGTTCAAATGGATGTGTGTGGCCGCGTGGCATAAAGAAGCGGGCTACACTGCCTTTTGGCAAATCTGGTGCGCGCTGCTGCCCTTCTTAGTCATGATGATTTGCTACGGATTCATATTCCGCGTGGCCAGGATTAAAGCACGGAAGATTCACTGCGGGAGCGTGGTCATCGCGGAGGAAGACACCCAAAGGAATGGGAGGAAAAACTCCAGCACTTCAACGTCCTCGTCAGGCAGCCGAAGGAATGCTTTCCAAGGGGTCGTTTATTCCGCCAATCAGTGCAAAGCTTTGATAACTATCTTGGTTGTGATTGGTGCTTTTGTAATCACATGGGGGCCTTACATGGTGGTTATTACATCCGAGGCGCTTTGGGGGAAAGACAGCATTTCCCCTGCTTTGGAGACACTGGCAACTTGGTTGTCTTTTACGAGTGCTATTTGCCACCCTTTGATTTATGGACTCTGGAATAAAACGGTACGCAAAGAGTTGCTGGGAATGTGCTTTGGAGACCGGTACTACAGAGAATCATTTGTACAACGGCAAAGGACGTCCAGATTATTTAGTATTTCTAATAGGATCACAGGTAATAAAGCATGTTGGTATGGCTTATGGTATGATTTCTCTAGATACCACTTTCTCACTCAAAGGCTTGTTGCCTTTTTATTATTTCTATGCTTGCCAGGTGATGATGAAGAAAAATTAGTAGTCTCTCAAATGTGTTAGTTAAGGTTACTTAAACACCAGCTGCTCATGTCGACAGGGAAACATTCAGATTCCACTACAGTGGTACCTCGGGTTACAAACACCTTGGGTTACAGACTCCACTAACCCAGAAGTAGTTCCTCGGGTTAAGAACATTACATCAGGATGAGAACAGAAATCGTGCGCCAGCGGCACAGTGGCAGTGGGAGGCCCCATTAGCTAAAGTGGTACCTCCAGGTTAAGAACGGTTTCAGGTTAAGAACGGACCTCCGGAACGAATTAAGTTCGTAACCAGAGGTACCACTGTACCACTGAAAGGGAGAGGAATAAATTCCCTGTCTTTGATTTCTCCTTTGGAGATGGTATTCCTGTCATATAGTTCCAGTTACAGGTAGGTAGCTGTGTTGGTCTGCCATAGTCAAAACAAAATAAAAAAATAAAAAAATCCTTCCAGTAGCACCTTAGAGACCAACTAAGTTTGTTCTTGGTATGAGCTTTCGTGTGCATGCATACTTCTTCTGAAGGTATCTGAAGAAGTGTGCATGCACACGAAAGATCATACCAAGAACAAACTTAGTTGGTCTCTAAGGTGCTATTGGAAGGAATTTTTATTTTTTATTTTGCTCTGTCATATAGTGTTTAACTCTGGATTATGCAAACATACTTGTAGCAGCGTTTTCATTAAATCTCAGTACAGATGCTGCAATTTAGCTGTTGGCTAAATCAAACAGCTGGATAATAAGTAGTGGGAGCTTTGGAAGATGCTTTTGTTAAATCTCCCAGCACTTCTCTAGGATGTCGTTTGCTAATGCTGAAGGTCTTTTTGCAGATTTGGGACTTTCTCCACATCTCACAGCTCTCATGGCAGGTGAGAGGACTTTAGGACACAGCAGCAGCACTGGTGATACAGGTTTCAGCTGCTCTCAGGATTCGGGTAACTCTTCCTTTTTTTAAAAAATTCACTCGCATTTTCCATGTACAGTTGTGAGAAACTATAAGAAACTGGATTAAAAGTGGCACTTACTGGTAATAATGTTTAGCAATTCAAGGTGCTGGTCTTGATCTATATAGCCCTCCATGGATTGGGACCTCTATACCTAATAGAATGCTTCCTCCTATGTGTACTGACCCATGCCTTAAGATAATGTATAGAGATCCTTCTCTGTGTTGCCCCTCAACCTGAAGTTAGGAACGTAGCCACAAGGGCCTTTTTGGTGGTCGACCCTGGCTAGAAAACGCTGTCCCAAGGGAAGCTTGCCTGGTGCTTCCATTGTTGCCTTTTTAACAGCAGGGCCAAGACCAACCTTGTTTTTCCAGGCATTTTTGTCATTGTAGCATGGTTGGTGGCCTTTAACTCTTATGTTTGATGGTGATCTTAACTTCTGTGGGTTGTATCCAGCACAGTGATAAGATATCCATCAGCGTGGAGGGACTCCTTCCCCTGTGAACACCCTAAATCTGTTGTGAAAGTTCCCACAACCCTGTGGAGATTTGGGGAAGGTGTGTGGCACACGTGAAAGGGGGAGGAGATTCCATTGTGCAGGTGGAACTCCATGCACTGATGGGACACGTTAGTTGGATATCACCCCGTGCTTTTTATCCTATTTTATTGTGCTGGTCTTGTGAATATGGATTTCATGCTCACTAGATATTTTTTTTAAGCCTACCTATTTGATATTTTTTATTGTTGGGTTATTTTTCTACATGACACCCAGATAATTTATTGTGTGAGACATGGAATAAATAATTTCAGTTGTCTTCTCCCTGCATCTTTGAAACTTAAACCAGAGTTGCAGTCCTGTGCACACCAAATTGGAAGTGAGTTCCACACAATGTATTATTTCAAGCCAACATGCATATCATCAGGCCATATAGAGGCACTTGAGTTGCTGCCTAAGAGCAGAGCTACCGGTACATGTTATACTTGTAAGCACATTTCAAAAACCCAGCTGGTGGTTAATACAAATGCAGGGGCATCTGCTGGGAAGGATCAATCAGTGAGAGATGGGAGGTGCTTAAGCATTCCTCTACCCACCAATTGTCCCCTGCAGTCATTTCCCACCCACCCCTAATAAGCCTTCTCTCAGGCTCAGTGCCCAGTTTGGGAGAAATAATGGTTTTTCTTTCAAAAAAAAAAAAAAGGTCAAGGTGGGGCAATTGCAAGAGTGAACAGGCAGGGGAAGGATTAAGCCTCTCTCCCATCCACCTATTCTCTCCATCAGATTTCCCCGCCGCTATCTTAGCATTATTACTTTTCTTACATTGATATTCCACCTTTCCTCCAAGTAGCTCAAGGTGGCATACACCGCCATTTTATCCTTACAACCACCCTGTGAGTTAGACTAGGCTGAGAAGGCAGTAAGTAACCCAAGGTCACCCAGTGGGCTTCATGGCTGAGTACAGGTTTGAACCCTGGTTTCCTAGGTCCTAGCCCAGCACTCTGTCCCCTACACTAACTACAGTGGCTCCGTTACAAGCAAAATGTTTCCCTCGTGTTGTGCCATTCCAGTTCTTAGAATGCTAAGAAAAAGAAAAACTGGCCTGTTGTTGGTTTTTTTGCATGTATTCATGATAGTAATTCTTCCATAAATTAACTGTACATGCCATGGTTTTGTTTCAGGAACAGATGTCATGCTGCTTGAAGACTATAGTTCTGATGGAGTTCATCACCCACATTGCCTTTATCCCCATCGACGGAGGAGTTCTGTGACTTTTGAAGATGAAGTGGAACAAACTAAAGGTGTGCTGAGGCTGGGTATTTTAGTCCAAGCAGAGAGAAAACACATAAAATATTACTAAGTACTATTCAAGTGTTAAAAACCAAGGAATAACATGCAAAAAGCCAAGGGGTGAAACATACAGAAAAGAAGGATGAAAACTACTTTAAAAACAGGGGACCCATATAGGGGAGCTATAGATTGTAAGTGGATAAGACACAGAAGACAATAAAATGAAGTGGGATCTGAGTTAAGCAAATTGTGCAAGGGCAACTTACAGAACTGGTGCTGCAGGTATTGAATAAAATAATAAGCTGTAATTTCTGTGCTACTGGTAAGACCAGGCATGGGCAGGTGTTTTGTTAGCTCAGGGAGCTGGGCGCAAAAAAACGATGATACAAGTATTTGTCCTGTTGTTATTATTACTGAAGTCAGTGTTTAATTCTGAACCATTTTTTTCTTAGATGACTTTTGTGAGCAGCTTCAATATCTGCTGCCAATACACTGTAGTCCTTATTAAAATATCAGGCATTTGCTTTGACTTGACTCTCCATTTGGTTAGCTTTAGAATTATTATGTTATTCCATGGTAGAATCCTGAAATTATCTGTATTAATAGATCCACTGAAGAGCTACTTTGTGTATGAAGTCTATAAATAGTTCCTTGTGTTGCAAGGCTTCTTCGAAACTGTTCTTCTAAACTGTCTGTTTTCTCTGTTCAGAAGCGGCAAAGAATTCTGTTCTCCAGGTAAAAGCTGACGTTCATAAGTCTCTGGACAGTTATGCATCCAGCCTGGCCAAAGCTATTGAGGCAGACGTGAGGATCACCTTGTTTGGTGGAGATGCTTTACCTGGCTCTCTGTTTCCAGTGCGAACTGTGACAGGCAGCAACGCTGGTGCCCGGCGTGGGGGCAGGACCCACGTTGGACAAAGACTGCAGCTACAAAGCATTGAGGAAGGGAACACTTGAAATTTCTCCCAACAAGGAACAGACGGAACCACTAGGGACGATACAAGGCCTTTGGAAAAGAAAGCAAAATGGCCTTCAGTGTTTTAGTCCAAGGACATCTAAAAAAAAAAAATACCTGAAGTCTTGTCTTAACAGTATTAGAATTTGTGTGCATATGTCAAATATATGTGTTTTGCCCTTCAGGGTAGGGTTAAGGCCACCTTGTGCCTGACTGGCTGCTCAGTTAGGAAACTGGTCAAAACGAAAAGGAAATTAGAAGTAGACAAGGGAGGCTACTCACAACATGAATGATAAACTCTGCTTCTTGAAGTGATATGGGATTCCTTACAGGATCATCTTCCTACTTGTTTTCTCTTTAATTCCACCCACTGACACTATCCATTTGAGACAGCTGCTTTCCTCCACCCACCCTATGCTTTCATAAATGCAACAATTTCCTTCACATGCTCCTGGAGAACAGTACAAAGAAACACAACAGTTGCCTTAATAGATCAAGTTGAGTTTGTCATGTCTAGTGTTCGGCAATGGCTGAGAGATGGCATTATCACACTGTGGGGAAGACAAGAAAACTGAAAAGGAAAACTTTCAGGCATCAAGGATTGGTTCCTTACCAGATTGAAAAGGAGATGAATAGGCTGCAATCCTAACCCCACTTGTCTGGGAATGAGCCCCACTGAATTCAGTACTTCTGAGTAGACATAAGTTAGTACGGCACAGTAAAGCAGGTGTTTTATGGTTGGACACGTGCAGAAATGTATGTCTAGTCTTACTTTAATGACTTTTGAAAAGTGCCACGTATGTGGTTTTAACTAATGCACAACAGTTGAACCAGTTTTTACATCCCATTGGCGGTGTTTTCAGGTAAGCTGTGAATCAAGGTTTTCCTGATGTGAAACCAAATAACATCATAAAGTGAGTGTTTGAAAACTGGAATTCATCAGGTCATCCACAACACAATGCAACTCATAGTCAAACTGAAACCTTTTCAGACAGCTGCTTGAAAGTCTCTGTCCCTCTTTTCTTCTCTCCCCACCCCCCAGTACTTCTTTTTGGGGTTTCAAGGAAAGGCTGAAATCTCGAGTCTGCTGAAACAATTGGGAGTTTTGCTATGCCAGAGCATAGCTATCACTAATCAGGCTTTGACAAAATTTAGCAAATGGTTAGCTTAGAATGCTGGGTTCGCAGGGGCAGCTTTGAATTCAACAGCGCGTATTGCGAGGCACCTTGCCTTTAAATTCTCCTTTTATCCCATCTATAACATACAGAAATAGTAGGTGTTATTTGCCTACTCGTGCCATATGGGATTACTTAAATAATTACCATACAGTGGTCAAAACATATTTCAAGTGCCATGAATAAACCTGCAGACATACAGTATGTCCATGGCTACTAATTCTTTAAGGTTGGAAGGGAGAAATGAGACTCTTTTTAGTGGTGGTATTGTAGCATGCTCTCCTGAAGACCACTTTTAATTTCCACTTCAGTTCTGCTTAAATCTGTGGGAACGGCTTCCAAGTAAATATGGTTGGGATCACAGCCATGCAGGCTGGGGCTGATAGGTGCTGGAGTCCAACAATATCTGGAGGGCAACTGGTTCCCCATCCCTGCTAATAGCCTAGTGAATATGCTAACAATGCATTTATGTGCATGGAAAAGTTGCTGAATTTCCCCTTCTAAGTATTCCTCCTAGCACCACAGCAAAATGCTGCCCTGAAATGCTCCCTTTCCTTTACAGGGGGTGTGGAGGATGCCATAAGGTGAGGCTTGGAAAAACCTCTGAATGCGCTTTTAAGACTGAAATTTCATAAGGATGTGTTTCCATTTGTATTACTCCACTCAGTAATATAAGTCACTGTGTGACAAAAAGCACTTGCCAATCTTTGGTTAAACAAATGAATCTTTAGAGTATCCAATTATTTTAATGGTAGGAGTCCAAGATTTTGCACAGACCTTTTCTGAAACCATCTACCCAAATGATGTTTACAACAGTTACAACTGTGCCAAGAGCTTTGAAATGTTTTAATATTCTGTGTATAACACCTGTTCTGCAATACTGAGCAGCTCTTAACAACTTTGGTAAATGTGTTCAAGCACTCCTTCTGCTAATAACCTTTCTACAGAACAGCGGCATTTCTATACTTGCTTTCCCCCTTCCTTAACTGCAGATGGAAAATAATTATATATTTCAAATATTAAGGAATCCACTCTAGATGAATCCCATGTGGAGGCTACTATGGCTAACATCTAAGGCTGCAATCCTAAATACACTTACCTGGGAGTCTCATTGAACTTAACGAGTCTTTACTTCTAAGTAGATATACTGCAATAGTAGCATAAACACAATGTGATTGGGGGGGGGGGAGAGATTATCCTAACTTTACCTGCTGAAGAACTGGCATCTTGCAGGGCTGGCACTAATTTTAAGCAGCAGGTGCTGGGATAAGGGAGAGCAAAGATGTTGTAGGGACTCTGCTTCATACAAACCAACCTGTGCCCTCTAAGCTGCCTGGAGATTGGGTGGTCTAGTCAGCCTCTGTATTTGAACTGGGGCGGAGCTGGAGCAGGGAACCATCCTGCCTTTCACCTCAGGCAGAAGAATATCTTGGGCCAGCCCTGGCATCTTGCAATGTCTTCATTTCATTGTCACATCTGATGTGCCTTCAGGACACTGCTACCAGCTCCCTCAGACTCCAGGTAATTCTCAAGTCACATAGTGGCAATGGAAGCTTGTGCCCAAAATCAAGATGCCAAAAGTATTTTCAAGAGACAGATACGGTTTTTCTTGCCTGTATTTCAAAGAGAAAACCTATTGGTATTAATTGGGCCTATTAAACCAGTCTTATTTCTGTAGTGGAGGAACAGATAGAGGAGTCAGATAGCTATGGTCAGCGTTTGCTGTTTCATTGCAAGAACTCTGAAATGATGATTAGATAAATTTATGGGGAATAAGACTATAAATGTTTACTAATCCATGATGCCTTTGTTATTTCTCACATCAGAGGTAGCATGCCTCTTGCTGTCTGTTGCTCTGGTTCACGACAGAGAGTGCTGTTGTACTTATGTCCTACTTGTGAGCTTCCCGTAAGCATCTATCTGGTTGGTCACTGTGAGAACAGGATGCCAGATTACATGGACCTTTGCTTTGGTACAGCAGGTCTCTCTCTATTTCCTTATGGTACTCCTACTGAGCAGAAAAGTAAGTTAATGAAATAATATTCTCATACAGATTTTTGTTGTAGATGCATTCTCATTTTGTATTCCCTCCCCCAATTGTTAAAAAAGATATATGGTTTTCTATATGAATGCTTTGAAAAATAAAAAATGTATGAAGATAATGATTTTCTATCCCAGTGAAAACTGTCAGGAAAATAAGGGATTTATTAGACATTTGCTAAGTATCAACTCTCAAAAAGGTCTGATTACATGACACAAAAAACCCCACAGTAGATGTAACAATTTTCTACAAAGCTTTTGTTTCAAAATATTATAACGTAAGTTATAAATTGGATTATGTAATGCCTGTATGTTATAGAACCTTTATGCCTTATACAACACAATTACTGTAACTGGTAATTTAATCTTTAGCCTATCAGCACATATTTTCTCTGGATTATTATTATTATTATTACTATTATTAATTACATGCATATCCCAGCTTTCCTGACAGGAGCTCAAGGGTCATGTACCGTACATGGTTCCTTCTCATTTTATCCTCACAGCCCTGTGATGCATGTTAAGATGAGAAGCTGGCTGACCAAAGGTCACCAACTGTACATGGCTGAGCAATGATTTGAACCTAGGCTTCCTTAGTCCTAGTCTGGCACCATAACCATTACACCACACAGCTCTTTGATCAAAACAGAATACCAAGCAGTGCCTATAGATATAGTTAAGGTTGCAATGCTATACCTGGGAGTAAGCGCCATTGCATTCACAGGGTCTCACTTCTGAGTTGACACAAAGTATTGCACTGTTGTCTAGAAGTACTGTATAGCAAGTCTTAAAGTGCCACAGTTGACTTGAAGTTTGTGACATTAACCTCAATACATACCTATTTTTAACCACACAACCTGTTTTCTGCCTAAAACTATTTCCAGAGAAGTAGGTGTATGCTAGTGTTAATCTCTTGCAGCAAAACACCCGGTGGCGCTTTAAAGATCAGAATATTTGTTGATTGAAGAAGCTGTGGTGGCCACCAGATACCGGTACATACTGTAATCTTCAGTTGGCACCCTTTTTTTTGTAGGTGTCCAGCTATTGCTTATCATCAAGCCAAAGACCACAGTCAAACACCAATGGGCCTTTGCTTTCCTAAGAGAACCAAACCTTTCACCTAACTATGCACACGAAAGCTCATACCAGGAACAAACTCAGTTGGTCTCTAAGGTGCTACTAGAAAGAATTTTCGATTTTGTTTTGACTATGGCAGACCAACACGGCTACCCACCTGTAACATTTCACCTAACTAGTTATCTCTCTGTGTGTTTATTTTAAAGCATTTCTACACTGGTTAATATTTCAAGAATGTGTTGAGCAGTATGTTGAAGTATGTATACTTGCACAGGCTCTAGCTGGCCCCTTTAATCGGGAAATGACTTTTAGAGCGTCTTATAGAAGCCAGAATTTTGACCGGTGGTTCTCCAAAGAGACTGGGGCGGGGCGGGATCTCTGGCGGTGCAAATGACTCTAAAGGGAAAGCGAGCGCGAGCTCGTCCAACTGCAGTTCATCACACGGCGCTATGTGTCTGCAAACAGCGTGAAACCAGTCGCCCACCAGGCAAGACCCGGGGAATTCCGAAGTATGAATCCATTGGCTGCTTCCCCTCCACTTTCCTTGATTGGGCAGATGAAACGACGTTCGCGCTCCGTCTGCGCTCTGAGGCTCAACATCCCGTCCGTATTTCCCTCCGGCCCGCCTACTTTTCGTCGTGATTAGCTTTGCCCGCAAAGGAGGACGACGGGATTGGCAGTTTCGGGGATTGACGGGGCGGGAGGGCGTTACCTCAGGTCTCTCCCCCGTCCCCTGCCCCGTACTCCTTTTGCACTGAGTTTTGCCGGGTTGAGGCGACGGGAAGGCTTAGCGGCTCGACTATGGAGAAGGTGCTGTGCAGCGGGCACGGTGAGGAGCTGAAGGCGCGTGGATGGGATGCAGATGCCTGGCTCCTTTTGAGATTTTGTGCAACTGTTAACTTTCAGTAGGGGCCAAGCTCGCTGCTCGGGCATGCTTTCACTTTTTATCTCTTTGTTATTTGCAAATGGATTCCTTGTTACCAGTCGATGCTGCTGCTGCTGCTTCTTTCTTCTTCTTCAAAAGTAGTAAAAAATATTTCGGAAACAGGAAATTGGCTGGGGCGATTGGGCATGTCTTTACTTGCTGCTTGCTAGGCACCAGGCTCTGCCTCCTTTGCTTCCAAAGAGCTAATGAGGGAGAAGTAGCAACATCGGGAAAATAACCGGAACTACTTTGGCAAAGAGGCCGGCAGTGCTTTGCGCTCAGGTGCTTGTCAGGTTCCGGTGCCTGGCTGCAAATCAGGGCTGGATCGACACCGAACAGCAATCTCTGGCCCTTCAGCTGCTGTGAGACTACAGTTCCCATCTCTAACCATTAGCCATACTGGCTGGTGGGACTAATGGGAGTTGGAATCCTGCAACTTCTGCACGGTAGACTGTCGGCTGGTACTGCCGAGGTACATAGCCAGTTAAGTAGTTATGGCTTAAAGCAAAAAAAGAAAAAGAAAAAAAAAGCCATAAGCTTCTCTCTCCCTCAGTGGCAAGTAAAAATACAGCAGCAGCAATAATACATTAACTTAACAATTTGCTTCGCTTGCATACCACCCAAAACTGGCAGTTGCCCTACTCTGACTGATGGGCCTATGCTGAAATGCAGGAGTGGGGGAGAACTGGATTCATATAGTAATGGCATGGGTTGACTCTACACACGTGAGCATAAGACCCATTTTGCTCAGTGGGTCTTTTGAGTACACATAACGGTATGTAGGCTAGTCTTGCACACACTGTCCCTTTCCTCACAAGGCACGGAATGACTAGAGGCTTAGTAGCTAATTCTTATGAGATTGTTTGCAATACTGACAAATGGAATTCTTACTTGTTGAAATACGGATTTTAATTTTTTTCTTAAGCAGTAGAACCCAAATGCAGCGTGAGTAAGGGAATCATAGGTGTGAATGTCTATACAGGGTACAGAAGTGGCTAACTACAGCACTAGGAAGGTTAGTCTTTAGCAAGTCACTATGTCTCAACCTAACCTACCTCACAGGCCCGTTTTGAGGATAAAAGATGGGTGAGAGAGAAAAAGAACCTTGTAAGCTCCTTGGGGAGGGCAGGCAAAGGGTGAGATGAAAATGTAATACAGGTAAAGACACACAGGTTCTTGAAGTGAGGTGAAATTTTGACTGATGACACAGAGCCTCTATCATGCTTCTATTTTCTTCATATTTATCTTTCACTTTGTTCCTGTCCAGGGCATCCCTGCCTTTTGAAGACTGGTATCCGGGATGGCCCAAACAAAGGCAGAAGCTTTTATGTGTGTGGCATCCAAGGCCAGCAGCCATGCGAATTTGTGTTGCTCACAAAGTAGGTTAAATACCTTTCTGTTTCTGCCACTTTTAATTGCACAGGATTTTTAAAAATAAAAACACACACCAAACAAACCATGGAAGATGGTTTACATTTAGTCGAAGTTACTTTTTAAAGGAGAGCTGTTTGGTGTCATTGGAAAATAGATTTGTGCTGTAGTAACATATTTGGGGGATTAGAATAGGTTTCAAATTTGGGATCAGGTGATAATGTTTCGATTGGCGAGTGAGTAGCCTTGGAAGGGATTGCTTGCCTTTCTAGCAGATGGCTTGGCTTATTTATTGTATTAATACTGAGTGTGGCCCCATTATGTGATGCAAATTTACCTGCTATGGTGCTAATTGTGTATATGCCTGTTGAGGTGGTAGAAATGTGGCCCTGGCATGTGGCTAGAGTGTTAGATTGGATGGTCATCTTGGGCAAAATCTAACAGAAAATTCTCCTGTGATGAAGATGTTTTATGATTCCTTAAATTTTCCTTCTTATGTGAATATCCCTTGTTCCTTTCCACAGGCTTTGCCCTTCTCATTGCTTGGTGCATGAGAAACATGTGGTGGACCTCCAGGTTTTGATTCAGGAACAGGAGACAGACACATACAAGTATATTTTCTGAAGAACCATTGATATTTCTAATGGCAGGGATATGGGGTATTAGTATTGAAAGCTAGCTTCATTCTCCATGTTTTGTTTCCTTACCAGGCTATTCTATCGCTGCAGTAAAGCTAAACTGGAAGGGAAGAGATGGTGTGGAAGTATCCCATGGCAGGTACAAAGAACAGAGTTTGGAGGAAGTGTATTGGGTTTGGATGTAATGAACACTAGCAGTCATACCATTTGTTATGAAGAATGGGGAACTGTACAGGACAGCATTTTAAACTCAATACCTGTGTAGTTTCCGAATCTTCAAAAAAATATTATAACTTAAAAAAAAAATACATGAAAATAAAGATACCCTGAATGTCATTTTTTTATCTTATGTATGAGTTTCCTGTGCAACTATTCTGCAGAAGCATAAGAGAGCACTTCGCTCTAGCTTTCAAGATGCCTGATTTATATGGTAAACTTTACATTCCACCTGTATGTTTTATAGGAGTCAAAAGCCACCATATTGCCAAATAAGCCACAATCTCAGCAAGTCTCAGAATTGCTCCGTAATCTTGGAGATCAAAGAAATCCATTCAAAGTACCAAACGAGAATCACAAATCTTTCAAACAAATAAACTACAGTGAGGACAAAAACTTATCAAGAAATGAGGATAAAAGACAGGTTCTAGATAAAAAGGATCAGCTGAAGTTGCCATCTGAGTCTGTTAAGAAAGAAGATCCGGCACCAGAGAAGACCAAGAACAAAAAGTTGGGAGAAAAATGTGAAGGATCACCCAAGGAAAGAATAGAAACGGAAACAAAAGCAAACGAGTCCACAACTGAAATTAAAAAGCCAGTATTTTTGGATACACACAAATGTAATTCTAGCAAACAGTTTGAGACAACTTCTGGGCACACAAGGCAGGATTCAGCTCTGAGATCTGCTGAATATGGCTTGCAAAAAGAGGAAAGTCCAAAGCAGTCATTGCCCAGGTTCAGTGGCCAAACATTGGGTGTAAAGCCCATTAATGAGGCGCAACTTGGAAGGAGAGGATCAGAAACCTGCAGGGACAAAGCAGTAAAAATGAAGACAAGTAACAACTGGGGAACTGAAGAGACAACACTGATGCCCAGGCAAGTTGGGACTGTTCAGGAATTGACAGGCTTGCCAGCGGTGCACCCTAAAGAAAACCCAGAGAAACTATTACAATTGAAAATGGCTCCAGAAGATAAAAGCAGTTCTGGTAAAAATGCCAGCAGTGATGAACATGACAGATTGGTATCTTCCAAATTGCCTGTTGGGCAGGAATTGGATTCCCACCAGTGGAAGGATCGCAGTCAAAAGAATTCGTCTTCCACATCACACAAGAAGACCTCTTTGCAAATGGCAGGAAGTCTGGATTCCAAAGCTCTTCATAGCCAACTTTCAGCTCAGCTGAAGCAGAAAAAGGTCTCTCTTTCGATCATATACTTGCTTGCTTATTCTTTCTGTACCTGATTGCCAAAGGCTTCCCATATCAAAATTGCAACTCCTTGAGCCTTGGTAAAACTGGGCTAGTTCTACAAAAATTATAAACCTTTAAGGTATTGCAGCCATAGATGAAGGCGCTCAGACTTTGCCTTAGGCTAGTGTCACACGAAGTGTGTTGCACACATTTTGTCTGAAGCTCACAAGCTTTGTAATGAATATGAAGTTTAGCCAACATAGTCGCCGTCCCTCCCTCCCTCCCCCCCAAAAAAAAATATTTGAAAGAAGCAAAATAGAAAATTCTTTCCAGTAGCGCCTTAGAGACCAACTGAGTTTGTTCTTGGTATGAGCTTTCGTGTGCATGCACACTTCTTCAGATACACTGAAACAGAAGTCACCAGATCCTTAAATATAGTGAGGGAGTGGGGAGGGGTATTACTCAGAAGGGGGGTGGGAATGGGTGATCAGCTGATAGGTGTGGCAGACCAACATGGCTACCCACCTGTAACTTGAAAGAAGCAGTTAACAATAAAGCATTTAAATACATATATCCAAATCAGTGATGTGGGTGTTCTGGAAATTTTTGAATTGCTTATTACTTTAATTTGCATCCAGAAATTGTCAGTTGCATTGGAAAATTTTCTGATGCTACAGTGATGTAGTTTATCATGTTTATTTTACTCATATTTATAAAAGATTTAAAAAATCTTGCCTAATACTGTATCTGCAATTGGCACCCATTCATTGTTACTAATGCACTTAAGAAATGAAAAGGGAAACCCCACATCACAGATCCTTGTGTGAAAAAATTACTATAGTAAATTTACTTCTTGGGCAATTTTAACCCTTTAAACTGTTCTGAAGACCATAAAATAAAATGCCACCTGAAGCCAGTGTCCCATTAGACACAGTGAAGCTTGGGTGGTGTTAAAGGGCAGCAAATGTTTAGCTATTTAATTTATCATGCTTTTACTGCCAGTGAGGGAGAGGAGCTTATGGGCTTCTCTGCCTGAGCTGTCACAATAACTTGGCCTTCCTGTGTACTAAACACCTTGATTTAAGTGTATTTGGGGCATCATTTGCCTTTCTGCTTTAGGCAGCAAAATATCGGGGGCTGACTATGATGGCGGCAATAATTGCACCAGGTGGGCCAAGAGAAAGGGAGGATGAATAGGGGCAGCAGCCAAGTGGAACAGAGCAGTAGCATCTCTTCAACTTCCCCAATACTCGGTTATTTGCTGGTTCCAGTTGTGTGTGCTTCCTTCATGCTCGTTGCCATGTGGGGCTCTTCCTTGGAAGTTCACAGGAAACAATCCCCTAATCCGGTGTTCCACTGATAAGAACATAAGCAGTCTGCTTGGTTGGACCAAGAACTTTTCTCACAGTGACTGACCTGTTCATAGCAAAGGGAGGTCAGTGGGGATACATGGACTTGTGCATGCAATGGAGTACATGCTGCATTTATTATATGAGAGTCATCCAAATTCCTGCTTGCTGGTTGATTTCTATGTAACTCTTATTAAATATTTCAAAGCTGTTGTGGAGAAAACGTCTGGTAAAGGCGGGGAAGTTGAGCAATCAGGTAGTCAATAACACATTTCTCTCCTCGTCTTTCTCTTCTCTCTAGAACACTTTGAAAATCGTGAATGTTCAGGCTCTGCCCGATAAAGGCGAGCGGTTACTCAAGCAGGTGCAGGACCTGGAAGCAGCACTTAGTTCTCTGAACCTGGAGGCAGAAGAAAGTGTAAAGGAAGGTAAGCTTATTCATTCAGAATTAGGAACATTCCATATGCCTAAGGAAGAAACATTTTCCTCTATCATTGTGTACAGCAGGACTGGCATCATCAAGCCTCTGCCAAGAACCCCAGCAAAAGGCTCACTGATAACAGCCCCCCCCATCCCAATTTACTCCTCCTTTTCACCATTGCAACCTGCTCATTTCCATCTCTGTCGCTCTCTGGCCCAGACAATGGTGGTGAGGAGGAGGAGGGGCAGTAGATGCCACTGCCTGCTTGCTCATTGGCTCTCTGCCTGGCAAGCAAGAAGTGGCAAGGACAAAGGAGCAGCTGATGATTAATGGTGGCATGGAGATACTCACAGAGCAGGTCCAGAAGTGTCCTCCAAAACCTGGAGTCAGCCCTGACAGGCAGGGAAATCAGATAAGCTGCCTCTGTCCCAGAGCAAGTCAGCACCAAGAGTTTACCTCTCAGGTTCTCCACGCCTGGTTTAACAAAACAAAATATGGAAGAGCGTTTGCAGCCTGAATTGGTGCTGTCCAGGAAAGACTGTACCACTTACAATTTTCTGCATATTTCAATCGGTTTTTACACAGCAGCAGATGTGAACAGCAGTAAGCGCGAAGAGAAACTGCAGAATCCGTTCTCCAAGACCACCGCAGAACAGCCAAATACTGTGACAGGGCGAGGACCAAAGCCATTCCGGGAGCCTCAGGTAGCCAGCTCCTTAGAGCTCCACCCTCCTTTGGGATCTAGTCAGTGTTCCAGTAGCACTTATAGAGGTAAGTGGGAGAGGGGGGCAGCCATGATGAAATCCAACATGATTTTGTTAGAAGTATCATATGAAGATTGGGCTCCCCTCGCCGCCCCTGGCACATTCGTTTACGAGTGGGAAGGAAAGAAGACTGCATTCCATAAACGGGCCTTCTCAGCAGTGGCTCCCCATCTGTGGGATGCTCTCCCCAAGGAAGTTCGCCTGGCACCTTCATTATACACCTTTAGGCGCCAGGCAAAAACGTTCCTTTTTAACCAGGCCTTTGGTTGACCCAATTTACATCCTGTGCCCTTTTAAAATGTATTTTTATGAGACCCCTGGGTATAGGGTGGTATATAAATTTAATTATAAATAAATAAATAAATGCATATTTAGCTGTGCCGTTAAGTGAAGACACTTCCCCATGTAAATGCTTAACCTATCTTGCTTGATGACACTTCTGTTCTGCCGTAACCGCTATATCACACCTCCTTCAGAATCAGCACTGTGATTGCTCATTGTTCTAATTTTCCTGCTACTGTATTTTAGAGGATTCCTATATGCAGGCCCTTTATGGAGGCCGGATGACTGAAGATCGCCTCCGAGCCGTGTATGATGCCACCAGTGATGCAATCAACCAGCTTCACAGTTCCCTTAAGTCCTGCCCGAAGGAGGAGACAGTGGTTGAGGATCCACCTGGGTTAAAGGTGAGCTGGGACAAATTAAGAGCGTTGCGCAGCTTGCTTTTCCTATAATCTGTTCTCCCCAACATGTCGCCAAGTTAAGAAGTGCGTTAGCAGTGCACCTACAAATGTTGAGCGATTTTTGTGCAGGCAAGAAAAAAGATCATGGAAAGGGGTTGCAATAGTTTCATCTGTGATCTTCTGCTTTCAGTAAAACCCTTCGAGGGTTGTCTTCCATTTGAAACAAATAGCTACAAATGTTTGCTGTGTCCTAGCGATACGGAGCA
Source organism: Lacerta agilis (assembly GCF_009819535.1). Classification (NCBI taxonomy): domain Eukaryota; kingdom Metazoa; phylum Chordata; class Lepidosauria; order Squamata; family Lacertidae; genus Lacerta; species Lacerta agilis. The sequence continues at coordinate 31,466,467 of NC_046315.1, forward strand.
ATGAATCTTACCTAAATTGTACAGGTGCCGTGTTACTCATCCGCTTATGAAGAATGTGATGAAGATTAACAAATGGCAGGCTAGTCCCAACCAATTTAGTTTGTGGAATCATAGAGTTGTAGGCTGATTGCATAAACCCCAGTTTTAATGGCCTGGGAGTGCCCAGTGCTGTATTATTGCTAAAACAAAGTGGTTGTGGATCTGGATAGTAGCTGGCTGACTATGAAGAATCCCACGTAAGCTGCTCGAAAGCATGGGATAAAATTATTTCTATAAATAAACGACATTTTGTTTTAAGCTAAACTTTCAACTTTATTGAGACAGAGGTCTGAGTTTACCTTTCTTCAAAAAGCAATTCATTACCTGACATGTATGCCATTCTGGTTACCTTGGAGTTCAGGGATAGGGAGCCTATGGTACCTGGCAGTGCCAGCCAGCATGACCAATGGTTCGGGATGATGGAAGTTTGAGTCTTGCAACATCTAGAAGGCTTCAGGTTCCCCATCCTAGCTGTAAACTGCAATTGATCTGTACCGTAAATACATGAAAAAGCCATTAATTTTGCATCTTACGGCTGGCTTTTTCAGGTCTCCTTACTCCTGCATCAGAAGCAGGCGCTTGCTTGGCTTCTCTGGAGGGAGAATCAGAAACCGTGTGGAGGAATTTTGGGTAAGGAACTATTAGACATTATATGATTCTGGTGTTTGCTTTCAGATAGATTGTAATGAAAGTAGCGTTGCGTTTAGGTTTTGTGTTGAACAAGGGGGTGAATAGGAAGGTTGTGTGGCCCTTCCACCCTAAAATATTAATCTGAGCTCTGGGAAAGGGCCTTGGGGTTATCACAAATCTGTCCCCTGGCCCTTTAAGGATTTACAAACATCCTGTCTTGGATGATGGAAGGCTGTTAGTGAGAATGGACAGATCCTTACAATGCAGTTTACTTCAAGGTGGGTGTATAGGATTGCAGTCTTAATATTCAACTAGAGCTTCTCTCGGATAAACCTGTTGACTAGCTTGTGAACCTCCAGATATTGTTGGACTACAACTCCCATAATCCCTGGCAATTGGCCATGCTGCCTTAGACTTGATGGGAGGTGGCGTCCAACAACATTTGGACAACCACAAGTTGCCCACGCTTGGATGAAGGAACATTTTCTACATGTCAGATCCAATTCCTTCTGTTCCCTGAAGGGTGAGGCACCACAGTGGGACACCTAGCAGATAGTTTTACCTGCCAGACAGTTGAGTCAGCAAGTTAAGATATCTAGCACCAAACATGCCTATCACTCCCTGATTTCTGTTTTGTTCTGTGCTGCTTTTTCTTCCCAGCGGATGATATGGGCTTAGGGAAGACTCTGACAATGATTGCTCTTGTTCTGGTTCAGAAGTGTTTACAGAAAGATGAAGGGAAAAAGAAGCAACTTGAGCTTTCGGTGTCAAGACAAGGTACAGAAATAACAAGATACCGCCAATTTTAGCAGCACTTGTTTTTCACCATTTAATAAAACGAGATTCTCTTACTGGTTGGAAAACAAATGTGGCAAAGACTGCCTGCAGTATTATGATCTTTTCTGCATCACTGAGACGTTACCATGAAACATCTTCACCTGTTAATGTTTGCATTTCAAGATACTTCTGTAATCGTTTCCCACGGCACGCTGATTGTCTGCCCCGCATCTTTGATCCATCACTGGAAAAAAGAGGTAGAAAGACACGTCAGAAGCCGCAAGCTGAGAGTCTGCTTGTACCATGGACCCAACCGAATTAAGAACACGACTGTGTAAGTGCACAGCTTCCAGCTCATTGGAAGTTAAAGAGCCTTAGCCTGGTACAATGCTTAGGTATCCCAAATTGCAGAAGCACAGGCATAGAGAGCTGATGCAACATAGTCACTTGAGTTAAGCTAAAGAACACCTTTTTTGTTGTTTGAGCCCAATATGCTCCCAAAGTGCCTTAAGGACCATACGATTCCTTATGCTCCACCTCTGAGATCCTCTATTGGGACACTTTTGATGTTTTCCCACGCTTAAGCTGGCCTTCAGTAGACGCTGAACCTTTAGTGTGCCAGGTACTGCCCTTTGGAACTCCCTACCACTAGAAGTTCCGCAAGAACCATCCCTCCCATCTTTCTGACACTTATGGGAAAAGCGACCCTGGCACAAAGACTGCTTTTAAACTCTCAGCCTTGCTAGCTCTGGAGTAGGGATTCTCTCGCGAGACCTCGCGGGACAATCTGACCTGTCAGATCTCACGAGAGCACCCTCACCTTGCCTGTATATACTTGAAACTGTGCAAGCTAAATGTGCATAAGATGTGGGCAATGGGCACACTGCAACTGTGTCCTGCTTTGTGTATTTTGTTGCTGGAGGCCATTGCTGCACAAATGAGAAGTACTTCATCAGTTAATGGGCTGAGGTGATTCTGCAGGGTGTGTTGTCTCTTCTGGTGTTGACATACAAGTTCTGTGGCACCACGTGTTCTATTTTGTCTCTTCCTTTCCCCATTTCTGCCAAGAAAATATACACACAGTTGATAGGAGTCAAGTTTATTATTACAATATTCAATTTATATATCGCCCTTTATCAAAAGATCCCTGGGCAGTGTACAACATTAAGAACACATTTTACAGAGCACTATAATAAGAGACAGCATAATCATAAACTAATCATAATAAGAGCCCGTCCCCCAGTATTAACAGGCCATAGAACACTTAACGGCCAAAAGCCTGGGTAAAGAGGAATGTCTTGTAATAATGGTGCCACGCAAGCCTCTCTGGGGAGAGCATTCCATAGACAGGGAGCCACCACAGATAAGACCTGCTCTTGAGTTGCTACCCTCCAAACCTCATGGGTGGAGACATAGAGAAGGACCTCGGGTGACAAGTTTACCATTGGTTCCTTCTTTTCTGTTCCTAAGAAGACTCCGTGCTGAGTTATTCACAGGCTGCGGCTCCAAGCACTCTTATCGGAGAGTAAGCCCATTGGACACAATGGACTTTATTTCTGAACAAACATACCTGCGATTGGTGCTTGTGAGCTTGAGTGTGACCTTTTGGAAGCGGCCACACTGATCCTGCATCAAGATTAAAATCCTAAAGTGGTCATATTGCTTACCAGCTCTCCCTCTCTTCTTCACAGGCTTTCTGAATATGACATTGTTGTCACTACTTACAGTATTCTTGCCAAGGAAATCCCTACACAGAAGGAAGAAGCAGAAGTTGCTGCTGAAGACCATGTTGTGCAGGTGACTGAAAACGTGCCAGAGTTGCTTTTAGAAGATGCTGTGATAAAAGCTGCATTTTATTCTTAAGGTGCTATGCGTATGGTGGGTAGCCTTGCCATCAGATTGGTTTGTGCCAAGTTAGCAACAAGGATATCATGCATCACATTTGAGTTGTGTAATTGCAAAGAAGAGGAGAATTTGGCCAAAAATAATAATAATTAAGTCTCAAGTTGAAATACTTCTTTTCGAATTGAAGTGTTTTTATGTGTTTGAAATATTAAATCCTTATTACGGAAGGAGTAATTGTAATCTAATGTCATAGACTCGGACCCTGACCAAATTAAACTATTTTTCAGCTAACCTCTTATCTGCCCCTTTTCCTTCCAAGTCTTGCATTTTAAAACCAGGTCTACTTTCTGCTCTAGGATAAGTCCGTTCCCTTCTCTCCCCTGCTCTGGATACACTGGGCTCGAATTATACTGGATGAGGCCCATAACATTAAAAACCCCAAAGTCCAGGCCTCAATAGCAGCCTGTAAATTGCGAGCTACTGCCAGATGGGCCGTCACTGGGACACCCATTCAGAACAACCTCTTGGATATGTACTCCCTGCTAAGGTGAGTTGAACACACCCATGATCATGCCTTGTAGATTAACTCTGATTTGCAAGTCTCTTCTTTAATCGGCCTTCAACTTACAAGTTTTTCTCTCACTGTCTGTCACACATGCTGCAAAGAGAGCAAATTCCTGTTTTCCTAAGATGCACACCTTCAGAAAATATGTGCACATTAAAAAACACCTTAGAAAAAGTGCACACCTTAAAAAGGGGGGGGGATAACTTTTGTCCCAACACTTTTAGATGGAAAATATTTCCTGGCCACCCCAATTCCATGGAGCCTAGTGGTTGTACTTCACCTGTCTGTCCTGCCTTCCTCTTGCTGCCGTTTGCCCTCCTAGATTCCTTCGCTGTTCTCCTTTCGATGAATTCAAGGTGTGGAAGAATCAGGTGGATAACAATACAAGAAAAGGAGGAGAGAGGTTGACCCTCTTAACCAGGAGCCTCTTATTGCGAAGGACTAAGGACCAGCTGGACTCATCTGGCAAGCCTTTGGTAATTGATGGCCCATCTCCTTTTGTCTGTCTCTTGGATTTGTGTTCTCTTCACTGATGGCCAGTTAGTGCTGTTCTGCACATGCAGCCAAATGTGCCATTTTCCTTCCATCAGCAGGTTTCATTTACCAGCAAATGAAGTGTTCTGGCTCTTGATGCTGAAAAGAGATCAGAACACTCCAGAAACAGGAAGAAGTGCCCTGATCTGCTCCGATGTTTCCTGAGCTCATGACCATCATCAGCACTCTGGAAGCACTGGACTAGAGAGCTCCTTCCCCTTTCTGGCTCTGATTTGCTCTCATTGGCAGCTGCTAGACAACAGGCACTTCATTCAGTACTGATGCCATCAGTAAATTGGGTCAGGGGGGCTGGCAGGCCACTGACAAGGGCTTGGTGAGCTACTGGTTTTCCACCCACCCACCCCTGTTCTGTACATGGCTTAATTTTTTCTTAACAAAGGGACTCTAAAACAGTGGGAATTTAAGCATCTGTCAAAATTTGCCTCTTTGGACTTACTGAGGCTGTGTTTTGGCTGCCTGAAAAGCCCATTCGATGATGAGTTTAGGTATTATCACAGAAGTTCATTTCATTAAAATACAGAAGCGTAAAAGGAGCCAGTGCTCAATCTGCATAGATTCCTTAGACCTGCTGGTGGGCAGAAAGCAAAATTTGCCTTTCATAGGAGAAATGTCTCTTCGAAAAGCCATATTAGTGCAAATTATACTGACACACTTTTCAGTCTGTTTCTTTTCTCTCTCTCTCTAGGTATTGCTGCCTCAACGTTGCACTCGACTGCACAGACTAAAACTCTCTGAAGATGAGCAGTCGGTGTATGATGTACTTTTCAGAAGATCAAGGTATGATAGAGACCTGTGAAGGCATTAAGAATGAGTTCATGTCAGCCTGTAAAGGACAGTGTACACAATGACCTCACTTTCTGTAGCCCTCCTGATGCAAACCTGCTCTGCTCACATCCCTTCCCTAGATGTCCTGATAATTCAGCGCTCTGTGCAATAGGAATCACCATCTTGGTCACATACCACTTAGAAGCCAATTTGGACATGAAGTGGTGCATTGATTAGTTCATTAGTGGTGGTAGTGCGGTGTATTAATTAATTTAGTAGTAAGGTGGCATTCTATTTATTCATTTTATATACCACTTTGGCGTTAGAATAAACTTCAAAGTGGTTTATAAAAAGGCAGAGCACAATAAATGAATTTATTAATGAAAGTAATATCACTAGTGTGGTATCTTAATTAATTTAGAAGCAGTCCTAGTAATAATAATATCTCTGCAAAGTATTTCAGTATCCTCACACCTGCCAAATAAGGGAGACTAGTACTCCGCTGCCCCCTTTAGTGCTTTCACTTGCTAAGCATTTTGTTCCTCATTGACCTAAATTCTTGTTAGTCTCCTGATAGTTTAAATGAGGACTTTCTTTTCTGGCATGTTCATGCCGCTGCCATTATCATGTTGTTAGCAAGATGATACTAGGAACAGAATGTGTTCTGTCTCGGCAGAGAGTCGTTTTGAAAAGAGAACAGAACTGTTCTTTTGGGGGCAGGAGTCAAATATGCTGCCTCTTTTTTCCAGTTTTCTCTCCTTTGTGCTCAACGTTGTCCCCATCCATCTACATTTATCGGGCTTATGTTTAAATATATAACGTGGAAACTTGCCTTGCAAAGCTGCCTAAATTTTAACTCTGGTTTCTTCAACCAGGTCAACCCTGCAGTCCTACATCAAACGGCAGGAGACTAAGGGTACAGGACAGCACCCTGGGGAGAACCCATTTGACAAAGGTCGGAATTTAAACTCTTTGCCCCTCCCCCTAGCAAATGTAGAAAAAGTGTTGAGAGGGATGTGATGAGGGTGGCCTCCCTGTTCTGTAGCTATTCTACAGTATATATTTCAGCAATCTCTAGAATACATGGCACGGGTGGGGATCTCCAGGGGCCAGATGAGGCCCTCCAGCCCCCTCGATCTGGCCCTCAAGGCTTTTCCCAAGCTGCACTTCCTCCACAGCTACAAATCCCCCTCTTCCAGCTGTGCCCCTTGCCAGCTCTTCTTTGCACCCACCCCAAGTGTTTTTGTCTGACTAAAAGGTATCCTTGAACTCTGATAACACCTCTTGTTTTCCTGGAAGGAGGATCGAGAGTGTGTGTGTAAAAAAAACGAGCCCGCTATGAGGAAAATTTGCATTTGTTACCCCATCCACTACCAACCTGTGTTTCTTGTAAGATTGACCAGATTGGAGTGTGGGCCTCAGTCTAAAAACGGTTCCCCATCCCTGTTTTAGTGCCACCTGCTATACTTCGTCTTGAAAAATGTGCAAAAGATCTGCATGCCTACATTTCCTGGTTGGTTCCCCCCAAATAATAATAATAATAATACAGTATTAAGGTTTTTTCATAATACGTACAATACTATTGAAAACAAACTAATCTAAATAAAAACAGAAAAAGAAAAGAAAATGCAGAATCCTGTCTCAAAGGTAGCTCTTAACCGTTGACTCACACAAAGTGGTGGGTTGTCCCAGTTCTCGCCTGGGAGCTTTCCTTTCTGCTCCCATCCTCTCACCTTACGAGAACTTCCCTTCCCTGCCTCTCAGTCAGGGTCCTTCCTGCACTTCTTGTGTGAATAATCCCAGTAAAGACCCAAGAGCAGAGAACACCAAGGAAAACAAAAGAGGAAGGAGAGGAACAGAAGAGGAAAGAAAACTAGATAAAAAGGACTTCCCATTTCCATCTGTCAGTTATATACAAAAAATATTCACTGGTTGGTTTTTCCGATTCTTCTTCTTAAAAAAAACGCTGAATGGTAGCTCCGGGGAATCTGTTCCTCTGACACCTGTGCCATTTCATCTCCTGACAGGAGCGCAGCAGTTTAGATGCCACCCACAAGGAGCCTTGGAAAAGCCTCGCCAGGATGCTCCTCCTGTCTCCACTACCATTCACATCTTGTCCCTTCTGCTGAGGCTCCGCCAGTGCTGCTGCCACCTTTCCTTGCTGAAAGTGGTAACTATGTGAACAGGCTTGGAGGCACACAGTTCAGAACTGTGGTGTGTAGTGGTTAGAGATTTGGGAGACCAGGTTTCAAATCCCCATTTGGTCCTGAAGCTCCCTGGGTGGCCAGTCACAATCTCTCAGCCTAGCCTACCTCACAAGGCTGTTGTGAGGATAAGATGGAGAGGGGGGAGGTGCAGGCCACCTTGAGATCCTTGGAGGAAAGGTGGGATATAAATGTAATGACAATAAGAAAGTTGCCATGACCCATACAGGTATGCATTCTTTACATTGAAGGCTCTGGACCTGGCTAACCTGAATAGTGAAGGCATCTGCCTCTCCTTGGAGGAGCAGCTCAGTGCTTTGACCTTGTCTGAACCCAGTGGTACCAATGACCCTATGGTGTACCTCTTTGGTACAGCTTTTAGTGTGGATCTCTTCGAAGCAACCAAACAGAGCACCAAGGTATTGTTATTGTTACTTATTTAGAATGTGTATGAATTACCTAGAATCCTGGATCTCATGACGGATTTGCAGCAAAATGAAATGCAGAAATCAAACATTTGTAGATAAAACAGAACACAAAGAACAACTAACATTAACATTCCTAAAATGCTTGCTGAAATAAATATGTCTTCACTGCATGTCCCAATCTGTACAGTGTTGACATCTGCGTCTCCCCTGGGAGGGTTTTCTGTAACACTAAGGCTACTGTGCTGAATTTTCTCTTCTGAGTATAGCAAGAACTAATTTCTAGGGCATGAAGCACCACCAAAAAGCTCAACTCCTGACAATTTCAGTGAGCCCATCTATTATTTTATTATTACAGTGGTACCTTGGGTTACAGATGTTTCAGGTTACAGACTCTGCTAACCCAGAAATAGTACCTCGGGTTAAGAACTTTGCTTCAGGATGAGAACAGAAATTGCGCGGCGAAACCAGCGGGAGGCCCCATTAGTGAAAGTGGTACCTCAGGTTAAGAACAGTTTCAGGTTAAGAACAGACCTCCAGAACGAATTAAGTTCTTAATCCGAGGTACCACTGTATTTATTAAATTTGTATACTGCCCTATACCCGTAGATCTCAGGGTGGTACATAATACAAAAAAACTCAAAATACGTATTAAAAACAAAAACAGAAACAACTCAATAATCCCCCCTCACACATTTAATCCCCCCTCACACATTTAAAAGGGCACCTGATGTCTAAGGTAACAGAGCTATGACAATCTTTTCTAGTAAGCTCTAGGGATCAGGGTTTTCCTTCCCTCCACTTTTATTTTTTTAAGAACCCCAATTCAATTAATTTATTTAGCTCAGGAATGGGAACCTTTGACCCTCCAGGACAACAACTCTCCCCAACCAGCATGGTCAGTCGTCCGGCATGAACGACTTCTGGCAGGGCACATATTTCCAATCCCTGATTTAACAATGCAATCCTAACCATGTCTACTCAAGAGAAAGTCCTGTTGAATTCAGTGGAGCTTACTCCCAGGTAAGGAGTAGGATCACAGCCTAAGTAACCATTTTAACAAACAAAAGCTATAACTCAGCACAAAATGTATTTCCTTCTTAACAGTGTGCAGTCAAACACACCGTGACAAAGAACCAAGTCTTCTGTTGTGGAATTTATTTGTGTGCCTATGCAATACCAAGTGGGCTGCCCACCTGTTTCAACTTTGTAGTGATTTCATATAGCAAGATGGGAAATCTCATCTTAGATATGGGTTCCTAAAATTTGTACGGCTAATGTTAGCATTACTGTAGTACATCTGGAGTTAACCTATCATGTTGTGTAGAGAGAGATGGGGATCATCTCCATTTGGCCCCTCCTCAACTGAGATCAGTTCTGTAACTTTTAAGAAGTGGTGTCTGAGTTGGTTGTCTTTCCTCTTCCCTCCCCATCCACTTTTCCTTTTGTGTTGTGTCTTACCAGGGCTTACTAGTAGTTTGATCATGATCCGTTGACAGATCTCAGGATTATTTGCAGTAGATCAGCAAGGGTTTCTGACTCCCATTGTTGAACAATGATAACAACAAAATGTATTTTCCATCTAAATTAGACTGCTGGAATGAAGAAAGCTACCCAAGTGTGGACCTTTGCGTGAAAGGAACGTGGGCTCAGGACATTTCTAGTACTGAAAACAAAATCCTAGGCTTAGAATGAGCTCAAAGACTTCTAATTCTTTAACTCCGTCTGTGTGCCCTTTGCACCTGGCTTTGGTTGGCAGCTCTTAGGGTTCTAGTGAAAAGCAAAGTTCTGGCAAGCCTTGTATTTGCCCACCACTATTTTAGATTGCAAGCCCAAAGGCATGATTCCCTTGTTATTGATGTCTTATTACGCAAACAACTCTTGAGAGCCTTTTCAGCTGGAGTGGAATAAAAATGATTTTAATAAATGAGGCTGCAATCTCAAGCAGAGTTACTTGAAAGTCAACCCCACACAACTCAATGGGGCTTCTGAGTAAACCTGCTTAGGGCTATAAGTGCATTTTCCTCCCCCTGCTTCTAGCTATCGCATCTCTTGGAAGAGTTGAAGGCCATCAAAGGGCGTTCCCAGAAAGCGTAAGTACAGGCATACCCTATGTCTTTTGAGGGATGTCAAAGGGTGGGTTTGGATGCTATTTAATGTAGATGTGTAGGGAATGGTGAGAGGGACCTGCAATTGCCTCTCCAGAAGCAAAAGCAGCTAGAATTGTGACAGATAAGTTCAGTTGCGAACGACTCTGGGGTTGTGGCGCTCATCTCATTTACAGGCTGAGGGAGCCGACGTTTGTCTGCAGACAGTTTTCCAGGTCATGTGGCCAGCATGACTAAGCCGCTTCTGGTGAAACCAGAGCAGTGCACGGAAACCCCATTTACCTTCCCGCCAGAGCGGTACCTATTTATCTACTTGCACTTTGATGTGCTTTTGAACTGCTAGGTTCAAAGAATAGTTTCCAGTAATTTTAACATCCACAATGATACTTGCTTGGCATTTGTATGCTTATGTATCACATTCCAGCCATTTTAGAATATTAATACTTATCACTTTATATAGTACCACCTCAAATGTTTTTAAGTACTTCATATACACGTATCTCTGTACACTTTACACTAGCCAGAAAAGATGGGCTGGTGTTTAATTTTATTTTTACAGTTTCAGGACCTCCTTTTCAAAACATAAAGCTTTCCCAAGGTGGCATAAGATCACAACAAAATGTTTAACATTTCTCCATAAACCTGCACATCACAGAAACTAAGGGTGAGGTGAAGGCTAAGAAGCCATAACTTGCCTAAAGCCAGTTCTAGTGGGTTTGTAGTTAATGTGAGTTTTGCACCAGGGACTAGATTAATTGTTTGGTCCCCCCCCCCTCTTCCTAGTGTCATTGTTTCTCAGTGGACTAGTATGCTGAAGATTGTAGCAGTACACCTTGAGAAGCTGAGCATAAAATATGCCACAGTGGATGGCTCTGTGAATCCTAAGCAGAGGATGGATGTGGTTGAGGAATTCAACAATAATCCTAAAGGACCTGAGGTATGGGAAAAGATCAGAGAAGCTGCTGAGTTTTCTAGCTTGTTGTCACTGTGACTATCTATTCAAGGCTAGATCCTTAATTGCTAGGCAGGGTTAGCCAGTAGCCATTTTAGCCAAAAATCTGACAGTCCTATACCCACTTGCCTGGGAGTAAGCCCTATTACACTCAGTGGGATTTACATCTGGGTAAACATTCTAGGTTTAACATACCATATACTGTAAAAACAAGCATTGCAGGGCACACAGTTCTGCATTGAAGAATGTCTGTTTTATAAAACAAAAATCTAGGTTTCTAGCTCATGTTGATAATTAAATAGTCACTGGCCCGTAACATTTTCTAGGTAGCTTACAAATACACACACACACATACACTGTATATTCTGATGTATAAGACTACTTTTTAATCCAGGAAAAGCTTCTCAAAAGTCGGGGGTCGTCTTATACGCCGGGTGGAGAATCTGCGGTCGAATATATCTCAAACTCTATATTTTAACTGGAAAAGTTGCGGGTCGTCTTATACGCCCATTCGTCTTATACGCCGGAAAATACGGTATATATAATAGATAAACAGATGAGATTACATATATGATTATATATATATAATCTTAAAATACAATTAAAACAAAAAGTCAGTAAAAACAATAACATAAACCTTTCCCTAGCAGAGACAAAATAAAACTTTTAAAACCACACTCTGACTACAACCCTAGCCCCACTTACCTGGGAACAAGCCCAAGTGAATTCAGTAAGACTTATAAGTAGGCATGGTTAGGATTGCGTTGCAAAAGAAAGAGCATAAGGTTTATTTTGAAACTACCAAAACAGCAAAGGTTTAGGTAGGGGTCTGTGGGAGGAGGTGATATTTCAGATAACCTGGGTCCAAGCTGTCTCGGGTTTTATAGGCTAAAACCAGCACTCTTAATTGATTCTGGAAACAAACCAAGAAGCAGTGTAAATGGCAAAGTATAAAGTGTATGTAGGTTGTGCCAAGGAGAAACAGTGTATAAATGTGTTGTGCAACACCTAACAGCTTTCTCTTGTTACAGGTGATGATGATCTCTCTCCTGGCTGGAGGTGTTGGCCTCAATCTAGTTGGAGGAAACCATCTCTTTCTCCTTGACATGCATTGGTAAAGATGTGGAAAATTTTGCCACTTAACAGAAACCTTCTCATGGTGTTTCTTCTGAGTGTGTGTGTGTGTCTTTTGTTTTTGCTTTTTTTTCAGCTGCAAGATTAAGATCTGAGTTGACCAAAAGGATAGGATAATTCAGGAAGGACTCCAAATTATGTATTTGGTTCTTACAAATCATTGCAACTGGAAAATATCCTGCATGTTTCTGTAAACTGCATAAGAGGGTTTTGTTTTCTTGTGAACTACTAAGAGGTTTTGTTAAAATGAAGCGGCATATACATTTTGTTAAATAAAAAATATTCACTGTTACATCTGTTGTCAGTAAACCACCTTGTGTTACCGAATCGCCTTCCAGATTAGTTCTTAGTTGCTCTTTGAGAAGATGAGGAAGCAGGGTCTCATTTTATCCACATGCACCTTCAGTTCAAGGAACAGGATTCCAGGTGTGCCACAGAACAGGGGGAGGATGACGACAAGAAGCTGGGAGGAAATTGAGGGAGATGTTGTCACTACTTCTTCCAAAGCTGAGATAGATTTAAAGTGTTAGGGGATATCCCGGACTTGCTTTTTGGCAATCCTGTGTACTGGGTGTAATTGTATGAGCTAAAATATCTTTCAGCTAGATTAACCTATACAGTGGAACCTCGACTTGCGGACATAATCCGTCCCAGAGGCATGACCGCAACTTGAAACGTTCGCATCCAGAAGTGCCGCATGTGCGCGGCGCAATTTAGCGCTTCTGTGCATGCGCGAAGCACAGGTTAGTGCTTCTGCACATGCGTGAGCGGCAAAACCCGGAAGTAACCTGTTCTGGTACTTCCAGGTTGCTGCGGGGCGTAACACGAAAAGACACAACATGAAGCGGATGCAACATGAGGCATAACTGTGCAGTAGGTATAAAGAGGAGAATGACTGAACAGTTGTTTTTTTTTAATTTCAGGAATCCAGCACTGGAGGACCAAGCCTGTGACCGCATTTACCGCGTGGGACAGCAAAACGATGTCACGATCCACAGGTCCTGCTTTGCTTTTTCCACCATCTCTGTTTGCATAATTTCTAGGGGTTGCGATATTTCCTCAGGTGCTGTATGGAAGGGGGCTGAAGTTGTGGAAAAAATATTCCCAACTGCTCTACTGATGCTCTTACTTTTCATGAGGTTTTTAAGTGATCACAGCTCAGTTTTTCTAAAGCAGCCGTGGGGAGCCTCCAGCTTGCAAGCCTGATTAGGCCCTTGAAGCCCATTTCCCCAAACCATGCCCACTTGTCCGACACCTGAAGTTCCTTGTTGAAGCTTCACAATCATCAAAGGAGCTCCTCCCAGTGCCAATCAGATGATGGTGCTTCTTCAAAGGGGTTCATGTTCAGTGCTCCATAGATTATTGGTGCTGAGAAAATCTGCTCAGAAAGTAATTTGTCAGCTGATTGGCATCAACACCCTGCTCCTTTGAAGAGTCTGTTTTCAGCACCAATCAGCTGATGGGTGCTACAGGGAGTCCCTTTGAAATCATCACATTACATCATATTGACATGCAGTGATTGTTAGGTGAACTGTCCCATCGCCCTCTGGCCTTATTTAGTTCCTTGCACTGTGCTTAATTTATTTTGAAAGCTTGACCAATGAGGATGCACAAAACCTGTACTCATAATGCTGTGTACTTGATTTTAGGTTTGTCTGTGAAGGGACAGTAGAAGAAAAGATCTCGGAGCTACAAAGCAAGAAAAAAGAGCTGGCCCAGAAAGTGTTGTCAGGAAGAGTAGATTCTTCAACAAAGCTGACCCTGGCAGATCTCAAGCTCCTTTTTGGCATTTAAACACTGTTTCTGTTTCTGTTTCAAATATGTGGATGCCACGTGTGTGCGTACCTTTTGAAAATTCACTATATTAATGAATAAAAGTGGTTAAGTGTTGCATTACCCCATTCTTTATAATTAAACCTTTCTGTAGGAGGATGTACCCTACCTGTGATCCTTTGAAATTTGGGAAGAATGCAAAACATTGTCAAAAATGTATAAAATGTTGTTGGAATAGCTTTTGAAAGATGAGGAAGTGAAGTCGGTGATGATACAATAGGCAAAAGATTTTGGTCATTATGCTAGAAGGCTGGGGGAAATTGTGGAAAGAAGGAATGAAATTTACTGCATGTAATGCGTTAAAAGAAAATGTCTTGACATTACACCAGTCAAATTAGCGAAAATGTATAAGGTTGATAATAAGTGTTGGAAATGTAAGGAAAAGGAAGGTACCTTTTATCATATGTGGTGGGAATGTAAGAAGGTGAAAGGCTTCTGGGATATAATTTATAATGAGGAAATATTGAAATATATATTTGCTAAAATAAAATAAAAAACCAGAAGCCTTCTTACTGGGCATTACTGGTACAGACATTAAAAAACAAGACTTTAAACTTTTCCAATATGTAGTGACTGCAGCGAGAATCTTAATAGCACAAAAATGGAAACAAGAAGAAACACCGACAAAGGAAGAATGGACAGTGAAATTACTGGAGTATGCGGAATTGGATAAAATGACAGAAAGAATCCGAGAATAGCGGGACCAGAAATTCATCAAAGACTGGACTAAATTTATGAATTATTTAAAAGACAATGGTATTCAATTAAATACGTTGATAAGTTTTTCTCAATGTATTTATATACATTGTTTTTCTCAATACATTGTTTTTATATACATTGAGTTTTTCTCAATGTATTTATATAAAAACAATAAAAATGATATTATTATTTTTTTAAAATGGGAAGAATGATCTGCCTATGCCTGATACTGAATCGTTGCTAGCTAGCCAGTCTTGTGTTTTTCCACCCACCCAGTATGCCCCTTTCCAAGATAAATACTTCTGTCCATATCACACGGCCAGCAATGGTCAGGATCCTTTCCTTTGAACTGCTGTCCCAATGAACACCAACCGAGGCCACTTAGAAACCTGGTGTGCAAAGCCATCCCTGCTCATCTGCAAGAACTTTAGAGACAACGTGGTTCAAACAGCAGTTGAAAGATTGAAGGTCACAGCTTGGGTGTGTTATGCCAACAAGATCTAAAACAAGCCAATACTGCAGTTTGGATCGGTTCAGATCAGGCCATGTACTGCAGAAGGACAGGCAAGCATGTTAAGATTTGGATGGTACAACTGGGAGCACTAACTGGAAATCCCCAAGGATAGCCAAATCTTTCTAGTCCAGCATCCTGTTATCACAGTGGCCAGCCAGATATCTGGGGGAAAGCTGTAAGCAGGATTCAAGCACAAAAGCACTCTTCCACCACCCCATTCTTGTGTTTTCTGCCAACTGGTATTCAGAAGGACACTGCCTCTGAGTGGAGGCAAAGCACAGCCATCATGTTAAATGGTTCCAAAAGGCATACTGGAGCCTCAGATCAGAATGAATTCCTAAATTTGCTGCTACATTTTGTTATCACAATCTGTTTCATAATAATTTACACACCAAAGCTTCCTTCAGGTTGTGTCTCTGTAAATGTATTTCATGAAATCATGCTTCCTCTGGAAAAGGAAGTACGGGTATATTAGCTGTGGAAGAATTACTAATCTGATCCTCAAAGAGTGCTGTCTTGGGGCAATTTTTTGTTTCATATGGTGATCAGACCTTTAAGGTTGCACTACATAAATTGCAAGCTTGAAATAATTGAAAATGGGACTTGCTTTATACTGCAAGAAGACTATTCAGTAACCTTGTGTAAATAGAGCAGGTTTTGTAGCCTGTAATGGTCTTGGAACCTCTGCATAGAGATTCTCTACCTTGTTCAACAAAATTACTAGACTGATGGGTGTATTCTAAGGAGATGTGTAAGAAGAAAACCCATGACACGCGAATAGCTTGTCAAAGGGTGAACCCAGTGTTAGCAAGTCCTTTGTTTTAAAATTTATGGATGATCTTGGAATACTAGGACCTGTTTGAGAGCTTCTTTTTATAGGTGTCAGGATGGCCGAGCGGTCTAAGGCGCTGCGTTCAGGTCGCAGTCTCCCCTGGAGGCGTGGGTTCGAATCCCACTTCTGACAAACACATTTTCTTTGCTTCAGTGCTAATAACATGTTGCCAGCATTTTCCTCTGCAGTTCCCCACGTAATTTCTTTTTAAATCTGCGGTGTGTTTTGTGACTAAAGAAAGACTACGTATTCGAAACAATATTTCCCTCCTGTATTATTATTGCCATTCTTTAATGTAGTGTTCAGAGGTTGGAGGAAAGAAATACTTTTATTAAACTTTTTCTGAACGAGATATTGCCGAGGCGGCGGCAGACGGTCAGAAGCACAGAGCGGGGACCAAAGAGGTGCCCCCACCCCATTTCAGTAAGACATTGCGGGAGCAATGCCTAGTAGTTGCTGCAGAAGCTGCTAGCAGAGGCGAGAAGCAAAGCAACGCGATCTAGGGAGACGGTCTGCGAGCCTGGGATTCTTCTTAAAGGAACACGAGCCCTTTCAGATTATCCCCATTGCTTCATGCCCTCTCACGTTTGATATGAGGACGAGGTGGAGGCATGTTTGATGGCCCCGGAGAAATGCAGGCACTTTGCACATGCTCAGATGCACCATCTTTGCAGCGCACCATTGGTGTTGAGCCCCTGCTACTTAGGTGTGAGTAAGCGAGCATTGAGAGAGGCAGTTAAGAGGAGTAGCTTGTGGGTTGGTTGGATTGATAGCGTGCGACTTTCTCTGTTTACACATCGAAGGCTGGATTGAGTTTTGTGCTTTCTCTTTGAGCGCTTCCTTTTCTCGGGACAGGAACGCTTTGCTTAATCTGAATGCCACAGAGCAAAAACCATAGATAGAATAGCCATAAGATGATGCAGCCCCTGTACCTCTTTTGGTGGGGGGAAAAGCTTAAACTAGAAGAAGGAAAGGAACTCTTAAAGGCACCGCTGGGATTCGAACCCAGGATCTCCTGTTTACTAGACAGGCGCTTTAACCAGCTAAGCCACGGCGCCTATTGTTACATCATACCTTTATTGAGGCCTCCCCTAAAGAATAATTCAACTACTGTATTGCATTTCACAATGTAGGAATGTCTAAAAACCAGAATGGGAAAGTGCTGTTGTGCTCAAGTCCTGTTTGCTGGTTTCCAAAAGGCACCAGGCTGGCCACTATGCGGATACTAGGTGGTCGTTGAACCGACCTAGCAGAGCTCTTCTTGTATTCTTACGTTCCTCTTCCCTTCTCATGCATTTTGTATTACTATTAGATTCTGAGAGTGTGGGCAGAGTCTGCCTTATTTGTCACTTATCAGACCTTAGTAAAAAAAAAAAGTGCTTAATAAATGTTGGGTTTTTTTGTTATTTTTATTTTACAACCCCCCCCCCCAAAAAAAATCAATAACAACATCTTGCTTTATTTAGCAGGACAAATACTTCACCCACCCTCGCCTTTGTGGGGAACGTTCATAGGAGTCAAGTCAGGTAAAGCTCCATGAATGAATTGCAACCCACTTTTCCTCTTCCACGATATGAGATTGATATAGGAGATTTTAAGGAAAATCCACCCCCAGAACTCAACCCGGGATCCTTCCGAATAAGAAGCGAGTGGCTTCTAATTTTGCTTCAGGTCTTGCAGAAGAAATAAAGATCCTAAGAGGATATGATAAAATTGTGAAACTCGCTTCCCTCTTCAGCCGCCGAAAGGATAAACGTGTGCTGCATTCCGCTTGTAAACCTCTGATCCTTCCAGCTGAAGGTCCCCCTCCTCGCTTGCAGAAGCGGCAGTGAGCTGCCAAGAGGCGGAGGGAGCTCACCATTCATTCTTTGCAGAAAAACAGGCACCGATTATTCCCCTGGGTTTCTGCTTTTCTCCGCCGCTGCCTGTGCATGAGATTGGGCAGGAAACCGTCTCAATTCCCCTTCGCAATAAGAAAAATATGTGCGTTTTCAGAGTGCGGGCATCAGGGAAAATTCAAACTGCTGTATATTTAGTCTAATCTTGGAAAAAAAACACCCGAAACTTCACACTAGCATTGATTTTCTGGAAGGGGCAAAATCTAAGGAGCATTTTCAGCCATGGCCGGTTAGCTCAGTTGGTTAGAGCGTGGTGCTAATAACGCCAAGGTCGCGGGTTCGATCCCCGTACGGGCCAGCTAACTTTTCTTGCTACTTTCTTCCCTTTGGGGCAAACATTAGTTTTACAGATACAGTTGCTTTATTTTTATATTTATTCATGGAAATTTCCCCATAGGCTTTACTTTGTTCTCCAAGACGGTCTCTGCCCGGCAGTTGGCTTCTGCACCAAACTGACCAAACTGCGGGAGGCAGTGAAAGACAGGCGTCCATGGGGTCACGAAGAGTCGGACACGACTGAACAACAACAACAGCAGCAGCAACAACAAATAAAGTCTCTTTCTTCTGCATCATGTCTCCAATGCACTAAAATGCTTTCTTTTTTAATGGTTTGCTTGTGCATCCCTGATAAATTGCGTTAGAGAGGCTGGAGGAAAGAGGACTCCTTTGCATCCTTTTCCTCTAGAAAGACGGGAAACATTTCTAAAAGGGGAAAAAAAGAAGCAACAACTGGAAACAAAAGGTGGTTACCGTATTCTGCTTTTTTAAGGCCCAGAAAACAAGGTGAAAACTTTTGCCGTGACTCGGATTCGAACCGAGGTTGCTGCGGCCACAACGCAGAGTACTAACCACTATACGATCACGGCGCGCCACCACTGAGCTGGAAAAATTCTCCTGAAAAAGCTTACTTGAAAACGAATAGCAGCGAGAGTGTCAGTCTTTAACATTTCCCGGAATGTTGTAGGTACGTAATTAAATTGCGTAATACTGTTCATTAAGCAAAGTAAAAGCCTCATTCTGATTAATTAACTACCCGCATCCCTTCTGTGTTTTTTTTTTTAGCCTTGGTCCTGTTAATCCTTGTGTTCTGCATGCATTTACACTATTAGGAAATATTTTTCTTCTGACAGCCTAGATAGTTTTACTTCTGTAGAAGTATAAATGTAGTGGATGGTTTCCCACACATACCTTACCTTTAGAAGCCCACCCATTGCTCTGACATCTCTCCTGCCTCTTCCTTATTCAGGAAACGTAAAGAAAGTAGATCGTAAGATTTAGTAAATATGATTGTAGCATGTTGATGATGGGGAATCTTTTAGTTTCCTCTCCACCCTTCCTGCAGTTGGATAAAGCCCCTGATGTCACAGGGTAGCTTTCTTAATCCATAACTAATACAACAGCCTAGTTGCATGGCAGGGTGGGGGTATACCTCTCAAGTTTTTATTGAAACGTTTGCTTTTCCTATCTAAAAACACTTTTCAAAGGACCTAGTCTAGTTTATATAGAAAATAGGAGGCATCTTTGCTGGGGTTTTTTTGTCTGTAGAATCTTTTTTGTGACACTCAGGAATCTGAGTAAAACAAAATCAGGGAAGCCAAACAAGAATCACAACTCTTAAATATTAACAACTTAATGTAGGGCATAACATTTAAGGCAATTGAGCACATTTTTTTTTTACATCACCCATTGAAAGCAACAGTAAGAATTCCCCCTTGAGAGCATAATACATGTTGCAAAACACACTCAGCTTGCTTTCTTAAAAGTTGTTCTCAAATTACCTGTAGCTGTGTACAGCAGTGTGTTTTCAAACTTTCACAGAACCTATAAGTTAATATAGAATCACTACTTAAGATGCATTTTGGATGAGTGGGTACATCTGCACCCACCCTCAAAGAAAAGAGATCTTACGGCAAATACTGGTAAAAGCACTTTGTTTTGGTGTGTCTGTGCCTTTAGCAATAAATGCCTATTGAAGTTACCGCTGCTGCTTGAGAAGGTATTTGAATCCCAACTTGGGAGAAAGGCAGGATATAAATATATTAAATGCATAAATTTGAATATTGCTTTGGGTCATCCATGTGCCAGAAGAGACAAAACTTAAGCAGTGCATTTTCAAAACACTGGTCTGGTTCAAAATGCCACAAAAACTGAACTGTTAGAAGAGTGAAATTTAAGTTTTGCTTTTGACTACGAGGTACAATAGAGGGCAACATGATTTTATATAAACAACTAAGTTATACAGAGTAAGTGTCCCATGAAGAATGCATGAGCAAATGAAGTTAACTGGGTGGTTCTCAAGTGTCTTTGAGTTCTGAGATGTCCTAGAGGAGCTTGTTGGATCAGGATGAGGGGTGGGATGAATTACCTGCTCACAAGCCCAGGTAGGAACCCACCAGGCTGGCACGAGCCACATCAGGGGCCCAAGAACCATCACAGCAATGTGCATGCAAGTCCATCGATGAAGAATCCAATCCTGGGGAAGGCCCCATGTTCATATTGCCTTTGTATTTTGTATAGAACCACTTAAATTACTAACTACCTACTCATGACTTTTCATCACCTGTGATGATTGCCAGAAAACATAGCTCCCTAAAGCCTGAAAGAAAAATGACCAGCACACAGGTTTGTAGCCTCAGCTGCTTTATTCAGTTTCACAGTAAAGGATATGAAGTTCTGCTGGCAAACAGAACATGAAAGTCAACAGCATTTTGTAAGAGCACTGAATAAGTTATTAGGTTTTGTAGATTTGAAGACTGTGCAGGAGGGAGAATGGAAGACATGGAAAAATTCAAGGGGGGGGGGAATTCCCCTTTTAAACCAGGGGTTTAAAATGATTGGGGTGGTGAGAAATCTTGGAATAAATTGAAAACACTGTTGTGCAAAACTTTTTCTTGAGCAATATTTTCAAATAGTTACAGCCAACTAACACTAGTGCATTTTTTCTGATTCAAGATTCAAAAGGTAGCAATGTAAACAATCATAGCATTGCTACTGCATTGGAGCACACGTAGCACATGATACTGGGAACTTTCAAATGTTGTCGGAGGCAGAATATCATCAAGGATTCGGTCAAATCTACAAAACATGGCAGCCTTTGGAATTTCTCTGACTCCTCTAGCTTCTCCATTGCCGCAGATTCCTCCATTTTCTGCACTGGGTGAAAAACTGAGGAACATTTGAAGACACACTCACACAGAAACACGAAACTAACTTTTGCACAAAAGACCTGATCCATTTTCTGAAACCCATAAAGCTCAAGGCAAATATCCCATGTATGTTTACTCAGAAGTGCCCCACTAAGTTCTAGCGGGTTTACTCCCAAGTGTGTGCATGGTATAATATACTAGTGCATAGTGTAGTGCAGAATATACTACTGAAAATTTTAAATCCAGAGGGGAGTTTATTTATGGCATTCTGCACCAGCTCTCATCAGCCCTAGCCAGCATGGCCAACAGATCATGAATGTTACACTTCTGGTCCTAGGTTTCTAGTAAGGGAGACAACTGAAGGCATTGCCAAAAACAAACAAACAAACCACTTAAAATTTTAAGGAAGCGCCCTCTGGCTCAATTATTAAAAATGTAATGTGGCCTTCGCTACAATGCAAGTAGAAGAACATCATACCACAGGCATAGGGCCATTTCCACATGTAAAATCTAAGCCTTGATGTTTAAGAAAAGCCTTTCATGAGAAGGTGCAGGTGCAGTAAACCTGAGATCAGAGAATCCTTTCTTCATAAATCTGATGTGACAGAAGTATGTTTTGCTCTTTTTAAGACATTCTCAGCTGACATTCTTTTATCACCACACATCCCTACAGTACATTCTGCCAACCCAGACAGGAGAAATTTGAATTAATTGAGGCTTTGGGGGCCTTTTGGGCTGAGAAGTGGTATAAAAATAAGCTTTCTATGGTCTACAGTCATTTTTCAAGTGTCACTAGGCTTATTTTAAGGTTTGGAATGAATCACTTGCAAATGTTGTTAATACGAGACAGAACTGAAAATCAAAAGGTATGCATTCTATTCCATGCAGCCTTTTCATTTTATTTACAAAAGTGGGAAATACAAAGAGTGCACAACTTCTAGAATTGGTCCAAGCTGTCACTGCCCAACCTTATTCGGATGCTCTTAGCCATGATTCTGGGCCTGTAGAAACTCCTCCCTTCAGGTTAGGGCTTCTTGAGGGCAAAGGCTGAAAAAATTCTTCCAGCAAGTGAGAAATGTTACTTTCTCTGTGCATCTGCTGTGCAAATGTTGCACACTTGTACATGTTCAAATACGTAGGAACATAGGAAGCTGCCTGATACAACATCAGATCCTTAGTCAATCTAAGTATTGTACAACAGAGGCTAGTCTCCAGAGTTTCACACACAAAAGGATTCCCTCTTCCCTACAGGAGAAACCAGGGGTTGAACTTCTGGATCTGCTTCACTAGTGAACTACAGCCCTTTTCTCAAACATAATGCATTGTACTTTATATAAGGTAATTTATGCAGTATTACAGGAACCTCAACTGGTGACCTAGTGACAGGAAACCACTGTGCAAATTTATTTTACATTGTTCTCATTGCAAAATATTCCCCATCATATTACTCATTCGAGGAAATTATTGCAGATCAAAAGGACAAGCAACTCGCTTTAAAATACATGACCCCATAGGACACAAAGTGGATTTAAAGAGAAAGCAACTCTTAACTTCTGAAATGGGTTAAGATAGCCTATAAAAGAATCATGCCAATTAGGAGGGTAAATCAAGGGAGGTTCCTGGAAAAACAGCTTTGGGTCTAAACCTTAGGAGCTGGTGCAGAGTTTTAGGGCAGTGTGTGCCGACCACATTTTGAGCGCATCTCACCTTGTTATGCTGCCTCTGCACCAAGCCCATTGCATTTTCAGCAGTGCATCATACCGGTAGAAATGGTCAAGTGATCCTCCCACCAAGAAACTGCTAATGGAGCAGCTTGTGGCTTTTAAAATGGATATTTACACATAACAAATTTGAAACACTATTTCTAAGGCACATGATAAGAGAATAAGTAGATAAAAAAACTAACTGCCACACAATGGCAGTTTTATGAGCAAGCAGGCAGGAGTTTGTGTCCTTTCTTCATGGCTGGCTGTGTGGAGCCGACGCAGCTTGTCAGGGCACCCAGTCTTTTGGATGGCGCAAAACTTCTAGGATTTCAGCTTCCCTGGAATTCTCTGGAGGAGAATGCATGTATTCCCACCTGCACACAATTTTAAAATTACAAACATACAATTACTTTCACCTGGCAAGCAGGATGCATGCTCTCTAGACAGTACAGTTTCATACTTCTTTTGATATCTCAGAGTGGGATCCAATAGGTGTCTATGTGATTTTGATTCACTAGAGAGGAGGGGAGGGGGTGTCCACCAATTTCCCCCTCTCCCTGCAGCCTGTGGCACTCCACCACCCCCCAATCCAGCTCCCAAGAGTTGGGGGACCCTCTAGAACAGCCAGGAAGACATGTAAATAAAGCAGCAAGAACTCCCTGTATGTAAAGCAGGACTTTTGAATATCCTTCATCTCTTCCTCATACTAGGATAAGCATCCAAACCACCCTCCCTTATGTAGTTGGTAGCAACATCTCTCTCGAAAACAGGAAA
This sequence comes from Lacerta agilis, assembly GCF_009819535.1. Lineage (NCBI taxonomy): Eukaryota > Metazoa > Chordata > Lepidosauria > Squamata > Lacertidae > Lacerta > Lacerta agilis. Next base: position 31,489,868 of record NC_046315.1, read on the forward strand.
ATATGCAGATGGAAGGACTTGGGGGGGGGGGACTGTTGGCCACAAACCCAGGTGAGCACTCATCAGACCCTGAGGTAGTCAAGGGGAAGCAGAGCTTCTCATACTGGCCAGACACTCGATGTGTTCTTCATTTAAGCGTCAAATCCAGAGGAGCAGAACAAAACAGTAGCTGGATACTTTCCGATGGAAAGGCAAGTTGTTTCTTATGGGTAGCAATATCCCCAGCCAGCCAGCTGAGTCCCCCAAAATTAAAAACCCGAGGAACTGCTGAGTTCAGGTTCACAACATGGGAGAAGACCCAGCTGATGGCACTCCCTCACAGTTGCCCATTCACTAAGCACCCAGCACCAGCAAATATCTATCTATCCCCACCTCTCTCGGGTCTCTCCAGAGGGAAGTGTTCTTCTCACAGTGGCAACGGTATTCTTCACCTAGTGCTGGCTTAGTGCACATGGAAATATGGATTCTGAGAAAGCTAGTTACTGCTACTTATTGCACAAAGCTAGCTAGCACACATTTGGGGCTGGACCAGGCACTTTAAACTCACTGCTATGCAATCTTGTTTGCAATTAAAAAGCAACAAAACTTGTTAGTTTCCTATCAAGCAATACATGAAAAGGTCTGTTTAAAGGTTGGGATTATGCTCTTACCTGGCAGTGAGTGGCAAAGACATAAGAATGCTTTCAATCCTAGATCCTGGTGTTGCAAGTCCAAACTTAGTACCTCTGTCATAAACAAGATTGAATTCCACATACCTGTGGGAGAACACAGGGGAGAAAGAGAGACTTTTGCCTGTTTCCTTAAACCGTGTCACTAATTCTGCCTTTGCTAGTTACAAGTAAAGGAAAGAAGTTCTGCAGGAAATTCTACTCCAATACCTGGCCAGGGAAATGCTGCATAAACGCCCTGGCGTTCATGATTTTACTAAGCACTTTCCACATATTTTCAGGTCGAACTTCATTAGCAGCTAAAAAAAAAAAAGTAACCCAGAGTCCAAGGATCTTAAGCTGAATTCTGAAAGTCGATGCTTGCAGAGAAACTTGGAATAAATCCAGCCATGCACATAGGTTAGCAACACTGCTAGTAAAAGAACTGTTCAGTTGCTTGGCTCAGAAACAAAAGAGCACCAGTGTGAGACCTACTTCAGCATTTGCGCAACAATCAATGCTCGGCATTGTTTCCTTGAACAAAATAGGAAACACAGAAAAACTTTTATTTCTAAAAGGAAGAGGAAGACAGGTTTCCAAATAAGCTGTCTGAATGGACTGTCAAATGAACATTCGCTTACAAGTCCAGTCACAGTAGACTGAAAATTACATTTGAGTCCTAGGCATAATTTTGCCATTCCAACACATGAACCAACCACAGCAGCCTTCTCAGCTCTACAGCAGCATCCTTATCCCATACGCTAATCCCCTCCCAGGGCCACAATCTCAACTGGTCACAGGTCTCCTGCCACCTTCTCTAGTTGCTACCTTAGAATACAAGCCATTGTCTTTGAAGCAGGACAGAAAACGAATGCTAGCAACATTTTAAAAGTTGGAAATGGGAAGTTTTTGCTGTGTCTCAAATTAAAGGAGAGAGAGGTTGGAAGCCAAACCAAAATACCGAGGTTCAAAAGCCAAGAGAGAAGGACAGAAACTGGCAGTGGTGGGATACTGAACTATCAGCGATGGCCGTGAGTTGAGACAAAAATGCCAGAACACACTACTATAGCAAAGAACAGGAAGATGGAACTTTTGACCTTCCACGTGGGCAATTTTAACTTGTAACATCGCACCCCAATCCTGCTCCTGCTTTACAGCAAGAGTTTGTTTCAGCTCTAGTAATACAATGAGAAAACCAATGTTAGAAACTGGGATAGAAAAGCTAGTAGCCAAAATGGCTTCTGGGACCTGGGTTGTGGGCACCAAAACAGAATGTCTAGTCGCCACTTATGGGGGGGTTAGCACTACTTTTTATTTATTATTTTAATAAGCATGCATTAATATGCAATTCACATGAGTGAACCATTGTTAATATCACATTTTTAGAAGAAATTGTTAATACACGTTTAATTTGGTGTTTACAATAAAAATATTGGTACCATACTCAACACACTCTAGTCTCTATTGTTAAAGTCCTTAACATATTCTCTATCCTTAACATATACTTTGAGGCTTCAAAGCGCATACATTTCACAGCAGAGAACTCTCTATCTTAAAGACCAGTCACAATGAACGGGGAAAAGAGGGGTTATAATGGTCAGCTTGTCACTCCTTATCTTAGAGCAAGGAAAAACAGAACTCAACTACCCTAATCCCAGCCTCTACATGGTTTATCAGAAGACACGAAGCAGCCCGTGTTTTTTCCCTTCAAGCAACGCCCTGATCTCACAAAACCAGAACCATGCTCCAAGGCTGTCTTTAGAATCAAAAGATAATCGGACATTGTCAGCACTTGGAATTTCAAATGCTGCAACAAGATTGTTCAGAAACTGTCATTAGTTTGTGGATACAAGTACGCTGATATAGTTCAGTTTCAGTTGGCGGGGACGTATTTATCTTGCCAATAGGGAAACAAATCCAGTGTTTTCCAATTAAGTTCTGGGCACAACTCAACAGGTTGGCGGTTAGAAGCCTGGTAGAGCTTCGGATGATGAAGAAATTGGAATAGCACTGACTTAGGACAAAGACACGAAGAAGGTTCTTGGCTACTTCAAATGTACTTCAAATTGACATTTTATGAAAAAGGGGCAAAGAGGTTTGAAGTCTTCCAAAGCTCACCTCCCTCTGCGGATCTGCTGCCACAATTTTTCCTCAGGTGAGAATGTGTCGTGGCAGTGCTTCTTCACAATGGGAACATAGCAAGGCACAATGGCTTTGGCACAACTCTGCACAAACTGAAAGACTTCTTCTTTTGAAGGAGAGTCCAGGTCATCAAAAAATATGCCTCCAATCCCTCGTCGTTCTCCTCGGTGCTTGATATAAAAATAATCATCACACCTACAACCATGAACGTTAGGCACACAAAAATTGGTTATTATCGGCAGATTTTGAAATACATCACTATATACAGCTGCATAATCTCCACCTTTAGCAGGGTGAGGGGAGGGAAGAGAAGAGAGTTGACTCTCTCTGGTTCCATTCAGTACTTAATGACAGCAACAGTACAGAAATTAGCTGAGCAGCCCTGTTTAGAGAAGTTTTTAATGTCTGATGTTTAACTGTGTTTTTAATATTCTGCTGGGAGCCGCCCAGAGTGGCTGGGGCATGAATAATTTATTTATTTATTTATTTATTAATTAATTAATTATTATTATTATTATTATTATTATTATTATTACAGCAGATAGAGGACATATTTAAAACTATAGGGCAAAAAGCTCCAGGATGTTTTATGATAATCTCTTCCTTCCTCAAGGAAAATTTGATTAGGGCTTTCTACATACCATTTCTTAAACTTGGGGTACAGCTCTGGATTATGCCGATCACAGGCTTCCTTCAGAGTTTTGTGGAAATGAACGGCGTCATCTTTGTCCAAGTAAGTTGGAGTTAGGTCTGTTCCACCACCAAACCACCACTGTGTCGTACCTAAGGGCAAAAAAACCCTTCAACAACTACATAATTATTGTACCCATAAGAAAGTTATTAGATACATTTGAGCTGTTTCCAATGCTCCTTGACCTGAACTCCACTTATGCAATGGGAGTTCCCCTTCCTCCCCTCACCGCCATGCCCACAAAATCTGCTCTGGAGGGTCCTGCAACCCCTTAGAGCTGATTTTGAGGGTGTACAGGAGGCTGCAGCAGAGAGGAATGTTCTGCAAGCGGAATTATCTAGCCCATCACTTTTTTACATTTACTCTTGTAATATATATGAGGAGTAGTAGAGAATTGATTGCAAGGCACTTATTTTAACTTCTGCACTCTCCCAGGCTTATGGATGAGAGAAATTCATTTAAAAAGTAATAAAAACCAAGTTCATATATAAAAGGCAGGTTGACACTACTGTCCCTTGGTCACTGATACATATCAGAACATCCTGCAAAACTAGGGATTAAAACATCTGACATGCTTCCAAAAATGGTTGTGGAAAACTGAAGAGACCATTGTAAAGAAAAATGCTCAGATATTTTTAGGATGTTAAGACAGATTCCACACTGCCTAGGTTAATCGGTAAAATTCATGTTCCTTGAGAAAGTCATCCCACTGGGAATAAAGGAGATATATTTGCTACCAACATCTTCTCAATCTTTTCTCCCTCCTACTGACTTCTCTAATAGGTCATGGCTGTAGAGATCTGTTATACATGCCACAGATCATCTTGTTTAGGCAAGCAGAGGTTAAGGAGGGCAATTCTCAATCTCTTGCTGCAGCATAAGAATTCTCCCTTCTGAAGGTGGGCTCCATTATTTTTTCACTCACATATAATTCACACACTCCTGGTTCATTACTGATCTTACCATCGGCCTCCTCAATTTCAAAGTATCTGTAGTTGAAGTGTATGGTGGGTACGTGAGGGTTCTTTGGATGAATAACGGAGCTGACTCCCATAGCACAAAAAGGCAGTTTTCCTATAAGGCAAAATAAAGGAAGTCTGTGCCAACAATGAAAACATTATCCAGCAGCTCTGAAAACAAAACAATATTTTCTAACCGTGCTTCCAATTCTGCATTGTGCATCCCAGAAGCAATGTACACGAACCCACAACTTTTTAGTTTCAGTTTGTTTCTTGCTGAGCCCTGCCTCAGCTTGCCCTGTATGCAGCCTGAAGCTTGCCTTGCTTTGCTCCCATTCAGAGCCTGGCCTTGGGCAGATCCAGATTTCCAAAGCAACATGCCTTACCACTTTTGCCCTTCAGGGTTTTCCCTCTGCTTCTCATCTGTTGAGCTGCTTCTTCAGAAAGGTGTCCAAAAACAACAGATACATTAACTCCGGCCTTCTCAAAGACTTCTCCATTCTGCAGTACGCAGCTGATGCCTCCCCCACCTGTTAAAACAAGAAGCAAGATTTCATTTCACTACCAATCAGTTTGAAATTAGTGTACGCCATTTGTAAAGACACCTGTTCATATAGTTATCCAAACCTAGGCAATTTGGTAGCTTGGCTCTTCAGAATAGGAAAAGGCAGCACTCAAACTACAGAGGAGGGGGGCCTGGCGGGACTTGACACTTTTACACTTTGTTGATGATTTTGCTAAAACTGGTGGCAGTCAGAAGGATGTTGAGTTACCGTAAATTGATGTTAAAGTCTTACTTTCATCCATGCCCCTCAATAATTTGAGCAGCGGGATAAACTGTGCAATGATAAAACTTTCAATAATTATCTTGAGGCATGAAAAATTCACAGAAGTATTATGGCAATTAAACTTCAATCAAGCTGGGATGCATTACCACTTCATGTAGAGACGGCTACTAATCACCTGAAGCTTGTAAGGAACAGTCACCGACCATGTTCGCAGGTCACAATATGCAAGATGGCCAGCATATTATGGTTTCAGAAATAAGCAGCATGCTTGTGCCCAGTCACATTATTCCTTTTTCACCCTGCCCCAGGCACAAGAAGGATAAACAACTCAGGAAGTCATCATTAAGGGTGGCTTTCTATACTGCCCAAAACAAGGAGAATCCTGGTCTGCTGCCAGTGTAGTGTAGTGGTTATGAGTGGTAGACTCGTAATCTGGGGAACCGGGTTCGCGTCTCCGCTCCTCCACATGCAGCTGCTGCGTGACCTTGGGCTAGTCACACTTCTTTGAAGTCTCTCAGCCCCACTCACCTCACAGAGTGTTTGTTGTGGGGGAGGAAGGGAAAGGAGAATGTTAGCCGCTTTGAGACTCCTTCGGGTAGTGAAAAGCGGGATATCAAATCCAAACTCTTCTTCTTCCTAACAAACCAGGGTTTGGGCATCACAGGAAGCCAAGCTTAATTGCAGCTTCCTGGCTTGCACGAAGGAAGAGGAGTGAAACGGGAGTACGGGTAATTGGGCAGTGGCTTCCAGTATGCTGCTGGTTGCCAATGTAAGCCAGCAACCTTGGCTTAATGTGATGTGTGAACAAAACTACAATCTGTTACTAAGCAGAACTATAGTCAGAACTACCTTCCACCTTATTAAGCAGCAAGAAAATCAACCAATTAAGTTTTTTTATTTTATTTTTTTAAAAATAATTAAGTGATATTTTTATAAAGCTTCCTCTCAAAAGCAATGTGCATTAGGACAAAAAGTAGATGTGATAGGTTTCCCCCCCTGGTTTTAAAGATGCAGTGTTCTCTGATATTTGTAAAGAGCAGATAGGACCTCAGTGGGACCCTCCTTTCTTATCTGCTTCACTCCACGCACCCTGCATGCCACACTAGCCTCAGTCCTACAAAACCCTCCCTTGAAATCAGTCGTGCTTATCTTCAAAAGTCAACTGCCCATTAAACACAAAACATTTAAGGATATTTTACCTCTAAAAATGGTCTAGTTCAATTAATTGTGCAACTTTGACTTTCACAACTCTTCTGCTTCTGTTGGATAACATTTTGTTCCTGATCTGGCAATTCACTCCAGAAGCAAATATAATTAACAGGAGAAAACTGAGAGGCAAATATTAACAGCCCCTGAAGCCCTGAGCACAAAGTCACAAACAGAAACTATTCAAAGGTTAAAGGTACTTTCATAATAATTATTAATATTAAAAATTCTAAGATTACGTTTTTTAAAACTCCAATTATCAATCTAAGGCACTCACTTTCCAGATGTCTACCTGTCTTCCCTAAAGGACTTCCCTCTCATAAAGAGAACTGTATGAACATACAGTCCCATACACAAAAGATGGACTAAAAAAGTGTCAAACATAAGATATTCTAAGCTTCCCACCCCTTCCAATCTGCAACTTCCTTATGTTAGGCATTTTCACTGTATGTACACAAAGACCACACTCTCTTATGCTCCAAAATAAGCTACTATGTCCTAGTTTGATAGCTATAAACACAAATGGATTCAAATTCACCCATAAACACAGTGATAGGAGTATGTGTGTCTTCAATCACCAAAATTGCGACAGATTCACTGAAAGGTGCTAAAAACAAAATCGAAAATTCTGAAGAAGTGTGCATGCACACGAAAGCTCATACCAGAAACAAACTCAGTTGGTCTCTAAGGTGCTACTAGAAAGAATTTTCGATTTTGTTTTGACTATGGCAGACCAACACGGCTACCCACCTGTAACAGGTGCTAAAAAGCAATTAATCCTCACTTTGAAAACTTTCCACTACAGCTCACACTACTATAGCGGTGTCCAAACACACAGCCACATATTACACACACTTATATACAGGCACCCCTCAAACTCACATGGCCCATACTAAGGAGCATGTAACACAGGTTACATATCCTTTACCCTTGCACTAGTTTATTGCAATCACATTCCAAGCCACCAGCTCTTTGGGTGAAGAAGGGAGTCAAATCCAAACTACCGTAGCTATTCTGGCTTTGTTTTTAAATGTGTTGCTCAAGCAGTGCTTGCAATCCTGTACACGCTTATGCAGAAGTAACCTTCCCGTCTCCCAATACGGCTGACATTACTTACAGCAGAACCAACTCCCTTGAGTACAGTGGTGGCTATTCTGCATCAATTAGGCTGCAAACCTAACCCTGCTCACTTAAGGAGAAACCCCCACTGAATTCAGCAGGGCTTATTTTCTGTGTAGAGGTGGTCAGAACTGACTGCCTTTAAGGAGAGGGTGCTTTGCTGTGGTGCTTTTATCCTAGATGATTTTACTGAGATCCCTGCATGGCAGGGGGCTGAACTAGATGACCCTCGGGGATCCCTTCCAACTCTACGATTTCAGCGATCCGTTTGCTTTAATAGATCGTATAAATTCTATCGATGTTTTTTAAATTGTTATTACGTTCTACGCTTTTTGGGTTCAAGGCACCTTGAGAGCCCTTGTCAGGGGCGGAAAAGTCAATGACAAGAATAATTCCGGGAGCCCGAAGTGCACGTGTACGACGTGCACGACCGTGCGTATGCTCGGCACCCCCCTCCGGAACTTGGGTCACCTTCCTTCCTCTCCCAGCGGTCCACGGTGAACTGGGCTCCGCGGTCGACCTGGGCCAGGGCGTTGCACACCTGGCTCTGCGTCTCCATGATGAGCAGCTCCATGCGGCTCCGCATGGCCCCGCGGCGGTCGCGCAGCTCGCCCAGCCCGCTCACCGGCGGAGCCATGAAGCGCTCGCAACGCAGCGCCAGCTCGTCGTCGCCCTCCGCCTCCCGGCCGCCGCCGCCGCCGCCTGCCAGCTGCCCCCGCCGCATCTGCTGCTCCATCTCGGCCCGCCGGGCCACCCCCAGCCCGGCCAGCGCCGCTGCCGCCGCCGCCGCCGCAGCGCCCCAGCCGAGTCTCTCAGCCCAGCGGGAAGCTCCCGACGGCGACCCGCAGCCGCCTGCCCAGAAGCTCCTCCTGCAGCAGCAGCGCGACCCGGCGCCCAGCGACATGCCCCGGGCGCCCGCGGCGCAAACCCCGCGCACCAACAGCGACATGGCGAGCAAGCGCGGACTTCGGCGACCGACTGCTTCTCACCGCCGGCCCGGACTACGAGGAAGCGGAGCACACGCCCCCTCGCCTCAGGCAGCAGCGGGAAGGGGAGGGGAAAACAAGCAAGCAATCCGGAGCAAAGGCTCCTGGGGGACGTAGTTCGGCGCTCCGTCGTGTGCGTCGCCGCCGGGAGGCAGCCAGACTACAACTCCCAAGCAAGCTCCGGAATAGGCGTCCGAGCCGGGAAGCGCCTGCTTTGCGCAAGGCGGCGGGCAGGGCTGGGCAGCACGTAGCGCGAGAGAGAGTTGGTGGCGCGTGCTGTAAACGCGGGCGCTGAGCGAACTGAACTAAGCCGCCCTGTGATCTTTGGAGGAAGGGCGGCATAGAAGTTCAATAATTAACAATAATAAAACGCACCCGCAGCCCTGCGTCCCGTTTCTCTTAACGTGAGAGCGTCGGATCATTGATGCATCAAGTGGTTCAGTGTCCTAACCACTCGTGGAATAAACCCAGACGAAGGAATTCTTAGTCATGGTATATGTGTTTAGCAGCTTGGCACCACCTTGGCAATGGGGCGTCTTCTTGCATTAGCGCTGCCTGAAGCGGGTGCTTCATCACCCCGCCTCCTGGGTGGGCTGACTGCGGTAGGTGGCAGAACTGATTGTAAATGGCCAACTCAGTCTTGGAGAAGAGGTGGTGCTTTGTGGTGTTACCTTCACTGTCCTCTCTTACTTTCCTGCACTAAAAAATGGTACAGAAGGGAGGCATTTGCTCCCGTGCAGATGTCCTGTTTCTGACTTTTTTGTGATCACACAGATGATGATTTCCACCTGCTGCTGCTGCTGTCCACCTGAAGGAAAGAAGTTGGCTAAGGCCTCCAAGGAAATAGATACTTGATGTCATTATGACACCAGATGATTGACAGGTGAGCAGCTTCAAAGTTGGTTTGCAAGGTAGGACAAGATAACCATCTGGCCCACCAGGACAAAATGTTTATCCACCCTGATCTAGGGACCTTTTGTATTCAATTGTGGCTCAAGCCCCTGCCCAGGAAAACCTAGGACCCTAGTCTGGATGTCTCGGTAACAATCCCCACGCTCATGAAATATGGCTAAGCACAGTATTTATTCAAGTTAACAGACAATAGCAGCATTAGCCATCTGTTCTTTTCTTGAGGTGTGTGTGTGTCCATTTAAAGACTGAAACAGAAGGCGCTTGATGAATCTCTGTTGGTAGTGGATTTCATAGAACTAGGCCAACAACACTAAAGACTTGGTTTCTTGTTGCTGTTGCTGAGCCACACTAAAAGCTCATCCAGACTTCCCTTTGTGCCTCATTTCTAGGCACAGGTCCACAGTTTAAAGCTGCATGTACAAGTAAACCCCCCCCCCCCAGCAAAGACAGTTCTGAAAAATAATTTTGAAAACAATTCTGTGGGAAACCTGATTTGCCATTTGTTCCAATTCAGTGTTAAGGAGTGGGTTTTCCTGGGGAAAGGCACAGATCGGGAAAGTGCAGACCTGTGCCAAGAAAGCATGGTGCAAAAACTAAGTGTGAATCATAGAATCATAGAGTTGGAAGAGACCCCAAGGGCCATCCAGTCCAACCCCCTACCAAGCAGGAAACACCATCAAAGCATTCCTGACAGATGGCTGTCAAGCCTCTGCTTAAAGACCTCCAAAGAAGGAGATTCCACCACACTCCTTGGTAGCAAATTCCATTGCCGAACAGCTCTCACTGTCAGGAAGTTCTTCCTAATGTTTAGGTGGAATCTTCTTTCTTGTAGTTTGAATCCATTGCCCCGTGCCCACTTCTCTGGAGCAGCAGAAAACAGCCTTTCACCTTCCTCTATATGACATCCTTTTATATATTTGAACATGGCTATCATATCACCCCTTAATCTTCTCTTCTCCAGGCTAAACATACCCAGCTCCCTAAGCCGTTCCTCATAAGGCATTGTTTCCAGGCCTTTGACCATTTTGGTTGCCCTCTTCTGGACACGTTCCAGCTTGTCAGTATCCTTCTTGAACTGTGGTGCCCAGAGCTGGACACAGTATTCCAGGTGAGGTCTGACCAGAGCAGAATATAGTGGTACTATTACTTCCCTTGATCTAGATGCTATACTCCTATTGATGCAGCCCAGAATTGCATTGGCCTTTTTAGCTGCTGCATCACACTGTTGACTCATGTCAAGTTTGTGGTCTACCAAGACTCCTAGATCCTTTTCACATGTACTGCTCTCAAGCCAGGTGTCACCCATCCTTTATTTGTGCCTTTCATTTTATTTGCCTAAGTGTAGTACTTTACATTTCTCCTTGTTAAAATTCATCTTGTTTGCTTTGGCCCAGTTGTCTAATCTGTTAAGGTCATTTTGAAGTGTGATCCTGTCCTCTGGGGTATTAGCCACCCCTCCCAATTTGGTGTCATCTGCAAACTTGATCAGGATGCCCTCAATATAGCTATAACTCGGGGAACAACCAATGACTCTGCTGCAGTTAATCTTAGTGACTGAGGTGGCATATAAGGGTTCAAGTGGTCCCTGAGGTATGCTGGACCGAAGTTGCTTAGGGCTTTGTAAACTAATACAGGGACCTTGAGCCTGGCCCAGTAGTAGATGGGCAGCCAGTGCAGATGTTTAAACAATGCTGTCACGTGTTGTTGGACACGACAGCAGGCTGGCCTCTGTGTTCCACACCAGCTGGAGCTTCTGAACCAGCCCCAAGGGCAACCCCACACAGAGTGGTTATAAGCTTTCCTAGTCACAGAGAAAGCTTAGGCCTCCAGGGACATATCCAGGGGTACCCGCAAGCTTGACAAAGAGTAAAATATACATTTTATAAACAAACAAACAAACAAGAGACTGGAAAATCAGAAGTTTCTGTAAATCCACAGCTGCCCTTCTCCCATTGTTAGATTTGCCAGTTTACGTCTGTCCTTTGAAGCAACTCATAGCTAATTCAAGGATGCAGTCAGTGAGGTGGGGTGCCTTGTGCACTCTACAAAAATGCAAAAACTTGAGTGCTGCAACATAAATTCTCCAGTAGGTGGCAGCAATTAACTTGGCTGTACGCTGCAAATGCTTCTGCCATCTGGATGGCAGGAGGAAATTTGTATTCCAACCAGCAGGTATCAGTAGAAAAGTTCCTGTAGCTGCTTTCGATGTCTAGACTATTTCTGAAGCATCAGCCAATCCCGAGGGAAGCAAGATCCCAGCTCCTAGAATGGCTCACACACTTCCAGCCCTAGTAGGGATTACAGAAGGGTAATCCCACTTATTAGCGGTTTCAACCAACAGGAATTGCAGCCTAGGATTTTCCTTATAAGGTTAGCAAATCTCTCCTTCAGGATCAAGCACAACTGTAGTTCAGGTCTTAGATCTAGTGTCAACAAAACCACCAGGTCTCTACCCACCAAATGTGCAGGCAGACTGAGGTGCCAGTAGCAGGACCCCTGCTGGTAGTAGCTTACAGAATGTGCTGAACCAGGGTGTTCCTGGTGCACGGAGCAGCTGAGCCAGCCAAGGATCCAGTGGATCCCAAGCTAGTCTCATCGCTGTGACATGATGGCATTGGGCCTGATCGCTGCACCACCTCCAGGCTGGCACAGCACATCCTGGCTGGTGTGAGTGGCAGGGCCACTGTTTCATCTGCAACCCTGCCCCTCCAATAGGTCCCACTGCTCCCCAGCAGGGTTTTTGATTGATGCCTTCTTCTCCTCTCTTGACCAGAGTTGCCCCCTGTGCTCCCAGTCACGCTTGAGCTCAGGCCGAAACAGGCTGTTATGGAGGGCAATTGGTGAAGAGTTTGGAGTCCCTATATTGCTTTGGAAGACTGCCATTCATTCAGTTGCTATGTTTTTTGTAGCCATCAATCAACTCTTATACAAATATTAAATGAACCAAATTTCTGGAAGCTTCTATCACGTTATAATGGGCAAAGTCACTAAAGCATTTTATGTAAATTGCTTTGGATAAAATCTCTGCTCATTCTTTTGCATAGCAAAACTTTCCACCCATGGCTTAAATTTGCTACTAAGGATTTTAGTCCAATGCAGACTAGGCCAGATATCATCATTTAGCTAAATTATATATTTGGCATGCATGACTATATAATGCAGTGCTATATGCAAGAAGATATGAGATGAGAAATCGGGCTCTGAAGAATTTAGAAAATTGGATGTTCTGGACCAATGTCTCAGCCCAGTAATGAGAGCCAACTGAAGCTCAATTCAGGTAAGACTTTTCTGGAAATGCCAGAAAGAAAAAGGAACTTTCATCCATATATGAAGAAGAAGAAGGAGGAGGAGTTTGGATTTGATATCCCACTTTATCACTACCCGAAGGAGTCTCAAAGCGGCTAACATTCTCCTTTCCCTTCCTCCCCCACAACAAACACTCTGTGAGGTGAGTGGGGCTGAGAGACTTCAGAGAAGTGTGACTACCCCAAGGTCAGCCAGCAGCTGCATGTGGAGGAGTGGAGACGCGAACCCGGTCCCCCAGATTACGAGTCTACCACTCTTAACCACTACACCACACTGGCTCTCATATGATGGAATGTAAGCAGATGGTGGCTTTTTTTCCCTGTGGAAAGGTATCGGAGATACAAGGAAAGTGCAGGATGAAGTCTGCAAATAAAAGCAACGATAATGCTGTTAAATCATTCCTACAGGTCTTTCAGCATGGGGCTTTTAAGCAGGGCTCGGCTGTAGTTCCTTAGAGGCTCCCAGAAGTAGTCCTCCTCAGGAGAAAGGCCATAGTCAGGCACAGCCCTTTACTAATGAAAATTAGTAAACAGACACTCCACCTGAGCATGAGGAGCCTGGGTTGCCTCTTGAGGCAGAGAACTATTTGTGGGCACCTCTTACTCCAAGATGGAGCTATCATGTGGCAATTCTGGTAGTCTCTCCCTCGAGCCCAAGCTCTTGCTAGATCATTGGGTATGGGCTGCTCCTGGAAGTCACTAGTTTCTGGAGAAGGAATTTTCCAGTGGGCAATGGGGGTTGGGCATGATATCTACACTCTTTTCAATTTAATAGCAACAACAGTCTGCTGAACATCACAGAAGATGGCTTTTCAGTAGCAAGTGATGGTATTATGTAGACTGGGGGGGGGAACGCTGTCACAAATAGTACACAAACTATTGCATACAATGTCACTCCAAGACAGATGGGGTTGTTTGAACAGCTGCCTAAAGGAGATATGGTTTTCCGTGAGTACGGTTTGTTGTTAGCACATTGCAGTTGTGTCTAGGTGTTGCAATTTATGACTTACATGCAAATCATGATAAGCTTCAGGGCTTGTGCTTCCTTTTTGTTCTCTCAGCTATATTTAGGCATTCAAGATGTATTTTTCAATTAAACTTTCAGAAGGCAACACAGCCTTTTCTAATCCTTCACCCTGAAATCCACCATAGGGGAAAGCTTTTCACATAGCCTTACGTTAATAGTCCATTAAATATAATGGCCTCAATTTTTTTCAAAAGTTTGGAAATGTCAAGGCTTGGCACATCACATTTAAGTATCTATCTATCTATCTATCTATCTATCTATCATAGTCATTGCCGACTTAGGAATAAAGTGTGTATTGAGATCAGGGTGGATTTGATTTAAATCAAACTGATTTAAATCACGATTTAAATCACTAGTCAGTAAGGCTTGATTTAAATCACAGTTTAATAGGTTAATCATTCATATTTGGACAACTTTTCTGTTGTACTTAGGGAGAAAAATAATCATTACCTTAATAATAACAATTTAAATAGATTTATTAGATCCATTCCACTCCAAACAATCAGAAAAATATTGTTTCTGTATTCTATTCACTGAACTTCTTGAAACTTAACACTGAAGGGGTTGATTCTGTATTCATAGGTTTGTAGAACAATAGGATTAAGGTCTTTTTCTCAACTCTGTTCATGTTATAACATTTTTGCTGTGAAGAAGAGGCATGTGATCTCTGCTGAGTCAAATTCAGTTTTGAGAACTGCAAAAGTAAAACAAGCCTCTGTGATAATATCTTGTAGGCAGAGAAACTGCCCAATAATCATACAAAAACCTCTGGAAGAGCATAAATGACATTGTGAATGGATTAATGGGATTTATTTACCAAAAAAATTAAACATATACAGCCTTATTCTACATAATTAAAAAAAAACTTATCTTTATTTCATGATTGAATAACCTTTGGATGGTAATATATTTTCACCAAAAAGCATTTTATTTTTAAAAAACCGATTTAAATTTTAAAAAATCTGATATTTTTTTTAAAAAAATTAATCATAGATTTTTATCCACCCTGATTGAGATTGAATCATAAATAAACTGGAACAGTTCTGCAAGCTTCTCATGGAAAGAAAGGTGGGAAATTAAGTAACACACCAATCTTCCCTAATTAAAGGGGTAATGGAATAAAAACTTGACTGAAAAGACCCTATCATGGGTGGCCTTACTTCTGAAGATGGAGGCACCCCCAGAAGTCTTTGTTTGGAAGATCTACATAGCAGAGCAAGTTCACATGGGGAAGTTACTGCAAAAGATATATAAACAAGTGGACCTGGAACAAAATGTTACAGTATATCCCATCATCCAATACAATAAGTCCTCTTAGCCAAGGCCCCAGATAGCTTGGAATAGAATGTTCATGTTCAGGACTCAGGAGAGGAAGAGCTGTAACAAGTGTGATGATGTTGATGATGATGATGATGATAATTTATTATTTATACCCCAGCCACTCTGGAAAGAGGACAGTTCCCCCACCTTCCATAGTTGCCCTAAAGCCTGTCCCCTGCTGTTCTATATAGACCTAGTGGCTCAGTCAGCCCCAAATTGACATAGATAGATTGAAAGCCAGTGTGCTACAGTGGTCAGAGTGCCTGGGAGACCAGGGTTCAAATCCCCACTTGGTCATGAAGCTCTTTGGGGTGACCTTGGGCTAGTCACTGCTACTCAGCCTAACCTACTTCACAGGGTTGGGTTTTTTGGGGGGGTTGATTGAGGAGAGGGAATACCATGTTAAGCCACCTTGAGCTCCTTGGGAAAAAAGGTTAGTTATAAATGCAATAAATGAAGAAAACAGATATATGTATATATAATATTTAGGTATAGGGGTGTGTGTGTTGCAGAGTGTGAAGGAAGGGAAATGCCCATTTCAGTTTCTTTTCTCTCAAAACATCCCTGTACTGTATTATTATTATTATTAAACTTGATATCATGCTCTTCCTCCCAAAGGAGCCCAGGGCAGCAAACACAGAAGTGATAAAACAATGAAAACATCTAAAGACAATTCTGATACAGAGACAGACTGGGAAAGATGTCTACCTAAAATGCTTGTTAAAATCCTTTTGGAAAGCTAACTTTATAGTGTGGTTGGGGACATTTTTTACCTTATAACATTCACATACGCACACACAACTGTAATCTCCCTCCAAGATGCCTTCTGTGACCTGCCAGGGACTTGAGTAGGTTGATTCTCTTTTGCTTCCCTTTCTCTTTTGTTTTCTAATTCCACATACAGCTAGTCTCTGGATCTTCCTTCAACCCTGCAATAGGATAGCACGCTTCACTGCAACTGGGGGCAGCAGGCTAGCTTGGGGTGACACCGTAGTAGCTCATGGAGTAGACGCAGCAGGTACAATCAGATTTCTTCAGAAGCCTGTTTACAGTCTGTATTTCCTGTTCTGCTATGCATTGGACTGAGAAAACCATAGATCTGACGCAGCATAAACGTCCCTTTCTTTTGCAAACATTCTGAAATCTCTGAAGCAAAACCAAAGAGTGTTGTTACTCATAATCTCTTCTGGTATATGGTGCCTTCCAGAATTATTGTGTCAACTAGTTAACTGATTTTTCTTTTCTTGCTTGTAAAGATTTTCTATTTCACTTTATAATATATGTAAAATGGAGAGCAATTATAACAACAGATGAAAAACAAAACGATAAAGCAGGCATGCAGAATGAGTGCAGTTGTGCATGGGTTAAAATAACAAAGTCCAAGTGAAGACTATTAATGTTATCAGATCATCGGGTATAGTTCCAGATTTGCCAGGCTAGTGATGAGGGTTGTCTTGAAAATGATAGTTCCACTGTATATTTCACAAAAGAATGCCGAATCATATAAAAAGATCCTGGAGGTTGTAATCGAAATCTCAAATTATGCGTAGTTTCTTGGGAAGGAGGAGGCTTTCATCTCATTTATTAAATTCCTTTCATACTTGCTCTATTTCTTTGCAGCCGTGATAGTTAGAAAACTTCCTCAATGTGTCGGCTTATATTATTGAACTTCCTGTTTGTGCAGGAAGTCAAAGGAACAGTGTTCTGGTGGTATGAAGGTGGCCAAGACTGGCCTTGATCAAAAGACAGAATGTTTGCAATGATAGTGTGGAATGTTTTTCTGTCCTTGTGTGTGACTCTTCTGTCTCTTCTCCCTTTCAACTTGAGCCAAGTCTCACTCATGGTCCTTCCACCGTCTTATCTGCCACTTTCATATGGGCACAATTTTTGACTTTCAGACAGGGAGACACCAGAGAGGTAATTCAAATTACCTGTGCTCAGATATCTGCACTGGTTGCCAATTTACTAGGGGGCCAAGTTCAAAGTGTTGCTATTCATATAGCAACTTGGGACCAGATTACCTGCAAGGTTGCCTTATTCCATATATGCCCACTAGACCCCTTTGATCTGTGGAATTGGTCCTGCTACAGGTGCTGCAGAATACCTATTCTGCATTTGTAAGAAATCAATCTTTTAGTGTGGCAACATCTACACTCTGAAACTCCCTGTCTTATTGGCATGAGGCACCTTCACTGTACTCTTTTCAGTGCCTGCTAAAAACATTTTTGTTTTAACCAGAAGCTTTCTTACTAGGAATTATAGGTGAAGAAATACCAAAGGAGCAGGAAATATTTTTTATGTATGCAACAGCAGTTGTGAGAATGTTTCTCTATGCCCAGAGATGGAAAGAAGACAGCGTTCCAACCAGGGAGGAATGGACAATTAAAATGATCGAATATGCTGAAATGGCACAAATGACCGGGGAAATCAGAAATCAAGAAGATAAGAAATTTAGTAAGGAATGGAAAAAATACATAGACTGTCTTGAAGAACACTGTAAACATTTAAATTCGTTAGCAGGATTGACTTAACACTTGTAATAGAAGAATTTGAAGGTAAAAATTTGGACACAAAAAAAACATAGATAAATGTTATAAGATGCAATACAAAAAGATTTATAATGGAAACCAGGAGGGGGTGGAGGGAAGTCTGAGGATTCAGGGAGCCCTTATATGTATAAAACTGATTATTTTTTTGAATGGAAAATATTTTTTTTTTTAAAAAAAAAATTGTTTAGGCAAGCTTACTCAGACACGTAGAATGGAAATGTATATTTTAATCTGTTTTTAACTTACTGCTGATTGAATGTTTCAAGAGTTGTTTTATGGCTTTTACTGAGAACTTATTGTTCTATTCTCTTTGTAAGCCACGTTGAGATGTTGTTTTACAATCAAGCGGTGTATACATTTTACAAAGCAAACAAACAAACTGCATATACCACCTGAAGCATTTGGGGGGGGGAAGTAGCTTAGGAGGATACAAATATGAAAAATAAATTATTGGAGGGTGGGGAAGTACCATACAGATGTTCCCTAAATGTACTCAGAATAAGAACAGGGTCAACATAGGGTGGTTGTGTGCCCTGCTTTCTAGATGACAGTGTCCTTTTTGAAGTGGTGTCTGGTTCAAGTCCAGTTTGTAGATAAAGAAGCATCAGGAGGGAGAGCAGGAGGGGGCCTTGCTGCTGCCCATCAACAGAGAACACCTGCATAGCAGACAAATGGATCACCTGGTTATAGCCTTCCTCACTCTGGCACTGTATGTCTATTTAAATAATAGCACTTATCTAAGTTTGCATCTATACATATAAAACAGCAAATCTAATGCAAAGTTCCAGTATGAAAATTTTATGCACACTGGTATCCCCTTTTGTGGCCTGTCCCCCCTTTTTAGCAATATATTAAATAAACATTTTAATAGTAGCTTTGAAGAGTGTGTTCAATTATCATGCGCAATAGACATAATGCATGCAAATATACAGTATATGGATAAGTTTCTTACCTGAAAGAATGTTGCAAGAAATCAAAGATAAGATTGTCTGTGCTGTTGTAGCAACAGAATGTGCTCTGGAGATCTTGTACCTGCCAACTTCTACTTCTTTAATATGCTTTACTATTACTGTTTGCTGTAGGGCCTATAGCTATATTCTCACAAAAGCAAGGAACTGGATATAAAACACTCCTGTCCAGAAACTACACAGAAAAAGGAGTAGGGTTCATAGGGACACTATAGTTCTTGCAAACCTGCTGTGATGGCTTAAAGTCTAACCCTCTAGCACTGCAAACATTAACCACATCAAGTATAAAGAGGTCCAGATCTTGCAGTCAGAGAACAAATAGTATGTAGCAAGAATAAATGAAATAATCCATGAAAACATTTTTAAAACTCTTATCTTTTATCTATCTGTCTATCTTACAGGTGAACAACCAACCAAACAGAACAGAACAGTAACACAATAACAGAATGTTGAAATAATATTGGATATTATTATTCTCCAGAGATACGTATGTCATCAGTCATGGGGATAAACTTTTGTTATCAAAAGTCACTTTTCCAAAGATTTCTTGTGTTTGAGGTGGTGTCAGGTGTTGTCCTTTCTTCATGGTTCTTAGTTTCTAGGTCAATTTTTCCACAAATAATATGTGAATTCATGATGGCAAGAAGACTCCTCCAGGATCAGTCCAAAGGTCCAACTAATCCAGTGCCCTGTATTCACATGGTAACCAGCCAGTTATCTATGGGAACCCCATATGCAAGGCTGGAGAACAATAGCTCTCTCTTGCTGTTCCCCAGCAACTGATACTTACATGCACGAGGCCCTGGATTCTGGAGGTGGTTTATAACCATCATAGCTATAACCAATTAATAGTGAAATATTTGTGTTGCAGCTGAACGGGAAAAATGATGCTTGGGGAAATTAAACAATGCATCAACTCATTTGAAAGGAGACATAATGATTAACCAGGGTTTAAGGTTGAGAGAGTGTCCAGCTTTGGGGGAGTCCCCTGACCAACAGATCACATTTCAGAATACAGTGTTTGATGGTCACAGAATATGAACCCAAACACATAAGCAAGGGGCAGAGTGCAACTGTAAAATGATCGTTATTTGCAAAATTTATTATTTATACCCCACCTATCTGGCTGGGTTTCCCCAGCCACTCTGGGCAGCTCACAGCATATATCAGAACATACTAAAACATCAAACATTAAAAACTTCCTGATACAGAGCTGCCTTCAAATGTCTTCTAAAAGTCAGATAATTGTTTATTTCCTTGACTTCTTTAAGGGAGGGTGCTACACGGGGAGAGTGCCACTACCAAGAAGGCCCTCAAGCTAAACAGATACAAGGCAAACTTTTATCTTTCTCTTATCTGCAGGTACATGCAACACTATAAACACACTGGCTTACATAAACTCTTGGTTTATGGCAGACAATATGGCCCATCCCTCATAAAAGGAAGCAAAGGTCCATCTGCCTCACCATCCTGTTCTTCACAGAGGTTAACCAAGTGCTTCCAGAAAGCCCACAAGCAGATGAACAAAGCAAGAGCCACCCCCTGCTTTTCAACCTTCCAGCTAGAAAAGAAGAACACTACCTTGGAACCAGAAAGTTAATACCCACCGACAGGCTTATCTCCATATTCTTGTCTAACGCCACCTTATCACCGTCAAAATTGATGGTCACCACCACATTATGTGGCAGTGAGTTACATAAGTTAATTACTGTATAACCTGTTCGAGGAAATAGCCCACAGTTCTGCAAACAGAATTGGCTGCATTTGGGCACAATGCTAAACGATGGTTTTGCATTATGTGAATTGGCATTAGGCTCATCAGCCCCCCCCCCCCCGGCACAGCCTCCAAGAGATCAGAAACCACACCCTGCTGCCTTCCAACTTCCCTGCCTCAGTATCAGACACTGAAAACCCTGAGAATGGTGATCCCAGTGGAGTTTTAAGGTATCCCAAATATCTGAAGATGCACCTTCTTTCTTGCCAACCTGTCAAGGTATTTAAATTGGCAGGGGAGGCCCTACTTGCAATACCCTACTTCCCACCTAGTGAAGTTTTGGGGGTGGTAGTATGTGAAGGAGATTTCTCTGGGGGACCCCTAGACTGTGGAATGCCCTCCCCTCTGAGGTGCATCCCTCACAAGTGTGTGTGTGTGTGTTTGTTGGCAAATAAAGACACACATCTTTGCCCAGGCCTTCACAGGAGATTGGAATAAAATACAGTGGTGCCTCGCAAGACGAAATTAATTCGTTCTGCAAGTCTTTTTGTCCTGCGAAAATTTCGTCTTGCGAAGCACGGTTTCCCATAGGAATGCATTGAAATTTAATTAATGCGTTCATATGGTCAAAGAAAGTCCAAAAAAGTCAAATTTGGTTTACAAAGTGTTTATTAAGTGCTCTTTAAAGGCAGTTGTGAACTCTGAACATACTGTTCAGAGCATTTTTAAAAAAATTCAAGCACAAAACTTTTTAAACATGACAGAAAAACATTTAAAAATCACCAAAGTACATACTGTGCTCTCTAAGACTCTGGGGGACAACTTGGAGAAGGTTCCTCTTCCACTCTTTGCTTCTTGCTGAAGAACCTCTCCATGGTCTGCTGCTTCATCCGCCTTTTCAGCACCTCTCTGAAAGACGACATGATCCTTGTGTCAAAAGTGTTTGCAAGGTCACGTGCCGGATCCTTGTCAGGGTGGTGCCGCTGTGCAAAAGCCTGCACATTTTCCCATTGCTGGCAGATGTCCCTCAGTTCTTTGGAGGACAGCCGTTCCTCAGTTGCTTCCTCCTCTTCCAACGAGGCCTGCTCCTGCATAGCCTCTGCCTGCAGTTCGACCAGCTCCTGGGTGGTCAGCTCGTGGTCGTGCTCCTCCACCAGCTCGCAGACGTCCTCCTCTGTGACCTCGAGGCCCATGGTCCTCCCCAAGGAAACAATGTCCTGCACCACTGTTGACTCTGGTGCATCAGAGTCACTTGTTGCCACACAGTCTGGCCACAGGCTGCGCCAAGCGCAATTCAAATTTCTCTGGCTGATCCCGTCCCAGGCCGTGGTGATCATCTTCAAGCAGGTGACGATGTCAAAGTGGTCTTTCCAGAATTCCCGCAGGGTGATGTTGGTGCAATCAGTCACCTCGAAGCAGCGCCTGAAAAGCTCCTTGGTGTAGAGTTTTTTGAAACTGGCGATGAGCTGCTGATCCATTGGCTGGAGTAGTGGGGTGGTGTTAGGCGGCAGGAACATTATGTTAATGAAGCGGAAGTCCTCCAACAAGTCTTCCTCAAGGCCGTTAGGATGAGCAGGAGCATTGTCCATCAGAAGCAAAGCCTTCAGTGGCAGGTCGTTGTCCAGCAGATACTGTTTGACAGCAGGGCCAAAAGCAAGATTGACCCAGTCCACAAACAGCACTCGTGTGACCCAAGCCTTACTGTTGGATCGCCACATCACACTCAGCTGCTCTTTGTCGAACTTTTGCTTCTTGAAGGCCCGTGGATTCTCTGAGTGGTACACCAGCAGGGGCTTGATCTTCAGGTCCCCGCTTGCGTTGGCACAGAAGAGGAGGGTCAGACGGTCCTTCATGGGCTTGTGGCCAGGCAGCTTGGCCTCCTCCTGAGTGATGAAGGTCCTTTTGGGCATCCTCTTCCAAAACAGCCCGGTCTCATTGCAGTTGAAGACCTGCTGTGGAAGGTAGCCCTCCGTCGTCACAACCTCCAGGAACTCTGTTGCAAAGTCTTCAGCCGCAGGAACATCGGAACTGGCAGCCTCTCCATGCCTGACCACGCTGTGGATTCCAGATCTGGTCTTGAATCTGTCAAACCAGCCTCTGCTTGCCTTGAAGACTTCTGGCTCGCCTGAGGTTCCTGGCTGTTGCCGTACGAGGTCTGCGTGCAAGGCCTTGGCCTTTTCACAAATGACTGCCTCAGTCACTGTGTCCCCTGCACGCTGCTTCTCTTTTAACCAGATGAGCAGCAACTTCTCGACCTCCTCCAGAACAGCTGGGCGGTTCTTAAAGATCCTGGTGACTCCCTTGGCTACATCTGTCGCAAGGATCTTCTCCCTCATCTTCAGGATGGTCCCGATGGTGGATGGATTCCTCCCGTACTCCCTGGCGAGGTCTGTCACTCTCATTCCACCGTCATGCTTCCGGATGATCTCCTTCTTCATTTCCAGTGTAACCTTCTCCTTCTTCCTCTCGCCAGACTCTGCAGGAGCAGCCTTCTTGGGACCCATGTCAGCAGAGCTCCTACGTTCACAAAAAAACAAATCCTTGAATCCCAAACCCACCACAAAAAACCCCAAACCCTCAAAAAAGTTTTAAAAATCAGTCAGTCACCAAATGGTTGCAAAAAACTTCATAAAAATTCAAAAAAATTACCAAACCTTCCAAAACCTGGCAAACACCTTCCCACCCCCAAATCCTTGAATCCCAAACCACCCATCCCAAAAACCCCAAACCCTCAAAAAAGTTTTAAAAGTTTAACTTACCAAATGGCTGCAAAAAAAATCCAAAAAAATCTCCAAAAATCTTCCAAAAGCTCCAAAAACCTTCCCAAAATGCTTGCTATGAGTTGCTCCTCGAAGTCAAGTTGCAACTGCACTTCTTTAACCAATGCACCCTGGGTATTAACGGTTTTACAAAAAAGGCAACAAAATCGCAAGACGTTTTCTCTTGCGAAGCACGACCATAGGGAAATTCGTCTTGCGAAGCAACTTAAAAATCGCAAAACCCTTTCGTCTTGCGAGGCATTCGTCTTGCGGGGTACCACTGTAAAAGGTAGCTACCTCCTGCAGAATGTTGTTTAACTGGTCTGTTCTAACTGGTTTTTGTTATTTTTATGTTTTATGCTGTTATGCATTTTACATATGTCCCCCACTTTGGCATCATGCAGTAAAGGGTGGATTATAAATGTGATTAATAAGCGAGCCTTGACTAGCAAAGCTCAGGACTTCATTGCCATCATGGGGCTGTTCCAATATGTGATTGGACTAACACATGTAGGTGTGAAACATGCATTATCAACAATGGGACACGACAAGTCAGGACTACTACATTCATGGCATTTTGTACTGGGGCCATTGCCTGTGAAAGTCATGCAATCATTTCTTCCCCCAACCTCTTTGGAAGTTCTTGTGTACTGCAGTTTTTGAACAGTTATATACAGTATGTATTTTTCTGCGTTGAGATTCTTCCTTTCAAATAAATGATAATACATTTATAATTAAATTAGCATGAGAAAAGTAACATATTATCCAGCAGCAGGACAAAAACAGTAGCCAGGTAAAGGAAGCTCTGTCTTTGTGTGTGCAGCCTATGTGCCGTAGTGATGGGCATTTTGTTGAGTACACCGAAGAGTAAATTATGGTTTTCATGAGAAACAGAACGGTTGATCAAAGGTCAGGCTTTGCTGTGGGGGGGGGAGAGCATAAATAAGAAAATTAGGTGGCATAAGCCATCACCCTCTGCTGGAATTTCAGTTTGTTTCAGTTCAGTACACACTAAGCAATGAGTGCAGCATGACAGGTTTCTCTTCCCCAGCGTTGAGTGGCATCAAGTGGCTGGATCCAGTTTTGCTATTTTGCAAGCAGAGACAGGGATGGTTCAGGTACAATGTCAAGTGGTAAGATTCTCTGTGCATGAACCTGGCTGGACTCTCATCTTGCCCGCCATGCTGCAATTCCTTTTCTCCTTCACGGTGTGAAGCAAAACACAGGTGACGGTTTCATCTGAATTGGCTAACTATGGCTTGGGCTTTCCTCGGAAACCAATATTAGAAACCAGCATCAATATCTGGTTTGCAGGGCAAGTGCAACCATAGCTTGCTGGTTTGGTTGAAGAAAAGGAGGAAGGGAATCGACATGCACAAGGGAAGAGATAATGAGTAAGTTCTAGGGTCCAGTTGGGTTCATGTGCATAATATGAAACAATAGTTTGGAGATACTTTTAGATCACTTCATCAGATTCCATATCCGAAAATGCAGATTTGGGTGACCAGAATAAATTGTGTAAAGTCATATTTTTTCTCTAAAATCACGGGTTTCAAATACAGTGGTACCTCGACTTACGAGCGATTCGACTTCCGCATTTTTCAACTTCCGAATGACCTCCAGAAGCGGAAAAATGGCCACCACTTCTGAAATTTTCGACTTCCGAAATGAAAGCGGCGGCACGATACCTCGACTTACAAGGTTTTCAATGCGGTTTTTTCGACTTGCGAAGTTTTTTTCTGTTCCGAGATGGCGGCTTCGACTTGCGAAGATTTCGACTTACGAGCGAGCCTTCGGAACAGATTAACTTCGTAAGTCGAGGTACCACTGTACTTTGGAAACTTTTTTAAAGGAAGCAGGTGTTGTATGAAAAAAGAGGAAATAATAGAAGGGAAATTTTGATAAAATGGCTAGTGAAGTGAAGGGGAATCTCACCCCCTCCCTTCACAGCTCTTTCAAGCCCCATGTCCTCTCATAGCTCCTTTGTGTCTCTCCATCCCTGCTTCCCTGCTTTATTCAAACCTATGCTGCTGTTTTATCTTAAGCCTCCCAGCCCTGACTTCAAGTGAATCCAAGACTGTGATACAGCACTATAAATCCTCCAATGTGGGCTGCACAATGAAAACCTTACATTTTTATGTATATAGAAAGAATGTATGCAAAATTATTTGTATCTTGGCTCTTCTACCAAACGAAGCTCAAGGTGGCAAACAACTATAATGCAAATACAATAAAATATAAGAAAATAGGACAAAATAGGAAGAAAATACATGTTTGTTTGTTTTTAAAAAACTAGGTAGCTAAAATAGCAATAAAAAACTACAAAACCAATTATGACATATTTATAAGTCAGCTTATGACTTATATTTGCCTTCTTGTGGAAGGTTATCAGAGAAGGATCTAGCCAGGTCTTCTTTGGCAAGGAGTTCCACAGAATAGGGGCAGCCACTGAAAACGCCCTCCTTCAAGTTCCTGCCAAATGTTATTCAAATGTAGGCAGCTCAGAGAGAAGGGCCTTGCCCTTAAAATTAGACAGGCTCATGGGGGAGAATGTGCTCCTTCAAATAATGCAGTCCCTCCCAAATCATGTAGGGTAAATCACAGAATTGAACACTGGAAATGCTAGCTGTGACTGATGGGAATTACACCCAAAACATGTTGAAGGCTAGGTACCTATATTCAGACAGCACTGGTTCCTAGCTAATCAGCAGTGTTGACATTAGGCTGACTTGGTTTATTTGCCTTGGGGCACAATTTCTTGTGCTTCCAGTTCCAATAAGGTGAAATCAGGGCACTAGAAGGCAGACTTTTGAGGCTGAAGTGGTAGTGTTATATAAAAGAGAATACACATTATGTCAAAATCTTGGAAACAGGATGTGTCACATTTCTGACAATCACATTTAATCTGCCCATTATGATTAAAGCTAGGGGCAATCATATTTAATCTGCTCGCTATGAGAAGCATTGTAGTTATTTGCAGAGCGTTGGACTAGATGATTCTCATGGTCCCTTCCAACTCTACAGTTCTATGATTCTGAGAGTGGAAACAGGTTTGATCCTAACCTGAAAGTAAAGGTAATACTAGCCTGCAACTCCTTGTTATAATGGCAAAGTACAGTGAAACATAGATCTAGGATGCAGCCAAAAATAATTCATGGAAAAGTACACACAAGATTTATCTCAGATACTGGGGTGTCACTCAAATTCCTTTTGCTTGGAGTTTCGAGACTTTTTCAAAGTGTGTTGACACAAACCCAGCAAAACTAGTGCAGATTCTCTGATGAGTATGTCATCTTGTAATGTAATACCGGTTTTTTGTGATGCACAGGACAGTGTTCTGGGGTTGTGCTTTACTATCCACAAGGAACGTAGTGCTTTGAATTGCACAAGCCAAGAGAAAAAGGCAGCATGTCCCAAGTGTCTTTTCTTTACCTTGGGGAAAGGGGTGATTCTTTCTGCAATGGTTCAGCTCCTGAGTTGAAGGTATGATAATATATAGCTCATGGATTCTAATCTTGGCTTTTTGGTCTACTCAACATGCGTTGATCATAAGTTTTCTGTAGGTGCTGAATGGCCTTTACATGCCTAAAATCATAGTGGGAAACAAACATATTGGAGTTTCAACTAATGGGGGCTTCGTGGGCAGGAGACTTTTGTTTCACATGCCTTTTACAGAAAATACAAAGTTAACTTGTGTCAGAAATGTAGACATATTTCCTTTTTTATGGGTAGTGGTGGCCATCAGAAACATTAAATCATTGTAGCAGCTTACAACTTATTAGCTCCCACCCAGTGAAGTAAATAATAATTTTCCTGCAAGATAACTCTCACACATTCTCACAGTCACAGGACAGAAACCTCTCCCTCAGCATATCAGCTGAGGATGGAATTATCACCCCTCCCTGCTTATCAAATCATTGAACTGAGGGTAATTTGCATCCCTAAACCTCTTTGTGCCCACTTTATTTATTCATGGATGCCACCACTGCCAAACTGGTGAAACCTTGGGGCATAAAAAAAGAAAAAGAAAAGGCTTGTGGGAATATCACATTACTTTACCACAAGCCCACTTTTGAGAACACATGCAGCAATGAAAGACATCTGGTTCTGTCAGAAGAGCTTCTGCAAGAACAGGGCAAATAATGCTTTTTAGCAAACAGTATCCCAATGTAGAGTAAAATTAAGTTATGTAGGCAATAGCAGACTCTCATACACTGCCCTCCCCATCAACTAAAACAATAGAAATACTTAACTAACTGACGAATCGTGTTGGTACTGCGTCCCCCAACAAAAATCCTGGCTATATGCCTATGGGACTCCTATGCTTGACAGAAATTTGGAGCTCCATCTTCATCACCCTCTTTGTCTTTCAGACAGGTTAGTCCAGGGGTAGGCAACCTAAGGCCCGTGGGCCGGATGCGGCCCAATCGCGTTCTCAATCCGGCCTGCAGACGGTCCAGGAATCAGCATGTTTTTACATGAGTAGAATGTGTGCTTTTATTTTAAATGCATCTCTGAGTTATTTGTGGGGCATAGGAATTCGTTCATATTTTTTTTCAGAATATAGTCTGGCCCACCACATGGTCTGAGGGACAGTGGACCGGCCCACAGCTGAAAAAGGTTGCTGACCCCTCGGTTAGTCCTAGGTTTTAATTCAGATGGCACACCAATTTACATGTAACTCAAAAGAGCGCAACTGAATCGCCAGTCTCATGCTACATTCACAGCACAGGCCCCCCCCCTTTCAAGAAATCTTTACACTTTCAGTGCAAGCTTCTACATATTCATTCAGAAATAAGACTGTGTTCAGTGGGGCTTACTCCCTAGTAGGTTTGTACAGCATCACCGCCTCAGACAGCCTTTACTTGAGAGTAAGTCCTATAGAAAAGAACTTCTGAGTATATTCGACTGTGCTGTTTACCTCCCATTCTGTTCTCCCTCAGAGAGAAGTCAAACAGAGGGAAGCTGGAGTTTGGACTCTGGTGTAAAAAAAGAGAGAAATGTTTCGCCTCCAGTCTAGAACCCACATCTTCCCAATGTGCTGGTTTCCCCCTTACCCAGAAGCGAAACAGGAGATGGAACTCTGGGCTATCCTGACAACAGCAGCTCCTCCTGCCTTCTGGGAAGCATTCCATGCAGAAAACAGGTGTGGAAGAGTTGTGAGCAAACAGGCCCTAACAACCACATTACCAACACAGGAAAGAGGCCCTTAAGTGTTCACCCCCAAGCTGAAACACTGAAATTAATGAAAGAACTTGCTGCCTTAGGTGCATTAAATGTCAAGAGGTCTGCTAAGAGTAAAAATTAAACACCACCCATCAAGGGTGCCAACCAGAATAAAATGGGGGGGGCAGGTAAGCCCTACTCTGCATAATGAATCACATGACTTGGTGCACGGACACCATTTGAATGGCAATGACCATCGACTTTGGGGGAGAACGCCTCAAATATTTCATTGGGGCGGGGGCCCGAAGGTACCTCGGCCCCTAGGAGTCCACTTCCCCTTTAAGGGAATGTGTCCTCCCGACCCGACCCAAAGCGCCCTAACCTTTTAACCTTCGAATAAAGCCGCCAGGTTGGCGCAGGGGGTTTCCCTTCCCGGGAGTCTTCAAGGTGGGGAGGCTCAGCCCGGCTCTAGCTTTCCTGCCTGGAGCAGGGGGCCGGACTCACCCAGGCCTGCAAGGCCCCCTCCAATACTCAGCAATATTGGGGGCTGGCTCGTCGCTGGCGAAACCCTTCCGAAACCTCGCTCGGGTGGCGTCCCCTAGGGCAGCTGACTCGTCCAGTTGCCCCGTCTCCTCCCTGTCTGGGAACTTTTCCTTCTGCGCGGAGGAGGGGCTGGGCTCGTCCCGCGACCTGGAGGGCTTCCCTCTCCTCGAGTGGGCAGGCGTTGGCGGCGGAGGCTGCAGCGGGCGGAGCCTCCTTCTTCTCCTGCCGCGGACTCCCTCGCCTTCTCGGACTTCTTGCTCGCAGCCGAGGCGCGGCGCAGCGCCGTCTTAGCGCTAGGTTCTCCCCGTCCGTCCGTCTCTCTCCTCCCTCTCTCCGCCACGGCCTCCTGCCCAGATGAGGCTCCGTCCCTTAGCGCTGAAGACCCGCCGGAGCGACGGGAGGGCCGAAGAGTGAGGCAGCAAGGAACCGCTGCCGCCGGGAAGCACAGGCTGCTGGGAGCCCCAGGCGGGAAAGCCCCGGCGCTGCAGCGCAAGCGGCTCCAGCCACGCTGGAGGTCAGCAAAAGAGCAGCAGCCCGCCGGGCGCGGTAAGGGGAAGCGAGAGCCTGTGGAGAGGAGGGGCCGCCTGACGCTGCGAAGCGCGGAGATCTCCGCAGCTGCCTGGCTGTTGGGACGCTGGCGCCTTCCCCAGCTCTGAGGGGGAAGGACTTGCAGAAATGGGGGCGGGTGGGATGCAAGCCTTTGTGCGGAAGGATTGCGGGTACCAAGGGTGACACTCCGCACAAATCCCTGGGCTCACGTGGAGCGGGTCATTTCTTTCCCACCTGTGGGGGATCTCTGCGTACAAAGGATAAGGGAAAGCGGGTAGGTCCTGCAAGCCTTGAAGCCTTCCCACCTCAGGCTTGGACCGAGGGAGCGCGTGGCTGCACGAGGCGCGGCGGGTTTCGAGAGGAGCTTGGCGATGCGGTTTCAGACTTTTTAGGACGGGAGGGAAAAGTGCCCCCCCGCATCCGCGCGGGTTTCGGGGTTCTGCCTTTGTCTCTCCCCGACCTCCCCCCTCCCAATGTGGCGTGAAGTTTGGGAGCGAGGCAGACGGAGAGAGCGCTTTCTTCCTTTCAAACTTCCCCTCGCAGCATCGGCGAGAGAGGCAGCCCGCGCTTTCCTGGGGAGGAATCCTGTAGCGATCACAGATCTTGGGGCTTCTCTCCTCGTGCTTTTTCCAAGCCGGAGGGGAAACCTTTCCCGGTTTCCATGCCTCCCTCTCCCTCCTGCCGCCCCCTTTCCAGGAAAAAAAATGCGAAAAGTTTAAGGCCTCGGAGTGAAACGAGATCTGTTGAGAGAGGCGTGACTTCCTCCCTCTCGGTGCTGTTAGCAAACAGCCGAAAAGGGCCGACGTGGTAGAGAGCGGCTGCAGCAGCATCGCTCCTTGAAAAAGAAACAACCGCGCATGTAGACAGGCAGTGGTGGCCCACTCTTCCCTTCCCTAACTAGCCCGCCCCCTCAATCGTTGTGGCTTATAATTTTCTGTCTCACTTTTCTTCCTACGCTCTTAAAAACATTTATTCGGTTTGGGTCCTGGTGAGGTGAGTCTGCGCAAACAGTTTAAAGAGATGTCTGAGCCCTTTGATTTTTTTCCTCAGTGAAAGTTAGGCGAGTTTAAACAAGAACAGCCTTCACTTCTTGTGACTTTTTTCCAAGTACCTTGTGCCTATTATGTGTTGGTTTTACAACTTGCGGCCGAAAGGTTTAACAAAACCATTCCCACTCTCCATAAACATTTGTCTTTCCACAAATCCAGACTTCCCGAAAGGTGAAATTCTGAATTTTATTGAGACCAAGACTTCGGCCCTAGTGATGTTAATTGCCTTTATGTTTACATCCAATATCAATCATAAATATCCAACTCAAGACTAGATCCATTGAAATCAGCAGGCTTAAATCCACTAAACATTACACATCATCCATACTTTGTATGTACTCATCTCTGGTCCATTTGCTTGAAAGATAAATGGAAATCATTTTGAAGCTGTATTCACACAGCAGTTAATTCCATTATCCCAACTGTCCCTTAAATGCTAATTTCAGCATTGTATTTGAACTTTTAGGTGTCATAAAAGCCATTTCTGGAAATGTAGCAGAATATAGCACAAGTTTAGCTCTCATTTCCGTGTTATTTCATTCTAGACTTCATTTGCAAATAATACAGAAATGGGTGCTATATTCTGCTGTGTTTCCGGAAGGGTGGAAGTTCAAATAGAATGTGCAAAAATGACAGGGGAACACCGTGAAAATGGAATAGACTTGTGTGTAAATGCAGCCTAGGTAAGTGGACCAGACCAACATGGGTGAATTAAAGGTTCTGGAATCTAGAATAGCAAGTTCTGTAAGTGCATGTGCTTAAGAATCTGTACAGGACAGAGTGAAATTTGGACACTGTAAATGGGCATGGGTTTAGAGAGAAATGGTTATTTGGTTGTCAAAATTGTTGCTTACTGTTTCAAGCTGTGGCTTCCCTTTGTTGCTTGCTGCACAGTAATCGTAAGACCTATTTATAGACTGTGTAGTCCACCCCTGAACATATTTACTTCCAAGTCCCACTGATTTTAATGGGGCTTACTACTAAGAAATGTCTGTCAGATTGCAATGCAAACTAGGCAAACAGAACAAAGTTGCTCAAACATGCTTGCTTTACATGTTCATCACAGTTTGCTTCTAAAGGCTTTTCTCTCTGGATGTGTCCCATTTTTATTTTAGGTTTTAGTTTTTGCACATGAAGGAAATTTATTTGAAAGGCAAGGAAACACGGGATATAGAGCGGTGGAAAATATTTTGTTGTGGTTCTCAGGTTGATTCTGTGATTCTTGTACCATTCCTTGGGGAAATCCCCAGCTAGAGATCCATGTCTGTTTTTAGAAAAACTGACAGCGTGTTTTATTTTTAGGCTGGGGGGAGAAGATAAAGCTGATTTGATTAGAAGTCCCATTTAAAACAGATGGATTTGTAATTTAATTCTCCAGTGCACTTGATTTGCTTTTATATAGTTTTCCCACATCCTTTGGAGATGTGTTACCTCTTAGCATGCTTAGCCGTATTTTGGGGTTTGTAATACTTACTACAACATATGTTGTTGAACTTTTTTAATGAAGCAATAATTGTTGAGCAGATCGCGATCTACCTGTTGGATAATCACTATCTTAGAACATTTCAGCCAGGATTTTGTAGGGAGAGTGATTAAGCTGAAAGTGCATCTCTGTAGCAGTGTTGTGCAGAATGCCTCCTCCTTCCCTTTGAAGATCTAAAATTTAAGGGGTGGTGGTGGAATTAAACGTACATATGCAATTCTAATCCATGTTAGACAATGAGAGTATAAACCAGTGTTACAAACTCAGATATATAAGCTAATCGCCAAATGGCAGCTTAAACCTAGTTTACAGTCGCTGCAATGGAATGTCTAGGCACCTTTTTCCCAATGAGATTTACTGTTGTTATTATTAGTATTTATTTGATTTCTATGCTACTTTATGTTTTAAAGAAAAAAATCTCAAGGTGGTTAACAACGCATCAAATAAAACAAATCCAAGCTTTCCCCTTATTTCTTTACCTACTTAATTTATATAGCTGCCCCATAGGACCTGTGAGATAACAGGGTTCAAATCCCCCACTCAAGCCATGAAGCTCACTGGGTGAGCTTGGGCCAGTGAGTACAGGGTCATTGTACGGATTAACTGCGGGGAGGAGGAACTATGTACTCCTTGGAGAAAAAGATGGGATATAAATGCAGTAACTAAGCTCTTCTGCTTACTTCATTAAGAAAACTGGAGGAGCTAGCCAGATGGAGATGTCAGTCGCCAACCTGGCATTCAGAGATCTCCATATGGTCGCAATTGGACCCATGCTAGTTGCAAATTCACCTGGTGTCAGGGGAATTTTGAGCACTGGTATAATCCCTGTATTTGGAACTAATCTGCAAAAAATTATCCATGCCCTCAAACACTAATTTTAGGTGCTAAGTTATGAACAGACAGCAACAGGTTAAAAATATCATGTCAAAATTAATTTTATAAATACACTTTTTAGAAATAAAGATTTATTATTCCCCTCAAGCCACTTCTGGGAGAAATGGTGGAATATACTTCTGGGAAAATGAATAATTGTTGCATGTTTTCTATGCAATTTTATATTTAAAAGCTTTCATTTTAAAATTTTGGTTTGAGGACAGACCTCAGCCCACATTTTAGGAACACTGAAGTCCACATATAGCACTGAGGCTGAGCATACTTTTGCTCAAGAAGTTTTTCAGAAGTACAAGGCATAAATAACCAGCTTCCCCACTCCTACACAAGTTACTAGTGCTTAACTTGCTTACTGTGACATCATGCACTATGAATACGTAGCCTTAGGGCAACATCTGTAGCCTTCGTTGATGGGAAAATACACTAAGCTGATGTAAAGTTGTTGATGTATATCACAGCTTGAGTAAAAGGTACCCCTCCAACTTTTTAAACATTATGCGAAGGCTACATGTTGTCCCAGGCAGAGTTTGGAATCAGGGCCTGGAATGCATTATCCAGTGGTTATTCTCAATTTCCTTGGCAAGCATTAAGCAGAGCAGCCCTGAAAGCATACCCTCTAACGTTTCTCCAATGAAAACAGGGACGCCCCCTCCCACATTTCTCCAATGAAAATAGGGACATCCTATAGTCTTGGTCTGTTCAGGAACAGAAAAAAGCCAATTTTTGGGGAGTTCAGAGGTGTGGAAAAGATGGCTTTGAGTGTGCACTAGTCACTCTGAAAATGCAGGCTTGGGAACATACCTTATATACCATGCAAACTAGCATGTTTTCAGAGTGCCCTTTCCCTGTAATCCACTTAAGCACTGATCTAGACATTTGAAAGAGTTCCATGCTCCTTTTCTCTGCATTTTTTTTAAAAAAACCAAAAGGATACTACGTACGTAGGCTACAAATCTTAACTGGAAGAAAAGCAGGAAGGAAGAGGCTACTTAATTCTAGGTTCCATGTTTGCTTTGCATCTCAAAATCACCCCCTCCCCAAGCCTCTTGTTTTTAACCTATGTGGGGGAGCATCATTCTCCCTGAAAGGAGGAAAGCAATTTGGAGAGCATGATTTTGAGTTGGTAGAGGGAACTTGTTTAGGAATGGGACTCAAACTTTCTTCAAGAGAGTTTTTGCTTTCCTTTCTACAGCACTTGACCTCACCCTGAATGAGAGAATAGTAGCATGTAGTGGCACAATTTTACTCCGAAGAGCACTGATTAGCTCAACAAAGTAACATATAATGGTGCAGGCTACTGTAACCTGTGCAGGCAGTGGAGTAGTCCATATGTAATCTGGTCTGAGCCAGGAATCTCATTCCTCCACTACTTAACCTGGTGGGGAGCTCAGTGGTAGATTGTCCAGCAAAAACCCCTGTATGAGCAACTCCTTGGAACACCAAGAACAGGCATGGCTGTTAAACTGCTGAGAAAGAGCATCTATGGGGTAGGTCTCAACCCTTACCATTTGCCTCAGTCCCCCCTCTGCCAGTTGCCTCCAGCCATTTCTTCCTTTGAAATTGCAACTGTCTAATAAAGTACCCTTGTGAGTTGTAAGATGTAATCTGTCCCATTGCTGCTCATTGTCATGTTGGCAGTAGCTTTGCAAATGCCTAAAAAAATTATTAGCCCACCAACTACATGAGGTTGCATGGGCAGATTGAGCAATGGCTCTGGTAAGCTGATAGATGGTAAGGAATTGTTGCTTACATTGGGCAAGGTTGCATTGCAGGTGTGACCTTGTCAACCCATAACATAGCAACCATTTATTTCTTGTGACCTATTGGACTTCCTTGTATAAAGCAAAGTCCTTTTACTGGTGTCAGATAGCTATGGGTTTAGATGTTTTATTGAATTATGGTGTTGGCTTTTTTATTATACAATGAGAAGCTGGTCTTGGATTTAAAAGGCGGGGGTATATAAATTCTTCTAAAGCAAACATCAGAAGGCACGCGGCCCTATTTAGATCTTTATCAGGAAGCAGAAAGTTAAATGTGTGAGCATAGTGAGTCAAATACAGAAACGGCTGAAACAGAACAAAAATAGACAGTAGAAAGGCAGAGTGAGAGGCACACTAAATGAAACAGTTGTAAAGACAGTAAGAATAATTGTAGAACTGTAAAGTTGGAAGGGACTCCAAGGGTCATTTAGTCCAGCTCCCTGCAATGCAAGAATCTCAACTAAAGCATCCATGACAGATGGCCATCCAATCTCCGCTTAAAAGCCTCCAAGGAAGTAGAGTCCACAACCTCATGAGGGAGTCTGTATCACCATCAAATTGCTCTTATTGTCAGGAAGTTCTTTCTGGTGTTTAGTCAGAATCTCCTCCTTTCTTGTAACTTGAATCCACTGGTGCAGGTCCTACACTTTGGAGCAAGAGAAAACAAACTTGCTCCATCTTTCATGTGACAGCCCTTTAGATATTTGAAGATGGCTATCATATATCCTCTTAGTCTCCTCCAAGCTAAATATACCCAGTTACCTCAAACCCTTATAACATTTGGTTCCCAGGCCCTTTATCATCTTGGTCACATTCGTCTGCACAATATCCTTCTTAAATTGTGGTGTCCAGAACTGGACAAAGTACTCCAGGTATGGTCTGAGCAAGGCAGAATAGAGTGGTATTATTACTTCCCTTGATCTTAGTCACTATCTATACGTCTGTTGATGTAGCCTAGAATAGCATGACCTTTTTTTGCTGCTGCATCACACTGTTGACTCATATTAAGCCAGTGGTCTACTAAGAGCCCTAGAGCCACAAAAGCTCATGGTTGGTTACCTGTATATGGAACTCAGCATCTGAGATCCTCCTCCTTGTCCTCCTTCTGAAAAAGCAAGTTTCCATACCTTTGTATGTAACAAAGATGCAGGTCACAAGTGTGCACACTAGGCATTGTCTGTAGTAAGTCAGTAGTCAGCTGGGGGCTTGGCTGAAAACTGTAGAGACCTTGCTGAGTAAACATACATAGGATTTTGCTGTTAGTAGAATTTCCAGCGTCCAGGGTCTAAAGCTTTAGTTTCCAACACCCCCACTTTCCTTCACCGATGCCTATTAGAAGCAGAAGAATTATGCAAGTTCAGACAATCTATGCAAGGACATAGAATTTGTTTTTTTCCGGTTAATTCTCTTCATTTCTTCAGCATACACAGTCCTGTCCTTAGTGCAAAGGAAAGCTTTGTATAGTAGACGACTCTTCCGATCATTACCTCTGATTACAAAGAGATGTTTGTTCTTTTGGAAAGGAAGTTCATGTGCTATACAAGCTGACATTTATGGATTTGCATTCCCTGCCTGACGTATAGTGGTATGGAGAGTTTGGCGTGCTGGCTGAAGCCAATGAGAGATTTAAGGATGTAATCCTAAGGCATTAGTGAGTGGGAGCTGAAGGCAGTTAGATGAGAAATGAGGGCAGAGGAGTGAACTCTGTCCTTTTGCAGGGTTTCTCTCCCCCCCTTCTTAATCAGTTGCCTCCCATTGGATCCTAGCTTTCCAATGGTTCTGCCTTTGCAGACCACACTCCTAACCCTACTAGCATTTATTTATTTTAACAATTTATATATCTTTGATTTCTCTGAAAGACTCAAGGTGGCTAATAAAAGAGTAGAAGGAACAGAACAAAACAAACAAGTCCTTAAACCTGACAAAGTACTCCAGGTATGGTCTGAGCAAGGCAGAATAGAGTGGTATTATTACTTCCCTTGATCTTAGTCACTATCTATACGTCTGTTGATGTAGCCTAGAATAGCATGACCTTTTTTTGCTGCTGCATCACACTGTTGACTCATATTAAGCCAGTGGTCTACTAAGAGCCCTAGAGCCACAAAAGCTCATGGTTGGTTACCTGTATATGGAACTCAGCATCTGAGATCCTCCTCCTTGTCCTCCTTCTGAAAAAGCAAGTTTCCATACCTTTGTATGTAACAAAGATGCAGGTCACAAGTGTGCACACTAGGCATTGTCTGTAGTAAGTCAGTAGTCAGCTGGGGGCTTGGCTGAAAACTGTAGAGACCTTGCTGAGTAAACATACATAGGATTTTGCTGTTAGTAGAATTTCCAGCGTCCAGGGTCTAAAGCTTTAGTTTCCAACACCCCCACTTTCCTTCACCGATGCCTATTAGAAGCAGAAGAATTATGCAAGTTCAGACAATCTATGCAAGGACATAGAATTTGTTTTTTTTCCGGTTAATTCTCTTCATTTCTTCAGCATACACAGTCCTGTCCTTAGTGCAAAGGAAAGCTTTGTATAGTAGACGACTCTTCCGATCATTACCTCTGATTACAAAGAGATGTTTGTTCTTTTGGAAAGGAAGTTCATGTGCTATACAAGCTGACATTTATGGATTTGCATTCCCTGCCTGACGTATAGTGGTATGGAGAGTTTGGCGTGCTGGCTGAAGCCAATGAGAGATTTAAGGATGTAATCCTAAGGCATTAGTGAGTGGGAGCTGAAGGCAGTTAGATGAGAAATGAGGGCAGAGGAGTGAACTCTGTCCTTTTGCAGGGTTTCTCTCCCCCCCTTCTTAATCAGTTGCCTCCCATTGGATCCTAGCTTTCCAATGGTTCTGCCTTTGCAGACCACACTCCTAACCCTACTAGCATTTATTTATTTTAACAATTTATATATCTTTGATTTCTCTGAAAGACTCAAGGTGGCTAATAAAAGAGTAGAAGGAACAGAACAAAACAAACAAGTCCTTAAACCTGATGTACCTTCAAAATTAGTAAGAACAAATTCGAAGTTGGGGCTCTCACATTGGTCCTTAACACTCTGTGTGTGCAGTGTGGGAATCATCACATTAACTCACCCTTCTCTGATGTATATCAATGGACTGCAGTAAGGCTGCAGAGCCTTTTTTTTTTTTTTTTAGTCTTTTCAGAGCTGAAAAGGTAACAAATTTACAAGCTGCAGACAGTGTTCGAAATTCCCATTGTTCTAGGTGCATAAGCGCAAGCAGGTTTTTTACCTCTGGGAGCAGTCCTGCACCTAAGATTTCTGATTAAAACTCAGAGTGGAAGGAAAGGAGGACCTTTTCCTGCCTCCCCACTTCTAGCTACTCTCAGAAGACTGGAGAAGAGACCCTCCTAAGGATATTAGGGGGGTGGGCAGGGTAAGGACTAGACCATGTGAAAGATGAACATAATATTTTAGCTGCAGTTCATTCATTTTCAGCTTTGTATTCTTGTTATTAAAAGAGTTTGCATGAACATTCCGTCGTTGTGCCCATAACCTAGGTTTAAGGTGCCATTTAGCTCCTAGCTTTCATATCTCAGTTTCGAACAGATCCAGAAACTTCCAATGTCTTTCAGCACTACAGGTTAATCCAGTAAGAAGTACAGGTATCTGCTAACCAGTTAGCTCCCCTCACCCACAAATAATTTTTATCAGGGATCAGCAAAGTTTTTGTGGCTTGGGCCAGTTGACAGTCCCGCAGACTCTGTGGTGGGCCTGAGTGTGTGCATGCCCATGCACGTGCAAACGCTATTTCTGGTGCGGAGGAGGCATGCGCAGCTTCCCATTGGCTGCAGGACCTTCCTGCAACCAATGGGAAGCTGGCCAGCATCGCAGAAGGCAGTCCCCTCAGTATTCTGAGATGCAATATGCAGGTAACTCACAATTTGCACGCATTTAACTTGTGGACGTTCAGCTTTATGTGCTTGGCAATTATTTTTTCTATCAAAGGGGTCAGGCATCTGTGAAAAAAGACTTTGGCAATCCCACCCATCATGGAACCAATGCATTTTGACTATACATTATTTTGGCTTTATCCGCTATCCCCAGAATATAATCCCTGTGTATGCTGAGAGTTGCCTGTACAGCCTCAAAGAAGGGCAATGGGGCAGGCATCTCCTAACTGTTGGGGAAGCTTACTTCCTGCAATTCGTGGAGTAATTGCCTTTTGATAAGAGGCAAGCAGTTATGAGAATGAGGTGTAACAGCAACTAGAAATGTTTCATAAAGCTGCTGGTCCAAGAATTAATTCTTTGAAGTCTTTCCCATTAATATGCCTTATGGCACTGGTTCTCAACTGGTGCGTGGGGATGCACCAGTGGGTTGTGGCATGATCCAAGGTGGGTCGCAGCAGGAGCACTACCATCATATGAAGATGTAGTAAAAGCATAGCTGTCAAGTTTCGGATTTGAAAATAAGGGATCAGCAGCCTCACCTATCCCGGGGACAGTCACATGGCAGTGGTGGGCGGAGACAGAAGCAAAAGTGGGCGGCACTGGTGTGAACGCGCACAGTAGGCTTACTGTATTTTGGAAACGCTGCCCGTGGGCTACGATGCCTGTAAGCGCAGGAAATGGCTCCTGCTTGCTTTGAGGCTGCAAGGAGGCGAGGTCTTCCCAGTCCCTGGCCAGCAGGGGGAGGGAGAGGAGCTGCTTCCTTTGAAAAAACGGGAAATTAAAGGGATATAAAAAATAAGGGATAGCAGCGGGAAACTGCTTGAAATAAGGGAGATTCCCGGGGGAAACGGGATACTTGACAGCACTGAGTAAAAGATTGAGAAATGGGTCTGCCAATGCATGTTTGAGTTAAACATGGGTTCTGGGTCTGAAAAGTTTGCCTTATGAAGACCGGAGGTGCTTATACTCTTGAGTCAGGCTACTCTTGAGTCAGAGCCCTTCCTTTCTCTTCCACCTTATTGTTGACTCACAGTTGTTAGCAAACCTGATACCTGTGACATGCTGCTGTGCACTTGCTCCTGTTTATTTTTCTTTACGATGCTCTCATGCTTCCGCAGGACTGCAGGCTTTGAATTTCCGAAGGCTACCAGGCTATGCTGGAAAATAAAATGGACTGTGTGACTTATCTCGTGATGGTATTCCACGTCTTGTGACCTTTTGATGCTTTCCTTAGCTTTTCAGCTCTGAGTCTTATGATTACATTGGAATTTTAGCTTTTATTTATTTTTTTAAACCAAGCTTTTCCAGAAAAACTAGATGCTCAATAGAGAGAGCATTTCTTAAAAATAAAAAAGATACCTTCCTGTGTTACTGAGCTATAATCCTAAAGGAGTAATGCTAGTAGGTTATATGCCTGAGCATGTAAAGTGACACTGTTGAAACTGGTGTCAGCTGGAGATATGTTATAATTAAAACACAGACTACAGTGTGCTTAATTTCATTGAAATTAGTGGTCTTAAAAGCATATTTACCGTAATTTAGCATGGCATGCTGTCCATTTTAAAGGTGAGACATTTCTCTCATTTCTTTATAGTGTGGGAACCCATGAAAATCCCTTTCTTGTTATTATTTTTTGTATTAAAAACTTTAAAAGCCTTTTTATAATTGAACTGAACTACAGTTAAGAACCAGGATGTGATTGTGGCTGGTGGCATTGAGACAAGCATGTGATTAAGCTTAGTTACTTTGTATATGGTGCGAAACTTCGGGGTTATATAGATGGTTAAAGGCTGAAAGGAAAACATGCTACATACGATATTACCATAATGCTGTTAGACAAATCTATGGTGTGACCATAATTAAGAGTACAGTCTTACCTTGGAAGTTGAACGGAATCCGTTCCAGAAGTCCATTCGACTTCCAAAATGCTCGGAAACCAAAGCACTGCTTCTGATTAGCTGCAGGAAGCTCCTGCAGCCAATCAGAAGTCACGGAAGCCCCGTCGGACCTTCGGCTTTCAAAAATAGTTCGCAAACCGGAACAGTCACTTCCGGGTTTGCGGCGTTGGGAGCCAAAACGTTCAAGAACTAAGCTGTTTGAAAACCAAGGTACGAGTGTACTTTGTACAGTTATGGTTGCTTCATCTCAAACAGGATATTGTAGAGTTGGAAAAAGTTCAGAAAAGGGCCAAGAAAGTGATCAAGGGGATGGAGCGACTTCCCTATGAGGAAAGGTTGCAGCCTTTGGAACTTTTTAATTTAGAGAAAAGGCGACCAAGAGGCAGCGTGATAGAAGATTATAAAATTATGCATGGCATTGAGAAAGTGGATAGAACTCTGGGACATCCAGTGAAGCTGGATGTTGGAAGATTTAGGGCAGATAAAGTACTTCTTCCTGCAGTGCATAGTCAGACGAAGGAACTTGCTCCACCAGGAGGCAGTGATGGCAACCAACTTGGATGGCTTTAAAAGAGGAGCAGATGAATTCATGGAGGAGGGGAGGGCTATGGATGGCTACTAGCCATGGTGCTGATGTTCTCCCTCCTCATTTGGAGGCATGCTAGTTGCTGGAAACCGTGAGACGCAAGAGTGCTCTCAAGCTCATGTTCTGCTCCCTGGTTTCCCACAGGCATTTGGTTGACCACTGTGAGAACAGGATGCTGGACTAGATGGACCATTGACCTGATCCAACAGACTGTTCTTGTGTTTTTATGGAAGCTGATTTGAAGAAAGAAATAGGCACATTCTAAGTCCACCACTTAAACCGTGCTTGCATGTTACAGTAGAAAGGCAGAACTTCCAACTGCAGGTACAGGTTGAGCACAGTGAGAAGCTCTTACTTCCACCCCAGTTCCCAATCCTAAAGGCTATGGTACACTGTTGGATTTCACCCTTGACTTGAACATTTCAGCTACTTATCAGGCAGGTTTTTAAAAAAATGATTATTTTACCAGCTTGTATCAGAGCAAGAACGGAATTTAAGCTATTCTGGCCTTGTTTCAGTCTTGATTAAAATCTGTCCTCTGAAAGCGCTGTTAGCTTGCAGGGACGGAGAATCGCCACACAGATGCCAATGGAGGATCTCCTCCAATGCCAACTGCACCTTCAAAACAGAGGTTTTCATCAGGACTGCAGCAGGCTAGGAAGGATCGCCTCTGATCTGATTAGTTATCACACA
Organism: Lacerta agilis; assembly: GCF_009819535.1. Lineage (NCBI taxonomy): Eukaryota > Metazoa > Chordata > Lepidosauria > Squamata > Lacertidae > Lacerta > Lacerta agilis. Next base: position 31,531,484 of record NC_046315.1, read on the forward strand.
CAAACACAATGGCAATGCAAGTTGCATTAAAAAAAGACAACATGTTGCAATTAGGTGGAAAAGCACATTTAACTTCAAGTATAGTTTAGGTATGAGTGTTGGGAATATGAGATGTCTGTGTGTAAAGTGAGTGGTATGTGTTGGAAAGCACAGTAGGTGCAGAAAGGATTTTTTAAAAGCTTGTTTCATGGGTTTCCACTTAATCAGTCCTTCTTTTTAAAATTATTTGTTCTTTAAATAGTTGATGGCTGAATGTCATTTACATGTTTGCTCAGAAGGAAGGGTCGTTTACTTCAATGTGATTTGCTACCAGGCCACTGAATATAGGATTGCCATAGTTTCTTTTATACTCGTGGAAATGTATTTGATTGCTTCATGTTAATCAGCTTTACTTTTCATTAGATTCTCATGTTACAATTGTGCCACCTACTTTTTCTCTTCCTTTGTGTGAATGCCAAAGCAAGTGACACTGTCCATCTTTCCATGCACTTTAAAGATTATCCCTTCTTTCATAACTGTAGTGCAAACTTTACATAACCTCCACAATCTCCCAGTTGAAAACGGGGTGATGGTGCCTTAAAAAACCAAACCCAAAAACATGCACATGAACGACAAAAATCTCATAGCACTTGTGTATAATAATAATAATAATAATAATAATAATATTCTTACCAACTGAGAAACAAATGTCTTTACATTTTTAGATGCCACCAATCTGAGGTTTTTTGCTTCTTTTTCTTTCCATCACACCCAAACTTGTTCTCAGGCACTTTAGATTTCTCAGAACTTCAAAGTGATATGTTAGTCATTTTCTACATTCAGTAGCAGATCAAGGAAAATATGCCTCGGGAATAGGCTTCAATATTACAGAATCAATGCATGCCAAAAACTAGTTCACATAGATAGATTCTGTAGTGCAGTAGTGCTGTTAAGTGAGTTCCTAGGAAGGAACTGCCCCCATTATTGTACTTCTGGAGCAAGGATCGCATGGCTCAGTTGGTTAGAGCATGGTGCTGATAACACAAAGGTTACAAGTTTGAGCCCCACAGCTGCATTTTCTTGCATTACGGGGGATTGGACTAGATCAGGGGTCAGCAAACTTTTTCAGCATGGGGCCAGTCCACTGTCCCTCAGACCTCGTGGGGACCGGACTATATTTTGAAAATAAACATAAAAATAAACGAATTCCTATGCCCCACAAATAACTCAGAGATGCATTTTAAATAAAAGCACACATTCTACTCATGTAAAAACACGCTGATTCCCAGACCATCAGCGGGCTGGATTTAGAAGGCGATTCCATGATTCTAAGGATAGTGTGCAAGAATGAGGTCCGAAAGGGGAACCTGTCATTTTTCCAGAAACAGATGGTCTTCATTCTTGGAAAGGTAAAGGAGCCTTTCTCATCCAAGCAGGCAACAGTTCCTCTTGTCCCAGGATACAAAGGCTGAGATGGGGAGCCTGGGGGCAGGAAGAGTTGTTGTAAATATAGGAAGCTGTGGGGAAAGGTTATCTTGGCACAGGAAACAAAAGATTCATACAAGCTTGTTGCAAGTTTCCTTTTGAAACATGTTTCTTTGAAACTTCCTGCAGCTTGCAAATTGGTCTTTTGTAAGAATGTAATGAAGCATGCAGGGACAAATAATCCTCTGATAAGATATACTTTTGGCCACAGACACGTGCCCTTTCAGAGCAACGCAGGGAATTTTGGAAAGAGCAAAAATCAGAATTATGAATTGCAGATTTTTCTCAGTGTTTCTTTTCAGAAAAGGACTTTTATCATGTCTGCTGTCCATCTGTTCAAGTGCAGTGACTGCTTCACTGTAAGTGTCCAGTGACTTTGCAGTGAAATTGGAATAATAGTTTCCTGGTTTGTGCACGAAAAGTGGGGAAAACATTTTTGGATCATAGCTTGGGCCACAGCTCAGTGGTAGAGTGTCTTTCTTGCATGAAGAAGATTGCAGTTTGAACCCCTAGCATCTCTTCAAGCCCTGGCGGGTCTACATAAAGAGTTGTTTCGTTCGCACATAATGCTGAGCCGAGGTTTATTAATATGTGGTTTCTTAAATAATGGGCTAGCATTGATGTGAACCCAGGCCAGGCAGCTTAACTATGGTTTATTAACTATGACCAAAAGGTCACTCATTAACCAAATGTTGTGGTTGGTTCATAAAACATTAGTTAACATCCACCATAGCTTAGCATTATTTGTCAGCCTGGACCGCCTTCTTAACGATGGTTAATGAGCTGTCATTGCCCCAAAGCATTAGGGCTGTGAGTGAAGAGTGGTTCTTCTTGGCTTGTGTCTCCTTTAATCGGGAAAGGGAATGTAATAAGTCAGTTTAAGTGACCATCTACTTGATGCCTCAGCTTTAACTGTGGTTAATGTTAACTTTGGAACAAGGTCAATACTGGGCTAAGTGGACCCAGTGGTCTGACTTGGTATAGGGAAGATTCCTGTGTTTTTAAGAAAAGCAACAATGTGTGTGACCATCACACATGATTATCTACACATGAGTTGCACATTGTTTCCTACACAGATTCAAATGTATTTTGTAACAAGTGAAGTGGTTCTGAAAATCAGGCTGCTGTGGCAAAAGTCTCCCTGAAATCTGTCTTTATAGACTGGGTATATGAATTGTAACTGCAGTTTGGCCTTTTAGTGCTTTGATTTTAGCTTACAATTGGAATGCTCACATTACTTCTCCCAAACAACCCTTTTCAATCTATAAAAAGCAATCCAGTATATAGTATCTCTGGGTCATTCTTCCTTTCCTATGAATATATTTTTAGAAAATGAGGTATTCTGCTGTCAGGAAATAAGAGGATGGAGAAGGGAAGGGAAGGGATGGGAAGGAAAGACTGGAGCAGGAGTGGGGAACCTTTGGCTCACCAAATGTTCCTGAAAAACAAATCCCACTAACCCAGCTCAGCAACATCTGAATGGTGTTAGGATGGGCTGAAAGACCCCCAAAAATAAATAAATAAATAAATAAATAAATAATTTCATGATACAGTTAATACTGTTAGGAGCAGAAAAATCACACTGTCCCATTAGGGAAAACACATATCAGAGCAACAGTTGTTTAGTCGTTTAGTCGTGTCCGATCCTTTGTGACCCCATGGACCAGAGCACGCCAGGCACTCCTGTCTTCCACTGCTTCCCGCAGTTTGGTCAGACTCATGTTAGTAGCTTCGAGAACACTGTCCAACCATCTCGTCCCCTTCTTCTTGTGCCCTCCATCTTTCCCAACATCAGGGTCTTTTCCAGGGAGTCTTCTCTTCTCATGAGGTGGCCAAAGTATTGGAGCCTCAGCTTCAGGATCTGTCCTTCCAGTGAGCACTCAGGGATGATTTCCTTCAGAATGGATAGGTTTGATCTTCTAGCAGTCCATGGGACTCTCAAGAGTCTCCACCAGCACCATAATTCAAAAGCACTAATTCTTCGGCGATCAGCCTTCTTTATGGTCCAGCTCTCACTTCCATACACCACTACTAGGAAAACCATAGCTTTAACTATACGGACCTTTGTCGGCAAGGTGATGTCTCTGCTTTTTAAGATGCTGTCTAGGTTTGTCATTGCTTTTCTCCCAAGAAGCAGGTTTCTTTTAATTTCGTGACTGCTGTCACCATCTGCAGTGATCATGGAACCCAAAAAACTAAAATCTCTCACTGCCTCCATTTCTTCCCCTTCTATTTGCCAGGAGGTGATGGGACCAGTGGCCATGATCTTAGTATTTTGATGTTGAGCTTCAGACCATATTTTGCGCTCTCCTCTTTCACCCTCATTAAAAGGTTCTTTAATTCTTCCTCACTTTCTGCCATCAAGGTTGTGTCATCAGCATATCTGAGGTTGTTGATATTTCTTCCGGCAATCTTAAATCCGGCTTGGGATTCATCCAGTCTAGCCTTTCACAATATGAATTCTGCATATAAGTTAAATAAGCAGGGAGACAATATACAGCCTTGCCGTACTCCTTTCCCAATTTTAAACCAATCAGTTTTTCCATATCCTGTTCTAACTGTAGCTTCTTGTCCCACATAGAGATTTCTCAGGAGACAGATGAGGCGATCTGGCACCCCCATTTCTTTAAGAACTTGCCATAGTTTGCTGTGGTCGACACAGTCAAATGCTGTTGGGGTGGAAGGCAGGCAGACCAATAGTAGGTGGAGCCAGAGCCAAGTAAGAACAGCTTCTTGCTGAATGATTATTTTAGAATTGAGTAGCTTTCTGAAAAAAAGAAGTTTAATTGGCTGTCTAGTGTTCCGCTTTCTTGGCTTTTTTATTTTTATTTTTTTGGCCAAGTGCTCAGCAGCATGTTTTGTTTCATACTGAAGCTCTTCAGAAACAAGACACTCCCGACTGTCAGCGTAATTTGCCTCTTTCCTCATAAGCACTAACTAATGAATGTCCATGCTACTCCTGCTACAGGATATAAGGAATATTTCCTTCCTTGACCCATCCGTGAACTTCTAAAAAAAAATAAAATACCCATTATCTCATATAATTGTATGTTTAATGCATTTTCCATTACATTGCCGTTTCTGTTCAAACAGGGTAATCCATACCTCTAATAGTATTATTCCTGCTTTTGCCTTCTGTGGCTTGTAAATCAGGCTAGAGCAATTGATGGCCCATAGGCTAAAAGTATGTGCATGGGAGAGAGGTATTCTGTATCTAGATGTTTTATCTCTCATAGGGTTTTTTTGGACACAATGCGCCCCAGCTATGTTAAGCACATGGAATTCATAACTGTGAAACCCTCTCCACAAGCAGGCAACTGCTTATTAATTTATAGCAGCTGCCCAGAAACCAGCCATGCAGCTTGTTCAGCAAAATGCATTTATATCTTAAACTAGTGTCCTGCTGGATCAGGCCAAAATACCCTCAGCGGCTAACTAGATTTCTTGGGAAGCCAGAAAAGAGGGCAGAAGACCTGCTGTGCTCCCTAGCAGCTGATGTTCCTGAGGTTCCACACAGTTGTCATTACTTGTAGGCACATGTTCTCCATGGATCTGTCCAATCCACTTTTAAAGGCATCCAACATAACTGCCATTGTCATCAGCTCGCAGCAGTGAGTTCCATAAATTTAAACACACATTGCATGAATAAGTAGTCATTTCTGAATCTGCTGCTACTCCATGGTGGCTGGTGCCCATTGGGGTGGAAGGCTGGCAGACCAATAGGTGGAGCCCGAGCCAATTGGAGAAGGGGAGAATTTGTTCTAGTTTAGGCCCTCTCCTCTTCCCCACTGAGTTCTGCAAGGGACCAACCTCCATTGCTGCTAAGCAATTTCTTCATTGGAGGAACCTGAGTTTTAGTATCGGGACCAAGAGGGAATTCTTTCTTTCTCCATGCCAGGCATAATTGTATACATTTGTAGCATTGAGCTATTTGGGAAACCACTAGTCTACAGGTGAGGTGCTCCCTATGTGGCCCACAGCCTGCTTTTCCTCACCTCTTCCCCTGTGCAGCACCTCTTCCCCTGTGAACTAATGGAAGAATGCATTCAAATTTAATTGCTGCACAGAGGACATTTTGGAGGGAGGAGTTTCAACTGGAGAGGGAAGGATTAACCCTATTCTCCCTGTGTGCTATGACTCTCTCTCTTGTCCTTTCACTTCACGATTAGGCTTGGAAAAAATGGTTCCTGTGAGTGTTTTTCCCCCAATATGAATTTTTGCATGGGAGGAATTTTGGTGTAGTTTGTAGGTTTGGAGGGAATGTTAACTCTAGCAGCAGTCTCTCTGAAAATCACAACACACACACACACCCCGCTACAGTAATTTCAGGACAGAGGTGTGTGTGTGTGTGTGTGTGAGAGAGAGAATGAATGAAGATGGATGGATGGATGTGTAGCTGGGGGAGAGATAATATAAATTAGTGTGTGTTAGGTATGAGAATTAATGAATGCTTTACCTTCCCAAACAAAACATAAAACTTTCTTTCATCTATGTTGGCACACTCATCTGTTTGAGTGGGCAGTGTTTTATTTTGCAAAAATTATTTATTTCCCCGAAGGTCCCACAGGGCTGCCATATTTTGAAGAGCAAAAAAGAGGACACATTTGCAGAGTTTTACTTTTAACTATGAATCGCTCTGATGACTCTACCCATGAAAAAAGAGAACATGTCCTGGAAAAAGAGGACATATGGCAACCTTAGATAGTCCATGGTGGCACCTGTTTGTGGATAAGATGGGTTAAGCTTTGATGTTTAATGTTAATGATCAGCCACTCTGGCTCAGTTCATGTGGCTGGATAAACCATTTTGACCAGGCACCCCCAAACTTGGCCCTCCAGTTGTTTTGGGACTACAACTCCCAGCATCCCTAGCTAACAGGATCAGTGGTCAGGGATGATGGGAACTGTAGTCCCAAAACAGCTGGAGGGCCAAGTTTGGGGATGCCTGATTTATGACTATAGCTGCTCATTGATGTGGTTCTGCTCCATGTGCATAATTCAGACATAAGCTAGCTGGTCCATAACTCCCTAGACTCAATCACTCAGCATGAATTTCTCAAATGCAAGCTATTCTGTGAGACTTTATATCAATACAAACTTAGTTTGAGGAAGTTCCGAAACATGCAGCACTATTAGGTACTTCTGGAGTGCCTATGACAACAGATGTTGCAGAAGTTGAACTTCTCCATTTCTACTATCCTTAGCTTTCAAGGTCTTTTGCTGTCTTAAATAAGAGCCAAAGTACATGTGATACCAAGTGAATTGTTAGGAAGCCATTTAGGGCTTTGAAAGTAATAGTAATAAGCAATTAAAAACAATTTTTACAGGGACCAGAGTGTACAAGGTGGCGAGGCTTAGTTCTCTCTCCCTCACTGGAATCCCAGCAAAAAGCACCCCTCCAGCACAGGGGAAAAATTTTCATCGGGCAGGTAGCTGCAGAAGGAACCACTTTTGCGTACAGTGTCTCTGGAAATCATTTCTGTACCTTCTATTAAAATATAAAACTCTGATGTGCTTTCTGCTTTCTAATGATACATTGAGTCCTACGTCCAGGTTGACCTTATTTATTCATTATCCTTGGCTGCCTGTTGTTTCTAGGACTCCTCCCCTGGAATAATGACTTGGTGCTACATCTTTCTACCTTCAAGCTACAGCTACACACACACACACACACACACAGAGAGAGAGAGAGAGAGAGAGAGAGAGACCCCTCTTTCTCTGATCTAGGCATGTTTACCTGAAGAAGGACTTAACATTGTGCTCTGCCTCTGTCTCCTACAACTGCTTATGCCCCTGGTCAGCCCCTCTTTTTCCTAGCCCTCTAAAGTGCTGTCGCATCTGTGCCCCACTTTCTGGCTTCTTGCAGGCCTCTGCCTAGCCACTGTGACAAGAGGATGCTGGCCTAAGTGGGCCTTTGGTTTGATCTAGTAGGGTTCTGCTTGGGTTCTTAAGTCCCCTGGTTCCCAAATTTTGTTGCCACTTTGTCAAATTTTTCTATCCTTTGGTTGGAAACTAAAGGAGTGCCTCCTACTGAGCCAGATATGACTCAAAGGCTTCCGAACAGAAGTAGATACCGCATTTATGTGGAGTCCACCTGATATGAGTTCCTCTCCAAACCCTTTTTCTTATTGGCAGAGGAAGAGACAATAGCAGCATCACATACTGCTGCTTCTTACTCGTCTATGAGGGGTCAGCAAAGAAGAAGAAGATATATTGCCCACAATCCTCCCACACTTCCTTTGTTTGCTTGTTCTTATATTGATCATTCTATTTCCTTCGTCTGCAGATAAGGAGGGCCCAATGCTGTTGGCAGCCTCCTTTCTGGCAAGGATTCTCTGTAATTTAAGAGCTACTTGGATGGCAGACATGCTCAGGAAAGGAAGCGTTCCACACCACTTGTAGGAAAACGTTTCAAGCTGCTAAATGACTGTCTGCCAGGCAACTGTTAAATGCACAGGAGTTCTGCCAGAAAAAAAGTGCTTTGCTGTTTGAAAGGTTCACCCACAGCTTCCTCTTTCTTAGTGGCTATGTTTTATCTGGATGCTAACAGGAAGTGGGAGGAGTCTAATAGAGACCAAAGCTCTTGCAAAGTTCAAGTGGGTTGCTTCTTACGAAGGTCATGGGGCACCCACATTTAGAATACTCTGCTTGGTTCTCTCCCCCTCACTCCCAAGCTCAAAAAGGATGCTCTTGCAAAAACAAGAGACAAAAAGCAGTTATGTGAGCAGGAGTCATAGCATCCTGCTGCAAAGCAAGAGGTGTTACAAATATAATTTAGAAGGAAGGTAGCAGAGATTGATAGAACTTTTGTAGGCCTGGTGAATAGAGAAATTATTTCCCCTCAAAACCTTGAATGCATTGGAAGTTGAAAGTTTTAAATTAAAAAGTTGACCAATTTTTTAAAAAATAAAATGCATCTGATCACATAAATCCACAGAGATCTTGAAATACCTGCACTAACAAGATACTTTCAAGCAGTAAAACTTTGGCCTCTATCTCAAGGTGATTCAAAATAGACAAAGCAATTAAGGCAGAATAAGAGATCTATAATAATAGTTCTGGAAACTGTTATGGTACAACTAAGAACATACGTTATTAATTCTCAAGTCTTAACATCCATTCTAAATCGGTATTAAATGTTTGGTGTAAACACTAACATCAGTTACCCCCAAGCAGCATTCGGAACTCCCATTTTTCTAGGCACATTTTGTGACAAGTAATTTCAATAGCATGAGCAGTTTCTGAGGACTGGGCGCCAGTGGCGGAGGAACCCTCTCCAGCACCCGGGGCTGCGCATGCGCGGCACCCCATAGGGACTGTGCATGTGTGGCATCCCGCGCGTGCGCACTCCGTACGGAATGCCGCACATGTGCAGTCCGTACGGGCTGCCGCTCGTGCGCAGTGGCCTTGCAGGCTGTGGCTTGCATGGCAGCATCCCGTACGGACTGCGCATCGCCACACATGCGCAGTCTGTATGGGCTGCCTATTTTACGGCCACCGCGCCTTCGGCCGCTCTACACCTGGGGGGAGGCAGGGGTCATCATGTCGCCCCTCCCAGAGTGGCACCTGGGGCGCTACGCCCCCTACACCACTGCTGGGTACAGTACTGCACCTAAGATTTCAGATTAAAACTGCAGAGTGGAGGGAAAGGAGGACCTTTCTCTGCCTCCCCACTTGCAGCCTCTCTCTGAAGACTGGAGAAGAGTACCCTCTTAAGAGTATTAGAGGAGTGGGCAGAGGAACATGGCTTTGTTTTCTGCAGTCTTCAGAAGAGGACTAGACCATGTAAAAAAAGACTATAAGATTTTAGCTGCATTTTTTGTTCATTTTCAGCTTTGTATTCTTGTTATTTAAAAAGTATGCCTAGACATTCCGTTGTTGTGCCCATAACCTAGATTTAAGGTGCCATTTAGCTCCTAGCCTTCATATCTCAGTTTCTAGCACTGCCCCCAAGTATATCCCCAAGTATATCTTGGCTCACAAATAAATTCACTAGTATAGTGTTCAAAAATACTGGAAGTTTCTTTCTCTCTTTTTTTAAAAAACTGGATTATTTATGGGCACATTAGTTCATATAAACAAGTAACATTGTTTCTGCACAACTACCATTATTTCAATCTTTCCAGCTAAGGCATATTGCCGGTCAACTGAATATGCATTACAAATATCATTGTGAATATAGATCTTTTGAAAGAGATGCTGATTCACTCAGACCAAAGCATCTTAATTAGCAAAATAAACCAAATATTGTAAGATACCAATTTTGATTAACTATCCCTAACATTTAAAAAAATGAAAAAGATTTATCAATATATAATCTCTATATGGAAACTGAATAATGGTTCTGGCTGTTTAACACTGCATCATCACTACTGATAAGCGTAAATCATAAAGAAAACAGTTTAAAATTTGTACAACTACACAGATTAAGCAAAATATATAAAACTCATCTGGTGCTGGAGGTGTAAATCAGTAAAATATGAATTTGTGCATATATGCTGGTGAGATAAGGAACTTTTGAACAATGTATTAGATTATCCAGGAACCCTAAAACAGTCCTGCTATGTATGATTTGGGCAGAAGTTGAAAAAGTTCTGTCTTTTGATTTGCAGATGTTACTGGAGAAATGAAAATCCGCCTCCCATATCAGAATGGCTGAGAAAAATTGGGGGAACAACACTGCTATTTAAATTAACATACTGTACTGAGTAAGAGCTAGAAGAAATATACAATGAAATAAAATTAACGGCACAATTAACCCATAAAATCTACTTTCATGATTATCAAGAGGCTGAATTGCGTCCAGGCACCTTGTATTTAATAATAAATAAAAAAATTGTACCTTGTATTTGTGATATTAGTCCCTGTTGGTGTGTTGTCTGTCCTGTAAAAGTCCAGGATGGTTTTCTGATGCTGGGCCCGTCCTTTGGCTTTCCTTGTGGAGAGGGGGGCCCTTGGAGCTTGGGCACGAGTGAGTACCATCTTCCCCTATTGCAGTGATCGCCAAACTTGGCCCTCTGGCTGTTTTTGGATTACAACTCCCATCATCCCTAGCTAACAGGACCAGTGGTCAGGGATGATGGGAATTGTAGTCCCCAAACAGCTGGAGGGCAAAGTCTGGCCATAATCGCCCTATTGTAAGCCTTTTGTAACCCAGGAAGATGAAGGAAATAATTGAAATTCCTTATTTAAAGATATAAGAGTTCATATTGAGGCCAGCTTCCTCCCAGGTTGGCCGGTCAGTTTCTCGTAGCGGTTGATTCTGAGCCTCATCTCCAAGGTGATTTATATGTAGCAACTTAAAACACTTCTTCATTCACTACACTGGAATTATTTAAAAAGGGACAGGCCACCCCTCTGGCAAACAACAAACAACACAGTCCCTAGCCCTCAGGTCTCCAAAATAAATGGGGAGTTGATAAAACAAGTCCAAGTTAAGTCTAATTAAAAGCTGTGTTAAAACCAAATTAAAATCTCAATTATTACAGTGTCTGTTTCAGCCGCTACTCAGATAGATAGATATTTATTATTACGGCCATTGGCCCATCACACACGATTTTTCAACGCGTCTCCACTCAATAAAAGGGGATGCCAACAAAACAGATAAGCCCCAGGCTTGTTAATTGCTGTTAATCTGCTCTCCAGCTTCCAAGTTAAAATAACAGTTGAAAGTTGATAAAATACTTGGTTTAAAACAGGTTAAAATCAAGTAAAAATCAATTTAGATCTGTGGCACTCTGGAGCTGCCTGTCTGACCTGTCGCCACCTTAACCGGAAGAGGGACCCCCATCAAGTTACTGGGGTGGGCGGAAAACTTTGTCCCCTCCCCTGTGCTCTGTCTACATCATCCCTCCATTTTTACTGCAACCTCCCCACAAAGTAGGGTCCCCATGGGACAGAAAAATCACTTTGGGTACCTGATTCAACCTCTGGGCTTGGGGTTAGTGACCTCTACTTTAGGGAGTCTTTTAATTACTGAGCATTCAGAATGCTAGTGCAGTGGTACCTTGGGTTACAGACGCTTCAGGTTACAGACTCCACTAACCCAGAAATAGTACCTCAGGTTAACAACTTTGCTTCAGGATGAGAACAGAAATCGTGCGGCGGCAGTGGGAGGCCCCACTAGCTAAAGTGGTACCTCAGGTTAAGAATAGTTTCAGGTTAAGAATGGACCTCCAGAACGAATTAAGTTCTTAACCCGAGGTACCACTGTAGAACAAAACACACTGTTCCTGCCAAAAAACCAAACCATTGTTGATTTTTTTCTTTTTGGCTTACTGCTATCAGGATAGCTTAAGATACCCTGAGAAAGCAAACAGTTTAGTGCTATGAAAATAAGTAACTTTGCAAAAACCTATGTATGTGGTATTTATGTTGGCACAAGGAAGAAAACTGAGCCTCGGACACTTTTCAATAGGAGCAGTGGCTGCAGGCCATTTGAAGAATGGCAGCTAGGGTCAGATTTGCTTGAAGGAATACACAATAGGGCAGTTTAGATGCATAATTTAATGTGTTGAAAGCATCCGTGAGGAAGTAGTTGGGCTTCATAGACTTCCCCTGCTGTACGTGTAGTTGCAACCGGTGCCCACCTCCCCCATCAGCTGTATGTTTGGCAACATCAAGAGGCTTGTCCATACTTAGGGAGATCATTGGCCACAGTTGTCAAATGCGTGGTTGGTTGGGTGAGGATAGCATGCCAATCATGAGGGTAGGTCTAGCCTGCAGAGGCACATGGCCCTGTGACAGGGAATCCAGGTTTTTAAAAAGGCAAATATGCCCATCTTTCTCTTCTTGGTTCCAGGGTTTCACCCTGCCTTCCCTTACGGAAAGGGTAGGTAATCTTTTCTGGCCAGAAGGTCATATTCTTATCTCCTTACTCCTGGTGGAACAAATCTGACAAATGGGTGGGGCTGACCACCTGCACTGTGACATTAGGTGATGCTGCACTTCGAAGCCCCGATTTCTGGGACTTCAAAGCCCAGGGCTGTCTGAAAGCCCCTTTTCAAACAGTTTGTGTCTATACTGAGTGACTCCAGAGGGGTCACGGTTAAAACAAGAAAGTGTCTTGTGGCACCTTAAAATATTTTTATGTGTTGATTTATTTTGAAACTTATACTCCACCTTTAAGTGTTACCGCTCCCAGGGCAGTGTTTAAAGCAATTTAAAACAACAACAGTATCCATCAATAATGTTAGCAGTAATAGGAATCAGTAACAGTCCTGGGACTGCAGAGCTGTAGGTACTCAGGGAAGTATGAGCCACTGAGAAGCACCCACTGGCTCCCAGGAAGAACATCATGACAAGCAGGAAGGCAATCTGGTCCCATTCAGAGATATAGTAGCTGCTTCAGTGCTTGCTATCCTCCTCACTCACTTTTTCTTTTTGTTGTCAAATCTGTTGGTGTTATTACATGCGTGCCTTGCCGTTCCTGCAAAGCGCTCAAGGTAGTTTATCGTTTTAACAGTATTTCAAAACCATATTAAAACAACAGAGCAGAAAAAATGCAGCAATACAAACTTCAAATGTCCATAAAGATGGCAAAAGTAGTTTCTTTCCCAAACAAGGTTTATCTTAAACAATTGCAAACACAATAAGTAAAGAGTCCACTTGCGGTATACCAGTGGTTCAGTGCTCAGACGTCATTCCGGTAATCAGACGTTTCGTCGCTAAAGAGCTTAGTCATCGAGCATTGTAGTAAATAATATACAAGAGAAGACAGTATGTAAACAACATAAAGCAGGGTATATCTGTCCCCATTTGCATGTTTCCACCGGGAGGAGCATAGAAAGAGGACAGTGTCTTTCACTTTGATAAACCTCCTTGAGATATACCAGGCAGTGACAGATATTAAAGTCAGATGCCAGCCAGTACTCCTTTGGGATTGGGTTCCAGACTCGTCCATGGCATTAGCTGTGGATAACATGTCATGCATCTGATGAGGGTTTTCCCGCCACCAAAGCTTATGCTGCAACTCATTTGGTGGGCTTTCGGGCACCATGGCATTTTTGTTCCTTTTTTTTTTTTTGTATAGAACTGTGATTGTCTTGTACACTATGGGCAATACAGCAGGCCTACCAAGTTCAGTAAGTAGTGATCATAGGGAGGAATTCAGGAAGTCAGTTTGCTCAAGCCTTTGCAGATTAGAATCAATTCACATCATTTTATGTTTTCCAAGCATAAATAGTTATTTCTAGCTAGAGCAGAAACAACTCTGCCCAGGTTAACAATCCATAAAATTTAGAGCCCTTCCTTTCCATGTGAATCATGAAAAGAAACAGCTGGGCGGGGGTATCTGCTGTCCAGAAATTCTTGTTTGTTTCTGGGATGGATTTGTTAGATTGTACAAATACATTGGATGGTCAGACGTGCTCAAAAATGCGAAGTGTTTTAATGATTAGATCTGTACTGTAAAGTGTTAAGGTTGTTGGGTTTTTTAAAAGTTGTAATGAATAGAGAATCTGCCCACGAGAGAGGTAGAGATATGCAAAATTAGCATTTCATCTAAAAATGAAACAAGTGTTCAGGAGGGCCTGAAACATAGTTGCGTGCTTTTAAGGCAGAATGTTGAACCATTTGAGTTCATTTGATGAATGCTTTTGGGAAACTTTTCCCAACTTGGTGCCCCCAGCTGTTTTTTTAAAAAATTAAAATTAAATTAAAAGTATATGTATACATATAAAAATATATTAAAGCTATACAGATAATAACAATAAAAGCAACACAGTGCCAGCCCCCTCATTGAAAGCAGTCAGTTGGCAGGAACAAGAAATGGGTGGCACACAGATGTCCTTAGCCAGGGCATCTCAGCAACATGGATATGGCTGTGGATGTGGAATTGCACAAATTGTGTTGGGTCATTTAGGCTGCCATCTTAACCCCTGCTATGTGGGCATCGGGGTCAGCACTATGGCCCCCAGCTCCGTATAAGGGGTGCTTCTGAACCTCTCCTTTGAAACCCAAAGGAAAACAGGCAGTAGGGAAAAAGAACACCCCTTCTTTCCTCCCCCAAGGACTTGCTGTTACAATACTGCTTGATTTAGAGTCAACTTTTGGTTGACCAGGCAAGTCCCTCCCCACTGGCTTCTCCTTCCTGGCTGATCTGCCCAGATCCAACAAGAACGGCTTTCTCTGTTGCACTCCCAACAGGAGATGGGAGTTGTAGTTGAAAAGGCACCAGATTGAGGTAGTACCGGTAGGTTTTATGGAGTTAGCACAACTCATGTCATCTTGGCCCCATTGAGGAAAGAAATGCTAGAGTCCTTTCCCCTCCGCCACCCCCCGGCCATCTGTGCTCTTGAGCATTTAAATCAGCCTTGGTTCTCCATTTAATAGAGTGCTCCCCTTGCATAAATCTAAAGTCTATGTTTGTTTGGGGGTTTATAGAGCTTTTCTATTTTGCTGAAGCAGGTTGACCAAGATGCTCAGTACAGAATGCCATGTTTAGGAAATAGTATGTTAGAGAGAATGCGCTGAGCTGTTTTCAGCAAGCCACAGTATTTGCTGCAGAGGAGGTGTTTGTTTTACATAAAGAAAGCAGAAAGGAAATGAGCTGAAAACAAAGACAGAGAGCAAATATAGGAACAGTTTGCTACAATGCCCTTAACCAGGATCATGGAGGATATTATTACATAACTTAGCTTTGATACCTGGTCAAACAGTTGTGAAAGATCTACCATTTTTCCAGGCTCAGAGCATAGACTATGCATGACTGGTTTATTTAAACACCTTAAAACCTATTGAGCAAACACAGCTGCCTTCATATCATATTAATAGGCAAGCATGTCAATGAACCCCTTTGTACTTCAGCTGGAATTGGAGTGAGTAGTCCATACACTTAAAGAAAACCTGTGAAACTGATAAATGACAGGTGACAGATTATTTTCTTTCTTTCTTTCTTTCTTTCTTTCTTTCTTTCTTTCTTTCTTTCTTTCTTTTTCTTCTTTCTTTCTTTTTCTTTTCTTTCTTTCGCCCAAATTTGACATGTAGAAATAACACTGGCGTTTCTCTTTTGAACTTTTGTTTCAGATTTGACAGTCATGAAACGGATCATATGTGCCATTCTCTTGGGTGCGGGAGTGATGTATGTTATACTACACCGAAACCTGCGACGGACAAATGACTATTGGTAATTACAACATCTTCTTAGACTTAGACAACTACCTGTTAATTTGTCACTGCCGATCTCCCCAAGAATTGTTCGGCTGTACCTCTGCAATTGCATGTCTTATTCAGGAGCTGAAAAACATGTTGGTAGGTTAGTTAGCAAATGTGTCTGAGGAAAAACAAAATGACTGCAGAATTACTTATGACATTTACATTATAGGCAAGTGTCACTGACCCCTCCCCCCATCCTTGGCCTGAGTGGGACTTAATCTGAAAAGGTAGCACTACCTTATTTTGACTAAGGATGCTTGAGGATTTCACAGTTTAAAGTGATTTTTAATACCCAAACTGGAACACCATGATGCTTTAATTTTTACACTTTTCTGAAGTCTTCAGTACAGGAAGACAACATGGTTATACAGTTCCTGAATCATAAATTTACTCTTGAAAGAGGATTTCATTATCTGTTTGAAGATTGGTTCCTACTCCATATTAGTCTTCACATTATCTCTGTGAAGTCTGGTTCCTATTTACAGGAGGGCGGTAATTCAACTGTGTTGGTAAATCGTAAGATTAGTATGTATCTCTTAAGGGTCAGGATGGTTGCTGTACCTTCCGGATGGAATTTAAGACAGGGGCTTGTATCAGGGTCACAGATAGTTCATGAATGGTATATTTTATCTGAAACATATGCCAGTTGCACTGATGCCATGATCCATAGAAATAAACCACGAGAAAAGCACAGACTTAGCACCCATTGTTAACCCACTTGCTCATTTTTACTCTGAATTAAAAAGCCCCAAACGCTGCAACCCTCCTTAGAACTATTCGAAATGTAGTTGCACCATAGATTTGTAGAACAGCACTATGATATTGGCAGTTTCCTTTTCAATTTAGCTGGTGTCATATGGCAATGTGGGTGGGGCATGTCGTTTTTCAAAGCCTTCTGTATTCAGCTCTATTAAAGTTCTATTTTGGGTGCTTTTTATCAGTCATTGAACTTGCAGAATAAGTAGTCCATAAACCAGGGAAGAGAAAGCATATGCAATTCAGCATCATGCGTTGTGTAGTTTAAAGCATATGACTCTTGTGCACTGAAATAAGTCGACCTAGAAAGACTTAATTTGAGATTGAATGCTGCGGCAGGTTTTACGGATTGTCTGTAAATAAAATGGAGCGTGTGTCTGTGTGTGTATAAAATTTTGCTTCATATGTTCACTACGTCCTATCAGTCTGTCTGTCTATTTTAATATGGTGAATTTGTTATTGTTCTAGGTTGTCCCCTACAGATGGAGGAGACAGAAAAGGACAAATAATAGGTTGCCCTTACAAACCTGGCATTTCATCTTTAATAAAGTAAGGGGAAAGGGGGGAAGGGGTCATTGACCCAGATTACTAATGGCCACCATGTGCTGAATGGGCTTGCAGTCCCCTCTTCCAAAAGCAAGGGTGGGCAACTTCTTTTCTGTTGCTAGTTGCGTTCCCTTGATGGTAATCTGTTGATGTCCACATGTTGGTGGTGGGTGGAGCCAGACACAAATATATTTTGGATTTACAAATAAAGACCAGTTTTCACCATGGTTACCAGTCCTATGCAGATTCTACTCTTAAGTAAACCCTATTGGATTTAATGTGGTTACTCTCAAATAAGTATACTGATGATTTTTTTAAAGCATTACAAATCAATACAGTTTTCTGGAAAGCAAGTGAAGACAATTGTTTTCTGACTTAGCATGTGTGCTCACGTACCTCGCTTATCAGACATTTACCCTAAATGATGCAATAAGGAAAAAAGTAACAAAAGAACAACACCCACACCAGTTCATGTTACCCCCCCCCCTTTGAAGATGGTTTGGGAACTGCAGTTCATCCAAAATATGCCTGTGACTTGAAAAACCAGTGCAGTTCAGCACCAAATATACTGCATCAGTGCAGTATAATCAAACTACTTTACACAAGTCAAATGTGGGCACAGACCACCCTAAGTGCAGATTTATGTACAACAAGAGCAGGGACCCCTTTTTTTACCAGTGCAGCACTAGAGCCACAAAAACATGAGGATTAATACCAAGCAATGCATATCAGGCATCAAGCCTGTATGCCAGACGCCAGCTGGTTTTTGACTATAAAAGCTACACTTGCCAGAATGTACATATGAAAATGGTTCACTTCCATTTTCTGTTCTGCTTTAACAGCCTTCACAAATGACACACTCCCTCCTAAAAGGAGTTTTTAGGCACTTTATTCCATCTTCCTGATCTATTAATTACTGCATTTTATTCAGTCTCTCATATGACATAAAAGTCACTTCTGGAAACCTAGTGGAAGTTTTGCTCTCATTTCAGTGATCATTGCTTCCAGAAAAAGCATTTACTATGGAATAGTCAGGCTTATTGGGCATCCAGAACAAATATTTTCTGAGCACTTAGTCTTAGAGAGGTGATGAAAACCCTTGAATGTATGTCTGAAGGGAGATTTTAGATAGGTGAGAGCAAATCAATGAAGTTTAATTTAGAAAAGATGGGAGTTCTGAGTGTTGAACAGACTGCTGTATGAGTTTTGGATGAAGTTGCATTCCATCTAAAAGAGGCAGGCGCGCAGCTTGTGGGTTCTCTTGGATTCTGTGCAATCTATGGAGACCATGGTGACCATGGTGACAATGGAGAAACAGATCTTGCCTCAGCTACACATGCTCTGGTTGCATGCAGAGGAAATTATGCAATATGTAGGACTGCCTTTAAAGACAGTTCAGAAACTTTAGCCTGGACAGAATACAACTTTCAAGATACAGTCAAACCTCGGATCCCGAACGCCTCCGTTTTGGAATGTTTCGGCTCCTGAATGCCAAAAACCCAGAAGTAAATGCTCCAGTTTTCGAGCCGCGCCTCGGTTGTCGAACATTTTGGAAGCTGAACGGGCTTCCAGAATGGATTACGTTCGACAACCGAAGTTTGACTGCATGTACTTGTGGGGACCAAGCAATACTGTGCTGTCTACATTGGCTGCCTCTTTGTTTCCAGGCTCAGTTTAAAGTGCTTGTTTTGACCCTTAAAGCACATATGAATCTTCCTAGATCCTACAACCAGGCTCAGAGGCCCTGCATTCTGTCTAATAATAATAATAACAATAAGTCATCAAGGCTCATCACCAAAGTGGACACCAAATACAGGGCCTTTCTTATGGTTGCCCCACATTTCTGGAAATCTCTCCCTAAATAAGTACACATGACTTTGCCTCTACTTTTACGTAGACCTTTCAAATTTACTTGTTTCATTAATTTTTTTATTGATGTGTTGTATGTGCTGGTTGTTAACTACTCCCATTTTTATTTGTTTTGGGGTTATTTATAATTCATTAAAATTATTGTCTGTTCTTGTCTGAAATGTTGGTAAGCAGTCTTGGGATGGTTTCTTTTTTTTGGCACTAAACATGGCATTATTTTATAAAACAAATGAACTAACAATTTAATATCGCCCTCCCTCTTTTTCCTCTAGGGGGAAAAAATTCTATCCTTTTCTGTGCACTGACAATTATGTAAAAGTGTCTGGGGACCATGGAAGTGACAGGATCGAACTACCTTATGGAATAAAAGGAGCAGGTAAGCCATTGATATGTGCTGCATTAAATATAAGGTTATGCAAGATTAAATGATGAAAGTGAACCTTTCATTATTTATTAATGGGTGTGAAGTTTTTCTGAGGTGTTGCTGTTTAAAGGCAGTATGGTACAACACCAAGCAGATATGGAAAATGTAGCATCTGATTTCCTGCTTCCCCCTTCTCATTCCACTTCATACATGGTATTGCATGCACCCTTCTTCACCTGCTTATACTTGGGGTGGAGAGGAGAAATTGAATGCATAACTTGACCTAATATTTCATAGAATCATAGAGTTGGAAGAGAGCACAAGGGCCATCCAGTCCAACCCCCTGCCAAGCAGGAAACACCATCAAAGCATTCCTGACAGATGGCTGTCAAGCCTCTGCTTAAAGACCTCCAAAGAAGGAGACTCCACCACACTCCTTGGTAGCAAATTCCACTGCCGAACAGCTCTCACTGTCAGGGAGTTCTTCCTAATGTTTAGGTGGAATCTTCTTTCTTGTAGTTTGAATCCATTGCCCCGTGTCCGCTTCTCTGGAGCAGCAGAAAACAACCTTTCACCCTCCTCTAGATGACATCCTTTTATATATTTGAACATGGCTATCATATCACCCCTTAACCTTCTCTTCTCCAGGCTAAACATACCCAGCTCCCTAAGCCGTTCCTCATAAGGCATTGTTTCCAGGCCTATTTCATTTTAAACATTTGAATTGCAGATGGTACCTGCAGGGATGTGGAATGTGCAGAATAGGCCCAATTTTATTGTGAGGATGCATATCACAGAAACATTCTGGCTCCTTGGCTGGGAGCGGGGAATTATAGGCTGTTTCCATATATTCCCATCAATTAACCTGGAATAGAGATAAGCACAAGAAACTTGTATTCTTCGTAATCTTTGTATGACTAGTGCTGCTGGTGTTTTAAGGCTCTGCTCCAACAGTGTTCATGAGATTAAAAGGCCATAAGCTTATTTTAAAAACTCACACTGACCTCTGACAATTTAACATTTTATTTAAAAATGCACACAACACAATTACATTTAATTTTGTTGGTACAATAAAGTGTTGCTTCTTAATTAATGATTTTTCTAAAATAACTTGTATTACAGAAAGGTATTTTCATATGGCACTTTCAAGACTACAAAACTGCAGAGTATTCACTGAAGATGATAGGTGAGGTTATTTTTGTGTTATTGCCAACTGTTGATGAAAAATACAGTCTTTGGGTTGATATAATTGCTACCATTTTAGCTGAGATTAAGGCCCATGTAAAAAGAAAAAAACAACACACCCAGCAGCCCAGGACTCACAGGATGGAATTGCTCACTGCGTAGCTCAGTTGAGTTCTAAATACAAATTGGAACTCAGTTTTTTTTGTGTGTGTTTGGGGGATTTGCCCTTTTGATTGTTCATTTAAAGAAAAAAAAATCTGGGCAGTTCTTCAGTTGTTGACACCAACATTTATTTATTTATTTTAAAAATGTTGTAGGCCATTCTAATTATGATGATGATTTTAATTTATTATCTACCCTTTAGCCTAAGGTCACAGGACAGGTTATAGTCATTTAAAAGAGAAAATTAGAAAACAGTTTAAAAACATGTACAGTGATACCCCGTGTTACACACGCGATCCGTTCCGGATCAGGCTATGTAACAGGGGCGTGCTTAACACGAACGCCCAACCCCCCCCCCCGAATACCCGGAAGTAGCACGATTTGAGCGCTTCTGCTCATGCGCGAATGTACAGAAGCGTTCTGCGCATCCGGGGGTCGCGCGCTCTCCGGAAACGCTTCCAGGTTGCGGGCGTTCTTAACTCGAACGTCCGCAACCCGGGGTGTGCGCAACCTGGGGTATGACTGTAATTAGAAAAAGATACCAAAAGAGGGTCTCGTGAAAAATAGGGTGGGTCCTGAAAATATACATTCACTTACCTGCCCTTCACCAGCTGCTCCCATTTTAATGTCCTGGATCCATGTGAATTCTACCCCATAACTTCATATTTGAGTTACAGGTAGGTAGCCATGTTGGTCTGCCATAGTCGAAATTTTTTTTTAAAAAAAATTCCTTCCAGTAGCACCTTAGAGACCAGCTAAGTTTGTTATTGGTATGAGCTTTCGTGTGCATACTTCTTTATATTTGAGGGTGGCTTAATTTTTAAATATGGATAAGGTACAACTAAGAACCTAAGAAGAGCCCTGCTATATCAGACCATAGGCCCATCTAGTCCAGCATTCTGTCCTCACAGTGGCTAGCTAGATGCCTGTGGGACGAGAATAAGAGTTTTCCCAACATGGGGGGTTCAAACCCACAACCCTGAGATTAAGAGCCTCATGCTCTACCAACTGAGTCACCTTGGTCCATTCGTGTTGCCTGTGATACTGCAGGTAATACAGTGGTACCTCGGTTTTCGAACGTCTCCGTCGATGAACATTTCGGTTTTCAAATGCCATAAACCTGTAAGTAAATGCTTTGGTTTTCGAACACGCCTTGGAAGTTGAACATGCCACACGGCTTCCACTGAGTGCAAGATCCTGAGGCCTAGCTGTCGGCTATTGAGTTTTCGGTTTTCAAACGTTTCAGAACTCGAACTGTCTTCCGGAACAGATTGCGTTCGAAAACCATGGTACCACTGTATATAGCCAACACAACTAACAGCCTTTGAAAGCCTTATGACTCACAATTTTTTCCCTAGCCCCTTTTAAAGCCATCAAAGTTGATGGCCATCACTACAACTTGATTTGATTTTTTTTTATATTTCTATGCCACTTTTCATGTACTTCCATCCCAAAGTGGCTTACAAACAATAGCAATAACATGATAGAACACAATAGAACACCACAAAAGCAAGACAAATCATATAGAATAATGAAGAAGTCACCAGTAAAACAGTTACAACCAATAAAACACCGTTAACAAAGAAACAACTGCAAATTAAGGTAAACATCACCATTAAAGCAAAAGTCATATTATATGATTAACAAATCAATACAGAATTTGTAACCTATGAAACAAGATTAACAACATTAACAAAATAGCAACCGAAAGATAAACTAAGCACTGTTAGGATCGTACACACAGACTCCCATGACTACTAATCTTTCACTCTATTCAATTCATGCCCATGATAGCAACTCCCTTCTGAAGGTTCCTGTACTGCCCACAGGGGAAACCAACCACCTCCTGATGGCAAACAGAGTTTTTCTCCCCTCCCAGTTCTCTGGAAACGGCTCTCTTGGGCTGGAGGGTGAGGCAAGGCAGGTGGGAAAAGGCCATTATGTGCTGGTCAACACAGAGTCTCTCACCTCTCATATTGTGGTAGCGAATTCCATTGTGCTCTCTGAAGAAGTACTGGTACTTCTTTGTGTCTGTCCCAAATCTCCCAACAAAGGTGATCCAAATGTTGGGAGATGAAGCTTCATCTCCCAACATTTGGATCACCCTCGTTCTAAAAGGATGAGAAGAGGGGAGAAAAGTATGTTAAGTTTAAAACAATGCCAGAGAAAGAACATTTCTGATTTCCCCTGGGGGGAGGGGGGTGGGTGAAGAGGTTTGTTTGGATAAAGGTGAAGGGTTGTGTAGTGCAAACACCACCACCGAATAGACTTGCTGTTGCTGGGGAATGGAGAGGAAGGTGGGAGGGTATTGTGTTGTTTTAATGTAGATTGGTTGCTGTGTGCTGAGCACCGATATTTGGTTTTGGGGAGCTGTCACATAGCAGTTGCCTTTGTCTGCTTTTTCCGCACCAGGATATTACATGAACCAATGTTGTTTGCTGCTTCATAATCTGGCTCATGAGTGCCATGCCCCAACCACAGATAACAAATAAGCTTGTTCCATTATATACATTTATGTCAGCAAGCAAAGTGCCAAGCTAAGATATATTCATGAATTTCTTGTGCACATTGTGCATTCTTGTTCAGGCTCCTGGGTGGGAGGAAAGAAAGAAAGGAAGAGAATGATAAGCATTTAGTCCCTCCTTTGAAAATGCCCAGCCTGTTTCATAAGCAGAGGCTTGTGAAGCTAGAAGGACCTCAAGGACAGGACGTACCCACTGCCTGGTGCTGTCTAGGTTGGTGGCTGGAATGGCAATTGAGGTCCTTCAGAAGAAGGATCTATTAACTGCTTGTATGGCCCAGCAGGAGATGGGGCTTCACTGCAGGTTTATGAAAAAGTTAAGCACACATAGTGGAAGAAGAGCTTTGTGGTGCTCCCATTAGCCCCAGCAAGCACAGCCTCTCTTTTTTCCTCTTTGGCGATCACTCGTAGCTGAGTAAGATTGTCTTCCATAAACACAGTTTTAACAATGAATCCGTAAGTGAATGTGGAGGCCAATTCTGGATCCACATATCCTTTCACAGTGGGGACATTGGTTTCCGGCTGGGAGTTGATCATGGTGTGGATTTGCCAAGTGTGCCTTCCTCTTAGCATGTTTCTCCCTTGCGTGGAAAGATAACTGTCCAGGTAGGAGAAGTGATCAACATTTTCCAACGTTACACCATTGAGTTGGATTTGTGGCGCTGCAGAGGGGTTATTTTGTACTTGTTGGTGCAGCACTTTGGTTTTTTGGATGTTGAGCGATAGGCCAAGCTTTTCGTATACTTCTGCGAAGATATTTAGGAGGGTTTGGAGGTCATCCTCTGAGCGTGCACACACTATGTTGTCATCAGCATACTGAAGCTCTATGACAGAAGTTACGGTAACCTTACTCTTTGCTTTCAGCCTGCTCAGATTAAAGAGCTTTCCATCTGCTCAATATATGGTTTCTACTCTGGTGGGGAGTTTCCCTTCGACAAAGTGTAGGATCATGGCAATGAAAATAATGAATAGAGTTGGGGCAATAACACAACCCTGTTTAACACCTGATCCCACTGTGAATGGTTCACTTTGAGAGCTATTGTTATCTGCAATTTTTGCCGTCATATTATCATGGAGGCACTGAAATGACCAGGGATTAAGAGAATCGTAGTCCATAGCATCTGGACAGGACCACATTGGCTAGCCCTACTGTGAGTCCAAGAGCAACACAAGACCTGGATTCTCTTACTTTTTTAAAAAGAGGAAAACCTGAAAATAAGCTTCAGAAGCTGAAGTCAGGTGCAGAAAACTACCAGGGGGGCTGGCTGGCCCTAAAATCCCCCCTTCTACTTAATTCCTCCAATCATCTGGTTATATTCCCTATGGTTGGCTATCCACCTTCATTGTCAAATTGTCTCAGGGTTTAAATGTTTGTGCTAATTATGTTGTGAAGTGGGGTAAATTAACCCTCCCCAAAGAAAGCATCTTCTCCACAAAACTTTGATTGATCGCAATCTCTTTGTTCCAGCAACCCATCCTGTAAAAAATGTGTTGTTGTTGGCAATGGAGGGGTGCTTCGAAACAAGAGTCTGGGGGAGACAATTGATTCTTATGATGTTGTAATCAGGTAAATTGATTTTTTTTTCATTAATTAATAAGTTTTTGTAAGTATTTCTATTGTTCAGCATCATTTTCCCTATATGAATCTTTTGTTCTTCTGCAAAATAGTGGCTACCATTACTATTCCCTTTTGAATTAAAGGCCACTGCCATCAGTCCTGGGTGCTAGTATTTTAAAAAATAGCCAGCTTATCATTTGGTACAAATCCTATAATTTTCAACTTTTTGCATGGGGTGGGGTGGGTGGGAGGCAATATTTGAAGTTATGCAAATAGATACGTCCAGAAAATTGTGTGACTGGCAACCATCTACAAGATATACCTTTACTATTGTGTTATCTTGTAATGGTGGTAGTGCTGGCAGTTGTGGAATAGGAAGGAAGCATAGGGACAAGAAGAGAAATACAGTATATGAGAAGGTGTTAAAGGGTTAATTATTCGTTGACAGCTGGTTTCTCTGTTCCACCAGCTGCAGCCAGCCTGGTCTTTGTAATCTCTCAGAACCCAGTGAGCTTCCTCAATAACTTGCTTCTCGTTAAAGAGAATCTACACTTTACTCTTGAACTCTTTGTTCAGCAATAGAAGTATTTGCTCAAGACTGATTTGCATATTGGCAATGGGAAGTCTGGAGAAGCTACGTGCGGTTTCACTAAACCACCTCCTCTTTATAGATCTCTTCTTGGTTTATATAGACAGCCCAACGTTGCTCCTGTTAACCTGACCCAATTTTTTTTAAATGGTGTTGGGTGGGTATTTTTTATAGTAAAAGAAGTGGCCTTATTTTCATCAGTGCTTGCCTAGAAAGAGAAGTGGAGGTTTCCACCCACCCTGCCCTCTTCCCTTCCTTTCCCTAGAATGCCACTGTGCCCAGAAATGTTCTCCATGGGGACAGAAAAGAAGAGGGGTGGGCAGCTGGAGGCCAATACCTTGTCTTCTGGCCTCCCTCTAAAACTCTTTGGAAAGGGCCCAGCCTGATAAGTTTGGGGGATGGCAGCCTCTGGTGATTTGACTCTTGTTTTTCATCCTATTTTTGCCTGTTTTAGGTGTGTGGATGTGTGATCTGTTTTGTGTGGGGATGTGTATACTGTATGTGTCTTAGCGGCAGGTAGCACGGCAGAAGCAGGAACGGGAGGAGCACCAGGGCTACAACGTGCATGCTTCCCCATTCTTATTAAGTCATGGTTTGTTTGACTTGGTGTTAAATGGGATCTGTGTATGCATGAAGCTGTATTGCAGAAAAATGGGATTTATTTTTGTATAAACATTTTTATTTTTATTTTTATTCTTCAACAGAATGAATAATGGACCTGTTGTAGGCTATGAAGAAGACGTCGGAAGAAAGACAACATTCAGGCTCTTTTATCCAGAGTCTAGTTTTTCAGATCCAATTCACTATGACCCTAACACAACTGCGGTTCTTGTTGTCTTCAAGACCCATGACTTAAAATGGCTTTGGGATCTGCTAAGTGGCCAGCGTTTAATAGTAAGCCAGATTTATTTTATTTGTTAATATGCATACATTGTTGAAAATGATGTTGATAATGAAATGTACATAGCTTCTCATCAATAAAATTCCTTTACAAAATAAAATATAAAGCTCTCATACATTTTTTTAAAAAAAATACAAAATGCATTAATTGAAACAACAAATTCAAAGTATTATATAACTTTTGCTCACAGAGACCAAATAAATCTATAGTTCAGCTTAAAACTCCACTAAAAGGGCAGGAATATAAAGGTTTATTTAACACCTACTATTAACAATGACGCGGGTGGTGCTGTGGGTTAAACCACAGAGCCTAGGGCTTGCCAATCAGAAGGTCGGCGGTTCGAATCCCCCTGATGGGGTGAGCTCCCGTTGCTCGGTCCCTGCTCCTGCCAACCTAGCAGGTTGAAAGCATGTCACAGTGGAAGTAGATAAATAGGTACCGCTCCGGCGGGAAGGTAAACGGCGTTTCCGTGCGCTGCTCTGGTTCGCCAGAAGCAGCTTAGTCATGCTGACCACATGACCCGGAAGTTGTATGCCAGGTCCTTCGGCCAATAAAGCGAGATGAGCGCTGCAACCCCAGAGTCGTCTGCGACTGGACCTAATGGTCAGCGGTCCCTTTACCTTTTTATTAACAATGAAGGCCTAGGGTTTGTTTTACAACACATGTTTCAAAGGTCTGGGTGATTTAAAAATGTTTTCACCTAGCACTGAAAAGACCATAACAAATATAAGAACAGCCTGTTTGATCAAGCCAATGTCCCATATGTTTGTAGGAAACTAGCAAGCAGGACCGCAGTTTTCTTAGGATCTGAAAGGTGGCTGTAATCGCTCATATATAGTTTATATATAGCCAGATATATAGCTTTTAAGCAGGTGCAAAAAATATGTGAATTATGTTGTAATAGGAAAGGAAAGGCTGTCTTTCAGTGACTCCTCTTGACCTTGACACCATCTATTCTGAAAAGCTCTACGGTTCTCCCACCAATTCCCAGCACAATGTTTTAAATTTCTTGCCAGTTCTGTTATACAGTTTTCTTGTTATCTAGCCATGAAAAATAATTATCATCAAATTGTTTTCACATTTAGGAAATTCGTTATTCAGTCTTTTCTCTTTCCCATAAATGTTGCCCCATGACACATTCATTATCAGAATGCCTTCTGGAACTCAAGGTGACTGAGTATTTACAACTGGGGCAGCTTCTTTCAGGGTGAGGCAGTGTGTGGTTTCTTTCCCTTACCTTTCCCCTATTAGCAGTGTGTGACCTCGTCGAGTTAATTTCCCTTCCTGTAATGTGACTTGCCAAGTTGTAACAGAGGTACACTTTTAAAATGCTAAATGCAAGCTCTTTGTTCCATAGAGAACAAATGCCTTCTGGAAAAAACCAGCAACACAAATGATATATAAACCCAACCAAATCAGAATCCTTGATCCCGCCATTACCAGGAAAACAGCCTATGAACTGCTCCACTTGCCCACAAAGTTCTCCAAACATGTGGTAAGTATTATCTCACACTGCTCATTTCAGGAGAACTATTACTGTCCCTGCCATTCTACATGAGTTGGAGGCTGTATAAACCCTAAGTCACATGGTGAGCCTGTTTTCCTTCCTTCTGTGCTGTATTTCAAGATTTTGTAGAATGACTGATTATGGCTAATATTAAACCAGGTGGTGGTGGTGGTGATGATGCACAAGCATCTTGAAATATCATTTGGCTTTGGAGTTTCCTATGAGGAACTCTGTGACACAGCCAATGCCACAGGAAGCCTGGGCTATAGATAGAAGACACATAAACCCACAATAGGGTAATACCTTTATTAGGATCAATTCGGATGTCATAAAGTAGTGAGCAAGCATCTGAGTTCTCCAGGACTCCTCCTTTATACTAGATGGCCAAGCAGAACCTTTTGTTCTTTTGTTTAATATCCAGCGAAGAGGTGAGATCTGGAGAACATAAAAGCTTGCTTGCTGTTTTGTGAAATTTGAGAGGTTCCTAATATTAGATGCTCCTAATAATGGTATAATCTTGGGCTGGATCTAGACACATCAAAGCAGCGTTTCAGTTAAAAGCGTTGCAAACTTTGTATGAGAAATCGGGTTAGCAAAAACAGAACTCCACAGCGCTATCTGGTGTTTTTTCTTTGCCAGTGTAGCTGAGTCCCTAGTATGACTATAATATAGGCTGCAAAGTATTTTGAGTCTGGCTTTTAGTTCTCTGAAGCTTGAAATGAAAGTTTTTAATTTAGGCAAAACATTTATTTCTCCTTAATAAGTAACCAAACACCAGGGCTGTTTTTTCAGCCAGAACTCCCCAGACCAGAATTCAGTTCTGGCACCTCTCAGATGGGGTGTTCATGGTGAGTTCCAGCACCTCTTTTTCTAGAAAAATAGCACTGCCAAACACTAATACATTGTGTTCATGTGATGAGTGTGTTTGTATATAAAATGCTTTTGGTTTTATGCAGCTTGTATTTTTTGTGCTTTGTTTTGCTTTTTTAGAAACCCAAGCATCCCACCACAGGGTTAATTGCCATTGCTTTTGCATTTCATATATGCAGTGAAGTTCACCTGGCAGGCTTCAGGTACAACTTTGAGGACCGAAACAGTTCTTTGCACTACTATGGTCATGACACCATGTCCCTGATGATCCAGGTAAGGTGCTACTTCCTTCTTAGCGTGCATGTTTTGTTTACTCCATTTTATTTTAATTTTGACTGGTTTCTATCCAATAGTGGGTTGGTGCTAGCAGAAAGAGAGGGTGCCTGATTTTCGCAGAACCCCTTCAATTTACTTCAGTCCTCTGTACATATTGTTTCAACGCCCCACCCCAGCCGTAGGATGTTTGGGTTTCAAGGGGCTGCAATGGGTTGCTCCATCTTGTGTGAGTGAAAATGCTTTCCACTAGTGCAAAGCCACCATTGGCTTTAACCCTGTATTTCTAATCCATGGTTTTGCTCAGTTGGTGCATAACACAAAGTGAAACATGGCTTAGCATGGATCTGTGGGTTCCTGGGTTCCTTTGCTCCTCCTCTATTCCTGCTGCTGCAGACTAAGCCAAGGTTACAGACAAACCACCAGCTGTATTTTTTTTCTGGCAGGGACCCTCATTTGAAAAGGCTGTCAACTAACCTAAGGGAATTGGATGGTGGTCTGCAGCACTTTAACCTGAGAAAGCTTTCTCTGTTAAATTTGCAATTTACATAAAGGGGCTTTCTTAAGTTGTCACTTAGAGACAATCTTCTACCATTTTTGCTGACCATGGCACGTATGTGTCTGCCCCCTCGCAAGCAAAACAAGCCCCAGCCTTCCTCCCTTGCAGCTGCAGAGATGGGCCTGAAAGGGAGGTGAGGAGCTTACTTGGCTGAGCAGTTGGTCAGGTTTCCTATTCCCTTGCTCAGAAGCACTTGAAGCACGTTAGCTGTGCAGTGGCAAGACTAGCAAGCAAGTTCAGGGAAATGGCACCATAACTTGGCTACCAAGTCCAGTTAAAAATCAAGGACCCTTGGTTAGAATCCCATTTATTTCAGTGAGATTTAGGGTGCCTAATGTTCCCCTGATAGGGCCCCGGGATTAAGATACAGATTCACTTTTTAAAAAAGATTACAAAATTCTGTGTTCTTTTTGTTTTGCACAGAATGAATACCATGATATTTCTGCAGAACAAAGGTTTCTGAAGGAACTTGTGGACCGCAGCATTGTGGTCAATCTCACAGAAGAATAAATATGGAAGAATAATCACTATTCACCACAAGACTGATCTGGGGTGGGACGGGGACTCATTTTTTATTTGGATTCTTATTTTTTAATAAGATATCTGCCAAGTTATTTAAGAAGACACGTTGTGCATAACCCCCAAGTGTTGAAAACGCTGAAGGATGCCTTTGCCTTGTTGATACTTGACCAGCAAGCAGCCATCAGAGTTAACTGACATATGTGGATTTATTTAATAATGGAAGAAACGCAACCTTCCGCGAATAGTGTTGGAGATCTATAAAAATGATAGAACATGGAGTGGTTTCTTTTTCTTCATGTTCTTCTTTCCCCCCAGCCCCCAATTTGCTTTCCCCCCCATGTGATCACTTAGCACCATCCTAGACTTTCAGAGGTCTAGGTTTTGGAAGTGGCGAGTATACAAAGCCCTCTGTCAAATTTGATCGTGAGTGAAGAAGAGAGGTGTTAAAAGAGAGGGCCGTGAATGAATCTTCATCCAGCTCCAGGATGGCAGAAACGCTGGAAGTCATTTATGCTATTTAATCCAGCTTGGGTGGATACAAACGTTGGCCTTTCCAAGAAGCCAGTGGAAGCATGAGTTATTGGGTTAAGGCGACACAGGTGTGATAGGGACAGTAAATATAATGGTCTGCTCACAACTCTGTTCCTAATACATAAGTAACATGGAAAGTTTGATTTTGATAGTCTGAGTCTTCTCACTGGTACTGTTAAAAATTGTTTGAGAGTAACTGAGTTTTTAAAATAATTGCATTGTTGCTGAAGCTAAAGCAGTTGCTCTGCTCTAAAACCCCAACATCTTGTAAAAGGAAACCTGTGTGTTTCTACATGAATTAATTAAAATGTCTCTGAAATTTTGAAGTGGCTGAATTGGTGGCCACTGGTGAATCTTCTTCTGAACTATTCCAGAACTGAAGATGTTAGTTCCAAACAGTCAGTGGTTTAGAATCCTACATGAAGCCAGAAACAATAATTTATGTTGGTAGTGCATGCAATCTGAAGGCTAAGAAATGCTGAGGGCTTATGCATCCCTTTTTTTGCTGTTAATGTTTAGATTGTTTGAGCAACTGTGAGACACCCTTTCTGCTTTCGATTACTTGCACTGTTCATTTTTTAAACATAAAGCTGGACTCTCTCCCTAAAAGGGAAAGAACTCTTAATAGCTGAGATGTTCTTTTAAACAATGCACATTGTTGGTGATTTCAGCTTCATAGTTTTAGCCAAAGTCTGCCTGAAAATTTCACAGAGATGTGTGTGAATGAAGAAAACCCAACTCGTAGGTTTTTCCCTTGATGGGGCTGTCCATTTGCTTAACAGCTTCAAAGCAGGAAGGAAGAAACCCAACAAATTGTGGCCCTCCCTTCATAAGTGTTGCATGTACTCAGCTGCCTGATTCAAGTCCCACCTGTTGGTTAGTATGGTAGGGCTGGCAATCAGGCAGCTGCAACTCAGCACTGGGGAGGTGGAGAGCTTCACCTGTCAATTTCTGATCTGTTTTCCAGATCCAGTAGCCTTGCTAAAGGGGTAAAGAGAAACCCAGTTGGCAATGCTTGCAGGTGTTATTGCATATGCCTCCATTTTCTCTCTTCTTTGCATTGTTCATCCATGAAATGTCTAGGGTTCACGCAAACATTGCAAGATAAAGCATTGAAACACAAATTATTATTGCTAATAATGAGTGAATCCTTTTCTTTACATGGAGACAAAGTGATAGCCAGTGCTTCATCTCCTTACCTTTTGGCATATTGGGCTGTTGTCAGAGGTGTAGGCACTGTACTGGTGGGAAACCTAGAGCTGATTAGCCCTGTACCTTTTTCTAAGAGCAAATCAGTTCAATAAAGTCTGATAATAGAAATTTGGGAACAGGGCCATATTCAGAAAAGCTAAGTGGGTAATAAGTGCCTATGTAATTTGTGTGTGTGTGTGTGTGTGTGTACACGTGCGCACTTGCTAAATCTTCCATTGGACCCACTCAACGCCCTTTTGCTCTCAAATGCAAGTGTGCTCTCCCAAATTATACCAAAGATCACAATGATTCTTCCCAAGGAAGATGATCCTAGGTTTCTGGGTCTATTTGGTTTCAGTTTTAAACCCTCCTCCCACCTGTTTTCTCATTAATTAGAGCACTTTTCTGAAAGCATTTAAGGTCTCTGCTTGATATTCTTCTATAAAACTAATAATTTTGCAATTGCTGTGTATGTTTAAGATGTTCCCCCACCTCTCAATACCATTGTTTATATACATGCATGGCTTATGGTTCTGATTTTGTGCATAGGAACTGGCCTATGTGGCAAGGTACTTATACGCCTTGGCATACCGATTACTTTTCTCTGGAAAAAATAATAATTCATACCACTATGTGATTTCTGTATAACACCTGGCAGAAAAAAGGGAACAGAATATGATCTAAATATATATATCTCTGAATCCTCACTGACTTGTACCTAACAGAGTTATTCCCACCTGTAAAAAGTGAAATTTTTAAATAATAAATGAACAATTGTACTGTATGGCCATTTTGAAAAAGTATAAATGAGCCCATTTATACATTTAAAAGTTGACATTCATTTAGCACCTTGGTAAATCTGCAAGTTGATAGATGACTACTTTGATTTGTCTTTTAAAAAATACACCATTTGTGCTGTAAGGTCACAGGTTCCTCTGCCACACCACTCTGTTTTTGTCTGATAACTGTTTTGTGAATTCCCAGGGCTGGCTCCAGGTTCGAGAAATGCCCTCCCCTATTGGTGGGCCTTGGCAAGCTGACCAGTCCACGACAGCAGCCAGTCAGAGTGGCATTCTAGGCAGTACTGAGTGGCTGAGAATAGCTGCCATTTTAATTTCCCACAATGCCCTGGAGCAATGATATGCAGGTGGAATGGTGGGATATTTATACGACAACTAGGCAGCCAGGTTCAGAGAGCTGAGCTGAGAGGAAAAGAGCCCCCCTCAAAGGCAGGCATCAGTGGTGGACCCTAAGAGGGTCCTGGGATCCTGGCTGCTTCCCAAGCTTGCCAGCTACAAATGCCAGCCCTGTGGATTGTACAACAGTGCTCAAATGTGATGTCCACTTGTGACTCTGCATTATTTTCATTCCTACAACAACACTTGAGAAGCCTTCCTTTATCCCCACCCCCCACCCTGGCCTCACCCTTCTAGAGTAGTATTTCAACACATACTTTAAGTGATTAATACGTAGCATCAGTGTGCAGTCTAACACTACCACATCCCAAACACCATGTTTTTGGTTAAGTAATCCCAGTACTTTAAGTACTTTGACTTTTCCAGGTTCTATATCGAGGTCATTGGTTCCATTTCTTGAAAGCAGTTCCATTTCTCTCAGTTGGTTTAATAATTTAAGGGGAGTACTGGAATATGAGAATGGAAAAAATGATGGCTCAGATTTGCACTCTTGAACTCTTCAGTATTTTGATTCTGATATACTATTGTTAGAATTCTTAATATCAAGCAGCAGAAATTATTTTGTAGTGAAAATCAGATAATGTTACGTCACTGTAGACCTTAAATGCTTGTCCTTTCTATCCCCCAAAGCCATCTTAGCTTTCTTAACATTTAAAATGTTGGCATTGTTTATACTTGTAAGTATGTATGTATGTATGTATGTATGTGTGCGTATGTGTGTAAATTCTTATCTTGATAAATGAAAATATTCATGGCTTTTCAACTTTGTTGTCTGTTGACCCAAATTTTGTGGTCTGTTGTTACTATTTGTTTAAAATGAAACTATCAATGTGAATATAGAGACCTATTTTTGTTATAATAAACATACTAAAATGCCATACGTGCATTTGTTGTCCTCTTTTGAAAATGAAGTACATCCAGTTGTGCATCAATATTGCTTAGACAGGCACACATGATGCAAAAAATATGACTGATGGGATGCAGAAATCATACACGCCACAGCACTTTCAAATCCGAGAAGCTCCACAATTCAAGCTGAATCCTGTACAAATGCCTACTGAGAAGTTAGTCCCACTTAGTTCAGTGTGGCCTACTTCCAGGTAAGTGGCTAAGTACAGGTAAGTGCAACCCTAGGGTCCTTTTTACAAATCACAGAATGGGAGCTACACATAACTCATCATGGAACGCCACACTTTCTCTCCCAAAATCATTATAATTCTCAACAAATGCCGTTGTTCTTGCTTTTCATGGAATGACAAGAAATAAATATGCTGAAACATTTCAAAAAGGTATTTAATAAGATCTTTTACAATCAGTACAAAAAAAATTAAATACAAATTTATTTGCTGTTTTCATCTCTTCCTTATCTATAGCCTAGCAAGGGACCCCAAAGATACCCCAGTTTAGAAGCTTCCTATCATCTCAGCGTTCTGTAAAACCTCTCATTTTCATGTCTCCGTTATTGCAGCTTTGTGCTAAAAGATATGCTGCATGAAACTCTGTGTTTAAATAATGGAATGGCTGAGTTATGTTGTATGTGTGATATAAAAATTGAAAATTAATGACAGTATTTTAAAAATAATAATAACAACAACAGAAGTGCTAGTTTGAGTTCATACTCTTTGCACATGAAAGAGGCTTCTTTCAGTTAAACATGGTTGGGAGGATTCAGCAAATGAGCCCCTTCAGTGGAAGTCAAGTGTAAGGACTTGCGCTTGTGCAACAGGGCTTCTTTCCCCTCATCCCCCACATACCCCCACCATGGAAACTGGCTGGGGGGGGGTGGTGTCAGGAGAACCCCCAGAACAGCACACAGCAGGAGAAGAGAGAGGATTGTTCCATCTGGCAAGTTGAAACGCTTGGGCAGATGCAACGCTTGGAAGGGCACGGCATTGAATTTCACCCAGAGGCTTCCGCTTACATGAAGAAATGACGTAACCTTGCTTAAACTAATGTAACAAAAGTGATGTGCAGCTTCGAAAAGCATCCTTTTCCACTGTGACGTTAGCACCGCTGTTGAAAAGAGAGGACACAATCCATCAAAGGGTTAGAGCGCTTAAAGCTCATTGATGCCACTCCATGCTAGGGGATTGTATACCTGGAACCTTGAGCCCACGTGAGTGCTGCCCACGTGGAGGACCAGCTCAAGCTGCATTGCTGCTCTTGGCAAAGTTTACATTTGCCACATCTCACTGGATGTGGCAGAGAGCCAACCTCCTCCTCCTCCTCCTCCTCTGTAAATACTGCAGTAAGGAAAATAGGTTGCAGTTAGGAAAATCTTAGGGAGTGCACACTCCTGCTGTAGACATACCCCAAGGTTCTGGAGGGGTGAACTCTGTTGCCCTTTGAGAGGTCTCCAGAGTAGCCCAGGGTCTCTTGAATCCCAATTGAAACTCAGTTGTTGGGTTAGGGCCAGCCTTGCACATGAAGTTCTTTCCCTGAACTGCCTGCCCCTTCTCTGCCTCCACACTGTCCTGTTCAGCTGTTTGGTGATAGCACTGATCAGATGTTCATCAGGAAGGAAGCAGGGATGAATTCAGGCCCCCCTTCCTCTTCTCTACCGGAAAGTCAGTCTTCATGGTTGTCACTAGTTTGAGCTACCTTTTGCACATGCACACATTTTGCTCAAAGCCAATGGATTTAAGCAGGTCTAACTCTGTGCTGGAGTGCGGCCACAGCATACTGCTGCTTTCACATTCTTAAGAATCTGCAGCCTGCATGTTCTCAGGGGCAAGCGTTTGCAATGAGGAACGAAGCATACATTCAAAGGATTGGGAAGCGGTCGTTAGCCACGTGACATGACCTCCATGCAAGGGGGCCCTTTCAGGAGACGACTGACAAAACAGAAGCTGCTGTGCTATCCTGAACCATTGCTAGCTAGCTTATCCACCATTTATTAAGTGAAGATAGAAGTGGACCAATGAAGGGGCAACTTCAGTTCTCAGCTTATCCCAAAGAAAACTATTGAGTCCCAAATAAAGAGGCAGACGGGGGGGGGGGGAATTCAGCCAAATTTAAGTTAGTTAATGTTGCTTTTGATTTCACTGGGTGCAGCCCATGCAGCTTTTCCGATGCGGAAAAGGTGGTTGGGAAAGGGGGCTGCTTTTAGCTGGAAAACTGTCATCAGAGGAGAAAGTTAAAAAGCTGCTCTCCTCCCTCCTAGAGGAGTATTTTATTTTTGCAGCCTCTGTGGCTGCAGTCTCTCTCTCTCTCTCTCTCTCTCTCTCTCTCTCTCTCTCTCTCTGTGTGTGTGTGTGTGTGTATAAACTGCAGATGGGTGGGTGGGTGGGAATATGTGATTCTGTGTCAAATGTACTTTGGTGCTAAGCATGTACAGTATGTAGCTTTCACTGAATGAAATCAAAGCAACCTAGAAGTGTTCAACTCTCACTCCATCCATTGGTGCTTGTTTTCGAGATATATCTTTCAGCACCCATGACTCAGGTGTCACAACCTTGCCTTTGTTACATGTTTAGTATTCCATATACCTATTTCCAGGGGTCTGTTGGCCAATCTGTGAGGCAGCAGGGATTATCTAGCAACCACAAACCTGTTCTGTCCTCACCTTCGCTTGTCTTCACGTAACAGGTACAATCACTTGGACTGAAAGTTTTATCTAAAAAGTCATTGTTTTCCAGTACTTATAGATCTAGATAAATGCCTTTGAAAGTACCCCAGTTGCTGGTGAAACGACCCACTGCTCACTGGAAAAAAAGAACTGGGAAAGTTTTCCTTGGATTTCTGAGGACTTGGTATGATTTCCTTGCTTAGCTAACACCAAAAGCGATTCTTTTCTGTCATTCTTTGCAGGTATGAGTTGGAAGAGTCCCGCACAGCAAGAAAAGACTATGGGTAGGAGAAGCTTAATTTACATTGCAGGATTCTACACCTTACTCTAGTTCACTTCCACATCGTACATTTTAAACACTCTTATACTAGTGCAACTTGTACATTGCTGAGGAACTTCAACTTGCTCCACTGAATTCCTTCCTTGATGTGGATGTGACCAGCACTACTGTTGCTGTACAGTACTCTAAAATCAGCACCACTGTTTCTTTTTCTTTCCCATATCTTCCTTTAGCTGAATGTTTCAGGTAAGCAAACAGTAAAAGCGCATCACATGAGCACCTGATGTGAACCCCGACATTGGCATTATCCAAGGCAAATGTTGAACATGTTCAGTGTACAGCAGCAAACAGGTCCCCACTGGGTTTGCCACCACTTTTCTCTATAACAAGCTGTAAATAATGTTTGAAGTTGTAATTTTATTTGAATGATTGTACATGTTGGTCCAAAAAATAAAATAAAATAAAAGTCATTAAATGCACCTTTCAATGGTATAGATTTGGAGAACGGGCAGGGGAAGTTTTTGTTCTGTCCGAGTGTTTTGGTTTACATGGGATACAATAAATATCCTGAAAAAGATGAATGGACATATTGCCCGGCATAGAGTCCTGCTGCTTGTTCAGATGGCATCTGGATATAAACTCTGTCACCTACCGTTAGCTGAACGACGGCACTCCCAGAAGCTTGGTCCAGGAAGCCTTTCTTGTACTCATCGTATGTGTACATCAGGGGCTCGTTGTTCTTGAACAAAGCCACCCAAACATTCCCCCCTTTACAGTGAACGTGGTAGGCAAAGTAGTAAATCCCTGGGATCTCGCAGGTGAAGATGCCAGTCTGTGGGTTATAGTTCTGCCTGCCATTGTAGAGGAGCTTGTCAAACACCACAGGAACTCCAACCCGTGGGAAAGGTGTGGTGAGCTCAGCTGTGAAAGCTGGCATCTCGTAGGAAGCGGCGCCGTTTTTGATTTTCTTGTAGCCGTATGGCGTCTTTGCTCCATCAAGGCCTGGACCCACCTCAGGCAAATATTGTCCCATAGCTGGTGGTGTGGGTTGTATTATGACTGGTGGGCCTGGTGGGCCAGGAGGCCCTGGAGGTCCCTGGAGGCCTGGCTGCCCAGGAGCACCAATGGAGCCAGGCTTCCCAGGTGGGCCTTGCATCCCCGCAATTCCAGGTTTCCCTGCTCCTGGAAATCCTGGCTGGCCTGGTAGGCCTCGTTCACCCTTCACCCCAGGAAGCCCGGGAGGTCCAATTGGGCCACTGGGTCCTGCGATGCCTGGGATTCCAGAAGGGCCTTGGTGGCCTTGAGCCCCTGGGATCCCAGGCTCTCCTTTGGGACCCATGGGGCCATGAGTACCAGGCAGACCTGGCAAGCCTTTGTGGCCAGCTTCCCCTTTTGGTCCAATTGGGCCAGGTAAGCCTCTTAGGCCTGGAGACCCCACTTCTCCTGGAAAACCAGGCTTTCCTGGGAAACCCTGTAAACCAACTTCACCTTTTGGACCAATTGGTCCTTGAGGGCCAACAGCTCCAGCTTCTCCTTTAGGCCCTTGAAACCCCATAGCACCTGAGGGCCCCATTAACCCTGGCAATCCTGGTTGGCCTGGTTCTCCTGGTGGCCCACCCATACCAGGTGGGCCCATGTGCCCCTTTTCACCCTTCGGCCCAAGTGGTCCTGGAATACCGCCCATGCCACGCTCACCTTTAGGCCCAGGGAAACCTGGCTTCCCAATCCCAGGCATGCCAGGAGGTCCTGGTAAACCTGGCAAGCCTTGCTCACCTTTCCCACCTGGAAACCCTGGCTGCCCTGGAATTCCATCTAGGCCTGGTTTCCCCACACCTGGAAGGCCAGGAGGACCTTGAATTCCAGGAGCCCCACCTAACCCTTGAGGCCCTGGCTCTCCGGGAAGCCCTGGTTTGCCTGCAGGTCCCTGTGGACCTGGGAAACCAACCATGCCTGGCTTGCCTACCCCTGGAAGCCCAACAGGACCTGGAGGACCAGGTAAACCAGGTGGACCTTTTAGCCCTGGCAATCCTGGAATCCCAACACCTTTATCTCCTTTTGGGCCTGGGGGGCCTTGCATTCCAGGTTGCCCTTTCATCCCTGGCTCGCCCTTTCCTCCTGGCTGTCCTGGCAATCCTCTGTCACCTGGCTTTCCTATTCCAGGGAGTCCATGAGGTCCTGGTTGTCCTTGGGGCCCTGGAATGCCCATAGGTCCAATCTCTCCTTTTGGCCCCATCTCTCCTCTTGATCCTGGAACCCCCATCGCTCCTGGTTTTCCCGGCATTCCGGGCATGCCTGGTTTGCCGATCCCTGGATATCCTTGTGGACCTGGTTTTCCTTTGGCTCCTGGCACTCCGTGTCCTGGTATACCTGGTGCTCCGGGTGGGCCTCTTGGTCCAGGCTCCCCAGGAGGACCCTGCTCACCTCTCAAACTGGCTAATGGAAGTTCTGCTGTACAAGAGAGAATGAGGGAGCGACAATTAACCATTATGTCAGTTGACTGACCAATCATCTGAGTACTTCAAGGGGAAGTACAAGCTTTCGCCTATATTTGCTGCTAATGCAGTTGATACCACAACTGAGGTGGCTGGATAACCACAGTCTTCAAACAGCATTGCCATTTTAACAGTTAAATATCACGTTGTATATTTTAAATGGCTATCTCCACCATTTTCAATGGCACAGTGATATTCTCTGAATGCATTCCAAATATAAGACTCCTGCTTTCAGGTGTACATGCCTTAGCTCCCTTCCTCTCCCATGTTTCAAGTAAGAGTTCTACCTCTTAAGCTAGGGGTGTGTACTGAATTTGGAAATTCTTAATATTTGGGGAATTAGATGTGAAATGTCATCAAAATGCAGAAATACATGCCTTAGGTTGTTTGGAAATATTTATAGACATAGTATTTAAAAAACCTTTTTGGCATGCCATGCTGAAACCCCACAGAGCTCCCTCCTTAATGTTCCCTTACTATTATACCAACAGATATACATATTTTATATTAGATGACAGAGGGATGGTTAAGAACAGAAGTAGGAAGGAGCAGAAAGAAGGACAGCTTACGTCTTGCAATGTTACCTTTTCCTTTCTTTGAAATCCCCTTCTTGCCAAGCATGGGTATCTGTGGGATTTCTTTGATGTACTGAGGCACATATTCTTTCCCATAGGGCAAGTGTGGCCCCTCCTTGGCCATGTGCTGCATTGGAACACCATCTTTGCCCAGTGGCATGTGAGGTACTTGTTGCCCCAGGGGCTGGTACTGCGGCACTTGGGGAGGCATCTGCTTGATCCCATAATAAGCACCTGCTTGGGTGGGTCTCAGTAGCCCAAGGTAAAGGGATGTAACCGCTGTCAAAAGCCACATAGGTGCTAGCAGCAAAGCCATAACCTGCAACAAAACAGAACAGAACAGCAGTTGCAAGGGAGTGGGAAATGGCAAAGACAATTGTATTGCAGGGATGGACCCAGAGGCATTGAGAAGAAGGAGGTTTGTGGAGGCTGCAGTTATCTTAACCTCAGTGCCTTTCTTTATAGTACTGGGTGAAGCAGCTATAGCTGTAGCCACCATCGTATTCCCAGTGGCACTGAGAATAAGCTGCTGTGGCTCGCTCACCCAGCAGCTCTTCCTGTGGCACTGCATGGTAACAACATTTCAAACATTTTTTATTAAAAGGAAGGAAAAAAGGAAGCTGAAATCAGCCGTGCCTAGAGTCCATGGGTCCCAGCCACCAAGGCTGCCTAGGCTGGTTCCACACCTTCTCCTCCATCATTCGGTCAGCAGGAGAAGATGCCTGGAAGATCAACTTGGAGGACTTGAACTTTCAATCTTTTTGAATTACTTGGTTCCTAGCTATTTTTATGTGTGCATTTTCACGCATCCAGTTGCTAGTTTTTTTATTGCTCACGCGCAGAACTAATGGCGGAGGGGACAAACTCCATCCTTTTTCTTGAGATATAATTCTTTCAAGTGAGCAATCTCAGAAGGGTTTCTTTGACCCTTCAATCAATGCTGCCCTTCTTTTGTCAAATCATGCAACCTTCCTGCTCTTCTGATACATAACATTGTACCGTGGTGCAGTGATGGCTACCAATATAGGCAGATTTAAAAGAGATGAGTTCATGCAGGATAAGGCTGTCAACTGCTAGTCAAGATGGCTATATCCAGAATCAGAGGCATGCTGCCTCTGAATACATCTTGATGGAGAACAGCAGCAGCAAGGGGTCAATTTCCCTCATGCGCTGCTTGTAGGCTTCCCAGAAGCATCTAGTTGGCTACTTATGGAAAACAGGATGCTGGGTTTGATGCACTTTTGGTTGAATGCAGCAAGGCTCTTCCTGTGGTAGCGCACATGCTGTTCACAAGTTCCCTGAGAGCAAGAGCTAGAAGAAGCCGAGATTTGCCCTAATAGAACCAAACAGACAAAAAAGAAAAAAGAAAAAAGAAAAGAGGGTGGAAACCACGAAGCAGTATTTGTAAGTGCACACTAGAGGGGGTGTTTGCTGTACAATTCTATACAATCCCCACTCTTCTGAAAATTCAGATTTTTTGTTTGCATAATAATTAAATTCGAAAGTCGTTTCACATTGCATTTATATGAAATTCCAAGGGGGGAAATTATTTGAAGAGAGGTTGTGAGTCAGTAGCGCTCCACAGTAATAATGGATAAAAACTAAACATTTGCAGTCAAGTACGGCTAAGTCTGCTATGTTCAGCATGGCTAGATTTGCTATGAAAGCGATCCAACTTAGAATAGTTTATGAGGACA
This sequence comes from Lacerta agilis, assembly GCF_009819535.1. Lineage (NCBI taxonomy): Eukaryota > Metazoa > Chordata > Lepidosauria > Squamata > Lacertidae > Lacerta > Lacerta agilis. The sequence continues at coordinate 31,572,813 of NC_046315.1, forward strand.
AATGCTTGGATCAAGGGCTCTTACCTCAAGGATACTTCTTTGTCACTAGAGGCCCAAGTGTCCTCTGTGGCTAGGAATGCCTTCTACCAGCTGTATCTGGTTTGTTAGCTATGACAGTTCCTGGACAGGGATCGCTTGACCACTGAATTGGTAACCTCGAGGCTGGATTACCGTAATGTGCTCTATGTAGGGCTGCCCTTGGGCCTGGTTTGGAAGCACTCACTGGTGCAGAACTGCACAGCTGTGGCTGTGGTGCAGGGCATAGTTGTGCAGTGACACAGACTCAAAACAGATAAGTTTCACCTTAAACAATGACTATTCTTTTGGGGAAATGCCCACAAAATGGGTAGACAGTTAAACCCTTAGGCATTTACAAACATTCTTTTTTTAACTAAGTAGTGAAAGTTAAGAACAAGTGTCTCAATACTCGGGATAGGGGGCCATGCACAGTATTAACATATTTGAGTAATGCATAATGTGCCAGTTCATAATTGCACACAGCTTCCATTCTTTGCTTTCTATATTCAGTCAATGTGGATTAAAAGTCAGCTAATTTAAGACCTGACTTATCAGACAAAGACGACCAGGAATTCATGGAATATCACACTCAATGAAGCCCTCAGTATGACACATTATTTGCATATGTAGATATAATTCCAGTGCAACCATTTGATAAACAAAACTATTTTTCTTGTTTTTTTTATAAAAAATATTTATTCTGCTATCAAGCAGAAAAGTTAGTAGTTAGTTTTATCACATTTGCAGATTCACCGAATTTTTACACTTCAGAAAGAATTGTCTGATATATATATATATATATAATTTTCATAATTAACCCTCACAAACAGGGCCAGGGAAGAGGATTATATGTGTGGTTTAAATATTTTAGTGCTGAACGTGTGGGTCCTGATTTTTAAAACAGCTTATCGTCATGAAAGAAAATCTGTAATGTGATACACAATTCAGTTATAATCTTCCTCAGTTTGAGCCTGTGTATGCCATTTACATTACAAAAAGAGTTAAAGCTGTATTTAGAATATTGCAACACAGGTGTAAGCTCTGTCTTGTCCTTCCCAACCCAAGTCAGGCCCACCAATTTTCCCCTGCAAGTGGCTGTGCCCCTGATACAAGGGTTAAGTCAGAATCGTGAGTCTCCTCCTTGTTCTACACAAATCTAGGAAAGCATATCTCATCATTAAGGAGATGAACTGACAAAAATATGGTTTTGGGGAAATTTCTCAGCATTATCCAAGAAGCTCCTTTTGTCCCCAAATCAATAGACAAATAGCTCCACACTGAAGACAATTGGAATGAACTTGCATGTTTTATTTCTAGGCTTAGCATCTCACTAGCAGAGAACAGAGGAGGAATAATGAAAAGCTTGGGTTTAATGGATTCTTTGTGGCCTAAAAAGGACAATGCTTAAAAGTATGGAGAAGTTCTACTCTACATGATTCAGTATAGCTTTATATTTACATTTGATTGAATAAGTCAAAGCAAATTAGTAGCATATTTAAGGACCCTAAAATTCCCTTGATCATTTCACTAAACAGCAATGAAATCCTTAAATAAACGAGTTCAAAAGTAAGCACACCTTTTCAACATTTTAAAACAGAAGATGCACTTCAAACAAAAAGGCTTATCTGAGAACAATTCTTGCCCAGTTTTATTTATTTAAATTGATACCCTGCCCTTCATCCCAGAGGAGCCCAGGGTGGCATTTCCCTTGTTTGATGACCCAGCAAATCCAAAAGCTAGTAAATGCAGGTTCTAGTCCACACACTGCAGCACTAGTTTTTAAACTGAATAGCATATTGCCTAAAGAGCTGGGAACAAGAATGTGTACAATTACCTGAATTATTATTGCTCATATATTCATTTAAATGCAGATATGCAAAATTATCCATTCTGCTCTACATTCAAACGTGTGGTTTTTGTCTGTTTTTTTTTGCTCTTGTTAATCTGGTTTGAATCAGGCTGTTCAGTTTAATATATTGCAAAGTACTGACAAAGCCGACTTGCAAAAGCAGGATGCAAATTAATGGTTCCACCAATGTTTCAAGTATCTAAACAATCCCGTTAAAGTATCTTGACATTTGAAAGGATAATTGACTGTTGAAATGGGAGCATTTTCAGCTTCAAAGCATGCCCCTAATACCTTTAGCTTTTGTGAGATGGTCCTAAAAGCTTACACTTCATTTCCCCTTTTGCACGAACCTCTTATAACCATCATCCCCAAGGGATGTATTTTCTTCTTGCTATTTTGATTTCCTTAAGGGGATTTTATCAATTTCGCTGTGCTTTCACAAGCAGGGAAGTGACATTGGCAACAAAGCTCTTTTATTCATTTTTAGGAAGCATGAGGAAAGGCACAGCAGACCTGCAAAGGTGAAAGCAGGCTACCTTGAAATAGGAAAAAGACCCCCAAACAGGCTCTACAACATTGCCATGATAGAGAGTGTAGCATTTGTAAAAGAAAAAGCATTTATTATTGTTCTAAATTTTAAAAATTCAATTAAAAATATTACCTCAATGAAAGCATCAGGTAGAGTAAATATAATAAATATAAATACACAGAGAGAGAGAGGTTGAGAGAGGATGTCTCAAGTCTTCCAGCTATAGCTCATTGTAAACATTTCATCTGTTGGATGTATGGCTATAGACCCTGGAGAAGCAACCACCGCTGCCACCACCAAAGACATATAACTAGAAGCTGCTATTGGCAGAAGAAACTGGCATATCACACTGATCCTGGCCTGACTGCACTGGCTGCCATAGTTTCTGGGTTCAAGTCAAAGTGCTAGTTTTGACCTATAAAGCCTTAAATGGCTCAGGACCCCATATCTCAAGGACTGAGTCTCCCCACACGAACTGACCCAGACCCTGAATGATTAGGGTTGCCATATTCCCCAAAGTGAAAATCTGGACAAAGGTGGGGGGTGTTTTTGGAGGAGGGTGATGCAATGTTGTCAAGCTTTTTAGGTGAACATACCCCTGAAATGAATAAGTCTTTGGGCTTTTTATTTTATTTTAAAAGCATTTTTCTTGGAAAAATCGCCCTAGTTGCCATACACCTGGGTTTCCCCAGACATTTTGCAGATTCAGCGATAATCCACCCGGACGCCATTTTGACAGTCTGATTCCTGGACATGTCCGGGGAAAAACCAGACATATGGCAACCCTCCCTGCCTGTTCATAATCTGAGGCCCTTCTTCGTGTGCCTCCTCCATGAGAGGAATGGAGTGCGGCAACATGAGAACAGGCCTTTTCTATGGTGGCTCCCAGTTTGTGGAATGCCTTCCTCAGGGGGCTCACCTGGTGCCTCAGTTACATAGCTTTAAGTGCCAGGCAAAAACATTCCTCTTCAACCAGGCTTTGGGTTGATTAAACAATTTAAAGCCTTTTAAACTGTGGCAGTGTTGGTATTATTTTTGTTTGTGAGTGTGGTATGAATTTTTATATTTTTATAATGTAAACCTGTGATCCATGGATGAAGGGTGGTATAGAAACAACAACAACAACAACAACCAAACAACAACAACAACTTATTATTAATTCCCAAAAAGTATCATGTGAACAATGGTGATTGGCTCATCAGGGCAAATGGGGCCCTACCCCACCGGCCTCAGTCTGCCCCCAGCTAGTCCCCACATGCCTACTCTCTTCCTTACAACTCCCCCCCCGCAAGCTGCCCCCCCCCGTGTCAGCTTCTTCCTCCTTTGTCTCAGTGTTGCCCTTGAATAACTCAACAGGGACCAAGAGGGGGCAAAACAAGAATTAGTAGAACAAGAATTAGTTCGCTCTGCCCATTGTCGTCTGTGGTTACCTGTGTCATTGACTCTGGCTCCCCCTACTGTTGGCCTCCCTCCCTCTCTTCCTTCCACCCCACCTAACCCAATGGCCATCAGCCACTACTGCAAATGAAGCAGCCTTGAAATGCTTAAGTATGATGCTAGGTTAAATTCGCTTAATATTATTCTTGAATATGATTCTCTGTTGCAATCCCATGGTTTTACGGCTTGATTCCTTGCCATAAAATACTTTCTTACCCACTTCTTTCTACAAACTAGCAAAACACAGCATTGGCCTTTCATTTGTTCACTTTGATGCTGTGCTCACTGTGTTTTCTTAGTTCTTGCCTCCATGCTGCTTTATGGCTTATCTGTCTTTCAGAAAAGTACAGCAAAATTGAAGTTTGTGTCTTGGGCCTGAGTCTTTGCCATGTACAGTAATTCAGCCCACTGTACTTTGATTATCCTGTCCAAGAAGGGGTGGGGAGAGAAAGACAACCGCCTCTCTTATTTTCTTTTCTTTGTATTAATTTTATAGCTCCTTAGAAACTCCAAATCCCAGTCCAAGGGAGATATTCAAACCACGAAAAATGTCTATACAATATTTTTCTTGAAAAGGTCTCTGGCCCTTCAGACCGTTTTTATTGGAAGGCAGCATTTCCCCCACCCAATTGCAAAAGAGAAATCTTGTCTTGTGCATATGTTCCCTCCAATTCTGGAAGAGAAGCTATGTCTATCCAAAAAAGCAAAATGAAGTGCTACAATCCACCCCAAAGGAAAACAAAGCAGAAAACCACTGTCCACATATGTCTCTCCCCCTCCCATCTCTTTTGCTTTACCGTTGTCGCCCTTTTCAGGTGTTCACCTCGATCACAGGAGGGATAAATGTGTGCAGGTAAACAAGCATGTGCACATTTTCATGTATACCCCAATGAGAAGTCATGCCTTCAGTATTATGGACCTCTCTCGCTATAACTCCCTCCCACAAGAAGTTAGAAAGGCATTGTCCTTACTAAACGTCAGATTCTTGGTCAAGATTGTCTTATTTATTTATTGTTTTCTCTTTTTGTAAACCATGTTGTGTGTGTGTGTGTGTGTGTGTGTGACAAATCAAACAGTGTATAAATTTTATGAAAATATAAAATAAAATAAAATAAAATTTCAGGAATACTTTGCACCATGAATGCTTCACAGATTTTTATTTATTTTTTAATGGTTGAGATTTTAAATTCTGGAAGTTTTAAAATTTGGAAGTTTAATTTAGGCTTTAAATTTTTGTATTTTTCAATGCTGCACTCTGCTTTGAGACCTAGATGGCAAAAAGCAGGATATACAATTTAAAATAAATAAGCACCCTCTGCATTAACATCCTCCGCATGCTGGGTGCACCCTCTCTTCTTCACCCCCTCCGTGCATTTGATGCAAAGGTCTGGAAGATGTTTCAGCTGAATGCTGTTAGAAGAGGACTCTCCTGTCGTTTGATACTGAGAATGTTCTATAGTTTTGATGTAGCCTTGCTCTGATGCCGTAGGCAACTCAAATGATAGCTCCTAAACCCAGCTGCCCAACTCTAATGGGTGTGCCAGAATTTCCTTTCTTTTCAGATAAGGGGCTTAGGGCAGGTGTCAGCAGCTGGGACCCAACAGTTGCCCAAGGGTGCTTCATGCAGTTAGTGGGCCTAACTGGCCCATTCCTAGACATAAATTTATTATAACTACTATATAGGCTGCTCACCCGTGGTGGTCGGGACAGAAGGTATGGGCAGTAAGATTGCTTTGCCAGCCTGCAGGTGGTGCCATGATTGGGCCTGATGCTACTTCACAATGGTAGTGAGACCGATGTGGGATCCGATGGATCCCAGGCAGACTCATTGTCTCCTTGCTCCTGGAATGCTACATTTTGGGGCCTTCCACTAGTTCCCACCAGTGGAACTCCCACCCACCTGACAGATAGCAAGAGATCAGTTTAGTTAGGAGCACTGGATAGAGGGACACTTCTACCCTACCATAGAGAGCGGGTGGCACTGTGGTCTAAACCACTGAGCTTCTTGGGCTTGCCAATCAGAAGGTCGGCAGTTTGAATCCCCGTGACGGAGTGAGCCCCCATTGCTCTGTCCCAGCTCCTGCCGACCTAGCAGTTTGAAAGCATACCAGCGCGAGTAGATAAATAGGTACCGCCACGATAGGAAGGTAAATGGCATTTCCGTGCACTCTGGCTTATGTCACGGTGTCCCGTTGCACCAGAAGCAGTTTAGTCATGACCTGGAAAGCTGTCTGTGGACAAACGCTGGCCTGAAAGTGAGATGAGCTCTGCAACCTCATCCAGGGGTCCTTTACCTTACCTTTACCTTTTTACCTCTACCCCAGCTAACTCCCTCCCACTATACTTTTTACTTGTTCTTTATCTGCAACCATTTGAATGAATTATTTTTCCTGCTAAAATCAACAAAAAGAAGCGACTTCTGTAACACTAACCCTTGTGTCCCATTGGGGTGGGGAGAGAAGGAGGCCATGGAATAGCTCTGAAAGTGACATACCTGTATGATCCTTGCTTTCCAAAGAAAGCTGAGAGAGCAGGCACACATGTATTGTTTCCTGCACAATTTTAATACATTCTAAAAAGCAGCTGATGGCCATTCACAGGTCTGAATGTATTTGGAAGTGGGTTTGTCAAGGCAAAATTCTGTTCACATCATTCACTGGGATGCACAGCTGCCTCAGCAGCCAGTCTGCTCCATACCTGGAGAAGTGAACATTTCTCCTCCTCCTCCTCCTCCTCCTCCTCCTCCTCCTCCTCCGCCTCCGCCTCCTCCTCCTCCCCTGTAAGAGGCTTTCTCTGCCAAGTGTCAACACTACTGTCAAGCCTATAAATCTTGGAGATTACTTTTGTTTGGAACTTCTCCTGCTATCCTGATGAGGAAATAATGGAACTGCCGAATTCCTCTGGTACATACAAAGCTAAATTGAAAATAAAGTTGAAATGTAATCAGGCACAGATGGTTTTGATATATATTTCTGAGTGGTTTAATCACTGTGTCATTAGTTTGCCAAATAACACGACTGGGATAAGTCAGATCTTAATCCATATTCTGCTTTTAACAGAGACGATCAAACATGTTGCTTTGCTGGCCCAAAGAAACATTGTGATTGTTTTGTTTTACCCAGGTACAGAGACCGGATGCAAGAAAATACAACAGCCCCAAATGCCCTCTGTATTATTATTATTATTATTAATATTATTATTATTATTATTATTATTATTATTATTATTATTAGCTGTACCCGGCCACGTGTTGCTGTGGCTCAGAGTGGTTAAGTGGATGCAGGCCCGCTTCCTTGCCAGATTCAGAGTTGGGGGGTTCCTGAGAGAGGGGCCCTTTCCCTCCCCTCCCCCCTCTCTCAGATATTTCCCTCGAATATCCCCCCCCCCGTAATGGAAGGAGACCCCGTTTTTGCCTGCCTCCCCACAGCTTCTCCCGTTGAACTCCCGCCTGCCTCCTCTCCCAGCGGAGAGGCTCCTTCCCCACTTTTCCCTCCAAAGTCCCCCCTCAGACCATCCCTCTCCCAATCCCCCCTTTCTTCCTCCCTCAGAAACGGCTCCTTTCATTTTCCCGCCTTCCCTCTGAGGACCTTGTATTGTGTGTGTCGGCGGAGCCGCCCTCCCCTCCCGCTCCCCCTCCCTCTCTCTGCTGAAGTGTGATCTTCTATACCGTGTGTTGCTCTATAGCGTGTGTCCAACAGATGGAGCTGTTTTTGCTGAAAACCATGTTTTTACCTGTCACAAGTGTGACATCTATATAATATTTTTACATAAAAAGACGCCAGGATTGGAACGCAACGTTGTGTCAAAATTTCAAAGCAATCGGTGCAGAACTTTGGGAGATTATTGATTAGGGACAAACGAACATTTACATTTTTATTTATATAGATTTTCAAAGGAAGGCTGATATTTTAATAACCTTGATGGACCGAAAAACCAAGGGTTGGGTTTCCCTGAAAAGCCTGTTAGAATGGTGCTTGTTTCTTGCAGACACCAAGCAGTTAACATCAGTGAAAACTAAGCAGGCCTGTAAGTTTGTTATTTTAGAGGTGGCAGCATACAGAGGAAATTGAATATTTGCCTTAAAAATATGAAATGTCTTCAGCTAAGCTGCCTATCCATGAACTCATGTTTGAATCGTTAACTAAAATGGTAAATCCATGCAAAGTCAATTTTGCTTCTGATAAAAAAAAAACAGAAGAAGTTGCCTTATCCTGAGTCAGACCATTGGTTCATCTAGCTCAGGATTTGCCACATCCAAGTTTACTGTGTGTTTGCCGCTGTTTGCCTTCCTTAACAGATTGGAGAACTGGGCCAAAACTAACCTAATGAGTTTCAACAGGGACAAATGTAAGGTTCTGCATTTAGGCAGAATAACCAGCTGTGCAAATATAAGATGGGGGACCCCTCACTTGCCAATAGTACATGTGAAAAGGATCTAGGGGACTGCAAGCTTAACATGAGTCAACGGTGTGATGCAGCAGCAAAAAAAAGCTAAAGCTATTCAAACTGCATCAACAGAAGTATACAGGTTAAACTCGAAAAATTACAATATCGTGGAAAGGTTCATTTCTTTCAGTAATTCAACAAAAGGTGAAACTAATATATGAGATAGACTCATGACATGCAAAGCGAGATATGTCAAGCCTTTATTTGTTATAATTGTGGTGATTATGGTGTACAGCTGATGAGAACCCCAAATTAACAATCTCAACTTTGGGGTTTTCATCAGCTGAACGCCAAAATCATCACAATTGTAACAAATAAAGGCTTGACATATCTCACTTTGCATGTCATGAGTCTATCTCATATATTGAACTCCAGTAGCTAATGAAAGCAATTGCTTACATAAATGAACTTTTCCACGATATTCTAATTTTTCGAGTTTCACCTGTAGTGTCTCGATTAAGGGCAGTAATAGTACCACTCTATTCTGCTTTGGTCAGACCACACCTAGAGTACGGTGTCTAGTTCTGGACACCACAATTTAAGAAGGATATTTACAATCTGGAACGTGTGCAGAGGAGGGCGACCAAAGTTATCAAGGATCTGGAAACCAAGCCTTATGAAGAACGGTTGAGAGAGTTGCATATGTTTAGCCTGAAAAAGAGGAGACTGGGAGGAGACATGATAGCTATCTTCAGTCTGAAGGGCTATCATATGGAAGATGGAGCTAGCTGGTTTTCTCCTGCTCCAGAGAAAGCAGGGAAGCCAATGGCTTCAGGTCACAAGAAAGGAGATTCTGACTAAACATCAGGAAGAACGTTCTGACAGTAAGAGCTGTTCAACAGTGGAACCATCTACCTCAAGAGTTGGTGGACTCTCCTTCCCTGGAGGTCTTTAAGCAGAGGCTGGATGGCCATCTGTCATGGATGCTTTAACTAAGATTCCTGCATTGGAGGGGGTTAGACTAGATGACCCTCAAGGTCCCTTCCAACTCTACAATTTTATAATTCTACCATTAACCAACATCAGTTTTAATGGTTTTCCTCTGTAAATTCATATCTACCCAATAATCAAATATATTGGGGAAAATTTGGCTCCATATAGCTCCACTCAGGGTCACAGGTGTTCTGGCGTGAGTGGATCAATCATCATTTTCTGCTACTCCCCTTTCCATGCCCACTGCTTCCTTGAATCTCTGGTTTCGTTTTGGTTATGCTCGTAGCTATTTCTGGTATGCTCCTGAACAGAGTGTAGCATTATATATCTTTTCTTTTCTTTTCTTTTCTTTTCTTTTCTTTTCTTTTCTTTTCTTTTCTTTTCAACCATCAGATCTGCACAAAACTAGAAAACTGCAAAAGCATACCACATTAAAAACTGTGTGCTGAGCATTTACAATTGCTTGACTTCAGGAGATGCTGGGAATTGAACCAGGGAATTTATGCATTTACTGTACCACTGAGTTTCATCATTTCCCCAGATGTTCAAAGAAGACTCTACTACGGTATAACAACCCATCACTTGAACACTATCTAATTTAGATTGTAAGCGCCTTGGGTCAGGGGCCTGGCCTTTTTGCTCATGCTACTCTGTAAAAGGCTATGTACACAAACAGTGATTTATACCTAAGCAAGCTGATCATCTTGGTTCGTTTTGAACCTTGTGTATCTCAGCAAGGAGTCAGCACATCTGTTTACATTGCCACAGGGTCTCTAAGGTTTCTCTCGCACAGTAAGCTCTTTGAAGAACAGACAGGGAGACAATTCTTCCAGCATGTTCTGTGAATGTTTTAGTAATGGCAAATAAAAATAACGGATTTACTTTGATGTCTCTGGCTCCAGACAGAAAGCACTCTGGGGGCCCGACTGTCCGTAGTGGAAAAACTGTTACTCTAGAGATCAAGGACCGATAAGCTGGTGTCCAGCTGCCACTTACCATGAAATGTTACCACGAGAGGCTAATTCGTAGAGTTCGTAACGTAAGAGAGAACTGATGAATTCCTGCATCAAGTGTCTCTAGGGCACAAAGCTAAATGCACATCTGAATCCTAAGAACATAGGAAGCTAATGCCAAGTCAGACCATTGGCCCTTCCAGCTCAGTATTGTTGACACAGACTGGCAGCAGCGGCCGAGACTTTTATGCAGGGGTTTCCCCCAACCTTACCTGGAGAAACCATGGATTGAACCTTGCAGCCCATGACTGAGTGAGCTTCCGTTGCTCTGTCCCAGCTCCTGCCAACCTAGCAGTTCGAAAGCACACCAGTGCAAGTAGATAAATAGGTACTGCTGTAGTGGGAAGGTAAACGGCGTTTCCATGCGCTTCGGTTTCCATCACGATGTTCCGTTGCGCTAGAAACGGTTTAGTCATGCTGGCCACATGACCCGGAAAGCTGTCTGTGGACAAACACCGCTCCCTCGGCCTGAAAGCGAGATGAGCGCTGCAACCCCACAGTCACTTTTGACTGGACTTAATTGTCCAGGGGTCCTTTACCTTTACTTTATGCTCTATTACTGAGTCACAGCCACTTCCCATGCTGATTATGTGGATTAATATAGTCAGTAAAGGGGTAGTGACCAACTCTATCCTGAACTATTCATGTTACTCACCATAGGCTCAACGTTAACACCTCACCCTTGGACACCTGAGACCCACACCCTGGCAAAAACCCATTTTTCTGGCTTGATTTTCTAAGCAGTTGGATCTATCTGCCATTCCTCACATAACACCAGTCTGGCGCAGGTTTATATATTGCTGAAAGCCATAATTTCCAGTTTGAATAATAATTTCTTGTGCAGTAATGTTATCAAATATTTACCTAAACTTCCTTCTATTTATTTTCTCTTATTAAAAGAGGGTTAGACTATCAATGGCTTTTTTTTTTTTGGCCTTGCTAGGAATCACAAGCAGGAAGAGTGTTGTGGTGGGGAGAGAGCTCAGGTCTTGAGGGTTTCATTTGCACATGGTTGACCACCGTGAGAGCAGGCTGGGCCTTTGGTCTGACCCAGCAGGGCTGCTCATGTGTTCTTAAAATCTAAATAGAATGGATCTGTTGTTTTCCCTTGTTGAAAAAAACAGGGCAATAGATTAGCCTGACTTGAACCAACTTATAGTGAACTCACGCTGCCCATGGTCTTTCCTTTCCTTTCTCTGATCTTGTTTTTACTGTTGTTAAGAAACTTTCAGATAAATAAGAAACCCCAGAACGTTCAAACGAAACCACAAACCAAGCATGGGGAGAAACTCCTTTCAGTCTGCAAGTATACAAGTTTTATTCAGCAATAAGAAAGCTGAAGAGAATAAAATCTCTTGCAAAATATATTGCGCTTCGGGCTGTTTATTGGGCCAGGAGGCTAAAAGTTTTAAAGTCTAGCTGCATAGGTTAGGAAAATAAAGTCAAGGGTCTGGCTTGAGGGAAACCTGGGGTGTGTGGAGCTGTAGCTCTATGGTAAAACAGTTGGTTTGCATGCAGAAGTTGCCAGGTTCATTCCTCAGCATCTTCAGGTAGTGATGGGAAATACCCCGATCTGAAATGCTGGAGACTTGCTGCCTTTCAGTGTAGACAATACTGAGCTAGATGTGTCAATGGTCTGACTTGGTCGAAGGGAGTTTCTTGTGCTCCCATGACTCCACCATAATATCTCAACACTGTCCAGAAACGGTGCTGAGTACTGCTCATTGGCAGAAGCTGGTTACCTTAATATTTAGACCAGTGTTCAGGTATGCGTAATATGATCTTGTAGCCTACAAGTCATCCATCTGTTCTGACCTCTTGTGCCAGAAGAGAAACAGAAATCTTTCTAAACACAGATACTTGCATGCATAAAGAAAAGAATGCAATTTCAGAATGTATGCCAGTGGGGGCAGAGGGGGCGGAACCAGATGTCCCAATTACAAACCTCCTAAATTCTATAAATGTAACCAAAAACATGGCAATAGCTGGATGTAGCTGGTGAAATAAACCCTGGCTGCTATTATAGAACACTACTGGCAAATACAAGTGTGCGGGGGGGGGGGGGGAGAGAGAAAGGGTGTGTTTGTGCTTTTCTACTTGGGAAAATTCTGATCTTAATACTGATCACTAGGTGGCACTACTGATCCACTCAGTTTCAACAGAGTCATGCTTTGAAGAGGATGATCTGGAAACTCATAAATCCCTCAGTGGCATGACAGGTGCATTATGCAGAGCAAGCCAATAAAAGAACTATTTAGGCTACTTTACACATCACGAAATCCCTACACCAAAGGCATAACTTGAATTGTGCACATAGGGTATTGTGTGGAATAATTATCACAGACATTTGCTGAACCCACACTAGTGCAAAGCCTGTATTAGGCCAACCAAAATGTTACAAAATGGTCCGCAAACTTTTTGAGTCTCCCAGAAACTTTCATCAGCCTGCATTTTATTTTCCCTTGTGGTTCAGCACAGCTGCATTTAATTTCTGTAAGAATATTTTCTGGGTTCTCTCACCCATTCTGTGCACATGCAGCCAAACCTGCTGAGAAGCTGTGATCAAGTGCAGCTTCTCAGAAATTATACACAGAGCCATAAACTCCAGGTGCGCAATCATCACATAGGACCAACATACACAAAATAAGCATAATTTCCTACCAGCATCTGGGAATCAAAAGTGGGGAGAGTGTTTTTATACTCGTGTCCTGCTTGCAGGCTTCCCATAGGCACCTGGTTGGTCACTCTGAGAGCAAAATTCTGGACTATATGAACCTTTGGTCTGATTCAGCAGGGGTCTTTTATGTTCTTAATGTAATTCCTTTTTTAAAGGCATTTTACAAGGTGGGAAACACCCCAAATGGCCTATTTGCAGAACCATTTTCTTTTTTTAAAAAAATTGAGGGCTATTTGTTTAAGCCACCATGCACTCATTTTTTTGGCACAACTATCAGCTTGGATAATGCTCCATTGCTCCAAGCGCACTTCAAGCTTACAGCTCATCGTATCACAATACAGTGTGTTAGAAATATCTGAGTCATTTTTATGACCTCCATATTTGTAAAACACGTGCTTCTTACAAGAATTTCTGTTGAGCAGACGTCCCACACAGAGACAGTTCAAAGTGGCCTTTGTGGGAACATAATCCAGGGCACACACAGGGTCACTGGGTTTGCATGGAGTCGTCTTTTGCAAGATCCAGCACCCCCTACATAGATCAACCATGAATCCTGTGATGTCAGAAACATGCTGGCCCCATGTCTTTTTAGGGTTAGTAAGAAGAACATATAAGACGACTACAGAGCATCCCACCCACTAAATGTGACATATAAATGAAAAACCACAATAGATATTTTCACATCTCTCTCTCTTGTTAACACTTCATCTGTTTGACAGATAGCAATAATGAGGACCATGGTGAAAAAAGAATCCCTGACACATCCACCTTTTCTCATCCCCCCTGGTTTGTGCTTTCATATAACTTTGGAAAAGGAACAACCTTGAAATACCAAGCACCAAAGTCTGATACATTCCTTTGGACTGAGTGAGAGTGCCAAGAATGCATGAATTCCTAGTGACCTTTAGCTGCAAACTGTGAACTTTGTTCACTAAGCGTAATGCATACTTAGGCGTCATTACTCAGGCCCTAAGCCAGATCCTTTCCTTTCCTCTGCCATTACTTACTTAGTGACAGTTCGCCAAACAAAGTGAGGAATGGGAGCATTTGTCTAAGTAAATGCTGAAACCTGTTCTTGAGACGGTCGCTTCTAAGTCTGTGGCTCCTTCCCAAAATATGGAAGGCCCAAGAAGAGGGATGCTATTCACATGGAAGAGAGGTGGCAGAACTTGCTACCGTCACCCGTCTAGACAGTCGCTGCACGTTTACAGCTACTTTTCAGCCAAAGGCTACTCGCTTCACATTGCAACAGACTACAAGGCTTGGTCCAAAGGCTGCTTTCCTCGTGACCTGTCTCACCCCCACAACAACCCTAGGCTTATGGAATAGGAACTAAACCTGAAATGACATGTGATACAAATTTAAAGTTCACCAACAATTTGAATCCAAATAACTGTATTTCAGAAGGTTCCAAATTTTCTTTTTGAGTATGAATTTTGAGGAACCGTGTTTGCCTTCCCAGTTTGACTTGTGGGTGTACATGCGTGCATTCTCAATCCATGGCGCCTTTATTCAGTCGGGGTGGAAATCCCACTCACAGGAAGTGATGTATATGACAATGTGTAATTTCAATGTCAGGTTATTCCAGAGAAGGGAACAGGCCCAAACAGGCGCACTGACTAGCGCCACATGCCGTGCTCCTGCCGCATGAGCACACCATGCTGACATGTTGTGCACATGCCATGTGGCTTGCACACACGACGCAAGCACACCACACAGCATGCATGAGTTATGTGAGCACATCAAGCAGCATGCACACACGGCACCCATACGTTGCCGTGGGATATTGAGGGAGCCTGGCCGCTCTCTTGAAAAAAAATTGTGAGGGCCAAGGGGCCAGGCTCCCTATCTGGTGCCCTTGGACTCAGACAGATGCCCAACAGAACAATTTTTTTGCTAAGGACAGCCTAGAACAGCAGCATAGCTAACTGCCCCCGTTCAGACACAGTGCTTCCTACAGTTGGAATAGCAGCTTAACAGTTAAGTTTCCCTTGACATCCCATGACATTACCTAAATCTTAAATTTTGTTCAGGCTCAAAGTTCAGTACAAACTTGCCAGATTCAGTGCCTTTACATGACACACCCACACACACCCCGGAAAAGAAATCCCAATCCAGCTTCATTCATAACTGAATGCAGCAGCAGCAGCCACTAGCACAAAGACCCTGGCAATATCACCCAGTGAACATGGTTCACTGATAATTTCTCCAGATTAGTCCAGTCAGTCTATGGTTGAACCTCAAATTTATTGCAACAGAGGCGTGTCATACATCGGCATGCTCTGAAACATGAGCTTTTATTGCATACAAAAAGTCTCCCAGACTCTCACGCTCTGGGAAAAGTCTGCATGCCCCTTTTTTGGTGTCTCCCACCATCTGAAAGGGCACACCTCAAGCTTAAAATTTATATATAATGCTTTGAATCTGCAATTCAAGATGTACTGTGCCAAAAATAAGTTGAATTATTCTGTAACTTAAAAAACAACAACATTTGAGCACTGATATTTTATTATAGAATGATTTTAGGTATACTAACATGTAGAGCTTGCTTTTATGGACATTATAATGTATGGAACATGATTCTAGGTATGATTTATCCCAGAAAAAATGAAGGAAGAATTCATTCACTCACACACTTCCACCTCCCCATCCCCCCCACAAACCCATTGGATGGTTATATGAATTCATAACAAATGATATTGCACGTGAATGTTGTGCAACCCTTTTGGTTTAGGTAAATATGTCATGGAATGACTATTGGACACAATGTATACTGAAGTACAAATTTACACAAATATTTAATAATTGCTATAAAGTAAAATAAAGTGTTGTAAGCTTGCCATTTATTGCAAATATATCTGGAACAAATTTGATTATTCCTGGAATAATATGAAGTTTATGCTACACTTTAGATAATTAATTGCTGTGGACACAAGATGTGGTCCAATTAATCTTAACATTTTCTAACTCATTGGGGGTGCGATCCAGCCAAAGTTAAGCACTGGCACCCTACCAATTTCAAATAGGAGAAATTATCAAGTGCAAGTGCTCTTACATATTTTTTATGGAAATCAAGGGAGTCATAGTTGGCTATGCTATATTTGGCTGGATTGTGCCATGTCATTTTTATATACAGTGGTACCTTGGTTCTTGAACGTCTTTGTTGACAAACATTTCGGAACCCGAAAGCTGAAACCCAGAAGTATATGCTTCCATTTTCGAATGCGCCCCGGAAGTTGAATGGCTTCCACTGCGTGTTCCAATTTTCTCAACTGAATTTGCAGAAAGCCCCTTTGTGCCTCGGTTTTTGAATGTTTCGGAACTCGAACGGTCTTCCGGAATGGATTACGTTCGAGAACCGAAGTACCACTGTAATGATTTAAAGCTATTGAACATTTAAAAACAAATACATTTTAATGTTTCATTGGTAACAGAAATCCTTATGTTTGGATTTTGGCTATTATTGGCATGGGGGTTCTGAGCTTAACAATGTATTGCGCAGTTCTATTTTTCACCATGAATGCCTCCTTTGTTCTCCCTTGGGGCCCACCTGACAGGTGCCGGAACTGAGTTCTAGTAAGTTCTGGCTGAAAAAAAGCCCTGGTCTTGTGCTCAAACAAAGCATTAAAGCAGATAAGCTTTAACACCATCACACAGAAGACATTTCCTTGGGGTGTGGACAAACAATTTGTGGTGACCCAAAGCTCATTATGAGGTGCCCACCTTCAGTTCCTCATCTTCTTATTTTATTATATATTTCATTATTACATTTATTTTCCACCTTTCATATTCCAAGGAGGTCAAGATGGTGTACATAGTTCTCCCCCTCTCAACTTAATTCTCAAAACAAACCCTTGAGGAGGGCTAGGCTACAATACAGTGACTGGAACCAAGCACAGGTCACCACCCCGGGGACTCCTTGGCTGAGTTGGGATTTGAATCTGGTCTCCCAGGTCCTAATCCAACACTCAAACCACCACCCAACATTGACTGTGCTTTGACTATTATTGGCTTGGGATATCTTCAGGTTTGACAGTGTCTGTCAGATAGTTTGGATAACACTGAGCTAAATGGGCCTGTGGTCTGACTTGGTGTAAGACAGTTCCTGTGACCTTCTGCATGCAGACCAAAATGCATAAATCATGACAAACCTGTGCTAGCTTGTGCCTTTCATTTAAAATCAAAAATTCCAGTTTGACCATTGCGTAACTGATACTAAGCTCGTGAATCCCTTTGAGGTTGCCTCAATATAGTCCCCCTCTGTGTTGTAGCTGCAATGAGAGAATGAACTGCACAGAGTTCTCTATTTGGATGTATTTCTATTTCTCTCATTTGTATGTTCAAAAAAGCACACATTATTTTTCTTAAGTCCTTTATATATATCCACTTGGCGATGATTAAGTTGGGCCAATCCTACATTGGATTACAGCAAAGGAATCCCAGACAGACTGAAGAGACTCAGGCAAGCGCATTCTTAAAATATTTTGTTACTTTAATCTAAATCCTTACATCTGACTATTATTTTCACATGATTTTTTAAACCGCCAACGGGTATATTTCTGCTTTGCCTAATGCTTTCAGAGAGAATCCTGATGAAAGCTGAGCATCTTCTTTTCACCTGCATAAATTGAACATATTTTCCTTTTGGGTTTCAGAAAACGCAACATTGGAAGGCCATTTGTGAGGGAAGTGGGGAGTGGGTGGGATTTAGAGACAGGAAATCCCAGAGAGGACCTCCTGTTTTTGGTGGAGACAATTATTGTGTTGCTTTTGGTTGGAGCCCAGAATCTCTATTGGATACAAATGTCCTTGGCAACAGACATGAAGCCTAAAAGCTTACAGATCTCTGTAAATTTGGGAGATGGGACCTGCCACTGAAGTTTGCATATAGTGTTAGCAGCTTTGCGTTGGGGGCAAGTTCGCATCAAGAGTGTGTTTTCAATTTCGTAAAGCTGGCTGATCTCGATAGATAAACACTCATTGTGGTGGAATATTTGTGCCAAGGTTTGTCTAAACCTTCATTACATTCCGATTCTTTTCAGCGACTGCAGCCGACTCAGGAAGGAGAAGGCACCAGTTTGCTAAAAGGGACAGCGCTGGAGTCAGTATTCAAGGTTCTGTTTCTTCGATTAGCTTGCGGACTTGTATAACTTCTCCAAGTATTAGTCCCTATGTCCAAAAGAAGGAGTATGTTGGCTTGAGTTGCTCTTCTGTTTATGCAAGGCATGTCCATCAACTCCTCTTTCTACTTGCAGCCCCCTACACTATATCCCACACGATTCCCAGCAGTGCCAGCTCTAGGTATTGTGGGGACCTTTGGCAAGGTGTCTTCATGACACCACTCCTCCTCTCCATGGCTCTGCTGCCCACTCACTTGTCCTCTCCTTCTGCCTAGTC
Source organism: Lacerta agilis (assembly GCF_009819535.1). Classification (NCBI taxonomy): domain Eukaryota; kingdom Metazoa; phylum Chordata; class Lepidosauria; order Squamata; family Lacertidae; genus Lacerta; species Lacerta agilis. The sequence goes on from NC_046315.1 coordinate 31,591,112, forward strand.
AACCAGAAGGCCCCAGTGTTCTGAACCAGTCCAACCTGCTGACCATGTGTGCCAGGCCCAGATAGTAGAGTGCAGGCTGGTCCCATCTGACCCCATCCACAATGGCATGTGGGCTACCTACCACCAGCTGCCACCTGGGCTCTGAGAAAGGGTGAAGGGTGTCCTTCCTAGATCCAGCCATTCTGGGCAAGGTGGCCTGGAAAACCCCTACACTACTACAGCAGCAAACTGTGTGACACCTCAAGCATTCTCCTGGACACCTCACCCAGAATGCCTGGTTCTGAAGGATTCTTGCTTTGGCTCCTTTCCAGAACCCAGCATTGGCAGAGAGATCACCATAGTTACTATCGCTAGAGCAGCAGAAAAGCAGATGATTAGCTGTGATTCCTGCATTGCAGGGCCCCTTCCAACTCTTTAATGCTGTGATTCATAGATATATTTTTAGTAAGACACAGTAACCTAGCAATGGTTGAGCGACCCAGCATGGACAGTAGTAGAGGGGTAATAACCTCACTCCTCAAATGAGTACAGTGGTACCTTGGGTTACAGATGCTTCAGGTTACAGACGCTTCAGGTTACAGACTCTGCTAACCCAGAAATAGTACCTCGGGTTAAGAACTTTGCTTCAGGATGAGAACAGAAATCGTGCTTTGGCGGCGTGGCGGCAGCGGGAGGTCCCATTAGCTAAAGTGGTACCTCAGGTTAAGAACAGTTTCAGGTTAAGAACGGACCTCCTGAATGAATTAAGTTCTTGACCCGAGGTACCACTGTACAAGCTATCAGCACGTGAGCTACTGATTCAATACTGCCAACTCCACATCGTACTTGAGCTACCTCAGCTTGTAGAGCAAGATTGTGCTTATCGTATTTGAACTTCAATTTTCGAAGTTCTCTAGGTAGACATTTTTTTACTATTCTGACATTCCTTATCAAACCATGTCTGTCTTTTGAACTTTTTATTTTTCATCACACTAGTTGTGGTCATCAGTGGCCGCATTCGGTTAATTATATTCTCATTGAGTCCGATTACATTTCCCGTTTCTAACAGATTAGGTCATGTTTTGACAATGTAAATGTTTTAAGTTTTTGTATCAAACTAGTGTATATTTTATTGAATGACAATGTATACATTGCAGCAGCCTTTGGCTATAAGCAATAAAGTTGACTGACTGACTGGCCATCTCCACATGGACATAAGCGTTTTTCCAGTGGAATTTTTTGAAATCAACCCTCCATTTCTCATATTGGTTGCTGCTTTTGTTATAACTGCATGAAAAGAATCTAAAGGATTGCAATTCTCTCCCGACATAAGGAGCATTTTCTTTCTCTTTCTTTCTTTCTTTCCCACTCGCAAAGCTAGAATAAAGGAAGCTAAGCAAAAGAATGTTTCTTCCCAAAGTCATGCTTGAGAATGGTCATATACATAAGATAATTGTGGATACTAGGAACAAATGCCTACTTGTCCTAAGCATTACCATTAAAAACTGAGAATGCAACGTGATACTGTTTTTTTTCCTTTTTACTCTGGATACAGTTGACACGTTGATGGTAATATAAATCAATAAGAATCCTTTAAATTCCAAAAGTCCCCTGAAGAAGAGGTAAGCATCCATTATTACGAGTGAATATTTCCACCTCAATTCCACAGCTGAGAGAACTTCAAGAAAAAACTTTGAAATAATGAAGGGATTTCTAATAATTCCATCAAATTGCCATCCTTTCTCTCTTTCAACAAAAATGTTTGATTTTTTAAATTCTCTGCATAAACATATGGACAATGTCTATGAATAATTCTTCTCTCTTAAAATTTCCTCTCTCTTAAAATTTAAGCACTAAGACATAAGACAACCAGTTGAGTAGCTGATCCAAGTTCTCAAGTCCAAATCATGATAAGAGGGCCCGGAGTTTTAAACCATTTATGTTCAGGCTAAGTACATGTAACATAAAAATTTGAATTTCAAAAGATGGTGGTACTTACATTAAGATTTTGGGGAAAGGATGGAGCTGTGAGTTAGTGCACGAGGGTGTTCAGAAGCCTTGGTTCTTCATCAGACTTTGGTAAGGAAAGAAATATATTTTTCTCACCATCACCTAGAAAAAAATAAGTTGAAAGGTTACATTGTGAACTATAAATCACCCCTTTGTAAACAAACAAACAAGCAAACAAACAAACCAAACCAAAATCCTGTATATATATATTTTAAAAACATACAAATATTAGATTAGAATTTTCAACCATAAATAGTTTGATTTCAATTTAAGATTTTACAGTGAAATTTGAGATTTGCCAAAGTAATCCTGAAGTGGTGGAGGATTTTGTGGTGGAGAAACTGCCATTTCTGAAGCCCTACTGGTCTGCAGCAGTCAGTGCAGAAGGTGTGTGTAAATGAAGAGATAATAACATATTAGAATAAACAATATATCAAAGGGCTTAAGAACATCAAAATATCTTTACATGGCATTGCAAAGAAGTTCTCTGTGGAATGAGTTCCATAAACCTGGTGCACACAACTCAGAAGGCCCTCTTTCTGGTTGTCACCTTCTAACTCTAGATGGTAGAAGCCCATCTTCCAAAGATGACCTCAGTATGATACAGGCAGGTTGATAAATTATCCTGATTTAAGGCCTAGCTATGAGTTGCAGTTCCACCAAAGACACTGGAGTAGTTCACACACTCTCTCAAACAGAAGTTAGGAAAGGACCGTATCATTTTATCACGCCCACCAGGAGTGTCTGCTTCAACTTGAGGTTCACCAGGCATCTATCCATGGATTTAACATTTATTTAGGGTCGACATGCATAAAATCCATTGAATTCTATTAAATAATCAGTTCCATACGTGTTCCATACTTTATTTAGATGCATAAAATCTACTGCATGGTTGACGTCCAACATATATATGGCGAGCATGATCTGGCCATCAACCATGCATTGGACCTCATACTTCTATGAAAAGTTTATTCATTATACCACTGGCTATACATAGAGGACCAATGGTCCAGTTGACATTATAGGTGCATCTGATGGGCAGAACAGGAAACTGCAATCTCCACCTACACTTAAAAACTAGGGGAAAAGGTAAATCAAACAAGTCCAGAGCCATGATGAAATGAGGTGATGTCCACAGTGGGGTACGATAACTGTGATTTATTACTGACATGTACTAGATTGAGTGTTTCCTTCTGATGCAGTATTGAAGATGAAAGCTACATCAAGTGATGTACTGTATCTCTGTTATTCTGACAAATGCTGGAAAAGGGAGGTGACAACTTTGCAACTAACCAAGATTGTTTCAGTTTTAACAACAAGTGGGCTTTTCAGTATGTTTATGTATCTTTCCTCCCGTCTTGTAGATCCAAATATTTGTTTTTGAAATTTGAAGGTCTGTAGACTATTGGGCATAAATGCTGTCTTTCTTATATAATAGCAATGTTTCCCTGTTGTCATTAAGCAGATTCTAGGAAAAAGCCTAAAACAGCTTTTGACAGATGAGTCACATTGCATTTTCTTATATATTAAGCAATCAGAAAAATCAGGCAAGCAGGACAGAAAATCAGGGTAGAGCAAGACCTTTAGCACGGCAGAATCCCAAAATATAACTTAATTACATATGAAACATTAGCATGATTGCCAAGAATTCGGTTACTAAGGCTGCAATCCTATAAGTAGATCCCATTGAATTGAACAAGACCATTTCTGAGTCAACATGTGTAGGATTGCCCAGTTTGGCTGTAATCCTATGCTCTCTTACTGAGAGTACTGGTAAGTCTTGTTTATTATTTGTTTATTGTATTTATTGTATTTACACCCCACCTTTTATACCTCACCTTTGTGACATACCACAGATACTAGTAATTCCTTCCACTCTTTCTGATGCCTGTAGGCCATATTTATAACTAGTTTAGCTCAGTGGGGTTTGCTTCTGAGTAGACATGCATAGAGTGGTGCTAGGCACAGAAGCAGCAGGATGAAAAAGCTATTTGATTACGTTTTGCCCCAAACGCACCTGAATTTAGGACAAAGTTTGCACTCTACTAGCTACAATCTATTAATAGGGAAGTCTGGAATCACAACACTTGCTCTAACTTCTTTATTGGAAGGATCACCTTCAGTTCCGAGGCTGTTCCTGTTTTGCAGTGAAAAAAACACACAAACAGAAATCTCTTCCTTCCCCCAGCCACATTCTGTTCATGGCAAAGCAGCACATAAACCATATCTCTGCTAATACTGTACTGTGCAAGTACCGGTAGCTTGCTTAAGAGGAAGAAAGGAAGAAAATAACCTTGCCTTCAGTTCACTGGAGGAGAACTAAACAGGGCAGATGATGATGGCTTCCTGTGCATTGAGACTTGCAAGCATGCGCCACTGAGCTGAGTGGAAGCATTCACTGAGTCATGTTATATCATCAAGCGATTAGACTTCTACCAGGCACATGGCCTAAGCTCTCTTAGCCTGGGGATATTTCTTCCTCGGATCAAATGCTGGCATTAAGGGATTCAGTAATGTCCCCCCCCCCCCGCTGCCCCTAGTACAATGGAGGGCTGCTCTTCTGCAGGTGAGCACAGCTCCCAGAAGATGCACAGCCACAAGCAAGTTCTCCATGCATCTACAGAGGACCTACTAAGGATCCCAGGATGTTCTTGCCACCATAGCTATTGCTGACGAGTCTCCTCCAGCACCCACTGGATGTAAGTGTACTATTCAAAGTACAGTGGTTTTTCATTCAGTACAATATGGTTCATATTCAGGAATAGGCAGCCTACACTAGTAACCATTCAAGATCCTCAAAAGTTAAAACTGGATTAGCATCTTTATAAATCACATTGCAATAAAAATGTCACGGGTAATTGGTGAAGACAGATGATCGGGGCTAAGTACTTTATACCTCTGCCACTATTGCTAATGACAAGATGGTCCTCTCCAAGGAACAGAGTGCGTTTTTATTTATTTGATCATTAACAGGAGCCTAGTGTAAATGCGATATGTAAACAAGCACCACATTTAATGCATTTTTGTGGATTTTTTAAATTCTTCTTTTCACCACCCACTCTCTCTCTCTCTCTCTTGGATGTTTGTAGGTGCCAAGGAGGGACTAGAAATTCTAAGAATGGGTTTAAACTTTGATGTGCTCCCTGGACTTTTCTTCTCTTACTTGTGAATAAACCCCATTGTATCTGGGAGATGTATGGGATCATGGCTGAAGCTGACAGCTGCACGAAGATAGATAGATAGATGTTTATTCGGCATTTGCGCCCATCTTACAATACAAAACAGAACAAACAAAAGAGAATCAAATAAAACAACGGCACCGTACAAGCCACAAATAAAAACACAACTCACAAGGACCAATATTAACATTTCCATAAAAGCATATCTCAGAGAAATTTTAAAGTTAAAATTTAAGCATAAAACTAAAATCAGTGACTAATTTCGTTTTGGAAAACATATTTATAATTTCATTAATCAGCTAACATCCCCTTTTGTCTCTTATACGAAATAACGGCTGTTAGGAATCTAGCAACCTGTAGGGTTATGTAGCTGCACGAAGGCAATTTCCAGGGGTGCTCAACTGGAGGGATGGAACTGGGGGTGGGTGGAGGGGCAGAGAAACCAACTTGGCAATTCACATCAGGCAAAGACATCCCAACTCTGCCTCCACCCTGTGGACAGACAGCGGGCAGCATGGTGACACATCCAAGCAAAGTGAAAGTGATGTGGAAAATACTGTGCACATTTGAATTGAAGCACAGTGAAAAATAACCCCACTTTGCTGTGTTTTAAGATGGCAATGTGTTCACAGCCTTATTCGGGGAGCTATCTTCTAGATGAGGTGTTGTCAGTTCCTCAAATCCAGCCTTTTCCTTTCTCTCTCAGCTTTCCCACACACTCTTGTCTCTCCAGTCTTAGGAGGAGGAAGATCCACACAGACAGATTTATGAGACATTACGACATCACTATATTCACAAGTCAACACCCAGGTCCAGCAAGATACTAGACTGCACATGTGACCTCATATGCTTGAAGCAGTAGTTATCCATGAGTCTGAAGTTAGCTCACTGAGAGACGTCTTTTGTGGAAACTGAGGGTGCATTTTCACTATACATTTAAAGCACATGGCTTTCCCCCAAGAATCCTGGGCACTGTCCTTTGTTAAGGGTGATGGGAATTGTAGCTCTGTGAAGGGTAAACTACAGTTCCCAGGATTCTTTGAGGAAGCCACATACTTTAATGTATGGTGTGTATGCAGCCTGAGTTACCAGGGCATTATTTATCATAGTGTATTATTATTATTATTATTATTATTATTATTATTATTATTATTGACTATGGGTCTTGAATTTCCCATTCGATTAATCATGGCAGAAAGGCAACACTCCACTATAGAGGCAAACTAGGTAAAACTGTTTGGGTTTCAAACACTCAGCTATGCAAATGTCTCGGAAAGGGAGAGCTCTTTGGAGGTGATGCACAGAGACAGCTTCGAAGCTCATAGGATTGGTATGATATTTTGGACGCATTTCATAGGATGTGATGAGAGTCTCCTGATCTCCTCCAGCTGCAAAGAGCACAAATGTGGTTGTAATGGGAAGAAAGTAAAAAAGAAAAGAAAATTGATAGGAAGGGGAAATAGTATTATGGTCAAGTTTAATGCGCTTATCGTTTTGCAGCTTGGTGCTTGCTAAGGCACAGGGTTGGTGTGGGGACAGTAACATTTTAATTTTAAACAGCAAAACCCCCAGGACAGCTCTGTCTGTACAAAGTGTGCAACATCAGTAACTACTGAGTTAAGTATCCACTGAAAACCAGGCAATGTCTCAGCATTTCAGAATGAAACTAGGTTCCAGTTCAGGTTCTAGAATACTTGTATTCAATATTATCAGTGTCGCTTATTATCAGGGCTTTATTTCCAGTAGGAACTCACCAGAGCTCAATTCCGGCACCTCTTAGGTGGGCGCCATTGCCATTATAAGAGAACAAGGGAGGTATATGTGGTGAGTTCTGGCCCCTCTTTTTCTGGAAAAAACAGTACTGCTTATTATATATAAATGTTTTAATTACATTTCTGAAAAATAACAACATTCAAGGTAATGTACAAAATGCAAGCAGCATGAAAGTACAATAAAGAAAATCAGTAAATGTAAACCAGTGACTATAGAATGCTCCTCAAAGACTAAGAGCGCAATTCTATGGTCAATGGGAAGGTGTCCCAGGAGCCACAGGACTTGGCAGGTCTCCCTCTCTGTGGCAGGCAGGAGCAAATAAGTCATAAATACATACCAGTCCTAAGGCTAGCAAGTCACCTAGACTGATTTTAAGAGATTTCACAAAGTTTGTGAAATAAGCAGAGGTATCACAAGCTATTCTTTCATAACAATGGCCTCTGGCTGCCTTCCCAAATATTTGACTGAAGAAATATGTCAGTCAATAGTAAGCATGTACCACAGCAGCATCTGAAGACATTCTTTGTTTTTTAACCCTCTGTTTTTATTGCTATTTTAAAAGAAAAATAATTACCTTTAGTGTGTGTGTGTGTGTGTGTGTGTGTGTGTAACACAAAAGTATTTATAAGAGCCTCAGTAATGCTGTTAATACAGTATATGTTCCAGTTAATTCCCAACCGCTGTCAACAATCACTTACTATGGCTTTGGGATTTTAAAGAAGAACAGGTATATGCGCAGTACAGTTTCAGAAGTCATATTGAGCTGGTTCCATACAGAGAGTGCACTCTAAATCCAAGAAGAAGAAGAAGAAGAAGAAGAAGAAGAAGAAGAAGAAGAAGAAGAAGAAGAAGAAGAAGAAGACCTTCAGGATTTGATATCCCGCTTTATCACTACCCGAAGGAGTCTCAAAGCAGCTAACATTCTCCTTTCCCTTCCTTTCCCACAACAAACACTCTGTGAGTTGAGTGGGGCTGAGAGACTTCAAAGAAGTGTGACTAGCCCAAGGTCACCCAGCAGCTGCATGTGGAGGAGTGGGGACGCGAACCTGGTTCACCAGATTATGAGTCTACCACTTTTAACCACTACACTACACTGGCTCTCGGATGCTGATCAGCAGGGGTGCATGGAGAGGTGAGGGCACTACCACACCAACACTGCTGCAGCACATGGCCAGGACCAAATGTGGCAGGGGGTAGGAAGATTGCTTTAGTCTGCAGCTGGTTCAGTGATTAGGGCCAGGTCAGGGGCGATTTTGCTGCATAGTGGCACTGAAACTGGCTTGTGATGACATGGCCCTCAGGCTGCCTTAGCCCCTTCTATTCCATGCCCCCAGAATGGGGCCTTTTCTAGCTGGAACTCACCGGAACTCAGTTCTAGCACCTCTCAGGTAGGTGCCATTGCCATTATAAGAGAACAAGGGAGGCGTTCATGGTGAGTTCAGGCTCCTGTTTTTCTAGAAAAATAGCATTGCCCTGGAACACCCCTTTCTTGGATCTTCTGCTAGTGCTCCCAGTGGGAATCCCACTGGTGGCACTTTTTGCCAGTCTGCCCATTGGCTTTACCAGCAAAACTTAACCTGCAAAATGTTTTTTTATTATTACTTTGCCTATTAGTTATGACTGCAGTTGTAAAATACAATGATGAAGATTATGAAGATTATAAAAAATAGGTAAAGTAAAGGGACCCCTGACCATTAGGTCCAGTCGTGTCTGACTCTGGGGTTGCGGTGCACATCTTGTGTTATTGGCCGAGGAAGCCGGCGTACAGCTTCTGGGCCATGTGGCCAGCATGACTAAGCCACTTCTGGTGAACCAGAGCAGCACACGGAAATGCCATTTACCTTCCTGCAGGAGCAATACCTATTTATCTACTTGCACTGTGTGTTTTTGAACTGCTAGGTTGGCAGGAGCAGGGAGTGAGCAATGGGAGTTCACCCCGTTGTGGGGATTTGAACTGCCGACCTTCTGATCGGAAAGCCCTAGGCTCTGTGGTTTAACCCACAGCGCCACCTGCATCACTGAGCACAATAGTACCTTCCTGCTGGAGCGATACCTATTTATCTACTTGCACTTTGACGTGCTTTCGAACTGCTAGGTGGGCAGGAGCTGGAACCGAGCAACAGGAGCTCACCCCATCGTGGAGATTCGAACCGCCGACCTTCTGATCAGCAAGCCCTAGGCTCAGTGGATTAACCTACAGCGCCACCCGCAACAATATCATTGCACTAAATTCCCAATTCTTTCAAAATTGCATTTGTTCTGAAGACATATGACCTAACCAGTTTTCCTTCTATAATTTCAGTGGGATCAAGTTAAGGACTAAGACCCATTTAACACAGTGGGGGACAACAAAGGTCTTTTTGCAATTACATGTATTGTAGACAGTGATATTCATTGTAGCTTAGTAACAAACTATACAGATTCCATTGGTCAAATAAACAATTAATAAAATGGTCTGGCAAAGCAGAGGATGTTAGCAAACGTCTACAAGTGAAGCATTGAAGGATTTCCCAAATATTTATCCAGAGAGTCTCAGCTCTTACACGGCAGAGGACAATACGTTCTTTGTCTCACTTGAACTTGCACAGACAGAAAGTATGTTTGCATGGGATGGGATCACAACGAACTGTCAGGTTTGGAAGGCATTCAGGCAATAAAGAGTTAGCAGCCGGGCTTGACAGATCATTCTAAAAAAGACCTGCTACCACTAGCTCTCAAGAGAAATGACCGAATATGTTGTAAACAAGAAGATTTTGAACATCAATCTTAAAAGTGTTTTTAAACAATCCTTCAGACAGGGATGAGGAACCTGTGGTCTTCCAGATGCTTTTGACTCCAGCTCCTACTACTCTTGACAATTACGGTAATGCCTGACCATGTTGGTTGTGGCTGGAGTTGGAGTCCAGCAACATCTGAAGGTTCACCCTTGTCTTAAGATCTACAGATATAGCAAGTGTATATTAACAGCTTCTATCTCCTCTTGGTTAACAGCTTAGAAAAAATCATATAATATAATTTATTCAGGTAGCATTTAAAGTCAATTATGATATATAAAGGGACCCAGGTGGCGCTGTGGGTTAAACCACAGAGTCTAGGGCTTGCTGATCAGAAGGTCGGCAGTTCGAATCCCTGCCACGGGGTGAGCTCCCGTTGCTCGGTCCCAGCTCCTGCCCACCTAGCAGTTCAAAAGCACGTCAAAGTGCAAGTAGATAAATAGGGACCGCTCCAGCGGGAAGGTGAACGGCGTTTCCGTGCGCTGCTCTGGTTCGCCAGAAGCGGCTTTGTCATGCTGGCCACATGACCTGGAAGCTGTCTGCAGACTAACGCCGGCTCCCTCGGCCTATAAAGCGAGATGAGCGCCGCAACCCCAGAGTCGGACACGACTGGACCTGATGGTCAGGGGTCCCTTTACCTTTACCTTTATGATATATAAAAAATTACCCAGAGAAGGCATTTCTATGTAAGATTCCTTTACTAATTTGCAAAGGACACACACATACACACCACCAATAACAACAACAACAATACCGCCAATATTAAGAAAAATTATCCTGGTAGTGAAAAGCATAAGATCAACAGTAAAATTGCATTTATAAAACAAATACAAAATACATCAATGAATTAAAACTTCTAATACAGTACTTGGTTACATATACATGCAATACCAAATTGATATCAGCTGTCAGAACACATTCCTGTTTATATATAGGTTTCACATTAATGGTGTGATTTCAGAAATGCAGAAAAGATAATTTCAGAATAAAAACAGAAAGTTTTATTTCATGACTCATGAGTCATACACACACACACACACACACACACACAGGGAGTTTATCATGAATTAAAAAATCTGTCACATCTTTCCATTAAAACTGTAAATCAGATATAAGTTTTAAAAAATAAAGCCAACTAGCTTATTGAATTGTGTTCACCTCCATAATTTAATTCCACATGAGCTGAAAATCTGGTAGCTTTAAGAAAATCAGCTTTTAAAAACAAAAACAAAAAAACCCTTTAAATATATGAACAGCAGCCAAGATTGTTGAGAAATGTTCTTAATGTTCACAGGGAGACAATGAAGTTTTGAAAAATTTGTAGCAATCTCTGTCTGTATTGAAGCTGCAGGAGGTGAGGGGAAGCGGGGCAGGGAACATTTCCCAGAAAATCCCCTAGGTTTTAATTCAAGATGCTGACCTCACATAGGATATTTCACAAGTTGTAAGAGCACAGCTGAGTCTTGTGTTTCCAGTTGTACAGCTTTTGAAGTAGCAGACAATCTGATGGCATGACTGGCTTAAGAGCTCTAAGTGTATTTGGCACATAAATTATTTGGCCTGAACTTTGCATCTACAGCCACAAGCTGTCATTCTACAATAAAACAATATATGTTGTTCAGAGGGGAATTCCACCAAGCAAAAATAGTTCCTTATTTTAATTATATCTAATTTAGTATGACTGCCACTGTTTTGAACCATCCTTTCTTAATGCTGCATTGTCCTGAGACATAGAATTAAGGAGAGGACCTGATCTATGGATGTGCATCATCATCATCATCATCATCATATTATTATTGGGCAGTTCCAAACAGAATATTAAAAACACAACAAAACATCAAACATTAAAAACTTCCCTAAACAGGGCTGCCTTCAGGTGTCTTCTAAAAGTCAGATAGTTTTTTATTTCCATGACATCTGATGGGAGGGCATTCCTTTTTTCTTTTTTTACAAAGATTTTATTGAAACAAAATCGAAAATTCTTTCTAGTAGCACCTTAGAGACCAACTGAGTTTGTTCCTGGTATGAGCTTTCGTGTGCATGCACACGAAAGCTCATACCAGGAACAAACTCAGTTGGTCTCTAAGGTGCTACTAGAAAGATTTTATTGGTTTTCCACAAAAATAAATGCAAATACAATAAAACAAATACAACAACAACAAATACTACAAACAAAACAGAAATAACAAAGATACAAACCTACGCTGGAATACCAACATTCCTTTCACTAATTAAAAATCTTGTTTCGAAATTACTTGGGGGACTTCCCCCGTTTTCTCTCCTTTGCTTCCAATTCTAATTTACTTTAATAACTTCTCATCTCTGAAATTTAAATCCATTACCATCGAAATATCCAAATATAACTTCTTTATATATACTTTAACTTCATAATACAGAAATTACTTCTTAAATCAAATCTTAACATCTTGTTTTACTTAAACTACTGCTAATAATCAATTCATGTATCTCTTCACTAATTCAAATCAAAAATTCTTAACACACTGACTTCGGGGTGCCATGATGAGCCGTCCTAATTACATTTTAAAAAATTTCACCCTATCCCTCTTCTAACCATTTTCCTTCGCCATCTCGGGATCACCCACCAGACTTCTCTCCACCTCCTTCCAACGTCATTGTCCAGAATGTCCTCTTTTTCTTTATAACCAAAGGTCAAAACACAGTCCACAAACATCCTTGCAGAGAACTCCAGGTGGCACAAAACATCACCTTCCAGCATCTCCATTTCAGACTTCCAGTCATCTTCTAATTGTAGTTTCCAAAGTTGTTTTCCCTTCATTTCTGGGCTCTCACCCCAGAAATCGGATATAATCTGTCTTTCAACCCTAGGCTTCACACCAACAGGATTTTCCCTCTTCTTGGAGTTGCGTAGTCTCTGTATATTGTTCCTCAAATATTCCCTCAAGTTCCCTAGCAAGGTTTTCTTCCAGTTTAGCAAAGTTCTCTAGAGTCTTTCCCGTTACAAAAAAATTTCCATCAACATTCTGCTTCAACGATTCTAATTTCTGGTTTAACAATTCTAACTTCAAAAGTATTGTCCTTTGTCCATGGGTCATACCCGGATCTAGAGCCAGTTTAAAAACGAAACCGAGCATGGTAGAAGTAGGCAGGGGATATCAAGTTTCAGTACTTTTCCATCTTTAACCACAAGTTTCAGCCGCCATTTCCCCCCAAATCAGGGTGAAAAGATTGTAATCCAACAACTTTAAAGAAGAAATACTTCCAACATCTTAGTTCCCCTGACGGGGATTCAACCGATCGTACTTGTCAAAAAGCTCCGTAGAGACAATGTATCCGCTAATGCAGCAGCAGCTAGAAACATTGTTATTTTCTTCCATTTAGCAGGGAGAGGAACGGGCTCCCTTTTAACGTTCCTCCCGGAAAGCCAATTAAGAATTTTAAGTCCAATTAACCTCCGTACTTACGGCTTACGGGGTTCTTCTTCTTTTTCTTCAAATTAGGTAAGAAAGACACGCTCATTGCAGACGGCAGCCGCCACTTCGCCTACCCGGCTGGGGCATAGCCTCCACAGCCCCGCACCGTTGTCCCTTCACTCCTGCGCCCCTTTTACAAGGGGCACGGGAGAAGGGTTCAGTGCAATATGGGGCCAGCTGGAGAGCCCGTGCCGTGGGATGCTCAACCTGCGGTTTGGCGGAACCCGCAGTGCGGTAGCGGAGCTCCTACCCCCGGGAAGGCCAGGGTCGCCGAAACGACCCTCGACCGTCCGCAATGGCGTCCTCTATGATCTATGGATGTGCAGCAGCAGCATCATAATCATCATATTATTATTATTATTAAAAATAATAATAACACCCCACCCATCTGGCTGGGTTTCCTCAGCCACTCTGGGCAGTTCCAAACAGAATATTAAAAACACAACAAAACATCAAACATTAAAAACTTCCCTAAACAGGGCTGCCTTCAGGTGTCTTCTAAAAGTCAGATAGTTTTTTATTTCCATGGGAGGGCATTCCACACGGCAGGTGCCACCACCGAGAAGGCCCTCTGCCTGGTTCCCTGTAATCTCACTTCTCGCAGTGAGGGAACCGCCAGAAGGCCCTTTGAGCTTAACGATGGGGGTGGAATTCCTTTGAATTTGATTCTTTGGAGAGAGTGAAACATATCCGTAAAACCGATGCCTTGCTTTTATGAGTGCTAGCCTTCAAGGATAGATGTTATGAGGTCCATGCCAAGAATGCATCCGTCAACTTGCCTACAGGTAAGGAATGGGAAACTGAAGTGCTCTTAATTTCACATCACTGACCTATGAGGGCCTCTGGATAGATCCCACCCTTAACAGCATATTGGTTACACAAATGACTGCAGCCAAGAAATGCGGTGGTCTGTTTACATATGGAAGCTAAGAAGCAGAGAAGCAGCTGCCTCCTGAAGGCTAGTTCAAATTACATGTGGGTGTTTTATGATACTGCACCCAATGGATTGTGTACATTTTGCTACTCTTATTGACTGTGTAGTGAGTGACCAGTGCTGGATTTACATCTAAGCTAAACAAGCTATAGCTTAGGGCCCCACTCTCTTGGGGGACCCTCCAAAAAAATTAAAGGAAAAAAACTGGATGTACATTTCCAAAATATAAGATAAAAAATAAATTAAATAAAACCTACATACAGCAAGTGTTTTGTGTTGTGTAGGCTCCTATGATGTAAGTAATGGGCACCGCCTGCTAGCCTGCTCCCTAAAATATCACTGGTTTGCTCATTTCTATATATAGGGTGCCTACATTCTGCATGGACCGGTTGCATGGCAACATGCGCAAATGGCTTTAGGTACCATAAATTACCATATACCATATATTCAACACAAAAACAGCGACAATTTGTTGTTGTCAAAGGACAGCTGGACATATAAAGCGCCCCATTACCTTCAGTAGCTTAGGGCCTCATCAAACCTAAATCCGGCCCTGTGAGTGACCATCTGAATGCAGTCTCTGCGTGCTTCCAGACGAATTGTTTTCTTCACTTAAAACAGGGGTGCCCAAACTTTTTTCAAAGAGGGCCAGATTTGATGAAGTGAACATGCGTGAGGGACGACCAAATTTACAATTTTACCCCAAACTTGTTGCAACTTTTTTCAGGATTTCCCCCTAGGACATATACTGCCATAGGGGCCAGATTAAATCAACCGGTGGGCCAGATTAGGACCCCAAAACGGATTTTGGACATGCCTGGCTTAAAGGATAGTTGCTAGTCGGCACTTTATAGCACAATTAGGTTGTCCACTGTCTAATGCAAAAAGTCCAAAAAGTGAAGAGAAGAATATGGGATAACAATCACTAGTTGGCAATGTCGTGTAACCACTGCATGAACATATGAAGGCTCAATAAACAAGTGATAGAATATTTTCATACCGTCTTCTAGTGCATCTTCTTCTGCCAGCCATTTTGTTCCCATTCTTATCTGGTACAAGTCAGGTCACCTTGTTTTACAATGTCTTCTGCATTTCCAGTAATTCACTGTTTAATTTCTGTCGGTGTTTCATGAGATTTGCTTCCCAAAGCCAACTCTAGATCCTGTAATGCTCTTAACACATCAGCAAATCTGTTACAGTAGCTACTTTATTTAAACAACAACACCTCCTCTTTGGTGGGGGAATTAAGCCATTCCTAGCAGGAGCAGTCTGCCAGGGTGCTTAACTCTGAAAGGGTTGTATGGAACTTAGGATCAATGACCAAAAGAATGTTTGGAACATGCAAGCAGAAAGCATTTCCTTCTGCGACACCTGATATATGTGAGCAATTCGAAGAAAACAGCACAACAGCAACTGGATTGGAAAGTGGGGATGGAGAAGGAAATTCAGGCCGCTTCACATTTAAAAGTGAATTAATGTTGTATACTGTGTTTTAATTTATTGGAAGCCGCCCAGAGTGGCCAGGGGAACCCATTCAGATGGGTGGCATAACAACAACAAACAACAACAACAAACAACAACAACAACAACAACAACAACAATTTATTATTATTATTATTATTATTATTATTATTATTATTATTATTATTATTATTAACACAATATGAGAACAGAAACACAGAAATCCTTCAACCCCCCCCCCCCAAAAAAAATTCTCCGGCCAATTATTGTATGGAAAAATGTATATCCTAAGTAAAGTGCACATACACAATGTAATATGAGCAAAAATAACATTAAATATACATTATATAGTGTCAAATGGCTTGCAAAAAATGTGTCTATTAGGAATTCACATGAAAATGCTGATGAATGTCCATGAGAACCTTTTAAAAAAGAAGAAAGTATTTTCAAACCGATGTGAAAATGTAGTAAAGTGAACGAGGACCCCAAACAATTCACCTATCCCTGCTTGGAAGTGATACTAGAAAAATTCTGCTGGCTGGAATGTGTCTTTGAACTGTGCAAGTGTGTCTTGCTTGCTTGGATGAATGAAGGATGGAGTGTGTGTGTGTGTGTGTGTGTGTGTGGAGGGAGGGAGGGAGGGAGAGATAGATAGAGATAGAGAGAGAGAGAGAGAGATCTTTGACTTCTGCATGGCTGGATTGAGGGTAAGAGTCATATTCAATATTCTGCCCACTTTTGTCTCTACTGGCATGTACCATTCACCAATTATAGTGGTTTTGCATTCTAAACTCGGGCTACTTCTCAGTAGTAAACAAGTTGCAGTGGACCCCTTGCTGAGAAGTAACCCCCACTGAGCTCAATGATTGTACAGGATTGCAAGCAAATGTCTGACCAGAAGTCATCACAGAGCTGACATTTCAATCTATATATATAAAATGCAAGTGTCTCTGCGTCCAGTCCGTGTGTCTCTGGGTTTGCGCAACTGAGCATGTGCCCCAGGGACACAGGGATTGGATGGAGAGAGATCGGGTCACGAGCAGCGTCGGCAGTTTAAGCGGGGCGGTTGAATCGGAACGTTGGGGCTGCAGAGGACGAGGGGAGGCTGAAGAGGGAGGCCACGCTGCTGCTGTCGCCACTGAAAGCCGAGCCTCGAAGGCTAGCGGCCCAGGAACAGCACAGAGCAGCCCGTCCGTGGAGCACCGACGTGGAAGAGCAGGAGACGCCACTGCCACGCTCCTGGAGCCTGAAGTACAACTTCATTTACTTTAGCCTCTCACAGAACAACTCACTACAAAGGTGAGAGGAATGTTAGGAGGCCGAGGCCGAGGCCGAGGCCGCCGCAATCCCCAGCCCCCCCCCCGCGCCGCCTCCTCCGAAAGGCAGGCTGAAAAGCCTGGGGGAAAAAGCTGAAAAGCCGGGGCCAGTGGGGGGAGCGGCCTTCTGTTGCTAGGGCCACGGAGTTAGTCTTTCTCTTCCTCTAAAAGGCAGACTGCTAAAACTCTTAAGGAAGCAGCATAGAGACAGCAGCCTCTTTCCCTTCTTCCTACCCTGAAAAGCCTGAAAAAAAAACTGAAAAGCCGGGGCCGGTGGAGAGAGCGGCCTTCTGTTGCTAGGGCCGCGGAGTTTGTTAGCAACGGAGAGGAGAGGCTGCAGGGCGCGCGCCCAGTCGTTAGGCAGCCCGAGTTTTTTTTAAAAAAATAAAAACAAATGGAACAAAAAAAACGCTGTCTTGGGGGGGGTGGCAGAGGACACGCTCACCACTCCGAGCTGCTTCCCTCACGTGCCTCCTTGGCCAATCGCCGAGCGAGTATGGAACTCAGCCTCGGCAGCAATCCACAGCCCCCTCCCCTCTTTCTCTTCCTCTAAAAGGCAGACTGCTAAAACTCTTAAGGAAGCAGCATAGAGACAGCAGCCTCTTTCCGTTCTCCCCACCCTGAAAAGCCTGGGGGGGAAAAACTGGCGCAAGGGGTTGTGGGGGCTGTAGTTCTCGAACTGAAAGGCATATGCACTCAAAGGTGGTTGGGTGGGTCGCTGCGCCCTCAAGGGAGGCATATTGCTCAGCTGGTAATTAAATACAAAATTTCATAGCGCTGCAGTCTGCTCCTATGCAGGCTTCCCAAAATCCCATGTATGCTTACCTGCAGTTAAGTCCCATTAAGTCCTGAGTAAGCATGCATGTTTACCACATATGTTCTAGCGCCCATTATTTTAATGGGCTTAAACCACTAGTAAGAAATAAAATCCCTTAGAACCAGTGGAAATGGAAACGTACAATGAATGCAATTTGTAATGGCATTCAGTGAGAAATTTCTATGGGCCAACTAAAAGTTGCTTAATTCATAACGTATATAATGTATTAGCCACCATTTGCCTGTCAACAATCTTCCCTTGGATATTCTTGTGAGACAAATGTTACGCATGTACTGTTGAAGCAAACCTGGATACGAGAAAAGAGAAATAAAAATAAATGAAGTTGCTGAAATATTAATTGCTGGATTTACAAAGAGTCTGCCTGTCTGATTGGCCAACCTCTCTTTTCCACTGAAGTCATTTGTTAGAACTCCAAGGAATTTCATTATGAGTTAGGAAAGTACTGGACAACCTACTCAAATATCTGAATGTGTGCTGGGTATATAAAGGTCATATAAGGCTTACAAGGAGACATAATAAAGGGATTTTGTCAGTTAGAAGCCGGGGAAACAGAACTGCAAGGCTGGTTCCAGAATACAAATGTAAACTGGTTTAACAGCCATTCCCTTTTCTCAAGAAAATAGGGAAACTGAAGTTCACTGGAGGTGGAGATGTAGGGTTGCGCTCAACACCTCTCCAAACTACAATTCCCAGGATTCTTGCAGGAAGCCATGACAGTTAATGAGGTCTAAAACTGCAGCATATTGCCTGTGCCTTGCTACTGGTCCGCTTTAACAACTGAGCTGTTGCTTACAGTACATTATAGTACCTCCATAGCTGTCAACTTTTCCCTTTTCTTGCAAGGAATCCTATTCGGAATAAGGGAATTTCCCTTAAAAAAGGGGAAAAGTTGACAGCTATGGTGCCTACATGTATACATAGTACCTACACATATAGTAGGTTAACAGAGGACAGTTCTCTATTTCAAGGTGTCCTCTATTTTGTTAACAGAGGACAGTTCTCTATTTCAAGGTGTCCTCTATTTGAAGGAGTGGCCAGTTCAGCTCTAAAGAAAAGAACCTTAAGAAGGGAGAGCAGGAAGTTGCCCATCAGCAGCAGGACAGCAAGTTGAAAAGGCATGCAATTGATTCGGTCACAGCTTTTCCCCACGATGGGAAAGATCACTCTATTTACATTGTTATTATTGTTATTATTTTGTTTCTTGACTCTGTTAGTTGCTTTATCTTGCCCAAGGCAACCCAGAGCAACTTAACAACTAACCAAACAAAAAACCTTCATAGATACATTAAAACTAAGTGGCGGGGAAAGTAAACATTTCTATATATTCATCTGTGCGTATGCAGAAGATTGCCCAGAAGGCAATACAGCCCTCAGGTTGACAAAGTTTCTAGCTATCTCTGTAACATTTGCTTACTTATAAAATTATGAACAGTTGAAAGTAGACCCTTAACTCTGCATACTGGGGACACAAGAATGAAAATGGTTGCTCCAATGTGCTTTTTAAAAATTGTGTTCATTGCATAAAACAGCTCACAAGCAATTATATTTCTGTGTGATGACACCATTGCCAGGTGTGTACATTGGCTCTCTGTATATACCAAACAGTGAAGTGAATTGGAGTGAATCAGGGGTTTTCCCCCTTCCTGGGTCAAAACTCATTGTCAATACCCACCCACCCACCACCACCCCGCCCCCAAATCAGACCTGGGACTCTCTAGTACTCATGTCATTTTGTTGCTCTGTTTCTGCACAGTATTTCAAAATGCAGTCCAAAATGTTGCCTCTGGAACATTGAAAAGCTCTGGATTATTATTATTATTAAAGCACACCAGCGGAGGATTTTTAAAGAAAAAAGCTTCATTTAAGTTTAAACAACAACAACACTACATTGCTCTGCTTTAACAAACATACCCAACATCATCCATAGGGCTCCAGAACTCTGAAGGCAGTAATCTAGACAGCCTCACACTGTAAGACCTATTGGGGACCTCTAAAGGCCTAAAATAGCACACACACCCTCAGAGTTTAAATACTGTGCTGAAAGTGAATAAATGTGTCATTTCTGCTTTTTATGAAATCTCATGAATATGAGGTCACCACAGTTGGTTTGGCAAGGCTAAGCCCCTTGCTAGGAAAGTTCAGGCCAGTTTTGTTCATGACCAGATTGGGAACCTGGAACTGACAATAGCTTCACAGATGTGCATAACAAGCATCCTGGGAGTTTTTTAAAATAGTATATTTACTTTCGGAAACAGAAAATGGGGGCATTTTAGCATTCCTTCTTGTAGCATTGCCTACTGGACTTTGCCTTGTTAAAATTCTTCCTCCTTCATGTAGGATTTCAGGCTTCTTACTGGCTTGGCTTTTGTGGCATTCACACCAGGGTTGGTGTCAGCACCCGGAACCCTCAGAGCCAGAGACCCAGGATGATGGCAGGACTCACTATGGATACGTGCCACACACCTCTTTAAATCTAGATGTCACTTTAACTTCCCACAATGCTCCAGGTACAGCACTGAAGGCGCGTCAAAGACATTCTGGGAAAGAATGAAGCTCATTGATAAAACATCCACTTTACATGTAGTCTGTTTTAGGCTCAATCCCTAGCATCTCAGGTTGGGTAAGAAAGGCTCCTGCCTGAAATCCTGGAGAGCCACAGCTGGTCAGTGCAAACAATACTGAGCTAAAAGGACCAATGGTCTCTGACTTGCTGTAAGGCAGCTTCTATGTTCCCTGGTAAAGGACAAAATACCCCCTCATTCCATACACACCATACCTTTAAAACACATTTCTACCCACCTCCAAAGAATCCAGGGAACCACAGGCCCCCTGCCCTGCCCTGCCTTGCTTACTGGGGCTATGCGGCTTCTGATGAGATCTTGCAAGAGTTCCATTAGATCTCATTGGAACCCAGAAGCTGCAGCCATGTGGGGTGGGCACCCCAACACCACAAGATAAGCAAGGGAAAATGGCAGCTGCAGTGAGATCTTGTGACAGCTCTGCAAGATCTCACCAGAAGCCACTTCTCCAGGAGTGGCAGGAGGGGTGGGCAGGGGCCCCACAGGAGTGCCACCCCTTGGGATTCCACCACCCAAGGCGGCTGCCTCAATCCACCTCAATCCCTGATGTTATTTGAATGTGCTATAAAGTTATGGTGTGTATGTAGCCTTAGAGACGCCAACCGGACTGGTAATTCAATCTTACTTCAACAGTAGTAACAGGCTAGCATCCTTCACTGCACTCAAGGGCAGTGGGCTAGCAGAGAGGGTTTTTAAATGTGCTTTGAATGTATAGTATGTATGCAGCAGCCTATGATGTTTTTGCGAAGTATATGGACCCTCTGCTTTCAGTGCTAGTCAACACATCTTTCCTCTGTTACTAAGGAGGCAGATGTATCAAGAGTAGTGTAAGCAGTGCTTTTTTCTTTAAAAAAAATGTTTAGGGGTACTCTCATTTTGACTCAAGAAAATCACCAGGAAAGGAAAGGAAGCCGCCATTGGAGGTGGTAACAATGAAACTGACCAATCACTGTGCTAGATTCCAACTCCTACTTCACACATTAAACGCTTGCTTCCGTCTGAGACTCAGGAAACACCGTGGCAAGAAATGAGATCACCATAGGGGGTAGCAACAGAGCTGACAATTCATCGTGCCAGAAAAGAAACTTAATTTTTAATTTTTTAAAAGTTTCTTCTCCCATTAGATTCACAAAATGTTTAGGGATATGCGTACCCCTGCGCCCCCTCCCCGAAAAAGCACTGGGTTTAAGTATTGCACTATGGAGGGGAAATCAAAATCCAGGGTTCTTTCTTGATTCAAAAAGGCCCTGAATGTCAATCAAGAAAGAACCCCCCCTCCAAGCCATCTAACATTCATCAGCCTGAAAGATTTCCAAAAAGCAGAAGAAAGTCG
This sequence comes from Lacerta agilis, assembly GCF_009819535.1. NCBI lineage: Eukaryota > Metazoa > Chordata > Lepidosauria > Squamata > Lacertidae > Lacerta > Lacerta agilis. Next base: position 31,612,740 of record NC_046315.1, read on the forward strand.
TGTCCATCAGGGGATTAACAGATGGGGCTGCAAGACATAGGAATGTACCTGTGGACGTGGCTTCCCACGCACATGTTCTGAAACTAATGCCTGCACCAAGCTTTCCCAAAATTAACTGATGCAAACCCCTCAACATGTGCAGTGAGTTTATCCTGGAGCAGCAAGCGCTCAGAATCCCAAAACATGTTTTTTAAAACAAGTTTCTTACATTGACTGTCTAGAGAAAAGTGGGGGGGGGGGCGGAGAGTTCTACAAGTGTAATAAATGTTAGCTTCTGGAGGTGATCTATTAAGCAGCACCGTAGCAGAGAGGAAGACAATGCCCCCCTTTCTTCCCTCCTCGCTTATGTAGGCCATCATCCAGAGCTGTCAAGGAATCAAGCCCTTTCGGCAGAGTGTTCCCAGGTGCTTTCTGTCTACTGGAACGCAGCAGAAATCCTGAGCCAAAGGGACGGTGACTACAGCCGCTCCATTACACGGATGATGTGGGGAGCTTGTTTGGGCTCCCTTTCATTTCCCTGTCCTTCGGACTTCAGAATGTGAAGTTTGTTTCAATCGCATAACATCTCTGAGGCCACTTATTCCTGTCTGACCTTTTTTTTTACATGTCAACACAGACTTACTTAGCTGGCTCCCTTTACCTCTCTGTACTTGGAAGAGCTTTACATAAAATAAAACACATGCCATTTTCATGCTTGGCTCCCATTTGGAGACCCACCCACTGCTGCCTTGTGGAAAACTTTGAAAACACCCTAGCTAATGAAAAAGCTCTTAGCAAGATCTGATCTTCGGCATCTATCTACTTAAGCTGCCATCCTGAACTGCTTTGCTGGAAGCAGGGCTTGACTTAGCCCTTCAGTCTACTTGCCCAGCCACAAAGGTAATCTAAGTTCATTATCTTTGTCTTTTCCACCCCAACCTATCCTCAAATGTCAGACTGTAAGCTCCTTGGGACAGGGACATATGCCTTTCCCCGCTTTACCTGATTGCAATGTGCCATGGACAGGGCTATATCTATTTATTATTATTTTTTCAAACCCAAACATTTAACAGCTTCAACTACAAAAATAAACCCATGCCAGAGATCATCAAGGCTTTGATCCAGAATCTATTTCTAATGTCAGGTCTTAGACATGAATCTTTTATTTATTATATTTTTAGAAAAGTTAGGTCCCTCCCCCTTTCTCTGCTGAGTGGCGGCAAGAGCCCATGAAGTTCCAGGCACTCACCTGTGTTCCCTTGGAGAATTGAGACATGGCGGAGACTGTCATAGCTTTAAGAAATATGATTTTGTCACCTATTTACACTTTCAGTCAGAATGAAGGGAGTCCAGTTCTTACAGCGTGGTCATTTCAAGAGGGGCTTGTTCCTCACAACAGTGCAAAGCATCTCTGCCAGCCAGCTTTCTCAAGATGGATCCCACTCTTTTCTCTCCATCGTTGTTCTTCCCAGCATCCCTTGCTCAAGACTCCCTTTTCCTGTTACCTCAAACACACACACACACACACACACACACACACACACACACATCACCTTGGCAACCTCTATCTCCCCAGGCCAAAGGATTCCTCTCAGATGGGCCATCAACACCTTTTGTCATGCTAACAGATTTGTTCTTCACTAGGCCAGCCAGTCTGGTTTGCATAAGCCAGCCCAGGGCTTCCTTGCCTGGCACAGTTCTCCAGCTTGTACTTTGATCCATACCCCAATTAATCAAAACCCTACCATTTATTAATCTCTAGGGTTTAGGGGGGTCTCCCCCAAATCTACAACAATATTTATATACCACCTGTCTTCCATCATGGGGCTAAAGGGCTTCCCACAGGCAGCTGGTTGGCCACTGTGAGAACAGGATGCTGGACTAGATGGGCCATTGGGCAGAGGATGTAGGCTCCAAGGCAGGCCTCATTCAGGCACTGACCAGACTCAAAGCTGGATAGCTTCAGCAAGGTTGCTGCATCACATACCTTCAGAAGACCTTTTAGCTTATGCGAGAGACCATCCATAAAGTGTGGCACCTGTATTTGTTGCCACACTTTACCCTGTTTTAGCCAGTCTTTCATTTTTGACAACTTTGCTACCCACCGTCTCCCCCCGCTTTAAGGCACATGTGTTCATGTGTTACATTCAACAAGTGTACTATCTGAAAGCTGTGTACGCAACAGCTGAGCTATACAAATGAAAAAGTGTACATTCCTTCACACAAGCACTTGCACAAGAGCTTGGACCTGTGCTCAGTGTAATGTAGGGACAACCCTTTTATGGGTCTCAGAGTGGCTTATTTTCCCACATCACAGAATAGCCCCACAGCTAGTCTCTTTGGCGGACATGACATTTTGCAACTTATTTATGGTCTGTGCACATTGAAATGTGAAATCCCGCAAATGTTAAATACTTGGAAGGGAATATTGTGTGACAACAGCAAATAATAAAAATAAAAATCTACCACTGTGCTTTCTAAACTGTTGGGAAATGTATCATTTCAAGTTAATCTTTTAAAAATTCTCTGGCAGGGTCATGGATCTGCCTCATTTACATTTGCTCATTGCCATATCACGATCCTTTTGTTCATGCAGTATAAATAAGGATACTTACGTTTTCTTTGTCAAGTGCAAAACTTTATGGGAGAAATATGTGTTTTTCATAAACACATCACCTTATAGGCTCAGTTTAAAACTGTCATTATCCAATGCAAATGACAGTAAGAGATAAACAAATGTGCTCAGTTACCCCCCCCCCCGGCCAAATCTCCATAACTTGATACTAATGTCTTAGCCTTGATTCATTTTCAACACTAGTTAACATTTGGGGGCATAGATGCCAGTGGTGGCTGGTGCCCATTGGGACTGGTAGGCAGGCAGACAAACAGTAGCCAATGGCAGGTGGAGCCGGCTAATTCTAGTTTTGCCCCCATCCTCCTCCCTGCTGCTGAGGGCAACACTGAGACTAAGGAGGAGGAAACTGACAAGCAGTGCCAACCCCCTGGGCTTGTTGCTAAAAAGAAGACAGGCAAGGTGGTGGCTGCCTGAGGGCAGGCTGAAAGTGGTGGGGCCATGCCTCATTTTTCCTAACAGAGTAACTTCCAGGGATGGATGGGGTCCCCAGTAGCAGCCAGTGTGGTGGTGGGGTGCTGCCCTCTCAGCAGTGGCATTGATGCAGATTACCTGGATGAGATGGGGCATTCCCACCAGTGTGTCTGCTCATCCCTGCTCTTGCTGTTATTATGGCCTGCCCCATCCCCATCCAGTTAAGACACAGTGATGCCAGTGTTGGGTGGGCGAGTGGCTGGTTGTTACTGGTGGTCGTCTGGTGGTTACTTGCAAGCCAAACACCCTTGTGATGGTCAGTCATCCTATGTTTTTGTTTTTATATATGTTGTAAGCCGCCCAGAGTGCCTGAGGCAAACTAGTCAGAGGTACAGAGGCAGGGTACAGATAATAAAATTGTTATTAAATTATTATGCCCCTCTTATTTTGTTTTATCCTTATGGATATCTGCTCTCTTCTCAAAGTCATTGGTTGATCTGTTCTCCAAGTGGATAACTCTATCTTATCTAATCTAATCTAATCTAATCTAATCTATTATTTAATTCTTCCATGTATATTCCATCTTTCCTTCAAGGACCTCAAGGTGGTGTTCATGGGTCCCATCTCCCCATTTTAACATCACAACAGTCGTATGAGGTAAGTTAGGATGGGAGAGAGGGAGACTGGCCCAAGGTCAACCAGTAAGCTTCATGGCTGAGTGGGGGGTTTGAACCCTGCTGTCTCAGCACTTTAACCGCTACACCAGACAGGCTCACCCTTCCAAATGAACCACCTGGCCCAGAATATACTTCTTTAATGTTCTATATTGCTCACACAACTCAGCCCATTGCATGAGGAACTATTTGCCCCCATCCATTTGATCTATTTCAACACATTGTGTATGAGTCTGCCTTGAACATGGCTCAGAAACTCTCCTTAATATTTCTGCTAGTCTCTGAGGCTCTTGTAACTATAAATCTTACTCACCTTTCCGTTGAGTGCCCAGACCAATGAACTTGCACAGTATGATGCCCTTGTACTCCAGGCTGCAATGACCCAGAACTGTCTACAGAACATACCGTTTTACCCTCACCTCACTTCTCCAAACTGTGAGAAGTTCCAGGCCCAGGGCTACAGGGTTTCATGTTCTTTGGATGAGAGAACACTGGTGATATTTGCTTTATTTGCAAATATGCAAGGAGAAGAAATAAATATGTTCCTGTGAAGCAGACAGTGTCTCTTTCATCAGATTGCCAGAGAACAAGTTGTGCAGAGAGGAAGAGACCCTCACCCCACCCAGGGCCGGATTTAGGTTTGATGAGGTCCTAAGCTACTGGAGGTAATGGGGCCCTTTATATGTCCAGCTGTCCTTTCTCAATAACAAATTGTCACTGTTTTTTGTGTTGAATATATGCTATATGGTAATTTATGGACCTAATAGGTATCTAAAGCCATTTGCACATAACAAAATATATATTTTAGCAAAGTAATTGATATAGAAATGAGCAAACAAGTGATATTTTAGGGAGCAGGCTAGCAGGTGGAGCCCATCACTTACATCATAGGAGCCTACACAACACAATACACTGTTGCTACAGTATCTGGTCCATGTCAGTTTCGCATGTGTCTATGCATAATGTGCTGAAGACCAAGCACTCAACCTCACCACACATATAAAACAAACTTATACCACCTTAAGAGTCATGGCTCTCCCTCACGGAATCCTGGGAATTGTAGTTTATTAAGGAGTCTCCTACCAACTCTCAGCATACTTAACAAACTTCAGTTCCCAGGATTCTCTCTCTGTGTGTATGTGAGGGGGAACCATGACTCTTAAAGTGGTATAAGAGTGCTTTAAATGGATGGTATGGATGTGACCCAACACAGGAGTGACACCGAGAGTAGGAGTGCATTAATTTCTACTAAACTCTAACACAAAGATTCCATTTAAAGTGTTGATTTGCCTTTGAGAACATAGTTATCACTGGGATGTCCTGTGACTCCCTCCCTCCCTCTCTAAACTGGTTAATGCATAGCTGTGAAAAGGCTACATCCTGAACCTTTTCAGAAATCCTTGGTTTTCAGGGAGTTATGAATGCTGACTGTAAGTCAGCAGAGAATTTAACACAAGTCTGAGGGGAACTGTGTATGTGTGACAAGAAGCCATGCTATGCACAGCATCCTGAAGGTCTTCTTCTTCTCCTCCTCCTCCTTCTCCTTCTCCTTCTCCTTCTTCTTCCAGGTTCTGGCTGGAAGAGGATGGTGATTATTTGACTGCTTCCAGATTCTTGGATTGCGGCGGCAGTATTTCAAAGAATGTGCTGCTTTAGCAGAGGACACACCCCTACTACTAACATTTCTTGTTCATTTCCTACAGTGTAGGAAAGAATTCCAGATGGAACGGTGCAAACAGGATGTCCTAAAATGACTCTCCCCTCCCCCTCACCATGCCGTGGATTAGTTTTAATAATAGCACCTCTTTTGCTGATACTTCAGGGATCTGTTGCTGAGGCTCATAACACGGGAGCTTCTGCTACTGTTTTCACTGTAAGGTTTGGTCGCAAAGGGAGTGCATCCAAAATGATCCTGATCCCAGCGGTTTCAGATGTCAAGCTGTTACAAGTTGGTTTTCTTTCCCCTCACCCCCACCCCTTTTGCTGCGATTGACTGCCTTGCAAATGCCCCCAACATATCTGAAAGAGGCAATAAGCCCTGAAGTGTGTGGGAACATTCACAAGGCAGGGTGCCCAACTCATAGGCCCATTTCAAAAGTTCGATCCAAGTAGAATGAAACACATCTGGGAGTGGGCAAGTATCACAGTGGCAATGCCCACTCCCAAACCACACATACTTGTTTCAACACCTGAATCCATTCTGGGGCAGTAGGGGCCCCACACCCATTCACATGCCTCAAATGGCTACAGTGACTCAAAGTTGGAAGGGGCTTAAGCGCACTCGGACTGCAGCCCTAGGATCATTTACTTGGCAGCAAGGATGATGAAGACATTCCATTCAGATTGCCATCAAATGTGAACCGACCTAATCCACACATTCTGAAACCATAGGAGCAACGAAACACAGCCATGCTTTGAGAAGTCACACTTCTCTGAATTTTGCAGGGCAGGTCTCTGGCTGAGTAATGGGTACCAAAATGTATATAATGGAGTAAAGGGTTCATAAACATGCATATACCAGTGGACATAAAGTACAAAAAAATGCATTTAAATTTTTTTTTTCTTTGAAAAAATGTGTATATTAGGCAAAATTGCATGCATGTTAGAATAAGTTACAGGTAGGTATCCGTGTTGGTCTGCCATAGTCAAAACAAAATAAAAAATAAAAAATCCTTCCAGTAGCACCTTAGAGACCAACTAAGTTGCATGCATGAATTTCATAAAGGATGCATAAAATAATCACCATAAGATTTGCATGTGTGTGTGTGTGTGTGTGTGTGTGTAATTTTTGAAATCATTACTATAATTTAAATAGAAATATAATCTCACCACTGCAGAGAAAACTAACTAGGTGACCTGTTAGTGCATGATCTGTCTGCTATCCTAGTGCTAATTGTTGATGGCAACATCAATACCTCTTCTCTCTTTTATTTTGAAACCAGATTTGGACAGCCCTTCATAAAGAGGACTATGCTCTGTATAACAGGAGAGGACACATGGCCACATTTCTGGACATTACACGGAAGAAGCTTGTGAGTATGCAGTTGCTATCATGTAGGCTTCCATACAACCAGGTCCCACCTGTGAAAGGGATTTCTATGATGCTTAAATTTACCTGGGCTTAAGTGTCTGGGAGGAATTCATTGAAAATGGACTGCCGAGCAGGTTCCTTTCTTTTTGGCTATTTGACCACCATCATAACACTGACTCTTGCTATGAATGTTTTTCACCTTAGTTATCTACAATGAAAGGGCTGCTTTAAATAAAAGTCTGTTTTAAATTCATATATACACACCAAAATTGTCTTCACTGTACTGTTTTGGGGAGGAGTAAGGACCACCCCTGGGGCTTTCCCCCCTACAAATCTTTTGTTCTTCTGCAAACCTTTAAGCTTCTCCAAATTTGCTGATCCCTCCCTCTTGAGCCTGGCTGGTGCCATTCTGGTTACATACGTAAGCATCCACACTCAGATAATGAGTTTGCTATTAATATATGGAATATTTTCCCTTATATTATGATGTGGAAAGACCTACATCAGTGATGGCCAAACTTGGCCCTCCAGCTGTTTTGGGACTGCAATTCCCACCATCCCTTACCACTGGTCCTGTTAGCTAGAGTTGATGGGAGTTGTAGTCCCAAAACAGCTGGAGGGCCAAGTTTGGCCATCACTGACCTACACTATTCGGAAGGAATCAGGATGCTTGTTAATTAAAGTGTTTAAAGAAACACTACCCCTTCCTATCTAACTTCTGTAGAATTCAGTAACTTATTTTCTCTTTCTCCAAGATGTGATTCATTTGAATTCCTTTTATTACTTCATTTTTATCATCAAGTCCAAACTAGAAACAGAATCTGTCTGGATCTTACTCATAATGCTTAAACCATTTAAAAAAAAATCAGTGGGAGCACTAAATCTCTAAAATTGTATAATTAAATTGGCATAACACTGGGCTGTGTGTTTATTGTTTTTAATAAACTGGGTTTTTACACAAACAGTAGGTTGCAAAATCCACTTGCCAACATCTTTTCTGCAATTGCCATTTGTTGCCAGGTTTCCTGCATCCTGGGCCCAAAGTACTCGAGGGACAAATTCGTTGCAAGGCTTCCCTTGGAGCTCAGACAATGGAAACGTGTCACTGTACACATTCCTAATAAGAAACAACACCCTATCAAATCCAGAGAAGCAGAGCACTTTGTATAGCGTTTTTTAGCATTCAAAAATGAGCACCTCATACATTATCTCCTGCGAGCCTTACAACAAACCCATAAGGTTGCATTCTAATCTACACACTGAAGATGACGGGCTGAGATTGAGTGGTTTGCCAAAGTGAATGGCAGGGGGGAGATCTACGAACATAAGAAGCTGCCTTATATTGAGTAATCTTGGTCCATCTAAGTCAGTTTTGTCTAAACTGACAGACAACAGCAGTCCAGGATTCTAGACAGGGGACATACACAGGATTATTGGCCCTATGTATGGGGAAATGTCAGGGAATTAACATGGGACTTTTTGCATGCAAACCATTTGCTCTTACCCTGAGAAGAGGGTTTTGCTTGAGGAGATAGATGCACCCACCAGAGAAGGTGAGCGGATTTGACAGAAAAAAAAAAAAAGATACTGGAATTGTGTTCTGGCATGTTCTGCCATAAAAAAGCACTGATTATGCTGATTTTTTAGAGGGCTTTACCATAATCAGATTGCAGAATGGTCCCTCATTCTAATTAGTGGAAAAGTAACATGTGATGGCCTGATTGCTTCCAATACATGTATGTCAGTCAATACTAATGCCAGGAACCACATGGTAGCATGTTCTAGGGGATGCATTGCACCTTGAGGGTGAGGAGGCTCGCATTAGACAAACCAACCAAATCTTTCTGTGCATTCCACAACCTTGCCAGGAGCAGCTGTTGCCGCACAAAACATTTCCTCCTGGCTATCATTCAACTAATGCTGTGTTCCAACTTCTCAAGCGTGTATTTCCCAGAACCAGCTCATCAGCTCATACCTTTCCCTGCACTGGTTAAAATGCTGATTTCAGCACATCACATCCATGATAGAATGGTCAATAGGCAGACTGGGCCTCCTCTTGCCTTCGCTGATGTGGTCCAAAGGAAATCAGAGAGATACATTTGGCACCAACTTGGCAGCAGGAGTTGCTGGAAGGAGGAGTACAAGATGCCATCCAACCGTCCTAAGGACTCCACTCCGGATTTGTGTAGGGTTTACTCATTAGTGGGACGTGGGTGGCACTGTGGGTTAAACCACAGAGCCTAGGGCTTGCCGATCAGAAGGTCGGAGGTTCGAATCCCCGTGATGGGGTGAGCTCCCGTTGTTCAGTCCCAGCTCCTGCCAACCTAGCAGTTCGAAAGCACATCAAAGTGCAAGTAGATAAATAGGTACCGCTCTGGTGGGAAGGTAAATGGCGTTTCCGTGCACTGCTCTGGTTTGCCAGAGCTGGCCAGAGCTGGCCACATGACCCAGAAGCTGTACGCCAGCTCCCTCGGCCAGTAAAGCAAGATGAGCGCTGCAACCCTAGAGTCGTCCGTGACTGGACCTAATGGTCAGGGGTCCCTTTACCTTTACTCAATAACCTTTTCTTCTCCCAGTGATGTCAGGCAAGGCAGTGGGTACAGATTTTTCTTCGGGGTTTACTCCCAAAACCTCATGAATGAGTATAGCTGCCAGGCAGTGAAAGTTCAGGATCAGAGTTTTCCTTCTCTTAGATGGGATACCATCCCAAGTTGACAAACCCCATCTGCCCCTCATTTCCCTCTACAGCACATGTAGAAACAGTCTTCATGATTTTTGCAGTGCAATTTTCCCTAAAATAATGTATTTTTCCTAATATGTACATTTTAATACCCAATTTACCCTAGTATATGTATACCGTGAAAATTCATAAACATGAAAGTTTCAAAGGATTGCTCTTGTTTTGTAAACTGCATATTAGGATGGTTTAAATTCAAACTGGATTGAATTTCCTCCTCGATCCCTAACGTTGAGTGAGAGATGAAAATATGGATGTTTGACTGGTTGAAAGGGAGTGTCGTTCATTAACGGACACCACTAGAGGGGGACCAGCAGAGATAACGAAGAGCAAATACCAGGGAAAGTCCCTGGCTAGGTTAGGCTGTGGAATAGTCTTCCAAAGGAAGTGAGAGAATCTCTCCTTTCCCTGGGGACCCATAAAAATAAGCACTTGAAAACGTACTGTGAGGAACAATGCCGTTCTGGCAGGGAGGCAGGATGATCTAATATGCCTTTTCCATCCTTAGAACTGCACAGGCCATGAACAATCTGACCCTACTAGCAGCTCCTCGTAGACAAGATTTCAAAGATAAAAACAGGAATTTGTCAAAACTATGTCTGAAAGCAGATTTCCATGAGAACGCTTGGAGAGAATTATTATGACCTTTTTCTAAGGGTCCTGCTATGTGGGTGGGGAGGGCTTCCGCTGCTGTATGTTGCCAAGGAACTGAGAGGGGGAAGAGAGCAGGAACGGGATGGGGAAACCATTGGTGAGGGGAGAGACTCCGTCAGGCAAGGCCTCTTTCCACCTGCCTTGCCCCACCCTTCGGCCCTAGGAGTCCTCATAAGGGAGCTGGTCCTGGAGGAAGAACTGTGAGGGGAGAGACTCCATCAGGCAAGGCCTCCTTCTACCTGCCTTGCTCCACCCTCTAGTCTCTGCTTCTCAGTTTGTATTGTATTATTTTATGTACTGTGGCTTGCCATTGTTTTATTGATTATAGTTTAGAAATTATTTATTGTAACTGCTGAGTGGATTTCTGTTTAACTTTTATATGTTATTATTATTTAATACTATTCTAATCATTGTTGAATGTTACTTTTTTGATATAGGTTACCTATTTTAAAGTTATGTTTTATTATCACATTTTTGTATTGCATTGGATTGTTGTAAGATGTACATTTTACATTTTTTGTTTCTTCAGCTTGTAAACCACCTTGAGTATTGTAAGGTAGAAAGACGGTATACAAATTAAAATGATAATGATGATATGATGATGATGATGTCATTCTGCTTTATCAGAGCCTGGGCAACATTTAGGGCTAAATGTTGGGAGGCAGAGGGGAACAGACTCCAATGGGAAGTGGTTATGGACCTGATGGAAGACTGCAAGTGCCGTCCTCAGTGCCTGGTTGATGACTGTAATAATAATAATAATAATAATAATAATAATAATAATAATAATAATAATAATAATAATAAATTATTTATACCCTGCCCATCTGGCTGAGTTTCCCCAGCCACTCTGGGCGGCTTCCAACAGAATGTTAAAATACAATAATCTATTAAACATTAAAAGCTTCCCTAAACAGGGCTGCTTTCAGGTGTCTCCTAAAAGTCTGGTACCGGTAGTTGTTTTTCTCTTTGACATCTGGTGGGTGTTCCACAGGGCGGGTGCCACTACCGAGAAGGCCCTCTGCCTGGTTCCCTGTAACTTGGCTTCTCGCAGCGAGTGAACCACCAGAAGGCCCTCGGCACTGGACCTCAGTGTCCAGGCAGAACGATGGGGGTGGAGATGCTCCTTCAGGAATACTGGACCGAGGCTGTTTAGGGCTTTAAAGGTCAGCACCAACACTTTGAATTGTGCTCGGAAACGTACTGGGAGCCAATGTAGGTCTTTCAAGACCAGTGTTATGTGGTCTCGGCGGCCACTCCCAGTCACCAGTCTAGCTGCCGCATTCTGGATTAGTTGTAGTTTCCAGGTCACCTTCAAAGGTAGCCCCACATAGAGTGCATTGCAGTAATCCAAGCAAGAGATAACTAGAGCATGCACCACTCTGGTGAGACAGTCTGCGGGCAGGTAGGGTCTCAGCCTGCGTACCAGATGGAGCTGGTAGACAGCCGCCCTGGACACAGAATTAACCTGCGCCTCCATGGACAGCTGTGCGTCCAGAATGACTCCCAGGCTGCGCACCTGCTCCTTTAGGGGCACTGTGTTACCCCATTCAGGACCAGGGAGTCCTCCACACCTGCCTGCCTCCTGTCCCCCAAGAACAGTACTTCTGTCTTGTCAGGATTCAACCTCAATCTGTTAGCCACCATCCATCCTCCAACCGCCTCCAGGCACTCACACTGTTAACTGGGGAGGAGTGATATAGCATTGTTGGTTGCAGTTCCTAATGGGGGAAGGGGACAAAGGCTTAAATAACTAAGCTCTTATAGCGACAGAAACTCTGTATTGTGTTTTCTATATCGTTTAAAGTGACAGGAAACATATAGAGATTTGCACACAAATCTCGCCACGTGTCTTCATATGAATAAGTGTTTTAAATAAAATGTTATGTTTTTTGTTTTTACTTCATATTTGAATCTCTGCTGTTTTGTCCCACACTTAAACATAGGTGCTGGTGGGTAGATGGAGGAAGAAATAATGATACATGGTGGCAGTGCTGACAAAAACTTAAGAATAATCAATGACAGGTTGCAGCTATGGAAAAACAAACTAAAGTACAAGATTAATACATTACGATTAGAAATAAACAATAAAGCAGTAGTGGTGGGAGGGTTCTCCACATCACTTTACACATGAAAGAAAGAGAATAGAATCATATACTGAAAATAAAATGGATTAGTCTGACCACAACAAAAACAAAAACCCTTAAGATCAGTATAATGAGCCTTAACATGCCTTGTGTTTATTTTTGGTTGAATAAAAGGAACCTCTTTAGAGATTTTGACCAGTATGCTGTTATTGTGTCTTAAATAAAACAATGGGGTTTTTCAACATATGACGTAATTTTGGATGTCCAGCATGTACTAATGTGTTTTGGAACTGTTTAAATTTGAAAAAATATATATAAATCATATGCTAGATATATATTTCAATTCTAGGGATGGATGAAAACTTCATCTGCAGTTTTTTCCCCAGAAATAGTTGGGAGAGCCTCCTAGATTACTTAGCTGAAAGTCCTCCAGAAGCTTGCCAAAGTTGCTCACATTGGCTCTGGCATGGATTGGGTCCTTACTGAGAAGTGGGGACAGGTTAGTTTTGCTTGAAGACTTCTGGTTCCATAGAGCATAGAGTGGTGGAGGCATCCAATATAGCTGCTAAATTTTCAAATGTCAATTTCATAGTGGCGCACTGGGATTCTCCAAGCCACCACCTGCAGGAAACCACGGTCATACAAACTGATGTAGGAGTAAGTCCTATTGAACTCCATAGAGCAGACTTCTGACTAAATATGCACAGTGGTGCTATAAGCTGTGTGACAGGTCGAATAACACAACTAAGCTTAGACATGTCACACGTCAATGGCAAGCTAACTTAAATTTCAACTCTGGAGTGGAAATCTATGACTAGAGTCTCACTGTCTGTTTTAGAGCCCGATTTCAAGAACACATCATCATTATTTTTTCAGAGCAATTATCTCTTTTAACTAGACAAATGAGGGTCAAGTGTTGAGGTTCTGGATGTCCTTTTAAAAAAAAATCTGGTCATGCAGTGCTTGCTCTTTGAAGATGGAAGGAAGAGGGAAAGTAGGGAAATTATTTTTATGTGTGCACATGCTGTGTTATAAACCTCTGAGTAAGTGAGATTGCTGAAATGATCTGTGGGCAGTTCCAAAAAAATGGGAGTCTGCATTTTTTTTTTTTTTTTTTGCTGATGCAATGACTCAGTGGTTTGGTGAGCTGTGACATGCAGGGTGTCTTGAGTTCCAATCTCATTTTAGGAGAGAAGCCCATGGCCTCGGTGACGCCCCATTCAGCACTGTTGAAGCACAGCAATCCACTTCTGCACTCAAGGGTGACTCCACCTGAGCAGATGATAAGCACTATCAGAGGGAAATCACCTGTCTGGGAGGAAAGTAGGCACAGGAGGTTGTGGCCTTTCTACTCAGTTACAAGGTCAACTGTAGGAATTTTGAGACTCAGAAAGCAGTAGAGCTGGCTCTTTGGTTCTGGCTGAAAGGGGGAAGGTAACTTTTTTCCAGGGACATCTCCAAATCCTCTCACTGTATGCTTCCATGCCAAACCAAGAACATGAACAATGAGACCAAAAAATTGATATTCTATACCAAGGGTGGATTTTTAAAGCAGGAGCTGGAAGCTTTCAGCTACAAAAAGAAGCAGGCCTTTTCAATAAAAACTAATTATAGTAAGATTAGAACCCTTCTTGGACTTCTAGGCTTTATTGTATAGGCACATCATTTTTATTTGTGATTTCTTTTTCTTTTTTAAAAGGAAGGTAAATGCATGACAGGTAAACCCTGAAAAGGTGAAGAAAAGAAATCAATCTCACAAATGGATTTGTTGACAGAAAGAAATGAAACTTATCTATTTGGTAAAGTTTAGTGGCTCCATTCTGACATTGTGTTCTCTAATCCTCCAAGCTATGGTTTGGAAAACCAAACAAATCCTATGAATGCATGCTCCTTCCTCTCTTCGTGCACCTGGTGTAAAAGAACGCATCCTAGCTTGTCAAATTGTCGTTTGAGTAAACCCTCTGAACCAGGATTACAAACCACAGGTTGATCCTGGTATGCAACCTGTATTTGAGTGGATCACTCTAACCACAGTTTCCTGGTCTGAACCTCACAGGAAACTTTGGTTTGACAAACTAACAAGTGTTCTACTAAGCAAGGGGTGCAAGGGTTGGGAATGTGTGTGTGCACACATACTACAAATGGCCTAAATTCTGCAGCCCATACATTAAAGAGGGGGTATTTTTTGTGTGTGGGGTGGAGAAATTTGGGGTGGGGGGTATCTGTGGTAGGCTCTGCAGCCTATCTACCATTTCCCCTGGAACAATGCTGTTTGGGGCCATTCTGAGAGGTAAAAATCTGAAAGCTTTGCTGCTGCCACAGTCTTAAGGTAGCCCACCACTGCTAAAACTAACCATGTTCCCTGAAGTCACTGCCTTCAGAACATTCTTCAGGGGTCCAATTTCACTCCCCCACTATCTCCACAAAAATCTTTTATTGATCTTTCATTTCATTCCTAGCACACACAGTTCTCCAATCTAAAGTTGGGAGGACTAACATATTATTATTTTTAAAATTAAGGAACACTTTAATTGAACATAATTAAAAAGGTACATCATTATAAAAGTTAACTATTACAATTCCCTATATATTTATCTAATGTACAAGTAGTATCATTATCCATATATAAGAAACCTACTATATTTTTTATAAATTCGTTCCAGATAACACTACTGTATATTTGTCCATGCAAAGTCTACATCTATAAGCAGTCCATTCATAATTTGCAAGTGTAGTCATATCTTTAATCCACTGATTAAATGGACCTGTGCACTCATCTTTCCAATGCATCAGTATCAGTATTTTGGTCACAAAGGGGGAACGAAATACCCATTTACGTTGTCCAGATGTCACATTCCACATAGTAGGTATGTAGCTCAAAATAATATTTTCCTATGAAAACTTAATATTTTTCTGCACAGTCATATTTATGTAATCCACTATTTTCTCCCAAAACTTAGTAAGTGTAGGGCATTGTAAAAACATGCGTTTTAAAGAAGGATTCTTCTGACTAAATCTCCAACAATTTGAATAGGAGTTGTCTCAGACCACACATTATCAATATGTTATTGCAAAGTAAGAAAGGTCATAACTGATTAGTAGGACATCTGTTTTGAATGCAGAAGGTCCCAGATCCAATCTCCAGCACCTCCTGGTAGGGCTGCCTGAAACCCTGGAGTGCCACTGCTAGTCAGTGTAGACAATACTAAGCTGGATGGATCAATGTTCTGGCCTAATATAAGGCAGCTTCCCATGTTCCTATTCCTGGGAACTACACACATGCCATCTTGGATTCCATAATGGAAGAAAGATGGGATATAAATAGAATATAATAAAATAAACACAGCCCTCTTGGTCTCTTTTATAAAGATCATTTGTCATGAGAAATGGAATAGTGACAGTAATTTTCTTATATCCAAAAAGCAAAGCCTACTTGGCATATAGTTTCAATTGAAGTATAAAGAAACCCAAGTTCTTTGGAAAGCTTCAATTAATAATAGCAAATTGTTGTTGTCGTTACTTATTTCTACTATGTCTTATTCAAGAAATTAGACTGCCTCATCACAATAATTTCATAGTTTAGTCTGCTGGACTTCTGCTCTCATCCTTAAAAGTAGGAACAAGACAGTTAGCAAATGTCATGTCTCAATAGTTCTGCAAGTTGATTATATTAAGAGCTGGATAGGAGCAAAGCCATTACATCACTTTTTAGGGCAGAGAAGAGGCAGGGGAAAGTGTGAGTGAGTTGAATAAGGACAAGGAAGATCCAGATTCAAATAACTAACCAGCCATGAAGCTCCTTGGAGGACCGTGGAGCAGTCGCTGTCCCTCTCAGTCTAATCTACTTCACAGGTTGTTGTAAGAATAAAACAGGGGAAGGGGAACATGGTACCCTGAGCTCTTTGGAGTAAGAATGAGGAGAATGAGCTCAAACAGCTTCTCAAGAACCTTCCTGAAGCCTCTCCTCAGAACATAGCTGTCAACCCTCCCTGATGTTTCCCAATGCTATAATAAGGGAATTTCCTGCAAAAAAGGGAAAGGTTGACAGCTATGCCTCAGAATCCCCAGCATATTAGCTCCATTCTTTTCATGTGGCTTGTTTTTGTTTCCAGTCCCTATGGTTTCAAAGGAAAACAAGAGGGTTGTGTATTTATTCTCAAGCCCCAGAAGACAAAAGCAATCTTTTAGAAATTTCCAAGGCCATCTCATGATGTCCGAGCTGCCAGTTTGTAACTCTGAATAACTGGAGACAGGAAACTCCTCTGGTGTGTGCCGATATCTCATTTTCATATACGTCTGTGGCTTTTCTGTGATGGTACGTATGGAGAATCCTCATCTCTCCCCCTTGCGCACACACATGACAGCTAATTTGTTCTGGCACATATGGCACTTTTATAAAGATATGAGTACTAGCTCCTCATTTTTTTTTTACCAACACACACACACACACACACACACACACACAGACTTTCCAGCACCACTGATGAGAATGAAAAGAGATAGAATTTCTCTATCACAGCCTTAACTAAGTTTATTAAGGGAAAGGTTCTGATGATTTACAGGTGGCTGTACAGGAGCCCCGCCCCCAATGTCTTGCTGTTCATCAAACTCTGCCAAGTCACCTGGTGTTAATTATAATGTTCTATAATGCCAGAGGACTAGCCAGGAGAGTCGCAGCACAAGTGCCGGCTCTGTGGATACACTCTGTTTCTTTTGAAAAGAAACATCCCGTCTTCTGATTGTATATTCCTCCTGGATTAAATTTCTGTGAACCCTGTGCGGAGTTAAACTGACTGAGGAAAGCGTGAGCCTGGCTTTGAATGAACTTCCTATTTTCAGGATAGAAACTACCTCCCTGCACGATATACAAAGGCTCCCAAGCTGCAGGCAGCAGTACTCAGATCAGTGGCCGAGAGAGAAGGACCCAGGCATGTAACAATATGGGGTTGGGCCTGGTTCACCCAGTATATGTACTGCTTTGCAGAGGCCCAAAGGTACTTCATGTAGCACCTGTGCCAAGTTGACTGGGCCTGCCTTCCCATCAGCCACCACATAGTTGCAGTAGCTCAATATAAAAACACGTATCACCACACTGGTTGCTACTGATGTGGAGTGCATGCTTTGCATGAAAATGGTCCCAGCTTCAGTTCTCAGCATCCCTAGGTAGGACCAAGGGGAAAACCTCATCTGAAACCACAGACAGCCACTCACAGCCAGTGTACAGCCAAGGAACAACTGTGGACTCACTCTGAGATTGTGATTGTTCCTTTGCAGCCATATGATGTCAAGCGTTCAGGACCGCAATACCTCAATGTCCGCCTCTCTCCATATGAACCTACCTGGACCCTGAGATAATCTTCTAAGGCCCTTCTTCGTGTGCCTCCTCCACGAGAGGTCTGGAGAGTAGCAACACAAGAATGGGCCTTCTCTGCAGTGGCTCCCCATTTGTGGAATGCTCTCCCTACGAAGGTTCAGCTAGTGCCTTCATTATACACCTTTAGGCACCAGGCAAAAACGTTCCTCTTTAACCAAGCCTTGGGCTGATTGACATCCAATGTTCCTTTAAAACATGTTGAGGAGGGGGAGATTATTGGGTTGTTCTCGTTTATGTTTTTATTATGTATTTTGGGTAGGCATGGTTTGCCGCTTATATTCAGTGATAGCAGGTGATTAGGCAGCAAGGGCAAGGAGGAAGAGAAACGCCAAAGGGCTCTGGCCAAACCCAACATCGCCTTGCAGAATCACTAGGCAGCTCCCTCCCTCTAAATTTCTCATGGTGTTCAGTGTCGGGTGGCCAAGTAGCCACCATTTAAATTCCTTAGTGTTGTTACTCAAGGGCATTGTGGGAAATGTAAATGGTGACCACCCAGTACCACTGGCTGGAAGAACACAAGCACTGCAGCAAGAAGTGAGATTATTAAGGCTATACACCAAAGCCCCTATCAAAGCCTGTAGCTGGCCCGGGCTCTGTGGGTTGGCAGTCAGACCCCTGTTGGGGTGTGGGTTTTGACAGGCTTTGAAACCTTGACATTAGCCTGGTTTCTGTGTTTATTCTAAATTAATTGATCTGCACCAATTAATGGAAAGAAGGCATACAACAGTGCCGTGGAAGATGGGTTTTAGTTTTAGAAAATCATCCAACACATTTCAATCCTGTTACTCTTCCTGCAGAGTTCTTCCTCCCAACTCTTTTCAGGTATAATAGATTACCTTATTTAACGTGTGTGCTACCCCCCTGGATTTATAATGAAAGGGGGGAGCCCCCAGAGTAGGGATACCCAAGGAATTTGATTTGTGAATTGCAACATGAACTGACCTGGTTTACATATCCCAGGAAAAATGGGCAGATCAAAACATAGCATTCAATCGGATTTTGCATTTCTCCAAGTCTTGCAATACAGGCCTGTCTGGGCTAAAAACACACAAACATGCATTTAAAATGTCTATTTTGCCTATTTTGGAATAAAATAATTGGAGATGAATTATGCAATTAATGTGCATTTTGTGATAAAATATAAATTTTTGTTCAATTACCAGTAAAAAAAATCACAGAAAAGGAACAGAGCAGGCATGCCAATTACCGGTAATATGTCTGAAATTGACATGCACAGAAAACAGTGTGACTCAGCCATCCCTAGTTCAGACAGTCTCTTCAATGAAGTGCTGTTGCCATGGGGAAACCACATTCTCCCAGAACATGCTGTATGGCTGCTGGGATGCTATTTTAGAAGTTGCCCTGTTCTTACCCTGCTCCGTACATCCTTTACATCCCCACTGGCTCAACTGCATGAGTTCTTACTGCATGTTACATGGGCACACTTGAATTTCCCCTCCTCGGGGCCATTAAGCCTGCAGCCAAGCACAGGTGCACCCAGCCATCAGTTCCCCCGCTCTCTTCACTGAAGTTGCTTCCTTGAAGGATACAGTTGGTACCCACAGGGTTGCAGTGCAACTGCAGGGCACACCCCTCCCAGAGTCGTTACTGACCCCTTCACCAGCTCTATTTTGGTCTAACTGAATGAAATTTGCAATTAATTCATGTTTTGAAAAATCCAGCTGTTTTGAGTGTCCCCTTGACTAATGGAAAAAATGAGCTTTGGCCATATTCAGTATAGGCACCTAAATACATGCATGTGTGTTTATTTTTTCCCCCTTGCTCCTAAAACTGGAAGCCCTGGTTTTTTGGGTTTTTTTTATAGATTGATACCACCTGTGTAGAGGCATACAAGGCATCTAATGTGTGTCAGGAGTTTCTAAACATTTCCAGTCCCACTTGATTAAAGGCTTAGCATACTGTATTGGAACCCTTCATCTAATTTGCACCAATCTTCATTATGTGCCATTCAAGGCTTTGCTCTCCAGCTGATCCAGCACAATGAACATTTTAAAGGGTTTCTTAGGTGCAAGATTACACTTTGTTAAGAAATAAACGTTGAGAAAAGAATGTGCCTCTGAATATATTTCTATGGCTTCCACGCCTAACCGTCTCTTTATGGTTGTAAAAATATGTTTTCAATTACTCTTAAAACCTTTGATTCAACCTAGTTTGAGAAAGTCAAGATGAACAGTGTGCTCTCTCCCCCCCCACACTTTTTTATTTTTACTGCCCACACAACATAGTATGCATTTGAGCTCAGGAAGAAAGAAAACCCTCCAATGTAACATTCAGATAGGAACACAGAATGTAACACGACACATTCTGAATGGAAAGTACAGAAGAGCCAAGGGCTGACTTTGGACCAATTCATCTCCTCATGGTTGAAAGAATGGTATGTAAAGCAGACAGGAAAAAGTTTGAGAAATTAAGGAAATTATATTAAGCCCTGGAAGAGAATAAAAAAGGAGGGGGAAACCTACGAGTCATGTTTGCTTAAAAACCGTTTTTCAGACCATCTCAGAGATTATGCCAAATCTTTAACTGGCAAGTGATTCAGGATGAGCCAGCTTCCCCATTCCATTCTGTGACTGCTCAGAGAGTTTGCTCTGCCCTGCGTTCCACGCCTTGTGGGTTGTGCTTTTAATAAGGAATTCAAGCTGGAACTCGAGCATGCAGAGTTTTCATCAGCTCTCAGTTCCTACCACTTGTTGACATCTCACCACCACCATCAGTCTGGCCACAAATGCAGGTTTCCACCATCAATCAAAGACTGCAAAATGCAATTCTGATGTGACCAACGTACGATTGCATCAAAATTCTTTATTTTTACTGAGGTGCCCATGTTCTCCATCGCAGTGCTAAAATGCCACACACGACCATGAAAAGATCTGTTTGTGGATTTAACTGCAATCACGTCAAGGCTGCAGTTTGATGATCACTACACGCATGTGCATCCATATTGAATGTATGTGTTTGTATGCTTCAAGGGGAGTCAGAAATGAAGAACTGAAAGCTCAGCTATTCCAGACAAGATACATCTAAGCTATTAATCAAGATAATTGAAGAAGGATATTAACAAGCTGGAATGTGTGCAGTGGAGGGAAACCAAGATGATCAAGGATCAGGAAACCAAGCCTTATGAGGAACGGTTGAAGGAGCTAGGTATGTTTAGCTTGGAAAAGAGGAGGCTGAGAGGAGGTATGATAACCATCTTCAAGTATTTAAAAGGCTGTCACATGTAAGATGGAGAAAGCTTGTTTTTTTCCTGCTGTGGAGGGTAGGACTTGAACCAATGGCTTCAAGTTTCAAGAAAGGATATTCCGACTAACAACAGGAATAATTTTCTGACAGTAAGAGCTGTTTGACTGTAGAGCTGACTCCCTTGGGAGGTGGTGGACTCTCCTTCATTGAAAGTTTTTAAGCATAGATTGGATGACCACCTGTCATGGATACTTTAGATGGGATTCCTGCATTGCAGGGGGTTGGACTAGATGAGCCTTGGGGTCACTTCCAACTCTATGATTCTACAATTCTGATTCTATCACCATTTATCTATGAGTCTGTGAAACTCTAACAAAAAATGGCCACCTACTGTTCTTTAACAGATCTCCTGGGACAGGAAGTTCTGCAATTCTAAAGAAGCCAGCAAAAATGCCTCTGTGCACTAAGTGAAAAAGAAACTTTAATGCTTTGGTATGGGCTCCTGAGGGCCACATTCCTTTGTAGGAAACATTCTTGGGGTCACATGCCAGAAGTGGGTTGGGGCCAGAGCCAAAAGTGTGTGGAAGAATGGATGTGGCTCTTACCTTTGCAGAATAGACCACACTCCAGTCATGCAAAGGTCTGAGGTTTCTACACACACATCTTTCCACCCTATCCAACAAACCAAGCAAGAAGCATTAGTACAGTTTAAGGACACATTCCAGCTGGTCAAGAGCACTTGTGCAGAAAGGTGTGGAGCAAGGCCAATGTGGAGTGTGGCCTGGGGAAGTCCTAAGAGCCAGATAGAGAAATGAAGGGCCACGGTTGGGCCTTGAGCCTGAAGTTCCTCATTCCTGCTCTAATGTATTGGTCATATAAGAGGACAGTCCCAATGATTATTCAATCTGGATAATGTTCAGACAAATGTGAATCCTGGGTATATGGAAGTTTTGATCCTACTGCCAGCATTCCCTTTTAGCCAAACATTATTCAGATATTTGGGATATGTTGGTGGCAGGAGGCTTGGGTAAAGTCTTGATATTAGAATCGCAGAATTGTGGAGTTGGAAGGGACCCAAGGAGTCATTTATTCCAACCCCCTGCAATGCAGGAATAAAATTAATATGAAGCCAGCACAGGAAAGCAGAATGTGCTCTTTTGGGTTATGAATACTTGCTTTTATGGTGGTTGTGACCATTATGTTGACATTTTAAATTTTATTTATTTCATAAAATTTATATACAAACCCCTCAAGTCTCCACAGTTCAATATTCCCTGGACAACTTTCTTGCTTCCTGTATCCTGCAACTTCTGTCAAAGGATGCCGGATTCTTTCATGTGTCATAAATATACCACAGAGGCAAACTGGTGAATAAGTATTCCCTCTATTCTGGGGACTTTGAAGTCTATGAGGAGATTAACAACCCTTAACAGAGTTACCAGCAGCTTCCCCAAACTAGTTCCCAGTATTCTTTGGGGGAAGTCAAAATGGACAAGCCAGTACTGTATACAATCAATGCAAGTTCATAAAACAGATATGCCTATTTATGTGCTGTAAGCTGCCCAGAGTGGCTGGGGAAACCCAGTCATATGGGTAGGGTGTAAATATTAATTATTATTATTATTATTATTATTATTATTATTATTATTATTTACCTGTTGCATTTCTGCAGCAGTTACCGGTATATGCTTGTTATAATGGACCAAAACTCTGAGAAACTATTCCACAATATGAATGAGTGTTGGAGATGAATGAAAGTAGTAGTATTTCATCTGCTTAATTCAAAGTTAGTGTGTGCAGTTTATCAGACACCAGACTGGACTGCAGCTAATATTCTAGTTGGGTCCCCCTCCCCCGCCCGAAATAAGCGAAAAGCAGTTGACAGATCCAAAATGCACACTCTTCTCCCATGAAAACATTTTTTCCATTCTTTCTTTTCCAAAAAATGAAAAGTTCAAAGCTTAACTACTTCTTGTTATGAAAGAATGAATTTTCTACGAGAGGCTTGGACAAAGACATGAGCCTATGTAATTGCCCTGTGGCTGGGTGGATCGGGAAGAAGCAGGGAGGGGCGGGTGGAGATTTTACTTGTCAAGACGCAACGGGAAGCAAATACATTTGCCTGGATCCAGAAAGATCCAACATTACGTTTTGAAATCTGGGCTGCTGGTGTTTATCATTTGCTTATATACCTCGAACTGACAAGTCAAATCTAACGAGGGAAAGAAGCAAAATACTGTAATGCTGTGGTTGGATCCAAAGTAGCCCTTCCCTTTGCAAAAGCAGTTCTTCACAGAAGCTCACAAGTTCCGGTGCTTCTGCAAACTGAAGTGCGAGATGTGGTTGGGTAGGTGGCAAAAGCGACATTCCCTTGTTCCCTTTTCTCCCTGTAGCCCCCTGCACTGCCTACGGGGCTGGTCTACCCAGGAGGTGGGTCATACAAGGAGTGGGTCGGTGGCAGGAGAGCAAGAGGCTTCGCCCGCCCCACTGCTTCTGCCGCCGCATGGCAGACATGTTGGGTTTGCTGGGCACACAAGTTGTTGTGGGAAGTGTTCCCAAGGCAGAATGTCTCCTGCTTTATTCTTCTGCTGACAGGCTAAGAGCATCCTGTTCAGGCAGGCCTTTGGCGACGAAGGCACAGGCAGTGCTGATCAGTGAGCTGCTGTCAGGGTGAACTGTATTTTAACTGCTCGTTCTAAATGCATTCTGGCGCATTTTGATGATTGCTTTTGAACAGTTTGTTTTTACTGCTTTATATTTCATAATGTTGTTTTTAAAAGGTTTATTGTAATTATTTGTATATTGTAAACAGATGAGAGAGAGAGAGAGAGAGAGAGAGAGAGAGAGAGAGAGAGAGAGAGAGAGAGAGTTAATTCTATTGATGTTTGGTTGTTTTTAAATGATTTTTCCTATGTTTTCTGTAATTCTTGTTTTTATTTGTAAGCCACTTTTGAGTCCTGTAGGAGAAAAAGGCAGGGTATAAAGATAATAAGAATAAGAATAATAAATAATCCTTGAAACACAACTTGAGAGAAAGGTGGGATATAAATACTAATAATAACACCAGTGTTTAAAAGCTTCTGGTCTAGAGTGAAATTCCTTCAGCTGCCTCTTTTTTCCAGGAATTTTAAAATGAAAGGCAGTGGCAGTGACCCAGGGACATAGCAATGCAGGGAACTGCCTGGATTAGACCAATGGTCTAGCTGGTCAGTATTATCAATACTAACTGGCAGCCAACTTTCCAGCAATTCAGACAGAAAACTTTCTCATGCCTACCTGGAGTTGCTGGGGAATGAATCTGGGGACCTTCTGCATACAAAGCACTTGTTGTCTCACTGCGTTACAGCCCTTCCCCATAATGCTTGCTGCTCGTTAAGGCAGCTCCACTGCCTTCATGTTAATGCTTCCCATGTTTTGTAAATATGTGACAAGGAAATGAATAAACTCCCTCCAATTTCTAGATACCGTGCAAAATTGTCCTGGCGCAGGCACCCGTCTTTCTTATTTTATTTTATTTTTCATCACAATATCACGGAACAAGTTTAGCTGTCCAAAGCTGCGATGAGACAAGGCACAGCTGAACTTGTGGGCTTGTACAAAGTCTCGGCTCAGCCTCCATCCACCAATTAGCCAGCGAGCTCCCCTGTTAGCATTGCTTATTTGTAAACACACAGATTGCTCAGCTGTGATTACATCACAATTTAAATGATTTATGCACCAGTAAAATGAACAGCAACTAGGTCATCATGGCACATCAAGTCTGGATGCTGAGAAGAGAAAGGAGAGGCAGACTCTCTGAAGTGTAGGCAAGACACAGTGATAACCGCAAAACTTTTATTAAACTAACAGAACAGGACAACAGGGGCAAAGCAACTGGTTATATACATTTCTGAAGGCCTGGGCCACTTCCACTCGCAATGTGATTGGCTGTCTAAACTTCAAAGCTGCAAATCATGACTCAGAGTTTAAGGGCTAATGGCAGAGGCCCAAATCCTGAAATGATCTGTGATTGGATATCATGTATCAAATCAGAACACAGGAGCTCAGAATCCTTAGTTCAGACTCAAGCTCAAGCAAACAAAGACCACCGAATACATAAGACTCCATCTTGCAGGCATAATCCACTGGATGGACTCCCTGAACAGCCTCAGTAGTAGCACAATCACTCCAGATAATCTTCTGAGGCCCTTTTTTGTGTCTTTGCAAGATGTGTCTCCTCCACAAAAGATCTGGAGGGTGGCAACACAAGAACAGGCCTTCTCTGCAGCAGCTCCCTGTCTGTGGAATGCTCTCCCCAGGGAAGTTTGCCTGGCTCCTTCATTATACACTACAGCTTTAGGCGCCAGGCAAAAATGTTCTTTTTTTTAACCAGGCCTTTGGTTGATTTGATTGACATCCTATGCCCTTTTAAAATGTCTTGGGGGAGGGTTACTGGGTTGTTTTTATTTTGATTATGTATTTTATGGTTTTATATTCTGATTTTATTCTGTGAACCGCCCTGAGACCGCGGGTATAGGGCGGTATATAAATATAAATAAATAATAAAAAAGAGGCTAGTATGGAAAGTAACACTTTGAACACCATGGACAGAAAACCATTTCAAAGGGAGCCCAGGCAAAAACTTGAGACCAAGCCATCATCTGCGTGTTGGTCAGAACGAGAATTAGAACTAGGGGTAGAGGAGCAATTGTAAAGGCAAACTTACAAAATTAGCACTTTCCAAGACAACATGTAAACTGAAACACAGCTGTCCTTCGAAATTGGCACTTCTCCAAATTTTGCAATGCTGTTCTCCTACAAGCAATATGTACAAAAAGTGCCTATATTAAACTGTGCATTAAAATGCATATATTAGTGGAAATAACATATAAAAAGACATTCTATATGGGGATTGCTTTGCAAAAAAAATGTAGGAGAAATTGCATGGGAAAATGTGCTGACTGGGAGAAATTTGTGCTAAAATGCTGGCAATTTTCCATGAGATTTTTGCTTTCATTTAAAAAGTTGCAAATTGTGAATTTAATATTGGAAAAATGATAAACCGAGAGAACCCAAACTAACATATTCATCCACTCCTAATTGGAAACTGGAGTTTGAAAGTGGTACATCAGTTGTTATGGACGGGCTGGATGCAAAGGAGTGGTAAGAGGCACCAGCTGGGGAATCCCCAAGAGAAGAAGGCTCAGAGCCAGGGGGTTGGTGGCAGAGGGAGAGGAGAGAACAGGTTGGAAGAAGGTGGTGCCGGAAGCTGAAGAGGCAACAGGGTTTAGTGAGCAGGAAAAAGCTGTGGCAGAGAACAGTCCAGAAGCAGAGACAGAAGCAGAGGCTGGAGACGAGAGTGGCCAAGAAACTGATGAAGAAGCCAGGGGTCTCTCCCTCCTGCAGCAACCAGTTCTCTCCCCACACATGGTTTCCCAGAAGAAGGTGGGGCAAAGAGAGACAAAGTGGAGGAGTCTCAGGTTGCTGGGGAAGGACCTGGGGAAGGAGGAGGCTTAGGTAACTATGGGAAGGAGAGGACCTTCACTCTTCACAACTGCTTCATTGGGGCAAGATTGGGAAGAGTTGCTGTGCTCACTAGGCCTAGCCTCCTGAGCTATTTGTTCCTTTGAATAAAATAATTAGCTTCACTGACACTGTGTGTGAGGTATTACTGACCTGCTTCTGGCACCCACCCCTGGCATCAATACTTTAAGAGCACAACAGCCCTGCTGAATTACCAATGGTTCATCTAGTTTAACATCCTGTTTCCCAGTCAGATGCTTCCATGAAGGCCACAGGTAGGCCATGAAGGCAACAGCCCTTCCTCCTTGCTGTAACTGAAAGTCAGAGGGATATTGCCTCCAAGCCAGGTGGCTCCATAGCTAATAGGTCTTATCAATGGCAATCTTCCCTTGAAAAGCCATCTAAGCCAGTGCCCATTGCCACATCTTGTGGTGTTGAATTCCAGAAGTTAATAATGTGTGAAATGGAATTCAATTGGAACATAGCTAGAATGCCTGCCCTCATTCTACCGCCAATCAGCTTCATTGTTTCCCCTTTGTTTGGCCCCAAGAGTGCCATTCCAATCCATATGAAGCTTTCTTTTTCAATCCATCACAAGGCAATGAAACATGCTGCACGCAGAAGCACAAGGATTAAGTAGGCTGTAATATGCATAAATATTCTAATAAAAATCTTAGATTTACTGCTTGCAGAATTTATTGTGGAATTTGAGGATCTTAAGATGCTCAGATTCAAGGAGCCATGTCAAAACAGATTAGCATTAGAGTATAGCCCTTTTGAGCAGTGCAGTCTGAATGCATGAAGGAGCAAGTAGGAATGGGCAAGGGAAGTCCTGCCAACTCAGTAATGGCCAGCAAGCAATCTGCGTTATTCTGAAATGGGATGCCATACCCACACATAGAGCTTCCAAAGTGGAAAAGAGAACCCTGATTAACCAAGCTTACCATCCCTGTGTTGGAAACCCTATGTGTGAAAGACTAACAGCAATTATGCAATGGCTAGGAAAGGCAGCATCTCCCCATGCATTTCCTCTTGCCTCTGTAATTGAAACAGAATGCCTGCAGAGCGATTATGCACTGCAAAAATCCAGATAAAAATGCATGGATATCACCTCATCTCATTCTAGGAGTATAGCATACTAGCAGCTTCAAAGCTGCCATCGCTTGGAATTCTACAAAACAACAGCAAAATCAGTGCAATTCTTAAAGTTTCAGTCCACCATCGTGATTCAAAATGGAGTCCAGTGGTAGCCAAACACAGACGGAAACCTGCTCCTTGATCCCAGGAATCATCATGCAAAATTTGATTATGACATCTTTAAGATGTGTCCAACTGGGTAGCAAACAGACAAGCAACTTTCCAAAATATTAACTCCATAACTTTTCCAGAAATTACACAAGAGTGCTTCCCAAGTTGAGGGTGTATGGACTATTTAGTTACTACATCTTTTATTCCATTCTTTTTCAAAGAAGCTGAGGGCACTCCACCCAGTTCTCCGCCCCTCCATTTTATTCTCACAATAAGCCTGTGACTGACCTAAACTCTGTGGCTGAGCAGGGATTTGAACCCAAGTCTCCTTGTGTTAAAAGGTTTGGACTTATGGACTTGCATTACATTAACCTTAAACCAATCAATAAAAAAAAATAAAAAAATGAAGGACTTGGAAGAGCTAGTGATGGTCCTTCCTGCCATGACCATTTTTTTGGTCACAGCTCCTTTCAAGGCGTGCTTGGTGTGGAGTGTGTGCCCAGCTGCTATGGACAAAGCCAGAAGGCGCATGGATCATGCTGCAGCAAGGAAGGTGCTTGCAGGCTGATCCCCCACCCAGATGTTATTTTCAGAAATGCCACCCTGTTTAGGGCAGATGGCGTGCACTTGTCTGATGGCGGAAATGATGTATGGCTTGCTGGAATCATCAAGGTTTGATAGATTGGTTGCGGATGTGAGGGTATTGGTGGCAAGCGATTGGCTCATGTGTCAGTTAGGCATTGGCTCATTGATTTGTGGGGGAGGGGAGGTCAGCCATTGCCTGCCCCTCCATTCACCAAGGGTATTCCGTTAAAGGAATCCAGGACCTGGATCCTGTCCGAAGTCCGCTTGAGGGGCTAGGGCCATGCCAGGCCTCTGGGGACACCAAGGAGAGCTACAGGCAGGTTCCCCCGATGTGGCTTCCTCTTTGGGTGGTTTACCCTTACTGACTTCCTGCAAAGGGGGCAGGAGTCCGATATAGACCTTTGCCAGTGCCTAAGCCAATACCGCTCACATTTCTGTAATCAATAAAGTTGTGGCCTAAAATTTTGCCCAATAACCTTAAACCAAAATTCTGTGTCAGTGTGAAATTTATTCTAATGAGGGGCTTGTTTGGGGGCCTTGCCACGCAAGCCTGTGACTGACCTGAGCTCCGTGGCTGAGCAGGGATTTAAACCCAAGTCTCCTCGAAAGAAAGAGCTCAGTACTGTACTAAGGCTGTGCCACACACTGTCCAACATACATTTTCCAGGTTAGGTGGGGGAAACTTTGCAGGTTGTTATTCTTATTGCTGCTGTTGTTTGCAGAAACCGCTTCCCCCTCTGCTGTTGCTCCAGAGCCCCCAACTCCTCCCCACCGCCAGCTGCTCCTTTCCCAGAGTGATCCTTGCCAAAGCAGGAGTACGTAATAAAACATAATGAGATCACAGTTCTGCAGCTAATCAGATTTGGCTATGAGTCCATGTCACATGCCAATTCGGACTGAAGGTAAGGAGCAATTCAGACTGAAGGCCAGCGTCCTCAAGGTGAATGGGGGGGGGGTCAGGGCAGGAGCCAACCATCCACATTTTTGCAAGGGATGAAAAAGTTTGCAAAACATGTCCCAAGATTTAGGCCAATCCTGCCGGCCATTTCCTTGTGGTGGAAAATGTGGGAAGGCATATTTGTATGCAGTGCTTCTTTTAAAAAAAATGTTTAGGGGTGCTCTCATTTTGACTCAAGAAAGTCACTGTTTTATAGTTCAAATTGGGAAAAATAAATAGAGTAAATGGACAAAAGTATAAAGATTCACAAAATATTTAGAGGTGTGCGTACCTCTGCATCCCCCTGAACAAAGCACTGTTTGTATGAATATAATTTGCCAGGAGACTTGCTACAAAAAGGAACAGGTAGAACTAAGAACAACTTAACATTCTTTGCCAATGTGTCTGGCTTACCTACAGGCATCTGGGCTGTTTCTTGGCTGACTCAGATATCTGCATTTCTTTGGCACTTCACATTTTGCCCATGCCTAGCCTTTCCACTTATTTTTAAGGAACAAGTATAGACTTGTGGTTAAGGCACCAGGATAGGAATTAACTGATCTGGTTTGTGTTTCTGGAGCTGGTACAGTTTTCCAGTGTTTTTCGCCAAGTGGCTGAAGCTGGAATTCTCCAAAGAGCTCAGCTTCACACACACAGGGGCAAATTTCCTGAAGCATTCATCAGGCATCATCAAGCGAAGCGACTTCTACCATCATATCTGGACCACAGATTTTGCGTGCACATCTCAACATCTCTCTGCACCCATTTCTGAACAAAGAGTCTAACATGATGCAATGGTCTTCATCTTATCAGGGAGAACATAATCCAGTCATCCTTGTCAGTTTTTAAAAAATCTACCACATCCCCTCCCCGCCCATGTATAACTGTTTCATGAGTAGCTTGACCAATGAATCAAGTTGTTTGCCTCAGCTGCAAACCACAGGAAAGTGACTAACTGCAAATACTGTGGCTTCATTTAAAACCAAAATATTAATTTAAAATTCTTCTTGGCCAGAGGTGACCAGCCTTTTGGGGCCTGTAGGCACAATGGCAAACTAAAGAAACTGGTGTCGGTGCCACACAAACACCGCAACCAAACACACCCCACAACCTAGTCTATTGGCTACAAGATAATGCTTCTTTCAAGTTGAATTTTGGTGAGAGAAAGGGTCCCTGTGGGTGCCAGGGAAGTCTCCTGTGGGCACATGTATGCCTGTGGGCACCATGTTGGCGACCCTCTGTACCCATATTCATGGGTACTGTGTACTAAAGGTCTATGTACACACCATTCCTTTAAAGCATATTGAAAACATGTTCGTTCCCTTAAAGAACACCGGCCACGGTAGTTTGCTTCTCACAAAGTTACCATGCCCAGCAGCCTTTAACAAACTACAGTGCCCAGAATTCTTTTAGGAGTGAAAGGTGCTTTGAATGTGAATTAAAGGTACTGTATAGTGTGTCCACAATGTCAGTAAACAAAAATCTGACTACATTATGATAGTGTATAATTAAATGTCTTTAATAAAACACATTTATTAAAAATGCATTTTACATTTAATAACTTTTTAAAATAAATCTTCTGCAGTGTTAATACACATCTGTAACCCTAGCCAAACTGCCAAAATCACCTCACAAATAGCAGACAGGTAGCTGTAATAGGAAAGGCTGGACTGGATGAATCCCCAACCGGAATTAAGATTGCCGGAAAAAATATCAACAACCTCAGATATGCTGATGATACTACCTTGATGGCGAGAGGCAGTGAAGGATAGGCGTGCCTGGCGTGCTCTGGTCCATGGGGTCACGAAGAGTCGGACACGACTGAACGACTGAACAACAAAGCTGTAATAACCTGTTGTAGCAAGAAACAGAATGCTGTGGCCCCCTAATGACTAACAAATATATTGTGGTATGAGCTTTCATGAGCAAAAGCCCACTTCATCAGATACGTGACAAACCACATGGGTGGAGGCAGAAGCAGTGTGGGAACACCACAGAATGGCTACAACCACAGTGCTGCTTGTAAGATAGGAAGCAGGAACAAGATTCTGACAGTGAGGATAAAAGCTGCTTTCTGTTAATGGTTGCCCATGATTTGGCCTTGAGAAAAGACATGGAAAGAAGTTGGCATATTCATCCCATGCTCTAATAAAACTAGTGATTTGATGATGATGATGATGATGATGATGATGATTATGATGAACAGAAAGCAGCTAGCTACTAATATTATTATTACTATTAAACCAGTGTGGTGTAGTGGTGAAGAGCAGTGGACTCGTAATCTGGTGAATGGGGTTCGCATCTCCGCTCCTCCACATGCAGCTGCTGGGTGACCTTGGGTTAGTCACACTTCTCTGAAGTCTCTCAGCCCCACTCACCTCACAGCGTGTTTGTTGTGGGGGAGGAAGGGAGAGGAGAATGTAATGTTAGCTGCTTTGAGACTCCTTCGGGTAGTGATAAAGTGGGATATCAAATCCAAACTCTTCTTCTTCTCTTCTTATTATTACTATTAATTATTTTTGTGTATTACCTGCCCTTCACCCTAGGGTCCCAACAATTTAAAACATTAAAAACTATTTTAAAACCTACAATTACAAAAGAAGTAATCAAAAGTAACAAAAGTTCCTACAATTATTTAGATTTAGATTTCCAATCTTTCTGCATTAGAAATCTCCAAGGCCGTTTACTAAAAAGAGACTATGTGATGGGATGTGCTTTAGCTGTGCTTGCTGGTGGATCTAACAGCTACATTAGCATTATTTCAGTCTATTCCTTAGCTAGTTCTTCAACTGCTATTAAATTACAAGCAAAACTTATGTATACACCCTTGAATGCCAAGAAAGCTTTCTAAAACTTTGTGTGGTTTTCTTTCCCACCCTGTTGGCTGGGTTTTGTTTTGCTCTCTTCCATCATCACCAACTGTCCTTTTAAATGGTTTATTAAGTCTCCCAGATAAATGTCCAACTGCCTAGCCCTTCTATAATGAGCAGCAACTTCTCCAGACATATATTAAAACCAAGAAACAAATATGAAACAAATGGAAAATTGGTTTCGAACAATACCTACCAGGTAGAACGGGGAAACGTCGCAGATATGATGGCAATGGAGAACAGAAGAGAGGTCAACCTTGCTTTATGCAGCTGCCAGATCAATGACTAAGTCCAGGATTAATGAGCCATTTGTCCCCCATTCGCTTTACACCATGCTACTTTTTGCAGGAACATATAAGCCCTCTTCAAAACAGATGTGACATAAATCACACACACTCACTCTCCACACATTGCAGATAACACATCACAGGGCTAGAGGGACAGTTAAAAGCCGCAGAAGACAGAATCACAACTCAAAACAATATTGACAAGCCAGACCCATGCCGAAAACAACAATTCAACAGAAATCAATGTTAAGTCCTGCATTTAGGCACAAAAAGCCCCAAAGGAACAAGTATAGTCTGGGGAAGACCTGACTTGGCAGCAGTAAACATGAAAAGGTTCCATGTGTCCTAGTGAGCATGAGTCAGCAGTGTGATATAGCAGCTAAGAAAGCAAATGCAATCTTAGAAAGAGCTAAGAGAAGCATATTGTCCAGATAACAAGTAGTTTTGTTGCTTTCTTCTGCACTGGTCATATCATACCAGTGTGCTGTATCTGGTTCTGAGCACCATATTTCAAAGAGAATGACAAACTAGAGCATGACCAGAGGAGGACAACCAGGATGGCTAGGGGTCTGGAAGCTGAGTCATATGAGGAATGGTTAAAAGACAATGCAGGTCATTTGTGGTCAAAACCAAATCCAACTTAACACACTGATCTGCAATCATTCATAAGCATAGTTCAGACTTAATGCTGAAGCATGGTTTGCAGTCTAAACCATGGTTTTAGCATTGAGTCTGCATGAACCTTAGGCTCACACCATCAACCCATCTCTTACCAGCTTTTCTCCTTGTGGTGTCCAAATGCAGGGGACTGTGGCTTGATCAACTGTGGTTGATATCTAACTGTGGTTGATATCCTAACCTTATGCAAGTTAAACCATCCCACTGACGTCTACCAAGTCTTTCACCTACGTAGGTGAGCTTACAACTTTAGCATTCAGCTCCAAAAACATTTGCCATGAGATAAGAGCCATATTATGGTCCTGTACATTCAGGGGTGACCTCTCCTAGAGGCTGAAGCTCTTTGGGGCCCCTCCAAATTTTTTGAGGAGAGGCTGGGTACCTCAATGTCTGAAGAAATCAGGGGGCAGAGGACACCAAGCGTGGAGCCAAGCACGGTGTGGCTTCAACAGCCGGCTCCTTCTCCTCCTTCTCCTGCCACACAGGGGAAGGAGGCAGGAAGCAACCCCTGGGCAAGCAGGGAATTGTGTGCCATGCGGCAGTTCCTGGTTGGTGGCAGCAGTGGCAGCAGCAGCAGCTGCCAGCCATTGAAGCCACGCTGCTGTAGCAATCGACTCTGCCCCTGGCTCCTCCTGGTGTTGCATGCATGGCATCAGTCTTCCCCCGTAAACTCCCTCACAAATTGGAGCCTCTGTGCACAGCCAAGAGTGCCCATGGAAAGATGTGCAACCACATCTGACTTCATAGTTAGCTCTTTCTGCATGATGCAAGCATCAGGCTTTAAGCAGTCATCCATGTTTACAAATTGGCCGTTTCCCACCCCACATGGCAAAATATTCAAATTCTGACATAGGAACCCCTATCCATCCTGCCTCTGACCCCAACCCATCATTATATCACATCCTTGCAACTGTACTCCTCCCAAGCACTGAGCTGCATCATTTTTGTTTAGTGCTGAGAAAGCTGCACTCTTGTTTCACCCTGATTGACAGCTGTGGTGGGTTGGCAACATGCCACTCAGGCCAATCAAGACTCACACTGGGAAGGGACTGGGAAACTTCACAATACCTTTGACCATGGTCAGCATCTCCTTAGAGAATCCATTCCATATGTAAAAAGTTCTCTTGTGTGCTTCTCAGCTGGGCTGGACAAAGCTGTTTAATGGAGAGCACAGAGCTCTTTGATGATCCCAAGTCTTTCGGTTTGGGGTTGTGGCCATGTCCCCTTTGAAGCTAAAGATATGATTTATTACTTATGAAAAAAACTAAAGAAACAGCTTTGGCCTGGACTGTTTTGGAAAGCTCACTTTTCAACATTGCCTTGTTCTTCATTTCCAGCACACATTGACAAGTAGTGGCATTTCTGGAACAACTAAAACATGAGGGACTTTCTTCCTAAAGTCCACATTAGCATTTTCTGCAGCAAACAATGTGAATGCTACTATGGCACATTTCATCTGCTGGCCAAGTGGAAATGAGCAGCGAGTTATTTCTTTCCTCTTTCAAAGAATGTGCTTCATAAGAAGTGGATGCCAGCGGAAGGTGCTGGCTTAACTGTACTAAAGTGGAGTTGAATTAAATTTAGCATAAAGTAGTATCGGGCCAATTCTCCTTAGTTAAATTTGCTTGTGAAAAAAGAAAGAAAGAAACAATTTATGGCTTCCTCCCTTAACAATTTGGCTTCCTCCCTTACAAATGCTGCTGGGCTGAGATTTTGGGGAGTGGGGTAGGGAATCCATAATATAAAAGTGTTGCATTTGGCAAGCTGAGTCTTAACATTAAAGCTTAAAATTCCTCAGGGAGACTTAAGATTTAGGGGACAATCAAAGCCACACACAGAGAAAAAGAGAGAGCGTGCATTGTGCTCATTGCCATAGACAGATGGGACTGCATGGTCACCTGAATTTTAGAAAAATTGAAATGCACACATTTCTGTAGCACAGTAGTATCCCACTTCACATACTACTTGTGCAAACAGGGAAGGCGAGAAGACAGAGGCTAATAAATAGTGCTCTTGGCCCTGCCCACAGGTCACACAGTTCCACCCCAGTCCTGCCATCCCAGCCTGACACCCACGCTTTAGCATAGCCATCTGATGCCTTTACTGTACATGGCCTTTTCATGAAGGCTTTCTTAGATACTGGAACTCTGCATGATCTGTTCTGGGGAAGCCTGCAGATCAATACTAAAATAGCAAAGCCTCTCTCCCTCCCCGGACAGACAGCTATGCTAAGACATGGACAGCAGGCCCAGGGCTGGGGTGGGGTGGGGACCACATACTCTTGGGGTGGGGCCAAAAGTGCAGCTCCTAGCCCCTTTCCACTCATTTCCCCTCTTTGTAAGGAGTAAAGAGGAGAGCTATTGCAAATTCTGGATGTGCCCCGATTTTTTTTTGGGGGGGGGGCATGTCCAGGTTTTTGATCTCCAGAATATGAAGATTTAGTGTCAGGAATAACGTAGTCCTGGACACAGCAGAGTGAATACAGGTTTTCTGGAAGCTTCTGGCTGTAGAGCATTGACTGGACAGCACAACGCAGGATCTCAGCAACTACACTTTGGATAACTATATACAGTATTTATTGAAGCAACAAGTATCCATAAGTTACTATATACAGACTTAGGAAATAAAGAAACAAAAGTAAAACCTCTCTCTCTCTCTCTCTCTCTCTCTCTCTCTCTCTCTCTCTCTCAACCTTCATTAACCAAATTACACAACACCACAGAAAACCCCACACAGAGCTCATCTCTTTAGGAACTCCTTAACCAATCACAAGATCGTTACTAAGGGTCTAGAGAGAGAGTAGATCCTGGCTTGCAGTCAACAGTTAATTGCCAGAGGTGGATAGCTGACTTTCTGCACGTAGGCACTTTGAAATCTCTAACATGAAAAGGGTTGCCCACTCCTGTGTTAAAGGAAGCTTCTTCCACCTCTTTGCTGTTTTGCTGACTCCTAAACATGGACTCCATTTTTAAGCACATTGTGTGTATATACCTTCCATGATTAGGCTTGTATATCTTCAGAGAGTCCCAGCAAAGACCCCAGTCAGGATACTCACGTCAATAGAACTCCACAGATATCTCCCAAATCACATACCCCCCAAAGATAGTAATTTTATTATTTATACCCCGCTGATCTGATTGGGTTTTCCCAGTCACTCTGGGCAACTTTCAACATATATAAAAATTTAAAACATTAAAAAAAAAAAACTTCCCCATACAAGGAGGCTACCTTCAGATGTCTTCTAAAGGCCTTGGCTCAGGGGTTGTATAATCGTATCCCATAGAAATACTGGAAAACTGAATACAATAGCTGTGCACAAATGGTTTCTCAGAACTCTATACCCTCAACAGTGGGCAGAGAAACTGCAGGCGTCATTTCATCAAATTTCTCCAGGGGAGAAAAAATTTGCCAACAGCTTCTCAGTGTCAACGCTCCGTATTAGCACTAGTAGCTGCACGACTTCTCCCCCCGCCCTCAGGTTTTTTCTTCCCCTTCCGCATCCTTTATTTTTATGCTGCCACTGCGCAGGCAACAGCAGCAACTATTTCCGCGATCTAGTCACCATTTTTAGATCTTTCACAGTTCCCTAGATATTCTGGTGTGTGTGTGTGTGTGTGTGTGTGTGTGTGTGTGTGTGTGTGTGTGTTGAGGAGTGGGAAGGTAATGGCAGCCAATAAAAATAAAAATAGTGAGGAATATTTAGAAAAAGTCAGCCATGGCCTTTTCTCCTTGGCGAGTGGGATAAGAAAAAGAGACATCTCAGGAAAAAAATGTCTTCTAAGAAATTTCAGTTCAGCTCTACTGAATACGGTAACTCTTGCTCACTCTGCAGCTGCCTGAGGCAAGCAGCCAAATTCTATTTTTCTGCCTGTATGATGGATCACAACTCTGCATAGAACTGGAGTGGAGGCATAAAAACTAAGGTGATGAGAACTAAATAACAAAAGCTGGAGTCAAGTGTGCGGCAGTGAGAACAGATCTCTCCCCCGCCCCCGGCTTCTGTACTACTTGAACGTAAAGAAACTTACAGGATTGCAGCAGGAACTTAGGGGACATGCACTGTTTGGAAACAAATCACTATGTCTCCTCTAAAACATTTGTAGGCACAAACAGTATGGAAAGTGGGATCGCGTAGAACTGCCTTGCTAGGACCATGAGCATAAATCAAGCACCCACCAAACTCAGCCCTCCAGATGTTTTGGGACTACAACTCCCATCATCCCTAGCTAACAGGACCAGTGGTCAGGGATGATGGGAGCTGTAGTCCCAAAACATCTGGAGGGCCGAGTTTGGGGGTGCCTGGCATAAATCATAATGAATGCACATTAAAAAATATGTCTGGTAGGGTAAAGCTCAAGATATTTGAACTTACTAAATAGAAAGATAGTCAATAAGACAAAACAGGGAATTCGCTAATTTTAAGAATAATTATTTTTAAATAGAAAACTTGCCAGATAGACCATGGAGATCAGTATGCCATTAGACCACCAGGAAAAAGGAAGGTGACACCACAGAGAGTCAGCAGAGAAGCTGAATGAATGAAATAATGGAATTCATGCCAGAATTCTGAAAGTAAGAACATGAACTTGATGTAACTAATTTGAATTTGAAGTAACTAATGTCTCAAATATGTAACCATCCTGATATCTTGTGATGAAGGGCAGTATTTTATTTATTTAACAACAACCTGCCGTTAATATTGACAACTTTAGCTGAAGAGTAAGAAGTTGCTGTCTCAAACACCGGAATACATACCTCAGTTCAGCAGTTTGCAAAAAAAATATTTTAAATAACGGACATGGGTTCTGAATGTAGGTTCTTAAATACAGCACTGACTGATATCAATTGGGTTTGTTGCTGGGAGACAAGTATATTTTGAGATGACACGCAATCCTGTATTGAATAATGTGTCTGTGCTATGATGAAAACCACCAACTCAGAAAGCAGAATACAAGTCCCAAGGGACAAGGCATTATGTGAAAACTAGCCTAAATATAATCCTAAGAACGTTGACAGACAGTAGTCATAATGCAACCACACCTGCATTTGCAGCATATATTCAAACCACTATGGTACCTCTTTAAACAGTCATAACTTCCCCCAAATAATTCTGGGGATTGTAGTTTGTTAAGGCTGCTGAGAGGGATTGATTGTTAAACACTCAGAAAATTGCAGGGGGAATAGGGGGTCTCCTACTAACTCTCAGCACCCTTAACAAACTACAGCCCCCAGAATTCATTGCAGGAAAGCCATGGCTGTTTATAGCAGTGTCATAGCACTTTCAGTTTATCATGCGAAGGTTGCCCAAATCCAGTAGTTGTTGTCAGAAGGTTGCTTTGGTTACTGCTGCACTGGCAGGGCCTAGTTTGCAGAGTGTTTTTGGCTACCAGGAACTCTCTTGTCACAGGAGTGCCTTCCTACTGCAGTTGTGGAGAAGACCTTGGAACAAATGATCCAAGACACATGCACAGACATAGCAGTCATCCACTTACTGTGTACTCGCAGCCTTGGGAATAGAGTGTGCAGCCTTAGCACTGCAAGCTGTTGGCCACCCAGCCAGACAGCAGAGAAAAGTGGAAAACAGAACACCAGTGAATTCTTAGAACAAGAGGGCTGGATGCATTCAGTATCTCACCCCCTCATCAGAACCAGAAATGAATAACTTTCGCATGGATCTAAAGGTATTTGAATGCCATGGGTTATGTACATGCTACAAATTTAAGCCAACTTCATCCCAATAACCAAACCAACCCAATCCTGCCATAAAGAAAAGTCTCAGAAAATAAGCATTGTATTTCATGATGTTTCACAGAAAGTGCCTATAATACAAACTGGGGTTTAAGCTGCTCTGTTCTGTTTTTATGCCATATGTTTTTAGAATCTGAATTGTGAGCAGCTCTGAAACTGTCTTCCTTCTTTTTAAATACTTCTGATACTGCCTTTCGCAAAACCACCAAGGCGGTGTGCAAAAATATATATTCTATGGTTCAAATCCCCACTCAGCCACAGGAACCTTGGCCAGTCACTGCACTCTAAACTACCACAGGGTGTTAAGGATACTACAGAGAGGGCAGAGAGGCTATCCTGAGAAACTTCTGGAATAAATGTAATGTAATGAAAGTGGAAGGAAAAACTCTGTCTCATCACCGCTAATTGTCTTCCACAAAACTTCAGAAAAATTATGTCATTTTGCATGCCTTACAGAACTCATCTTCCTTTGACAGAATTAGCAAGGGCAAATTACCACTAACTCATCTATGAAATTCTGCTGGCAAACAGCAGCCACATAGGGTTGGGTAAGAAATATATTTTCCATTCCAAAAACAACTGCAAACTTCTTATTTCTTTTCAACTGGGAGAAATTTGATCTTTTAAGCGTTTTGGTGGGTTCTTTTAAAACCGAAATTTCAGAAACATTTGAGATGAAACATTCCATTATGACATTTTTAAAAAATGTGTAAATGTTTTATTTTGTTTGGACATTTTGGAGACATTTTGTTTTGACTTGCCGAAACAAAATGTTTTGACTCAACACTCATTGGCTTAAGAGAGGCCTAAAGCCTGCATTTTTGGAACATGCTCAGCTAATAACTATTTCAAGACACCATTAGAGGGATCACTCAGCACATCATCAAAATCTTCAAGTGGAGAGTTGAAATCTCAGTCAATCTGTAGGCCTTGGTGTGGTTCATCCCAACTGCAAATAACAATCACAACTAGTCTGCCTCAGTCTCAGGGATTTTTCATCCTTACATGACTTTTTACTGCTTGGCTTCTGTAACAAAGAAGCACAACAATTTGCAGTAGGTAGCACTACCTGTTCCAAAGAAATGGTTAAGATCATTCATTAGATTTAGGCAAGAACTGGTTAAATGCAGCCTGCTTCAATGGCAGAATGATGAATGGTATTAAACCACTGGGTTGTATATAGGGATGGGCTAATCTGTCAGTTTTGGTTTCTCACAATTTCTTAAATTCAGGACTTCACATTTCCACATCACTTTGCAATTTAAAGTGCTTGTGAAAATTAATCAGCATTTGAGTCCAACTTTCTCCTAATAAGCACAATTTTTGATGCCTTTTTGCCTAATATACACATTTCTACAAAGCATTTCCCCATAGTGTAATGTTATTTTCATTTATCTACGCATGGTACATGGACTAGTACATGACATCTTGACATCCTGTTGTCATATTACATAACAGTCAAGTTTGCAGCCTTCATGACTTAAAGCAAATTTAAGCAAAATAAAAGGATGAAGCTAAACATGGAGGTAGAATAAAGGTTTTAAAAATTGCTTAGCTTTCCCATTGAGAATAAGATGTATGTAACACAAGCCTATGCATGTTTATTCATAAAGAAGTTTACAACTGCAACCTAAATATTTGGCCAGATCATGTCCCATGAAAGTACAACTTACAAAGGAGTGACACTAGCAGTTCCAGATGGTTCAGTTCTGTTGCGCTCAGCTATCATATAAAATATGAAGCCCTCAACTTGTTTTTTGATCTCTCTGGACAGCAATTCAATTCTGTGCGTAGAATAAGTCAAGTCAAAACACTGCAGCATGACCAATTCATTAGATCATTAAAACGGCAAAAAGAATCTTACATCTTCCTGTCTTTTGTAACTCCTAATTCAACTTGATGAAATGTGGCACGTGTAAACAAAACAGCTTGCAAAGCAGACAGTGTCTTAATGTGGGAAAACAAGTTTTTGTGTTTCCCTGCATATTTAAAGCTATTTGTTTGTCTGGTAAAAATCACCATTAGTAAACACTGTATCACTTTTGCCCCTTGATATAAACCACAAACAGAACTGATCAATGCACTAGAAGTGAGAAGTGACAAGGTACAAGGGGTGGGAAACCTGTGACCCTCCAGTTCTTTGTGGACTCCAACTCCCATCAACCTCAGCGAGCATTTGCCAAAGGTCAGGGATGATGGGAGCTGGAGTCTAACAACATCTGGAGGACTGCAGATTCCTCACCCCTGCATTAAAGCAAAGACTCTAAGAAACTTGCTAGTCTGGAAGAGGTCACTTGTGCAAATTAATATGGACTAGATCAGCTTTCACCAACTTGGTTTCCTCTAGATGGTTTGGACTAAATCTTCCATCAGCCCCAGCCAAACATCTGAAGAACACCAGACTGACTAGATAGTGGAAGAATGCCAATGTGAACGTTGTACACGCATTCTAGCCAATATGTGGTTCCAGTCAAATGACACACATCAAAAATGTACATTTGTGAAAACAATCTTACAGGATGCCTAGTCGTGCTATTGGTTCAGCCTATTAGGATACTTATATACAGAATTCATCATGCAAAAGGCTGGACTGGATGAATCCCAAACCGGAATTAAGATTGCCGGAAGAAATATCAACAACCTCAGATATGCTGATGATACTACCTTGATGGCAGAAAGTGAGGAGGAATTAAAGAACCTTTTAATGAGGGTGAAAGAGGAGGGTGCAAAATATGGTCTGAAGCTCAACATGAAAAAACTAAGATCATGGCCACTGGTCCCATCACCTCCTGGCAAAGAGAAGGGGAAGAAATGGAGGCAGTGAGAGATTTTACTTTCTTGGGCTCCACGATCACTGCAGATGGTGACAGCAGTCACGAAATTAAAAGACTCCTGCTTCTTGGGAGAAAAGCAATGACAAACCTAGACAGCATCTTAAAAAGCAGAGACATCACCTTGCCGACAAAGGTCCATATAGTTAAAGCTATGGTTTTCCCAGTAGTAATGTATGGAAGTGAGAGCTGGACCATAAAGAAGACTGATCGCTGAAGAATTAATGCTTTTGAATTATGGTGCTGGAGGAGACTCTTGAGAGTCCCATGGACTGCAAAAAGATCAAACTTACCCATCCTTAAAGAAATCAGCCCCGAGTGCTCACTGGAAGGACAGATCCTGAAGCTGAGGCTCCAGTATTTTGGCCACCTCATGAGAAGAGAAGACTCCCTGGAAAAGACCCTGATGTTGGGAAAAATTGAGGGCACAAGGAGAAGGGGATGACAGAAGATGAGATGGTTGGACAGTGTTCTCGAAGCGACTGGCATGAGCTTGGCCAAACTGCGGGAGGCAGTGGAGGATAGGGGTGCCTGGCGTGCTCTGGTCCATGGGGTCACCAAGAGTCGGACACGACTGAACGACTGAACAACAACAACATTAGGATACCATCTGAGGGCAGGAAGTGGGAAACATATCAGGAGAGCACATTGCCGGTAGTAGCACCTGAAACCAAATATTGGCTCAACTGGACAGACACCAGAAATCTGTTTCTAATGGGAAAGCCCTAAATTACACAAATAATACAGAAGAAGGC
The DNA here is from genome assembly GCF_009819535.1 of Lacerta agilis. Lineage (NCBI taxonomy): Eukaryota > Metazoa > Chordata > Lepidosauria > Squamata > Lacertidae > Lacerta > Lacerta agilis. Next base: position 31,654,967 of record NC_046315.1, read on the forward strand.
TTTTTTGAGTATGCGTCAAGACCTTTTCTCTTATAACTGAATAACTAAAGCTAGGTTTCACATAAGGGGTGCTTAAATGAACCCCCACTTCCACATACATGCCAACATCCAATGACTGTGTGATGAAGTACCAGAAAAACACTCACTGGCCATGACACTCAGACCCCTAGTAGTAGTAGGCACATTTTTGGTACACACTCACAATTTATTGAATTCCTGACATTGCTCATCTGAACTAAGGCCAAGATATTTTTCTGAGAAATTATCTTGTCCCCCACTTTTTCCTCACTCCCCTAAAGAATGAAGACTACATTGCATAGTTATCTCCAAATATTCTCCACCATTTTAGTTCATTTTTCATGGTCACCATTCTCCCCCACCCCACTGCCCTGGAAGATGCAAAATGATGGCCATGCTGCCATGACAATTGCCTGTGTTGTCAGTGAGCAGCAACAGGAATCTCTCTCACACACACCCCCATAGGAAGTAAACAGAAGCTGTGTTGATACCACTGCTAAAGGTGAGCCCCACTTCTAACCACCTGCTGGAGAGTTTCTCCTCATTCTAGAGAAACTTGGCGAAATTGTCCCTCCAGTTTCTCCACCCACATACTGTATAGGGTGGAGAATTTTGAGAGACCATCGGCACACAACACTGTGGATTTAGAGGAATTGACTTTTGAGGCAGAGGGGTAGGAGTTTCAGGTAGGTTTGAGTCTAAGTATCTCTCATTGTAAGTATTAAGCACTGCCTGGAACTTTCCAGACCTCACATTCCTGTCATGGGCTGGCCAACTCAGAACGAGGCAGAAGGATTGTTTCCTGAGTACCCTGGGGAGGGCGCTGGTGGGATGGGAAAGTCTCTGCCACAGTTGGGGCAGCCTGAGGATGAGGATGCTGGGGAGGGTCCAAGTGGGGAGGATTCCTTCAACCTGCACTCTCACCTTACCTGTCTTCACAATGTGAGCCACAAGCCCCACCTCCCTCTCCACAGCTGTTTGAGCCTATCACACCACCCACCCCAGCATCGCCAGACACTGGAAGTATCCCTGCTTCTAAACCTTGTATATTTTTTTCTGGTACTAAGGAATGCTCCCTGATGCTATTAGACATCAACAGCATCAGTGTGCGTGTACATGTGCAAAATCAACATTGTGTGATCTCCACAATTGGGACCAGTGGAAGATTCCCATGGAAGGTTATTCAGGGTGGCCTGTCTAATTTTGTGTGATTCCATGCTCCCCATGACAGCCATTTTTTGTTATCCCCTCTCCCTCGAAGCTATTTTGTGCCTGGAACCCTCAACATGCCCTCAAAATTGAAAATGTGCCCATTGGTCCAAAAAGGTTAGCTATGTGCTAAACCATAGTTTAGTGTTACACCTGGGTGAATATCGTGGAGCAGGGAGCCTTTACTGTAAAGAATGCTGAAATTAAACCGAAGTGTTTTTTCCCAACAAAGCAGGGTCCCCCCCCCTTCATTCAACGGATTTAAGAACAGGCCTTCAACAAAAGACTGAGAAAACCACAGAGAGAAACGAATTAATATATCCATCTGAAAAGAACTATGGACTGTGGATAACATTCTGGCAGGAGAATATCCATCAGGAAAGCAGCAATTCACTTTGCCTTATTTGAAACCCAACAGTTAGAATTCAAAAGGGCTCAAAGCAAGCAAGAAAGCTGTAATTTTGGAATTTATGTGGAAATTACAATCATCCCCCAAATATAATAGCTAACAGCCTTAAACATAGGGGAAGCAAATGTTAAAAATGACTACATATCACAATGAAATAAACTGCTGACTTTTCTTTGAACTCCAGTGAAGTATTGAGAGAGCCAGAACACTACAGCTAGGACATTTGGAGAGCGTGAGAGGGAAGGAAAATCTTCTGAACAGAAAATATGGAGCAAACTGTAAAACAGGTCAAAATACTATTCTGTCATAAGAAGAAGAAGAGTTTGGATTTGATATCCCACTTTATCACTACCCAAAGGAGTCTCAAAGCAGCTAACATTCTCCTTTCCCTTCCTCCCCCACAACAAACACTCTGTGAGGTGAGTGGGGCTGAGAGACTTCAGAGAAGTGTGACTAGCCCAAGGTCACCCAGCAGCTGCATGTGAAGGAGTGGAGACGCGAACCCGGTTCCCCAGATTACAAGACTACTGCTTTTAACCACTACACCACACTGGCTCTCATAGAGAATGATCATCCAACTTGGATGGTTTTACAAGACGATTGGAGAAATTCATGGAGGATAAGGCTATCTCAATGGCTATTAGCCATGATGGCTATGCTCTGCCTCCACAATCAGAAGCAGTAATGCTTCTGAATACAAGTTGCTAGAAACCACAGGAGAGGAGAGCACTCCTATGCTCCAGTTTGGCCACTGTGAGAAGAAGATGTTGGGCAAGATGGGCCATTGACCTCATCCAGCTGGCTCTTCTTATGCTCTATTATGCAAGAGGCATTCAAATTCTAGGTTGGTTCTAGACCCAATCGTACTCCAAGTTAGACCAATTGAAATAAGTGGGGCTTAGGGGTGTCAACTTGAATAAAGTAGGGGGGGACAGGTAAGCCTCACCTTGCATAATTGATCACATGACATGGCACACACACACACACACCGTGTTAATGGCAATGCCCATCAACTTTGGGGGGACCCAGCCCCCTCAAATATTTTATTGGGGGTTGAAGGGACCTTGGCCCCTAGGAGCTGGCTCCTATGGAGGGACTTAGGTAAGCCATGACTAACGAGTCTAATTGATATCTGTAGGTCGACTCTACATATGACTAAGTCTTGATCCAACCCTCTTTCCGCAGTGAGGTGTTGAACAATGGAATAAGTATATTCCAGGAAATCGCACATCACATCTGTAATATACATTCAAAGCACTCTTATTCCAGTTTAAGAGTCATGGCTCCCCCCCCCCAAGAATCCTGGGAGCTGTAGTGTGTTAAGAGAGCTGAAAGTTGTTCGGAGACCCTTGGCAAACTACAGTTCCCATGATTCTTTGGGAGAAGGCTTGACACGTAGTGGAATGAAATTGCTTTAAATATGTGGTATGGATGTGGCCACAGCAGTCCTGTGCACACCAACACCCTGTGTCCAACTGGAGTGCTGGGAAACTGCTGAGAATACCACCCTTTTACAACATGGTAGATTTGTGTTCTACTTCTGTGCTCTTTTCTGGATCTAACTCAACAGCCTTTCCTGCACTGACCTCACTCTATAGATGGATTTCAGTGCCAAAACTGCCATAAATATATGGTTCTAACAAGCTGCCCTCCTGCCTCCCCAAAAACACATTTGGAGATAGATAATCATTTCTGAAGCTGGGCACTGCTTAATTTCCTCTAGTCAGTCCAATGCTGAAAAGTGACACTTCTCTGAACTCCTGACCTATTTTTCAAGGCGGGAAAGGCACCTGTAGGAGAGTTTAGTTTGTATCAGGAATATTCCTCTTTGCTAATCAAAAATCTGCCACTACACACAACAAAAGCAAACAAACCAGCTCGATTTACAGCAGTGTCTCACTTTCAACACATGCAGCTATTCTGTGTTAAACACATTTTGTCAAGTGTTTCCTTCTGGGAATACTACTTGAAGTACATTTTCAGACATATTTGGTTAAGAAAAACTTGCATGATAAATGGAATTTCACAGTAGGATCTTATTTTAACCTGAATTCTTCAGATAGCGCATTCCTTGAATTATGGCCTTGCAAGTTTTCCCCCCTCAGTTGTATGTGGCTTGTTTCGTTTTATTATTTTTGCTAAAGACTAAAACTTGATTATCAATATCTATGTAAATAATAATAATAAAAATAAAGAGTGTGCTCAAACAACAGTTTAAGAATAAGGAAATAATTTAGGAAAGTATTGAGCTATTCCTGTCCAAAAAAATTGTGTGCACAATTTGTTTTTCAAAAAGCACAGATTCGCCCCCCCTCCATCTCTAAAGCTTAGCAAAATGTTCTGTACTTTAATAGCAATTTCAGAGGACATCAGACACTTATGTAACTTTCGGTTGGACTTTTTTCCTGCTACTATGAGATAAAATTTCAGTTGCTTACTCTATAAAAAGAATGGCAATGCTCACTGTATCAAAACACACCTCCCAAACTAAATTAATACAGAATTTGTGGCATCCCACCAACTGTGTGGCTGCATTTACAGAGAAACTGTGTGAAATAATATTCAGTAATAGCAAAGCAGGGTTCAGAAAAGGAATGAAATGGCATGGATCTACCTTAAAGAGTACAAAAATGTTTTATATATATGAAGCTATGCAGCCCCTGTTTTTTCTGGATACAGTTAACTGCCCTTACTTACACAGTACTAATTCCTGATCACTTGTGTTTCTATGCAGGCATTCCTGGATTAGGGTTTATATGATGGAATGCCTTTAGAAAGCGGACTTATGTGGCTAATGCGTTGGGCTCACTTGCAGTGTGAGAAATTGCCCCTAGAAAATGAAATGCATTTCTGTGGACGGACAATTAGAGGGGTGCATTTAAGAAATGCTTTCAAATGCCTCTGCTTTTAATGCCTCTAATTCAGTGCCAGCACTCTTTCTATTGAGGCCAGCATATGTAAACACAACTGGCTCACAGTTGGCCCCTGCCTAAGAAACATGTGGAAGATCTATTGCTTTATGCTGCTACACAGGCAGAGATATCTAACACAATTTTGTCCGTTAAGAAGGTGCAGCACAGCTTGCCCTATATTTCCAGGAATTGGGACTTCGATCTCGAAACATATTCTCAAGGTTCCTGGCTTGACAACTTCTCTCCATTGTCAAACACCCACCTGACCAGTGTTCCTCCACGAAGGCAGCAATCCAAACATGCCTTATTTTGCAAAGCAATAAAATGTGTGAAAAGATGCTCTTTCCAAAAGTTATGAGGAAGCTTTCCCAAATATGACAACAGGCCCTTTTCCTGGTACTAAGGAAAATCTTTGCACTTCTCGAAAGCGCACATTTTTGTTGATAACTTAATGACAGAAACATAGTTTAACATAACAACAGAATTTTAAAATGTTAAGTAACATTTCCAGGCATGCTGTGCGAGAGATATATATAATACAGAAAGGAAAAACACAGCCACAGATGTTATACATTTCCTAGTAATTTAAGCCATTTTCTTTCATTGTTAAAACAACAGTTTGCTACTTGTCAGTTGAAAAATACCGACAAAGCATCCCACCCCCAGAGGATTATCAGCAATGCTGGCACATGTCACACAACAACATCTGGATGCAGCTGAAGCATTTGAGATAGGAGCGTTCTTACCTTGAGTTTGCAAGGTCCCAAAGAGGGGAGATCCCTGGCTCACCACGCTGGGAAGACTGAAAGAGTGCTCTGATCAACTGCCGGTAGCATGCAGTTAGCTTTTATGTCCAGGTGGGAGGAGCTGCTGTTCAAGTAGGTGGGCAGGGAGCAGAGTCAGGCAGTAGCCAGTGGCGACTAGCAGAATAAATACTTTGCTTTAAGGGATGAAGAGGGTGTCTGGCACCTGGGGGAAGGGAGAACAGCATCCTTATTTAAAGCAGATCCACATCATGCACTTAAAGCACGCCGACCCAATGCCTATTTAAAGCACATGATGTCGTCCCCACCAAGGATCCTGGGAACTGTAGTTTGTTACAGGTATTGGAAATTATAGTTCTATGGAGGGAATTACAGTTCCCAGGATTCTTAGGGGGGTCATGTACTTTAACTATATTACGTGGATCTGACCTTAGTTTTTATTGCCCAATAGGTTGTGGGATGCTGTATTATTATTATTATTAATAATAATAATAATAATAATAATAACTACCCTTCATTCTAAGGTCCCACAGCAGGCTGGAGAATTCTCCTAGGATGATTCTGAGTTTATTGAATAATCTGCAAAGCAGAAATGGTAGCACTCTTTAAGGTGGTGGGTCCTCTACTGCAGTGTTTTTCAACCACTGTTCCGCGGCACACTAGTGTGCCGCGAGATGTTGCCTGGTGTGCCGTGGGAAAAATTACTTTATATATAGTCAATATAGGCACAGAGTTAATTTTTTTAACATTTTCTAATGGTGGTGTGCCTCGTGATTTTTTTCATGAAACAAGTGTGCCTTTGCCCAAAAAAGGTTGAAAAACACTGCTCTACTGCTCTTGGAGTTCTGGCAAATGTCTAACCTTGTTGCCCTGACCTCTGATATAAACCAAAGTAATTTTCCATATGGGGCAATCACCTCTGAATTATTTTTTCTTGCATTCGTGATTACATATATAAAAAATCAGACTTAATTTTTTTTCTTTATAATTATATTTAACCCGATTTCTAAAAAATAATAATCCTGCAGATAACATTTTGTTATTCCACACAGCACCATTTCAGAAGTAATTTCTCTTCCTTTCATTTTATTTATTGACTGTAGGATAGAAGACATTAATGATTTCTTCAGCTGTCAAGAGAGATATTTATGAACAAGTGGTCTGAGGCAACATTCCATCTTCCATTTATCAAAGACCTCCCAAAGACTTTCAGGCAGATTTATATTTCAAAGAGTTAATGTTGAAGAACTGCATTTTGGAAGAACAACTGATTTACCTTATGAATTCACAAAGTTAAGAAGTGGATGCTAAGAGCAAAGCTTTTTTGGGGTTGGTTTTATTTGTTTCTCTTTGTATTCCAGTTTCTCCACTGATGACATGCTGCAAAAGTTGTTTAGAATTTTTTCTTCTGTGATGGCCTGACACTATTGATCTCAGCATTTAATTCTTCCCACCTAACAGTGACATGGAAAGTTTGAATACACAGATGCTGAAAAGGCAAATGATGGTCTTTTGCAGTTTTAGTATTTTCTGCTGATTTAGATAATTGCATATAATAACATTTCACTTAGGGGTCGAGCATCCATATGCAATGGTGTGGACCGAGTATGCAATGGTATGACTGGCAATTGTGACTATATTTATGTTATAAAGCTATCAATTTAAGCTGGATATTTTATTATGTATGGAACAGATTTGTATTACTTGCATTATATTCACAGTTCTAGGGTGCTGGTGCTAGAATAGAATATTGTGAATCTCTCTGGGCAGATTCCCAGAATGCCGCTCAAATTATTCCTCTTTGCTTTCTCTCTATGAAATTGCAGAGAAACCACCTATTATGGATGTCCACTCGAATTTTTTTTGGGGGGGGGGTCCTAGGAGGGAATTTTTTCAGGGGGTGAAGAAAAACACTGAAAGGGGGAGCAGGCCAATTTCTTACTCTTTTTTAAAAGAAGAAAAGAAAGAAAGCCAGGAATCGTGGAGTTATGGCTCATCCATTATCACCAGAAAATATTATTTAATATTGTGCATTGCCCTAGGATCTTTTGATGAAGTGTGGCATATAAATTGAATTATTATTATTAGTATTAATATTAGTATTTTAGGCTAAATAAAATAGTAATTAAATAAAGGATGGGGTTATAAAATGGCGCTCACCAAAGAGGTTATAGGAAATGTGCAATGAGCTATGCTAAGTTCACCTGCTTAGTAGGTCAGTGAGCATGTCAAAAGCACAGATTTTAAAAATGGCAGGGTGAAGGGTTCTACATCTGCGGAAGCTGTGCAAATCTTCCATTTTTCTATTTTAAAAAGTCAGAATTTCTGAGGTAAGAACAAAAGTCAGAAATAGTATTGGGTCAATTCAGGAGTACAGAATTTTATCCCAGCCAGTGCCTGGATTGGATTGGATTTTTATAATATATGTGTAATCAGTGCTGGTACTGCTGGTACCCTTGAGTATCCCCAGAAAAGCACTTTGTGTAATGGGTTTAACTGTTTTTATATATGCAGTTGTTTTGACTGCTTTTGTATACACAGTTGTTTCATATCTATTTTTATGTTATTGTGGAGTTGCTTTGAGATGCTTCAAAGGAAAGCATTAATCAATGAAAATAAATAAATGTTGCTTTTCGCAAAATGGAGGCCACTCATGTGAGAAATTATTGTTCACCGCCAAGCAGTTAAGACCTTTTCCAAAAAGGAAATGTCATGTCTTGGCTGTGGCTTGGGTGATTGATATGATTGCTCAGCACTTGGTCCTTTCATGGGTACACAGCAGTTGAGAACATAGCCTGAAGACTGTTTCCAGTCCTGGGAACCTGCCTTGCATGGACCATTTTTTACATGTTTCATATATATTCAATTCATTGTAATTTATGTTACGTTGTAAAAAGTGCCGAGTTCTCACTCGGGCCCGACAGATGAATTTGTTACCTTAAGCCTATTTTTAATGCAAACATGAAGCCTAACTTCCTTTTCTCAAGAAGATATGGGCAACATTCATGTCAGTTAAGAGTTACAGTGCCACATTTAATGGGCTTTTGTGTCATGGTGGTTGGAAGGGAATTGAGCTATAATGGACTGTTTATGAAAATATTGGTCTCTGGCAAAAGAACCAGTACGATCACAATACTATCTGATCGTTCTGTCTAGTCCATCTTTCAAAGATGTCAATGGAATGGCATTTAAAATGGTGGAAGGATTATTTTTTAAAGTTTTCTTTGAATGTAAATCTCATATTGCCCTTTAATAAAATGTCTGACAAAGGCCTGATTCTGCAGATTCACACAGTTCAACCTACTGTGTGCTGTGGGTGGTAATACTTCACAATCTGCTGCTGTCTCTAGATCATCCACACAGTGATTCCTACAGATAAATTTTAAGGGTTCATTGTCATACAACAGAAGCTAAACAACAAATCCAGTCATGACTGCACTGGCCTTAATCTCAACATATTCCAAATTCACAGGCAGACTTGACCCTTTAGTCTCACCACTTGAAATGACTGCCCTTTATCTGTCTGACTAGCCTGTAGGCATTTTCTACCCCATGTCAGAAGACCGTAGACTGCTGAATTTTCAAGTGCAGACTTTTGTGTGTGTGTGTGTGTGTGTGTGCTAACCCTCCTTGATTGAGTTTGATGGCAATAGTCTTGGGTCTCTAGTGCACATTTCAGCTGCTGGTCTGCTGTAAGAGAAAGATGATGTAGAAATAGATAATATAGATTGATGCACATTATAGGAAAAACACAGACATGTTTGGAGCTACTCATACACTGACCATTCAACTTAGAGCTTGAGTGGAAGTTCCATGTCACCTTATTATTTTTCCGCAGATCAGGTTGCCAAGAAACAGGCTCTCTCCCCGCTCCCAAGAGATCTTCTTATTTTGCACATCCAAGTTATGGTTTTGCTGCTCTCCAAAAAATAATCCATGTGTGTAGGTTAAATAAGTTCAGAGCGTTAGCAAAGTGAAGAATCACTAATTAACAGTCTCCAACAGATCTACATTTTCTATTGAAGCCTGTAACTCCAGCCTGTAACTACTCAACTTTTTGCTGATTTTGTTATTTTTTATGTCATTGTTCATCTCAGATTTGACAGTTTCTCATATCTTTTTCCGCCCACCCCACATTTGTTGGTATTTAAAAAAGTATCTAACTGTTAACTTTCTCTAAAACACTTTAATGTTTATGCTCAGTGTATTTGTAAACACCAAGCCAAGATCATTTTGTCCTGAAACCTTTAGGATAAGTTCATTCCAGCAAAAGATCTACTGCAGCCGTTTTATTTTATTTTAGTAATACTGTGGCTATGAGTAGATCACAAGACTTAAAACAGCAGCACTGTAGCTAACCTTGGAAGAGAAGTTCACATTAGGACACCACTATTTATTGCAGGAATGAGGACCCTATGGCCCTCCAGATGCTGTTGGACTCTAACTCCCATCAGTCCCAGCCAGTATGGCCAATGGCCAGGGATGATGGGAGCCGTAGTCTAACAGTATCTGGAGGGCTACAGGGCTATGTCTGGTTTATTCTTATCATTCCAAACAGAAGTTAATGGGGCACCTGTTCAGTTGCCAAACTCTGTTGCTTGAAAATGTTTGCCAGCACCCTAAACAGGACTTTCAGAGGGCTCCATATGCCTCTTGGAGTTGCTTTCAAGAAATACCTTCTCCTGGCATTCCAGGTAGCTGCAGCCTTTCCCTCTCTAGTCTACCTGCCCAGACATAGTTATGTTGCTCATTTTGTGGCACATCAATAACCGAGACAAACCTCTTCCTGCTTTCAAAAGCTTCATTGTTTGCTTGCCTGAAAGCAATGCTTTCCTGTCACAATGAAGCTGGCAAATGGTTCTGGGTGGCAGCTGCCTGTCCTGTCCCCACACGGTGGTGGAGAAGCAGAGGCATGCCTAGCAGAGCATCTCTTTAACTCCACTGGGCAAATACTTGCCAACTTGGGTCTATAGGGGGAATGGCAGACACAAGTAGCACTCTCAGTTGTGCAGGTGGCTTGCGGGAGCTGACGCCCCTGGTCTCAAAGGTATGCAAGAATCAGATATGTTCCAACAAGGGATCCAATTCCAAAATACACTTGTGATTGTTGTGAAGGGGTGAGCATTATCTCTCACTGCAAAAGAAACCCAGGGACCTCTGCTCTAATCTTGGCATGGATAAAGACAAGGAACTTAAAACAGTGTTATGCTAAAATCAATTCTTTGTCATTTCTTAAGCCTGTGCTTATATTCTGTTAACAAGCAGGAATCTCAGCCCATAATGTTTTCCCTGGAGCTATTTCTGTTTAAGAGAATCATTTCACATTATGCCACAATCACTTACCCTCAATAGCCACAAGCTACATTGATGACTGTGAGTTAACCATAGCAGCTCTCCCTTGCTGTTTGCCTTCTTAGATGTTTGGCTTCAGAGTCTCTCAAGGCTTAGGTTGGAAAACAACCCTTTCCAGCCCGAGACTCCTGTTTCTCAACCACGGCAGCCTAAAAGCTTCCACAGTGAAGAATTTAGTCGAGGTAACGTGGGCTGCATTTGCAGGACTGTATCAGTCCCTGCTCCTGCCAACCTAGCATTTCAAAAGCACGTCAAAGTGCAAGTAGATAAATAGGTACCACTCCAGTGGGAAGGTAAACAGAGTTTCCGTGTGCTGCTCTGGTTCACCAGAAGCGGCTTATGCTGGCCACATGACCCGGAAGCTGTACGCTGGCTCCTTCAACCAGTAAAGCGAGATGAGCATCGCAACCCCAGAGTCGTCCGTGAATGGACCTAATGGCCAGGGAACCCTTTACCTTTTTATTGCCACAAAAGTGAATCTGATTCGGCAGACATTGCTAGCCCTTCCACAAACCTCCTGTGAACACTGATGAGTGAGGTTCATTTTGAAACTTGTCGGCTGGTCAGGAAAAGAGATGCCTAGTTCTTTCATGGTGATAAAAGGTCTTTCCTATGACAGAGTGAAGTGATGAACACCACGAGACACTTCCTGGGGACAGCTGTCATGAGCAAGCAGTTAACTGGGACAGCAGAATCATGTGGGGTAGTTTTTGCTGGAATATACCATTCAGGCCCTTGATATGGAAAAGTGGAGATTTGAACCCTGGTCCTCCAGGTCTATGGTCAAACCACTAGACTGCTCTGGCTGTGATGCAATCTGCATAGATGCAAATGTAGAGATAAATTATATAATTTAAATAGAAAATTAAATTATGCTCAGTCTTCTGTCCAAGGGCTGATGGGCAACTTTAAGGTCATGGCTTTCTGTCCTTATGGTTCATTGTCTTTCAACCTTATAACAGAGAACTTTGAACAGAGTGCAATCCTCTGACAACCTCTCAAACAGAGGAATGCAAAACGGTGGACACATGACCACCCTAGCACCAATCAACATTGTTGCTCCCTAACAGTAATGGGTTTAAAGAGACAAGCCACTGCTCTTAGCCCCACTTTCATGGTATAGGCTTAATAAAACCCTCTACAACAGGAAAAGCTAGGTCCTAATTATATATTTCCTTACCTTACCTAATGGCTATATGGATTTAAATCAAAGGCAGGTCCATCAGTCACACAGCATCATTCATTAATCAAAGGGCTGTAAATATGCACAACGTAACACTGAATAATTGACTGCATGTTTACTTACAATCCTATTTTGAAAGTGTGTCTGAGCTCCTGTCAGCAAAATGAATCACTCATACTCTGATAGGCACATCCTATGTACTAGTTTCCAAACAAGTTTCCCACAAATGCAGCCTTGGAATCAGGAATCTCCTAATTTGGACATGAGCCTCTGTTCCCTGTTTAACAAAGACACACCAAGTGTAAAACAAAGCAAGCAAGACATTAATATTAACAGTGCACTTAAAATAACAGTACTATTGTTGTTGTTAATAATCATCATCATTCTTTAAAAAAATCTGTTGTGGGCAAAGTTGTGTGTCTTCAGATGACCAGCTACCATTTTGACGCCTCCAGTAATCTTTGCTTGAGGTGAATACAGCCATATTAGGAAGTGGTCTGTGACATCCATCCACATGATAAGGAGACATTTACATCTGAAACCAATCAGAAATCTGGAGAAGGGGGATACTTAAACAACAACAACAACAACAACAACAACAACAAGAAGAAGAAGAAGAAGAAGAAGAAGAAGAAGATAGCTAGATATGACCAGTATGAAGAAGATTCTTATGTATGGGTCTCAGAAGTGTGGACCTCAGGACCCTGATGTAGAGCTATGATTCCAAACAACCATATATTTCCACCTCTGTAGAGACAGAAAACAAGTTTCACATGGTCACAACTGGACATGCCCCAGTTGTTTCTTCCACTCTTGAGCAGAGAGGCATGTCTCCTTATCTGTGAGTGTTATTCAAGGTCCTGGGAGCATTGCCATTGGCAATGTGATGGTCAACCAGTCCAACAACATCTGGAGGGACACGGGTTCCTATTCCTGGCCTAGATCCTGTTGGGGGGAGCCTGTCACTGGAGTGCTATTACAAGGGTTAAGTAGTTTCTGGAGCAGAGGGAATATGATGTTGAAGATTAGAATGGAAGGAAGCTGTTGTGATACTGCCTTTGCCATCTGCTCTGTTATTACACTAGACCAGTTGTTGCTTTGCTGCCCTCCTTCTCTACACCTCAGGGGCTTTGCTCACTAAACTTCCAGTGCAAGACAAAACAGGATGGCCATTGGGGAGAGGACCTTCTCTGTGCTGATGCCTCATCTATTGAACTTCCTCCACAGAGCAGTTCATCAGGTCTTCCTTGCTATCATTTAGGCACCAAGCAAAACCTGTTTTAAGAGTTGTGGGGTTTGGGCATTTGCTATTAGGAGAATTTATTTGCTTTTTTCAGGCTTTCATTTTGATCTTTCTATTTGGGGGGGGGGTTGGTTCCCTTGTGTAGATACTGCTTTTTTTTACTATGAGTTGCAACCTGCCTTGAGGATTATGTGATAGCAAGGTGGGATAAAATTATTTTAAATTAATAAAAAAAATACAGTCCACATCCAGAACATGCTGTGTTTGCAAGTTCTACATAGGATCATTCTCAAAATAGTGGAAGCACGGTTTCTTAAATGTAATACTGGAAATGTGGCAAAAGATTTATTGAAATTAATGTGTGTGAAGAGGTTATGGGAAAATAATTATCCCATAGATGAAGCCAGGATGCAAAGCAAAGTATTTGACTGCAGGGAGTCTTTGTTTAAAAAGTAACCTAACAAATGCATTATTCTTGGGCCAAGGATAAGTCAGTATTTTGTCAATAACAGCCATCAGGAAAGTCAAATAAACAGAAAGAAAAGGGGCTTAGAAGTAAAAATAAAAGCTTCCGTCACATGATGCCTTAGGCGCACCTCGGTACCCTTGCCTTTGATGCCTGAGATGTATATTTTCAGGACCCATCCTATTTTTGTAATTGCTGATTTTGTCATTGTAAGTTTTTTAAAGCTGTTTTTAATGTTGCGTTTGCCTGTTGTCTTTGTCCAGCGCCAAGCACCTTCTGGCGGTTCCCTCACTGCGAGAAGCAAAGCTACAGGGAACCAGGCAGAGGGCCTTCTCGGTAGTGGCACCCGCCCTGTGGAACGCCCTCCCATCAGAAGTCAAGGAGATAAACAACTACCTAACATTCAGAAAATACCTGAAGGCAGCCCTGTTTAGGGAAGTTTTTAATCTGTAATTTTTTAATGTATTTTAATATTTGTTGGAAGCCGCCCAGAGTGGCTGGGGAGACCCAGCCAAATGGGTGGGGTACAAATAAATTATTATTATTATTATTATTATTATTATTATTATTATTATTATTAATGATGGGAAGAATACTGAAGTGTACAGGTACTAGACAAACCCCAATCTTTTCCAGCTCTTGACTATGTTTTTTATTATTGTTTAAACTAAGTATATCAGTTTGCAAGCTGATCTATTTTTAACTCTTCTTTGCTGAGGCTACTTTGTTCCTAAAATTATAAACTTTATCAATATTTGATTAAGCCAAGACTCCTGGAATAGTTTTGCTGTAACTGTTATCATTTTATCATTATTTCTGGAATAGGAAGTGCTACAAAATAGATGGTTGAAAAACTGAGTCACAGCAACAGAAAAAGGACCCTGTCCTCCTTTTAAAAAGTGGGTTTTTTTAATGTAGTAAGTAAGTAAAACTTTAATACGGTCAAAGACCAGCAGAAAAATAATACAATTCAATTCATAAGTTAGATTTCTATATCTTATAATAATATTAAGTATTACACAATTTTAAAATTGGCTATTAAAAACATGGCTATTAAAAGCTGAGTCTCTGTCGCCTCCCCATCTGCTATGGGTTAACTAGGATCATTATCTTTGGAGGTTGCTTTCATCATGTCATGTCTTATTGCATGTCAATGTCCCGATCCCCCCCCCCCCCCGTGGTGAAATAAAGACACAGGATGCAATGATTAAGGTTAAATGGGCATAAAAAGGCCACAACTTTATTGGTTACGGATGTTGAGCGGTATTGGCTTAGGCATTGGAACTAACCGACTATATCCGACTCCAGCACGTTGTGCTGGCAGTCTGGGAAGGGTTAACCACAGATGGGAGAGAACCCTGCTGCTGCACATCAGCTAGGGACTCACCCTGTGATTACCGAGCTGGGGCGTGCCTTTGGCCCTCACCTACCACGGCTTTGGACAGGGACACGCCCCCCCCGGACTCATTTACTGAAGTACCCTTCAGAGCCTTGGGGGGATGTGATGGCCGAACCTTCCCCCCCCCCACCTTCAACCTTCCTAAGCTAATCCAATGCCTAACCGCCAAAACCAAAGTTGTGACGAGTTGCTACGAGGTAGGCGAAAACCACCAGGTGGAGCCAATTTGCCAAATGGGAAAATTCCTACCAGGCCCCTCAACGGCGACCAACCGTGGTCCATAGCAAGGTCATGAAACGCTGCCTAAAGGGAGGGAGGGAGGGTGGGAAAGCGTGCTGGATGGGCAGGAAGCAAGAGGCTGAGCCCTGGGTGCGCTCTGGCTTAAATGCAGCCAGCCACACCCGACAGCTGTGCCAATTGGCCAGCTAGCCGGGCACCAAACCCAGGGCACAGCCAACTGAGGCAGGGGATGGAAGCATCCCCTACGCACGTGTGGGGTTCGTGCTGTCTGCAACCCCCCCTCCTTCCTAAGGGGGCGGAAGGGGCTTTCTTGTCGCCAAGTAGCAGTATTTGGCTACAACCCTAGTAGTCTCTATATCTGTGTCAGCTAGCAGATATTTGATGGAAGCTTCTCCTGATCGACCGGGTTGTATGCTTCATTAACTGATTATTATTATTTTTTTAAAAAAAGAATTTATACACCACGCTATATCTGCAAGTCTCAGCAATTGATTGATTGTTTATAATATTAAAATGCCGCTTTTCATTCAAATGAATCTCAAAGCAGCTAATAAACAGTAAATAACATGATAGAACTTCACAGACACAGCACAAATCATATAGAATAATTAGCAAATAATCAGTGAAGCAATTACTATCTATAAAAGACTGTTAACAAAGCGACAACTAAAAAATAAGCTAAGCATCACAATTAAAGCAGACATCATATTATACGGATTAACAAATCAATACAGCATTTGTAATCTATAAAACACAATAAAGAACATTAGCAAAACAGCACCCAAGAAATAAACTAAGCGCTGTTAAGTTCATACACAACTCCATGACTCATAATCTTTCACTCTATTCAGTACGGCAGGTGGGGAAAGCCATCACCTCTCCTTGCATGTTTTTGCCTGACTGGAATGAGTCCTTGAACTCTGATTATGCTCCTTGCAAGAATCACAGAGGGATATATCCTTGTAAAGAAACTTGCCTACTGCACAGAAGGCAAGGCACCAACTGCTACTAGTTTAAAGTTGCCGAAAACAAAGCCTGCCAATGTGAATTATTGCTTCTCATTGTCCAGTGTATATCTATTGTGCTGTTTCCTAGGGAAGCTCACCAAAGACAACAGACCCAGAGGCCCTCATTATTTGTGAAAAGTGCTTGGAACAGTCTTGACCTCAAGCATTTCTGAAGACCTCTCATTATTCCTGTTCCTTCTGTCAAATAAAGAGGCACACAAAAGGAGAGAGCCGTAGGGGTGTGTGTGTGTGTGTGTGTGTGTGTGTGTGTGTGTGTGTGTGTAACTATCCCTTATGACAGGGATGGGAACCTATGGTCCTCTAAGCGATGGTGAACTACAACTCCCATCATCCCTAACCATTAAGCTATGCTTGGTAGGGCTGATGGGAGCTGGAGTTTAACAAAATCTGGAGGGCCACAGGACAAGATTAGCAGTTGACACGTCAGCTGTTGTTAAAAGGTTATGCTACTTCAGCACCAGAAAGCATCGTCCATATCCAGCTCCTTTGGTTCCTGCTAACACAAGCAGAATAAATATTTAGCAGTTTATAGCTTTCTTTCCTGTAGTGGCTACTGCAGTTACAATGGTTTAGAGCATGAACTAAGAACTGGATGCCTCAGTTCAAATGTCAGATCAAGCATGAATTTGCTGATTGGGCTCAGCTCCCCCATCAGCAGTGATGGAATAACACCACCAAGAAACTCCTTAAATGCAAAGTTGTTATTCTTCCATCTTCACTAGGACATGTGGGTATCTTATTTGCAAGGGCAACATGGAACAGAGAAAGTTACTATTCTTTCTGACTATAAGCTGTCACACACAATACTTCCCCCCCCCCTTCCTATGAGTGGTCCTGTAGAGAAACTGAAGGCAAGCAAAGCCTTTTCCCTTACTCTAAAGATGGGGATGGGAGCAGGGAATGCATTTATGAATGAACAAAATGTCTTCTTCTGAGCATGAAGAACAAGCAGGAAGGAGGTTTCCCAGCCTGCTCACGTGGTGTAGTGGTTAAGAGCGGTGGACTTGTAATCTGGTGAACTGGGTTCGCGTCCCCGCTCCTCCACATGCAGCTGCTGGGTGACCTTGGGCTAGTTACACTTCTCTGAAGTCTCTCAGCCCCACTCACCTCAGAGTGTTTGTTGTGGGGGAGGAAGGGAAAGGAGAATGTTAGCCGCTTTGAGACTCCTTCGGGTAGTGATAAAGCGGGATATCAAATCCAAACTCCTCCTCCTCTTCTTCTTCTTCTTCTTCTTCTTCTTCTTCTTCTTCTTCTAATATCAGTGGAAACAGTTGGTCCTGGCGAGTATTAACCTCTTTCAATTTTAACTTGAGGATTGTCATTTGTCCAGTTTTAATTTTAATTTTAATTTATTTGAATTAATTTTGGGATGCATTTTAATCAATTGATTGCTTGTTTTTATGCTTATTGTATTATTTATATGATGTTAACCGCTCTGAGTCTGGCTCCAGCCGGGGAGGGCAGGGTACAAATAAAATTATTATTATTATTATTATTATTATTATTATTATTATTATTAGCTAGCCCCTGCAGCTCTTTCTGCCTCTTCTCTCTTGGGGACCAAATGTGAAACTGGACTGTTTCACCAACTGGCAAGATCAAGAAAAGATTATCCCACACATTCCAGCACATCACTAATCATAATGTAACTTTCTATGGACGTGTTTTTTTTGGGGGGGGGGGGTAAACTACATTGTGAGCTAAAGGCTGAAAAGCAGGACATGAATGCAATTAACTAGCCAAGCAACTCACTGACTCCATCACCAAGAAAATGGGGGTACATTCCCCATTTTCCCCACCTGTCCCTAAAAGAAAGGCAGAATATATTTGCATGCCCCCAAAATCACCAGAAAGGGGCACTTTTCCATGGATGTAAACATGTTTGCGAAAACTGTGGGCACTCTTTTTAGCTTATCATTAGTCAGGACTGATATCCAGGACCAAAATCCTTCCCCATGATAGCTTGACATTATGGGAATGATCCCGCTCAAAGTTAAGCACATTTAAACACCATCGTTTTCAATGGGAGGTTTAGTTTTTCCAGTATTTAAGTTACTTTAATCAAAATCAATGTGCTTAAATTTTGGCTGGATTAGGTTCTTATAAACAATAGTTTTTAAAAATGATAATACTCAGGATTCTAACAAGAGCCAAACCTGGGGCCGTCATGAGTTTTGATTTGTTGGCTTTATGGGTTTTTCCAATTATTTTGAAGTAGATTGGCTTAGTATATTTGTGTGTGTGTGTACGTGTACGTGTACATTTATTCTCATTTCTCATACAATAGTTGTTCACTGGTCTAAGTGCCAATGTTTGGGTTGGCTTCCATTGAATAATTTCATGGTTTCTTCCCTCACCTTTCAGGTAGCCAATAGTTTGCCTTTGAACAAAACTTCAGACCCCAATTGTTTTGGAGAGAAACTTTTTCCCTTGTAGGTTTTATTGCAAGTATTGATTAAAATGTACTTCAGAGAAATTCCAGTCTGTTTAACCAAGAGCGCAAGCACGCAAACCCATAATGGGAAGCCAAAGGCTCCACTCTTCATTCGAGACATAAAGTCTCTTGTCTTGGGAAGGGGTGGCTCAGCTTACATTAACTGCTGGCCTTTCAGTTCAGTTCAATGGAGTTCACAGATATTTGAACTAGAGTTACCCTCCCCGCCGCCCAATTAATATTTCAGAGTTCCATTGCTTGTACTTTATCCCTCAACCTGGTTCAATCCAGATATTTTGGGCTACAAGTTGTGCTGGCTGGAGCTGACGGGAATTGTATTTCAACACAGCTGGGGGACCCTAGGATGGGGACCATTGCTGTTATAGTTCTTTTTTAATGTACATAGCAGGCACTTGTGGGTGCACACATCTGTGCTGTGAACTTTTAATGATACACGAGTTTGTTTCCAAGGTTGGGGTGGGAAGGAATAATCTCATCTGGTTGTAAAGCCTTCATAATGGCTGTGTCTTCCATATCCTGAGTCATTCTGCTGGTTTACAAGGCGGCGTGGTTTCCGCTGCACCCATAAGCAAGCCACCCTCTCATATAATCCTTGGTGCAATGTCCTCTCAAGTAGTTTGTTTTAGAAACTGCAGGTGCCATGATTTCACTGTAAAGGGAGACGGAGCTCTCCAGTGAAAATAAACATTGATCCAAACTTCACTCCTACTAAAGTTAAAACCAAACAGAAACATTTTGAAGATGTTTTGGAAAGTTCATGTAAGGATACTTAACGCTCCCCCCAACCAACTTCATGCAGTTCACGACATGAAGTTGTTCCAATTGACTCTCTACCACCGCTTGTTGAATCAACCAGAGCTGCAGACAGGGCCAGCCATACCATTAGGTAGAGAGAGATGGCTGCTTCAGACAGCTGATTTGCGGTATCATGAAAGGATCACAAGTTGTCATTTGTTATTATTATTTCCAGGGAGAGATGCTAGTATATGTTCTGCAACCTTCCTACTTGGTACTGCACCATATCCTTTCTTTGCAGCAAAGTCTTCACAACTTCTTTGAGGTTTCTTATTACCACTCAACCAGGTCATCTTTATAGGGGCATGATCTGTGCGAGTTGCTACTTCAGTTACTTTTATTTATTTATTTAGTTTCTAATATTGCTGGATATATAAGGGACCTGCTATCCTAGGATAACTGGTATAATATAACTAAACAACAATGAATGAATTATTCATCAATTTCTGAGTCTTTTTCTTTTTTTAAAAAATGCCTAATTCTTACACTGTCCCATATTTGGAGGATTATTGGCCAGGGCCGATCAAACTTGGCCAATAGCTTTCCATCTTCTCTGCTTCTCCAGCACCCATGGTATCAAAGGGAGTGCATTTAATTGTGCAACCTGAATTTGCCAGCATGTGACTGAAGCCTACGTAAACATAGCAACAGTGTAAAGTAAAGGTACCCCTGACCATTAGGTACAGTCATGGATGACTCTGGGGTTATGGCGCTCATCTCGCTCTATAGGCCAAGGGAGCCGGCATTTGTCCGCAGACAGCTTCTGGTTCATGTGGCCAGTATGACTAAACCGCTTCTGGTGAACCAGAGCAGTGCACAGAAATGGCATTTACCTTCCCGCCAGAGCGGTACCTATTTATCTACTTACACTTTGACATGCTTTCAAACTGCTAGAAGGGCAGGAGCAGGGACTGAGCAACGGGAGCTCACCCCGTCACAGGGATTCGAACCACCAACCTTCTGATCGGCAAGCCCTAGGCTCAGTGGTTTAGACCACAGTGCCACCCGTGTCGAAGCACATAAAGTTTAGACCCATAGCCTCATAATAAGTACCAGATAGCCTGAAGGTGAAGCTCTTCTTGATCAGTCAGATAGAAGTTTTATTTTGAGTAGTGGTACTGGATTGGCTATATGGTATCATCTGACTCAAGAAGGATTCTGTGTATCGGCAGTTACCTTCACTCACCAGTGGTCTTGTTGGCACTGGGAGCAAGTTACTTGCTCCACAGGTAGGCTCATCATTGTCTCAGTAAATGGGAATTATAAGTCCAAGTCCTACATCATAATATTGATTACTTTAGAAAGGATAGAGGGCATCCAAAATGCATACAATGTGGAGTCCAAATAAAAAGAGTTACAGAGGAATATATTAGTGTGGGACTCAAATGTAGAAGAGGAATACCAGAATGATTTCCAGTATGTAGGACTTGCAGATAAATGAAACATGCATTATAAGCAGTTTGGGTACATGAAGCAAAGATAAATGTACACCAGCAAATGTTCTGAGATAAAGTTTCCACTACAGAAATAGCTATGACAGCATTACTGAATAAATCAGTATTGGCTCTTTCCAGATGTTTTCAAAACCTCTCACTTTGTTGCACAACATTGTTTTGTTGTTCTCATACAAACCTATTTGGGAGAGGCAGGCTGCCCCAACAAACCTATGTAGGTGGAAAGTTGTTATCCTCCTACCGTCATGGAACACTGGCAGAATCAGTCAACAGTATCGCTACAAGAGTTTCCCAAATAAATGGGGATATGGCACCACAACATAGCATGTCCTGTGTTGTGTTAAGGATGCTGGAGAAGCACTCCCTCAAAACACGTGAACAGCGTAGAATCACTGCAGACCAACCTTCATACTCCAGCTGCTTGGTCTTCCTGCACAGTGCAGCTGGTCCATTTGGGCAATGGAGCACTGCCACTCCAACCTCACTCTGCCTTCAGCTAGCCCCCCCACCTACCGGTCTTCTTTCCTTACAATCATATCCTTCCTAGGCTGCCTGGTGATATGAATTGCATGCCATATTTAAAACTTCCCTTAGGAAGACTTGGTAAATTAATCAGGCTGTTCTGTTCTGAGATGGCAGGAAAATATACCACCAGCGACCATCAGTGTTTTGAGGATATTTTGTACCGTGGGACCTTGCTTCTTGAACGTCTCCGTTGATGAGCGTTTCGGAACCCGAACGCCGAAAACCCAGAAGTAAATGCTTCCGTTTTCGAACCCACCTCAGAAGTCGAATGGCTTGCACTGTGTGTTTTTCAATTTTCTCAATTGAATTTACAGACAGCCCTTTGTGCCTCAGTTTTCGAACATTTCGGAACTCAAACGGTCTTCCAGAATGGAGGTACAGAGGCACCACTGTACTTTGGTTTCCTAGAAATGTGGCTTGGCTTAGTTGTTTGAGTATCTAAAGCAATGTGCCAATGGCTTTGTTCCTTCGAATCATTGTTGCGTTTGTGACCGGCTGAGGCATAGATCATGTTGTGTTGTCCATAAAAGGGCCAGTGTGTGAAAAGGTTCTTCCAGCTTTATAATACCCATGCCTTTTAGAGCAGAATTTTTCTAAGACCTAGAACAGGTACCCCCAGACTCGGCCCTCCAGCTGTTTTGGGACTACAATTCCCATCATCCCTGACCACTGGTCCTGTTAGCTAAGGATGGTGGGAGTTGTAGTCCCAAAACAGCTGGAGGGCCGAGTCTGGGGGTGCCTGATGACCTAGAAGCCTTTTGACTATATCTTATAACAGGGGTGGAGAACCAAGATCATGTTGGACTATAACCTGCATCATCCCTGAGCATTGGCCATGCTGGCTTGGGTCTGATTGGGAGTTGGAATACAAGGACATCTGGTTGGCCATAGCTAGCCTTGCCTTATGCAGATGATTCTCCATCCCCTGCTTCAATACCTCCAATGACAGAGAAGCTACCACCTCCAGAAGCAGTCTGCTCCACTGCTGAACAGCTCTAGAGATAAAATTTGGCATAGTTGCTTTCTTCTTCTTCTTCTAGTTTGCATATCAGAGCGAGAGAGAAAGAGAGAGAGAGAGAGAGAGAGAGAGAGAGAGAGAGAGAGAGAGAAGTAAAAATCTCAGAAACATGTCTTCTTAGAAATTTCAACTCAATACTAGTTGAAATCCCATAATCTGAATCACAGAATGCTGATATCTAACAGACAAAACAAATCCTTCTCACCCCCATGTTACTAATGCAATGCCACTGTGAGAACAGGGCAGTTCGCCTTGACTGTTTTTCTTCTTTTTCATAAGCATTGCAAATTATTCTTGGAAGACTTCAAGACAATGTGGCATATTTGTCATCTTCAATTACTTTGTTCGGCCTTTATATTTTTTCGTCTGCACTCCCAGCAGCCTGTTTTCTGTTTATTCATAGTTTAAGGGTAGCTGGCATTGCCAAAATACCAGGACAGTAGAAGAATACAGTATTTCCAGGGTTTCTCGGCAGTTTGGAATTGTGAACTACCCCTTTTCATGACCCAGACTGAAAACATGTGAACATTTTATTTTATGACAGCCAAACAGGGTGTCTTAAAAATAATTTTATACAAAGTTATAAAATGTTGGGAAAGCTTGTTTTAGCCCTTCCCCAGACTGGAGTACAGTCAAGCCTATTAAATCAGTGTTCTTCAACCTCAGTTCCCCAGATGTTGTTGGGTGACAGCTCTCATAATTCATGACTATTAATTAGGCTGGCTGGGGATGATGGGTGCTGTAGTCCAACAACATCTGGGGACCCACAATTGAAGAGCACTGTATTAAATAGATCAAATGGGGCATTTGCAGCAGGCATCAACTTGTACTGTAGGTACAGATGTCCCTTCTACTGCACACTCCCTGCAAGGGGATGACTGAGGCAGTATTGAAGTAGATGATGACACAATGACCCAAAGTGGTGAAATATATAAAGCTTCTCTTTTAGGCACCCCAATCTGTATATCAAGGAATTAAACCCATGCAAGAGAATAAGGATGCCCATTCACCATCTTAAGAGGGAAAACAAATACATAATAATATTATAATAATTTATTATTTATACTGCACCAATCTGGCTGGGTTTCCCCAGCCACTCTGGGTGGCTTCCAACAGAATATTAAAATGAAATAATCTATTAAACATTAAAAAGCTTCCCTAAACAGGGAACATGAGTTCTAAATGCAACAACTGCAAACTTCGGAAAACAAGAACCGCAGATTTAATGTTATCCATACTCACCAGATCGACATGAAGAATAGGTAGCACCAAACAGCCTTTGCCCCATTCTACTTCCTATTTGAATCATAAAAGAATTGTGGTGTTGGAAGGGACCCTGGAGGGCAGCTTTTTCAATCTTCTGCTTACTTCCAAGCTCAGCAATGCAGGATGCAACTTCAGAATCCCTGACAGATGGTTGTCCAGCATCTGCTTGTATGTTTTCAGACGAAGAAGAGCCTACCACCTCCTGATGCAGCCTTCTCCATCACTGAACTGCTCTTATCGTTAGGGAGTGCCTTCTAACGTTTAGTTGAAATTAGTAGTGTCCCTTCCACTAGGTGGTTCTAGCCTTAGAATCATTTTACTCCATCCTCTATATGCCCTACTCATTGGTGGCTGGTGCCCTTTGATACTGGTGAGGCAGAAAGCAGGGAAGCCAACAGCAAGTGGAGCCGGAACCAATGACAGGTAGAGACAATTTATTCTAGTCTTGCTCCATCTTCCTCCCTTCTGTGTTATACAAGGGCAGCATAACAGAGACTGGGGGAAGCTGACAGCCAGTGCCACCGGAATGATTGCAAGAGGGCAAGCAGATGAGGGCTGGCTGAGGTTAGATTGAAGTTGATGGGGCAGCACCCCATTTGCCCTAATAGACCAGCCACTGCTGACTGTACTATTGCTACATTTCTCCCTGACATGCCTGATTTCCAGTCTCCCACCTGCAGTCCCAAGTGGTGAAGTTTAGCAAGTGTTCTGGCATGAAGCCTTTTATGATGCTGTGGCTCGTCTCTTCCTCCCCCCCCCCCCTAAAAGCACTACTAATAAATATAATAAAACCCAATAGTAGTTAAAAGTCATAGACTCCCCCTCTCCTCAAAGAAAAACATTCTACAGAAACCCATGCCAGTAGGTAAAGGATGGGTTAAGTTTCACATCTCTCCATAAACTGCTGCTTCTTCTCCAGTCCTGATCAACATTTGCTTTTTCCCAGAAGTCATCATGCAAGGTGGGTGGGGGTTTACTGGGTTGTAAACCATTCCACTCATGGAGCAGACTACCATTTGCACAATGGAACTTCCTCTTCCTTGTGGTCCCCCGTGCATCCTTGAAATTGAACTTCAGAAGGTCGGGGGACACTCATTGAGAGAAGTAGAGGAAGTCCCTGTTGCCTGAATGGAATGTTGCTTGGACAATAATTGACAATACCCAGTATGTGTATTTACATGTAGCATGTAATTTTGGCCCTGATCTAGACAGCATTCCTGGTCAGGAACCTCTCCGGCACCTAGACCAACAGATTTGTGTGTTACCTGTGTAACAAATGCACACACAGATTGCTTGGCAAGACCAACTTCTTAATTATAAAGCAGGTAGTGACTGAGCCTGATTATGAGCTTGAGTGGAATCCGTTCTCAGAAGCTCTGCAAGTTGATCAAGGAAGTAAGGACTGATTTTCCTATCCTCTTAGCTTGGCATGTGAAGCCAGTGGGGTTTTCTTCCCCCGCAAAAGAATTCAAAATATGTAACTGAGGCATTATCGTTTTTCTTGAAACTGGACTAATATGGAAATTTAAAAATATCAGTGGTCCCTTTCTGGAACTTCTTAAAACTGCTATCAGCGCCGTTCCTTTTTATAAGTGAAAGTATTACGGTCTAAGGAATAAAGTATTTTAAGAATGCTCTCATAAAACATTAGGCAGACACTGGAATTTTCTAACGTCAATGGGAACAAGGGGCTTTGTTATGAAAATTTAAATCAACTCTTTAACAGTTGCAGAGGAAACACTTTCCTTTGATTCATGGAACTGTGTGGGTGCTCCAGACAAGTGGGTAGCGCCTTTAGCAAGCAGCTGCTCTTGAGAAGGCTTTCTGCTTGCCAGGGGTCACACTTCCCTTCACAGTTGAGCCATGGGTCACACAAACCTCATCCAGGAGGGCTGCAACATCTACAGTGCAATCCTATGCATGCATTCTCAGAAGTAAGTCCTTTGAGATACACAGCGCTTACTCCCAGATAAGTGGGCATAAGGTTGTAGCCTTATCAACTGATCCATTAGAATGGGAGTGGTGAACTTCTGGTCTTCCAAATGCTACTGAGTTACAGGCCCCATCACCCCTGATTATTGGCCTTGGCTACTGAGGGCTGATGGGAGTTGGAGTCTAGCAACATCTGGAGGGCCACCACTACACTTACTCATGCAGGTGCAGGGAACATGGTGCTCTCCAGATGTTATGGACTGCATCATTCCTGGCCATTGAGCATACTAGCTATGGGGCTGGTGGGTGTTGTAGCTGCTAGAGGGTGTCACATTGATTATCCCTATGTTAACACAATCAATTAAAGCTCTTCTGATCAACTTCCCCACCCCCCAAAAAATATAATTTTAAATATATATGTGTGTGTGTGTAAAAAGCAGACACCATCTTAGCATAGGCATTTTGCTTCTTTCAGGCAGAGGGAATGCCTCTAAGGACTAAACTAGGCAGGGCATTAAAAACATCATTGATGTTTCCTTGAAGTGTATCCTGGACAAGAGAAGACTCAGGGGTGATATGATAGCCGTATTCAAATATTTGAAGGGATGTCACATTGATAGTGGTACAAGCTTGTTTTTTCCTGCTCCCAAGAATAGGAACCAAACAAATGGATTAAAAAACAAGAAAAGAGATTTTGACTAAACATTACAAAGAACTTTCTGATGGTAAGAGCTGTTCGACAGTGGAACGGGCCACCTTGGAAGGCGGTGGATTCTCCTTCATTGAAGGTTGAATGGCCATCTATTAGGGATTTTTTTAGCTGTGATTCCTGCATTGTGGGGGTTCAACTAGATGGCCCTTGGGGTCCCTTCTAACTCCACAGTTTTATGATTCTATGAAAGAGACAAAGGTGGTAAGAAAAATCCAAGCAATTGTACCTACCAGAGGGCTAGCTGAGTTATATACATGTGGAAGTCTAACCCCTTTAATGTGTCTTTTTTTTTTTAAGAGTCCTGGTAGACAAAGCAAGAAACTGACATGTCATTATCACTATCAACTGCTTATAAATGGATGCTTGACAGTAACATCGGGTGGTGTATTGGCAAATTAGGATGCAGTCACTCCATAATTAAATGCAGGGTAGGTTAGGAAGCTATGGGTTTCAATATGTTCTCAATAGAATCTGCTCTGCTGCTGAGGAAGCCACTTCCTCAATCTAAAGGGCACCAAGAAGCAATGTGCTGTCCAAGGTGCTGCCAATTCACTATGTGGCTAAATCCAACTCCAAATAAAGTGCTGATTAACTAATAAGACCCTTCTCATGGTGTGTCCTTTATGATGGGTGGGGTGGGGGAAGAGTATGCATACCTCTCTGCATTCAAAAATCTAACAGAAGCTCAAGCAATAATTATTGATAATCACATGGCATTTTGTATTCCAGTGAAGTTACTCTTTTACCATTTCCCATGACATTGCACTATATTACCCATCTACAGGAGAAAATTTCTAGCGTTTGTTTGTTTGTGAGAATCTTACTCTGAGATTGTAAAGATTGGATTTGGCACACAACTACGTTCAATCTGAATCAGTGCATGAGAAAGGCAATCTTGATGAAGTTGACGATAGGTTATTGTACAGCTGGAAAGGGGAAAAACGACTAGATGGTTGGAGGAACTTTCTTATGGAGAAAATTTTCAATGTTTGGGGCTCCTTAACCTTTAAAAAAAAGTCACATCAGAGGATATGATAAGGGTGTATATAAATTTTCCTCTCTCTTAATACTAGAACCTGGGCACATCTGATGAAGCTTAATGATGGGAGAGTCAGGACATACAAAAGGAAGGACTTTTTCACATAGCTAAGCTGTGTAATTCACTTCCACAAGATGTGGTGATTGCCACCACATAAGATGGCTTTAAAGGGGAATTAGATGAATTTATGGAAGATAAGGCTAGCCACAGGGACATGGGTGGCGCTGTGGGTTAAACCACAGAGCCTAGGGCTTGCCGATCAGAAGGTCAGCAGTTCAAATCCCCATGACAGGGTGAACTCCTGTTGTTCGGTTCCTGCTCCTGCCAACCTTGCAGTTCGAAAGCATGACAACAAGCATAATATAGTCCTATTGTAACCTGCTCTGGGACTTCGTGGTGAAGGGCAGGTAAGAAATGTAATTGATTATCATCATTTCCAGCTGTAACATACAGACGGTGCTCAGAGGGGTTGATGGAAGCCGTTGGAAGGTGAACATTATGCAGAGGGGCACAGGTTCCCCATCCCTGATATAGATGGACCAATACTGAGCTAGGTGGACCAATGATCTGATTTGGTATAAGGCAGCTTATATTGATCCCAGAGTCTTCCCAATATTCATTTGCTGCCTTGTGGTTTCTTGTCTATTCACCAATCTGAATAGGAGAACCACAAAGCACTTTATTTCAGCTGCAAATCTCTGTAAACAAGCTGTCAACTGCACCACAAGTTAGATGGATCAGCACGCTGAATATATTTACAAGACCTCAAAGTATCTGGCAACATTGTTGTTTAATCTCCTCAAATAAGAATATATGTTGTGTGTACATTTATTACACACACACAAATTGAACATGGGATTAATGTCTTCAGCAAATAAATTAATTGTATACACTGTCTCTTACAGTCTGAACACTGTAAACATATTCTAATCAAAACCTTCTGCTAGAGGGTGACTTTCGTTTTCACTCCTAAATGTGTTTATAAAATGTGATTTATAAAAGGTCAATTGTAACATTTACAAATTATTTTTGTGCTTTCACAAGTTTTTGGCTGATGTTTCCAGAAGGACTAACTACATTTGGAATGCAAGTGCTCATTCCACACAAGTAAACTAATTAAGTCTCTAATGGCACCTTCATAGAGATGAACAAGTCTATTGCAGTATGAGGTTTCAGTGACAAGTGACAAGTTCATCAGCTGCACCAAGTGGACCAAAAAGCTGGCAATTCATATGTAGTGGAGAAGAAACAATCTTGCATAAGTAGGCTAAAACATGAAGTACAATATAGGGCAGACATGTGGTGGGATTCTGTGGTGCTGTCCAATAAATCAGAATCAAGTGCAACCCTGTTCCTACTTCCTTGGGATTAAGCCCCAATGAACTCAGTGCAGAATATTTCTGAGTAGACACCTACATGATTGCACTCTAATAGCTTTTTATCAATTAAGCATTGCGACCCTTAAATAACACACACAAAAAGATAAATAAAACACGGATGAGCATCAGAATAAATGACAAGAAGACCTAGCAGTGGTGCATCATATCAAAAGCTTGCTTAGGCTAACAGCAACACCTTCCAAATTCATGCTCCTCGCACGCCCTCTCTCGAGTGTTACACCAGGACAATCCTTGCAGCTGCAACCGAGGCAGTAATATGGGAGCAACACAGTGGCAAAGTGTGCCTTATGCAGTTAGAATTATCTGCATGCCTTAAGCCTTAACACTGGGTTTTTAAATGGCAAATCATCTGTATTTTTTTGTAGAAATTCATCACCCTGACACACAGCATTGCTTTAAGTAGTTTCTTGAAAGTTATCATCCGTTATGTAAACACCACTACTGCAGTAAGTCCACTTCATAAACTTGGCTTTGATGGGGGAAGCCAGGAGTATTTACGTCCAACAAATGTTAGTCAAGTGCCCAGGCTATTAGCATTTGGAAGGAGTCCTAATACTTGGTATGTTCTAGCCAGTGAAAGCCCGTCTGTTATTGGCAGATTATGATATAATTGCTTTTATATAATAATGTGGGAGTGAATTATGTGACCCAGAAACGTGGAAGTGGCATGAGACAAAGAGAGCTTGCTGTTAATGAATTCAATACAGTATACATACTTGTGCTCCATTAATAGAGTCAGTGCATGGTGGTGAAATATTTGCTGAGTAAAAGAATAGAGTATGATGCCATGCAGACAGGCAAGGCTGAGAATTTAACAGTCTGATTAAATAGTAATTGCATGGGAGGATAAAAACTGCAGTGAAGGATCTCCAGGCAAGCAATGTGCAGATGGGTACCTTGTATAACTCCACTGGCCTCAGTTTTAATTTTATATGCCTGCCAAACTTAAAATCCAGAAGAAGATTTACAAGCTAATTGCAACCACTGGTGGCCAATCATGCTAATTTCGATGGGATATTTCCAGGTTAAGCATGCTTAGAATTCTCTTCTGATTCCTATTTTGACCTTAACATTTGGAACCTCTGTCCCCCCAACTTATCCCAGCATAACAAGGAAAACAGACCTTACAGAAAATGCATTCATTCAGGTGCAATTACTAAACGGAGGCTGAAGGCAGAAATATTAAGAAATTTCATGTTGCCATCCTTTGGGGCTAAAGAGTAAGTGGAAAAACTGCATTCAGTTGTTGCTGTTTTTAATTTGTTTGGCAAATATATGAAGATTTGCCAGATGATCTGCTTTGATCTTGCATTTGAAATCTTGCTGTTGATGTGCTTTGTTTCGTTCTTGAAAACACAGTTCTTGTGCTTTATGTATTTTAATTACCAATTTAGGAAATGTCAATGAATGAATAAACATTAGGTGAATCTACCAGACAACAAAGAAGGCTAACAGACCAATAGAAAAATGGCTTTAAAACCATGAGATAAAATGCTCGTCACTGGATACAACCCTCTGACATTAGTATTAGTATTTGTAGTAGTAGTAGTAGTGTTTTTATTATTATTAAATGTATTACCCTCCCTTCCCCCAACAGATTCCGGGGTGGGTTACAGCAATTTAAAACTCAGAATTCAAAACAGCTAAAACAAATTACAGCCACAGGAATACAATCCATTGAAATTAGAGGACATAACTAATTTAAGGTTCATTAATTTCAAAGGGTCTGCCTTGAGTAGAACTTAGTTGGATTCAGCTCCATAAATCAATTGCAAAAAGTTATGTTGCCATTATGTTATCCTACTTCATTCATTTCAAACACAAAGGAAATGCAATGTAAATGTCGGGGGGTGGGCGGCATATGCAATTATGTCTTGTTTGAGGACTGAAAACAACAACAGTAAATAGCAATCATATTTGCACAATTGATTTCTGTTCAATGGGACAAATCATTGACCACCAGAAATTTCCACTCCTGTTTTGAGTTTTGTTTGAACTCTCTGACACCCCTACTGGTAGTTATTGAAAGTCTTGTCTTGCATGGATTTCTTTTTCCTAGTCCCCTTTTAAAACTGTCTAAATTGGTGACCACCACAACTAGTAGTGAATGCTGCTGTCTGACTATGTCCGGTGTGTTGCGCTTCCTCTTGTGTGTCCTGAAGCGTCAATCATTTAACTTCATTGGATGACACACACACCCCCACACAAACATTTTAGCATTGTGAGGGGATGGGGGGACACAGAAACAAAATATTGCAGTTTGAGTGCCACCAAAATACTGCCTTGAGGAAAGTTCACAGGATCGCATGCAACAAAAAATTAACAATTGACCATGAATTGCTCTAAACCAGTAGCCTGGAAAGATTCTTAACAGCCCCACCCCTCCTTTAGGCACAGTTCTAAGTAAAGGGGCTATTATTTCTTTTTGGCAGTGTTCATTCATTTTCCCACCTTGGCAACTGCTTTATAAAAATATATATAGTTGGCATCATCCTCAAAAGAAAACAAACAAGCTGCTAGTCAGTAAAGAAAGGAAGAGAATCATTAAAGGGAGAGGGGAGGGGAGGGGAAATCTTCAAATCATGTTTAGCCTCAGCTGGCCTTAAAAACACATGGCAATGGGCGAGCAAGTACATTCTCCGCGATGGCTCCCTTTCAAGGGAAACAAAATCTGGATATTTCTGTGTCTAGACCATAGAGGGGAAAATGCTTTAGAGCTAATTACCACTGAATGTATAAACGTCCTGAGTGACTCAAAGCAACATACATGGTGAATTTAGCAAGTTTATGCAGCCAGACTGCAAAGGGGAAAGAAATGGGAGTCAGATGTGGGTTGTATACCTTTCCCTTCCCATTGGTTTGCTAAGTCAACAATGGTTGAATGAGTCAATTTTTCTCTGCTTTACATTCTATCTCAAAACACAGCTAACAATATTTAACCTTTCTAAAGGCATCTGAAGAGGCAAAATTCAGATTGCAGGTGTGCATGACATAACTCAATGCTGCTCCATCAAAAATGCCATGCCTCTGGAAAGCTAACACATCACGGAGAAGGGTTCTGAAGCCTAGACTTTTACACTGATGTGCTAGATTTCTACCTTCTGGGTGTTTTACCTGTGGGAGAACACAAGTGCAAAGTCCACAACCTATTTTAAAATTTGAACCTCATGAAATTTAAATAACTCCTATATCGTTTTCACAAATCTGGCGGTTACCAATTACAGCCTGTGGATATGCTGCATATTTTTATGTGCACCTAAGCACAGTGGTAAAGCCAGTGTGATTTAGTGGTGAGAGTGTTGAACTAGGACATGAAAGTCTAGGGTGCATCTTTTACCTGGCTATGGTATTCTTTGGATGGAGGTCACTGGCGTCTAATCACACTTTGCAATATTGGAGTTTGAATATAGATGGAGGCATGCAGCTTAAACACTCCAGCAGATAACCAAATCCACTGCCCCCCACCAGATCTCCAGAGAGACAGTTTCTACAATGCTAGCAGACCCGCCCGCCCCCCCAAAGCTTAGCTCACAGCATCTCTCTGTCTTCTCATTCCTCTGACCCAAGGAGCAGATTCTGTTGTTTCTTTCCACCCAAGACCCTAGGTTTATTTATTTGCAAAAACAAAACAAAACCCTATACTGGTAATATTTTTTAAAATAAAACAATTATGGTAGTGAACAACATAAGATCAGCAATAACATTATATCGATAAAACAAATGCAATACATAAAAATCACACTAGGACAGCAATGTAGCTGGTGATTTGGAACCTGCAGGTCCAGAAGCAGGATGAGTGGCAGCAGCTGGGAGCAGTGATGGGCAAGAGCTATTGCCTTTGTGTCCTGTTTCTGGGTTTACCAGAGGCATCAGGTTGGTCCCTGTGTGGAAAAGGATGCTGGTATGAATGCAATAAATGTTAAGAAGAGGCCAGCAGAAGTGCAGGCATGGAAATTGCTACTTTCTGTGCAATGAGAAATGCCTATGCCTACTTTTCCAACAGATTTCCTAAGGATTGCCATGTCAACAGATAAGTAATTGGCACCAGCTCACCCAAATTATAATAAGGCCAATTCACACCATTCTCCCCCCCCCCACGAGTACATTCTCCCCCCCCCCCCACGAGAGCCAGTTTGGTGTAGTGGTTAAGAGCAGCAGACTCGTAATCTGGGGAACCGGGTTCGTGTCTGCACTCCTCCACATGCAGCTGCTGGGTGACCTTGGGCTAGTCACACTTCTCTGAAGTCTCTCAGCCCCACTCACCTCACAGAGTGTTTGTTGTGGGGGAGGAAGGGAAGGGAGAATGTTAGCCGCTTTGAGACTCCTTCGGGTAGTGAAAAGCGGGATATCAAATCCAAACTCTTCTTCTTCTTCTTCTACTAATGGAATTATTGGCATTGTTGGCATTTGACACCTAGAGTTTCACAAACAGCCTCCGCTGTGTTGAACTACTTGAGAATTTAATACCCTAAAGGTTCCGTGTCTGAAATGCAAGGCTTAATCCAGTTTCGCTCACTGTTTTATTTGACTAGACATTCTTCTCTCATAATCACATAAAATGACAGGGAAGTTTAAAAATGCACGAAAACTGTGGCTTGGCCAAGTAGAAGTTCTTTACAAGGAACAAGCTTTTCAGCAGCAATGTATAGAAGCCCAGTCTAGGCCTATTCCTTTTGCATGAATCAGTGTTGTGTGGCTGCTCCAAATAATTCCATTGCGGATGGTCACTGAAAAGAGCTTTATACCTAAGATCTAGCAATGTCTTCTGTCTCCAACCTGTTGAACCCTCATCATCTGCGTATCCCAGAACCTGGCAGGTGGCCTCTTTATGCCACACCTTTGTTCTTGGCCTTGCTAGGAGTGCAGCCCTGTGGGGTTGCCACTCCTATATTTGCATACACACAACAGATATCCTGAAACCTGCCTTTTTCGTTTTGTCTACCAGAAGGGACACTGAGAAGAAGGGCTGAGGAGACGTCTTCCTTTTATGCTTTGTTCTTTTTCCATTTATGAGATTTCGGAAAACATTTATGTATGGCTCCCTGAGTTTATATTGAGAATGCATGCAGGGTGGAAATCAAAATACACAGCACATCTGTGTGAAGAATGTAAGCCAATCCTTGAACGTTTTGCCATGGAAGCTGCCTGATGGTATGTGACAGGACGAATGGCTACTCTGAGCTGACTGCAAAGTATTATGTGTATGTACTGCCCAGAGTGCATTTGACTTCTGTTCTATTGCTTTTGGACAAAAGCTCGGTGGAAGTTCACAGCTTCCTCAACAGCATGATGTGCCATATCCTTTGCACTGCACAAGCACAATTATAAAGACACACACAAAAATTCTGAGGTATTGGCACCCAGGCTTTTATTTGTTTATTTAACAGTCCACTGGGCTAGAAAACAGGTAAAAGTACAAGCATATGAAGGAAGGAACAGCAACACGAAATGCAAACGCTAAAACAACAACAACAAACACCAAAATCTCTTGAAGTTTAAGACTAGCCACATGTGATGCTCCATGTCTCTCCAGAGGCTGCTTACATTATCAGTGGTCAGCTGAGAGGGTGGTGGCCACAGCCAGGAATCAGAGGTGAGCCAGGAGTCACAGAGCCAGCCAGCTAGAAGCTGAGACTGACAAGTTGGTCAAGGCCAGTTGGACAGACTAGGAAACAGGGTGGAGCAGCAAGGCAGAAGCTGCAGCCAAAGGCCAAACCAGGGCACAAGAGCCTGGTATTGTCATGCTATCATCCCATCCAGCCTAGTCCTACTGCACACACCAGCTATTTATTTATTTTTAAATCAAGGATCCTGGGGCAAACTATGTGGCAGCCTAACTTGGGCCTTTGGGTCAAAGATCGTGTCATGTGAATGTTTTTCTCTGAGCTTTTGTTTGCTTTTCACTCAAAATAGCTGCAGCCTGGGAGTATTCAGGGTGGGTGGGGGTTGTTCGTGTTGATTTTTTCCCAAGGGCAGTTTTTTTCATATCAAAATTGCCTTCCCCAAGGCAGGTATTCCTATCTTTGGGAGGCAGAAGGGATTTTAATAAGGAGAAATGTCCCACAGTGAATGGAATAAGTGTCCTTTCTTCGCTGTGTGATTCAGATTTCAGCATACTACAGCTGAACCAGGTGGTGGGGGAAGGAATTATCCACTGAGCATCAAATGTAGTTTGATGTTTAACAAAGATTGACCTTGTCATTGCAGGGCAGGTATAATTTGCTGGTGATTACAAAGTTGATGGGATTCCTCATATAATATTTTTTTTAAAATTCGACTGTGGGGGTTTAGGCAGTCTACATGTTATTGTTCAAATCTGTCAGGGAAATGTTAAAAAAAATCCTCTCGAAATTATTTCAGTGCCTATTGATTCTAGTGATTCAGGGTGAAGAATGGTACAAATTAGTAGATCTAGAAAGTGTGTCACAAGGAAATAGAAGATTAATTAGATCTGAGTGGTGCAAATATGAGCAGAGGGCTCATCCATACTTACCTACTGCTTTCTAAGCACAGGTCCACACTTTTCTGGTCCGCATGCAAACACTTTTTATTTTGCCCTGCTGCTTTCCCCAGAAAAACCTGAATTGGAACAAATGGCAATTCAGCTTTTCTTTGCTACCTTTGACTAACTCACTTTTCTGTGATCCCCACCCATCCCACTCTCTTGGTTTTCAGTCCTTTTTATTCAGCCCTTCCTCCAAAGATACTTTCCCAGGCCTTCTTTTCTTTTCCTCTTTCTAAGAGTTAATTCATATTTGATCCATAAAACTATAACAATAACAACAAAGAGCACTGATGTACTGGTACTCATTTTTGCATACATTGTAAATAAACTGTCCAGTATCCACGATACATTTAATTGCATAACAAGTTAAAAAAAATCAAATATGACATCTTTTTTTTTATCCTGATCCCAATAAGTCTCTCCAAAGAGTTTCACGAATAACCGGAAATTTGGAACTACTAGGATTATATTTTGTCCATTGAACAAATCCATACCATTCAGCATAAAAGCCACCCATGGTGTTCTCTTGTCTTGTTCCTTTTATTTGTGTAGTAGCCAGTTTCCTAACAAAGGTGATTTGTTAAATCACATTTGTCCATTCATCCATTGACTTTCCCTCATCTGACTTCTAATTAAGTGCTATCATTTGCTTAGCTGCTGCCAAATGAAATGACGACATGTCTTTGGAAAGGAGATCTGTGTTTTGTCCATCAGGCCTTGTTAAAAGTGTCATTGAGGGTTTTATCTCAATGTGGTGACCTATCAAATTGCTGCGGGGGTGGAATTTTTCCAATATTTGGGGGAGAACATTTTCCCCAGGCCTTTTGCACCATTTCACACTGCTTTCAATCCAAACTCCTGGTGTTGACGTCCATGGGCATAAGATGGATGCAGTGATGGATGTCATCACTTTGCCAGCCACCGCTAGTTAAGAGAAGCACCACTGGGGTACTATGGCAAGAGGCCTCAGCTCCACCAAAGGAGGTAGAAGCTACTCATGCAGGAAGTTATCCCCAGAAGTTCTACCCTCAGCACAGCAGTAGCTGGTAGAATGCCTGAAATAGAGTGTTTTAGCCCCCTAGGACAGAATTCCTAAGTGGAACCTGATCCTGGGATAACTCAGCTATACCAGTCCTGAAGCTCACTCTGCCATATTAGACAAAAAACCGCCCCCTTTCAACTTCCACCCTGAGCAGCAGGAGCCAGCGGGGCTTCAGACACAGTAATGACTCCACCATTTCAATCTTTCCTGACCCCCCACTAGGATTGTCCTGCTTGTCTAGTTCAATACTAGACATCTATTAGTTTTATACTAGTTGGAATTAAGTGATTTCCCAAGAACCCTGGAAATTGTAGTATGTTGAACGGAGTGAGGGAGTGTGTTTGTGCATGTGCATGTGAGGTTCCTAACTCTCTTCCCACCATACAGAAATGGCTTCCCTGTGGAAAGTGAATATTAAGCCACCTTAATTCCGCCACGTAAATGTGACAAATGACTAAAAAAAAAGAGATTGTTGGGTGGGTGGGATTTGGTTCAGTTCACATTTAAATGTGAAATTATCTAATTCGCCCTTCCCAAAACAATAAGCAGACTAAAACACAGCCATCCTTTGAAATTCACACTTCTCCGAATTTTGCAATGCAGTTCTCCAGTCAGGTGATATCTATAAAAATCCACAGTCTAGGGTAAAGTGTGCATATAAATATATATTCCAGTGAAAACAACATACAAAATATACTATATTAGGGGAAATTGTTTTGCAAAAAGTGTATATTTGGCAAAACTGTACCAATTTAATTTTACGAATTTGACTTCATATTGCTTCTACAATGGTTTTCTTAGTATAATACTCATTTCATTACTCTAACTAATAATTTAGTTACTCTCATTCTTACAAACGAACAAAAAAAACCCGGCAACAATATATATATGTATATAATATGAAGTCATATTTTAAATTTGATGTATAATTTGAAAGAAAGTATTGTTAATTTATGTTTATTATTTGTGTGATGCAAGACTTGATGTTTTTTTGTGTTTTATCTTTGAAATCCTTTTTTTAAAGAAACATAAATTTAATAAAGACTTATTTTAATAAAAAAATAAAAAAATTTTTTTTACGAATTTAAGACTCGAAAAATGAACAACAGATAGAAACCAAAATTGACATATTCACCCATCCCTACTCAAGAAACACTTAACAGTTGTGGCCTTTTTCTTTTTAATGCATGAAAATTGTTTCAAGAAGACTTAATGTCTGGACAACATTATTGCCTGGAAACCATTGTGTATTTTTGAAAAGAAGTACAGTATTTTTGAAAAAGAAGTACCCAAAGTCCCCTGGAAGTCTACCATACAGATGGAACATCGCTGTCAAAGGCTTCCCATTCACTTCAATTTCAAAAATAGCTCTAAACATGCATTCACAATGACTTCTAGGTTGGGGGCTTAATTAGAGATGTGAAGGTCTCTCCATTTTTATTTTCCCCTTCCAGGACCCTACATCTCTAAACTTGATTTTCCCATTTAACAAGCAATCTCAGGAAGCTCAATATTAAGAAAGAATAGACATATCATGGGATTGTGAGTGTGTAATACTTAGGCGGCAGCATTTTTGAATAAGTGTTTCACCTGGCTTTTGGTTATGGCTCAGGCTGCTGCTACGCCTTCCCAGAATTTCAGCCTTCCATTCCATGCACAGGCTACCCATATCCAAAATAATCAAAGTTAAATTGATCTCATAACAGTATTCTGTTCACGGTTTGTCCATGGCTGATCATCAGTAGAAGCAACAGGACGTGGAGCTCCCTGTTTTGCCTGTTTGCTGTTATCATCAAAGGTATTGGTAAGGATATCCAATGGACCAAGCAGTCAATCAAACTACAATGTTGTCCAGGATAAAGTTGCCAACGTCTGATTTCCCACTGGTGAAATGACAGTTTTACAACACTGGCTAAAGAACAAGGCAGACTAGGCTACGTTATCATCTGAAACACTATATAATGCTCTCTCTCTCTCTCTCTCTCTCTCTCTCTCTCTCTCTCTCTTCATATGCTGGCAGGCTTGACGTTGTTAAACAAAGAATCTGAATTCTGCTAGCTCTAAAGTCCAAGGAAATCAGAACATGAAACCTTTGTTGATGAATTTTCTTTTGACATATACATTTCTCGAAAAAGTGCTTGAAAGTCAGAAAATTGAGATAATTGAAAATTATATACAGTACAAGGACATTGAGGATTGGATTCATTTTTCCCCCTCTTGGTAGATGGGTAAGTTCACAGAAATGTTATCACAACAATCTGTCCACAGTTTCAGACTAGTGTATATTTAACTGTTGTTGATCAGGGTTAGAGCAGTACCTGGTCTGTCTAGACATGCTAGTGTAGTTTAAGGAAACTCCAAAAATACTTCTTCACTTTGCAGAATCAATTTATGGAAGTCACTCCCACAATATGTGGTGATAACCATTGACATAGGTGGCTTTACGGGGAATTTAAGACAAGTTCCTGGATGATAAATCTATCAGTAGTTTGTTCAAAGTGCAACACTAGAGGTCATTCCATTTGTAACAAAAAAGTCAACTCTGTTTGTGTTAATGTTGGCTAACCCAGAGGGACATAGTGGTGAAGGTGTTACTTAGCAGCCAGCTGAGTGGCACAGTATTTGTTCAGTTTTCATGTGCTCTGATTGGCTGTGAAGTTCTGGTGAAACTTTTCCTCTGTGTGTTTGACTGAATGTCTCTCTACGAGACTTGAAGTAAGAAAGACAAAACCTTGTTATCTATTTATCCTCAAATTATGCACTGTTTTTGTTCAGTTTCCTCAGTAACCTGTTACCAGGATTTCTTTTCTCTCTTGACTCTGTCCGCATTATTTTAGCGGCTTTTCTAACAGAGCTGCTAGTCACAAGTGAGAACCACAATAAAACAGTGTTTGGTGGAGTGTTCCTGTTCAAGATTTCAGCCGGGCTAGCATACGTTCCATTCTCTCCCCGCTCCCATTGGTCAACAAATATCCTGTGGGCACTGAGCATGTTCAGTCCTCATTGGACAGTATTTGCTCTTCCTTTTTCTGCAAGGGTATTGCATCTCTGCAAACCCCAGGGGTTCCCTGAGCCCACTAAAAGGTCCCTCTTATGTGTGCCATTTTGACTATATAAGGACAAGTATTTAGACAGTTGACTTTGTTGTTAGTGTACATAATCTTCTAGTTCAGAGGCTGTATACTTCTGAATACCAATTGCTGGTGGGAAACAGTGGAAGAAGACTATAGACCATGCCCTGCTTCTGGGCTTCTCAAAGGCATCTCCTTGGACCACTGTGAAAAACAAGATAGACCTTTGGTATGATCCATCAGTGGCCCTAAGTCTCTCTAATGAGCTTGGCATTATATGTGCTCTTGTGATTGATTGTCCACAGTATCTCTGAAACCAGCGTGGAAAGCTCACACCTTGATTCTTTCCAGTCACTTGAACCAACAGCATCTAAGCACAAATCATTTTTGCCTCTTTGTTGTTGTGGTTCGTGAGCAAATGGTTTAATTTGTACCAATATGAATTTAAAGTTTGGACAAGGCTGTGAGGCTTATACTTTCAGCCTTCGCTGCCCTTGAGTCGTAATATTTTGTTTTCTAAGGAAGATACATGAAATGGAAATTGGCAAACTTGGGATTCTACTTTAAGGGTGTCTGGTAAAATTATTTTGGAGATCTAGGAAAGTAGCCTAGAGAGTTGGCCAGACGCTCTGCACATTACATGCCAGAGGATCCCAAAAAACATTGCCTTTCTTGCGACTTTTTTCAAGGCTAAAGAAAGGCTTGATTATTATAGTAGCTGCTTATACAAATATGCATAACTGAATGCACACGTATGGGAAAGCTGAAGTTAACCATTCGTTGACAGTTCTGGGGACATTTCCTTCTCTGCATAAACACTCGTCTCTGCCATTTAAATAATAATTATGGTAGACAACCATCTGGCTAAATATTTAGTGGTTTTCTAAAGTTGTTTGGTGTTCGTGTCTGCCCCAGTCCACTAGAAAACAGTTCGGTGTATTGATTCTAAGGCCATATGGCACCTTAGATCAGAGCGAAGGATTACAAGCTGTAACATGTGACAAAGAAGAATGCAAATTCTAACTGTTTGCGTGCCTGCTGAAATCCTTGCAGAGAGACTGCATTCATCCCCTGCCAATGTTTATGACAGTGTTTATCATTATAACTGTCACTTTTTCACATATTCGGTGAATTACAATGCGTGGTGCTGCAATGCTTTCTTGCTCACGTGTTCTGACAGTTTGTTGGCCATCTACGCAAAGTCCTTCTTTCTCCTCTCTTTATAATGAATCAAACGTTCCTGACCACCAAATTCCCATGAAGTGTTTTTGGAGATTTAAGGATAGCAAATTTCTTACAAGCTGCCAATTGTTTTTAATGCCTACAAATCCAATTCAGACAACCATTTTTACATTGTCTTGGAACCATTGCTCAGTTCCAATTTAACCTTTTCAGAAGATTGCGGGTTGCAAAGGACGGTTGCAAAGACACCAAGTTCCACGTGACATTGAGGGGGATTGTTGCATGCAAGTGATGTCACACAAGTGAGGTAACGCATGGCCAGAGGAGGCCATATGGCCTGGCGAGGCCTGCTGCCACTGTAGGGAGGCTTGGCGGAGCCCGACCCCTCAAAATGGGGGTTGGGGGGCTTAGCCCTGTCACTGCATACTTTGCATGTGGCTAAGCTATCCTCAGCTCCATGGAATTGGAACCTAAGAACTGTTGCTATACCAGCTGAGTGTGTGTGGATATATATTTCAGAGCTTAGAGAAAGGAAGCAAGCTGGGAGACAGCTGAAATGTAAGCGGAGAAAAACTCCAGTCAAATGCAATCAAACACTGGTGAAGGCTCATCATTGAGCCTACCTAGTGGCAGTGCAGCAGCAAAGAAGGCATACCTTTCTGCCTTCATTTCATCCACACTGCAATCCAGCAGAGCTTCTCTGCAGTGACTCCCCATTTGTAGAATGCTCTCCCCAGGGAAGCTTGCCTGGCACCATCATTACATATCTTTAAGTGCCAGGCAAAACATTCCTCTTCTGCAGGGTCTTTGGTTAATTAAACAATCTATGGCCTTTTAAACTGGGGAGGGGGTTGCTTTTATTGTGGTATTCATTTTTGTGTTAGTAAACCACCCTATGATCTTCAGGTGAAGGGCAGTATAGAAATTTAATAAATAACAACAATAACAATAAATGGATTGCAAACAGCAGTGACTCCATCACAGCTGAAGATTTGCTAGAATATCCGCCATTCCAAAATTGTTTTGCGGAGGCTGTTCTCGGTCTGGGTGACTGTGATGGCCTGGGAGTCAGACTCAGATGCTGAACCTGAGGGATCCCAGCCTGCACAGGATTCCCCGCCTCCAGAACCAGCTGAGCCAGGGCCAGGGCTTGAGCCTGAAGGATCCCCACCTGTGCTGGATCCCCAGGTGCAGGCATCAGCAGAGTCTGCTCTGGCTCCTGATGGGAGGGAGGACCCATTGCCTGCAGGTGCTCCACTCCCAGTCTCTTCAGAGGAAGCTGAGGCGGCCCCTGGGTCCAGTAACCCACCAGCCTCTCCTGAGCTGCAGAGGCTCAGGACACAGAGGCGAAGAGAGCTAAGTGCTTTCAGGAGGAGTGCTCGCCTCCAGGCCCGGAGGAGAGGCGAGTC
Organism: Lacerta agilis; assembly: GCF_009819535.1. Lineage (NCBI taxonomy): Eukaryota > Metazoa > Chordata > Lepidosauria > Squamata > Lacertidae > Lacerta > Lacerta agilis. Next base: position 31,696,995 of record NC_046315.1, read on the forward strand.
TCCAGAGGATTGGGGCCGCCCTAAGCACAGGGCCAGATAAAAGCCAGCCAGACCCAGCCCAAGTTGCGTGAGCAACATAGTTGCAAATGTATGCTTGACCTGCAACTTTGTGCCTGAACCTGCCTTGGACCTCGACCTGCTCCCTGCCTTGCTCCCCGCCGGACTGACCTCCTTTGGACCCCTAGACCCAGGACTGGACTTGGACCTCGCTTCACGGACAAACCCTTGGAGCCAGCACAGTGACCGTTCTTAACTTCCTATGAAGAAATGACATCAGTGTGGGAGATCCGTAAGTAGGCCTTTGTTTCATTAACATGAGTGTGTTTTCCCCAAGAGTCTTCAATGTGAAATATGTAATCACCCGTAAACATCAGAAGCATGTGGGTATCCAATTCCTTGTGAGAAATGAAAACACACTTTCTCATTGGAGAGGCTGGTTTCTGAAGGCTCTCCTGAGAACTTTTCCAGCACTAAATGCAATAATGTAAGATAGCATGAAAATCCAAGCTCCATTGATCATTCTTCAGAGATGGGTCAAGGGGGCTTGAGAGGCAGACAAAGCAAACAATTCCACTCTTTCTGTTTAGACAAACTATAATTTAATACAGGCATGATATTGTGGTGAACAGAAAGCTCTCCAAAACAGTTCCATTTGAAGGCAGCTTGTATTTTTCACTAATCCTGGTCTCTTGTTGATTACGCAGCTGAGGTTTTCAGACTGGGGCTGTAAATGGTAGCTTTTTTACAGTTTTATTCCCCTGGAGGCACTGCTGCAGGCAATTTCTATAATCTGCCTTCACTCCAAATTTGGCTATAGATCTACTGCAATTCTAAAAAAGGGAAGATGGTGAACAAAAGAGTTTGTCTCTATCTCCATTAAACCACATGTGTTCACACATCATTTGCAAATGACACAACACAGGAAATTTTGATTGCTCATTAATTTTTTAATTTTTGTAAGCACCTGACAATGGATTTTCACATAAAACCTAGGCTGGTAAACAGATTCCACTGGTCTTTATTTACCCAGCCAATATGCATCCTTCAAAGTTCAAGAAATGGACTTTTGAAAGTGGCTTTTGATGGTTGAAATTATTCACAAAACTGCCCAGAAAGTGATAGCTAGGAATGGAAGACTCTATCAGTGTCAGTGTCCCCATTTTCCCATTGTTAAATTTGGTTCTCTGCACTTCTGCAGCAATTTGAGAATTTTATTGTAAAAAAAAATCCCTATGAAAATTCTGAAGCCATTTAGTACAGATTTCTCCTAATAAACAAATTTTTGTCTTAATCTTTCTGTGTTATTTTCAATAATATAGTCATTTTTATGCATACTTATACTTGGTATACGCATTTTTTGGAAACACTAGTTAGTTGAAGAACTGCAACACAAATTTTAGATGAATGTGGATTCCAAAGAATAGCTAGGTTTCAGTTGCATGTGAAGATCCCCAAAACCACCCCCAAATGAAGACACAATAGACACAGATTTTAGTTTAAGGTTTTTGGCATTAATTTTGGCCACAACTTTATTGATTACAGCATGTGAGTGGTTACTCAAGCATTGGTTCCAGACTACCTGATCCTGCATGGTGGCGGGAACAGGACTGACATTGGGCACCACCATATGTCAGTAAGGGAAAGCATCCTGGGGGAGTGAGAACTCCTTCGATCTCACAGCTCACCCCAGATGCTCTCAGGGGCTCTGTGTGGCCCTAGCCCCTTGACAGGGTTTGGACAAAGGCAAGACAAGCCCCTGGATACCTTTAACGGAATTACCTAGCAGCAGAAATGGAGGGGCAGGCACAGCCTATCACGTCTCCTCCCCCAAAACATTGAACCAAATGCCTAACCGCCAACCTTACAAAGTTGTGATGATTTGCTACATGGTAGGCAAAAACCAAGTGGCACCAGCCAATCAGCCAAATGGCAAAATTCCTACCGGGCCCCTGCTCCAAAACAGATGACCCCCTAGACAGACATAGCAAGGCTAAAAGAACAACCCTAAATATAGGGAGAGGAAGGTGGCTGATCCGCTGCAAGTCGGAAGAAAGTGAAACTCTCCAGCAACACACAGCAGTTTAAATAGCCCCTTGGCAGCCAATAGCCAACCCAACTAGCCAAATTTCTACCCCAGCAACAGTGGGGCAACCAATGGGGTGTTGTGGCCATCCGAACAGTCCTGCCCCACAACAGAGAGGCAGTTTCTGGTGATCTCACTGCAACACGTGCCCTCCATTGATGGAGGACCCGATTTCTCATTCTGTTTTGGAAAGTACAAATTTGAAAATTTTGGTTTTAAATGCAAACTAAACTGAACAAACCTTCATCCCTAGTGACATCAACCATACTTTTCACAGTAAGAAGAAAAGAAACTAATGACACCTGAATAAATCAGCTTGAAATAACATACTACAAATGAATTATTTTGAAGTGTCAAAAATAAGAGAATATGATCAAAAGTGCAAAAGTAGCTGATTTCCCTTGATTTTTGTACACACAACAATAGATGAACCTTAATCAATTCTGGCTGCAATCTGAAGGCTAAGTCTTCCTGCACTCGGTGGGATTTACTTCTAAATAGACATGTATAAATTGCATTGTTGATGAGTATATTTATGCTTCCATTCATTAATGGAAGTGTCGGTTTGAACAATGTAGAATATGGTGTCGGTTATGACAGGAAAATAGCTCCAGAAGGATAACTGGAGGTTCAGCAGTTGGTCAGAGAATTGGTAGTTACGGTATTCTCTTTCGGTCCTATTTTTTAAATGTTGTGCTAGGCAGAGGGGTCTGGATTCTGCTCTCCAGCACTTCACACTCAATTTTACACAAAATAACGAGATAATTTGAATGTACTACTTGAGAGTCCAGGTGGGGAGGTTTCACAAATGTTTGAATCCCCCCTGTGAAAATAATAATCCCTGCATTGAGTAAGCAAGCAATCAGGGAGAAACCTTCACCAAATCTCTTATTCCGATGTTCTAGATTACTACATAAATGGAAGGGGTGCTTTTACATGGGGGCACATTCAAAATAGGACACCCCCAACCTTTGGTTTGTAGTGATTACAGTCCCATTCTGCTCATACAATTCAGTCTGTGTGATGTGTTGCATGTGTAGCTTTTGGAGTGAGTGCAGACTAGCAGTTATTTTGGGGAGATTCTATCCAATTGCTAGCCTTCTTTGGTGTGACAGTTTAGGGTCTGGAGGATTGGGGGGGGGGGGACTTGAAGAATGACTTGTGAAAATTTGCATGAAGCAATGAAATGGTCATGGGGGTTGGAGAGTTAGGTACCGATGCTTTGCTGATAAGTTAGCATCAATGCTTCTTGCAGCAATCCAAAAATATCATGTGATGACAACGATGACATGACATCTGGGTGCTATGTGGAGGTCAAGATATTTTTATCTACATTTGAGCAACGCATGAAACATCTGGATTAAACAGAATATACAATAGTATGTGTAGAGATATAACTGTGAATTTAACTTATATCCATCACTGCATCAGGGTTGCAAGCCTTAAATGGTCTAGGGCTACAATCCTATCCACACTTGTTTGGGAGTAAGTCCTGCTGAACTTGATAGGACTTAACTTTTGGGGACTGGAATGCTTACCAGTAGATTAATCAGCTAAAGCTTTAGTTGATCAGTCAAGCAGAGGGCAATTTTTGGGTGGGTGGGTGGGTGAGTTTCCTTTGGTGGAACTGGTTTTAGTAGTTTTGCTATGCTACAATAAAAGGAAATGACAATGAAAATGTTATGGTTAGCCCTTGCGTCCAAAAATGTTGTTTTATTTAATCATATTTATCTCACATTTCCTTCAGCATATGAAAAAAGGCACTAATAGTGAGATTTTGTAAATATGCAAATGCATTTAAATATAGAGTCATATCAAGGTTGGAATCATATGGTCTCATTTGGAGGGTCAAGGAGATAAGCACATGACTACAAAAGGCCATGAATCCTTATAGACACTACCTTGCTAAACCAGCTTCTTCTTTTTTATTGAACTGATGGCAGCTCCATCATTATGGGTAGGGAAAGAGTTCCAATTTGGCCTGTAGTGAAACAGAAGAAGTAGAACAGGTCATGATAATCTCGTGGCTTGGCACAAAAGAGCAAATATGCAGGCTTCCAGAGAGGAAGCTACAGCTACATAATTGTCATTTTGGATGACATTGCTACAAAATTTTCTCACAGGAAAAACAAGTCCCTGCAAATGCTGACATAAGAGGAAAGGTGGCATCTCACACCATCAGTGTAGGGACAGAAGGATCTGTCAATTCTGGTTCTGTCAGCTTCTTATTTTTTTCAGTTTTTAATTCCATTTGTAAGGACGTTCAGTGGTTGCTCATGAGAAATCAGCCGAATGCAGAACTTCTAAAAACTAAGTTCTTTATTGTGCAGATATTTACAGTGGAGCAAAAGTTCAAACGTCCATCTCATCCCTCCGCAGAGTCCGGGAATGAACCCTTCCAGTTCTTGTTCCAGCAAAAAAGGCGTGGGATTCTAAACCCCCGCCTCCCCCTTCCACGTCTTTCCTGTCTGCGAACTCGGGGCGTGGGAAACTGTCCCTGTTCCCTGCTTTCCCCTTGGTGCTCAGGCTCTGCGATCCCTTCACAGCCCCTGCACAAACTTCCTGCCTCCAACTCCCCCTCCCCACTGGAGGAATGGTCGCTCCCTCCTGTACTGCAAACGTTCCTGGGGTGCTACCTGGCGTGGAGAGGGGGGTTTCCTGGCACCATTCCATACATATTGCTTTTTTAAAAAAAAAAAACCTCATGAAAATTCATCAGCCTTTTAGTCTGAATTTCTCCCAATAAATACATTTTATATGCAGTTTTGATTAACATACACATTTTTGCAATTAATTTCCCCAAATATAATGCATTTTCACTAATATCTACATTTTTATGCACGTTTTTCCCTGATATATGCATTCGTGTGAACATTGTGCAGATTTTGAAGGCTAGCTGTGCTCTAGTTTGCATATTGTTTCAGAAAGTGCAAATTGGGTAGGCTTGGCTTTAAATGCAGACTGAATCAAACTTCTCCTCCATCCCTGCACCAGTTTTTATCAGATGAAGAAATCTTTATTTTTAAGGAGGGCAAAGCTTACATTACAGCTGTGCAAGGGAAGATTGCAAAAAAAAACAAAAAAAAAACGGGGCTTGGGTTTCCAAGTACAGTGCAGGGTTCATTGGGACGCAAGAGAAAGAATGAACACTTGACAGAATTCATTGCATATGGCCACTAAAACTGGGCTAATGGCTCCATTGTGTTGCGGTTTGGTTCTTTCTGATTGGAATCTCGTGGACATGGGAATGAGGATGAAAATGTCTTGGAAGAAAGCTTTCGGCCCCAAGCTGTTCAATCAAACCTTTCACTTATTATCTACAGCGGTAGGAAGAAGTTGCTTTGAGTCTGATTCCTATAAACATTTTTGGCTCCAAAAGAAACCAAGTGTTCCATAAACACTCGGTGGATGTGCAGCAAAGTGCATCAGCCTTTGCAGGAACAATCAAACAGTACAGGAATGTGTGACACCCCACATGCTTTGAATCACTTTCCAATCTGTCATAGACACATTTACTTTGCTCATTTGAATCTGATCTTCCTCCTTCAGGGAAGTCACTCCGATGCTCAAGCAAGCTCTGAACCCAATTCTTCAAGCTTTTTTGTCTCGCAAATTTTTCCTCAGGCACGACAAAGCAAGAAATAAATAATTCAAGTATTATAAGGTGTCCAGATCATTGGCTCTGAGGAGAATGTTCCACTTTGCTTGCTTACTAGGGCAGAGCCCCACCATCTTGCTTGATCTTTTGGGAATCAGCATTTCTACTTAGAGCCACGGAAGGAGATGGAAACTTGTGCAAAGCAACCATTTCCTCCTTTTTTCCAGTGATAAATCTATTCGCTTCAACCCCTCTACTTTTTTCACTCGTTCTCTCCTTCTCCCACACACCCTCCTCCACTTTGAACTTTTCCTCCCCTCCCACCAGTATCTCTTTATTCTTTTATTTATTGTTGGAATTTATATCTTGCCTTTTACCATGTGGTCACAGGGCAAGTTAGAACCTGGCACCTTGATGAGATAGTCACACTGCTGTCCTCATTGAATCCCTCCACATGCCTCACTGGGCCTAGTCCCAACTGGTTCCTCATTGCCACTCCACAATCCATCACTTCATCAACCACTCTGCCTCCTTGTCCACTGTGTTGAGATATACCACTGTCACTCTGTGCTGTTTTGAAAGGCGACTCTGCATATTTGGCATCTCTGGATAATTCAATGAATGAGCCTTTCTGCGTTCTGTTCCCATTTAGCTCCACCTTTCAGAATTCCTCTCTCCACTCCCATGCACTGACCAACTAAGAATAATACTTTGCTCATTTAATGAAAAGGACCCTAGTAGTCCCCCGAAACTTGCACAATAATAATAGATTTGTCAGTCTTTTGTTTTTTTAACTCTTTTTTTATTTCAAAGAAAAGAATACAACAAAAAACTTAGAATCTGTTACATATTTCATGTTACATATAACGATCTGTTTTTGTACCTCATTCTTGGTTTTCCTTAATACATCTTCAAATGCTATCATCTACTCCCCCATTCCCCTTTCTCCTTTCCTCCCTCCCTACTTCCCACACCCATGTGTGATCTTATTAAGACTTATATTATCTTTTTCTGTTGTGTTATCTATTTTTGTGCTTAATATTATTGTCTTTTATATTGTTATCCTGTATCCTTGCGAGTGAAACTTTTTATATTTGTAAATAGTTAATTTTCCTTTCCATATTCTTCCACGTACACTTCTACACTTTCCCACTCCTTCTTAACTTTCTGGATAGAGCCCCCTCTAACTAACGCCGTTAATTTTGCCATAGCCACAAATTCACAAATCTTAGATCTCCATTCCGATAATTCTGGTATTTTTCCTGTTTTCCAATTCCTTGCCACCAGTAACCGCGCCGCGCCGCTGCTGTTCCATATATATATATATATATATATATATATATATATATATATATATATATGGAATATTTGGGAATATCATCAGTTAATAAGCCCAGCAGATATGCTTCTGGTTTCTTATGAATTGTGCTTTAATTATTTTTTTCAGTTCTTCATGAATTTTAATCCAAAATTGTTTAATTATCCTGCACCCCCACCACATATGAAACAGTGTACCCACTGTCAGTCTTTTAAGGTGCCAGAAGATTCTCTGGAACAGCATAGGAATCTGCCTCATAGAGGGTTACACTATTGTAAGACACCGACAGGCTTTCCAGGGCTTTGGGGCAGGAGTCTTTTCCAGTCCTACCTGAAGATGCTGAGCAATGAACCTAAGGCCTTCTGCATCAAAAGCAGGTGGGCAGCACTGAGCTACGGCCCTCAGATTCTCAGAGTGGTTTAGCAATACAGCCCTTTTTCCAGGGAACTCTGGAAATTATATAGGGGAATACGGGTCTTCTAACAACTCTCAGTACCCTTAACAAACGACAGTTTCCAGGATTCCAGGGGGAAGGAACATGACTGTTTAAAGTAGTATAATGGTGCTTTAAAAGGTACAGTGCAGATAGGGCCTTAAACATGGATAACTTTATTTGGCTTTGTAGTTTAAGTTCGGACACAGCAGAGTTCACTAAGTGAACAGAATAGTCTGTGGTTTGCAGCCTGTTGCATGATACTTCAGAGCAAAGGGCAAATACCTCTTCTTCACTTAAGTCAACATCCGTATTGTCCTCGCAGAAAGGGTCACATTTTCCTTTAAACAAAAAACTTTGCACCAGCCATAAAAGCCTCAATTTATTGAGAAACAAGACGGGAAGAGAATCTTCCAAAGTCAGCTATTTTTGTTATTCTTTAATCATTGACTAATTCCATGAGAATTAAACAATGTTAGATTACTCCAGGTTGGCTCCCCAATCAAGAAAGTAGACTTCCAGGAAGATTCTCTCTGTTCTGATTTATGTTGGATCAGTTCAGCAAATAGAATCCCTTAATGCAATGTGACCCATGAAACCAAATAAAGCCAACCAGCCACACATGTTAAACCTGACTGAGGCTGCAATACCTGGCTGGTGTGTTGTTTTTCGCTTGGCTGGCATGCATGCCTTGTACACATGATGAGAAGGAGCAAGGCTCCATTCACACGTAAAGGCAAAACTAGCCAATCCAATGTTATATTCTGGTCCTATGCTGGATCCCATGGAGAAGGTAGCCGAGGCAGGTCCAAGTTTGCTGGACCACAGGTAGCACCAAGTAAGCTACTTCATTTGTTTATTTGAACAATCCATATACCTCATAACCACAATAGCATTTACAACCATGCCACAGGAAAAAGAAAAATAGTTAAAATTATAAAATCAAACTTGAATTAACATTTATTCTTCGGGGGGGGGGGGGAGGGATGGTCTGTCTGTCCTCAACTGGAAAAGAGATCCATAGAATGGGAGCTACAATACTAAATGTGTAATGATCTCTAGCAGACAAGCAAGCTCCGATAAGAAGTAATTGGCTCTCTGGCAGTTTTTATGCAGGTTTGTTTACAAAAAGACACATCCAGAGCCCGACATCTTGGCTGCTCACAATTATGTTTGTTGGTCAGTCTGAAGTTTCACTCCTCCCACAACAGGAAGGATGCCAGACTCCCGCTTTTCCCCTCCTGCCTTTCCCTTGCCTTTTGGTTTTATCCAAATGCCTGGATTTGGGACTGAGAGGCTGACCTTCCCCCCCCCCACTCTCACTCAACCCAGACCACTGCTTATCTGCTGATTGCCTAGCAATGCTTTGGCTGCCTTCCCATTCTTCCTCTCCTTGAGAGCTAATAGAGTCCTCTCCAAAAAGGGGGCTCAAACTGCCCTCTCTTGATTCTGACGGGCAGCTCCCATCTGCAGAGCTGGTCCCTAGTTCAATCCCTGAGTCTAACTCATCCCCTGCGCTCTGGGGGCCATGTTCCTGACAAAATGCATGTCTCCTAGTGGCCACGAGCCATGTATCCAAGTCACGAGAGACCACTCACAGTGACTTCCCCAAAGACCTCAGTGACTGGGCAGGGATAAAAGGAATTTGGTAGTCCTTGAAGTATCCTGTGCCCAAACTGTTATGGACCTTGTAAATTGATATAATAACCTTGAACCTCGCCAGTAGCATATGGGCAGCTAGTGCACACTTTTGAGCAGTAGAGTCTTGTGTTGACTTTGATGGTATACCAGCATGCCTCTCTAAGCTGCATTCACACCAGTGTGAAAGAAATATTAGCAAATAGGACAGGACAGACATTCTAGCATTATAATCAGGAAAACTAAAGCAATGTTCCCTGCAATGCAGCTGGAGTGAATGTGACTTGCCCCTTGTATCATATTCACATCCTTGTTCTCATTCCAGAATTTTTTAATCAACTTCACAGAAAATACTGGATGCCATGCCACTGAGAAAATGGCCTGCCATTTTCTCCTCTAGCTCATAGATTCTACCGTAGCTCTACCATAGTCTCATTCTCCTCTAGCTCACAGACTCTGCGTATCTCTAAGTTAAGGTTACCAGATTTTTTCCCCCAATAAATCCAGGAACACATTTCAACTTCAATGGATTTTGTATGGGGACTGATTTGTAAATCCAGGGACTGTCCCTGGGAAATGGGGACGTCTGGTAACCTTACTGTAAGTGGTTCCCCAAAACACCTGTTTCTACGTTAGAAAGAGCCAGGCAGATTTCCACGGTGTACAGACTATTGATGTCAAATTAAGCTGTTGTTTACAAGGGGAACTGAAGCATATTGCCATCATGTTTTGATTATCTTGAACAGTAGAGAAAGAAGAGATGAGAGTCAGCGAGGAGACAACAAATAGCTATGAATTGGCTCTGACCACAGTTCAGGATGCTGCATTCTGCAAGTCTGCCTTGGGTTGAATATCTGTGGCTGCTGATCCAGAAAAATCCTTTTGTCATTACAGTGGTACCTCGGGTTACATACGCTTCAGGTTACAGACTCCGCTAACCCAGAAATAACGCTTCAGGTTAAGAACTTTGCGTCAGGATAAGAACAGAAATTGTGCTCTGGCGGCGCAGCGGCAGCGGGAGGCCCCATTAGCTAAAGTGGCGCTTCAGGTTAAAAACAGTTTCAGGTTAAGAACGGACCTCCAGAATGAATTAAGTACTTAACCAGAGGTACCACTGTACTTACATTGCATTGCACTGGCTAATAATTCAGAACACAAACCAGTACAGTATGTTAGATGCATTGGTTGGGGACATGAGGAACAGCAAATGTTGACTGCTATGGAGAGGCTTCATAAGGACAGCTGTTCCTGCTTGCTTCCCATCTGCTAAAGGGGCCTGCAGCCTGAAATTGTGGGATATTTAAATTACAGTCAAGCCAACAATTCATGTTTTGCCAGATAGGTACATGAGGAGGCTCACAGTGTCTTCCTGTAAATTTGCTAAGGAGGAAGTGGGTGTAGCTATATATCCTCCTCCTGCCTGGGCGCACTCCCTTTCTTCTCTTCTACAACATGCCAGCAACATAAGAACATCTGGATGCCTGAGCTCCAAGCTCAGAATTCATTTTTAAGCTAGACTTAAGTATGTCTTTGTAACTGAATTACCATTTTTGGCCAAAGCTGCTGTATCTGTTATTCTTCATCAAGTATTCTGAATGAGTAAATGTTATTTGTTTTACCTGTTTACAAGACTGGATTGTGTATGGTTGTTATTTTAAGGGGGAGAAAAGGCAGTAATACTAAGAAAATCCAGTCTGCCTTAAAGCATCCTGGATTACTTAAACAGTTAAAACTAGTCGATCTAAGTTTCCCAATTAAGCTGTGAAAGCACGGCGCTCTGCTGAACTCACAAACATGAGGAAGGAAGGATAATAATTAGCCTTGATGGCAATGTTTTAGCTCTGCTGTTAGAGGCATTATGCCTCTGAATACCAGTGTCTAGGAAATACAGGTGGGCAAGGTGCTGTTGTGCTCATGTTCTGTTTTGCAGGCTTCCAACAGGCATCTGGTTGGCCACTGTGAGAACAGGATGCATTGGCTTAATTCAGCAGGCTTGTCTTGTGTTCTTATGACTGAGTGGTCTTTAACTGCATGATCAGCAAAATGGATAGGCAGTTACCTGCGCCAAAGCGAAAAATGGAATGACAGGAGCACAGTGCAATGGGCGGCTCTCTCTGCATGCACACAAACAGCCATCACAAGAATCAGAGAGCTAAGTCTGGACTGTCTGCATTGGCAAAAGATAAAGTATTCCCTGAAAAAACAAGAGACACAGCTCAGCTGACATGCTAGACAGAAACATGATCACTGATCAAATACTCCAATATCCAAAAAATCAGTGTTTGAATTCTGCTCTTTGGATCAGATTCTTTCCAGGTCCGTGGGTATGCCAGGGACCCTTCAGACATTTATACAGACCATGTGTTAACTAGCAAACAGAGCTGTACAAACTCTGATGGGAAGATATCCTGCACTTTTCAACTGTTGTCACTGTGAACCCACGTGTTGAATATCTTGAAGCTTGTCTCCATGAATTTGCCATCAAGGCTTGCTTTGTATTAATGGCTTGCACGCACTTATTCAAAATAGGGATTCGGGGAGCAGGATTCATTAAGCTGACATTTTAATGCAGACCTTCCTAATTTGCATTTCTCAAACCAATAATACATGGATGAAAAGACAGCCTTCCTCAAAGTTGGCAGTTCTCTGAAGTATGCCACAAAGTTCTCCGGCCAAAAAAATGTGTACAAAGCATATTTAAGTGCTTATATTAATTTGTGTGCTTGCAAAAATATGTATATTAGGCAACCTAACCTCAGCGTCAGGCTGGTTACTCATGAGCAATCATTGAAAACCCTTACAGAGGAGAACTAAATGAGGAGAAGGAAATGCTTCTTCAGAGGTGGTATTTGCCATGTGTAGTTTTTATAGGCATTTGTAGTTTTAAAAAAACCCTGTAAAAATCTGCTGTTATTAATTGGAGAAACTTTTGATTTGATAAACATGTTTTATTTAATGAATTTGACAGATTGATTGGCTGACAGCGCATTCCTAGACATGCCTACTCAAAAATTTAAGTCCCTTTGAATTCAGCAGAGCTAAACCCCAGGAAACTGTGTACAGGAGTGTAACCTACGTGTTGCAGATCTAATTGAGAGATTCATTGTGCCTCTTCAGTCCACCCTAATATTTACAATTAAACCCCAATCATATCCATTACAAGCAATGAAACCAAATGGCAGAAGTGAAGAGCAAGATCATATTACACCAGGTTCCTATACTAGCAGGGAATATAATGAGTGAAGACTGTATTCAGGTTACTCAAGCAAGCAAATCATGGTGAAAAATGAGGAGAGGTTTCCAGAGTTGTCAGCTGGTGAAAGATGCAATAAAATTCCTTCCCAATGTGAAACAAAATGAAAGCAATGAGAGATGCTTATGTAAGACCGTCAGCCAAGCAGCTCAGATAAATAATGGCCTTGGAACAAATATTATCTAGTCCATTGTGGCATGATTGCAGCAATTGGAGGGGTCGTTTAGTGAATGAGGGGCATCTTAAACAAGAAGACTTAAACAAGAGGATCTCCTGCAGATTAAATGTCCCCATACCAAGAATATCATAAATGGCTTGGTGGGGGATGGTTTCAGTGCTCTGAAAAATTATTAATAGAGCTCTGCAAAAACAAGGGACCAAAACAAAACAAAATCCAAGGCCTCTCTCATATTCAAAGGGCATGTATGGGAAGAAGATAATGGGTCAAAATGCAGGAGGTGAATTGTATTTGTCTCCTTGCCTCTTCTTTTTTTTATGAAATCGTTTACAAAGAATTAAGAAACAGATGTGCAACAGCTTGATTGCATGAAAGGAGAACAACAATAATTTTGCCCAGGTCTGTCTTCACTTTAGTTTATATAAAGAAGAGCATTTCCCCACCCGCAAAGACAGCCATTTGGAAGCAAGCTCTGTACAAAGAACCTGGACCGACACTCATCTGAGAACGAAAAACATTTGATTTGGGGTTTTTTAATGTCTTTGAGACACTGTACTTTGAAGATGGCAATTAAATGCAATTTATTCAGTATTGATATTGTGCCATTAAAGAAGAGGAAATAAAACTTGAAGATGTATAATCAACTTTCCTTAATTTATTTTTTTAAAATCCTTTTGAGTTTTTTTCTGCTTTAAGGGATTATCTCCTTCCATTTTAGTTATCCATTGGGGATGTTTCTAAATTGCTGAGATGACATCTCCCTGTTTTTGAAGATCTGCTGAGCAACAGCATATGCCAAATTAGAATATAGAAGCAGAAGTACTGATCTGAACCTACAATGACAGTCTTTAGTGACCGCCAACAAAATCTGTGTCTCTGCCAAATTGCATTGACACTGCCACACTGGAAACCAACTAGATTCTTTTCATTAGGAATATCCCCAGAAAACACAGAAGAAGAGGAAGAGGAGGAGGCAGAGGAGGAGGCAGAGGAGGAGGAAGAGGCAGAGGAAGAGGCAGAGGAAGAGGCAGAGGAAGAGGCAGAGGAGGAAGAAGAAGAGGAGGAAGAAGAGTTCGGATTTGATATCCCGCTTTATCACTACCCGAAGGAGTCTCAAAGCAGCTAACATTCTCCTTTCCCTTCCTCCCCCACAACAAACACTCTGTGAGGTGAGTGGGGCTGAGAGACTTCAAAGAAGTGTGACTAGCCCAAGGTCACCCAGCAGCTGCATGTGGAGGAGCGGAGATGCGAACCCGGTTCACCAGATTATGAGTTTAACACTCTTAACCACTACACCACACTGGCTCTCACACATGGGAACACGCTGTGCATAGCTCATTGCCTGAGCTTTGCCAGATTCAATCCCTGGCATCTCTAGGAAAGGCTAGGAAAGACTCCTGTCTGCAGCAAGGAGGAACTCCTATCGATCATGCAACAATAGACAGCTAGACCAGCCAATGGCCTGGCTTCTTTTGGTACATAGAATTTTATATGATGTTTTATATTTTGCTTCTTTTTTATATTACATGCCACGTGGATATTTTTCAATGTTAAGTGTTTCAAATGTCTTTAAAATAATAGACATTATCTTGGGCAGGCCTTGCATGCTTCCTTATGGCATTGCACACTGATGCCATATGAAGCCACCAGACTCAGTATGATAAATACATTTCATTCTTGAGAAATTATGCATGCAGTATTGAGAGATAACCCTAGTTTATGGCTGCTAACTGAAGGACTTGATTTTTGAGGGCAATAACACCTAAGCAGCAGTTAAGAAAGGGAACCAAACAAAATCTGTACTTGATTTCTTTAAAAGAGTTCAAAAGCAATAATAATAATAATAATAATAATAATAATATGATGATGATGATGACGACGATGATGACGACAATAAAAATAATAAAAGTCTGGATCAAATTTAGAGTTCAAAGCCATTTATTAACGGTTCGAGTGGTAATTTGCCCATAGAATTTGATTACATCTGGGTTAGCATGGATAGGCATGTAGTTCTGTGAGCTGGTAATAAAAAAACTGTAATCAAGGATATTATCCCAGTTACCATTTCACCTTTTTGTGAAGTCCAAAGCATACATAACTGCAAGTGCAGCTCATGGAAATGCGCCTGGCCTCTTGCTTCCGTTCACAGTAAGACAACATACATAAAAGAAAACTCATATAATTTGATCTCTGTAGCATTTCCTTTTTGCAACAGTGGATGTTTAAACAAATTAGTGACAACTGAAATATGGCATATTTCCTATTTCATACTGAAATATTGCCATAAGCAAATGCAGCAACTGACGCCAGGATCGTCCAAATAATGAGGAGGTAAATGCTCGTGAACGGCAGATTTTTTTTTGTGGTAAAACAATGAATCTTCCTGGGCACCACATTTATTAAGTTTGTAAGTAAGAAGTGTGCATGCACATGAAAGCTCATACCAAGAACAAACTTAGTTGGTCTCTAAGGTGCTACTGGAAGTATATTATTATTATTATTATTATTATTATTATTATTATTATTTGACTATGGCAGACCAACACAGCTACCTACCTGTAACCACATTTATTGTTTTGTGTTTATGATTAGCAAAGGGCCAAATTAGATGTGATGTGAGATGTCTCTTTGCATTTAATGCAAATAGCAACCCCTGCATGAGGTGCTGATAGTTAATGGTAGTGCAGTGGGCATGGAAGGGGGAAATTAACCCTTTCCTTCCCTACAAATAGTAGCTTCATAGGTATCAATGGGGGATTTCTTCCTAATGGAAACAACAGCTTTAGAGGATGGATTTTCCTCAGCGATTTTCCTCAGCAGGGGAGGAAAAGGTTAAATCCCCCTCACATTGCCTGCTGCAGCCCTGGTAATTATTTTTTATTTATTAAATTTGTATACCACCCTATACCAATAGATCTCAGGGCAGTTCACAACCACCACCACCCCCAGCAGATGCTATTTGTATATTTTCCCCCTTCATTAAATAAAGCACTTTAAATGTAAAGGCTTGAGTGATTAACTTGAATCTTATTTATTTCAGACAGTGCCACACCTTTTGCTTAAATCAAAGAACAAGTATGGTATAAGCCAGCCATTTCTTCATAATTTACATTACCATCTGTGTGTGGGGGGGAGCTGTTTCTTCTTCAATATTTTGTTGAAGGCAATAGCTGTAACCTTCAGAAACGTGCCCACATCAGCTTTCTGTCCATTTGATTCAGCAGCTTTTATGTTTCCAGTGGTTGTGGTTTTCAGATGACTTTTTTCCTTGGCTTGCATTACCAACCACCACATTAGGACCCTGCACCAAGGCTATCTCACCAGAGTAAGATATTTTGAAAAAGAATCCTGGCAAGCTCATTTTTCTTCTTCCTTCATATGTGATTCTTTGGATGTTAATTATAGCAGATCTTTTATTAAAATAGCCTGAGGAATATAATAGGTTTTATATTGCAGCTGTTCAAACATGCATTTTCTCAACAATTCATATAATGTGGTGGCGGGCAGTTTGTTGCATCCATTTTTCCATTAAAATATCTCTTTCAAAGCTTTCAGATCTTTTCCAAACATTCTTGAAGATGTGCAAAAAAAGAACACTGATGGAACGTCACCTTTCCCAATGAAGCGTTCTACCATCATCATCTCTGTTAAGGATGAAAGGGAAATCAAGGTTGTGTCTACTACATCCAATTGTTTTGCGAATAAGATGCACTCATGCAATCCATCTGATGGCTGCAGTGACCATTCTCAATCCTCACGGGTTCCACAGACACCTGCATCAAGTGTGAGGAACCTGTGGCCCTCCAGATGTTGTGGAATTCTATACCTAGTTAGCATGGCCAATGGTTAGTGGTGACGGAAACCGTGGTCCAACCACAACTGAAAAGCCACCCATTTTCTATCTGGTCTGCATGATAGTGGGACCAGGACCAAGAGTGCAGTGTACATAACACATGCAGCAAATTTCTAGATTTCCCTCTGCCATGTTATTTCTAGACAGGAACATCTTTCATGCTTACCAATGTGTTGCAGGGGTCAGCAAACTTTTTCAGCAGGGGGCTGGTCCACTTTTCCTCAGACCTTATGGATTATATTTTGAAAGAAGAAAAAAAGAATGAATTCCTTTGCCCCACAATTAACCCAGAGGTGCATTTTAAATAAAGGCACCTTTATTTAAATAAAGTGTGACCTTTTTTTTTTTTTAAAGATTTTATTATTTTCCATAAAACAAAACACAAACAACATTAAACATACATAAACACAATAAAAACAAAATACACAATCAACGATATAAAACACAACAATACCCTACAAAAAGAAAAAAGAACTTATACAAACCTTACTAACTATTTATCTTTGTTTCTCTACTTTTTTTAACTTCTTAAAGGGGACTTCCCCTGGTCCCTCCTCTGTCTTCAAATACATATATACTTTTTAGGTAGCTTCATTTCTTTTCCCATTAACTCATACTCAATATCTTAATGTTCTTCCAATTCGTCTAAACCAATATAATATAAACTTATATTCTATATCTTATCACCTTCTTATACAAATAAATCTATCACATCAAAATTTCTTCTCAAACCATTATAACTAACCTTAAACTTCTAAAGCCGATTCTTTTATATATTTCTGCACAAATATTCAAACATTCAGTTTAACATGCTTAACTAAATAGTCCTTAAATTTCTTCCAATCTTGCGACACCTTCTCCTCCCTCTGGTCTCGGATCCTGGCGGTCAGGTCTGCCAATTCCATGTACTCCATCAACTTCATCTGCCATTCCTCAATTGTTGGTATGTCTTCACCCTTCCAAGTTCTTGCCAATAAAATTCTAGCCGCTGTCGTGGCATACATAAAGAATACTCTATCCTGACTGGGTATCTCTTCATTGGTCATGTTCAAAAGAAAAGCCTCTGGTTTCTTACAAAAGGTAATTTTCATTACCTTCTTAAGCTCATTATAAATCTTGTCCCAGAAGGCCTTTACCCCTGGACACGACCACCACATATGATAAAAGGTACCTTTCGACACTTTACATTTCCAACACACATTCGACATTTTAGAATTCATTCTAGCTAGCTTAACTGGTGTCAGATACCATCTGTATATCATTTTCATAACATTTTCTCTTAGACTATTACATGCAGTAAAATTGATACCTTTCTGCCACAATCTCTCCCAGTCATCCATCATAATATTATGACCCACATCTTTTGCCCAATCTATCATTGTTGATTTCACCAATTCATCTTTCGTATGCCACTCTAGCAACAAGTTATACATCTTGGAAAGGTTTTTAAAGTTCGATTCAATCAGTTCTGTTTCCAGTTTTGATTTTTCAACTTGAAAACCAATTTTTTTGTCCAATTTAAATGTTTCATGAACTTGATGATATTGCAGCCAGTCGGGGACTTGATTTTTAACTTGATCATAGCTTTTCAGCTTAAATGAGTCCCCTTCCTGCTGCAATATATCCATATACCGTAACCAACTTGCAGACATGTTTGGTCTCTTATAGGCCTTGGCCTCGACTGGTGATATCCATCTAGGAGTCTTTCTCTCCAGTAAGTCTTTATACCTAATCCAAACCTGATATAGAGATTTCCTAATTATATGACTCTTAAAAGTTCTGTGGATTTTAGCTTTGTCATACCAAAGGTATGCATGCCATCCAAACATGTTATCGTGTCCTTCCAAGTCCAACACGTCTACATTTTCTAATTTAAACCAATCTTTCAACCAGCAAAAGGCTGCTGCTTCAAAATAAAGTCTTAAATCCGGCAGAGCAAAGCCTCCTCTCTCTTTGGAGTCTGTCAAAATCTTAAACTTAATTCTAGGCTTTTTGCCCTGCCATATAAACTTCGATAAGTCCCTTTGCCATATCTTAAAACAGTCCATTTTATCCAGAATTGGTATGGCTTGGAATAAAAACAGCATCCTTGGTAGAACATTCATTTTGATCGCTGCTATTCTGCCCATTAACGACAATTTCAACCTTGTCCACATCTCCAGATCTTTCTTTATCTCTGTCC
This sequence comes from Lacerta agilis, assembly GCF_009819535.1. Classification (NCBI taxonomy): domain Eukaryota; kingdom Metazoa; phylum Chordata; class Lepidosauria; order Squamata; family Lacertidae; genus Lacerta; species Lacerta agilis. Next base: position 31,715,531 of record NC_046315.1, read on the forward strand.
ACAGTTTTTCATAGTTATCTTTATACAGGTTGATATTTTTTGCTGTGAGATTGATACCTAGATATTTTACAGATTTAACGAGATTGAGGCCTGTGCCTTCTTGTAATCTTCGTATCTGTTCTGCACTCATATTTTTACTTAAAACTTTGGTTTTCTGTTTATTTAGTTTGAAACCAGCTACTCGTCCAAATTGTTCAATTAATTCCAAGGCTTTGGGGACACTGCCCTCCGGTTCTTGCAGGGATAGCATCAGATCGTCTGCAAAGGCACGTAGTTTGTATTCTTTCTCTCCCACCCTAATTCCTTTTATCTGTTTCTCTTTTCGTAGCATATTTAAAAGGACCTCCAGGACCGTGATAAATAATAAAGGGGAGATAGGGCACCCTTGTCTTGTTCCTTTTTCAACTTCAATTTCCTCCGATATCACACCATTTACTATTATTTTTGCTCTTTGTTCTGTATAGATGGCTTTAATGCCATTTAGAAATCTTTCTCCAACTCCCATCTTTTCCAAATTCTTTTTCATGAACATCCGATACCTTGTCGAAGGCTTTCTCCGCATCGATGAATAGTAGTGCTGCCTCTGTATTTATGTTTCTTTCCAGTTTTTCTAGAATATCCACAATAATTCTTGTATTATTACTTATCTGTCTTCCTGGAAGGAAACCCGCTTGATCTTTGTGTATATAGTCTTTAAGCACTCTTTTTAATCTGGTAGCCAAAACATTTGCAAAAATTTTGTAATCCACATTCAAAACGGAAATTGGACGGTAGTTTTTCATTTGCATTTTATCTGTATCTGGTTTTGGAATCAGTGTGATAAAGGCTTCTTTCCACGTCTCTGGCGCCCTATCTCCTTCCAATATTTTATTGCAAACTTCTTTCAAAGGCTGCGAAAGCCAGTCTTTAAGAGTCTTGTAAAACTTTGCAGTTAGTCCATCTGGTCCTGGTGCCTTTCCTAATTGCATATTTTTAATTGCATCCTCAATCTCTTGGGTCGATATTGGGTGGTTGAGTGTTATTAGTTTATCCTCTGGGACTTTTTGCAGGCCATGTTGTTGCAGAAATCGGTCTATCTCTTCTTCTTTTATCCTTTCCTCCTTGTACAGTTGCTTATAAAAATTTTGAAAACACTTTCTGATTTCCTCCGGGTTTTCCACTATTTTCCCATTCACTGCTAAATTACTGATGACATTTGCCTTCTGTCTTTTCTTCAGTTGCCAAGCTAGTAGTTTTCCACATTTATTCGCAGATTCAAATGATCTCTGTTTCATCATTTTTAATTTCCATTCTATGTCTTGATTCATAATTTTAGCATACTGGGATTGTAAGTATTTAATTTCCTTTTGAATTCTTAAAGATTTGGGATGTCCTCTTAGCTCTTTCTCCTTAACTTTGATTAGTTTCAACAGTCTTTCCATTTCCGCATTTTGTAATCTTTTCTTTTTTGCTTTTTCACTTATAAGGAGTCCTCTCATTACCGCTTTACTTGCATCCCAGGCGGTTCTTTTTTCTACTTCCGAATTCCAATTAATTTGAAAATACTCCTTCATTTTTTTCGCGGCTCTTTCTACCAGCTTGGTATCTCTCATCAATGCGTCATCCATTCTCCATCTGAAAGAACCCTTGGAAACCATCTTAAGGGTTACCTGTACAGGATTGTGGTCCGAATAAGTCCTTGGGCCAATTTCTGCTTTTTGTATTTTCGGTGCCAATTCGTTCGATATCCAAATGTAATCTATCCTCGACCATGACTGCTGGGATTCACTGAAATACGTTGCCTCAGTGTCGGTGGGGTTTTTTAACCTCCAAGCATCCTCCAAATTTAAATTGTCCACCATTTCAAAAAAAGTCTTAGGTAGTTTCCCATCATTTGTTAATTTAGTTCTTTGGGATCTGTCCATTAAAGTGGAAACTGCACCATTAAAATCTCCCAGGCAAACTAACTTGTAGTCCAAATAATCCAGCAGCAGGTCGTGTATTTTTTTATAAAAAATTGACTTTCCATCATTTGGTGCGTAAAGTCCCAGAATCAGAAATTTTTCGCCTTGTATTTTAATTTCAATAGCGATGTATCTCCCTTCTTCATCTTTAAATAGCTGTTTTGGGCTATATTTCTCCTTTACATATAGTACCACTCCTCTCTTTTTGACCTTGTCTGCTGATATGAACTCTTGGCCTAGCTTTTTATTTTGTAGTAATCTTCTATGTCGCCGAACTATGTGTGTCTCCTGTAAACAAATGATATCCAAATTCTTCTTTTCCAATCCGTGAAATACTCTGCGTCTCTTTGGTCTCTGGTTCAATCCCCGTACATTCCATGTCATTAACTTAAACGCCATTTTCCTTTGTTAATCCTCTCCTCCAGTTGCTTCTGCTTTCTTATCTTCCTCTGGGTCCTTTTCACTTGGTCCTGGTATCCCCGGTGGTGGGAATACTCCTGGACGTCTATGTAGAGATGATGAGTCCAGTGACCCTTTGAGCTCTTCCAGATGTTTATCCAAGAATTTTTGCTTTTCAGCCAGGGATTTGATTCTTATCTTTTTTCCTTCAAATGTAAAAGCAAGACCTTCCGGAAATTCCCAGCTGAAGGAGATGTTGTTTCTTCTTAGCTCAGCAACCAGATCGTTGTATGGAATTCTTTTGTCCAAAAAGAATCTGGGGATATCCTTATAAAAGATGACTTTACTCCACTGTACCACCAGGTTGTTTTTATAATGTAAATCCAGAAAGAAGTCCCTGTCGTTTCTGTCATGCAACACAAGCAGACAGTCACTGACTGTTTTGGCACCTTTCTTCCCTCTGGATCCTCTAGGCCCAAATCTGAAGGCCTTCACTATGCGCGCTGCAACGTTTACCTCTTCCAATTCCCAGTATGACGAAAATAACTTCACAATGTAGGCTTTTAGGTCTTCTCCTTCCAATTCCGGAAGACCCCTGAGACGAATGTTCCCCTCCCTCTGGTGGAGTTGAAGAAAAGCAAGAGACTCTTCCACAGTTCTCTGTCGTGTGCCAATTCTCTCTAAATTCTCCAAGTCTATATTGTCCAATTTCTGTTCCACTTTTTTTATTTTTTCTTGAACCACTTTAAATTGCTCAGAGTCCTTTTTCAAGGTTGTTACCTCCTGTGCTATGTTATTTATTTGGTCTCTGTTCTTTTTTACATTCTCCTCAATTTGACCAATCGATCTCTCCAAAGTATCCGTGGAATTTTTTATATCAGCTTTTAAGTCGACTTGAAGTTTTTCTATTGCAGAGTTAACTGTAGCATTGACTGATGCACCAATTGTATTAACTGAAGCCTGCGTTTGCTTCAACCCCTCCGTCACACTTTTAAGTCCTTCTGCTATTTCTGCAACACTAGCAGCTAGTTTCTCCATCTGTTCTTGTAAAGATAGGGAAAAGGAGCCTTTTCTTTGTGAAGAGCTAGCTGTTTTGGATCTAGTGTTCTCATGCATGTCCTGTGAGCTCTGCAATTGTAATCTCAAGGTCACTCCAGTTGCTGTGGTAACCGTTTCAGACATTCACAGTAGAAAACCAACAGTCTCAAAAGTAAACACCAGGTGGCCAGCAGTTCCCTTCTGAGAACAAAGAGACTGCTGAGCCAGGAGTCCCACACAAGTCCAGTAGTCAAACTTCTAGGCACAGAGTTCCCAATTTTAAAGTCTCAAAATACTTTACAGTCAAAAAGAGTTTAGTTTTTAAGTAGCCCAAGCCAGCAACTATATTTCCTTTGCAGTGTTACCACCAAGTCTTTATAATTCGTTGTAGCTGGCCACAAAGTATCTAAAATGTCTCCACTGGTAAACAGTCACTGATACAGTAACAAAGAGAAAAATGGCAACAATTTACTGCAGCCCGCTACCGGCCCGGAATCCTAATCCTGAGGGAGAGCGGTGTCTTCTTTTGCCATATCTCCTGCTTTTAAGTCTTAAAACAACTTTAAAACAACTTTTAATCCACTTTTAAAAAGTTTGGCAGAGTTCGCAAAACTTTTCCGTTAGTCGCGGCTTTGATCTTTTAGCGCTACCAAGCTCCGGCAAACAGTTCAAAGGGAGCAGGCTTCCTTTTGACTTTTCTCTGTAAGTTATTATTCTTCAGAGTTCCAAATCAGTTTAAAATCATTACTTACAGAGTTTCTTCTGAAACTTCTAGGCAGGAAGTGTCGGGTGCTCGAGTCTGGCGGGATCGCTGCTTTGATCCTCCGAAGGCAGTCACCTCTTCAGTCCCGTACCGGGCTCCGCTCGCCTGATTTTCCCCCTTACGAGGGTCAATCAGGAGCGGGGACGGCACGTCTGGGACCCACAAGGATAACGGTCCACGGGACACTCTTCCCGTGGTTTTAAGGGACCCGTGGCGCAGGCACGGAGGTCCCTAAAGCCTTACGGAGGACGGAGCCGTCTGACTCCCGTCCGCCATTGACCGGCACCAAACCGGAAGTCCCCTAAATAAAGTGTGACCTTGGGCTAGTCACACTTCTTTGAAGTCTCTCAGCCCCACTCACCTCACAGAGTGTTTATCCATTTTGCTGATCACGCAGGGGGAATTATGATGGGAAACATTCAAGGGAATCATTAAAACGTATTTTGAGTGTGTGTATCTGTATTTGGTCAGTCAATAGAGGGACTATTGCATGATGAGGCATGACTGTATAAAGATGAGCAATATGGTGCAGATAATATAGCACTGGTGCTCCTCCAAAAGCACATTGAAACGGCAGTCAGTTGTCCCTGCCTTCCCATGTTCTCTGATAAAGAAAATGGTCGCATAAGAGATCTACAATTATTGTACTTTGCAGGGACAGGTATTTATTTATGTGTGCATTAATTTATTCAAATGTGTTCCTAAAGCACTTAATATCTTTTTAGAGACTCTCTACACAGTGTACACTATGTACAATACAAAAAACAGTATCCATTAAAACAAAGATGCAGCCTAAAATCAATAAAACAGTATAAAAGCCTACAAAAGCAAATAAGAATGGAATGGTGTTATAAACAAAGGAGATGGAGCATTATATTCCATGCTGTGTGCTCAGGAGTGGCAACCCCATGTGCAAAGGGTTCCAGTACAGTGGTGCTGTGCAAGTGAAAGAGGTTTGAATGTGGATGGCGCCACAACTTCATCACAACTATTCAAAATGGCTCCCAAATAGATTTCTGTGATATACACCACCCTTCTGATTTCAAGAAATGCCACAACTATACAAAGGGTTTTTACTGATAGAGGAGGTCCAGAGAAGGCCATGGTGGAAAGAATCAAAGAACCCATTCCCCCGTCATTACACAAGATAGCTGCTCAGAAAAAAATGGTGAAGTGGAACCCATGGAATTCTGTCAGATGAGCGGGGTACAATGATCATCACCATCAACATCATTGCCTTGAGGGAGTGCCTCTTTACATCTCAGACAGGAAGAGCAAAATTTGAAATCCTTCAGAAGAACGTTTGAAGGGAAAGAATAGAGGCTGTGATGAAGGGACAGAATTCAAGGTCATGATGGAGTGGCAGTTAGCTTTTCCATATTGCTTCTTGCCCAACTCTCTTTGTCCTACCTTGACTTTTACAGATCTTACTCAGCCAGTTGCAAGCATTCTGTTCCAAGCTAATAACGTCTGAGGTCCCTATGAAATGTGCAAACCATCTGTTAATGGTGTATTTGTTTTTGCACTCGCACATAATCTGTTTCTTTGTGTGATCAGGGACCTTACCAGTTTTCCTTATTTATACTATCAGATGGTGTGCTCTAGACCACCAACACAGATAGATTGACCAGGCAGATGCAGAGCTATTAATTATAGCAATATTTTTACATTTATTTTACCTCAGATTCTCATTTGCCCTGGTTTCTTTTTCTGGAAAAGCAATAGGTTTAACACTATATTCTTATGCTCCCTGTAGCAGCATAAAAATTATAGTAACTCTCCAGGAAAGGGTGTATTTAAGAGGCAGCGAAGACAATACATAGAATGCATGGTCACATTATTTAGCTTTTAAAAAAATATCCATAAGAACTGAGATCACAGTTGGTGGGCATAGGAAATAACATATTCTCCTCATGCAGCAGTCCCAGTGCTGCATTCTTCATATTTCAAAAATGCAGTGCAAATAAGTATTTTACATATCATCTCGTTTGGCCCAAGGAGTAAGGCGGCAGGCATATACCCACTTAAATTGAACCTTTTTTTAAAAAAAAGTTTTTTTATGTCATTGGTATCAGCATGTAATACTCCACAGGTTTTGTTGGAATTGATCAATGTTATTTTACTACAGAATTAATGAAATACTCTACAAATAAAGAGATTGATTGATATTGCTGTGAAGGTACTAATGAGACGATACTGGACCTAGGGTATACTTGTAAATAGAATATAGCACCTGTGAAAATACCACTGCACCACTCAGCTGTCACTGGACCCCCAGCTCCCATCTGCCCCAGCCAACATGGCTACTGGTGAAGGAAGATGGGAGTTGTAGTCCTAGAACATTGACAGACAGTTCCCTACCCCAGTTATTTAGACAGGCGCATCCAAGAACTTTCTCCCACCATGCAATTGATACAAAGGGGTCTGACAGCTGGACTCTGTGGAATCTTTTGCAAGAAACCTGGTATGTTGACAATTGAAAAACCATTCTAACATTTCTCTGTGCATTGGAGAAAAGGCTGCCTCTATTGTATCACATTACAGAAGAAGAAGAAGAAGAAGAAGAAGAAGAAGAAGAAGAAGAAGAGGAGGAGGAGGAGTAGTAGTTTGGATTTGATATCCCATTTTATCACTACCCGGAGTCTCAAAGAGGCTAACATTCTCCTTTCCCTTCCTCCCCCACAACAAACACTCTGTGAGGTGAGTGGGGCTGAGAGACTTCAAAGAAGTGTGACTAGCCCAAGGTCACCCAGCAGCTGCATGTGGAGGAGCGGAAACGCGAACCCAGTTCACCAGATTACGGGTCTACCGCTCTTAACCACATCCTAGCATCCTAGCTGTCACATGTGCACAGAGTGGACTATGGGGAGGCATTAAATCTTCTCCTAGAAACTCTTACCATTGCCGGTTTGTTTGTTTGTTTGTTTGTTTGTTTGTCTTCACAGCAATTTGAAGCTCTTGTTTTCTTCTTTTCTCCTGCTTCAGACTCTATTCCCCTTGGATTCTTTTCACATCACAGCTGAGCTACAGGCAGCTGTCAGTGGTGATCCAGAAGTTGAGCCAGTTGGAATTGAGGGATCCAGACAGGACTCAGAGCTGAGGAACAAAGCCAGGAGTCACAGCCAAGGAACACACAAGATCCCAGCCCAAACAGGAAGCTTTTTATAGCCCTTCATCTCCAGGAGTACCCAGAGACCAGCCTAAATGGGTAGGGCCAGTCAAAGCCAAGCTGCACTTCTGATAGCTCATCACCCTTGGGACCTTTGCATAATCTTGGCGCCAGCAGCTCTTGTCACATCACATGCCTAAGTGATCACAGCCAATAAGAGGTCATCTAGTAAATATTGTCACACCAGGTAACCAATCAGGTTTGAGTGCCCGATACCATCACTAAGGCAAACAAAATCTGTCAGTCTAAAATGGTGCAGGGGGAGGTGCAACATTCTTATAACCAAGGCAACTCAGCTGTGCTGCTTTGAACTCACCCTAAATTGGTAGATAGGAACAGATATATCCTGATTGCTAAGAGAACAAATCTACTTCTGCCACTGTGGCAGCTCTACAGAGAGAAAGAGTAGCCACAGCTCAACCAACCACAGCAGTGGGAGGCAGGAGGCAGGCAGAATGACATAATGTTCAGACCCAGATCAGGCCAGATGCTGGCTTGCAACAGCTGTGAAAATGACTCAAGGTCCTGTGGTTCCCAGACTGACTCAGGCCCTGCACTCAGGACACCTGATTTAGGACTGTTAGCTGGGCTTTGCTGGTGGAGCTATGACTGGTGGGCCTTCAACCTTCCAGCATGTTCATTGGGTTTAAAGAGGATGTCTGTACCAGTGGAGGGCTGGTTGGCAGACACGGGTGGGAAACTGGCTCAACCAGCAGAAACAGCCTAAGAGAGCACCAGCCGACTTGCTTCAGCATCCTAACAACATGAGTCTTGACATTGTACCCCATTTGTTAACCCTCATTTGCCAGCCTAATGGATTGGGGGATCAGGTTGTGTCACAGCTGCTAACAACATTTCTCCTTGTATATTAGTGCTTCTCAAAATATGGATATTCATCTGCCCAACTACCATGCAAAAGACATTAAATAGCATCCAGGCATGGCTATGCCTTCTTCGGTGACATTGAGTGAATTGCTACAGGTTCCAAGAGCAACACTCAGGAATAGAACAGATGAGAACTCATGGCAGATGTTTTGCCGCAGGCTCTGCACTTTATGATTCCACCTGTGTTTGTCTAATTCCCGCCAAAACAATCTCCTCCCACCTCATTGTGGATAAAGGCAGATACTGTAATGAGAACTGAAACAGAGGGAAAGATAGACAGTTACTGATCTGCCTTGGGTGAGACTGGTGATATCACACCAAATATATAACATAAGAGCGGCTTCTTTGTTTACATGGAAAAACACCCATCAAACATTTGGGTGCCAGAAGCATCTAGTCATGAGCGACTTGGTGTCTTCCATTTACATTATACTTGCTTTTATTTACTATGAACTGGAATGCAAACTCCATAGGTGGTCCTTTCCCTGTATATAATGGCACACTTTTTAAGCCACAAAACTTTTCCACCTGTCATGACAATGTATTTGATGACCAAGGACCATGAATAAAAATATACTAGAATTTATTTATAGACCCTTTAAGATTAGAATTCATAACACAGTATAACTGAACAGTTTGCAAAGAGTAAGCTTTATGGTTGGAACACTTAGAGATATAAGCTAGCTTTATGTTTTACAAAATTGAGATAGTTTTAATACCAATATTTACTAAAGTAATATTAAATGTGTGTTAAACTGAAAGCAGTGTGATAGATTCAGGTATGTTGTACAAATAAAACAAGGAAACATAATATAATATGGAACAGCAAGCCAAAGCTGACTTCTGTTGTATTATATACATGCATATGGAAAACATTAGGAAATATTAGGAAAATATTAACCATCTCCAAAAGAGAACTTGGAGGGTAAACGTAACCTTTCTTGAAGGAAATGTTTTGTTTTCTTTAAAAAATTGCAAGTCTTCTAATTCTTTGGGTTTTTTCTATATTTAAATTCAGATTATACTGCTAAAAGCTACCCGATTCAATTTGGTCAAAGTTTATTTGCTCAAGCAGCACATAGGAATGGAAGAATCTGTCAATTTTGGTTTCTTTCAGTTTCTCATTTTTCCAGTCATCAGGTTAAACTTCCAAATTTCTGTATATAATCTTCCAATATATACCTGTTTGTTTGCTCTCTCTCTCTCTCTCTCTCTCTCTCTCTCTCTCTCTCTCTCCGTATAACCAGCATATTAGTATGAATTTCTTCTGCTTTGTGCATATTTGTATGCAATTTTACATGATATAAACATTTTTGCAAATCAATTTTCCTTGATATAACACATTTTTGTATGCCATTTCACATTTTATGCCCATTTAGCTCTAGTATGTGTATGTTTGCAAAATTCAGAAAAGTGTGAGTTTCAAAATTTAGCTGCATTGTGGTTTGTGCAATGCTGCAGAGAGTACAAATTTGGTATTGAGGGGGGGGGATTAACTTTTTTCTCCCTAGTGTGGTCCTGACTCAGAATAAGCCAAGGATGCCTGAAACCGTGTGGGCAAATTGGTGCCATTTGGCAGAAATTCTTATGTTGATCATTTGCTATGTCCCTGAAAATTCCATAAAATTCTAACACAAAGCTTCTAGACCACACAGACAGTATGTAAATGTTCAGGTTGAGGTACTTCATCATATTGATTGTCTTTCATTTTGTCAACCAGCACTTGACTTCAACTGTTTAGGATCTTTTTTTAAAGAACAGCAACACTGTGTTTACATCTATTAAAGAGTTAGGTTTGCCAACACTTTCTCATCTATCTTTGATAAATCTTCCTGCGGTTTTAGCAGTAATGAAGATTGTTGTCATTATTTCTTTCTTGCACACTTATGGCCCTTTCCAGAAAACTACTACCTGTTCAAGAGGCTTCAAAGGAAGAAATTCATAGCAGAAAACAATTCTTCTTCTTCTCCATATTGCAAAGAAAGGGGGATGCCCAGCACCCCTAGTGAACTAAAGCAGAGGTGAGATTCAAACCAGAAGCTTGGGTGGAATCTACACACATATAAAAAAAGTTCTGAAAATACTATTTTTAAAGTGTTTTTAAAAATACATTGAATTTTCCATAAGCCATCGTGTGTCACATTGTACATTGCACTTAAAACACACTTAAAACATTTCATTTGTATAGCTGCAAATTATGCCAGCTTAAGTCACTTCATTCCAAACTCTGTTCAGGAAGTATTTGGAGGAATTTGACTTATATAACCCTTTTTGCTGGCTAGGTTCCACTAAAATTCTAGACCATGTGACTGAGCTGAAAGAGAGCTGGAATAGTTGCAAATCTGTCCTTGCTCTCCTAAAGCCCCACCACACTCCTTTGGTGAACTTATTCCAGCTTAAGTTCCACCGGCTAACCCTTGGCTGAGTCAGGGTGATGGACTTACACCAGGGTATTTTCAGTTAAGATGGGGTGATGAATTTATACAGACATAGCTCTGGTTGAGCTCTGGTTTGGCCAGGAAATCCCAAGATCAGCTAAACCCAAACTCTCTCAGCCCAGGGAATCTTGAATTTAGATTGTGCTCTGACTATGCTATACAGTACTAGCTCTCTCTAAAACCTGTCCCAACATTAATGTCATCTTGTTGGAATAGTCTGCATTTATCCCTTCAATATTTCACCTTTAAGAAGCTCCCATCCATCTTGGACTCCCTTCTCTTTGCGTATTTCTGACCATGGGATCTCAGCCAGTAGTTCCTTAAGCTTTTTGAAATCAGGCTTCTTAATGTATAGAGCGGATGTCCGACTACACTCAGCTTTCCCTCGCCTGTGTATTGTGAAACCCAAGAGGGCATGATAACTTCCTCCCAAGGTTTCCAGCGTTTCCACCTCATCGATCATTTTGCACTCTTTGTAAAAATAATAAAGTGAGACTCATGGAGCACTGCTGTTCCACCATTTTGCAGTATGATTGCTTTCAGGCATAACCTTCCTGGTATGGCTATTAAATTCCTTGTTTTACTAATGTAGCCATAAATATATATCAAAGAGCAAAGAATTCCTAAGATGGAGATTGTTTAAAAGTTGCACATTTGTTTTTTATTCTGTATTATCACTAAACTGGCATACATGATTAAACATCTGAATTTTCCCCCTTTCAAACCTGCAAGGAATAGTTGTAAATAATAGGAAATAATAGGAAGAGGAGACTGACCAAGTTAAATTATGATGCTTGGCTTGTGCCTTTGAAATGCATGCTTTGCTTGAAGGATGGCTGCAATTTCCCCAATCATACTCAGATGTCAGAACTGGCATCTGGTAGAACTGAGAACTGGTACTTCTCCCAACAGCAGGTGTTCAGATTGACAGCTGGCAAGATAGGGATAATGGCCACACTCCAAAGCACTCAAAAGTTGTATTTTCTTAACTGTACTTTTTGTGTTTGTTCGAAAACCTAATTTTTGGTTAATTAAAGCAGTGTATCCTGGTCTGGGTAGAATCTGACCAATCCTATTGGTCAGGGATGGGGAAACTGTGGCTCCAGCTGCCATAGCCAATGATGAGGGATTATGGGAATTGTAGTTCAACAGCAGCAAGGAGTGGTACTGGAGGAGACTCTTGAGAGTCCCATGGACTGCAAGAAGATCAAACCTATCCATTCTCAAAGAAATCAGCCCTGAGTGCTCACTAGAAGGACAGATCCTGAAGTTGAGGCTCCAGTACTTTGGCCACCTCATGAGAAGAGAAGACTCCCTGGAAAAGACCCTGATGTTGGGAAAGATGGGGGGCACAAGGAGAAGGGGACGACAGAGGATGAGATGGTTGGACGGTGTTCTTGAAGCTACTAACATGAGTTTGGCCAAACTGCGAGAGGCAGTGAAGAATAGGCGTGCCTGGCATGCTCTGGTCCATGGGGTCACGAAGAGTCGGACACGACTGAACGACTGAACAACAAAGTTCAACAGCACCGGAGGACCACAGGTTTCCCACCCATGCTCTAGGGGAGCTGAATGGACTGAGAGTGGGATTGGAAACTGGCATAGTTGTAACTTGGGTACCCCCATTAGACTTCTACCCATCATGCACGAATCCTTTAATTCAATTGGTGACAGCTATTTATTTTCTGGGTGTTTTAGAATAGATAGGGACCCAATGGTAAAGTCTTCTCCATCTAATTCAGTTCACCTTGGGATGCCAGATTAAGGGCGGGAGTAAAGGAATCTCTAAAAGGTCCCTCTTCCGCTACTATAGAACTTTGCAATACTTGAAAGACAAGAGCAAAGTTTTAAGATATGAGGTGCACATGCAGTTTAAACAAAAGACCCTTGGGGTTGAATAGCGCTTACTCCCAGGTAAAAAAGTATTGGGTTGCAGCCCCGGGAAACTTTTTCATTTATATGAAGACATTCAGCCTGGACACTGAGGTCCAGCTCTGAGGGCCTTCTTGCAGTTCCCTCACTGCAAGAAGTGAGGTTACAGTGAGGGCCTTCTCGGTGGTGGCGCCTGTCCTGTGGAATGCCCTCCCATCAGATATCAAGGAAATAAAAAAACTATCTGACTTTTAGAAGACATCTGAAAGCAGCCCTGTTTAGGGAAGTTTTTAATGTTCAATCTTTTATCGTGTTTTTAAAATTCTGTTGGGAGCCGTCCAGAGTGGCTGGGGAAACCCAACCAGATGGGTGGTGTATAAATAAATTGTTGTTGTTGTTGCCGCCACAATCTGAAAGCAATTATAGTTGAAGTATTAAACTCTCAGGCTCTTTGGTAAGACCTGTATTATACCTATCTGTGACTACCACACTTTCAATGTGCTGCAGAGAAAGCTCTCTTGGAAGAACTCTTGCAATATTTCAGGGTTCTTTAACATAAACAAGCATGAGCCAACAGTACAGACATTAAACGGGGGGGGGGGGGAGGATAAGCTTGCATTTCCTAAACAGTGTATTTTGAACCTTATCTTCTATTCCAGTCTTCACCAACCTGGAAGTTGGCCTGCTGCCTGGGGATGATGGGAGCTGTAGTCCAAAATATTAGGAGGGCACCAGGTTGGCGAAGGTTGTTCTGTTCTCTTTGAATATTTAAGATGCTGTTTTCTGTCAGATTGATGTTCCAGGCTCCCATGCACAGTTTCAGAAAGGTAACGTTTTTATTTAAAGCCAGTATCTGGCTGGTCCAAAGAAAATGGTTTTCCAATCCAAAATGCCTCTTGTTCTCCCACTCCAAATATTGACATTCGTCTGGGTGATTCTTGCTGTTTAAATTGTCCATGGATCAATGTAATTTAGCCTCCATTGCCAAGAACTGTCTCAGCTGGAAATTTCATAATTGGGGCAACTTTGCTCTACGCCCCTCCTGCCATCTCTGGATATTGTAATAAATCAAGTTAATTTGAACTCTGATGCACCTTCTTAGCATTACTTGGTGGCTGGAGATCATTCTGCGTTACAAAAAATGTTTTGCATCACTTTTTATTGGAGGATTTTTTTTAATCCATCAGATCTTTTGTTGCTGTTTTAATTCCAGCAGGAATTTTTTTCATTCGTTTGAAGTTCAACCTCTTAGAATGCTTGTCTTAATGCTTGTATATATCCTACTTTCCCACTATATATAAGCAGAGTCCTGGCGGCTTACAGCAAATTCAAAACAACAAAATTCAACACAAAGTATCAGCCCAACAACCATAGGAATGGACAGCTGCAGTGAATGAAACACAAGTTCAGCCTTCTGCAATCCTATCCAGGTCTACTCAGAAGTCCCATGAGTTCAATGGAATTAAGTCTCAGGGAAAGTGGAATTAAGATTGCAGCCTAAGAGAACATCAGCCAAGTGGTTAAATGCATGTTAGAATGTTTGTTTGTTTGTTTAAAAAATTGTCTTTTCTGTCATTTCAGCAAGCATGTGCTTTTAAGTGTCTTGCCTCCATATTGGTGCCTTCGGAAACCAACCTTCCCAGGTAAGCCCATTGCTCCCTTTCAATCAGGACTCAAAACCTACCCACCCTAAAGTAAAAACTACAATCCCATGGAATTAGGCTTCTTAAATGCCCTTGACCTCTGTGGAATTTAAGATGCCTGTACGTCCTACTTAGCCTGTCCCGTGAACTGTCCTGTGCATGCAGCTGTCCACAGGATAGTTTCCTCTATTGTCATCCTATGCAAGCCCTATAAAGTCATATCGTTATTTTCAAATAGACTTCTGTGCACAACACTGACCTCTTGTGTGGATTCTGTTGTTTGGCTGAGTCAAAACTGTTCCTTTCATTCATACATTATTATAAATAGCTATATGATCAAACTACTATTCCTTGGCAGTTTCTCAGCAAGTATGTGATATTTTGCATTTGTTACCAATTGACTAGGGATCCTAGAAAATTAATTGCTGTGCTAAACAAAGAGTCCTGGGGTGTGGGGACACCCTGTGAGCAATGCTAAATATTCCAGATGCTAATTTTCTTCTTTTACGATTTCCGTTGTAAGCAGGAACACCGTAAGATTTATAGACTGTTCCCTCCCCCTTCTCTCTCTCTCTTTCATACACACATTAATCTGATTTGCACCACTTACTCTGTGTGCAAACACAAACACACAGAGAGCCTTTTCACCCACCAAAGGAAGCTCACAGGTAGGTCACAGTAGTCTGGGAAATGTAGGAGCAGAGCTTTCCTCCCCCCCCCCCCCGGGGGTACTAAAGGGGACATAGTACTGGCACTTCTTTTGTGTTGTTGTTAAAAAGCGTGGCACTTACTGTAACAACTTCATGGTGTGTACTGGCACCTATTTTTCGGGGGGGGGGAGCACTGTGTAGGAGCATTCCCTCCAATATTCCTCAGATGAAAACTGACTCTCAACTGACCCTCTTCAACCCTCCATTTTGTCCCCCCTGCCCCCACAGAACATTTCTTCCACCATTACACCAATGTCCCACAGCGCACACCCCCTCCACTGTCCTGAGAAAACTCCTCATTCCCTATTTTATTGTGCTTTACGCTCCACTCTGCTCCCCCTTTCTTTCCATCCAAACTCAGCCAAGGAAAGCATGGGTAAATATAGGATTTACAAAAGGTAGGGCCTATCGCCGTCCATTTGAATTGTAGCCTTTACACAAAATTGCAGTATTGCGAGCATTCGACAAGTCACTGAAACGAGCCTCTCAGAAAAAGCCAGAACAAAAACAGGTTCTGAATAGAGTTGTTTTTCTCTTATCTTCAGCCGCTATCACATGAGACTCTTAATCTCAGAGTCATGGGTTCAAGCGCCATGTTGGGCAAAATATTCCTGCATTGCAGGGGCTGGACTAGATGGCTCTTGTGGTCACTTCCAACGCTGCAGTTCTGTTATTCTATCCCTGTAATTGCTGGTTTTTGTTGTGTGTGCGGTATCCCCCTCTCCCTCGGTACTTTGTAAATTAAGGAGTATATATATATTTATAAACCATATATATCTATATGGTTTAGCGATAAACTTTGTAAAAAAAAAAAGGTTATTCAAAAAAGGTTATTCAGTTTAAAGAATATATATTATTGTATTTAGCCCAAGAACTCAGAGGGTTTTTTTTTTTATTCATCAACTGTTTGTCTTTGTGTATATATAAAATCTAAAGACCATTCTAGCAATAATAATAAGTAAATGCAAGAGTATTAAAAACAGCTGCAAGAATACACAAACTGAAATAACAGTTGTTGCATCATTCCATCCCATGCATCCATTGTCTAACAGAATTTGATTTAAATCCTGCTGTTTTTCTAGGCTTGGATATTTTTATGTCTTTCATGTGGTACCCTCCAGATGTTTCGGGACTACAACTCCCATCACCCCTGACCATTGGCAATGCTGGCTGGGAATGGTGGGAGTTGGAGTCTAGCAACATGTGGCAGGCACCATGTTTACTACTGCTGCTTGTATAATAGGTTTTCTTTTTTTAATGTATTTACCATTCACTCATAATTCAAAAAGCACCTCCTAAATATTTGATAGCATCAAAGATTTAAAACAAGCAAATAAACACGAGCAAGATTTCATTTGTTCCACCAAATTCAAAACCTTCTACTATTTTGTCGGAGACAGGGAGATAATGAAAGACAGATTCATATACAAAACATATTAAACTCAATGGAGTTTTCCAGTAAGATGCCAAAATCTGACTTTTATTTCATGTTCAAACCATTATCAAACATCTACTAAAGGTCAATTATTAATAAGAAACAAAGATATTCTCTTTGTTCTAATTCCTTGTTCGTATGCTCTTGGAACTCTCAAAATAACAACAATATGTTCTACCAGTTTAGAATAACAGAGTTCAGAATAATACATGGCATTCCTTGAGGAGAGGGCTGGAATTTAAGTTGGACAATTAGATAATTAATCCCTGTATCAGGATTTAAAAGCCAGTAGCAATTGAGGCAGCTGAACTGACAAGTTGCCAGTTTCTTGACCCTTCCACTAAACACAAGAGTCTAGTTTGTTGAATGGCAAAACAATCTAATATATTAGCTGAATGAGCATTTCTTGATGGACAATACTTGAATGACACTCCGTACACTCTAAATTCCATGCTTCCATGAGACTTGGAAATGTTTGAGGGGAATATAGGTGTTCGATTCTTTTAAAAAATACAAAATTAAACACTATCGCCTTGTATATGCCTGCAGCAAAATGAGGAAGGAGCTGATAGAATGAATTGTATCACTTCAAACTGCAAGTAGGGAGAAGTTGGTGCCAGATCTGATATAGCCCTCTAATACCCTGTACCACTTTGGTGGGCTCTCCCCTGCCAGGGGAATAAAGATATCAGCTGCTGCGGGGGCTACTACTCTGAACTAAGCACTGTCACCCACCCACTGCTTCCTGCAATCTCCCTACAATAAGCTTTTTTCTTTTTTTTTAGATGGGGTGCATTAAAAAATGGCACGATACCACAGTGTAATCTACCACTTTTTCTGCTGCGTGTTTAGAGCAGGCATCCATTTCCTGGTTTTGAGAAAACTGATCTGGGAACAGAACAACTAGGGTTTTGAAGAAACACAGTCTCATCACTACTGGTCAGGTCACAGAGAGCTTTCATGGAGTACCAAATCAGCTAGGCTTTTTGCTAGTCCACTGAAGCGTACAGTGCTCTAGCCTAGTCCTCCACCAGGCCCTTGGTACCTGGATCCTATAGGCCAAACTGCCTCAGTGCATTATCTCCTAGGAACAGGCAGGGATGGAAAACCAGGCCTCCAGGTATTGTCAGGTGTTGTCTGACCTCAACTCTCATTAGCCCCAGTAGCATAGCCAATGGTGAGGGGGTGATAGGACAGACCTGCAGTCCAACAACAACTGAAGAGTCACAGGTTCCCCATTCCTGCTGTAAAAGCATTTTAGCAGCTGTGCCCACCACATTTCTCCCAAACAGACGAACTAGCCAAGGAAGAGTTCAAACCGTTCTGAGACAATCAGAAGAACCTGCAAGATGTGATTATTTCACTTCTATAGGAAATGCTATTTCTCCATATGGGTGATTTCTCCAGGACACCAAGACATTAGCTAAGTGCTTAAGCTATTTTGCAGGAAAAGTATAGCGTCTATAGTTTGAAAGAGAAAAAAAGAAGCAGAAAACTCATTCTTTCCCCTACTCCCATCTTTTAAAGGTGCTTTCTTTAAAAAATATTGTTTTCATAGCTCCTTTCAAAATATTATCCATGAATTTCCTGGCTGTTTTATGTACCAGCTCTTCAGTGAAGGGAAACTGCTTAATTCTGAGTGGGAGTGTGGGCAGTGGTCTGGGCACTGGGCTATGTGCCAGGAACTCCTAGTGCTAACACCCAGCTGACCACAGGCTTGCTGGGTGGCCTCCCACAAGTTGCCTATCATCTCAGTCTCCTGACATTATAGCCCAACCATCTATTGCAATGGAGTTTGTCCATAATTTCTGGGCCATTATCCTCAAAAATGTTGCTCTGGAGTAGTTCCACAGAAGCCAGTAGAATTGTTCTAGTCCTCAAAATATGGAATGGGGAATAAATTCCAGTTACGTTGAGCGGGAATTATTCTTTAGTAAAAAT
This sequence comes from Lacerta agilis, assembly GCF_009819535.1. Classification (NCBI taxonomy): domain Eukaryota; kingdom Metazoa; phylum Chordata; class Lepidosauria; order Squamata; family Lacertidae; genus Lacerta; species Lacerta agilis. Next base: position 31,733,767 of record NC_046315.1, read on the forward strand.
TATTCTTTAGTAAGAATACTCGAAGCTACTAACATGAGTTTGGCCAAACTGTGAGAGGCAGTGAAGGATAGGTGTGCCTGGCGTGCTCTGGTCCATGGGGTCACAAAGAGTCGGACACGACTGAACGACTGAACAACAAAAAGAATATTTGGGAATGGAAGCTTTAAGGTTATTGCATTTGTAGGGGACTATCTTAAAGACATACGATGTACTGTGTGTGTGTGTGTGTGTGTGTGTGTGTGTGTATGTATGTTCTGATTTTTCTGAAACTACTTTCCCAATATATTCAGATTATCATAGCAGCTGTTTCTCTCCCAAGATAGCTCAGTCAGTAGAGCATGAGACTTAATCTCAGGGTCACTGGGCAAAACATTCCTGCATTGCAGGGGGCTGGACTAGATGACCCATGTGGCCCCTTCCAGCTCTACAGTTCTATGAGTCTATGGTGGAATCTACACACATATAAAAAAAATGCTGTGAAAATTTCTTTTTTAAAAAAATGTTTTGAAAAATATATTGAATTTGCCATAGCTTACTGCTGCCATCTGGTGTCACATTTGTATATTGCACTTTACAACACACTTAAAACATTTTATTTATGGCTATATAGCTGAGTCCTGTGATTCTACAATGAAGGTATTCGGTAGTCACTGAAATAGCAGCAGACAGCAACATGAAAGGCCGAATTCCTTAATTGTGCAGAAAGGACTTCCTGCTAAGATGCTATCTGCAGGAGTATATAAAGGATGAGACAACTTTTCAGGTATCCCACCTAACTTCATGCATCAAAATGAATGCATATGGGCTGAGGCTGGAGTGTGCCATTTGTTGTATTCCAAACAAATGCCTGGAAACTCTGCTTCATCTTCAGCATGGGGATCCCAATACAGGACTATATTGCAGGAATGTAGCGGTGATTCTACTTGGATTGTGCATGTGATAGTGAAAGACTTTAAATTGGGGGGGGGGGGTATTCCCTAGCCCAGCTTTAAAATCCCTATCTCTCATCTATAATATCTATAATAAACTTTTTTAGGCTCAACTGTTTTCAGCTCAAGGCCTTTCTGTTAAGACCTGGCTTCTGACAACTATTGTTACATAACTATGCCTGGGCTGGCCGTAATTTTTTCCACTGGAATAATTCAGTAAGCACAAAATTAGAAACGTGTTTCTTGGAGGGTTTCATTTAGAAGGGGGGGGAGCTACAGTTTTTGTTACTGCAGTTCAGATCAGTCCAAAGATCAAAGCCTTTTTGATCACTTCTCTCTCAACAAAAATAACTTTCTCATGTAGCGCCATCTGCTCAGTGCTCCTCAGCTGAACATAACAGAAGCCTGCGTCCTATCTAGTCCAGCATCCTGTTCTCACAGCGTCTATAAGGATATCAACAGGAAATGCACAAACCAGGATCTGAGTTCAAGAGCACTCGCCCTGTGATTTCTAGCAACTGGCATTTGAAAGGAAATTGCCTCCAACTGTGCAGCTAAGAACATATTTATCACTGTTAGTAGCTACTGCTAGCCTTATTCTCCGCGAATTTGTCTAATCTTCTTTTAAAGCCATCCCATTGGGTGGCCATCACTTGTTGTTGTTGTTGTTGTTGTTCAGTCGTTCAGTCGTGTCCGACTCTTCGTGACCCCATGGACCAGAGCACGCCAGGCACCCCTATCCTCCACTGCCTCCCGCAGTTTGGCCAAACTCATGCCAGTCGCTTTGAGAACACTGTCCAACCATCTCATCCTCTGTCGTCCCCTTCTCCTTGTGCCCTCCATCTTTCCCAGCATCAGGGTCTTTTCCAGGGAGTCTTCTCTTCTCATGAGGTGGCCAAAGTACTGGAGCCTCAACTTCAGGATCTGCCCTTCCAGTGAGCACTCAGGGCTGATTTCTTTAAGGACGGATAAGTTTGATCTTCTTGCAGTCCATGGGACTCTCAAGAGTCTCCTCCAGCACCATAATTCAAAAGCATCAATTCTTTGGCGATCAGCCTTCTTGATGGTCCAGCTCTCACTTCCATACATTGCTACTGGGAAAACCATCACTACCTCCTGCAAATGCCATAGTTAAATTTTGTGAAGAAATATGTTTCTTTTGTCTCTGCTGAATCTTCCAGCATTCAGTTTCATTAGATGTCTATGAGTTCTAGTGTTATGAAAGAGAAATATAAAAAACCTTTCTCTATCCATAATGCATTATATGCATTATGCATTATATGCATAATGTTGTAACCAAATGCTGAACCCTTTCCTCATAGGGGAGATCTCCAACTCCTTGATCGTTCTGGTTGCCCTTTTCTGAATTGGGGGAATGCATTGAAAAGTGTTGGATGAATGGGACGAATCCGTGACCAGAAGGAGGAGACGATAGAGCAAGATTGGAGCAATTTTAAAGTGTATTTTAAAAAAATATTGTAATATTTGTTAAAGAGGAAAGTTTTTGGAAGAAATCGAGGCTTAGGTGTGAATTTAGAATTGTAATTAATCAGAAATTAGACAATAAAGTTAGATAAGGATAGAGAAAGAATGTAAATTAGAGGATTATAAATAAGAATGTTTAAAATGATTTGGAAGACTGCTAAAGATGTATTACAATGAAATCAGCAAAGAGGGATTAGAGGAAGTCATGAAACAAAGTGAGAAAGAATAAGAAAGTTTTTATATGTGTTTTTAGAAATAAGATGTATTTTTTCTTGTTATAAAAAATAGGTTTTAATTGTTTCAATATGTGAAAATCAATAAAAAAATTATTGGGGGAAAAAGAAGAAAAGTGTTGGATGAAAGAATGATTAACAGAAATGCATTACCGGTAATAGCCCACAAACGAATCAGGGTGAATTCTCATCGTATAGCCTTCCCCCAAATAAATCATGTCAAATGCTCAGGAAAGACCAGATGCAATCTACAACCCATGTGAGCTTTGTGCAAGAAATCAGGATGCATGCTCAGTGGGTGGGTTATCTGGAGAGTCACTCAGGGTGCAGAACCAGCAAGTAGGCCAGAAATATAGGTGCTCTTGCACACCGTAAGCAGTGGCACAGATCTTACCCTCTTCCCTATGATACTTTGAAGATCTTGCACTGAGGAATGAATTTGGCGAGGTGTGGGGGTCATTAAGGGAAGGGAACTGGAGAATGTTCTACCTTGGTCTTTTCACAGCCTTTTGACACAGAGATAGGCAGGATGATTTAAGGATTCGAAATTTTAGCAGGGGCCTGAAAGCTACTTTCAGGTAATGATGCCTCTCTCTCTCTCTCTCTCTCTCTCTCTCTCTCTCTCTCTCTCTCTCTCTCTCTCTCTCTCTCCCTCTCCTCTCAGCTCCCCATGTCCCCCATCTCACCTGGGAGCGTGAACAAATCGCCATTTTAGCTTACATGGGAATAAGGTGGTGAATTCATTAAGCTTCCTGGAGCACATCTGGCACTAATTGACAATCTAAGCAGGAAAGCATTCAAGGAACCACAGAATTCGAAATACCTGTGGTGTAGGCCCATGATGTCAGATGGAATGAGGGGAGGGAACTGGAGTGGGTTTCCATTCCCATTGTCAGCTTTTTGGCAATCTGGAAGGAAGAGATCCACTCTCCATAGCAGCCATTAACACCAACTTAACACAGTACTGTTTTAAAATTCATGTTTTAGGAAGCTGCTTTTGGCTCCCTTTAGTTTGACCCTTCTTACATCCAGGCTTTAGCTGATGCTGAAACTTTTTTTTTTTTTTTTAAAAAAAGGTAAAGGACCCCTGACAGTTAAGTCCAGTTGCAGACGACTCTGGAGTTGCGACACTCATCTTTCTTTACAGGCCAAGGGAGCCGGTGTTTGTCCGCAGACAGTTTTTCCAGGTCATGTGGCCAGCATGACTAAGTCGCTTCTGGCGCAATGGAACACTGAAACCAGAGCAGCACACGGAAACGCCGTTTACCTTCCCGCCGAAGCGGTACCTACTTATCTACTTGCACTTTCACGTGCTTTCGAACTGCTAGGTTGGCAGGAGCTGGGACTGAGCAACGGGAACTCACCCCGTTGCAGGGATTCAAACCGCCAACCTTCTGATCGGCAAGCCCTAGGCTCTGTGGTTTAGACCACAGCATCACCCGCATCCCTCTTATGCTGAAACTAACAAGTCATCATTTTGAGTGTCCTTCAGCTGCACCCCCCTCCTACAACCATTCCTCATTGTTGTCACACAAGCTCACCTGGGTACCCTAATCTGATTTTCTACCTAAGGTATAATGGATGATGCTATTCTGTCATCTGCATTGAAATAAGATTCGCCCACCAGTCCAGTCTGCTTCTGTTCTTGGACCATCTTTCACTTCATGCAGCAACATATCTTGGGCTAGCCCTGAAGATATTTACGGAAACTTTTTCCTCCATTGGGTAGGGCAATTCCCCCCCCCCACACACACACACATAGGGATGGAAAAATAGTATTCAGAAAAACATAGCACAAGCCGCCTGTCGAAGGCCAATGCAATAGTTCTGGCTGGTATTTCACGGAAAGGCCAATTCCTCCAGAAATTAGTGTTAATGTTTATGGATTTCGTTTCAAGCACTTCTGTCTCAAGAGTGCTTTTTTAAAGAAGGTGGGTGACCCAGGCTTCCAGGGTCGATGGCATGAAGCAAGCGGCTGGCAGGCAGTCTAAACTGACGCAGCTGCTGGCAAATTCTTTTGCCTTTGAAGAGTACACAGAGGCAGCTAGGGTCAGCCGAAGACAAAGAATCTCACACTCCCTTTGATACTGTCCGAACAAATCATCGCATTGAAAAGCAGCAAACTAGTCTAGACATGTATATAGATGGTTTGGGTCTTGTCCAAACAGAGGTGGACCTTTGAAGACTTTTGAGTTTAAGGACACGCATACAAGAGCAGAAGGAAACCTTTTTGAAATGCTGGATCAGCCGTTCCGTTCTGTACAGAAACAACTGCCAGGTCTGTGGCAAAAAGTGTGGTTGGGGTTTAGGATGTCAGACTAGGACCTGGGAGACCAGAGTTCAAAGTCCCACTCAGCCATGAAGCTCATCTTGAGTCAGTCACAGTCTCTCAGCCTAACTTGTCTTGCTCAGCCTCTGTCTCTGACTTTTCATCTATTGTGTAAACAGTTACATTAAAAGGTCAATAGATAATTGAAGCACAAATGTATGTTGCTAATGGGTTTGGTGTTTTTTGGGGGGGGGGACATCAGGGAACTGTTATTACATACTTGGAATCTCTGTTTAAATCTAGAAAGAGAAAAACCCATTTGTGCCTCTGTTCTCTTCGCCATGCTATGAAAACATGCATAACAATTGGAGTTTTCTGGTGCAAAATGAAAATCATTTATGACCAAACAGGGCATGAGGGGGAAGTGAAGGGAGCACAAAAGAATTCCCTTTGGAAAATTCATTGTAGAGCAATGCCCCGTTTTTCATCTCTGACAATACTGAACTAAATGCGCCAATCATCTTGACCCAGTATACAGCAGGTTCTGATGTCATTGTGTTAGTGCAGTTTGCGAATCATTTGAGGTTCTCTTTTCAGTCAGCAAAGTCAACCAGTAGGTCTTCCAGAATCGCCTTTCTTAGTTCAGCTCATCTGTTGCTGAACTCCCATGTGGGAATAAACATCTCCCCCATTTCAGTCCTTCTGAAAGCATTTATTGTTGAACACTGCGGATAATATAACTCATATAATTACTGGTCTAAGGGGGGGTGGGGAATGGAACTATGTATCATTCCTCCTCTCTGTTCTTCAGCCATGTAGCCAGAGTAACAGCCTCCATGCCACAAACCGTTCTTTTCCTCCAGAGCCTGTCTTATAAAGAAGACTATTGCTAAGGGCAACCCTGTTGCTGGGGAATATCTTTGGTTGGGCAAAACTTGGTGCTAGGGGCAAAACTTTTAAAGGATCATTTCAAGTCTGGCTTTAGACTACACCAACACACAGCTGGTTTCCTGACAGGGCTGTATGCATGCAGCCCTGAATCACAGGCAGACACCCCACTTGGACCCCATATTTGCAGAAGCAGTCCCTCATCTAGCTTGGGAGATGCACTTACAGGCCAGTTTCTGAATGCATATGGCCCCTTATTAGATCAGAGCAAATGTATTTATTCAAATAATAATAATAATAATAATAATAATAATAATAATAATAATAATAATAATAATAATAAAAATAAATAAATAAATAAATAAATAAATAAATAAATAAATAATTTTTATTATTTATACCCTGCCCATCTGGCTGGGTTTCCCCAGCCACTCTGGCTGGCTCCCAACCGAATATTAAAAACACAATACAGCATTAAACATTAAAAACTTCCCTAAACAGGGCTGCCTTCAGATGTCTTCTAACCAATTTAGGGCTCTTCTAGACTTCAGGCTCATCCATACTGTTGTTTAGTGTGGCTAGTAAGCTCCACTAATTCTCTGTTGTCCATATGATGATCTCATTCAAATCAATGCTTTCCCACACTTCCCCCACCCTCAGACTGGATTTTCTCATACCAGAGATACTGAATAAGCAAAAAAAAAAAAAAAAAAAAGCAAGAATTGCTTTTTATGGCCAGAGAATCTCATCAAAATGTTTCTGAGAAGCTGAGAAATACAATCAAATGCATTGCTGAGCTTTGGTTTTAAAGCCCTATATTCCAATGGGCCTCTAAAGAAATTCTGTTCAAGTACACAGCGAAATGTCCAGTAAGACTGAAAGCTCCCTCAATTGTTTCTGGTGGTTCCCCTTTCAAATAAAGGCATTGCCCAATGGTAGCCTTTTCTTTTTATGTGCTTGACTATATGTCACCGCATTGTGGGTTCCTGCACACTAGAGGGCAGTACAATACTGTGCTATTTTCACAATAAGCATGGCGCTTTAAGAAAAAGAAGCCAAAATTAGCCGTTTCAAGCAGGTTTAATATTATTGGTTTTATGTGAAAAGAACTGAAATATAAAAACAGCATTTTCTCAGCTTAGCTCATTCCAACCTTACACCATCCCTTATCCCAAGCATCTAGGGGAGCATCAAAATAAACACTTTAAAAAACCCGACCCAAACAATTATCCATCAATTAAAGATAAAATAATTTTCCGTCTTCAATTTTCAAAAGGGGGGGGAGAGAAAATCAGAGATATTCTCTTTTTTTAAAAAAAAATTATTATTATTATTGTTTTACAATATCAAATAAACATTTTACATACTTAAGATATCAGTGACTTCCTTCCTTTTCTTTCCATGGTTCATTTTACATATCTTTATATCCCTGAATATTTTACAAAAACTATACCAATTGGGTTTTCCATTATTGCATCCATCAAAACTTATTTACAGAGATAATCTCATGCTTGAGGTACAGCGTTTTTTGTCAGGCTTACTTTACTTTTGAAGTGACCAAGGAATGTTTATTTCGTTCTACAAATCAGCTTACCAGTCATGTGCCCTGCAGCATTTCTGGGTGCTCATGGTTAGACACCATGAGATAACTCACACTATGGGCCTTTTTCTGATTAAACAGCCAAGGATGCTGTGGAGTCCTTTAGACTTGGCCACCTCAGAACAAGGCAGGATTTTTTTCCATGAAAGGGAAGCAAGCTAGTTTCTCAGGGAGAAATGAAAAGAATGGACCTTGTATATTTTGCCTCATATCTCAGGTTCCACCAATGCTACAAGCACCTCCCCCCCCCCTTTTCCTCTCTGCACAAAAGCCGGGAATCAGGGGCTTAACAGCTTATTAGGGACATCCATGTGATAAAGTAAAAGCTAAACATTGCACCAACAGAAACTCTGAATAAATTCTCAAGCTCTCTGAGAATGAGGCATAAAAATCAAAGCCTCTTTCACAAAAGAGGAAAGCTTTCAAGAAGCTGAGAAGGCAGGTGTCGGTGTAGCACTACTTCCATATGTAAGAGTCAGTTTAATGTGGAGTATACGGTAATTCATTTCCACAGATGATGGAGCAGGTTTTGTACCTATGCAAAAATTGAAGTAAAATTACCAGATGCTGATAGGAGTGGGGAAATAGATTCCCTAAAGACCCGACAGGCAAACCAGGTATCTGAAGAAGTGTGCATGCACACGAAAGCTCATACCCAAGAACATACTCAGTTGGTCTCTAAGGTGCTACTGGAAGGAATTTTTTATTTTATTTTGTTTTCACAAATTTATGAAAACCCAATATGGCATCGCTGGTCAGTCAACATCGTCAATAGTCGCAGGTGATGGGAGCCATAGGGCAACACATCTAGAGCACCTTAGGATGTGGAAGGCTGATCTAGATGTGTAGAAATATCCTAAGGTGAGCAAGCAGGACAGCCACACAGAGCTTCACATGTAGAGATGGCGCGTGCAAGTTCTGAATTCTGAATCCTATATTGTACATGAACACATATCATCAATATGATTGGGGGAGTTGGCAACCTGGGCCTGAAATCATATAGAGTACATTCATATTCTATCTCATGTAATTAGCAGAATAAAGGAGCAGGAAAAAATAGGGGCAGGCTGATGTTCTGCTCCCATTATGGCAGATAGCTGCCACACTAGGACAAATGTTTCTGGAGCATCAATGTGATTCTGTGCACTATCCATAGCAAAGCAATAAATCATAGAATTGCAGAGTAGGAAGGGATCCCAAGGGTCATCTAGTCCAACCCTCTGCAATGCTGGAATCACTGCTAAAAAAATCCTTGACAGATTCAAACTCTGTTTTAAAACCTCAAATAAAGGAGAGTCCACAGGGCAATGACAGGACATCATTAGCAACTTGCATTTATTTTGGTTTGGGTTTAGGTATATAGCTAGGGCTGCCATATGTCTGAATTTTCCCGGACGTCACTGAGATTTCAAAGGCAGAATTGATGTCGGGGGGGGGGGGTTCCGAAAGGTGGCCACAATTTCAGTGGTTTCCTAAAAAAGAAAAAAACCTAGAAGTGACATTATTATTATTATTATTATTATTATTATTATTATTATTATTATTATTATTCTAATACACCCTAAAGTTCTATGTTAAGTTGAAAACGTTTTTAAAACCTGTAATTAGAAGAAACGCATCCACAAAAATAGGGCGGGTCCTGAAGATATATACCCCCAAGGTTAAGGTAAAGGTAAAGGGATGCAGGTGGTGTTGTGGTCTAAACCACTGAGCCTCGTGGGGTTGCTGATCGGAAGGTTGGCGGTTTGCATCCCCGCAACGGGGTGAGCTCCCATTGCTCTCTCCCAGCTCCTGCCAACCTAGTAGTTCAAAAGCACGTCAAGTGCAAGTAGATAAATAGTTACCGCTGTGACAGGAAGGTAAATGGCGTTTCCGTGCGCTCTGGCACTTGTCATGGTCCTCCATGCTCCAGTAGCGGTTTAGTCATGTTGGCCACATGACCTGGAAAACTGTCTGCGGACAAGCGCCAGCTCCCTCGGCCTGAAAGCGAGGTGAGCGCCACAACCCCAGAATCGTCTTTGACTGGGCTTAACCATCCAGGGGTCCTTTATTGTTACCTTACCTATACCCCCAAGCTGCAGACCTTCCACGGGAGTGCAACTCTGTCCAGGGCAGGTTTCCCCACCTCCTGGATGGGAGAACCTAGAATACATAACACCACTGTCTATGAAAATGGCAGGAACCTGGGGAATAAATATCAGGAGTGCCCCCCCTTCATTAGCAGCAAAAAATGAAGGCATATAATCAATACGACTACTGTCAGACAGACATCAAATGCCAATTTACAATTTGCTTCATATCCTTTTTCATAAACCTCATGTTAAAACAGTGCTTATTCCCTGAACTACTTACAGCAATGATTTTAAAAAAAAAAAATCTTCCACCAGAGGAAATTGAAGGTTACGGGAAAATCAGGGGGAAAGTTTCTGTGTTAATCCCTTGCTGCCTGTCTCTGAGTGGCCAACCAAAATGACATCATTGCTTCTAACTGTCAAGAGCTCCTCACATGGGAGACATTGGTTTATATTACAATCAGCTGTAAGGAATCCGACAAGGGTGATCTCATCCACAGATGAGTGGGCTTGAACTTTGCACCTTTTCATTGCATGAAATCAACCTGTCCTGGGTTGGGAGTAGGTCTGGGAGAGCTGTTTCCTGTAAACCTTTCAGGTTATGTGTGCGAAGACAGAAGGAGCTGCTTCCAAAGTAAAAATATATTATTATTATTATTATTATTATTAAAAAGCAGGTTATGGTTCACAGTGCTGATTGATGCAGCAAAGCTCCCAATAGAAGAAAATAATAACATTGATTGATCCTGGTTGGATTAACTGGCAAAGGACTTTTCTTCATTGCTCTGTTTGGCCTACTGCAAATCTAGGCGTTACTAATCAAATGATGGATTAGAATTTAGAAGTGGGTGTTCATAAAAAGTATATAAATGTTAACACTGAATTTGCCTTATTGGTATTCTTGGATTCCAAAATGAAAATAGAACCTGGGGCCTGTTCTTTCAATTCCTGTCAAATGTCTAAAGCAGAGTCAACTCCTTATTGTGGGGTTCCAGATACAAGGCTTTTGTTGCTTGCTCAAAACATAACTGTCATTTCTAATGCACCATGAAGATTCCCAGAGAACGTGCACTGTAGATACCTTATTGGGTGTGGGAACGGACATTAACATTATGGAATACCTGGTGCAGGGCGTAAATTTAATCTGGGCATTTTGCAGGGCATGTATTTACTATAGGTCCACATTTTGTTCTGTGGCACCTGCAGAAATGTTCTGCCTTATAAAGCGCTGCAGCATCTCACTGACCCAGCACTGTTCCTGGCTGTTCCTATCCACTTGCTGCCTCTTGGAAGAAAAGCAGTGGCGAAAGCAATGGCAGCTTCGTTGTTTAGCTTGGACTTTCAGAAGTGCAAGGGCGAAAGGGTGGAGAGTGCCATGCCACTCAGAAAGCACCAGGTGCCAGAAATACCAGTGAGCTGACCAGACATCTGTCACACACACACACACACACACGTGTGTGTGGCTGTGGTCATAAATTTGTTGGTGGCAACTGGATAGTCTTTCTTACTATACCACTTGTAACAGCTTACAAGGTTTCCAAGCCTTACCTGGAAATGCCAGGGATTGAACCTGCCACTGAGCTGTGTCATCTCCCTGCAGATGTCCTAATGACCACATTGTTTTTAATAAGCTAGGATATTGTACCATGCTGATGGCACTCTGTCCCTGGGCAAAGGGTAGCAGTGGTGATTCCCACATGGGGGGACAAAGGGCAGCTTTGCAGCATGCAAAAAGTGGGCTCTGCTGGCCATGAAACTGAAAATGAAAGCAAGTTGTTACCATGTCCTGATGATGATAATGCATCTATTCCTCACCAGTTATGGTGGTTCATGAAGATATTTTCCTGTACAACAGGAAGTGGCAAGATTTGAACGAGTAGTTGCTTGGGTCTGTCAGAGTCAGATATTTAGCTCTGAACTTTACCACAACACAAGGACTCTGGCCTATAGATTTGTTTGTGGATGGAAAGTTGGAAGCCTTTCAATACTGAAATGTCAGGTTCTGAAATGCGGGAAATATTTGAGTCAGTCACCGAATCCCGGTTCAGTGGCCACGGTGAACTCATCCTAAACCACAATCACGCTCAGTTGTTTCTTCCGAGAGATCTTATCACATCTATGAGATACCACATATTGTGTGATACTGGTGGTATGGCCTTCTCTTTGGTGGCATGTTGGAGACAGTATGCTTTTGCTGGAAACCGCAGGAGAGCAGGGTGTTCTTCTGGTCCTCCTTGAGGGTTTCCCACTAGCCACTGTGAGAACAGGATGCTGAACCATGTGAACCATTTGCCTGATCCAACTGGCTCTTCTGGTATTGTTATATTCCTATGTACCCCTTCTTCACATTTACAGTATATACAATATGCAGAATCACGTTTAGCACATTGATGTTACATCAAACTTTTTCTTTTTCGTTTCAGCTCCATTGAATCCCATGCCCTTGGTTGCTTGAGAAACCTTATTTATATAAAAACTTTTAAAGAGAAAAAAATGTTATTAATATTTTGTGCATGGCTTCATGCTGAGGTCAGTTATCTCTCAGTACAGTATGAAGCGTTGCTAAGAGAAACATTAATTTAATCACCACGTTGCTGGTGAAATCCGAGATCGCTAACAGATTGTGTTCTCAGACATCAAGCACAACAATATTTCTCAGCTGATCTGGTCGATGTTATTTACATGCTTTAGTGAGGCTCGTCTTTTGAGATGGCTTTCTTTCAAGTGCAGGATGGAAGCTTGGAAGAATTGTTTTTTATTATGAAGATTCCGCCATCAGTTCAAAAAATGCATCTGTGGAACTCATGTTCTGTCTGATTTAATGAAATCTAATTATATGGTTCAACGAAACAGAAGTTGATGTTTTTGGCTTCATACATGCTCTGGCACATGATTGGTTGGTTGAAATTCCGTTTCAGTCTCAATTAATGCTATGTGGATGATAGCAGAATGCAGATCAAGTACCCTTGTCCCAGTGGAGCCCAAAGACAGCTTCAGTGCTCCATGCCAGCATAACCACACTTATGCCAGTATAACATTCTGCCAGCATAACCACAGCCCTGTTGCAAGTGACAAAAATAGGTGGCCTGGGTGTATGATGCGAGATTAGTGGAACTTAGAACGCTCATCCAAAGATTGGCCCAACCTCCCTTACACTGAAATGTTTCATCAACAAAAGAAGTGGTATACATTAAAACACTCGACGGAGAGCCCAAAATCACCACTGTTGCTTCTCTTGCTCCACCTCCAGTGCTGCAGTGGAGACAAGGACTGCAGCAAACTTTAGCCAATAATGGCACACCGTGTAGATAAAACCCCATCCATCCATGTCTCAGACAACAGGGTGCTTGTAATGGGGCCATACCACTTTGTTCTTACACCTAGAGCACACAACGGAGAACTTTGGTGAAAGGCCACTTGGTACAAAAAGGAAGCATTTTGCACAAAGAGACAGCAGGCAGGGCTTAAGAGCACATCACATACTCTCACAGGATCCCAGTTCAGGGTCCCAGAGACACAAACCCAACACGAACTGCAAGTCCAGTGCAACATCTGGGACTGCAAAGACAAAGCACCCCACTCAGGTAACCAAGCAGTGAAAAACCATGCCCCAAAGTAGGACTATGTATTCCAATACCCCACGTTGCATCCTTTGGAAACTGGTTAAACAATATTCATTCCCTGCCCCCCTATCCGTGGGCAAAGGGTAGCAGTGGTGTTTTCTACACGAGGGACACAGGGTAGGTAGGTATGCAGCATGCAAAAAGTGGGCTCTGCTGGCCATGAAACTGCAAACGAAAGCCAGTTGTTACCATGTCCTGGTGGTGATCGTGCATCTATTCCTCACCACTTATGGTGCTTCTTGCTTAGTGAAAGATATTTTCCTGTACAACAGGAAGAGGCAAGATATTAACAAGTAGTTGCTTGGTTCTGTCAGAGTCAGAAACATAGCTCTGGTCTTTACCATAACACAAGGACTCTGGCCTATAGATTTGTTTGTGGGATGGAATGTTGGAAGCCTTTCAGTAGTGAAATGTGAGGATCTGAAATATGGGAAATATTTGAGTCAGCCACCGAATTGCAGTTCAGTGGCCATGGTGAACTCATCCTAAACCCCAGCTACACTCAGTTATTTCTTCCCAGAGATCTTATCACATCTATGATTTCCTCCTGACTCTTCCTCTTCAAAATTAATCTCCATCCTCAACATCTGCAAACCCAAGGGGCAGGGGTGTTGGTGTTTTGATGTTATCTAAAAGCCATCTGACATGAGTTGACAAGTTCTCAAGATGTCTGTTTTTCTGTAGAGAAGCTGACTGTCTGAAACAACTGTTCTCCTGTACCATTTATGAAGGCTGTGTGTATAATGAACGTCAATGTCCACCACAGATTTAAAGGGGTTTTACTTTCCTAAATGGAAGTCTGGAAGTTTTCTTGCCTACTTCCTCAAGTCATATGTGGCATAGTTTGATGGATCTCTTATTATCTTTTGCTTATTAAAGATAAAGTGACCAATCCAAAATCAAGGCATATTGTAGCAATGTGGTATATATAGATCACTGAGTGCTCAGATCTTCATCGTTTTGCATCTGTCCATCCTTTGTCCATTTCAGCCATTAAGCTTTCAAATTTAGTGGAGGAGTTTCTCACCAGTAATGGACTGGGATGAATTTTGTCATGAAACATGACAAAGGGATATTTGCTATTCATTTTAAAACATGAATGGGGAACCTTTAGCCCTCTAGATAAGGAATATGTGGCTCTCCAGATGTTATTGGACTACAACTCCTTTTATCCCTGACCACTGGCCATGCTGCCTGGGGATGATGGGAAATGGAGTCCAACAATATCTGGAGGACCACAGGTTCCTCACCTTTGATAGCAGCTTCCTGTACTGCTCAGTCTTTCACAATGAACTGCCAAATGCAGACAAAATTGTATTTATCACAGACTAATGTTAGTAGTGGGACCCAGGTGGTGCTGTGGGTTAAACCACAGAGTCTAGGGCTTGCTGATCAGAAGGTCAGCAGTTCGAATCCCTGCGACAGGGTGAGTTCCCATTGCTCGGTCCCAGCTCCTGCCCACCTAGCAGTTCGAAAGCACGTCAAAGTGCAAGTAGATAAATAGGTACTGCTCCAGCGGGAAGGTAAACGGCATTTCCGTGCGCTGCTCTGGTTACCAGAAGCGGCTTTGTCATGCTGGCCACATGACCTGGAAGCTGTCTGCGGACAAACGCCGGCTCCCTCGGCCTATAGAGCGAGATGAGCGCCGCAACCCCAGAGTCGGACACGACTGGACCTGATGGTCAGGGGTCCCTTTACCTTTACCTAATTCTAGTAGTGGTGGTAGTTACTGGTATTATCATATCATAAGCTGTATATATATTTGGATTAATGAATTCAAAATATTGCTATTCAAGCCTGCTTGGAGAAAATTCCTAGTCTGTCTTGTACACTTTCCCGGAACCATTTCATGCAGGAACACCAATGGAACTTACCATCTCAAGTAAGCCATCCTTGAATAAAGAAGCGAGACTGTTATGCTCTGATGCAAGATAAAACCGCGAAACTGGGCTTGATGCTGATGGCTTTAAAAGAGGATAAATCTATCCTCTGGGTAAGGCTATCAATGGCTATTATTCATGACACTGGCCAGATGGTGAGCTTCTTCTGGTCCAGATGACCCTGCGTGCTGATTTGGACAAAAAATGATGTACAGGTAAATGGGAATGGGGAACTTGTGGTCCTCCAAATGTTGTTGGACTACAGTTCCCATCATGCCTGTCCACTGGTCATGCTAGCTGCGGGTGATGGAAGTTGGAGTCAAACAACATTTGGAGGGCCACGGGTTCCCTTGATCTGGTGTAAAAAGTATGCACAGGGAGCTCACATTGACTGGGATTCCAACCTGTGATGTATGTGGAAATAACCAGTACTTTAAAAAAACCAGCTGTCGACATGCTCTTGAATGTAATAAAGAATGTTTTCCAAATTTGGGAAGGGCCTCAGCTCAGTGGCAGAGCATCTGTTTTGCATCAAGAAGGCCCCAGGTTCAATCCCCAGCTTGCCCAGGTAGGGCTACGAGAGAACCATGTCTGAAATTCTGGGGAGCCACTGTCAGTCAGTGTAGACAGTACTGAGCTGGATGGACCAAGGCAGCTTCCAGTGTGGTGTAGTGATTAGAGTGTTGGACTAGAGCCTGAGAGACTAGGGTTCAAATCCCCACTTGGCCAGAAAGCTCACTGGGTGATCTTGGGGCAGTTACAATTGCTCAGCCTAACCTACCTCACAGGATTGTTGTGGGAATTGAGTGTGGGTGCTCAGGGTACCATTTATGTCACCTTGAGAACTTGAAGAAAAAAGGTGGGGTGTAAATGCAACAAATAAAGAAATAAAAATAATACACATATAAAGAAAATGCCTGCAAACACGCTTGTTTTTACACACACGCACACACACACACTTGAGGTGAAAACACCTAAAACATCTCAGAATGAGTTTATAAAAAGGAGAGACCTGGTGACCTGCTTTCTGTGCAACTTGGTGGTGCACAAATAGAAGAAATACGTTTTAGCACAGCACATTATGCTCCTCTCAGAGCCTTGAAACAGATCATATCACCAGATGTTTCCTCGCAGCTTCTGGTGGGACTGTTTGTGCCTGCTTGCTGTTCCTAACTCCGATACTGTTTGGAAACAAAATGATCCCAAATTAAATTCTCAAGGCAGCTGACCTTGTTAACGGTTGCTCAGGAAGGATCAAGCATATGTATGAAATACAGAACTAAAAAAAAAAGCAGCTTGGTGAATGCTACTGTTCCTTGGCCCCAGATTTACTTATCATTTACAAACAGCTCATAATAAGTCATTTTCAAGCATCTTGGGTTTTGTTGTTTTTTCAAACGTTGGTGTAATGTGAAATGCTGCATGGTAAAGGCCTCTATGATACTCCTGTACAGCAGCTGCTCAGAACTGAAGCAACATGGGTTCTCAAATTCAGTGACCTCCACGCATAGCCCCAGCCCCTGTGAAAGGGTCATGGGCAAGAAGGGAGAATGTCTACCTGTCATGTTTCATACTCACAGGAGTTTAGACAAATTCATAGAGGATAAGGCTATTGATAGCCACTAGCCATGATGGCTGGGTACTACTTCCAGTATTGGAAGCAGCAGGGTGGGCCCACCCATGAGGCAATGTGTGGCAACTGCCTCAGGTGGCAGAATTCACCAGAGTGGCAGATCCTGATGTCAATCTTTCTCCCATCCCCTTATTTCTGATGCAGACATTCCTCATCTCTTCTTCCCTGGCGGGGAGTGAGGATGCCATTTTGGGATCTGCCTCAGTTGCCAAAATGTCTTGGGAAGGCCCTCGGAAGCCTCTGAACACCAGTTGCTGAGAATCACAAGCGGAGAAAGAGTGCTCTTCTTCTTGTGCTATATATAATCTGTTTGCCCAAGCTTTAGGGAACAAATTTTAGAATAGGTCGTTCCCCTCCACACCTTACCTGCCCCCCCCCCACCCATGCCTTTTGCACTATACAAATTTCTGTGTAGTTTTAATTAGGGTGTTTTAATACTTGTATTTGATTTTTTAAAATACATGGTATGCACACTGCTCTGGGAATTTGCAATGAAGGGCAGGCAACAAATTCAAACAAAGAAACAAATAATCACTTATTCCTTAGCCTCAGGGTTCCTAACCTGTAAAATATGGGTATTCACTGGCAGCTTTTGAACAGGTCTTTGTGCAGCTGTACTCTCCACTTTGAAAGTTTTGTTTTAGAAACTTCAATCTATGGTTCTCACATGTAGCTGTGTGTTTCTATACACAGTGTTTGAGTTCATGGGGTTCAGTAGGTGACCGATTCCACTCTCCCATTGTGCACTTGGTTCTGATGAATGAATCTTGGAGTTGTAACCATAGCAAATCAAACAAGCCTGAAATCTGCCCACTCTATATAGTACCTAATACACTGGAGGTGGTCAATAAATGCTGCATAGTATTTGGAGTAAGCATTCATACCTAAGGAAATGCTTAGAAATGAAGTAAGGCAGATGCAATGGTTATGATTTTATTGTGAATGAATTCTCCTACTTCTGATCATGTTGTTAAACCATTAATAGTTATGTTTTGCCCTCCCATTAATATAATGGCAGCAGTTCTCACAGTACTGCAGCAGACTGTGGTCAAAACTAGGTAAACTAATGTTTTGTGGTCTATAAAGGGGAAGCTTTGCGGAGGATGCATGATTTAAATGTGGCCAAGTTTATTGCTAATATGATGAGCACCATTTTGCCAATGTATATGATTCATTTCCATTTTCAAATAGCAGAGAGTCTTGAATTAAATTCTGAGCTGTCAGCAAAGGCAATAATATACTGCTTAATAATAGAAATGGGAGAGAGAGAAAGTCTGATAGACAGAGATTCTTTGTGTGCAATCTAATAATGACACATTCTCTGGCAGCACAGGATATGAAATTCCTGTGAAAAACTGAAAGCTTTATGTACAAGGAAGAGATAATAATGCAAAATATGGAGCTCAATAAAATGCTTAATGCAGAAAGAATCCCTTCTTAGTAGATGATCCAAGACCTAATCTCTTTTGAAGTAGCCAAACTGAGGTGTAGAAGAATTAAGAGGTAGGAGAAACAGAGAGAACACAGTAAGATGGAAAACTCTACCTCTGATGCAACTGACGCTTTCTTCAAACGTCCAGAGATAAAAGTTTTTGCAACTTTTATAAGAAATTTCTTCCATTGCCCAAGCATTCTTACTGTTGTTAGAAAGGTCTTTAATAACTCATCTGAAATATAAATTGTAATAATAATAATAATAATAATAATAATAATAATAATAATAATAATATAATATATTATTTATCCCCCGCTCATCTGGCTGGGTCTCCCCGGCCACTCTGGGTGGCTTCCAACAAATATCAAAATACAATACAAAGTCACAGATTAAAAACTTCCCCAAACAGGGCTGCCTTCAGGTATTTTCTAAATGACAGGTAGTTGTTTATCTCTCTGACCCCTGATGGGAGGGTGTTCCACAGGGCGGGCGCCACTACCGAGAAGGCCCTCTGCCTGGTTCCCTGTAGCTTTGCTTCTCGCAATGAGGGAACTGCCAGAAGGCCCTCGGCGCTGGATCTCAGTGTCCGGGCTGAACGGTGGGGGTGGAGACGCTCCTTCAGGTATACAGGACCAAGGCCGTTTAGGGCTTTAAAGGTCAACACCAACACTCAGAATTGTGCTCGGAAACGTACTGGGAGCCAATGTAGATCTCTCAGGACCGGTGTTATGTGGTCCCGGCGGCCACTCCCAGTCACCAGTCTAGCTGCTGCATTCTGGATTTGGAAGGAGTTAATTAGCTAACCTATATATATTCACCTGAATGTATTGTTAGTCCAGTGACTGTATTAAGTATAAAAGAACTTCTTAAGCTTTTCTGTATGAAACTGCTCTGTAAAGCTGTGAACTTTGATCTGCATTGTACTTCTCTCTGGCAAGCTTTGCCTTACTAAATGCAGATGAGATTCTTTACAGGCACACATTATTTTAGGTTATAGAAGAGGATATCTGTGGCCAAAGTGGGTCCAGTAAATTGAAATTATAGCTTTTAAGTTTAATGTGTATTTGGCACCATGTAAGGGTAGCCAGTTGTGTAATCTCCAAACTACAGATGTAGAGTTGACGCTTAGCAGTGAGTTTATAGTTGAGCTGAAATTTGAATTGGGGACATCCAGCCTCATAGCTTGTACTATGTCAGAGGTATCTTCCAGATGTCGTATCAGCCCAGCCAACATGGCCAATAATCAGAGGTGATGGAAGCTGCAGTCTGGAACATTCAGATGATACCACATTAGCTATACCTTCAGCTATACCATTTCTTGTTTATTTTTCAAGACTGTATCATATACAGTGGTACCTTGGTTTACAACCATAGTCCGTTCCGGAGGTCCGTTTGTAAACCAAAACAGGTTGTAACCCAAGGCGTGCTTTCGCCAATGGGCCCTCAAAAAAAAATTGTTCATAATCCAAAAAAAAAAGAAAAAGGGTTGTACAGTGGTGCCCCGCTAGACGAAAATAACTCGTTCTACGAGTGTCTTCGTAGAGCGAATTTTTCATCTAGCGAAGCGGCAATGCAGCGTGGAGATTTTCGCGTCGGAAAAAAAAATTCGTCTTGCGAGGCAGCCCCATTGACTTTTTCGTCTTGTGGGGCAGCCTTCCGCTAGCGAATGCCATTCGTCTACCGAGTTTTTCGTCTAGCGAGGCATTCGTCTAGCAGGGCACCACTGTAATCCTAAAAAGGTTGCAAACCGGGACACGCACTTCCGGGTTTGACGTGTTTGTAATCCAAAACATATGCAAACCAAGGTACCACTGTATTGTGCCTGCCAGGAAAAGAGCTTGAGAATATCAGATTTAGCCCACAAATGGAAAAAGTGGGGTGTGCTTAAAACACACACACACACACAGCTTCACTTAATAGGCAAGAAGAAATAGTGTTGTTAATCCAATCCAACTAAATACTTGCTTGAAGATAGCTTTAGATGTACTGTATTTTTCCGTGTACAGTGGTGCCTCGCAAGACGAAATTAATTCGTTCTGCGAGTCGTTTCGTATTGCGAAAAATTCGTCTTGCGAAGCACAACCATAGGAATGCATAGGAATTTAATTCCCATAGGAATGCATTGAAATTTTCGTCTTGCGAGGCAAGCCCATAGGGAAATTCGTCTTGCGAGTCACCCTTTCGTTAGCGAATGCCTTTCGTCTAGCGAGTTTTTCGTTGTGCGAGGCATTCGTCTTGCGAGGTACCACTGTATAAGACTGATTTTCCTTTTAAAAAATGTCAAAAATTAGGGCACGTCTTATACATGGATATATCTCCCCCCATTTTCTTAAATCTGAGTCCCAAAAAATAGGGGGTGTCTTATACATGGGGGCGTCTTATAGACGGAAAAATACGGTGTATGTGCAGACAGGAAGGAAGGAATAGATAAATTGTTTAAAATTGTGTGTCAGTCACATGCAGATCAAATAAATTTTCCATATAAAAACAGATCAAAGAAACTATTATGATCCGAGCACTTAAAAGAGAGATTCCTGTATGTGGAACTTCCACGCACTCAAGACAAATGCAAAAGCTAAATTTTGTTCAGAAGCTTATAACTGCTTTTTAAATATTTTTGTTTCTGTGTTTCATAACTACTTTATATAGTATTTATTTGCTTTAAACCAAATAGATTGCTCTTGTTAACTACATGTTGCAACATATACCAGCTGCCTATAAGAACCCTAACGGCAGTCTCTCTTAAACAAGAACAGCTATGACCCCTAAGAAGTTCATTGTAGCACAAGTCTTCCCGGCAACAGAACTAAACTCTACTGTTAGAGCCTTTCAGGACAACAGTTTTACTGCGTGAGGAATGTACAGTCCTTATTCAGCTGTTGAGGGGAATCCAAATATTTTTCTCCAATTACAGGTAGGTAGCCGTGTTGGTCTGCCATAGTCAAAACAAAATAAAAAATTCCTTCCAATAGCACCTTAGAGACCAAGTTATTCTCCAAGTTAGTGCTTCCATTGCAGCAGAGTAAAAATCTGAAGCAGTTCTTCAGCTAATTATTTCATTGCAGCAATAATAAATTCTAATTAAGTTGTTGATAGGAGACTGCAGCGTATTCCAGTTATTATATATCCAGGTTTGTCTGTCTAATGGGTGCTGGTGAAGGTAAAGGTGAAGGTAAAGGTACCCCTGACCAAGGTCCAGTCGTGTCCGACTCTGCGGTTGCGGCGCTCATCTCGCGTTACTGGCCAAGGGAGCCGGCGTCCAGCTTCCGGGCCATGTGGGGCCACATGTGGCCAGCATGACTAAGCCGCTTCTGGTGAACTAGAGCAGCGCACAGAAATGCCGTTTACCTTCCTGCCGGAGCGATACCTATTTATCTATTTGCACTTTGACGTGCTTTCGAACTGCTAGGTGGGCAGGAGCTGGGACCGAGCAACGGGAGCTCCACCCACCAGTACTCATCATTAAATTGTTATAGTAAGTGCCACACTTTTTAACAACAGAGGTGCCCAGTACTGTGTACCATTGAGTACACCCTGAAATAAAGCATTCTGTGTGTATACATACACCAAGAAAGAGTTGGAGGATTGTAAAATATAGAAAAAATGCAAAATTGAGCTAAAGAGCACGTGATTGCAATACAACTTTTAAGAAATGTCAATCTACACAATACTAAGCCATGAACCACGACTCGCAAGGAAGCCCCAAAGCCCATTTCCACTCTCAGGGAACCTCGCCTGAGAAGAAACTGTTTTTGAGCACCTGCGAAGGGCGCCCTTCGTTCCATCACCTTGGAGTGAATTACCACTAACTTGGGGGGGGGGGGAAACGACCTGGCCCCCCTTCTCCCACGCCTTGCATTTCAGCCATTCCCACAAGCTTCGCTCTAACGCTACCCCCGCCCAACCGAGACTCCTGGGCAGAGTCCACGAAGACCTTTGGCCGCAACGCGCCCCTCGGTGCAGTACCCCGAGGAGGACTCTTTGTTGCTCTGTGTGTTTGCGCGCGCGCGTGCGTTCCCCCCCTCCCTCTCCTCCCGCCTTCTCCCCGCGGAGCGGCGAAGGAGGGCGCCTCAACTCCGGGAGGTGGGAAGCGGCCAGACGGGCTCCGCTGGGGAACTTTCGGCTGCAGGAGGCGGGGAAGGGGCGGCTGCAGCGGACCCGGAAGTGGTTGCGCCCATCGGGGGCGGTGGGAGCGCGCCGTGCGGGTTGGTGGGTGGGGGAAGGAGAGGAAGGGGAGGGGGCGGCGGCCGGAGGCTGGACGGATCCGCGCGGGGACGGCGCGCAAGCCGGGAGGAGGCGCGAAGAAGGCGGCAAGGCGAGAGCAGCGCGGCCAAGTTGCTCGGCTCGGGATGCATTCGGACTGCCGGCTGCTGCGCCCGAGACGCGGGGTATGGTGAGCAGCCCGGAGCGCCCGCTCCCCCGGGGGACCCGGCCGGCGCTGGCCTCCCTCCTCCTTCTCCTGTTGCTGCTCAGGCGGGACGCGGCGGCGCAGAAAGGTGCGTGCGGGAGCCCCGTCGGGAGGGGAGGGACCAGAGGGGCAGCCTTCCCGCCTTTCTTGCTTGGTGCCCTCCCAGAAGCCCGAGGGGGAGGAAGAGTCACCCCTCCTGCCCCTCACTCTCTCAGGTGCCGTCGCGGGCATTGGGGAGGGACGGGGGCGTCTAGGTGGCCACGGTGCACCCCGCTTTTCCACGTCAGCAGGCTTACTTCGCCGCCTCCCTGCCCTGAGGGTACTCTGCCCTCCCCCCCGACAGCACCTCCTCAATTACCCACGAGCTCTTGGAAGCTCCCCTCCGAAACCCGTCGAGGAGAAAAAGGCAGGGCTTACTGCTTGACCTTTTAAACAAGTGCTTTTTGGGAAGCAAAGGTGCATGAGAGCGAAAGGTCCACGGGAAAGCCCTCGGGCCCCTGCAAATGGTCTTTAGTGTTCGTGCAGCTGGTTCTCAGCGGCCTGCACTCCCCTGGCTTCCGACTTTGCCAAAGGTGCGTGCCGCCCGCCCCACGCATGTAACCCACGCCACGCACGAGGGGTTGGGGGGGGCAGCGATGATAAACAGCTTCCCACCGAGGCCACTTGGGTGCGTGCAAAGTGTTTTGCATCCATATAGGTTGAATGGTGCAAGCGTCGTGCTGGTGTCTTCACCGAAATGAAGAAGTGATGTTTGAAATGTGATGATATCTGGTGTCTCTCTCCCTCTCCCCTCCGCCCCCCCCCCCGCGCTGGAACCAGCTTTCAGTTGTGTTGACTTGAGTGCTTCTCAGAGTATACAGATAGCATTTCCATTGCTAATCTCCATAGGCCCCACTGGGGAGGGGGCAAGCCAAATAAGATATAAATTCCAAGAAGGCTCAAGACCCAAACCCCTCTCTTTTCAGAAAGTAAAAGGGGAATAGCCTGAGGAATGTTAAGGAGTGATACTTGAAATAACTCCCATTTTCCTCCAGCTTGACATTTTGAGATTATTAAGTAACATAATGAAGAATAGGCAGTGTCTAAGAATGATTTAAAGCTGGTTTTTAATGTGTAGTGTCACTTTTGTAAAGCTTTCAGTAAAAAGGAGAGTGCAGGCATAGATTAACACTAAAGGTGATGAGTTTGGGATAGGAAATTCCTGAAGCTTGTGCGTGCGCAGCTCTTTAGTGTTCTCTTTCAGTTGCATCTGACTGCATTTCTTGTTATTTACACAAATGAGAAAATAGAGAATGAAAGCTGAAAGCTTGTTACAAAACTGCCATATAATGTACTAGATGAGGCATTACATTACAGTATATGGATACTGTAGGATTGTCGTTTGAATGAGTTTCTATTTTAGAATAAAAGGATAAAAGTTGGTCAGTTCATGAAGCTTCAAGCTTTGTAGACTGCAAAACTAGTTAACAGAATTGATGTTAGTTGATCTCCCCAGTAGGGGTTGTGGTGGTGGTAGTTCCTATTACTGTACTATTCTCCCTGAGAGAATACATTTGGAGAAAAGTCTACACCAGGCATAGGCAACCTTGTCCCCCCCCCCCCAATGTTTTGGGACTACAATTCCCATCATCCTTGACCACTGGTCCTGTTAGCTAGGGATCATGGGAGTTGTAGTCCCAAAACACCTGGAGGGCCGAGGTTGCCTATGCCTGGTCTACACCTTTCCCTTTCTGACTGGGAAGTCTTAAGAAATGTTTATATGCTCCATTCAAGTAACAAAAAACCCACAAAAGGCAGCCATTTTGTAGAATGTTCTTGGAATATTCTCAGCCATTTTTTGTGGTTGCCGCCATTCTTCTTCCTGCCTACCAGTGTCCTGGAATGATGCTAGCTTGGGGTCATTATGGGAGCTGCAAATGGTGGTCAGGCATTCAATACAGTTGTTGATAGTGGGAGGCCCCACCTCCAAGAAACAGAAAAATAACCCTTGAGAATATTCAGAGAAAGGTAAGCCTAATTTCTCCACCTGCAAGTAGCATGGAGAATTTTGAGAGGCCATTTTTGCGCAGCTCTGCTTTTCAGCCAATATTGTTTACAATGGAACTCTACAAAAGAATGCAGCATTTTAGGGAAATGTAGTGGTGTTCATGGCACTGTTGTGGTCCTTGTCAGAGGTCCCTGAAATAGTTCAGGTTTTTCAGGCTCTTTGTTCCAGAGGAAGTGGGAAGAAGGAGCTGCAGATGGAATCAGGGCCTGGTTGGTGGTAAGATGCTAACCCACAGAAGCAGCTTTTCCATTCACCTGCAGTGCCTTCTCATTTGTGGCAGCTGGTGACTTAGGTGGCAGTCCTGGCTCTACCTACCTGGGAGTTGTTAATGTTTAGTTGTTTAGTGGTGTCCGACTTTGTGACCTCATGGACCAGAGCATGCCAGGCACTCTTGTCTTCCACTGCCTCCCGCAGTTTGGTCAAACTCGTGTTGGTAGCTTCGAGAACACTCTCCAACCATCTCGTCCTCTGTCGTCCCCTCCTCCTTGTGCCCTCAATCTTTTACAGGGAGTCTTCTCTTCTCATGAGGTGGCCAAAGTATTGGAGCCTCAGCTTCAGGATCTATCCTTCCAGTGAGCACTCAGGGCAGATTTCCTTCAGAATGGATAGGTTTGATCTTCTTGCAGTCCATGGGACTCTCAATAGTCTTCTCCAGCACCATAATTCAAAAACATTAATTCTTCGACGGTCAGCCTTCTTTATGGTCCAGCTCTCACTTCCATACATCACTACTGGGAAAACCATAGCTTTAACTATACAGACCTTTGTCAGCAAGATGATGTCTCTGTTTTTTATATGCTGTCTAGGTTTGTCATCACTTTTCTCCTAAGAAGCAGGTGTCTTTTAATTTCGTGACTACTGTCACCATCTGCAGTGATCATGGGGCTGGGAGTAAGCCCCTTTAAATAAGACTGGCTTCTGAAAAAGCGTGATTAGGATTGTGCTCTTAATTTTGGTTCCAATCTCTTCCCTACAGTCTTAAACCCAAATTGATGAAAAACTTGTCTAGTTTTCATGAAAAGGAGTTTTTGCAGGCTGACCCTAAGCTTATTGCTTGCAAGTAGATCCCACATTTTACTACCGGTAATTCCCGAGAGAAAGTGCTAGAGGAAGAGGAGATAATGGTTGTGATTTGACAAACCTAGTGTGTGTTATGCAGTATAAATTTACGAAAAGGAAAATCTACCTTTCTATTCAGTGTAAGAAAATAGGCATCGCTATCAGTCTTTAATCATTTTGAAAGCATTCAGGAACCTTCTGTGAATCTTAACTCTGTAAGGACTTGCTACAGATTGCCTGACAGATTTTGTATACAGTATTCATATCCATATCTGTACTCAGCTGTCATGTGCATTCACATTTCTCATTAACAGACACTTCTAGAAAAGCTGTCTGTTAAAAGCTGGAAGCCAAACTGTTTCCTAAACTGTTATAAACAAACATTTAAAGAAAAACAATCACATTTGACAAACTGTGGCAGCTGAATATCAGAATGTGAATGTGGATCACAATACAATTTTTAAAACAAAATAAAAAATAAAAAAATCCTTCCAGTAGCACCTTAGAGACCAACTAAGTTTGTTCTTGGTATGAGCTTTCGTGTGCATGCACACTTCTTCAGATACGAAAGCTCATACCAAGAACAAACTTAGTTGGTCTCTAAAGTGCTACTGGAAGGATTTTTTTTATTTTGACTTTGGCAGACCAACACGGCTACCTACCTGTAACTAATACAATTTAAATTATTATTGTGAGGCATCCCTTAGGGGAGGAAGGAAAGGTTGTAAATTTGATGTTATAAATACATAAATAAAATTTCAAAGACCCATCTTTCTTATAATTATGCAAGTTTGGGGTTGTTGTTTTGCTAATGGCCTTGTGGAGTTGAACTGAAATCCACATTTGAGATGCCATTTAATGTAGTTACAGCTATTTCTCAGTGTACTTCATGACTTGGAAAAAGCTAGTATAATTGCAGTCAAATTCCTCTATGGGTCATAGTTGGAACATCTTCTTTTGAATAGGCATTTAGCTATTGCGAGGATCTGAGGAGTACCTAGTTGTTAAATCTAATATTGACTTGCAAGAACAAAGCAGACACAAAACACGTGGCTTTAAAAATACTTGTGACAGATACACTGTGCAAAACTATGACAATGTGTATTATAGCTTTGCATTGACAGCATTGGTGTATGCTTTGTGTATGTAGCCCATAATCCAGACATTTCTATCCAACAACAACATTTGGGACTTTTTTGTTTTGCTTTTAATGTGCAATATGTAATGGGCTTCATTTTTTAAAAAATTATCAGTGACTTGTTCTTGCTGCATTACACAATGACAAATATTTGAGTTTTGCCATGGAAGTGGATTTTGATTGGGACACATCTTCTCTTTTCCCCACTATATCCAATTAAGTTTCCGAACTATTTTATGCTTAAAACAAAAAGGAGCCCTGAAAGTATCTCTCCAAGTTGGGAGAACTGGCAGTAAAATGGCAAATTACATAAGAAGTGTAAGGAGAAGTACACTGGGAAAAAATTCTTCCTAATTTCACATACGTATAAGTGAATGGGTTGTGAAATGGTGATGATGGATTAGGAGTGAGACCTTGGGTTAGTAGTGGATAGCTCAAGTGATGATGTCTAGCTAGCGTGTGGCAGCTGTGAAAAAGGCAAATTCCAGTGATTATTAGGACGGGTTGGAAATAAAACTGCCAATACAGTGGTACCTTGGTTCTCAAAGGCCTTGGTTCTCAAACAGCTTGGAACCTTGATTGGTTGTGTGACTGCAGTACATTGTTTATTGCTTCCATTTTATGGATCAGTGGTCTCGTTAGATAGTAAAATTCATGTTAAATTGCTGTTTTAGGGGTTGTTTTAAAATGTCTGGAATGGATTAATCCATTTTGCATCACTTTCTATGGGAAAGCGTGCCTTGGTTTTGGAATGCTTTGGTTTTGGAACGGAGTTTGAGAACCAAGGTACCACTGTACTGGCAGTTTTATTTCCAACTGCTTGCAGATTTTCTGTGAGCACCTGGATGCTGGACTTAGATCACCTTTAGGCCTTTTCTTATGTTTTTTTCTGAATATACTCAGGGCTGCCACCTTTCCCCCAATATTTCACTGCAAGAGCTTAGCTTTACTTGACTTTTTTTTGTAGGTATAAGATTTTTTTTTAAACTCCCATAAAGTTTTAATAGAGCATTTCCAGATTTAGTCTGATTCCATTTTTCAAAAACATCCTTTAAAAAAAGGTAATACAGATTCAGATATGTTTCTGTTTATAATCACTTATTTAAATATGCTTCCCTGAAGCGCATTCACGGACCATCATTGGTTCAATCCTATATTACAGGAATGTTCCAGTTTTTGTTGATGCAGAAGCTTTATAGGAAAGAGCAAAATCTGTGCTCCATCCTTAGATATTGGTTAGAAGATCATCTGATAAAAATAATAATCCACTTCATGCAGTTTTCTTCAGTCAATAGTTGTCTGGTTTGAACCCTTATGTAAGTTTGGTGAGCAGAGGATGCAAGCGTTCCACGGATCTCAAGCCAAGATCAGCCATCGTAAAACCAGATGGGTCTTGGCCCTCCATATTGCTCTTCAAAATATCCAGCAGCTATTGCTGCACTTGCATATCTTGGGGCGCCTCTTAATTCATGCCAGCTGATATGACAGATGGATACCAGATATCGGTTTAAACTTCAAACTGAACTTCTGAACTATCACCAGGCACAGGCTGAAATGCCTTTGGCAGGAAGGTGAAGCAGCTCTACATTGTGGGTGCATTCACTGGGGTGGTTTTCACCATGGTTTGCTATGTAGATATGCCTCAGTGAACCTGAGCAATACACCAGGCTGCACTCCCCCCCCCCCTTTCCCTCGCCTGCCCAGTTGGGCTATGGGTTTCTGCAGTGCTTCCATTGGTGCTCAGTGGAAAAGTTTCAAAGCACCTTGCCTTAGTTTTACATGCAGGCAAAGAATCCCGGTTTTTATACAAGGCAAATGGTTAATTGCTAAGCAAGTCAACTTCAAACCATGGATTGTTTAACCATTGTCTGCACCCTACATTGGGCAGTATGCCTCTGCCAGCTTGTCCCCTCCTAAATTGAAAATTATATAGAGTATCTGTCAAGTGTCAACAATGAGATTTAAATCTTATTTTACTAAATCTTTGATGTGTCTGGTTCAGTATTTAAAGGGGTACGCAAGTAATGGATGACAAGAAACATGATTCTGGTGACTAGCAGGAAAAACCTCTAGCTTACCCTGCCACAGAAGTAGCACATTTTAAAAAACCAGCCAGCAATAAAGCAAAAAAAAAAAAATATTCATGTTATTATTACCCACCTTGCACTAGCAGATCGCCAGGGGCATTATAACAATTTAAAATTGAGAAATTTAAAATAGTTAAAACAAATTGAAATCACAGGAATATGAATTTTTTGAAAATGCTGCCAGGGAGACCTAATATGGCACCAAAGCTATTATGGTACCAATCCAGTATGGTTTTAATAAATGGTTGAAAGTAGAGTGTGTCCTAAGTTATGAGAAAAGCCTTCTGCTCCTTAGAATTTGATTCTCCTCAAGGAGTTTCAGAAACAGGAACTGATAACTTAATGTGTCATGAACCGTAGGCTAAAACACACAAGCTGCATAGTAAATCTACAGTACACAGTAAATAAGCAAAACTATTGCCAGTGTTCAAAACGTGTAGTACCCTAGCAACAATAAATATTTTGTGAAAGGGTTTCTAATGCTTTGCCACCAATGCCGTGCAGCAAATAAACTTTTGCCTTACAATCTTCTGGTCTGTTGTCTTCATTGGTTACAGTAAGGTAGAGAAGAAGCTTTTGCTCCCACCTGTATGTGGGAGTATTGGGAAGAAATACCGTCTGCATGCTTGCTAATGGTGTGTTTCTAGTTGTTAGGATCCATATTAACAGGCGCCTTGTTTTCAGGGATTGCATTGAGAGCACCTTTTCCTTATTTGGTAATGAGCACAAAGGGGATTTCAACTCTGAGTCACAGTGCAACTCGGTTCACTCACAGACAGCAAGGTATCCTCAATGGGAACTTAAAGAATTTGTGTTTGCATTGCTATGTTCAAACACACACGAGTAAGTGTGCATGAGAACTGTGCTACTCTGCAGTTTAAAACCGGCCAATAAATAACAGAAACATTTCATGATATTAGCAAGTCTTGAATAATTTGCGGGAGAGTATTTTGTATCTTGCTGGAAGCTTGCTAGTTGAGAACTCAACATCTCTATGGCTGAATGTATCTCCTAAAGACAGTGAGGTTTCCTTTCTGTAACTATGAATCGAGCGTAACTCATCTGGTCCAGTGTTCTGTTCTCATAGGGGCCAATTAGATGCCTGAGGGAAGCCTGCAAACAGGGCTTGATTGGAACAGTGAGTCGCAGCTTCTGGAATACACAGACATACTGTATTGCCTCTGTCGGTGGAGGTAAAACACGCCATCATGGCTAGTAGGCACTATTAATCTCACCCTCTATGAATTTGTCCAATCTTCTTAGAAAGCCAGTCAAATTGGTTTTTACTACAGTAGGTTGGTTGGCATTTAGAGATTTAGGATTGATGTGGAAGCATATGTCCAGCACTGCCTTATAGGGTCATATGTGAAATTTGTTCTTTAGTCTTTGCTAGCATCACTAGAAGGTTATGTTGTGTGATTAAGTGAGCAGTCATATTCACAAAGGGCTAGTTATAGACAAGTGATCTTTTTCTATATAGTGAGCTCCCTGGCATCAAATAAAAGGTTAACTTCTCAGATCAAACTCTATTGGCATGAAATGCATAAGATACTAGGAATCCAAACCCTTTTAATGAAATAATTCGTAACAAATCATGTTTCTTTTCTTCTGTCTGTGCTGCTCCCTGCCCTCCTGCCAGCATGAACATCAAAACTATGCAATGAAGCCATCTCAAAATCAATCAATCAATACAAGCATTTGGTTTTTTCCAAGAACGTTAAAGAGAGCCATTTAAAGCACTGGCTAGCTTTTTTGTGAGAATACTGTCAATGGTATATTATGCTCTGATGTTTGATAGATAATTTAGTCACGAGAGTTTTAACATTTCCATTGCCATGAAATTGACACAGGGTTCTTTAAGAGTGGCAGATTCAACACTTGCTGATTCATATGTATTACATGACATAAACATCTTCTCAGCAAACAATTTGAACTGCAGAAAACTTCCTTTTGACAATTACAGTATATGCCGTATCTTTTACTATGTGAAGTGAATAGTATTTGGGAGTAGGAGGATAGAGTATAGATATTAATTGAATATGGAACTGTAAGTTTTCCAGTGTGTTTCTTCAGCCCCACATTTGGTAGCACATGCAGAAGCCCAAATGCATGGAGGTTTTAGAGCAGGCTTCCTCAAACTCGGCCCTCCACATGTTTTGAGACTACAGTTCCCATCATCCCTGACCACTGGTCCTGCTAGCTAGGGATCATGGGAGTTGTAGGCCAAAAACATCTGGAGTGCCGAGTTTGAGGAAGCCTGTTTTAGAGCATGAAAGGAACCCCATCTTTTTTGGCAGGCAGTGTTCCTGAGCATTTCCCACAGGGTAATGTAAGCATTTTTCCATCCAGTCTTTCCAACTCATAACAGAGGTGTTTGGTAGCCATTCTGAAGCATCCCCCTTGCCAAGGTCTGCTTGAAACAGGTTGGTTTCAGGGGAAATGGTATAGCACTATGTGCTGGTTAAAGAAATACCGGTACTGTAAAGTCAGCTGCAAAATATGCTCAGATAGCAACAAAATCCCACAAAATAGACCATTAAATGTTTTCAATCACATCTTGAAGCAAAAATGAAAGAACAGCTTAGCACCTGCCCCCACCCCGCCTCCCAAAAATAATTGGATGCGGGGGGGGGGGGAATCCAAGGGTCATGGCTACAAAGTCCTGCCTGGGTCTCTGCCAATCTAAACTCTAAAGAAGAGGAACCCCAAGCCGTACTCCATATGAAAAATATTGTATGCGGAAAGACATTCCCTCAGCTTTGCTGAGTCCAGGCAATATAAAAGGGTCATAGACATTCATTGCATTTTTTAGTGGAGGACTAAAAGGAATGTGACAACCTCTTGTTTCGTAAGGATGCCTTTTATAATCTCTTCCACAACCCACCCTGCCTCCCTCTGCAGGCCCCAATCAGTCAGTTGTCTGATATGTGCTTGTTTAAATTTCCACATTAATTTTGTTGACATTCAAGAGCAAAAGAGTCTGAAAGCAACTCAAGCAAACACAGCAACTGGATTGCCTCTGATTCCCCTGGTTGGTTTAGTTTACTGTCCCAACTTAAACACTAAGCAGTTTATGAAACATTTAAACAAATAAATGCAGGCTGGTCCTATTTAAAACAAGCTCATCCATGATATGTCTAGCCAACTCATTACTGCTAGTTGGTCTTCTTGAGTGACCATTATTAACCCAACTCTGGATCAGAAAAGTTTCACTGGGTGTTGCTGCCATCCCTGCTATAGGGATAGGCCTTCAAATGGTTTCTTTGTCTTGTTCAATGGGATTCAGCGTGGTTTCTCACCCACTTGTAGTTTTAACTGGCTTACCAACCGCTTCATGGACTAGAAATCCCACCAGACAGCTGGCAGAGGGCATTTTTGCAGACCCACATATGCAGCACCAGATTCATTGTGGTGAGTCTTGGAGCCCTTAAGATACTGACAGAACAAAATATTAGAGACAAAGACTTAATTGTGCATCTTATAACTGCAGCACGTCTCGCTGTTGCTAGACACTGGAGGACATTAAACGTGAACCTATATGAAGTTTGGTATGCTTATGTCTGGGAATTAATTTTGATGGAAAAGTTAATAGAAAGGGTACGTGAAAGAAAACAACGTGGGAAACTACATAACTTGGTCCTCCTTTATTACATATGCATCAAAGAAAGAACATGCATTTATACCACCTAAGACACATGGGAGCATGTGGAATGATTTTTTTTTTAAACCAGCAACTGTAGAAGTAATTTTTTATTTGATTATACTACTAATGTAATTGGGACGCGGGTGGCTCTGTGGTTTAGACCACAGGGCTTGCCAATCAGAAGGTCGGCAGTTCAAATCCCCGTGATGGGGTGAGCTCCCGTTGCTCGGTTCCTGCTCCTGCCAACCTAGCAATTCGAAAGCACGTCAAAGTGCAAGTAGATAAATAGGTACCGCTCTGGCGGGAAGGTAAACAG
This sequence comes from Lacerta agilis, assembly GCF_009819535.1. Classification (NCBI taxonomy): domain Eukaryota; kingdom Metazoa; phylum Chordata; class Lepidosauria; order Squamata; family Lacertidae; genus Lacerta; species Lacerta agilis. The sequence goes on from NC_046315.1 coordinate 31,766,512, forward strand.
CATTTCCGTGCACTGTTCTGTTTCACCAGAAGCAGTTTAGTCATGCTGGCCACATGACCTGCAAGCTGTACACCGGCTCCCTTGGCCAATAAAGCGAGATGAGCGCTGCAACCCCAGAGTCGTCCGCAACTGGACCTAATGTTCAGGGGTCCATTTACCTTTTACTAATGTAATTACCTGGGTGTAGTTGGGGCTGTTTTTTGGGGGGGGGGAGTTAGGGGGAAACTGTATTTGATTGCTTGTATTTGATTATATGTTGTTCTTATATTCATCTAATAAAATATTTTTAAAAAGAAGATACTGACAGAGCCCCCTCATTGCCTCAGCAGCTGTGAAGTTACCTGAGTATTTATTAATTGCATGGTAAAGTTTATCTTAAAGGGGGAGAATGAATATATATTTTATTTAAACTCGGACTTCTGAATTGCCTTTTTAAAAAGAATACTTGTCCTCTACAGGGTGCTTTTATACCCTGAGGGTAACACTGGAATACTTGCATATCTGTTTACTAATTTATATTCCCTTGTGTAGAATTTGTACATGAAAAATAAGAAGCCTAGAGCCAGTGCAGAAATAAGGCACTGAACTCTGAAATGCTACTGTGCAGCACAATTCTCTGTACCTTTGCTCTTGCATGGCAAACTACTGTGTTCAGTGGGGCTTACTCCTGGGTGAGTTTTCACAGAGTTGCAGCTTTTAACACCGGTACTGACATGTGGGTTCGAATCCCATTCTTGATTTAAAAGTAGCATATGCATGAGAAAGCCACACTACAGATCAATCTTTGTTTTTGTAGGTGATGGATGTGGACATACCGTTTTAGGTCCTGAAAGTGGGACTTTCACATCTATTAATTACCCACACGCCTATCCCAACAGCACTGTGTGTGAATGGGAGATTCGAGTAAAGCCTGAGCAGAGAGTGCAGCTCAAATTTGGGGATTTCGATATTGACGATTCAGATTCTTGCCATTTTAATTACGTGAGAGTTTATAATGGAATTGGACCCACAAGGACAGAAATAGGTAAGAACTACTTCTTGTTATGCTGTTTGAAACAGGGGGGAAATACTCCTTTATGGTTGGTTTTTTGTTATTTAGTAAAAACATGTCTGAATTATTTGCACGATCCATTCTTCCCAAAACTTGAGGAGAGAAGAAATTAATTTGATTCTAATGCTTTTTTATGAGTCATAATCAGTACTGGACATTTTCTTACTCTGGGTTTGTTTAAATCAGGGCCATTTTACACGTTATGGAGGAAAACCAACAGAGGTGTGCTCTCAAGAGGCAGCTGCAGCCAGTCATGGGTGTACCTGTATAGTTGGGCCCTCCAGATGTGCTGGAGAACAATTCATATCTTGCTTGGTGGGTCTGATCAAGTCCAATAATATTTGGACAACACTAGGTTTGCCAGCCCTTCTGTAAAGCATGAACGTGGCAGACTTGAGCTTGCAAACACAAGCATTATGACAGCGTGTCTCCAAACATAAGTTTAAAACTTACACTTTACATTTTTAGATGTACGTGTAATATGTTTTTGTGTACAACTAGAAGAGAAGTGTGTGGAGTGGCCTTTCAGGGGAGATATGCTCATCATTAATTTCTCAGGATTAAGGCGTTCAAATGCTCAGGAAGAGGATAAAGGAACATAGGAAACAGATCATTGTTCCATCAAGTTCTAAATCATCATTACTCATTGGCAGCAGCTCTCCAGAGTTTCAGATGGGAATCTTTCCAAGCCCTATCTAAAGATGCCAGGGATTGAACCACATACTCTACAAATGAGCTATGGTGCCCTCACGGTTATAGCTAGCACTTTTAAACAGGAGCTCGAAGGAATCTTATAATGGCAAACATTCATTTTCCAACTTCTTCTTTGGTTGAAAGATCCTGGTCTTCTAAATTTAAATGTGCACTGGATAGATAAATGTCTCCTTTTTAATCGTATCTGGCAATATTTTGTTCTGCACCAAAACACAGCTGTGTCTAAGTGGTGATAAAGTTACCTGGATTTTGGGAGAGAAAGATGGTGATGGTTCTCTGATTGGGGATTGAGAAGCATAGACATTATATTCAGGGCAAAGGAAGTCACCCCCAGAGCTGCATTTTTGTAAGATTTTAAGACGTATTCTTTCTCTTGTAAATTTGTCAATATGATGGTAAATCTGACATATATGAAGTGGCAGTAATATCCTGTGGTTTTTATTACTTTTGTATCTCTGACTGTGAAACGTTTAATAAACCTTTAGTCTGTGCTGGGAACGTCTTTGTATGCTGCCAAAAAAAGGGAGGGGAGAGTGGAATAAAGACTTAAAATGTCATTGATACCAACAGAGCTGACATTTTCTGGGTTGATTTTTAAAAATAATAATAATAATAAAATCTGTTGCACTGTTTTTCTTCCTTCTAAACCCATGAGCTAGATACTTCTTCTGGTGGTGTATTTTTAGACAGAAGATTGAATGTGGTTGCACGACATCTGTAACTTGAAGGCTTTTATCAAGCTTGATGACTCTTCTACTTAGATATTGCATGAAAATTTAGACTTGCTGTAAGCCCAGCTCACTCGTAAAAAAAGAAAAGAAAACATGAGGTCCTTAAATGGCAAGGAACGTCCAGTCCTGATTAGGGCTTAAACACTTTTACAAGTTGAGTTCACTGGCCCAAATAAATTATCTACTTCTGTTCCCTTTACCTCTCAGCTGTTCCCAGCTAGTGTGGCTGCATAAGAGATTGAGCAGTATGTGTATCTTGCTCTGCTGAGAGAGAGCTTTTTGGGAAAAAATAATGGTAAGGTTAAAACGGGCAGACATTTCACCCCCTTGAATTTCCAGTGTAAGTTTTACATATTAGAAATAAGAGTCAGTGGAAGTACATTGACCGCAGATAATGGGCTGGCAGAGGATTTTAATCTTTAAGCAAAGGTAGATGTAGCATATATTGTGGTGTAAGAGTGTCAGCATTTGAATGAAGTCTTGAAGCCAACTCTGTTGGTGCTGGGAACTTTTTTTTTTTAAAAAAAGGAAACTCCAGAGTGACTGGTTCTTCAGAACAGCTCCACAATCCATGCCCAACTTGCACAAATAGTTTTAACAGTACAGTCCTATTAATGCTTAACAGGGAATAAGTCCCACTGAATTCAGTGGGTATTCCTTCTGAGTAATAGGAAACAATGTAAAATTATTGGTGTACATGTATTTGGCAAACAGACTGGATAGTAATTATTTGGATACTTGGTAGCATTTGTAGAAATGGTGATTTGTACTAAAATTGCTCTGCACCATGCCTTCAGTATCCCTTAGTAATTGTGTCCTGGTTTCCTCTCAGAATTGGAGGTTGTAGCCAGTGCTGTGTTGCGCACAAGCAGAACAGACCTGCTTGTGAAGCAGGATTTCACCTTCCTCCCCTTTGCAAGATGATAAGAAAATCTGCTCCAAAGGGCCAGGGAACCTCTTGAGAAAGGCACATAGAGGGTGGAAAGGAAGAAGTCCTTCATTTCCTTAGCATCGGATTCCACCATGATAATTTGTGTTTTTGGAGATTTAGGAGATGGGTTTAGTTTCAAACAAATCCTAGCTTCGGGATTTCTTAATGCCTTGAAACTGTGGGGATGATAAGAAATAGATTCACAAATTTGTTGAGCTGTCAAAGACGTTCTGAATGTGCAAATCCATACTAAATCGATAAATGCTTATTAACTGTCTTCCTCCTGCCCCTTGCAGGAAAATACTGTGGTTTAGGCTTACAGATGGAGAATTTAAATGAATCAAAGGGTAATGAAGTTACAGTACAATTCATGAGTGGCATACACTTCTATGGACATGGGTTTCTTGCATCCTATTCAACCACTGACAAAGCAGGTATTTATATGTTTCTTACCTAGTGCTATGTAAGCACGCCACACATCTAAGTGTGCTTTCTTACTGCATGTAATTCATTCTTATTTTTCTGTTACCCAATTATTGATAAATTATTCAAAGTGAATTAAGCATGGATGGTTACAAAACCATGTCTAAGATGCATAATAACTTAGTTTAGATGATGCAGAACAATATGGGATTCGAATAAAGTTTATAAATGGCCCACTCACAAAACATCAAGGCAGTATACTTTATATACAATTGAATATAAAAAAAACTTAAAACAATACAAAATACAAAAGAGCTGGGGAGTTTTTTTGGAAGTGGGCAAAGTCCCTAGGGTTCCTAACACATAGCAACTATTGCAGTACAGCTACATCAGTTTTTGCCCAGTGACCTACACATTCTCTTCAATTTCTGCAATCCCATCTATCGCTTATATGTGAGTCTGTTCCATTGTGTTCAATGACTTCAAGTAAAGATGCATAGGATTGATCTGTGAGACTACAGTGCCCCTCCCTTTGTTGATTTGTTTGGGCTGGTTTCAGCATGGGTTAGATGTGGGTAATGAACTGCAGTGGCGCCCCATTTGTGTATTTCCCTCCCCCCTCATAAAGACCCACCATGCACCAGCAATGCTTGGAGGTGTCGGTGGGGCTATTCTTATTCTCTCAGGCTTTTTAAACATATTTGACTTTTTTATGAGCTACCCTGGAATCTCTGCTGAAGGGTGGTATATTCTTTCAAAGTATTTAAGCATGCTTTTGTTTCACTCCATGAATGTTCGCCACATTCGCTCCAGGATTTCCCCCGAGCCTTTAGAATGAATACTTTCATAATCCGATAGATCTTATTAGGTCTCTAGCTAATTATAAATGTGCAATTCTCTACTAAGCTGCTAAAAAACTATTTCATGTTGATGTATTATCAGACTGCAGCAAGTGCCTCTGTACTACATTGAATTGCAGATGAGTTGATTCAGGGAGATCAGTTTTACTGTCTTCAAACTTTTCATCCCTTAATTACAGACTTCCTGCTTTTTGAAAAATAATCTCTTTACTATGTTTTTATTTCTAGATTTAATAACGTGTTTAGACACTGCAAGTCAGTTTTCTGAGCCAGAGTTCAGGTAAGAATTTGTCTCTTTTTAATACTTTGATTATAATTCAGGGCCAATTCACACATGTGATCTAGCCAGTTTTTCTCATTGGTAAAGAATTGCATGGGGGGGGGGGGGAAGCAACTATTTTACATGCCTGGACTGGCTCTGAAGATGCAGTTTGTTGTTGTTTAGTTGTTTAGTCGTGTCCGACTCTTCATGACCCCATGGACCAGAGCACGCCAGGCACTCCTGTCTTCCACTGCCTCCCACAGTTTGGTCAGACTCATGTTGGTACCTTCAAGAACACTGTCCAACCATCTCGCCCTCTGGCATCCCCTTCTCCTTGTGCCCTCCATCTTCCCCAACTTCAGGGTCTTTTCCAGGGACTCTTCTCTTTTCATGAGGTGGCCAAAGTATTGGAGCTTCAGCTTCAGGATCTGTCCTTCCAGTGAGCACTCAGGCCTGATTTCCTTAAGAATGGATAGGTTTGATCTTCTTGCAGTCCATGGGACTCTCAAGAGTCTCCTCCAGCAACATAATTCAAAAGCCAGTTTAAAGATGCAGTTTAATGATACACATTTACCTCAGAGAGAGTCTCATTGGGACTCCCTGAGCACAGTAGGACAAGTAAATAGGTGTAGGATTTTTCTATTAGCACAATTCATATTCATTGTTTTATACCTATTTATTTATTTATTGAATTAATTTATATATTGCCCTATACCCGGAGGCCTCAGGGCGGTTCACAGAATAAATGAGTATCTTGGATCAGGGACTCAAGGTTTAGGAATGTAAAAACAACAATTGCATTCAGCAATACTCACTGCCTCTTCTCAAAGCTTCTCATGTAATTCTACTAACAGGCCAACAAAATACTAACAGGTGTACTCACTAACTCTTCAACAAGTTACCAGGTAGGATTCTGCTAGAGCTGCCTGAGTACACACATTTCCCTCTCCTGGGGATCCTAACAGTCAGCTGAAGGAAGAAGAAGAAGAAGAAGAAGAAGAAGAAGAAGAAGAAGAAGAAGAAGATTTAACTGGAGATTAATTCCAGTTACAGTGACAAAAAAGGAAGAATCGTTTGTGTAAAACATTTGCCTCCATACAAATATTTTCAGAGCAGTTCTTACTGAGGAATATAGATGAAAATGTTTTAGTGAAAGTGGCAGCTAGCAATCTAACGAGGCATGGCATCTTCAGTAGTACAATATTATGCATGGTTTAGCAATATCCCCGTCTCCTTTTCCAATTTCATTGTATTTGTACAATGACAATAAAGAAATCTTATCTTATCCTTCCCCCACAACATCCTTAAAGCACTAGACTTGTGTAGCTGGATCCCTAAACTTGCTCAGTTAACTTTCCTGATTAAATTTTGCAGCTTGGCAGTTTTCACATGCTGTGCAGACCTGGATGTAATTACTTTGTAAATTCCACTGAAGTAATAGGATTTATTTAGAGTTCCAGGATTTAAGCGTAAGGTGCACTAAGCCAGTGTTTTTCAACCTTTTTTGGGCAAAGGCACACTTGTTTCATGAAAAAAATCACGAGGCACACCACCATTAGAAAATGTTAAAAAATTTAACTCTGTGCCTATATTGACTATATATAAAGTAATTCTCTTGAATAGGAATCAAATAAACACAATTTTTCCCACGGCACACCAGGCAACATCTCGCGGCACACTAGTGTGCCGCGGAACAGTGGTTGAAAAACACTGCACTAAGCCAATTCACAATAAGGCACTATAGAGGCATTTAAGTGTACATGCACACCCACAAGGGTTTGTGCAGATTTGATGTATTTAGTATAAAAAATTACAATAAGAATGCATTAGCCAGTTTTTTTATAGAGCCTACTTAAAATATAAACCCCACAACACTTTTAGCTACATATTCATTTTTTTGCATACTCATTGGGCACGTGATTTTCCTGATGCTGGCAGATATTGCGTATTTTGTCATGCTTTTGTGAAGTAGTGGTATGTTTGATGCGCCAGTTCATAAGGAAGGACGTTCACCACACAGGCTATTAAAATTCCAGTTTTGTAATCGAAGGAAGGCAGTTTGCAGATCTTACTTTTATATTCCTGTTTCTTACAGTAAATATTGCCCAGCTGGATGTGTGCTTCCTTTTACTGATGTTTTTGGGACTGTTCCTCACGGCTACAGAGATGTAAGTAAACTTCAGAATGGTTGTTTGAACTTTTAATTAGGTATTCAACTGTGGTTTTCAGCTTATGCCATTGTAATATGTCAGGGGTAAGCAAACTTTGTCAGCAGGGCACCAGTCCACTGTCCCTCAGACCTTGTTGAAAAAACAACAACGAATTCCTGTTGTTGAAAAAAACAACAACGAGTTCCTGTGCCCCACAAATAACCCAGAGATGCATTTTAAATAAAAGCACACATTCTACTCATGTAAAAACACCAGGCAGGCCTCACAAATAACCCAGAGATACATTTTAAATAAAAGGACACATTCTATTCATGTAAAAACATGCTGATTCCTGGACCGTCCACGGGCTGGATTTAGAAGGTGATTGGGCCGGATCTGGCCCCTGGGCCTTAGTTTGCCTACCCATGCAATATGTTAAGCACTCAAGGTACATTGATGTAGACAGGTTTTCGGTGACAATATCTCTTAACCAAGGATAGCTAACTTTGGCCCTCCAAATGCCTCAGCTGGCATGATCAATCCTCAGGAATGGCTGGAGTTTTACTCCAGCAACGTCCAGAATGCTGCAAGTTAGCTATTTCTGTTCTAGGTCCATTTCAGATCTGGTACAGAATTATATCTGGATTGAGTAGGAGAGCTGTGTATTTTTTGCGTGCTTAGAATTTTGCAAAAGGAAAGCTTAGCAGTTAGTTAGCAGTAGCTTCTTTAGCCTACTGAAAACTGTTGAAGTGCTATCAGATAGCAAGTAATGTATCTTCTCTCCTAAGTCGTCCTCCATTTGCATGGCTGGGGTGCATGCAGGAGTGGTGTCCAACATCCTAGGAGGTCAGATCAACGTCGTAATCAGCAAAGGCATCCCATACTATGAAAGTTCTCTGGCTAACAATGTCACGTCAAAAGCGTAAGTCTATGTTTGCTTTTCAGTTGCTACTTCTCTGTATTGTTAAAACATTATTGCAGGTAAATACTTAGTTCTGAAATATGAAGGCTAAATTCAGGCAAGGATATCAGTAAAGTTGTTATGCTGCAATACTCCTGTGGTGCTACTAGATAGTTTGGCCTATAAGTAATGAAACATTGCTCCTGCAAAGTTGTGAAAATATTTTGCATAACATTGTTCGTGAAATTCCTTCTCTTTCTTGCTGATTATCATGAATGCAGCATGTTCATAGCCAACTTTTGTTGTCATTCCTTTCCTTTAACTCTTAAAATATGAGATGGGAAGTATTTTAAAAGCCTTCACACACTCCATAAAGATTTTCAAGAAATATGGATGGACCATTTTATCCACTGCCCATATTTCTTGGAAGTCACGCATTAAGATTTAGTGTGGTATATTACTGTATTTTTTTTGCTCAGTACTCAGGGTGAATACAATATTGCATGACTTCTCTTGAATATCCGTACTTTCCAAATGCCAATCTGGAGGTCAAATTGTGCGATTTGGCTCTTCCTTATTTTATCTTGGAAGTTTTGTTGCCAAACCATCAGTTCATTTAGCTCAATATTGGCTGGTAGACTCTCCTCGGGTTTTTAGGCAGGATTCTTCCCAACTAGAGATGACAGGGATACAAGGCAGATCACTGAGCTATGACTCTTTCCCAGGGTGAAGTCTTTTAGATCAATTTTTCACGCAGCTTTTATTCCATAGATATTAGAATAGTGTGTCAAGAGTGGTGAGTTTACTGCTATAATACAGAAACACCTCACCCTTGAATGATGTTGTAATAGAACACACAGAGAAAGAAATTAAGGGGAAATGTTACATTTTGTTGGAACTAAAGATGTAGTTTTGTGGTGTCTTTGGTTTGTTTTTTACACAGAGGAGCACTGTCTTCAGGTCTCTTCACTTTCAAAACTAGTGGTAAGCCTTTCTTCTCTATATTGCCCCTTTGTGTTTAATGGGATCTATACTCTTATCTAGCCTGGTATCTCTTTGATCCCTTGCCAACTTAAACTCTGGCTAAATGGAGATCTTCCAGCTTTAGTCTTGAACTATCCCACCTTCCTTCTCAGTTATTGTAGGAGATAATCATTCCCACTCTCCTGCAGCCCCCTGCCTTGAAGTAATCTGTGAAGTTTTTCATTCCATTTCAGAATCAAAGATGTTTATTAGAATATAAATGTTTGTACCGTGCCCTTCCATTGCTTACCTTTAGGGCTGCTAACAATTAAAACCAACAATTTTAAAAAATGATACAATAAAAGCAGAGATGCTTCAGATAAAACTGTGGCACACCCTCCCCACTCAGATATATTTGGCACCAAGTCTTTCTGATACCAACTGAAGAAGACCCACTCTATCACCCAGGCTTTTGGCTGAATCTATATTGTTGCACTTTGTAAACAGCTATTTTAACTCTTGTGTGCTTGCGCTCACCTGTTTTTACCGTTTACTTGTTGTGTGTACCCTGCTTTGAGATCATTTTATAATGAAAAGTAAGTCACAAATTTTTATGAAAAATACATATAAAAGCATCAAGTAGAAGTTTTATCTCTACGTTAGAACAAATGCATGGCAAAATTGAAAGGTTTCTGCCATAGAACTAAACACCAAAAGAGAGGTTGCAACCAAACATCCCAGAGCAAAGTGTGGCCAGAGGGAAGATACAAAATTGTGCTACTTAAAAAAAAAAATGTTGCTAAAGCCCAGGTTTTCCTTAAAGTTGCGATAAAAACCTCTTGTTGGAATGATTGTCTGCGAAGACAGGCATTTCGATGAGAGATATCAACTTACTTGCATTTCAGGATATGTTGTTTAAATGGTACAAGGTTCATTGTGATCTAGGTCCTCTTCTGTCTTTAGGCCTTGGGAAGGGTTTAAGTATTTATTGCGTTATAAGAGTGTCAAATTTGCACCATCTCTTGGACGCTTTGTATGTTTAGGTTGCTACGGGACACTGGGAATGGAGTCTGGAGTCATTGCTGATTCGCAGATTAATGCATCGTCATTTCTAGAATGGCCTGAGCAAGTGGGGCAGCCCAGCACCTGGAGACCGGAAAGAGCCAGGTTGAAAAGGCCTGGACACTCTTGGGCAGCTTTTACCAATGATGAGTATCAGTGGTTGCAAATAGACCTAAACAAAGAGCAACGCATAACAGGTAAGCACACCTGTGTTCATTCTTAAAAGGACAAGAGTCCTTTTAGGACAAGTCCTCTCCTAGTAGTAAACACCCCAATGCTTTAGAGGTGGATTTAGGGCAACACGATTGGTTCCCCCCCCACCAGGGTGCAGGGGCCAAGGGGGTGCCTTCCCACCTCCTTCCCAAAGCTGGGCAAGTGAGGCACTGGACTTTGGGAAGGAGGTGTGAGGCTGTGTGTGAGTCCTAGACTTCTCCAGCTTCCTTCTCTCTCTTTTTTTCTTTTCTTTTCTTTAGGATAAATGGTTTATTTACACACATATATAGAACCTGAGTCTGTGATGGAGGGGGTCACAGCACTAACACCCCAAAAAAGAGTCTTGTTTTTCCCATAGCCACATTCTCCAGCTTCCTTCTCAAAGCCTAGTTAGTGTTTTCCCAGCTTTGGGAAGAAGGTAGGAGGGCTGTAGAACTCTGCCAGAGCTTGTGTCTCCTTCCCAAAGCCCATTGCCACCCTTACTAGAGGTGTGTGTGGGGGGTCATCAACTTTTGGCCTCACACAGGGCACCGTAACACCAAGGTCCACCCCTGATGCTTTGAATGGATGAATGACATTTATTACATTGGTCCATGGACAATAGCAGACTGAAAAACAATACCAAGCATTAAAAAGTCATGAAAGTGCAGAAGTCACAATAATAGCGAATACATAAAATACATGGAGCTTTATTTACAAAACAGATAGACATTATTAGAACAACAAAAAATACTTGTGACATTTGGAAGTTATTTAAGGATACGTTTACTCTTGTGTCTTCAAATCTCCATGACAGTTTACAGATATCGAATAAGATATTACAAATATTGCCTTTTCGGTGTAGAAGTAAGTGTGTGTGTGTGTGTGTGTGTGGTCATGTCCTCAGTCGTCCAATGCTATGCCCTTACATTGCTAATGGCCTCTTGTAGCAGACATCAATGCTTGAGCCCTCTGCTAGTTTTGGCTCTGTGTTAGGCAAGGCAGGAGGAAAGCCTGCCACAAAGCTTTGTCTAGTTCAGCATCATGGTCTACCCGGTGGCCAGCCAGAGGTCCATGGGAAGCCCACAAGCAGGCCATGAAGGCAGCATCTCCCTCTGCTGTGGTTTCCCTGTGACTAGAATTCAGAAGCATGTTGCCTCTGATCCTGGGGGGTGGTAGTTTCTGATAGCATCATCCACCATGAATTTGTCTGCTTTCTTTTTAAAGCAGTCTGAAGTTGGTAGACATCACTTCATCTTGTGGTAGCAAATTCCATAGTTTAACTATGAGCTAGTTGTGTGAAGAAATACGTCCTCCTGTCTGTCCTAAATTCCCCATCCTTCGGCTTCATTGGATGAGCTCAGGTTCTCTTATTGTGAGGGAGGGAGAAGAAGGTCCATCTACTTTCCTGTCCCCACACATAATTTATACACCTCTGTCATGTCCTTCCTTCTTTTTCCAAATTAAAAAACAACAACCCCAAACGTGGCAACTTTTTCTCATAGTTGAGCATTTTGATTAATTTCTTTTTGCACCCTTCAATATCTAAAAAAAGAAAAAGCATTCAAAGTGTAGTTGAAGAACAGATTTGTTGAGAGGCACTACAATATTGACAGTTTTATTTTCAGTCCCTTTCCTAATCCTGAATGTGGAATTTGCCCTTTTTTCACCATTGCTACCTATTTGATTCAAGTTTTTATCGGCCTGTCAACTGTGACCTCAATATTCCTTTCTGGTCAGCCATTGTCAGCCAGGATAGCTCAGTTGTTTAGAGTGTGGTGCTGAGAATGCCAAGGTTGCAGGTTTGATCCCCGTATGGGACGGCCGCATATTCCTGCACTGCAGACAGTTGAACTACTAGATGATCCTCAGGGTCCTTTCCAACTCTCCAGTTCTGAGATCCAGGGCCTGTAAAGCCAAGTGGAATGTTTGCTATCACCAGCTTATAGCCCATCAGTGTATATGTAGATTTTTATTTTTTTTTGCCCCAATGGGCAGAATTTTACCCTTACCCTGAACCACATTTGCTATTTCATGGCAAATTTAGCCAGTTTGGATAAATCTTTTTTTTTGGAGTTCTTCAAAATTCCCTTTTCTGTTTTTGCTGGGCTAGCATCTGTGTTGATTAAACGTTTTAAAAATGCCATTGCTATTTATTGTAAATGAGAACCTTCTTATCCACAGGTATAATAACTACTGGATCCACCTTAGCAGAGTACCATTATTATGTCTCTGCCTACAGGATTCTGTACAGGAACGATGGGCAGAAGTGGACAGTATACAAAGAACCTGGTGTTGAGAGGGATAAAGTAAGCCTGCCCAATATTCTATGTGCAAAATAAGATGAAATTGGAGTACATGGGAACTCTGGGTGTGTGTTTAATGATTCTGGAATCATCACTTAAGTATGAAGGTGATTTTCCTGAGGAATTAACATTATTCCATGGATAGAAAGCTTAACATCAGGACATGTGCGTTCCAGATCACCCTGGTTATTACAGAACTCTGAAAATGGGAACATAAGTTTGTATCTCATTTGAAACATGGGTTACACGAGCCCAACCAGCATACTCATGGAAGAAACGGAGGCTGGAGGAAAGAAGGATTTCTCTCCTCGCATGTGTATTCCTTGGATCGAAGGAGGGTAGAATTCCAGAAGAAGCCAGGAATACATCCATGCTTACAGTGTGTCCGTGTGTGATGTGCATGCGTAGAAGGAGGGTGAGGAGATGGGATCTTGGGATTTATTTTTTTTTGGAGGGGGGGGAGATTTGAATCTACGCTTTTGGCACAATGAAGAATATATGTATGGTGTGTATTTGTTAGATGGTAGTACATTACTAATATTGTATGTTGTGTTGAAGGGTTTCAGCATTACATTTTTGTATTGCTTGACCTAACGTAGAGCAGTTTGCCCTCTTGTGCTTGGAAAAGGCAACATGTTGAGAAATTGGATGCTGTGCAAATCTGACTCTATCACTACCAAGGTTTTTGTAGCAGGTCACATCAATGAAGTTTTGCATTCAGTTTCCCCCAGATAAATGCTGTCTGTCTATCACCTTATGAAAATATAGGGACGTTTTTCAAAAGAGACCACTGTTGACTGGTATTTCCAGTAGTAAATTAGAGTAGTAAATATATTAAGTGGAGCAGCAAATGCTAGGAAAAATGATCAGAAATGAACTGTAATACTTGCTTTTGAGTGCCCTCTTCTGGGCATACAAAATAATAATTTTTAAAAGCCCATCTACCTAAACTTTTGTAGTTAACTGAGTGTAATCGACCAAAGGTTAGGTAGGTGGGCTTTCTATTGGGTAGGTGAACATTTTAAACTGCAGTATGTCTGTCTGTGTGTGTTTATATGTGTGTATGTGTGTACACACACACTCTATCTGGTTGGAGCTCATTTAATGTGTCATTTAGCAGATGTATACAAGGCTTTTCAATAAAAGGTATCTAATTAAAAACTCCAGAATTAGTTATTCATTAGTTGACCTTACACTACTAGAGCCTTCCATCTGTACTTTGAGAACTCTCTGTCTGCTGCCCAGAGTAGCTTGGGCAAGCAGAACAACATGTGAGTATTAGCTTATTTTCCTGGAGCAGTATTTTGTAATGCAGAACTTCTAATGTCTTAGAAAAATGATGTATTTTACATCAAATTTTGTTTTTCTAGGTATTTCAAGGCAACACTGGGTATTATCAAGAAGTCCGCAATAACTTCATTCCACCCATTATTGCTCGTTTCATTAGAATAAACCCTTTGAAGTGGCATCAGAAAATCGCAATGAAAGTTGAACTGCTAGGATGTCAGTTTAGTGTTGGTAAGTGGAGTGACTTTTATCATTCTTTATATTAGCTTGACTTGCCGTGGGAGAAGAATGTGATACAGACTGAATTTGTTTGTGCCTTCCCAGTTTGTGTTATTCCCAGTTCGTTGAATAACATGTATACTAACAAATTTGCCAAATTTTCATTGCTTGACTGTCTGGTGTGCAGCAATTGTATCAATGTTTTAAGTTTTATTCCCGAAGAATGAGCACAGTGCAGCTCGCAACAGTTTTCTTAGGCAGTTTTCATTTGCTAGCACAGCAAGTCTTAGCAGCAATTTTGTATTAGCATATTAGATTATACAAAGGCCATTGTATTTTGTATCATGCTTCATTACATAAAGGAATCTGCTTGGTGATTTAACAAATGGCGTGACCTTTAAATTTTGGTTTTCTTTAAAGTTCGGGCTCCAAGACCTACAATACCCCCGCCACCCAGGAACAGCAATGACTTTCCCTCGCACACTGATAAAACCACCTTCACTCCGGAGATCAAGAACACTACAGTAGCTCCAAGCGTAACCAAAGGTAATGACATCTATATAGCAAATAGCATTGCATAAGGCTAAGAGTCAATAGTAATGCTATATTGATTCCCTGCTGTTTTTGGTATATTGACAACTATATTGATTTATCAATTTTATATATATAGTATGTGTGTGTGTGTGTGTGTGTGTGTGTGTGTATAGATTCATGTAGCAGAGATAGATAGTTGACATATACGGTAAAGGTAAAGGACCCCTGGAAGGTTAAATCCAGTCAAAGGCGACTATGGGGTTGTGCTGCTCATCTCGCTTTCAGGCCAAGGGAACCGGCATTTGTCCACAGACAGCTTTCCGGGTCATGTGGCCAGCATGATTAAACCACTTCTGGTGCAACAGAACACCATGACGGAAACCAGAGCGCATGGAAATGCCATTTACCTTCCCGCCACAGCGGCGCCTATTTATCTACTTGCACTGGCGTGCTTTTGAACTGCTAGGTTGGCAGGAGCTAGGACAGAGCAACGGGAGCTCACTCTGCCATGGTGATTCAAACTGCCGACCTTCTGATTGGCATGCCCAAGAGGCTCAGTGGTTTAGACCACAGCCAACAGGACATCCTAAATTTGAGTAGAAAACTAGAAATGGATACCCAACTGCTAACCAGTTTATGTACAATTTAATAAACATTCCCAACTTCAGATGTTTTGCTGGGGTGATATCAAGATGGGCCTTTGGGTCTCATTAGGCCTGACTTCGGTCTGAGAGGACATTTCTCACCAAACCACAGCTGAGGGGCCTGCTCTCAGGGCCAGCTGATTGACACTGCCAACAAGCTCTGCTTTGTTTGCAGGCAATTGTTTGGATTCAAACTGGTGCCTGTAAAGGGGCCTTGCTGTAACTGGGAATTGGCTGATCGGTGGTTACAATGAGGCCTTTTGAACCTTGACAGACTGGTGGATGTAGTGACTGTCCAAGACAGCCCACAGGTGTGGTGGAATTAAGGATCAAGCCCACTGCACAAATTCAGTTTCCGCCCCCCTCCACTACATATTATGATGAGTGCAAAATGGTATTTCGCTGCAGTAATATTTGGATGCTATTACAAGCTTTAAATGAACTTTCTTCAGTATTTGTACAAGGAACAAAGGGGGTTTCATTTAGTGTGCCTGCAATGTTTATGGACTCCACTTGTTTAATGGCTTTCAGATGTGGCATTGGTAGCTGTTCTGGTTCCTGTGTTGGTCATGGTCCTTACCACCCTCATTTTGATCTTAGTTTGTGCCTGGCATTGGAGAAACAGGTAAAGGAATAATAAATGCTTTGCATCCTCTACAAGGGGGGAAATGTAATAGGTACAGGACGAAATGGGAGAAATGAAATATGGTCAAATAAAATGCTCAATTTATGCATTAACATGAAGAATAATTTAAATTAGTGTGGATGTGTGTTCAGGAGGGCTTTGTCCTGGTTGTGCAGTACTTTAACCTGAACTACTTTGATATGTATAAATCTTGAGAAGGCTGTGTAGGTTCAGCAGCTTTTATATCAAGAGAACATGGAAATTTAACTAACTTCCAGGGGGAGGGTTGTCTTTGCTGCTATTTCTGTGAAATAAAGTAAGAAGGAGATCAGTCCCTTTAGTATTTCAGTCTCTCCCCACCCCCACCCCGCAATCCATGCAACCCCAGAAAAGACTGTACCTGTTCTTCAAAACTAGTACCCGCAGTGTTGATCTCAAATGGCTGTTTCATGTTGACACTAATTTTGGATGTGTTCTGCATTTCACTCACTTTTTCAGAAAGAGAAAATCAGAAGGAACCTATGACATACCATATTGGGATCGTGCAGGTAACAATCATTGTAGGACATCTAGCTGCGTTGTTAAGCATTGAGATGTACATATATTTGTGCAAATTCCATCTATTAATGGTTGGACTTGGGCAAGCACTTGCTTGCTCAGCCCCCTCATACAAAGCCTCCCTAGTGTTAGACTTGAATACTTGAGCAGCCCAAATCCTTCTTGCCTTCTCCTCTCCATATGTTTTAAAGGGGAGGCCCTTTCTTTTCCCACCAAGGGTGGAAGCACTGTTGATGGCAACAAAAGAGAGGGCCTTCTTAATGCCTCCACCAATTTTTGGAACAACTTCCCCCTGTGAAGCATGGCTGGCTCCGTCTGTTGTTGCCTTTCACTGATCAGGAAATCAAACCCTATCTCTTAACCTGAACCTTAGCCCTAACTCAAAACCAAACCCTATCTAACTCTCTCCCTCAGATACTGCCCCTTTTATTCTGTCTGCCAAAGTGCTGTTCCTTCCCCCTCTGTGGCCAGCTGACTCTGTAGCCCACCGGCTCCAACATTCTGGTGGAGATTCAGAGGAACTGCATCACCAGACTCTAGTCTGGCTCTGCTGTCTTTGTCACAGGTGCTGAATGCCACCCCTCCCTTTCTCCTGGGCTGTTTGTGTCTTAAGAGGGACCTTCACACAAACACATGAGGGGGTTCCTGCATTGCAGGACGTTGGATTAGATGACTCTTGGGGTCCCTTCCAACTCTACAATTCTGTGATCACTCACACTCACTCACTCACTCACTCACTCACACAACCACCACCATGTATGGATCTACATGTGTAATGCTCTGCCACATGAGGTGGCACCTAGGACCTATACATGCATATATCTATTGAACATACAACTGCCTAATGCATTGAAAGAACGCATAAGAACATGAGAGCCCGCAGCGTCTGGCCAGTGGCCCATTCAGATGCCTGTGAGAAGCACACAAGGCAGGACATGAGCACCACAGCACTCTGCCCACTGCGCGTCTTAGCAGATGGTATTCTGTTTGTTTACACTATGGTTTGTTAGAAGCTGAGATCACAAACCATGATTTGATTCTGGGTTGTTTGAACAACTGAACTATCCAAAGTCCCCCTAAGTTTAGACATAATGTAAACCACCCTGTGATCTTTGGTTGAAACGTATAGAAATGTAATAATCATCTTTATTGAATTAAAATACACACACACACACACACACACACAGAGAGAGAGAGAGAGAGATAAAAAAGAAAAGATTAAGACACAAAAAAAGAAAAAGGAAGAAAACATACAAAAAAGATTTTAATTATTATAAATCATTCATTAAATTTCTAAATAAAAGACTTCCAATTCTTCTCATTGTACTTGTATTGTTATTTACGTTTAAACGCACATCCTTCTATTACCCTGATTTGTTTTCATGTACTCTAGTAAATTAACATTTACACATTGTATTTTACAAGGATCAGTTTAGTTCCGCAAAGAGATTGTTATTTGAACAATATGTTTTTAGGTAATCTTTGAATATTTTCAATTCTTTGTATACTTTCTGGTTTGAGAGCCCTATTACTTTCCCCGTCATCTCTGCCTGTTTGAGGTGTTCAATCATAAGAGTCTGCCATTCTATTATCGTGGGTGTTGTTTCATTTTTTCCAATTTCTTGCCACTCATATGGCATAGAGATATAATAAACAAATCTCCCCTTCATTGCCACGCAGGAAGAGGAAAGGGGTAGAGGGGAAGCTCGTGAGCCAAGGGCTCGCCGCTGTTTGTCTATTTAGCCCAAAATTGTGCTAAACAGGCAAATTGCTCCAGAGTAACCAGGTAACCATTACAGGGAAAGTTCCAAAGCTAAAGAAATGCATATTGATTCATAACCATGTCACTTGTAAACCTTGATATAGGTTGGTGGAAAGGCATGAAGCAGTTTCTTCCTGCCAAGTCTGTAGAGCACGAGGAAACGCCTGTTCGTTACAGCAGCAGTGAAGTTAGTTGCCTTAGATCAAGAGAAGTTACAACCATGTTACAAACCCAAACTGCAGGTATTTGTGTTCTCCTGTTTATCTTGATTTCAGTAAATGGTGCCTGTTTTAAATATCTTTACAGATTAAATTGCAGTAGTCTTACCTTCCTGTATTTCCTTCCATACCCTCTAAATTCTTTTAAAAATCTGTGCTAGGGATAGATATCCAAATACAGCTTTTAGAAGGACTGGTTCTGGAGTTAGCCAATGTGGTACAGTCCTCTCACAGAATTGTGTCACTTGAGTTTTTATGAACGATCTGATTGAGTGTGGCTAGCTGAAAATCCCACCATGGAGAAGTTGCAAAACTAACTTTTCCTAATAATTGCTTGGTTTTTTTCAAGTAAAGTCCAAGTGTAACCAATAATCATTTGAACTAGCTCACATCTTTTCAAGCAGCTAGTAAAACATAATTCACAAAGTAGTTAACTGGACTGCTTTGCTCAGAAGTATTGATTTCTATTATTGTTTCACTGAATATGCCTTAAATATAGCATATGCATAACAGAAGTAGATAAAGTATTGACATGATCCATTAATCTGGAATGGTTTACACATGGTGGGCCCAGCATCATCATCCCAGAAATGCTTGAGACCACTGTTAGCCTGAAACCGCTGCCCAAATTCCTGGTGCCATCAGAAGATCAGAGTAGCCACATAACATGACTGACAGGTTGAGGTGCTGATTCAAATGAACAGTGACCCTATGCGCTCCTGAGATCTTCCCACTGGAGCAGTCTCATGTGTGATCTGGCCCGTTTCCATTCCAAGTGCAGTTTTTTATTACCAGTGCAATGGGAGTATGTGACAGCTGGAAAACCCTTGACGATACTGGTCTCTCTTTGTATAGAGTATGCACAACCACTGGTGGGAGGAATTGTTGGCACACTTCACCAGAGATCAACCTTTAAACCTGAAGAAGGAAACGAAACAAGCTATGCTGATATGGAGCCTTACAATTCACCCGAGCAAGAGATTTACCATGCCTATGCTGAACCGCTACCTATCACTGGACCAGAATATGCAACACCAATTGTGATGGATATGTCAGGTCATCCCGCAGCTCCTCTGGGCATTTCTACTGTATCTACTTTCAAAGCTCCAGGAAATCAAGCCGCTCCCATAGTTGGGGCATACAGCAAACTTGTTTCCAGATCAAATAGTTCATCGCCTACTCGAGTACTCTATGACACACCGAAAGGAATGCCAGGACTCAATCCCACAGATGAATTGGTATACCAGGTGCCACAGAACATGCCGCATTCCACAGAGAATAAAGAAGATGTTAGTTAGAGAATGTGGCTTTCAAAAATTAAATCCTTTGGAGATCGCTTTTTGTGTTGGAATTAAAATGTGTGACTTGGCGGGAGCCCAGAAAAAATGAGTCAATTGCCCCTTTGAGGGTCTGTACACAACTACTGCTTTCCTGTTTATAGAATGATGGGCTTTCCATTCACTACTGATGGGCACTACATTTTTTTGCTAGACAGGTGTGAGAGGCTTTCAAAGATGCTGAATCGCTGAGTGTAAATACATGTTCCACAACAGATATATAATGTGCCACTGTAGATATATAATTAATCAAAATGATCTATGGTCCATGAGCCAAGAAAAGGTACGGTACTATTCTGGATATAGAAAAAGTCACTGAGTCCATCAAACCAATTTCAAAATAATTGATAACTAGCAGGCTGGTATTTTCATAAGGCTTCACATTGTAAAAGTAAACTGATTATTGTGCTTCCTGTAACAGGAAGTTAGTGGCAATTATAAGAGAAATTGATCCCTAAAATTAAAAAGAGTTTCCTTTGTTTATTTCTTTGATGAGATCAATTGGTAGTGTAGAAAATACCTGGAATCTCTGGCAAGCATGACTTGCTATACACTAGTAATCACTCTCTGTTGATCCCTTTGGAGTAGTTTCGAATGAATGCTGTTGTCTTTTAAAATACTGTATCAGGGTGCTCCTTTCCATTTCCTAGGGAGGCAAATTCCCTGAAGATGATACATTTGCTAAATTTTGTTACGGGGCTAAAAAGGACCTTACTGGGAATCCTTGGCTCAACTAAAATACCCCAAAGCCGTCCAATGATGGCCGCAAACAGCAATAAAATAAAATAAAAAATATTTTATTTAGATTAAAGGAAGTGATATTTTTAAGGAGGGAAGGATAAGTCCACTTCTGTAAAACATAAGCACACTGGCATCATTGCATGTAGGTTTTTAATGTAAATCAGGGTGTCTTTACATGCATAGATGAACGGCTTGGTTTTCGCAGTATGATTTTAGCTATATGCCTTAAGAAAATGCATATATATGCATTGATGTCATGGAGCCTTCTGAATGTGAGATGGCGATTAGATTAAAATATAGCTATGTTTAAAGTATTGGCATTTGATCTACAATGTATTGCATAAAAATTACTTTTTTTCACCCCCAGATTCTTCAAGTTCAAAATTATCATACACTTTCATTTGGGACTAAAGGCATTTCACCTTCTAACTGCTAGTGAAATTATTTTTCCAAGGTTTATATACTTGAAACCAGTTAGTAACTTTGTGCACAATGAGAATTGCTGAAAGCATAGCTGTATAACCTACAAGCCAGTCTCCCGTTGGCCATGCTTTAAATGTTTTTTTTTTTTAAAGCACATTAGGGCGACATGAAAAGAATGCTTTGTTTTTATTGTATTATAACAGCACTGTAGCGATGATGTAGGACAGATAAATGTGATATCCCCTCTATATGCAATAGCCCAGTTTTATGGACTTCATTATGAACATTTAGTTCAAAAGAATATTGGGTGTTATCCCATTGTGTTCGTCTGCTAGCAGGCAGATTGTCCACTTGCAGAATGAGACTTTCTCCCTTCCTCTCCTCCTCTGCACGGACACCAAATCTGCTTCAGAGAGAGAGAGAAGGTGGCAGGGGGTTGAAGGGTAAGGAAGCCGAAATCTACTTGTGCTGTATTGGATACTGCCCATTTCTGTTTTTCTTGCGGTCTGTATTGTTGAATGCACAATATATCTCAATGTAGCTGGCTGGAAAGGCAAATCATAACAATCACAACTCTTAAATGTAGGTAGTACTCCTTAGCCCAGCTTTCTCCAGCCTGGGGCCCCTTCGGATGTTGAGGACCACGCTATAGCTGGGACTGAAGCCCAAAACAGCTCGAGAGCAGCAGCCTTAGTCCAATACTTAGTTTCAGCAGTATGGCATGCTGGTTCGCTCTTGTGCTTTGTTCCATTTATATTTTGTTTATTTATAAAAGTTATAACATAACTTATTTTTATTCTGTAAACTACGGTACACCGAGGCTAAATGTGTGGCCTAAGAAAACTCTCAGAATATGTGTATATGTAGACTCTGTTCTATGGCCTAGTCTATAATTTCTTGCTTCGTTTGGTCCAGTGGATATGGGTACATATCTGCCAGATTGGATTCAACAAAATCTATGTTGAATATATGACACCCTAATCGTGTCATTGTCTATCTCTGTTAGGGTCTCTAGACTCAGCTGTCCTACTCTTGCATATCTGCATCTTTGAAAACCATACTGTAGAAGTAGCACATGTGCAACAGAGTGATTCCCACATCCCGCCATTGCCAAAAGGTGATTCATTTCTGGAAGTAAAATTCAAGGGATTAGCTCTTTTTAGTTCAGATGGTAGCACTCGTGCACCTTGCACAGCTGCCAATCAACACATAGTTCCTTAGCTTGGTTATAAATGGTTATAAATCACTTATTGGTTACAAATTGGAATCAGAACCCTAAATTCTTCAAAAACCTGAGATTGTAATTGGATTCAGTGGCGCACATCAAGCAAACTACTACTTGTAAACAGAATTGAAAACTATTACCTTTATTTATTGACAGTATTTATAAATCACTCTTCTGCATATGTTACAAGGCAGTGCACCAAATGCTACATTAAAAATACCAAAGTAAACTATGTCAAACTCTAAAATTAATGGCAGAAAAGCAACAGGAAAATAATCCTAGCTGATTTCCAAATACCTAGTGGAATAGAACACAACCTAAGTTTCCTAGATACTAAAAATTCTTCTTAGAAACGTATTTTCTGCTCAAATTCTAAACAGATGGTAGCTATCTTTAAAGGAAAATTAGGCAGCAATCTTGTACCCATTTCCCTATTTGTAAGCCCAGTGAACTGAATGGGGCTTGTTTCTGATTAAACACGCTATAGGGGTTGTGCTCTGAGTGTTTTGACTTGAATGTTGCACCAGTTAGAGTGGCTTGGTGTATTTGTATCACGCCAAAGTATAGAATTGTGTATGTGTGATGTTTCTTACAAAAATTGACAAGTGTACGTACAAGAGACTACCAAAAGCCACGGTAGGGCCGTTTTTCAAAGCTGCCTGTTACTGGAATTATGCACACAAGTGTATATGCTTAGTCTGAAGTCTTGCAGGTATCCAAACCCACAAAAATTAGTACAAGCAAGTCCACCTCCACTATATGTTGCAGATTTAAGCTTGCCAGCACATAAAATATTACAACAGTATAAAAGGAATGGTGTGAGCAATTGAATGTATCAAAATTAAATGGCCAATGAAATGAAAACAGCTTTCTTGATTTATTGCCCTGACGCGGGTGGCGCTGTGGGTTAAACCACAGAGCCTAGGGCTTGCCGACCAGAAGGTCGGCAGTTTGAATCCCCGTGACGGGGTAAGCTCCCATTGCTCGGTCCCTGCTCCTGCCAACCTAGCAGTTTGAAAGCATGTCAAAGTGCAAGTAGATAAATAGGTATCGCTCTGGCGGGAAGATAAGCGGCTTAGTCATGCTGACCACATGACCCAGAAGCTGTATGCCGGCTTCTTTGGCCAATAAAGCGAGATGAGCGCCGCAACCCCAGAGTCATCCGCGACTAGACCTAATTGTCAGGGGTCCCTTTACCTTTACCTTTTTATTTTAGGTACTAACTTATTGATTCCTGAATGTAAGACACACAGCACAGGCAAGTATCCACACTTAAGTGTTTTGGGGTTTAGGCCCACCGTTGGTATTGTCTCAAGGTATGCAGAGGGGTCACTCGGTTAGTGCAGGTGAGATGGGTGCAAATAAGTGTCGAGTGGCTGTTTTCCTAGAATGTACTTCCTTACCTCAGCATGTTCTGTAGTCACTCTGTATATGTTGCTAGAATTTAGATAATATGAATAGCAATTTTTTAATGTATGTGTTAAAACCTTTTAATAAAATGCACAATGTGGAACTCATGATTCTTGTTCAGGAAAAGTTAAGCAGATTCCATTTTGGAGCTTAATGTCACTGGATATCCCAGCTGATGAAGGGTCAGTTACAGCTACATTTTGACAAGCACTTTCTGTTCGGCAGATAGAATAGTCCTGATTTTATCTTGGGGGTACTGTTTGTGGACATGAGAACCTGAGTGGCAATATGCAGGTAAGTCACAACACAACAGACTTACACATTGTTCGGATGATTCGGAGCAGCCCAATCCTATTGCTTACTTGTGCAAACAGGCTTGTTCTGTTCTACCCCATCTGCCACACCTTTGCTGCACCTCTTGATAGCACACCGTTAAAAGAGCGCTGATAAGTTTTGAAAGGAGTTATCTTAGTGAACCATTCCACCCCCTTGATTAATACTGGAACAATGGTACCAGACAGATGAGTTCTGTTAAGTACTTATATACGAGTATAAGCCTAGTTTTCCAGCACATTTTTTGTGCTGAAAAAGCTGCCCTCGGCTTATACTTGAGTGAGGCGGGCGGTGGGGGTGGCAAGAAAGAAGCCCTTTCTCTCCGCTCGTGCTGCCACCCGCTCTCCCCAGTCAACCATTCCTTAAGAAGCGTACAAGAACAGCGGTTCTTTACTCTCCCCAGGCAGCTTGTTCCATTCCTGAACTGCTCGCATAAATGCAAACTTGCCAAAGGAGGAAGAGGAAGGAGCAGCCCAAAGGGCTGCTTTTGGGCTGCTCGTTGCTCCTCCTCCACAGCGGCAAAGGTGAACCGGCTTATACTCGAGTCAATAAGCTTTCCCAGGTTTTTGTGGGAAAATTAAGTGCCTCGGTTTATATTTGGGTCGGCTTATATTCGGGTATATACGGTACATCTTCACAGAACGCCTAATTTACATAATTCACTGCCATAAAATACAGTGGTACCTCAGGTTACAGACTCCGTTAACCCGGAAGTAGTAAATTGGTACCTCAGGTTAAGAACGGAACTCCGGAATGCATTAAGTTCGTAACCAGAGGTACCACTTTATGCTGATATCCACATGCTCAGATAAATCTACTGAGATTAGGTCTATATAGTGATGGTCACCTAAATAGATGCCCCAGGTTCAGAGGCAGTATTCCTCTAAATACCTGTTGCTAGTTAGGCAAATCATCATCTTTGGCGATCACTCGTAGCCGAGTAAGATTGTCTTCCATGAACACAGTCTTCACAGGGAGTCCGTAAGTGACCATAGCTGCCAATTCTGGATCCACATGTCCTTCCACAGTGGGGACATTGGTTTCCGGGTGGGAGTTGATCACAAATAGCATAGTGTGGGGGCTGTCGTCTTCATGGGGGCTTCTTGGAAGCATTTGGCTGGCTACTGGGCGACAGGTTGCTGGGGCAGAATGGATCCAGCAGCTCTGCTCTGACACTCTTAACCACTATGCTGAGAATTATATAGCACAAGACTAACTTAGAATGCACAGCGCATATGGAGCTAAAGCCCCACAACTTTGCACCAAGAAAACCCAGCATGTCTCCTTCCTTGTCATTAATACTTCCTTGTCATTAAAATCCGGAGAGTATTTCTTACAAGAGGGATTTAACTGCAACGTTTTTGCTTTAATTCTAATTTGACGTTGCCTGGCGCTTTTTAAAATTCCCTCTTGGTGGCAGCTGGCTGTGATGCCATTTACTGCTTTATCTCATGAAGTGTATAAATGGCACTGCATGCTGCGAAATAAATCACTCTTTAATCTCACAGAGGCCAGTATTTGGGAAAGCTGTATATAATTTTGGTACAGAGTTTTCAATACGAAAGATGAATTAATGGAAATAGACATTTTAATGAGCAGATTCATGCGTAACACTACTTACACTGACAGTTTCTTCCTTTTTAAACTCTACATTTCTTGCAACGTGCTGTTCTGCCTATGACACTTTCGGGAACAGAGTCACTGCTGCAGAGGATGTGCAAGAGGCCAGGGATCCACATGGCTGTTACCTGAGAACTTGTGTGAACTTTTAACCTAGCTGTAAACATTCATCAGACCAAATGTACTGGCGCAGTTCCTAGCCAAGCATTCATTATACTAAGTACTAGATGAATTCAGACAGGAACTCAGCCCATTGCTGCATGAGCCGAGACTTCACAGACTCCTTCCTTTGCATATTACGGTTTCTAAACTTCCACCTGTGTTCTGTGTAAACCATGGTTTGCCACTCCATCCGTGTTCCATCTGCAGAGTGATTTTAGCAAAGCATCATTTGCCTTTAAACAAGGTTCCCAAATCCAAAACTGTCTTTTGGAGTCCTGGTTTAAGGGCGATGATGGTGTGCTGAGAATCAGGAAGGAAATTTAGGTATCTCTCATTTCTGGTCTCTGGCTTTGCAGGGCACTTGTATTTTTAACTTCATCAAGTAAAGGGAATCGTCCTATAGTCCCTTGTTGGGTTTCCCCCTGGATTTCAAGTGAGCTACTGTAATGATACAACTTGCCAGCAGAGTCGCTGCACCAGTAACCGTGTAAGCTATCCCCAGAAAAGGATTTCTTCCTCCACTCCATGTTACTGTTGAGAAGACCACCTGCTTTTCTCCTTTGAACTTTGAAACTGGGAAATCTGACAGGATGATGTTCAAGTTGTATTAACAGTTTGGAACATACATGAGCATTAAAAGATGCCAAAGAGTTGGATCTAATCCTGTTAGCAATATCTATGTGCCCCCCCCCTTAGCACCTACAATGCAAAAGGCATATTTAAAAGGAATATATGTAGATTTTCACAGTTTACTCTCCTTGTTGCAATACACATCTATTGATGGGACACTACCACTATTATCAGCCTTTTCCAGTGTGGTGCTCTACAGAAGTTTTGAACTGGAACTCCCATCTGCTCCAGCCATCATAGCCAATGGTCAGGGATGATGAGAGCTACAGTCTAAAACACCTGCAGAGTACCAGGTTGGGGAAGACTGAGCTAGACAGATACAGTATCTGCATTAGCCCACTGTATGTTTCCTCCACCCAAGTGACAAGCAGCTCCTCTCCTCAAAACTCAGCTACATTTCACGATGAAATGCATGCAGCATTGGCCTGCCAGGGAGTGTTCTGGCTATATATTCCTTGATTACCCTTACCGTCTACAGAAAATCTGCCAGTTATAGCCCACACATAACTAAAACTTGCAGAGAAAACATGACACGAACCCACACAGAAAGGATACTATAGGATATTTGGAGCCCATACATCCCTGCTGGGAGCCCATTTGCAAACTGCCTGGTGTGGCTGACGCGACAGTAAAGATTCTTGAATGTAGAAAAGGCTGATACACGCATCCAGATGATAAAGTCTTCATTTGTGTAGCCATTGTTCTCTTGGTTTTCTTCATCTAATAAATATACTGGTTTTTGCCAGTAATGTGGTCTTGCCGTGCCTGAGATAGATGGGGAGGGAGGGAGATGATAGCTATAGGTGAACTAGCTACCCCTACTTCTACAGGTATATATTTCTAACGTTAGTCTCACTAGTGGGTAAGCATGCCTCAGCCTTCGCCGATATGGTGCCCTCAAGATGTTTTGGACAATAGTTCTCTTCATTCCTGACCATTGGCCATGCTGGCTGTGGCAGATGGGACTTAGAGTCCAACAACACCTGGAAGGTCCCAGGTTCAGGAAGTCTGACCTAAGTAGTCTAAACAAAGTGAGTACTGAGTTATAGTTTGATGCATCCATCACAGACACACTTGTGAAGGAGTATGTCCCACTGTTCAGTGGGGATGCAGGATTGCCTTGTAAGTCAAGCAACGTGCCAGGAATGTAGCTTCAATAAAGTTGATTATCCAGTATGCATATAAGGTGGAGCAGATTTGCACCCATTGGCCCTGCTCCTGACCTCGGTTGAAGCGGGAAATTTAAGTGTCGTTAACATCAATACTGAGGCACCTCTTTAACCATGTTTAAAGTGAAAGTGCACTGCAAATGGGCACATGTTCTGGGAAGGAAAGGGCACACCGTTTTGTGGTGGTGTCCCAGGTGCTCATCCATGGTGGAAAAAATCTGATGCATTGGCCTTGAGAAAAGGTAGCTGTGCAGCATTGGAACACCATTTCTTCTGAGTACTAAAATCTTTCCCAGGAACCAGCTTTGGCTGGGTTACATTACATCAGGGATGGGGAAACCTTCCAAGGGCCATATTCCCTCCAGGGGAACCTTCCAAGGGCCACAGGCAAACAGGCAGAGTAACAAGTGAACGATTCACCTTTCTACAGCAGGTTAAGTTTCTTCTGTCCTCCATCCAGACAAACAAGCAAGAGGCATTTACTAATTTAATAAAAATTATATAACACTTGATTGTGGGGAAAAACCTCAAAGCAATGGATCAAACCTCAAAAGCATGATTAAAGTTCAAAGACACATTCCAGCTAGGTAAAAACACTTAGGTCTGAAGCAGAGCTAGTGAAAAATGTAGTCAGGAAAGATTTCCAAGGCACACAAGAGAGCCCATTAGCTGCATTTCAAAAACTGACGAACCACCTTTCAGCTAATGGGATCATTCTTACCATCAAATGCAGAAGACAAGTTGTGTGCAGCTGGATTGTGAAATTTCACATTTTTATCTGTCCACCAGGCATTTCCTTGCTTCAGAAGTGGGACTCTGACAGCCTTTACAGAAGCAGGATAGTAGAACAGCTGTATTGTGTCTGTATGGAAAATAGAAACAGGGATTTAATGCTAAGCCAGTATTGAATGCCTGTAATTTGACTATTTTAGTTGATCTAAGAGAATATGGTCACATCCACACCATACATTTAAAGCACAACATTACAAAACCTCCAATGGTGGCTGTGTGATGACATCCTTACATTTTTGTCATATAGAGAGAAATCTTAACTTGCAGTCCGAATAGATTATGAAGACTGCATATTCAGGTAAATATCAGATGCACGTAGCACTCACCATTGAACATACTGTTTGCAATTGCACCACATGGAGCTATAGGTGTCCCGTTTTCATAAGTTGCAAAAGGTACACAATTGCTGTTCTGAATCTGTATTCAAAACCATAATGCAATTAGGAGCACATTTCTCTGAAAAATCAAGCCATAATGTTAAACAATGCAGCTATTCATAAACAGCAGGAAATGTGTTCTGAAAAAGACACATCTTTTATCTGGTGATGGAAAATCAATGGGGAAAGACTGTCACACCATGCCAGGGAGTGTATTTCCTAGTGTGGCTCTGAATAGTTGGCAAATGACTCTCCCTCCTCTCGGATGTTTACATTGCCCACCTCCCTCAGCATAACATTACAAAGTCCAGACAATGAATGACAAGCACAACATTCCTGAACCAGCTAGACTTCTTTCTGGTTAATAATATATCAAGAATTACTACCCTTAAAATGGCATCATGTGATTAAAAAAAACCAAACATCAGAAGTACTAAAAGAATTTCAAACCACCTTACGTTTGCCTTCCGACCCAATAGTTGTGCATCACTTCTGGAAAGGACATAGCGACGATGGTTCTGATAAAAATTATGCAATCCATAGTACATGAAGACATCACCCTGCATTTTTTTTTAAGGGACAACATGTAGGAATTAAGAAATGAGTTTCAAAGCTAAATCTGGCACACTATTGACAATAGCCCCTATGAAGTGGGACAGTAATATGAATGTCCAAGATCTAAGTGCCATCAAAAGCCCTAGAGATCTTTGATGGGCAAGAATTGGCGTGACTCCAAATCACCAAGCCCAAGAGACAAGCCTAAATTGTTACTTTATTGGTTTGTGGAGTAAGGCTACCAATAAATGAAAATGATATTCTCTTCCGATTGCTCCACAAGGTCTTCCTCTAATGTTCATTGCTTGATGCGCTCGCGAAATCAGTCAAAACAGCAAAGACAAGCTGCTCTGTATCACCTGACATTATTTCCACAGAGGCAGTTCACATCCTCAGCTGCTGAATTCAGCATTGGTTGAATAAACCGAAGGATAAGCTCCTGAGAGATGGGCATGGATATGGGAATCCCTAAGGTATGGTGCCAGATGCAAAAGAAGACAGGGCTCCTGCACCTTTAACAGAAAAGGAAAATTTGACAGGTGTGGCATCTGGTCACGCTACGCTAAGGGTTGTAGCCCTAGTCATTGAATGACAAGAGCTAACACACTAGATACTGACATGCCAACACCACAGTCACAATATGTGCTCCACACTGCTATTTCAGATAGATTTGGTGCTTAAAATTGGCTAGATGCTAAAAGCACCATAGGGTGTAATCCAGCCAACAATTGAAACACTGAGGTTCCACTGATTTTACAGTGAGAATTAATGCATGTGCTTAACATTCTCCCATTGAAATTATAAAAGGGCTTAACTCGGCTAAACACTCACAAAATGTTTTAAATATTTCAAAACGTTTACTTCAAATTCATTCTTGTTTCCTTAGGTACAATTTATTTCTTTTTATTCAACAGCCTTAAAATATTTGAGGTTTCCTTTCCCCATGTATGTTGTTAATTTTAATGCTAATCTTGTGTTGCTTATTAAAAAAACAACAACCTATTATTCACTTTTCCACAATCACTTACCTGCATGCTTTCCTGAAGTGTGAAGTTGGTGATACACAGGCATTCCTTCTCCCAGTTGGATGAGTTTTCACGCAGCTTTGAACAATGTGAGCATAACTCAGAATAATTAATCTGCCAAGAAACGAAAGAAACAGGCCGAGTTATTGTCATCATTTCACAAGGAGAACAAGATCTCCATGCCTTAAAGGCTTCACACCAGGGGTCAGCAGACTTTTTCAGCAGGGTGCCAGTCTACTGTCCCTCAAACCTTGGATTCTAATCTCATTATACATGACAAAGCTATCTTTAGCCATCTCACCCGTTGCCTTTTCCTTTAAGACCAATTGCAGTCATTAACAGTCGTTAACAGGTTTTCCACACCTATCAGCTGATCACCCATTCCCACCACCCTTCTGAGTAATACCCCTCCCCACTCTCACTATACATAAGGGTCTGGTGACTTCTGTTTCAGTGTATCTGAAGAAGTGTGCATGCACACGAAAGCTCATACCAAGAACAAACTTAGTTGGTCTCTAAGGTGCTACTGGAAGGAATTTTTTTTCTTTCAATATAGACTTTGTTGTTTAGTCGTGTCTGACTCTTTGTGACCCCATGGACCAGAGCTCGTCAGGCACTCCTATCTTCCACAATATAGAGTACTTACATTATTTATTCCTTTGCTAAAGAAATAAAGAACATAATAGCCAAAGTGGGTATTGAAGTCAGGTCTCTGGGTGCCAAGATCAGTACTTCCACTTTTGGATCTGCACCAAAATGTTTATTTTACGGCATTAGGATTAATGAGGACATCATATACAAATGTTATGAAAATTAAACAAAACAAAACAAATACACTGTAAATTTCTGTTTTACTTATACACAAATACAGTCTACCAATATTGTAATGCATGCTTTCTAGCACACAATGAAAACAAACCTTTATTTCTTTGACTCCTGTTGCAGCCAATAGAAGTACAATTCCCATCACAAGGCAGAAGAGGCTAATGATAAAGAAACTGGGGAGGACAAGCTCTGGGGTGAGCTGGGGCTTCCAGGCTGGGAGTCTCTGTTGTTTATATGCAGTATTATCAGGGCATCTCGATGGACGGTTTGGTGAAACGGTGCTCTTTTCATTCATGTTGATGCTGGACAAGTCTTTGGTTGGCCTTTGTGTCGTACCGTAAGGTATTTTTCATCTGTTTCTATCTACTTAGCATTTTAAAGAACCTTGGTAACTTCCTGGAATTACTTATTAACTTGATCCATTTGATTGGGAATAATGCCTTCCTTGTACTTTATTGTCATAATCACATTTAGCCAGCCTGTGCCATCCTCCTGCTGGTGTACTTTAACCTGACTTACACCTGCTAGCTAATACCAGTCAACTGCTTCCTGCACAAGGTTGCAACCCTTTTGCTGTTACTGTTGTTCCACACAGCTTAGGACACAATTTAGTAGGATCATCTGCATTGCTTTATTTGGAAATCCTGCATGCAGGGTGGTATATTACTCCCCAGATTTTCTGTCTGTCAAATTTATTAGCTGACTTGATTGTGTTTTTGTGATGACCAATGATTTTCAGCATATAGTAAACTTTACCGTCTGACACAACTTAAGGCTTCCCTTTCTCCCCACCATCACAGATTCCAAAACTGCATTGAAACTGAAGTAAAAAGGCAGATTTTGCTAATAACAAGTATGGTGAGAATCGAGTGAGAGACAATGGTTACACCAGCTCTGCATTTTTTCTGGGGCCAATTAAGCACCCTACTCACAAGTAGCATCTATTTTGCTTCAAGTTTCCTGGTCTTCATATCTGCCATAAGAACGAGAGTTTGCTACCTGATGCTTTGAATTCACAGTGGCAGATTCTAGGTTACAACGACCTATGGTAATGATAATTAGTAACACTGGGGAGTTCCCCTAAAGAAAGAGGGGTAGTTATCCCTATACATTGACAATTTATGATCACTGGCACTGATCTTTAAGGATATTTTGGAAATACTTTAGCCATGGTTCTGCCACAGAACAGATGATCTATTGGAGGTTACTTCCTTCCAGAAAACTGAACTGTATTGATATGCAGAGCTGCAGAAGAAAAGCTCAGGAAACATTACTATCATCATTATTATCAGTTATATTTTATATATTTCCTCAAGTGTTTTGTACACATTATCATGTTAAGCACTGCAACTACTCTTTAAAGCAAGCTGGTATTATTATTTCTAAACTGCAGCCTTTTAAGCTGAGATATGATCCCCCAAACTGGCCTAGAGGCTCATTCAAGGATTCCTAGTGAGCTTGTTGCTGAAATGAGATTCCCCACAACACAATCTCTTACCCACTAGCTTATACTTTTGAGTAAATCTTTTGAGTTAACAGTTACTTTATCTGCTGGTGGAAAAATCTGTGTTGACTTTCGATTTCATATCATTATACGCAAACATTTCAGTAGAGGACTCCATACAAAAGCTGGCTTTATTGCAAAATAATTAAGGGTGACAAAAGGGCTTCTACTATATGCATTTCAGAATTAAAAAGCAGCCTCAACTTGGGCAGACTGAAGGATGAGTTGAATTCAAGGGCAAACATTATATCTAAAAGAGTCCCACTTTCACAGTGCCCTCTCTACACAGTTTGATCAGTCCCATTTCCAGAAGTTCAATGGTTTCTTTCCTTGTCTGGAGAAAAAAGGAAAAAAATTAGAGAATTAAGGTTACCAAGGCCGGCGCTTCTGTGAGGCGAGGTGAAGAACTTTGCCTCAGGAGGCAGATCCACCCATTCCTTCCCACCCCAGCAGTTGCCAGCCCCACTGCAGTTTCACCTATGCCACCACTGCAGCACCACCACTGCCCTCACCACAAAAGCCACGCCCCCCACTGCTGCCACTGCATCATGGTGGCAGTGCAAGTGCAGCTGCAGATTAGGGTACAGTTGCAGTGGCTAGGCCAGTGGCAATCTAGGCACAATGGCGTTGTCAGGGAGAGGGCCAGGATCTGTGGGGGAGCAGCAGGGCATTTTGCCTACAGTGGAAAAATGTTCTGGGCCGCCCTTGAAGGTTACTGCAAGACCCCCATGCAAACATTTATTGTGCTGTCTCTCTCACGAACTCACTCACTCCAGCCAGCTGATACCTTATACTTCTCTTATTTTTAATACTGGCACAACACTCCCCCCATTAAACATGTACTTATGAAACACCATCGGTTAAGAAACATGCCTGCAAACTTGCAGCTTGTCGCTTGCCCATGGCAATTAACAGTTCCTTCTGCATTAGGAGTTTGTCAGATCCACTGCTCAAGTCAGCCTGGGCAACACTGTCTGCATGTGGGAGGCTAAGCAGACTAGAATTTTTTTAAAAAACTTGAGCTTGTCTGCAAGGAAGTTTGAACCTATACCTGTTTGAAAGGTCATCGGGGTAACTGACAGTAAATGATGTTTCAATTACAAGCATTTTGGCTGGGAAGCAAATTCAATAAAACTCAGTTTTATGTATGCATATTAGTCATCTTGCCAGCTGCATCAGCTGCTACTATAATAATTTCACATTGAAAAATGCCACAAGGGGGCACCTTCTTGCTTCAGTTATGGAAATTCATTGCAATCTCTAGTAGTAGACTTTTCTGAACATTGAGAAAACCAATGGGCTTACTATATTGTGACATTTTCAACAGCTTGGTAAAACAAGGCTTAGAGTGGAAAGGTCAAACGCAACACATTTAGTGCAAAAGAGGCCCTGGCCACATTCACACATAGCAGTTATCCTTGGGCTAATCAACCATACTGTGCATGGATTGCATGCTAGTGCATTGATCCTGATTGTTTCTGCTTCATTCTTCACTTAAGCAAGTAAAGAAACCAGGATGGGAAAAGCTGAGTGCTACTTCTAAATCCAAGATTTTGGCTTTTAAATAATAATAATAATAATAATAATAATAATAATAATAATAATAATAATTGAATAGGAATTATAAGTGAACAACATTTAAGGAGGGCTAGCAATCCTGGGTTATTAGGGTCGAATACACCACATCCCCAGATATTCAGACATAACACAAAGCTTCCCCTTTACTGGTTTGTTAACCAGCTTGTGAAAAGTGTGATAGAATGGATTCGCTGCACCAGAGGCCATCTCATGCATCATATGGTTCTTGGTGTATCATTATGGCAAATGCTGCTTCCACGTATTAAAGGGCATTTTCTGACCGAGGATGTAGCTAAGTGCCTGCTGGTTTGATAGCATATACAGAACAGTGTTTGCCATAAATTACAAGGTATACCAATCAGCACAGTTCACTCACATCCCAACCCTAAACATACCTGAGGAATTAATACCAAGTTAAGTATGCTTTGGACTGTTTTAGTGTGATATAATCGTACTCTAATCAAGACAATTCTTTAATTTTGGTTTCAGTGGTTCAGGAGAAAATAGGTATAAATTATGTGATGCTTGTATATACATCTGTGCAGTTGCATATCACAGTTTTGTACAGTATTTTGTACTTTTCAACTGTACTTTTATTTTTAGAATTTCAAATGTAATAAAGGGGGAAAGTATGCTTGGGAGTACAGCCTTAAAAGTACAATTTTCCCCACTAAGCTACCAGATTATGAGCATAAATTCAGTTTACAAGATCAGATGATTTGCCCTATTATGGAATTGTGTTTTTTCAAAAGAAGGTAAGTGTAAGTGTTAGTCCTCCTTAGGTAGAGGGCAGGAGTTAACAAAGTGTGTGTGTGAAATCTGCTAGAATAATTTTTGTTCTGTTCTCCAGGCTTACCTCTAACAGGTTGTTGTTGTTGTTGTTGTTAGACACTCTATTTGAAAATCCTACGGTCTGGAACTTTTTGAAAGCAGCAGCAGTACTTGCTTATGTTGCTGCTTTCCTACATAGCTTATTTGAAAGGTGTCAGAGAAATCAATGGAACTTGACTTTAATGAAAATGAATGTAGGCTTGAGGTGTTAAAGAGAATCACAGCAGGAAAGGTAAGCATGCCAGGAGGCTGAAGAGAGAGGCAGCCCAACACATTACTGCATATACTTCCTCTCCTGCTTCAGCTAGACAGAGCTCTTCAGCACCACAGCAGCCATGTAAAGACTAGCTGACCCATGTAGTGACAAGTCCATGTTCCCAACATAATGTGTGCAATGGCCCAGCATGTATCTCTTAAGCCTCGGATTAGAAAACTAAAATTATGATGTGCGTTTGTGTAAAAAGTCCCTTTCCCCTTTGCATTTCTAGAATGTGAAATAGAAGAATGTAAGACACCACACAGGCTTTTACTTGTTAAATATTATTGCTTGGTACCTCAGGGATGTCAATTAATCTTCTTAACTTCTGATCTCTCCAATTCCAGTCCAAGATGACATACTTCAAGGATGTCATGCTAAGACCATCTGAGGAGATAGTAAGAGACATTTGTTAGTAGTGTGACAAGTGCATTATCAAAATGATATTGGGCTTTTAAATTTTTTTGCTGCCCAATCAATCCCCAGGCAGCTAGTCTTTGCATATCAAGTCCCGCCCTTCTTGGTTAACAGACTATAAAGAAAGATCCCTGCAAGTTTCTGGCTATGAAATCAGTCCTGTGCCTATTCAATAGCTAAACACAAAAGCAGAACGGCCACTGGCATGCTAATCCCAAGTATGTGCCAGCAACTAATTCCCCAAACTTCTACTTCATAAAAACGCAAGAACTGTGCTTTTATTACGCTGATGATTTATTATTTATAAACTACTTTTCTGTTCAAATTCCCAAAGCGGTGTGTCATAAGCAGCATTATGAATATGATGTAATGCTGGCTCTTGCTCAACCATTGTTAAGAGACTGGGTAGAAGCTGCAGGGTTGCACACTCCAGCCCCTCCATTCTGCAAATTCCTGCTTTAAACTGCAGAAAAGGTGAGCACGAGCCTCAATGGTAGCCCCTTCTACAACAACAAACCTTCCCGTACACGCAGAGATCAACTCTGTAGACCCTCCTCTGAAGCTGGGGGAGCAGATGACAAAGTGAAAAGGCCTTTTTGGCGATGAACCTCATTTGTGGAATGGTCTTCCCAGGGAAGCTCAACCTGATGCCTTTATAGCACAGACAAAGAGCTTCATCGCGGTCTGACTGTGCTAAGTGCACTGTGTAGGTGTACGCTATTCCTTTCCCAGTTTGCTTACACACTTGTACGAAGGGATGAGTGAAGGGGAAGCGACTGGGCTGTGTGCATCTGTATGCAGCTCGTGCATAACCACTGTTTATTAAGCACAGATTCTTGGCTTATTGTGGCATGCAAACATGGCCTGCCACAGATGATCAAATATACAGACTCAGGAAACAATTCTTAGGGGTGGAGGAACCCTCTATTTTCGTTACTGCAACACAGCCTTACCTTGCTGTAAGAGTGCTTTGATCCTTCCAGGTGTCCCAACACCCACATGGATGACCCCTTTCTCCAGCATCTTCACCTGCTCTTGTAACTGTTTGATGGAAACAAATAAAAACGTAGCATTTGCAGGAGGCAGGGGAGAGAACAACTATATACATTTCCAATTCCTTCTCAAATATTTAAAAGACATCTGAAGAAATCTCTAGACTAACGGACGTTCGGCATTACTCCATGGAAAAGAAAAGAAACCTAAGTGGGAAACTTTTCAAGGGGAAAAGGAAAGCAACTAAAGCCTACTAACTATAAACAGTGTTTGTTTTCTTTTAATGTGCTATTCAATGCTTCCACCTTTTTCCATAATGGACGTATTTCCACCACCACCTACAAACAACTGAAAAATCAGTATGCTTCTGTGGAACTAAGAAATGTACATCTGTATGAAGTTAACATGCACAATATACTTGCCTTTATAAAGTTAGCACCAGATTGAATTTGTTTAGGAATAAGCAGGGAAAATATACTTACTGGACACAGTTAGCACACAAAGGCAACTACACTCTGTATTTAAGCCATTTTGCCTGGTAGTCCTTGGCAAGCAGAATTCCATGCAGGCAAGTGACTAGGATTGTTACATCCCTTCTCTGTCATACCATTTGGTTTCTGTGCTAGATGAAGGAGGAAAGGCTTTTCCTCCAGGAGCAGCATAAAAAAGGCTAGCAGAGGGAGCTAGAGTGATCTTTCCCTCTTCCTCTTCCCTGCACGGTAGCTTTCTCTTTTTTACTAGCCCAAGAGGCTAGTATCCCCTGTTTGCTGATCTCTTAGCAGACTAGTAATTGGTGGAAGGGGGAGGCGGAGGTGGTTAGAAGAGCTTTGAGACACCCAAAGGGCAAGTGAACAGAAAATAGTTATAAAAATAAACTCATCTCTCTTAACCGTGCTTACCTTTATGTGTTTTGCAAACATCTTCATCACCTTGCCATCTCCTTTGAATGCTGCCATTGACCTAGAACAGAAAATAGTTTTAAAAAAGAAAAATGGAACTGAAAAGAAAATGAGGACAGGAACTGATGTATTTCAAGTACAAAAAGAATGAGTGCACCAAGGGAAAGTTTATTAAATTGTAATGGTCCTCAGTGTTTCCAGCCCTGGGGAATACCTGCTGAACTCCAACCTACAACATAAGACACACGCTCAGGTTTTTGTTTTACCTCTCTCTCTCTCTGGGAGGTTGGCGAAATTATGGGTCTCCAGAAGTTGTTTGACTCCAGCTCCCATCAGCCTCTTCCAGTGAGACCAATAGACAGGGATGGTGGGAACTGAGAGTCCAGCAATGTCTGGAATGCCACAAGTTCCCCACCTCTGTTCTAGGTGGTAGCATTCTTGTACCTTCACTAATGGTGTCAAGACTTCTTTGCCTAGGGACATGATTTCTGCTTCAAGAATGACAATGCCCAGGATTCAAATCCAGACAAACTTATGCAATAAGGGAGAAGGATGTATCTTTTACTAAAAAATATGGGGAGAGGGACCATAGCTCAGTGGTAAAGGGACCCCTGACCATTAGGTCCAGTCATGTCCGACTCTGGGGTTGCGGCGCTCATCTCGCATTTGGCCGAGGGAGCCAGCATACAGCTTCCGGGTCATGTGGCCAGCATGACAAAGCCACTTCTGGCGAACCAGAGCAGCACATGGAAACGCCGTTTACCTTCCCGCCGGAGCGGTACCTATTTATCTACTTGCACTTTGACGTGCTTTTGAACTGCTAGGTGCACAGGAGCTGGGACCGAGCAACGGGAGCTCACCCCGTCACGGGGATTTGAACCGCCAACCTTCTGATCAGCAAGCCCTAGGCTCTGTGGTTTAACCCACAGCGCCACCCGCTCAGTGGCAGAGCTATGGTAAAGCAATGCTTTGTTTGCAGAAGGTCCCATATTAAATATCTTTATCTACAAATACAAGTAGCTTCATGTGAGACTCTAAAGAACTGCTGCCAGTCCAAGTATCCAATATTGGGTTATATGAACAAATATAATAAACTAGTATAGGTTCCAGCTGTCATGAAACATCGGGAAATTCAGAAAGTGTACCTTATGCGGTACACAAAAACCCATCTGCTATAATTTATTCTTTATACCTATTAAAAGGACCTCTGTCCTCCTTGGTGGTTTATCACTCTTCCCCTTCTCTTTAATAAAACCACACATATAAAACCAAACCAACCAAGGAAGAAGTGGAAGTGGTACTGGTGCAATACATCTGTAGCATCCCAATCCATTTGATGGAGATTAATGCTTCCCAGAACTAACAAGATACCATATGCAACAAGTTAAGAAGCTTTTTAAAAACTGTTATTTTGGACTTGAAATATTCATGCTAGAGCTAGGCAAGGAAGCTACCAGTGTAGGGAAGCTGCCTGAGCAAATACATCTGTGACTTCGTAGGCTAGCAGAGGACAGACAGTGCCCGGGTTTTGCCTATGATTCAGTGGTTTCAGACAAAACCTCAGAAAAGGGTGCCAGCTTCTATTACATCGCCTAACGACATACTTGATGAGTTCCAGACAGCGAAGAGCGGAGCTGCAGATTATCATCATCACCACTGACTTCTTCTCCATGTGGTTTTTACGGAGCTTCGCCCATTTGGGGCAGACTGCAGTGGGGAAGACGACATGCCGCAGGAGCAGTTATGCAAAATGTACAGCAATGACTAATTGCATGAGAACATGGTGCTTACGTGCCTACTGGCAGGCAGGCAAACTTTTAAGTTTGTTTGACTTTTGTAAAAGCCACATTGTAATAAATAAATTTCCAAAGCTAATCCACTCCAGGCAGGTAGGTGAGCATCAAACGGCATGGCGAAGCAAGACCACTGAAAATGTCAAAAGACACTGGACAAGCTGTCCCATCTCCCAAATGACCATAGCATAATATTGTTTTGATATCTTTATCTCTCTCTCTGTGTGTGTACATGTGTATAAAAGAAACACTACAGATTAAGCTCCACCTTACTCTGCTATATAATAGTATATAAAAAACCTCACATAAAGCTAAATATAATAAATATTACAGAACTAAATATTGCACCAGTTTCATGACCACAATATATACCATTGCATATTATCCAAGTATTTTTTGTTTTTGTGATTTGTATGTACAGTATACTCCATTTTTCTATAAATCTATCTGGCACAAGGGCTCCCTTAGATATTTTCAAGTTTGAGAGCTTGGTTTTAAAACCCTTCCAAACAATGTTCATACCAGTTCAGAATCTGGGGAGAAATGTGATGATTTCTAGCACAAACCTGTTGATAATTGGACTGCAGTGAGTAAATGTGTATGTATTATTGGCTTTTTAATCATATTTTTTTTATTGTCAACCACCACCAAGTACCAAAAACAAGCAAGTTTGTTGCTGAACATTAAGAAAATAACAATTTCTGTTGGAAATCAATAAAGGACCAAAACAAACATAATCTAACCACGTTAAGGTAATGCACCTATACAGAAAACAGACAGTAGAATAAGAAACACGTTTATTTAGACTAATAATGGAAATCTAAATTTGATTATAATCCTTTAAGGAAAAGAATGGGCATGAGAGTTATATGCACACAACACCTTCAAACCAATGAGCTACTCACTTTCTTTCAGGTAGGAAGAAAAACTGTGGGTGAGGTCATTTGCAGGGAGGAAACAGGCATCTGAAACCGCAAGAGAATATTGTTGCTTGGTGCTAAAACTAAGACCTTCGATTAAATCTTCCAGGAAAGCTCTTTTGCCAAAAGTCATGTACAGTGCTCTTTGGAAAGGCAGAGTTTCACAAGCACTCACAGCTAATAACAAGAAGCTTTAAAGCAGACTAGCAAAATGATGGGAACAACATTTAGCCCAACCAGTGCTTTTCCCCTAGAAAAATACGTGCTGGCACTGTGTATCCTTGAGTACCCCCTGAAAAAAAAGCACTGAGCCCAACCCAGATTCCTTCTAAAATCATCTTGCCATAAAGCCCTCTCCTAATTTATCCTTAAACATAGCTTTGCTTAACCAGCTGTGCATGCTACGAAATGTTTGCAGCTTTCTCTTTCAAGAGCTGAATCATTAACCAATACCACAAAACTGCACAATTCAACTATACAGAACAGTTCCTGAAACCCACACCAAACCCTGGCTCACCCGAGAATGGCAAATGCTATACTTTCTGTATCTCCAGCAGCCAGGGGCTTACAAAGCGATACACGAAATCCTGCTGCTTACACAAGTATGTTATTGCTGACTTTCGTTAGCAGCTAGAGATCCAAAACATCTTCCCCACTCTATGATACACAGTTCCATTTCTTTCAATGCATTTTATTTTATTTAGGTATTTGTCTTTAGGAATTTACAGTCAGCCACGCTTCGAGGGCACTTTACATAAAAAGAGATTATTAAACCATTGTTAAAGGTGAGGTGCCTGGCAGACAATCACTTAAACCTTGGTTTAAGATGTCACAGAATAGCACCGGTGAGAGTAGCAAACACTTGAGATGGGTTTGAATATTCTCTTGCTCTTCACTTGCGGCTCTGTAGCTTTTGGATCTGCCCTTAGGCAGGGTATGGTCAGAAACCCCAGCGTGTGAAGAGTTAAGATTCCGTCTGTTTGAGTGGCAGTTCGCTCGCATGAGGCGGGACTTTTCGCCCTTTAAAAGGAGGGAACTGCAGTTGGTCAAGGAGGGAGAAAGAGGGAGTGAGTGGTGACTGAGGGAGAGAGGGTTAGAGACCAGGACAGTGGTGGGTAGGTTAGGCTAGGTCGAAGGTTGAGTATGTTATACTGAATAGTAAACCTTTTAGGCTGTTATGAAACTACGTTTAAACTTTTGATTCTCTGAAACCGTTATGCTCTAAAAAGAAAATAAAGACTAGTTTTGTTGCTATAAGTCAGTCGTCGTCAATTTTTGGGTCCAGCGGGTTATAAACTGCTCATGAAGAGGTGAACCCAGGGAAGAGTCCAAACAGTCCTGCGGGGTGTTAGTTTGTGTCTTAGGGGTTTCACTCAGGAGGGGCTAGCGGGCTGCAACATTGTGTATGCCACGGAGTTGCTAAAAGGGCTTAGCAGACTGCTACAGTGAGGGATCTAGAGAGAGAGACCCTGGGGCTGTAGGCAAAATGGTGTTTAACCCCTGAAGCCCAGAGCAAGGATTATAAATGGCCACGGCAGCTGGACAAAGACACTCCGGTTACTAAGATACTCCCGTTTTGTAACTACCAGGGAGTTAACTTCATTGACGGAACTCCGAGGGACAGGTGGGGTGACTAATTAGTCTGGCCCGGAACACCTGAGCAGCAAAAAAATAAAAATAAATAAACTTAGTAACAGGGGAGGGGAGTGTGACAGGGAGGTTCGTTGCATCACTCCTTAACCATAGTTAAGGAGGTGCTCTGGGTTTGCATGTCATACTAAAGTATGGTTAACATTAGCAAAGGTTTGTAAACCAAGAACAAACCTTGGTTAATGAGTGATCTTTAACTATATTTAATAAATCATAGTTACATTGCTCGGCTGGGATCAGAGTTAAATGTTGCAGCACGGTTTAGCACGAACGAACCAGGCCACAGTTGTGTTACAAACTAACATTCCTATTGTTCTTTCTGCTGGTGCATCTTTTATAATATCCTTCATTATATAATATATTTCATTACCTGGCAACTGTAATTCTTCTAATTCAATCACTGAACGTTTAGCACAAAAATGTTCCTTAATAAGTTTCTGTAGGTCTTCAGGGACTCCTGGTTTTGGAGATGATTTTGAAAGAATATCAGAAATTTTCTTCTAAAGAAACAGAAGAAGAGGTACATTCAGCACAGCGATTCCATCTTCAGCACTCTTGCTGATACACTGTTTTCTATTCTTTTTTTTTATTTATTTTTATTAAGAATTTATTAAAATTTTCAGATTAAAAACATAAAAGACAAAAAGAAAAAAGAAAAAGACATAAACATTAAAAACCTACAACTTATAACTACAAACCACTACAAAACAGAAAAAATACAACATAGAAATTACATCTAATTACACAAAAATAAAAACCAATTCCAAAATACTCTAAACTTATTCAAATCTTACTTAATGGACTTCCCCAAGCCCTCTCTTCAGTGTTCATTTCAAATATACTTTAGTAACTTTATAACCCCTTTAAATCTTCTTTAAAAACTTATCTACCTCATTATCAATCTCTATATCTCTAAACTTATTTTAACAATACAAAAACCTTAATTCTTACATCTACCCTAAAACTCCTATTTTAACTTAACCTATTATTGCTATCGCCTCGATTGTCCTTTGATTCCATCAAATCTCTATCTTTTCACGTTTCTTTAAATAGTCCTTGAATTTCTTCCATTCATCTTGCACCTTTTCCTCCCTCTGGTCACGGAGTTTCGCTGTCAGTTCTGCGAGATCCATATATTCAATCATCTTGATCTGCCAATCTTCAACCGTTGGTAATTCTTCAGTTTTCCAATTTTTTGCAATCAAAATTCTAGCTGCTGTTGTGGCATACATAAAGAAAGTTCTATCCTTACTGGGTATCTCATGATTGGTCATGCCCAGCAGAAAGGCCTCTGGTTTCTTAGAGAAGGTGTGTTTTAACACTCTTTTAATCTCATTATAAATTGTCTCCCAGAAGTCCCTTACCTTTGGGCATGTCCACCACATGTGATAGAAGGTACCTTCAATCTGTTTACATTTCCAACATTGATTGCTCACATTATGATACATCTTAGCTAATTTGACTGGTGTTAAATACCATCTATAGATCATTTTCATTATATTCTCTCTCAATACATTACATGCAGTTTTCTATTCTTTTTGTAGCCTGAAAACAACAGGTCTTCAAAAACCTTACAAGTGGGACATCTTATGTAGTCTACATGGATTAAGACACCAGGATTCAGTTTAGAATACTTTAGATGGATATGGCAAAAGCTATCTAAAAGCTGTTGCTTTTTTAGCACGTTTAAACAGCTTTAACACATTTGCTCGTGCATATAGCTTCTGCAGTGGCCTGAAGAATGTGGAGTCACATCAAATGGGAGGCTTTTATCCATATTTCTCTCAACCACCCCCAAATCTCTGCTCAGCTGTTCATCAAGTTTCTATGGGATTGTCCCAAACAAGCATTAAAAAAATTCTCCAAGCAGAAAGGGACAGCTGAACTGTTGTGCCTTCAAGACCATAGCACCATCCATGCTTGCATTTTCTAATTCAACAAATTAAAATTTTCCTTTAAGGGCAGAGATTGTCTCCTGGGCAATTTTCAGAGTGATCTTTTGCATTAGTTTAACATAGCATACATAAGCAGATAAGAATCTGACAAAGATCAACTGGACTCACTTCACTTAAGGCCGGGAGGTGGGGGAAAGAGCACTATTTCATGGGGCTATTACATCATTCACTGAGTCACTCAATTCCTCCAGGAAAATAATGGTACTCTGGAGGGTGATGCTGATATTAACAAGAAATTCCATAACAGTAAGAACAAGGACACCTGAATATATTCCCTTCCTTCAAAGAGCTGTGGGAGGAAACGTTCTTCACGCAGGAAGTTTTATTATTTTGCTTCTAATTCATTCCAGATGCTAAAGAGCAAAAGGCTTTTTAAAAAGAAAGAATTGGGGGTGGGGACACAGAGATGTTTGCTGTGATATCCATGCC
This sequence comes from Lacerta agilis, assembly GCF_009819535.1. NCBI lineage: Eukaryota > Metazoa > Chordata > Lepidosauria > Squamata > Lacertidae > Lacerta > Lacerta agilis. The sequence goes on from NC_046315.1 coordinate 31,810,754, forward strand.
ACACTTATTTCCTTACAGCTTGTTCATTCTGGGATTCAGTGCTATAATGCTACAAATATTGCTCTGGAAAGCACCAAAAAACGAGGTGTGATGTCAGTCTCCAAAACGAAACAAAAGCCTTCCAATGGAACATTTTTTTACATGGATATTACATCCTTGCAGGAAAGCTTGTGAATATATATTAAAGTATGACAACTGCACCCAGTGTCTGTTTAAGACAGCCTGATAGCTCAGGATAGAGTGGTTAGAGTGTGGTGCTGATAATGCCAAGGTCGCAGGTTCAATCCCCATATGGGACAGCTGCATATTCCTGCATTGCAGGGGGTTGGACTAGATGATCCTCAGGGTCCCTTCCAACTCTACAATTCTATGAAAGAATATAAGAAGAGCTCTGTTGGATCAGATAGAAGGCCTATTTAGTCTGGCATCCTGTTTCTCACAGTAGCCAACAAAGTGCCTGTAGAAAGGATATTGTTTACTTTAGAATAAGTGTGTCATATTATGTCTGCTGCATTCGTTTAATCACTGAGAGCCATCATTTAGTGATGCACTGGCACCACTAGTTCTGATATCTCTGTCAGACCTTATAGCTGCCTTTTCAAACACACTGCTTCTTGTTTTGCCGGAGGTTACAAAGTCCAACACATAATGAGAACCCCAAGGATAGCTTCATGTCAAAATATAAAACAAGAGAGTCAAATCAGGTTCACAATCGGCAGCAACACATTCTATAGAAAGAGCAGTGCTAAGACAGCTTTAAAAAGGAATTTAGCCAATTTCACAGAGGCAACGTCTATCAATGGCGCTAAGGTATGATAAAATGCTGCAGAGTGGAGTACTCCAATTCAGGTTTCTAACCAGCCATACAAGCCTTTCCCAGGACACTCAACTTCATTCCCCTAGTTTTCTGCTTCTGCCCTGCTCCAGTATTCCCTAGCCAATGAGCATGCCCAGTCCTTATTCAGATGTTTTGGCAAAGTATTTTTTTCCTCTTAATTCTGCAAACCTTGGGGTGTTCTCAAGCCAGTTGGTACCTCTTGTGTGTGGTTGGTGCTGTTTTGCTATACAAGGATCCAGGCTTGGAGAACTGAGCTCCCTGTCAGTATATCGGCAAGATCAGCACTACTAAAGGTGTTCTGCATTTGCAAGAACTCGGTCATTTAGCATGGCAGCACCCACACTTTGGAACTCCCTGCCTATTGAAATCAAGCAGGCATTCTTGTTTAGACAAGCCTACCCAGATGCTTAGAAAGTTGTTGTAAAATTAATCTGTTTTAGAATATTTACTTCTGTATGCTTTAATTCAGGGTTGCAAACTTTTCTTGATTTTATTGTTTTACCTTTTGGTCAACTGCCATGCCCCGGTATCTATGTATTCAGTGAAATGCATGGAAATGCCTTCTGCACATATCACTGTATAGGTGTAAGGCTTCTCCACATGGTCAGAAACTCTGGGGTATTCAAGATTCTGCGTCAGAGGTGTACATACTAGTCCCCTTTTACACATGCTGCCAAACAAATGGACACCAGGGTGCAGCCACTGTCTTCAGTGAGGCTAGAAAGCACAGTCCTGCTTGCCCCTGCAAGTGCACAGTGTTTTGGTGGAGTATGCTGTTCTTATGATCACCCCAATTATTCACAACTGAAATGAGGATTTTAAAAATTGTGAATTATCTGGAGAAATCGCACATATGGAACACCCGGACAATTTATAGATCTTCTTCTTAAAGCTGGATTTTGTGTGCTTGTTTTTAATGTGGATCTGGTCTGCAGAGCTGGCAACCCACTTCGGCTGAGCACAACCTGCCACTTATTTCATGTGGCTTCCCAGGTGCCTGAAAACCTCCTATTTTTTTTTATTCCCAGGTAGGTAATCCCAAGTGGTTTAAAAAATAAGTGGTTATTTTTATCCCAACATGGTTGGCAGGCTGAGTTCAGCTTGGGAGGTCACAAGTGGTGTATGCCTGGTTTAGCACTTTGACAAGCGACTCCTGATACAGAATTTGGATATCTTGCATTTGCCTGTTGAATCAAGGGTAAAGATACTACGTCCGTGTTGGTATGTGCAGCAAATTAGTAGAGCTTTAAAATAATGCACAAGTGAAAAGAGTAATAGGTAAAGGTAAAGGTACCCCTGACCATTAGATCCAGTTGCGGACGACTCTGGGGTTGCGGCGCTCATCTCGCTCTATAGGCCGAGGGAGTCGGCGTTTGTCCGCAGACATCTTTTGGGTCATGTGGCAAGCATAAATAAGCCATTTCTGGCAAAACCAGAGCAGCGCACGGAAACACCGTTTACCTTCGCGCTAGAGCAATACCGATTTATCTACTTGCACTTTGACGTGCTTTCGAACTCCTAGGTGGGCAGGAGCTGGGACCGAACAACAGGAGCTCACCCCGTCGCGGGGATTCGAACTGCCAACCTTCTGATCGGCAAGTCCTAGGCTCAGTGGTTTAGACCACAGCACCACCCGCGCCCCTCTGCGCCACCCACAGAACTTAAAAGCCTGATGCTGAATTAACTCAGCTTTTTTTTGGAATACAATCTTATATCTGAGAAGTTGGGAGTTTTTGGCAACTGAGCACACCCATATATCAACTCAGAAAAGACAAGATCCTCATGTTTTACCTTCTCAATGGGAGTATGTTGGATTTATAACCTGCAGACAGTTATCCCTAGTGGTTTGAACAAGGGATTTGATTTATTAGCATTTTTGTACCAAGTTTAATGTTGCAATGTCTGTTTTCACTTCAAATATATTTCATGGCTATTCATGTTGTTTTAAAAACCTTACATGACACAAATAAGGCAGGTCCCTTCACTGTACTCTTCTTGTATTCATTTTTGTTTAGACAAGCCTACTTGCTTTAATTTTTTAAAAAATGTTTAACATTGTTGTATTGAACGGTTTTTACCAATAACTGTACAGTTTTAATGTGGACTAACAGGTTGCACCAGAGGTTGCCACAATGGGAGAAACAGGAGGCTCTTGGAATGTGATGCTTTGAACCCCTTTTATCACAGGCTTGGGTTGTGTATATGTGTAAATAAACCATATATCCTAAAGACACCATAGTCTCCGTTGTGCCTCATTGTCCTAAAGGAAACACAGACCCTGGGGTAAGCGCCTGGAACCCCTGGAATCTTGCACTGCTGTGGAGATTGGGGTGATATACAAAAAATACTTCCCTACACTGAATTACTCAGTTCTATATTGAACAGGGATTTAGCTCAAATATATTAGTGGAGTAAGATAAAACAAGGATGGAGTGTTCTTGAATGAAATGATTTTCAGTGACTGAAAAATAACCCTCAGAACTAAAAGGATAAGGCGTGGGGATAAACTTTAAAGCTTTTAAAAAGTCATTTGTTTTGTGTCGTCTCGGAACAATTCTGAAGCATTTTATAACAGCCTCCAGAGAAGCATTTATGGTGCTATGTTGCAATGTCAGTTAGGAGTCAGTACCTTTCTTCTTCTCTTTGGCTTTGCTTCACTTTCGTTTTTATCCGCAGTGTCCTCTTTTTCTGCACCGAGGAAACATTCTGTAGCCTGCGGGTGGGGAAGGTGGGCGGGGAGAGAGAGAGAGAAAGAAGGAAAAGAAGCTGAGCATTTGGGCTGAGTTACATCATCATTAAAAACACTTTAGAAACACAACCGAACGGGTCTGTGGGAATTAGGCACATGTCTCGGCTGCCAGGATCTGCCAAAAACGAAAAGATTCTGGATCCTGCTCTATCTGTCCAAATCAGCCTGGCTGTGGAAGAAATCAAAAGCATACTGCAGCTGGAGATAAGTGGGAACTAACAACAGGAATAGGGCTGGTTTACCATTTAACAAACAAATAACTACTGGCTTCACGTTACATAATGAATGAACTCTATCCATTCTAGATATGGAATTTACAGCTGGTTAACTGCATGCTTTAAACACAACAGAAAATAATAATAAAAAACTTGGCATTAATTATATAGGCTATTGAGTGAACAAGAAAAATGCACTCAGAAACTGATTGTTGCTGCACTGTTTGCGAATGATCTTTTCTCAATGTATAATGATGTCCTGTGCCTTACAAAACATCACATGACTGGGTGTTGTTGTTTTTGTGGGGGTGTACATTTAAAGGAACATATTGAAAAATCTGTTTCTGCACCCTGCCAGTTTAAGAGTATCTGACTCTACCCTTCACAATTTTTGCTACATTTGAGGTCAAGAAGGGTCACAATGATTAGAAGTGATCCTCAATGGAACAAAGCAACTTTGAACATAGGAATCCCCCTTATCTGACCCACGGTCAGATAATTTGGATGCAGCAGCAACACTGAGAAGTGATGTGTATATGGTTATTGGGAATCAACAACTTGTTGGCAGAGCCCTCCTCACCTGGCCTGCACTTCCAGAGGGAAAGGCCAGAGGTGTGTTTGAAGCATACACTGTTAGCCATTGCTGCCTGAAGGTGATGGTGCCTTCCAGAAGCAGCACCAAATGTTCCACCCAGCCATCTTTTCCAAGGGAAAGGCTACATGGAGCAAGCATGCCCTGTTAGGTACCACTTCCCATTGGTGCTCCGAGTGCCTTCAAGCAGTGGCAGTCAATGGCAACCCTGTCTGCTTTTCTTCTTCCAGAGGAAGAGGCCTTCCTCCCAACTTTGGGACTGGTGGAGAATCGCTATAAAACTCCTTGGACAATCCTACCCACCCCTGCAGATTTGAAGTTTGGAGCGCTCATCACACTCATCAGAGGGCAGTGCTACGTTCAGCACTGTGAGCGTATTTGCCGAAATCTAACCTTTGGCAATGGCCCATGCAAAGTTTCTGGAAGAACGGGTTTTCAGGCTGGTCTTCAAAGCAACAGTTATTTTAAAATCTGCTCCCCTCGCCTTCCAGAAATTGAGATGTCACCAACACAGAAATACAGTGTTCTAAAAGAAAGCTTTGATGTGGAAAATCAGCTTGAACAGGATGAAACAGCAGTATACACTAAAACGTAACAAATTAATTTTAACTGGCAGTCAGTTTTTCTTTTGATATTTTTTTTACTGCTTTTAGCCAAAGGCCTTTGCAAAATAGTCAGTCAGCATACAAGATGTCTGGCAGTATGTCTTGGTAAATTCCACACCTGCTACCTTTCGGTAGGGGTATGTTTGTCCCCATCTGCCCACTCAAAAAATATTTTGGATTTTTCATGTGCTCCAATTTAAGATGCAAAAGACTTTAAGAGGTCTTTGCAGTTTTTGACAAGATGCTCCAGAGTCTACGCTGCTTTTTTCTAGTGCTGTAACTCTAAAGAAGCTTTCACAACCTAGTGCCCTCTGGATGTTTTGAACTACAATTCCCATTGGCAGCAGACAGCATAACTGTGGGCATTTGCACACTCTGGTCACTAAACTGGTGATAGATAAAATGCTGAACTGTAGAGCTGGGAACCAAGTACCAACTAGTAGAGTTGCTATAGACCCAGAAACTCAAGTATTTGGATTCTATCTGGCAAGCAGCACAGAAATTCCATTGCCCACTTTTCATTATGCATCATCTTTCTCTGCTTGGTAGTCGTGAGAATAAAACCAACCAACCTGTTTTCTTTTCTTTGAAGTAGGTGCCATAGGGGTTGTATGTTGCTGCTCTGTTTTACTTGTGCCAGCATATTCTTCCGAAGAGGCATCAGGTGACAGACCTAAAGACAAAAGTAAATATCAAAAACATATCCACTGTTCTGCATTCTGATCAAATGACACCGATGCAATTATTTCCTCCAGTAGTAAACTTGAGGGCTTAAGTGCCTATCAGTTTGGATGTGCAATGCCTCCTCCACTGGCCAAAAAGAAAAAGAGAAAAAAAGAAAAAGCTAGTGGCTTTTACATATTCCTGGGGCATTATGGTTGAGGGGGAAACATTTCATTCCCTGCACTGTACAAGGAGGGGGTTTGGGAGATGGAAGGAATACCAGTTTATCAGATTCCAGAGGAACATTCAACATGATCCAGAGGTTCAAAATTCAGTTGCAATGCAACATTTACTATGCACTGGAATATATTTGTATTGCTCTATCCAGGTATCCATATGCTGAGTCAACTGCTTCCCAAGATACCCACTTGTATACTGTAACCTAGAGACTTTGTACTGTCTATAGCTTGCCAAGAAAATCTGACAGCTAACTTTAACATTTCTTTATAAATCCTGACTTGGCATGTTCAGAAAGCGGAGAGGGAGTTGCCCCCAAAGCAGAGTCATAAATAGCCTCTTCTCCTGTATCTGCTTGTATATTGCTCATTATAGAACTCTAAAAGTAGACAAATGGCTTCCAGGATACAATGCACCACCTGTTAACTGCCCATCTTTACTTTGGAACTGGATTGCAGTATGCAATACCCTCCAACTTTTTTTCAGCTTGGAATGACACAATTAAGTTCAGCATCTTGCTGGGATAGCTCAGTTGGCAGAGCATGAGACTCTTAATCTCAAGGTCATGGGTTCAAGCCCCACATTGAGCAAAAGATTCCTGCATTGCAGGGGGTTGGACTAGATGACTCCCATGGTCCCTTCCAATTCTACAATTTATGGTTCTAATTACACGAATCTGAGAAAGACACCCCATAGCAATATATTAAATGCTTCCTGCTCCTGTGCAAACTTTCCCCAGTTCAAATGCATCTTTGCAATAAATGGTTATTTAATCTGGAAGAAATATCAGGATTGAATTCTGGTTTTGAAAGGTATTATTTACAGTTTAAATGGCTAAAAATTGCTATATGCTGTACAGACTTAAAACAACAACAACAGCAACAACAGCAACAACCACCACCACCACCCCAAGATAACCCATGCCTCTGGGATTAACATCTAACTGACATAACTAAAAAAAAAAAAAAAAGGAAAACTCTCTCAGGTACCAACTATTAAATTGTTAGTTCTCATAAGAATCAGCAAGGCTAAAGGAGTCCAGGAAAGGAAGGAGAGACGGGGCAGTTTGTTTTTCAGATAAGGGGAAGGAGTACGTCTTGCTGGCCCACCTCGCCTGCTGTAGCCAGGTGATATTCAGTTTCTATTTGTTCTTTGTTCCACCATGAAATTCATACTGGCATATAAACGGCTCAGGACCGCAATACCTCAAGGACCACCTCTTTCCATATGAATCTACCCGGACCCTGAGATCATTTTCTGAGGCCCTTCTTCATGTGCCTCCTCCTCGAGTGGTCTGGAGGGTGGCAACACAAGAACGGGCCTTTCTGCAGTGGCTCCCCATCTGGGGAATGCTCTCCCCAAGGAAGTTTGCCTGGCGCCTTCATTATACACCTTTAGGCGCCAGGCAAAAACGTTCCTTTAAAACCTGGCCTTTGGTTGATTTGATTGACTCCCTATGCCCCTTTAAAATGAGTGGGGGGGGGAGTTATTGGGTTGTTGTTTTTATTTTGATAAAAACAACCCAATAACACACCCCCCACACACACTCATTTTAAAGGGGCATAGGGTGTCAATCAAATCAACCAAAGGCTAGGTTAAAAAGGAATGTTTTTGACTGGCTATGTATTTTGTGGTTTTATATCCTGATTTTATTCTGTGAATCACCCTGAGACCTGTGGGTATAGGGTGGTATATTAATAATGATGATGATGATGATGATGTCCCAGATCATCTCTCACTCCAAGCTGTGGCTAGACCTAGACCTGCTTAGCTTCAACAAAGTTGCTGCATTATTTGCCTTCAGACACCAAGAACATATGGATGGGCACGTCAAAGTGCAAGTAGATAAATAGGTACCGCTCCAGCGGGAAGGTAAACGGCATTTCCGTGCGCTGCTCTAGTTCGCCAGAAGCGGCTTAGTCATGCTGGCCACATGACCCAGAAGCTGTACGTTGGTTCCCTTGGCCAGTAAAGCAAGATGAGTGCCGCAACCCCAGAGTCGTACGCGACTGAACCTAACGGTCAGGGGTCTCTTTACCATTTTATTACAAGGAAAGACATTTTTGGATAAGCACAAGGCTGATTTTTGACCTATAATACCAGCTATATGCCTCAACCTATAGTTCTAGGCATACTGCAAGGTACTCCAGGGCTATGTGTGCAGGAGTCCCCATTAATTTGAACAGAGGTAGGTGACCACACATGATATGCTTTTGGCGCTCTGTGCGGAAATGAATGGAAAAGCCATGTGTGCACGACAAGCTCTGCCTGCAGCTTGCAACAGATCCATAGGAGCAGGGCAAGTTCATAACTGGCACTTTCTAAACAGTTTCCTAGGACTCAACTATATTGACAGAATAAAAAAGGCAGAAAATATGTTCTGACAAAAGCAATTATATAATAAACTGGGCTATTAGCACAGCAAAAGCTGACTAATCACTTCCAGGCAGGGATATTCAGGGTTTTCAAAAATATGCTGAAGTTGGGAAATGATTTAGGTCCTCATATATATATTTGTTTTGGTTCCTGCAATAACCATGACTTACCGGTATATGCTTTACATGTGGTACATTTGCACAACAAACCAGCTAGTCATATTTTGAAGGGCTACTTCATGGTACAGACAGCTGTCAGTTTGAGTAGGGGTCCCCAAACTGTGGCCCATGAGCTTCCATTGAGGTGGTCCACAGAATGTCCACATCATTTTAATTTTTATTGCTTCTCTTATTTCCTTTAATGTATTATAGGTGATGTTGATGTGGAGACAAGCAATCATTCATTCATACATGGTACATTACAAAACAAATCAGTGCAGATCACCCTAAGTTTAATATTTCCCAGCAACACTAAACAAACAAGCAAACATACAAAAGAGGCGGGGAATACTTGGGAACAGCTGAAATCGCAGAGGTTCAGAGAGTAATTAAGTCTGCATTCCATTGTAAGACTCATAGAAACTGCAGACTTTGGGGCTCCAACACCAAGCCCAGCTTTTTCGCCCTCCTGATCCCAGGTTTTGTTTTAATATCCAGCTTTATGGAGAAGTTAAAAGCTTACTCATTGTTTCCTGACATTATGGTTGGTCTTAATAAACCTTTTTGTTTTTTGGATTCCACTTCGCCCACCCCCAAAGGATCAACACAGCTACCAAGGTCTTTTGTCTGCTTTAAATAGAGGTTAACATACTTACCCTTCATATTTTTTTTCATCAAAAACATTTATATCCCACTTTTCCTCAACAAGACCAAGGTGGCTAACAAGGTAAGTTAACAAGGTGGCTAATAATGTAACAATTTTAAACACAATGTCATGGCTATAAATAGAACAAAGCAGCCATAACATACTGAAACAGCATAACAAAAACACTATACCCATAAAATAATTTAGTTTAATTAAATTCACTTCAAAAAGAAGAAAGCCATTTATGATCCCCAAATCCTTCTTAAAAAGGAAGGTTTTGACCATCTTACAGAAAGCCATTAGAGATGGGGAGAGGCAGGTTCCAGAGCCTGAGTACAGCTACAAAAAAGCCTGTTTCCTGGTCCCAAATAGATAGATTTATGGGGTATTTGGGATACACAAGAGGGCTTCTGACATGATCTCGTTAAATGGGCAGGTTCACACAGGAGAAAGCAGTCCCTCCTGTCTACAAGCATGTGTGATACTCTTGCTCAGCTTCTAAATTATTTGATAAATTGCAAGCTGAGGTTAGGGAGAAACTCATCAGTGACCATGGTTGAGAACGGTAAATCAAAGCATCTGCATAATCCAGGGCCTGCAAAGCACATGGTTACATTACTCATACTTCTTCTCTGAAGGTTGTACTTTAGATGCCTCTCAACTCCTACTTTACAGAGAACAGTTCTCAACTTGAAGGTATTCTCTGTTTGGAGGGCTGCCTAGCCCAAGTCCAGTTTAGAGATTAAGAACCATAGGAAGGGAGTGCACCAACCTTGAATATGTTAGGGGCTCCAACTCTCATTGGTCTCAACCAGCAAGGTCAATGGCCAGGGATAATGAGAGCTGTAGCCCAAAATATCGGGAGGACACCAGCTTGGTAGAATCCAGTTTAAATTATAGTATTATTTCTAGACCAGCATCTATACATACATATAAATGAGCATATGCAAATGTTTGCAAGCCTGTGTCCTCTCTGTGTGTAATGCCTTTCCTCCACTTTTTTGGCAATGACTAAGCAGCCACCCTAGGAATGGTTTCTTATCAAGCAGGGTAGTTTTGCATGCTCTCAAGCTACATACAGGGGCAGCATTAATATAAACTGTAGCACAGTCAAACTAGCTTCTTGTTTTGACTAAAAGGGGAAATGCTATGGGCTTCTCCACTGGGAAGTTTTCCCTTTCTTCCAGGCTTAATAAAGCAGAACGGGGGGGGGGGGGAATACTGGAAGCAGTCATTCCTCTGAGAATACCCATTTGAAAAATATCCACGCAGGCAGAAATTAAGCAGGATGCGGTTGCAATAGAGATAGCGCCCATACCTGGCTTGCGGCAAGCAGATGTCTGCTACTTGCATTATGTCCTATCTCCTCTGCAAAGAATGACAAGAGGAGAGGTCAGCTTTCCAACAAGGTCAGTATTTGGAGAGCGGAGCATGGAAAGTGGGTTGCGTTATATTTAGAGTTTGGTCTAAATCAGTGCCAGTGTTGCCCCCCCTCCCATCTCTTCTTTGCAGTGCTGTCTCTCAGGTCCCTGGATCTTACACTGCTGGATCTAAACCTACCCAATACAAAGGGAGGGGAACTGTTCCAAAGCTTCCAAAAAGAGCAAACTGTGTGGCTTTTTGAAATGAGTGCTCTGGATGCTCAGAATATAAAGCTCAAGTAGAATTTCACTTCTGTAAAGAGACATTTTTATTTGCTGACCTGGATTTGTCCTTTGTGAAGGGGCGGAAAAAAGGAAATTAGCCAGGAAGCTGCCTTCTCAAATATGGTAAGATTTTCTATTCTAATGTCATTTTAGAGAAATTGTTGTGTGGCTGTTCAGTGTAACAAATTGTACTATATTTGCCTTTAGTGTGAGGTTTCCAAATATAAATGATAACAATTCTGCTTTGGATGTAATCTTGTTTATTTGATTAGAGATATACAGGTTTCCAATCCTATTGTGTAAATAATACACAAAATAATTATGTGCCAAAGTTAATCCCTGTCTATAAACTTTCACTGAATGGCAGGAAAAATATTAATAGAAATGGAAATATTACATCACTAGAATCCTCGGGTAGAGGAAATAAAGTGCATGTCTGTGCATATAGATTATGTCTTATTACTTTTGAACAGGTATAGCTTTTCACCTACAACATTGGTTTCATGGCAGGTAGCAATAGATCTGAAGCAAATAATACCATCAGAGGGGTATTAGGTTGTGAGATGTGTGGCATCTGCTACCTCATCCTTTCCCCTTCTGCCACAGACCTCACCACCTCAACCTGACCAGTGATTCCTAGAATAATGTCTGCTCTGTAATACATTCCCAACTAAACAATGCTAGAGACTGCAGTTCTATGAAACAGCTAATATCTCCAAGAAGAAACAAAAAACAAAGCCTTTGCAGCTCTTTATGTAAGCCGTGGCAGTTGAATCAGTTTAAAACAGAGTTTAGTTTTTTGGTGCTGATGTGTCTCAAAGAATCCACTATTTTGGAACTTCACAGCTTTCCATTATGATTTTCACTGCTGTTGATTCTTTAATTACTTGGCTCGCTTGGACCCAAGTATTTGCTCTGAAAGTACAAGGGCAATGCAATGGCACACATGCACACCTGGAAGTCTTTCCTTTCTTCAACTGGGTTTGAACTGCTTTAAGGGCCATGAGCAACAGTTCAGGCATCATTTGTTACCATTGTGGTAGTTCCTACAGAAAATTGTTAAGATGGAGAAATGAAACAGCTGGTATTTAAAGGTCAATGAGTTGCTTGGCACCCAGTCTTCATCCTTTCCAAGGCAAATGAGAATTCAGCAGTGAAACTTCAATTCCAGAATAACAGTTTGATTCAATGCATGAGAGAAGGGTTCCTATAAGGGGATTTCTTCCATAATGCCTCATCAATGGAATATCTTAGGCAAACTACAAAATTACAGTGGACCCCCTTGCCATCCCACCCTCAGATAAGGTGAGAGGGTTAATTTTTTATACGTATGATTGATGCTATGCCTTACTTCTTCCACAACAAAATGAGCAAAGTAAATACTCAAAAAGCTGTGGTGTTACATCTCGGTATTTAATGGGCATATTGAACTTATTATTTAAGTTTACTAAGTGGGCATGCAGTTTAACATAATGTCAAGTATAATCCATTGGTTTACAAATGCTAATCCATTGGTTATATGGATTTTAGCCACTGTAATAAAGCCAGTAATCTTGTATAATAAGGCAATCTTCTTTCCATTTGTGGATCATATAGTAAATTTCTTGTGAACTACCTAACGTCTCCTGAATAAGATAAGATTTCTTTATTGTCATCGTACAAGTACATTGTTGTACAAGTGCAATGAAATTGAATGCCATCCCATAAAATGCTAGCATTATTGCAAAAATGAATGAATGAATGAATGAGGAAGAGGCCCTTGGTGAGATCTTGTATGGCTTTTCTAATGCTGTTTAGCAGCATTACTGAATAAACCTTAACTAGTAGCAGTGTGTGTAGCGAGCTGGAGTTGCCCTCTAGACACTAGCATCACTGCTGCTTACTTGGACAGGGCTGAGATTGGTCAAGGCAGCAACAAGACTGGGACTGTGCAGGTGCATCCTAAGAAGCACCAAGTTGGTCAGGGCATTCTCAGTGCTGTATTAGCACAGCCTCAACCTCACATATTCCATAGTACACAGTGGCGCTGTGGGTTAAACCACAGAGCCTAGGGCTTGCCGATCAGAAGGTCGGCAGTTCGAATCCCCGTGACGGGGTGAGCTCCTGTTGCTTGGTCCCAGCTCCTGCCAACCTAGCAGTTCGAAAGCACAAAGTGCAAGTAGATAAATCGGTACTGCTCCGGTGGGCAGGTAAACGGCGTTTCCATGCGCTGCTCTGGTTCGCCAGAAGCAGCTTAGTCATGCTGGCCATATGACCCGGAAGCTGTACGCTGGCTCGCTCAGCCAATAAAGCGAGATAAGCGCTGCAACCCCAGAGTCGTCCGCGACTGGACCCAATGGTCAGGGGTCCCTTTACCTTTATTATGGAATATGTGAGAGCTCTGAATTCTTCATCTCTCTCACATGAGGCAGCAGAAGAGGAAGAGGTTTGAGCAAAGGGAGGAACACTGAAAGGAAAAAATGGCTGTTTTAAATAATGCTAGGAGTGGGGTGGGGCAGTTTAGAACAATCTTGAGTGTAGCAAGAAGGAGTTTGGAAAGGCTCAGTTGTATTAGCTTTAGGTGTCTGTTTCTGCATTGTACCTATCTCTGCTATTTCTCCTGTTTCTTCTCTGGTTAATACATTTTTCCTTTAAAAAAAACCCCAAACAAGCCCTTAGTGGCTTTAGAAATGGGGTTGGAAAGGTGAAAAGTGAGCTTAGCAGTTGTGTGGGATAGGAAGGGGGAGCACTAGGGGGTTAATGTGAGCGAGTGCTCGGGGAGTTGGGGAGTTGAGCAGCCCCTAGATTTAAAATAAAGAGGATTCTGGTTTTTATTTTTAGAGGAAGGGTAGACACACAGTAATTCATGTGAAGCACATCCATGACACACTGTCAACTAATTCCAGGTTCCTTTCCACTTCTAAGCCACCTGCTACAAAATTCATTTCCAAAATAGCTTACACCAGTCTATAAAGGTATAAAAACTGATACTCACACAAATCATGCCAAACAAATTTAGGTTGTTCTTCCTTTGCTATTTCTGATGCTTACATTTTGTTAAAGTTCTAAAGCAGGTGTGCAACCAGTGCTTAAGGCAAAAATGCTGGATGGTTGTTCTAATCCCAACTCCCTCTAATAGCAAACTCAGCTGCTGCATGCCACCAGGGTTGTAGGTAAAATGAGGCCATTGAGAAACAAGAGGGAGATGGCAGCATAGCTGGGGGAACCCCAAAGTTTGTACAATTTTTTTTTAAGCAACAAGGCGGCAACACCTCCTGTAGTCCCAGAAGGACTCAGCATGCTAAGTAGACATGGAATTTTATATGGCAGTTGGGAAAGAAAGAAAAATGGGCCATGGGGGAAGTGGGATGCTGTGGTTGGAACCCTGAACAGGAACACCCATTTTGGAGGGTATGTTGCAATAATATGTTGTAGGTCCCACTTGCTCCCTGTAATAGGGAACTCAGGTTGGTTGAGTGCCTGTGTTTAGAAGCAGAACAGGAGGTCGCCCAAAAATAGTGAAGTGGCTTCTGCATCCTTGAGTCTAACCTCTTTATCACTGAGCCCAATCCTAGTGTAAACTCTCTCACTCGCTCAACTGTCTGTAACTGTAGCTGCCCAATTTCAAGTGTGGTAGATGCAAAACATGCACTGTACTATGGTCATGGTCAAACACAGCCGCCAGTATTACTGATAAATGACAGGAGTAAATCTGCAATACAGAGCACTAAGAGGCCCAGAGCTACGTTGGAAAGAGTAGTACATTTCCTTCAGTGGTAGCTGATGTGAAAAAATATTTTCAGGGGAGATTTAACTGGAGAATAAATGGCTACTGTCTTTCCAAGCTGGCCCCTCCAAGAGGAACTGCAGCTTGAATGTGACAAGAGTCTGGAATGTCCCTCTAATTTCTCCACATGTTAAAAAAGATTGCGGGTTTAAATAGAGGAGTGTGAAGGACTAGAAAAGTAACAGCAGAAATGCCAGAACTTTGCTGAAGTGCCCTTTCTAAGAACAGTGTATTTCTGGGCTCCTGCACCTGCCGGCGAAGTACAACTTAGGCAGCACTGAGCTATATTGGTATATTTCATTCAGAGTTTCCTTGAAGAATTATTTTTAAACAGCTTCTCAAGTAAGGAGAAGGGTCTCGTTGCATAAGGCAGCCATAAAACAGGTAAAATCCAAATCTCTGTGAATGCAAAGATTAAAGACATGTAGTTATTGTATATATTGTATGTAATACATAGAAGCTATTATTATTATTATTATTATTATTATTAGCCCCACCATCATTATACTCTGAGCAGTTTATGTATAGTTGGTAAAAAGTGAGCTGTAGGGGTTTCTTTTGTTTCTTTTATAACTTAGAAATGAATGCCCTAGTTGTGATGTCGCACAACTGAGTGGCAGAGAGGCGATCTGACAGGAAAAGGCTCTACTCTGATTCGTAAATGCTATTTCGCATTTGCAAGTCAGACAGGATTGCATCCTTTATCATCACTACCTCTAACTGCAAATGCAGCCAGTGACTGCCAACAAGGTTCTAACCAACAGGAACCCAGTGGGAAACAAGAGGGAAGTATCAGCATGCTCAAGGAAACCCAAAACCTTTGCAAAAGTACAAATATATTGAGGGTGAGAAAATCAGAGGGGACAACCACCCTGAAAACAACATGAGGTTCCAGAAAGGAAGGTGGCTCACAGGCTGAAAAATGTTTCCTACCTCTACTCTATGAAATCAAGCAAAAAAGGGTCTAAGGACTGGATACATTCTTGCCTTAGCATCCAAAAACAAATGCCAAAACCTGTCTCACGATAACTTGCCTGGCTTAATTTCTGTCTCTGTTTCCCAGGGAGCCCTGAGAGGCCCCTTATCTGTGAAGTGGTGTCATCATATTGTGCTGATGAGTAAATCTCCCAAGGTTGCAAACTCTGGGAGTGCCCTTCGGCTGCGGTTCTAGCGAAGTTTATGTTCTCATGAGCCCAGAATGAAATAATAGGTTAAAATAATTGTTTTGGGACAATTTACAGCAATGTCTTGTGGAGCGTATTTAAACCTCTTTCAAACCTCAAAGGTTACCAAATTTTCTTTTGTTATTTAATCACGCCTATTAAGTAGGCTCTCAATACTCATTTCTGCTATAAATCTGCATGGTGACGTAGCTGCTTAAACGCTCTGTATAAATTCAATTGCCAAATCCTTTTTTTGTTTTGTTTTTTAAGTTCACATTTTATCAAAGGAACATTTAATTTCCCATTTTAAATAAGAGCTCTTTCCAAACCTCAGAGCTTTTAAAGAATTACTTAGGGAGCTGTTACTCAACTATTCATTATGTCATAACAAGGCACACATTCAAGGGCCACCACTAACTTAGGCTGTGTCTTTACTTGAGCATTACTCAAGGGCAGAGCTGAAATGAATACACATTGATGCCAAGCACCCTAAAAATGTACACAATAGTCCGCTCTCATCTTCTTCGTCTCCCTTCCCATCATCTGCAGTATGGGGCAGAATTGGACACCTAATGTCAACTTAGTTAAGTATATCAGTTCACAACTGAACTGCATCATGTTGTGCCTGTTTCAGCAAGTACGGTAAATATGTTTCTCGGAACATACAACTTAAAACACAACTTCCCTATCCTTAGGGGAAGGAATGTGGTGCACTAAGAGAGAATGTGCTTTGAACGTGGAAGTCTCACATTCAGTTTGTGGAATCTCTAGGTAGAGCTGGGAATTGTATTCTAAAAAGATAAATAAATCTGAATCCCAGGACACTTTGGTCATGCCATTCTGTTATCTGAAAGGGGTCATCATGGGCATCAGCATGCGTGGTAAACTGTTTCAGTTGTAATAAAAAGATAACCCATTTCAGTTGCAAGGTGGATTATAAATCTTTTTGTAAGGGCTTATGTGATCATACGGATGAACATCAGTTAAAAACTGACCAACATAGTTAAGTTAGAGAAGGCGAGCAGCAGGGAAACAAAACTACTTAAAACAGTAGAGTGGGAGACACAATACCTGAACAGGAATCATTTTTGTTTTGTTTTTGGCTTTCTCCTCTACTGATTGTAAATTTAGAAAAATGTAGTAACTACATTTAACTAGTAACTAGTGCAGTAACTAGTAACTACTAGTAATTACTCTTTATATGTATTTTCCACTTTTGTTTTCTTAACTTGCCCTATATTATTAAGGGAAAATAAATGTAGCTTAGAGGTAGAGTACCGGGTATATGTTTTGCATGCATAACAGGTTCAATCCCTGGCATCTCCAGGTAGGGTTGGGAACTGGATAGCCATTGCCCGCCAGTATTGACAACATGGAGCTGGAATAACTTAGTTTATAAGGCAAGGTTTCTGAATGTTTAAGAATGTTGTCTGTTGTTATAACTTTAAATTAGATTATACTTCTTTGAAGAAGTTGTGTCTATTTTCTACAAACTAATTTAAAATATCATTTTACCAATGGAAGATGAGAGAAAGATGCAGCCTGGGGGGAAATCCTATTTCTTGCCAGCCATTTCTCTAATTTTCCCTGCTCCAATCTGACAGTGCTATGAATGCGATAGGCTACAATGGGATTTCCACTAAATAGTGTTCTACAAGTAATTGCTCATGGAACCAGGGCTTAGAGAGGATTGAGAGTGCAAAGTCAAAATAGCAAAGCATTGAATTACTGCGGTAGGACGTGGTACTACCTAGCCTTCCTACTTAGAAGCAGTTTCTGCAGAGGTTTGCAAGCTCCAGCATTCAGATCCCCCCTCCCACATTGCACTTCCAGCTGAGTGCTTAGTTCAAATTTCAGAGTAGCTGAAGTGATGCATTTAACACCTGCTATTTATGTTCAAGGTTAATACAAGGCTTAAAACATAACAATGTTCATGGAACCCACTGATCTACCTGCCCTAGGACAATGAACAACAGTAGGAAATCCCCACCATATGGAGAGGTCAAAAGCATTGACCTCATGTGCTTAGGATGCCATGCCCAACACACACAAAATGCTTTCATCTTGTCCCTCATAGTTTTCTCCGTCTCTTGTTTACACATCACATACACGTGAGCTGTGGTAACTTCTGTATTGCAAAAGGCTTGACTTGAAGCAGACTAAGAGTCATTCAGGAAAATCTGCTGGTGTTAACTGTGCCACAGCTCAGGTATGAGCCGATATTACAAGAAGATGCTTGAGAATATTCCAGAACAGTAATTGGTTGCTTGGTAACGGGAAGGTTGCTTAGCTATGAATAGGGGATGCCTTCAGTTATTGATTCTCAAAGTGGGGAATGAGCAACACAGAGAGGCATGCATGCTACCCTGAACTTCTGGGATGAAAGGAGGAATATAAATGTACTAAATAAATAAATAAAAATGGGGGGGCATGGGCAAGCTCCAGAGAAAGCACAACCTTCCTTCCTTCCATTTCTTTCCCATCACGACTAGATCATGAGTCAGGAGGACAATGTCACTGTACTGTCTTCTTCACTAGATGGACCAGAGTTGACCGCTGTGGTGTGTTGTACACTTCGTGTTGTCAATGGAGCTACGCTGTTCCTCCACCCACCCTCCCTAGTCATCCCTATGGACCAGAGATGTTAAAGCTGTGAGCCTCAGTCTAATCACAATGTTGCAAGGAGCCAATCAGCCAAATATGACCCGTATGACCTCTGTCCCAAAGCAGAACCACCCACCAATGACTCTGCAGATCATCCAACAAAATCCAAACAGGAAGCCACAAGCCATCAAGTGAACATATAAACTTGCTTTTATATTGAGACAAACCACTGCTCCATCTAATCCACTACTGTTGACTCTGACTACGGCTCTCCAAGATATCAGGCAAATGTTGTTCTCCACACACACACTTGCATTCTGTCCAGTGCCCAAAAGCCAAGCCAGGTTAGGCAGAAAGGAAAACAGATTAACAAAACCAAAATCCTACCAGAAAAGATGTCACAAAGGGTAAGCAATATATTCACCCAACTTTGTTTTGAACCCAGAAAATTGGTAGCTAACACAAATACATGAAGACAGACCCAGGACTAAAGTGGCAGAGCAGAGTAAGAAGGGGTAGGAGAAGCTGAGGAAAGAATTACTCTGTTCCCTGTTGCTTGAAGAGAAGCAAGGATTTACAAACAGCAACCAAACCCTCTCTCCAGCAAGCCAATTACAACACTTTATTGTTACGATAACAAAAAGGGCTTCGGGATCTGACAGTACCACCCCAGCAATCTAACCTAGAACAAAGAGACCTGCATTGGCAGTCGCAACAGAACTGGACTCTTAATTTACTTGTTATAGGTTAGTTATATCACTTAGCTGCATAGACTCCTTGCAATGCTAGGTTAGAAGTAGCTTTTTTTTACAAGTTAGCTTAGCATTGATTCTAGTCACCTTGCATAATCACAAAACAAGTACAGTATTTTACAAGGTGAAAAAAACTCTTCCTACTAGAGAACAGCACCAAAAAAAAAAAAAATCATTAATTTTTATAAGGAAAGGGTGTCCGGTGTATATGTGGTGGATAATGACAATTCCAGACCTTTCTGCAGAAATTATTAGCTCAGTATGGGAACTCTCAACCCCTACAGATTAAAAAAGGCTTTCTATTGTCTTGGCATAACAAGTTTTGTGGGGTTTTTTTTAATCTGGGGATTAGTGTCTCCTTTTCCTATAAACAAAACCCACAGACACTGTGCAGAAATGTTGCTTTAAAATGTGTGAAACGTACTGAGGTTTGCCAGCTGAACCTTGTGGGAAGGACCTGCATGATTTACTCCGATGCACACAAAGTATTTAAGCCATTTAAATGGAGAAACAACCTAGAGCCGTATCCTGCAATATGGGAAATATCTCCTCCACCACTATACACATCTTCCTTTGGGACCTTTCTACTGGCTCTAAGCTGCAGAATCTTAAGGACCATAACCTTCTTAAAATAATAGACGTGAACTTGTGCCCTCCAAAGAACCGCACTGCAAGAGGTAAGAAATGCAGACAAAGACGCAAAACAAAACCCTTCTGGAGAATTTAGCAGCAATTTATTCCTGTTCTATTATTCAGTAAGACTATTCAGTTCTATCTATCCATGAGAGTCTTTCCCCATTGCGAGCAGCAGATACAAGGGCAATTCTGCTTAGGATCATGATGGAGGCAAAGGGTTAAAGCTGCATGCCTCCCCCATGCCATTGCCCCAATCCAGCTCCCCCAATCCAGCTGTTAAAGAAAATACAACTGCACAGTGCCAAACTATTCAACAAGTGTCATGTCTCATTTGGCCCATAGCTTTTGACTTGAATTGGGGAGAGATCTAGTTCAAATCCTTGTTCAGCCACAAACCCTACTGGATGGCCATCTCTAACTTGTTGTGGAAATGAAAGGAGATCAAAGTCTTGAGCTCCATGGAGGAAGAGTATTGTAATGGCGGATTATTATATGGTCCTCTAAATAAATGCAGAAGTTATATAGAGGCAACACCTTAGGTTATTAAACTTTGCTATTACCCTAACTATGATCAGTTTAAGTCAGGTCCACGCAACTTGTGTGTCCCTTAATGCAGTCTCAATAGGCCTTTGTGGCAGTCCACCTGAGCCTTAACAAACCTCCTGTTTTGTGACCTGCTTGGGAATCCAAAAACAAAGAAGCTGTTGAGTACCTGACAGGCCACAAGTTATGCAGGCCTGCTTGAAGCAGTAACCATCAATATATAATCAACTTCTCACACAACCCCAGCTGGGGTGACCAAGGAGATAAGAAGCAACCATTCACCACCTATCATCACCAGCTTCATCTGTATGTGTTATCAAAACTAATTGTAGTGACCCTCTACACATCAACTCTCTTAGTCAAGCAGAAAACTTTACACAGTGGGAAAGACTGCAAAGTAAGATAGAACTTGACAGCTCTATCCTTACCAGGTAGAAGTAACACTACAGAAGCAAAAGCTTGCATGCTGTTGTGCTTGTGGAGATGAATAGGACCTGCTGTCTTGTCAATGTCACCGTGCACAAGCAGCCATTTTTGCAACTGATAAACAGCTGACAGTAATAAACCAGGACAGTATTAAGTACACAAGGTGGTCAGAAATGCTTGGCAGAGGTCAGCTGATAATTGCATCATCTGTCAGCAACTACAGGAGCAGATCAATGCATTATTGGGTGACATTTGGAGGCTAACATCCCCCAAGAGAATATCAGTTTCCAAAATGTAACCGAACCTCAACCATTTCAACCTTGCATGTGAATAACTATTATGTAATTGTGCAACCATTCACCAAGAACTTGCATTGCGAATGACAAGGTGCTATCACGACAATCTTAACCTGGAGCAAAAAAAAATGCTTTTAGATTATAATTATAATGAAATATTATACCTGAAGGAGAATAATTCCACCCTATCTCACCAGGAAAACAAGTCCGTAAAAATGTCACACACTGCATTCTAAAACAGTTCAAGAAAGCATTATATGAACTATTCAAATCATTGGAGTTGTTGGTGTTTCTCACTAAGCCATTGTACCACATATTAGTACAATTTATCCTTCTTTCATCAGTCACCCTACACTGAAAGTTCAGCCCAAATCTATCCAATATTATACTGTGTGGGCCCAGTAAAGGTAAAGGTAAAGGGACCCTAACCGTTAGGTCCAGCTTAAGAAGAAGAAGAGTTTGGATTTGATATCCCGCTTTTCACTACCCGAAGGAGTCTCAAAGCGGCTAACATTCTCCTTTCCCTTCCTCCCCCACAACAAACACTCTGTGAGGTGAGTGGGGCTGAGAGACTTCAGAGAAGTGTGACTAGCCCAAGGTCACCCAGCAGCTGCATGTGGAGGAGCGGAGACGCGAACCCGGTTCCCCAGATAACGAGTCTACCGCTCTTAACCACTACACCACACTGAGTAGCCATTAAATATGACACGTGGACATTTGCATTGGGAAGGATTCCTCTCATAGTAGATGAGTCTGACAAATCCCCTCTGCTCCTCTTTTTCTTAGAATAGTCATATGTATGGCTATCAGCTGTGAAACCAAAATTCACATTGAAAGTATGTGTAACCTTAAACCTTACTACAGATACTAGAACTGTTTTAGAACTTGGATAATGTTTCATCACAGGGGGTCATAAGCAGGCATCCCCCAAAATAGATTGATTTTTGGGCTAATACCAACCCATGTCTACATCTGGCTCCCTCCTTTGACTTACCTTATACAGTGGCATGCATTTGACTTTCCAGATCTGTGTTACAGGAAATTATGTACACAACACACAAACATACAAACTGACAACAGCTGTGCACCCATAGTTGCTATTGGTTTGTTGTTGTTGTTGTTGTTGTTGTTGTTGTTGTTGTTGTTGTTGTTGTTGTTGTTGTTGTTGTTAAAAAATCACCTTTCATCCCAAAGGATTCCAGGGTGGTATACAAAAGATTCCATAAAATGAAGTGCACTACAATACTACAGATATTAAATCTAAAGGCCGATAACTACATCAGCTCTTCGGCTAATCTATCCTCAAAGGCCTGAGTGAAAACAATACTTCTTCCCTTGATGTTAGGAAGCTGGCAATGTGGGGGTCAGCTACACCTCCAGTGGAAGGTAGTTCCACTTCCAGAGTGCCACAACAGAGGAGGCTCTGCTCTGTATCACCGCAAAATGTGCCTTAGCTGTCAATGCATAGGTAGGCTAACTAAGGCCCGGGGGCCGGATCAGGCCCAATTGCCTTCTAAATCCAGCCCATGGACGGTCCAGGAACCAGTGTGTTTTTACATGAGTAGAATGTGTTCTTTTATTTAAAATGCATCTCTGGGTTATTTGTGGGGCATAGGAATTCATTCACCCCCCCGCCCCCAATCTGAGGAACATTGGACCAGCCCCCTGCTGAAAAAGTTTGCTGACCCCTGTGTCAATGGGACCACAGGGACTTTCCTGCAAAACTTATGGCTCAGGCGAGCAGATAGTGGTCATAGCACTACTTCAAGTACCGTACATGGGTCAGAGAGGGTTTTATAATCCAAAGTCAACACCTTAAATCGGGTGTGGCAGCAAAACAGTGGCACGGGGGGGGGGGGAATCCCAGTGGAGCACTCTGTCCACCTCTGATTTGCATCAACTGGTATTCAGAGGCAAATGCTTCTGATAATGGAGGCAGAATATAGTCCTCATGGCTAACAGCCATTGATAGCTCTGTCCTCCGCAAATTTGTCTAATCCTCTTTTAAAGCCACCCAACTGAATTGAACAGAGAGAGCCTGGGAACACGGGAGCTCTGTATGCGAAAGGAATTGGCTCAAGAGTGGATTTTCCATTACAGCAGATACTCAGTTGCTGCATCTGACAATTAAGTTGTAAGAAGTGCTCTTCCTTCAGCATTTAAAGTTTGATTAATGCTTATTCCGTGAAAACAGAGAATGCCACTTACAAGCGCCAAGATTCACCACTGTCTTTTTTCATGTGTATAATGTAGTTGAGTCTTTTGTTGGAAAGTGCATACTTGGACCGACTTAACTGCAGCTAATACATTAGCCTTAATGTAATAATTAGTACACTCGCATTTAGCTAAAATTCCTCAAGCACTAATGGCTTTTAAGCCCCGCCCAACAGACCTCTGTATTTACATGCACTATTACCCACATTCTAAAAGTAAGAAACGGTACATGTAATGACGAGCTGGTCAAAGACTCCAGATAGATCTTTATCAGCTTGTAGTTAATTATTATGAAGGGGCATATGGAACTAATTTAACATAATTTTCATTTTCAGACAGGCCAGCTCAGCTAGAACCATAAAGACACTGCCTAGGGTAAATGAGTAATTATCATCACATCATCTACCAAACTATGCAGCCATTGCTCATGCTATGTTGGCTGGATGTACACTAGCTCACGTCAATGGCATCCTATTGACTTCAATGGTATTACTTCTGTGTGTAATAGCAAACCCAGTGGTTACATATAACAACAAAAAGTGCCCTTTAACAACACTCTAAGGCAGGCAACAGGCATGGTGGGCAATCAAATTTAAAAGAATGGGGCTGAGTCAAGAAACCTTGAGAAAACTAATTATAGAATTACTAGTGCTTTAAACGTGTTAAATTAACGGGCGCTAGAACATTCCTTCCGGAGTCTCTTCCATCGCTCTCTCTCCTCCGTCGCTTCGCTTCCGCCCATGCTCCCTCGGCTACCTTCTAGTCTTCCGCCTGGCCGCGCTCGCTCCCGCCATGGGTCCCCCCGGCTCCCTCGCCGCACGGCCTTTCCGTTCCGCCCGCCGGCTCCCTCTCTGCCTTGCCCGCCATGCTTCGTGGCTGGGCCGCCCCCAGGAAAGAGCCGCTTGGGGGTTTCTGCTTGATCCCTCGGAGATCCCGGGGCCCCTGCGCTCCCTTGCTCCCACCTGGTAGGCGCCATAGTTGCTCTCGGGGTCACTGAGCGGCACGCGGCGCCCGAAGTCTCTGCGTTCCAAGTCCCAACGGCTGTCTGTGGGGCACATGCGCAGTAGCGCAATCCCACGGACACAGGGACTGGACGCAGAGACACTTGCACTTTATTATTGTAGATAGTGGTGACAGTCGCACATCAGAAACTAAGAACCGAAAAGCAACCAAAGCAGCAAGAAGTTTGTGTAAGAGCTGCATAAAACCTGATTCATTAAACCAAATCTGCCTTGAATAATTAAACATATAGTTAAGGGAACTTAGGCAAAATGTTTGCGAGGCAGGGACACAAACACTTCTCAGGCATTCTGATTTCAAATACAGTAAGCCCACAACTTACATGAGGTTATGTTCTGGGGATCGTGCTTAAAGCTAAATTTGTGTATAGGCAAAACACACTGGGTTGAATTGCAGGTGGGATTACCAAAGTCTTTTTTCCTAGATGCCCACCCCCATTCATTCATTCATTTAGCCAAGCGCTTAAAGCAGAATGTGCACAAGGTAAATGTGTGTAATTTGCAGGCTTACTGTACCTGAAAACCTGTTTCTGTTTACAATAATCAGCGTGGGTACATCTTTCTTTCAAACACACTTTCTTTGAAGGAAAAGACTTACTTTTACTGCATTACTGTGAGCATAAATAGCATTTATTTATTTAATCTACAGTGTTGCCCCGCTAGACGAAAATAATTCGTTCTGCGAAAATTTTCGTCTAGCGGGTTTTTCGTCTTGCGGAGCGGCAATGACAGCCGCGCTCCGCAAAACGAAAAAATAAAAAAGACGAACATTTTTCGTCTTGCGAGGCAGCCCCATAGACTTTTTCGTCTAGCGGGGCAGCCTTCCGCTAGACGAATCCCTTCGTCTAGCGAGGCATTCGTCTAGCGGGGCACCACTGTATTAGATTTATATACCACCTTTCTTCACCAGATCTCAGGGAGGTTCACAGAATAAAAACCCTATGAGGTACCGGTAGGTTAGGCAGAGAGAAAGTGACTGTCCAAGGTATCTCTGTGAGGTCTGTGGCTGAACTGGGATTTAAGCCTAGTTGTCTCTGACCCAAGTTTGATATTTCTACCCCATGTTGGCTGTCTCATGACAGCACGTAAATACTCCACATACAGTATTGCAAGGATCTCTTTAGAGAACCTCAAACAATCTATCATGTTTTAAAATTAATGTATTTTCAATTAGCAAACTTGATCCGTTCTTTCATCTCCAGGACGATGACATGGCACATCTTCAATTTGCTCTTGTATAACTAGTTCAGTGAAGGTCATTGACTTGGCAATAACACATTACTTCAGAGCCATCCAAGAGCAGGAAACAAGAGACTTGCTGACTATTTGCTACCATAACGGCACCTTAAAATATCTCATAGCAAAGCCATGTGTTGTTGGTTAGAGGTGAGACCATTTGTACAACCCTAACCTTAAGCACTGTTCTTATTCCACCAACCCCTCAAAATAGAGTGCAAATCTATATTTGGATCTGTTCAAGATGAATAAGCGATTTCAACTTTTTGATGGCTAGCATCAATTTGTTTTACTATTGCTCTCCTAGTAAAAATGGTAAAGCATTTTTAATAGATCAAATGGCTTTCTATCAATGGGTGAATCTGTTTATTATCTAATTTAAAAATGCCAAAGGGGTAGCAAAATGGGGGGGGCACCGTAAAGGCTAACATAAAACACTAAACTATGGTTTGGCATTACTAATGATAAGTTGTAGTGGGCTTGATCACGCCCATGAATGTTATGCTGTTAAAGATTTACAAAGTGTGTTCAAGAAATACAAAGCCTAGAATGTTATCCTCTTAAAATCACATTTTTGCTCTACTGTGTCTACATTGTGTTTTCATGCAGTTCCAGATAAATCTACCTCCATGTTCTAAGATTCTATTTCAAAAAGCTGGAACAATGCCATTTATAATCTACGAGACAATATGAAAAACAGCTAAGAAACAGTATATTTGAGGGACACAATTCTGATCTCATGAAGGGCAGCAGGTAACACAACTGAGTTCAGCACTGCTGTCAGCATAAAACAGAGTATAACAAGGCACTTGTGTTGTTGTTGTTGTTGTTTTTTAGTCATGTCCGACTCTTCGTGACCCCATGGACCAGAGCACGCCAGGACCCCCTATTCTCCACTGCCTCCCGCAGTTTGGCCAAACTCATGTTGGTAACTTCGAGAACACTGTCCAACCACTTCGTCCTCTGTCGTCCCCTTCTCCTTGTGCCCTCAATCTTTTCCAGGGAGTCTTCTCTTCTCATGAGGTGGCCAAAGTATTGCAGCCTCAGCTTCAGGATCTGTTCTTCCAGTGAGCACTCAGTGCTGATTTTCTTAAGAATGGATAGGCTTGATTTTCCTGCAGTCCATGGGACTCTCAAGAGTCTCCTACAGCACCTTAATTCAAAAGCATCAATTCTTTATGGTCCAGCTCTCACTTCCATACATCACTACTGGGAAAACCATAGCTTTAACTATACGGATCTTTGTCGGCAAGATGATGTCTCTGCTTTTTAAGATGCTGTCTAGGTTTGTCATTGCTTTTCTCCCAATAAGCAGGTGTCTTTTAATTTTGTAACTGCTGTCACCAGCTGCAGTGATCATGGAGCCCAAGAAAGTAAAATCTCTCACTGCTTTCATTTCTTCCCCTTATATTTGCCAGGAGGTGATGGGAACAGTGGCCATGATCTTAGTGATGTTGAGCTTTAGACCATATTTTGCGCTCTCCTCTTTCACCCTCATAATGAGGTTCTTTAATTCCTCCTCAACTACAGCCAATATTCACTGTGCCTAACTGCTATATTAGCAACACATGCACTATCTTAAAAGGTTTTAGTTATTTTGTAATGAGGTAATGTTTCCTCTACTAGCTTAAAACTTTCTGTCATGCAAACAGATTAGATTTTTACTCTTGGAAGGCATTAGGAAGTATCTGCATTGACTCATCTGCACTGATAATATATGCTCATCATCTTTTTAAATTGTTCTGATTGTACAACCTGTGAGGGCATCAACTTAGAAAGAGTCTTTGGGAAAGGGCAAAGCTATGACAAAGGACCTTCTCACTCTGTGCTAGGTGCAGAGAGAGATGCATAGAAACGCTTTGAGATGTAAGAAGCAAAATGCTTCTGTATCTTTTACGGAACCAGCTGAAGTTGGGGGTCGAAAAAAGAAGTCCTTGAACATTTCAACCCAAGTCAACTGAAGCTGGAGTTGAACAAGATTAGACAACAGTACAAATTAGAGAGGCAGTGAAGGATAGGCGTGCCTGGCGTACTCTGGTCCATGGGGTCATGAAGAGTCGGACACGACTGAACGACTGAACAACAACAACAACAACACAAATTAGAGATGCTCAAAACTCCCCCCCCCCTTGATCCAAGAAGTAGTTGGCTTAATTTAAATGCAGAATAAATCACACATCTCTAACTAGAAGACTATGAGATGAGCCCTCCTAGGTCAGATCATAAGTTCATCTAGTCCAGCATCCTGTTCTCAAAGTGGCCAACCAGATGCTTATGGGAAGTCCTGAGCATTAAAAGCACTCTCCCCACACATGATTTCCAGCAACTGATATTCTAAGGCATATTGCCTCTGTCAGTGGAGGCAAAACACATGCTTTTCATGCTTAAGTTACCAGGTTCAATCAGAATTCATTCTGAACCAAGTATGAAAACATATTATTGCGAGTCAATGACCCATCACCCGCATGGATTAAATAAAACACACGGACACATGATTTTAGGTTAATGGGTAAAATAAGGCCACAACTTTATTGGTTACATCATGTGAGTGGTATTGGCTTAGGCATTGGACAAGAGCGCAACACCAGACTTCACCCCATGGGGGGGAGTCACTTTAGGGTTAACAACCAGTGGGAGGAGCTTGTTGTTGCAAATTCAACTGGAAGCTTCCCCTGACGTCACCGGGGGTCGTGCCATGGCCCTAGCCACTAGCAGGGCATCGGACAGGATCCACGACTGCCAGATCCCTTTAAAGGAGTACCCCTAGGAGGTAGGTGATGGCTGCAACCTGACCTCCAACACACCACACATATTACATCACCTATTGAATATTCCGATGCAAGCAGGGAGCAGAATGAGTAAAATGGCGTTTGCCGGGCTGCTTGAATGCAGCCAGACACTGCCGCCCTGCTAGCCCTATTGGCTGGCTATGGGGCATGATACGGGAGGAAGGAGGGGCTAAGGCAGGGGGTTGAACAAGCCCCCCCACAGGCAGGAAATGGCTCCTGCTTGCAACCCCTCCCCTCCGGAAAGAGGAGAGGCTTTGTGCAGGTGTGTGTGTTTAATATATATAATTTACCAAAAAAGCAAAAAACATCTTTTTTGAATCATTTAGTTGGTAGTTAATAGTAACACTAGTAACACTAGTAACAACAACAACAACAACAACAACAACAACAACAACTGCTCAAATGGGATCATTGTTATTAACCCACATTACACAAAACGGTAACACCCTATCGAAAAACCGGTGGAAGGGATGCTTAAAGCCTATAGGAGAACAGTACACTTTGTAGATAGGCTTAATAAAACAAATTATGCTATCAACATGCTATTAATATGTTAGGCAGAGTCTTGCTTAAGTATCAGATGCAATTATTTGATCATGTTTCTCACTTGCTTTGGAACTCCAGTAACATTTGATTATATCCTGGTGCATTAAAAGTGATGGCATAGTCTAGGAATTCAACTGAAATTGAACAGACCTGAGTACATTTCCCATCAAACCTGCAAAGTAAACCTTTGCTCATGTTAATGGTTACTGTTGGCCCTCTGACAACAACTTTAGACAGATATGAATACAAGCCATGTGCAGTCTATCAGATTTAAGCAACTGGAAGGGAAAACACGCCCTGATTTTGTGTATCTAACTATGGTTGAGTTCACAGAGACCTATGCACCATTGAGAAAGATAACAGCTGAGGTAAAGTTATGTTGATATGCCCTGAATTTGACTTTTATGTTTGGTTGACCTTATTGCAAACAAAATAAAACAAACCCAAGGGGTATTAGGCATTGTGAATGCAACCATCTGAAGAAAATAGAAATGAGGGTCAATGGGAAAATCACATTGTTTTGCTATTACAGGACTTTTAGAACCTGGAAACAAATAAACCATTTATTTATTTATTTATTTGCTCATGGGTGAATAGCAAAATCTACTGAAATATGTGCTTGTAAACAGTCTGCAGTCTAATAATGATCACCAATCATTTATCCAGGATCTTAAGTGGCTGTTGTTATGGATATTAGCCAATGTTAGTCATACAGTAAATCCACTGAAATCATTGAATCAAGTCTGAGTGTGACTTAGTTGTATATAACCCAACTATTTCCTTTAAATTTAACTCCTCTTAAACAACTTTCAAAAGAATAAACAAAATTAAAAATTAAAAAATTCCTTCCAGTAGCACCTTAGAGACCAACTAAGTTTGTTCTTGGTATGAGCTTTCGTGTGTATGCACATTTCTTCAGATGTGTATTCTTCAGGTGTATCTGAAGAAGTGTGCATGCACACGAAAGCTCATAACAGAACAAACTGAGTTGACCTCTAAGGTGCTACTGGAAGGAATTTTTTTATTTTTTATTTTGTTTTCAAAAGAATGTTGGACAATTTCAAAAGTACATATTGGTTGGGTTAAAAAAAAAAACCACACAGCTAGCTCTGCACACCCAATTGAGCTTTTGGATTGTGAACATCAGGTAACCATGTAACATGACAAACAGCTTTTTAAACTCAGAGGACTGAGAATAATAGAACTGAAGAGTTCGAATGGACCCTGAGGGTCATCTAGTCCAAGGATCATCTAGATTTTCAAAAAGCTGTTTGCAAATGGCATTGCAGGGCAGGGTGCCTGCTGTTTGGTTAGGCGTTAAAATCCCACTGAGCACACCTAAAGCAGAGCTTTCAATCCTAGCCAAAATATTTTCCAAGACCTGTTTCATGTGTTATAGAATTCTAATTCATCGTTTTAAAAAAATTCCTTGTGTGTGAAGATAAGGAGAAACCCACACATACAATCAATACATATGTAATAACTGACATACAGATTGCATATTGTATCCTATTTAAAATTGCTCTCCGTGTTTACCAGAGGTGGGGAACAGGATCTGGCCAATGGGCCAGATCTTTAATTCCTTTCACCTCCATGAGTCAACTCTGACTCATGGGCTGGACTGCCCACCTGTCAATCACCTGATATCATAGTTTACAGCTGTCAAAGTTCAATGCAGGTCACTGTAACCGGCGATCAACTGATCATCAGTTACAGTGCCCGGTTGGTGCTGGAAGAGTGTCTTCAAAAAGGCTTGCTGTAGTTACCAATCAGCTGATTAGCAGTTACAGCAAGCTTCTCGAAAGTCCATTTGCAGGAAGAAGATTGGATTCAAACTGCTTGTGTCAAATGAAGCGTTTCTCCTCTGCAGACACATATGATGTCATGTGAGAAGAAGATGGGCATGGTTTGTGAGTAATGGCCTCGTGGGCCAAACTGGGATCTGTGCTGTGTCTAATTGGGCCTGTGGATCAGAGGTTTCCCACTGCTGAAATACAGTCTTTGGAGCAGCTCCATGAAAGGAGGACTATGAACAGTACATTTATTTCTGTAATAACATTAGCATCTATAATATTGCAATGGAATGACAAAAATACACTTTTGTGAAAGGAGGATCAATTTATTTCAGATTTATAAGCAAGACCTATTACAGACTGGCTTAAACAAAGAATTTCTAAAAGCCATGGGGTAGGGGGGAGAGAGAGATGTCATTTCTAATCTATGGGACTTCAGATTCCATGCCAGTAGTGTAGTGAATAAAACAAGACAGAACCTACTAATTATTCTCATGTGTAACCACAAAGACATTACATTAAGGTTATTTAAAGCCTTGCGGGATTTACTTCTGACTGGATAAAGCATACTTTTCAAAGTACTTCATTGACAACTGTCCGAAAAATCTGTTCCAGAAAGTGAAGTACAAATTTTACAGCTCCTGGAATGATTTATTGTCAGGCTGCTTGTGTCCTGTAAAATAATCAAGATCCTTTCTTACTTCGAGAGTAACTAGCACCTGTGTCTTGGCAGATAGCTTTAAGTTTCACTTCTTAGATCGTAAGGGTGTCACAAGGCCTGCAGAATGCTAGAAGGACCTCAACAACAACTGCCTGCATGCTCTCAGTCCTATGATCTTGAGATTCTTTGCCAACTAGCTTTTACTGATTGCGTTGGACATTCTTATTGTTCTTACTTTTGTATTGTGTTTTTAGATTATATACAGCCTCACAATATTTTAAATGGAAGTGCTGCTTAAAAATATTTAAATATTTTCTTAAAAAAAGAACAGTAGTTTTTTATATATTAAAAAAAGAAACTTTAGTGAATTCGGTGGTTAGAACAGCAAGGCACAATACTTTTGAAAGCCCTGAAATCTTCAGAATTTTAAAAAGAACACAAATCAAAGGAGGGGAAAAATAAAAAGGAGAAAAAGCTGTATTTAAAATAAAGAAGAAAGAGAAAGAAAAGAAGAAAAACCCAAATTAACAATAATATACAGTGGGACCACTACATACGCATAATCTACTTACATGATCATGACTTTAGGCACACAGCCCCAAAATAAATAAATGGGAAGACTGGAACCCATCATGGAAAGTGCTTTTAAAGTTCTTCATCTCGCTTAATGAGCTCTGGAAATGTCATGGGAGGACCCTGACATGCTCCCAGAGGTTGGTAAACAAGGAGGAGGGCAAGGCCCACTTAGGACAGGTAAAGGTGTTCACAGGGGAAGGAGAGTTATTGCAATTTTGCGTTTGTGCATGGACTCCAGGAACTATTCTGTTAGCTATCCTTTCATACAGTCTTGATTTTCTTTGTTGTTGCTTTATGTGTGCTTGTTGTGTTTAGTAAAGTATTAACTATTCCTTCCCCCTTACAATTCTGAATTTGAGGACTCTGCTTCTCTCTGTGTACAGTCTTCCTTTAAAATCATAATTTTTTTATGTATCGCTCTGCCTTACTTGTTTCACTCACTCTCAAACTTCCCCCACTGAGCAAAAAGCAGCTTGGGCAGATGACTAAGGACAATTGAGGAGGGGAGGGGGGTGAGAGGTGTTTTAGGTCCTCAAGATGGAAGTTTCCATTACCCATGCCAACCTACGCCTCAAATCAAATCCTTTGCTTGCTGCTTTGTGCGCTTGCAATACCACCTAAGGGCACCAACGTAATTCCACTGAATCAGTGCCCACAAACAAAACCACTGGGAGGAAAGCAAATCCCTGGCAGTTCTTCCTTCACACCAAACCCAACTTTAAAGGCACAAAACCCCAATTTCTCTGTGATCAGGAAGGGTTCTTACCTAGGGGTCACCTCTCTTCTGCCTGTTCTTTTGCCCACAGAACACTGGGAGAGATTGCTATTCTTTTTTATACCCTTATGGCAGTGTTTTTCAACCTTTTTTGGGCAAAGGCACACTTGTTTCATGAAAAAAAATCACGAGGCACACCACCATTAGAAAATGTTAAAAAAGCTGGGGAAGAGAGAGGAAGGATGGGATGACAGCAACCACAAAGCAACCACAAAGCAGGGAGTAGAAGCAGTACCGAAGAAATGTAGGATTTGAGCTTCCTGAGAACCAGGATGTGATTCTTTCTACATTGCATTTATAAAAGGTCTTGCAAGGCATCCAAGATCTCAAAATGCTAAAACAAACAATCGGCACAAATTGTAGAGCGAACATCTCTCACGACTGATGGGGAAAGGCTGAAACTCCACAGTACAGAAACTGCTTTGCATGCAAAAAATTCTCCGGTTTAATTCCTGGCATCTCCAGGTAAGTTATAAAGTCAGTGTAAAGACAGTAATAGGCTAGAAAGACCAATGGACTAACTTGGTATAAGGCAGCTTCCTATATTTCTATGGTGGTCCCTTCCAGAGCTAGCAGCCAGGGCTTCCTGGCCAGGGTTTCGCCTCTTCTGCCACTGAATCAAAATGTCAGCTTGCAAATTCAGTGCACAGGCCCTAGCTTTTGGAAATGGCAGAATTCATACCGAACAACACTTTTAAAAATGCAACCTGGCATTTGTTTTGCAGGAACTACTGCTTTGGAAAGGGGAGTTAGGAGAGCTCCTGCTGAAATGAAGGATCAGCTTGCATGTGCTCTGTGAACTCCACCGTCTGCACCTCATCTGCCTTGTCTCAATTAATGTGCGCCATGGGAGTCTGAGGGGATTATCAGAGGGGTTTTAAAATGCTCTGCAGACAAGTCTACCAAACTTTTAAATGAAAAAAGGATGAATGAAAATGTCCCAGAGCACGCCACTAATGTACATTGAATTTTTGCTCTCTGGGTCAATGAGGAGTTTATATTTTAGAAGCGCATGCAGTAATTTATTGACTAAGAGGATGGTTATTTGCAAAAGCAATGCCAGAAGGCCACTCCAGCATAAAACAGTATAATATATAGAGCATCCTGGTTTTGAAGTACAATACCTTTTCCAACAAATAAAAAAGGGGGGTGGGAGACACAAAAAACCTATTTAGCTTCCACTGGGATGCGTCAGGTTTTACATGGGGGGTGTAGGATTTGAAAGCTGCTTAGAGATTTGTACAGTAAGTGGAACAGCAGAAGCACTGCACACTACTATGAGAAGTATCATGTCTGTCCGTTTTCACCTATGATCGGGGTGGTGGGGGGAAGAGACAATAAAACAACATTACTCACTTCTTGGAAGTGTTCCTATTTTCCTTTTGAAGCCCATAGCCCTCCCTCCGCACAGTGGGATATTCACTCTCCTTAAGTCAAGAAGAATGTTACAAGCACTATCTGCAGGCATGTCATCATACTTCAGCTAATAAAAAGCAAGATAACTA
Organism: Lacerta agilis; assembly: GCF_009819535.1. Classification (NCBI taxonomy): domain Eukaryota; kingdom Metazoa; phylum Chordata; class Lepidosauria; order Squamata; family Lacertidae; genus Lacerta; species Lacerta agilis. The sequence continues at coordinate 31,844,779 of NC_046315.1, forward strand.
GCAAAAACCTTGGCACCGATGTAACCGAAAGAGAAACAGCAGGCAAGCAAATAGGATAGGTGGCCTAGTCAAAAGGCCCAAGTATGGCAAGGAGCGTAAACACGGAGCGTTTAGAGGCACGCAGGATGTTAGCAAATGGAAACTAGGCTCTGAGAGTTAAACTTTATCGGCTACTCATTGGTTAAACCAATGTACAAATATGTGCAGATATCCCAACATGTCTATAGAATAGAGGAAAAAACTGTTGCTAGTTAGGAACAGCATCTTCATAATAAGGATCCTAAGGAAAAAGAATGGAAGGGACTGGAATTGTTTACTCTGCGTTTTAAAAATCTTAATTGCCTGTTTGTTTTTTGTACCACTACTGCTCCTGTGATCAACGGTTTATAACTGCCTCACTTCCCATGAGCTGCCTTTGCGCTATTTAGCAGAAAGGTAGAGTAGAAATAGGTAAAAACGCCACAAAGACCTATTCAAGCCCCCCTCCACCAAGAAAGCCTTACAGAGAACCTGGAGGGAGGGAGGGAATCACAGCGAAATGTGGATTGAGTGGTTTTGGGCAGCTGCACAGGCAACTGACAAAAGTTTCATGGGAACCTTACAGGTAATCAAAATATAGCTCACCAAGTTTCTTGCGCAAAAATACCCCTCTCACATTCATACCCATCAAGGTATTTTCATTATACTTTGTTGCTAATTGTCACGACTGGCTGGAATATGGAACAGCTGTACTTGGGAGGAGTCCTGGGCTGTACCCAAGAAATTCACTGAGTGTAAAACCAGCACTCTGCAAATCTGCATTCAGAGGCGGATTTAGGGCAGCACGAGCGCTTCCCCTGCACTTGGCGCTGAGCTGAGGGGGACATTACAGGGCTTTGCAACTATCCCACAGTGTACATACAGAACAGAAGGAAAGAGCAGGGGTGGTTTCTCTCAATTTTTCCAATTTTATTTCCATTTGCCATATTTGTGCATCAGGTTGCAATTTTATTTATTTATTTAAAAGAGAGCCCTCAAGAAAATTACTCAGCATTTCAGTAGGCATTTCTCCTAACATGCATTTTTTGGGGAAAATAAATATACTGGTCAGTATATGCATTTTCATGCACACCTTTGCTGAGTGTATACGGCATTGTACACTTTATTATTAATTAGAAAACTGCAGTGCAAAAGTTGGATAAGTATGAGTTTTGAAGGTGTAGCTACATTTTGATTTGCATTTTTTTTTAGGAAGTGTGAATTAGATAAGTTCACATTAAAATACAAATCAAGCTGAATTCATTTTCTCTGCTTCCCATGGTTTCACTAACCTGATTTTCCCAATCTATTCTGCAATAATCCCTTCTACGCTTTTGGGCCTTTCCGATACCTAGGGACTGTACAGGGGCTATTCAAAACATTCATGGATTACGTTTGCAACTCAGCTATTAGAAATCACTAAAAGTATCTGTATCTTGTGTACATGGCAGGGACTCTTCAATTATCCAAAAGCCCACTAATTTCTATTTCAATGAAACAAAACAAAATCGAAAATTCTTTCTAGTAGCACCTTAGAGACCAACTGAGTTTGTTCCTGGTATGAGCTTTCGTGTGCATGCACACTTCTTCAGATACGTATCTGAAGAAGTGTGCATGCACACGAAAGCTCATACCAGGAACAAACTCAGTTGGTCTCTAAGGTGCTACTAGAAAGAATTTTCGATTTTGTTTTGACTATGGCAGACCAACACGGCTACCCACCTGTCAATGAAACAAGATAGACCTCGACCTATTCACATAATTTCCTGTCACAATAATCCCTTCCGCTCTTTCCAAATGCCCCTGTCATAATCCTCACTGATCAACATACTCATGGGATTACATCTGTGATTCGGTTAATAGAAATTACTAAAACTGTTACTTCCTTTGCTCTCTTCACAATTATTTATGGTTCCATTCTGCATGCCGAGGATTGTTGTGTACAAAACAAGCATTCTCTCACAGCATATGTGCTTCCAGACTGTTACAAGTACCTGCAATCCAGGTCAGATCAGATTCTTAAATTGAATGCTGTTATTCCAAATGTACTATGGAGAATCATAATAGTTCAGCCCATCTTCACACTAGTTAAGCAAGGCTGCAGTGAGGTATTTTGCGCTGAGTGTTACAGTTACTTGAGGAGATAGCTTTCTGGAAACATATTGACTAATACAGTTCTGATTTCATTTTCATTTCATTTATCTATTAGTATCATTAAATTCTCTGTATATGGAACTTTCCACCACCTTTTAAGAAAAATCCCCCAGAAAAACTAATAAAGGGAGGGGAAGGGCGAGGAGAGCATATCTTTCTTCCCAATTTCAATTGCTGCCAGATCATGGTAAAAGCAAAGCAGCAAAACACAATCATTGCTGCCATGTTCAAAATTACACAAGCATGGAAAATGGCAGCATGGCGAAAAGGAAATGAAGCATTTCAAAAGCTGCATATCAAAGCAGGTGATCAGAAAGAAATATGTTTCTCCATCCTAAATGTGTTAGTGAAGGAAGGTTTTTAGACTATGCAGAGCCCTCTGGTGGAAACACAGGATTCAACACTTTCCAAAACTGCTCAATTTCTATGCCCAGAGCAAGGAGGTGCTTTAAAAGCATTTGGCTTCTTTATGAATTGACATTTGAAGGGACTCTACAGACCTCAAGATACACCAGGAATGCTCTTGGATGTTTCATTCTGTATGACTGTATGGCATGGAACAACAGGGTTGATTCCTCCTTTAGGAGACTGTAGATAAAGAAAGGCAGGCACTATGAAGCTCCCCAACTTTAAAGTGAACATATTTTATGCACAAATATAACCATGGGACAAAACTTCTCAAACCTTAGGGGCAGCAAATGTTTCTAGGAACCTGGGGGTTGCAGCATCTTGAGACTTCCTTATTCTTCCTTTAATAGTTCATATCTCAACACTGTCTTTGAGCTTTTCCACATCAGCCAGCATTCTATATTAGAAAAGCATTTTTAAAAGTCAATCCACAGGAGGGTGGGGATCTTTAACTACTTCTGTGTCTTCAAGCAGCAGCTTGATTTGTAGAAATCAAGGGTGGTTTTTCACAGCATGGAAATAAGCACCATCAGCTGATAGAGCAAGCCCTTGTTAAAGGCAAATGATCATGGGGGACTGATGAAAAAGTTGGCAGCAGTAAAAGACAGAGCTTTATGCCAAACTACCATTTGGGTGTAGGGAATGAACTTAGAACCCAGTTGTAAATGCTACTTCTACCAAGGAGCCACACTGTAGTTTCAGACTGTGGCTTGTTCACAAACTAGTATATAAACAAGAAGTGGCCTTCCAGATGTTGTAGGACTACAGCTCTCATCATTCCTGACTATTTGCTATGCTAGCTGGGGCTGATGGGAGTTGGGAGTCAGACAACATCTGTAGGGACACGGGTTTCCCACCAGTTGTGTAAGCAAACCACAGTTCCCTAAATTTAGATGCAACAAGCAACTGTGGTTTGCTTAAAAAGAAGTGCATGCTTCCGATTGTTGCAGCTGTGAATGAGAGGGGCAAGTACCAATGTGTAACCATTCATGCTTTCTTTCTTCTAAAATTAAAGAAAACAACACAACTTCAAGAAGTTAGGAAATTAATTCAGATGACAAGAATTTGGCATGAGATTAAATATCAAGCTTATTTCAAGGAGCATTTCTGCATCAGCATTTACATCTAACTTGAATAGTTTAAGGTAACAAGATAGAAAGTTTCACATTCTCATGGGGTTTGGTTATGATCTCATAAGGTAATCCTGAAGTCATGCTATTTCCTTGTGACTTTTTGAAATGCTTGAGGGAATTGTGATGTTGATCTAAGGCACACATACTGCTGCTTCAACATATTTTGGATTCCTGGTCAATGATAAGATGAGGCTGATGGGAATTTGTATCCAACGACAGAGGACCACAGGTTCCTCCTTGCTATCCTAAAGCATGAAAATGCTTCATTAGCTTCTCCAGAAGGTTTCACCATTGGCATAAATGTGAGAGAGGGAGCACAAGGTCTCCCTTTTAATACACATTCATAAGCAATAATAGCAGCAAAATAATCTCTTCTCCCCTAGGCCCTCTTCCAACAATATTGTATATTCAGTTAGAAGAGCACAGCAAACATTTTGGTGGTAAATTCCAACGGATGCAACTTTCCCATCACCCAGTGAACCATGCAAGAAGCTTCCCTGCTATCCCTCTGAAAAGTGCTCTCTCTCTCTCTCTCTCTCACACACACACATACACTTTTCCTCCCCTCCCTTTTCAGAAGGCTGCATTGTTTGTTGTAAGGCTTCATTGCCACAGTAAAGATTGCTCTATAAAGGAAGGTGAGAAAAAGGAACATAAAGACAAGGTATTAAAATTATTGTTGGGAATGTTCAAATGCTGTAACATGACGTGACTAAACTGAAGTGGTATAGTCAAACTGGTCCCAGTACACAACTACTGTCACAACTATTCTCAACTCATGTTAATCAGATGGCAGAAAGAAACCCTACATAACTTGTCTCAAAAGCCTTGCATTTGCTGACAGAAAAAAGCAACAAGGACACTGTTCACTTGGTTTGTTCTCAATAAACTCTTGTTGTTTAAATACATCACTTGCTCAGCTAACAAAGATTGATGCCATCTTTATTATAAAACATATTTTGTGTGCTAGACTGTTTCCTGTTCCTGGTGCTGAAGCATTGACTGTCTCAGAAGGAAAAGCTCTCAACTTAACATTGAAAATGACTGATGAGGAAGTGGACTTTTGTGTTGATTTTTAAAGTTTCTTCCAAAGCTACCTTGACTCCCTAGCCTATAAACCCTTCTTCCAGATTCTGCCCCTCCCCACATATCAAGCACATGTCAACTTTATGCCTGTGTCCCTCCCTATACAAGAGGAACTTTGCTTCCACATAATGCAGCTTCTCCTTTCCAACCACTCCTTACTCTCCAAATGTTCTCTTTCAAAAAAGGAAATCGGTCGGAAGAGATGATTTATTATTTTATAGGTTTCTACAAACTATAATATTTCTTAGAGCACTGAGGCAGGCAAGTTGGCAAAAAAGTATACTAAATACAGCTCAGCTTGAAATATATGCTTATTGAAAGAGTGTGGCATGGATAGGATTGAAAATTTCAGCTGGCCACAAAACCAAAGGGTGTAGCTCTGGTGCAGATGTATGGCTGGTTCCTTGTGTTCCAGGCTTTCCAAACTGGGATCCAGACTTGAGAATGTGTGCTTCCCTTTGTTTGCTTTAACCATGGTTACCATACATGCTACAATTAGCCACTCTTAACCAAAGGTTCCCAAACATCAGAACCTTGGTTAAGAGGGGAAATCTTAATTAGATTGGGTATAAACGACATGTACATTGGAGCATTACAAGTTCAGCAGACCTACCCTAAAGCATGGCTTTGACAAATAGAGGTTTGTGCCAGAGAAGAGAGAGGGGAAAGGAGCAGCATACACCTAACACTGGTCTTACCATGAGCTTCGTGGCTTTATTGGGATCAGGGTGATATGGATAATATAACCCTCTTAATTTAAAGAGAGATGGAGAGCAAAGCATTCTCTGCAGAAAGCATGCTTTGCTTGACGGCAAGGCGACTTCACATTCAAATAGCTTGTGTATCTCATTAATGGATTTATTGTGCTTTCCCTTCCCGTACTTCAATTTCCTGCTTGGAAGTGCTACTTGGTAAATTATGATTAGCCAGATCAGTAGCTGTTGCAGCGTAAAAACATATTTGCTTTCGCACAGCGCAGCTTGTTCGCCTGGTCCTACAACATACAATGGGAAGAATAAACACTAAATCCTCCTTTCCACGAATTCTTTGGTTATGTATTGAATGACGAAATCTTCTTGTGGGAACAAGAATTAAGAGCTGGGGAGAGAGTTACTTCCTACCTTTGCTTGCTAAGCACACAACAGACATCAACTGGACAGATGCACTGTCTTTTCCTGGAACAGCTCCAGTTTCATATAATCTGTTCAAACCTTCTGAATGTTGTGATGCTTGTACTCAGCCATAGATGTTCAGAGGATTATTTTTTTTAAAAACAACAACACCCATAACAAATGGGGCTTGATTTTATCTTATAGTACAGGCCTGGCATCCTGGTTACTCTGCAAACATAGGAAGGCAACAGGAGCACTATATCACAGCTGCTTCCTCATGACATATTCTTGTGTTATCCCTGGGCAATAATTCCAGAGGGTAATAATTCCAGAGGAATGAGCATGGCTGCCCAATGACAACTGAAGTGTTACTGTGTGTTTCCAAGAAGCACATACCTATGGACAGCACAGACTTGGCCCAGGTTATCTCTGTATTTATGATAGGGGTAGTTAGCTTAGGTTTATGTTAAGGTAACATCCAAATAGGCCTTTTGTACACTTCCTCAGTTATACCCATACTTTCAGCTATAATTGTTTAAGCAAACTTCAGAAGCCAAATAGGTCTTCTAGGAGCTTCTTTTGAGCTTGCACTTTGGGCTGTTTCTTCTTTAGGCTATGCCTCAAAGTGCAATCGTGATGGGAGAGATTAGACCAGTGATGGCGAACCCGTGGCACGCGTGCCACAGCTGGCACGCAGAGCTCTCTCTGCTGGCACGCCAGGGGCGGGGAAATGGCGCCGCCGCGCTGCTCTGCTCATGCGTCCTGCCAGCGCAGGCGCAGCAGCAGGCAGCAATTTCCCTCCTTGGCGCCTGTCCCAGTGGTGTTTGGCTGCTGCTGCTGCTGGCTGCTGCGAAGGATTCGACGCGAGGCGACGACGGCGACGAGGTAACAGCAGCGGGGGCTGGGCCAGGGGCGGCGGGCGGCGGGTGAGGGGAAAGCCCTCCTTTTGAGCGCTGCGAGCGGGGAGGGGGGGGAGCCGCGCGGCTTCGCTCTTCCCTCTCGCGCCTCCCTGCCTCCCTCCCTCCATCCGCACCCGGCCGTGTCTCTCTCTCTCTCTCTCTCTCTCTCTCTCTCTCTCTCTCTCTCTCTCGGGCACCTTCGCCCCTTCTCGCCCTTTTTCTATCCCCTCGCTCCTCATATTCCCTTCCTTTTGCGCTGCTGGTCTCCTTCAGCCTCCTCCTGATTCTCGTTCGCTTTCTGTCCCTTTCCCTTCCTCCTTTCCTGCTCCTCTTTGCGTCCTTTCCATTTCTTCCACCCCAGCCCCAGATATATTTCCTTCAGCCTTCTCCACTCCACTTTTCTTTTCTTTTCTCCCCTCCGCATTGCATATTCTCCTGATGGGATGTGGGTTTGCATTGTAAAAACATCTCTTCTTGGGGGGGGGGGAGGGATATTTATGAAGGACACAGCAGGCATGGAGAGGCAATTTAACCATTTCCTCCCATGCTGCAGCCCTAAGGACTGTTGCTCTTCTGAGGTCAATTCCTAATTTGCTTTGGAGAGAGCCTCCCGTGTTAACATTTGCATTTCCTACCAATGCAAATAGCAATTTCAAAGGGGTGGTTTTCATAAGGACCACAACAGGTGTGGAAAGGGTTGAACTCTCCATCTGCTGTGGCCCTGATTATTATCAACTGCCCCAATTGATGCTATTTGCATTTAAAACAATAACAGCAAGCCAGCACACTGGATGCAAAGACACATTTAACATCACATCTTGCTTGCCCCTAGAAATGCTTGTAAGGAAAAAGAAAAAGAAAACCTTTTGGAGCAGCACTATAATCTCTATCTGTTACTGCTATTCAGAGACTGTGCATAAGATGAGTTATTTCCACTATGCTAACACATATATCTGCCTGACCAGCAGCTTAATTTTAGCACATATTCTGTTAAAGTGATCCATTTATTTATTTGATATAAAAATTCTGTCAATGTTCTACTTCTGCCTTTGTCTCCATCTGTTCACGAAGATCCACAAATACCATTTGGACACAATTTCAGATGCAGTGTTCAGAACTGGGCTCTATCAGTACTTGACATCCTGATCATATGCATATTGTTTCAGTCTGAATCAAAGTTGAAATAGTAACAAACTATCTAAATATCACCTCCTGGCAAATAGAAGGGGAAGAAATGGAGGCAATGAGAGATTTTACTTTCTTGGGCTCCATGATCACTGCAGATGGTGACAGCAGTCACGAAATTAAAAGACGCCTGCTTCTTGGGAGAAAATCAATGACAAACCTAGATAGCATCTTAAAAAGCAGAGACATCACCTTGCCGACAAAGGTCCGTATACTTAAAGCTATAGTTTTCCCAGTAGTGATGTATGGAAGGGGGAGCTGGACCATAAAGAAGACTGATCGCCAAAGAATTGATGCTTTTGAATTATGGTGCTGGAGGAGACTCTTGAGAGTCCCATGGACTGCAAGAAGATCAAACCTATCCATTCTTAAAGAAATCAGCCCTGAGTGCTCACTAGAAGGACAGATCCTGAAGTTGAGGCTCCAGTACTTTGGCCACCTCATGAGAAGAGAAGACTCCCTGGAAAAGACCCTGATGTTGGGAAAGATGGAGGGCACAAGGAGAAGGGGACGACAGAGGATGAGATGGTTGGACAGTGTTCTCGAAGCTACTAACATGAGTTTGGCCAAACTACGAGAGGCAGTGAAGGATAGGCGTGCCTGGCGTGCTCTGGTCCATGGGGTCACGAAGAGTTGGACACGACTGAACGACTGAACAACAACAACAAGGCTTGTTCCATACAATGTCAGTCTGGCATATAATCATTATTACAAGTTGAGTATCCCTTTGTCTAAAATACATGCACATGTAGAGTTTATGGGTTTTTTTCAATAAAAAACTGTAACATTGAAAACTTTGTTATTGTGTTTTACTTTTACTTTTAAGACTGCAAATGTTTGGACAACTGTAGGAGTTTTTTCTAACTAAAAACCTCGATATTCAGGTTTAATTGCAGTGTTGGCACTTTGAAATAAAAAAGTTGGTTTTCCACTGCAGTTTGGGCACTCGGGCTCAAAAAGGTTCGCCATCACTGGATTAGACAAACCAAACTTTTTTTTTTTTTTTAAATCAGAGGCTTCTCCCGACTCCCACCCAAAACAAGACGGCAGAGGCTGTTACTTGTATATGATCTTTGTTCAGGCAAGTAATGGTACAGATTCAGCAGTAGGCACAGCAGTATGAGTCAATAGTTCAGGGGTCATGCAAGAATTTCAGAGCTGAACAGAAGCAATGAAGATATCCTAACAAGTTTCCACACCCTCCCACCAAACTTGAAGAGATGAGGTGTGGCAAGCTTGCTTACAAGATTCTCTTGCCTTGAGAAAATGCCAGGTTTGTAAGAGCAGAATATGTATAGGTGATTATATATTGTACGGTGTTTAGCTCCATTCACTATACACTATTACAGTGTAATGGGTGGCCAATACAGGATTATAGTGATCTTTGTTGTTGCTGTTATGAAGTGAGTATGAGCATATATCTTATCAAGTTATATTAACTGCAACTATATCAAAGAAAATTCAAGCAAGTACTTTGAATCAAGCGACAGTGGACTGTAAAGATGATTCATTAACAGAGTAAGCAAAAACTTAGTGTAATTCCAGGATGTTTCATGGATTTGTTTTAATCTTAAATAAGTTTATTTGCTCATGTTTGTGAAAGTACACATTTTATATGCATTGTTTGCAATGGCCTATGGCCATGAGCAATAAATATTAACCGTATCATGAGATGTAAAGGAAGTTCACAGAAGGAATGGTTCTCAAGGCTAGAAGCAGTATCTGGAACCCTAATGCAGCTGTTAGTGCCCTGGCTGGTGCCAGCCTCAGCCCCACGTATTTTCTCCCTGGCCTGGTATTCCAAGCAGTACCAGGTTCTGAATCTAGCCACCCTTTACGTTTCATAGAATCGTGAAATTATAGAGTTGGAAGGAATCATCCTTCTGCGGCATTGACCCAGCAACCTAGCAATGCTGGGAGCAACACATTCACAGCCAAGTAACCCTGCCAGGGCTCAGTGACAGAGGAAGGAGCTCACCATAGGACACTTTGACCAAATCCTTCTCAAAGCAGGGGACAAGGAAGTGGGAAACAACTTCTGGGAATTATCTGGGATCCAAAGCCCAAACGACACATGATGCTAGTCATGCAGCTCAGCCTTTAAGGGTTTTGTTTATTTTATTGTATAGTCAGCACAGGAGGTCCAATCTAGGCCCAGAACCTAGTGTGAGAGGAAAGGTGGGGTCGTCTAGCTCACCCTATACTGCAATTTGTATTGCTCCCCCCCCCCACAAAAAAGTCCCATTGAAATGTTAGGTTCCAAAATGGATCACAACCACCCACTGGGGGCTTATCCTGTAAGGAGACCACATCTCCATCTTCCAGGAGCTCTCGTTCTGTAAATGTAATGTGAGTAAAGATCCTACACCTCACTGGAAGGAACAGAAATGCAATCTTCGCACACAGGTAGTTGGAGTGGGTAGCAAATAAATCTACGGTTCAGGGTAGTCCAGTGTACAAGGGATGTTTTGAGTCATGAAGATGACAAACATCCCCTCCCTCCTTCCCACTTCCCCTTCTGGATAATCAGCATTTTTCTCGTGCAGCCATGGGCCCACGCACTAAAAATAACTTTGTTTAGCCACAGAAATGAGTAGGAGGCTCGGGCTGCAAAATATTGTTTAAAAATGTTATTCAAACAAACTAAGGAATGTCTAACATAACACAACTCCAGAGCATTCGAGGAAAACAGTTTTGTTTCTGCTGGAGGCTAGATGACACCACCAAGTCTCTCTGACAAACACGTAGGTGTAACAAAGATGAAATGGCACAATTATCATGTTAACATGTTATATATGATGTGAGTGTAAGGGGGTGGGCATTGACCCTTTAAGTGCTAGATATTAGAGGATCCTACTACATGCCATGTTATTAAATGGGTCTAGGTATGTGGTGGGTCCACTAACTTCCTTGCAAAACATATGCTCCATATTACAAAACTCCTTCCTCCCCCACACTATGACGGCATCGTGTTAGAGACATCAAGATCTCTCAACAGGGGCATGCAGGGAAATATGATCCACACAATGAGAAAGAAAGGGGTCACTTGAGGTAGTCACTGTAACCCCACTGACATCCTTTAGTGGTTGGGAAATTAAACTTGTTCTGAACATTTCCTCCAGTCTCTGACTCTTTGAAGTGTCAGCCCGATTTTACATAGGAGCTAATTTTCAAAAAGCTGGGCTGAGATGGGATTTGCTACAAAGGGATTTGCAACCCTTCCCACCCACGTCAAACTTCCGTCAAATTCTCCTGCATTTTCAGCCTGCTTTTGTATGTCCATAAAGGAAGTATCAAAATAAAGACTGGATGCGGAGAGTTTCTGAAAGAGAACTTTAAGTGGGGGTGGGGAGAGGGGTGGGGAGAAGAGCTAATGTAATGTAACACTACAAGCTGCAAGTCCCTGATCCAAATCCCAACTCAGCCAAGCGCTCACTAGGTGGCCTTCAGCAAGCTGCTATTTCCCACCTCTCCCCCATTTTAGCCATGAACTAACTAAAACGTTCATAGGAGCTATTTATCATTCCCTGTTACTCAGTAATGTGGCTAGTTTGAGCAATTTGGCTTTTGCAAAATACAAGGTTGTACCAGGTCAATTTTTGTGAAATGGTAGTGTTGGGAATACTTGCTTCTACTACAGGCATACATCAACGAGCATGAGGGTGACACTTGGTTTCAGAATCTGTTGCCCTTTGGGATCCAGGAGGCATCAATATCTAAATGATGTTAGAGGAAAGTTGTGAAAGTTGGACAGGACTCTAACCAATGAAACTGTGGAATGGCAAGGGGTTAGCCCAATTCCATCTTGGAACCAGGAATACAAATATTATTATTGTAAAATAATAATAATAACTACTACTACTACTACTACTATTATTATTATTATTATTATCATTAACATTATCATCATCATCACTCTAATCCAAGGAAAAGACAAGGTAGAGGCTGAAGGTAGAGGAAAATCTAGGGAGGGAGACAAGCAGGAAGAAGGTGCTTGCTTTGGTCACAAAGGATGGAGTGAGGAAGTTTTGTAGCAAGTATTTTCTATGGTCAGCCACTTGGGGCTCAGGATTGGAGTTCCATGAGACCTAAACCGATTCTGTCCTGTTGGAGCATTCCCTGGCCAAGTAGGAAAAACCTTAACATAAAAGCAAGTAAGTTTGGAGTGTGAATCTGGATAGTGCTTAAAGGTTTCACATTTAGTGTTCCATCCATTCCACAATGCAATAGATCTGGCTTCCATGTAACAAGGGTACTCCACTAGTGTCAACTTCACCCATCAATGTGCATGTTTCTCTCTTTTAGCTTTCCATAAATTCCTGCCACCATAAACAAACTCTAAAATAGAGAGCACAGAGAGGTGCTGTTGTTCTTTTTTGTACTGGATCAAAATGTTTAATACTCACTGCTGAAATCCTCCAGAGGGAAAATAGTTTATTTTGCATTCTCATTCAGCCCATAGCCAAATATGGTGGGGTTTTGCAACATGTAAAGTGACCCAATGCGAACTTCAATAAACTTACCAAATTATTTTCAAGTAGATGCCAAAGAGCTCTCCAAGACTGGCTGTTTTTATTCCTACTAACTTTGTCTGACTTGGAGCTGGCAATGAACGGATGTAAGTCTTTACAACTTACTGCCAATATAAAATTAACAAGACACACTTACAATGGCAACATAAATCTCCAGGATGTGCCAGGATAGATTATCTTAGTTTGGTCCTGTGAGTCCTGAGATTCTTTGTTATACAGCACCATTATTGTCTCAAGGCTCTTTGCAAAAGGTAACCCAAAGAGCTTACAACCAGAATTTTATCATAAGGAGAGAGAACACGGAAGAAAAAGAAATTGGGAAGGGTACATACAAATCCAGTTACACATACTTAGGCTTAATTTTAGCAGAGAACAAGGACTAAAGCGGGAATGGGGAAGCTGTGGACTTCCAAATGTTGCTGGACTACAAATTCACCATGCTGGCGGGGCAGATACAAATTGGAGGCCACAAGGTCCCCAGTCCTGGACTAAAAGAATGGGCAAAAAGCAGGTTTTGAGGAGGGGATTTTTGGAGAGAGAAAGGGAAGTGGCACCACTGAAACCTTCTGGAAGGGAGCCCCAGCCAAAATGGGCAGAAAGAATGAACAGGGTTGTTAATACAGTATAGCATTTGGGTAATAAATGCTCTTAGCTATGCATCAGGAAACATCTTGCCATAGACTACTCTTACAGAGTAGAAGCAAACTAAGGCTGTATGCAGCATATGCATATATGAGAGTGCTGTTGTGCTCATGTACCACTTATGGACGTCCCATTCAGCACCTGGTTTGCCACAATGAGAACAAGATACCAGACTAATGGGCCTTTGGTCTGTTCTTCTTCTGCTCATTAACATAAAACAAAATTAGGTATTCATGATGGGGTTTTTCAGAATTATCTAGGCAAAGAGCTACGAGAAGGGAAAGGAAAGGGTGAACCCAAGTACAGTGGTGCCTCGCAAGACGAAATTAATTCGTTGCGCAAGTCTTTTCGTTTTGTGGAAATTTTGTCTTGCGAAGCACGGTTTCCCATAGGAATGCATTAAAATTAAAAAAAAAAGCCTGCCTGTATCTAGTTTTAAGCAGCTGCCTAGCTTTCCTATGCTCCTATCTCAAAATATGCACAGTGCTGTACTATAAACCCATTTCATATTATTGCTCCTTCCTGTTGAACCAGACTTCATACTAAAATCCTGAGATGCCCCTTGCACAGTCCAGATACTGGCTACACTGCCCTTTTTTGCACTTAGGGGTGGGAATAGAGAATCAAAGTAAAATATAAAAATAATAACCCTTCTATAATTACAGAACATACTAGGGATGAATTCTCAGGAAAAAGGAGCTTGCAGAACAAATGCTAAGAGAAAGGGGAGGTAGATCCACCATTCCATATAGATCACTATTGCTTAAAAGTAATTATTCCTGTACAAGAAATACCTAATTCACTGAAAATAAAGAAAGTGTACTTTGTGTGACATTACTTGGAATCCACTCCAGAAAACACTGATTTGTTTCATGTCACAAACTACTGCCAAAGTCAACACCTTTCAGAAGTATTATTGGTCTGTTTCAACATTTATTGGACTGTTGTCATAATGTGCTCTATTATATGAATGGTTTTTGTGTATCAGCATAAAATAAATGTTAACATAGCTTAGAATGTGCCCGGTGCTAAAATTCCCCGCACTTGTAATTAAGACTACTTAAAATGACTTGGACAAAAATATTGTATACTATGTCTGAAGGATACTCAGGCTTTGGCTTAAACAGTAGTTTGGTCACAATGAAAGCCCATGTCCCTTTATACATTGCCTTTGGCCACAAAATAGCTATCTGCTTCTCTGGGCTGTAAAATATCTATGGAATATTTTTGTTTCTTTGTGAGAATTCCACAAACATGCCAAAGCTGGACCTTCTTCAAAGACTTGATAGAATGTCCTGGGGAAGCCATAGATAGATATAATTGAAACATTTCAGGAAAATAAAAGGCAGAGAAAGATACATCAATGTGGGGTCTGTTTATGTTTTTTAATCCCTTAAAAAAGGCTATTATTATACACGAATTAGTGATTTTTTAAGGCAACATCAGGACATTGGCCTCATTTAAGGAAGAGAATGGGCTATTGTGTTTTTTGTTATTTTCATTGGATAGCGCAAACAACAACCATTTAAACAATTGTCTAGATACATGTTTAAACTATTAACTTAGTATATCATGTCAAGTCTTATACATTTTAATGAGTAATAATAGTTAAAAATACCAAACTTAATTATAGTATCAGAGGATTAAGCTGAACCACAAAATCAGGTCACAGTCATGTTAGAGGTCTAATTTAAACCACGTGGTTTCAGCATAATCTCTGGAACCCTTTAATTTGCTGTCTCTCTCTCTTTCTGGACAGTCTTTCCCTCTAAGAACATTTTCTTTATACCCTTTATACCCTCCTGTGGTATAAGATTGGAGCTTCATACTTAACCCAGTAGAATACACAATACTGTACTATTGAAACTCTTTAAAAGCTGCATGTTTGATGGTGGCAAAAGATTCATCATTTGCCACATGCATCCAAAAACAAGGGCTCTGTCCCATAAAGGCTTTTGCCACAATAAATATGGCGCCGGTAAACATGTCACATGACTCCCCCCCAAAAAAAAACACTACTGTATAACAAACTTAATTCCAAACGCAATCCATATATACAGATGGAATTCTTTTACAAGCAAGAGCTGAATCAGACAGGAATTTCCAAGCCACGAATAATTTTAGTATTTTTATTCCTTTGATATGTCTTTAGAAGTTGACCCTGCCATCTTTAAGTAATAAAGCAGCAGCTTTACAGAGGAATATGGAATCACCTTCACTTGCGTACGGAGATCACAGGCTTTCCTTTCAAAAGTGCCCAGAGAGGGAAAACGGGAGAGAGGGAAGGTAGAAGACAGAAAATAACAGCTCTCTCTCTCTCTCTCTCTCTCTCTCTCTCTCTCTCTGTGTGTGTGTGTGTGTGTTCATTTTAGGGCTAGGATTGGGGGTGCAAAGAAAAACTATCCTAAAATTAGAGGCAGAAAGAAGACAGTTTGGGGGAGGGGAATTAAATTGAAGAAAATGCTATCTGTGAAAGAAAGGTAGCATCATAAATTAACAAGGGGAGAAAATGCACGCAGACGAAAGAAAAGGACAGCCATAGAAAGCAACCTGGTGGAATATATAATTATATCAACCAATCCCTCTTCACAGGAAACTCTGAGAACTATAGTTCTGGGAAGGGAATAGGGTCTTCTCACAACTATTATCACCCCTCACAGTATAAGAGCCAACTCCTAAGGGCCAATGGGTCTTCAGCTGCCCCCTAATAAAATATTTGAGGGGGGCAGGGCCCCCAAAGTTGATGGATATTGCCATTCAAATGGTGTTCATGCACCACACCATGTGATCAGTTATGCAGAGCAGGGCTTACCCTATTTTATTTAAGTTGGTACCCCTGCTTCACAGTCTACAGCATCCAGAATTATTTGAGGGAAGCCATGATTGTTTAAACTTTAAAGGCATAGCATAGTGCTTCAAATGTATGCCTGAATCTGGCCTTAGTCTTGTACTGAGGGCAAACAAAAGGAACCAAAAGGAAGAGGTTAACAAGGACTAATTGAGAAGTGAAAATTAAAAGAAAGGGGAGAGTAACTTCTGAGCAGCCCCCTCCTCAGACCATACAAAATTAAGGAATTTTGTGACATCCTAAGAAAGACAACCCCACTTCACTCCATATCTGATTATCGTAGTGCCCAGAGCAAATAAATCAAGTGGTGATACGACATGAAGACAAAAGATAACTCAGGAATTCTCAAACAGCAATAATTCTTTGTTGACAGGAAAAATCCACCACCACACACTGGCCAAACTAAAGGAATGTTGTGGAAAATCAATACGAATGAAAAATGACTGTGCAGTGACTGTAAACACATCTAAAGGCCAAGGAGAAATACTGTTTTTCAGGAAATAATCTATTTTAAACCACAGGACCCCAAGCCAACCTTGATGACTAATCAAGAATGTATTTCCCCATAACCAGGCCTTTTTTTTTTCAAAATAGTACATTTCCACATCAAATAGCTTGTTTTCCATTGTGTTTTTAAATAAAACAAAATAAAAGCAACACAGAGGAAAAATCTATTTGGTGGGGAAAAAAGAGATTCACAAGTGTAACAGGAACATCACTCATAATACCACTTTGCAGGAGTGCCTTATGAAAAACTAAGTATTCTCCATATGGAAAAGAACATCTGTATACGATTTGACACTTCACCTATTTAGGAGTCATTAAAAAAAATGCTCATTAAAGCATAGATACCTTCTGTTAGTATCTTATTGGTTGGTTTTTGTTCTGTTTTGTTTACAAAGCAATGGGTTAATCTGTGAGTGGACAATTTAGGCCAAAAAAGGAAATGGATTGACACCAAGAAAAAAAATAGCAAGAGTGTTGTTGCTGCAATAATTCTTGTTGTGGTATATTCTGAAGTGTCTAGGGACACTAGAGAATGATTCCATTTGGAACACTCACTAAAAATAGGCCAATAGTATTTGGCAGGTACCATCCACCCTGTTCTTAGGAATGGTACCCTGTTTGTAAAGAAAGTAATATACCGTATATTGCGGCATATAAGACGACTGGGCGTATAAGACGACCCCCAACTTTTCCAGTTAAAATATAGAGTTTGATATATACTCAACCACAGATTTTCCACCCGGTGTATAAGACGACCCCCGACTTTTGAGAAGATTTTCCTGGATTAAAAAGTAGTCTTATACGCCAGAATATACTGTAAGCTAGGGAACAAGACACCTTAAATTAAAAATTGGAACTGCTTTCCTCTGTCTCAAACTTGAAACCTACTTGTTACCATTTTCCATCTTTGTTGATTATTCAGTCTTTCCTGTAAATGCCTGGCTAAATTCTTTCCTAGCTGCCAGAATCCTCCTCTTCTAGGAACTCTCTAATGGATCAGTTGTGCCTGCCTTGATCTATACCATGTCTAGCTTCTGCTCATTTGTCTGAATTTTAGCCATTCCTCTTGTCCTGTCCCCACAGTCCCAGCCTGTCCAATTCTTGTCCCTTTCTTTTGTCCCTATCTGAACACAGTGCTCCAACTTTAATCATACTATGGGGACCAAACACAACCCCTCAAACACTAGAAAAATACATGACATGGAAGCACGTGGTCCTGTAAAGGACCCCTGGATGGTTAAGTCCAGTCAAAGACAACTATGGGGTTGTGGCGCTCATCTCGCTTTCAGGCTGAGGGAGCCAGCATTTGTCCACAGACAACTTTCCGGGTCATGTGGCCAGCATGACTAAACCGTTTCTGGCACAACAGGATACCGTGACAGAAGCCATAGCACACGGAAACGCCATTTACCTTCCCACCACAGTGGTACCTATTTATCTACTTGCATTGGCATGATTTCAAACTGCTAGGTAGGCCCTGTAGACTAGCCCAGCTGCCAATGCAGCCACTGATGCCAAATTTTGACCCCACTACATCCCATACTCCTACCATCCACATACTTAACCAATGTGCAAAGGTGCTCTACATTAATTGTCCCACATTTACTTCCCCTTTCCCACATCAGCCCATGTGCAGATGGCAGAATATGTGGCTGCGGTGCATGACCCTATGATCCCTTCTGACACAGGTCTTATTGGGGAGGGGATATGATATGAACCCCCTGCTAGGAAGCTAAATTCTGACACCATCTTGCCACTTCGAGTTCCTTTCCTTAATCACCTGGCAGAGTGAAGCAAGTGACTTCAGGCGGCACCATGAGGGAGAAATAGATGAAGGCAGGAATTTATATTTGAATGGTGCAGGACGACTTAAAAGTGTTGGCCTTACTTTGCAGGGAGTGGGAAATAGCACTTGGGCTCTGCTTCAGGCTTGGGCCTAGAAAACTGATTTTATTATTGCGACATGGTTTCTAAACAGTGGAAAATAAAAGGAAGTGGGCTGATATTAAGGAAAGGTTAAGCTGAAGTTCAATATTTTCACAAGTATGAAGCCTGGACCAACTTAAATGTCTTAATTCTAAAAAGTTTCCCACTGCTCAGTTAGATTTCTTGACAACAAACATCCTCAAGACTGGCTGAGGCCAGAATCTGGTCAACTTTGCATGGATGTTGCCTTGTCAGCTGCTGCTGCTGCTGCTGCTGCTGAATCATTCAGCTGACAGTCAAATCACTCCACAATAAACTAAAAGAAAAAAGACCACAGTATTTAAAACGGTTTGTCTGTGGGATTAAAATTACTAAAATTATACCAACGTCACTGTAACATAACATTGCATTGTGGGGGAAGCTGTCCCACCACTGCCATAGCAACCGCTCATAATACACAATATCAAACATTTAGCGAAACGAAAACAAAAATCCATCGTGAACAAGATGACTCAAAATGTACATACATCTTAGAAATAATACATGTTCCCAGTAATTTATACTAACTCACTGTTATATATATAAAAAGATTTCAACGTTTATCCAAGAGCTGCTTTGATTTATTTGAGGATTAAATTCCATTTTAAAATATTAAATGCTTACAAAGACAGCAATAAAGAAAGCAAAGAAATATTTGTTCAAATAAGGTTATGGTTGAAGAGAAAACTCGTCATGCAAACATATACATACACCACAGAAATTCTCATGAGGGGCTCTGTCTATCTAAGATTTAATTTTAATACTTCATTTATCACCATAATGTCTCCATGCCTTTCAAGAACATAAAAACAGCAAATCCAACTCTGTCCAGATTCCCACTCCACACCACTTCCCTTTTGACGGAACAATGTTTTCTAACAAGATCTTCTTGGACCAAACTGGCTTATTTTAGACTCCAGCCAAGGACACAGTTGGTTCACATACATAATGACAGCACACTGCAACCTCCTTTCCAAGCCAGTGGAATTAGAACAGTTATGTAACCTGCCTACTGTAGACTAGCTTAGCACATTTATAGTGGACGCTGAATTTCTTGGACTATTTGAAGACAGGACTCTGGGAAAACTACAGTCTAATTTTAAGTCCATGGTGCAGCCACCTTTGGAATGTTGCATACAGTTCTGGCTGTCCTATCTTAAAAGGATATAACAGACCTCAGAAAGGCGCAGAAATGGAAAATAATCCTGGATTAAGAGGCTGAAACACCTACCTTATGAGTAAAAGTGAAAACATCTGGGGATTTTTAGGTTTGTTGGGGGGGGGGTTTGAGCCCCCACCCCTCAAAACATAAGAGAAGAACATGATAGCGAACGTGTTCCACAACACCGAAACTCAGGGTCATCCAACAAAAGAGAGGGCCAAACTAGACATGCGTGATTGCATGTGGCATAAATAGGGAGTTTTTCCACATCTAAACATGGAGGGAAGATAATCAAGATCAGGACTGAATTTGGGGGGCCGGGGGGGGGGTAATGCATCTCTCCTGCAGCCAGTGCTTTTTTTCTTTTTTAAAAACAACAACAACGTTTAGGGGTACTCTCATTTTCCTACTCATATTGAAATACTGCCCCTCAATGGGGCCAAACTTAGATTCACAAAATATTTAGGGGTATGCATACCCCTGCGTCCCCCCCAGGAAAAAGCACTGCCTACAGCAATCCAAATACAAATTTGCCATGGAAGCTGGTATCACATGAAAGCCCTGGGATATGGGATTTCATTGGCAACAAGGCATTGCGAGGGAGACACCCACACTATTATAATAAACATAATTTCAAATAAAATGAAAGCATTATTTTTAGACTTACAGTAGGCTGTAATTGCAGATATTTGTACAGTTCTGGACAAAGGAAGGAACAGACAGACATATCTCATAGCTCCTTGTGGCAAACTTCAGATAACCTTAATCTGGGGCACGTGCTATTTATAGCAAAGAGATGCCTGAAATCAAAATGGTTTATATCTCCCCCTTCTATAATGATAGAATTCATGGACATCCAATGACACTGAACGTTGGAAGATTCAGGACAGATAAAGAAAGGACAGGCGTCCTCCCACTTACACACGATTGTGCGCTACTGTGTAGACACACGGCACTGAGAAATAAAGAAATACCAGGGAATGGCATTGGGCAAAGCAATCCCCAAAGAGACTGGAGGCGTAGTGGGTCTTTGTTTAGGCTGCTCAGCCTCCCTGCCTAGCAGCTGATGCACGCAGAGCACAGCAGCCACCACCACTTTTGAGGGTCTTCTAGCTGGACCCAGAGCTTCAGTTCTAGTTGAAGAGAGAACTGGAGACCAGGGGGGCGGAATGGACCTTTACAGGCTTTTTAGAGGGTGCTCCCCACTTATGTGATTTTCACTTATGTCCGCAGGGCCCAGAACATAACCCGCACCTAAGTGCGGATGGAGGGAAGTCTGTACTTCTTCACGCGCAGCACTTGCATGGTCTCTCATGAGATTATTTTGAGTGGCATCAGATATACCTGATAGTTTGCATAAAACAATGCACACTTGACATAATTTTGAATATAATTCCATAAAGTTTCTAAATGTTGTGCATACCTTATGACTTGGCTGCAGGTTATTGGTGTGCCTGGTTTTATGCATTTTGAATTGTACTCTCTCTCTCTCTTTGTGTGTGTGTGTGTTTAGGCTTTCTTCAGACAAGTATTTTTTTACTTACTAATGAAGATATGTTTAAAAATGTGTTGGTGCCCCACTTTTTGAGTAGCAAACAGGATGTAGCTCTTAACAATTGCCTCTACTATTAACAAAAGGAGATGTCAATCTTGTCTCCAGAAGTTTAAATTCAAAGTCCTACACATTTAAGTAAATCCTGCTGAGCTAAATAAGATTTACTGCTAAGTAAATAAGGACATAGTATAGGAATCTATTAAACATTGCATCTCTGGCAAACAACCCCTCCCCCAATAAGGTAAGTCTATGAATGGTTATTAGCCACATTGTCTAAAGAGAACTTTCAGGTTTAGAAATTTCTAAATGCCTCCTTCTTGGAGTGGAGCAAACATAACTAGGAAGTTTGAACACCTGTCTAATTCTTAGGTAGATACCTAAGAGCTTTACTGTTGACACTTAAGTATTTAAACTACTTGGCAGACCCAATTTACAGAAGTTCATTCAAGTGGTCTTCTGCATACTGACAAATTTGATATATCTTTCCTCAGGGTAACACAAAGATAACAAAGTTCTCTAGTCTGGGATTGTATTTTGATTAGTGAATGAGGCACTCAAACCCCAAGACGCAGAGCTAGGAATTTTTTCTCCTTTGTGCTGTAAACCCCATGGGATTCCAAGCAGTGTCTTAACACCTGCTTAACATCCCTCAGTATAAGATCTGGACAAAAGCTGGATAAGTTAATTTCTCAGATGTGTGGATATGTCAGATATTGCTGTGTTAGCACAGGAGTTTGTAGTAAGCTAAAAGTGCAATTTGGGTACGATTCATGACAGGTAAATGTCTTTCTTTCTTTCTTTCTTTCTTTCTTTCTTTCTTTCTTTTCGCTACCAAATTCACCAGCAAAGATTAAGGGATTTTGGCAAAAAAAAAAAAAAATCAAAAGAAAATCAATGGGGTTCCAAATAGAAGTGTGCAAGAGAGAATGGCAAGACACTCTGAGGAAATGAGAAAGGGGACAGGGAGCATGGGAGAAACGTGAAAGTGGAGGGGCATTCAGTTTCCCAATATCTGCCAATTTTTTGTCAAGGGAAATGTGGAAGGAGCCCCTGCCCCCACCAACAATGTGGAGCTCTAAGCCCCATCTAAAGTAGACAAATCTCTCCTTTACCTTAGAAGGTATGAATGTGAGATGCAGCAAGAATTCTGTTTTCCACCTTCTGTACAAGTTTGATGCAACCATCAGTAGAAAACACACACACAAGACTGGCAATGTTGCTGTAATCTGAGTATTCCTTTTTAGGGAAAGCATGAAAGAAGCTGAGAGGGTAGTTCTTCTGTGCACTGAACACACAAAAATGTGTTTCATTTCTGTTCTGCTTGAAAAGTTAAAGAGAGAGGCGCAATCAATGTAAAAGTATTCACCCTGTTTCACCCCTGCTCATCATATGAAGAGGCATCTGTACAGCCGGAATTATAAAACTAATTCTGTTTTCTAGAATTGGAATTGATGATTGAGTCATCTTTCCTATAAATTCATTGTTTAAATGATTTTGGCATTATTCCTTTCAGATTCCTGTCTAGCTATGCAATGGAAATTTCGACCTCACACTCTGGTTTCTTTAACATCACAGATACCAAGATTATGAGTTAGGGGAGACTTCGCCAGTTGACAAAGAGATGGAATGGAGAAATTTGAAGTTTAAAAAGGAACAGAGTTGATCTAAATAAACTGAAGAGTAAATATTTAGTTCCAGTGACATTAAATTACATTCATACTCTTATAGCAACTAGTTTGTTACAATTAAGAATGTGCCTGCTTTCCAATACTTTATCATTTGGCCATAAAATGCAATTCCTAAATGAAACTTGGCATATAAAATTATAGCCTGGAAGCAATGTCTTCATATGACTAAGTTACCATTTCTAAACCTGTTATACTTCATGAACAAAAAGAAGAATTAGTTATATCAAACCATGCATTTTTGCTTACATTTAATCTGGCAACAAGTTTAACAGCACAGGCTCAATATAGCACCCACACTTGAGATGGAGGCTGTGCCTATTTTAAATCAGCTACAGCAATGGTTATCAACGTTTCCATATTAGGATCTTCTTCCTTCTAGCACACTACAAAAGGCAGAGTGGACATCACCCTTTTGGTACGTTTGTGTATGGTTCCCCTAGAGATCTTCCATTACCAAATCCTTTTCAAATACTTTGTAAGCATATTTATACAGAGCATATAATTTGCCAAATCATTTGAATGATAAACTCACAGTCTGCTACAAGAACCCTGCCCACCTTTAACAAATAGGCAGCAAGGTGAAACTCCAGTTTTCAGGTGCCTAAAAAGGAATAGTGATCCTGGGGAAAGATTGATGCTCCTATTTCTCGACTTGACCTTATTCTAGAATATAGTGTTGCAAAATAAGATACTAAGGTGTGTTACCAAGGGAAAATAAAGTCTGTTATCTGACCTGCATTAGAGGGATGCAATAAATGCTAAGTACAGTCGTACCTTGGATTTCGAATGCCTTGGCTCCTGAACAAATCGGCTCCCAAATGATGGAAACCTGGAAGTGAGTGTCCTGGTTTTTGAACGTTCTTTTGGAAGCCAAATGTCCGACGGGGCTTCCAATTGGCTGCAGGGGCTTCCTGCAACTAATCAGAAGCCATTCTTTGGTTTTTGAACATTTTGGAAGTCAAATTGACTTCCAGAACAGATTCTGTTCAACTTCCAAGGTACGACTGTATTGTTCTCTTCTTCCTAGGTTTCTTCCACACAGAGTGGTGAGTTCCCTCACCACTCTAGAGTGTGCATGAACAGTATAATCTCATAAACCTGAAACTTTCACACCCAGTCAGCACCTTCCTACTCTCTGCTGGCTGGATGCTGATCAAGTAAAAAGACCCACATGATTGGCTCTGTCCTTATAATTGTCCCCAAACTAGGATGGATCCCAGATTGAAAAAGCTCAGCACAGAACATTTCCTCTAGAAATTGTTTGCCTTAGCAACTGCCACTAAATGGGACTAGATTGAAGCAACTTCATCAATAAAGGATAAAGGGGGGGAGGTGCAGTCATTTCACCTTCTAGAGTATCTTCTTTGGGACAAAACAGGACAACTGATAAGGATGTGATCTAGCTGACACAGAGGTAGCAGAAGAAAAATATATTCTCTGCTGCTACTATTGCCACCACCACATATGCCTGAAGAAGGGTTTGGTCATTAATTTTCTATCATTTATGTTCAAGCCATCTACCAAGCTTTCACTAAACTATGCAAATGGATCTCCTCAAAACTGAAAAGATGGCCCTTTGGGCAGCGCTGTCAATTGCCAAGGCCAAGCAACAATTTAAGGAGACCACCTGGAAATGCAGAGTATCACCTCTAATGTCTACACCTAAATATCCCAAAGCATTCTGGAAACATCTGTAACTCTCTGGGTATAGACCATTCTAGTAAGCCCCAGCTCTTGCAGAAGTGGGCAACTATATACACTTGCACCTTGGTTGTTTATTTTCTGCCCATCTAACCACCAAAATTCTTCCCAATGTCTCTTTCAAATACACTTTTTTTGTACCATTCTTTGCACACATGTATTGTGGCTTATTAAACCAGGAATCAGTTTTCTTAAACGGCTTTGTAAATAGTGCTTAAACCACAGTTTCCCAGTTTGGACATAATGGTAAACTGTGGATATCTTCATTAATGTTGGGCACATGATCAGAAGGAATTGGGTGACAAAGTGGGGGGAAAGACTGTAGGCACAGGGATGGTTCTTAATCCAATAAACCAAGTTAATTCAGACATCCTCCACCCTGAACTGGGTGACTGCACCTAAACTGGGTGATTGCTTTTCAGCCGGACAAAATTCAAATCCATCAGCATGATGCCCTTTTGAGCTTCCCAGAGGCATCTGGCTGGGCACTGTTGGAAACAAGATCATGTTATGATCCAGAACAGCAATTCTTCCAGTTTCCTTTCAACTTTTTACAGATGATTCATACTACTTAAAGCCAGATTTCTTTGAAACCACAAAGCAGGCATCTAGTAAAGGAAGACTGCTTCAAGAAACATATTGGAATTATGCTCCCTATCACTTTTAATTGCAATGATATTAATCATGCATGGATGAAGGAAATATTCCCTTGTCCCAATTGAGTTATTTCTCATCACATGATGGAAAAAAAACAAAAAAACAAAAACAAAAATTCTTCTAAAAACTATGCAGATGTAATTGTAGGTATTGTGATTTAGAAAAACAGAGAACTATATCTTTTTCTTAAAAAACACACCAACCAATTTAATTCCTTTTTATATTTTGTATTACACAATAAAGCCTCATTACCCTTTATGCTTATGTTGACAAAATAGCAATATAAAATTACAAGATTTTGTTGCTGGAAAATGCAATTCCTCCTTGAGGTAGCAAGTGTCACTACCATGACTGCACCCAACTGCTACATTAGTTAGCAGTCGTTTTTATGAGGAATGCAGAGTAATATTTCAATCTAACAAAAGCAGTATAAATAAGTGAGGCAGCACAATTGGGAATACTACTTCGCACCAGGCACTATGGTCAGGAAGTTAAGAACATGATATTGGCTGATATGTTCAGTCCCCTTCCTACATTCCTTCTTCCACATTTATTCCCCCATAGTGTCACACTATTTAAACCTAGTGTAGTATTAAGCAGTGCTAAGCAGGTCAGCACTCCTTCAGGTAAAGAGGTGACTCACAGTGAAGTGATCAATATCCAAGAAAGACAAAATTTACTTAAAAAAAAAACACCATCAGGAAGATTTTAATCCTACAAAACGAGCTGAACTTAACACCTGCTTTTTGCAAACTCTAGTTATATGTGCTAGGTTTATGCAATTTTACATTTTCAATTATGTTGCAGGTTTTGTTCTCTGCAGGCTAACACACAACATATTAACCCCCCCCCCCCGAAACCAATGTATTGTTCCAGTTAGTAACAGTGGTATTTTAATACGGAAGAACACAAACATGTCAGTGGTTTGCAAGGCAGTTGGTGTAACATATAGAAACATATGGTGTAAATTTTGTTTAAGCAGCTTAAATAGCTGCATAGCTGCTAATTTTGATTAATTCTTCAACATCTTATATTAATTATAATTACAGAACTTTTATATTCTTACTTAGAACCATTGTTTAATTTATATCGAGTCAGAAACCATAAGTACCCTTCAATTAAACAGGAATTTTGCTGTTATTTTCATAATCACCAATGTGGCTGATGTATACCATACTTGCCTCGATTCAAAGCTACCCAACAAATACTGTACTAGATTCACAGCATTCAGCCTGTAGTTTTACAAGCATTTTCATCTACGGATGTTTATCTAGCAAAAGCATCACCTTCTATCGCTTTCTTTGGAGTCAACAAAGCAACACCTCAAATATTTCTGATCTACTTTACCGTGCTGTTATAAGGAGTACGTGATGATTTTAGCGTTTGTACGATTTAAAGTATGGTTGTGATTTTTTTCTCGAGTTTATTGTTTTTTCTTTTTGTAAACTGCTTTGAGGTGTGTGGGTTGTTGTTTTTTTACAATCAAGGGGTGTATACATTTTATGAAATAAATATGTATGAAAGACTTTAAATATCAGAAAGTGCTATATAGATGCTTAGGTCCATTGGTTCAACCCCTTGGGAACTGTCTTGCAGTATGCCATAGGATTTGGTGTCATCACCAGTGCTATTTAATACCTACATGAGAGAGGTGCAACAAAATGTTGCATTGTGGGGTGTTCCTACAGCCAACCATACCCACCTCCACAATATTCAATCCTACAGGTATGTTATCTCCTACATCGTTTTTCATTCCACCGCCCGCCCACCCACCCCCATTCTTCAGTCAGCATTCTGTGATCACCGAGCAGGCTGTCCTCTGTAATGATATGAAATGATATGAAGCCAGATATTCTGATGACACCCAGCTCTGTTTCACTAAGCATCCAGGACCAGCTATCTCAGCTCTGGTGGTTGTTGCGAATATGAGGTAACAACAGGCTCAAGCTGAGCTCAGACCAATGGAGGTAAAATTGCAAGGAATTTTAATACCTACATACCTTTGGTGGGGTCTTCAGGAACTGTGATATATGAGTTGGCACAGAGGTCATTAATGTGATGCCTTCTAGAAGCTGTTGAACTACAGCTCCCAGTATCCTTATCTATTGGGTATGCTGGCTGGGACTGATGGGAATTAGAGCCCAACAACATATAGTACCATGTAGAAAATCCCTGGCTTAGAAATTTCCCCACCTGACGACACCTTGAGCCTGGTGTCCTAGTCATGGAAGGCAGATAGCAACAACATCTCGGAAGCTTTTATGAACTTCATTTATACATTTATTTGTAAATGTTGTTATGTGTTTTGAGGACTTTGGTTTAAAAGAGGGATAAAAAAATCTACCAAATAGCGAGAGAATGAATCTTTCTACAGTTATCCATGATCTTGTGACTTCTAGGACAAATTTCTGCAACTGGTGTAGTGGGCTGCTTCCAAAGGCAACTTGAATTGCAGGCAGTAGAGAATGCTGCTGCTTACGATCCTGACAGATTCAGAGTGGCAATATATTTAACTGGTATTGCAGAACTTGCTCTGACTACCTGTTTTCTTCCAGGCCAAAAGGAAAGTACTGGTGCCTCCTATTAAATATTTTAATGGTCTGGGACCAACATCTTTTAGAGAAACCATCACTCTTGCTTTGACCCATGGTGTGTCAGTGCTCTATAGGCTGAGCTTAGTTTGAATATTGCCTGCAAGAAGGAGACATGGAAACAACTCCCTACAGCTGTTTCGGGCTGTTCTTCCCTTAGTGCAGGTATAGGGAGCATGTGGCCCTACAGCTGTTGTTGCATCGGCTCCCATCATGCCTGATCATTGGCCATGCTGGATGATGGGGTCTGGAGTCCAATATCTTATGCATCATAGGCTCCCCATCACCGCTGCCTTGGTGCCTTCCAGCAGAGGTGAAAAACTACTTATTCCATAATGCTTTCCACTGATTTGGTTCTTGCTTCTTGTAGTCCGTTTGCTTGTTTCTACTGGTGTTTCTTCTTGCATCAGAAAATATACTTGCTGTGCATAAAACTGAAATTTCTCTCTCTTCCTAGAAAGCAAGCTCTTCAACTAAATTTTATATGGAAATAAGATCACAGTGTTAATCTCTCTAATTTACTACATATGTCATAATGACCCAGACTGGGACATGGCATAGTAGTACAGGCCTCGGGTCATATTTAGAGCTCCAGGAGTTCATTTACTGACCATTAATATGAACATAATAAAAGCTTCTGGACATGTACATGAATTGTTATCTGGAAACATATGTTGCCAACAGAGGTTACTTTGACCTCTATTGAGTAAACCTGGTATCTTAAATGTTCCACTGACTCCCCAACTGCTGTCTCTGTGTTACTAGTAGCCTCAGTGGTAACAGGAGTGCCCCCTACATCAATTGGCATTTATTTATCAATTTAAAGCTTTTATAAGCTGTCTTTTAGGATCAATCTCTCCCAAGGCAGCTTCCACCGATAAGGAAACAATATGTAATCTCTAATCAATTTTAAAAAAGAAAACGCATGGCAATAAAAGTAGTAAAATAAAAGCAACCATAAATAACACTAAAGCAATACTAATTCCAGTAAGACCCCAAAACACCACCAGAAACACAGTAGCCAGTTAGAAAGCAGTAGTGAGCAGATACGTTCAAGGCCTAGTGATGAGCCTTGGAATATCACAACTGCAAAACAGTTAACAGAAAAATAGTCCTGCAGAATCAGACCAAAGGCCTATGTAATCCAGGCTTCTGATTCCTACAGTGGCCAACCAGATGCCTAGGAGAAGCCCACAAACAAGGCATGAGCATGATAGCACTCTTCCACTGTTACTTACCAGTGACTGGTATTTAGTGGCATACTGCTCAGATACTGGAGGTTACATAGAACCATCACGATGAGTAGCAATTGATAGCTTTTTTCCACTACTGAAAATGCCCTTCCCTTGTGCCCACCAAGCTAACTGCTCTCACACAGGAGCACACAAGTAGAGCCTCCAAACCAGATACCATTTCACCACATATGCACAATGTCATCTCCAATTGATGCTTCCAAACTCAATCAATCCATGTTTATTACAGCAAACAGCCAGCAGATGCTTCCAAGCTAAATTACCGGTAATAAGAAAGAAGCAGCACTGTGCAGTGTTTAGAACCTGTGAACTTTTGGAACAAAAGGCATATATGCTCTTCCACTGAGCTACAGCCCTTCCCCTTGAGGGTGGACAGCTCTGTGAAAATCAATTGCAGATCTCTTTCCTCTTGCAATAGGTGTAAGTGTCTTCCTCCACAAAAGCTATTAAAGGAGTCCACATGGTCTTGAGAAGTGGAGTGACTGCCTTATAAACGGCTTGCTCAATTCTTCTTACCCTACATTTCTACTTACACTTTCCAGTTTTGTTTCTTTAACTGGGATTAATATCCCCCCCTTTTTTTGCTCATGCATCTCTTGAGCAACTATCCACAGCTCCTTAGTGGTAAAGAGTACAAGCATAGCTTTTAAGTGGCATCACCAGGTTATATAGCAAATTTGTCCAGTAACTGGGAAGTCAGGAATCAGGGCTATTTTTTGAAATACAATGTGCTCTGTAAGAACATAATAAAGGTAAAGGGACCCCTGACCATTAGGTCCAGTCACGGATGACTCGCTTTACTGGCCGAGAGAGCCGACATACAGCTTCCGGGTCATGTGGCCAGCATGACTAAGCCGCTTCTGGGGAACCAGAGCAGCGCACGGAAACACTGTTTACCTGCCCACCGGAGCGGTACCTATTTATCTACTTGCACTTTGACGTGCTTTCAAACTGCTAGCTTGGCAGGAACTGGAACCAAGCAACGGGAACTCACCCCGTCGCGGGGATCCAAACCGCCAAACCGCCGATCTTCTGATCAGCAAGCCCTAGGCTCTGTGGTTTAACCCACAGCGCCACCCACATCCTGAACATAATAAAACATAATAAAAGGGCCCAAATACTCCATCTTCCTGTTCTCACAGTGGCCACCCAGATGCCTGTGGGAAACCTGTGAAAAGGATTTTAGCACAAAAGCATTCTCCCCTCCAATAGTGTTCAAAAACACTACCTCTGAGGACAGCCAACCTGGCTAGAAGCCAGTTACCCTGGATTTATCTCATCCCCTTTTGAAGCCACCCCAGTTAGTCACTGTGGGAATGAGTTCCAAAGTTTAACTATAAACTCCATAAAGTAGTACTTTCTTTGTCTGTTCTGAATCTTTCAACCTTCAGCTTCACTGACCTAAAGTTCTCCATTTCAGAAAGAAAGTGAAGTGTTCAGCATTTGGCTAGATTGTGCCTTCATTTTAAAAATAAATAAATCATAGGAAACATTTAAGTATTACATCATGCTTTTAAAGCTCCCAGTTGCGCACTTACAGACGTAATCATGATGCAACCACTTGGCATATGCCATAAAGAGATTCATTTGCATTCTTCTTTCCTCAAACTATCAGTTTTTAATCATGCAGAGGAAAGAAAACATTCATTTTGTTACCCAGAGCCCAAAGAGGTACTCAGAAACTGTTGCACTGGACTTTGTTATCGGGTTTAATATGGTACAACATAAAGCGTTGATGAGAGGAAAAAAGTAAGAACACAGCAAGTTCATGAAGCTAAAAAGCCAAGATGTACTAAACTGGGACATTCCAAGTTAAAAATAACTACCTAAACTGTGAGACCAGAGCTGTAATTTTGTGCAGCGCAGCATGACATCATGGTTTACATGGGGCCAGCTCAATAAATCAAGCTTTAGCTAATTAGAGATCCTACTGCCAATCCATATTATTTTGACAAATAATTGAAACGGGACAGTTCATAACACAAGCCAGTTATGTTTGCTAAAAACATGTTCTTTTCAAACTGTTTTAACTTCACTCCTGCTTACAGATAATTCACATTCAGAAAAGTACAGATCCCAAGTGCTTATTTTGAGTCTGACTTCACTGTCAAGGAATTCTTCAATTAACTTTATGTTGCTTTGAGCATTCTCTCGCCAAGGAGAAAACAATCTGTGGTTCCTCGATCCTTCCCGTGCCAATGGCTGCCATTCACACTTCTCTTTTAAATGCCATACACAGTTTCTGCAACAGCCCACCCTTGTTTGGTGAAAACTAGCGAGCAGTCACAACACTGACACATCTTACTTGGGAAGGCAGAAGCAGCAGGGGAAGTTGCCATTTCTCATTGAACAGAATGAGAACATAAAGGCATCGACTTGCTACAAAATAGCCTGGATGCTGCTGTCAGTGTTTCAAAACCATCTCGTTTATTTTTAAAGCTGTGACAAATCAAAATATCCTCAAATCTTCAAAACGGTCTTTAATAAAAATTAAAAATAAAAACCTACTAGTGTAGGTTAGTTTATGTTTACATAAAATAAAATCATGAGGCGTATGCACACGCACACACAAATACACTCAAGAGATTATGGGGACATGGAGAGTGCATGGCAAAATAGGAGGAAGGGAAGTTATTATGAAGTGTCAAAAGTACAAGCACATTATTGGAACTGTTTAGTTGGTTCTCTTACATAAAGCTGTATACATATTGTTATAAATATGATTTTATGTGTGGTCTGTAGTTGGACAAGTCCAGTTTTCATTTTTTACTTGACACATGCTTTTAGCTCTCACTTTGTATCAGGAACAAAATTGTATTGTTGGTTGTATTGCACTGGTCTGTGGTAGCCAAACACCATCTTCATTTCATTTCAATTTTAATTTACATATTATCTATATTATTGCAATTGAGGAAGCCTATAACCCATAGAAATTATAAACAATACTCCCAAAAAATCACTATAAAAATTCTAAATATATCTGAAAACAAATTAACAAAATTCAAGAATCTTTTTCACATAAAGCATTACACAATAATATTGGAAGCAGAAGTCAGAACTGGTATCTGGGGTTGGGAGGGAATTGGGACTGTATTATACCTTCTTCTTGCTTTTTCCCACAGCCTTTGGTAATTTCTAAAATGTGTTATCTATTGCAATGTATCAGTTCTAAGAAAAGGGAACTAAAATTTAGCCATGTAAAATTTCTAGCCTACCTTATTCCAAAGAATCAGAACTGAAAATGTTAAAACGTAACATAAAATTGGAATCACGGCAGAACAGCTAAGGATCATATAATCGTAGAGTTGGAAGGGACCACAAGGTTCATCTAGTCCAACCCCCTGCAATACAGGAATCTTTTGCCCAACGTGGAGCTCGAACCCATGCCCCTGAGATTCAGAGTCTTGTGCTCTACCGACTGAGCTATCCCTGGATACAACATCTTAACACTTCACAGCTGCAAAATCTCTTACTAAATGGTCACAAATGGTCAGGCCTGTATAATGTTTTAATGAATAATGATTTAATGTTTCTTTTCTTTTCTGTTATGTATTATTTCTCTTTTTTATATATTAAATTGTATGACGGGGGGGGGGGAATAGTTAGGCCTGCTTGAGGATCAACTAAGGAAGCGCTCTTTGGTATGTCAGGGCTCTTGTGAGAGATCTGAAGTTTAAGTTTTTGAACCATGATTATGGAACCATTACTTTATACACATTATAAGTTTGAAGCAGCTAATGGATTTGCTAATAAAATGATAGAAATCTTGTCTTATTAATGGAAAACATTTGGAATTACAGCCATAGGGTGTACATATCACAGGGCCTTCCACAGTTAAACACGCTATTTTGGTTAACATTATCAAAAACAAAAAGGTGATTTCTCCCCAAGCAACAATCTGCTTACAAAAACAACAACAGACATTTGAAGTGCTGTGATTAAAGAATGAAATACAGTATATGCTTCTCTTGTATAAACTTGTACAGATTGCTTCCTATTGATCTTTCGAGTCATATTTTTGGCACTAAATTGCTATTCAGTTACAAAATATAAGCAATAGAGAACAAGTGATGTAATTTATTTACCATCTAGGTTTCTATATTCTTTACATGAGCAAAGTGTAATACAATCAGGTTGATAAAAATGAAAACCAACTGTTTGCATTTTTTTAAAAAAAAACAAGTTTAGTAGAATAATAATAAATATTTAATTCTATCTAGGGCTTTTTTTCCCAGCCGGAACTCTCCAGAACTCAGTTCCAGCACCTCTCAGTTGGGCACCATTGCCATTATACGAGAACAAGGGAGGTGTTTGTGGTGAGTTCTGCCACCTCTTTTTCTACTAAACTTCCTTTTAAAAAGTGCAAACAGTCAGTTTTCATTTTTATCAACCTGTTTTTGTCTTCAAATATCTGAAGGGCTGTCACATGGAAGATGGAGCAAGATTGTTTTCTCCTGCTCCAGAAGGTAAGACCTGAACTTATGGGTTTGAATGGAAAGAAAGGAGATTCCAACTAAACATTAGGAAGCACTTTCTGATGGTAAGAGCTGTTCAGAAGGTGATGTCCTCTCCGTCACTGGAGGTTCTTAAACAATGGTTGGATAGCCACCTGTCAGGGATACTTTAGCTGTGATTCCTGTGTTGCAGTGAGTTAGACAAGATAAGCATTGAGATCCCTTCCAACTCTACAATTCTATGATTCCACGACTGTGGTATTCCTCTGCCCATTAGGGCTGGGCAATATCAGCTTTTTAGCATTGTGGTATATCGCCAGCCAAACATCGTGGTCTGGTAATATACCGTGATGTTGAAAAAACAAGCTGCATTGGCCTCAGCTCATGAGGCACTGGGTGAA
This sequence comes from Lacerta agilis, assembly GCF_009819535.1. Lineage (NCBI taxonomy): Eukaryota > Metazoa > Chordata > Lepidosauria > Squamata > Lacertidae > Lacerta > Lacerta agilis. Next base: position 31,878,730 of record NC_046315.1, read on the forward strand.
ATTGCCACAGCTTTCACCGCAGGAGCTGAGGCAGTTTCACCCCAGTGCCTAGTGTGCTGAGACAAGACAGCTTGTTTGTACAGCTCAGCTGGGGTGCAGGAGGGTTCCAGTCCCAGGCAGAGCCACCCCGGTGCTCACCCCGCTTGCGTGGGAGCCAGCGCCAGGCTGGGGGATCCTTTAACTGCTTGGCTGTGGGGAGCGACAACAGCGCACTCCTCAGCTGAGCAGCTTAAAGATGCAGAGGGAAGAACAAGCCTCATCGGTGCAGCTTTTTTCTCCCTCTGCGCAGTATGTGGGCAGAGTGGGACGGTGGTCACTTAGCCATATATCGCTGGTGAAACCACCACCGCCCTTGAGTCCCTCTGCTAACAACGCTCACTGGAGGACATCGCTAGCAGAGGGAGTCAGGAACGGTGGCAGTTTCATAAGCAGTATACCTCTGAGCGAAGCCGAAATTGTGGTCTGCTCCTCATACCGGTCCTGGGTGATTTATTGATATATCACCCAGGTCCATGGCTCATCTGATTAAAACAAAATATATCTTTTGAGCAATTAATCAGGGATTAAAAATAAATAAATTTACATCCTGCCCTTGCTCCCAAAGGAGTTCTCCAGGCAGGTGTAGGGAACCTCAGGTTTGGGGACTAGAATGTGTCCCCCAGGACTCTTTTATCTACTAGTCCTTGGGATGCTCTTTAGACTAAGCTGTTTCCCCTGGTCACACCTTTCACTGGCCCTGCTCCACTGGCTGAGTGTCCTCAGAATGTAAATACTGAAGAGGCCCTTTATGATTGTTCTTGTTGGGACTGCCATTGGTTCTTCCTGGGCTTCTCACTCCTAGAGACAAAGACAGGGAAGTGAGGAGGAAAATGCAGTCGTGAAGGGAAGGAAGTCTGGCTACCAAGATGGGTGAGGAAATTGTGGTAAGGCAGCTGTTAGCCCGAGAAATCTCTCAAGAACATAGGAGCTGAGCAGGTCCATATATGCATGTATTAGGCTTGGCATTTCTTGGCTTGAGAAATCCACAGGAACATGGGATGCTGCCTCATACTGAGTCACACCATGGTTCCCTCTAATTTAGTCTTCTTCTTCTTCTTCTTCTTCTTCTTCTTCTTCTTCTTCTTCTTCTGCGATCACTCGTGGCCGAGTAAAATTGTCTTCCATGAACACGGTCTTAACAGTGTGTCCGTAAGTGACTGTGGAGGCCAATTCTGGATCCACACGTCCTTCCACAGTGAGCACATAGGTTTCTGGGCGGGAGTTGATCACAGTGAGGGTTTGCCAAGCGTGCCTTCCTCTTAGCACATCTAGGTTAGTACTGCCTACACTAAGTAACAGAATGTTCCTCTTCAGCCAGTTTTGCCACTCCTGGTCCTCATACAGTCTGACAAACAGTAGAGGTCTGTAGTTAATTTCTCGTAATAATAACTTCCAGGATTATTATTTTTCCAACTAAAGATATAGTTTCTAACTATAAAAATATTTCTAATTAAGCATATGAGACATTCTGCATTATGAAAGAAGAAAGTCTCAGCAAGATATCCTCTAGCTTGTAAACATGAAAGTCTTCATGCTTTATTACATTTCTTCTACACCTTTAATCTTCTCTAAGAGGGCAAAGACCAGAAGAATAATGCAGAAAACAAATTCTAATGTTATTCTGACTCATACTCAGTTACAAACTACCAACTAACAGATAAAGGAAAGGCTGCAATATTAGCTTTTCAGTAACTCTTTAGGAAGGGATTTAAAATGTCTCCTGCATTATTACCTCATACTAGGACCTCATGAATTAAAACTATATACAAGTAGAAAGTAATTCAGTGCTGTAGTTATGTATACTACATCCTCAACTAAAATAAAAAGAAGTGGGGAGAGAAGGGAAAAGGGAAATGAACTCCTGTTCTCAGCCAACTTCTCATTTTCCCCAACTTAATTGTGAACTGAAAGAGTTTGTCTCTTTGGGGACAACATCAACGTTGTGTCTAACTGTGCCATTTGAAAATAAGGGATATGGGGAATTATAGTTTTGCAACCACAGAAATGGTTAAAATAAGATTGCTTTATAAGCCCAGTTTTACATTGATTAGCATTTCTATACCAAGTTTATTTTCTACAGTATAGTCTGACTATTTTTGCTGTTGGAATTTAGCTGGTTTTGGAAAGCTCTCCAAAAGTTTATTTTATAAAAACATTTAAACTAAAAAATGTACACTATAAAGATGCTTTGTTTGGCATGGAAGTGTTTTATGACATCCGTTAGGAAGATACGTGACCCCTCTGAGCCACAGTTAGCAGCATCATAGCTACACTGTTCTGTGCTTCCCTTATAAAGTGGAAGCCAACACATAACATAAGGTCAGAATTCCTCATGCTCCCCAATTTTCTCAAGGCCACAAGAAGAGTGCAAAGAAATCTCTCTTGTGTGATTTAATTAAGCACCTTGCAGTAAAACTGCTCAGACTCGTCAACTCACCATCTCCCTATAACATTCTGAATGCTTCCACAACATTTTGAAAACTGCCAGCACATCCTACCTTGTAGCTAAATGGTTTCACATACACTGTACCTGTCACGTCTAATAGGACACCTTTGTCATAACTGCAGCTTTTCTCCAAACCCTTTCCAATTTTGCCATCTCCTGAAACTGGGGCTGTGGTCTAAGGATACTATATGTAGTTATGCTCTCTTCTACTAATTACTTGAATTTTTATTACTTTGGTAAGTAACTCCAGTATCCAGAAATGAAATCCAACCAAGGTGGAGTTTCATTTATAGCCGTTTCTGCTAGAGTTTCATCATTGGCTGCTCCTTTACATATGACTGATGGAATTTCTATTTGTTTTAAAACCTGCTAAGCTGTTGCACTTCTGTGTAATTTACTATTGTACAGGATTGTTTTTGTTTTTGTAAGTTGCTCCAGGAACCCTTGTCTAAGAGCTATGTTATAAATCTGAGCAATAGATAAAAATAGTCCAAGATTTGGAAAGAGAGTGTTGTCGCTTGACCTCATTATCTTAGTATTATGGTGCTATAGTATCAGGTGCATTGGTCCTTGGAAAATATTGTTCTGTTGCTTTTCAGACAAATGTGAGGTGTTGCCATTTAAAACTGTTATATTATATCACATTTACATGCAAACCTTAGCTGAATGTCTATGTAGAGTTAATACATACATATCAATCAAGAACCTTGAGGACCAGGAATCTCAATGAATCACAGGACACATGCAGTCATTCAACTGACTTTCCTTATGTCCCCCTCATGTGGTCATATACCATGGTTGTGCCATCTGAAAATGGACGTGGGCAAGAGCCATACTCAACTGGTACAAAAATAGTTTTGTGGGCATTAACATCTCCTCAATAAAAAAGATGCTCATACATTACCGAATAAGAGCGTCCTGCGTATGAGATTCAACATAAACAGTATTCTTACCTAGAAAAAAGGCAGTAAAGAGAATGATCAGTTCCATGCTCTCAAAACATTTCCAAAACAATGTTCTAGTTACAGGTAGGTAGCCATGTTGGTCTCCATAGTCAAAACAAAATAAAAAAATAAAAAAACCTTCCAGTAGCACCTTGGAGACCAACTAAGTTTGTTATTGGTATGAGCTTTCGTGTGTATGCAAACTTCTTCAGATTAAAAGGAAAGCACAACTAAAGGAAATTTAGGCACAAACTAGAGGAAATTAATTAAAGCAGTGAAACTTGCCTTAAGTACCCACCCCAGAGACCTTTAAATTAAAGCTAATTTAGGTGTTTAGAAAAACACCTAAATGTTTAGGGGGGGAAACCCCACATGGGATTCATAAAGCTACTTAAGTTCGGGCCTATCTTCTGAAAACTAGCACTCTAAATTCTGAGTTGACAGCATAATGGGTTGGTGGTGGCATTTGTTTTCTGGCATGCTTATGTAAAATATTCAAGCAAGGACAAATGGGAGTTTGTTAGCACTTAAATTAATAATACTTATATTTCATCCTACTACCTGCATCTTTTGCCTAAGATATTGCTTATATTTTATGATGAGCCAGTCAATGCTATTTTATAATGCTTTAAAATTACTCAACTTTGTGCTCAACTTTAAAATATTGTTTTTATTCTTCTTATTTATTTCATAGCAAAACAAATTAGACAGGGAAAGGAGTAAGAAGCAGGAAAATAGAATTTTTTTATTTTCTCTTGAGAAAACATTATTGTATTTCTATATTTTTATGTTTTATCATAAAAGGTTCAGAACAAGCAAATTGTTGATTGATTGATTGATTGATTGAGGTGATTGGATAAGAAGCCAGGACACACAACACACACACACACCCCTTATGGATGAGTAGTGATGGGTTGTAAAGTAGGAAGAAGTGAGTAGGAATAAACAATTTTCTAGTTTAAATTTCAGAAAGAGAAAAAAATATAATGGTCATAGCAGAAAGCTCACTGAAGAAAACAAATCTGATGTCAGGAATCACTATGAAAGTTTAAGAGATTGGAACATTCTAGGTTTTGGGGAGGGAGGAAGAGAATTAATGGGAAGCATGATGGGAAGCTGCAAACTTATAAACAGAATGGAGAGAGTAAACAGACAGAGTTTTCTGCATCTTAGAATACTGAAACTTCAAAAGAAAGCATTTCTCCACTTGAAATGTAATTAAGTAATGGAATTGCTTTGTACTAGCTGACATGGTTTTAAAAGTGGTTTGGACAAATTAATAAAAGATGTTCTTTTTTTAGTCTATGACAGCTTTAAGAGAATTTTATGAAATATACCTCTGGATGAAGCAAACAAACATCTTGCTTTGTTGCTAAAATTATGGGTGAGTAGAGGCAGAGGGTGGGAGGGGAGAGATTCTGACTAATCACTGATGGAGGCAAGTGTAATAGACTAGATAAACCTTTTTTTTCACTGGATCACACCAAACTTAAAATCCATAAGGTTCTGAACATTGTCACCAATTCTACAGATTACAACCTAGCACATTTTAAACAAAAAAGTGCATGCCAAATGACTCCTTCTCTTGCTGATAAAGCTTGCACACCTTTCAGCTTCCAGTGTCAAGAAAATATGAATCACTCATCTAAGCTAGCAAGGTTCCCATCATGTCATACTGCAATGACTTGTACTTCTTGAATCAGACAAGATGATACAAGCACTCCTTAGTTCTGTTGCTCAGTTCTTGTCCTCCTTAGAATCTCCCCTTAGTATAGGTTCCATAACCAGACTGCCTTGTTACAATTAAAATTGTGTAACTAGCATTGGAAAATCTAGTGTAATTGGTAAGGGGGCTAAAAGGGTATCTTTTAAAACTTTGCCAGTAACTTGCAGGTACAGTGGTACCTCTGGTTACGTACTTAATTCATTCCGGAGGTCCGTTCTTAACCTGAAACTGTTCTTAACCTAAAGCACCACTTTAGCTAATGGACCTCCTGCTGCCGCTGCGCCGCCAGAGCACAATTTCTCTTCTTATCCTGAAGCAAAGTTCTTAACCTGAAGCGTTATTTCTGGGTTAGCGGAGTATGTAACCTGAAGCGTACGCAACCTGAAGCGTATGTAACCCGAGGTACCACTGTACAGGTCATCATCACTGCAAAAAGCAAATGATTTCATATCTACATTTTGTCTGACCTTACTGGAACTACAATAGTAATTTATACAGTTTCTTTCAAAGTGCTTGAAAGATTATTTTACTTAAAGCATACAACATTATGGCAGAGAAACACTGAGAGAGAGAGAGAGAAAGGCTTGCTCAATGCTACTAAAGAGAACTTCATGACTAAGCAGGGAACTGAGGCTGGATTGAGTCACATTCACGCCCAGTACTCTACGGTTGCATAGAATCTGGCACATTTTCAGTCCTCAATATCTGACAGCAACAAATTTTATATTACATCGTCTGATGAAAGGTGATGTCCTTGATATAGTGACATCTGAGAGACTGAGAGAAAACGCCTTAACAATGTTCACCCTTTTCCTTCTGCACAAGTATACTGCAATAATATTTTCCAACCCTGCAGAAATTAGGCATGCTAACGGTGCAGGATGATTTTACACACTTACACACACACTTACACAAACACAGGGTGGCAGAGCAAAGGGGGGCGGGGGAGGGCGGCCACCCCGTGTTCCAGGGGAGGGGGGGTGACACTTTGGCCGGGGGCGGGGCGTCGCGCTGTGCATGTGCGTCATGATGTCATGACGCACGCACATGCTGCGATGCCCTGCCCCCAGGGGTGCCTCTTGGCTTCTCGCCCTGGGCAGCCAAGGGGCTAGAAACGCCCCTGCACACACACCTCTGACAGCTTAATGCAGACTAATGGAGGGAGTGTATTGCAATATATGGCCTGGACTCCGTGATGAGGTCTTCAAACTATTGTCATTAGGGCATGGATCCAAAAAACACATCTAAAGGACTGTACATGTAGCCAAAGCTTTGCTTGTTTGCTTGCTTTTTCACTGTTAAGTGTTCATACTGCTGATGAGACAATCATTTAAAAACAGAAAAACAGCATCCGGTCTCTTTGGCAGCGCAAACCACAGCAGGAAAAACAGCAAGCAAAGGTCTGGCTCTCTATGTGGTCCTCTCCACTATGCATGGATCCATTCTGTGGATCCCAGCAAAGTTCATGAAGATTTAAAAAGGAAACTGATAAAAAGCGAGAACAAAAAACCAAGAACCTGAGATTGCTCCAGAGCTGTTTGAACTACCGATGCCTTTCTAGCTCATAGCATGGTTCACTTATCAGTATACTAAATATGTGTAATGCTTCATAAATATCAGGCTTGAAGCAAAACTACTTCTAATCAGATCTGGCATAAAAAGGGGGGAAAATAGGGTGAGGTAAGTGTGATCATACCCTGCAGAAGAATAGTGGATGGCAGAGCTTCAGCACATTACTTAGACACTAAACAGTAGAGAGCTAGAGATAATTCTCAGGTAAACTTTCCATGAGCCACTACGTCATCCTTCCCTAACCTCCCAGCATTAATCATGTCAGTAGTAAACCTGATGCAACCAAGCAAGAATGTCTGATTTACAGGGAGGCAGGGCAATGCTAAGAGAACAAACACATTGGCATGTCAAGAAAGGAAACACCAACTCAAACTTAATTTCAGCTCTGTAACTTGCCCCAGAAGAAAACAAACATTTTATATTTTCTCTTCCCACCCACCACCCACCCCAGCATGGTGTTTGCTCAGAGATTTACCAACTGAGAATAGTCCCTTATGATTTTTTTCCCTGGAGTCTGGACAACACAACCACGAATAAAATTACGTTGTGGGAAGATTCCCAAATTCGACTGAGGTTGCCAAGTTGCTCCCAAAACTTTGTAGCTATATTTCTATAAGCCTTCCCTGTCGTGGCAAAACTTAATAACATTAGTAATTTACTGAAAGTATTGAAACACATAAAATGTCAACAGAAAAAGACAAAATGGTAAACTTAAGTGTTATGAAAGTCCCTTGGATGCGGATGAAAACACCAACCCTACACCTGATTCTAATGTCCACCCATCCCAATTACATTTTCTAATCCAAAACTATGAAATCACAGGGGCTCAGACCACCTCCTTTACACACTGTGGCATTAGAGGAATGAACTGTGTTTATGTACCAATTCACTATATGGCAGCAGATATCTAAGCACTTGGACTTCCTGCAAAAAAAAAAAACATGCAAAATGCGAAGATAGCTTCCCTTATATTTTATATGTTTCCTTTGGGAAACAATTGTGTAAACATGGCAAATGTTTACACTCCTGTTTAACATATTGGCCTTATAGTAATGGCATTGATATTCAGAGAAAGAATTTGCTGCTTTTGCAGTTGAACAAGGGCTAAACTCACTCACATCCTGGCCATTTTGACCAAGTTTAACTAAGAGAAAAGACAAGAGATCACTTGCAAAGTGGCTAAAGCAAACAGACTTTTCCCTACTGTACCCATCTCAAGTTCAAGAGCCTGAAAGTGATGCATTATGAGAAAACACTGGGTGTACATGTGTGTTGAGGACAGGGCATTTCTGTCATTTGAATGTGTTCAATGTGCTCCTTTTTTCTACCATGTCACTCAGTTGGTTTTTTTTAACCATGAAAGCAACACCCATTGCATTAGTAATATGAATGACAGTTAGTCACTTGGAAGCAACTCAGTTGTTGTGTCTGTGGTGCAAGACTCGTGCATTTAATCCTGTTTCTCAGATATATAACCCAAAATTACAGCACAAGTCTCCCTAGTGAAGTGCCCAGCAAAAATCCCCTTAGTGGGGGAGGTATTAACAAAGCATTAGTTTGAGTCACAAACACACCACTGTTTCCCTTTGCATCATAGCCTTTGTCCACACGGTGAGAAGCACTGACAGTTTCACAAGAGGGGTATTCAAGGACACAGTAGGGTCTTGAATCCAGTCCTTCAGCATGAAAAATCAAAAGCTTATGTTTACTACCAGACTGCTAAGATATTGGCATGCACCACTGGGTGCATTTTAGAATTTCATAAATTGACATTACTGGAGAATATAATTGCTGAAATGGAAGCAACAATTTTTATCTCTGCTGCACATGAAAGTTATGGACAGAAATGAAGGACACATCTGAAATGCAAAAGCCCATAGGTATCAGGATGATGGGAAGGGAAGATAATTTCAGCCGAGAAAAGGAAAGGATGCAGGTTTCAATGGATAATAGAGGAGGGTGTGTTCAGGAAAGAGGCATGGGAGAACTGACAATATTTATTTAATTTAGCTTCTCTGCTGGGTGAAGATGAGTAGAAGGCAAGAAGAAAAAAGTAGAAGGCAGGGGATGATGCACAACAATATCTACTACCCTTTAAGTCAAGCTTCCTCAAACTCGGCCCTCCAGATGTTGAGAGACTACAATTCGTATCATCCCTGACCACTGGTCCTGCTAGCTAGGGATCATGGGAGTTGTAGGCCAAAAACATCTGGAGGGCCGAGTTTGAGGAAGCCTGCTTTAAGTATTGGGATCAGTGGGTAGTGGAAGCTGTTCATTCATAACTGAACCAATTCATATGTCTAAAAACGCCAGGACCTTGCTTATCCCCAGACTTGGAAAATACTGTAAACTGCACCAGAATTCTTTTCATTAAATAAATTATTATTATTAATAATAAAATAATAAATAATAATAATTTTATTATTTATACCCCACCCATCTGGTATAGTGGACAGGCTGAAACACAACTATAGCAAACAAATGCCCAAGTATGACAGTGAAGCAAAACCCATGACAACTTCATCACATCATAGGGAGAGGAAAAAGAAGTCTTGAGAGTCCATTCAGGTGGCAAACTAAGCTGAGATTAACATTCTCAGCCTGGAGTGGTTTGGCCATTGGCATCATCCTGCCAAGGAGTAAGGAGGATTTCAACACACATCAGGTACAAGTGTATGCCCAAATGGTCCAGCTGTATCTCCTCACTCAGGAACTAGTACCACAGTCATACTCACAGGGTCTTACATACTACCACCGTGGTACCTCTGGTTATGAACTTAATTCATTCTGGAGGTCCGTTCTTAACCTGAAACCGTTCTTAACCTGAGGTACCACTTTAGCTAATGGGGCCTCCCGCTCCCGGCACGCGATTTCTGTTCTCATCCTGAGAAAAAGTTCTTAACTCGAGGTACTACTTCCGGGTTAGCGGAGTCTGTAACCCGAAGTGTTTGTAACCTGAGGTACCACTGTACTCCGCTTTCAGTTGGTACTTGCTTCTACTACAACTGGGCAAAGCTCATGCACACTTTTATAAGTCTCCAGCAGTGCTTTTTTCTAGAAAAATAGGTGCTGGTACTCATCATGAAGGTGTTACAGTAAGTGCCACACTTTTTAACAACAACAAAAGAGGCACCAGTACTGCGTGCCCCCGGGTGCCCCCTGGGGGGGGGGGGAAAGCACCGGTCTCCAGTAAGGCAAAGATCTGTAAGAGGTAGTTTATTAATACTATCAAGTAGGTTTATGATACAGTCAGAAATGCAGACTTTTTGAGCCTCTGCTTTTTGTTATAAAACATGTTGGGGCAGAGGAAGCCACCACATAACATCCCCAGGCTTCTTCTTCTGCATTTATGGTCCTCTGCCAATGCCATGTGGAGTCTCATTCAAGCACTAGCTATTCCATTCGCTTACCTCTAAGATAGACAATTGCCTTTCACTAAGCTACCTTTTGCTAATTGGTGCTTACATACATATTTTTGCTGCATGGAACTTTTATTTTGCAAATGAGACTTGTGTCACAAGAATAGTTCCTGAAAATAAATATCTCCTGTGGGTTCCCAAATGGCTTTCGGTAATATTAAAAGAGCTGCACATTTCCCACTTTGAATGAACGTGCTAGAGGGAAGTGAAGAAGAAAGATTATGAGTGGAAAAATTCTTAAATTTAAAATAAATAATACAGTATTTTATAGCTGAATGGAGCAGACAATAGCCATATGGCAAGCATCTGTTGGTGTCTACACCTCAAAGCTATTTTTTTTAATAATAATAAAAAAAACCTAGACAGACTTTTTATGTTAAGTGGCAAAGTGTTGGATCAGTGTATGTTGAGACAGCATGCAAGAAGACTGTACAACAGCTAGTCTTAAAAAACAAGAGGGTATCAGTAGTCAAGAGAGTGACCTATCAGTGACTTAAAAAGAGGCAGTTCACTACATCAAAAATGTACTAAGATGTCACAACTCAACTGTAGCTTTTTGAAAAGGGAAAAAAAACCTCTGAAAACCCAGCCTCCTAAAAGTTCACTAAAGAGTTATCCAGAATACATGAGCTAATGCAGACTAACTGGTGCCTTCTCCTCCTGCTCTGTCATTATCTATCAGTAATAGATGGTTTAATCCTAAAAATATATGATGCGGTTTTCACTCTGGGTACTAGCTTCCAGATGGAGGGGGTAAAATGCAGAATGTCACTGAGCTTGAAAAAGCTCTCCATGTGCATTAAATAAATTAGTGGCTCCCTGAGAGATAAGAAAAGTTAATTCTCACAAATTCTTTCCCATACAAGTCAGATTTTAAAACTTTCTAAACTCTGTGTTGCATGTGTCGGCACCTATATTAAACTAAGCACCTTTTGTAGCTTTTAATTTTTCCCTTCTCAGTCTCTAACATGTCAGGGAAAACCAGTTTATTACACAGGTGCAAAAGAACAGAGGATCACTTGCAGATTTAGACTTGTTACATGAAGGGTTCATGTTTTTAAAAAATCACTGTTCTATATATACATCCAGATATTTTCTGTTTATTTTAAAGGTATGCGTTGTTGGTGTGTGTGAGAGTGTGTTTTTGTCAGACCTGTTGCTGATTACAAAGAATTCATAGCATGTTAAGTAAAGCAAACTATTAAAATTACTTTATTTTAAAGACCTGCGACTGATCACAAATGACAGGTAGAATCTTAAAAAGCATTGCCACTACAAAGACCCCATGTTTTCAGGAAGTTAATAATAGTGTCCAAAGCCCTAAACAACAAGGGATCCAAGAATCTAAAAGAGCACCTCCCCTAGTAACAACCACCTCCTCATGAAACACACACACACACACACACACACACACACACACACAGAGTTAGGCTTCAGTGAATAAAATTGCCATTGCTGCCAATGGGAGGGGTGTTTCTAACCAAAATACAGTACTGTGATTGTGGTGGGAAGGGTTAACAACCGCCCGCCATGTGTGATCTTCCCATAGACATTGGGTTGGCCATTGTGGGAACAGGGTGTTGGGACTTAGATGGACTTTGACATTTTGTTCTCTCTGCACATTGCCTTTCCAAATAAAATCAACCCTATGCCTGGCATTAAATGCAGATTAGTATGTAGAACTAGGTTTATGCATGAAAAATGACTATAGTATACCTGTAATGTTCTAGGTGGAAATGCACTCTAAGAAATCATGTTATCTAAAAGAACATCTCTCCTCAGAGAGATGCCTGCCCATTTTAATAATAAAAGACAGCCCCTTCTGTTTGTGCCATGTCCTTTGGAAATCCATCTCACAACGACTAAAAGGAGGGCCTCCTCTGAAGTGGCTCCCACCTTGTGGAATTGCCCCCCCCCCCGAGAGCTGGTGTGCACCAACTATTTCTGTCATTTTCCAACTGCTGAAAACCTACACTCTGGGTACTAGCTTCCAGATGGAGGGGGTAAAATGCAGAATGTCCCTGATGTCTAACTAGTAGATTTTATCTGTTCCTGGATGAGGTGGCTCCATATTTTATTATATTTTGCTGCATTGTATTCTACTGTGAATTGCCTTGGCCTTCTTTTTAGTTAAAGGCAGTTTATAAATGAGTCAAAATAAATAAATAAATAAATAATCAATCAATCAATCAATCAATCAGGGAAGGAAATCCTGTTCTATATGTTGATTACTTATACTCCAGATTTCATGAAGGTTTAAATTCTAGAAATACTGCACCATTGAACATTTGCACCACATATGATGATATGTTCCTCTCACCATAAAATTATACAAACAACGTGAAGAAAGTTACTACAGTGGTACCTCGGTTTAAGAACAGCCCTGTTTACGAACTATTCGGTTTAAGAACTCCGCAAAACCAGAAGTAGTGTCCCGGTTTGCAAACTTTACCTCGGTCTAAGAACGGAGGCTGAACAGTGAAAGGGCATCAGCAGTGTGAGGCCTCATTAGGGAAAGCGCGCCTCAGTTTATGAACGGTTTCGATTTAAGAACGGACTTCCGGAACGGATTAAGTTTGTAAACCGAGGTAACACTGTAGTTACATTTTGAAAGCTTTGATGCTGTAACATACCACCTATGTGTGATTTTTAACATGATTTCAAAACTGGCAATACCCACCCTGAATTCCAGTCCTCATCATCAACTGTCATACCATAATCTGCCTCAAAAATATTCTTTAGATGCTCCATTTTACCCATACACAACTTTGGCAAAATATTGTATAAGTCAGATATATATATATCTTACTCAAGTCTAATGCGCCATCGAATGTACTGTGCATCTCAATCTTCAGAACCTTGAAACCAAAAAAAGTATTTGCTGGCAAATATAAATGTACTGTCAAATCTAATGCACACCTTAATTTTTGCAATGTAATTTGGCCAAAAAAGGTGAGCATTATATTTGAGTAAATACAGTAAGTGTATTTGAGTCCTTCTCGTATCTTGGCTTTTGTATTGAACATCTAGTATATTTGAAGTTTCTGGCCACATCAGTGTGCTGTTAAATCTCCCCCCATTTCCTTTCAGTCAAGGATTGCACTCCATTATATAAATCTCTTAAAGTAAATACTTTTGTTGTTTTTACTGCAACACACAACAACTTGCTACAGTTAAACACACTGGATCTGCGCTAGTCTGGCTGAGTAAAATCCAGTTGTGTTCCACAAAAGCATGGGGGGAATAGAAATATTCATTATGTTTTATGGGACAAAGGCATTTTGATATAACCTTTTAACAGAGGGATGTTTGACAACCCAAGTATGTTGCTGCTATAATCACAGAATGATTGTAAAGACTATCGTTCTGCAAGTGTGGAAATGTAAAATGACCCAACTAAAAATGTTTCCTTTGCGGTAACTCAAGAGCAGGATATAACTGAGCCTGAATGAATTTAACAGGTACTGTACATTTGTATGCTACTTTGAAATGCATTATCGCATTGTAATCATTACAACAACCCTGCAAGGTAAGTTGCTACTATTATCCTAAGGCTGAGAGGATTTGTTACACTTACACACACACACACACACACACACACACACACACTCTGACACATGCATTTGGAAACTTAAGATTCCCCTCCATTAATATACCACCATAAATAATAATGATCTACTGAAGGTTTTTTGGGGGGGAGGGGGGAATCAGAGGAATAAAGAAAAATCAAGCCTCACTCCTTAACTATCCCTACATAAGCAGAAAAGATTGTTTCATCAACAAATTTTCCAGTTTTCATGCCAAATTGCCAATGTGGAAACTAATTTTGCTGGAGACAGCAATCTAACCAAGTTCTATGTAAATGGTTGATACTTTACTACATAGCATATATCAGAAAGACATGGCATTTACCATTTTGTATACTAAAATAATGAAGACCATTCTTTTGGACAGAAATGCTGCTGTTGTAAATACATTTTTGCGGCAATTTAATTGTAAGTGAAGTTCAATTAACTTCAGTCTTGTAATAAGTGGCCCTTTGGGAGGGCATGTTTCTGACATCTTTGCATGCAACATATACATTACGAGTCCCGTTCCTCTTTTTTTTTGCAATCTCTTTTGGATAGTATTAGGATTATATGTCATAAATGAGGTCATCCAGACTTGTACAGATAGTTTACACCAGCTGTTAAGCATTTCTTTAAAACACTATTAACTCTTTGTTACTTCTGACAGCACAACAGCTATCTCAAATACAAACAGGATATTCCATACATATGGCAATTTCTGGCTATGAAGTGTTTGTTATTGATTGATTGATTGATTGAAAGAAAATACCCTGCCTTTTGGTTCTATTTTAAAAGCAAAGATTCAGGATCTGCACTCTCTACTTAAGGGGTGGGGGTACCTAATCAGCCTGAGGGACGCATTCCCTTCTGAGCTGTCTTCCAAAGACATCCCAGTGGTGGGCAAGGCAAGAGGCAAGAGTCTCACAAATTAAAAGATCAAAAGCTAAATAAAAGACACTAAAAACCTAGGGAGAGTCCACTGACAATAGCTAATATGAAGCAAGAGGCCTTTCTTCCATTTTTAAATTCTGTTCTGGGTTTTTTGGTGTGTTTTTCCCACTCTCCTCTATTTTGAGGGGGAAAGGTTTGTGCTGTTATAGCCTTCAAACTCAAAGCAGCTTTCTTCCAGTTTCGTAAAAGTCCTCTAACATGTTTAAATGCATGCATATTTATGACATCTGGAATCAAGTCCCACCTAGTTTTAAACTACAGAAGCTAAGATTATTTCACGCAACAGGAATTTACTTTTGTTAAGCCCTTTCTACCTTGTCAAATCAAGTCAGTTTTGTGCATCGTTTTAATCTCTGCTCACTGGCAGCCTTGAGAAAAGCTCTATTGTGCTACAGGTGGTGTTGAAAGATAAGGAGCTAGAAAGCAGTTCCCACATCGGCCTTTTGATAACCATGATGTTCAGCATACATCTTGCTTGACAATGCCAGTGCCATAAAACCTTCAACAAATTTCTCTCTCTCTCTCTTTCTCTCTCTCTCTAATGGCTACAGCATTTGGGCTGGATCCTACTAATTAGTTGAGCTAGCTGGAGCCAGTGCAACAAATCTCAGTAGCACAAGAGGGCTTCCTTCAATCCTCCCCCCCCCCGAAACCCTAGAACTGGGTTGGGGGAGGGAGAGAGAGAGAGAGAGAGGAGATAGTTCTGTCTGGCTTGACAGAATGATTGCAATAATGCAACATTTAATCACACCCTTTGCTTCTAGTATGTTTCTAGTCTTGGGTGATAGCCAGTTATGCCTGCCCAACAGTGGAACAAATTTTCACTCATGTAATAGGACTTCCCCTTTCTCTTCTCTTCTTTTCCTGCCGCCCGTAACCGCCTTTCACAAAAAGTCTGCTTTGGAGGGTTAGGGGGCCCCCTGAAGCAGGTTTACGGAGCATGAGGGGCTGCAGGAAGAGGAGAGGAATAGAAAATGCACTTACACAACATTGAATATCACCATTAGTAGTCCCATTGAAATCAATAAGACTGAAGTTAGTTAACTTAACACATTTATTTCACTGGGTTTAAGGCATGACCAAGTTTGGATGGACGGATAGATAAACTTACCTGAATTAAGAGGTGAAAACTGTGACTTCCTCCTGAAATTTATCTTTGCAAGCATTATCCTAAACAAGGATGACTAAGCTTCAACTGGGAAACTGTGCCCAATGCTCCAAAACTGCTGCACCATCTTCTATGCTCTTCCACTGGTCTTTTCAACCACAGTTCCCTTCTGCCTTTCATACCAAGCAGAATTATTGTTTTGCTCCAGAGAGTGGGTAAAGGCGGAGCATGTTGGTTTTGCATGTGGGGAGAGACAGGTTCAAATCTATATATGAATCTAACTGGGTGGTCTCTGGCATCTCTCTTTCAATCCAATCTACCTCTCCCAGTTATGAAACATATATTTCCACCCCTTATTCCATCAGACCCCCTACAAGATAGCCTTATAATGATTTTAAAAATGGAACAGCGAGAATCCTGAAAAAACACTTCCCCAAATACATCAAATTATTTAAAATCGACCTCCAAAGTACCAGGATAGATCTTTTAATATGTAAAACATCTGTTTAATATAAAATAATTCCTGAATTTTAAAAAAAATAGTTGTGACTTTCCAAAAAGCATTCCCCTTCACCCACATCACCTGGTCACCACTCAAGTGTCTCAGCCCATGTGTTAATTAGGACCAGGTGAGGGTCACTTCTTGGCAAACAGGACAATTAACTAGTATCTCCCACATACTGTATGCTTTTAAGTCACATGCTGAGTACCAGCATTCAGTTGTCACTTGGCAGATGTTTAAGTGCTTCCATTATATTTAAAACATCAAAGTGGGATGCATTTCTGTCTGGAAGCCCTGTTTCACTGAAGTAAAATAATGTAACAGAACACCCAGTTTGGCAAGCTTAAAGATGATGGACATGAAATAAATAAATACAAGGTGCCTTACTAGCATTGGTGCATATCCACAGAGTCAAGATGAGACACGGTCTGCTCACTGGATCACCTGACCTCTGGGAGAGAATGGGAAATTTTCTTCAGGCCTATCTCTGTCTAACAACATTTGTCAAAAGAAAATTCACACAAAATGCTTTGGAAACAGGCACAGGACCTTAAGTCACCACAATCTATTGAAAACATGTGTACTTAAATGTAATGTCTTGTATCCATATGTAGCTTAAGCATTTCCTTCTACACAGCAGTGACATCGCTTAATTTCATACCCGCCATGAGATCTCCTGCTTACATATGGAAATATGAATCACTATTTGTAATGGAAATAATGAGTTGTAGCAGCTGTAACCTGTCATATAAAGAATCAGAACTATAAAAATTAGTGTGGTTACACGGCATTACAATAATTTAGAGCTTGGGACAAAGAGGATTCTAATGCTGTACAATATATTATTTATTTTTAGGGATATCAGCAGAAACTCCATTATTAAATGAAACTGGTAATCCATTTGCTTTAAGAATTTTCCAAGTTCCCAACAAGTATGTTTGAAACCCAATTAAATCTGCAGTAAGACTGCAGATTTTAGAAAGGCCACAATGAATTTCTTATTGTGCCAATGAAGGGTAAAGATTTTACTGCAGTTTAGCTGCATGTACCATTTTCCTGTGTGATTAGTTTCAGGGGAACAGTGCCCTATTATTAGTACCCGATTCACTGTGCATGAGCATGTTGCAGTATTATGCAAACAGTGTTTTCAAATTTGCATAAAAATGAACGCAATATTAAAATAAAATGTTGACAACTAAACACATGATTCACTTGTAGGCATAGGTCATGCCTTAAAATCAGGTACTTTAAATTTCACCTCCATAAACTCAGATTTTTAGTATCAAGTGACAGTAAGCAAGCAACTATTACTTCCTATTCTTATTATCCTTTTACCTTGGGTATGGTATCCAACTGCAGCCACAACACAGAATCTAGCTCTTACTCTGAACACCAACAAATCATGCATTTGATTTAAGAGTGTGCATGATGAAAGTAGCAAATGTTCCACAGTCACTTGTGCTGCCTTGGACAGCAGGGGTTCCTGAAGAAGGCCCTTCACAGAAGATATTAGAAATGCAAGTGGTAAAACAAACGAGTCCTTGCCATGAAGGAGGAACCGCTGTATACCTCCTGCATGTGGCTTTTCCAGCTTACCTAGAACAGAAGCTGCTGTACTCGCAAAAATCCAAACTGAATAGCTGAGACAACCTGATAACAGGGAGTTAAACCACAAAATGACATAAATAAATAAATAAATAAATATTGCAACTATCACTTTAGGAACTCTGATTTGGGTTTTGTTTTTTAAAGCCTGAAGTAGCTCTTTATATCACAACCGTTTCCATTCATTACGCCAATCATAAAATACTTGCGATGCGTAACTACCAGCTGGGGGAAAAGGAGGATCCAGAGTAAGTGCTTTGAAAGGCAGCTGCAAGTTTGACAAGGCTATTTCTTACAAGAGCGCTCCAAGTCCACAGAGGGGTTTAACTCTCAGCAGAGTTACGTCTTGTACAGGTGGCCCATATAACTTCACGAGGATTCTGTTCCTAATAGTTTTCAAAGTCCACACACCACATTTATTACTATAGTTCTGACTAAGACCCCAAACTATTTTTATGGGACCCTATACAATAGTAATAGTTTAGGATTTAGTTAAGCTTTCAAAGCTGAATTATACCTGAGGAAGTGTTGCCCCTCAACATGTAATTAATTCAGGGACAAAACCAAAAGATGGGGCACCAGGATATTACTAGATGTTTTAAAAACTGGCTTCAGCATGTGCTGGTATCTTACACATTCATTTGTCTTTTTCATTCTGTGTGAACTTCACACGTAAGCAACTGGAAGTGCAGAATAGCCAACAAGTACAAGTTGGAGCCCATCTAGAATAAGGGAAGGGCGGGAAAAGAGAACTGTGAAATCCTTCCCCCATCCCATAGCAAAATTATTGTACTGCAAGACAGGGAGTGACCTCCCTCATGGTTCCCAAACCTTTCCCTGAGGGTGTTGGTACACCACTTAAATGATTTTCCTTGCAACGCATCACCTGAATGCAGCTCATCAACGGATGGCAGTTTGGGAACCCCTGCTCTACACTACAGTGGTAACTCTGGTTATGTACTTAATTCGTTCCGGAGGTCCGTTCTTCACCTGAAACTGTTCTTAACCTGAAGCACCACTTTAGCTAATGGGACCTCCTGCTGCCGCTGTGCCGCCAGAGCACGATTTCTGTTCTTATCCTGAAGCAAAGTTCTTAACCTGAAGCGTTATTTCTGGGTTAGCGGAGTCTGTAACTTGAAGCGTATGTAACCTGAAGCATCTGTAACCTGAGGTACCACTGTATAAGGGAGAGCTTGGAAAGTGCAGTCAGGAGCTGCTGCTTTTTGTTACATATCCCACAAAGCTACTATTGTAGGATACATTGTTAGGGGCTCTGCCCTATTTGCAGCTGAGAGCGTCCTTGAGGGCACAGCTAACTAAGATCTGGAGAAGCGTTTTTCCTCCAGTCCTAATCAACACTCCCCCAGGACTCTATTAGCTTCAAAAGGGTGAGCGTTTTCAAAAGTTCAAAGGGATGTGTAATAGGGATCCTAGGCTAGGCGGTACAAATCGATGAAAGGCAGGGGGCAATTTATAGCACTCTGAATACAGTCTAAAGTGCTGTGAATACACCATCTTTGTATGCATCTCACAACCCCAAACTAAGCAGTGCCCATATTATTTAAATATTTGTTTAATTTCTATACCAGCTTTCATAAACATATATTCCGGGATGGTTTGCAATGCATTATCCTCTTACTGCAGACTGGGAGCCAAGGCTGAGAGAGAGTAGGTTGCTTAAGGTTACCTTGGGAGTTCACGGAAGAGGGGTTTGTAGCTCACTCTCTTAATCACAACATTAGGCCAGCTGCAGATCATAGTGTACAATGGAAGTTCTATGTTTCCATAGGCATAATGAATCTTCCCTTCTTTCAGACATGGTAGTTTGAAAGAGTCCCCTGTTCTTGAAAATTTGGTCAAACTGTCTTAGCTATATTTCAGTGCTTATTTTATATTCATTTCCCATCTTATTCCAAAAAGTCAGGATGAGTTATCTGCAGGTTTCTCGAGCATCAAAATAGAAACATCTAAATGTTAAACCAGTGTAAGGTCAAAAGGTTATGACTTTCAAAATAATGCGGCCTTTGCTCTGGAATGTATTTTAAAACTTGTCACCTATTCAATACCTACCTCCGGGATGCCAATATGTAGAGAGACTTGGTTGCTTATACAATCAAAACAACTTAAATTGATCACTTCCCTTCTTGCTTCTTGCGAATCTACCTGAATTTTATTAGTAGCTGCATGTTAACTAGAAGGCTTCAAGTAAATCCTATCAATCAGTTTCACCATGTCAGATAAGATTACTATAGATAAAATCTATCCTCGTAATTAAGGAAGCAAATTGACTGAAAGGTGTGTTGAGTTGGCATCCTTGTTGAATCACCATTTCCATAGTTATTTGGTTGTATCCAGACTAAGTGAGTTGGAATTAGTTCCCATTGAAGTCAATGGGAATTAGTTGGTCTCTAAGGTGCTACTGGAAGGATTTATTTTATTTTATTTTATTTTATTTTGACTATGGCAGACCAACACGGCTACCTACCTGTAATGGGATTTAAGTTCAACTTAGTTTGCTTACAATCCCACTGCCTCCATGTTAAGGAAGAAAAGAAATGCTGCTTTTCAAACCAGTGGCCTTCCAGATTTCTGGATTACAACTCCCACCCACAGCCAGCATGACCAAAGGTCAGGGATAATGGGAGTGTAGTCCAATGACATGGGGGGGGGGCGCCACAGGTTCCACACCCCTATTTTTTAGAAACACTTTCAACACAATCTGAAAAAGTGAGCAGTAGTTTGAAAAGTTACATGAGCTAAATAAGAGAAGTAAAGAAAGAACAACGTCAGCTCTATTCCTAACTGAGAAAGACAAACATCCCCTTATGCATGTGCAGAAGAATGGAAGCGAAATCTGCTGGCATTGATGTCAACTTACATGTTAAAGCCAACAGATAGCACTTTTAATGTTGACAAACCAGAAAAATAACAGTTTCGTGGGTAGAAACACAATATTGAGTGTTTGAACATTACAGGTCAGAGGGTTACTACCTAGATGCATAAGCTAACCAGGACTAGGCACAGCAGTAGACTCAGGAGAATGCAGGCCAGAAGCAATTGCACCAAAGAGCTAGCTCATATGTTACATTAGCTGCTTGACTTACATAAGCACATGTGCCTGATGCTTCCAGTTCCCATAATTAACACAATATGTGGGTGATCAATGCAACCTGCAATAAGATCCACAAATCTAACTTCAAACAGTATGCTAATTGTGAGGAATTGGAAGCTCAAGACACTCGGACTTCTGCAAAAGATTCAATTAATTTAAGAACCCATTTTTAAAGTTCAGTTTATTAATTTATACGCTGCCTTTCCAAACACAGAAGATTCAAAGCTGTTGACAATAAATAATATAGAAACAACAAACTGGAACAGACTAAAGCCACATTTCAAGGAGGCAGAGTGCTGAAACGCTAACTGAAAGAACATAGCTTTAAATGAGCCACCTAAAACGTGAGCCATGATGGGGCCAGTCTCTGACTCTGCAATGTGGCCAATATAAAAGAAAATGTCTTTTTCATCAAGGACTTAAATGACTTAAACAGTTTGATATTTGCTGTCAAAAAGCAAGTTCATAACCACTTTGAAGTTGTTTTTTATAATCAAGTGGCATATACATTTTATGAAATAAATAAATGAATATATTTCTGGGACTGGTCAGGCTGTCCATTTACTACATTTATATTCTGCCTTTCTTCTATGATGGAACCCAAAGCAGCACAAATGGGGTTCCCAGGTGATCTTCCATCTCAGCACCAAACAGACACAGACCAGTTTAGCTTCAACAAAATTGAGTCATCATGAGCCTTTAAGACCATGCCCTGTGACCACAACTTCCACCTTCACCATGCTTTTTCTTTCTTGTATGTATGTGATGGAGAAGTACGGTGTGCAAAGAAAATTAGCTAGATAACTAAATATTACCCTTTTTAGGTCCATTATTGAATCTATATAAAAAAGAATGACAGTCAGCTCCCAAAAGCTATACATTTGAAAGATCAACCACTATTGACTAATAATAATAATAATAATAATAATAATAATAATAATAATACCCATCCATCTGGAACAACTTATTCCTTTCTTGATCTATATCTTGCATGGTTTTACCAATGTAAATGGCATATTTAAATGTAAAGTTGTGCTTTTCATTGCTTCTCAAATTAAGAACAATTTTTGGATACTTCCTTTTCTTTTCTTTTTACCTCCACAAAAATATTCTATGCCTATAGCTAACAGGAGAATGCTGATGATGGTTGTAAATTCTTGGGTCTTCCGCCAACATGAATTCATGAAAGGCTCAAGCATGCCGATTTATCAGACATTACTAAGCACGTTTGAGTAGCCTGAGAACAGCTTCCTCAAAGGAAGATCAAAGGGCTGTGGCTTCTTTTCTTTTTTATGTGTGTGAAAAATGGCTAAGTTGAAGTTAATATTCCCAGACAGAAAAAGGTTTAAGTAAAGCTGTGTCTGTCAGATTGCTTCAGAAGTTTTCAGGAGTAAACTGGGAATGATAATGAGGACATTGTTTTCACTCTGCTACTGCCCATTCTACAATTTCTTCTTAGGACAAAGCTTCAACATGCACAACCCTAGCACTTCCAAGATGAAAAAGTTTGTGGGTGGGTAGGGAGAGGGGAACGTAAAGAATAGATTTGATTCTTTTCTTGATGGCAACTACAACCTGCAATCAAGGGTGGTGCACATTGACCATACAAACAAATGATTTAAAGCATTACAGTTGCAAAGCTACATAGCTTCCTCTTTTTAAAAAAGAGAAATAAATCTCTAGGAGCAGATCAATGCACCTAGAGATAAATACAGCTGGACTGGGAAGGGAAAGGGGGGAGATCTCCCTCTATCCTCATGTGCTGTGATCTCTATGAATGAATGCCACACCCCTCTCACACGGTTCTTGTAATGGCAGGCAATTTGTCTCCCCAGACAAGTGTAATCTTCCCCAGGCAGAGGTTGGGGGGGCAGGTAAGCCCCACCCTGCATAATTGATCACCTGTGCTATCAAGTATCCAGTTTTCCCCGGGAATCTCCCTTATTTCAAGCAGTTTCCCGCTGCTATCCCTTATTTTTTATATCCCTTTAATTTCCCGTTTTTTCTAAGGAAGCAGCTCCTCTCCCTCCCCCTGCTGGCCAGGGATTGGGAAGACCTCGCCTCCTTGCAGCCTCAAAGCAAGCGGGAGCCATTTCCCGCGCTTACAGGCGTCGTAGCCCACGGGCAGCGTTTCCAAAATACAGTAAGCCTACTGTGCGCGTTCACACCAGTGTTGCCCACTTTTGCTTCTGGCTCCGCCCACCACTGCCATGTGACTGTCCCCGGGATAGGTGAGGCTGCTGATCCCTTATTTTCAAATCCGAAACTTGACAGCTATGTTGATCACATAACATGGCATGCACACACCTATGAATGGCAATGCCCATCGTTTTTTGGGGTGGCCCCCTTAAATATTTTAGGGGGGGCTGAAGGGACCTCAGCCTCTAGGACAGCCTTTCTCAACCTTGGGTCCCCAGATGTTGCTGGACTGCAATTCCCATCATCCCTAGCTCACAGGACCAGTGGTCAGGGATGATAGGAGTTGTAGTCCAGCAACATCTGGGGACCCAAGGTTGAGAAAGGCTGCTCTAGGAGTTGGTGAATGCCCAGTAGCAAATAGCACCTTTCCTTGTTGCATGGACACAGCAATGCCCACAACCATTATCACACTGCATTCAGGAGGGGATAGCTCCAAGCCTGGATTGGGAGAAGGGAAGCATTGAGAGAGAGTATAAAAATTGGAACTGGGGAGAGCAGCAGCAGGCAAGGGAATAAAGCAGATAGCTGAGGTCACCGCAAATGGGTGAAAAGAAGCCTTCTGAGCATGGGCCAACCCAAACTCAACCAACCTAAGGAAATAAATATCTACACTACACTTCATCAAACTATGCACTAAGATTATAAAGAGTCACCTGGAAGGAACAGTTGTGTTAATCCAATCTAGAACTAATTAGCTAAGGAGGTGATGAATTTTTTCTATCAAGCCCTGGTGCAAACTACTTAAGTCAGCAGCTAGGATAAAATCAGAAACATGCGAAGCATGTTTTGAAAGGCACTTCCCCTAAATAATCAAAAATATTGAACTACAAAGGAATCCCAAGAAATAGAGGTCTGCTAAAAAGAAAAAAAAAGGAAAATAAAATGCCAAGGTTCTAAAGAATCAATTATTTGCTTCATAGAAGCACCAGTGTTTCTTACCACTTTACACCCTCTGCTAAACCAAAACAGGCCACAAAACCAGCTGCCTGATGCATTAGTCATCCAAGTTCGGTGTAATATAAAACATCCCTTTGGAGGAGTTTCAACATGTCCACCACAGCTTTCATTCATGTCTTCAAAGCATTAATAATGCCAAAGAGAAAAGCAATGTAATGAAAGGAATCACGAAGACCAACAAAAGCCGGGATAAATCTTGATACAAAACAGGCCTTTATCATCTCTATGTCCATTTAATGCTATCACGTGAAGTTACCACACCCAGAGCATCCTAAAAACCAGAGTCATGTGTATTAACCATTCTTTCAAATTAAGTCCTGAAGTACCAGAAACCACATCTACACATGGAATCATGGCAGAAGCACCAGGGAATTTCTTTTGAAAAGGATGGTGAAATTTCCAATATGACAGAATGCATTTAAAGTTTAGGTACTGAAAGGGAGACTTAATTTCTTTGTGAGTCAGAACATTTTGAAGCGAGGAGTCAGTAATCAAAGTTGCATACCATGGGGAAATAGAATATATGCTTCAAAGAGTGATTGTGTTGATTCATAAATCAATTACTTATGCTGAAAGACCCATTACAGAATGGGGCATCCCCCATTCAGGGCCTTAAATCTTCCAGAATAACTAATAATTTTTTTTAAAAAACTTGTCCTTTTAAAAATATATACATATATTTTAAAAATATGACAAAATACATACAGATTTATCAATATGCTGAATTTAATCAAATTGATTCAACAGTGAGCAATTATAAATGCCACAGGAATTGTTATTTTGAAAAAAATGTACCTGGTTTCTGCCAAACAGGCACAGAAAGTTCTTATATTTAAAGAATATTTATAAAGTTAAAAAGTTATAACTTCACAGAATATAATAAACAGTATACTGTACAGTTTTGAAGAAGTCAAAAACAAACTGTTGCCAGATTGACAGAATATATAAGTAAAGTTCCAGAAGATTTTATCATGTGCTGCTTTACATATACAACTCATAAAGGGCAACTATATTTATTTTTTTAAACACACACAGAAAATGTATTCACTCGCTCTGAAATATAATATATTATGTGTGTAACTATTCATCTGGCATGTCAGACAGTTATATTAGGGGCACCTCTGTATTACAAACCACCTGCCACTGTGGTGGAATAACATAACAGCATGGTATTTAATTCAGGTTCATTCTAACCACTTAATCAAGTGCACTCTCTCTCTCTCTGTGTGTGTGTGTGTGTGTGTGTGTGTGTGTGTGTGTGTAGAGGAAAACACTTTTCCAAATCCACGTTCCATCCATGTTTTCTAGTTAGGGTACTAAGAAATAGCTGCAATGCTCATCATCCTAGCTTTCTAAAACAGTCCGCATGTGAATATTGCTGGGAATAGTCTGAGATAAGAGCAGGCTAATGTAGAACTCCAGATATGAAAGAGAAAAGTTGCCTCTTTCCCCACTCACTGGTTTTAAGTTGATTCATCTGATCACGTTGCTTTAAAGTTTCTTATGTTTTCTTCATCACACTCCTTCCAAAATGTACCACCAGTTTCCAATTCACCCAGTTGTTTTTTAAATGCTTTTCTTCTTACAATTTTTTAAAAGAAGTTGCTATATACTCAGTGAATGAGCATGTTGCTCCACTCCAATTTAACCAACCATTTTCAGGTGTAAAACAATGTTCTTGTTGCCGTCACATTCAATTTCTGCCGTTTCTAGGTAGGGCTAGGGAAAACCCCTTCTGAAACACCAGAGAGCTGCTGCCAGCTAAACGGTCTGGCTTGGTAGAAAGCAGCTTCCTAGGTTAGGTTCCTGTAATGTAACACCAGCATTGCAGGTAGATCCTCAGGTGCACACCAGTGATATTTCTTCAGCTGCCCAGGCACAATCCCACAAACAGATCTAAATGGCAACTCAACAGACAATTCTGACTGTACTGAGGGGACATGCACATCACATGCACTGGGTATAAAATTTTCTCTATGCTTCAGATATCTATGAGCGCTTCTAAGTTATTGATCTTTTGTGGTTTGGATTCAATCCAAATGGATTTAGTGTTCTTGTACAACAAACTCATTTCAAACACTCAAACATACACACACTTTTATGGTTAAAAAACAATGGGAAATATGGAAATAAAAATTCTTGAAACAACGTATAACCAGGGCTTTTTTTTTTTTTAGTTGGAACTCGCCGGAACTCAGTTCCAGCACCTCTTAGTTGGGCGCCATTGCCATTCTAAGAGAACGAGGGAGGTGTTCGTGGTGAGTTCTGGCACCTCTTTTTCTAAAAAAATAGCACTGTGTATAACCTCCCTACAAATATGGCTGGATGTGCAAATAAGCAGCCAACTTTCCGTAGACTCTTAGCAAAAAATTTGCACGCAAATAAGGATGTACCCTCAATATGCAGGTGATCTGGAAGCAGTCTATAAGTAAACAGGTGTAGTACTTCACTACTTTATTTTGTAATAACATAACAACTTCATAACAATACAAGTAAGTTGCTAGAATCTTTGATAAGATTCAGGATTGAACTGAATTCTCATCTTCACAGTTCTGATGCAGTTTGATTTAACAGGCCTGGCTGCAAAAGCAGCCATAGAAAATGTGAGGGTTCCATCTTACCATCCCATCTACTTTTACAAGGTATCCTAGATAAAGCTCATGGTCTGTTTACCTGCCTGACTGAAAATGTGTCTTGGTTAAGAGACCTTGCCTAGCATGATATACCACACTCAAAGACAATTCCGTTATCCACAACGCTATTATATTTTGTGTTACTTTAGGTTTTTACCATTGGTTTTTTATCTTCCTTCACCAGGTATTTGGAAATGCGTTCCAGAAGTAACAGCACGGAACATTCTTCCAAGCCAAAACATTCACAAAAAATGCCAAGTGACACTTATACAGAAGACATGCCTGACACTGAGAGGGTAAAAATGAAGAGGAGAAAAACAGAAAAGGACTTTGCAGCAAAAACAGACACAATCCTGAGAAGCCCTGATTCAGACAAGAAACAAAGAAACTATTCCAAAAAGGGAGAAGATCTTTCTCGCGATGATCTTTTATTTCTTCTGAGTGTGCTTGAGGGCGAATTACAAGTCAGTTTATTTTTTATTTTTATTATAAATACACAGCTCTTGCTTCCCATTTTGAGAGCTCTGTTGCTATCACTGATGTAAAAACAACATGAATATATTAATTTACATGTGACGAATAAGACATCAGACTGTTTTGTTTTTTTAAGTCAGTGTTAATGTAGCATAGTGACTTACAGAGCAATCCTCTGCATATATATTCATAATTAAGTCTCACTGACTTCAATAGGAATTGCTCCCACATAAGTTTAGACCACAGCGGGTGGCGCTGTGGTCTAAACCACTGAGCCTAGGGCTTGCCGATCAGAAAGTTGGCTGTTCAAATCCCCGCAACGGGGTGAGCTCCCGTTGCTCGGTCCCTGCTCCTGCCAACCTAGCAGTTCAAAGTGCAAGTAGATAAATAGCTTCCGCTCCGGCGGGAAGTGAAACGGCGTTTCCGTGCGCTGCTCTGGTTCGCCAGAAGCAGCTTAGTCATGCTGGCCACATGACCCGGAAGCTGTACGCCAGCTCCCTCAGCCAGTAAAGCGAGATGAGTGCCACAACCCCAGAGTCATCCGCGACTGGACCTAACAGTCAGGGGTCCCTTTACCTTTACCCTTTAAGTGTATATAGGGCTGCAGTCTAAAAGAAAGAACCGTGTGAAATGCTACCTGTCAAGATGGAAAGGGGGAAAGGCAATCAAACATGTTGGGTTTTTCAGAAATACGGGTACTTATACATCCAACTTCACAGGAACATGGGAAGCAGATTTACGTCATGCTATTTGTTCATCCTGCCAGTATTGTACACTCTGACTGGCAGCATGTATTGTCTACTCTGAATGATTCCAAGGTCTCCATTACCCGATTCCTGTGTTTTTACTCTGGGAATACTGGGATTAAAATTTAGGATTTTCCATATGACACTCTACCACTGAGCTATGGCTCCTTCCACTTTAAGAGTGCCGTCCAGCTCAAGCGAAGCACTTTTATGTGTCATTTATTTCATTACAGCCAAAGGGGATTTCAAGAGCTTGGCTTCACCTGGGCTATTCATTATCTCTTTTCAAAATAAATGATAAACTCCATCTCTCTGCTTGCGTGTTGTCAAAGCAGCTAAAGATACAGAAGCAGAGTCTCCACCAGCCATGACTGTAAAAGGCCTTTTTTATTATTATTAGCATCTTACATCAGCCAATTTAAAGCGCCTGCTTCTTCTAAGGGCTTTGAGGGATCTAAGCCATGACACCTGAAATCCAACATCCTTAATACCATTAATTATTTTTGAAAAAATCTTGGCCATGTGTATGGAGTATTGTATTGTATAGGTAATCACAAACACACACGGGTCACCCTGCCAACTTCTAGGCCAATTAATCTTGTTTTAAAGAGCTGCCATTATTGCATGCTATTGGAATGCACGCTGCGGAAGGTCACATCCTCTGCAATGTGTACCTCGCTGGCTTCAGTGCACAACCACGTACATGTAACAATAGTAGCAGACGGTTTTCTGGTTTGACTTAAAACAACAAAGGGTGACTTTGTACCCTTGCTCCTGGCTTCCCCCAGGAGGAATGAGTGACATGAAACTCCAAAAACAGCTGCCAATACCTTCAGGTTGTTCTTTTCCTTACAAAACTTGACCAGTAAGAAAAAGCACTCATTTGACTATAAAGCATTGCATTATCTGTTTGGCCATTCCACCCTAACATGTGCATGTTGGGGCCTGCCACCTGCCCTCTTATCTCCACCAAGGATAGCCAATGTGGTACCCTCCACATGTATTGGGCTACAGCTCTCATCAGTCTCCACCAGCATGGTCAAAGGACAGGAGAGATGGGAGTTGTTTCCAGCAACATCTGGGAGGCACCACATTTCCTACTGCTGATTTAAAGTCCCTTTTTTACGGCCATATTTCCATATACACTGCCAACATCTGGAAGCTACAGGAATTGACTAAAATGGAAAGTGACTGATTGGGATAAGGGGGATGGCAACAGAAGCCAGAGGTAAGAGAACAAAGAATGTGGCTGGGGGAGGGATGAAACATTGTTTTAAATTAATACTGTTGTCTTATAACAAGGATGGGGAACCTGTGGCCATTAGCATTGCAAATGGTCAGAGATGTTGAGAGTTGAGTGTCCAATGACACTTTGAGGGCAACAGGTTCCCTGTTCCTGTTTAAAGAGGCAAAGTTTTCCTTTTCCAATCACTCACGTGCCAGATGAATTGACGAAGCACTGGCAGCAGTAAAGGCTACTTGCGTGAAAAGCTGACCTTAAAAAATAAAAATGCAAGAATTAATTCAATACCATTGTTGCAAACAGCTGATATCCAGAATTCATCTCACTGGAGTAACTGTGTTTTCTCAGGCGCAGGATGAAGTCATAGGAGTTTTAAAGGCTGAAAAAATTAACCTGGCTTTACTTGAAGCACAATATGGCTTTGTTACTCCAAAAAAGGTCCTTGAAGCACTTCAGCGAGATGCTATACAAGCCAAGGCTACACTGTGGCAGGAGGATATCTATGAAAAGCCCATGGGAGAGGTATGTGTGATGCATGTTTTAAAGCAGGATGTATGAACGCAGGGATTAGCCCTCCAACCCTGTGAATCAAAGGAACGAGTCTCGTTGATTTAACTAGTGAAGGGCAAGTGCCAGCAAAGCAAAATATTGTTTGTTGAATTCTACAAACAGTGAGCTCAGAGCTTAAAGATGCCAGCCTTTAAATCTCCACTACGAAACTGACACACACTTCTGCTTTGAAAGCATCCTTTAACTTCCAAGCGAGATGAAGGCAAACCTAATTGTCAAATGGTAAAAAGTCTAAGTAGTCAATGAATCCCAAAGCCCGTAGTTAGATTCCTAAACCAACAACTGTGGACTCTTACAGGAGGTCACTGACCTTTGGGGACTGTTTGTGAACCAGAAGAACCCTTGTGAACACATGCACTGGGCCATTCCATTGTCACGGGTGGGACACTTTGACCATGTTTTTTGGTATTCACACATGCGTAACAATGTAAATATACATAAAAATTAACAACCAAAATTTAAACTATGTTCTTAATAAGATACTGAACATTTTACTAATGTTTTATTATTTTTATGGATATTTTTGACAATTTTATTAAATGTTAAAAGTGTTGTCACGGGTGGGACAAAAAAAGGACATGGAGCTTGAGATAAGTTTGATTTATGGAAAAACTCTGTGAGTTGGGAGGTGACTCAATGATAAACTCAGCATATCTGTTTAAATCAATGTTTATTGGTTACAACTATGCAATCAGGAATTAAGTTTAAGAAATTTAATGATACAAAATTAAGGAAAAAATGCTGTCACGGGTGGGACAATCATCAGAAAACTTTTAATTTGAACACTTCTGTGAAGACTACGTGGGTGGACTTTTGAAAAGAAGGTCCATAAAATAAACTTCTTTTGTCTTTAGCTTAAAAAAAAATGGTTAGACTGCACGTTTGGAATCTTCCTCACCAAAGTCCAGTGCTCATCTAGCATTCTTATCAGGCTCATTTTTCACGGAATGGCCCCACTGCAACTCTTCCCGGCCCAGCTGTAACCTCCCTGAAATCCCCCCCCCCTTGAGCTTGGGAGGTAAAGGCCTCCACTGGCTAATACAGGCTTCTTTCAGCAGGGGATAAAACTGTGGACACCATGCAAGCCTTCTGTGGGCACATGTGTGCTTGAAGGCACCACACTGGTGAATCATGGGCTAAGGAATCACCCATATATTACGTCACACTTCTGAAGACCTGCTCCCCTCATGTCCCACTTTACCCATTTTAACCAAAACCCTTCCTCTTTTGTCACAGCTTTGTTTCTCTTCCTCCCTCCCTTGATGTAACATACCTTTTCTTCTTAGTGTTTTGTTTGGATTGGATAGGCTTCCAGGGGCCCTCTGACTTCTTGGGATGAACAATAATATTAACAAGCAGGCTTAGTACAGTACAGTGGTACCTTGGTTCTTGAACAGCTTAGTTGTTGAACAAATCGGGTCCTGAACACCGCAAACCTGGAAGTGTTCCAGTTTGTGAACCTTTTTCGGAAGCCAAACGTCTGATGCAGCTTCCGATCGGCTGCAGGAAGCTCCTGCAGCCAATCGGAAACCGCACCTTGGGTTTTCAAACGGTTTCGGGAGTCAAACGGACTCCTAGAACTGATTAAGTTCGAGAACCAAGGTACCACTGTATCTCTAGACTGTAGAGTTCCCTAGAAAGAAGTTTCAACATCCAGCATTGGGAGATAATTCTACATTTGGAGCTTGCTAAAGAACTATGGATGATTAAAATGATGCAAGGTAATAAAATGGGAGCCAATATCTATCTGCATTCCTAAATGCTTTCCTCTTCACTCAAGCACACATGCTTCTGGTATACAGCTCATTACAGCTCACTATAAACGACATCATGAATAGAATTCTTCCACAGGGCACTTTCCAGATTTCAGAAAGAAACATATGATAAAGTTCATTTCACATACACAAACCAATGTCACACAAAAAGGTTAGAACTCGTTTCCAGATATTGAAGCCTTAACCCTCTAGTTATGATCCAAATCTCTTGAAGTTCAGTTGCAGAGGTCAATGCCTTTTCAAAACACTGTAGGGTATTAGGTCATAGAAGCTCTGAGCACAAAAGGAAATGATCCAAGGAAGGAACAGTCTTGCCTCCCCACAAATTTCCAAAACATAATTCGGACTTCTATTTTGCATATATTATACAAATGTTTTCTTCCTAACATTACATGGCAGCAAACGAGTTTCTAGCGCCACTTTCCTTGGCAATATCAAAGGCAAAGAGAAACATTCTGAAAATAGTAAAAATGGTACAAATCCCTCATGCTGAGTGGAGTCCTGGAAACGGAAGAAACTGATAAACACCATGCAGAACATTTTGCAGAACACTGTA
Source organism: Lacerta agilis (assembly GCF_009819535.1). Taxonomy (NCBI): domain Eukaryota; kingdom Metazoa; phylum Chordata; class Lepidosauria; order Squamata; family Lacertidae; genus Lacerta; species Lacerta agilis. Next base: position 31,910,876 of record NC_046315.1, read on the forward strand.
ACTTTAAATAGAATTTGGAAAAGGTAAAGAGTACATTTATTTTGTTTCTAACGTTATATATTTATGAAATAAATAAAAGAGAGAGAAAGGGCCACCAGCACCAGTTACAGCTGGAGTGCCGGAAAGAAGCAAATTACTATGTGACTTCCCGACACTAATTCTGTCAATGTACCTCATTGCCTGGCTCTCACAGTCCCTGCTATTCTAATTGCTGGTTTCTCAAGAGCAGTCCCTAAGATGCTGCCAACAATGTGACAGCTTTGCCAGTTGAGAATTGCCAAGCTTATCCTATGTGCATCTTGGTTCCAGTTATATACTTGGGACAAGTATATGCATTTCCAAGAGGACAAATATGTGCAGCTTTCTTCACTCCTATAATGAAGTATTAAGAGAGGCAGACAACCTGGTTTTGAAATCATTAAGAACTTCATCTCACTTGTTGCCAGTTTAGCTCATTTCTCTTTGGCAACAACAACTCAAGCTATCATTTCATAAAGACAATTCACTCAAGCCACAACTGGTGGGTGTTGACCCACTACTCACTGCCACATTTACCATATATGTGCACAGCAGATGCTGTATACATTGTAGTTTCATGTCACATGAAACTGTCCTAAGAGACAAAAGGACATACAGTCAAGTTATGTCGCCAGAGGGAGGTGGGGGGGGGAGCTTCATTTCTGTGGGAAACCTCAGCATCTTACCAGTAGTGAATTGTTTTGTCACTACTGAGCCCACTGTGTGGCAGTTTTGGTGACAAGTAAGCAATTTCCCTACCACCACTGCTCTTCACAGTGCCAACCCTGCAGAGCTTTTGTGTAGTTTAGGGGCTCCTACGATTTTGTCCAGCAGGATATGTAAAGGATCCCTTGGTAGCAAGCATTTAATGATAAAAAAAATTGTATCCACCACAATTGGGATACCACAGTTTATGTTGATCAGATAAAAGGATGTCCAGAACACTGTCTGGCTCCATTTTGTTGGATTTCAGTCATTAAGGACCCAGAATACGGGCATGGCACTTGGCTAACTGCCTGAATGTTCAACACTTGCCATGCTTCACTTATTACAGCTAGTGGGTCTGAGTACAGAAGGTGACAAATGCCTCTTTGAGAGAATAGGTGATCCCAGCCACATTAAAGGGTATGACCATTACTAAAGAAAACTGCAGTGGACCCATAAGACCTGAACAACTGTCAGCTCATTGCTAACATTCCCTTGGGACAGGTGATCAAGTAGGTGATTGCCAGCCAACTCCAAGCACATTTTGGATGAAACTAATTATCTAAATCCATTTCAGTCAGACTTCAAAGCAGGATTTGGCATAGAAACCAGATTGGACACATAGAAAGATGACATTTGCTGGGAGAGAGATGGGAAAGTGCAACTTTGTTCTTTTGGACCTCTCAATAGCTTTTGATAGGCTTGACCATACAACCTTTCTGGAGAGGTTGTGAAAGTTCAGTGTTGGAGGTATTGCTTCCTAGTGGCTCCACTCATGCCTTGGTGCTAATTCCAGAAGAAGGTGCTTAAGTATTTTTGCTCTGCTGCTTGACATTTATGCCTCAGAATCTCTGCAGGGTTCTATTTTAACCCCCACCCCCACCCCTTTTAATCATATACATGCAACTGGAGTGAGGTCATTTTGAGATTTGGGTGTGGTGTCATCAGTGTGCAGATGACACCCTGCGTTCCTTTTCACCTAGCACAGGTGAGGCAGTGGGAGTAATAAATCAGAGCCTGGAAATGGTAATGGACTGGATGAGGGCCAATAAACTGAAGCTCAATCCAGACAAGACAAAAGCACTGTTAATGGGTGGTTTAAATATTTGCCTACGTTCGAATCAGGATTGTGTTCTGGGAGTGGTATGAGAACTAACAGGGCCATATTTAACTACAGTAAGTAAGAAACACATTTACTGAGATGGAGAATGATATGGTTAAAAACATTTTGGTTCTTATTTCCATATTGCTATATTATTCCTTATGCATGACAAGCTTAGAGTAGTTATAGCAGATTAGTGGTCATTTACCTGGACAATGAGAATAACTTTTTTAAGTTAGCATGTGTAATACAGCACTTTCAAAATTATACATTCATCTTACAGTAGCAAGGGAGATCTGTGCACTTAAGCAGACTGCTGAACCCACGACTGTAGATATACATCTTCCTTGATATCATGACTCTCATCTGAATCCTAATATAACTGGTATAAACTGAGCTTCTGATGCAAATATGGATACACATCCCCTCCTGGGGTCACTAGTTGCATGCAACAAGTTACATGCAACTAAAGTAAGATTGATTTAGCTAGGTTTTATGAAAACCATCCTCTCCTTGCCTTCTTTCTCCTGGGAAACAGCTACTCTTGAACTATCTTTAACTCTCTAGCACTGAACCACCAATAGCAAGTTTAAAACAGTACTGTGCTTGCGCTGTAGCCCTTAACTACCATGCAAGGCCATGAATTACATGCATCACTGAAGAGCTGTACAAATGCCAACACAAATAAAAAATAATCAACTACTTTGACCTGATTTTTTTTAAAAAAGAATTCACTCTAGCCTCAAAAATTTATGACTGATTGCAGACAAATTTATCAGAAAGGTAGTGTTGTATGTAGGGAGGGGGGGAACCCAACAAAATATCTGTTGCAGATCAGAAAATCCCACCGAGACAGACCTTCTGACAAAACTATGAAGTCTAGACTATCTTGGTCAAAGGGCTTCCAGCTCTGGCAAAATAGTAAAGAATAAGAGAAATCTGTTCTGTTTTTATGTTTCCCTTCATTAGGCTCTTGTTCAGTTCATTAGTATAACAGCAGCAGCAGTAGCAGCAAATAACTTTCATCACTTCATAGGGAAGCTGAAACTAATAATTACATGGAACCGGGCCTCTTGCCTTCCTAGACAGAACAAAAAGTTAATATGCATCACAGCTAGACAAAGAGCACTCCATCAATTAAGCACCGAGCCAAAAGGGGAAGGAAAGTTTCCAAATACTGTAAGACAAAATATTTGAATAAATCATGTTTGTACAGAAGCACACTGGGAACCAAATCAGAAAGTATTAATGCACCTCACCAATATTAGGTGTCATCAGTAAGATGAAGAACTAAAAAGTAAGGTGGCACAACCGACAGGGAGTCTCATTGGGTTCTCAAATGAGGGAATAGGTGTATCTGAAGAAGTGTGCATGCACACGAAAGCTCATACCAAGAACAAACTCAGTTGGTCTCTAAGGTGCTACTGGAAAGAATTTTTGATTTTGTTTTGACTATGGCAGACCAACACGGCTACCCACCTGTAGAGGGAATAGAGGAAGGTCATAGTCCTGACTTCAGTATGTCGCTGGTGAGGGGATTCATTAGAACCAGTCAGAAACCTGAAGACCTGTGCTCTTCATCACATCTTGCCCTTTAAGAATCCCTAAATTAACAAAATGGAAGCTGAGTAATACATTCTTTACGATAAGGCCTGTGCCAATTAAATCCCCCCCCCATAGATAGTACTGATGTTACCCGGTACTTCCTGGCAAAATCAATAATTAAAACGACTGTTCTTCACCCCCACCCCACCCCCCAAAAAACCCCTACAAAAATGAAGGAAATCACAGAACTGAGAGAATCTTGTTATTCTTTTTAGCTTGACAAAGTTGCTGAGAAGCATAAAGAAACTCACAGGCGGATGCTGGAACAGCTTTTAATGGTAGAAAAATCTCACAGGCAAACCCTGTACGATCTGGAGGAGGAGAAGAGGAAACATGCAGAGTACATGGAGAAAAGCGATGAGTTTACCAATTTACTGGAACAAGAACAAGAAAGGTAAGACAAATTTAAAGCTACCAAGTAGACTTTAAAATCTTAGTACTTTGTAAGTACCTTAAAAAAACTACTCCTGATTTGTATTCAGCATTTGAACACATCAAGAACATGTTATGGGGTATATACTGCATGACCTTTTGTGACATAATGTGGTAAAGATAATATAGCCTGCTAGCCTTTGAGTATCATCCTAGAAATGTATCTTTTTTCCCTTTTTGTGCTTTCCCATCTCCCACATTTCCTTCCTCTTTGGAGAAAAGGCCTCTTCTGATTTTTCTTGAGAATTATCATCTTCTTCTTCTTTTGGTAGTGCAAAGGCAGAGAGGTAAAATTGTAGTAAATGTTGATATAACCCGAATAAGTCTTTAAGGTCTCCTGTCAAGTCACAAAAACTTATATTTCAAGTCCAAATCACACATGACACTAGTGATGTGGCAATCACCTTTATGTTGTTGGTATGTTCTGCCTCTCCATTTACATCCATGGAATCATTGTCATGTGGGTGATTTGAATGATACAGGTCCCACCCATGCAGCTGTTACAGGAATAGAACACATCACTTACTTCACCAATGAGGCTTTTTGCCCTACAGATGTTACAGAAGTAGAAAGGGAATTCAATGACACAGAAATGGCCTCCCATGTCAATCCAGCAACGTCGTTTCTTAGTGAGGACTGTACAAGAGTTTAAATATGTTAAGAATCAAATTCTAGTAAGCCTAGTAACTCATATATTTACAGTAATACACAACACGACCCCCAACGGAGAAGTCAGAACACAGTATCAACTGCAACGTATTTGGAACCAGTATATCTGTGATGTACATAGAGGGCTGCATCCTTCTTTTGAGGCCAGTGGAAGCATTTAGGGTGAAAATCGGACAAAAAATATTCCAAAGACTGCATACACAGTAAAAGACAGTCTTGTGGACTGTTGTAGTCATGCATCAGCCTGGGTCATTAAAACATTATATAAGCCCTGCAAGATCAAAGTGAAGGCCCACCTAGGCCTGTGTTATATAGCATGGTGCAGGGGCCAGCTCAGCTGTCTGTGCAACAGGATTTAGTGGCAGGAACCATGCTATGGATTCAGTCCAACTACCGGTATATACTGTATTGCTGCATTATATTATTATTATTATTATTATTATTATTATTATTATTATTATTATTATTATTTACACTGCATGCTCAGAGCAGCAGCAAAGTGCTTTGAGAACTGTAGAACGTAAGCAATAAGGAAAATGAAGGCAGCCTAAAATATGCAGCAGGAGATGAAGCTAACCAAATATACTGAGGAAATCTCTTTATGGTTTAGGATATAATGGTTCCTCACCAACTCACATGAGAAGAGACAAAAGTGGCTTTTTTGTTGTTGTTTTAAAAATTGCCTACACTTCAAAATAGTAATTAATTGTTTTTAAAAAAAAAAAAAAGATGAAGAAAAAGCCCCCAAAGAGAAGAGGAAAATATTACGGTCACATTTCCTATTCCCCAGACAGCTACACTTGATTCTCAAAAGTATGAGAACATGGTCTCTGTATCCCATTGCTCAGAACAGCTTCCAGATGGAAATGTCTGGGTGTGAGAACGTCAAGCCCATTCTAACCTCACATGATGCATACAAGATAATACTTCCTCTCTTTGCCGGCATAACCTCATGTTTCATGTACCCTGGCACCACTTGCAACATTCACCCTTCCTGCTACACCTTTTTCCTTTAACGTCTGCTGTAGAAAGCTCACAGGCTCTCTCTCAAAGTACTCAAATATTTACCGAATAAAATTCAAAAGTACTTTGTTGCTGATCTTGTTAACAGCAGAAGAAATGTTCTAAATTAATACAAAATTATAAATAAATACAGCTGGGCATGGGAATGAGGAATAAATAAAAGAGGGAGCTTAAAAACAAAACAAAACAGCAGACACTCTGCCCATGCACAAGTTTATGTGATGCTGATACTGGAAGAGTCAAAATTCAAAGCTGGGTTTTTGAGCACACTTTTCCAAATACAAGTACAGATCTCCAAATCGCTACACAGAAAAGACAGAACAGCAGAAAAATAATCAAATGTAAAGGCTAGGAATGGCGGGGAGGATGGTTTTGATTAAATGTAACAGAATGCTGCATCATCTGCAAACAAATCAGTATAAAACTGCAAAGAAAGACAGCAAATATACAAGCTTTTAGACATAATGGATTATCTAATTAAAATTTGTTGTTGTTTTAATAGTTGGAAACAGTTTACAATTATTATTTGTAACCAATATCTGTCTGGAAAGGAAAAACGGAGGTGGCTAATGAGACCTTAGAGAATGCAATATAATAGATTTTAGATTAAGCCTCAATTTTTGTGTTTTCTTTGGAGTGCTCATTTTATGTGGAAAACCCTAAAGGAGCATGATGTCACATCTTGAATAATATCCAAAACATTTGCCAAGTGATGTCGCCATCAGGATCTCTTAGCAATAGCCTACCAGAGTGAGAAAGCTCTCACACAAGTTAAGGCACGGCTCCTTTATTATGATAGTAGACAAGCTGATGTTTTACACACATAGGGGGGGGGGAGGAGAGAGAGAGAGAGCAGGGAGTGCCTGGGAATTTTTAGAAAGCAGAAACTGTTGTGATTTTAAAATGGATACTGAACTTTGTGAGTTTGGGCCTGTCACACAAAAATTTGGGTGAAATCACACCAAAGTCAAATATTGGTCCACCATATTGATTCAAAATGGTACCTGCCATCCAAACCTCAACAAACAAACACCACCTCAGGAACCCTTGCGCTGAGTTTGGTTACAATATATTGACAGATGACTAAGCCTGTGCCAAAAAAAAAAAAATAGATGAAGTTATGCCAAAGTCATGTTTTGGATTGTCACCTTGAATCAAGATGTCAGGCATCCAAACACTGACAAAGACTGCCACTCCTAGCTCAGGAGCCCTTGTGGTGGGTTAATGACAATATCTCATGTGGCGGCCAAACGCATACCCAAAAATTGGTTCCGTCATGACACGCACGTCACATTTTGGTTCACCATATTGATTCAAAATTGTGCCTGTCATCCAAATGTCCACATAGACCCTTAACTCAGGAACCCTCATCCCAAGTGTGGGCACAGTCTACCCGGTTGATTCGAAACAACACCTCGTGTCCAAACAGTGTTGAAGTTTGCCATCCAACCTCAAGAACGTTTGTGCCAAATCTGGCAACAGCATCAAGAGAGGCAACCAAACTTATGCCAAAAACGGGCAAAGTCGCACCAAGGTGATGTTGGTGCCTACCATCTTGGTTCAAAATAGTGGTTGGTGTCCAAACATGGACAAGGACTACTGCCTGCACCTCAGGAACCCTCATGCCAAGTTTGGCAACAATATATCAAGAAGCACCCAAACCTCTAGAGAACAGACAGAGCACTTTCCAAAATATACCTGTAGAGTATAACACACACACACACACACACACACACACACACACACCATTGTTGTGCTTCAGTGTTCCTGCTTAATTAAATTGCATAATCACTACTTCCCTAAAAGTCCTTCCAGGAGGTTGAGGAGACTCATCATCTTTGTGGGAGGAGTTGGGACAGTGCTATAGTTGGGAGGAAATGAATCACCCCAAACAGAGCAGGAAAATCCCACCCCACATGAGAGCATGACTCTTTTCACCCACTTTGGGGAAATAATTTCATCTCCAACTGCAGCCCCGTACAACTCGGTCCACAACTTTTGGTAACTCCCAGCAAACCTTTCAGAGGGTTTCATGGAGGATTAAAGGAAGGAAATGCTAATTGCTTAATGAACACTCATTCATTTTGCAGTTGGTTTAGAAAATGTTGGCTGTGAAATGCTTAGGTATAAAAATGACCCTGCAGGTTTTTTAAAAAGGAATACTCTTTTTGTGAATATGCAATAGAATCAGAATAGGAGAACAGTCAAGGACAAGAAAGGCAGAGTGGATGTAACCAAATTTATGATAAAAATCATGCTTAACTGATTTTTGATTTAATATTGTTGTTGTTGTTTAACTGCTTATGGTCAAGTGGGAGGTCAATTTTCAGTGGCAGTTGCATCAAAATACTGAAAGAAAACAGACTAATTAAGGCAATCCATCAATTCCAGCATACTTCAGTTGAATACTGAACATCAGCCAATACTAGTAATACTTTGTTTTCAACTCATACATATGCACACATACTTGGGAGTAAGCGCTGTTCATCCCAGTGAAACTTACTAATTAAACTGGCTCAGAAACAGAGACAGCAACTTGGTAATAACATTTGTAAAGGTAACACTAGTATCTCCCTACAAAAGGCAAAACAGGGAGAGTGATTACAGGGTCTGGGCTTAGAAAATTCTTAGACTTCTTAGAAAAAGGGACACAGTTGTAACATACACAAACATTCTTATAATGGTACACTGGTTGAATATTTAAGCTACTGACTGTTATTTTGTTAGCAGAATTAGCTAAGTCGGATAGCAAAGGCTGAAAACTTTATCACCCATCTGCAGGAAACATGGCCTCTTAAGACACAAGAAATGTATGTTCAGCATCAAATCTCTGCAGAATTGTCAGCACACATACTTTCAATTAGAATCAGCACCACTTCTATATATGTAAGAACTCCAATACTTAGTTTTTTAAGTGCTCATAGCATTTCAGTTACATTTCCTCAGCCATCTTTAAAGCAATACTCTGCAGTAAGGCATATTTACAGGTGATGGGGTTTATCTAAGAGTAGCAGCGAAGGTTAACCAGTGAGTTCATAGTTGGGCAGATATTTGATACAGACATTCCCAGCTTAAAACTTGTGCAACGACACAATGCAATGGCAGCTTCATATCATTTGTTTGCGACAGCCTCACAAAATGTTTTTCCTCCTTTCTCCTTTCTCAATGATTGCCAGCCTTTATTAATGATTCATAGAGTGTATGCACTTAATCACACCAGTCCTTTCAAAAACATGTATTTGTCATCAGATGCCCCTGTCTACAATTGAAAAAGTAGGCGAGAGGTAGCTGGACAGTGTTGGACTACAACTTCCATCAGTGCCAGCCAGCATGTTGGGATGATGGGATCTGTAGTCCAAAAACATCTGCAGGAGGGCACCATATTGCCTATCCCTAATGTACGCACTCAATTCAACACATCCTGGTTTATTTGGAGCTACACAACCTATCCTGGTTGAGGAAATTTTCCTTGAGGACCTCCAAAATGTCTGTGTGCTTATGCACTTGGACGGCACTCCTCAACATTTGCTTCTTCTAAACGAAAGGAAAGCACATTGTAGATTAGCAAAGTTTAAAAGTTTCATAAAAATATTACCATGCATAAAACTGAATTCTAGTATTCACAGCAAATTATGCTATCCTGCTGTTCAGCTAAGGAAATCTCTGTTTCAGAATTTTAAGTAACAAGTGGGGCTGGCAATAAAATGTTGCAGCACATCCTTACCCCATAATAGGAGAACTCCTGTACAGGATTCCAGTCAGCTATACCATCCTTCAAGGTATTATAAGCAGAAAGGGGATCAACTCATTCTTCCCCTAGTTTTTTATTTGTTTTTTCCAAGTGACACTCAATATTTTGGGGGTCCTGGAGGCCATTGGAGGTCTTGGAGGTTCACCTCATTTGGCTATTTGAGGATGGAGTTTCTCCCTTTGGGGTCTTTTGAAAATGTTTTATATTGTGTACTGCAGAGTTCACTCAAGCAAACTGACATCTCCCTCTATTTTCTCAGCAGCCCAGTTTTAGATCAAATCTCACTGGCACTCAACCACATGGGACTGTAATCAGAGGGAATAATTTTTTCCTGATTAATCCAAAGAAACTCGAGTACATATTCAACTGCTCCTTGGGACAGTTACATACACACACACACACACACACACACCATCATCTTTGGCAGGTGAGGGAAATGTACCTTACGACCCCCTCCCTCACTATCTGGAAGTGCCTTCAGAGTGTGGCAGGAAGGTAAGCCCTGCTATGTAAATGGAAATTCCCAACATAGCTTTTTGAATAAAGCAAAATCTGCAAAACCATTCTGAATGCAAACTGTTATATACTGAACCTTCTTGATTTCAAACTATTTAAAAGATCCATTCTCACCTAGGATGCTGAAATGAAACAAACTTAAATTAATTCTATGCTCAATGCAAGATCAAGACCGTTAGCATTCATATGGAATGCTATAGAAACCACATATTGTATCATATAGCATTTCTTTCGATAGTTTGCAGACTCGGAGTACTTCATACTACCACTATTTACATTTTTAAGAAATTAAGATTCCCAAGGATATTTACATATAACATTAACTTGGCTTCATAGAATGCTAACGGCACGTAAACACTGTTGACTTATTTAGTTGACATATATGTCCAGCAGACTCCAATTTCATACACATTGAGCTATTGTTGAAGAATGCATTGTACTCAAATGCAATCATTTCCTTTTTGCTTTCTGGCAAGTTGTATGTATTACATATGCCGAAGACTATGTCTTCCAAGTTGTGAAATGGATGCCAGATCTCTGTACATTTGACCTTTTTCATGGGTATCTTGTGTTTTGTAGGTGAGTGAGCAAGACCCTCCACAAGCACAAGTTTAGTTCTATATAACACCCCAGTGGGAGAGCCCAAATACTTTAACCACTACAGCATAAAGATAGGCTCAAGGAAGTGATGCACACAGACTAATGACTTCATGCTAGCATTTGAAGAACAGTCTACCACTTCATAGCATAACTTTCAACAGATGTTGGGAAAGCATACTCTTGTCAAAATCCACATGATTCAAAGATTTTCACAAAGATCCTAGTGCATAATGAAAGGTTAAAATAACGACACAGAAACAATACATCTTTTAAAAGTACAAATAAATCAAAGAATGAAAAAGCCAAAGGCTGGAAGAGCATTCGACATGCATCAATAATTCAATTTTCCTGTTCCCTAGTAAGAATGTAGAGCAATCCTCTCTTCAATATGGAGACTAAGAAAGAGACCACAACCACAAGAACGAATTATTAGTGCCTTCACATCAATTTTCATGTAATCAAAAGTTTTCATGAACTTAATGTTGCAATTTAAATACCTTCACCTATAATAAATTCAGTGATTTGTCTATGTACTCCAGGAAGCATCATTTCAAAATTAACTCTGTAATCATACCAACTTCAGCCAAGACTTATACTTCAATTTGTAATTAGGGGTTTGTGTTCTCCCCACCCCCCAAGCACAAGACAATTAAATATTGAATCACTAAAACAAAGTAACACAAATGAAATCAGTAAACTATTCTTCCCACAGACCATTAGTCTCTACTTTCAACACTACTGGAAAAAGCTTTGGCCAAGGCCACATCTAAGTACGTATATTTCATGAGTTTTGTAAGTAAGTGGTAAGAGACCCACCATGACCATGCTTTTGCCAAATACCAACATCTGTAGGCCTGAAATATCTATCAAGAAGTACTGAGCACAAGACAACAATTTATCTGAGCATTTTTACCACCACTCAAATAAAAAGCAACTCTCCACTGGCTTATCTGGCTCTACTCCATGGCCTTTAAAAACCTCAAACTCACACAAAAATATTTCTACTGAATGCATAGGTGCAGAACGCGGATACAACGGCAAACATTAAATGGTGTCACCAGATGTGATGGCAGCTAAAATGTTGTCTTAAGGGTTAGGTCTTTCAAGAGAATTGTACACATGGGCTCCATAGGCCCATCAGTGCCTTTTGCATCCAGGTAAGTTTAATGGGGAAATGGTGCATCATGGGGGGACTGATGAGCATGCAGTTGAGCTGTGGGTGACTTTTGCAGTTCAGACCACCACTGAGGATGGCAGATACTCTTTCCAGCATACTCATGCTGAGCACTTTGTCTAACACATCCTGTAGAATGGACGGGACATTTGTCTTCATCCAGCATTCTTCTCTTTCAAGTGCACAAGGCCAGGCAAACTTTCCATGCAAATCATATCTGCATATTAAAACTCACTGGACCACTCACTCTCAACCTCCATTCTGTTGGGTGGAACATGTTAGGATTTGGATGCTGTAGTATGGGCAAAATAAACACTGCCCCACTTTGCAGGGTTGTTTTATGGGTTGCTGAAAATAAGGGCGTGAAGTGCTTAAAACACCCAAAAGTACTATATAGAGTACTATATCAAAGTACATTGTAAAAATAAAATAAAAAATACCTACTTTTTGTTCCCTGTGAAAAAGGAAGCCTATCTCATCCATTGTGCACACTTAATTAAAAGAGCTTAATGCTTAGATCGCAAATTATTTAGGCTAAGAATGCAAACTTTGTTTGGACGCTTTGTCTCAAAATACACACAGCCAAGATGCCAGCAAAGCAAACTGCATATTATCATTGTCAATGTAAATCACGGGTCTTGCTTTGCTGTAATCCTTTGCAGTGAGAAGCTGGCACAGGGCCAGGCAAAAGCACATAATTTAAACACTCAATCAGTTACATTCCAAGGCATTTGTTTAGTGTTTAATAGGCTCTCAAGGGATGAGAAAATTACTAAAGTGCATTGTTTTGACATGAGACAGAGTGAGTCATCGGTTGTCACTAAATTTGGGGGGCTTCAGTATTTATTGTCTGAGACGAACTTCTTAAAAAACACATTATACATCAGCACATATGTGCAGGGACTCACATGTGCATTACAATAAATGTGCTTGCTTAAACCATTATGGCACAGGAAATGTTTTCTGGTTCTCAAATTCTCTCTCTAGATTTAGGATTCTATTATACACATTCATGTTCTACATTACAATTATAGACAGATTTAATACACTTTCCCTTTCAAAGAGACCACATATAGCTTGCTCATACTTGGCACATACAAAACTATTGAAATTCCGAATCAAGGGAAATAGACATTCTGTTCTCAAAGTAAGCTTGACATCAACATGAGGATTTAAAGTTAATGCAAAATTCACTTACTGAAATCTGAATTTGTACTTGTTTTGTAAGTGAGAACTATTCCACAGGTCTGATAATAGTCTACCTGTTGTTCATGCATGCTAAGCTCCATGCCCCCCAGGCAGAACACAAAGCACAAACCTAAAATATGTTTTAACCTATTAGAGGTGTAACATTTTTATACAACTACAAATGAAAAACATCTCAAGGGGTTCCAAAAAGAGAGATTAATGAAATTTATGAGTTATTTTTAAAAATGCTTCACTTGTGATCCACTGGATTTGTGATACTATTCTTCACTGTCATGTCACTATTATCTTCTCTTGCTTGTGCTGGCATTTCAGAAACATTGCCAACCAGGATGTTCGATAGTGTGGCCTTCTCCCCAATGTAAGTTACTTTGGGGGAAGATTCAGTGGGCAGGTTTTAGCATACTCAGGCTGCAACTGACTGCCACATTTAGCGTCAGAAAGGTATTTTCCTCTAGGACACACTGGTGAGAGAAAACGAGGTGCTTCTTTTTTATTCCGAAACACATGGCTTAGTTTGAATTATTCAAGCATCTGAACCACCTTCTCTTCGCCTGTGGAATGCTGATCTGAAAAAAGTGAATTGATCTGGTGGGTAAATGGCTTTCCTTTGGAGGAACTGGACACAATGGCTTTTGGTCCATTCAAATAATACAATTCTAAAAATACATGAAATGCCTTAAAAATACTCATCCCATTAGAAACAATGGAATGAAAAAGGTTAGCATTTGCACAGCTAAGATTAGTAGTAGTAGTAGTAATATACTGCCCTTCCTCCAAATTTCACAGGGGGGGTTCACAGCATAAAAATACAAAATAAGAACACCAAATACACAAAAAATACACAAAAGCAAACCAATGCCCCCACTCCCATAAACATATTCAAGAAGCCACAGAATGTTAATCGGCCAAAGTCCTAGCACCTAAAGATAGGTAATGAAAGCGCCATGCAAGCCCCACTGGGGACAGCATTCCACAACACAAGAACAAGCCACCGCAGAAAAGGCTTGTTCTCGTGTTGCCAGCCTCTTAACCTCTCATGGAGGGGCACACAAAGATGGGCCTCAGATTATGACTGTAGGTCCAGGTTGGTTCATATGGGGAGAGATGGTCCTTGGATTATTGCGGTCCTGCGTCCCTTAAAGCTCTATAAATCAAAACCAGCACTTTTATTTGGGCCTGGAAACTAACTGGCAGCCAGTGCAATCGTGTCAGGATCAGTGCAATATGTTCAAACTCTCTTGACCCGGTGAGCAACCTGGCCACCAAATTCTGCACCAGATGAAGTTTCCAAACAATCTTCGGAGGCAGTTTGTTGCATTCAAGCACAGTGAATTAGCCATGTACTATCTCCACAAGTGAAACCCAGCCTCCTCCTGTCCTGTGTTCAAAGCCCTATAAGGAATTCGCATATAACTCCCTTTAAACTGTTATCATTGTACCAGTGTAGAACCTGAAATCAGCAGTGCACATTCAACAGATAACCGTATCCTCTCTTTGAGCAATAGTTTTCAAACCACTGAACATAGGGGGAAATAATCTAAAAACAGTAGCAAATAACAGGCATTATTTTCCCTTGCCCCTGCAAAACACACTGATAAAAAACATCAATAAATTATTAGATTTCCACAGATGATTCAAACACACCATCCCCTGCAATTTCAGAAAGCCTATTTCCCAATCCCTTTCTTAGACAGTAGGCAAGTAAGACACCATTCAGTCCTGTCTGTGGAAAAATTGGCAGCACCTAAAACCCAGAATCCAAAGTCTTTGGTAAGTGTGGCCATGACTTATCCCTACTGGAATCCAACCTTAACCTCAAAACAGATGGGATGTCAGAGGTGTTGTTAGAACCTTGCCAACTGTGTGCATATCCTACCTTTTTACACTCCCCCCTGCTTCATATAAGTGATGGATTGTGATAATTAATCATTAATACAGTAATCAGCCAGGTGTTTAAACACTTTGGGGTGAGCTTCCTAGGAAAGAACCTTAAAGTAAAAGGCAGGCTGCTTGCATTCAGCAATAGCCACAGTCTACAAAAAGTTTTAAGACTTCTCTCACAGGAAATTGAGAGAGGGGTTGTTACCGGTATCTTCTTATCTGAGCACAGGGATGCTACTGCTGTGGAAAAGAAAGCTAGCAGCAAGTCCCATTTACATACACTTAAGTGCCAGTAGTGAGAGATTTTACTTTCTTGGGCTCCACGATCACTGCAGATGGTGACAGCAGCCACGATATTAAAAGATGCCTGCTTCTTGGGAGAAAAGCAATGACAAACCTAGACAGCATCTTAAAAAGCAGAGACATCACCTTGCCGACAAAGGTCCGTATAGTTAAAGCTATGGTTTTCCCAGTAGTAATGTATGGAAGTGAGAGCTGGACCATAAAGAAGACTGATCGCTGAAGAATTGATGCTTTTGAATTATGGTGCAGGAGGAGACTCTTGAGAGTCCCATGGACTGCAAAAAGATCAAACTTATCCATCCTTAAAGAAATCAGCCCTGAGTGCTCACTGGAAGGGCAGATCCTGAAGTTGAGGTTCCAGTACTTTGGCCACCTCATGAGAAGAGAAGACTCCCTAGAAAAGACCCTGATGTTGGGAAAGATGGAGGGCACAAGAAGAAGGGGACGACAGAGGATGAGATGGTTGGACAGTGTTCTCGAAGTGACTAGCATGAGTTTGGCCAAACTGCGGGAGGCAGGGGAGGATAGGTGTGCCTGGCGTGTTCTGGTCCATGGGGTCACAAAGAGTCGGACACGACTGAATGACTGAACAACAACAACAAGTGCCAGTATCGCCTATCTACAAAGTTAAAAGAAAGAAAACATAATGACCACCTGTAGAGTTAGAGGAGTTTTAGCAAAGTATCTAAAAGTCAACAGTTTTGCAAAAACTTACAAACACTGGTTAGAGGTACAGGACTTCTAAGAAACAGTAAGCAAAAAAAAGACCCAATTCCTATACTGGGCAGAACAGGTCGTCCTGAAAAGGTAGTATCTACAAGAGGCCCTCATTTGCAGAGCACAGTGATCATAAGGTACATAAGGGGTAAGATGACTTTTCAGGTATCAAATCATATACAACATAATTCTATTGATGTTTGCTTGAAGGAAGTCTTTGCGAGTTCAATGGATATGACTTCTAAGTCAAAGTTGATAGGGCTGCACTATAAACTCAACTGGCTGTAGGAGTCATAATTAATAGTCAGTATCATAACGTATCTAAGGGCATTGAACATTAATATACCCGCGACTGTAAAACGCAACAACATGTTTGTGCATTTAATGAATCTCTGATGTTCTTATGTTACCGGTATCTTATTTTTCTGTTTCTGAAATTCTGATTTAATAATAATAATAATATAATAATATTTATTATTTGTACCCCGCCCATCTGGCTGGATTTCCCCAGCCACTCTGGGCGGCTTCCAACAGAAACCAAATACAACAATATCAAACATTAAAAACTTCCCTAAAAAGGGCTGCCTTCAGGTTTTTTCTGAATGTCAGGTAGTTGTTTATTTCCCTGACCTGTGATGGGAGGGCGTTCCACAGGGCGGGCGCCACTACCGAGAAGGCCCTCTGCCTGGTTCCCTGTAGTTTTGCTTCTCGCAGTGAGGGAACAGACAGAAGGCCCTCGGCGCTGGATCTCAGTGTCCGGGCTGAATGATGGGGGTGGAGACGCTCCTTCAGGTATACAGGACCGAGGCCGTTTAGGGCTTTAAAGGTCAGCACCAACACTTTGAATTGTGCTCGGAAACGTACTGGGAGCCAATGCAGATCTCTCAGGACCGGTGTTATATGGTCTCGGCGGCCACTCCCAGTCACCAGTCTAGCTGCCGCATTTTGGATTAATTGCAGTTTCCGGGTCACCTTCAAAGGCAGCCCCACATAGAGCGCATTGCAGTAGTCCAAGCGGGAGATAACCAGAGCATGCACCACTTTGGTGAGACAGTCCGCGGGCAGGTAGGGTCTCAGCCTGCGTACCAGGTGGAGCTGGTAGACAGCTGCCCTGGATACAGAATTAACCTGCGCTTCCATGGACAGCTGTGAGTCCAAAATGACTCCCAGGCTGCGCACCTGGTCCTTCAGGGGCACAGTTACCCCATTCAGGACCAGGGAATCCTCCACACCTGCCCTCCTCCTGTCCCCCAAGAACAGTACAATTGTTTTATCTCAATATTTGTGACAATGCACCAAGCTCACCACACCATTCCTCAATAAAAACTACCCATGCTCCTGTTACACACTCCTGTCTGTCTGTCAACTTCCCTTGGAACAACATGAGGCTAGCCTGATTTCTGTGCACATAAGTCCTGAAGGCACTGAACACATACAGACTGGGAAAAATTACACAAATGGAGAACAGTTTTAAAAAATAAAACAAAAAAATAAAACAGCCACTTCAGCAAGTTAAGTGTACCAATTACATGGTGCATATTAGGGCAACAAATTTCTCCTTGCCTTCTCAATGCCATATGCCCGTCTTTTTTCAACTATAGTTTCCATTCACCATTGCAAACATGTGTTGCCATTTAAATGTCAAGAAAGGTATCTCTCAACTATCCCCCTTATGTATGATGAAATGAAATGGCAGACTGAATGGAGCCATGAAGCATGCCATTAGCAGTTATTCACACTTCTGTTTTTCTTTAACTTCTTACCCTCTGAAGTGCATTCATTCTGTACATGGATGTTTAACTATAATGACATCCATGACTCATAATCCAGAAAATATAACGTCAGAAATGAACTGCAGTGGTAAACTGCATGCGTTGTGTGTGGGGGTTTTTAAGCCACCTTAAATAAACCCATCCTGTTTCTAGACAGAAGATTCTTCTGCAAGTCTCTTAATCCCATCATCAGCACTGATGATTCAAAATTATTTTCTTTAAAAACCCTTTACTACAGTCCCATGTCCAGTTACCCATCCTTTCATAGAGCACTTGTTCATTCAGGATCAAATGAGGCTGTGCAATTTTTCCAAACAAACAGCCTCAGAAAACATGAAAGGCACTTCCCACATAAACACACAAGCAGTGGTGAAAGATCATACATAGAGCATCATTCAGAATGAAAATTAACATACAAGATTATTTACAGGCAATGGTATGACTGAGGTCACAGGGCTGGCAGGCCTAAGAGTTCCAAAGTCATGAGCTGAATACCACAAGTATACCAAGACATAAGTAATACTCAGGAGTTAAAAATAGTTTGCCTTTCAGTGTCAGGAGCTTGGGACCTCAAACGAAGATCTGCTAGTGAAAGAGACGTAACTTTGCTCACTAGACCTTACTGGCCCCAACAACATCAAACATACCATCTCAGGACTATTTAATTGCCCATCTTCTAACATTGTGTATGCCATCAAATGCCAACAGTGCCCTTCAGCTCTCTATATTGGACAAACAGGCCAAACCCCACGCCAAAGGACAAATGGACATAAATCTGATATCAGGAATCACAAGACAGAGAAACCAGTAGGAGAACACTTCAGTCTCCCAGGACATTCTATACAAGATCTCAAAGTAGCTGTCTTACTACAAAGGAATTTCAAAAATAGACTGGAAAGAGAAGTGGCTGAATTGCAACTAATCACCAAACTTAAAACCATGGAGAGACCTGGTCTGAACAAAGACACTGGATTCTTATCTCATTATACATGACAAAGCTATCTTCAGCAATCTCACCCCTTGCCTTTTCCTGTAAGACCAATTGCAGTCGTTAACAGTCGTCAACAGGTTTTCCACACCTATCAGCCAATCACCCATTCCCACCACCCTTCTGAGTAATACCCCTTCTCACTATATTTAAGGGTCTGGTGACTTATGTTTTAGTATATCTGAAGAAGTGTGCATGCACATGAAAGCTCATACCAAGATCAAACTTGTTGTTGTTGTTGTTGTTGTTGTTGTTCAGTCGTTCAGTCGTGTCCGACTCTTCGTGACCCCATGGACCAGAGCACGCCAGGCACGCCTATCCTTCACTGCCTCCTGCAGTTTGGCCAAACTCATGCCAGTCGCTTCGAGAACACTGTCCAACCATCTCATCCTCTGTCATCCCCTCCTCCTTGTGCCCTCCATCTTTCCCAACATCAGGGTCTTTTCCAGGGAGTCTTCTCTTCTCATGAGGTGGCCAAAGTACTGGAGCCTCAACTTCAGGATCTGTCCTTCTAGTGAGCACTCAGGGCTGATTTATTTGAGAATGGATAGGTTTGATCTTCTTGCAGTCCATGGGACTCTCAAGAGTCTCCTCCAGCACCATAATTCAAAAGCATCAATTCTACGGCGATCAGCCTTCTTGATGGTCCAGCTCTCACTTCCGTACATTACTACTGGGAAAACCATAGCTTTAACTATACGGACCTTTGTCGGCAAGGTGATGTCTTTGCTTTTTAAGATGCTGTCTAGGTTTGTCATTGCTTTTCTCCCAAGAAGCAGGTGTCTTCTAATTTCGTGACTGCTGTCACCATCTGCAGTGATCATGGAACCCAAGAAAGTGAAATCTCTCATCAAACTTAGCTGGTCTCTAAGGCTACTGGAAGGAATTTTTTTATTTTTTATTTTGTTTTGACTATGGCAGACCAACACGGCTACCTACGTGTAACTAGACCTTAGGAAGTTATCTTAGGGCTAATATATCACTAATAGCTTCAGGAGAAGTGCCTATAGTCTCATACAGTTTGGAGGACATATTGTGGCATTTTCCAGATATATCTAACTATCTTGAATACCCTGCAACAGGTTTTCCAAATTGCACTGCATATAACCTTTGAGATACACATGCTAGACTACTTTCAAAAGCCCCACTACATACGTGCAATGTCCCAGCACAACTAAAGGAACCTACTGGACTGCAATCAGTCAGCTTGGTTTCAATCATGTTTCAAAAATAATCACTATAGGGGATTTCATCAGGTAATCCCAGAAAAACAATCATTTGGTTGAAACGTTGAAGTAAGTGCAATATAAATAGAGATCCCAATCCAGAATAAAAGCACTTAAAGTTAACTGAGTTAACTGAGATCAGTGGGAGAACTAGTCAGTCACATCTCATTTAAGCCTCATAAAGTTAAAGGCAACTAATTTTAACTGAAATGGGTGTGAATTGTATCTGAATAATTAAATATTCTGATCTGCAATGTGTGCCCAACATATAAACCTGATTAATTTCAATAGGGCATGCAGCAAACAATGCATTCACCCTATTTATAACTAGGGTTGCCAGCTGATCGGGGGACAGGGGACGGGGGCGTGCTGGTGCACTTAACAGCAGGCAGGCAAATATTTTCAAGACCTGGCAAGGAACACGATTGCCTGGTAATGTCTGCAGATCAAACTGTTTTTAAAAGGTAAATGTATGGGACACAGAAGGCTTGTTGGAAAATTGGCAACTCTTTTTACAAACATATAATATAGGGAGTCAGAGCTGCCTACACTGAAAGTGCTACATCAGTCCTGATGCAATCTAACCTAACCTATCATCTCCAGGCTAGCATTGACTTGCCACATACAGTAGGCTACTAATGAACAAATGTTAAACTCTCCAGACTGCACTGTAACCTGAACAGAGTGGGACTTACTCTTAAGTAAATATTCCTATAAGTATACTGCAAAACACATACATTGCAAATCTATACACACTTACCGGAAGGTAAGTCTCAATGTATTCAAGGGGACTTACTTTTGAATAAACATGTATAGGATTGCACTATTAAAAGTGGCTTTGTAAGAGTAGTTTTATATTCCATGATTGAATTTCTTTCAAGTAGTGTTTAAGTGAATCGTTCGCCAGTAAATGTAACCACAGGCTGCAAGGAAATTGCACTACCTTCTTTGTATTCATTAGCAGCAACGGTTACATACTTTGTGTGAAATTTCAACGGCATGGTTCAGAAAGGTGGTTATAAAATTTTAAATATTATTTCCCTCTCCCACACACAGCTCATTGGCAGAAATAAGTAGTTAAAAAGGGACCTGTTAATGAAGTCATTATCTGCTTATCATACACCTTTTTTCCTGAAGAATTCAGTTTGAAGTCAAATAGTTTTAACATTTCAGACTACTATGTTAATAATATTTTATATCCTGCAATGTGAAATCTGCGAAGGTGTTCCACTGTTAACTAACAATAGTATCCTGCCCTAAGGGTAGTTTGAGTTAATAAGGCACCACTCTCCCCCCTATATGATGTAATGCATTTACATTTATTACTGTGCCTGAGAGATTTTGCGGGTGTAAGAAAAATCATAGGAATGACTCAGCAAGTAACATGATGTCATACTGGTAGTAAGTACCGGTAAGTGGCAAAGCTGTTTGTGTGTGAAGCCTCCAGCCATAGTCACTGGGAACCAGGTGCTTTCCAGATCCTTAGCAGTTTTCTGTTGGTGCAGTTGCTTAAAGCTTACCACCACATTTCTTGACCTCCCTTGTCAAAGAATGCTTTCCTGTATTACCTTACCTTGAACTCAATTGACAGTCTGTGGTATGTGTAGAATGGCAGAAACAACATCATCAACACTGCACACAGGGTATCAAGTGAAAATTCTTAACTGGTTAGCATTTTACCAAGGCACGAGAACCACTTGCTGCATTTGTTTCCATTTTATTTGACCCTCTCACCTCCCCAGTTTTAAACGGTCCCCTTGCTTGAAACTGTGAGCTCAAATGCTTCATTACCACTTCATCTGTGCCTTCAATGCATGAGCCCAGGTCCACTATCTTTCTATCCAGAAATTCATCCCACCCCACCATAAGTTTGTATTTGAAAGGATTAAGTTGTTGAGCTACCTCACCACCTGGGAGAGGGATATCATCCATTTGAGCTCCCATTGAAGTATTTTGTGTTCCGGGCGCCATTTTGGGAAGGCTTGGGTCTGCTTTGATGTGAGAGGCCACTCCTTTATCCCTTCATTTGAATATGTCTGTGAGGCAAGAATCTTTGTTTCTGTTTATAGGCCTGCATGCCTCATCATTCAGGGCTACAGGTTTTTAATTAAGTGCGTGAAATCCTCTGACAAGTGCCAGTGTGTTTAATAAAGCTGAAGAGCTCTTACATTGAGCTCTGAAGATCCATTCCCCTCACCTCTCTAATTTTAACGTGCATGTGTGCTCCCTTCTCAGGAGTGTTAAAGGGAGAATGAGGGGTGAGGAACAGGAGAAAAGGCTGAGAGGCACCTCAAAACATTTCGGTGCCGAAGGCAGAAAAATCCAAATTATGCTCCATGGTGCTATCAAGTAATAATACATGAACGTGTGCCATCCTTTAATGGAGGTGTGAAAAACCTCAGGCCCAGGGCTGAATGCAGGCCCTTAGACTACATTATCTGTCTCTTGAAACTCCCCCCAGACCCCGCTCTGGCCTTGCCTTGTACCCCTGGGTGTTTTCGAGTAGCTGGAATGTCTCTCTGAGCTCTGATTATGCCTCTTGCTTGTCTGGACACAGGCTAGGAATGGGTGAGTGCATGGAAACTACCCTAATGTACAAACGCAAAATGTACATCTATTGCTGTACTCTCGTTTGCCTCTGGCCCTATTGACCTTCGGTATGTGGCCCTTAAGAGGTTGCCTAAAAGGGAATGTGGCTCTCAGACAAAAAATGTTCCCCACCTGCTCTTTAATGAGAAAGCACATTCAGTAGCACACCTTTGTGGCTATTGGTAAACCATCCCTATGGGGGGATGCACTCCAGTAGTTTGATGGGAGGGAGAGCACAAGGCCATATCCAGTTCAGGATCCCTTAAATGTGGTTAAGGGACCCCTTTGTTACATCTGCACCTGACCTAGGAAACCAAGTCAAGATTCAGTTAAGTCCCAAAGTTAATGTCATTGGGACAGGTTTTTTTCTCAAATCTGTTCCGTAGAAATTAATGAGGCTTCAGAGTGCTTATCGTTGGCTGGATCATGTCCCCAAGATATTAACAAAGTACTTTTCCAGAATAGAGAACTGAGCCACACGACCAAGACAAATACCTGTGTCATCAATCTATCAAACAGATAGGTCAACATTTCTTTAAGCGGAGTTATTTCCTTAGAAATCTGCTTTCCAGAATAGTGCATGTGGGATATATTAACCACTGTGTCGGTTCAGCACAAATTCCTTAACAGAAATAAACTTGCTCAGTACCCCTAGGGTACTGATGTTTGGCTAGTCAGAGATTTGTATTTGGAAGGAGGGTAAATAGAATTTGCCCTGGATATGATAGAGAGGAGTGCAGGGCACTTCTTGTAAGACTAGACCACAAGTTAAGAGTTGTTTTGGGAGACAATTCTGGAGACATATTAAAAATAGTAATTGTGTTAGTAAAGAATTATATGGTAATAAAATCCTAATTGTCATTAGAAAAAATACTATGCCCCATACTACTGAATAGTACAGAAGGAGGATTTTTGCATCCATAAACTATATTACTACAGTGCAATATT
This sequence comes from Lacerta agilis, assembly GCF_009819535.1. Classification (NCBI taxonomy): domain Eukaryota; kingdom Metazoa; phylum Chordata; class Lepidosauria; order Squamata; family Lacertidae; genus Lacerta; species Lacerta agilis. Next base: position 31,934,104 of record NC_046315.1, read on the forward strand.
ATGTAGACTGCTATGATACATGATATAGAAATATAGAATCTGGTATTGATTGCAGAATTCAGATTCCTGGCAATCTCCGCTTTCATTTTCTTCTTAAAGCAAGCGTGTAGCCAACAGGTTCACAAAGATATATCTAAAGTCTTACTGGCAAGGTCCACTGAAATCTCAGAAATCAGAAGTGAGATGTGACTAAATAAGATTTTTGGTGGCTGGCGGGAGCAGGGATCCAGAGTTTTTGCAAGAATAATAATATGAAAATGAAAAAGATAGATTCCCATTTAGATTTGGTTTCCAACTTGTTATGCTCTTTTAACACTCTTTCAAAATAATTGCTTAGGACAAGTTTTCTGCTGCAGCTCACTTAATCTCTTTGTTCTGTTGGTTCTTTTGTTCTTGGATTTTTCTATGGCAGTAATTGATCGTCTCCATTTGTTATTGAGCTCTTCCAGTTCCACAACTAAGACAACAGGTAAAAGATTAAAGTTATGCAGATTTGATCTTTTTTTTTTTAAAAAAAGATGAATTTGCATGGTTTTTGCAGGCTAAACAATTCAATTTTTCTTAGTTATTATAACTGCATCCTGAAATTTTAACATCTAGTGCACACAGCCCAGAACAAATACTGAGTACATCTACGCATCTGCTAGCCAGGTGCACAATGCAGATGTCCTACTCGTTTCTTCCTTCCCATTCTATGTCGAGCAATTGAGCTCATACCTTTCACTTAGTTCTGCACCCATCAATCTCCATTTAATCCAAGCTACCATACTTTTAAGACATACCATTAGATCTTTGATTAACTGAAATCAAACCCCCACGCAGAGATTTCCTTGGAAGTACTATCATGCATTTAACAATTGCATGCAGAAGGTCTTTGTGCAACTACAGGTTTCTCAGTGACTTCTCAAGCGAAAGAAATGATTCACATCAAGCAAACCAGCACGAGTCTCTGACACCATAAGGAACAAGCGCTTAGCACATATGATCATATGGCAATTCTGCCTAACTAAAACACTGTGTATCTTTCCCTACCCACACTATGAGGAAGAATGCAGAAACACTGAGCAGAATTAAATTTCCCTCCCCACCTTACACGAGTTTGTGTGTGCGTACACTCTCTCTCTCTCTCTCTCTCTCTCTCTCTCTCTCTTTGAATTGTACTCTTTTGTTCCCGTCATGTCAAAACAATTTTTCTCTGGAGCTAATCAGATTCAAAAATTAACAAATCCTCGAATTCAGTTTGACATCAGGTTTGGCACAAGCTTCCACTTAAAGTGTTCCTCAATTAGTTATAAAAAGGCAACATATTCTATTTTACTACTTGTTATAATCTAATTAAACTTTTTTTAAAAAACAAAGTCTATGTTTGCACGGATAACTTGCTTTAATTATTCTATCCTTCTTAAAACTACAGAATCATTGAATACCTAAACTGCAAAATAAGAAATAATACAAATACGAAAGCTTATTTCATGACTTCTAGCTTGCCATTCAATTAATTCAGTAGTAATGTGGCTTACAAGCCTGTTAAAAAGGCAAATAAGTTCACAAAGGTCTGGTTCACACACCACATTAAACCACAGGACACTGGTGCATGCTACTGAAAATGTATCATCTGCCTCCTCCCCACTTTGCCAGGTCACCCACCTAATTCCTGGACACAAGAATCGCCCAACCACAGCACCTCCATCTCATAAGGAGTCAGTCTCAGTTTCATCTAGCCCAGTATTTTCTACATTGGATTCTAAGGTCTCCGCCAGATCAAATCTGAGACCTACAGTACATAAAGCATATTTGTACCTCTGAGTCATAATCCCTCCACATGAAAATTATGGGGAGGTATGAGGAAGGCATTGCCTAACACATGGGTGAGCTCAAACCACCAGCCCTTCAGTTAACAGCCATGTGCACTGGCCAACTGCCTCTTTGATAAGAAGCAAACAAGGTGAAGTAATTGCAAGGAGTAAGTTAAACTGCCCATGTAGTTTCCCTTTACATTTTAAAGTGTATGCTTAAAATACCTTACACCTAAAACATGTAATTTGTAAGCTAAGAATGCAATGAACATGCTTGCAGATACATGCATCATTCTTCTCAGAACTGTGGCAGGCTGAATGACTTATGCAGCCAAGGCTGCTGTCTGCATAGTGTGTGAAATTTTATTTAAGGCATTTTTATACTGCTCTTGGGGACGTGGGTGGCGCTGTGGGTTAAACCACAGAGCCTAGGGCTTGCTGATCAGAAGGTCGGCGGTTCAAATCCCTGTGATGGGGTGAGCTCCCGTTGCTCGGTCCCTGCTCCTGCCCACCTAGCAGTTCGAAAGCACATCAAAGTGCAGGTAGATAAATAGGTATCGCTCCAGCGGGAAGGTAAACGGCGTTTCTTTGCGCTGCTCTGGTTCGTCAGAAGCGGCTTGGTCATGCTGGCCACATGACTGTACGCCGACTGTACAACTGTATGAGCTGTACACCGGCTCCCTCGGCCAGTAATGTGAGATGAGCGCTGCAACCCCAGAGTCGGACACGACTGGACCTAATGGTCAGGGGTCCTTTTACCTTTACCTTTATACTGCTCTTGACACATATTTATATCAGGGAGGTTTATAATACAATTTAAAATCTGGGGGGAAAATCAGGTATACAACAGAACAATTAAAACTGATAGACAGTTGAACAGACAACCAAATAAAAGAGCAGAATGGAAAAACTTCATTCCCACAGTTTAAAAAAGCACAACTCAATAACATGCCTGAGAGAATTTTCTTTTAAATGTCTTATCTAAAAGATAATACAATGGGCGCCAGAGACACTTCCTTGAGGAGTGTGTTCCACAACCTGGGCACCACAGATGAAAAGGCTCCTTTATTGACACCAGCTTGATCTCAGGTGGTTAGTAGCACTGTGAGAAAAACCTCAGTGGAAGATCATTTGGACAAACTGATATGGGGAAAGGTGGCTTAACCAGTGCAGAACTCTCAAATGTGCTGAAATATGTTCCCAATGAGTCACCCAAGTTAAAGTCCTGGCTGATTATTTTGAACTAATTGCAGCTTCCAAACCAGCTTTAAGGTAAGCCTCATGCACTGCATGTCACAACATGTTACAGTAGTCTGAAAGGGATGTTACCCAAGCATGGGTAATTGGTGCCAGACTATCTCAGAAGACATGACCGCCTATGCTGGTTAAAGGAAAACACTCCACATTACAGAAGTCACCTTTGCCTCAAGTGAAAAGGCTGAATCAAGGAGTATGCACAAGCTGAGATCCTGGTCTCTCAGAGGGATCAAAAGCCCACCCAAATCAGATACTGTACAGTAGTTACCTGGTCTGGAGAGGGGGATTCTATCTATCCAATAGTGCCTCCACCTTAGGGTTGAGCAAGAAAAAGAAGACTGACTTTTGAATATACTTTAAAGGCATTGTGCTCCTTAATTCCTGATCGATCAATTGATCAATATGTGCTTTGTTAAAGCTAATCTGTGTGTTTTTTTAAAGCACAAAAAAATCAAAAGTTCAGGCCCAAATTATTTGAAAGCATTGAGTAGACAAAACAAACCAGGCTCAACAGTCAGGAGGGAGCAGCTCTCTGTTGGCACGCAAGGGTCGCAATGACCTAATCAGGCTTTAGCTCTTGTTTCTCTGATTCTGTGGTATTCTATCCTGCCATAATATTTACAAGTACAACAAATTTTTTAAAAACTATGATTAGTTACTAAGGAGACAGGAATTGTTTAGCAAGAGTCAGCATCTAAATCATTCCCTCTCCTCTTATAGAAGAGCATATTTGTAAGATCCCACTATTTTCCCAGCTCCTTCTTACTATCAGTCTCTCTCTACAACAAGAAATGAATTTTATCTACCAAAATCACTGTTCAGGGAGGGACCGTGGCCCAGTGACAGGGCACATGGATTGTGTGCAGATGCTCCTTGGTTAAGTTTCTGAATTGTTGTTGCTGTTGTTGTTGTTGTTGTTGTTGTTGTTGTTGTTGGACATGGGTAGCAGAAAGAGCTCTGTCAGATACCCTGAAGAGCCACTCCCAGTCACCAAGACCAGGGATGAGGAACCCATGGCCTTCCATGTGTTGTTAGAGTCCAACTCCCATCAGCCCCAGACAGCTTGCCTAATGGTAAGAAATTTTGGGATTTGTGGTGCAGTAACATGTGGAAGGCTACAGGTTCCCAATCCTTGCAGCAGACTGTCTTGGTTTAGCCCAGTGTTGGAACAGCTTCATAGGTCTGTGTTCAAACCAAGCCAGCAGGATGGAGAAACACATTTTCTTCAGCTGCACTCCAAAAAACAGGAAACAGAAAGTAGAATAGATACTAGCATTTAAGATTCCTGCTCCATTTTATTATAGCAGGGAATAGCATAAAGCCACATATGTGCCAGTTAATTTTGTGATGGTCAAAAAGCATGTGAAGTGTTAACATGTCCCTCAGCACTCACTAAAAGTCAAAGAAAGCATCTCCATAAAAATACCTAAATTACACAGCACCTAGCAGAGTCAAGTACTTTCACCATATAAATGTGTGTTAATTTCAGCAGTATTTAAAAGGTAAATATAGCATTAAAAAAAACCAGTTCCTTCAAAATAACCTATGAAATATCTTTGAAACAAGAAAGTGAGTAAGGGGAGGAAAAACATGTGGTACAGGGTACTATAGACTTCAAGTGAGGTAAAGCATGTTTGACCACTTCCAAGTGGTTCCCTTAAACCTTCCTATGTTAATCTCACAGCAACCATATGAGGCAGGTTGGGATTCATGGTCGAGTGGGGAATTGTACCTGGGTCTCATAACCCCTACACTTCAGCCACTACATCACATCAACCAGTATGTTGGGGAGGTTCAGAAAGGTTATGGTAGAGTTCTTCTCCCTAAAATGAGTACTGAGGGAGTAACTGTTTTTAAACTTGGAACTCAAAGAAGTGTTGTACCAAGTGATAGACACAAATAGATCAGTGGCTACCATGGACCCTGAGACTTGACCACTACACACACGGTGTCAGAAAATGCCCTACAGGAATAAAGAAGAGGTAATCTGAGAATCAGGCTCCAAGGCAGATGAGGCAGACAACTATGCAGGGATTTCTGCTCAGGATAAGTTGATGATCCACATTGTGGGTTGAAGGGAGAACTCTTCCACTCTTGCCTGCCATATCTATTGGGCTCAAGGGAGCAATCTAATAATCTTCAGATGAAAACCGCTGCCTTGGAATACTAGTGCTAAACCATTTAACAGCTAGCCTGATCTTCAGAGGTTTGGTAGTTAATTGTATTACCACTGAAGTCAATGGAACTGGAGCACAGAAGCACTTTGTCCCAATTCTTATGATGTCTGAATTATGTAAAATTAACTAAGAGGCAACTGCTCCTTACAGGAGAGTCAGAATTATTGGGGTACATTGCTACACTATTGCAAATAACTTATTTTTTTCCTTTTAGAGTGTAATAAAAATCATCCATGCTCTTCTATTGATACAAACTTTTGGTCATTCTGAACTTAATGCTGGTGTCTGGATGTTGTTGGACTACAATTCCCAGTAGTCTCAGACAACAAGGTCAGGGAAGATGGGGAGTTGTAGTCCAACAACATCTGGAAGGCATCGCTGTAAATTGTGGTATTTTATTTTTGTATTTTATCTTGTTTTTGTCTACTGCCCTGGCAGCTTAGCTGAGGGGTGTATCTAAACCTTTTAAAACAAACAAACAAACAACAACAACACCACATTTGACTGCTGAAGCAAGTTGTAACAGGCCACTCACAGACTTTAGCATCCATGAACAAAATAGTTTGGTGTCACATATTGTGAAGCAGGTTTGACACATATGCTGCAAAAATGACACTTTGAACATCCCAGTCCCAAATGAAATGTGCATTCAGCAGAAGCTGGGTCTGTACACGTAAGTCCTCTTTTAAAAAATAGTAGCCAGCTATTCATGGGGAGTAAGGAGCAGGCAGGAATGAACTCAGCATCTCTAAAAACTGGTTGTAATAAATGCTGTTTTGTCAAAGCTCTTTGGGTGCAGCAGCCACTGGATCAGGGAGATGAACTTCATGCACAGCAGCTGTTCACGTGCTTGGTTCTTTATGCATCTAGGGATAGGCACAAAGAAGCCATATGGTCCTTTCTTGGATTAGGGCACTTGGTTGTATCTTCAAGTTTATAAACAGACGGATTAGAACTTTCACCCAGCCCCCAAAGCTTGAAATGTCCAAAGCTTGCAACTGCTTGATAAGGGTGACATTCTGAAAATGGCACAGGCTGTAATCAGAACATTTTAAGCCAAGGAGACAAAATACGGTCCCCTTTTACTAAGTCACAGTAAAAGCCCAATTGTTGAGTCTGGTATGTTTTAAGTATGATTTTAAAATTGAAAGATGCCATATTCCCACATTCAATTTCAAGATGAAAATACAACAAATGAACAAGCATTTGTCAAATATACGTGAGGAAAAGGGGATAGTGAAGAATAAACTGGACATTTTATTTAAAAAATATTTCATAGCCTTCTTCTCCCCATCCCATGACTAGAACTCAAAGCACTTTATGAAAAATTGCAGGGGTATTTTTTTACACACACATACATACATACACATGTAATAGTTAAAGTCAAGCCAGAATGCACAACGTGAACACATAATCAAAGTTATTTCCTCTAGAAACTCCTACTTTATTCCCTCCCTCAACATTAATGAAACACACTCTTCATTTCCTGTCCTAAAGCATGATGTAATATTTGCTGTTATCCAGCTTTGGACAGTAACCTTTGAGTTGGAAGCATTTAGATGAAAGTGCAAGTATATCAGTTGCTTATGGTATATACAAGGGTGTTTTTGAGTGCATACCATACAGTATTCTCTCAACTCGAAAATTAGGGATAACCAACACAGTCGATAGTGCAAAACTTTGATTTTATCTATAATATTTGCATATTATCTGAGCCCAATTCTCCCCACCTCCCACCTTTTGCACTTTACTTCCCCCACCTTTGAAAGAAAACCAGTTTCCTCATCACTTCAATGGGCAATTCCCTTCCCACATCTTTGGTAGCAAGGACGGATTGTGCCCCAGTTGGATAGAGTGTGGTGCTGATAACGACAAGGTTGCAGGTTTGATCTCTGTATGGGGCAGCTGCATATCCCTGCACTGCAAGGGGCTGGACTAGATGATCCTCAGGGTCCCTTCCAACTCCATAATTCTATGATTCTATTTGTAAAGAATTGTCTCTTTACAATGCTAAATTGGTTTCTATGCAAGAATACATAGGGTGATAGCCAAGACCCACTGAAATCAATATGGTTAACTACATTGATGTCAATGGGTCTACTCAAGAGTATAGCTAACTCTGGCTGTCACCCATACTGACTAGGCGAAAAAGTGTCTTAGAAAAGCAGAATTGCTCATAATATCATGAGAGGTGCTTCAGGTTTGTAGTATCTACTTTTATTTTATAACATGATGCTGTGGTTCACCCTGATCTTTGACAGTTAACATGTTTTGTTTTGTGGAATTCAGCCCTCTTGTTGAATTTATACTGTTATATTCCTTTTAGAACCGTTTTGCTTGTTTTATAACACTAATGATTTGATCTGTGTCATATTCAATTAAGTTTTACTCAGAGTTGACTCGCTTATATTAATAACTATGTTATGGACATAAATTTCAGTAGGTCTACTTAAACTTAGTTGAATACCACCCTCTGTTTTTTAATTGTATCTTGTATTGTTGCAACTTGTTCTGGAACCTTATGGTGAAGTGCAAGCAAGAAATCTTATAAATAAATAAAATAAGCAAGGACACTCTTAAAATTATGAATTGAGCACATGCTCAGCCTGAGAATTTTATTTTCAATAGCAGAGCACACACAAACACACTCCTGGTTTTTTCTCAAGCTTTCTCCATTTCAGGAGCCTAGTTGTTCATCAACTGGGAGTAAGAAACCCTACAAATCACCCAGAGTCCTAGCGGATGTGTCCTCTGTCCACCTCTACACAAAGGGATATTTTTAATTTTGCATAATTGCATACAGTGAACCCAGCTCAGTGATAGAGCACATGCTTTGGATGCAGAAGGTATCAGGTTCAATCACATATATCTCTAGTTAAAGGGAGCAAATGGGAAAGCCATGTGTGCTGGGGAAGGTTGGGAGTTGTTGTTCAGAAGAGACAAAGGTCCCCCATACCCAAGTAGACAATACTGTACTCAACTAGATGAACAAGTAATCTAATCTGGTAAAAGGATGTTTCCCATGTTATGACAGTTACATAATTGAAATACATTCTTGTCAAATATTGTATTTTTCAAAAAAACAAAAAAAACAAATAACTGCTTCATATTTTCATGGTGTCACTCAACATCTTTTAGAAAGTCAGACTGAGAAAACCATAGGATTGTGCTACTTTATGCGTCCGAATACCAAACTAATATTTTATAATATTTGAATAATTAAAGTATGTATCAGTAGACCACTAAAAGATGAAATCCTAAACTCAAGTGTCTAGGGAATAAATTCCACTGAACTTTGAGCAACTTACTTCTGAGTAAACATGGACAGACTTATACCGCGAAGGACTGAACTTCAAGTAATTCATAAATGAAGGCAGATGTGCTCTGCTACATGGATTAGGGACACAACAAAGTGGTTTTAAAGAATATAGTTTCAGACTCTTTCATTAACATGCAGGGGATTTAATCAGATAATTCCCAATAACCTTTCAATGAGACTTTGCAGTCCTTTTCTTGCAGTCCCTCCCCCCTTCTACAGAACACAGAAGCAAATTAGGTTACATGCCCTTTAATTCTAAAACTCCTTCTCTATTTTCAGCCTCCCTGTATTATCTTTTCCAGTTATTAATCAAATGAATGTCCTCTTTAAAAACGTTCAATTTAGTACAGCATAACCAATGAAGAATCTTAATCAAATTTAAATGAAAGGGCTGTAAAAGTGGGCTTAAAGGGGAAAATAGTGAGCACACACTCAACACACACCCCAGTTTCTCATCTGGCCTTCCCATCATCACTTGAAGAATTGTTTTCTAGTTACATCATCAGGAAATAAAACACAGAACAAAAAGAAGAAGCTTGGTGTTCATACTTCTCTCGAAGGATTCCAGCTAAGCTTCTCTTCCCCCCCCCCCTTTTTTTAAGAGAAGGAGCAGGAGGGAGAAACCTACGATCCAATTCCCCCAAACAGTTGTGTTGTGGAAAACCAAGATGAAAAGATTAAAATGCAACAACCAGTTTATTACTCTTTTATCAGCAGAGAGAAGGAACTGCTCTGAACTTAACTCTCCCAAACATTCATTTTGGCCACAAACTGATTATACAAATGAAATGTTTCACACAGTCCAAAGTGTTAGCTGGAGCCAGAACACATTAATAAGCTTTGAGCTCTGGCTATCATTGAAATACACTACAGACACAACGAGTCTGCACAACACAGAGTTCCTTATATGGTATTGCCATGACGTAATGCTCCATAGGCTTGGGGCATGCAGAGAGTCTCTCTCTCATTGTTTGGTGTAACTGCTGGAATGCTCACATCCCTGATGCCTAAGAGAATCAAAATCCCAGCACCATGGAGCAATAGCTAACACAGGGACTCTGCAGTTCATTCACTGAAGGTAAGAGGGAAAGTTGTGGGATGAAGTTTCTTTTAGCAACCAATAGACATTTTGCTTCAAAGTTAACTTGGTTCACTTTAAGAAATCCACAGCGTGCATGATTTAATTTGCATAATAGAGGTTTTTGAAGCATCAGCTACAGCAAACAACTACTAAACTGTTTCTTAATGTTCTACATTTAAGCATAGGAGGCTATTTCCAAACCAAAAGATGAGGCTTTAATATTGAGAAAGGGGGAACCTATGAATTACACTCCGATTCCAAGTGTGTGCTGGACAGAGTCATAACTTTTTAAAATTGTGGGAAAGGACCCAGCAACGTTGTAATGTTCTGGATAAAAAGTTTTAGTGATTATTTTTATACATGCAAGTGGCACACTAAAAGGCATGTGGAAACATGTATATAAGAGTGTATTGTACTTTTGAACAATTTTAGAAGATGTACTCAAGGAGATAGTGCATTAGATTTTTTTTAGTGCGACTGTTAATGCAAATGCTTCAGTTCTATTGAGGAGTTGCTTTTTGTTTGTTTGACTGCATATGTTCAGTTGAAAGAGGAAAGGGAGACTAGTTACCTTTAAGATCCTTTTCATACCTTTGTTTAAAAAAATAGTGCTGCTTAAGAAAAGGAAGTTTTTCTTCCCTGAAAAGCACATTTCTGCAAGGTGCTAATTGGTCCAGGTTACCAGGCATTAAGGTCACTCAACATTTCTCAGAACAGTACAGGGCTGAACCCTAACAGAGTGATCTGTACCATGTCACCATTTTTCATATCAGCAATATTTATTCATGGCAAGATTAAACAGTGTAGTCAACTGAAATTACCAGTAACATGTGAATGCAAATGATATTTTTTGGGGGGAGGGGGAGTTTGAAGGTACACATAAACTTGCACTATTCTGTAATGTGTATTCTGTGTTCACCAGATACATCTTTAAAAATTGTATATCGATTTGTGGAAATTTGAACTTCCTATGTATTAATTTAAGGCTACTATTTTAAAACAATGCCTCTGAAAGACAATTGGAACCATGCAATATTAACTTTTTTTAAAAGTACTAAATATTATGGAAAGAAACAGCTAGTTTAGCAGCATTTGTTTTTGAAGAGGTGCTTGCAATGTATATAGCATGTGCACATCACCATAAGTATAACTACCGGTACCTGGCGCATGAGAACTTTGGATTTTGTTTTAAATACCAACGTAGAAGCAGCAAGTACTGTACAACATGGGGGAAAGCATCTGATTCATAGGAACTTTCCCAAATGGCTAACGTTCTAAAATTTGCCAGGGTGAATCTTTCACTCGCTACTAACTCACCTACATCTGGCAAATTAGCAATGTTTTCTAGGCTTTTAGAACAAAGCTGCTCAATTAAGGAGGAGAAAATCCTAGTTCTTTTGGTGCTTTCAGACCGGCTCAACAGCAGCTTGCTGAATTGATTTACAAAGTGAAAGACAACTAACTTGGTTGGGTTTTTTTTTTAAGGGAGCAACTTATATTTAGGCAATGCTTCTTTCTACTTCTTTTTAGTTGCACCTGCATAACAACCACAGATGTTATAGTTCTCCAAGTCTTATATGGTTAACTGTTGCTTTATCAAATGCATCTGCCATTTCACTACTTAGAGTAAACAGAAACATTTCTCTTCATTGAGAAGAAAAGGCATACCTTGAGCCAAAAGGTACATTATAAGGCACCACAAGATAAAGTTCAAAAGCTAAATCAGTTATCTGAAAATGAACAAGTAACATAAAAGTTTGATAGAGCTTTTAAGCAGCAATGCAAAGGTTCTTCCAATCAGCCAGAAGCTTTTGAAACCACCAGAGGAGGGAAATCATTAATTACTATTTAACATTCATATTAAAGAACAAACTGCATCTAAGCTGATGAACTAATTAATCAAAAGCATTTACACTTCTTGTATAATTATATGGATTAAAACTTACTTCAGACATAAAGTTAAATATGGCTGTCATTCACCTGACAGCATAAAACTTAGGTTTTTAAGAATTTCACCCCCTCTTCTAATTTCAAAACTACTAATCAATATTGCATTATTTTCACCCCCCGTTTTTGTTTTTACATGATCCTTGCATAATCAAACTGTGTAAAAACATACTACGGAAACAGGCAAAGCTAAAGTCTGATTGATTCCTGTGGGCAATTTAAGCACATGCTGAACTTCTTTGCAGATAAGACGTTAAACCTTTAACTTTGGCTTATCATGCCCATTCTCTACCATGTGTGTGGAAACCCAATTACATTTCTGATTGTAAGAAATGCATTGTATCTAATAGGGACATTCTAATATGTCTTACTGGCCATCTGAATTTGCTTTGCAACTGCCAGCGGATTACTGATGATCTTGTTGATGGGAGTCATGTTTATAGATTCAACAGTATGTTTATGGAACAAAGGGAAACTCTGAGGGCCTTGAATAGTAATGGCGTCACTTTAGTGACATCACTGTGGACAATGTAACTTGTGGCCAATTACAAGACTCTCTGTTCTAATATACTGTTCCAAATACCCTAAATTCCATATAGGCTTATTAACAGCACTATAACATTAACTGGTTTCTTCCTCAAAAGCTATTTTCCCCAGAACATGCCATTTTAAAAATTATTTAATATTAAACAATTAAAGCGTTCTGTGGTGACTGAACAACCTCTTATATGGATGTAGTTTTATTAAAGTTGCTACTCCATCAATTAAAGCCATTCCAAGGTGTTTTTAAAGCTGTTACAAAGCAATCCTATCAACATTTACAGTACTCAGAGGTTAGTCATATTGAGTTCAATAGGAGACCCAGAAAAGTGGGTATAGTTGAAAGAAAAGCCTGCCAAGTTGAGAAGGTAGCATAAAACCACATGGCTACCCCAAAACGCCACACCACCTTCCTCTGTGCCCTTTTAAACCAATAAGGGATAATGTGGGGATGCCCTCACCCTAACTTTCATGTCTCTGTGCCCATTCCTGCCACCTTGATGTAGGACAGCTAGTGTCTGCAGCAAGGAGCATGCTGTACCCATGCAGGCTTCTAACATGATTTAGAAAGCAGCAGGATCAGGGTTCTTAATTATGCTGGGAGGCTACATTAGAGAAGCCTTCCTGCTGCAGACATTCAGACCTCCAGCTCCTAGAGGATGACAGGACTGGTGATGGAGGGGGTGGAGCCAACATGCTTGTTTCCTCCTTCTCCCTCGCATCAACTGTGTGGAGAAATTGACCAGCCACATAGTACTACAGATCACTAAACATCCACTGTCCTGCTCCATCCACAAACCACTCAGCTGAAAGGGGCAGAGGGGGCGGGAAACAGGTTAACGTAACAATAATATTGTGTGTGTAAACAAGCTTATTTATATTCTCACATCAGCTCTTAAATTTCAGGCTTTAATCCTTCTCTAAAAGAGAGCAATCTATCCTAAGTGGTGCTGATAAGAAAAAAATATATAGAAAAAGGTATATAGTGTATTTACAACACCTCATTTAGCAAACCACATCCATTAATAATGTCAACTGCCACGAAGGGGCTGCTTTACAATGAAAATGATAAAGTTTATGTATTGTTTTGGGGTTTTTTAAAGTGTCTTTTTATCATCTGCTTCCCTTGATGCAGATTTTTCACTCAAAATCCAAAGAAAATGCTATTTACACTTTCTAAGGCTGCCTCTTGTATCCTATGCCATAACTAGGAAACTGCTGTAGTCCCCCTTGATGAAATGTCATTTAAAATCTGTTTCGGGACCAATTAATGGTTTTTTGTACACCTATATTCCTTATGGTAATAATGAACAGAATGCAGTCATCAAAATTAGGTTCTTCTTTCTTCAGTGGGATTAAAGACTTACCTATATACTTGAGTATAAGCCTAGTTTTTCAGCACACTTTTTGTGCTTTAAAAGCTGCCCTCGGCTTATACTCAAGTCAACCATTCCTTAAGAAGTGTACAAGAACGGCGGTTCTTTACTCTCCCCAGGCAGCTTGTTCCATTCCTGAACTGCTCACATAAATGCAAACTTTAGACCCCAGAAGGCAGAAAGCCTATCAGTTAAGGAAGTATTAAAACCCCACAGGTGCTCACTTTCCCTGGCTCCTGCTTAAACAGGACAGGATCCCAGCCTTCTCTGTATAACACAAGGGAACATTGTGCTGTGAGTTATACCACAGAGCCCTAGGGCTTGCCGATCAGAAGAATGGCGGTTCGAAACCCTGCGACGGGGTGAGCTCCACAGCAGCAAAGGAGGAAGAGGAAGGAGCAGCCCAAATGGCTGCTTTGGGCTGCTCGTTCCTCCTCTACCACAGTGGCAAAGGTGAACCGGCTTATACTTGAGTCAATAAGCTTTCCCACATTTTTGTGGGGAAATTAGGTGCCTCGGCTTATATTTGGGTCGACTTATACTCGAGTATATACGGTAGTTGAATAATGTACTACTGATTTCATAAGGGTAATGGCTAGAATGCACAATCATTGCTAACAGAGGCTCTACAGAACCCCATGCGGTAGAACTATTTTGTATTCTTTCATACCACTTTCTACATGCATTTATCAGGCTGCGACCTGAATAACCACTTTAAAAGGTACTAGGAAAAAGCTTTGCTCTTGCAAGAAGCAAAGGATGCTTCATACCAGATGAACGGGAGATAGTATGGCCGCCACTTGTCCCATCACAAATACTATGACATTTGAAGGGGCGTCAAGTATTTGCCTGTGGCATGTTTGCCACTTGTGAGTAGTCAGAATCCCATTCCACACTGGTAGCATTTGAATCCAGGAACACTGTAGCTCAGATGAATTATATGTAAGCTTGACACACAAGATCTCAACCACACAGCAGTGGCAATCCACTTCATTTAAATCCTAACACAAGCATTTCTTTACACTACAGTTATGGGGGAACCCATCACCCAATGTTAAATAAAAACACCAAACACATCCCATCTTTATATCCTGTCCTCTTCACCATTCTTCACGTCTCTAAATCAGTATTTCTTAGCACAGCACAAGTTCAACCATGTATCCCCCTTCCACTGCCGTTCCTTAACAGTACTGCTCAGCAATACAAGAGACAACTCCACACTCCCAACTGCATCCAGCCAACAATGAGCTTCTCTTTGTTAAGAAAAAGCAAGTTTAATAACTACTAGAGACTGAAATGTTTCTAAAGTGCTGCAGTCAAACCTAGAAAACTAAGACACCACAAACACACATACAAACAAACAGTGCCTAAGAAATTACAATTACCGACTTAAGTAGCAAAACCAAATAGATTAATTGCAGTGCTATCATTCCTGACCTCTTCCAGCTGTTGAAATATTCTTGCTAGTTATCTAGCTCTAAATTTTTTAAACTACACAAGGGAACTGCATCTCATTCTAACATAGCCATCTTTTTTCACTTTGATTTCCATGGGTTATATATGTAGTACTGTATGTTATACTTCAGGCTTACCCAAGCAGATTTTTGAGACTTGTATCAAAATGTCTATTTAGTGCTACAAGCTTTCTTTCGGTAGGGATTCTGATTGTAAGACTGTCTCGGATTTTCACATTCAAATTTAAGCTGCATAACTAACTTGTGAGAGATGTTACAACTCCTGAAGGGAGCTGGGTTCTTGTTAGCTAGCATTTCACACAATATTATCAGCATACAACCAGAATCTTTTGCAGCCTTCAGCCTTCTGGGATCTAATGAAATGTCTAGCTTTCACACAGCAGATGCCAAGAATTTGATACAGAAGAACCAACAGTCCATTTCTAGGAATAACCTATCACATTAACACTACCAAGCTTTATTGCACTCAGCAGGGCATGGCAGAGATAGACTGTACTCCTTCACAGTCAAGTCAACAGCAGACAGCACTTCCTCTTCTCACACTTATTTAGCGCATGAACACCTGAAATTAAGTCTGCTGGCAGGTGTGCAAGCTGAGGTGCAGAGACGGTACATGCATCTTCCCACAGAAGAAAACACTTGGCCTCAGCTTCATGTGTTCTAAATAAGCATGTAACTTGCTTGTGCTTCTTCTTTGGGCTCATCTTTAAAAATATGCTACATTTAAAAACAAAAAATATATATATTCTTATTACACCTTTTTAATGCCCTTCCCATCACCAGTATTCTTCCGTACTTTTGTCACAACTTTGGCTCCCCCTTGATGCAGGCTATGTTTTACAGATAATCCCTCTTTCCACTTGTTTAGAATGGCTGTACCCACTCTAGGGATTATTTACTGAAGCTGCTATGTCAGACCATTCTATTGCCATAATTCAGCCAAGCACTGGAATGCTGCTGCTCTCCTTCAACTTCTTACCAGCTGACAGGAAATTTAGGCACAAATGTGGACCAATCACAATCCAGCTCCCAGGGGGAGGGAAAATTCAGCTGAATGTTAATGTAATAAATAATATGGACCCACTGCAATAGGAAACGAGAGGAGTAGAAAGAAGCAACGTAAATTAACCATGAGCAGTGTGCGAATAAGGGAAGTTACAATATAGGAAAGGAAGCAGGGAGCAAGAAAGACATGTTCATGGTTGACGACAGAAAATAAGAGGGGGAACAGCTAAACATGGCATTTCAGAAGGAAAGGCATCATGAGATGGTGCAGAATGGCTGCAGGAGGGAGGAAAGAGGAAGTAGTACTAGAAGAAAGAACCACAGAACTGTAGAGTTGGAAGGAACCCATGAGTGTCCTCTAGCCCAATCCCTTGCACTGCAGGAATATTTTTGTCCAACGTGGGGCTCCAACCCATGATCCTGAGATGAAGAGTCTCATGCTTTTCCAACAGAGCTATCAGGTGGTGGAGGAGCTCCTACTCTCCCAGTGCCAACTCAGTGCCTAGAGCTGCATCACATGCCCTTTAGGCTGTGAGCCAAGGTGGTCATACTTGACTTAACTTTTGCATTCAGTCTATAGGGGGGGAAATAGTCTCAGAGTACGCCCAGTTCCTGGAAATGTTCTGGGAAAATGACATTTATGACCAGTCAACAATAAGTTGTTAGTGGCAAAGAGCCATTTCCAAATGCATCCAAAATATTAGCTAATTTAAGAAAGATAAAGTATCAGAATGATTGCGTACTTTTTCTTGAGTTTCCTTAAGATATCAGCACAAACCAGCAAATTACAGTAATACTTGAAGGAAAGAATGTTGCAATGCACAGAGGAACAGATACTCTTCTCAAAACAGTTTATTGGAACAGCCATAAACTGAGTCATGGTCCAAAGCACACTTCCTGAGAAGCAATGCTCCCTGAAATCGGTGAAGCTCACTTCCAGGTCATGCAAGTGCACTTAGGATCAGGATGCCAGTGCCCATTCCAAAGAACAGAAAACTTGCTAAATCAAGGTACTCATCAGTCGTATGTCACACAACTTTTGTACAAGGCGTGAATCCAGAGATTTGCAAGTGAAACCAGATGAGATTAATTAAATACACACACATGCAAATTTGGAGACAAAGATCAACATTAACAAAACACTGGTTTTGCCTAACCCCTCCATTTATGTGGCTTGCAACCATACTTAATACACCCTATAGCCAGAATCCTAGAAACGCTGCTATTACTAGTAACTTCCTTCATGTTGTACAACCAAAATTCAATTGCCTTAAGTTTTTAAGTTAAAAGGAAACTAATTGTGCTCCTAATATACTTTAGAAATGCTACATCTAATACAAAAAGCTGCTGTGACACTGCCACTGGAAGACAGCATGCTTTTTGTGATAAGGTATACCAGTACTTCTTCCTTAACTGTTACCTTATACCAGGGGTGGCCAACTTCCAAGAGACTGCGATCTACTCACAGAATTAAAAACTGGCAGTGATCTACCCCCTTTTGTGGGGTTTAGGTCGAGGTTGTTGAGCTTCTTTAGGAAGGAAAGCCATCCATGTTTTGGGGGGTTCGGGTCAAAGTTGAGCTTTTTTTCAGGAGGGAAAGTCCTGTTTGGGGGGCTTCAGAGCAAAGATGTAGAACTTTCTTTAGGGGAGCCAAAGCTGCTGAGCTTCTTTGGGGGGAGCCAGTGATCTACCACAGATGTCCAGTGATCTACCTGTTGGACATGCCTGCCTTATACAATCATACCCTGGGTTGCAGACGTTCGAGTTAAGAACGCCCGCAACCCGGAAGTGTTTCCGGAGCGTGCACAACCCGCGGATGCGCAGAACACTTCTACGCACTTTGCACATGCGCAGAAGTACTCAAATCGTGCTACTTCCGGTTTTGGGGGGGGGCGTTCATGTTAAGCACGCCCGTGTTACGTAGCATGATCCAGAACGGATCGCATGCATAACACAGGGTACCACTGTACCTTATAGAGCATGAGCTAGAATTTTCCCTCAGATACAAACTCATGAGAGGACCTTGGGCAATCCACTGTCTCTTACAGCTTCCCCCAGCTGTGCAATGGGGAAATTTAAAATGACTCATGTGAGACGGCTGTTGTGTTCCGAACATTTAGGGGAAATGGCATATGAATACCAAGTATCTTTAGATTCTACACTATGCCAACATCATGGGTGTTAGCAAGAAAGTAGTGAGCTTCCCACTGTCCCAATGTACTTTAGCAAAAACCAGCTTACGGTGTCTGGAGCAAGACAATACTTTCTCCTCTTGTGGGAAGACAATACCTTCTCTCCTCTAGCACTTAGGATCCTAGCACTGAAATCCATGTTTTTTAAAATCTCTTTATTATTTTTGAGGCATCATAAACAGCCAACATGAACTTGGGGTTACCTTAGGGCCCCAAAGAGCCCACAACATTCCTGAGAGCAGCTCTGTTTTCTCCACTCCCTGTTGGTGTTCTTCTGGGGGAGAGACGTAATCCAGTGGTACAGCATCTGCCTTGTATGCAGAAACTCCCAGGTTCAATCCTCGATGTCTCCAGGTTGGGTTGGGAATGCCTCCAGTCTGAAACCCTGGAGAGCCATTGGTAGTCAACGTGCAGTCATGACAGAGCTAGGTCTGACTCAGAATAAGGCAACTATTCTTACTGCCAGAACTAGAACTTTTGTTTCTGGCAGGAACTCAGCAATTGGGGTGAGCAGGCTTTTGTACTTCACTAAGAGACCCAGGGGCTTTGGGCACCTAAGACCAGCCCACCAAACTACATAAAAATAAAGAAATGTTTGGTACTTTGGGTCAAGAACAAACAAGAGGGGGGCCAATACAGTCATTCCATTCATTATATGATTACATTAAAAAGCTAAACTGGCAAGTTTAATTTAGGAACAAGAGAGGAAAGCAAAGTCAGAAGATGAATTAAAATCCAGGGAGTTCTTTCCTCATAGCCCTGTGCTCTGACCACCATCCCACATCTCTAGTGTCTAATCTTTCCATTTCCTCCTGTTAGCCTTGCATCTGCACAACAGTAATTTCCTGGCTGATGTAAAACTCAATGAGTTCCAGTTTCTGCTGCTACAAATGAAATCACTTGCTCCTTTTCTGGCCTAGAATCAATCTAGTCATGAGATAGAAAAGGAAGGCACTTAACTCTCTCTCTCTCTCTCTCTCTCTCTCACACACACACACACACACACACACAACAAATGGGAGAACAAATAAGATGGCAATTCTGCTCAATAATTGAAGCTCCATCATTAAAGATAAACAGTTTCCTTATAAATTCTTGCCAAATGCTCACTGCAAGCAAGGGTAAACCAGATCAAGGCCATTTCATTAGGCTGGATGGTAAGCGGTCAGAAGGCAGACAAATCTAGCCTCGGAATTTAGCCTAGGTATGTACTGAATGAGACTTAAGGCTAAGGAATGCAAGCAGAAACCTCTATGATTACTGCAATAAAGGCTGGTTGGCAACATGTAGAGCAATCCTATACAGGTTTACTCAGATGCAAATCTTATACACTTTGGTAAGATGTACTGAAATGCGCACAAAAATTTCAAGACATCCAATTATCTTCCACACATTGGCTATTCTAGTTATTGGAAGCAGAAGTGAGCCTCAAATTCAGGTTGGAAATGTACATGTAAGACAAATTTATTATCTGTTCACTGAAGGATCTTTGTGGACTAAGTCAGGACTACTCGAGTTTACAGAGAGACTCTCAATAGCTGCGCGCTCTCTCTCTCTCTCTCACACACACACACACACACACAAAGGATGAATGGCGGGACAGCCCATAAGTTCCAGGTTCAGCATATGTTTACATTACCATTCAATTGCAAGTCAAACTTTACATATTGATTCAGAAGGAAATTCCACTGAGTTCAATGCGGCTTCTGCTCAGGTAAGTGGATGTCAGGATTACAACATTAGGCTGCTATCCAAACACCACTGAACTCAGTGGAGTTTCCTTCAAAGTCATTATGCACAAGGTTGAACTGTTCAGTTATTTGTGCATCAAAGCAGCTGGTCAAAATAAACAAACTATAAGAGTTGATTAGAAATTAAAAACCTCTTATAGGCTAATTTAGATTTACATCCAGTGTGTGCATGTGGACTTTTGAAACTTCAAACAAAATCTTAAAGACTGCAGTGCCAATTGAAGAGTTATCACCACCCTTGTGCTTGTAACCTCAAAATCCACTTGTTGTCCACTCTATGTGCAGAAGATACCAGGTCCTAGGCCTAAGGGAAATGTTATACATAGTCATAAAACCTAGAAAAGAGTAACAGCAGGGGAAGTTCAGATATATGAACTGTAACGTATTTTTTTAACACTAAAATAAAACTCAACACATTATATTATAAAATATGTTGCTACAAGCTGTTTTCAATACCTAAATAAAAAGTGTAATAATAAGCCATAATAAGAATAGGAACTTATATAGTTGTAAGAGACTCTAAAAGACAAGCAATAAAAGAGATGCTTATCTGAATCAGTCTAGCTCGTATTCATGTCTATAAAACTTAATTCAAATAACTGCTTTTGCTGGAATTTATTCATTTTTTGAGTTTAAAAAAGAAAGAAATCCAAATGTTTGGCTACATGATACATCTAACTTTCCTTTCATGGTTGCTGCATTCTTATGAAAAAGAACTGAAAGTCAAAGTAAGTTATTTCATCCATTTAAGAAGCTGGTTATTTATTAATAAATCACATTCATTTTTCATGCTTGCACAAATAAATACAGCTTGGGACACAGAACAACATGATAATCCTATATCAAATATCAAGAATGTGCACTATTGTGAAAAATTCCAAATTCCAATCACCCAAACATTTAACTTAAAGTTTTAGAACAGCTTCCCTTTGTTCCTAAGGTGGCTGGAATGTAAATGAAGAAATTAAGACTCTCACATGACAGTTATATCATGTCATAATACTAATTTCTTTCTTTAAATACATTTCCAGCTACAGTATAAAAGGAAACATGCAGAGAAATAACAACCTTTCATTTCTCTATTGATGGAGAACTACAATTGTCAATCTTTCCATCTCTTAACCTTCTTCACTGGAGCAGAGGGGAAGGGGGGGGCCAAATAAAGGAATGGCTCGTTTTGATATGGCTGCAACTTCAAAATGAACTCAAAAAGTGTGCAATTCCAGACAGATTAGATTATTTTTAAAAAGTCCATTCCGCATGTCAACTTCCCTTTAGAGCTTTTTGGAAAATTCACAAAGTTCTATGGGAACATGAATACGTGTGACAATCTCTTTGCCTGTCTCTTCGTTTTATTTCTGCACTTGACAAACTTTGGCTACAACTGTCTAAATCAGGGGGGAGGAACCTCAGGCTCAGGAGTCAAATGTGTCCCTCCAAGTCTCTCTATCCAGCCCTTGGGAACTTCTTCCCTGTCGGTATCCATTCGAGACAATTTGGTCCACAATCCACAGCCATGACACATTTTACCCTGCCTAACAATAGGAAGCCTATCTGAAGAGCCATTGATAAGACAGGTGTAAAAACCAGAAGATATCCAAATTGCAATAATTCTCTCAAGGCCTTGCAAGTCTACATAACTGCTTTGGCAATAAACTTCACAGGATGGGTACCACAACTAATCCTGTTGTTTCATCTACCCCATCCAATTCTTAGCGTTGTAACTTGAAACAAGTTGTTAGACTCAACCCAAGTAAGCATGGACAATGGTTAGGGATGAGGGAAGCTGAAGTACAACAACATCTGGAGGGCTGCAGGTTTCCTACCCCTGATTTAAGGGAAATTTCAGTAGGATCCCCTCAAGTAATCTTAAGACAGAAGAGCTCATAGGGAAACGAAGTACAAGTCTTCAGGGACAAGGATAATTCTGACATTTTGAAGTTCTGCAAACGCAGCTGTTTTCCAACTGCTTGGGCCCTCTCACCTTTTTATATTATGCCTTGTTAAATTTGGGATATCATAGATATATATGCAAGTTAAAAGGATAAATCAATTATGATCGGATAAGTCTTTTATGATGGAGAGATTTTATATTATTTGGTTATGTTTAAGTATTATATTTTGGAAGAGAAATACATCCCCCCCCTTTTTAATGCTGGCCCCTGAATAATACTGCATCACCTATGCTTCCACTATAAATTGATTTTACATAAGCTGTTCCCCCCTTTCAAAAACAGATGTATTTTAAGACACAAAAGGAGCTACTTTTTATTCCCACTAGATCTTTTTAATTCCATCATACTCTTTTTCTTAACTAAATAGGAAAATGTTTCCAACATGCTGAGGATATCCCCTCTTGTTCCCGAATGGATTTTTCTGGAAAAAGAAAGACGACAAAAGCCTTCCAGGAATACTCCCGGTTTTATACCAAATTAAAACCACAGCTGTGTCGAGCTGTTTTTTCAACACAAGCAGGATGTGCTGAGATTTCCACCTCAGTCCTAGAGTAAATTGGCTTGTCCATGTCGGTTGCTTCCATGTAACGTATATGGAATTTATTTTAGACCTGGATCCTAAGTATTTGCACCAGCAATATGAGGAAGCATATCTGTTTGCAATAAGAGTGTCATGTTGCCGTAGTGTCAGCTATGTAGAGTATGCTTCATAAAGCTGGATCCAAACAGCAATTGAATACTATTATTATAATTACTACTACTACTATTACCACTACAATGTATTATTACCCGTCCTTTACTCTAAGGTGCCAGGACAGATTACAAAAATTAAAACACAACATTAACATTAAAGCACAATACTATACACTATTAAAATCAGTTTAAAACAAATTACAGAAATAAGGTGGGTCCTAAAAAATATGCTTCTCAGGTATCAAAAGCCAGGGTGAACAGGTGCATCTTCAGCATTCACCAAAAGCTGTAGAATGAAGGTGCCAGACACACCTCTGTGGGAAGGGCAATGGAGCAACCAAGAGTGCACCTTCTGCCAATCTTGGCACCCTAGAGGAAGGAGACAATCTTTCAGGTATTTGAGGCCTGAGTCATTTAGGACTTTAAACACTAACGTGAGACACAATAGCTCTGTACTTAGTACTCCATTCAGTATACAGAGCAACAAGAGAGCATGATAGGGAAACAAACATAATACTAATCCAGAGGTGATCACCCAGGCCTTTCTCAAATTATCTCAGGCTTCAGGTCGTTCTCCATCTTTCACTGAAGGAGACACCCACCAAAGTGCTGCACTGGGAAACTTAGCAAACTACTACAGGTGGCCACTCCTCTCACTGAGATTTTATTGCAAGCTTTTGTTGGGCTTCAAATCCCATGAGGCCCAGCCAGCATGGCCAATGATTCGGGATGGTGGAGTTGCAGTCCATCACCGTCTGCAGGAACACAAGTGACCAATCCTTTCCTTACTAGCCATGAGGGGACTACTGTATGTGGGAAGCATCTGCACTGCCAAATGCTGCAGGGATTTGCTGTGACTACCCAAAGCAAAGCAAAGCTGCTCTCTTGCAACCTTCTAGATCTCCAAGATGAGTAGCAATGCTTAGTCCTCTGCATGGTGGTAAACCCACACTTGGGTTGCAGTATGACTTCAGACTGCAGGAGAGAGGCTTGCATAATACAATGCTCCGGGGCAGGGGGAGTACCGGTACCTACAATAAATTCAAGGCACTTAAACTCAGCAGCTCTCAGTTACTTCCTACAAAGGCAAATACTCTGAGCATATATAACTCAGCATTTTCCTATTCATCTAGAGAGCGGGGAAACTTACTGTGCATGCACTGGAGAGAAAACTAGAAGTGGAAATCAAAGCTGTAACAATTTCTTTTAAATTCAACTCACCCACCCCGCCGCAATGATAATCAGTATTGTCAGCTCCAACATGCTGATCATGTCTGGGGTACGTATATCACTCATTCTCTGCAGCAACTCATGCATGCAATTGGGGAGATCCAGAAGGGCAATCTATTTGTGGAAATCTTATTGGATCACATAACTTCCCTGCAGAGTCAGGGGAATAGACTTCAATGCGGCATAAGCACTTGGATCAGAGCATTTACTTCCTGGCACTCTCTCAACAGCTTTGAAAGGTAATACTTCAAAAAGAGCATAAATATACAAGATGGGCACAATTAAGTACGCATAACTTCAGTGCAGGAGCAGTCATACATCATCCATGCAAAATAAACCGTATTACCTAATCAATGCTAGAACTGTTCAAATCCCACTTTCGGGGGGGAAATTAGGATTCTGCAGTCAATTGCAGAGATGTAAAGGAAGATTAGTAGTTAAATACTTTAGCTTATTAAGCTAGTGAGTAATTGTCACATGCCAGACCTATGACTGAATACTGTTATGTCTTTGGGGTTTTGTCAAGCCAATGTTAATTTAAAAAGAAAACTTCCACGACAAAGTAGTATTTCATAAGATGAAAATTCAGTCCAGTGACTAAATCTGAGTATTATCGTAAGCCTAACCACATGGATTCCCAAAAACAGAATGAAAATAAATGGTTACTCTTCTGTTATGATTTGGTATCTATAGCAATAGCTTTCATCAGCTTCATGACAAACATTCAGAGGCAGGAACAAGAGAAGCAATGGTGTTTCATTAAGGAAAATAAAAAGTGATGCTTCTTAGTAAGACATACCTATCCTCTCCAGTTCTTGCATTAGATTCAAATTCTTCTCTCTCTAAGGTAACACTCCCTTTAGTCTCTTTTTTGCAGTGCATTTTTGGCCCCCTTTACTGTTTACAGTAAAGGCTCATTGAAAGCCAATTTCACTATATTATCTTCATGCTGTTTGTTGTATACAAAGCTGGAGTATAAAGAATTCTACTTATGGTACCCCATAAATATAAATACCATTTATATTGTTAAAGCCATCTGCTTGTCCCTCAATACGTTTTATATTTAAGTATATGTACATGTGCACACAAACACTCAGCTTTTCAGATCCAGAAGGCCCCCAAGGCAGCACACAAAACATCAGTGAAAACAAATAAATAAGAACTAAGAGTCCACAGCAAAATAAACAAAAGCACTGAAGGTTATGCCTTCACCTAAACAATGTCTCTAACTGCAGCCACTGCTGCTTTGTTTACTGAATTCTACAGGAAGAGATTGTAGGTTACAACAGTTGTGTTTAATGAAAAACCCAGCCCCAGACCATGACAACAGTGACCCCCATGTTACAGAGGAGGGAGTGGATTTTGCATTGCTGGGCATAATTTTTAATTGGAAAATTTCATGAAAATAGGATGAAATGCATCAGAAAACCGATGGCTCCATTGGTAGAACATGAGACTCTTAATCTCAGGGTTGTGGGTTCAAACCCCATATTAGGGAAAAAGATTCCTGCATTGCAGACTTGGACTAGATAAGCCTTGTGGTCCCTTCCAATGCTACAATTCTATTATTCTGATATTCTAAAGGGTATCTAATTTAGAATGTTTACTTTACTTGAGTTTAGTAAGCAGAGCGATTTCTGTTCTCATCTTGAAGCAAGGTTCTTAACCCGAGGTACTATTTCTGGGTTAGAAGAATCTGTAACCTGAAGCTTCCATAACCTGAAGCGTCTGTAACCCGAGAGCCAGTGTGGTGTAGTGGTTAAGAGCGGTAGACTCGTAATCTGGGGAACCGGGTTCGTGTCTCCACTCCTCCACATGCAGCTGCTGGGTGACCTTGGGCTAGTCACACTTCTTTGAAGTCTCTCAGCCCCACTCACCTCACAGAATGTTTGTTGTGGGGGAGGAAGGGAAAGGAGAATGTTAGCCGCTTTGAGACTCCTTCGGGTAGTGAAAAGCGGGATATCAAATCCAAACTCCTCCTCCTCCTCCTCTTCTTCTTCTTCTAATTTATTTTTAATTGGTAACCATTCATTTTCACTAATGAACTTATGAAATGGAATATTCTCTGCAGAAATAGAAAGCACTGAAAATGTTCTACCCCACATAAAATTGTCTATTACTAAGTTAATTATAGTTATTACCACCTTAAGGGGTGTTTTCTGGATCTGAACATATTGCCGTAGGCAACTAATGGCAGTGGGGGATCAAACTTTTATTTACTGCTACAAAAAAAAGAAAATCAAGAAAACGCTTCCAACACGAAAATACTAAAGCTCACCGAAAAGTAGAGTTTCGTGCAATTAACATTTGTGTATCTGTAATGTAGCTTTGTATACCCATAATAGGACTTTTAAAATATGACACAGGCAGGTAACATGCTATTTAAAAGTATATTGGGCCATGAAATGTCTGTATACAGGGCCTTTTGCTAACATGAAAAGATGCAAGGGAGTGAGTTTTAGATCTAGTATGCCAGAACCACAAATATGCCCATAAGATGGTAATTACAAGGCAGAAGATAACATGAAATTACAAGATGCAATCTACCTTCTACCTCCTTCCTAGCCTAGGGCAATATATAATCCACATTAGCATCCACACCAAAGGAAGAAGAGAAGGAGGTATAGAAGCTGATACCTTTGAACAAGTTAAAATTACAACTGTGGGAAATGCATATTATCTGTTCAAGAAATATTATTATATCTGTTCAAATGTTTTCTAAAAGAAAGGATTTCACATTTTCTAAAACAGCACTTCATTTCTTAAGTACTAGTACATATCTGAAACACTATCACAAAATTAATTTTGATTATTTTTTGCCTTTCAGATTGAAAAAGCTTATTGACCAAGACGCAGCCTATCAGGCAAAAAAAGAAAAGGAAAACAGCAAGAAAATAAACAAATTGAAGGAGGAGCTGACAAAACTCAAATCATTTGCGTTATTGGTCGTGGATGAACAGCAAAGACTCACAGAACAGCTAAGCCTGCAAAGCCAAAAGATCCAAGACTTGACCATCACTGCGGAACAAGCTCATGAGAAACTCTCCACTGCAGAAACAAAAGCTCAAGAAGAGGAGCAGAAAGCTCTCCGGCTGGAAGCAGAACTTCAGGCGCAGTCCTGTAAGGCCTGCCAAGAACAGGAGGTCGCCATGGCCAAACTAACCAATGAAGAGAGCCAGAACCGCCAGCTCCGCTTAAAATTAACAGCTCTCAGTCGGCAAATAGATGAACTTGAGGAGACTAATAAGTCATTGCGGAAGGCGGAAGAAGAACTGCAGGACCTGAGAGAGAAAATGAACAGAGGGGAATGCGGAAACTCTACCCTTATGTCTGAAGTGGAAGAACTAAGGAAAAGAGTACTGGAGATGGAAGGGAAGGACGAAGAACTCATAAAAATGGAAGAACAGTGCAGGGAGCTTCACAAGAAGCTAGAAAAAGAAGCCTCCCAGAGTAAGAACTTCAAAGCAGAAGTTGATAAACTCAACAAGAGAATAATGGAGCTTGAGAAACTGGAGGATGCTTTCAGCAAGAGCAAGCAGGAATGTTACTCTTTGAAATGCAACCTTGAAAAAGAAAAAATGTTAACAAAGCAGCTTTCACAGGAACTGGATGGCTTAAAAGCCCGTATAGGAGAGCTTGAAATAATTGAAAGCAAATTGGAAAAGACAGAGCTCACACTTAAGGAAGATTTGACTAAACTGAAATCATTAACGGTCATGCTTGTAGATGAGAGGAAAACAATGAATGAGAAAATAAAACAAACAGAAGAAAAACTACAAACTGCAAATACACAACTTCAGCTGGAACAAAAAAAAGTTATGTCAGTCACCGAAAAACTGATTGAAGAAAGCAAGAAGGCATTAAAATCTAAAACTGATGCAGAGGAAAAAATGTCCCATCTCACAAGAGACAGGGATGAGTTGAAAAACAAACTAAAAGCAGAGGAAGAGAAAGGAAGTGATCTCTCCTCCAAAATGAACCTGCTAAGGAAAAAGCTTCAATCCTTAGAAGCCATTGAAAAGGAGTTTCTTAAAAATAAACTTAAGGAAACTACCAAGCCTAGCCCATCTTTGCAGCAAGAAAACAACAAGATTAAAGAACTAGCCCAGGAAATTGAGAGGCTCAAACACAAACTTAAAGAAATGAAAGCCATAGAAGATGATCTCATGAAAACAGAGGACGAATTTGAATCTTTAGAACGTAGATATATCAATGAACAGGACAAAGCCAGATTCCTATCAGAGGAACTTGATGTTGTGAAAAGAGAATTGGCTCGGTATAAATTAGCAGAGAAGACGGAATGCAACCACGAACAGAGATTATTCAGGAAACTCAAGGAAGAAGCAGCCAAATCAGGACACCTTTCAAGGGAAGTAGATGCACTGAAGGAGAAAATTCATGAGTACATGGCAACAGAAGATTTAATATGTCATCTAAGGGAAGACCATACAATCCTGCAGAAGAAACTCACTCACCAAGAAAACAAAAACAAAGAATTGGGAAGAGAAATGGAAATCCTTACTAAAGAACTAGAGAGGTATCGGCGTTTCAGTAAGAGCCTCAGACCAAGTCTCAATGGAAGGAGAATTTCCGACTTGCAAGTTCTCTCTAAGGAAGTTCAAACAGAACCAGCAGACAATGAACCACCTGATTACAAGAGTCTAGTTCCTTTGGAACGGGCTGTCATAAATGGACATTTATATGAAGAGAGTGACAACGAAGAAGACGACGACAACAATGATGATGAGCAAACAATATCCTTCAAGTACAATTCCGCTGTTGCAAATGCAGTAAACAATAGTAAACTTTGGATACCGTGGATGAAGTCCAAAGAAAGCCATATCCAAAATGGAAAAGTTCTCACGAAGCAGAATGGAAACTGCATTAAGCCTGGAAATTTGGTTCTAAGCCATACACCAGGCCAGCCTCTTCATATAAAAGTTACTCCTGACCATGGACAAAACACAGCTACCCTTGAAATAACAAGCCCTACTACAGAGAGTTCCCACTCTTTTACAAGTACAGCTGTGATACCCAACTGTGGCACACCAAAGCAAAGGATAACCATAATTAAAAATGGGTCTTTAACGCCTATAAAATCTAAAGTAGCTGATGGTTATACAAGTCCAGAGCAAGCCATGCCACCACTTACTATGTCTGCCTTTGCTAGATCTCAAACACCTGAATCATGTGGCTCTGTAACTCCTGACAGGACAATGTCCCCTCTGGCTCTTACAAGTGCTTCAAGTTCCCCGGAGCAGGTACTTTCACCAGAGCCTCTGGAAACTGGTGACCAGCATGCTATCTTTAGAGTATCCCCTGAAAGGCAGTCGTCCTGGCAGTTTCAAAGATCTAACAGTTCTGGTTCTAGTGTGATAACTACTGAAGATAATAAAATACACATTCACTTAGGAAGTCCTTATGTTCAAGCTATTCCTAATTCAGCAAAAAGCATTAGCCCTTGCACCACAGTGCAGGATAGCAGAAGTCCAGCGTTAGCTAATGGAACGCCAACTAAAGCTATCAACAAAATCACCAGCAGCATCACTATTACACCAACAGCCACTCCTCTCCCACGGCAATCACAAATTACAGTAAGTAATGTGTATAACTGACCCTCCCTTGCTGTGTTGACTTACTTACCAGCAATACAAACTTATACTCTCCATCCTGGCAAGAAAGATTTGGGACTATTTTAATTAGAACTTTGTGAGAATTCCTTGCATGTGGTCCAACAACAGCATACAGAACTAACATGAAGATCCGTCTCTTTAAACATATATAAAGTGTGCACTTACTGTATTACCTGTTCATTTAAATAACTTTTTTGTAAGACACTTAATACTTGCACCTGTATAAATGCATCTTTGTGTATTGACGTTTTCAACAACTGACATTATTTCTTGACTGCAACTTTTTTGGGTGAAATATTTTAACATTACAAAACAGTAAATAATTGTGTTTTTTAACCACTGCCTGCAGAAATCATTTCGTTTTTGTTCCTCTGTATGTGAATTTTTGCACGTAAAAGTTTGATTTTAATCTTTAGACAGCGTGTTAATTTTCGTTCACTACCTTACTCATTCCCTGATTTTTCTATTGCTATACAGATCAGTACTTTCTGATCAAATAGCATACAAAATTGCATGTACTTTAAAATAATGATGCATGAAATTACATGAGACCCCAGAGTAGCATAGTGGTAAAGAGAGTGAGTCGAGAGCCAGAAAGTGGCTGAGGTGAGATCTGAGCCAGCAACGAGCTCCCTGGGCAGAGTAAGAGAAGCCACTATCACTAATTTTCAGGATTGAAGAGAATATGTGCAAAATGCTTTCAGCACTTGGGATAGCACTATATCAATTCAAAGCAAGCAAGTAAAAATTTGTCAAAGCAAGCAAGTAAAAACATTTGGGGAAAAAGTAATCTGGTAGTTCTCCCACCCCCACCCCCCACAATGCAAACTGGATCATGAGAATTATACTCCAACTTCATTAAGCCAGTTATTTCTCTCCCCTACCCACACACTTTTAATACGGGGAGCTACTTTACAGCAAGTCAAAATATTTATCGAGCCTAGCATTCCTTACTCTGACTGGCAGCAGCTCTCCAGGATCTCAGGCAGACGTCTTTCATATCACCAGTCATGTGATCCTATTAACTGGAGATGCCTGGGAATCTCCTGGATGAACTGCAATAGCTTTGCCACTAACCTGTATCAAATTAGGTAGTGAACACAGGAAAAAAAATATTTCCATCACATCTAATTCTGACAGACAATATTCAATGAATATCAAGGCCACGTAAAAATGAAGCCCAAGTTCTGTTAAGGATAACAGCTGCCTGTACTATGGGCTCCACTACAAAATTTGCCCTTAACTTTGGGTGCATTCACAAATAAGGACCCCAGGTCCAGTTGCGGACGACTCTGGGGTTGCGGCGCTCATCTCGCTTTATTGGTCGAGGGAGCTGGCATATAGCTTCCGGGTCATGTGGCCAGCATGACTAAGCCGCTTCTGGAGAACCAGAGTAGCACACGGAAACGCTGTTTACCTTTCCGCTAGAGCGGTACCTATTTATCTACTTGCACTTTGATGTGCTTTCGAACTGCCAGATAGGCAGGAGCTGGGACCGAGCAACGGGAGCTCACCCTGTCGCGGGGATTCGAACCGCCGACCTTCTGATCGGCAAGCCCTAGGCTCTGTGGTTTAATCCACAGCACCACCCGCATCCCTGCATTCACAGATATTTCACTGCAAACACACACACCAGCATTGTACCAAGTACCTAACAGATTTTTGCTCCTACAAACATGCAAATATGATTCCAACACTACCCCCTTTTTAAATGCCCACTTCATTAAAGAAAGGAAAACCAGCAAAAGTTTTAAGTGTTATAAATAAATCGAGACATACATATGCATTGTTTCATTCATTAAAAATATATTTATTCCACCTTTCCATATATATGTTGTAGGTAGCTCTCAGAAAGACAAAAGAAAATACCAACACAACATTAAAACTCAATACAAAGAACATGAGCATAATCCACAACGGCACAACAACCTGCTGTCCACAGACAGCTGTTGTTCAGTCAAATGCCCAACAAGACAGCAGAACAAGTTTATTCAAACATGAAACACAATTTTTCAAATGGGAACTTAGTGAAACAGAAGGTGGCCATTTAAACTCACTGGAGAATGCATTCCAAATACAGGGGCCATCAATGAAAAAGCCCCACTTCCATTTGCCACTCACCTAATCCCTGAAGGTGGGGGCACTAGCTAATGGTGACCTCAAAAAAGCCGTATTCATGTAGAAACAGGTGACCCTGTAAGGTAGGAGGGGAACTGGAACTGTCTAGTGGGCCAGGCTGTTCTCTCCTCTGGCCCTCACATACCAGGTTTGACAGGTGGGTGAAACTGGTCATCTGTCAATCAACTCCCAATGATCTCGGGTGACATTTTTTGCCCGCAGACATTTGACAGAGCACTTTGCAAAACATTTCACAAAACAGCACTTTGCAAGACCTGACAATCAGCTGACTGGGGTGCCCACAAACCTATTTTTGGCTGAGCCAGTTTTGTTACCTGTCCCATGAATGATGCCAAGTGTAGGGCAGGTGGGTATGGCTTGGCCAAAACTATCCCCTAGGCCATATGAGGAGGCCTGGTGGGACTAAATAGGCCCATGAGCCTGAGGTTCCCCACATAAAAGGCATATCCAAGATCCAGGTCATAAATCGGAATATCTGTAAGTTGGTATTCCAGTATGCATGTAACACTAAACCATAGTTAACAATTAACTATGGTTCACTAAGAATGAGCAGTGTGCTGGTGCATGGTGCTGATTAGTGCATGCTTCGCCCCGCCTCCAATCCTATATTTGATGCAACTGGGGAAAAGACAGTATAAAGGCTGGCTTGGTGCTAGATGTTAACCAGTGTTCCCAGTTCCCCCACCCCACCTCCCCAAGCAAACCATAAGGAGTCAGCCAATAACAAACAGTGGCTTCTGTTCCTGGTTTGGTTAAACTGTTCTGTCTCTTTAAACCATATGTACTTTTTAACTATGGTTTAATGTATGAATCAGACCAAAACGCTACAATTTCCTTGATAAAATAAAGTGATAAATTAAAGGCACAGTTAAGGGGGGAGCTTTTACAGATGTTTAATCTAAAGTACAAGGAGAGCCTACTGAAATTAAGGTAATCGTGTTCATGACCTGCAGCCTTCATATGTATTGCTCCTATTTTCCAAGCAAAAGGTATGTGCATCAGCAATCCCATTGAAACAGCTATATTTAAAACAGGTGTGAATGGGGGGGGGGTCCTCAGGTGGAATAAGAGGTATTTTGAGGGGTAAGTAAGCTTGTGATGTTGTAATAACACACAAATACACATTAAATACCAATATTCTTAAACTACTCAGTATCTCTACACTTACAGTGCAATCCTATATATATCTACTTAAAAGTAAGTCCCACTGAGTTCAACAAGGCTTGCTCTCCCAGGTGCATAACTAAGTGCAGCCTTAGTTATTCTGGTTTGATATTACAAAAGAAAGTAAATTGTATTTCAGGTTGCTTTATCAGCTGCATTTAAGTCTTTAAGACATAGATCACCATCTAGAGAAATTTAGACACACCTTAAATTCCGCTGAAATCCGTGGAAATTCACATTGATAAATTTCTCTGGATTACAAACATAAAAAGAAGCATATTTTTTGGTTAGGCTTTTGCTGAAATTCTGTGATTATTATGAAGCGGTGTTTTCAAAAGCTGAGAAAGTTAACTGTTAGAAGAACAGCAGCACAGTTGCTGAACTATTTGTTTCACTGGCAAGAATATATCAGGAATAATGTGCATTCAACAGAGACAATATTTAAAAGATAAGTGGATCCTGTCAGGAAATAGCAGGCCAAAAATAACCAGCGATCCAATAAAGCCTTGCTTTGGATGAACTTTTCAGGTATCGACTATGCGAGAAAAAGAAATTGAACACACAAAACATGATTTGCAAATGAATAGTTTGCCAATTTGACAAAACGAAACTACCAAATAGATGTTTGGTTTTTTGAAGGTAAATAACCCAAGGTAAACCTAGGATGCAGTCCATAAATCTATCCTATCAATTGACTGAAAGAGCTGGTTTCACTTTAAAAAAAAAAATAGTCCTATTCCACAAAACAGGCTAATCTGCCAGAACGGAATCCAGGGTATACACATGATCTAACAGAGGAAGATACAAACAAACTGCATATACAAGGCAAGCAAAGAGGCATTATTTTTAAACTGGGGAGGAGCAAACATTGTACATCAAGCATTGTAACACACCATATTTAAAATGCCAGCCAAATGGGGAGGCATTGCACCCATGCATTCCAGTGATAGGATTCAGATACAAAACACAACTTTG
The DNA here is from genome assembly GCF_009819535.1 of Lacerta agilis. Lineage (NCBI taxonomy): Eukaryota > Metazoa > Chordata > Lepidosauria > Squamata > Lacertidae > Lacerta > Lacerta agilis. The sequence goes on from NC_046315.1 coordinate 31,967,809, forward strand.
TGTTTTTAACCCAGGTATCCTGCCAACCTAGCAGTTCGAAAGCACATCAAAGATAAATAGGTACCACTCCAGCGGGAAGGTAAATGGTGTTTCCGTGCGCTGCTCTGGTTTCGCCAGAAGCGGCTTAGTCATGCTGGCCACATGCCCCGGAAAAACTCTGCGGACAAACGCCGGCTCCCTCGGCCAGTAAAGCGAGATGAGCGCTGCAACCCCAGAGTCGTCTGCGACTGGACTTAACTGTCAGGGGTCCTTTACCTTTACCTATCTAACTACAGGTATTTGAAGCATATTATTAAATCTGTTTTAGTATGGTGGTCAGCTTGGCCCACATAACATACAAATAATGTAAGAACTGCATACTTGTAATCCTGGTCTTATAGATCAGAGCCCCAATTGAACAGGAGAAATTTATTAGGCATGTGAGGCAAATTTCTGGGTTTAAGCGTTGCACCTCAGGGAACACTCCTCAAGCTAAGGATATGTGCTGCAGTGGAACAAATACCGGTAGCTACCTTTCATAGGAACAATAGAACAAAATAAAACAAAACAAAACCGTATTGTTTCTACACAACAGAACTATGGTACATGAACATCAAGAAAAGGGTTAGGTGTAGTAGACAATAAATGACCTAGCCACATGCAACAGCAGCTACTTATACAGTACAGAAAGACTGGCTGAAAACAACCTATTAAAGCATTCTATGTAATTACAATGATTAAAAGGATCACACCTGGATTAATTATCAGTAACTCAACTGAAGACAGTCTAATTTGATTTGATTTATATAAAAAAAATCAAAAGGAGAGACAAGACAGTAAGGTTCTGCAAAGTTCTAAAGGTTGGCTATCTACTTCAAACTCTGCTTGGCTCATTTAATAATGCCAAGCCACAACTCTCCTTTATCATAACCTGCATATGCTGCTGACTTGCATGTAATTTATAGTGATTTTAAAAGGACTTACTCATGAGGAAAAATATGTATAGGCTCACAGTTCAATAGAATAAAAGACCTCTACTTCTATTCCAAACTCCAATTCTATGCCAAATACCATGTTAAAAAAGAAAAACCTATCATAATATTACTATAATGGGTTGGCAACAGATTATGCCAACTGCCTCTAAGGTTCCTCTGCTTTTCACTTAAATATAGGGTTTATTTCTAAATGCTTCAAATGGTAACCACATCCTGTGAAATTAAGCAATTCTATCCTGAACCCACATTAAATTAAACAACCTATAATGCAAACTTTAGAAATCCTTGGGTGATCAGATGCATCATAAAGGGCAACATGAACAAGTTTAAAATCATGCATTTGCCCATTATTTCCCTGGGGCTATCCTAACTGAATGCTGTAACTGAAAACAGCAAAAATCTAAGACTATTTAGCTCATATTGTGCACCACCCAGGCAAGTACTGCTGTGGTGGATCAGACCAAATATCCTTCTAGGGTGACACTCCATCTCCCAGTGGCCAGTTACCGGTATGTTCTGTCTCCACATGTTTGGAGTCACAAGTGAAGAGAGTGCTGTTGAACTCAGGTCAACAGCTCTCCAGAGATGGGCCTCTGACCAGATCTTTAAAAGGTTCTTCTTACATTATTATGCCACTGGTGAGCTTACAAAGAGAACTACAGGAAAAGCCATTTATAGCTTGTTCCCAGCATTCGACATAGGTTTAGCAGAAATATTGTGCTAGGAAAAACAGAAGGGCAGAAACAGGATAAAAGTGACCTTCCTTTCTTTGGCACTCCCAGTTCCTTTGCCTCAGTCTGGTCAGTGGGCTCATCTGCCGGCCAACTCCAAGAAACAGATACTAAACCCAGTGGTTGTCACTGACAGGCTGCTTGCCTAAGTGGTTCTTTCTAACGCCACAAAACAGAAAGACCTGGCACATATACATTCACATTTTAAAAGGGGGCTGTAATCTATCTACAAAAGTGGAAAAGTTGAGCACATTTTACTTCCCACTAATGTCAATGGCAACAAACATCACTTGTTCAGCATTATTCCATTTAAATCAGCTGAATCCAGAAGCTTAGCTTGTGCCCACCCTTGGTATTTCCAAATGATTGTCAACTTTTTATATCAGGTATGACAGTTAGGTTTCTGTCTCAACCAATATGGCCTTGTGGTTCATATATACCTGGAGATAAGCATCCCTGCGGTAAACAACCCCAGATTTGAGAATTGTATCAGATGCAACTTTGCAGCTGAAGTGTCCTTAGAAGGCAGGGGTGAGGAACCTGATGCCCTTCAGATATTGTTAGACTCCTGCTCTCATCATCCCCAGCCAGCATGACCAATGGTCAGGGATAGTTTTTTTATTTGTTTATTTCAAGTTTGTGGGCTGCTTTTCATCAAGGGGTCTAGAGGGTGGCAACACAAGAATGCACCTTTTCTGCAGTGGCTCCCTGCTTGTGGAATGCTCTCCCCAGGGAGGCTGACCTGGCACTTTCGTTACATATCTTTAGGTGCCAGGCAAAAACTTTCCTCTTCTCCCAGGACTTTGTCTAATTAGCCAATCAATGGCCTTTTAAACTGGGGGAGAGGTATTGTTTTTGTTGTTACTATGTTATGCATTTGTGTTTTTATATTGTAAACTGTCCTGTGATCCTTGGATGAAGAGCAATATAGAAATTTAATAAACAACAACAAGAACCTAAGTACCTGAAGTTCTGCTACCTCATAGAATCATAGAAGTGTAGAGTTGGAAGGGACCCTGAGGGTCATCTAGCTTAACTCTCTGCAACCTCAACTACAGAATCCATGACAGGTGGCCATCCAACCTCTACTTAAAAACATCCAATGAAGGAGAGTCCACCACCTGCAGAGGGAGTTGGTTCCACTGTCGAACAGCTCTTACTGTCAGAAAGTTCCTCCTGATCTTTAGTAGGAATCTCCTTTCTTGTAATTTGAATCCATTGGTTTGGGTCCTACCCTCCGTAGCAGGAGAAAACAAGCTTGCATATTTGTATGTGTGTGTATATACATATATCACTTTAATTGTACGAAACATGCTTCACAATCCTGATTTCACCAAGCCATGTAAGCCCTGTGAAACAAGGTATTAAATTATACTGTAGACATGAAAAAATTAAGCTGACACACAGGGGCAGTTGCCAAAGAACTCCAAGGCTAAACTGGTATTTGCACGTGGGTTTCTTTGACTAAATGTATTGCCCAAAAGGAATTAGAAGCATTTGGAAAGCTTATAGGAAAGATGATGAGTCCTAGGAACTAATCAGGAATACTTCCTAAGTAGAACTGGACTCAGCAATTCAGGCAGCATTAAAAAAATAACCAGAAACAGTCCAGCCCATTTATTCCAGGCTCTCTCATATACGAAACAATTTTCTTCTCAGCATATCAGGTCTTCTGCCCAGGTGGGGGATAAATATGAAGGAAAACCAGCTTCTACCCATTGGTGTGAAGGGAACTTACCTACTGTACATCACACTCAGCAGAATATAAATGGAACAGAAATTAAGCAATTGTACCCTCTGCAGGCCAAACCTTATCAGTTTAACATCATAAACACTCAATTCCATTCACCAGTTAATTTTGCAAAGAGGGTGTGTGTGTGCTCAATCAGAGATCAGATATATACATGCAAGGCTGGTCCACGCAGGTGCGGGTCTTCTGCCCACATACTACATTAGGTAAAACAAATTAAATACGTGTCAACCTGGGGAGTAAAGTACCCCAGTAGGCAATGTTCAGCTTCCATTGGTCTCTCATGTTTGTAGCCTCTAAGTGCCATAGTTGTTTGCATTTTCAGATTGCCAGCCACACTCTTTATCCTTTCCAGCTAATCAGCAGGATAAAAGCCTTCCTTGCAGATTCAGTCTTTCTGAACATCTCTCTCTTGATTGCCTTAAAAAAAAATCTCAGTAGACTTTGGGAGCAACATGTGCCCTTGATAGCTGTTTAGAAGCTGCAGCTAATGAACAACATAGTGGCCCACCTACTGGTCTAAGTAAGAAGAGCCACAGAACCCAGAATCAGCTAAGCACCCATATTTCTTCCAGGACACTATCCAAAGTGTTAACTTTTGACCTGTGAAGATTTTTACACTATGTTGATTTGCAATCTCCAAGGTCAGTCAATACCTCTGATTTATTTGGTGTGGCTTTTAGCAGCTAAGTTTAATGAGTTTGGTTTAATGCAGGGATGGGGAACCTGTAGCCTTTATTACCTTCTAGTCTTCACCCCTGACAATTACCTATGTTGGCTGGAGGCCAACAATATTTAAATGTCCACAGGTTCTCTATCCCTACTTATATTTACTGCAGTCTTGTCATTTCCTTCTTGCCCACCATGAATTGCAGCTGCCTCAAAGTAGTATCCAAGTGGCTAAAAGATGGCTTTTTCTTCTAGCCTACTATCTGCACAGCTCCAGAAAGAGGTGCAACAAGCCATTGCCATCTCAAGCCGCACATGTTCCTTTCTTATATTTATTTATTTATTAAAGTATTCATATACCGTCCTTCTACAAAAACATCAGGGCAGTGTATAACAACATAAAGACATTTAAAAACAATACAAAGCAATCTCTAAAACGACTAGCTACTCAGGGTGCATTTTAGACAACTGCATAAACCTGTCAACATGAAAAGGTGTTTAAGAGATGCCTAAGTCAAAAGCAAGGATGCCAGCCAAATCTTCCCAAGTCTTCTAATTTTTACAAACAGTGAAAACAGCCTAGACACCAAGTCACAAAGTGAACAAATGATCACAGAAGTGCTGTTCCTGATTAATCCCATTAGACTGTAAATCAGGACATATCTAAAAAAAGAGAAACTGAACAGAAATAAATATTTCATGTCACTCTCCCCCAAAATATGGATGCAATATGGACCCAAAAATATTTCCTTTGCTTTCCCTGATGGTACCCTTCACAACACATCTTGAGCAATTTGTTAAAACATTTGTCTTGATTATCTATTTGGTTCAGTTAGATCTGTAACAAAATCTAGAACCCCACTGTTCATAATTTGGTCAAGCACAATCCCCAGTGACGCTTAAAAAAAACATGCTTCAGAGTTTGAAAATGGTCATATTCTACAAACTAATGAACTTTGCTGCCATCTAGGGACAAAGGCCTTCACAGCTCTTACATTCCTATCTAGTATCTTCTTTAAAAACAACCCCAAAACTGTATTATACCAGTCATTTTAAGTTATATTTCATGCCAATTTGTATGTTTACTAAAGAACTGTGCAAACTGCCAGCCTTAACAATTACTCCTCTCCCTTTTGTTGTAATCTATCCCAGATTGCTGATGTCTTTCGTCAAGCAATTCCTACGCGGATCCCTAAACCAAAGACTACCAGTGCAACTGTAGTACCAGTGAGGACACCTACTGGGCAACTCAAGACACCACTCCAGGACAATAAAGCTGGAAAATCACACAACACCAAAACCATTCCCAGCGTTGCCATTCAAAATGGTGGGAAAAGATAGACTGGCCTGATATGCAATAGAAAAATGTCTAACTTTTGAGTAACGAGGATACACCATGCCCATTTTGTCCCCAAGACTATGCAAGTAAAAGGTAATATAAAAGCATCATACATGGGCAGAAAATGTTGACACTGGAATTATAAAGCATCAGGATTCAGGACATGCTTATGAAGTTTCTGTTCTCCACAAAGCAATGTAAGGGTGCTCCATATTCCTGATCTGCACCGAGCAGCACATTAACAGAGGTTGCCTCTTAGCACAGAGTGAGAAATGAGGTTTCCAATTAGTTCAGATGTGAGCTCTTGCAAGGTTTCTCCACACAGCAGTGAAATTATGTCCGTCCACGTATGGTCTGTTACGAGATCATTTCACTTCCTTTAACAGTAGCTATAGTTAGAGGGAATTTTCTTCTGGTGAAATGGTGACGGTGTTTCTTAAGGTTGTTTGCATTGCTATGAAACAGAAAAGTCGTATCAGACAGGCAGAATACTAAAACTTTAGATATGACCAAGGTCAATGCTGCAAATGGGTAACTGGGAAGTAGACAACCCAGGCCAAATAGCAATGGATGCCTGTCCTGCTCCTTCCACCTACAGAGAACCTGGTGGTATGGCACCAAGAACATACTTCTCCTGTCAGACACCAAAATGGCAGCAGAAGAAACACAAGAGAAGGCTAGAGGGTCTGACATTCAGTACCCTTCCCCAACAGGAAAAAGAGTTGGGGAGCAATGACACTGGAGAGGCAGAAATGCTGCATACCACACAGTATATGAAGGAAGTGGATTATTTGCAAGGAGACTATGTATTTTAAACGCTAAGGTGCTGTGTACTGCCATGTACTTTGTGTGTCGAAGTATTAACATAGCAGGTTGAACGAGAAAGTATTTTTTAAATTGACAATTGATTCTTTTAAAGCCAGTACCATTCTTGTGTGTTTGGGTTTGTAAAGCAAGGCAATGAACATTCTCCTATGTCTCATTATGAAGCCAATTCTTTTCATATGTCAATGTGAAATAATATGCATCACTGAGCATCATTCCTAAGGTGCTATCCAAAGGAGGGAGATGTTACAATTCCCTGAAAAGCATATGTGAAAATATTTAAAGGGGGGGATGTAATAAGCTACCATATTATTTTGGCTTCTGGTGTCAAATGAGGCTCCCCCATGCCCTAAGTGACTATAAAAGAGGAGTTTTTTCCCTAAGAATTGAGGTGGGACTGTTGAAGGAGGCAGAGGCTGCTTCTGAAGGAGAGATGAGTCATCCCCCTCCCAGGCATGTGTGCCTCAGTGAGGATTGAGTGACAAACACCAAGCACCCCTACCGTTCAGTGCAATGTAATTATGAGCAGTGCAGTACAGATACTGGAATACCAGCATAAAATAGAGGTGCCTGTTGCATTTTGTTATTTCACTCAGAGGCCTGCAGTTTATTTCTCCCCCTGACACCTGCTAGAGCTAGGATCTCCAACATGGTGCCTGTAGTAGGTAACACAAAGCCCCCAGATACACCACACTTTGGTACCCACCAAGGTCACGTACCCTACCAATTTATTTTTTAAATTGAGGATTTGTTTGTTTTGGAGGGTGTTGCCTGCTTGGGAGTAGGTGTTTTGTGAAACAGGCATTTTATGGTGCCTATGACCATTTATTAGATTTCAAAATGTTTTCCCCAGGCAAATAAGGTTAGGGAACCCTGTACCAGGAAAAAGCTTGTAAACATCTGACCTCCAGATGGGATCATGTCAGAGTCGTGCATAGACATTGAATCTTGTCTAAACTCATGAGAGCTGACAATACGTGTCCCAACATACATGTGAAGCCTAACCAAGTCCATGTCATGGGGTCCTGCACAACATCAGTCAATGCATACCCTAGTTGCTTGTCTACAATAGTTTTGTGAGTTTTATTCACACCACATGAGATGGGAAAGGTTTTCTATTTAACACAAACTATTGTGTTGGACAGGAGAAGCCTATTGACGTCAAACAAGTATGCATATGATGGAAACAGCTTATAAAATGACACACGTTGCTTATTTAACAAAAATTATATACCACTTGATCGCAATAAAACCTTAAAACAGTTTACAAAAAAAATACATCATCAATACAAGACCATTAAAAAGGGTATTTCAAAACTTTCAAAATCTAATTAAAACAAAAAAGCAGAAAATAAAACACATGTAACTTCTACAAATGTCTGGATACTCCTGTCTAAACAAAAATGTTTTACACAAGAGCAGAAAATTTCAGCGAAGGCACCTGCCTGATGTTAATAGACAATGAGTTCCAAAGTGTACGTGCCACCACACAAAAAATGCAATTTATTACACAGCCCTGTAAGAGAAATACAACTTTGGGAAAATGGCACATGGCAAGAATAACTAGTATTTGTGCTGAAGTTTGAATTTTGGGGTAAAAAATGAGGTACACCATATATTGATAATGGTGCCATTGGTGTCAGCACAAAATGGCTGCCATAAGCAGCAGTACAAAAAAGTGGTGAGTACTGTCATAAAAAAGCCCAGGCCACAGGTATCCTAGGTGCAACCACCCACAGGAGATGGATTTGCTATGGATCCTGACACCCTAATAGAGTTGGCAGGACAAACAGGAAGTAAGTTTCCCATAGAATCTTATGCCCAAGATGCAACTGTGAGCTCCCTTGGAGATGCCAAGATGGAGAAGCCTCCAGACTCCATTACACTCATCATGATACCAAGCTCAGGAGCATGACAGAGTTTGGAATAAAACTGCCCATAATTCAGGCACAAATATAGCACAAATTAACTCTTTTGCAGAAGGCTCGCTTTGAGCAATCCCAGGAAGCTCACCCTCCTCCAGCAGTAACAGAACATTATAGTGTAGTCCAACAAAAACTGATTATACAGAAAGGCCTTAAATGAGGAACGCTAGAGGGCAGCATTCATATTGCCAAAAAGTACTCTCTGGCTATAGCTACACAACATGCTCTAATAGTTGTTCACAGTTGTTTGTCTCCTCAGAAAAACCTGGGAACCAAACTACAATACTCCGGATATTTTACAGAAGGGGTCAGCAAGATTCATCTCTCCTGGGCCAGTTCACTCCAGCGGAGATCCCTCTGTGGGCTGGATCGCGCGCGCACGATTTCTGGCGCCGCGGAAGCGAGTCCCCGCACTGCGCCAGTTTAGTGCAGCACGTGGGGACTCACTGCCTTAGGCTGCTGACCCCTTTTTTACAGAATGAAAAGCAGCTGAAGTATAAGACCAATATATATTTATACTGTATATGTTTCATAGACTCACTGATTTGTAGAGTTGGAAGGGATCACAAAGGGACTACAAAACCACTGGCTATGCAGGAATCTTTTGCCCAGCGTGGGGCTCAAACCCACAACCCTGAGATTTCTTTTTGTAATGTATATATCCCTTCTCTGTATTCATAAGAATCTCTGGTCTTTTGTTATGTCAAGAAGACCCTCTTCAATATATTGGGCATATACGTATGTAAGCATGGGCCAGAGATTAGATGCAAGTGATGGGTATGCATGTTCACCATGCAAACGTTACATATACTGTATGTCCAATCACACGTACACATTGTACATACTAATTCTTTCACAGACAAGGATCCCTACACAATTCCATCAACCAAGTCTCCAGAATGAAACCCAAGAAAGGGGTCAGCCATAGGCCCCTGAGAACTGTACCCTCCACCCCCCCCCTTTATATTTATCCCCCTCATACGCAGCAGTCCTTAAACCCTTTAAGCTTCGAGGCCTTTTTATAAGGGGATCTGCTTCCAGTTTTACTCCTCCTGAAAAGTCACTTCAGCTTTTCATTCGCGCCACCTGTTTCACAGGCTAGTTGGAAGCCAAATTGGTTTCAAAAAATGCAGCGCGCCCAAGCTCTTTTCCTAAAGGGGCTGAAGGGAGACAAGTCCCTTCTCAGCTCAGCTGAAGAACAAATCCCAGTCAGAAACCTAGCAGGCAGTTTAACACTGTTTATTCATTTGTTTTTAAAATGCATTTTATTGGTTTGGGGCCATTATCCTAACGCCCCACATCTCACCGGTTGGAAAACTCTAGCACAATAAACAGGGCCAGATTTAGGTTTGATGAGGCCCTAAGCTACTGAAGGTAATGGGGCCCTTTATATGTCCAGCTGTCCTGTGTCAACAACAAATTGTTGCTGTTTTTTGTGTTGAATATTTGCTATATGGTAATTTATGGACCTAATAGGTATCTAAAGCCGCACATAACAAATAGGAGCCTACACAACACAAAACACTGCTGCTGTATGTAGGTTTTTTTATTTGTTTTTTATCTTATATTTCGGAAATGTACATGCAGTTGTTTTTTCCCTTTAATTTGTTGGGGGGCACCAAGAGAGTGGGGCCCTAAGCTATAGCTTGTTTAGCTTATACGTAAATCGGGCACTGGCCCCACATCTCACCAGGAGGAAAACTCTAGCAAAAAAGCAGTGAAGAGAGCGCAATAAAATCAGATTTGAGTTGCTTTGCCCAAGTGGAGACAAAATGTGTAGAGGAGAGAGAGCGAGAAAGGAAAGTCACAGAGTTGGAAGAGAGGGTCATCTAGCCCAACCCGCTGCAATGCAGGAATCTCAACTAAAACACCCATGACAGGCGGCCAACCAAACTCTAAGAATGCCAAAAGAAAGTCTGAGGCAAAGCACAGAAAGGGAGGCTTTTGCTTTTTAACTTCCTCAGTCACCAGCAAACGCCACCGCTCGGTCCCGGTACCTGGACTGCTGCCGCTCCCTTCACGTGGTTCCCACCAAGGCTCGTCTAGGGTGTCCCCCATGCTGCAGGTCCTCCGCAGGCCACGCCGCTCCTACAGAAGGCTGAGAAGGGGGAGGAGCGGAGGAAGCCGCCGGCTGGCCCTGCTCCAAACGAGGACGGCGAGGTCCGCCCCGAGGGGCGGATGTGGGCCGGGGCCTCCGCAGGCGTCCGGAGCAACGAGCACGGCGCACGCCCTCGGGAAGACGAGGAGGAGGAGGAGGAGGCAGCCTTACTCCAGCGCCGCGTGGTCGTCGCTCCGCCTCCTCGTGCTTTGCTTGTGGATAAGCGGCTTTCGGATGAGGGCGTTTGTGCACGGGGTGCTGGTCCGGAGCGGTAATACTTGCAAAGGGCTCATAAAAGGGTCTTCTAGAGAGGAGTTAATTGTGGGATCAGTGTTCCTCGCATATTCAGGGCAGGGTGCTTTTTTTTTCCCCGTAGCGGCCGCGCGACGTCAAAGTGCCACCCCAAGTTTAATTCACATTTATCCTTCTTTGGAGAAATCATGTTAGTTTTTCAAAGAAAGCACACACACACACACGCCCTATTGCTGGAGAACCATTTGCAATATCTCGACAAGCCTTTTACAATGCAAAGTCAGTCCCCTTATGAAAGCACCAGTGTCTACATTTCGGGGTTGGGTGAGAGGACAGACTGCATCCTCACAACATCCGTAATACTGTAGATTATAAATGCTGCATTGATTGGATAATCATATAATAAGACTTTTGCTCTAATTGTGATATCTAGTTGTTGCTTTGTTAGCAGTGTTTTATAGGTTGCAATCGTTTCGCTTACGATTTGTTAATTATACTACATTATTCATGCCAGATGTGGGGTGCTCTGTTATGTTATGTTCTGTCATACTATGGTTGTTTATTGCTTGTAAACTGCCTTGGGATTAATTTGAATGAAATATAATGAGTAAATAAAATCATGGATACCTCCATAAATATTTTTTTGCTCCTTATGGGAAACAGAAACACTTCTGTCCAGGGACAAAACCAAACACACAAACGGAAAAGGGGGGGGGGGAAAGCTTGCAAAGGGGACTCGGAACCTAAAGGCTGTGCGGCAGTTCTTTTATCGTAAGTCTATGCGCGAATGCTGTGCTTTACGGCAGCCGTGTCGAAAGCAGGAGGGGTTGCGACAGAAAACCTTGGCAGTGTCGGCTTTACGGCTTTACGGCTTCGGTGGTGGGGCACGTCAACAGCTATGGCGGGAGGGGAGGAAGCGCTCCCACCGAGAAGCTGGTGAGTTGGACAATCCATCGGTTAATGGAGTTCTCCGGAGGGGGGGTGGGCGGACGGGGGTCAGGTTTTCCCACCTTCGCCGCCTCTCGTCACAGAAACTGCCCCGCCCGGCGCGGAATGCCTGTAGGCTCTGGGCAGCCCCAGCCCGAAGCCCACTTGCCGGCCGCGGCTGCTGGAGCCGACCGACTCCAGTCCGCCTGACGTGGGCAGGTCCCTTCTGCCTCTTCTCTCCGCAAGGGCCGGTGTCTCGAGGAAGCAGGCAGGGCTCTCTGCACCCGGAGCCCCCCCATTCCTCTCGGCTTGCCCCTGCTCGCTCCCGATGGAGGAGAAGGACGAGCTGTCAAGTTGGGCTTAAAGCGAAGGCTGGGATCCATCCCCACCCCACCCCTTAAACCCAGGCTCCTTCGAAACAAGGCGGCATTTCTCAAGGGGGGTCGGGGGGGATCTTGGTCCGGGATCGGGTCTATTATCGCATTCGGTTATCCGGAACGCCCTTCTTTCAAGCAGCTTCTTGCACACCTTCTCAGCAGCCCTGTGGTTCAGTTTGGCTGAGAGCTGAGCTGGATCAAGGTCCACCCGGCGAGGTTTACAGCTGAGCACCTTGGACTCTCCTCCCCGGCCCCGGTTTGCTACTCTTATTATAACTGCTGTTCCCCACTAGTAACGGTGGCTGAATGGCGCTCCCTATGCAGAGGCTCCAGTTACTGGATGCTGAGGACATAAACATTATTGGGGGATGCCCGTCATCTTCACGCTTTGCCTGTGAGCATCTCACACTCACACGCTTCTGTCTGGCTGCTAGTGTGACTAGACTCATGCAAAGCTAGCCGGATCTCCGTCTCATTCAGCATGGCATTTCTTAAGGGTTCACACTAAAGACATGGCTGACTTAATTTTCATTGGGTCAATATGATCCAGCCCAATGTGTGTGCCTAACATATTTCCATTTTAGTTACTATGGTGTCGATTGTTTTAAAATCTAACCTGAACATTCATGTTCTCGGCAGTTTTCAACTCAGTTTCAGGAAAATGTCTAAGCGAGCTCATCTTTTCTAACTTTAATTTGGAGTGGCCTTTTGTTCAAACTTTTTATTTCTACAAAACTGCTATGATACTAATATACTTTGATCTTTCCCGTGTTATCATAGAAGTAACGCCCTCTAAATTCAGCTGACCCAGTTTCTGTGTAATAATAATTCTAATTATAATAATTTATTATTTATATGCCACCCATCTGACTAGGTTGCCTCAGCCACTCTGGGCGGCTTCCAACAAATTAAAACATCAAACATTAAAAACTTCCCTTCATATGCCTTCTAAAAGTCAGATAGTGGTTTATTTCCTTGACATCTGACAGGAGGGCATTCCACAGGACTTATACTCTGCAGCATGACTGGTTGCTTGTTTACTTGGATTAGAGCCGTAGAGAATACACACACACACCTTGCTGTTGTTATGAATAGAATCTGGTCTCACCTGATTGGATTGGATAGTACACATAAAAGTGATATTTATTTTTGTCCTTTCACTGTATGATTGTGACTTATATATTTGGTGCATCTTTTGCCTGTGCATTAATTAATTTGGTGTTAATTACTGTAAGCTACATATACAATGTAGCTTACAGTAATTAACACCAAATTATCTGTTCTTATAGATTTCTTTAGGTATGGAAAAATTTACCCCATGTCAGGTTCACTATCCACTGGTATCAGAATATTCAAGTTGGCTAAATTTGGTGCATGATTACTCTCCTTTATGATTTCTAGTGTTTGGCTGTTTCAAGGAGTTTCTATCTAAAAAGTTAATTTTTGACTTAAATACTGGACCTTTTGTTTTGCTTTATGTCACAAATGGAGAGTCCAGCTTTCTTTATAATGGGATTGCTTCCAAATTCCAGTCTGGGTTCAAATAGATTTAAGGTGCAGCCATATACTGAATTAGAGTAGCACGCCATGTGACTTGCAACAGACCTCAAATTTCACTTATCACAGGTTACTTCCAGTCAACCTGTTCATTCTGATTTATTTGGACAAAGTTTGCAGGGAGAATGAATGGGGTCTATTATTTATTAAGCATTTGTCATGTCACAATGTAAATGATGCACTTAGTTATTAGTATCTCTTACTCAGCAATATTAAGCATGTTGCCACTTGTTTATAACATTGTCAAGCGCATTCTGAGATAAAACCTACAAGTTGTAACTTTACTGTGGCAAAGTTTGTACTAGATGGATGAGACAATAAATAGGTGTACTGTGTGATAGGACAATGAGCAAATGAGTTTGGAGGTTACAACATAAGCAAAGACTGCTGGAGAATTCCAAAGGGCATTGTGATGTTGGAAGGTCTTTACAGTCTTTTCTGCTTACTTTTTAACAAACACAGAAGTACATTACATAAACGTGGTTCAGAGAGAAGTATTGGGTAGAACAGGGGTAGGCAACCTAAGGTCCATGGGCCAGATGCGGCCCAATCACCTTCTCAATCCGGCCCACGGGCGGTCCGGGAATCAGCATGTTTTTACGTGAGTAGAATGTGTGCTTTTATTTTAAATACATCTCTGGGCTATTTGTGGGGCATAGGAATTTGTTCATATTTTTTTTTCAAAATATAGTCCGGTGCCCCACATGGTCTGAGGGACGGTGGACCGGCCCATGGCTGAAAAAGGTTGCTGACCTCTGGTGTAGAAGGTGCAAAAACTAATGGCATTAATGAAAGTCAGGGCTAAGCACTAGCATACAAAATCTTTTATTCTAGGGTCACCTCCAGGATTAAACTTGTCTGTTATGGTCCTGCAATTGTGACTTCCTGGAGATAGACTTCTTGGAGTTCTTAAGTTCTTCATATACATGCAACCCAAAGAGAATAAAAGGATCTCTGCTAGAATCCAGAAATTTTATATTCTAGGGACATGTCAGAATTCAGGGTTGTCACCAAATTTCTAGCAATATGTGTTTTGGGGGATGTATTGATCCATTGTGGAAGGTCTTAGGCAAAATCCTGATTGTTATAAAGACAAAGAGTACCTGATATGAATATTATCAATTGCCAAAAACACTTTGGAAATTTTAGCTCATGATCATGTTTCAGAAAATTTACTTGAGTTTCCATGTAGTCTGAGAGAGTGACTGTGGCAGAGTTCTTGAATCTTTATGTTTCAGGGAATCAAAATGAAGAGCTTCCCTTTTTTTAAACAACCCAGGGTAAGATTTTTAGGAACCTACTCTGCATGGATTGGAGGGAATTAAAATGTTAAGACTCCAGTAGCAGCTTTTAAAGAGTTAGGAGCCTGACTTTTTTCAATAATAATGATAATAATAATAATAATAATAATAATAATAATAATAATAATAATAAAATTTATTTATACCCCGCCCTTCCCCACCAAACCTCAGGGTGGCTAACACCAATAAAATCACAACAAAAACATAAAACAATTCATTAAAATACAGATTAAAATACAATTTAAAATTTTATTTAGACTGCAGCCTCATTTTTAAGTAGCCCACCAATCACACCAAAAGAATGAAACATCAGGGTTAAACTGAAACCAACCTAAAGGCCAGGTGGAACAGCTCCGTCTTGCAGGCCCTGCGGAAAGATGCCAAATCTCACAGGGCCTTGGTCTGTTGTGATAGACCGTTTCACCAAGTCGGGGCCAGTACTGAGAAGGCCCTGGCCCTAGTTGAAGCCAACCTAGCATCCTTGTGGCTCGGGACCTCAAAAAAAGTTATTATTTGAGGACCTTAAGGTCCTACCCGGGACATACCAGGAGAGGCGGTCCCTTAGGTACGAGGGTCCTAAGCTGCATAGGGCTTTAAAGGTCAAAACCAGCACCTTAAACCTGACCTTGTATTCCACCGGGAGCCAGTGCAGCTGGTAAAGCACTGGATGAATGTGGTCCCGTGGCAAAGACCCTGTGAGGAGCCTCGCCACGGCATTCTGCACCCACTGGAGTTTCTGGTTCAGCTTCAGGGGCAACCCCGCGTGGAGGTGACCGTCGCATGGATCACTGTGGCCAGATCAGGGCGAGAGAGGTATAACATATGGACTTGGTCCATTTTGCTTAAAGTAGTAACTAGCTCTCTAAAAATCATACTGTGCATTTTGCCTTAATGTGGCCAGTCATAGAGAATTCTGTTTGGACAGTAGCCTGCTAGCTTTATCTCATGTACCAGTGTTGTTCTGTTAATTTGGAACAGAATCATGCCTATTTTTCTTACTCCCCGCCCCCTCGCTAAATAGATAAAACAAGAAATGGGTCTTTAGCAAATATTTTTAAAATGAGAAATTATGTTAGGAAGAGTTGGAAATAAGATGTAAAAGGCAGAAGAAAATCATTGTGAAACTATTAGTGAAAAGGGCATTAAAAGTGTTAGAATGCAGCTTTTATGTGCAACATTTCCCTGGCCCTCCCCATACAATATTCAACTCCTTCCTTTGGAATTCCATTAAATTACTGGAAATATACAGGAATAAGGAGTCTCACAATAGTACAGTTTTAAAAGTAAAACACTCATTCATAGAATATCAAACTACTGCATAATGATAACAACAACAATACTTGGAGCCAGCTTAGCCCAAATGTATATTTCTGCTTGCATCCCCCAATTGCTTCCAACTGTTTGAGACCCACACCCACTGCCTGGCTTTTAAAAAAAAAAAAAAAAAGCAACAACAACAATACTTAACATTTTTATAGCACTTGCAAATGTGTAAAGCAGTACTTACAACAAGTAAGTCAGTATTATTAACCCCCATATTGCAGATGGGAAGATTAAGACTGAGGCACAGTGACCACCTTATGAGGTCACAGTAGAGACAAGGTTCAAACCAGGGACCTTTTCATTTGTAACTTGGGCTCTTAGCCACTATGCTAAACTAGCTACACAGAAAAGCTGAATTCACTTTTGTCATAGAATACTGACTAATAGTTGAAGCATAAAAATTGAAAACTGTGGACGGGGGGGGGGGGTGTAACTGAGTATCACAGAACAGAATATGGCTGGCTAGTTGGAATTTTGAACAGAAGCAATCTACATGGTCACCTTTTCTTCCTCAAACACATGGATCTTTATCATAATAATTGATGGTGGTCCAGCAGAGAGCAACACAAAGCACACATGTAGTAGAACGGAGGATTGTGGAAGTTCCTCTTTTATGCACATGAATCAGGCTCACATGGGAGAAACAAACATTTGCGGTAGCCATGAGGAATGCAGGACTGAGAACTGAATAAGGCAGACACAATGACATGGAAGAAGTGGTTAGGCTCCAACCACCATCAGACTGTGGTAGAGGGAATTTCCAGTGATAGTTAAGAATGTGTCTGAGCTTCCTTATTGTTGTTAAAATATGGTTATTAGTACAATGGAACTAACTAAATTCTGTGAGCATTTTCCAAGACTCAAATCAGGTTTTTCACATTTGAAGGTAATAATTTCCAAATAATATTGTAGTTTCATTGGCAATCTTAAATTATGGAAGGCACCGTAAAGTGAAGGGCTGCTTTTTGAGGGTTGACCCTAACAGAAGAGCAAATTGCCCCTCATATTTGCCTCGGCTTTGGGAAAAGGTGCTTGGCAAAGAAGTTCTGGGTGTGAGCCAAAGGAGACCAAATGCGTTGGCACATCAAAGTCAGCATATAACTTGTTGAACTGGCTGCTGTGCTCTTAACACATGCGTTACTGGAGGAAATACATAGAACAATTGAATCTGAGGTTCTCAGAATGCATGCAGTGTTTTTATAACAGGACTCTCTTGAGAATATAGGCAGAAGCAATGAGTGACTATCATTAAGAGAGGAGAGATAAAAGCATCATTACATCTCTGAGGAGCATATGAATAAGCGCTTCAGCAGCCTAGGAGCAGATTAATTTTCCAAGGTTCCAGCTGGCTGATCAATGAATTGTTCCAAAACAGGTGTTCATTATAGTGAAATAATTAAAAGATGAAAGAGATCCTAGTTTGGCTGAGCAAGCAATAATATTAAGTTCATACACTGATGAATAAGAACAGCAGGGGAACAATTGCCTTCTCTCAACAGCAAGATAGTACAGTTTATGTTACTATGATATAGCACAGTATAGTGTATACTAAGGTTACCAGATTTTTTTCCAATGAATCCGGGGACACTTTAAATAAATAAATAAATACTGCACATTCGGGACGTTGATGCTGCAGCGATGGCGATGGCAGAGGGGACCTCAACCTCCACCCTTCCCCTTCCTCCGAGGCTTCTATCTCCTTTCTCCATGAGCCTGGGCAGCCCCTGAGTTGTTGGTTCTTTGGTGGTGGTGGTGGGGAAGCAGTGTGCGGTGGGTCAGGCATGGAAGGCGGAGGAGGAGGGCTGAGAGTGGCGACGGCAAAGCTTGGGCAGCGCAATGCCTCCCTTCCCATCGGAGCAGCCCCATCCCAACTCCTACTTGCGTGCAAGCAGGAGGGGGCAGGGATCTCTCAGCTGGGAAGGGAGGCTTCCCGTTGCCTGAGAGACCCACGCCCCCTCCTGCTTGCACGCAAGGAGGAGTTGGGAGGCTGCTCCGATAGGCAGCATGAAGCCTCCCTTCACAGCTTAGTTGCTGGGGTCAGGGAAGGTGGAGGCAGCCCGGAAGCTGCATCTTAAGAGCCGCTGCACCACCATCATATGGGGACTTCCGAGCAGCTCCTGAAGCCAGCCAGAGCCAACTGCTCCTGGCTGCTGAGATTGGGGCAGAGAAATGAGGTAGTTGGCTTCTACCAGCCTGTCATAGCTGTCAACCTTTTCCCTTTTCCCCCCAATGCTATAATATGGGAATTTCGCGCAAAAAAAGGAAGGTTGACAGCTATGGCCCTAGTTACATGCTTAACTCTGGATCAAACCTGTTAAGATTTGTGCCATAAATATTTCAGTGTTTCTTTAATCTCTTTCCACCACCCCTTTTGGCACATGCCCATACCCACAAAGCAGATCATTAAAATATAATCTAAAGCATAACAATGTCTCATTTTCAGAAGGATAAATATAATATCTAAGGTGCTTCACTTCAAATGAGATGGAACTTGAATCATGTATGCTTCTATTTATAGGCAAATTACTAGGGGCTGTTACCTCTTCTCACTCTGCTTGCCAGCCTTGCCTATCGTTTGCCAACCCTAACCCTTCCCCCAATACTTGACCAAACCCTGTCTCCATCCCTTTACACCTCACCCACCATCTCACCTATCCCCTCACAGCTAGCACCAAGCCCCTCTTCTGAGGGGGGAGGCACTTCACAGAACAGCTTGCTAAACCACTGTGTGATACATCTCTGCACCTCTCCCCCTGCACCCCGACAAGCAATGAGTGCTCACTTCATATTGGTTTTAAGTACACGTTGGGAGTGTGGGGGGTGTTTATAACTGGTTTTTTTTTTAGCTTTGTGGAAAATATTTTGCGCATCACTTTGGGGTGATAAGAAATAATAATTAAGCCTGTACTAAGAGATGAACATGTTGAGTTGCTTTAAATTCACTTAATCTTATTTAAGATAACTTTTACAGGGAGAATGACCTTGCAGAAGCTCTAGAAGAAGGTGGTTGTGATCTTGAAACAGTCCGAAACATAATTCAAGGGAGACCTTTGCCTGATGACCTAAGAGCCAAGGTCTGGAAGGTACGGCCTTTTTTTTGGAGAGGTGGTAATTTGTCTTGAGTTGGTCTCTCTCAAAAGAGACAGGAACCACTTAGAGGGGGCCCTTCACCTCTTTAATTTTATCATTATAAAGCTAACAGTCTCAGTTGTGTTTTGGTTCATGCTTGGTGTGTGTATGTGTTTTAAAATCCAATAATTGCTTCTTTTTTACAGGAAAGCACAACAATAAAAGTTAACTTTATGGCATCCTTTGTTTAAAGCATCCGCATTTCATGTTGTAAATGCAAAATGAAGTATCCTCCAACAGCTTTTTTATGGCCTCACTGCACATAATAAGCAAAGTGTTCAGTGGTATGTTAGTGGCCATATCACAGATGAAGAAGTCACTTCAGAGGGTGCTGTTGGACGAGGAGAAGCACTGCAGGAAAGGACATTTGTTCCTTTCCCATCTTGCAGTTTCTTGATTGCTTCCTCAAAAGGCTTTTCATGGAGGTTCCAAATGCATGTTTGAAAGGACAAACACCTCTTGCATCCTACAGGGAGAGAAAGCAGCTGGGGAAATGTACCTGAAGCAGAGAAATATACATTTGGGAAAGGATCCGGCATCTCATTCTCCCATTTTTTTCCCCTCAGGTCCCAGTCACCCCTATCCTGAAATGGTCTTTTTTGTTTCAAAAAGGGAATTGGAGTACTGTTACATGTTTCTGAAAATAACAGGGCTGGGAAGCTTCAGGCTCAGGAGTCAAATTCAGCCCTCCAACCAAGCCTCTCTATCAGGCCCACCCCTCACTTTACACCCCAGGGAAATATTTGTTTCATTTTTGTATTACAAACAGATACAGAAAGAGTTCGACGGTCCAATAGGCTGGAATGTGTTCTCTAACTCTGACAATACCTCTTGTTTGCCTGGGTGAAGGCATGTATGGCTAGTTACTCCACAATTAGCCTTTGTACTAATGTACAGAGGTAAAAGTGACATTTGTTGCTCTGCCCAATTTTGCTTCTGGCCTTGCCTGCTACTGGCATATGGCCCTCAGAAGTTTGCCTGGAAGAGAATATGGCCCTCAGGCTTAAGAAGTTTCCACATCCCTAGTATATAATGTGTAGCCAGGCCCTTAATTTGACCAGAGCAAGCAGGATGTGAGCTTTGTCTGTTTAGGTGCACAGAATTACATTGTTTCATTGTTTTTCCATTAATAGAAGAAATAACCACCAAGTCTGATCTAGAATGGTTACTTTGTATTAAACATAAACGTTTAGGAAGTTTATTGTTGAAGAATGCTGAAAGTTATGAAGGGATAATTTTCAAAGCTTCATGCATTTGCATTTTAAAATGTTTTTCTTGAATTATTTTAAATAATTCAGGTTTAAGAATTGTATCTTGTGTACATTGAAACATACTGAAAGTTTTCCACCCTCTCTTGTATGTGTTTTTAGATTGCACTGAACGTTGCCGGTAAAGGAGACAGTTTGGCATCATGGGATGGCTGTCTAGATCTGCCGGAACAGACACTAATTCACAAAGATTGTCAAGAACTGGTTGGTAAGTCTGCAATAAGATTAAATTGCTAGGCTGAAACCCTTCTGAACACTTTATTCTCTCCATAAGAATTACCTTCCTGTCCTATCGCCGCTCTAAGACCTGTCGAGTACAACTCAGAATTACTTCAGTAAAGTCTAGCTGAAATATCTTGGTAGTCTTGCCAGCCTCTTTTATGGATTATTGCTGAAAAGTATATTAATGCCGTCATTAGCTTAATGACCCTGCTAATACATTTTATTTTGTGCAATAATCAGATGGCTAAATGTGGACCTGGATTGGCGGGCTTTCTCTAGATGTCTTTATTTTCCCAGGCCTTTAAAAATATTGGCCTTTTAAAATATTGTTGTTGCCTTATTATTATATTTATCTTGTTTTTGTCCCGAGAGTGTTATTTTTACAAAAAGGCAGGAGTATAAATCGTATGTGTGTGTATGAATGAATGAATGAATGAATAAAAGCCATTATCACTTAGATAAATGTTTACTTACCAGCAGTTGCTTTTCGTAGAACTGAAAAAAGCAGCCTCTGTCCCTAAAAAAGGTGAATGAATGAATTCTGCAGTCGCTCACCTTGCAGTCTAAAGCCCCCTTCTCAGAGAACTTTCAAACATGAACGTGCAACAGTAGAATTTAAGCATTCACAGTGCAATTTGCCAGTTGATTGCTCATGTGAGATGACTTATGTCTGCTGTCAGATGAGCAGCTGAGTGCATAATCATGCAACCTAGTACAACAATGTCTTTCTCTCTCTTCAGGGAGAGCTGTTGTGCATTATAACAATGAGACAGAACCCAAAGGGCCATTCATGAGCTTCCACAGATACACTGAGGCTTTCCAGCTCTTCCTTTGCATCCATACCCATAAAAAAAAAATACTCCTTAATGTTGTCAGGTATTGTGAAGGATTATCAGATGCAATATTAGAGGTGCAGTTAGAAGGGGAAAGTAGCAGAGTGGGTGTATCAGCAGTACTGGTGCACTCAAGGGACTTATTAGATCTTGATTGCCTTGTTATGTTGACCCAGCACTATAGCAGCTGCGTATGAAGTGCCCTCTCTTGCTCTCTATGACATTCCCGGTTTCTGAGAGTGATCCCAGCATGATAGGTACCAGCAGTGAACCAAGTGATAAATGACACATTTTCAACATGGTTTTGATATTTGTCTGTTTTCAGATCAGCTGTCAGTGCCAGAGGAGGAGAAGTCAGTATTACTTTTGGATATTGAATCTGTGATTACCTTTTATTGTAAATCTCGTAATGTCAAATACAGTTCTAGCCTTAGTTGGACATATCTACTTAAGCCATTGGTGCATCTTCGACTTCCACGAAGTGACTTATACAACTGCTTCTATGCTATCATGAATAAGTACATCCCCAGGTAAAGAAAAACTATATTCACTCTGGTTTTAAATGTTGTTTGCCGCCTTTCCCCAAAACCCAGCCACTCTTTTCCAGTACAGAGGCATTGCTAGCTGTTTTCAAAGAATGGAATAATTTTCTGTTGTGGGTTGATAGACGGCGTTTTCCATTGCCATGTGTGTATCAAACAAAGCTACAAACTGAGCCTGATGTTTTTATTGTCACAGGTGTCTATGACTTCAGTTTTAATGCTCTGTTCATTTTGTTTAAGAATAGAAAGTTGTGTGCAATAATAATAAGTGTGCTTCTGTTTCATGAGCACTCTTGCTATTATTCTTTTTAGGGACTGCTTCCTGAAAGGGAGACCATTTCACCTCTTCCGGCTGCTCCTCCAGTACCATGAGCCAGAGCTGTGCTCTTTTCTTGACACCAAAAAGATGACCCCAGACTCATATGCACTCAACTGGGTAATAAAGTGAAAGTAGGGAAACATAATGAAAAGCATACTTCTGTAGTAATTTTTAAAAATTATCATTTGCTAAATAAGGAAGCTTAAACAAAAAAAGGCATGTATAATCTGTGAGGGGACCTTGTTGCATTAAATTTAGCTGCTAGGCATTATAATATTCTGATGTCCGCTTAGCAGGTAGGGCACAAATGGGTCTCTGAAAATGAATCCCATGCTCCAAGAATGGCATTTTAATAAGCAAAGCAGTAACTGTAAATACATGGTACATAATTATTATTGTAATAGCCAAACAAATTGAGGTTCCTGTTTGTTGCAAAATCCTAGTCTTCTGACAGAATTGTAATTCCCAGAAAGACTAGGGTGGTTATTTGTAAAGCAGACACACTCTACTACGCAGCTGCTATTTCCAAATATTTGGTTGCAGAGTTTTACTGGCATTCATTCAGATTTTTGCTAAGGAAGCCTGAATGGTGTTTGGGAAGCTATGACACTGCAGCATATTTATAACTGACCAGGATTCACAGGAAAAGTGTAAAACTGTCTTGTAATACAAACATATCTGAAGTTTTAGGTTACGTGCTACATGATTCTGTGCAAGTTTTCTTTGAAGTAAGTCCCAAGTTTACTCTGAATTAAGTTCAATGAGGCTTTCTCCAAGATAGGTGTGTGTAGGATTGTAGCCTTAGTCCTTACTCTTATTAGAAGAGTCCCTTGAAATCATGGGGACTTCTCCTAAGCACATGGAATCATAGAACTTGAAAGGCATCCCAAGGGTTTTGGATTTTGGAGTATTAATTATTCCCCCTCCCTCCAGGTAGTTTGTGAATATAACGAAGTTACTACAAACATGCTTGACTTTCCTTTCATTCCTTCAATTTTCCAGCTTGGATGCCTGTTTTCAAGCTACTGTTCTCATGAAGTCACTCGTGCAATATGGGATGGATACCTGCAGCTAGCAGATCCATTCTTCATTTATTTCCTAATGCTTATCATCCTTGTTAATGCAAAGTGAGTATATAGTTAAGACACGGCAACAAATTAGTTGGCCAATTGGACTTGTCTCTACTTTGTGTGCTTATGCCTTATCTCCACTTTTGCCTCTTTCTAGAGAATTCATCTTAGCACCAGAGTCGGATGGCAAAGAAGATATCGTGAGTAAGTCCTGCCATTCTAATGCTGCTGCGGCTGTAGAGTGGGGGGGGGGGGGACCTTAGGCACTATATTGCTAAGGTGCTTGGAAACCCCATTGATATGGAAAAATTAAGCTGGCTCTTAACTTTCACCTATTAAATGAGTTGGTTCTTAAAAAGATGAGCCTAGTTCTTTTGGAGCCAGATCAGATGCAAAGCTAAACTGTGGTTTAGCATTATGTGTAGAAACCTACAGCAGCTTTGAGCATCCACACCATCTCCCCTCTCCTCCTGCAAGGATATTTTTTTAAAAAACGAATCAAAGTTCCTTCCAGATGTTTTGAACTTCAGATTGCAGTGTGGCATAATATACAGGGCAGGCTTGTGTGCTTCCCCTGCTGGCTCTGTCAGTTCTGCCCAGTTCAGCCGTACTCAGACGAACCTATATTTGACTTGGTTCGCTGTTCGCTATGATTAATGGCTCCTTGCACACCTGCATTTATCTGGAGTCTGAAATATTTTTCTGTGGATCTACAAGATGGCATATTTCTCTCTTCTTCTTTTTTAAATGAAGAACAATTATTTGTGAAGGCAGCAAACAAATGAGACTTCTCATTGAGTGGCTGAAGAAATGCACACCAGCAAAATTTGCTGTTTGGATGTTGGGAAAGTATGTGGCTTTGTACAGGATTTAAGGGATGCACTGCTCTGTCATTTCTGTCTTTGGTGGACAAATGGAAATGAATATTGTCATGGTTGCTCAGGCAGCCAGGATGTGCTCCTTTATTACCGTGGGACTCGGGAGTCTCCTCCCACACCTATGACACGTGCCGTTTGTGATGAAGCTGACTGCCGTATAAGTAGTGCAACAGAAAATATTTGAGCTCTTTAACCAAAAAGTGTTTGAGTGTGTAAAAGAGGTTCAGCTGCAAATATGTTGGCATGAGTAACTCTTCTGTTTTAAAATAAATAAGTACATTTTACTTCTGGCAAACACAAATTTTAATGTTTTGTTTTTAAATGCCCCAAACCCTAATTTCCCTGTTTTATGTTTCAGAATTCCTAGAAAAATCCCCTGCCAGTTTGGAAGTAGAAGATATAGAGGACCTTTTCTCCTTGGCACAGTATTATTGTAGCAAAACTCCAGCTTCCTTCAGAAAGGTAATTGTCAAGCACTTAGGGTATTCCACATAGCAGCGTCACATCGGAATCAAGCAAGGGCTCCCGGGCCTGATTTTATGACATGTAGATGTGGTGAGCATGAGACAATTGAACAGTTTGGGTTATGTTTTCTCCAGAAAAAGTCTAGCTTAAATATGGGTGCCTGTCTTGTGCTGCAGTGCCTCTTTTTTTGTAGCTTATATTTTTATTGGCCCAAATGTTACTTTGAGCATCACAGAAGGCTGAGAATACAACCCAGCTTCTCTGTATGCAGGTGTAAGGATACTGAGGCAACTACATGACAGGTGATGGCATAGCAAATTTCCTTGGCTCCTTCCCATTGGCGCCTAAACCTCAAACACCTTGCCCACCGGGAACAGGAGGAAGCAGAACATGTGGTGGTGAATAGGTTTATTGCTCCCCTGAGAGTGAAAAGCTGGTTGCCTGGTCTGCCGGTTGAGGATTGGGTCCACAGAATATATTGGATTTGCCTTCTCCCACTTCCCTGCCTTCCTCATCATTTGCCTTTGCAGCAGCTGCCATTTGGGGAGGAAGAGGAAAGCTCTCTTTGCTTGCATACAGAGTCACTGCATAGTGCCTGCCACAAATGACATGCAAATTTATAGGGTGAACTATGTAAAGGGTAGATAATAGTAGAAGCTTGCATTGTCATATTAATTTTTGGTTCATTCACTGAGTCATTCCAATAGTAGTAGCAGTAATAATAATAATAATAATAATAATAATAATAATAATAATGCCAATGCCAAGCCTTCGGTCTCACATATCGCCTCAGTTTTATATACAGTGTTCCCAGCAGTGATTTCAGGATACTTTCCCGGTGCTTAGCCAGTTGCAACAAATTTGGTTTGGACCTTGGCACTTTATCAAGCCCGGCCTTTCTGGAGATGCAGCTTTTTCTTTTTGAAACTGTAGTCGTGAAACCATTTTGTATACTACAGCAGTTTATCACTGTTTGGAACAAGTCCTGGAGCAGCTTGTGCCAACATTCAAATGGCTTTGAAAAGCATTGATTTTCAGTTATGTAAGTTGGCACTCATTCCAAAACAGCATTATTCAAATATGCTTCATTCAATTTCATGTTGCAGGAGCAAAATGCAGTTGAACATTATATTATTTCCCACTTGCTACACACTTCTGGGGGCGGAAATGCTGTATTGAGGCTTGGGGAAATAAATGTCAAGCTACGTATAATTTTATTCTGTATTTTTGATGGCATTATTTTTAACTCTGTCAAAATATTATTGTAAACCAGCTTTTTGGGGAGTGGCTGTAGACAGGAATCTGAATAGAAATCAGAAAAGAAATTGGACTTTTTGTATTTAGGGGTTCATTCCTTTCATTTTATTACCATAATTGGCTAATAAATAAGAAAATATTTCCTACAATTCTTTTCCAAAATAGAACCCTTGGGATGATTATATGCAAAAGCAGATAATGGAAATATTCATATGCAGATCAGTTTAAAGACTGAATTGCTAGCATGTTCTTTTTGACTTTCAGTAGGCTTGTGAAATACTGAGCCTGTTTTAGAATACTGGATTTTCTGAGCCACAAATCAGATGCATGATGAGGAGTTTTCCCCATCATAATGCAAAAAGTAAAAGCCACCACTGCTATATGAATGCCATACTGTCAAAGAAGCAAGTGTGATATGGGCTTTGAGTACAACTACTATATGCCTAGTATAGAAGCTACACTACCATTTCCATGGCAATAGCTGGAAAAGCTATCTGTAGTGCTTGCTGATCTTGGAATACTGTTCGACAAAGGCTGATGCAAAATCTACTCGCCAGGAACAGGGAAGTGCCAGAGGTCATTTACAGTTGCAGTATCTCTGCCTGTGCTGGTGGGTATGAGGAGAGAGAGGGGGTCATGCTTTAGGCTTTAGTGGATCATACCTATTACCTGTCTATGGAGACACAGGAATGTGTTTCCAAAAAATGTAACCAATAAACCATGTGTATCAGCTGTTGGACATTATGTTTGAATGGTATTTTGACACATTGATCAGGAGAAAGAGCTTATGAGAGATCTTCTATTTGACAAAATGAGAGCCAAACCAGCAGAGCCCCAGTAATTGTGTGAAATTGAACTTAAAGTCGTGCATTTGCATCTCTTTTTGAACTCCATCTGAATTGTGCAAGTACTGTACATAGTTGCCTTTTATGAGGGTCACAAACAGGACACCGCCTAGGTCTTGGTTTGTTGTCTTTATTTAGCATATAGCCTTAATGTTGGCCATAACTAGTGTTCTCTCTTACAATTACAGGACAACCACACTCTGTTTGGCAGCAGCTTGCTGGGTCTCAAAGACGACGATTCAGACTTGAGCCAAGCTTTGTGTTTAGCAGTTTCTGTATCAGAGATTCTTCAAGCTAATCAACAGCAAGGGGTCAGTAAGTCTGAAACTGTTTTCCCCTAAATGAAGATAAACAAAGGAAATAACTTAACGTAGCTATCAGAGTTTATAGCTCCTAGGAGCTCCAAAAACAGAGCCGTTTCCCTGGTCATTGGTTAGAGTCCAGAGAATTGTGAAACTAGTTTCATAAGCCCAAGAGGAGTTAAGTACAGTTTTACTGGAAAGTACTTTTAAAGCTCAGGATAATTTCAAAAGCAGTATATGATAAATATTGTTTCAGACTTGTTGCCTGCTAATTTCATTGAGTACCTGCTAGTGGGTGGGTGGAAAAATTTCTGTTTCCTTCTCAAATTTTCCAAATAGCTATTGCTTCTCTACACTGCAGTGACATCCCCTTTAGCCTTTTAAAGATTGCTACTTTATATGTCTCAGACCTAAAGAGTTCAAGGTGGCATATGCATAGTTCTAGGGACACTGATGGTGCTGCGGTCTGAACCACTGAGCCTCTTGGACTTGCCGATCAGAAGGTCGGTGGTTCAAATCCCCAGTTGCTCTGTCCCAGCTCCTGCCAACCTAGCGGTTCGAAAGCATGCCAATGCAAGTAGATAAATAGGTACTGCTGTGGTGGGAAGGTAAACGGCATTTTCATGCTCTCTGGCTTCCGTCATAGTGTTCCGTTGCGCCAGAAGCGGTTTAGCCATGCTGGTCACATGACCTGGAAAGCTGTCTGAACAAACGCTGGCTCCCTCAGCTTGAAAGCAAGATGAGCATCACAACCCCATAGTTGCCTTTGACTGAACTTAACTGTTCAGGGGTCCTTTACCTTTTACCTTATACATAGTTCTCTTCTCCCCCTGCCATTTTTTCCTCAAAACAACCCTTTAAGTTAGTTGCATTAAGTAATAGTGACCTCCCAAGGTGGGAATTTGAGCCCAGTCACACTATTACTAATCTGATCTTCTATTACAGTGGTTCTCGAACTTTTTTTCTCTGTGTCACACTTTCAGAATAATTTTTTTCTTGCACTACATCAATTTTTTTTACTGATAAGAAATACACGGGGGGGGGGGGAGAAACAACTCCTAGCAGTGCTTGATAAATAACATGGAACACAACTTCTTTATAATGCAATTCTGGGACACCCAGAAAGTATAAACAATGCCGCTACATGAATCACTTGCAAAATAAAGGAGCCTCTTACATGTGTACCTTAAGTATGTATACTTTTTGAACTAAATGAATAAAATGTTCTTATTTCAGGAAGGAGTAAGGTTCTTTGTGGTGGATTGTCGTCCTGCAGAACAGTACAATGCTGGCCATTTATCAACTGCCTTTCATTTAGATTCAGACTTGGTAAGCATACATTCTAGGCTGCTTAATATGCTTGCTTTTTCATTTCCTTACATTAAAAAAGAAGGGTGGAACCCAAGAGTTCTCAGAATCTTAGTTCTATGAATTCTTGTTTCAAGATGCCTGGTTTATACCACCAAACTGTAGAAGTGAGCTTCTTTCAAAGGATTTTGTTTGTAAACAGCTCCTCTAGTATTTAGAGTCTTTGTGTCCCTTGCCTGAATATTTTCCTAAAATACAACTTGTTTTATTTAAAGGATAGACATGATCTCCACCAATTTTTAGTTCGCTGCTTGGGAATTCTAAGGAACAAGAAAAAATCCGTGCCATTTTGAAATGAGTACGTAGTTAAAATCAGTGCTGTTTTTGAAAGGTTCGATCCACCATTTTGATTCAGAATGGCAGCCAGTTGTATCCAAACACTGATGATCTCAGGAGCCATCATGCAACATTTAGTTACAATATCTTAAGAAGTGTACAGATGCACAGCAAACAAATAACTTTCCTAAATATATAATAGATATAACAGGCGGTAATAATAAAGTAACAGTTACAGTAAAGTGATAATTATTCAGTTCCTAAATGAAACGATTTCCAGAGTGTTAACTGTGTTGTAGAACAAACAGGTGTTTCATTTGCCTATCCTGGTAAGCCAGACTTGGAACTGCTTTGTTGCTCCCCGGTCCTTTGCACTCCCATGCTGCACTGAACTGATCCAGGTTTTGGCTTAGTATGTTATCTAAATCCAAGCTGTGGCTAAGCTCTCTTCTTGCTAACCTCTTCAGGGAGGAGCAAAGTGGCTGCAAAGCCCTCCTTAGTAGCTTACATGAGCCCCCTTAAAGACTCACATGTTTTTATAGTACAAGTTGTCTAGTCCATGGTACTGAAGTACAGTGGAACCTCAGTTGTCGAACGCTTCGGAAGCCGAACAATTTGGAACCCAAACACCGACAACCCGGAAGTGAATGCTTCCGTTCTCAAACGATTTTTGGAAGTCGAACGGCTTCCGAGGCGCGTTTCTCCATTTTTTCTCCATTTTTGCAATTGATTTTGCTGACTGGCAATTGCGCCTCGGTTGTTGAGCGTTTTCAGTTGTCGAACGGTCTTCAGGAACGGATTACGTTCAACAACCAAGGTTCCACTGTATTAGCTTTTTAGTATCGATGATACAATGTTTACTTACGAAACTATTCTGCTCCTTACATGGAAGTAAAACACAAATTGGGGGAGTGAGAGTGAAAGTGGCACAATCAACTCGCAAGTGGGGGGTAGAAGTCTTCTGTGACTTCTTGCAGCTTTGAGGTGCCTTCCTCCACTTCTTCACAACTTCGATGGCTGATAGTAGTAGATGGTGATGAGAATATTTGAAATAACCCTTTAAAAACACTATTTGCTTCCCTGGAGAGATGCCTTAGTAAAGGTTCACACACCTGGTTCCCTTACTTCTTTGCCTTCAAGTCAAGGACTCAAATAAACTTCGTAAAATTATCCACCTTTATTCTTGTTTTAATTGGTCTTGGAAAGGTATGCACATTTCTGCTTTTGATTTATGAGGTCCATTTCGGCCATATTTTAGACCCTCTGTTCTAAGGACCTTTGCACAGTTACGTTTTCCTAAACACATGCTAGTCTGTATAGAAAAATGTGATATATGCACTACTTATAAAGCTAGTTAAATCGGACTGCAGATGCTCTTTGGTGTCTTAATGCTTAAATATATCCATTTGTTTTTGAGTGATTTTTTGTCTCTTTTCAGTCCACGCATGTTTTCTTTGATTTTCTTCACAGATGCTCCAGAACCCATCGGAATTTGCTCAGTCTGTGAAGTCTTTGTTAGAAGCACAGAAACAGTCTATTGAATCTGGTTCAATAGCTGGTGGAGAGCATCTTTGTTTTATGGGAAGTGGCCGGGAGGAAGAGGATATGTATATGAACATGGTACTGGCACACTTTTTACAGGTACATCCAAAATATTAGAATGTGTTGTATTTAAACATAGTGGGTGATATCCAGCTAAATAATGCTAAGAGTAGAGTAGAGTAAAGTGATTTTTTTTCAGCTACTTCCCTTTCATCCTACAACCCCCCCCCCTTGCTTCTGCCCCCTAAGTCCTGCTCCAGAGTGTTTAGGGACCCTATGGAACAGAATGAAAGGTTGTCCAGGAGTTGCAAAGGAAGGAGAAAATAATGGAAAATATTCCCCATTTTCCTCCACTGAAAGCCTCCGCTGGATCAAACACCTTTCTGCGAATGAAAGCAGCCCTTCTGTTCACAGAAGTGTAGACCCAAGCCAATAACTTAATTTTATAAGAGAGAATATTCACCTGTGAATTCCTATATATGAAAGTTCTTAGACTAGAGTGCTCAAAGTCTTCTAACCATATTCTGATGAAATGCCAGATACAGCTAGTCTAAGCATGTTTGGCCTGTTTCATGTTTCTGCTTATCTTGTGAAAAACAGCAATTTTAGTATTCCCAGGGTGATTTACAATCTTCTTATTGCAGAAAAATAAAGAATATGTAAGCATTGCCAAAGGAGGATTCATGGGTAAGATTTACATTTAGTCACATCAGTTTTTATCTTTTCAAATGTCTTTTCCACTAGTTAAATGAACAGTCAGATGACTGGGAAGGAGACAGTTTGCATCCTTAGCAAGGTGCTGGGCTCTACCTAGTGCAGCACTTTTCCTTTTTCTTGCTCCCAGACTCAAATTCTGATCTTAGTTAATCCATTTTAATTTCTTTATATATATGTGCGCCTGCCTGCCCGCCTGCCTGCCTGTGTACATTGGTTTAATAGTGCCTGTTTGTTACAAGGACAAAACAGAATGCATAGTGCTATACAACACAAAATATGTAATGTCCTTTCTCACAGCACTGCAACAGCACTTAGCAGACATTAATGTGGAAGGACCAGAAAATGGATATGGCCATTGGATTGCTAGTACTTCATACTCAAAAAGTAGTATTAACTCCTTAGTTGACGTGAGTATACTTCTTATATCAAATTGTGTAGCTGTGGATTGGACTGGTTTTCATGCAGAATCCATCCCCCGCAACTTGTCTTCAAAGACATTTACTTCCAGGCTTTTGCAACTCAAGCTATATTACTTAAACCAAGAATGTCACACGAGCCCTGTTGGATCAGTCCAGAGGGCCATTTGTTGAGCATCCTCTTCTTCCAGTGGCGAATCAGATGCCTATGGGAAGCCTGCAAGCAACACATGAGTGCAAGAGCACTCTCTGCTTGCAGTTCCCAGCAGCTGGTATTTGGGGGCATGTTGCCTCCAACAGTAGAGGTAGAACAGAGCCATTGTGGCTGTCTTTATCTGTTCTTAGGCACCAGGCAAAGATTATCTCTCTACCTGGGCTTAAGGGTGGCATTGTGGCCTCTTAGTGGTTTGGGATGTGTAAGGTTTGCCTTCTATCTGTATAGCTGTGTTTCTAGATTTTTATTGAATGTTCTTAGTTGGTTTTAATATGTCACTTTGGATCTGTGAGAAAAGTGACTAACCATTAATAATTATAGCCATGTGACTCTCTAATTGGTCAAGAAGTGAACCAAACATAGCTACACACACACACACATACAAACCCTTATCCTAGATTGTCCCTTTAACTAGCTCACGTCTCCATCTTTGAGATAAATATGACAATAGCCTACATGTACAGATCAAATAACTGCAAAAGTTGCTTTTCTAGGGCGATTCTCCAAACGGTTCAAATGATGGGAAGGGTGTCAAGTCCTTGGTCAACAAGGTGACAGAAGCTTTCAAGACGAGATCTGTGAATGTGAAAGAAAAAGTTATTAGTTTTATTGAAAATACATCAACTCCAGTTGATAGGTGAGTTATTTTGGTCTGACTACTTTTAGTGATTATTGGCTGAAGTTGTGCATGCTTACTTGGAAGTTAGTCATATTGATCTCGGTGGGACTAACTTTTGAGTAAATGTCCATAGGATGGGGAGGATTCATAGAAACTTTATTCCTTCAAAATGTCTGTAACAAGCACCATCACCTGATTGTTGACCATTTTAGAGCTCCATCATTTCTGTGTAAACAATTTTGGTGCCCTTAAAAGCTATTTAACCTCTCCCTGAACAGTTTGAGTGTGGACACTGGACAACTAAAATATTCTCACATTTAACTTATTGCCTCTCTCATTATGTCTTGCTATTGGGAAAGTGGATCCTGGATTTAATAACTTGACCTTGTGACAATTTGTAAAATAAAAGAAACTTCTAAATTTTAGCCAATTATGATCTCTTTCTGTGAACTCAGGATTATGTTATCCAGCATTCCTCACACTCCAAAATAGCTTTGTGCACATTAAGCCATAATTGAAACATTACTACATCTATGGAAGAGTAGCAGCTCTTACTAACAGCTCCTGAAATCCATGAAATAGTATTTATTGTATGGAAAATACAGCTCTTTTCTTTCTTTTTTTAAAAAATGCTCCTTTAAAAAGATTTTTTTTTCATATTTTCTCATACTCCCTCCTACTTGATACTCTACTGCCAAGTAAGAAGAAACAAATCAGATACTCTTTCTTATAGATTTTAATTACTTTGTTCTGTCCTCTGCCCCAATTTGCTATAGAGTTTCTTTCAATCTTTCCTGGCCTGAGACAGCAAGTTTGCAGCGGTAAGCCATTGTATTGAACCATCCGAGTAAAACTGCCTTTGTCCTTTTTTCGCATGAATTCACAATGTTTGTAAGCATTGGTTACACTGACAATCTCTCTCAGATTATTTTTAACATCAAGCTATCAAAGCATTTCAAGTGTTGTCTTTGAAACTAGAGAGAGAGAGAGAGAGAGAGAGAGAGAGAGAGAGAGAGAGAAGCTGTATACAGAAGTACTTGTTCATATTCATTTTGTTGTTTGTTCTGGAACATCATTCCCCTTTTCCATATCATGAACCACACCAATTACTTCTTTTTCAAGCTTTTAAACATCATTGCCATGTTCAGGCAATCATATCTCTTCTTAAATTGTGGTAATCCTTTTTCCTGCAGACAGAGCCCCTTTGCTCCTCAGCAGTACACAGCATTCAAACCAGGAGGTTTTACTAACCATAGTTTCCTGTTACAATTGAAGTGGGAAACCCATGGATTCTAGTTTGTTTGTTTGTTTGTTTGTGTTATATACTGCTCGTCATTGGAATAGCACAAGGCAGTTTACAACATTGTTTTGGAACAAGCTTGTTATGAAGCTAGCAACCATAGTTGCCTTTGAAAGGGGGGTCTTTAGGTAGAATTTGAATTTTTCCTCCTGCACCTGTGTCAGCATACAGAAAGCAGATCTTTGGAGATTCCAATCAGCAAAATTCATATCAACCTGAATTTTAACAGAACCCACATTCAAAATTAAAAAGTGGTATTTTTATTATCATTTTTATTTATTTGCAAATTTTATCTAAAATAAAACATTATTTGCAACAGTGAGTTGCCATTAAACCACCTTATCAAATTCTCATTGAGCAAGATTTCCATAAAAAGTATATTGGCAAAGGAGACAGTTATTAATATCAGTTTATGAACGCATATCTTTAAGAATGCTCCTTACATTTCAACGAAGCACAGCACAGCTTTTCTGGAAGTGCATTCCAGAGGCGTAAGGAAATTTCCAAAAGGCTTTGTTCCTTCCTGCTACCAACCTAAATTTCCTCAGGTAGCACCACCTGGAAGCAACTCTATCTGAAGATCTTAGTGGAGCAGATTCTTACAAGAGCAGGTGAAATTTTAAAGAGGTAAATTACCTTTTTAGAGAATTGGTGTTTCTTCTTTGAAGGCTTTATTCAGAAGAAATCATGTGTTGTTTACAACTTACCAAACCCTGATCCACAATTTTGCAATGTGTTCATACTTAATAACAGCAACATTACTTTTGGTGCCACTAAACAGCAAAATCTTGACCAGAGGAGGTATGCTTTGAGAATGGAGACATTAAGGCAACCAGAAATGTATGCTCAAGATGGTGCTATGCAAATATAACACTTAACCGTAGTTGGTTTCTCCCAAACATAGTTTCAACTAAACTAAAGTTGTATCATCTCCATACCCGTCTGTCACACTGCCCATTTCATGTGTACATTGTCAGTGTTACTGATGCTTATTGTCTTAAGTTACTAATGAGCACTCTCGGCCTTGCTTTATTTGGGTAGCGCATTTGTTTGCTTCCCCCTTTAACAATTTTCTTTTCCCAAGTAGTATCCACTTTTAATACCTTCGAATCCTAGAAAGCAAAATCCGTAAGATATGCCGCCAGGAACAGAGTGAGACCTCTTTCCCTCCACCCCACTCCTTTAACAGCATTTGAATTTAAATTTCAACAGCAGTGTGTAAATATGAACACCATCATTTTCTTTCTCTCAAAAACAGAATGTAGAAAGATTTCAAAGGAAACATTCAGCCACTGTAATTGTTAGGAAATGTGTGACAGGTTAGAAACATGTGCCTCTTTACTGAGTCATGCTCGGTATCTATGCCAAGTAATATTTTTTAGAAAGTCAGCAAAAGATGAATGGGCAAGATACTAGCAGCAGCAGGGGAAAACTGAATGGAGGGAATGCCATCATTTATACTGTACCAGCTGAGGCTGTTGTATTGTTCCATAAGAAGGTATCCTCAGAGATTATTTCAAAGACTCTCAACTTTCCAACCTACCAAAGCTGTGCAATGTGTGTTTGTGTGTGTGTGAAATAGCTTGACCAATGGCACAACTCAGTATTAAGAGAGAGCCTTAAAGATGCTTCTGACTTCTGACATAGATTATTTGACTTGCTAGAGAGAGCTGTGTTCACTGCAGTTTAATGAGAAGGCAGTTTCACCATTTTCTCCAAAATGGACCACACCACTATAATACAACTCAGCCCTTGTTGTCTGCTTTCACTAATCCAGCGTGGCTTGCTGGCCACTCTGCTTTTTCTCACGGCCAGCTGTCTTCATCTGGAATCCTTTGGCTGCACGCACAGGTTCACGTCTTTTGCCGTTGCATGCTGCTATGGGAAATATCATGGTGTCGTCCTTTTTTTCCAGTTTCTGTTTTCTTTCTTAACATGTAGGATTTCTCTCTCCCACCCCCCACCCTATAATCTTCCCTTGCCAACAGACATGTGAGCAGCAGTGACCGAGTGGGAAAACCTTACCGAGGCGTCAAACCAGTTTTCAGCATTGGAGATGAAGAAGAGTATGATACTGGTATGGCAGAGAATGCTTCTATCCGAAATCCAGTGTAAACAAATTCCACGTCCCGCCTTGCAGCATAGTCATTAGATATATTACCAAAGAGGTGTTCTAACCAATGCCTGAACTTTTGCTGGGATCTGTTGAGTTAAATGCACTTGTCACTATACTAAAGCAGTCAATATGTTTAGCATCCTTCTAACCTTAGGACAATAAGGTTGCAGGGGGGAGTTTGCTGAGGGCATCAGCCACGTGCCCTGAGAATTCTAGGGCATCTCCTGATTTAATGCAGGACACCGACTAGGCCTTTACTATTGCCTCATGTGATGTGAGGCTACAACCTACCAGAATAACACACGACACTCCTGCAGAGAGGAGACAACGGAGAAGCCTATCTGCCATTACTGAACTTCTCACTGACAACCACCCAATATTTCGTTTCAGTTTTAATTTGTATACCACCTTTCTAGATCAGTACACACAAGGCAGTTTGCAAGCTGAAGAAACAACAAAATAGACTGCAAAGATCACACACCCAATAACAATCTGATCCAACACGAAAAGTCACAATAAAAACATAACTTTAAAATAAACAACTTGCATCAAATAAAGCAATATTCAACCATTCTTTAGAATATAATAGTAAAGTTAAATATCAGCGGAGAATAATTAAATGGTTTACAGTTTTAACAGTTAAAATAAAGAATTACTAAACTACATTCAACAGAAATAACGGCAAGTTACAATGCATAAAATACCACAAAACATACAAAACCATGTAAAAGGGTCAGATAGAGAAACATGCTTCCTGAATTGAGAATCCATCAGGGGCAAACACTAACAGACTGACTGGTGTCCTCTTTGTTCAATGGGAAAGCCCTGGGAAATCAGGATTTATATTACTGGCTGTGGGGTAATTGCTCAAGGCCTCCCACAGGGAAAGGGCTGAATCACCCTTGACAAAAAGTGCATTCAAAGTAGCAAAAAATGACATTGACATAAGAGCAATGAGATGAGGGGGTATTAGTTGGCCCTTTGGTGCTCTCAGGACATGGCTTTTGTGAATGAAAAAAATAATCCATCTTTGTTAATTCCTGTCGTGAATTTGTGAGTCCAGCAATGAGAACATTTTGTTCGCAAAACAAAGCATGTGATCCAAAATCACTTAGGAATGACAGCTGACTGGCCTCCCAATACTATATTTAGAGTTGCTTCTAGGATTGACCTGCACTCGTGCTGGAACTCTCAGTTGCATTGATCAATATATTATTTAGGAAAATAAAGTGCAATATTTTATTTAGGACAAGTAGGACACCAAAATGGAATTGAAAAATCAGATAAAGAAATGGAATGTTTCCATTCTTGTCTTATAATCAATCAATTTAAGGAGTGATAAGACAGAAGAATTAGCAGACTTTGAACTTAACATCCTCTTGTGCAGATAATGCTGTTTTGTGAATTGTGAAGTGACTGCCACTGTAAACCTTTGCTTCATAATTGTGCATTCCTACTCAGTGTCAGAATGAGTAAAATTCCTTCATCCAACTAGGGAAGCTTAACTTAATTAATAGCTCATATTACTTAATTAAAACAATTCAATTGCCCCGAGTTAATCAGGCAAGCAGATTTTTAAAAGGTACAGTAAAAAAAGACAAGTGTTTATAAAAACTGCAGGTGGCAAGTGCAGTGGCAAGAGGCATTTTCTCATCTCTTGTGTCTCTTCTGTGAACACCTGCTGTGGCTTGTGCATTGTCAAAAAAAAGCATGCATCTTACTTTGAAAATGCTGTTATTATCTACATGCACTTTTATGCACATTTATCAAGAGGGTGGTATCCAGTGGTGGCTGAAGGGAATCCATCAGTGGAACAGGAAAGGAGACAATTTTTGGTTATCCCCCTTCCAAAAGAAAATCTGCTCAGCGGTGTTAGGGGTCTGCCTCCCTGTTCTGCTGATGAGTTTCCTTCTGGCAGAGGAGAATCACAACTGTATATCACCCTAGTTTGCTTGATTCATATGATTAATAGATTCTATTACAGTATAGCAAAATTAATAGATTAAACCATGTGGTAACCGTGCTCCTAACATGAACAATAACTTTCGTAATAGCAAAATCATTAGGAAGCTTAAACTGAATAGGCAAGTAATATTTGAGGTGAAATGACCTACTTTTGACACTGCAGCGTTAGTTATTAAGTTTTGGAACTGCAGCTGAACTGAAACTTTAGGCTTGGACAATACAGCATAACAAAAATGCAAAGAAAAGCATGAAAATGTGAGAATTCAGTTATGTTATAGATACAGGGTTAGCTCTAGATTTTTGTCATGCCTAGACTCAGCTGTTTAATCTAAAATGATCTAGCATAAAAACCAAGACACAGTTTTTAATAGCAGTGATGTACTATATTCTTCATTTTAGAAATTTCAAATAATAATGTGAAAATTATTGTTACTATTCAAAGGATCGGGTAGGTAACATTAAAAAAGTGTTCATCTATGTTTTGTGCATGTGACATCACTCCTTTCTTTTTTAAACAGATGAAATTGACAGCTCCTCAATGTCAGATGATGATCGAAAAGAGATCGTCAACATCCAGACTTGGATAAATAAACCAGACATAAAGTTTCACTTCCCCTGTAAAGAGGTGAAAGAAAATGGACACATGTTTCCAAGGTATTGTTGGATGGATAATTATAATCACTAATACTTATTATAAAAAGTGCATAAATATCATAGATAGATAGATAGATAGATAGATAGATAGATAGATAGATAGATAGATATTTGGTATTGATAGTTGTTGACTTTTATGTGTTAGAGAATTTTGTGGACTCACATAATCATCTTTTCTACTACAAGGTGAATTTCTGCATGATCTGGGAATGAGTTCAGTGTACAAACTCTTTAGTCCTAGACATATTTACCAGGAATTGAGTTCTATTGATCTCAGCGACACTCACGTCACAGTAAACATGCTTAAGATTGGCATCATGTCTAGTTTTCACCTTCTTTGTTGAAAAAAAGCTTAAAAATTGAGTTTTCTAATACTATAGCAGGCACCTGGTACTTGTGCGTGTTTAATTTGTTTGTATGACCTGGTGCCTCATGGATTTTTCACTGTGAGGTCCCTTCAGAAAATATTTTCACAGTAGAGGTAATGGTTGAGAGACTTCACCCCAAGAAACATTTCACCCTATGATAAGTGTAAGGTTCTCAGTTAGTTGCTCATGAGTAAGCAGCCAGAACTCTGCGGTTTCCTTTAAGGTTTTTATTGTGCAAACTATGTACAGTGCAGAGCTAAAAAGTTTGTGTCTGTATCAAGCGGTGTCAGAATCCGGGAATGGTCCCTTCCGGTTCTGACCTCAACAAAAGAGCTTAGGGATACGAAACCTCCCCCTCCCATCTTTTCGTTTCACCCCACGACGCCTTTGGGACGACGGAAGATGCGCACCCCCTGTATCGCCCGCTGAACTGTGTGAGTGCTGGGTCTCTCGTGCATCCCCAGAGCCTCGACTCCTTTCCCCCTGAGAGACCTCCCCCTCCTCGCTTGATGCCTCACCACTCCTCCCGCTGCTAGAGGAGGTACTGCTGGCAAGGTGGGACTGGGGCTCTCTGTAACATCCTGAGAGCCCTTGCACCACTCTGCGCTGAGTCAGGGATAGTTCCCTGACAATAAGAAAAACAGTTTGAGAAATTCCAGTATCAGCTGATTAAAGCACAGTCATGTTCTGTTAGAGGAAAACCAGCATTTTAATTCTGAAATAAATATTTATAAGTGATTACAAAGTCTTCTGAGGCATTTGCATCAGGAAATGAGTACTGTTGCTAATTTTCCCACCATGTTTTTTTCCAACTCTGGATTGTGTCCTATGCTCTTTATGTGTGAGTGGAACATATTTCTGCTTGTGGAATGGGACTTCACCTTCTCTCCGTTGCAGTCTTGCACATGACCTCAAATTCTGCTCTGGGAAGTTGGGGAAGCCTCTGGGGAAAATTAGGCGTTTTGTGCAGAGGTCTGTCATAAGGGGGTAGAAAGTTGTAGTCTGTGCACAAACATAATTCTGCTCATGCAACTTTGGATTCTGCCCTCTGTATTTCTGACAAAAAACCTTTTCTCTTTTTACTTTGTTCACAGTCATCTTCTAGTAACAGCAACACATATGTACTGTCTGAGGGAAATTGCCTCCCGAA
The DNA here is from genome assembly GCF_009819535.1 of Lacerta agilis. Lineage (NCBI taxonomy): Eukaryota > Metazoa > Chordata > Lepidosauria > Squamata > Lacertidae > Lacerta > Lacerta agilis. The sequence continues at coordinate 32,007,692 of NC_046315.1, forward strand.
AGGGATTTGCTTACATACAATCTCGCCAGGCACTAAACTCTGTCGTTAAAATAACATCCAAGAAAAAACATCCTGAATTAATAACCTTCAAGTATGGAAATAGCACCACTTCAGGCATAGAGGTTTTGGCAATTGAGAGGTAAGGTTGTTTGTTTGTGTTTTGCTTCAGAGTCATCTACACATGACTATTCCCAGTCAATTGCACTGCCGTTCCATCCCCCCCCCCCCCGAGATCAGATTAGGAAATCCAAATAGTGTGGTACAGACAATTAGACACTCTTAGCATTCCATGCTATGTACTTCCTCTGAAAGGCTCTTTCGCCTTTTCTGACTTAAAATCCCTCTAGATATTACTCAACGGTGTTAGATGAACCTCAGTCTACAAACTACTATTCCATAGTTAGTGGTCCACATGATCTGCACTGCTGGACTTTTATGAGATTTTCTTACCAGAGCCTCAAACTACATAGCTTCCCAAGATTTTTTTTTTTTTAATGTGGAGGTAAGACATACGAAGTGCTAAAAGTTTCCATTTCAGTGGCTTTTCACCTAAGTTGTTTAAAGCCTGTGCCAATTGCCCTGTTTATTAGGTGATAACTATTACTGCAAACATCACATGATTACAGGATCATATTAAATGGCTGTCTCCATTCAACCATCATGGGACAGAGTTTTTATTTCTCACTTTCTGCAATGGGTTGGATGCAAAGAACTTTTGAGTATGCAGAAAACAGCTTTTACATAGTCTGCTACTGTATATATTTTGGAAAGTTGCTTTCCTACTCACTATGCATTTGGATACCTCTTAAGATACAGTAACCAAATTTTGTGTGATTAAGGAGAAGGTTGTGATTTGTGTGTGGATACAACTGGATGCCATTTTGAATCAATATGGCAGACTGGACCTTCCAAAACTACTGATTTTAACCACTAGTTTCAAAACTGCTGGGTTTTTTCTTCGTTAGAATTCCTGAGTAATCCAGGGTACAAAGCTGCTAGTGCTGGTATAAGTCAATTCTTTAGTAGTTTTCAGGTTTTGACTTGCTTAAGAATATCACCTTTAGACCTATACAAGGAGTGCAAATCATTCATTTTTCTCACATGGTACATGAGGTGCTCTTCCAAGATGCCTTTGGTTATAACTCATTATATGTCAGTAAGACAAAGTGTACCCGTGGTGGGAATTACACAACCATTTACACAAGGAAATTCTAGATGGATGGGCTGTGATACAGTAGTTATTTTGCAAATTGCATATGAAAGCAGCAAACAGGGATTAACATGGCTATTTGAAAAGAAGCCTTGGACATTATGAAACAATATTTTTAATCCTTTTATTAGCTCCATCTGTCATGGATGCTTTAGTTGAGATTCCTGCATTGCAGAAGGTTGGACTAGATGACTCTTGGGGTCCCTTCCAGCTTTACGATTCTATACTAAATCTTTGATCAACAGTGAATTTGTTCAGTATGTCAACAAATATTTGTTTTGTTTCCATTTCTTAAGGTACTTGATTCCAAATGCAGGTGATGCTACCAAAGCCATAAAGCAACAGATTATGAAAGTTCTGGATGCCCTGGAAAGCTAATGAGAAAAAGACTTTTTCAGTTGTGTCTTAAAAAAAGAAAAAATGTCAACCTGGATACTGCACATGGACCTAAAATGAATTTTCCAGAGGAATACTAACCTAAGAGGACATTTTCAGTTTACTGGTGGGAGTGCCTGGGTAGCAGGTTTAAGATAGGAGTAAATTATACATTTTGAATATATTTTTAAAGTCTTTTTCTTTAACACTCTTGGATTTTGTAAAAGTTGTTTATTATAAATGTCAGTTATTTTTCAAGTAGCTTTTGAGGAGCTGACCTGTTCTTAATAAGAGCAATTCAATACACAGATCACTTTGAAGAATTGTATTGAAGCCACACAGCACTTCTAAAATAATGGGAAAATATTTGAAACCCATTTTCTTCTTAGTATTACAAACTGTTAAGTAGCAGCTGTTTTTTAAAGGCCCGAAGCACTGAATATGTAGTTTGATCTGCTGGGTGAAACATCAAGGAGTGACGACAATACATATAATAGGAACTAGAACTAGGAAAAATTGGGACAGCTAAAAATAATATTGCAATCCACCAAACTGGGTGTGTGTGTAACGTCTTCTGTGTGCTATCAAGTAAAAAAAATAGTGGCTAAATTGATAAACTTGAAATGTTGAGTTGGATGCCGTAATGAAAAGTTTATACTCGCAAGTATGTGGTTGGGTTATTATGAAAGTGGAGGTTATATTGGGCCAGGGTCAGCATTAGAATGGACGCTGAAATCAGAATTCATGTGATGGAATATCGAAGTTGGCTGCCATGATGGGGAGACAAACATAATTGTTGGATTATCTTTTTAGAAACTGTCTGGCACAGGCTGAAGGTGTACTGTTTGCAAGTGAGGCAAAGTGATCAGAGAGCTACATATTTGCAATGATTTTTTTTATACATATGACATGCCTTTTCCCCCTCTTCAAGTCATGTCAGTTAAGTTTTGAAATAATGTCTTCAGTGCTTGAGAATTACAAGTTTTTGCTGCAAATCTGTAGCTATCACATACTGACCAAATGTTTAAGAGGAACTTGAATGCTCTTCATATCTTGGAGCAAGTTCAGTACTTGATGACATAAAAGGCTGAAAAACTGTTGGGATTAAATGTGCTGTGCAAAACAAAAACAAAGCTGAACACCTCCGGTTGCTTAAGATTCTGTTGCGGTATCATCACAAAATAAATTAAGCTGACCTTTATAACAAAGCAGCTCTTTAAAGTTACGTTCTTAGTAGGAATCAAGTTATGGCACCTTAATCCTGAAACTAACTCCCGTTTTTAAACATATCTAAACGAACAACACTAAAAGAAGTATCTGACGATGCATTGCATGAACTGCACATCTGCCAATGCTCCTGTATTTATAATTCTGCCCCAGAGCTGTCATTTTACGTATTTTTTTCCAATTCTCCTTTAAAATAAAATCTCCTGAAGAGCCTCCAATTTGTGCCTACTTCAACACAGAGATTTCCCCCTGTAGTGTTAATGTAAAGATGTTTGTGTTATTGTTTATAAACTGCAGTTGTAAATAAACCAGTGCTATTTGAACACAAATGGTTCAGATAAAAAATGTTTGATCCGACAATGTCATTTCTGCGGATTTAAATATTTTAGCACTTTAAAAATGTACTGTAATCTGTTTTTCTTTATGATTCAACAAAATCAAACATGAAGGATGATGGATTCAGACTTAAGTTTTCCATGAATGGAAGGACTCCTCCTGCTTGTGACAGGAAGGTAAAGACGGGAAGACCATGTTTTTGGGGACCCTGCCATCTTCCATTCTGTGGGTATGACCAAGCCGGCATAGACATCACTTGAGACAGAAGTGTGAACATGTAAAAAAATATTAAAAAGAAATGAGGGCATTCTTTACTAAGCGTGTGCAGGTGCCTGAATCACTAAACCAATCATTGCATTTTTCCAACATAGCCAGAAATACTGTGCTTTTCACCCTAGGAACAAGAATTGAGCCAAACAAGCAACACAATGCATGCCCACCTTGGTCCAAGAGTTCCTTGTAACACCTCAAGAGAGAGATTTAAGGCTGCAATCTTTTGAACAGTAGGAACCAGTCCAGTGGAACAGAATGAGACATGGTATTGATGCATGCGTAAACTGGCACAGCGAGTGGTTGCCAATTGCCCAGATAATAATCTGAAACAACCTGACAGCATAGCCAAGGGTCCGGGGTGAAGGGAAGTGTAGTCCAACAACATCTGGAGTGCCTTTTCCTGTAGGCTTCTTCATTTCAGCGATCTAAACCTGATTGCCTGTTAACTGGTGTGATCAAATGTCTGTGGTAACTTTGCGGGAAGCCTTTGGTGCTTCATGTTTGGTTTCCATTTCTCTTCCTCCTCCTGATAATAGCCTAATTCTCCAGTGCCTTTAATTTGGCTACCGTTGTGAAGATTTGAAGAGCTAATAATAAAACTTAAACCGAATATAGCGACGGGACAGCTGTGGTTGCCACCTTTTCAGAGGCCATCTGCCTCTTGCGGCTGCAGGTTAAGCTGAAGCTCAGCAAGAGTATCTTTTCCCCAGCATGAAATAAATTAAAAAATTGTCCAGTAGTACTTTAGAGACCAACTAAGTTTGTTCTGGGTATAAGTTTTCATGGCCAGGACAAAAACTTTTTGTTTCATGAGGATGCCCATGCTTTTGGACATCTCACCTATCTTTTAAGAGTACAAGAGCCTTGGCCAGGGTGAGTGGGGAATATTTTATACACACACACACAAACACACACACGTGTGTGTGTGAATTTATTTCTACACGTGTGTGTGTGTGTGCGTGTGAATTTATTTCTACGTGTGTGTGTGTGTGTGTGTGTGTATGAATTTATTTCTATACATATATGTATAGAAATGTACCCGCCTCCTTTATGCGCCACCGCTCTTGCAAGCAACCTTAATAGTCTCTTTTAATTCACTCCGATGATGCTTTAGCAGAGAGCGCATTGAGTACGGTCCGGCAGATAACGGAACTACATTTCCCAGCAATCCTTCGCTCCTACGGAGCATGCGCTATGTGCCAAATCCGTCCCCCTCGGAGAATGTGCATTTGCTTGGACGCGGAGGAGCCTTCGCGGTTATGCAGCTGGCGAAAGGCGTCATGGCCAGTGAGTGACTTTCCTGCCGGGGTGGGGTGGGGGACCCTCGGGCTTCCTTAGGGGCTCTTAATTTCCGATGCAAAATGATCGGGGCTGGCAGTTAAACAGGGACACAGACATCCCCCCCCCCGCTTTGCTAGTGGGAGAGGAGGAGGGGGAGTTCCCTCGGAAAACAAGGTTTCTCTTTCCTGCTGCTTTGCACTGATCTAGCTTGTGCACGTCCCTGTTCAGAAGGAAGCGTGCATTTGGAACTGCACCCTGAGATGCTCATTCTATCCATAATCGCTGCTATTTTCTAGTGAAATCTTTGTGGCGGTTTTTTTGGTAGGAGACCGCTCAGCCTCTCCCCCCCCCCCCAATGTTACACGGGGTGTTTCGGGGCGATTTTCAGCGTAGTTATAATAAAAGTGCCTGAAATCCTATGACAAACTACACTGCGAAGTAAGTCTCATTGAGTTCAGTGGGGCAAATGGGATCGCAAGCCCAAATCTGTCATCTCCTTAAGTGGATTCTTATCCAAGGCTGATTTGTCTACCCACCCTCCCCCCGGCCCCCGTGAAATACTTGCTCTTCTTTCTGCAGGAATTAGGAGGGAATACACATTTTGGATATTTAGCCATGCCAGTGAAAAAAATCCATTCTAAACCAGTGGATCTGTGGTTTGAAACTAGAACAGGGTTTCAAGTGGTTCTGGTGTGCCCTGGGACGGTTGTCCTAAAACGAATGGCAACGATAACTGTGTTACACTTTACTGTTTCATCCTTTATATTTCTGTCTACTAGTAAGCCAGAGTTTATTGAGATTTCCCCAGTTTAGGGGTCCATAGACTCACGTTGCCATCCTTAACACTGCTAGCGAATAAGCCCACACAGTTAGACTGTCTTCTCCATAAATATGCAGAGGATTGTTCTGTTAGAAAGCTCTCTAGGCGCCTGCGAAGTTTTCCACAAAAGATTTTAAATTAAATTGACCTTTGTTACCGCTTCCCTTTCCCCCTTAACTAGAGGGAGGCAAACATTTCTGCTACTGTGCAAGTTTTGTTGGCAATTTCCCAGTAAGTTTAAAGGACTCTGTTTTGGAGTTTCTTTGACTTCTAGTAAATTTGGAAAGCTCTGTGGCTGTGCAGGAATAAAAGGCTGCGCTCTAACTTGTCCACATGAGAGACATCATCATCATCATTAATCTATTACCTAACCTCCACATTAAGGTCACAACAGTTTTAAATGTAGCACTACAAACAGTTTAAAACGAATGTTGTTGGCATCTGTCTGTCTTGAGAGACAATGGAAGAGTGCCATCAGGGGTAAAGTCAAACTGTTGGAGAGGCCAACTGCAGTCGCAACTGCAGTGGCTTGGCCCCCACCAACATCAGCCCTGCCTACAGGATGGCTTTTACCTGCATTTTTTTATCCATCTCAACTCCCCCCCCCCCCCCGCAAGCATCACATCCTTGTCGGAATTTCTGTCATAATCCATAAATTATCTAGCAGGTTGTCTGTGCAGCATTTGGAGCACTGCAGGTACAGCAATAATTTTGGGGTTTTGTAAAAAAATTATAAATTTAGGAGTATTTTCCGGGGTCTTTCCCACTAGTTCATTATCTGCCTTCTTGCTTGTTAGATTTTCGTATCGCTCTCATCCAGCTTCACGTGTCTGCTGCCAAAACTGAGAACCTGAACCGAGCCTGTGGTCTTGTGAGGTCTGCAGCGCAACAAGGAGCAAAACTTGTGGTTCTGCCAGTGAGTACTTTCCCTGTTTCCTACAAAACCTTCAAACTTGTTTACTGTTTGTTCGCAGAGTTTCAGTCTTCCTCCCTGCTACTGTGAGTTTTCTTCTGCAGGGTTTGAAATAACGGTATTAGAGCAGTGTAAGTTGTTCTTAGTTCTGTACATTTTGGATATGACAGCTAAAACGGTCTTTTTTGCATTTCTGGGTTTTGTTTTGGTTGTAGGTTATTTATAGCTTGCCTTCAACAGATTTCCCAAGATGGCAAAATATAAAATACTGTATTTGAAATGCCAAATACGAGATTAAAAACCATTTCTAAAATGTGGAACAGTAGCCTGTAATTCCACAGAGGAGAGAAAAGTGATTTTAAATTGAGCAATAAAATAAATGTAATAGATCTATAGCTGGTGCTGAAGAGACATCAGCGAACACTAGCTGAGCCATTTATTTATTTATTAGGTTTATATCACACCTTTGTCTTGTTTTATTCTTCCATGTTTTGCTTTACTACCTTTGACACACAAGTGATTACACTAAATGTGCTTTTTGAAAACACAACATTTTCTGGCTTTGTGCTGCAGCAATCTTAATTGGGGCAATGGTTCCTTTCCTGTTGGGTTGATCCTCTTTGCCCACAGAGTTCTCTTGCCTGAGTTGGTCATTAACCTTCTGAGTTGGTCATTAACCTTCTGCTGCCTTGTATGCGGCCCCAACAGTGCAAAGTTCTTGATAAACCAGCCAAAACGTTTGTAGGATGTTTCCCCTCTTGCTAATGGTGTCAAATAAATATTCCCATATTAGCTATAGTGTAAACAACGGATATTCAAAATGGTCTTTGCTGTTCTCTTCCTGAGCTACTTAAAGTGATGACGTATACATACTTGTGAAATTATCATGTTTGAATGTGCAAAGCATTTCATGAATCTTGAAGAACGCGGACTATCTGTGTTCACCAATTTCTCCCTTTGCGTGGCAGCTTTAAATAGCTTTTATTCCACAGAGTAATTGGCTCCTCAGTGAGCCAGCAAGGAAAGTGGGGAGGTAAAAAAACTTGATTAACGTGGGCCTAGATACACCAGATTATGGAGGTAGCTATGACCGTATCTGTCTGGTGAGAGCGAAGGCAACTCTTTTTTTCAGATTTAATCCAAATAATGTTGTTTCTTGTTACCCTAATCTCAAGGCTAAACTTCTATAATGCAATCCTTCTGATTTCTGTGAGGAAGTAGACCATGGCCAAGGTTCTGTGGTGAATCTGGCGTTGTTATCGCCACGGCTTTTGTAGGGGCCTACAGTACACCGATAAGGTTGCCAGGTGTCCACTATTTGAGTGGTCAGTCCACTTTTTTCACATTATGTTCACTATTTTTTTTCACAAAATAGTGGACATTTTTTTATTCAAAAGCTTTATGATGAAATGGTATTTTAATACGTGTTAAAATGTTTGTAAGAAAATATATAATTTAATTTAATTTAACCCCCCGCCGCCGCCGCTTGTCCGCTATTTTTTGGAAGCAGACCTGGCAACCCTATACACCGACTTCTTGTTCATTCCCAGACCCAGCACAGGCTCTCTTTACCAACTTCCAGTAGTGTCGAGGCAAATTCAGAAGTGCATGGTCCCTTCATGATAGTCACAGCCATATCCCCTTCTAAGATTATACAGTCTTCTAAGACTATTCAATAATATTATGATTACACAACAATTATTGTTAGGACCACTACACCTCTGCCTGCTTCTGTGGCCTTGCCATAAAATATATCTTAGTTATTATATCCTGGCCTGTGATCTTTGCTTCTTCACTTCCACCAACATCCAAAGGTCTTCTGCTCATGCAAAAGACTCCACCATTTCTCCTTTGCTGCCCTGTATTCTTGAAACTACCTATCAGAACACCTGTGTGATAGCACCTTTCTTACTTAACTTCAAATCCCCGTTTAACCCACCTTTTCCATGAAGCCTTTGACACTGCCTTTGCTCACCCCCCACCCATTTTCCAAATCCTCCTGCAGCTTGACCCATCACAAAGCCTAAGCATTTTCCAAAGGAGCTGCCTGACGTAAGCAAGTCAGATGTAAGAGGACTGCATCACGTTTAAAGATACATTGTGTGTGCTTGTGTAGAAATTAAGAGCTATATTTTATTCTGTAAACAATTCCAGTATTGGAAGTTCATCCATGTTTTGGCTTTGTCAAGAAGAAGAAGTTTGTAGAGCTCTTTTGTGGCCAGCCACATTTGTATAGATTACTTTAAAAATCTTCTCAGACTTTGCGAGGGCCGTCACAGGCATATTTACTCAGAAGTAGGCCCCACTCAGTTCAGTGGGATTTGCTTTCAGGTAAGTGTATGTAGGGCTTGCATCCTGAATATGCTACACAGATGTCTGTTTCATTATTTTAGGAATGCTTCAATTCTCCCTATGGCACAAAATATTTTCCAGAATATGCGGAGAGAATTCCTGGCGATTCCACACAGAAGCTCTCAGAAATTGCAAAGGAGTGTGGCGTTTATCTGATTGGAGGTAAATTGCCATATTGACGATTGTGATGAGTGTTACAGTTTTGCTTGTCCTAAATACAGATGTAAGATTAGAACAAGCATTGTGTTTGAGTATCTGCCTAAATCATAACAGTTTTCTTCTCTTTAATGAAAGGATCTATTCCAGAAGAGGATGCTGGGAAGCTGTATAACACATGCACTAGCTTTGGTCCAGATGGTGCTATGATAACCAAGTACCGAAAGGTAAAATATGATATCTATGGCCATGTTTGGATTTAAAGGAAATCCACTATTATTTGTATAATGTGTACATTATGGTTAAAACAAAACATGCTTTGCATCCACATGCTACCTGTAGGTTTCTGATTCAGCTATGACTCATTATATATATATATATATATATATATATATATATATATATATAGTGGCTTGTTTGGTATAGCTTTTTAAAATTCATCAAGCACCTGAGAGAAGCCTGGTGGCCACGTATTTAGAATACTTGGTGGCATTGAAGAATAGTTTGTTACATTTGCATCCTGCACTTTCTGCCAAGATTTGAATGGAAAAGGGACTTTGCCCAAGTCTTTCCAGTTTGCTCCATGGCAAATACCATTCCCATTCCCACATTAGATCTAGGTTTCTTACATCTAAGATGGCACATTAATTGCTGCACCACACTGGCATTCTTGTCATAATTCCATAAGTTGCAGGTTAAATTTTAGTAGTTTATCTTTGGGCTAAACACTGCTATGGGCAGAAAAGCAAATGTGGATCCAGCCCAGTACAGGCGTCTTCCCCACTTTCACGCATTCGGTACGCATGCTTCCACTGACACACATGTTGAAAATGGTACCCAAAGGGGGTGGGGGAATTCCCCCCCCCCTGGTCTTTTCCTGGTGATGAACACAGCAGCCTGGAATGGAATCCCTGTGGAGGTGGGGATTCCCTTGTATATACTTCTCAAATGAGAGCATTGCAAGGTGTTCTTCCGGAAAACTGAAGTTATTTAGAGGATATATTCAGAGCATAGAATTGCCTATTGTGATATAAATATATATGAATGGATAGAGGGCATATAGAGAATGCACAATTAATGTGGAATAATTTGCAAGCAGTGCACCGTTTCTATTTTGAAAACAGATTCATTTGTTTGACATTAATGTCCCCGGGAAAATCCAGTTTCAGGAATCAGAAACGCTGAGTCCCGGTGCCACATTATCTGTGATTGATACACGTAAGTAAAGCATCTTCATTCTAGTGATTAGTAATTCACTTCAGGATGTATTGTGGCTCATGTGTGGTCAAGAAACAGCTGTGCTGTTAGCTTCTGTAGGTAGACTGGGAGTTTGTCTTTTCATTGTGTATGGGATCTTCTCAGCCATATTTTTAATAAGGAAGTGTTAAGTGTGTGAGAGAGAGATGGGTGGGGGGAGAGAGAGAGAGAACGAGAGAGGTAAGCATTTATAGACTGAGCTTTCTGCTTGTACGTCCCAAGGCAGTGACATATCTGGCATATTTTTAATGTTTTGGAACAGCTTATTGCAAGATAGGTCTTGGGATCTGTTACGACCTCCGCTTTGCTGAGCTTGCTCAAATCTACACACAGAAAGGTGAGGATATCCTGCTGAGTTGAATGAATTTGTGGTGGGGGAGAAGGGTACATATGGGACCTCCCCATGACTGGGACATGATGATTCCTTGTATCCAGAGTGTCTGGGGGTGGTTGGAGGATGGATGGCGGAAAACAGATGGAGGTTGAATCCTGACAAGACAGAAGTACTGTATATTCTGGCGTATAAGACTACTTTTTAATCCAGGAAAATCTTCTCAAAAGTTGGGGGTCGTCTTACATGCCAGGCGGAGAATCTGCAGTCGAGTATATCTCAAACTAAACTGGAAAAGTTGGGGGTCGTCTTATATGCCCAGTCTTATACGCCGGAAAATACGGTACTGTTCTTGGGGGACAGGAGGCGGGCAGGTGTGGAGGACTCACTGGTCCTGAATGGGGTAACTGTGCCCCTGAAGGACCAGTTGTGCAGCCTGGGAGTCATTTTGGACTCACAGCTGTCCATGGAGGCGCAGGTTAATTCTGTATCCAGGGCGGCTGTCTACCAGCTCCCATCTGGTACGCAGGCTGAGACCCTACCTGCCCGCGGACTGTCTCGCCAGAGTGGAAATGCTCTAGTTATCTCCCGCTTGGACTACTGCAATGCGCTCTATGTGGGGCTACCTTTGAAGGTGACCCGGAAACTGCAATTAATCTAGAACGCAGCAGCTAGACTGGTGACTGGGAGCGGCCGCCGAGACCACATAACACCGGTCTTGAAAGATCTACATTGGCTCCCAGTACGTTTACAAGCACAATTCAAAGTGTTGGTGCTGATCTTTAAAGCCCTAAACGGCCTCGGTCCAGTATATCTGAAGGAGCATCTCCACTCCCATCGATCTACCTGGACACTGAGGTCCAGCGTTGAGGGCCTTCTGGCGGTTCCCTCATTACGAGAAGCCAAGCTACAGGGAACCAGACAGAGGGCCTTCTCGTTAGTGGCACCCACCCTGTGGAATACCTTCCCACCAGATGTCAAAGAGAACAACTACCAGACTTTTAGAAGATATCTTAAGGCAGCCCTGTTTAGGGAAGCTTTTAAAGTATGATGAATTATTGTATTTTAATATTGTGTTGGAAGCCGCCCAGACTGGCCGGGGAGGCCCAGCCAGATGGGCGGGGCATAAATACTAAATTATTATTATTGTTGTTGTTGTTGTTGTTGTTGTTGTTGTTGTTGTTGTTGTTGTTGTTGTTGTTGTTGTAAAACACCCAATTTCATATCCTAAAGTTCCATACACTACCAAGGACAATGTGCTTGCATCCAAGCTACAATTTGGCATATCCATAATTGATCTTATGAGAATCTCCTTGTCCCAAAAGGCAAGCATTTATTTGCCTCATTAGGGAGGTTCTCCATTAAGGTGCAAGAACTAAAAGTCATATAATTCACATTGAACAAAGAGGACACCAGTCAGTCTGTTAGTGTTTGCCCCTCTAATGAAAACTCATGTTTTCTCTCCACCTTCTGTCACTCAGCATGGTACCTGTACTTGTTACTCACTCTACTGCCAGCAGGGGGCTTGGTTGAGCGGCGTAGCTCTTCCCATAGGCCCCAGACTGATTTGCGCCCTGACTGGCCATAGCTGCTGAAAGGATCTCTGGACAGTGACTGCAGTGATAAACTTCATACAGAGCACATTTCCAACACAGCTGGCATTTATTAGGTATTCTAACCTTGCCTGTCTTGTGGGCTTGGAGCAGGTTGCATTTTCTGAAACTTGTGGGATCACCTTACCCTTTATATGCCCTCCTGGCCACTTCAGTCTGCAAAACAATTACAGGTGCCACATTTGTAAGAAATCAGTCTTTTGGTGTGGCATCATCTACACTTTGGAACTCCCTGCCTATTGATGTCAAGAAGGTATCTTTGCTCTGCTCTTTCCAGCGCCTGCTTAAAGCATCTCTGTTTAGGCAAGCCCATCCAAACATGTGGACGATAGATGTGTTTTAATAAGTTTTTAGCTTATTGTTGATTTTAATTAGTTTTGGGTGTTTTAAAAATACCTGGGTTTAACTGTTTTTTACTGATCAGGTCAGTGCTTTTTTTATTGCTTCTGTAAACCACTTTGTAATGAAACCTCATTCGAGTGGTGTATATGTTTTTGTTACACAAAAATATGTTAAACAGAATGTCCAATGGCAGCAGAGGAGAGCAAAGCATAACCCAGAAGACTTCACCAAAGGAAGAGAAACGGCTCAAAAAAACATAGTGGTGAGATTGCAGCTGCTTTTCCATGACTATGCCTTTCTCTCCCAATAATATAAATGCAACTCAGCCACCATCTCCTTCCTTTTGAACCAGGTTGCCAGCTCTTGGTGTATCCAGGGGCTTTTAACTTGACAACGGGCCCTGCCCACTGGGAACTGCTCCAAAGAGGACGGTGAGAACCAGCAAATTATCTCTTCTCCCAAGTGCATGTACAAAAAAATAGTTTACTAGTGACACTTGTTACATTGCCGAAGGTGCTGTTCTTTTTAAATAGGAAAGCACTTTAGAGATTCTCTCACTAAATTAAAAACAGTATGGTACTTGCTTACAGTGAAGCAGTTATATGGATGATGAATGCATGCATAGCAAAATAGAACTTCAAGCTTGCTCCATTCCAGTCATCTGCTGCATTTTCTCCAGTGCACAAAGATTCATACTGAAGCCTTTTGTTCCTATTCATGCAGAGCCGTCGATAACCAAGTCTATGTGGCAACGGCATCTCCTGCCAGGGATGAGAAGGCGTCTTATGTAGCCTGGGGACACAGCACTGTGGTAAATCCATGGTAAGTAGGAAAATGGACATACTCTGAACATGTCTTGCATTCAGTACCATCCCATGTCATGTTTTCCGACTCAGTTTCTAGTTTTATCAAAGTTTTTGAATTTGTGGCATGATACCAGACCAATTCGTTCAGTTAAAGCCTTGCTGAGAATCTATTTTGTACTATAATATTCCAGTTACAGGTAAGTAGCCGTGTTGGTCTGCCATAGTCAAAACAAAAAACAACGAAAGCTCATACCAAGAAAGAACAAACTTAGTTGGTCTCTAAGGTGCTACTGGAAGGAATTTTTTATTTTTTTATTTTTGTTATAATATTCTAGTAAAACTTTGAAACGGCAAATGTTGGCAAGGCCAATAGGAAAGGATGCGTGAGAGAAACGTTGGAACATGATACGTTTTCAAAAGTGCATTTGGACCCTTAGATCCGAAGTCCTGTGGTGGTGATCAAAACCTGGATTAGCTTGAAAGCTTACTGCTTCAGAATTCTTTGCCCTACTTCTTTTCTTGTTCGCGTCTAGTATGGATGGGAATCAAATGGCTGAGCCAGGAACTTCCATTTCCTATCAGCCTGTCCTTCTGGAACTCTTTCCCATTCCACCTTTGGGCTAGGAGGTTGAAGGCCTTGGTTTAGGAAGTCTGTGGCTCTTAAGGGGTGCATGTAATGTGTTTATTTTAAATAAAATACAAAACGAGCAATATTTTTTTTAAGTTTTAAAATATTTTCTTTAGCCTATAACAAGGTAAGGACCACAGCTCTATTGACAATTTCCTCCCAGTTCCCAGAGAGCTTCTGGCATGGCTATAGTGTCATTGCTGTGTTTTCTTTTCCAGGGGGGAGGTCATAGCCAAAGCTGGCACTGAGGAAACTGTTATCTATGCAGATATAGGTGAGTCCGCAGTAGTGTTTTTTGTCTTCCCATGGCATGGGCTTCTTCTGCAGCATTAAACTGGGACAGTGACACGATTCGGTTCCTTGACTATAAAATAGGAATAAACAACCCACCCCACCCCCAAGGATATTTATGAGTGAGAGTGCAAAGCAGGCTCAATAACTTTGCATGTCTTTCATGCAATGGTAAATTAAAATTTACCATTGGATCTGCCAAGCTAAGATTTGACTGATTTTGCATGTGAAAATTAAGGATTTAACCTTCATCTTGTTTTCTGGGATAAAAACGTACCCAGGTGCACTTTTCATTGTGCAGTTTACTTATAAGTAGACATATAGGGTAGTCCTTCTAATCTAGGACATTGTGACCTACACAACACATCTCCAAATTTCAGCCAGTTGCCACTTATAACAAAAAACCACCCAGGGAATAACACACCTAAGAAATGCATTGAATGTTACCGTTGGGATACTAAAATAAAATAAAAATAAAAAAATAAGAGCCAGTGTGGTGTAGTGGTTAAGAGCAGTGGATTTGTAATCTGGTGAACCGGGTTCGCGTCTCCGCTCCTCCACATGCAGCTGCTGGGTGACCTTGGGCTAGTCACACTTCTCTGAAGTCTCTCAGCCCCACTCACCTCACAGAGTGTTTGTTGTGGGGGAAGAAGGGAAAGGAGAATGTTAGCCGCTTTGAGACTCCTTCGGGTAGTGGGATATCAAATTCAAACTCTTCTTCTTCTAAAATACTCCATTTTTTCCATCGAAAAATGGTCAGGGAAAGGCTGGGAGACATAGGGTGTCAATAGGTTGGCACAAACCATAGAATCTAGTTTGGGAACCAAGGACATTGTCATGCAGGTTTATCTTTGGGGTGAGATATACAAGGTTAACCTTAATTTTGTGTTGAAATACTGTAGTTTTTTTCTAGATGGTATACAATATTTAAAAGGTAGTTTTTGTTATTGTTATCGGTAATTGAAAATAAAAAGCATAGCTTAGTTAAGGAACAGAAATTGTGTTGTTTGCTCAATATGCAGGGACAATTGTTTCCTGTACAAAACAATTCTACCTCCTCTGGATAAGTGCTTTCTGGCTGTGGGTGTATTAGTTTTGTCAAGCACACTTCATCTAGCACAAACACAATTTTTTTCTGTGATCCAAAATCTCTCCAAACCTACACTGATGTCATTAGGGTACTAAAAATACTGCAATAACTGGGTTGTGGGATGGTTGTTTTTGTCAACATTGGATAAATGCAAAATTATAATGGATACAGGGCAGTGTGGGGAGCAGTGAGGGAGAATTGGTAGTAATATGGGCCTTCTTATTTTTGTTTACAGACCTAGAGAGGCTTGCAGAAGTTCGACAGCAAATCCCCATTCTTTCTCAGAAGCGGTCTGATCTTTATGCTATAGAATCAAAATTTGCATGATGTATAGACTTAGACCAGTACAGAAAAATAACCTTTCTTTTCCTAAATCTTTAGTCAAATGAAGTAGAAGAAAATGAAGTGTCCTTCGGATAAAAATCTAGTAAGGATAAGAAGCCCCGAATTTATAATAAAAATTCTGTATAAAATCTAGTGGTAAGCTTTGAATGAGAGGGGTTCGTTTGAGTTTTTTATATTAGGGTACTTGCTTAATCCACTTCACAATGCATTTAAATATATGTGTATCACCATAGCAGTGCCTTAGATATCAAGCATATATATGTTTTTAAGTGCAATGGTAAGATTGACTGTTATGCTTGGATAACTTGCCTCAGTCCAGTATACCTGAAGTACTGTCTCCACCCTCATTGTTCAGCCTGGACACCGAAGTCCAGCTCCGAGGGTCTTCTGCTGGTTCTCTCACTGCGAGAAGTGGTTACAGGGAACCAGGCAGAGGGCCTTCTCGGTAGTGGCGCCCACCCTGTGGAACGCCCTCCCATCAGATGTCAAGGTGATAAGGAATTGCACAATTTTTAGAAGACATCTTAAGTTTTTAATGTTTGATGTTGTATCGTGTTTTTACTATTCTGCTGGGAGGTGTCCAGAGTGGCTGGGGAAACCCAGCCAGATGGGCGGGGTATCATTATTATTATTATTAGCAGCAGCAGCAGCAGCACTTGGGACAATATATTTTGACCTTACCGTATTTTGCAAAAGCTGTACCATCATTCACTGAAAAGCGAGGCTCTGAGCTGTCCTTGAAAGTATTCCCCTCCCTATCAATCTCTTCTCCAATCCCCTCAGTTAGCTGAATTCTGTCGTTTCATGTCAAGGCATGTTCAGCTCTCTATCCCACTCCGGTCCAAAGGCATTACTCTCCCTAACTTCTGTTAAAGGGGAAGCTACCTTGTCCATCAGTTCAAGAAAACTAACTGCGCCAGGAGTAGTGGTGGAGCACTGAGTTGCTTATTCCATGAGATAACAGGTTTATTTATAACAAAGTAAAAAATTCCTTCCAAGTAGCACCTTAGCAACTAAGTTTGTTCTTGGTATGAGCTTTCGTGTGCATGCACACTTCTTCAGAATTGTGCAAATCCCCTAAATATGAATGTTTGTAAGCACCTGTGGTTAACTCTCAAAGCCACGAAAGCTCATACCAAGAACAAACTTAGTCTCTAATGTGCTACTGGAAGGATTATTATTATTATTATTTTACTATGGCAGACCAACACGGCTACCTACCTGTAACTAGGTTTATTTACGGTATGTACGACACTTGTTTGTTCATACAAATGTTAGGTTGGGGAACCTCAGGCCTGGAAGCTAGAAGCAACCTTCCATGTCTTTCTCCCCAGGTCATGGCCTACTCAAATATTTTTGCCTGGCTGGAATGTGGCTTTGAATTGTGCAAATCCCCTAAATATGTGTGTGTGTGAGCACCTGTGGTTAACTCTCAAAGCCACAAGGATAGCATGCCTCTGCTGCATTTAACATTTATTTTCTAGCACTTCAGCAACAAAAAGACACTGACACACACTGTGTTGTTTACTTGGGGGTGTATTTATAGAACCAAAATCAATTATTAGAATAAGACTTCCTTGGGGCAAGGGGCTTTTCCTGGAGGGAGGGAGTGGTGCTGTAGTCAAGTCATAAAGCACATGTTTTGTAAGCAGAAGGTCCCTAGTTAGTGTCAACAACTGAGCTAAATAGACCAGTAGGCTGATTTGAAATAAGGCAGCTTCCCGTGAAGGTGTTCTTGACCCTTGTGGTTGTTATGACACAGTCCAAAGCTGTCCTAGGAACCTTTGAAGGTGTGGGTGCAACTCTGTTATAATATAAAATTAAAACTTACGATTAACATAGTTTTTCTAGGGATAGGTACTTCCTAGGCTGTTTTAACAATGATGTCTTCAGAACATATGGATTATCTGCATTCTGACATTCAGTTGGTATTTGTGGCCAAGTTTGCTGACACCATGCACTGTTCATTGCTCATCATCAAACAGCAAGTCACAAAAATCTGCAACAATCTACACCTGTTGGGAATTTTACCTACATAAAGGACTATAAATCTACCAGTCTTTCAATCTTGTAAAATATCTGGATAGTCAGAATGATTTGTACAGCTAGGGCCATGGGCAAATTTATGGAGTGAAAGCGAAGATGAAAAGAGAATGCTACTCTTAATAGAGATCACTGATTCATAACCCACTTCTAAATACACTTTCACCGAAACAGGAATTTTGCTTCCATTAATAAAACACTTACAGGCTTTAAATACTTTAAATTTGTAAGTGCTCAGCCCAATAGTACAAATGTGGAATTACTGCTGCCACAACCAATAACTGCTTTTCTTTTTGATGGAATATCAAGTTTGTTGCATTTTTAAAAAGCAAAAAGGCACATACAGTGAAATGAAATTTATTTTTTTTAAAAAACACACACACCATTTATTCAGTATCTGACGCCTTCATTGAAAGCCACAATGTAAACTGCCCGCTGTGCACAAGCACATATACTACCACCCCAGGACCCACATTTGAGATTTAAGAGCCTTCATACTAGCTGCTGTTTTCCAAGTAGCTTGGACTTGACAGTTCTTTTTCTAGCATCCCCCTCTTCTTGCTCATTCTGATTCACACATCTATACCTGCCAAAAAAGCAAAAAACCCTCAGTATGAATAGTAAATTTTAATCCCCTCTGGAGAACAGAAAAATCTGTTTTATAGGGCTCTCAAGTTAGCCTTTACATATATAAAATGCAGTAGTTCTAGTGCTATGTAATAAAAGTTAGATTCTCATAGGGGAGAGGGGTCTTAAAGAAATTAAGGCTATAACCCTATACCCACTTACCTGAAAGTAAGCCCCACCTAACGCTGTTACAGGTATAGAGTTACACACAAGTTACGATTCAGCTACAATAAGGCCTATTAAAGTGCAATTGATCTCAATGGGGTATAGTCAAGAATTTATTGAAATTTGCCAATTAAATGCTTCTTACCTTTGTCTAGATCACACCTTTAAATTTTGAAATGTTTGTATTTCCACACTAGCATGGGCCACACAATAGGTTGATGGCTCAAATACCAACTAGGCAGCTGGTATAATGCCTAATCTTTCTTCTTTTTTGCTGATTTAACATTCTTATTCTCTAAATAAGAGAAACTACAGAAATCTTGTTACCAAGATGATGCAATGATTGAAGTAAGCCTGATAATGAATTCCACTATGCCCTAGTTTTCAACAAGTTCCCCTTTCGTTTGCTCCCTTGGATAAAACTGGCGAGTGTACAGTTGCAATATCCAGTTCTGAAGAGCCAGTCCTTCAATGAAAACTGAGCAGCCATTTTCCAGTTCACAGCAATGGTACTTTGCTAGAGATCAACTGTCAGCACCAGGGATGGGCATCCTGTCATTTGTTATCTGGTTAAATACCCAAGTACCGGCAATCAAAGGACAACACCAGTTGTATGTGGGAAAGCAGCTTGTTATTTCTAAGTCTCAATAATCCATGTGTGTGCGCGCATTTACAATTTAAGTAGAATCAGCACAAATAGTTGTGCTAGGTATATTTCCCTAAATTCACTTCCAGTTGTCTAAAATATTTATGGCTATGGCCTACTGTGCTTCTGAAACCTGTTAACATTTCATTAATAAAAAAAATATTTCCTACAACTTTCTTGTAACTCTTTTTTTTTTGGGGGGGGGTGAGAAATCCTTTTTAAAATAGTCTTCCTCCTTCAGGAAGCTGAATTTCCCTAGCAACACAAATCAACATATGCCTAATCTGAAAATACTGATCCCAGGATAGTCAAAAAGTGCATTTTCCTTTACATTTTTATACATTACTGTATCATGTTACATGTAAGGCTTTCATTCATTAAGAGTCCTATATTTCCAACAAAATAGACAACTTGTTTGTTATGATTTATTCCACTATGAAACTGAAGATTGCATACATGGGGTTCTCAAATGGTCTCCCATCAGGACATTGACAAGACCCAGAGTAGCTTAGCTTCCATTAAAAGCCTTCAGACAATGCCCATGGATAACCATGATCCTGAAGCAGATTTCAGATCTCTACATGCTGTACACAACAATTCAGACCCATGTTGCTTAAAAGCAAGTTGTATATACTTTTTCACATAAAGATTGTATGTTCACCTAGTCCTTCCCAGTTCTATACCATCATTACATTTGTTTATATCCAGACTGATTGATCAAAGTTCAGTATGGAACATTTGCTGATGTGTATTGGTCATATTTGTTTTGTTTATCATGGTGGAATCGGAGACCTACTTGTCCAGATCCTCTGACTTTTGATGGAGTCTAGTTTTCAACCATTTTCTAAGCTGCTCTTGCAACCTAACAGCACAATCCTAACCAAATCTACTTAGAAGTACCGATAAGTCCTACTGAATTCAGGTTAGCAGGGTTAGGATTACAGCCCACATCCTTTAAACAGCCTATTGTCAGATCTTCAGAAGCCCCTTTCAAAGCACTATTTTGCACAGCCCTGCAGCTTTGCAGGCGCTACTGGTCAGCTGATCAGCAGTGCCTACAAGCACTTTTTCAGTCCAGCCCCACACCTGACTTCACATAGAGCAGAGGTGTGTGGCTGAGCCGAATGGTGAGGTCTCATAGGCAGGCCCATTTAAAAAGCTAGGCTGATTCCACGGCGCTCAGGATAAATTATCTTGTTAGATAAGTTACCCTTTTTTAAAAGGTAAATTCTATAGCAATTAGGTTCCTTTTTTTAAAAGTCACACCCCATTGCACCAGCAAAAAAATGGGCAAATAAAACATGGTTATTTGAAGTTTCACTATTCCGTGCAGAGAAGTTAGCAGCACATTCACAGAACATGATTGTCTTTTTGTATGCTGATTTTCCAAGGAAGCAATTTTCCAACCAATACCCTAAATCTTACATGTATGAGATATTTTAATGTAATATTTATTTGGTGACTTTACAAGTGTAAGTCATTTACAAAAAATAACAAACAAATGTAATTCTCAGTGCAGTTTCAAATATCTTAAAACAGGAAACAATCTGTGATGATTTGGAATGCTAGTATCAGACAGCACATGCTTAATTCTTAATTGTTTTCCAGAGACAGAAGTGTCAGTGTACATAGAGCCACGCAAATAAAAACCCTTTTGAAAAACATAATACAATTACAGATGAGAGGGATACTTCAATAGAAAACTCAAGAACTCAAAAATGCTTCATCTCCTTTCTCTCTCTCTCTCTTTCTCTCTCTCTCAAGCAGCTGACTTTCTAAACGGAACATAATGGAAAGATTAAAATTATCACTGAATCTTGCCAATTTTCTTCATTTATTACATTAACAGAATGATCTTTTTTCAGCAAAATGTAGTGTAACCAGTTTTCACAATGGGTGGCTTAGGGAGCAGTCTAAAATTAACTGACCTCAAATACAATCTTAACACACCTGTGCTATAAAATGAATTTTGTAAATCTGAAATAGTACTATTACAGTTACAGATTCGCTTCAGTAGCTCCTAGGAACAGTAGGGCAACTGAGAACAGTGAAGGTTTTCAATCCAATAGAGATCTCACCTGTGTAGAGAGGCAACTGCTGCAGATTGCCTCCTCTCCCTGCAGCCTCTAGCATCATCTCCCACTCTTCTAAAGGGTCTCATAATTCTCTGGAACAGTGTGGAATGTGGTACTGGCAGAGAAGTAAATTCACCAACAGTAGCATCCTCTGGGCAAAACCCCATTCAGGAAATGTTTCTACTGATGGGAGCAAAGTGTGGATCCAACCCGGTATATGCAATGTGCTAAGTACTAGAATAGAAACAGCTCTTAAAAATACAGGTGGATGCTTTGTGCCACAGCATAAGCCCAAAAGCATCTTTTGAAGTATAAGTTACTGTTTCCAATTCAGTTGGACCCTTTCAACTAAACTTCGCCCCAACAAGGTCTGATACTTAATTCTACAACAATTCTAGCACACATACTATGACGAATCCAAGACCAGTGTTGGCAGTGTCCTTAACAGTGACAATTTTGCTCTCCTGAAAAACGTTTTGACACATAGGCTTTTTCTAGTGACTTTCAAATTTAGACAAGGGAAAGGAAAAGTTGCTTTTGGGGACACAGGGCTACTCATAAATGGTAGTTAGTAAATTGCAAAAGATCTTTGAAGTAGTTCTCTAAACCCTGCACTAGAACAGCAGATTGAGAACTTCTGCTTCTGTATAGCTGCCACTGCCCTATTAAATGAAGCAGAAACTGTAAACGGGAAGAAAGAAAACTGCACATGATAACTATGTTGAAATGATTAAGCTTCACCCACAATTGCCTTAAAAATTCCTACTATTCAACAACTTTGCAAATAATGTGTTCTTTGCAAAAATAAAATCAAGCCAGAGGGATTCATTGCATATAAAAAATTACACAGCACTATTAATTTTTAAAATCAACATAATAAGCAGTAGTAAAACATCCTGTAGACAGAGCCAGTCATTCACAACATCCACCCTCAAAACATGAGTCAAAAAGGTTTTTATTTGCATGGCCAAAATAATATTTGATCCCCTTGCAACTCTTTTAACCTCCCTCTAACAATTATTTGCTGCAGGGGGAACAAACTGCTTACTCTGTTGGACAGCCACTCCAGCAACACCTAAACATTTAACAGATAATTACAACACCATGGACCAAAAAAGAAAACCACCCCAAAAAACCACCCCAGATTAACTTCCACCATTCAACACACTGCAACAGTGTCTTTAGGACTAGGTCGAAGGGGGCAGCTTTACTTTTAAAAAGGTCATTTCCCTCCAATTCTTTCTTTACAATGTTGGTGGTTTCAATCCATATTTCTTTGCAACTTCTGTCTGGGCATAGGCAGCATCACAGAGTGAGTAGAGGTGAGCCATTTCCATCTCAGATTTGGCTAGGTTAATAGCTTTATTGAACATTTCAATGGCTTTATCCAGATTGCCTCTGAAATAAAGGGGAAAGGTTGCATTAACATAAAGGAAATAAAGCTTGATAAGACAAGAGAAAAGCCCATTCTAAAACCAGAGACTAAAAATAATCCAAGGACAATGCCTGGGTTAGAGCTGTATTCTGAAAGCTGAACTTTCCTCCTTAGCAATCACCAGTATTGTTATGGATATACAAGTACTTTATCAAATATCATAAGTTAAAGCTTAGCAGTTACATGTGGATGTTAAAAGATGTGTGGTTTTTTCCAATGGAAGAAAAACTTGCAGCTTTGTTGGTGTCCTTTAACTAGGTAAAGGTAAAGGGGCCCCTGACCATTAGATCCAGTCGTGTCCGACTCTGGGGTTGCAGCGCTCATCTCGTGTTACTGGCCAAGGGAGCCGGCGTACAGCTTCCAGGTCATGTGGCCAGCATGACAAAGCTGCTTCTGGCAAACCAGAGCAGCACACGGAAACGCAGTTTACCTTCCTGCCGGAGCGGTACCTATTTATCTACTTGCACTTTGACGTGCTTTCGAACTGCTAGGTGGGCAGGAGCTGGGACTGAGCAACGGGAGCTCACTCCATCGCAGGGATTCGAACCGCCGGCCTTCTGATCGGCAAGCCCTAGGCTCAGTGGTTTAACCCACTACCATACTATTTTTCTCTCAACTTCCTAATAGGCATTATTCAGAAATCTGTGTTCCTGTTTATCTGGTCTTAGAAATTCATTATGGTGAAAGTATTTCTGAGATGCTGGATGCACAAAGATTTCCAAATGTCCATGTCTCAAACAACAGCTTCATTCTTTAATGTGCTAATTAATGTGAACTGTTCTGGCAAGCAATTAAACTTTCTCTAAAATACTAGATACCCAATGGAAAATATAAAGGTATACAGAAGTATGCCCCCCCCCAAAAAAGGTGCAACTTGTATGATAAACACTTTGAGCAGGTTGTTTATTTATTGCTGTTGTGTAGCCAAAACTCTTGGCTGCGAGTCCTGGAAGACCTGCAGACCTTTCCCCACCAGGCCTGGGAGGGCAGGGCCTGACTGACTCCAGCTACAAAAGCTGGGGCTGCTGACCAGAATCTTGGGATGTAGTTTGGGGGGTTTTGTTTGTGGGAGGGTTGTTGCTGTTATTAATTTTTGTATCTATATTTTAGATCTTGTGATTTATGTGGAAATTGTTCCATTTGGTTGTGCACTTTTTGATGTTTTATTTACTGTTTATGACTACTTTTGTTAGGCTTGTAATTATGTAATATTGTTTATGCTGTAAGCCGCCTTGAGCATGGTTTGAACTATGGAAAGGCGGCATACAAATAAAATGGGGTGTGTGTGTGTGTAAATATGACTCTGCTTCTGTAATTCCTGCATTGCCTACAACACTTTTTGCAACATCTCCTGGGGCCCACATCCAGACCTATATCCCTAGCGTAAGTTCCATTGAATTCAGTGGGACTTAATGTAGCTTACATATGTCTACCCTGTAATTGGGTGTGGGTGGATGTACACATATCTCTGTGTGTGTACAGACACAGACACAGACAGACACAGACACAGATACACACTGCACTATTATATACTGCATCATGGTGCTTCGAATGTCAGTGAGACTACATTGTTCTCTACTACAGAACTGGCCCAGGGTTATAGTGCTTTTGTCCGAGGTTGGTTTCCAGCCAGGAAGCTTTTGAAAGTTTAGTAGCATGGAATGCATAATAGCTGCTTGTCTGTTGACAAGCTGGAATTGTAATCGTACCAATACGATAGTAGAGGAGAGCTGATACTGGTTTAGTAACAGCTGATGCCAAAAATGCACTTCAGCTGAAGAAAAATCAACCTCAGTTCTGCAAAGGAAGTCACTAATGGCTTAAAGCATTTGTTTTCAACTACCGGTAGTACATCAATACCTAACTAGAGCAGCATTTCTCAACCTTGGGTCCCAGATGCTGTTAGACTACCACTCCCATCATCCATAGTCAGCAGGAGCAGCAATCATGGATAATGGGAATGGTAGTTCAACATCATCTGGGGATCCAAGGTTGTGAAAGGCTGTACTAGAGGATCAGAGCCTGATCCAAGGGATATTCACTTGACACCTCGAGTACAGAAGAGGGAGGCAGGCAATGAAGCTTATCCCTTTCCTATACCAGCAGAGTTGGAGTACTGGATCAAGCTGGTGGCTGGATCCTTACTTCCCAAACCCTAGAGGGTCACTTTGATAAGCTTGTGGAACTATTTCCTTTACAGACTGGCTTGACAGTGTCAGGGGACAGATTATCAGGCTCATGTGTCAGAAGTTCTCCACTGCTGTGCTTTGGGCTGTCTGCTTCCAACAGTCTTGAAGGAAGAATTCTGATGACAGTAATGTAGCATTCTAGACTCCCAAACTGGAAAAAATATGGTACTTACCTTTGCACTTCAATTGTCCCCATAGTTTCATATGCAAAGTCACATTTGTTATCAATTTCAATGGCTTTGCTTATAAGTTCCAAACCTTTATCTAAATCCTGCTTCCACTGAAGTTGAAGTAAACTGCAATAAAAACAAATGCAGGCCTAAGTGAATTGTATGAAAACAACAGACCTAACATAGCAGCATTCTATGAAAGAAAATACAGTCTGAAAAAGTAAAGAGCCCTGCAGTCAAGTAGGCTCTGGATCCAAGTCAGATGTAGTCATTTACATATACAGTGGTACCTTGGTTTGCAAACAGTCTGGTTTGCATACGTTTTGGATTACAAACACGTCAAACCCGGAAGTGCGTGTCACGGTTTGCAAACTTTATTTGGATTACAACCCCCCCCCTTTTTTTTTTACGGACAAAAAATTTTGGGAGGCTCCATTGGCAAAAGCACGCCTTGGATTACAACCTGTTTTGGTTTACAAACGGACCTCTGGAACGGATTATGGTTGTAAACCAAGGTACCACTGTATACCTTTTGTGACTATATGATTGATAAAATAGAGGCTGGATTCTATTTAAACATGCCAACTTTTGTCTTTGTTAACAGCACAGCTGGATTCAAATCAGGTGAGAGTTCTTGGAAAGAAATCCAACTGTTACTGTTGAAGGCAGGAGGTGAAACATTAAACCTCTATCAGTTCAATCACACCTTTCAATCCAGCACATACTAAGCAGATACCTATTTATAAATTAACGATTATAGCTTGAATCCAGTGTGTCCCTACCATGAGGCTTCCATTAGAATGAATCAGTTTTCCACCCTTCAGCCCTCTCTGCAATCCCCCACACATTTCAAGAATAGAGGGGGGAAGATAAAACTAGCAACAATGATTATTTCACTTCTTCTATTGGGAGTATCCCATAAGCAGAGCTCTGTTCATGGGAACTCTGGATCCAACCCAATAATATTACTATACCTTTAAAACATTTTAATGTTACATTATTACCACTGGAGCTTTCCAGAAAATTATGAATTGGATTTTTTTCCAAAATATTTACAGCTGCTGGATATCTGATTTAGCATGTTTGACTTTCATTTAGTAAAACAAAATTACAAAAAGCACGACTTACTAATTTAATATGTTGCATAAATATCTGAGTAGTTTTTCCAGTAGCAATGAACTGAAATATGTGATTAAGTGTCAGGGTAGAGTTAGAAAAAGAGTTAGAATGTTCCCAGAGGCAAGGGTTAAGCTATGACTCCAACTCGGGGGAGGGGAGGTACAAGCCAGTCCTCACTAGGAGGTTAGAAAAAGAGCGGAAAAGCCTTTTGAGAGTTGCTGGTCAGGGGAGAAGCAGAGCTCAGAAGGTATCTGAACTGAATGACTCTGTGGAGTGATAGTTGAAGTTAAGAACTATTTATTAATACTGTTTGTGAATTCTTAATAAAAATTATAAAAGACCAAGAGACGTTTGTGTGGTAATGTGAAGAGGAATCGACCAGCCCTGACATTAGGAAAAAATAGAAGTCCAAGTAGTGTGATTTTAATTCAGTATTCAAACAAACTCAAAGCTTCACTTGGAAGTTTTTGTTGAAATGAATACCGGTATGTGTATCAATACTTTTAAAATACACGTAACTACTCAACAGCATATTTGATTTCAGTGGAAGAGTTGGATGTGGAGACACTGTTAACATATTTATTTTAGTATGCCTGAAAAGTTGCACATATACATACTTAGGATTATTCATTATGTCACTAGTACTGCATAAAACTAAGTGGAACATTTTAACTGAAAGATAACATAGTGGAAATTTTTTCACACCACGTCCATTTACTAGGGAAGGATTTTATCCCTCTGTGTCACCCACCTGATGGAAAGGCTTCCATCAGTGTAATGGAAAGCAAAGCAGTTTTCAGTGATTCTCCTCCCTCCAATATAACCTGTTTAAGAGTCCCTTAACCTTCTGGACCATAGGCTGGGGCACAAGAGCACATCCAAAATTGCTTCAATCCCTATTTCGTTAACAGAAGCTTTACCATCAGTTGAGCAACAGAACTGGATACAACCCAATATCTTTTTAGACAGATTATTTCAGATCTAAAATTTAGAAGTTTTCACACACACAATAAACCACAAAAGCAGACCTACAGATAAGTCACAAATGTAGCAAGCAAGTATAGTACTTACCCTTTATGAACATAAGTAGTAGCATTATCTGGCTCAAGATCAATACATTTATCGTACATTTCATCAGCTTTGCCAAATTGCTGCTGATCTGTTAATGCCTGTATGAATAAACATAATTGAATAATGAAAGAAGATGTAGTTTAAAGACTTAAGTTCCCATTCTCGTTTACCTCTCCAAAAATAAGTGGCATATACTAGCCCAAACTGTTAGCACATGAAGTATTAAGAAGTATTATTTATTGAGTTGGTTCATGATAATGCACAATTTTTTCACAACTGAAGAGAAACATATACCTGGGCATATAGTGCATAGCCTTCAGCACACCTCGGGAATTTTTTAATAACATCTTCGAAGCCTTTCATTGCTGACTGTACTTGTAAAGCGTTATTTCCAGTATAGGCTTGACGATACTGTTAAAAAAAACAACAACAAGGAACTACGTAAAAAATAAAAGCCTGACAGAAAACTAATTTATTGTCATCTAACCTCCAAGCAATAACTAACACATTCTGAAATGTAAACCATCAACTTCCTGAAAGCAAAACAGTATTTTGACAAAATATTTGACTGCTTGACAGTAAAATCCTAATAAAACTCCATATTCTCACCAATGCAAAGCATTTCTGTGCTTGTGCCAAGGCAGAATCTGGCCGCAAACGGATACATTCATCAAAATCTTCTACAGCATCTTCAACTTGGTCAAGCAGAATTTTTAGCTAACACAAAGAAAGAAGTATGAGCAAAGCTATACAACGAAAAGTCAATGCCACTGATAAAAATACCAGAAAAAAATCATTCCATACTCTAATTACCAGGGAAGATAGACCTACTCCAATTAGAAAATATATTTTGCATGGGTAATTTCTAACCAGCTCTCTAGTACTTGTCTCTTGTTTATAGCAAGTTTAGCATCCGTCCCCATTTAACACTAGTCTTGCACTTCTCTCCAGTTGCTTACTTTTTAGCAGTTAAGAGATATTTAAGAACTACTCAAATCTCAATGCACAGTTGTCAATCTCTCTCTCTAATATTCTGTAACAATATACTCTATAACTATCTATCTATATGTTACAGAGTATCTGATTTTGAAGGGGAACTAATCAAAATAGCTCCCACCTACTAGGAACTATCCCTGGATTATCACTTTACATTCTGCTATTTTAATATTATATAGATATTTGTATTGGTATGTATGCCACCCTGGAATCCCTTTGTTGATGAAGGTATAGGTGGGAAATTTAATAATAAGTAAAATAAATACCTGCCCTCTGTGATGGTAAACATCTGCATTCTGAGGATCAATATCAGCAGCCATATTAAAATCTTGAGTAGAGAGCAGAGGTTGTTGTTGTTGCATATACATACTGCCTCGCTTGATGAGGGCATTAGCACGAAGCTGTTAAAAGGAATAATGGAAATTATAGCTGCCATTTAAAAAGTCTTTTCAGAGTTTTAGGCTGCGGTAGTCATCCCACTTACCTGGGAGCCCTATACTTGGGTAGTATTTGCAATCTGAACATGATACTGAACAAAATTACTACCGTTTAAACTGTTAAGAACCCCCCAAACAAGCCTTAAAGCAGGCCATGACACAATTACAGGAAGACAAATACCCTAGATCCAAAGAACTGTATTGGGTGCCCAGCTAAAACTGGATTCTTTGTTCTCCATCCCTCACAAGATAACTCTGGGCTAGTCATATTATGCTGAAGACCCAGGCCCCCTTCTCATGATCTGGTATTTCTCTTACTCCTTCTGCAAGTTTAAGTTTCATATAGCCCAGGCATGGGGAACCTTTGGACCTCCAGATGTTGCTGAACTAA
Source organism: Lacerta agilis (assembly GCF_009819535.1). Lineage (NCBI taxonomy): Eukaryota > Metazoa > Chordata > Lepidosauria > Squamata > Lacertidae > Lacerta > Lacerta agilis. Next base: position 32,036,702 of record NC_046315.1, read on the forward strand.
AACTCTTATAAGCTCCAGCAAGCAAAGCCAATAGCCAGCAACTATAGCCAGCTATAGTTCAGAAACTATAGCCAGCTATAGTTCAGAAACATCAAGAGGACCAAAGGTTCCACATGCCTGATATACCCTAAGGCAGTAAATACAAATGTTGGCTCATGGCCAATCAGTGGTTAATAGAAACTTTGTGAGCAGTTTGTCAGGAAATGGTTATGCAGGGTTTCACTTCCTGGTCAGGAGTCAGCAGTGCTTTAGAAGTCTGAAGCAAAGATACAATCTTATGGCCAGGTCTCCTTGGCCAAAAATTTGAAATTCGCCCATTTCTAGGATAATTTTGCTAAATGTCTGTTACACAATGGGTGAAAGTATATTTTGGGCAGTGAGCATATAATGTCAATCCTGCGCTTGCAAGGAATTGAAGGGGAGAAAAGGCTGGCAATATGCTTAATTTTTAGTCCACCACTTTTCTTCTATATATGCCCTCCATCCCCACCAAAGGGTAGTGGGAATTATTTTGAACATTCATTTATTGAAAAAACACTTAAGCCTACCACACTTGAACCCTCAAAGGGCACAGTAATGACAATATGTACCAGCTGAGGTCAGATAAGAGGCAACATAGTTACTTATATAGTCTACTCAACAGCAGAATCACATAAATAAATGAACAGAATATCACTGCTTCATCAACTGCAAAACATTTCAGGAAAATAAACACATTCATCACTCACCTTTACATTGGCATCTTCCATACCAATAACCTGATTCAGATCAGGTTTGGCAGCGTTTGCATTACCAATAAGCAGGTAGAACGTAGCTCTTAATAATAAAGCTTCTGCCATATATTTTCCTTTAGCCTCAATTTCTTTAGTACACTCACTAATTATTTTGTCATAGTTTTCTTCCTCCATATATTTCTTTGCCTTTAAATAGCCAGAGCTGAAAATAACCATAGTTATTATTAATGGACAGTCAGGAATTCTCCCTAGTTGTAATAAAAAATTATGGAGAGGATATTTTGGGTATCACTGGCCTATACATTAACTCACAAACCAATAGGTCCAAAATATCCTATTCCTCATCAATCCAGCTTTTAAATTTTCAAATATGCAAATTAATAATTTACTTGGGTGTTATCAGAACTATTTCAACAGACAGCACATATCAAAGCACACAATCAAATAACAGATAAATGTTCAAAAATGTTTCTTTATCTTAAAAAAAAGGTTTCAGTATCCCAAGTACTCTGACTTTGTAAGGTGGTGATGGCCTTGAAACTATTGGTTTGAGTAACCTCCATTTCAGAATGTTTATGTGTCCTGATTGACTGGTTGAACCAAATGCACTGTGTGTGTGTGTGTGTGTGTGTTTGGAGTTGGAAGGAACACACACACACACACACACACACACACACACACAAACTCTTCAATGGTGCCATTCCTTTGCTATCTATGACCCATCTTCAGCAAAACTGAACACTCGAATTAACAGCATGTGCATTTGACATTCTTTTGAAACTGATAAACTGTCACTTCTCTTTTTGTATGCTCTCATACAAAAGTACCAAAATTTCTGTTGCTCAGAAAATAAAATGTTGGTTTTATTTATTTAAAAGATTTTAATACTATCCTTTATTTAATACTAGCCTTCAACAACAAAATTCCCAGGTAGTTTACAACCAGTCATTATTCCTAAGAGATAAAAAATATTTGATAGGGAGCTAGAATTATAGAATTGTAGAGTTGGAAGGAACTCAAGATTCATCTAGTCCAATCCCCTTTCTTGTATCTCCAATTGACTGGTTCAGGTCCTCCTCTCCAGAGCCCTTTAGATATTTGAAGATGGGCTGTCGCATGGAAGATGGAGCAAGCTTGTTTTCTTTAACATGAAGCTAAACACAAACATTTATTCTAGTAATACCCGAGATTTAACCTCTAATCCCACTATTTGCACATTAACAAACCAAAGTGGCAGTGCTTTGGGTATTTCTTCCATAAGAAATAAGCAATAAGTAAAATGTTTTTACTTATTGTTTAAATTTATACATCTTCTTTTTGCACAATGCCCAATACTCTGAAAATGATTCTCCTCCTGCACGACAAACATTTTCTACAGTATCAGGCAAGTTGGTAGTGTACAGATAGGGCAAATGTAAGCCATGTTCTAAGCAATTATTTTCCTTACAGATTTTCAAAGCTGAAAATATACAGCACCATGCATTTTACCTTTCTTATAAAGCATGCTTTAGAAACATAGCAGTTTGTTCTACTTAATTATAAGAAAATGTCACTTTCTGTGTACTTCTTGGATCGATACCGATCTTTCTGACTCAGTGGACCACCACAAAGGGAGGTGTATACCTAATATTCCTGATGACTTAAGCCAATGAAAGAATCATAAAAGGGATACAAAATGTCATGCTCCCTCACCCCAGCCTTCTTTCTTTCACTCTTTCCTCCTGCTAGTTCTAGCCATGGTAAAGTGTTATGATGGTACCAACTATAACCAGGCTTCAATAATGCCTAACTAGGATTTTAAGATAGTGAAAAAACAAATCCTGGTTAATATTAACCATGTCTGACCCACAGAAGTAGGAAAGCAAATATGCATTTGTCACAATGCTAATATTTTAAGCACATTTAAAGCAACATCAGGATAATTTTGTCCAGACAAGTCCACAGATCAGTCTCCATACCTGAGCACTGGAAAATGCACAACCTAACATCTAATTTTAAAGAGATATGGGGGTGGGATCCTGGAAATTACAGGCTGGTTACTGGTGGAATGTATTGTTAAAGATTAAATAACCAAGCAAATAGAAAAACAAGGCTTGCTGAAGTAGAACCAGGATGCCTTCTGCTAGGATAAGACCTGTCTCCCTAACCTATTAAGAGTTCTTTGAGTGTGTCAGGAATTATATAGGTCCTCTTATGGATCAGGAATTGGTCAAGTAAAAGGAAGCAGAGACTAGGAATAAATGGGCTGTTCTCCCAATAGAGGGATGTAGGAAGCAGGGTCCCACATGGATCAGCATTGGGACTTGTGCTTTTTAACTTGTTCATAAACAGCCTAGAGTTAAGGGTGAGTAGTGAGGTGGCCAAGTTTGCTTTTGCAACTGGACCTAACGGTCAGGGGTCCCTTTACCACAGCAAATAAAGATGTAGAACAGACAATGATGTATACTAGAAAACCAACAATTTACTCGCTTAAGTTTATCATTTACTTACTTTTCTTTTATGACAGAGGCTTCTCCTTCTTTATCTTTATCTTCATCAGATTTCTCTCCTCTAAGAAGAGGTTGGGAGATGATGTCATCCGTGAAAGAGCTGAAGTATGATTTGATAAATTGTGGTGAAGGCATCAGAGGTTCTCTGTTCTGAAATAAGATGGACAGTGTTAGTTCAAATGCCATTTCTAATTTTTTATCAGTCAATGGCAAGTAACTAATCCAACTGCAATTAGCACACAATTTAATTACACTTTAAAAAAACTGATTTCTGGTTCCATTTCTAAGTGCAGTTTAAGTGCTGGTGTCAGCCTATGAAGTACTAAACAGTCTGGCCAGGGTTTTTGAAGCACTATTCCTTCCTTATCATTCTCTTCCATCTTTGTGAAGACCTTCTCCTATTTCCCACACCTAAATTACGGGGGCGTTAATGAGGGTGCTAATAAAGGTATCACTTGAGAATACTCTTTCAAGGGAAATCTGGATGAACAACACGCTGTTATTAATATTCCAGGCCAGGAGGACTCTTTCCCTGTAATATTGATACAACTGCTGATGTCTTGCTGGTTTACCATGATCACTGATATTGCAGTTGATTCCTTGCTACTGAAACTGAAAATTAAACTGTCTACGTTATCCTACTGAAACCAAAGTATGTGTAACAGAAATAAGACGTACCTCTATTTCCCTTCCCTTACTGTTTTTCTTATGTTTACTTTTAAATAGTAAGCTGTTTAAGGCAGGAACCTGGTTTTTTTGTTCTTTGTGGAGAGCCACATATATACATGGTTGTGTTTTGGGGCATGTTATGCAGAAAAATAAGAATAAATATCATAAAGTATCTGACTTGTGGACTTGCTGTTTCTATTGCCTGTATTGGCTATTCCCACTGTGGTTATCAGCAATCCTTACTTTCACTAGGAACAGTTTTCAAATCACTTCACACTTGCTGTAAAAACCATTAGCACAGTTTTATTCTTGTAACCACCACCAAATGGCAGATGTGTTACTATCACACCCAATATTGAAGACATACCTTATATTTTTCTTTGGCCTTTTCTTTCCCAAGAAGTTTAAGAACTTTATCAGCTAGCAACATACTTTGCTGATTTTGAAAGCCTTCTAAAATGCACACTGCAGTGACATCTGGGGATTATAAATGGAAAACAATGATATAAATTATGAGTTCTTTAATCCTTGAAAAACTATATAGCCAATTGCCACAATGTACATTTTATCCATCTGAACACATGGCATATACCCTTATATTCTTTTGCTGAATTCAAACAACTTCTGCATCTTTAACTTCATTTAAAATACAACATACTCACCTTCTAAACATTCTTTCTTATTGTCTAGCTTCTCATGTGCCTTAGCACGCCTGAAGAGGGCTTTTATGTATCTGGGATTTAGCTCAACTGCCTTTGTACAGTCTTGTGCTACCTCTTTCCATTTTTGCTGTAGATATAAGAATAACCAGTTACAAATAAGCAATTTTCTCAAAGGAAAAAAATTACAGATTTCTACCACTATTAACACTGCAACCTAGTATGCTTTAATTGTTTTTAGTCTGAAACTATCTTATCTTCAGATGCTGCTCTAGATTTAAGTTACCAATCCATCAATGCAAGCCTATGCATGTTTACTCAAGAGCTAAGTCCCAGTGTGCTCTATGCAACTTATTCCCAGGTTGATGTGTTTAGGATTGTAGAAAATGGTTACAGCTACAGAGCAGTCTTACTAAAGTATTAGTAAACAGTTTGACCATAAAACATATGAAGTTTTCACTCTCAAAGTAGCATCTTGGAGACAGATGTCCGGAAAAGCAAAGAGCAGAAGCAGCCAGTCAAAAAAGGAACCCAAAGTATTCAAAGCCTAGTGAATTCAAGACCTGGTACTGTACTATTCAAGCCCAAATAATTCAAATAAAAAGAAATACTTCTAATAAGCATGTTTCTAAGTATCTTATTAAAGGTAAGTTTGCTGCTGCAACTAAATTTAATGCAATCCTCCCACTATGATTCTTATACTCAGAACTAAGACCACTGTGTTCCATGTGGCTTGTTGTTGTTCAGTCGTTCAGTCGTGTCCGACTCTTCGTGACCCCATGGACCAGAGCACGCCAGGCACGCCTATCCTTCACTGCCTCTCGCAGTTTGGCCAAACTCATGTTAGTAGCTTCAAGAACACTGTCCAACCATTTCATCTTCTGTCGTCCCCTTCTCCTTGTGCCCTCCATCTTTCCCAGCATCAGGGTCTTTTCTAGGGATTCTTCTCTTCTCATGAGGTGGCCAAAGTACTGGAGCCTCAACTTCAGGATCTGTCCTTCTAGTGAGTACTCAGGGCTGATTTCTTTGAGAATGGATAGGTTTGATCTTCTTGCAGTCCATGGGACTCTCAAGAGTCTCCTCCAGCACTATAATTCAAAAGCATCAATTCTACGGCGATCAGCCTTCTTTATGGTCCAGCTCTCACTTCCATACATCACTACTGGGAAAACCATAGCTTTAACTATACGGACCTTTGTCGGCAAGGTGATGTCTTTGCTTTTTAAGATGCTGTCTAGGCTTGTCATTGCTTTTCTCCCAAGAAGCAGGCGTCTTCTAATTTCGTGACTGCTGTCACCATCTGCAGTGATCATGGAACCCAAGAAAGTGAAATCTCTCACTGCCTCCATTTCTTCCCCTTCTATTTGCCAGGAGGTGATGGGACCAGTGGCCATGATCTTAGATTTTTGATGTTGAGCTTCAGACCATATTTTGCGCTCTCCTCTTTCACCCTCATTAAAAGGTTCTTTAATTCTTCCTCACTTTCTGCCATCAAGGTAGTATCATCAGCATATCTGAGGTTGTTGATATTTTTTCCGGCAATCTTAATTCCGGTTGGGGATTCATCCAGTCCAGCCTTTCGCATGATGAATTCTGCATATAAGTTAAATAAGCAGGGAGACAATATACAGCCTTGTCGTACTCCTTTCCCAATTTTGAACCAATCAGTTGTTCCATATCCAGTTCTAACTGTAGCTTCTTGTCCCACATAGGGATTTCTCAGGAGGCAAATGAGGTGATCCGGCACTCCCATTTCTTTAAGAACTTGCCATAGTTTGCTGTGGTCAACACAGTCAAATGCTTTTGCATAATCAATGAAGCAGAAGTAGATGTTTTTCTGGAACTCTCTGGCTTTCTCCATAATCCAGCGCATGTTTGCAATTTGGTCTCTGGTTCCTCTGCCCCTTCGAAATCCAGCTTGCACTTCTGGGAGTTCTCGGTCCACATACTGCTTAAGCCTGCCTTGTAGAATTTTAAGCATAACCTTGCTAGCGTGTGAAATGAGTGCAATTGTGCGGTAGTTGGAGCATTCTTTGGCACTGCCCTTCTTTGGGATTGGGATGTAGACTGATCTTCTCCAATCCTCTGGCCACTGCTGAGTTTTCCAAACTTGCTGGCATATTGAGTGCAGCACCTTAACAGCATCCTCTTTTAAAATTTTAAATAGTTCAGCTGGAATATCATCACTTCCACTGGCCTTGTTGTTAGCAAGGCTTTCTAAGGCCCATTTGACTTCACTCTCCAGGATGTCTGGCTCAAGGTCAGCAACCACATTACCTGGGGTGTATGAGACCTCCATATCTTTCTGGTATAATTCCTCTGTGTATTCTTGCCACCTCTTCTTGATGTCTTCTGCTTCTGTTAGGTCCTTTCCACTTTTGTCCTTTATTGTGGTAATCTTTGTACGAAATGTTCCTTTCATATCTCCAATTTTCTTGAATAAATCTCTGGTTTTTCCCATTCTGTTATTTTCCTCTATTTCTTTGCATTGCTCGTTTAGAAAGGCCCTCTTGTCTCTCCTTGCTATTCTTTGGAAATCTGCATTCAATTTCCTGTATCTTTCACGATCTCCTTCGCATTTTGCTTGTCTTCTCTCCCCCGCTATTTGTAAGGCCTCATTGGACAGCCACTTTGCTTTCTTGCATTTCTTTTTCGTTGGGATGGTTTTCGTTGCTGTCTCCTGTATAATGTTACGAGCCTCCATCCACAGTTCTTCAGGTACTCTATCCACCAAATCTAAATCCTTGAACCTGTTCTTCACTTCAACTGTGTATTCATAAGGAATTTGATTTAGATTGAATCTTACTGGCCCAGTGGTTTTTCCTACTTTCTTCAGTTTAAGCTGGAATTTTGCTATAAGAAGCTGATGATCTGAGCCACAGTCAGCTCCAGGTCTTGTTTTTGCTGAGTGTATAGAGCTTCTCCATCTTTGCCTGCAGAGAATATAATCAATCTGATTTCGATGTTGCCCATCTGGTGATGTCCATGTGTAGAGTCGTCTCTTGTGTTGTTGGAAAAGAGTGTTTGTGATGACCAGCTTGTTCTCTTGACAGAACTCTATTAGCCTTTGCCCTGCTTCATTTTGATCTCCAAGGCCAAACTTGCCAGTTGTTCCTTTTATCTCTTGACTCCCTACTTTAGCATTCCAATCCCCTATAATGAGAAGAACATCCTTCTTTGGTGTCATTTCTATAAGGTGTTGTAAGTCTTCATAGAATTTGTCAATTTCGGTTTCTTCAGCACTGGTAGTTGGTGCATAAACTTGGATTACTGTGATGTTAAAAGGACTGCCTTGGATTCGTATCGAGATCATTCTATCATTTTTGAAATTGCATCCCAGTACAGCTTTCGCCACTCTTTTGTTGACTATGAGGGCCACTCCATTTCTTTTACGGGATTCCTGCCCACAGTAGTAGATATGATAGTCATCCGAACTGAATTCGCCCATTCCTGTCCATTTTAGTTCACTGATGCCTAGGATGTCAATGTTTATTCTTGCCATCTCATTTTTTACCACATCCAGCTTACCAAGGTTCATGGTTCTTACATTCCAGGTTCCTATGCAATACTTTTCTTTACAGCATTGGACTTTCCTTTCGCTTCCAGGCATATCCGCAACTGAGCGTCCTTTCTGCTTTGGCCCAGCCGCTTCATCAGCTCTGGATCTACTTGTACTTGTCCTCTGCTCTTCCCCAGTAGCAAGTTGGACGCCTTCCGACCTGAGGGGCTCATCTTCCAGCGTCATATCTTTTATATGCCTGTTGTCTTTGTCCATGGAGTTTTCTTGGCAGGGATACTGGAGCGGCTTGCCAGTTCCTTCTCCAGGTGGATCACGTTTGGTCCAAACTCTCCGCTATGACCTGTCCATCTTGACCTGTCCATAGCTTCCCTGAGTAATTCAAGCCCCTTCGCCACGACAAGGCAGTGATCCATGAAGGGGCCATGTGGCTTATTCCCTTGTAAATGTGTGTAGGAATGCAGGCTTGGGCAGACTGTTTGCTGGAGAGGTAAGCTTTCAAATAGACAAACAACATTTATCTTGCTTGCAAATTTCTTATCAGTTTATGTCAAAAAGGCTTGCCATCTCACCTAGTCACATAAATTACTGGATTTGAAATTCAGTAATAATTCATAAATTCAATGTGTTAATACATTTTTCAGTTTGGTCATTAGCGTACTGCAAATAAAAATGGAAATATAAATTTATCAGCGTCAAATGTTTTCAGTATGGAGAGCAGTATATTTATTAATTTTCTACAGCAGCATTAGGACAAAAATAAATATAGTTTGCAGAATACAGAAACAGTAGGGTAAGCCAATGGACACAGAGAGTAGCCAGTATTTAATCAGAAATGTAAGGCATGGAAGTTAAGAAATCTAGCACTCCAAGAATCAGTGCCATCTTTAAAACCAAGAGAATCTCAGGTTCTATTTCAAATACACAGTCAGGAAACTGGGAATGTTATAATCTGTATAAGGCAGTGGTCTTTAGGAGATGCAATACAGCTAGATGTGAATCCTGCAATTCGGAACTTCCAAACCATAAAACTCATTTGGATGTAATAATAATAATAAACTTAGCCTAACAAGGCAGGATATGCCCAAGTCCTTTGCTGCCCCCTCCTTGCAAATTGGAAACAAATGAGACAGCTTCTTGTGTGAACTGGAAAACTATGGTTAATGGCTCCCAAACAAGCCAGGATTTGTTATCCAACTTTAAACTATGGTTTAATATATTCACTTGTTTGGAAGGCATTAACCAGTTTCCCAGTTTGTATTTATCATGAAGCAATAGTTAACTGCTCCTCCATGGTTTGTTTCCCTGCTTACATGAAGAGGATGTGTCTGAGTGCATGGAACTAGTGCATATCCTGGATTCTTAAGTCAGAATTTGATCATGAAAACAAGGTCCATGTGCTGCTTCTCCCTACCAATGAATTGCAAACAGCAAGTAGCACTTGTGAATTAGAAGAATTTTAAACCTCTGCATGTGCGGAGTTTAATGCCTAGGGGCTAGAGCATATAAAATGTCTAAACATACAAAAAAGCAGGTGAAGTCTATATTAATAATGCTTATATTTAAGATACATACCAGTTGCTCATATGCTGCAGCTCTGTTCTGATAAAACGTAGAAAGGTCAGCATTTTTCTCAGGTGGACATAAACTGATGGCTTCGGTATAGCACTGAATGGCTTGCTCATATTTCCCAGCTTTAAAGTATTTGTTGCCTTTGTTCTTTGCTGCTTGGGCTCTATCAAGAGGGCTCTGTAAAATATATATATATTTACAATTCATACATATTTTGAAAATACAAAAGGGCGGTCTTAATAAAACTTTAAGTCTCGAGAACCACCTTATAGAAACTGAGATATGAAAGCTAAGAGCTAAATGGTGCATTAAACCTAGGTTATGGGCGTAACAATGGTATGTCTAGACACATATTTTGATAACAAGAATACAAAGCTGAAATGAATGAAATGCAGCTGAAATATTATTTTCATTTTTCACACGGTCTAATCCTTCCCCTGCCCAACCCCCTAATATTCTTAAGAGGGTCTCTTCTCCAGTCTTCAGAGAGTAGTTGGAAGTGGGGAGGCAGGAAAAGGTCCTCCTTTCCTTCCACTCTCCAGTTTTAATCAGAAATCTTAGGCGCAGTACTGTGCCCAGAGCTCAGAAACTGCTCATGCTAATGAAATTCTATAGCAAAATGCGCCTAGAAAAATGGGAGTTTCAAACACTGCTGGGTGCTGATCACAAGAAAGCCGCTATTTTATAAAGATGCTCCTTCTATAGGTAAACAAAATACAGCATTCAAAATGTGGTAAAGATTTAAACATTTCCCCCGCCTTTATTTAGATCAATCTATATATAGAGGATCTTTAGAAGAGGCCTATATGAATCTCAGCTATGTATGGTTATAAGTTGATGTGCATACAAGGCTGCCACAGCTGTCAGCTGAGAGGAATGTTTAAAATATTTCCTTAGCTTATGAAAGATTTGTGGTGTAGATCTTGCTACCAATTTAAACATAAACATACATTAAACATACTCTATCACACTAAGATTATTGTTTTAATAAAGAAAATAGAAGTAGAAGATAAGCCTCTTTATTACCAGCACAGAAAGTGTATCAAGTCCAAGAGAATACACAATTTAAGAGAGAACACTGTTATGGTCACTGAACATTCTGTGATGCTTCTTGCTTGCTAATAGTTATGAATGGCCAGTTGCTTGCTAATAGTTATGAATGACCAGTTGATACTTGCACAATGACAGCTAACAAGACAGCCTTCATGCTTTCCTGTTGACCTATGACAAGCCTTTGTTTTTTTTTTTTAAACAGAATTTATTAACATTTTCATAATATAACATAAACCCAACCCCACACCTACAAATACAAAAACAACTACAAATACACATAAAGTCAGGATTCTTCTTCTTAATTGTAACCTTACAAAAAAAAATTTCTAGTTCTGAATCTTGACGCTTGACTTCCCCCGCCTTTTCACCTTCGGTTTTAATTCAATATACTATTTCCTTAACAACTTTTCTCTGTAAAAAACTTAACTTTACTTAAAAAAAAGAAATCATACTTATCTCCATCTTTGCATTGTACCTTAAATCGTAACCAAATATTCTTATAGCTAAACTTATTTCTTCTGTCCTTTATCATGCTGCTTTTAACTTAAAATTCAATATCTCCTTACTTATTTAAAATAAACTTATCATTAAGAGACTTCACACTCCGACTTCGGATACCATGGCAGACCATTTAGATTATACATTTAGTTCTTCAACCCACTCCTCCTCTGTCCATTGTCTTTTCCTGTCTTACTCCAGCGCCAAATCTCCCATTGTCTTCCTCCAAGTGTCCACAGATCCAGGCTGCATCCACAGCAAACCCCGCATCAAGCCTCAAGGCGTTCCTCATCTGCATTCTGGGCTCCTCCGTTTCTTTTGCTTCTTCTTCTTGTAAAAATTCTAATTCCATGTCCCTCGCCCCCGAGCTGCCACCTCGGGGTCTGGATATTGTAAGTTTTCCCATTTCCAGTTGCTTTCCCCGGTTTTGCCCAGCCATCTCAGACCATCTTTCAAACGCCTCTCCCAGCTCTTTGCCAAGGCATGATTCCATTGTATAGAACTTTTGAAAAGCCTCCTCTGTGGAAAGTAGATCTTTTTTATGAATAATTCCACTCAAGACTTGTAGTTTCCGATCAAGCAGTTCCATCTGTAAAATAGTGAGCTTTTCCTCATCCTTTAAATATGAGTTCGATGCCAGTGTGAGCGCGAAGTCCAGCATTTTGAGAGAGAGGGTGAGTGTCAGATTTCAGTTCCTGTCTCTTCCTTCCTTTGTTTCAAATTTTTCCTACGACACTCCGAGTCGCCGCCATTTCTCCGAGGTAGGAGTATAAAGATCCAAACTTCAAACGGAGATATTTTTCCCCCAATTAACCCCCGAAGGGAGGTCTCAACAGACTCAGTTTTCAAATTCCAAATACTTTCTAATGATTGTTGTGGCAGCAGTCACTTAAAGAGTTAATTTCTTTCACCAGCCGAAGGGAGGGAGGCGGGCTGCCTTTCTTCTTTCCCCCAGAGCATTCCAGGAATACAAAGAGACAATCAATTACTCACAGCCTCCGGGTTCTTATCAGCTCCTTAATGACAGGTAGAACTTAGACGCTCATCACAGGCTTTGCCGCCGCAATTTCATCCCGGTTGGGGCTTCTCCCCTAAAGCCCGGCTCCGTAGTCCCTTCACCCCCACTCCCCCTTTACAGGGGGTGCGGGGGAAGGGTTCGGAGCCACAACGGGCACAGCCGGGGAGCCCAGGGCACGGGACGCTCTTCCCGCACCCCAACCGGAGCCCTGCTATGCGGCTGCAGGGCTCCTGACCCCCGGGATGAACTGGGTGCTTCGCAGCCGAAGCGACCCACGACCACCCATAATGGCGTCGCAAGCGGAAGTTCGACCTATGACAAGCCTTTGAAAGGCAACATTCTCCAACAGAAAGGAGGTGCTAAGAGAAATTCGAGTTAGTTCGAACTTTAAATTTGGACTCCTAGAGAGGCAGACAAGAGAGCTGACTTTTAAGCTGCAGTTGACTAGAATTGGGTTCAGTCTTGGAGTTGAGTGAACTAGTTGTTCTCTGGGAATCTCAGGCATGATTGGCAGCTACATTTCTAGCTTGCTTGCTTCCATAATGCTTTGCTTATTTTTTTGTAAACTAAAAAAAAGTATTTATAGGATACCATGTATCTCTATTGTTTTTTGTTTTGTTTTTATATAAAAAACACAACTCTGTAGCGCTGAACCTAGACAATTCTCTGCTCAAGGAAATGAGATGTGTGTTGAGGATGTTACCATGGACTTTTATTATTAAACTGCTCAATGTGCAACCAATGTGGTGACATAATTACATTCTCACTTGCAGCGATAACCAAGAATACATCTTCAAACACTTTGAGTTTTGTTTATTTCTAAGGGGTCAAGTGGAAGAATTGACTACTTCAAAATTAATGTTTTTAAAATTAAGACTCCTAGTTCTGGAGGTATAACATATTTCAATGGTAAAATTTACATTATGGCCTCAATCCAAAGCTTTGTGGATTCCTTTGCAAACACAAGAGCTTCATACATGAAGCAGGCACAGGGCTGTATTGCATGACTTAGAAAATCATGTTGCTCACAATGGAGAATCCCTACAAGCACGCAAAATATCCTCTAATTTCTAACAGAAATGTTAATAATTTAGACATTAGTTGCTAGCAGATGAAATCTGTACTACCTGTCCAAAACTGCTCAAGTGTCATAATATAGACTTAATGTCATTTAGTCTTGCAAAGGCTGTTTGAGTAGCACTTTATGTTTACTACCTTGTCTCTCAAACACAAACTCCCTAAATGAGATAATGCAGAAGAGTATATTTGTTCATTTGTAAAGAAAACTATGGTTAAACGAAGCTGATAAAAAGGTTTGTGGTAAAAAGTAAACACTAAAGGAATGTGCATTGGTCTTCATTATTTTTCCATGTCACAAAGCTTATGAAGAAGGCCTTTGTTTTTAGGGACAGTGTCTTCTCAAGCAGAATGAGGAATTTGCTGTCATTTAATGGCCATGACCTCAGTGACACCAACATATGACAAAAATTGACTAGAGATATATAAAGCACAAGTTTCAGCTTTTTCCTTACAGATGTCTAATCAAAAACTGTCTTTCAAACAACACAGGCATTTTTTTTATTATTGTGGTCCAAGATCAGTACCAAAATGCCAGTGAAAAATAGCTGGCACTAACCACCTATACCACAAAATGCTTCTCCAACAAAAATGCAGTGATTGTCTCTATAAGATATTAAAAGCTTGAGATTTCTTTGGCAGCTAGAAAAAGATTTCCAATTCTAGGCACCTACATCATTTGTTAAGCAGGATAGATGACTTGGGGACTTTTTAATATTTTCCATTCATTAATACTACAACAACAACAACAACAACAACAACAACAGCAACCAAATGCTATTAAGCGGCCTAAACAACAGAAGATACTTATCCTATTTCACTTTAAAGAAGGGAAAAATATATAGCTACTCATAAGATCAATAAATTTTCAAAGTGCACTTTTAAAAAATTGCCATTAATTATTTAACCTGGTATGGAAAGTCCTAATATTCATTCTCCAATGCTTGCAAAGAGAATGCAAGCATTCCAATTTCACAGGATTTCTTCAGACAGATTAAAAAATAAAATTCCAAGTTGGAAACAGAATTAAGCAACTGTTCACATAATGCAATCGGACTACACATTTTCAGGGTACAACAATGTAGGTAGAGCTACTTTGGGAGCTAGTGCGCCATGTAAAAAATAAAGCCCTTACTTTGAGCCATGCTTTATATTCCTAATCCATGGCCTGGCACAATTAGCAATCAACAGCTCCCATCAAATGCAAGAGACTACTGTATATACATCACATTCTAAGATTAGAATGCTGGTAGATTCCCACTATTTAATGACTGCACTCTGCTTAGAAATCTCAGAGAACTAAGAAGTTTCATTTTTATCTATAGGAACATTTACTAAGACAGCAATAAGATGCCTGACTATACATTAAAACAAGAACTGTTTCCAATTTATGGATCTTCCTCATGAGTATTTATCTCTGCCTTTCTTAACTTGCACTGAATTACCTAGTAAGATTTAGACAGGGCACTAATTCCCAAACTGTGTGGTCATAAGTGCTAAAGTGTGACTTGAAAAAATAAGCCATCAGTTTCGGAGCCTCAGACTAGGCCATGGGGAAGACCCCATACAGCTTTAGCTGCCAGTATGTGAAATTAAGACAACATCCTGAAGACAAAGGTGCACTTGGATTCCCCAAAACAGTCATCAGTACAGATGGCAAGAGCATGGGAATCTCTGAAGCATTCATTACCACTGCCCAGAAAGCACCTCCATGCTCTGAACACCCTGGGCAGTGACTTAATTACTGTATATTCTGGCGTATAAGACTACTTTTTAATCCAGGAAAATCTTCTCAAAAGTCGGGGGTCATCTTATACGCCGGGTGGAGAATCTGCAGTCGAGTATATCTCAAACTCTATATTTTAACTGGAAAAGTTGGGGGTCATCTTATATGCCCAGTCGTCTTATATGCCGGAAAATACGTTAAGCACAGGGAAAAGCAAGCCTCCACTATAATGCACTTTGAACTGGAGCATCCTGCAGTTACAAGGTATCTTTTCAATTTAAAAACAAATTTCCTCCTATTTTAATCAAAAGTTTATGGAATCAAAAGTTTGAGAAATATTTACATAAAATTTCAAAATATAGGTCTCTAAATCCAAAGCTATAGCATTTTATTTCAAAGCAGTCTAGCTGAATCAGACCAAAGGCCCACTTAGTCCAGCATCCTGTTCTGTGACCAACTACATACGTATGAGCCCACAATAAAGATAGGAGAACAGCAACTCTCTCCCCAGTTGTGTTCCGGAGCAACTGCTAATCAGAGGCATACCACCTCTGAAACTGGATGTAATACTCAGCCATTGATAGCCTTATCCTCCATGCATTTGTCTAACCCAATTTTAAAGTCATCCAAGCTGGTAGTCATAACTACCATCCTGTAGCAGTGAATCCTAGTTTAACTATGTGCTGTGTGAAGTACTTCTTTTTCTCTTGTCCTGAATCTTCCAACATCAGCTTCATTGGATGACCCCTGGATTCTAGTACAGTGGTACCTTGGTTGTCGAACGACTTGGCTCCCAAACAAATCGGCTCCCAAACGCTGCAAGCCCGCAACTCAGTGTTCTGGTTTGTGAACGTTTTTCAGAAGCCAAACATCTAACACGACTTCCGATTGAATGCAGGAAGTTCCTGCAGTCAAACAGACTCCCAGAACAGATTACCGGTAAGTTCAACAACCAATGTACCACTGTATTATGAAAGGTGAAAAATGCAATTCTAGCCACGTTCTCCACACAGCGCATCATTTTACACATCTCTATAATGTGTCTCCTTACCTGTCTTTTCTTCCAAATGGAGAAGCCCCAACTGTTATATAACTTTTGCTCATAGAGGAATTGTTCCAGGGCTTTGATTATCTGGTTGCACTTGTCTACATCACTTCCAGTTCTGCAATGCCCTTTCTTAAGTCAGGTAACCAGAATTGAACAGTTCTGTACACCTATTTCAACAACTACTTATCCCTGTTTTAAGTTCATAACAGACACTGGAGTACAAATTTTAGAATCTACCGGTATATTACAAATAACTAGCCTGTGGCCCTCCAGATGTTGCTGGACTACAACTTCCATCATCCCTGACCCATTCAATATACTTGCTGGGAAGTGGAGCCCAATTACATCTGGACAGTCACAACCACTTAGCTGTCCCAATCTATATCCTCCAGATGGATAAAAATCAGTTCATAAATGCACTGGTTTTTCATGTGCTCAGAGCTCTTTCAAAGAAGCAATAGGCATTATCTGCAAAAGGACTGTAGCGCATGCATGACTACATAACTGAATTAGCTGCACAACCCTCACAGACAGGTCACCAAAAAGGATTCTGCTGCACTGGGGTTCTGCTTCCAAGGCAAAGTTCACAAACCAAAACACCTACTTCCGGGTTTGCAGCATTCTTAATCCAAGTTGTTCATAAACTAAGCCGTTCTTAAACCAATGTACAGTGGACACTCAGGTTGCGAACGTGATCCATGTGGGAGGCACGTTTTGGCGCTTATGCGCAAAGCGCGATTTAGAGCTTTTGCGCATGCGTGAGCGCCGAAACCCAGAAGTAACCCGTTCCAGTACTTCCGGGTACGGCAGTGAGCAACCCGAAAACGCGCAACCTGAAACGTCTGTAACCCGAGATATGACTGTACCACTGTATATGACCAAAGAGACACGCTTAACACAATTGGAATGTTCTACACCTATAACATAAGAGCTACCTTGAGGAAGGGCTTTCAAAGGCATTCATACTCTTAAAACCAAACCTATGAAAATATATACTGTATCATGAAGTGGTTCCCCCATTTGCCAGTGATGGCATGGAGTCTAATAACTGGATTCCTCACTTATTCTAGTAATATAGCACTGAGTCTCACAATTGAGGGGTTTGTAAAGGCTAACTAAAGTTCCTATCCCAAGTCAATTACAAATTGGGACCAGACCCTGTCTGAGGTTTGGGTCCAATTTCTAACGGGCATAAAACCATCTCAGTCTTTTCCACTACAGGTTTTTTTCCAGCTTGCCAGGGCCAGCAGCAAAAGGCTAAAATCAATGGCGAGGGCGGGGGGTCAGCAACTGGAGACCGCAGGGTCGCCCCTGTAATTCACTGGGAACATTTGATCCCATTCTCCAACCGAAACAGAGTAGCTGCCAGATGCGCTCCAAAAGACGCCGCGCAAGAGGAAAGCGAATCGGGGAGGGCGGAGGAAACGAGGGCCCTCATTCACTGCGTACATTTAACTCCTACGATCATTCCCGCCCAGCCAAAGGTGAGGAGGGATTGGCTGAGGCAATGGGTTGGGTGTCTTGGCTACCAGCCCCTGGGAGGGGCCGCGCGGTCTGGCCCTCCGTGCTCTGAGAGAGAGGCCCTTCCACACAACCGAGGGCCGCTGGAACCCCAAGGTACTAGGTTGGGCTCCAGCACGTGACCGGCCTCCCGCCGAGCGCACGCGGCCACCGCGACGGCTGCCCCCCAACGGCTTCACTTCCCCAACGTTCCAACGGCCGCCCTCGAGGCGCTGGCCGAGCCCCGTTCCTCTCACACACCGTCACCCCAGCCCTTCCCGCCCTCTTCTCACCATCTCGTCCCCACTGGGGCCATCGGGGTGTCCGGCCCCTGAGCCGTCGGCGGGCCCCGGGCTGGCCCTTCCCTCAGGGGTCTTCCTCTCGCTCGCACCTTTGCCTCCGCCCCGCGTGGCGCGCCTCCGCCGGCCCCACAGGTACAGGGCTCCGGCCCCGAGTAACAGCGGCGCCCCCAGCGCCAGGGCCAGCTGCCAGCGCGGCATCCCCGAGCCACTCCCGCCCCCGCTGGCCTCCACGGGCTTCGAGGCGGCCATGATCCCCCGAGCGCCCCGCAGTAGCAGCTACTGCTGCTGTTCCTCCAGCGGCGGCGGCGGCGGCGGCGGCAGCAGCAGCAGCAGCCGAATCAACACAAGAGAAAGGGAGAACGAGGGGTCAACGGAAACGAGGGGCATAACGGGAAAGGAGGCCTATTAAAGCTTCCGCTCGCCGCGTTCCTTCCCATTACCAGCAAGTCCTAGGCTGCAGCGCCACCTGCTGGCCGGATGGAGTCGGCACAGAGGCGGAGGAAGGAGGAACACTCGTCGGACCACCTGCTGGCTGGACGCGGTGTAAGCAGAGAATGCAGAATCATAGAATTGCAGAGTTGGAAGGGACCCTAAGAATCATCTAGTCCAACTGCTTGCAATGCAGGACTGTGTAGTCACGCAAGGGAATGTTACTGAAATTTAATTTCATGCTCGGATGGAAAAATGTACATCCCGCTAACACGTGATATATCTTAAACATGTAGGTATGTATGTATACATACATACATACATACATACATACGTACATACATACATAAAAATGCAAAACTCGTATGTAAATGCAAGCATATTTTACAATTATGAAAAAAATCACATCAACAAACACCTCATTCAGACAATAAAATAATGAACATTTGTGGGGATCACATCAGCAACCTCTACTACATCTAGTATAAAAGGTAAAGGGAACCCTGACTGTTAGGTCTAGTCGCGGACAACTCGGGGGTTGCAGCGCTCATCTCGCTTTATTGGCCAAGGGAACCGGCGTACAACTTCCAGGTCATGTGGCCAGCATGACAAAGCTGCTTCTGGCAAACCAGACTAGCACACGGATATGCCGTTTACCTTCCCGCCGGAGCGGCAGCTATTTATCTACTTGCACTTTGACGTGCTTTCGAACTGCTAGGTTGGCAGGAGCAACGGAAGCTCACCCCGTTGCGGGGATTCGAACTGCCGACCTGATCGGCAAGCCCTAGGCTCAGTGGTTTAGACCACAATGCCATCTGCATCCTTAGTATATATCTAATATACTCTAGTATGAAAACAGCCTATAATGGTGCATAGAAAACTCTTTGCACAATCACATACTAACCCCCTGACCCAGTAAGGATGGAACTTGGCAACTGGTGAGTACAGTGGTACCTCGGGTTACAAACACTCCACTAACCTGGAAGTAGTACCTCAGGTTAAGAACTTTACCTCAGGATAAGAACAGAAATCGTGTGCCGGCGGCATGGTGGCAGTGGGAGGCCCCATTAGCTAAAGTGGTGCTTCAGGTTAAGAACGGTTTCAGGTTAAGAACAGACCTCCGGAACGAATTAAGTTAATAACCAGAGGCACCACTGTACAAACAAAGAACTTCCAAAAAAAAAAAAAAGGCTACAACATGAAACTACTGAATTGCAGTTCATCAAGAGGTTCAGTGCTCTGCTTTGTGGATTGAGCTGCTTTTTTTTCTTTTTAATTTTACTGTTGGTCTCCCACAACATTCAAACTTCTACTTTTTGCTTGGAGAAGACAAATTTGAAAAATATTTGTCTGGTGATGCTGGATTGTCTGGTACCCCACCAGAACAAGACAACTAAGTGACTGTTTTAAGACCAACATGGCTGCTCACCTGCAGACAAAATGCTTCCTGTGTTGCTTCCGCTTGTTTAACTGCAGCATTTAGTGGAGGGAGCACATTGCATTTTCCTCCCATTTTCTTGCCTGCAAAATGCAGTGGAGGAAGAAAAACAGGATTTGTCATCGCGGAAGAAGATGGTGCAAGTTTGTTTGGACTTCTACTTGGATGGGAAGGAGTTGTGGTCGACAAGGGTGCTGGTGTTTGTCTGGCTGATGTTTTCACGGGTGGGAGATGCACACTGAACATGGATGGTGGCTTTGCTGTTGGTCTTAATGGTGGAAGAGTAAAATCTGCCATTGCATATACTTCTGTGATGCTCTCCTAAGAAGAAGAAGAGATATCTCTCAGATTTTATTTCATAAAATCTGAATTCACTCTCTCTAGCCTCCTCCCCGGGAACTTTTTTTACATTATCAACAACTAAAAACAAATCAGAAAATGTAAAGTCAATATGACTGAGATAATAACCATAGACCTATGGAGAATAAGTCTAATCCTTTTCTTTAAAGCTCACCAAGGTAATAGTCCTAACCATGTCCTGTTGCTATGGCCTTCATAAGTTAATCATCATTAATAAAGACACCCTGTTTCATGTTCATCCTAAACATCCCACCAATTGATTTAATCTGATGGTCTTTTGAGGGAGGAAGCAGTCTGTTATAAATGTGTATGGTTTCTTCACCAGATAGTGTGGTCAGATAAATGTTTTGCATGTTTATGTACTAGACCTATAGATTTCAAAAGTTTGTGTTTATATTTTTTGTGTTTATATTTTCCACAGGTGGACCATTCCCCCCTCACAATTGTGTTGCTAAGCATGGTACTAATTCTGAATTTTCAAATTATACTCCAAAGTATTATGGATTTGAAAGTGCACTTTGAGGATAAATGAATATAAATGATGGACATACTCCAAAAAGCTACTCAATCTACCAGATCCTGGTTGCTGCACCAATCCTGATGTACTATTATGAAGAATCTGTGATTTTGGCTTTTTCCTGGGTTTTTCTGTTTTGGAAATATCAATTAATATACCCTGAGACATAATTATAAGAGGAATAAATGTACAAATGCACATACAGTGGCAGACTGGAACCAGTCTTTGGTTGGCACAATGTAGTGTTAGCCAAATTCTAGAATCTTCTCAGGAGAGCCTTTTTGTATAGATGCAATGTGTAATTTGAATATTGGAAGAGAGAATATGTTATTTTGTACAGTCATTTAAGATCTATACTGTGCTAGTCCCTGAACATGGTCAATACATCAATTCTGCTTCCTGAAATTGCAAGCCAGATCTAAATCACAGCCTGAGCCTTCCAGGCATGTTATCATGGAAAGCTCTCCATTGGTATTGACAGTTGGTGCACTCAACAGCAAGACTATGAAGCAGGCGGCCCAGTTCTCTTGCCACCCTGCAGGGTGTGTGACATTGGGAATTTCTGTAATGGAAAGGTTAGAAACAAGTAGCAATTGTTAAAATAGATTACCAGGGCTTGGCTTGTACATATATAGACAAGACCAAGGGCAGCACTGGACTAAAATATATTTGTTGGTTTGCTTTTAGGTGGTAGCATTTTCTAAATAGAAGGGACCAATTTGAAATTACAGCACTATTCCCTCATAGTTGTGTGGGTATAATTCAGCAGTGCTGTTTCACATACATATTTCCCATCTGTACATGGACTATGAAGAGGATGATGATCTTTCCTTTGCAAAATGGATGAGTAGTTTCTGGGGCCATAGTGTGACTGATGAAAGAGAGAGTAGAGCACACAGGAAGCAGCAGACAAGATCGCTGAGTGAAAGGAGAGCCTCTCTTCCGGTAAGACCGTAAGTAGAGAATGTGAAGACCTATGGTTGAATTATTGGATGGGGGTTTTATTTATTATTTTAAAAATCCAATACATAGCAAGATGTGAATCCTAAATGCTTTTCAGCATCCATGTCAATACAGTAAATTTCCACAACCAGAGCTAATAAATAAAATAAAGATGAAAATATTGTAGAACTCAAGCATGAGAATTGTTCAGGACTGAATAAAGAAAATGCTGTTATCCCATAAGACCTTGAGTCAAATTTGCACAGCCAAAATTAATGAACATGTTTTGTTTGTATGTATGAATCTGAGCTGATGGAAGAAAAGTCAGTATAAAGTTCGTTGTGAAAATACTTTGGTTTCTCTTCAGATCATATAAATATTTTGTCTTTTACTAATGAAGTTCACTGTGAAATAGGAGGGTGCCTTAAGTTCTGCTCTGGCTGTGTTAGTTACTGTATTTTAAAATTTTGTTTATTTATTTGGAAGTTCAGAGTTTGCACAGAATTAGTGAGGAGCTGGGAAATTTCCCATAGCACATTGCAAATTCCATGGCTACATGAATTGCTCTAAAACAAGATCATCAAACACTGTCCCTTGTCTATGTTTCCATAAGCATACCATCCCTTGCATGTAAAAGATCCTTGCAAGAGGGCATGATTAAATAATGTTGGGACAGAGGAAGGTTTCCCCCCTACAATCCTTATAAATCTCCCCACAAGCCCCAACTAATTTAGTTTCAGTTGGATCAGAACTCTTTAATAGAATCCTGAACAAGAGCAGGGGAGGTTACAGGTAGGTAGCCGTGTTGGTCTGCCATAGTCAAAACAAAACAAAAACAAAACCTTCCAGTAGCACCTTAGAGACCAACTTAGTTTGTTCTTGGTATGAGCTTTCATGTGCATGCACACTTCTTCAGATACACTGAAATAGCAGGGGAGATTTGGATGGGAAGAGGTGTGTCTCACAGCATGCATCTTCTGACCACAAGCCACTCACCCATCTGTTTATCTTTTTCTCAGCTGACCTTGAAATAACCTCAGCATTCCCCAGATCCTGGAAGGCTATGAATATGCTCAGTCTCCAGGGGGGTTTTTTTGCAGAGAGGGGGTGGAGGTTGTTTTGGTTTTTTGTTTTAACTAAGAATATGTTTCTGTGTACCAGCAGAGTCATTTGGGTATACAAAACCTTTGGCTTTCTCTGTGGGTGGTCCAGTTCCACTGCCTTTCTGATAGACATGGGATCTCCAAGTTCATATTACCATACAGTATACAAGTGCAACAAAAGGTTATGATGTATCTCTACCGCCTAACCGAGTTCCTGTTCAGGGTGTGCATCAGCCAGCTATGCCCTTCCCTAGAACACCCCATTCCATTCCACACACAGCTTTGTTTTCTATTGTTCTTTTCCAATTCTGTGGCAAGTGAGCATGCTCACTGGGGCTTTTGTGGCTTTTGATCCCTCAGGCTTTTTTTTTTTTTTTAAATGGGTTATAGTTAGGATTCATTCAAGCATGGTGATGCCCCCACCCCTGTTTCTCACTGTTTTGGCTCCTGTTAGAGGGTGGTGCTGTCTGAGAACCACTAGGGCAAAAGTTAGTAAGTTAATTAACAAATTTACGAAATGATTATTGGTCAATTAAATTTGAAAATAGACAATGACTCTAGTTAAAATAAACACTTTGTGAACTTATCAAAGCATGTTTCCCGAAGTTGTTGCATTCACCTAACTTCACTAAGGATCGACACAAACTTTTGGATTCACAAAAACTTTTAAGTGTGGTGAGATATGAATCACCAGGGGGAACAGAGTTTTGAATCTGTTCCAACATGTGCCCAATTGACAGTTCACTATTCTATCCACTATCCAACCCATTTTTTCTATCTAATAGGAAGATTCCAGATAAATTCAGTACTGTGCTAGGGTACTTAGTATTTTCCATCTGGGGAGAACAGGGCAAGAAGAATGTGTGCATGTAAGAGTGTTGGAGTCCACATAGGTTCACTTTTTGTGAGCAAAATTCCCGTTGGCTCTAAAGTCTTGCTGAACAAATCCAAAAATTGTCACTAAAACAAATGATGTTCTACAAAGCTGTGCTTAAATTGCTAATGCAAAAGGTTAGGGAACAATTGTGTGTGTGTGTGTGTGTGTGAGAGAGAGAGAGAGAGAGAGAGAGAGAGAGAGAGAGAATATACCATATATATTCATTTAATTTACATCAAGAGTGACTACTAAAAAATGATATACAAATGCTTAAGGTATGTCATACTTAAAAACAATTCTGACACTTATTATTTTTCAACATTTTAAAATATATTCATTAATCTTGTAAAAACCCAGCACCTGTGTCACCTTTTATGAGCAAAGGCAGTAGGGCATTTTCCAGTTGCAGTTTCCACACTATAACCCTATAACACTGCTACGGCATTATTTGTCAGCTAATAGCAGAATTAAAATGCAGCACTTAATATAGCAATATAATTGTGAAGCAATGTGCTCTTCCCCATGGGCAAAATCCTTATACAATGACTACTCAAAGTAAATATCAGCAAAGATCTCTTGCCACATCAATTAAAAGCTTCTTGTTTGCTCTTTCTGTCCCTTTTATTGCTTCCAGATGAGCATGGCAACAAAACTACTGATGAATAACCTGTTAATTGCTTCTTGATTAACCTCTCTTAATTGCCAGTCTCTAAAGAAGGCTTTAATGACTGATTTAATCCCATTTTTAAAATGTTATTTTTATATAGAAACATAAATCTATATACAAATGAAAAGTCCACTGCCATGGTTAACAGGAAGCGTTGAAAGAGCAGAACATATAAATTGGAAAGTTTTAATTAAATGTGCATGAGTCCTAATAAGCTTCAATAGCACTTTTTCAGTCATCACTGAATAAACTACAAAATCCACAAATCGAAAATGGAGGACAAAACAGACAACACTATAATGTCCATATTTGTTCATGTGATTGTCTGGATTTTCCATAAAAAGTGAGGAACAAACAATAACAATTCTAGAGTAAAGTGGAAATGTGAAAGCAACCCATATATATGCAGTCCACTACTTTTTTCCTAGCCACAACCAACCAGATATCTCTGGAAGCTTACAAAATGGACATAAATATATACGTAATCTAAACATGGAAGTTTTATTTAGTATGTCCAACATCTATAGATGCATCCTCCATGATTTTTAAAATCCTTTTTAGAGACCAGCGCTACAGCCTGCGGTAGTTAATTGCCATGTTAAAAGTCTTTCATAGGATCAGTAGAACAGCAAGTAGGGAAATGGGCCTCTCTTTACACCCACATTGTACTAATAACTAGATTATACAGTATATTCTGTGAGACTACAGTATTTGTCCTCAGCCTCTTACCTTCTTTGGTTTTAGTTATAAATAATTCAGTTAAAGCTACTTTTCCATATCTGTGGTACCTTCTTTATAATTATAACTTGCCTTTAAAACATCAGAAGATCTAGAATCTTTCAATG
This sequence comes from Lacerta agilis, assembly GCF_009819535.1. Lineage (NCBI taxonomy): Eukaryota > Metazoa > Chordata > Lepidosauria > Squamata > Lacertidae > Lacerta > Lacerta agilis. The sequence continues at coordinate 32,061,742 of NC_046315.1, forward strand.
AACTCATTTACAACCCATTTCCTAAAGGAGTGCTTCTATGATCATATCAATATTCACTGCATAGTCACAGTGGGAACAATTCACTAAAAGCTTGTGATAGGAAATCATGTTCTTTGAATGGCTTTCCAGATACAGATACATGCATATAATTCTTACTTCATTATATCAGATAACCTCTCAAGTTGTTGGAGGTTTCTGTATTTCCTCCCCCCCCCCCAAGCAAAATGGAATTCCCTGTGATTCCCTCAAACCATTGGTAATGGTGCCAGGAATTTGTATTGGCCCACAAGGGAATCTTGCATAAAACTGGCTGTTAGCGGTTTTGATTCCTGTATGCATGCTCTCCTAAACTTGGGGCCTGCTGAATTTAGAAACAGCTTGTATGATTAACATGATTAATTCTGTACTCCCCAGTCTCTGCTGGATAACATAGCAGGATCCTGGGTTTTTCTCTCTCAGTAGCATGAAATTAATTGTTGTTGTTGTTCAGTCGTTCAGTCGTGTCCGACTCTTCGTGACCCCATGGACCAGAGCACGCCAGGCACGCCTATCCTTCACTGCCTCCCGCAGTTTGGCCAAACTCATGTTAGTAGCTTCGAGAATACTGTCCAACCATCTCATCCTTTGTCGTCCCCTTCTCCTTGTGCCCTCCATCTTTCCCAACATCAGGGTCTTTTCCAGGGAGATGAAATTAATAGGAAGGTGCAAAAGGGCAAACACTGCTCTGGCGTCTCGTCACCACAACACAGTGGGCCAAAATTAAGGAAGGAGTTTATTAAAGCCAAGGCTGGGCAAATACAAAGGGCTTTTCAATCTAGTTTCTGAATATTCATCCTGATTTGCTTGCACAGAGCTTATGTGGAAATTAAATTATATCAACTATTTATTGAACATGTGTTCTGATCTTTTTATATGGTAAAGTTATACAACATTGAGTATTCATCCTGATTTGCTTGTGGAGTGCTCATACCCCTTCCTGTTATTCATTCATTCCACACTTTTGGGTGCATTTCTCTTTCACTTTCCTTACTGCAAAAAGTCCATTTCTTTGGGAAGTTTTTGCAGCTGACATTAATGAGCTTGCAGCTATACGATATTACCCACATTTGGATGGCTCCTATGAATTCCCAATGCAGCAGCTACTGAAGGACCAACCTAACCTCGCAGTAAGAACTTTGTATCATTATCACAGAATGCTTTCTATCTGAATTGTTCTCATATTTTACCTGAACAACCTGAGAACTTTAGTATTAACTGTTGAAGGTTTTAAATCAATAAATAATGACTTTTTAAAAGATGAATGTCATTGTATTCAGCTGTCACATGAAAACTATCTTTTTTTTGAAGCTTTGAGACATTTTAATCAAGGGTACTTAGAGAACCAGATATAAAAACATTAGGAGAGAAAATATTTATGGGAGGTAAATATTATAAACTAGAATGCTGCTGCTAGCCAGAAGTCCAAGACATCTGTAAAAAATCCTGGCAGGAAATTCCTGTGGAAAGGCTTTCATTTGAATCCAATAGTTGGATGGCTGCAATAATCCCTGAAGAAGGTACATAAGGAAATACTTCCAGTCAGATATCAGTCCAAGGCCTCATCTGCGCTGTACTTTTGAAGCAGTATTATACCACTTCCTCCAAAGAAGCCCAGGAACTGTAGTTTGTTAAGGGTGCTGAGAGGTGTTAGTAGACCCCTATTTCCCTCAGAGAGCTACAATTCCCAAAAATCCCTGGGGAAAGGGATTGACTGTAAAACCACTCTGATGATACCACTTTCAATTTATAGTGCAGATGAGGCCTAAGGGAAAGAGCTTTTCCCAATCTAGCATCTGAAGAACTACCAACCTCAAAGCATGCTTGGACACTGGGTAATAAAGTAGCCGATTCCAGGTCCTTGAAAAATAATGAGTCCATTTCCACTCTGGCACAATATTGGTATGACTAAAGGTTGCAACCCTATATCCACTTACTTGGGAGTAGAACTCATTATATCCAATGGGACTTATTTCTGAGACGGTACATATAGGATTGTGCTGTAAACCATTAGAAAGGGGATTTGGTTATCAGCCTTTAACAGTGCCACTAGATTACTAAAAAATGGCTACCTCCTAATTACCTAAAAGCAACCAAACAGGAATAATGCTGAAAAAATAAAGATAAATGTCTGGCGTGGGGAGGGCAGTTACTTTTCTCCCCTTTGAACTCAGTGCGTGTCAATAAAAATATCTTCCTTACACATAACAAATGAAATGATAAATAATATACATGTATCATTTATTTCAATTTGTCAAGGCGGGTGACTAAAAACCGTGTTCATAAGGGAAGTATTATTTTGACTGCCCCACAGTATGTAGCACCAGCCAGAGATCTACATCTCTTCAAGAATGTAGACATGTGATTTAAAACGCACACACGTGTGTGACTTCATATCATAGATGAAATAGAGTAATGAAACCTATTTTGTGTCAAATTTCTGCATAAAGATTATTTTTATTTTTATTTCATAATGATTCTTTTTTTTACAGGCCAAGCTTTCTTCCATCCATATGACAAGGCTTCATGGTTCTACCAAGATCCCATCCTCAGGCCACCTAAAAGAATTGCAAGAAGATCAAGATACAAAATGCCATTGTCATATGAAGGCAAGCAAAAAATCCTCAAATGGTAATTCTTCCCAGGGGACAAGTGGACCAAACAGTAGATCAAACTCCATCCAGGAATTTTCAGAATCCTTTGAGAAGCAACTGCATTTCAAAAACAAGCGCTCAGTTTCTTTGGTAAGTGCAACCATTTGTATATGCTAATCTAATTGAACAATGTGTTTAATTTTAAGTAATTTATACTTTTCAAGTGGCAAAGTGGAACGGATATAAAAAGTGCTTAGCCCAACCACCACCACTTCCACTTTCATATCAGTATGGAATAATTAGTTGGTCTGGGTCAACCATGATGTCAGCTAGATTTGAATGGCTTCTCCAGCTATCCTGAGCTATTTTACTCAAGAATTTGATAATGCAGTTCTGTTTCTTTAAAGGTCCCTATATTATATTTAACCTTGTAGTAAATCAATATGAAAAATATTTAATAATCAGAACATTTGTTTGGCAAGTTTCTTCAGCAGATGCAGACGTTAAAAAATGCAACTGTCCCCCATTCTGCCTTCTTCTGAGTCCAAAAGGACCCGACTAAAATGGCTGCCACCTGAATTGGGCTTTCCCCATTTGTCACTAAAGGAAACACCACACTCTCAGCCACCAACCTCAAGGAAGCCACAGCACTATTAACAACACTAGAACTGGACTGTCCACCTGAGGTTATTGATTTTTTGGGAGCAGCAAGATATTGAACTCATTGGCAAAGTTAACCAAGCTCAGGAGCTTAGATGGAAGAGCTACAGGAAAGCTAAAAAAGCTATGAAGGAGAAGAATGGGACATGGAAAAGGCAGCATTGCACATATTTCAGAAGGGTTACTGCACTCTCAAATACCTAGAAAATAAACAGAACTAAGGCAGAACTATTACAAGGCTAGAATGTTCCTTAAAGGAGGAAAAAAAACCCTAATCTTCTCTAGAAGTGAAAGCAATCAAACTGGAATGATCTGAAAACATAAATATATCTAAGGTACCTGGGGATTTGAGACATGAGGTTTAAAAGAAAATGTCCACTTTAATCTACCCTATCATTTACTTGTTTAAAATATGTTTGATTTTTACGCTTATTGTTTACTCTATACCCACATGCCCTCTGTTGTTGAAAGAGGATACACACCATGTTGTATGTTTTAAAGGTTCTAGGTTAATAATTCAAAGGTTTTTTCAAAGTTGTGATGTAAGTAGTTTTATTATGGAAGTAAATGAACTGCAGAATCAGAGCAAAAACATGGAAAGCTTAGATTGGCAAAGGACACAATTCATTACAGTGCCTCTCCAGTTGTGACTTAACTTTAACTACTCAACGGGAGTGGGGGAGAGGGCCTAAAGCCTTTCCAGTTTCAAAGGAAGGCCCACCCAGTGAAGTCTACCTTTCCTTGGCTATGAAGAACTCTGAAAGAGGGACAAAACTGGCAGCCCCCAATCAGCTGCAGTACATGCAACATCAACAATATCAACAACCTCAACAATATCAACCATCAACAATATCAACAACCTCAGATATGCTGATGATACTACCTTGATGGCAGAAAGTGAGGAGGAATTAAAGAACCTTTTAATGAGGGTGAAAGAGGAAAGCGCAAAATATGGTCTGAAGCTCAACATCCAAAAAAACTAAGATCATGGCCACTGGTCCCATCACCTCCTGGCAAATAGAAGGGGAAGAAATGGAGGCAGTGAGAGATTTCACTTTCTTGGGCTCCATGATCACTGCAGATGGTGACAGCAGTCACGAAATTAGAAGACGCCTGCTTCTTGGGAGAAAAGCACTGACAAACCTAGACAGCATCTTAAAAAGCAGAGACATCACCTTGCCGACAAAGGTCCGTATAGTTAAAGCTATGGTTTTCCCAGTAGTAATGTATGGAAGTGAGAGCTGGACCATAAAGAAGGCTGATCGCCGAAGAATTGATGCTTTTGAATTATGGTGCTGGAGGAGACTCTTGAGAGTCCCATGGAATGCAAGAAGATCAAACCTATCCATTCTCAAAGAAATCAGCCCTGAGTGCATTTGCTTTTTTTTTTTTGTAACTCTACTGACTTTTCCGTGAGAGAGATACATGTGGCTTAATCTCCTTTGACATCTGTATTAATCTTGTCTATCTTGTCTATCTGCATGGAAACTCCCCTTCTCTCTCTTACATGCTTTGAGTGTTTTGTGGTGGCCCCACCCCTGGATTTTTGTTGACCATTATGTGTGTGTACAAATGCTTCTTTCCATCTCCTGTAAACCATTTTCTTGATTGCTTTTTGTGTAAGAATAAATGTGCAGTACAGGGGAGGTTCCAATTAAACACAGCTTAGAAAATGAAAATCACAATCACCACTCCATCTATTAAATATTGTAGTCAGTTTGACCATGTTACCATATACGTGTCATAGACATATTATTAAATTAATTTTCAGTGCTCTTTTTCTTTCAGGAACCTGAAGGGATGAAAGAGAGGAGAGAAAGAGAAAAACTGCATATTCCCAAGAGCAGGTCTCGTAAGAAAGTGGGAGAAAAGGAGCCAAAGAGAGAGCAAGGTGAAGGAGAACACAACACGGAATTTGCAGCAGGGAGACATAGTTAATAATTTCCATGATACCCAGGAATAAAGAGGAAATGTGTTTGTATCCATTAGGATAGACTGACTTTTTAAAGAAATGACGGTATAAAATAGATTCTGACACTTAGTTTTTATTCCCTGAAACTGCAAGTGTTATATAAGTAGAATAAAGCATAAATGTTAAAATTAAAATACTTTGTATTCCTTTGAAGCTGTTTGTATAGACCTGTTTTAAAAAAATCTACATTCAGTCAGAAACATTTATGTAACCAAAGTGAGCAATAAATTGTCAGACAGTCATTCAATGTGTTAATTTACAAACACAAATATAAATACGAAAGGCTTGATGGTTGTGCTAAGCCATATGAGGATGGCTTTTGCTAAAGCTGGAAGCTGAGCAAAGATTCAGCAGTAGTCTCATGAAAGAGGAAGAATCATCCATACGTCCTGACTACTGACTTCTGCTGCATGATTTTAAGTTTCATGGATAACAATACAGTGGTACCTCGGAAGTCGAATGGAATCCGTTCTGGAAGTCCGTTCGACTTCCAAAACATTCGGAAACCAAGGCACAGCTTCCGATTGGCTGCAAGAAGCTCCTGCAGCCAATCAGAAGCCACATTGGACATTTGGGTTCCAAAGAACGTTCGCAAACCAGAACACTCACTTCTGGGTTTGTGGCATTCGGGAGCCAAAACGTTTGACTCACAAGGCGTTTGGAATCCAAGGTACGACTGTATAGTAAACACCTGTATATAGTCATGTATGAAAACAAATTGGGAGTTATTCTGGATATTCCATGTCAAACCTTGTTATTTCTGTTTGTATAAAAGTAACACACATGTTTTAAATATTCACCCAAAACAAATGTATAAATTTAATTGCTTTGTATGTTTCAAATTCTATATAAAGGGAACCAAAACTTTACTGAAGCTGTCTAAAGTCTAAAAACACAACCTCTTGTTGGGTCACCTGTTACACTTATTTTATTTCTTCCACATCTCTGCTGCCTCATTTCTTCTTTTTCTACCACATTCGCATACCCCTCTCCCGGAACAAACATGTTTCCACTGCTATTCTCCTGTCTCACCGATCACATTATGGTACCCCTTCCCAACAGTTAGTGGCACTTTGTTATTTCCAGAATTCATATTACTTCTAAATTCTAAACTATTTTTTTAAAATATAAATCACCCAGTGGGCTTGGGTCAAGGAGTAGTCTATGAAGCAGGAGTGGGGAATCTATTTCAGCCCAGGGGCTATATTCCCTTCTAGGCAACATGCCATGGCATAGGCCATAGACCACTGGGTAGTTGTGGCTAGAGGCAAAAGTGGTTGCAGTAGTGAATATAAAGTTAACCTTTGTACTGTAGGTTAGCATTTGTGCGCACACAACACACCCTACTCTATCCTCTATTCAGACAAGCTCTATCCCCTTAACCATTTTGGTTGTTCCTTTCTGAACCTTTACCAGCTCTATACTGTAATATCCTTTTTGAGGTGTGGCAACTAGAACTGTACACATTTTTGTTTAATGCCATGATATTGGCAGTTTTATTTTCGTTCCTTTCTTGACAATCCCTAGCATGGAATTCATCTTTTTCACAGCTGCTGCACACTGGCATCTTCATCATTCAGCCCGGACACTGAGGTCCAGCTCCGAGGACCTTCTAGTGGTTCCCTCCCTGCGAGAAGTGAGGTTACAGGAACCAGGCAGAGAGCTAGGATTAAGGGGATGGAGTGACTCCTTTATGAGGAAAGTTTGCAGCATTTGAGACTTTTTAGTTTAGAGGAAAGGTGAGAGGTGACAGGATAGAAATTTATAAATCTATGCATATCATGGAGAAAGTGGAGAAAGAATTTTTATTTTTATTTTTGCTCCCTCTCTCAGAACACTAGAACCTCTAGACATCTAATGAAGCTCAATATCTCTCAGATGCATGGTTCTATGTGGGGTCTGCTGTGCACCCAGGTGCCCTCATACTATGCAGAGAAGAGAGCTACTTTTCTGAAGAGAAAATAATAGAATCATGGAATCTCAGAGTTGGAAGAGAGTGCCCATGGTCATCTAGTCCAACCCCCTGCAATGCAGGAATCTCAGCTAAAGCATCCATGACAGATGGCCATCCAACCTCTGCTTAAAAACCTCCAGGGAAGGAGAGTTCAGCACCTCTCATTGGAGTCTGTTCCACTGCCAAACAGCTCTTACTGTCAGAAAGTTTTCCCGCATGTTTAGTCAGAATCTCCTTTTTTGTAACTCGAAGCCATTGGTACCAGTCCTACTCTCCAGAACAGCAGAAAACAAGCATGCTCTTTCTTCCATGTGACAGCCCTTAAGTCTGGCAACTGTGTAGGCCTACACACATCTGAGCAGCTCTGCTCAATAACAAAGACTAGTTCGGAGCAACATAAATTACTGGAGGAGAGATAGTATGTCACTGTCCTCTTTGTGAAGTACTGCATACACTCTAAACAAAAGTTTTAAGAGGACCAATACAGCATCTATTTCTGGCTATTTGCCAGGCATACAGCAACAATAAATCTCTTTCCAAGACAGCATATTTTTATGTTGTTAGTACATCTTCAGAAATAATTTGTGCCATTTAACAGAAAACAATTCCCCCCTACCTACCTGGGATTCAATTTTGTGTATCTGCTGCTTAGTAGGTTTCTCCATCGTTCCTAAGAGGGGACAGCATTGGTGTTTTGACTTGCCAATCACACAGATGTTCAGTAGGAGTCAGATTTTGCTCCACCACCATTTGCAGAAAATCTTCATTGCTCTTTATTCATTGTTCATGATGTCCTTCCGTTTAAGGGCTAAGCAAAACAGGGAGGTTGTTTCTTAATTGGGGAGAAAACTGAAAAAGTAGTTATTTTCAAAATGGCTTCCTTCCAAAAATATGAACATAAACAACCACAGCCACTAAGAATATATTTCTGGAAAAGATAGATATGTAATATTTGGTAGATGACCAAATGTTGCTTATGGTAAGCCATTTTAAAATAGCAGGAGACAACAAAACTGTAATGCAACATCTTTATGTAATGAACATAATTTAATTAATGGTTCTTAATTTATTTCAACATGATCTTTCAAAAGCATTTGGTCAATACAGCAATGAACATTACATCTATAGTGAGGATTAAATCAAATAAATAGTGGATTTATCATCCACTTTTTGACTCACATCCAAAGTCCACACAAAGTCTACGAGCAAACTATCCTGGAATGAGCTTTCTCTCTGGGGTGTTTTGGTTGGGTGTGGTAAGGAAGACTTTATCACACTTCAGGTGCATATGTGTGACAAATGCATAGTAGATGTGTTGAAAACACATAGTAAAGTCTGTATTCATCTCATCTGTACCTAAGCCACTGATGTCTCTAATTACTTTGGAAAGCACTGAATCTCCAGTGTACAGTATATCCATTTTTTAAAAGAAAAGTTTGCAAAATTCATGTTCAAAGAAAAAAAAACTTTATCATTTTAATTGTCTGGCTCATGGTGTCATGACATGATGTTAATGAATTCATAATTAGTCATTAATGAAACATCAGAACTCAAAGCTGCATAACTTGTGCGTATTAAACATTACTTGGCAAACAACAGCAAGGAATGTGTTCCATTTTAACATTTGTTTGCCTAATTATACAATCTATGGCCTTTTAAACTGGGGGAGGGGTGTATTGTTTTGTTTGTTACTATGTTATATATTTTTGTGTTTTTATATTGTTAACTCCTTGGGAGAAGAGAAAAGTTTTTGCCTGGTCCCTAAATATATGTAATGAATGCACCTGGTGAACCTTCCTTAAGATAACCAAAAGATGGTTGGTTGGTTTTTAGTATATTTCCAGAAGGCAGGACCTAATTTTGAAGAATTTCTTGAGTGGCTAATAATATATGTCAAAGAATTACTTACACTGTTGGACATTTTTAGACTTTACAACCTACTGTTGTAAAGAAGCATTATATGGGTATCAACAGTATATCTTTGTAGACCAGGGAAAGGAAACGTTTTGCCACACTAGGTTCGACTTTGTAATCTCCATATTTCAATGGGAAATGAATTGAGCTCCACTCTATTAAATTGTAAGCCACAATAATAATTCAGAAGACAGGTTGGTTCCTGAAAAATATCCAAACCTTATTCATGAAGCAGCCTATGTACGTCAAGCGACCTGATGAACCCAGAAACAGAACTGAGAAACTTTCTCTGGTTTTTTGCAATGAGAAAAATTCCACAGTTCATTTTCAAATAATGACTGAATCATGTTACTTGTTTTTTACCTTGAGGTTTTCAGCTGATTAAACAGTTTTAGTGTATATTTTGTAAGCTCTTTCTGTTTTCAATGGAATGATTATGGCACATGGTAAGAATTATTTACATTGGTATCTACCTGTGCATTGTCTTAGCCACATTCACATGCAGAATGTATCTAAATAGATGAGATTACCTTATTATTAAAACAGGTTTTGTCTGAAGTCTCCTTTCTCTGTAAGCCATCCTCATTGTTAAGAGTTGTTGAAACAGCCAAGTTATTGTCACATTTGTGATGAAGATCACAGGCCTGCATCAGCAGAATTATTAACTCAGCAGTGATGTCATCAGACAATGGACTTGGACTAAGCCTACATCCTCAGTATACAGAGCAGTAGCAAAGCACTTTCAATAGTTTTGGCTCTCCTGCCCCCCCCCCCCAAAAAAAACCTGGGAGCTGCAGTTGGTTAAAGGTGTGGAGCTATAATTGACAGAGTGGTTTAATAATCAATCCCTCTTCCAAGGGCACTTTGAAAACTGTAGCTCTGTGAGGGAATAAGGGTCTCCTAACAACTCTCAGCACCCTTTACAAACTGTAGTGCCCAGGATTCTTTGAGGGAACTACAATTGTTAAATGTGGCAAGATGCTGTTTTAAATGTATAGTACAGGTGCAGCCTAAATTGGCTTCTCTGGTTGGATACAACAACCCTGTGAGGTAGCTTAAGAGGCTGTGGTTGGTCCAAGGTCACCCAGTGAGCTTCATGACTGAGTGGGGATTTGAACCCTGATCTCCCAGATCCTAGTCTGCCACTGTAACCACTATACCCATACTGGCTTCCTAGAGTACTTCTGCTATGGGGCAGCTATATAAATTAAGAGGGTAAAAAAATATGGGGAAAGCCAAATGTCACAGAGAAGTATCTGAAATAATTTTCTTGAAGCTTGAATTTGTTATATTCTGGATTGTTTTATTTTATGTAAACCGGTTTTTCTTTAAATATAAAGCAGAATAGAAATAATAATAATAATAATAATAATAATAATAATAATAATAATAATAATAATAATAATAATAAATTTTTATAGTTACATGCACATACTAAAAGCCCAGTCAGTACAGCATGAAACTCTTAATCTCAGGGTCATGGGTTTGAGCCCCACGTTGGCAACAATATTTTTGCATTACAGGGGGTTGGACTAGATGACTCTCAAGGTCCCTTCCAGCTCTTCAATTCTATTTCTAAATTCTGTATGTATTGCACACACAGAGAGAGAACATACAAAAGAAGATCATACTAAGTAGACATAATGTTGTACAAACTATTTTGGAAAAATGTATTTAGGGAATTCATCTTGGCATTTAGCATTGAAAAGAGACAATACTAAACTAGATACACCAGTGATGTGACTTGGTCCTTCCTACATTCCAGTATGCAGAGATGAGGTTAATATCTGGGAATATAGGCAAGTGACTATCAGAGGACTGCAAGTATGTGGGACAGGAGTAATTTATGCAAGTTGCTCTTTTGGGTTATCTTCCCCTACTGCCCTTTCTAAGTCTGTCCCCCATACGCTCTGACAAGCAGGGTCGGTCCTACCATTGGGTAGGGTAACACAGCTATCTCAGGTGGCAGAGGCTGCAGGACAGGGAGAGGTGGCAAGCCAGACCTCTCTGTATGCCCTGCAGCTTACCATGAGCTAGCCTGCTGCCTCAAGTGCAGTGGAGGGCATTGTCCTGTTGCCAGCACTTGAAATAAGATTCAACTGCCAGACCAGTCAGCTTCTGGAATGAGAGAAGGGTGTCATCTTGTCCTTTACCAGGCAGCAAAATGTCTCGAGCTGGAATTGCTGACAAGGAGTTATTTATTTCCAGGCACTCATCTTTAAAGCTGTAGGTCTGTATCTTCTGCAGCAGATTTCTTACAAAACTGCAGATAAGCAACTTTCTGTGACAGAACATGGCGTCCGCTATAGACAGTCTCTGCTTGTGACCTACAGAATATGGCTCCAGCACACAGTGACATTTATTTTGATTGCTGTGGGATTTTTGAGTCATTCAGTAAGTCGTTAAAACTGCATGTTTCCATGGAGTTTCCCCAGTGCTGAAATGGCAACTGGGCTGCTTGGGAACCAAATCATTATGGACCTCTCTTTTGGTGACATAATTGATTTTTATATATACCACCCTTTACTTCACAAAATCAAGGTGATTAAAGAGTGGGATTTCGCCTGCTTTACCAGGACACATTTATGTATGGAGTATGACCAGTTTTGAAGGAAGAGAGTCTAACTTGAAGGAGGTATCACCACCACCATCTTTCTGCGTGCTAATTCTGATTGAATTCCCCAAGTGTTGTTGCTTAAGTAGGCAAAACAATATCAAGCAACCAGACATGAGAGCAGCACACTATCATCCTTAGGGCAGTGGTGTGCAGAAGTACAGAAAACAATATTTAGAAAAACTCTAAAGGAGGGGGAGGGAAACCCCACAAAGCAGTCCAATGAAGACTATGCTTGACTAGTGAACTGAGAATGCTGGCTGTGAAAAGAAAAAAATCTGGAAAACTGGATGCACATCACCACTCTCTGAGCGCTGAGAGACTCTAGGGTTCCAACACTTACCCAGGCTTCTGTTTCTTCAGAATGAAAGTCAGCTGAGACTCTAGTGTCTTTTAAGATATTTTATTTGAACACAACCTGAGTATAGGAAGCTACTAAAATGAGTTTGGCCAAACTGTGAGAGGCAGTGAAGGATAGGCATGCCTGGTGTGCTCTGGTCCATGGGGTCACGAAGAGTCGGACACGACTGAACGACTGAACAACAACAAGCATAGGATGGGAGGGGCTCACAGCATTAACACCCTCATAGATCTTGCTTCCCCTTGCTTTCAGGGAAGCCCCAAAGTCCAGCAAAGAGCAAACACATCTCTCTCTCTCTCTCTCTCTCTCTCTCTCTCTCTCTCTCTCTCTCTCCTGCTTCGTCTTGTTTCCAGCTCACTGACCACAACTTGGCTATCCTTCTCCTACATGCCAGCCAGATGAGATGGGTGGGGAAAGCCCTCACCCATTTGGCACATGGAACCAAAGCCATTTCCTTGAAAAAGGAACTGGTTTGGCAAGCTTGTTGTTACACAGTGAATCGGAAGGAACCAGAGTATCACCCAGACTGACCCCACAAGCTTATGTGTGTACACACACGCACACACAGGAACCCAACTGCTTTCTTGCTCTCTTGTTATTCAGCACCCACCCATTCACTCACTCACTCTGAGCAGTCCCCTATTTGAAAAGGGCAAACTCTGAAGGCTCCTCCAAGACACAAATAACACGTTTTGTTCCAGGGACCTACTTTGGGAGGAGTCCTAGCTCAGTGGTAGAGCATCTGCTGTGCATGCAGAACGTCCCAAGTTCAATCTCCAGCATATGCAGGTGGGACTGGGAAAGACCCCCTTTCTGAAACTCTGGCGAGCCGCTGACAGTCTGTGTAGACAATGCTAAGCTAGACAGACTGTTGGTCTGATGTAGTACAAGGCAGCATCCTATGTTCCCTCGGTTTCCAATTTCCAGGAATGAGTGTCTCAGGCAGCCAAAATTACACCACCTATGCACAAGAGGGAGGTATTGACACACTTGGTGAAGCCATAAGGTCGGACTAGATGCCCCTTGCTGTACCTTCCAACTCTAGAATTTTATGGTTCTTTGCCAGCGATGCTGACTTTTCCTGCTCCCTACTCCCACCAATGTGTGAAATCTTAACACTGTAAAATGCCAAACATTTGTTTGCCTATCGTTTGTAGCAGACTGATGTTTATCAGATGGCACGGAAATATATGGCTTTCCTGGTTTTCTGTTCCCAGTTTTGCTTTTCTATTCAGTATACCTGAAGGAGCGTCTCCATCCCCATCATTCTGCCCAGACACTGAGGTCCAGTGCCGAGGGCCTTCTGGCGGTTCCCTCACTGCGAGAAGCCAAGTTACAGGGAACCAGGCAGAGGGCCTTCTTGGTAGTGGCACCCACCCTGTGGAACACCCTCCCACCAGATGTCAAAGAGAAAACCAACTACCAGACTTTTAGGAGACATCTGTCTGAAAGCAACCCTGTTTAGGGAAGCTTTTAATGTTTAATAGATTATTGTATTTTAACATTCTGTTGGAAGCTGCCCAGAGTGGCTGGGGAAACCCAGCCAGATGGGCGGGGTATAAATTATTCTTCTTCTTCTTCTTCTTCTTCTTCTTCTTCTTCTTCTTCTTCTTCTTCTTCTTTAAAACTATTCTTTTACGAAGAAGAAGAAGAAGAAGAAGAAGAAGAAGAAGAAGAAGAAGAAGAGCAGCTCTGGAACAGGCTTCCTCAACCTCGGCCTTCCAGATGTTTTGAGGCTACAATTCCCATCATCCCTGACCACTGGTCCTGCTAGCTACAGATCATGGGAGTTGTAGGCCAAAAACTTCTGGAGGGCTGAGGTTATGAGGAAGCCTGAAGATTGCTGTAATTCTAATTGCAACCAGAAAGCAGAAGCCTCTGGAGATGATTGATTCAAGAAGCAAGAAGAGGTCACCCTTTCCCTGTGCTGGAGAATAAGGGCCAATTTTAATGGGGTCTTCTTCCTTTTGGGGCTGTCCAGCTCCGCAAAAACAAAAGCCTTTTAGTAACTGGAACCAAATACAATAAAGGAATTGAATTTGCATCTATCAGGCTAGGGAAGTTTGCCAAACGATTGCTGCTTAAAGGGTCCTCTTGATAAATCCAGGGGGCTGTTCTCTCTCTCTCTCTCTCTCTCTCTCCCAGCAAGAGTTCCTACAAAGGAAATAAATGGCTGTTCTTCTGGGACTCCCAAAAGTGCCCACAACGAGGGAGGGGGGGGGAAGAGAACATCTTCGCTTGACTCTTGGTAGCAGAGCACCCCTCGTTTTCTCCTCACAAGGCAGCAGACCTCCGTGACTTCCAATCGGGCCAGTGGGCACCAGTTGTGCCCATCTCGCCTGTGGGACACTCTCTCCCATTCCCTGCCTTTGGCCACCTCCCCTCTGTGCCACATCACTCCAGCCCCTGCGGCAGTGCTCCTCTTACCCCAGCAGAGGGCGTCTGAAAGGGAGGCGGGGAACCCTCTAGCAGACGGACGCCTCCTCCAGCCCATCCGCAGGCGAGAGGGGGCAGAAGGAGCCAATGGGAAGCGGCGGGGCGGGGCGGGCGCGGAGGAGAGAGGGAGAAGGCGCCGGCTTGATTGCCCCAGCGGCGCCACTGGACCGAAGAGGCGCATCTCTGGGCAGCGGGAGGAGGCGGGATGGATGGGAGCGGGGAGGAGCCGCCGCCGCCGTCGTGCGGATGCATCTTTCCTGGACGACGATCGCCTCCAGCCTTTCGTAGCTGCTGCTGAGGAGGGATGAGGTCACCCACACGTCCGCATCCCTGAAAGTCGACGGAGCGCCGTGGGTTAAATGATTCTCAGAAGTTCCCAAGTGGGGCAATAAGGATCATTTTGCAAAAAAAGTTGCAAAGAAGCAGAAGTTTGGTAAGCCTTAGCCCCTGTATTTGCGTGGTTCTCTCCCCCACAGATTTGAGGGAGTGGATCTCTCCAGTCTGCTCCGGAGTGGATCTCTCCCGTCTGCTCGCTGCCCGATCCTGAGCATGTTCACGCCGAAAAGTCTCCTTTCCTGAGTTGAGCGCTACTCGGGCAGTTATGCGCTTACCTGGGAATAACTGGATTCCGAGGGAGTTCTGAGCAGGAAAAGCATTTATACATGATTTGCAGCGACGTAGACGCACGTCTTTGAGCATCTCTCGCTGGAAACTTTCCGCTCAAACCTTTCTCACATTCTAGCGGGACGTTCTCCTGCGCAACTCCCGTCGAAATGAATCTTAAACGCCGTTCCCGCAATTTGTTGGGGACTGACTGTGCAGGAGAACTTCCCGCCGGCTGCTGTCTTTTTTTCTGTGGCTCCTAGAAAGTCGACTCACTTCCCCGCTACATCGGAGTTTGCGGAATCTAGGGAAATTGGTGTATAGAATAGTTGTTTTTTTCATATTTGCTGTTACTTGGCCTGCCTTCTATTCTTTATATATTGTGGGGCTTGGTGAGAAACATTCAGTGTGCCTAAATAAATAGGGAAACTTGTTGAAGATTAATTAACGTGTTTTAGTTGCTGCTTTGCCTTCAAGACCAGTATGGTGGGTTTTTTTTTCAACAACAGCAACAAGAATGTGATCTAACCATTTAAAAAAAGAATATTTCATTATTCTGGTAGTGCTGCAGATATTTTCAGCATGAGTCAAGCGATAGCAACTGATTTATGTGTAAATACAATACAGCATGTCACAGAATATTAGATACAGATCTATAGCTTGCTTGTTCCTTTATATGCTAGCCTGGGTTGTTATGACACACAGGAATGCTCCCAAGAGTAATTGGAAACAACCCCCCCCCCATTGAAAATATGACCCCAAAATATTATCACCCCACAATAGGATATTTCAGCATGGTTTTTCGTTACTATTATTAAATCTTAACCTATAAAGCATGCTTTCTATATCAAAGGTGATTCTGCAAACCAGTGTTTCCCCTTATGAATTTCATAAAAGTAAGTCATGGAAGTCGAGAAAAGCTGCTACAACTTAGTTCCCTAAGACAGGCTCCTCCCTGCCACAGCCATGCTGCCCCAATATGATTCAAATATTCCAGGTGGTAGAGAAAATGGTGAACAAAGTCTGTAACATGAAAGACGGCTGTCTAATTCAAGGGATAAATTAATGTCTAATTAATGTCTTCTGGGTCATTATCTACACCAGCCCCTAAGGGATGCTGTTGCATATTTTACTGTTACAGGTGGGTAGCCGTGTTGGTCTGCCATAGTCAAAACAAAATCGAAAATTCTTTCTAGTAGCACCTTAGAGACCAACTGAGTTTGTTCCTGGTATGAGCTTTCGTGTGCATGCACACTTCTTCAGATACATCTGAAGAAGTGTGCATGCACACGAAAGCTCATACCAGGAACAAACTCAGTTGGTCTCTAAGGTGCTACTAGAAAGAATTTTCGATTATATTTTACTGTGATCAATAATAGAAATGTGGAAGGGATCTTTCAGTTCATCTGCTCCAGGTGTGAGCAGCTGCAAAATGGTGGCTTGGGTGCATGGGCGTAGCCAGGATTTATGTTGGGGTGTGTGCAGAACCAAGCTAACTGCAATGTGATTGTTCAGTTAGTTAAGTATTTTTATTTATTTACTTGACTGGGGTGGGCAGCTGCTTGGGGGTGACATGCAAAATCTACCCCAGAGTTTCTGCAGATCAGAGATTCTTAAAGCTTTTTAGCATGTGTGTAGGGGGCCATTTTGTTGTTGCCATTGTTAAACTAATGGGAATCAGAAACCCCTTGCCAATCTACTGAAAATTGCTGAGATATCACCAGTTGATTTAGATTTGTCTTCTGTCTGGCCCATGTCTAGCTGAACCAATCCACTGCTTAACGCACGTTCAAGAACACAGGATATGCTACGGCGTCCCTTCTTAAATATGCAACTGGGCAATGCAAGGGGCTTCTTATTCTTTTTTCAAGTTCTGGAACAGATTAAAGAAGTTCTTATTGGCTTAGCCCATTTATCATCTCCAATACAAGGACACCCCACCCGCCATGGTGCATAAGCAGCTCTCCAGCCATAATGCGCCACATGCTACAATTCCCCCTACTGGGGGCACCGAGTCTCTTACTCCATTCTAGATTTCTCTAGACAGAGATGCTTGGTTTACTTTTGCAGTTCTCAAAACTGAATTTGACTCAGCAGAGATCACATGCCTCTTCTTCACAGCAAAAATGTTATAACATGAACAGAGTTGAGAAAAAGACCGTAATCCTATTGTTCTACAAACCTATGAATACAGAATCAACCCCTTCAGTGTTAAGTTTCAAGAAGTTCAGTGAATAGAATAGAAACAATATTTTTCTGATTGTTTGGAGTGGAATGGATCTAATAAATCTATTTAAATCGTTATTATTAAGGTAATGATTATTTTTCTCCTTCCTAAGTACAACAGAAAAGTTGTCCAAATATGAATGATTAACCTATTAAACTGGGGATAAAAAAACTAATATGAAAAATTGTTATTCTAAAAATCTTCATCTACTTGCATATGAAAGTTATACCAGCAAGAATTAGTCTTTATGTAGAAAACTGTGATTTAAATCAAGCCTTACTGACTAGTGATTTAAATCGTGATTTAAATCAGTTTGATTTAAATCAAATCCACCCTGGACAGCGCTGATGGGAATGGGGATAGTTTGCCTCAGTTGCAGGCTAGTACTTCATACCCAAGGGACGCGGGTGGTGCTGTGGGTTAAACCACAGAGCCTAGGGCTTGCCGATCAGAAGGTCAGCGGTTCAAATCCCCATGACGGGGTGAGCTCCCGTTGCTTGGTCCCTGCTCCTGTCAACCTAGCAGTTTGAAAGCACATCAAAGTGCCAGTAGATAAATACGTACTGCTCCAGGCGGGTAGGTAAAAGGCATTTCCGTGCGCTGCTCTGGTTTCGCCAGAAGCGGTTTAGTCATGCTGGCCACATGATCCGGAAGCTGTACGCCGGCTCCCTTGGCCAGTAAAGTGAGATGAGCACCGCAACCCCAGAGTCGTCCGCGACTGGACCTAACAGTCAGGGGTCCCTTTACCTTTACCTTACTTCATACCCAACAGAGTTCTGTGCGGTAGAAGAGGAAGAATGAAGTGATGGCTCTGTGTAAGAAGTCAAATTTTCCCAAGAAGTCAAACCTTCCCATTGCCCTTTTCTCTCATGTGTTGATATTTGGTTACCTTAGGCTTTACTCCTCTGTCACCAGAGGCACATGTGGCTTCCTGTCAAGCACCCCAGCCTCTTGCAAATTCCAAAATTTGTTTAAAAAGCTTGCAGTGTGCCTCCTCTTCCAGTGTATCTGGTAAGTGCGCGCACGTGCAGACTGTCATTTTCCTCTTTTGCAACAGCAATGAAACAACAGAAATTGCCAACAGTGGAATCTTGAGCAAGGTAACCCCGCAAGGAAAAAGAAAGAAAGAAAGAGCTGATGTTGTTAAACGATTTTTATTTATTTATTTATTTTTAAAAACACCCTAGACTAAGTTTTAGGACACATGAAAAAGTTAAAACAAATTTTTATTTCCTGATGAATTGCCTTTGGACTATAATGTAACTTAAATGGAAAACTCTCTTTAGAAAGATTTTTCCTCCAAAAGCATTTTATTTTAAAAATCTGATTTTAATAAAAAAAAAAATGACATTCAAATTTTTTAAAAATCCATTAAAAAAATCATTGATTTTTATCCACCCTGAAAAGAACATTGAGACTCAGCTGCACAAGCAGTGTGCACACAAGTGGAGGTTAATGAAATAAAAATAGTAACCACAAAATCAGGAAATTAATTAGCTGACCAGTACAAAGGGTGCCTCTGCTATAGGCACAAATTAAAGCTGCATCATGCTCTGCTGTAGGAATGTAGGAAGTCACTTCCACTGGCTAATAAAATTTTAAACCTTAGACCCATTAAAGATGATGACTTCTCCTTAAGAAGGTCCACTGCATGACTGCCCTCTCCATGTGTGTGTCTTGCACATCTTCAAATTCCATAAGAGCATCTATTACCTGCCCGGAGGATCTTACAAAAAATGCACAGCAAGTTCAAAACAGGGTGAGACAAAACACTCCATAAGTTAATAAAAGCAGCAACATTTATTGCAGAGACAACCTTGGATATGATTCAATTCGCCACTCATGCGATAGATGCCAAAGTGGTGGCATGTTAAGCTCTGTGCCTGGAACACTGAGAAGCACACACCCCATTCAAAGTCTATTCAGAAATGCTGCTTTGAAGGATATCCTAATAGAATCTAAGACAAGAGGAAGGTGCTCATCACACAGAGAGAGGGAGGAAAGTATTCAAAGTGACACACCTTATTCTCAATACCAGTCCTTTCAGAATTTCCAATACCAAGGGAAAGCCAGAAATTATAGACAAAACCTCAATGGCACAAACCTAAGTACTCTGAGAAGCAACATCCAAATAGGTTCCAGAATCCTATGGAGTACACCAAGTCCCACCCCACTGAATACAATAAGGTAGGGGTCATCTTCAGTATTTGTTTGGCTCATTCTTTTAACCACTGCCCTACCCCACTTCCCGATTTCAATGAATAGGGATTATGAAACATTTATGCACAGTGACAAGAGGTTGTTCCAGTGTTTGATGTGCCCCTGAGCTCGGCGACAAGTCAAACATTGATAAATATATTTTCCCCATAATAGTGTGTCTTTTTCTCCTAAGAAAAGGTTACTGTAAAATATATGTTTCACAGTAACCTTTTATCAGTGGTGTTAGAAGAAAAAACACACTATTTGTAGATACATAACATTTATTTGTCAGAAGACAATATTATTCCATAGAATATTTTATCCCATTCAGTTTTGGCTCCATATCCAAGAGAAAAGTTATTTAAAAACAAAACAAAACCCTCTATTATTTCTGTTCTACAGCGATTTAACACAGCACATTCTGTTTTTAAAGATGCCTGTACTATAAAGTTCCGCCAATATTTACAAACCTGCTTGGATAGCCAGAAAATGAGAAGGAAAGTCTGAGAGACTTACTGGAGTCATCAGTTCCTTAAAAAGCACTTTTGTTGTCTGACGTCTTCTAAGGTTTACACAGCAAATTGCAAGGTCTTTTAATGCCATAAATGAAGCTGGCACAGAAAAGGAACAAGGGGCACATATTACACCTTCTAACTTGTGCTATCCGTTTGATTCTTCCAGAGACTGGCGACCACAACATTTCCTTCAGATTGCTTGCATACACTTTCTTTCCTTCTGCCCCACAAATTTTGGCTGTTTCTGTGCCAGCACCCATCGCAGCCTTTGACCCTTTACTTTCTACCTCATTTGTTTCTTCTTGCACTGTACAGGCTGAGGCTTGTGAGTTGTATCGGTGGCATGGTGCATAGCAAGAGGACAATTGTGGGGTTCCTTTTTAGGCTGTCCAGTCTGCTAGATATGGGAAGAGGAGGGTCAGGTTGATAATGTGAGGCTACCTATTTGATCATCAGTTGTTCAACATTGCATAGATGAGTGTTGAGAGACCCTAATCCAGGTGAGAACTGGGGAAAGGGCTCTAGTAGTAGTGGTCCCCTGCTTAATAACAATTTATTTAACTAAAACAATAACATTATAGCATATGTATCCATGTTTGTGAACTGATGTGGTTAAGCGATTTAAAAAAACACACAACACTTTGAGTGAGTTTTAGCACACATGAAACAGTTCAAATCCTTATTTCCTGATGAATAGCCTTTGGACTATAATGTAACTTAAATAGAAAACTATCTTTAGAAAGATTCCCCCCCCCCAAAAAAAGCATTTTATTTTTAAAATCCAATTTATTTATTTTTTAAATCCGATTTTTAATTTTTTTAAAAAATAATAATTGATTTTTAATTTTTTTAAAAAATAATTGATTTTTATCCACCCTGCTCCCTTCTGAGTACTCAGACACATATAGGACTGCGCTGCATGGCTGCAATGTTCTGCACATGTATCTTGAAGTTAGCCACACACTTAGACTTACTTTCAAGTAAACATGCCTAAGATTACACCAAGAGTCTTTGGGAGCAGGAAAAGCATGAACATGGATCTTGTGATTTGTGCATGTTTATAAGCAAAATGGAATTTGTCTCAACATTTTAAAGAGATTCTGATTCCTTCTTGAGCCCCATGTTTTTGTGTACTAAACAGTGCAATAATGTGCAGCTGTTCGTTTGAATTCATTGTAACTGCAATCATTGTTATTTATTGCTAATTGCTGGTGATACTGTATCTCAAAACGACTTGCAAAATGCTTAAAGCACAGAATGACTTATCAAATATTTAACATCTAAATGCCATTGAACAGGCACAAAAAGAAAACGACAAAATGACTAAAGGTGTTCATCATTCATAACTGCTTCCTGAATGCAAGCTGTTTGTTGGCTCAGTATACATCAACTGGCTGGCTTTGATCTGTTGGCACGGGGGGGCAGCTTTCCTGCCTAGTCTGTGCACCTGCAGTGTCTATTGTGAAGAAGAATAAATTCAATGGCATTCAGGGAGATCAAAAACCAAGGGAAGGAGAGCTAGCTAGCAAAAAGAAAAGAAAAACATTGCTACATATAAAGACAACAGTAGTACAGTCAAACCTCAGATCCCGAACATCTTCATTTTGGAACGTTTCGGCTCCTGAATGCTGAAAACCCAGAAGTAAGTGTTCCAGTTTTCGAACACTTTTCGGAAGCCAAACGTCCAACACGGCTTCTCCTTGAGTGCAGGAAGCTCCTGCGACCAATCAGAAGCTGCACCTCGCTTGTCGAACATTTCAGAAGCCAAACTGGCTTCCGGAACGAATTACATTCAACAACCGAGGTTTGAGTGTCTATCAATCATGCAGACAGGCTTTGAAGTGTTCCCATTTCAACTTTCCAAATAAATGCCATTTGTCACTCAGGGATGGGGAACCTCAGACTCGGGAGTGAAATGCAACCTCTCTTTGTGGCCCTCGAAATTCCCCAAGCCACACAAACTTTCATGGGTCACACCCCTCAACTGTTCTGTTTTGCACCCTCATTGAGTGTTTTTTGCCTAGCTGGAATGTGTCCTTGAATGCTAATAATGCTTCTTGCTTGGCTGGAGAGATAATAGAGTAAGGTATGTGAATGTGAAGAAACCAACCTATTGCCTACTTTTTGTGACCTACTTTTGCCTCTGACCATGTCCACCTCTGGCATGTGATGGGAGGTTTTAGATTTATAGGGAAAACTCAAGTAAACAAATCAATGAGTTTATTCTAGTTTAACTAGTTTCCTCCCAGCCTTCTTCAGCTAATACCTGGACCCAAAGACCAGCTCAAACAGAGAGGCCTCATACACCTTCTGAAAAGTGTGCTAGGTTGGACTTCCACAAATGTAAAGTAGAGAGGAATTGGTAATTGGGGTTTGCAGCATATGCAGCAGAAGGTTTTAAGCTTTCGGAAGTAGGAATTTCCTTTCCTCAAGTCAAACGGTGCCTGTTAGTTTCATGTTGACGATGTTTCTGTGGTTATCACAAGGTGAACATATATAAAATGGCTGTGGCGTAACCACAGCAAATATTCCCTTTCAATTTAATCTTTGTTATAGCCGAGGAGTGCCTTTGAACTTTGCTACTAATCTCCCCACTCTCCCTGCTTCAGATAAATCTGCAAATGTGTTCCTGGGCTAAAGTAGAAAACTAATAGGGATGTATTTTTTTTTTTTTTGCTATTCTGGGTATTTACTGACAGGAAGAAGGAGAAGAAAAGCCTGGCCATTCAAAGCAAACCTGGATGTGAACCTTATAGAGTGCATGTTGGGCATGACTATTCAAGCCTGACCAACGAAAATATTTGTTAAAGAGAAGGAATATATATCCTACATCAGCTGCCCCCCTAAATTAATCAAAATCAACACAAATCTGAGGTTCTGCCCCCCTAACAAAAGCCTGCCCCCCAACAATAATCCTAGCTACACCAGTGCTCAGGAGGGAGACTTATAGAAGGTTGGGGAACTGACAGAAAGCACCATCTTGTTTCCGAACCAAAGTTTTAAGAGCAAACCTGTAACACCTCAGTGTTTATTTTAAGGAACAGAAGAAAATATAAGTTGCACATATATCATCTTGTTTAGAAGCCTGTAACTACCACTGAATTTGACATATATATATTTTAAGAAGCATATATATATATAACTCCATCTCCTGGTGCATCTCTTGTTTTATTAATATTGTTGTAAAATAAGATCTTTTTCTTGTTTAACTTCCCCAAGTCTCCAAGTGCAAAAGTTTTCTTTAAAAAAGCAAAAATTAGCCAGTCGTGAGAGAGGGCATATCTCACCAATACAGTCACAATTGTTTTTCAGTAGAGAAATTTGAATCTGGGTGGTGAATCAGCTGCTGTTGTGTTCCGCCATAAAATAAATATTCATTTGCTTAGCTTTTCTTTTTTGCATGTTGCCTCTAAATATTGCCTCTTTGGTCTACCTGCAACTTCGCTGTGGGCGCTGCCTTTTCATAGGGACAATGGGTCCAACTATCAGGGTCAAGGGTAAATAGCTAGCGGCCATAAAGCAATAAAAGCGAAAAATGCTGATTTTGAGCATGACAATCTTAGTTAAAGATTAATACTCAACCTGCATGTTAACAGATACTTTAATTGCATTTACTTTCCATTTAACAAGCCATTTCCATGTTGTAACAACATTCAAGGACCTGCTCAGCTCATTAAAAGCTTTAGGCTGCAATCCAAAATACAGTTAGAGAACATGAGGTGGTGGTGGAGGAGCTTCATGGAGCGGGGGGGGGGCACCGCTGCATCCACAGCCCTGCTGCTTATAGCAGCTAAAGGTGGTGGGGCAGGCAAATAGATGTACCACCTAGGGCTTTCTGTAGGCCAGTCGAGACCGACAGGGGCTCTGGCTATGAAAATAAAATAAAACTGAGCCTGGTACAAAGGGAATTTGGATCGCAGCATTGAGGAGGAATGGAAAGGAATCTGTAATCGGACTAGATGACCCTTGGGTTCCCTTCCAACTCTACAATTCTATTATTTTAAGGGTGGAGAACCTGTGGCTCTCCAGATGTTCTAGGACTTGCAGCCTAGTTATGCTGGAGCATTGGTTATGCCAACTTGGGCTGGTGAGAGTAGGAGACCCAACCACATCTGGTTCCCCACCCCTGCTCTAAAGGAGAGCTCACATCTTCCAAGCATTATAACACTAGGCTCTCCACCATCTCCAAAGCTGCATCTGTCCAACATAATGAGGATCCACGTGACAAGCAAATGTTGTAAAGCCACCTCCTGCAGGAATATGTTTATATGCGGACTGAAACTTAGGTTAGTGCTGCAAGTAATGGATTTCTCCCAGGAACACTTTACTAAAGAACACTCTTTGGCCGTATCTTTTTGTGCAGTAGGAAAAGATGGCAAATTTTAAAGGTCATGCACTTCCCGGGAGTTTCTTCCTTATCTTTGGCCTGTGGTGGTCTGTGAAATATCCACTGAAGTACCTCTGTCGAAGGAAAAAGAACTCTTCCATTGGTTCCAAGACAGGATTTCATCGCTTAGAAATAGCAGAAGGCATAGCCAAAGCCTCCTTTGCCCTTATTGGTAAGTTGATTTTCTTTAGCAGTGTTTCCAAATAAAAATGGTAGGATTGAGGATGTTTGGGTCTTCATGAATAACAATAAAAACCATGATTATTTTTGAAACAATATGCATTAATGGTAAAACAAAATGTAGTGTGGATTCTGTCTGTCATTGAATGGGAGAAGGGTCATAGCTCAGTGGCAGAGCATCTTTTTTCTGTGTAGAAGGTCCCATGTTCAAAGTGAGCATCACTGGGGAGAGCATTCCACAGGTGGGGAGCCTCCACAGAAATAGCCCACTCTCATATTTCTGCCCACCAGACCTCACATGGAGGAGGTACACGCAGAAAGGCCTCATATGCTGGTGATACGGCGTCAGGATGCAGTCAGCGGCTCCTGGCTGGTTGCCCAGGAAAGTATAAAGACAAGGAAAAGTTTCTTACAGTCTTTTTTATTTCAAACTTTACAGAGAGAAGCTATAGAACACAGCCTCTTAGATAGTGGCATTGTCCCAAGTGAATCTCTACCCCCGGTCTCTCCCACTTTCTCATTCGTCATTCTCGTTGCCTCCTCTACGGGTGCCACTAAGTGCCCTCTGTCTTCGAGCTCTTTGCTCTCCTACTTTTAAGGCTCGCCGGGTTCTGGGAGATGCACAGTCTGGAATGCTTTCTAGTGACAACGTGTCAGCCAACTTCTGCTCTGGCTCTCCCATGATTTCCCAACTTTCCCCCTCATCTGCCTCTGAGCTGTGACCTCCCGCAAACCCCTGTTGTAAATCTATATTGTCTTCCCCTTCCTCCTCCCTGGATGAGGTCTCCACCATTCATCTTCTGCCCAGTCTCTGGGTCGGTTTATATGGTGGTCCTTGAGGTATTACAGTCCTGAGCTATTTAAGGTTTTATAGGTCAAAACCAGCACTTTAAATTGAACCTCGATACTAATTGGCAACCAATGCAGTCGGGCCAAGATTGGCGTAATGTGCTCAAATTGTCTTCCCCTGGTGAACAACCTGGTCGCTGAATTCTGCACCAACCGAAGTTTCTGAACCGTCTTCATCATGATGCAGTAATCTAACCTGGAAGTTACCACACCATAGACAACTGATGTTAGGCTATCCCTGTCCAGATAGGGATGTAGCTGGGCCACCAGCCGATGGAAGGCACTTTTTGCTACCAAGGCCACCTGAGTCTCAAGCAACAGCAGTGGATCCAGAAGTATCCCCATTCTGTGTACCCATTTCTTCAGAGGGAGTGGAACCCCATCAAGAGCAGGAAGCCTCCCATCCATCCTGTCTAGGGAACCACCCACTAACAGTGCCCCAGTCTTGTGTGGATTGAGTTTCAAGTTCATTGGCTCTCATCCAGTCCATTACCAGGATGGTGTCAAGTTTCCTTTTGGGGTTCATAGCTGTGGTTCCAGGTGCTTAATAGTGCTAAAGAAAGAACATATGAAATGGAGTTGTGGGCAGTAGCATTGACTAGATCAAGAGGTATGCATAAAAGTCTGACCTGAATTTTCAGCTGTTGCAAAGTAAGCAAGGAGAAAGGCTGCCATTACCACAGTGATGCTAAAAGGCTTTAACTAGCCTTCAATCAAGCAACCGAATAAGAAGGTTGTTGACACAGTCTGCCATTATTTCACGCACAGGTATGATCGCCGAGCAGTTTGTTCCTGATGGGCCGCATCTGAAGTTGTATAATTATGAAGAGAAACAATGGGATCACCTAATGAACTGGCAGCATGCAACCATGTATCTTTTCTATGGCATCTCAGGGCTGGTAGACATTGTGGTGCACAGCACTAACGTATTACCAGTAGCCTTGGACAGGATGATGCTTTCGATTGCTGTTTTTGTGGAAGGTGAGTTGACTGCATCATACTGTTAATGGAGGAAAATCTTTTCTGAACTCTTAACACAAAAATGAGAAGATAAAAGGTTATCAATTAGAGCAGTGCTCGCCAACCTGGTACCCTCCAGATGTTTTGGACTGCCAACTCCCATCAACCCTGCTTTGCCCCAGGTTGGTAAAAGCTGCATTAGAAAAGAAGTACATCATGTATGATCATGTATGAAAGGGTGCAACAAAGAGAGGCTGAAGGAAAGGTCAAGAATGAGAATTAATGGAGCTGAATAATGAGCTTTCTATCTTTATTAGGCAGACTAAGGGCAGGATAGAAAAGTTAAAGATTTGGGGTTTGAAGTAGGGTTAAAGGCTCCTTATATTTAAGTTAATTAAGCAGACATGGTGTGTATGTATACTGCGATCCCAAACTTAACACACTTATTGATGAGTGTGGCTCTCTGCTTTGAGTTAACAATATGTTTAGGATTGCAGAAGCATGTACTTTAGGGTTGCCATATTTCCACAATGTTTAAAAAATAGGAAAGCACATACATGTACATGCATTTTCATTTATGAAATGAAAATACATCAGCATTTAATGTAAATTATGTATACAAAGTTGAGGCTCCAGTACTTTGGCCACCTCATGAGAAGAGAAGACTCCCTAGAAAAGACCCTGATGTTGGGAAAGATGGAGGGCACAAGGAGAAGGGGACGACAGAGGATGAGATGGTTGGACAGTGTTCTTGAAGCTACTAACATGAGTTTGGCCAAACTGCGAGAGGCAGTGAAGGATAGGCGTGCCTGGCGTACTCTGGTCCATGGGGTCACGAAGAGTCGGACACGACTGAACGACTGAACAACATGTATACAAATAGAACAATACCTTTGGGGAGGACACACCCAATATTTTTGTCTGCATTTTATCGATCTGTTTGCTGCTAGTGTTCTGTAAGCTGCCTTGTGATGAGTCTTGCCCTGAAAAGCAGAGTAGAAATCTTTCAACAAATAAATAGAGGGAAAATGTGTACATCAAAACTTTCATAGTGGGGTTCACTTTCGTACTCCCCCCTACTCCTGCCATAACTGGGGGTTTGGGGGGTGTCGAGCATATGGAGGGAAGATTTAATTTTTTCCTCTCTTGCCCAAGTCCTGATAAAAATTGCTTCCCCACTGGACTGCTTTGCTGTGTGTTGCCTGTTAAAATAGTCCCCAACACCTATTATTAGTTACAGAGAGGGAACACGAACCTGACATGGTTGCTAATTAGTATCCCATCTAGTTTCTATTTTGACCTTGAGCACCGCAGACTTGGGGAGTCCTGTGCTATCTCCCCTCTAGTATCCAAGGGAGGTGGGATATTGGATTCTCCCTACTGAAATTCTAGGTACCTGAGCACTTCTTGACTTCACTAAAATAATGCATGCATATACACATAGGTTAAGGGATGCAGGTGGCGCTGTGGGTTAAACCACAGAGCCTAGGGCTTGCTGATCAGAAGGTCGGCGGTTCGAATCCCCGCGACGGGGTGAGCTCCCGTTGCTCGGTCCCAGCTCTTGCCCACCTAGCAGTTCGAAAGCACGTCAAAGTGCAAGTAGATAAATAGGTACCGCTCCGGCAGGAAGGTAAACGGCATTTCCGTGCGCTGCTCTGGTTCGCCAGAAGCGGCTTTGCCATGCTGGCCACATGACCCGGAAGCTGTACGCTGGCTCCCTCAGCCAATAAAGCGAAATGAGCGCCGCAACCCCAGAGTCATCCGCGGCTGAACCTAATGGTCATGGGTCCCTTTACCTTTTTATACACATAGGTTACTTGAAACAAAACCAAAATAATACAGTTTGTAACAGAAATTTTGTGCTGTAAATTAATACGTGAAGCAAAAGTAGACCCTTTCATTTCTTTGTTACCAGGTTTTCTCTTTTATTTCCACATCCACGGGCGAGCTATGTTAGATTTCCATGTTCATCAGTTACTTTTGGTGGCTGTCTTTGGAGGAGCTGCTTGCATCTTCTTGGAGGTCTTCTTCCGTGGTGTCATTGTCCTTGAGATGTTCCGAACAAGTCTTTGTATACTGCAGGGGAGCTGGTTCTGGCAGGTGAGTGAGTCTCTGTTTCCTGCCTTCGTAATCAGTTAATTCCCAGAAAACTTTGATTTCAGGCCCAGCAGCAGCCAGCAATATCCTTAGGGAGCTGATACCATTGCTCTGTCCCCATCTTCTGGTGTTCCTCTAATTACCAGGCAGTCACCATTGAAATTGGAGCTGGTTACGTCACTCTTGGGCATTGTGCTTTATTAGATTGATGGCCGCCTGGTACTCATCAGAGAAAGGCTGCCATCACCTTCCTCTTCATTCATCTTCTGCCTTCACAGGAAAGCCTGCTTTCTCATGCCTGCATTCAACAGAAATGTACTTAACTATTGCATTTATATCCCACCTTTTCTCCAAGGAGCTCAAGGTGGTCCACATTTCCCCCTCCTCATTTACTCCCCACAGCAACCCTTGTGAGGTTAGTTGGGCTGAGAGACAGTGAGTGGCCCAAGGTTACCCAGTGAGCTTCACAGCTGTGGAAATTTGAACTGGCTTCTCTCAGGTCCTGGTCCAAGAGTCTAACCACTACACCGTGCCTCTGAGTCAGAGGAGGAGCCAGACCACCCTACCCAATAGGGATCCTATCAATCAGACCCCATGCCTGGTCCAATCTGCAACAGGGATCTGGTCTATCTGAGATACTTGTGGGGAGCAAATGAAAGGCTGTAATAAGACAGCCCGGAAGATGATATTTGAAAAATGGGAGGGCTGGTCCTTAGATAGATAAGTTTGGAGCTGTTCCTTAGTCTTTCAAATACTGCACTGCAGATCAGACAGCTGCATTATTTGTAACCAACCATTTCTCCTATTGAAATGAATGTACTTTTTGTGTTTCTTCTGCTTGTAAACTGCCTTGAGTATCGTAAGATAGAAAGGCGGTATACAAATAATAATAATAATAATAATAATAATAATAATAATAATAATAATAATTGAATAGAGGTGGCATAACAATGTACACATTCTGGCAAAATTTCATATTTCTGGGATTATATCTTGCCCCATTATTGAAGCCACCTTTGCTTCAAAGCTCAGGGCAAGGGAGTTAAAGGAAACTCTGAACTCTACTGTTTGGTAAATCTTCTGTGTTTAGCTTTGTACATGCCACTTTGTTATGAGTTCTGTAGGCGCAGTACTGTTGTTTGAGGGTATGTATTATGACAAGGAAAACATCTAGGCAAAAAAGAGAAAAGGTGCAGAGTTTCTTTGACAAATGGAAGAGTTCACAACAGCACAACAAGTTTCAGAAGGGAAGGCAGCTCTCCCATTTGCAGTGCTTTCCATAAATAAGCTTAAATAAATATGTTCAGTACCATAGAAGAATTCACCAGTGCATTCCCTTCTCCTTTGTAGGTTTGGGATTGAGACTTATCTTCTTTTACTTCTGCTTGTAAATTTCTATTTAAGAAGCATTTCAAAAATGTAACTGTGAAGTTACTTTCTTTGGGCTGGTGTTATTATAAAAATATAAGTGTGTGTCTTACATCTTTCAAAATATAGACCAGTGGTGCATAATTTTATAAAAATTCTCTTTAAAATCATAACAGTGTGAATTTAACCCTTTGTCCACATATACTCTCATTGTTCCATCTGTATATTATAACCAATTTTGTTTGCCCATTTAATCATGTATTCTTTAATTAGTTCTTCTTCTCTTTCAAATTTCAACAAAACTTTATACATTTTTGCAACAAATATCCATCATCTGCCACATGTCCTTTTTTTGACCCACAGATTGGATTTGTACTTTATCCTCCAAGTGGGGGGCCAGAATGGAATCAAACGGACCACAATAATATCATGTTCATCACCATGTGCTATTGCTGGCATTATGCATTTGCACTTCTAATAATGACTTTGAATTACACTGTAATCACCTGGTAAGTGAATCCCGAAGAGTTTCATTTAACTTGCCACTAAATGCTAGAGCATTGTTCAACATAACATAATTCTCAGCTATGCCAAATTGGCTACTCTAGTTCTGGAGGAATGCGAAACTGCAATGGCCTCCATGTGTCAGCCTGCAACCATTGGTACAACTCAAGTGGGCTTTGCTGTTTTCTCACAACCTTGCTAGGAAATAAGCAAAGTTCCTCGATTTATGTAGCAGTGAACAATGTGCATTTCTTTTTCTTCTGAAAGAGGCAGCGGTCCGTTGAACTCTGTGAGCTCTTTCCTGTAGTCCGTCTCTTCTCAAAGCTTAAGATCAGGGAAGACGCATGAACGTTTTGCTCATGGATCTATTTGAAATGCCAGCACCCAGCCCTAGAATATTATAGGGTTGGGTCCAGAGAAATGCCATTGAAAAGGATAGGAGTGGCAGAGTGGTGCCCCTCACTGGCCCTCAGGTCAGTTGCGTCACTACTGCCTACCAGGAGGTAGAGGGTGAGGGATGAGGTCAGAATGGTGGAAATGGACCAGTAGGAGCACATGCGTCCTAGTCTCACAACACCCCCTCCCACTCTGTACCCTGGTAAGCAGTAGTGACACAACTGACCAGAGATCAGGTGACTTCCAGCACCCACTGCATTGCTGGAGGGTTATTTTCCTGCCTCTGCCAAGGGTTGAGGGACTCTGCTGAATGGCACAGGTACAGGGGGATTGAGGAGGGGATAGCTGACGATTGGGTAGAGGCACCATCCATGAGCACTTTAAAGTGTGACAAAACGTTGGTAAATTGACTTGGGGTATACATTGTTACTGTGGTAATCCCGTATAAAATAGGCATCTCTCTACTTGATTCCTACCTAGCTTAGAATATATGACAATGACTTTGCAATTCATGTGCAAAGCACAAATATATATAAACAACTAAGGTAAGATTGCCAACTTCAATTAAAAATTATATGAAATGAAACATTTGTTTTATTTTAATGAAAATTTCCAGTCTCTGATGTCACCAGATTATATTGGCCCACACCACAGGGAGAAAAGTCATTTAGTAATCAGCTGAGTGCCCTGGATGAGCTGATAATGGGGTTATTAACTATTTTACACAAATATCTTAAAAAGAGCAAAGCTATATGCGAGTGTTTCAGAAGTGCATGGACATATATGATTTTGGGATGGATTTTGCTTTAAATGACCCCCAAATACTGTTGAAGGCAACTCATTCATTTGTGCACTTGAGAAAACTTCTGTATTTTAGAATAGTTGGACCCTGTAGATATATATGACACTGTATCAGGATATATAATTGGAAACCAGTCAAACCAGGAATATAAGTTTCTCATTCAGAAAGGCTCTTTTGTTGTTTGATATCAAATAGGTGTTGATTTCCTGACACCTAGCCGAGTGAACATGTAGCCCAAATGGTTCTGCTTTGTTTTCCCTTCTGCAGGGTAGTTCGCACAAAACTAAAACAAGCTCCATCCATGGAAATTGGATTATTGAAAACATCTGAGCGAGACCAGGAATCGGAAGATGAGATCTAATTCAGCACAAATATTTTCTTAAGGTTTAGCACCTATTCTTTCCATTTCTGAATTGTAATGACGTTGTTTATCACATCATTAAGACTGTGCATTAATTTATGAAACTTCCATTAGTGCATCGTTTATCCTTTGCTTGAAGTAGAAAGAGAATGTTTTGCTAATGAATAGGCTGGGGTGACATTGTCATGTGCAATTCAATCCAGACCATTATTATGGGGCTTTTCTTTCATTGCTCTTGGGTAAACTGGGAGATTTCCACACGTGGCAATCAAATGCAACCTTGCTGTTGCATAAAACTGATTGTATACACCTTAAAACCAATCTAGTCATAAAGTGTGCATATCTATTTTTAACTATAAAGAATAATTTGTTGTCTGGTTTCCAAAGTATATATTGCAAATTTTATATTTTTCATAGTTATTGCTTCGTTTATTATTATTCATTATTGAATATGATCTAATTGCATTAAAGGACATACAAATGTAGTGCAAAAAAAAGGTTAGTGTCATGACTTAGGACACAATGGTATTCTTGAAATGCTGGATGATTGTAAGCACTATGTTGGACTTGTTACTTACCTTGCAGCAGAGTCCATTTATATAAATAAGGCATATATGTCTGCTGTATATTTTAGAGCCTCTGCTCTGAATTTATTCAGTGTGTAGTAGAGTTGGGTGAGAGGGTTCAAATCCCCACTTGACCACGAAACTTGACCACACCTTGGAAAAGTCATTATGTCTCTGTGAGGCATGGTGAATATGAGGCCCTCCAGATGTTGTTGCACTCCATCTCCCATCAGCCACAGACAGCAAGGCCAATGATCGTGTAGCATGGGAGTTGTAGTCCAGCAACCTCTGCAGAGCCACAGGTTCACTATCCCTATACTCAAAGCCAACAGTGATTACTGTTTGGGAGAAGGATTATGGCAGTGCTACCTCCCTCACTTGCAGATACCTCTTCCTGGAAGTAGTGCTCATTCCTTTTGAGCCTGCTTACTGGGAAAGCACCATTTTGAAGTATCCTTATTTGTGCCACGTTACTCAATATGAAGCTATACTCAGGAAATACCGTATGACATTGCGTGCCTTTTAGCTTTCTGGTCAGTAAGTATATTATCGGCTGGGAATAGCATATGTGGGACATAAAATGGCAAGTGTGTCTAGCAGATTTAATAGGATGTACATACAGGTATGTTCCTCTACCAATGTACAAGAGCATTTTAATTTCTACTTCATATGCACTTTCTAAACACCAAAAGTTATTGTTATAGCAATCTTTTGGTAGAGAGGAAGTAGAATTCTATCTATCAAGTAATCAATGAAGGATCCTTCAGGCTAGTGCAGCTACTTATAATTATGAATAATAACTTGGTTTTAAATGTTGAAATAAATTATTCCAGTTTACTTTGAAACAAGCAACATTTGTAGTCTGGATTTTTTTTTTACTCTTTAGTTGAGTTCCGTTGTTTAATCCACTTGCACTAAGGTTCTGAGACATATATCTATCCTTCAGCCAAGTCCGTAAAATGGAGAGCCTCTGTTTTCAATGGGTATTTATTACCAAATATGTGTGCATAGGATTTCAGCATTAGATGCAGCAAAGTAAAATGTGAATTATGATTTTTATTTGAGGTGTGCTATTGCAATTATGAGAATGGCTTGAGTCCACACATATGTGGCTTAAGTCTTCTGCTTTCTATATGTATATCCCTGTTACTCATCCACAACAGTGGACAATTCTTGAGAAAATGCTTCCATGCTGTGTGTTCCAGCCCTTCAAAAACCATTTCTCCATCTTCCACAACCTTTTTCCATGTGGGGATTTGTGCAGCAGGTCTGTCTGTACCTATGCTCATGTGACTTGCACAGGAAGATTGCAAGAGCAAACCTGCCCTTAGTTATTATGTTTCAAAATGAGCACAATGGAGGCTTGCTTTGTGGGGGGTGTGGGAGACAATTTCTATCTTAATTTGGTGATTTTTAAAAAGTTGCTGTTGCTGTTGTTGTTGTTGTTGAGTTGGATGGGACCCTGATGGTCTTCTACCCTTGCAATGCAGGAATCTCAACCAAAAAAATCTCCAAGCAACTTACATTTTAAAAAATAAACATACATTATGCCTTAAAAAAACCCACAGCATTAGCATTCTCATTCAAAGCCCACAGTTCATATAGACATTGCCTTTTTTCTTTTAAAAAATGTTTAGGGGTACTCTCATTTTTACTCAAGAAAATCACCATTTTATAGTTCAAATCAGGAAAAATAATACAGTAAAGGGACAAAAGTACAAAGAACATGCATTACACTGGGAAGGAAATGAAGCCACCATTGGAGGTGGTAACAACTAAACTGACCAATCACATGCTAGATTCCAACTCCTACTTCACACATTAAACGCTTGCTTCCGTCTGAGACTCGGGAAACACCGTGACAGGAAATGAGGCCTCCATCAGGGGTAGCAACAGAACCGACGATACACCGTGCTAGAGAAGAAACAATTTTTTTATTTAAAAAATTAGTTTCTTCTCCTGTTAGATTCACAAAATGTTTAAGGGTATGCGTACCCCTACGTCCCCCCAGAAAAAAGCACTGCTATAGATATGCACATGTACAAACACCTGCTTCCTCAATACAGACACTCACCAAAAACATCCACACCACATATGAGAATCACCCACCTAAAAATAAAAATCTGATAAGAAGCTTCCAAAACAGCAGTGACTGGATGTATAATGATTATGTAATGAATTTTCTGTGGTAAGAGGAAGTCCAAATTAAGTATTAAAGCACCATAGTTAAAGGCCCCACTTCTTCAGATATACTTTTCAGAATTTTAATGATGTAAATATTCATGTTATTAGTATTTTAGTGCAAGCTGATAACAAGCCACATCATGCTAGGAGAAAAACCGGTGCTTGCATCTGCATCCTTTACAGTCTAGCCCTCAGCTAGAGCTTGATCAGTCTTAATATACTTGCAGCCGACTTATTGTGGGGCAGATCACTTAACTGCCCCACAAGGTAAAGGACCCCTGACACTTACGTTCAGTCGTGAACGACTCTGGGGTTGTGGCGCTCATCTCGTTACTGGTTGAGGGAGCTGGCGTTTGTCCACAGACAGCTTCTGGGTCATGTGGCCAGCATGATTAGCCGCTTCTGGTGAAACCAGAGCAGTGCGCAGAAATGCCGTTTACCTTTCCGCTGGAGTGGTACCTATTTATGTACTTGCACTTTGACGTGCTTTCAAACTGCTAGGTTGGCAGGAGCTGGGACCGAGCAACAGGAGCTCACCCCATCGTGGGGATTTCAACTGCCGACCTTCTGACCTTCCGTGCTGCCCAAACAGTCCGCCCACTGTCTCTCCCCCCCAGCTGTAGGGTGGCTTGAGTGGGAGAAGGCAGGCAGACTCCAGAGGCCCCGTGGTACGTCACACCCTCACCACGCCCCTATGGGCGCTTTGCTCCGCCCCAGGCATGCTGCTCCAGGTGCCCGAGAGGCTTCTTCCACCGCTGGGCTGCTCTGCTGTTCTGCAGCAATGTCCGTTAAATGTGACATCAAATTTCTTCACCATCCCTGCTCACTGTATTTGTGTACAATCAGGTCTGCAGCATGCATGCTGCTACCCGTGAAGTCACACTTAATGCCACAAAATAGACAAGAAGAAGATATTGCCTATCCAAGCTTTCATCTGAAAGCTTGTAAACTACAGTATATTGCTGCAATAAGTGTACAGTGGTACCTCGGGTTAAGTACTTAATTCGTTCCGGAGTTCCGTTCTTAACCTGAAGCGTACTTAACCTGAAGCACCACTTTAGCTAATGGGACCTCCTGCTGCCGCTGCGCTGCCAGAGCACGATTTCTGTTCTTAAGCAGAGTTCTTAATCTGAAGCGTACTTAACCCGAGGTACTATTGTATATCCATGTGTACACACACAACACATTTCTGGCATAAGAATATACTCCCCAATCAAGCAAGCGAGGTCACCATAGCTGTCAACTTTTCCCTTTTTTAAAGGGAAGTTCGCTTATTCCGAATAGGATTCCTCGCAAGAAAAGGGAAAAGTTGACAACTATGGAGGTCACTATGCATCAACATAGGCCCATGCAATGGTCTTCAAAGTGCCCCACTTTCCCAAATGATGGGTGCTGTCACACTATGCACACTGAATAAATGTGGAGCTTGTGTCCCAGGAACGGAAATGTAGGATCCAGGCAAATCTCTAAGTCGATGATGCACACCCATGAAAAACATTAAGCGCTGGATGTGAATATTTTGTCAGTTTTAAACTATGTTGCATTATATACTAAGTCCAAAGTTCTCAGTCTGAGATGTGATAAGAAACACTAGATATCAACAGGGTTCAAATAATTGGCACTAAATAACTGGCAAATAAAAGCAAGACACTTCCTCCTTTTGTCACTGTGCTTAGTGTTGCAATAAGGTGCTTTTGTTGCGTGTTGAGGTCCCCAAGTCACCCCCCCCCAAAAATTCACACTACAGACATAATTTTTGTTTGGGTTTTTGACAATAATTTAGGCCACAACTTTATTAAAATACAAATTACGTGAGTGGTTGCGTAGGCATTGGTTCAGACTAGCTGTCCACCAGGAAAGAGCTGACTTTCAGTCAGCGTCGGGAGAATGCCACCTGGGGAGAGTTAAGGAGGCCAGGAGCAGAGCCCTCCCTCTCCCAGGGTCCCAGGGGCTCTAGCGTGGCCCTGTCCCCCTACTGGGGGTTCGGACAAAAGCATGTCGAGCCCCTGGATTCCTTTAACGGAATTCCCTGCACACCATATGAGTGTGTCATATGAGGCCCAGAGAGTCACTGGCTCCACTCTGTCTGCCTCACAGATGCATTAGCAATAACAGCACAGACATTCAGGCAGTCAAACCCACACAGAGCTACTGAGCCTGCAAACAAAGTGACACATTTTTATAGAGAGGATGAGTCACATGTCACAGAGGCTCAGCCATTTTCTGCTAACAGTAGCAGGTTTAGGCTTGAATAATTCATGGGAAATGGGAGTGCCGGATCACCTCATTTGTCTCCTGAGAAATCTCTATGTGGGACAAGAAGCTACAGTTAGAACTGGATATGGAACAACTGATTGGTTCAAAATTGGGAAAGGAGTACGACAAGGCTGTATATTGTCTCCCTGCTTATTTAACTTATATGCAGAATTCATCATGCGAAAGGCTGGACTGGATGAATCCCAAACCGGAATTAAGATTGCCGGAAAAAATATCAACAACCTCAGATATGCTGATGATACTACCTTGATGGCAGAAAGTGAGGAGGAATTAAAGAACCTTTTAATGAGGGTGAAAGAGGAGAGCGCAAAATATGGCCTGAAGCTCAACATCAAAAAAACTAAGATCATGGCCACTGGTCCCATCACCTCCTGGCAAATAGAAGGGGAAGAAATGGAGGCAGTGAGAGATTTCACTTTCTTGGGTTCCATGATCACTGCAGATGGTGACAGCAGTCACGAAATTAGAAGACGCCTGCTTCTTGGGAGAAAAGCAATGACAAGCCTAGACAGCATCTTAAAAAGCAAAGACATCACCTTGCCGACAAAGGTCCGTATAGTTAAAGCTATGGTTTTCCCAATAGTAATGTACGGAAGTGAGAGCTGGACCATAAAGAAGGCTGATCGCCGAAGAATTGATGCTTTTGAATTATGGTGCTGGAGGAGACTCTTGAGTGTCCCATGGACTGCAAAAAGATCAAACTTATCCACCCTTAAAGAAATCAGCCCTGAGTGCTCACTGGAAGGACAGATCCTGAAGTTGAGGCTCCAGTACTTTGGCCACCTCATGAGAAGAGAAGACTCCCTGGAAAAGACCCTGATGTTGGGAAAGATGGAGGGCACAAGGAGAAGGGGACGACAGAGGATGAGATGGTTGGACAGTGTTCTCGAAGCGACTGGCATGAGTTTGGCCAAACTGCGAGAGGCAGTGAAGGATAGGCGTGCCTGGCGTGCTCTGGTCCATGGGGTCACGAAGAGTCGGACACGACTGAACGACTGAACAACAACAACAATTCGTGCAAGCTGTGTAGGCCTCACAGACCTTGCTCTTAAGGATCTTTGTCATGATGAGGCCCACACGAAATGAAAAGAAGCAGCCCCCAACAGTGCTCACATCAAAACTCTAGGAAAGCACACTCGCAATAGCAATAGCTGCAATATAAAGAATCTCCCAATAGCTCTGCAGCCCAAGGCTAGATTAAAATTCAGCCAACAGCGCTGCCCCCCCCCCAAAAAATAAAGCCAACCTTTGGGAATACTAATGAAAGTGATTCCAGGCAAATAGGAATAGCTCTGACTAACCCCACCATTATAAAATGTGAGAAATGGGGGGAAACCTTTGTGTGAAGAAAGCCCCTAACAGGGTGTTATGTATTGGGTTTAACACATGTTATGATTCTAACCAATCGTAGAAGTGTAGGTGGACGAAAGTTCTAATGGCAAGCACTGTCAACTGTCAACTGCAACTGGCATTTTTTGCTGGGGTTTTCAGAGTGTCTTCTTGTTTAATATGGGAGTGAGCTGTTGAATAAACGAAGTTGCATTGGGCTTCTGACTTTTCCTGAATATTTAATACGGGGGCTCTCACTATTGGGAAAGGCAAGCCAGGAGGATTATGCACGGGCAGTGCTCACAGGCACAGGGAGAATCTTCCCAAAGGGCAGGGGGAAGAGTCCAAACAGGCCCCCAGTGTGGCAAAGCCTTTGACAGGGGTGGGGTGGGAAATCTAACAGGAAAAGGGGGAATTAAAGTAATAAGGGATTGGGAGGATTGGAAAGAAAGGGGAAAGAAAGAAATTTAACCAGACAATGAGAAGATCACTCCACTGTCCTCCAGACGGTCCAAGTGTTCCAGGTGATCCGAATCACGCAGCCAAGAAGAGGATCTCCCTGCATGCAGGGCAATATAAAGGACGCTGGGCTGTCCATCAACATTGCTACATTCAATTCTCTTCAGCAACTCGCAGGGACCTATAAGAGCTGTGGCCAGCTAACCAAACCTGCCCAGCTACCAGGGAGGTGTCTTGCTAGCCCCTACCGCAACGCGTGCTCTCCCAACTGAGAACCCGATTTGCTGTTTGGTTCTTGGGAAAGGACAGTAGCTCATCAGCAGAGTAGGCACTTTGCATGCAAAAGATTCAAGATTCAAATCCTGGTATCTCCAGCCCTAGCAAAGACCCTGTCTGAAACACTGAATCCAGTCTATGCAGATCAGGAGTAAGGGATCTTGTTCTTGTGCTTTAGCTGAGATTCCTGCATTGCAGGAGGTTGGACTAGATGAACCCCTGAGTCCCTTCCAACTGTACAATTCTATGATTCCCTAAAGGCCAAATTTGCCTTGGGGGGAAAATATATTTCTTCAAGGGACATATATGCCAGAAGATGAGGGGGCTGGAGCCACCACTCCCCACTCACCCACACCCATGGGCGTAGTTGGGGGGAGTAGGGGGGGCAAGTAAATAAATAAAAATACTTAACTAAATGTAGAAAGATTTTGACAGATTTTTCTGAGCACTTGGGGTCAAAAGAAAGTAATAAAAAAAACCCTGTTGTTGAGACGTTTCATCCCGAATCTGCTGGGCAGAGCCAGATGGAGGACGATGGCAGGTGGGTGTCGTTGTCGGCATCCAGGGGTCAAACGGCCAGCTGGCTAGCCCCCAGCTGGATTGTCTCCTTCCAGTCGTCACACAGCGAAGATCCCTCAACCTCTGGTGCGACATAAATCAGTGACCCAAGTCTGCTGACATGGGCACACTTTACTTAGCAGAGCA
Source organism: Lacerta agilis (assembly GCF_009819535.1). NCBI lineage: Eukaryota > Metazoa > Chordata > Lepidosauria > Squamata > Lacertidae > Lacerta > Lacerta agilis. Next base: position 32,101,527 of record NC_046315.1, read on the forward strand.
AACTGCGCAACAAAAAGAGGCTTGAGGCTTGTGAAGGCATACTAGCAATGACCGTTCCCCACATCAAATGGGGTGCACATTTTGCATGGTCGCGCGCAGCTGCCTGCATCCCAGAGCAGTTCCTGGTAGTTCGGGCTGGCTTCGCCTTCCCAGGCTGGATACCTGTGGTCTCCGTCTACACAGTCAGCTGCCCAATCCCGCCTGGGGGAGGTGTCGCCAGGGGGATTGGCCAGGTAAGGGGAGGGAACACAGACCCACACAATAGAAGGTTTTACATACCTGTCGAGCTATACGTCACAACTTTGGCGGTTGCAGGCCTTGGGCGGAATCCTTTAGTCATCTGCATAAAGGGGGGGCATGGGATGGTGACCCCACGCCCCCATGGCGTCTGGATCTCAGGGTTCCTGTTAAAGGGGTCTTTGGAGGAGACATTGGCCCATACGCCCTGAGGTTGTCATTGCCCTCCCCCTCCAGTGGCGGCGAACAGGGGGGCGGGCTATCTGCTTGAACATATGTTCTCCAGGCTAGCCCAATCCCCTCACATGCTGGATAACCCTGAAATTACCCAGGTCCCCGCCTGGGGAGCTGGGAAGGAAAACGCCCAATGACTGAGCCAAGGTCTCCCTACATCTGAATCTGAATAAAGTTGTGGCCTAATTTTAATCCCATAGCACGTTGTCTTGTGTCGTTATTCCGCTCAGGGGCTGCCTGGGGATTGGGGGACGCCACCTGGCCACACAAACGGATTTATTATAAATCAGAAACAAAGAAACATGTCGTTCTCTCCTTGCCATCTCTTCAGAGAGAGAGAGAGAGAGAGACAGAGAGAAAAGCAACAACAACACAACGGAAGTTCCACTTGCACCAACAAACAGTGCTGGAATGTAAACAGACATTTTGTTGTTGTTCAGTCGTTCAGTCGTGTCCGAATCTTCGTGACCCCATGGACCAGAGCACGCCAGGCACCCCTATCCTCCACTGCCTCCCGCAGTTTGGCCAAACTCATGCTAGTCGCTTCGAGAACACTGTCCAACCATCTCGTCCTCAGTCGTCCCCTTCTCCTTTGTCGGCAAGGTGATGTAAACAGACATAGTCTGTAACTAAAGGTGGAATGGAAAATTCCAACAATCCTGTGCTCCCCCCCCCAAAAAAATCCTGGTTACACTGATCCTCACACCATCTGTTCATTCCCTCACATGCAAAAGTATGCACAACTATTATCTTTCCATGCTTTCGTTTCTCTTTCTCACACACCTCATCTTTCTATTCATATTTATACAGTGGTGCCTCGCTAGACGAAAATAATTCGTTCTGCGAGTATTTTCGTCTAGCGATTTTTTCATCTAGCGAAGCACCAATGCAAATAGCGGTTTTCGCTAGACGAAAAAAATAATTTTTTTCGTCTTGCGAGGCAGCCCCATTGACAAATTCATCTTGCGGGGCAGCCTTCCGCTAGACGAATGCATTCGTCTAGCGAGTTTTTCGTCTAGCGAGGTATTCATCTAGCGGGGCACCACTGTACACAAGGTGGGGAGGAGAATGCTGATGAAGGGAGGCTAAATGGACCAATAATAATAATAATTTAATAATTTATTATTTGTACCCCGCCCATCTGGCTGGGTCTCCCCAGCCACTCTGGGCGGCTTCCACCAAACATTAAAATACATTTAAAATATCACAGTTTAAAAACTTCCCTAAACAGGGCTGCCTTCAGGAATTTTCTGAATGTCAGGTAGTTGTTTATTCCCTTGACTTCTGACGGGAGGGCGTTCCACAGGGCGGGTGCCACTACCGAGAAGGCCCTCTGCCTGGTTCCCTGTAGTTTTGCTTCTCGCAGTGAGGGAACCGACAGAAGGCCCTCGGCGCTGGATCTCAGTGTCCGGGCTGAATGATGGGGCTGGAGACGCTCCTTCAGGTATACAGGACCGAGGCCGTTTAGGGCTTTAAAGGTCAGCACCAACACTTTGAATTGTGCTCGGAAACGTACTGGGAGCCAATGTAGATATCTCAGGACCGGTATTATGTGGTCCCGGCGGCCCCTCCCAGTCACCAGTCTAGCTGCCGCATTCTGGATTAATTGCAGTTTCCAGGTCACCTTCAAAGGTAGCCCCACGTAGAGCGCATTGCAGTAGTCCAAGCGGGAGATAACTAGAGCATGTACCACTCTGGCGAGACAGTCTGCGGGCAGGTAGGGTCTCAGCCTGCGTACCAGATGGAGCTGGTAGACAGCCGCCCTGGACACAGAATGAACCTGTGCCTCCATGGACAGCTGTGAGTCCAAAATGACTCCCAGGCTGCGCACCTGGTCCTTCAGGGGCACAGTTACCCCATTCAGGACCAGGGAGTCCCCCACACCCACCCGCCCCCTATCCCCCCAAAACAGTACTTCTGTCTTGTCAGGATTCAACCTCAATCTGTTAGCCGCCATCCATGGTCTGATGTGATTTGAACTTCTTTCTATTTCCATTTATATTGTTTCCTCTGGTTAGTGGAGATTTGTGTACTAAAAGATGGGCCACAGCCAGTGCCAGATTTACGTATAAGCTAAATAAGCTATAGCTTAGGGCCCCACTCTCTTGGGGGCCCCAAAAAAATTTAAAGGAAAAAAAACCTGGATATACATTTCCAAAATAAAATAAAAAACAAATAAATAAAACCTACATACAGCAACAGCGTTTTGTGTTGTGTATGGACCTATTAGGTCCATATATTACCATATAACATATATTCAACACAAAAACAGTGACAATTTGTTGTTGACAAAGCACAGCTGGACATTTAAAGGGCCCCATTACCTTCAGTAGCTTGTTGTTGTTTAGTCGTTTAGTTGTGTCCAACTCTTCGTGACCCCATGGACCAGAGCACGCCAGGACCAGTAGCTTAGAGCCTCATCAAACCTAAATCCGGCCCTGGCCACAGCCATGAAGAACACTCATTTGCCATTTGCTACATGCACAAGTCTGTTCCCCACATATTGGCTCTGGCCTGCATCAGACACACAACATATGCAGGGAAGAGCTGGCTGAACATGCCTGGTAGGAATTGCTTTCCTTTTATTCCTTCACTGATAAGTCTGTGTACACACTTCTGTTTACTCTGCACCCAATGCGCTCCCAGCACTGGTGTGGACAGACAGCAGGTGACTTGGAGGCACATCCAACTGTACTGCGGTTTCCGTATGGCCTTTCCGTGCATTATGGCTTCCGTCATGGTGTCCCATTGCGCCAGAAGCGGTTTAGTCAGGCTGGCCACAAGCTGTCTGTGGACAAATGAGCGAGATGAGTGCCGCAATCCCATAGTCACCTTTGACTGGACTTAACCACCCAGGGGTCCTTTACCTTTACCTTTTTACCTTACTGAAGTGTACAATAATGTGAAAATGTGATTGGAAATGCAGTGGGTGAGGGAGAACACAGCCTTGCTGCCTTTTGAGCTGGTAATGCAAACATAGCCAAAGAGCCTCTCCTTGCAAAGAGAGGAGGAGGGCATGAGTGTTGCCAGGATTTATGTTGGAGGGGAGGGCAGAACTTCAGGTTTTTTTAATTGATTTACTTGATCTTGGGCGGGGGGCAGCTGCCTCCCCTTGGCTACACCCATGGAGGATCAAGAAAGCAACCTGTAACTACTGCATCCTGTTGGGGCTGTAGAACAGGAATTAAGCCCTCCCATCCTGCTCATCACAGTGCATTGGTGTCATTATGGGCGGCAGCTTAGTACTGATTGCATCTGGAAACATTTCACTGGAGCTTTAGGAATGCATTCTGCTTCAGTTAAATTTATCCAGTAAGTAAATAGTGTTTATTCTGAAGTCATCGCAATCTGCTGGTTGCAGGTTGTACTGCAACAGCACCCATGCCTCTGCTCTCATTTAGAACTGGAAATTAAGTCCCACTGATTTCATTCACTTCTAAGTAACTGTCTTAGGATCACAGCTAGTGAATTAGCCTGATGTGACAACTGAATGCATTTTTGCATCTAAAGGGCAGGTTTTAATGCAATTGCATTATGAAGGTGTGGTAATTAACAGAATGGGTCTGGCAGGGGCGGGAAGCCAAGAGGCACCCCTGGGGGCGGGGCATCGTGACGTGTGCGTGCGTCATGACGCCACGCCCCCAGCGCGATGCCACACCCCCTTCCCTTTCGGCTTCTTTCAGCGCCGAAAGGGGAAAAAAAGGAAGCGAAGCGGCGCGTTTAAGCGCCGGCTTTGCTTTGCTGGACCCTGCCCGCTTTCTCTTTCAGCGGGGAGGGGGGGAGCAAAGCGGGCGCTTAAACGCGCCGCTTTGCTTCCTTTTTTTCTCCCCTTTCAGCGCCGAAAGAAGCCAAAAGGGAAAGGGGGGGAGCAAAGCCGGTGCTTAAACGCGCCGCTTTGCTTCCTTTTTTCGCCTCTTTCGGCGCTGGCTGGGCTGCAGAGTCACAGCCCAGCCAGCGCCGAAAGGGGAGAAAAAAGGAAGCAAAGCGGCGCGTTTAAGCGCCGGCTTTGCTTCCTCGCCGCTTTCTCTTTCAGCGCTAGCTGGGCTGTGACTCTGCAGCCCAGCCAGCGCCGAAAGAAGCCGAAAGGGCTTTGCTTCCGCTTTGCTTCCTTTTTTCGCCCCTTTCGGCTGCTTCTTTCGCCGTTGGCTGGGCTGCGACTACACAGCCCAGCCAGCCGAAAGGGGAGAAAAAAAAAATGAAGCGGCGCGTTCAAGCGCTGGCTTCACTTCCCCGCCCGCTTGGCCGCTGTTCGTCCGTCGCCCCAGGAGCACTGTGCGCTGCTGCTCCCATGGCGACGGAGCGCGGCGGTGCGTGGGGGTGACAAGCGGCGGCCCCTCCTGCCACTCCCCACGCACCACCGGTCACCCGGGAGCAGCAGCGCTGCATGGACGGGGTGCTCGCGAGCACCCCGTCCATGCAGCGCTGCTGCTTCCGGGGTGACGGAGGGAGCGGCGGCGCGTGGGAGTGGCGGGAGGCGCCGCTTGTCACCCCCACGCACCGCTTATCACCCTGTCAGTGGGGGCGTCCCGCCCCCACCGCCCCTCCCCTACGACGCCCCTGGGGTCTGGAGAAGAATGTAACCCTTTCATTCCTTGTTGTGGTCCTGGGAAAACACACTGTTCCGAAGATGGTTTTTGCTTTTAAGTGGAATCTTCCTCTGGGTCCAACCCTGATCACTCCTCATAGTTGCTCCTTAACATTTTTAACAGAATGACACACCATCACAGTCAACATAATGTGTGTAGTTTGGCCCTTACTGTAATTATTTTGAATGACTCCCACCCAAACATCCCTGTGGATATTTCAACTGAGCAGGAATCTTCAAATTCGAATTAACCTTCAGTTTCAATTCAGGTAAAATTTAGTGAATGCCAACTATTTTCTTTGGGTAAAGCTAAAAGCCCCTCCTTTTTTAATATAATTTATTCACAAATCCAGGTTTCTGTGTTTGCACAGCTTGCACAACTGCCATATGATTTCACAGTTTTATCAATAATTGCAAAATGCTTTCAGTTAGTGTGAAGGAAATGTAAGACTAAAATGTAAATATGTTTTCATGGCTGCTTTATGAACTCAAAACCGGAATTTTCTGTTTGGACTGCAACAGCGTTATTGACTTTGAAAGTGGCCTGAAGGAAAAAGGAGTTGAGTATGTAGCCTCTTTAAGATGGAACAAGGGCTAAGCAGCTGTCATTAAAGGTCACAGATGTAGTTAATAGCTGATTGATAACAAGGAAATGTGTGGAGCATAAGCTCCCCAATAAAGCAGGAGAGGGTGCCTGGTACAACACTGTATGCCTTCATAGTGGCCTGACCTGAAAACCGTCATTGCCATTTTCTGTGCCACAGTGATTATTGTCCTTTGGGAACTATGCATTTGGCAGCTGCTTATCAGGTTTGCATCAGGTAAATAAAGTACTGTCTGTAGGTTTCAGTTGGTGCTGACCTTTAAAGCCCTAAACGGCCTCGGTCCAGTATACCTGAAGGAGCGTCTCCACCCCCATCGTTCTGCCCTGACACTGAGGTCCAGTGCCAAGGGCCTTCTGGCGGTTCCCTCACTGCGAGAAGCCAAGTTACAGGGAACCAGGCAGAGGGCCTTCTCGGTAGTGGCACCCGCCCTGTGGAACACCCTCCCACCAGATGTCAAAGAGAAAACCAACTACCAGACTTTTTGTGCCACCCCAGCTTCTGAACAGCAGCGGTTCCAGGCGCTAACCCAGGGTTTGGTTTCCTTGGAGTAAGGAACAGCAGAGACTGTTGTCTCTTTATGATATATGGTTTATTTACACATATATACAACCTGAGCCTGCGGTGGAAGGGCTCACAGCATTAACACCCTGTCAAGAAGGTATTGCTTCTCCCATAGTCACAGCCTTGTCTTCAAGCAGAAGTCAAGCATGGTTCTGTTTCTCTGATTTCTGCCTGCATCTATCCCAGCTCTCTCTCACAACTCTGGCTTTGCCTTTCTCAGCGCCAGCCAGGTGAGGGAGGGGGACACCAATCTGCCCTCTGGCACAGAGCAGCTTCCTCTGTTAGACTAAAGACTGTACTTAGGCAATAACTATGGCCCTTGCCTGGCTAATTCAGCAATGGAATCGTCCATTAGATGTTAACCCTTGCTGGATTCAGGAATTAGAAGGGACTCAAGCCTCATGCAGCCATCCTGCTCACACACAACCCGCCAACTCACAACAATACATCATAGGCTCTGTGGAACACTGCAGGGCACACTTCCAAAGAAACATAGTTAGGAGCCATCTGCTGATCAGATAAATTAAATCCAGCCTAGCTAGCCAGCACACTGTGTAGAACATCCTGTTACATACATAAGTTAATTCAATAATAATAATAAACACTTCCGCAACGCACTTCTGATTTAACAGCTGGGACTGTAGCAAGGATAGAGGCTCCCTGAAAAGACCAGAAGAAACTTCAGGCAGCTTCTCAAGGATTATTTTGTTGGTTTTGTCAGACAAAAGCAACAGGTGCAGAGCAGAATAAAGCTTCCCTATCTGCACACCCTCAGAGTGCAGTCTTGGGTGTTTTATACCTTTTTTCAAACTACATAGCCCTCTCTTAGCCAATCAGAATGGGGCAAAGCCCTTTCTGGATGCCTTTTCTGTTACATGCCTGCTGCTTTATTTGCTTCCACTAGTTGGCGCTGCATGTTGTTGTTGTTCAGTCATTCAGTGTCGTGTCCAACTCTTCGTGACCCCATGGACCAGAGCACGCCAGGCACCCCTATCCTCCACTGCCTCCCGCAGTTTGGCCAAACTCATGCCAGTCGCTTCGAGAACACTGTCCAACCATCTCATCCTCTGTCGTCCCCTTCTCCTTGTGCCTTCCATCTTTCCCAACATCAGGGTCTTTTCCAGGGAGTCTTCTCTTCTCATGAGGTGGCCAAAGTATTGGAGCCTCAACTTCAGGATCTGCTCTTCCAGTGAGCACTCAGGGCTGATTTCTTTAAGGATGGATAAGTTTGATCTTTTTGCAGTCCATGGGACTCTCAAGAGTCTCCTCCAGCACCATAATTCGAAAGCATCAATTCTTTGGCGATCAGTCTTCTTTATGGTCCAGCTCTCACTTCCATACATGACTACTGGGAAAACCATAGCTTTAACTATACGGACCTTTGTCAGCAAGGTGATGTCTCTGCTTTTTAAGATGCTGTCTAGGTTTGCCATTGCTTTCCTCCCAAGAAGCAGGCGCCTTCTAATTTCGTGACTGCTGTCACCATCTGCAGTGATCATGGAGCCCAAGAAAGTAAAATCTCTCACTGCCTCCATTTCTTCCCCTTCTATTTGACAGGAGGTGATGGGACCAGTGGCCATGATCTTAGTTTTTTGATGTTGAGCTTCAGACCATATTTTGTGCTCTCCTCTTTCACCCTCATTAAAAGGTTCTTTAATTCCTCCTCACTTTCTGCCATCAAGGTTGTGTCATCAGTTTGATTGTTAGAATGTCAATTTACTTCTTTTCAGCTAGTCTTAGGCTTTTATACAAGGTTAACTGCCTATGGTATCTGGAAGGATTGCTGTATATGTTATAGTCTCATGAGCTGCAACACTAGATCTGCAATACCTGAAAGATTGTCTCACCCTTTATATACCCACTGCACTCTGCCTGTGGGGATCTGATCATATCTTATCAGGAGGCCTGTACTGCACAAAGTAGGAACTGGGGCTTTGGTGTTGTAGCATCTACTCTGTGGATTTCCCACCTGTTAAATATTAACAGGTGCCATGTCTGCTGTCTTTTCAGTTCCTACTAAAGACTTTCCTCTTCCAACAAGCCTTATAAGTAGAGATCTTTCATGATCTGAACCTGGATTGCAATTGATTCCAAGTTGTGTTAAACATGGTTTTTATTGTTTTGTCACTTGTTTGCTTCCCTGGGCTCCTTTGGGAGGAAGGGAGATAAAGTGAATGAATGGATGGATGGAGGGATATACCATAATGCATACTTTGTTATGCATATTTGAGCTGTGTTGTGTATATTTGATAATTGCTAAAAAGTTTCTAATGGATGCTGTGCTATATTTTGATATTGGATTTATGTGTTTTTATACTCGCGTACATCACCTTGAGACTAATAATAATAATACTACTACTACTACTACTAATAATAAATAATAATAATTATTTATACCCCGCCCATCTGGCTGGGTTTCTCCAGCCACTCTGGGCGGCTTCCAACAAAAGAATAAAAATACATTAAAACATCAGTCATTAAAAACTTCCCTAAACAGGGCTGCCTTCAGATGTCTTCTAAACATCAGATAGTTGTTAATTTCTTTGACATCTGATGTCAAAGAAATAACTACTTATTGTAGTTGGTGATATATAAATATTTCTATAAACAGGTACAAAAATATCTGTAGTTTAACCCATGCATATACTTGAAAAACGCAACTGTACTAAATACAGAATTATTAAGATATAACTATCCTTGAAATCTTATATTCTTACTGTTTGGCCAAAAGTGATTGCAACCAGCTATGGCAACATTACAGTAGAATGAAACCAGGAGGAGCATTGGGGCTGAATGAATTGAGAGACAGAGTTGTATCTGGGAGAGCTGGAGTTAAGGGTGTTGCCAGTCCAGAGGACCTGAGCCTTAAGCTTTCTGTGCTGTACCCCTGATCTCCTGCCTCTTCCTTCTAAAAAAAATATTACATTGATTACTGCACAAGCAGGCACACAGCAATTTGCCACAGGGCACTCTATTGGTTCTATCCAGTGGTTAGAGTGTCAAAGTGGGACGGGGACGGGGGAATAGGGGTGGTAGGCAATGCTAGTTCTACTCGGGGTAGGCCAATTGAAATGAATTAGCATGCCTAAGGGCCATTCATTTCAATGGGTCTGCTCTGAGGAAACTTAGTTGGATACAACCCCAGGGTTCAAATGGACGCTTGTCCACAATGCTCTCTGGGTGACCCGGAATCTCAGTCTAACCCACCTCAAAGGGGTTTTTGTGAAGATGAAATGGGGGAGAGGAACCACCATGTTTGTACGCCACTTTGAGCAACTTGGAGAAAAGGTGGGCTATAAATGTAAAATAATAAACTACATACATATATAAATGCAACACAATAGGAATTCAGTACACACAGTGGGACTTCGCATTCCTCTCTTCCTCCCAACCTCCTCCAAAAGTTGCCACAAAGGTCTGGCAAACCCTTAGAGCAGAATATGAGGACGAGGAAGAGGGGAAAGATCCACTGTGCAAGTGGGAGTCTGCTATGTGAGCAGAACAGCAGCTTTGGAGACATATTTATGCACCTTTGTGTCCCAGCTCAGGCCTGGGCCCCTAGTTCTTTAAGTACCTAGCAACACCCCTGGCTCAGTTTATATTCAGTCTCTCTCATGGACTCATTCGGTGATTCTGTGGACATGTCTGTCTTTCAGCCTCTGTTCCCTATTGGAAAAACAACCACGTATGTCACATGACTGTTGCGCTGTCAGAGAAAGATGATAAATTATTGACTACAATAGTTGCTATGGTACATGAGAGGCACATTGCCCTTTAATCTTTTACAAGCGTTGAATCAACAGAGCTCTTGATCGGCTGATTATTTTTTTAACCATACTTAGGTGCATTTTAGAATAAGATCAGGCGAAGTTCACCACATTACATTAGCAATATTATGGTGTGGCAATGTAATGGTGGGGCATTTTAGGCAGGGGGAGATTATGTGGCATCCTTTGCTCATCACTGCAAGAGCAATAGCCTTGAGACATGGAATGCTCTTTATTTCCTGCCATGCCTACAAGTATAGTAAAGGATATATATCTTCGTACAATCCTTGCAAGAGCCATTTTCTTTGTTTCATGTTTACATTTTCTTTGAACAGATACAACACCTCCAGCAGAACCTCCATGCTTTTGCCAAAACAATGGAATCTGTCCAGATCACTTATGCCTTTGTCCAGAGGAAGGGATAGGCTACCACTGTGAGATAGGTCAGTAAAGTCAGTCTATTCTTTCATCAGTTAATGCAGTTTTTGCATATTGGGAGCAAATGAGCAGAAGTTACTTGGTGCTGTTTAGCAAAAGGTCTTCTCTTACCACTGAACCCTTGTGTCTGATGGTACCAGGCATGTTAAAAAGGGTGCATTTCTATTCCCATTTAACTGGGAATAAGCACAACTGAACTCAGTGGGACTTATTTCTGAGTAAACATGTATAGGAATGTGTTGTTCCATTGGATTCTGTATGACTCGTGCCATATTTAACTCTGGTTATGGTTCCTTCAACTGAAGTATTAGTAGATACTTGCAATCTGTGATGTGGGTGCATGCCATGGTGGTAGCTTCCACTGCATGTGTAGACACCAGTGGTCCAGTTTAAACATGATGCCTACTGTGTGGAACTCCACACAGACTGGAGGGCTGTAGCTCAATGGCAGAAGAAATGGTTTGCACACACGAGGTCACAGATTCAATCACTGACATCTCCAGCTAGGACTGGAAAAGACTCCTGTCTGAAAGTCTGATGGGACACCTGCCGATCAGTGTAGACAACACTGAGCTAGATGAACCAATGGCCTGACTCAATATAAAGCAACTTCCTATGTGCATTTATTTTGTTCCAAACACCTCACATTACATGTGTCTGTTTTGGTTCTTTTATTTTCTTTTTACAAAGTAATAATCATAAATAAGTAAATAAGAATAAAAATGTGCATCCCACCACTGAGACCATTCCATTGTAAGTATCCAACCTCCCAAAATTTCAATGACTCTTGCAATGGTTTGACTCCTTTCCATTTTAACAGTACAAATTCTACAAACACCCTCCATATCTCCTCAAAATCATTCTCCTGCATATTCCCCATCTTACCTTAAAGGCACATGTTAATTTATCATTAATAGCAACACCCCACACCTTTTTATACCATTCTTCCATTTTATATTCTGCTTGCCCCTTCCACTTCTTAGCTATAAAAATTTGTGCAGCTGTCAATAAATTTGTGAGCAAGTCCTGCATAGACTGTGAACCTGCCACTCCATCATAAATTGACTGTTTTGGTTCTGTTTAGTCAAATGACGCTGTGTTACAGGGGGTATGAGATAGTAATAGTATGGTCACACCTGTGTGGTCTCACCTGTGCAGGTGGATCAAGAGACTGAAAGCCAGAGACTAACCTTAAGCAATAATACTCACGATAACAGGAGCAGAAATTTTGTGAACCATTTGCTTCTTGTCATTGCTAATGACAGTATGATGCTTGGGAAAATTAATTTTCCAATGAGTGGGAATGGCCACAGCAGAAAAGCATTTCAAAATTGCATTAGAGAGCTTTTGTGTGTATGTGTGCTACATTAGATGACCAAACTCCCATTTCCTTGTGTGTGCCTTTCTGGAAGTGATTTACTGTGAACTATCGTTAAATGAAATCATTGCAAATGAAATTGCTAATACATATCCTAGAAAATGTTATCCCTAGCAAGTGGTTTCTTTTCCCTGTAAATGAGGCAGGTGTTTGATGTAGTTTATGACTTTACAAATAGCTATAATTACTGGTGGGGTCTTGAACTCGCATCATCTACAAATGTGGATGAAGGGACTCCTCCTTCTCACAAGTCCTACTTGTTCCATTTCTTCTTCAGGTGGCAACAAGTATCACATGAGCAGAGCACTCCATGTTTTAATAACTTTAATGTAAGAGTGAAGTACTGAAAGGAGTCCAGGTCCAGATCAGTGTCTCTCCCCCCCCCCATGCTCTTGAAAATTGTTCTATATGATGAAACACTTTTAACGTGGAGATGTCGTCGTCGTCCCCGTCGTCCCCCCCCCCCGCCGCCGCCTTAACCCCTGTGATGCAAGTACTTATGTAGTCAACTCTTCTTGAGATATACTAAGCTTTGAGATAATTATTGTTGGCAGGTATGGATATTCCAGGGGAAAGTGTGACAACAACACTGCAAATAGTATGTGTATGTTTTTCCTTCGTTCCTTTTCCTCCTGTTTCAGTAAAGTGAGTAATTAGACTTGTGGTCTCAAGACAACAGATAAAAGTCCCCAAGTGAATGCAGGGACATTACAGTTTATTTTCCAGGTATAAATGGAACACAGGATGGTCAGGTAGGCTGATGATTAAGTTTGAACTGGATTATTATTATTTTTTAATGCAACAACTTTCACTCATCTTGATTAGAGTTTCACAGTAAGAAATGGGCACAATTGAAGCTTAGAGGTAGCTGGAAATTTTAAAATGCAATGCCCAGTTTTTAGCCATGCATGCAAAAAAGACGAAATGTTGTAAAATCAATGCCAGGGATAGGGAAATCCAGCCATCCAGATGTTTCTGAATTCCTAACACCCATCTTCCCACCAACATCTAGAGAGTCACAGGTTCTGCACTCTGCTATATGTTATATCTAGCAATATTATCTTCTCTATCATATGGTACACCTCCCCCCCCCCCAAAAAATGGCATGCTTATGTCATAATTATGTTAAGATTCCTTTCAGCACTGGAAAATTAATGTGTAGGGTGAGAAGTACACTACAACCAACCTTAATGTTACAGGCTGTAAATATCTGTAGAATTACACAGTTACATAGCAGATTTGAGCATAGTTTGCATGACCTCATAAATGGCAGAATAGCTGAAATAAAGAATGTCCTGAAACAATGAAGGGTTAGTTTGGGAAAAGAAAATGGAATTAGAAATCCTTCATAGAACACTACCAATCCTTTCAGTATATACATTCTTCAGACAGATAAGACGATTAATGCTTACAGGAATGTTGTGAGTACCTTACAGTTAAGTCAACCCTGCATGGAATATAGTACTTTAAATATTTTCCACAATATTTCCCACAGGTGTTGTTCCTAAAGCAACTCGGATGTGCACTAGGAAAAAAATTGGAATACCTACTCTTGAACCTCCTAATACCGGTATATTGAATTTCAATGTGACCCTACTTGGCCTCTCTGAAAAGGCCAATATGAAAATCTCATATTGATTGGAAGTACTGATTGGCTATGGGTTCTACTTTAAAAAAGACACCATCCTCTATTTGAAGGGATATTCAGTCCAAGTCTGGGGTAAGATAAAGACGCAAAAGTGCTCTCTGTTAATGGACTGTTCAAAGTTTGAAACAGGCTTTAGCATATTGGATGAAATCATTTTAACCTGCTATACTTAACAATTCCCATTACTGAGGCTGCACTGCCATCTAGTGAATATTAAATAAGCAAGCTGTTTAAAAGCTAGGCTTCTCAATTTTTGCTGAATTTTCTGCCAAATAAGAAGTATTGGGAGAAAAAACAAGGAATAAAATTGCACAGGACTTTGTACATTTTTTTAAAAAAAATTGGGTGTGCCATTGCTCAAACTCAATCAATGTATTTTTATATATAAAAACATGTCTGGAAGTGTTCTTAGAACTATGATATGATACATGGGATGAATGTGGGAGATGTTTGGAATGACTGATGTTGAAGAATAATTAGAAATTTTTAAAAGGCACTTATTTAATGAAAAACATGCATTTATTTTACATAGGAAGTAATATTACTTAACTAAAATGTAATAACTGGTCTTCAATCTTTGATCTCATATTTTTTCCTCGCAAGAACCCTGTGAAGTAAGTTAGACTGAGAAACTGTCCCAAGCAAACTCTGTGAATTTCATAGTGGAGAGAGGATTTGAACTGTGGTCTCCCAGTTGCCCATCTGACACTAAGCCTCTACATCATACTGGTTCTCTGAATGTCATTCAGTCATTTAATCGGTGAATGGCCTAGGCTCTAGCTCAGGGTCACCAACATTTTTAGACTAGTGGACACATCTCAAATTGTGAGAGAGTGCTGGGGGAACCAACTGCAGAACGGATGCCATGGAATTAGCATGATATAACACAAAATTAGAGAGACAAGCATCCTCTGACAACCTTCTGGAATATGATCACACATATGATCACATACACTTTTGAAATCATGTCATGTTCCTTATAATGGGAATTTGTGATTATGAGGAAATATGTAATGTTGATCTTTTTAATTGAAGTGCATTCAAAACTTACATTCACAACTTAATTACTTTTATAGTGACAATCAGTGCAAATCAAGCCCATCAAATCTTTGCTTCTTCCCTGGCACTTTTATTTGCTGCGTTTGCAGAGCTTGCTAGTTTATTAGTACCAAATGCCTTAATTCTAGGACTTGCATATAGGCGTGACTATGAGAGTTCCAGAAAAAACATCTACTTCTGCTTCATTGACTACGCAAAAGCATTTGACTGTGTTGACCACAGCAAACTATGGCAAGTTCTTAAAGAAATGGGAGCGCCTGATCACCTCATCCGTCTCCCGAGAAATCTCTAATGTGGGACAAGAAGCTACAGTTAGAACAGGATATGGAACAACTGATTGGTTCAAAATTGGGAAAGGAGTACAACAAGGCTGTATATTGTCTCCCTGCTTATTTAACTTATATGCAGAATTCATCATGCGAAAGGCTGGACTGGATGAATCCCAAGACGGAATTAAGATTGCCGGAAGATATCAACAACCTCAGATATGCTGATGACACAACCTTGATGGCAGAAAGTGAGGGGGAATTAAAGAACCTTTTAATGAGGGTGAAAGAGGAGAGCGCAAAATATGGTCTGAAGCTCAACATAAAAAAACTAAGATCATGGCCACTGGTCCCATCACCTCCTGGCAAACAGAAGGGGAAGAAATGGAGGCAGTGAGAGATTTTACTTTCTTGGGCTCCACGATCACTGCAGATGGTGACAGCAGTCACGAAATTAAAAGACACCTCCTTCTTGGGAGGAAAGCAATGGCAAACCTAGACAGCATCTTAAAAAGCAGAGACATCACCTTGCCGACAAAGGTCCGTATAGTTAAAGCTATGGTTTTCCCAGTAGTCATGTATGGAAGTGAGAGCTGGACCATAAAGAAGACTGATCGCCAAAGAATTGATGCTTTTGAATAATGGTGCTGGAGGAGACTCTTGAGAGTCCCATGGACTGCAAAAAGATCAAACTTATCCATCCTTAAAGAAATCAGCCCTGAGTGCTCACTGGAAGGACAGATCCTGAAGTTGAGGCTCCAGTACTTTGGCCACCTCATGAGAAGAGAAGACTCCCTGGAAAAGACCCTGATGTTGGGAAAGATGGAGGGCACAAGGAGAAGGGGACGACAGAGGATGAGATGGTTGGACAGTGTTCTCGAAGTGACTGGCATGAGTTTGGCCAAACTGCGGGAGGCAGTGGAGGATAGGGGTGCTTGGCGTGCTCTGGTCCATGGGGTCACAAGGAGTTGGACACTGAACAACTGAACAACAACAAATGAATAGCAGTGACCATGCTGAGTTGGTAGGTTGAAGGGTGTGCCGTCAATTTGAGCAAATATTGACACATTGGTGCAATCTCTTTCTTTTCACCATCTTTTTCTTTTGTGTTTCATTGTAGCAACTGAAGGATTATCAATTTTCCGTTACTAATAATGGATAACTAGTGGGTAACTAGATATCTGCCTTGTTCAACAAAAGACCTAAGTTCAAGAAGCATAATTAATATTATCTGCACAGTGTATAGCCTCATGAACTTTGATATTCCATGCAATGCAAATTTAGACTGTTTCTTCTTGATGGCCAGGAGCACATATACATCAAGAAAGGCACTCAGGCTATCAGCAATAACATGGAGAATGTAGGCTTTGATCTCTTGAGATCCCTTTCAGCTCTGATTCCATGAGTGTGTGTGTGTGGGATATAGGTCCAGCTCCGAGTGTCTTCTGGTGGTTCCTCACTGTGAGAAGTGAGGTTACAGGGACCAGGCAGAGGGCCTTCTCGATAGTAACACCTGCCCTATGGAACGCCCTCCCATCAGATGTCAAGGAAATAAACCACTACCTGACTTTTAGAAGACATCTGAAGGCAACCCTGTATTGGGAATTTTTAAATGTCTACTGTTTTACAATTTTTTATGTATTGCAAGCCGCCCAGAGTGGCTGGGAAACCCAGCCAGATGGGTGGGTGTATAAATAAAACAACAACAACAACACTTTGCTTAACTGGTTAGGTGCATAGGGCATGTGAAGGCCAGTCCTCTTGAGATCTCTGTGAGTGATTAGACAAGCCATACACTGCAGCAGAACTGGCTTTCAAGATGGTAGATGAGGAAGTAGATATTCGGGCTTCATGGGGGGGGGCAGTGACCCTCTCTTGCTTCCATTGGTATATGTTCACAGCTTAGCCCGGTAAAGCACATTTGCAATCCTCCACTGTATACTGCTCAGAAGCCCTATTGGGTCCAGTCCTTTACTCTCCTGTAGCGCACCCCATTGAGATCAATGAACATCGGGGCAGGCACTGTGGAGCAGCCTCAGCCACTGAACACGGCTTGGGCTGGAAGAAGAAGGACCCGTGAATGACGTTTTTTGCAAAGACACTCCTCCGTCGAGAAAAGACGCAACTGCACGGAACTAACAACCAGAAAACCAAGAAGGAGACTAGAATCAGGCGCATTCATTCCCGCGCATGCGCATTAACTGGACTCGAGTTGCCTGTACTGTGTTTTTATTTTTTTTAAGGTCAAGAAAAATCTGGGTCGCTCTACGTCGCTGTCCTGTACGTAAGCACGCGTGCGTGCCCCACACCTTCATTTCGCGCCTGCGCGGTACCAGTTTCCTCTGACGAAGCTCTCGGTACAGCAGTCCCCGCCGTCAGGTTATGGGCGGAGTGCGCATGCGTGGCGGCCCGGCGGCATAAGCAGCAGCAGCAGCAGCAGCAACCGCCTTGGCGATTCTCTTTGCCACGTACGGCAGCGGCGACAGCAGCAGTGAGTGAGGAGGCGGGGAGCGGGTGGGGGTACAGGGTCGTGGGGCTGGCGGGCTGACTGGCGCCGCGGCCTCTACTTCGTGGAGAAGAAACGGAGCGAGTGGGGTTGGGGGAGCCGCTGCCCCGTTTGAATGGGAGAGGCCGAGCCGCTGCCCACCGGGGAAAGAGCGGGTAGCCGACCGGGGCCCCCTCAGGGCGCCTGGATGAGGCATAGGCCGCGCCCTTCCCCGTCCACTCGAGACAGGGGAAGGCCACGCACTGCTCAGCTGTTGCCACATCAACCCATCGGCCTTGAGTCCTTTTCTTGCTCTTCCCTCCTTCCCCACATAATTCCTTTTCTAGTTTGGGGGCGCTGCGTTAGCCTACTGCAGCAAACAGCAGTGCCAAGCAGGGCAGATTTAATTGTGTTGTAACGAGGCTTTTGCTGGGCAAATAAAATAAATAAATAAAACCTTTGGAAAGATACACTTCCCATTCTGAGAAAAAGTTCCTTCGCTGCCTCCCCCCTCCCCCCCGCTTTCTCTTTCTCCTCCCCCCCTCCGCCCCACCAGGGCTGGAGAGACTAAAATGGGAAGAGGTCATTTTGGGGTTTCTGATTCTTTGTCACTGAGGAAGGCTTTGCAGAATATACAGCTCCCTTTATTTAAATGCTTCATCTTCTTTGTACACCTTCGAAGTTTGTTCCCCCCCCCTCAAGCGGCCTCTTCCTACTTGGAGTCTTTGCGAGGAAAAAAGTTGTTTGTCCAAGGTCACCCCAAGAGGCCAACAGAACAGTTGTTATATCTGGCTTGCTGGACTCTTAATTCTTGTACGTCTTCTACTCTAATTTGTATAATTAAAAGACGTGGAAAAGTTCACAGTTCAGAATCTCAAAAGTTTGAGCACTGTTCATTTCGTTCATGCGAAGAAATTGTTATTAGCCCAGCGATGCAGCTTTTAAAAGTGCTCAAAGCTGCTGTCAGTATTTAGTTACTTGACATTCTGAGCCAGCTGGGGCATGAGCCAGCAACTCTTCCTGTCATTGCTTTTTTGTCTTGTTTACTCCTTCAGAGAAGTTGGGGTGTGATCAGGGCAAGTCATTGGGGTTGACGAGATCTGTCACGGCTGATATGAGATGGTGGAAGGGAATCCTGTTCTTGCAAAACAGTTGCATTCATAAGCACATATACTTGGAGAAATTTATGACAAGAGACTTTATTGTGTTTCTCTTATAGAATTAAGCTTTAATACTGTCCCAAGTATTAGCTTTTCTTCTAGCAATAGTTGCTTCTACTGTATAGTACTTAAAAATATACCAGAGACCCATTACAATATTCAGCATACAATCAGTCATTTAATATTTGTGCACTGCAGTTTATACATGTCTATCAGAAGTAAGCCTTATTGAGTTCAATAGGACATGCTTCTAGATACGATGATATAGGATTGATTAAATAGATACAGAGACATAATTGAGTTGCCTGCTTCTAAAGAAAATTTCTGCCATTGAAATTCATAAACTGATACATAGTCAGCACTACAAGCTCAGTTACTAAGATAGTTGGCAGTCTCTTGTGATTACAAAGTTAATGATCCTTAAAGGAATTACCGTACTTTTCTCAAATATCCGCTAATTTAATCTACTGCAACTAAAGTGCCAGTTTTTATCATGCCTTTAACAGCTAACAGGTTTACTTAATATAAACTTCAAAAAATTGGAGCCCACTTTATCAGATGCATCTGAAATGGTATTTGTATTTAGGGATCTAAATACCAAAGGGTGTTTAGGGATTCATCTGCCAGGGATTCTTTAGCTGTGATTCCTGCATTGAAGGGAGTTGGAGTAGATGACCCCTTGGATCCCTTCCAACAACAATTTATGATGTTATGAAATCAGTCTCTAGGTGGGGTCGCAAACAGAAATATAAATCACAACAATATCAATTAAATATAATTAGTTTCTTTTTAACACATATCACAACTGAAGGTAAAACATGCACTCAACAGGAATATTGGAGAGTCTACATTAACAGAGGCTTGTGAACAGCTTAGAAATTTTACTACAATAAAGAATACAGTGTTTAAGTTAATAAAGTAACTCATGACAGCATAGCAAAGCATCTTCATAAGGGTTGCTGTAAGGAAAATCTGGTGGTTGTAGTAATAAAAGATATTGCCAGCAACAGTTTAGCTAGTGAGCTACTAGTGATAGGTAGGTGTATCATGCGTCACAACTGAAATTATTGCTAAATAGATTTGAGGTCAAATTACCGTAAGTCTGATTTCTATAAACCATAAACTGCTTTGAATCCCAAACTTGTTTAAAGATTCTGTTCTTACAGTTGTTACACTGCATTTACTTTTAACCAATTTGTGTTACTTAAGAACATGTAGGGTGGTTTTTGTTTTGTTTGTTTTGTTTTTTAAAAGTAGCAATTTTAACATTTTAAATTATAATCTTAATTCTCCAAGTTGGCTGTATAGGAAGTAATGAGTCCAACTATTTTATGGAAAATACAAGCTTTGGGCTTTGAACCAAAGGAGGACATGCATAATGATATGAAAAAGAGAACCACATATTCAAATACAGCTTTGTTTGGTCTTTGATAATCGTAACAGACCCCAGTGGCTGATAAACCTTACAAATAAGCTGATGACACATGCCACTTTTGATTTCACTTTTATCTGGCCTAGACTCTGTAGAATTAGTGCAGCAGAATGTAACACTCTGGCTTCTGAAAGCATGTCATACAAATGTTTTCAACAGTTTTAAGTGTACATATTGGGAATATTATTATTCATAGATTCTTAAGCATCCTTCACCACAAGGTCCTGGGGTGTGTATAAAATGTTATTCATTTTTAAAATGCAATTAGAAGCATAGGGTAGGTACTACTAAAACACATCTCAGGTGTCAAAAACTGGGGTTAATAGGTATGTATTCAGCACATGAATGACATTCTAAGAATTATTTCCTTCAAGGGCATATTTGGATTATTGTATCTACTGTGCTTGCTTGTTTTGGAGCTTTCTGCTGGACACTGCTGGCAGTATCTGGCCAGTGGAACTCTTGCCCACATGATCAGTGGGGCGGAAGGGGAGTGCCGCACAAATAAATGATGCTTTCTGTGGTGCACAGTGAGAGGCTGGCCTAGCACAGACAGCTGGGCAAAGGCATAAGGAGGGTTTGGATTACTCTGTTACTTGCCTTCTGTATAATAATAATAATAATATATCAATGAATGTCTATGCTAATTAATGAAAGCCTTTGATGGTGACAGAGACTTAACTAAGTTGCCTTTGTGTTTTAATGCAGATTCCACACCACTGCTGCCTATTGTTATATTTTACTAACCACTACTGCATGGCGGGACATCTGACCTCCAGTTGAAAGTAAAAGGGATAATCTGCCCAGCTACTCAGTACATTTTACAAGACAGGTACACTTAATATTTGATGAAATAAAGTTATTGATGAAGTGAATTGTACTGTAAAGTTCACAGTGACAGTGCCTTGTCTGGAAATTCTTAGTACTGTACTGTGTTCACTTTTCATGCTGAAGATGTCATTTTGAAAAGTTGTCAATTGGTGGTAGTTCAGAATTGCCATTTAGTTTTATCTGTTAAATGAAAAATACTGCTTCAACTATTTTAATTATAGGGTCATTCCACATCAAATCAACGCAAAAAAACAAGGGTTTTGTCACCCACTATCTCAGATTTTGATGAACTTGGTGCACACCCTTCCCTTTATTGATTTCCAAGAGCCAGTTTCATAACTTCAAATTCAAATATCCCAAATTAAAACACGTATGCTCTTAAAAAAAACCCTTATTATAACTGTCAGGGAACTGCCCTCAGCAGGGCGGGAGGTCTTGTCGAATTACCGTGAGCCCAGACACCTCCTCAGTAGTGAGACCTCCTCAAGCGGGAAGAGCGGCACCTCCTCCAATGGGGAGGGGCAGGCTGGAACAGCCAGGCGAGACAAGGGCTTGGAGATGCTGCTGAGAGCCCCAGCACGCCTCATGAGTTTTGCTCTGAGGGGAGCATGCCACTTCCATCGCCCCAATTGTGCAGAGGGGTCAAAGAAGACTGGGGAGGCGGCGCTTTGGGGTGCCGAAATTCTTATGTTGGGGTCACAGCCGGAAAGCAGCACTCCTAGATTCTGCAAGTGACTAGGACGGTCATGTTTCCATGTTCTCTGAACTGTAAATAGTCTGCACCAATAAACTGTTAAAAGACAGTTGAGACTCATGCCTGATTACTCGTGAGCAACCCTAACGCAGACCTGACAATAACCAACAGTATGCTAATTTTTAAGATGAACAACTTTGTTTCATTAATTTTTTCTATTACAGCTATGGATTGTAGGAAAGTTGTACAAAATGGCTACCCAGAAGCCATTTTCTCCCCAAAATGTCCAAAAAAACATATTTTTTTTGTTTCAAGGAATGAAAAAACCCATAAATCTCATTCTTTGTTGAGAAAGAGCATGTCTTGCAATACTTTTCAAAATGAAAAGCTTTGGTTCCATCATGCCCACACTCTGAAAATTCAAGTTTTCTAAACCCTAGGCTACAAGTACATTTATAAAAAAAATCTTTGTGGGGTTCAGGGGCCAGAAAAAAATGGAGGCTGATTCAGGTCTTCAGACTGGGAGCTAGCCACTCTGGTGTAAAGTATCAAGGAGTGATCAGATTTATTGGTTTTGATCCTCTGCTTATCTTAGGCTGCTTATAGATCATGTCTTTTCACAGGAAGTGGGCATCACCATTACCCTCATTTCATTCTCTCTGAATGCCTAGAGCATTTTTGGAATTGTTAACAGTTTATAAATCTGTTTTAGGTAGTATACATTATTATATGTGCACTTCTTTCTAGCATCATGCCATTCAGGAATATATTTTTTCCTCCCTAATCTAGTAATATAAAATTGTGCTTTGCTTAGAATCAATCAGTGTAATTGTTTCTCAGGATATACTAATGTAAATGTCTTCATTTTGAATAGCTGTGTAAGAAGGCCAGAGTTAACCATGAATGGACAACTGGATTTGAGTGGAAAGCTTATAATTAAAGCTCAAATGGGTGATGATATTAGAAGAATTCCCATTCACAATGAGGACATCACCTATGACGAGTTAGTGCTGATGATGCAGAGAGTTTTCAGGGGAAAGCTTCTGAGCAATGATGAAGTTACAATAAAATACAAAGACGAAGGTAGGATTTCTTTGAACTTTTAGTGTTAACTATTAGTACAAAAATCTTTTTGGTGTTCCAGTTATTTTTGTTATGGCACATTTCTCTTCTTTTTCTGACCAGTGTAGAGCTCTGTTCTTGGTATGTCAGCACAGTGCTAGTAACCTGCAGGAAGTGTGGTAGGAAACAAAAGTTATGGCAGCATGTCATAGATATTGCTTATTTATATTGCGCATTGCACTGTATACCTTGAGCTGCTTACCTCCGTATACGTGGTAATGCTGAGCTTAAAAGTGATGCATTCTGTGATGCTGTATCTGTGAGTGATCTCCAACTAAGTTATACATAGAATACAAATGGAAATAAATGGACTTAAGTGTTTCTACTCTCAATACTTTGACCACCTCATGAGAAGAGAAGACTCCCTGGAAAAGACCCTGATGTTGGGAAAGATGGAGGGCACAAGGAGGAGGGGATGACAGAGGACGAGATGGTTGGACAGTGTTCTCGAAGCTACCAACATGAGTGACCAAACTGCGGGAGGCAGTGGAAGACAGGAGTGCCTGGTGTGCTCTTGTCCATGGGGTCACGAAGAGTCGGATACGACTAAATGACTAAACAACAACACTCAATATTGCCCAGCATAATGGGGAAGTTCCATCAACCTAGGAAATTTCAGCCTTTTCTGGGACTTTAATAACTACCATGGGTTTTTCCAGCAAAAACTTAAAAGCAAAGGCACTCCCTCAAGATTGGAACTAGTCTGGGACAGTTGCTTTTCTTGAATGAGCCCAAGAATTAATATTTGTAGAGAGACAAGAGGGAGGAACTGTGAGACTCAGGGAACCAGTGGTTCTGAGCCTTCATTAGCACAGGAAAGGGTTAGGGCTTTGTTCTACAACTGGATACTGACACCAACAGAAGAAAGTTGGAAATTGACATTGCTGAATCCTGTCGGCAGCTCCAGGGGTCTCATACAGTTCTATACTGGAGTTTGCACCCTTGAACTAAGATGAAAGTGGAACTGTGACTCTCCAGACACCTGGCTTGTATCCCAAAGGACATTTGCTATATATAAATACTGTATTAGGCCTGTATGCACACAGTTCCTATATTTCTCAAAAATTTTGTCTTGAACAAGTGCTGCTATTTGATGTTAATTGAAGTAAGAGATTGGGCAAGTCTCGCCTATATCTGCAGTATAATCCAGGGCAGCAGCACCAGTGTAAAGTGGAAGAACATGTTGGTATGCATTTCGCAAAGTAGCTTCTGTCTGAACATGCCCAAAGTGTTTCTCTGCTTCTTAACATTTCTTGAAATTACTAGTCATTTGGGGACTGAACAGGACTTTTGGCTCCTGGCTCAGTCTCATATGGAATAATCTCTATTTAGGGAAAAACCTGTGTTTTGTTGCTTTGGAATTTACTGTGGGAAATGACTCCCATTAAGATTGAGGTGGTATGTTTTCTACTGGTACTTCTGCATTATGATTTCGGGGCTCCCTAGGAACTCCAAAATTAGCAGATGTGCTTATCTACCACAGGGCATTGGGGCATCAGCCGGGAGCTTTCATAATGTAGCACCAAGTACTGTGAAGTGGTCACTGGACATGTTTTAGAGATCAGATTCTGTGGATATAGTCTTTGCATTACTTCCATTCATTATTTATATAAGTAACTGCTATGTAAAGTTGTTGTAAATTCAGTAAATATTTTAGAGGAAATTGGAATAGGAGAGGCTAAATAATATTCTGCCAGAAATTGTTTTATGGGTATGTAGTGTGTGTGTTTGAGGGGGGGGGGAACCTGCTAACTTTATTATCAAGATTCCTTTTCTCATTACATATACAATTTTAAAATTTGTGGCAAGGAGGATGTGTTTACCTCTAACTGATGCTCTTTAACAATGGTCACTATTATTTGGAGTGCATAAAATAAGCTGTCATCATGGACATACTGCAAACAAAAATATAATGTCCTGTGTGCACTCCTGTATGATGCAAGTGACATTCTGTAAAGTGATTTTTTAAATTAATGTGCATTAGATCTGATTCCTAATTCTCTTTAATTAACAGATGGAGATCTTATAACTATCTTTGATAGCTCAGATCTTTCTTTTGCAATTCAGTGCAGTAGGATACTGAAATTGACACTGTTTGGTAAGTACTAATGATGTTTGAGTCACATGAAATTCTTGTACTTGGGGGGGGATTGTTAGCAAACTAGTGCTTTCCCCTTAACTATTATGCATCTTGCTAATAAACTTCCCTTCATGCCCACCCAGCAATTCAGGCATTTATAGGTGGCATAAGCCATGTTGTCCTGGAAAGGGGCATTTATTTATTTGCTAGCTTGGAGTACCCAGAACTGCCCAGGAACTTTTAGAAACCAATGGATAGTGTAATTTGTCAGTTTGGACCCATCACACCAAAAATGGGTAAAGTTATGCCAAAGTCATGTATTAGTCTGCCATCTTGATTCAAATTGGTTATTGGAGTCCAAGAAAGACCCTTACCACAGGAAACCTTTATGCTGAGTTCAGTGACGATATATAGTATTGAGAGATGGCTAAACCTATGCTGAAAAGTGGGCAAAGTTATCCAACGTTTTAGTCCACCATCTATTCAATATTTCATCTAACATTCAAATGTTGACGAAGAGCACTGCCCCCACCTCAGGAATCCCCATGCCAAGTTTGGTGATGATATCTTGACAGGTATCCAAATATATAGCAAACAAATGGATGGGCAGACGAACAAACCAGTTCTCAAAATATAGTAAATTTGATTTCATAGGCACCCTTTACTGTAAGATCTTAAGGCAGGTTTCCACAAAGTGCATTCCATTTTCACAGTTAAAGTTGCATTCAGGCTATGCAATGCTTTTCCTTTAATTCTTATAGGAAGGCAATTGAAAATTCTTGTGCCATAAAGACTCATTAGTATAATATTTCTTTTACAGTGAATGGGCAGCCAAGGCCTCTAGAATCTAATCAAGTGAAATACCTCCGTCGAGAGCTGATAGAACTTCGTAACAAAGTGAATCGTTTGCTGGATTGCCTAGAGCCCCCAGCTGAACCAGGACTTTCCACAAGCCTCCCTGAAAATGGTAGGTTGGCGATTGGTACTGCTAAATAATTGTTGAGTTTCTGCAGTTGTGTGTGCATGTATGCACGCACAATCTAATTTCCCAAGTAGAACCCCCCACCCCATCCTTTTCCCAACCAGAGTTCTACTTAATAAGACTCTGTAATTTTGACGGCTATCTCTCTTAAAAATAAGTATCTAAATATTGGATATCTTTTCTACAATCTCTGTTGTGGCTTGTGGTAAAAATCCTGTGCTAGTATCTTAATCAGCATACACCAAATTTGTTGTGCTAAGGTGTAAAGAAAACGGGGTATAATTTATTGAATAAATAAAACTTATGAAAAGTCATCACCTTAATATGCAACATGACCAAGTGCCCTAAAGAATCCCCATTTTAAATAACTTGTGTAATATTGGTTATTATGATGTGCTGAGATGGAATATGTTCTTCACTTTACTGCATACATGCTGACCCTATCTCTGGGGAGAAGTCGGGAGTGGTTCTTAGGCATGTCTGGCACATCCTCTGTGGGAAGAGGGAGATGACTGAACCAGAAAATCTTGTGTGTTTTGAATGTGTGTTTAACCACCTCTAATTGGTCAGCTGCCTAGTCAGGTGGTATTTTAAATATTCAAACACGCAGCAATCAAGCCCCTGCATGTGTACATTGAATCTTCTTTATATATGAACTTCCAGTTACTTTCTTTGAGAGAGAAACATTTATTGTGCACCATGGGGAAACCCCATTAACTCTCTCCAGCTTTCTGCTTTGCTTCTGTTCCACATCACTGCAAGCCCTCAACTCTCGCCTTTGTATTTTTTTTAACTGCCAGCCTCTGTTTCCCTTAATGGCCCACCACCCAGAACTAAATAAACAATGCATGAGCAATTGTTCTGGGGACAAACATGACACCTGAGTTTCTCTTGTGCAGTTGGCAAGATCCTGAGGATGTTGTTATTTCTTCCCAAATCTTAGTCTCGTTTTGTATCATATTCTTACAGATGACAATGCTACTTTTCTTTTGATCTGGAAGAATATTACCTCATTTGTTGTCTGCTTCTCTAGGTTATACAGAGTCAGTTGGGTGCATCATCATTAGATTGTTACCTTATATTAGATTGAAACCTGTTATGCATGGATCTGAAATAGGGTACTTCACTTAATCCGTTTTGCTTTTTGCAAAATTGATCTACATTTTGCTAGCCAATAAGTCAAGAGAACTTTACATGCTCCATTCTTTGGTCAGAGTTTTAGACCACAAATGAAAGCATGTGATGGTGGAGTGTACTGGAATGTATTTGTGCCATCTTGGGGGTGGGATGGTATAATTTATATTTCTTGTGGAATAACGTTTGACATTAAATGTTAAAATTCAAAGAAACTTTAGTAAAAGACAGTAACACTTCTGATGTGGGCTTTGAGGTTGCTAAGCAAACTGTCCTAGTCCTTGAAACATACTTGGATACTCCAATCAAATCAAGGCCTCTAAAAAGTTATATTTTATATTTTGTCTTGCAGATGTTGCAGAGAGTAGGGAAGATAAGCCTGCTACTACTGACTCTACTGTCAAGCCTTCTACTCAAGTTATAGCAGCAAGTATGTCTGCTTTTGATCCATTAAAAAATCAAGATGAAATCAACAAAAATGTCATGTCAGCATTTGGGCTGGCAGATGATCAGGTGTCGGGTAAGAACACATATTTTATTGAAACCCTTGTTGAAGTTTGAACCTTTCGAAATCATCCATGCATCATGAGGATCTCGTAGAATGAACGTGAGGGAGATACAAAATTCTTATTTTATTATAGATAAAACATTGGTAACAATTAAACAACAACCCTTTTCCAATACCGAAATGTCTTGACAATTCTTAATATGTAATTAGATATGGTAGGTCAGCTAACATCTGTTTGGTGTCAGCTGATACTCAGTCTTAGGTTCCTACCGTCTCATGAACTTCCCCAAAATGCACAAAAGTCTATAATTTTTTATGCCTTTTGTATGTAACATTCTTCCTGTAAAATGCACACTTCTCAGGGCCTTTCAATGCACCCCCCCATATCCATTTTTTGTGTGACAAGTAATGCATAATCCTACTTATAGTGGTGTTCCAATCTGCAAGCAAGTTCATCAAGTTGAATCGGTTAGCACCACTGTGAAAAATGGACTTAACAAATTCCTTCCCTGTCCTTAGATAAAGCATTTTCCCCCAGACATGTGGCAGCAAATTAGACACATCGATTTTTGTAGCATCATTAATCTATTCCAAGGGCTTGTCTGTGATCTTAATTTGAAGGAAACAATGTATGCACAGCATGACATTCCTGCATAGTATACTTACTTTTGCCTCTCAGTAGCATAATTCTTGTTTTAGACTATTTTTCTGTCATCTGCAAAAGTGGTTGGATGATTAGTATGCTCCAAATTTAGCTTGCAGTTCCTGAAGGTCTTGATTTTAATTTTGCACTAGGATCATTAGATCTGGACGACATCAAAGCCCTAGAACCATCATGCCATATGTACACAAAAAGCACTGTTTCTGGATTTTTATGTGCTTACAACATGAATTCCACATGGATGGTCAACCTAAAGACATACAACCCATGGTTAAATTGTGCTGATTCTTAGTTTAAAGAATTGAGAATAGTATTTTATGTTGTAAAAGCAAAAGCATTGCCCTTGTGATCACACATAAAATTTTGAAAAGGAATGCAGTATGTCTGAAAGAGCCAGAAAACAGAAAATACATGTAAGAGGATTTTTTGGTGATACAGTACATTAACAATAGTATCTTAACAGTAATGACCGGATAACTTTTCTCTCTTTGTGTGTGTGAAAACAATCTATAATACAAAATGGAAACTCCTGAGACTGTGGTATGTGGCTCATAGGGTGTCACTTTAAGGGATTAAAGGTACTCCAAAGCTGTGATCTAGTAATTGACAAGTGCATGTAATTATCACATTAATTATAAATAAGGAGAACTTAGTTGCTACATTGCTATAATGTTTCATAGTGCAGAGTAAGTTACTTGCTCCGACTAATCACTGTGTGTATTCACTGTTAAAAAAACAAACCAAAAAGTATTCTCAAGAGAAAATGGGATGTTGAATTGGTTTCCTTGATGCAAAATTAGCCTTGTGCAAGGCAAATTGAGCATGTTACAGCTGTCCATGTGAGTGGTGAAAATTGATATGCCCCAAAGCAGTCAGATGATGAATTCATGCCATAGCTGTTGCATGGTTTGAATTTGCTACATGCTTAGGTTACCCTTGGGTTGCATAAATTTGGTGCTCTGGCTCTATAAAATATGGATATATTTGGAGGGTTCGTGTCTATATATCAATGATTTCTGAAGAACAACAGCAATAATTACCCCTTAGTGCTACTATGGCCACATTCACATCATACATTTAAAGCACTATGATGCTACTTTAAACAGTCATGGCTTTCTTCAAAGTTAACATCTCTACTCAGCCTATAGTATAAAAATGACTAACCTGGAACCCAGATATCTTTTATGTACAGGAAACTCACCTTTTGTGCGGGGGTTGCATTCTGGGTCATTGCACATTTCAGTGGTTGTGCATAAGCCTATGCTGCCGCCACCCCATTTCAACTCCCCTTCTGGGGCTGAAACCAGTGCACATGTCGGTGATCATGCAAGCAAAATGGTCACCTCCTGTACTTGGGGGTTTCCTTACTGAATAGACTGTAATGGTTTTATTAGCAGGGAGGATGCCCTGACATCTAATGAAAGAATGTGGGGACAGGAAGGTGCTGTAGAAGTTTCAGGGAATTGGGTTTGATAATTTGTCGTCAATCTGAGCAAATTACCAGAAACAGTGTGTGAGTGTTGAATATTGAACTAATATTTTTAAATCATCCCATGCTTCACATCATGGTCTTGTAGCTGCTTCCATATAGATTGTCATTTTGTTGTTGTTGCAAAAATGTTTGTAGTAACAGGGATGTTTGCTTATTGTGCCTTTGAAACTGACATTTCTGAACATTTTGAATTTAAAAAAAAACTTCATTCAGATTTCATTAAGCTGAGTATAGCTAGCATTCAAACTGCAAAGCCTTTAAAGCAGGTACCGTACATCAGTATAAGCCAGCCGTAACTTTATGGAAAATGACAACAATAATATTAGCCCAGACACACTGAGAAATTGTACAGACAAGAATAAGGAATAAGAGTTTCCCTTGGTAAAGAGGTTTTAAAACACATTGGGAACTTGTTCAGTTATGTATGTGCCGCTGAAAGAAATTGCCAGATTTTGGCGTATAGTAGATTGTATATTACGCCTTTTAAATATAGAAACATGAAATGGTACACCAAATTTTATTAATGAAAGTCAGAGAGATCACTAGAATTCGGTGTCTGCACTGTTTTCCCCAGGATCCCCCAGTGCCCCTGTAGAAGAACGTTCCGGAACACCCGATAGCATTGCTTCTTCATCTTCTGCAGCTCATCCACCTGGAGTTCAACCACAGCAGCCACCATATGGAGGAACTCAGCCACAAACTGGTCAGATGGAAGGTGAGCAATACCTGTGGTTAAGAGCAGCAGACTCGTAATCTGGGGAACCGGGTTCGTGTCTGCACTCCTCCACATGCAGCTGCTGGGTGACCTTGGGCTAGTCACACTTCTCTGAAGTCTCTCAGCCCCACTCACCTCACAGAGTGTTTGTTGTGGGGGAGGAAGGGAAAGGAGAATGTTAGCCGCTTTGAGACTCCTTCGGGTAGTGAAAAGCGGGATATCAAATCCAAACTCTTCTTCTTCTTCTTAGTTGTTTTAGCATAACGCTCACCAAACAAAACAGGTATAAAACAAATTAAGAAGGCCCAGTTCTGATTATGCAACATTTAAAACAGTAGGTGGTGCTACAGTGTTTGCAAGCAAGGCAGTCCTATAAAATGAAAACAAAAAGTACATGCAGGATTATTGCAGTGGCTTAAAAGGGTTGAAGTGACAGTTCAATATTGTTTAGCAGTACTGTCAAAAAGCTAATTTTTGTATTAGAAACATCTGCTCTGTCCAGTTATTAATACTCCAGAAAACTTAAAACCTTCACTTGGACAGTGTAGAAACTGACTTTGCAGAGCAGTGTTTACATTGCTCATGCTAGGTTCTGTGCAACTCTAAAATGAATGTTTGCCTCGAAAAGCATGCATTCCATATCGTAGATTAAAACAATAATAATCTTTGGGCGCTATCAAATGAATAGTTCTGTTGGTGCAAGGATTTCTGGCTGTGCAGCACAACTTCCCCTCCCTCTCCTCTTGCTCCATTTGTGCACCCCCATACCCTCCCCAAATCTGCTCCAGAGAGTTGTGGGAACCAACTTCTCGAATGGTTGATTTACTTGGTGTTTAATTTTTACTCTTAATTATGATTGTAATGGTGTTTTATGCCCTGGGATTCTTGAGTGAAGGACAGACTTCAAATACCTCAGATACATTTTTAATTCTTTTGCTTTTAACCTTTTAATGATTTTTACTGGCATGTTTTTATATTCTTGAAAACCACTGTGATACATTTTTATGAGGTATGTAAATATTTCTATAAATAAATAAAATACATGCACACATACAAAGAAGCCTTCAATGCTTAAGTCTTCCCAAAGACCTGATAGTTACTAGCCAATAACCTCTTTCAAATCATGTTTGGATAATATGGATTTTTTAAATATAAAAGAAAAGAAAGGGAGTTGGAGGGGGCCTCACTTTTTGTTACACCAGATAAACAGTTTTCTTGGGAAATCTCAATTTCTTCAGGAAAACATGTTTAGTTAGATTCAGTAGCTTCTCAGTTTTTAAAACTATATAGTTTAACCTTAAGAAAATAATATTTGAGGCAGGTAAGACTGAGCTGCTAATATTTATTAAATTTCTTAAAGCTTTTAATTTAAATTGGTAGGCCAGATATATCCACAATATCCACAACAAGCTGGATACCCTGCTCAGCAGCCTCAGCCTCAGCCTCAGCCACAGTATGGTATGCAGTATCCAGGTAAGCAGGTGGAAGGTACCTCAAAATTGTTGTATATAGTACAAAATGTGTTCACTTAACTGTATCCTGAAA
The DNA here is from genome assembly GCF_009819535.1 of Lacerta agilis. Taxonomy (NCBI): domain Eukaryota; kingdom Metazoa; phylum Chordata; class Lepidosauria; order Squamata; family Lacertidae; genus Lacerta; species Lacerta agilis. The sequence goes on from NC_046315.1 coordinate 32,133,146, forward strand.
TGCATGCTCTCTAATTCTGTTCTGAAATCAAACTAATTTTCTGTAAACTTCAGTATTTTTTGCAAAATACCACTACGCAAGGGACCTTAAGACTTTACTCAGCAACTATCTTATTGGGTGCAATTCAGTTGCAGAAACATGAAACCTTTGCGTGTGTGTGAGAGAGAAAGTAAGAGGATCTGGGACAGCATCTGAATAATGCAACCGGGGGGCAGGGCAGATTAGTCTTTTCCAAGTGGTTGCATCGTTCACATAACGATTACTGTTTTGATACAGGCCCCAGATAATGGAGGATAGCCTTACCAAAAGGTAGCACTCCTAAATGGTGGTTTCTAAGTATGAAGGGCATCTCAGTGGCCATAAATATATTACAGATGTTATTGGAGGAATAGCATTCAATCCTACTTGTTCTTGGTAAGAGGTTGTGCCCCCAAAAGTTTACTGAAGATGATCCAGTTAGAATGCACTGTTTTGGAGCTGGTGGATGGTGGATTTTTTTTACGTTAACATGTGGAGCATCAAAAGGAAAGGCCTGCATGAGGTTTTTCTTGCTTCCCTATTCTCCCCTGATTGGCCTCCAGAAAGCATCTGGAACTCTTCAGCTGAAGTGAAATTAGTCAAATACTCCCTTAAAATGCTCAATAAATTGGGAGAGGTTGAGAAAACAATGCATTTTTTTATTTTGAAGAAAACTCAGATCTGGTGTTTACATTTGCCTCAAACATTGACCCGTTGAAGTCATTACTATAAGCTGCTTTTATCCGTACCAGGGCAATTTTTGAGGCCCAATTCCCTGTGAATACGTGATTACAGGCAAAATTAACTATTTCCTGAGGTAGAAGCTTCTGAGTTTGGTGTTGTTGCAATGAAGCCATTCCCTTTTTATTTGGCAGTCGTGTATGCTTTTTCCAATATGAGACAGTTTCTTATATATTGATACCAGGTAGTGGGATTTGTTTCTCATGATCAACGCCACATGTCAGTTTTGGTAGGACTAGACTGAGCTATCCAAGCACACCTAAGCTTGGTAGTGCTCTTGTTTTAAAAAGTTTGTTTCCATAGTAAATTTGAGCCCAAGTTCCAGGTGAGTTCAAAATTTACTCCACTGTATTCTCTCATCCTTGCTTTCTCTGTTCAGGGTCTTGCCTTTTTAATAATTGTTATATATCTGGTGTTTAATGCTAACAGGATTCCAGTCAATGGAGATGTTTCATTGCAAGTAGTTTCAGGTGTGTTTCATGCCAGAAATAAATGGAGTATCAGTCTTTGTACCAGCTTTTTTTTTTTTTTTTTTACATTTGCAGTCTGAAATTCTTTTCAGTCAGACTGATAGTGAAGCACAATTGTTAAAAGCACCTAAACTGTTGCCAGCATCTACTTTTGAGACTAGTGCCTGGAGGAATTTTTGTGTGTGCAGAACTAAATATGTTCAATTAGTTGTGTGAGCTGACTTGTTTCAAACTAAGAATAATACATAGCTTGATTATTTATGAAATTGCACTTTAGTAAAATAAGACACCACTGAATATATCTGCATTTTAGAGAAAGATTTAAAAACATATTGGAAATAATTGCCGAAATTGTTGGATTAAAATGGGAGTTTTAATCCAACCACAATTTAGGCAATTATTTCGAATATGTTTTGGCCATGATGGTTGGGACTTGTGGGAAGTAGAGACTTACAACATCTAGAGGGCTACAGGTTGTCCACTCCCGCTTTAAAGATAAAGGGACCCCTGACCATTAGGTCCAGTTGCAAATGACTCTGGGGTTGTGGCGCTCATCTTGCTTTACTGGCCGAGGGAGCCAGCGTACAGCTTCCGGGTCATGTGGCCAGCATGACTAAGCCGCTTCTGGTGAAGCCAGAGCAGCGCACGGAAATGCCGTTTACCTTCTCGCTGGAGTGGTACCTATTTATCTATTTGCACTTTGACATGCTTTCGAACTGCTAGGTTGGCAGGAGCAGGGACTGAACAACTGGAGCTCACCCCGTCACGGGGATTTGAACCACCGACCTTCTGATTGGCAAGCCCTAGGCTCTAGAGCAGCACTATTGGAAAATGTTACTCCACCCGCACTTCTGTGTACTGGAGTTGGCTAGTATGTATCCAGGCTGGGGGTTTTTTACATTAAAAAATGCAATTCATGTTTTACCCCCACCCCCTGTTGTTTTTCATGTATGTTTTTTAGCTTTTGTCTAGAATGTCTGTATTTTTAAGAATGCGTTACAAAGTGAACTGTTGTGTTACTTTCACTTATATGCATTGCTGTTTGGTTCTTTCAGCAGGCTACAGCCAGCAGACTGCTCCTCAACAAGCACAGCAGTTCCAAGCATACAGCCAGCAGCCCTCACAGGCTCCAGCTCCTGGGTTTCCTGGCCAGCCTCAACCTCAGCAGCTGCCAGCTCAGCCTCCCCAGCAGTATCAGGCAGGCACCTTTCCTGCACAGAACTACACAACACAAGCTTCACAGTCGGCCAGTTATAATGTGACCCCAGCTTCTCAACCTGGAATGGCTCCCAGCCAGCCAGGTGCTTATCAGCCAAGACCAGGCTTCACTCCACCGCCTGGAACTACTATGACACCCCCTCCAAGTGCCCCCAATCCATATGCACGCAATCGCCCTCCTTTTGGCCAGGGTTACACCCAGCCAGGTCCTGGCTATCGATAAGGAAGCTGTGCTGTTGACGGGCCGCAAGTAAATCCAAGCTGTTGCTGTTGCTATTCCATCCATACAGACTCCAAGGTTCTTTAACTAAAATATGGAAACTAATGAAAGGCAGAATATTCTATGGTATCACTGTTGCTGTATAATTTGCTGGGATAAATGACCAAATGAATCTTGTTTCCTGCTTTAAATTGTATTGGCTTTCTAGTTTAATATTGGAAACACTACCTAAATGTTTGTAAAGTAATGACATTCTGACTTGCCATATTAAACTACTAGGTGAAAAATCTAGCTGAAATCTGGCTTGTTTTTACTAATAAAATGATGTACTAAATTAGATCCACTTGTTAAAACTAAGTATGATGTTTAAATTGTAACATGCACACTGAAATTGAATAAAATATTCAAACCATCCTTTTTTGTTCAATTGCCGGGCATTGTGTTTTTACTACATCCATTGCAATATCTGCAGCTATAGTAAAGAATCCCTAACCCAAATCAGGAATGCTTCAACTAATACTGTATAATTCTCCATGTAAGCCATCCCAGCATTTCCGGGGTGGGGAGCTGCAGAAGACCTCGGATGCTGGCAAATTGTTTCCAGCAAATGTAGGTAATAATTAACTAGGTGAAATCATAGTCACTGTGTAAGGCATTGTACCTGTGTCCTAGGTGTAGTGACTACTAATCCCTTTAATGGCCTGAGGCACTGCCTGTGCACTAGACTAGGAAGGACTGATGTCTGCTTCATGGTATTCACAGCTATTGAAACACATGCACCATGTCCTTTTCACCATCCAAGGGAATCTTGGAAATAGCTGTTTACTGACTCAAGAACAACAAATTAATGGTTGTATCAAAATGAATTCACAATGTGACAGTGAACGTTCTGTGAAGTACTCATGTGGTAGGCTTATAGTGGATGGGAACCATAACCTGTTAAGAGCATATATTGAAACACATTGGGTTATAGCCAGCTAAATTCTACACAGAGCAGACTCATTGAAATCAACAGACCTAAGTAATGCCTATTAATTTCATGATTAACGTTGGAGACAACCCATTCACATTTAGTTCTGTGGAATGAAGCAATTGAACTATTAGAGGTTACATTTTCAAAAGCCCCCATATATGCTAAAGTTCATAAAGTAACGTGATTTAACTATTTCAACCAATAATAGACTTAAGGTACCAAGCTATTACAACTGTATGAATCAATAGCTCCTTGTGATACTGCAAAACCATTTCAATTTATATATGTGCAGCACCATCTTTCAAGCTGCCACAAATGCACAACTTGCTCAGGTTGCATGTGCATGTCCTGTATGGGAGCACAATGTGTCACACAATGCTTCCATGTAAGACAAATCCAGCACATTCATTTAGGCAACCACATGATGCTATGGAGCCTCTCAGCTAAGCCATATTGAGGGAGATGCTCTATTTCACATTGTTTACAAAATCTTAGTTAAGGAAGGATGTGGCACACTCTGCTACCTCCCCCAAGCTATCTGATAATTTCAGTTATAATCTCAAAATTGCAACTAAAGGTTATTGGAAAGTCTTTGAAGCGGCTCTCGAGAATTTAGGATTGTTTTCAGAATTTTTCAGTTTTGTGTCTGCTGAATATACCAATGGATCAAATACTACTTATGATTTAAAATACTTTATTAAGAGTACAGTGTGCCGGCAATGTACTTAAAAGTTTTTTTTATTATTATAAACAACCAATCCAATATTCCTTGTGTTCTTTTTTAATACATTGAATAAACACCTTTAAAAACCTACATCTCTTTATATATATAATGTTTAAATGTTTAAGCAATACAAATATATCACTTTGTGTAGAGGGGAAGCACAGAGCCATTTAAAATAAACAGCTTTCATTTTTCCATTCTACAAAGCAGATCACATTACTGTTTCAACTGTATATAAAGATTTTTGTATGCTTCAGCCATAATATATTCTACATGGTATTTGACTGAAGTCTGCATTCATCTTTACTCAACACAGTTAAAACCTAATAACCATACTAGCTTGTTAAGGGTACATTTAAACCTGCTTATTCTTGATTTTATGTATGTTGATTTTTTGGGAGCACTTTATAAATTATGAATATTGCATACATGTTGGGAAGGCAGGTTTCCCTGGAAGCAATGAATGATTGTCTGCTTTGTACTGTAAAGGCAAACACTGTGCTTAAAATACATGTCCTTTGTAAGTATTAGAGCACATAATATTTTGAGATGCAACATCCTGTTTTGTTCCATTATAATGATAGTGATCACAGGGTTAAGGTTTGTACAGATCATCTCCCTGTTGTTTGCTGTAGCAACAGATTTTACCTTTAGGTGGCTGCATTCTACCTTTCAAGCAGAGCTGAAATCAATCCACTATAGAGAGGCAAAAGTCTGCAGCGACATAGCTTCCAGTTACTCCAAAAGCACCATAGAAGCATGTGTATACAGTACCTTCAATAGTCAGCTCCATCTATGCAAGACAAGCGTCTTGAGCAGGCCTTACAAGCAAGCTGTAACCTGCTTTTGCCAAATCAAAAGTCCTGTTGGACATACAGAATTAAAACCAATAGAGAATAAAACCTACCCTTAGGTGAGTTCTCCACAAAATGATACAGGCATCCAATCTACCTCAGGCTAAGTGGTGAGCATTTTGCCACACTTTCAAATGACAGAACGATTATTGACATGGGCTCAGTCAAATGGTTCTCTGGAATATGGCTGCCATGTTTAAAAACACAGGCTATCTGAGTACAGAGCTGTATAGAGAGCATCATTAGCTTTCCAGAGTATTCAAATAGAGGACTATATTTGCAGCCTGGGCATATAAAGTAGCAGAAAAGCTAACCTGACAGAATAACTTAAATGAGTTGAAAAATAAATCAGAACACGTACTTCGGCAGTATGCATCAATAAAATTCAGAATACATACTTTTCCATAAAGGTGCCTCAAACAATGATAAATAATAAACTACATCTTTCAAAACATGTAGAAGGCACCAGAAGAGACTTAAGAGGGAGCCAGCTTCCCAAGTATTTTATGACATGTTCTAAATTCCTACAACAGATCCATAAATCTGGACAACTATAATTAAGCAGCCAATGCTATCAAACAGTTAACACAGTATTGTTAGATTTCAGAATGAACAATACTACACCACAACACATTTCCATCTCTCAGCTTGCCTGGTTTAGCCATAGCTGGATTGCAACCATTTGGTATCATCCTTTGCTCTGCCATTTGTCTTATCTCTTGCTCTACCATTTTCCAGGTATTGTTGCTCCACACTCATACCAGTGGACGTAGTTAGTACGCGTCTCCGCGCCTATTTTCCCAAACTTGACAGGCTCCTGTCTCATCGCTCTAAAAAAGCCTGGTGAAACAAAACGAGGGAAAGCAGAAGCTGAACACTGAAATACTGGTTCTGGTATTAACATTTGCCTAGGCGTACACCTAAGATTTTTAAAGTGCACATTTAAAAGTGTAAAGCAAGGGTAGAGGACTTTTTCCACCTGTGGGACACATGTCCGTGGCGAATAGGGCCAAAGGTAAATGTTGGTACAGCTACAGACAAAAGTGGGCAGAGTGACTCTTAGTGCAGTAGTTGTGTTTTAGCCATGGAAAAGATTGATAAATCCTTTTCCCCCCATCTGGGCAACCATTATCACAGTTGAACAATGCATTCCAGCCAGCCAAAAGCATTCAAGTAGGACAGAGATCGGCAAACTAAGGCCCGTGGGCTGGATCAGGCCAATTACCATCAGGATCCAGCCCGCGGACCGTCCATGGATCAGTGTGGGGATTCTGTTTGTTTGAGCTGCACCATTTCCCCCCCTGCGCCATTCCATTTCCTCCCCTCTCCCTCACACCATGGCGACGCCTCCTCCTGGCTTCTCCCCACCCTGCCTAGAGGAGGAAGGGAGCTGGGCTGAGCTGGCTGAGCGCCATTTTAAGCAACCCCTCTCCGGAGCCAGCCTTTTTATGCCACTCATCTTCCCTCCGCCGCCACTGCCCTGGTGCTCTTGTGGGACAGAGAGTGGAGCGGACGAGCTCTCTCTGCCTACCCATGAGAAGCATAAAGCAGTGGGGGGGGGGGGCGGTAGCCCCTGGGAGGCAAACGCAGTGGCTGCCGCCTCTTCCAGCTCCCCCCCCATGGTGCTGCTTCTCCGGCCCACTACAAGGTCTGAGGGACAGTGGACCGGCCCGCAACTAAATAATTTTGCTGGCCCCTGAAGTAGGGCATAGAGCAAGGCCACTTGGAAGTGTGGCCTGAGGAGAACAGCTGGACAGAAAGACCTGGAGGCATTCAGCCTCTGGGCCTGAAGTTCTCTAGCCCATAGGTCAAGACAATGACAAGCATGAGCAAATTTTAGTTTGCAAATGTGTGTCCTAAACAAGCTTTTAGGAAACCAGGCTTGGCTGTGGATCCATGTCAAGTGTCCAAAAAGTCAAGACACAAACCCTTTAGAACATACCATCTTTGGTAGGTAGTTGATCCGACTGAACATGTTGCCCTGTTTTTCCGTCTAAATATGAGTCCACAAATTGACAGTGATCTTCTCCATGCCCCCTCTGATCTCCTATGTCATAAAATTTACCTGAAAACATGAAGATCACATTTAAAAAATGAGTGAAATTCAAATGCCATTAAATAAAGATTAGAGGAGTGTTTATGACCGTCCTAATGAATTTGACAAGAGGTGCATAAAACTGACCAGTCCCCGACCAGTAGAGGCAGCTCCCTATAAATATGTTTGGCCAAATCCAATTTGCTGCTCCCCACCCCAAAAAAGCTAACTGACCCAATTGCAGCTTATTTTACATAGCTTTGCACATGCACATCTGTGTGTGCTGGTCCTCATTTAGCTGGTCGTACATCTGTGGATGCCTGCTTCCATGGGTATATGGCCCACTACTTCAATCATTTTGCCATCTCAAAGAGAGATGAGTCATTGCTAGCATTGACACCCATAGTCGGTCACTGCCCAGTGCTCTTCCACATGGCAGATGGAGCACAGCATTGCCACACAAAGCAGTTAAGGGAAGTTTTTTTCTCCAGACGGCAGCATTGACAAACTGCTTTGATGGCATGATGCCCCTGGTCAGTTCACAGCACCAACCATCCCATACTGCTGCCCCTCAGTTTCATACCTGTAAGTGAATCGCTGAGGTAAATTTTGTATCGGAGGGAGTTGCACAACTGTACACCAACAAACTTCTTGTACCAAGTCCTCTTGACAAACTGTTTCCCCTTGCATTCAGAATAGGAATCAGAATTGAATTTGATTTGAGTCCAGATGGCATCTTTTCCCACTGTAAGGGAACAACAAATAATGTATGTGCAAAAATAGGTATGTAGACATTGGAATCAAGTGAAACCCTGTCTTCCACTATAAAATGGCCTCAAGGCAGCTCACAATAACAAAACAAAACAAAACAAAACAACAACACAAAACAAAACAGTATAATAAACAAGAGTTGGAAGATAAACCAGCAGAACTAGTAGATAAAAAGGAAAGTAGGTATAAATAGGAGATAAAAGGTTATGAAAAGGTCTCATAGTTACACCAATTTCTGATCAGAACTCAGGCACAAAAGTGTAGTAACCAGTTAGACTGGAATAACAGCTCTAATTTGCTCAGCTGAATCTGATGGGACACTGATTTGTACATTTCTTTGAAGTTTAGGTTTCAACCAATAAAAAGGTTTAATACATTGTAGCAAGAGAAATATGGGATGTGCGAAAGGGTCTTTTTGGATGCAGCACTGAGATTGCAGAACTTGGTACCTAAGGAAGCCAGGCAGGTCCCTTCCTTATACCAATGTCTGTTCTGAGCTTTTCTAGTTCGTGTTTCTGCTGTTGCTGTAGCTGGCTCTATTCACTTTATTGCTTTGATTGGTTTATTATCATTTCAATTGATGATCTAAGCGGCATTGGAGGCCCCTTTGGGGGCTGAAAAGTGGGGTAAAATGGATTTTGTAACTAAAATAAATGCTGAGAAACATATTCTGTTGGGGGGGGGATGAACCACAGAAAGGAAGACTACCTTTTACACCATATTAAACATGAGTCTCCTAAATGAATTAAGAAACTTACCACCCCCCCATCGACTGTATCAGATCCTTTCCTGCTAGTTAAAGACCTTATACGGAGTTTACAGTCCTCCACCATAAAGCTGATGGCAGCCAACATTTTTCAGAGAGCTGCAAAAGCAGAAGCAGATGGCAGATTTTCTATAGCAGTGGCTGGACACTGCTGTATGCTCTGTTAAATCACTTATTAAGTGAGAAACAGCCTATTCATTTCAGAGAGCTGTCTTTTAATTTAATGACAGGCCTGAGAAAATATGAGCTGTGCCTGGCTCATTTCTGCCCCTTGGTTCTGTGCCAGTGGAGCGCCACCTCCAATTGATTGGGCAGGCCTCAGGTAAACATTTAGACTGGCAGGAACGCTTTGCAAACAGCGCAGGTCAAAAAAACCCCCCAAACCCGTGAAATCATGTGCAAAATGCCTTTCTCTTCTAAATCCACTCTGTCATACAGCAGTACATTATCTCACCTCAGAAAAATGCTCTCACCAGAGTATACTATAATATATAAAGGACTTACTTGAAATTGGCTCAGTCACTCTTGGGTCCGCTAAGGAGAAAAAACAAGTGCTGGGTCAGACTGCAAAATAACTTCTAGCATTTCAGAAGTATGCTGGGGAAAAGGGTTTACTTCTTCTTCAATTGACATGAATTGTAATCTGCACAACTGCAACGTGGTTTGAAATCAAGGCAGAACAGTTGTGAGCCTACGTTAAACTAATAAGCTGCTCATGTCTACTTTGAAATACCAAAGGACTGTGCTTTTCTAAGTGCCGTCTATCTGATGTTTTGATCTATTTTAGGACCTTTTAAATGTGTCAGGGGGTATATTTTTTGTTACCTTCTTATGTATTTTGTGTCTTTACATTGTAAACAACAACAACAACAAGGTCTTAAATGATGTTATAGCAATTTTGAAAGTAATTAATTAATTAATGGCATTTTAAACCGGGCAGGGAGTTGTATTAAATAAATAAATAAATTTAACAACATTTTCAGGTACCAGAATAAAATGTCATTCTTGAGGAAGTTTGTGTAAATGCATAGTTCCCATATCGCTTTCACTTTATCTGCTGCTTTTTCCTACAGCAGGTAGATATTAAAATGCGTAAAGAGCGAGAGAGGCTTGTAGCTAATTGGTACACTTATTGAAACTCTTACCTGATTCAGTTTTAAATGGCTTTGATTCGGTGCTCGGTCCTTCACCAAGGGGGTTGCTAGGTATCACAACAAATTCATAACTAGGAAGAAAATGGGGGGTGGGGGGAAGAGACACCCAGTTCTTTATTGCAAACATCAAGCATCGCATGGTAAAATAATTGCATTGGTTTATCTGAAAGGACTGTTGTAAGTATTCCTGAGAGTGCATGAAATGTTTTGACCACTTAAGAAAGGTGCTAAGTAAATACTATTATTTTGCTACATAGCTATAATTTCTACACTGAAAATTGCACGAAAGCTTCACATATAATCACATGGACCAAATGCATACATGCATATTTTGCCACATATACATGCTACTGGGACCCACAATCAGTAAGGCAATCATAGAATAATAGATATACGCGTACACAAACAGCACAAAACACACACATGCATTTGTTATTATTTGGAAACAGGATGAAAGCAAATTTCTGTATTCTAGTGACCTGTGTGTTAGAAACTCATTTTGTATGAATAATAATTTACAATAATTTATTATTTATACCCCACCCATCTGGCTGAGTTTCCCCAGCTACTCAGAAGCAGCTCTGAATGTGTAAGTTTTCATGAAAACATTTAAGACATATGGGTTAGTGCATATGGTCCTCTCTCTCCTCTTGAGGGTAATTCCTTGCACAATAAACTCACCCTCAAAGCTTGTTCAAGTGGTTTTGTGACAGGCCTCAGGGCCACTTCATGTGTTATAGTAGTTATCATGCACCTACTTCTATTCTGTAATGTAATTACCAGTACATTATTTTTTTCACCACTAGAAAGCTGTGGAAACATAGGCATCAGGGACAATGACTGTGTAAAAGGTGGAAGTGTGCAGGTCCCAAATCAACATGTCAAAGATGCATAATACAGCCACAATACAGTGCACTGTGTCCTCTGCATGTTTACTATCTAGTGTTTTAAAGCCAAGAAACAGCTTTCAGCTTCATTTCTAATGTGGTCTATGCAGCTCCTTGAACAGTGAGTCAAGCACTGTATTGTACATTGTCTGAAGTCCTAACACAGATATGCAATCAGCACTCAAGTGCAAGCTAGATTACAAGGCCACGGAACCCCTAAACAGTATATGCCAAATAGTTATTTGCCTTCAACTGTTGGAAGAGGTTATGGACCAAAGAAGTCCACCACATCACATATAAGAAAAATGTTCTCGCACAGATTAAGTGAACATTATTTGTATTGCAGTAAAGACTTTTTCCATAGGAAATTGCTATCCCATATGGAATCTTGGCAAGCAGAAGGAATGGCACTATTTTCCAGATCTTGCAACAGTGCAGAAATGTATGTGCATAGAAAAGGAAAGGAAAGGGGAATAAACAAAGCTCTCAATATGCAATTTTCAGTTGAGCTGCTGGCTTAAAATCTCAAGCAGAAAAGGTACATCTATCATGAAATCTCTTTACAGTGGTACCCCGCAAGACGAAATTAATTCGTTCCGCAAGACTTTTCGTCTTGCGAGGCACCGTTTCCCATAGGAACGCATTAAAATTTAATTAATGCGTTCCTATGGGGAAAAAAGTCCGGGGGCCCCTTCCGACCGTCACCGGAGCCTCGCCGCGCCGTGTTTTAAAGCTACAGGGAGCGAACAGCAGCACTGCTGTTCGCTCCTTGCAGCTTTAAAACGTGGCGCGATGAGGCTCCGGTGGGGAGAGGCGGCGTCGGATCGCGCACGGCCATCCAAAATGGCGGCGCGATCCCACTCCGCCCCCCCGCGCACCGGGAGATTGCAGACATGCACAGTCGATCCAAGATGGACGCGATGCACAACACCCCTCCCGACCGGAGAAAAAGGTAAGCCTTTACAGCTCCCTGTAATGGCGCGGCACCGCGTTTTAAAGCTGCAGGGAGCGAACAGGAGTGCTGCTGTTGGCTCCCTGTAGCTTTAAAACACGGCGCGGCGAGGCTCCGGTGCGCGGGGGGGCGGAGTGGGATCGCGCCGCCATTTTGGATGGCCGTGCACGATCCGACGCCGCCTCTCCCCACCGGAGCCTCATCGCGCCGCGTTTTAAAGCTGCAAGGAGCGAACAACAGCACTCCCTGCAGCTTTAAAACACGGCGGGGCAAGGCTCCGGGGGGCGGGGGGGATCGCGCCGCCATTTTGGATGGCCGTGCGCGATCCGACGCCGCCCCCGCGCACCGGATCCGCGCCGCGCCGCGTTTTAAAGCTGCAAGGAGCGAACAACAGCACTCCCTGCAGCTTTAAAACACGGCGGGGCAAGGCTCCGGGGGGCGGGGGGGATCGCGCCGCCATTTTGGATGGCCGTGCGCGATCCGACGCCGCCCCCCGCGCACCGGATCCGCGTCGCGCAGCGTTTTAAAGCTGCAAGGAGCGAACAGCAGCACTCCCTGCAGCTTTAAAACACGGCGGGGCGAGGATCCGGTGCTTACAGTGGTACCTCGCCAGACGAATTCGTCTTGCGAAAAAGAGCCATAGACGAATTCGTCTCGCGAGTCAACTAAAAACTCGCAAAACCCTTTCGTTTTGCGAGTTTTTCGTTGTGCGAGGCATTCGTCTTGCGGGGTACCACTGTATTTAGATTCATTGGCATATTCAGAAAGCTACTAGAAAATCTTTCTAACCATTTTGCTGAGCATGTACGCTATTTTAACTACTAGTACTTAGATCTAGAGGAAGTTTGAACTTTAGTCTTATCCCTTCTTTCCATTGTTTCTGCTCACAGTACTGCGTTTTGAAAAAATATGTAGAATCATAGAATTATAGGGTTGGAAGAAGCACTGAGGATCATCTAGTCCAACCCCCTGAAATGCAGGAACCCTGCCCATGGTTGTCCCTGGGTGGGCTTGAACCACCAACCTTCAGGTTAACACCCTGACCCATTGTGCCACTAGGGACAAAATGCTGCTGCAACGTTTCTTGACATTTAATGAAGTGTTGAGTGCATTTGAGTGCCCTTAAAACAAAAAAGATTCAAGGAAATAGGAAAAGTATGTGTGGCCTGTGTAAGCAAGATAACATTTCCCTAAACCCATGGGTGTTGGCTGGACTTAAGAAAACAAGCACAGATTGTTGCAAACCTGGGGAAATGACAAGATAGTGTTATTGTTGTTCGTGCCCAGATTATATAGATAGACAAATGTGAATTGTTAAAGCATAAAGCTTTTAATCTACACCCCAAATCAAGAAACCTGTTTTCCGGTTCAGTGTCAAAGCTGTTCAGCTGAGTAGGCATTTGGTGAGACCAATTCCATTGATGTTCCCTTAATCTTTAGACACACAGAACTGGCCATTTACCAAACAAGGGTAGCAGAGATGGATAATTTAATTGGACTGGAGGAGGGTAGGTGTCCTCTTGTATTAAACAACCTTGAGATATTTTTCATATCTCAAGAAGGCGCATATAAATTTCCTTAGAGACCAAATTCTAGCTATGGTATGAAATGGAGATGGCATAGAGAGAGATTTAAAACTATATTTATCAACATATGGGCAACCTGAGACATTATTTTCAAAAACATAAGGAAAGTGATAATTGAAAGCTACATACTCTGGAGAACTTTGCAGGAACAAGAACAAAAGTTGAGCATGAGCCCCATAATCTGACTCTGAGTAAACTCAAATGTGAAAAGGGCAAGAAATTGTGGATTTCAGAATATGAGAAGGTATCTTTCTGAAGAATACATTGTGGGAGGAAGACAACCATGGAATAACCACCAGCAATGGCCAGTGTGATGGGACAGAGGGCAATAAATGGCTCTCACAGGGATCACGAAGACCTCTTGAACATATTGGTGGTAGAGTCTGGTTCAGCACTATGCAAGCATATAGTCGCTAACTGGAAAGGCACCCCCAGTGTAGACATCACCTCTGACATCATCAGATCACACTGGGTGCTGCTGACTAGATACTAGCAGCTGTTTGCATGATGTTGATCCAGCCCCCTTGCCTCCACAGCTGCTTTGGGATACTAGTAGGTAAGAGCATGGACCCCTCCTTTACCTGGACTTTTTGCTCAGTGATGCTTGTGGCTGATTCAGTGCCACCTGCCACACCTCTCAGTACACAATCACCTCACGCAGGAAAGTGGTATGTTTGACAACTCTACTAAAAATAATGGGGCGGCATAGGCAGTATGGATAAATCTCAGCCAATGGCTCCAGCTGGATAGCTGCTAAGCCCATGAATCCACAGTAACATAATATGTCAACAAGGACTTTTTTCTATTTCATCCGGAGGAGAGTCTGCATGATAGTTAAGCCAACATTATCCAAGCTGGATTTAACAGTGTAGGTTCCATTCCAACACAGACCCAAACATGCTAAAGTCTGTGTTGGATTGTAGCCAAAATATACAACTAGTCACGGCTTGCTACGGGTGCATAGTATTCAATGGTGGCACAACTATTATTGTAAGCTGGTCAACCATAACTTATTCTATGCGGAGTTTTTATTTATTGTGAGTGATTTGCTTTAAATTCCTCACATGAAAGCAACTGTTGAAAGATCAAGACATTTGAGTAGGAAGATTCATAATACACAAATGTTGTTTTGCTCGACGAGCCAGCCAAACGTTAGTCGCTCCAACAACATTTAATAATTTGAAGAATGCTGAGTGAACCAAATTATGGGGTAAGATGCTTTGTATTTTCCTAGCTGCTTGCATTTTGTCAAGTCTAAAGATGTTATTTTTCCCCACTCTGAAATGCAGCACACATTATTTTTGATAGCTCGCCAGGCTCAAAAGCCAAAACACTCCTCACCTATGGAAAACAAAATCAAAATAACCAATGAAAAGGACTGATTATCAGACATGAGTTACTATGAGAGAATGGAACACCTGCATCGAGTCTGCAAAAAGCACATGGAATTTTCCAGCAATCCAGCTATCCAACAAAATCAAAAGGCAAGAAAGTGCCAGCAAGTTTAAAAACTGTAACTGTGTTAAACAGGTAATGGACAGTATGAATATCCCTTAAAGCAACACTGTGGGGCAGAAGAATGAGTTCATGATGTCATGTCTCTACCCTTCTAGTTCCCACAAAGTTATGTTTTTAGTAGGGTGATCCTGTGTTTGCTTACTTGGAAGGAAACCTCATTGTGGTAATTTTGTTCAGTGTGCATAGGACTGCAATGTGTACCAAGCTTACAAGCAACCACTAGCCCTGTCACAATAGCCATCCAAGTTATTCCATTTAGTCTTTCTAGTGGATTTAGCCTTCATTTGCAGCGTTCACAATTCCGGATGCAACGCAAATTCTCAGATATGTTTAGGACAATAAGTTCTTGCCCATAATGAACAAACAAGGCCTGGTGCACTGTTCCTGATATCTTCCTGACACGAGAAGATGCATCTATGTAGATAACCTTCAGTTGCAGCAAGAGATGCCCTTAGATGAACGGCCTTTTAGCCTGGGGGTTTCATATGATTTATCAGTATTTTTATATATTTGTGTACCTGACTGGTCTTTCCCCAGTATTTTTATCTGTTTTATCTGTATTTTTAGTCGCAATGGCCTGTTGGCTACGTGAATAAAGTTTGATTTGATTTGATTTGATAGATGAGGGGGCAAGTAGGGATAAGCAAATCTGTGAATTTCAGTTTCCTTCAGATTCTCATTTTCCCAGTCTTGTTTCACATTTCCACATCGGGTTGCAAACCTTTTTAAAAAGGTGTTGTGAAAATTCAGCAGCATTCTAGTGCAAATTTATTTCAATATACATATTTTTATGTGCAATTTTGCTTAAGCAATTTCCCTATATTATAATGCCCTTTTAATGCTGTTTTCATTGATGTATACTATTTTGTACAAATATATGCATTTTGTACACATTCCTTGGCAAAATTTTGAGCATTGCAAATTTTGAAGGATGGTTGTGTTTCAGTGTGTGTATTGTTTAAGAAAGTGTGAATGAGGTAGGTTTGCCTTTAAGCATGAACCAAATCAAATTTCTCCCTGTCCTTAGGTGGGACTATACCAGCACCTCTCCAATGCATGAATCTTATATCCAAACATGCACATTTGCCAGCTTGCTTGCACAACTGGCTGCTTGCGTCTGATAATATTTAATGATGAAATACTAGGCATCAACTATAAAACACACACTCTCTCCCCTCCACTCCAAGAGAAAGGGGAGATACTGCAGCAGTCAAGAGTGGGACTTGGGGAGAGAACACCTTAAAAGAAACAACTCCTGGTTCCCGGCGTGCACAGCGGGAGGATGGCGGACCGTAACATCTCTGCTATCTGTCACGAGTTAATTTGGCGGTTGCGATGGGAGTAAAGCAGCCTCCCGACCCCCCCGGGACGACGGGGGGGGGCTGCCTTGCCCGCGGTACCCTTTAACTCACTCTGGACCCTTCGGGACCGAGTGGGTGGGTCTGGGCACATAGCGCTCGAGACAGATGGATCTCCTGGAGCCGGCCCCGTTCGTGCGCGTCTCCTTCAATTGGATATATAAATTAGTTTAAAGATTTTGGACATGTCTCTGACAAAGGAGTGGGAAGAATGTTGCTAACTGCAGCCCTGAGTGATAAAGAATGAAGATTGGAAGAAGATGCGGACTTTACATTGGTATGTGAAGGAGGGAAGAGAAGGGGGGGTAAGCTCTGGAATCTCCGTTTGTTTTGCCTCAATATCTACCTAACACGGGCAAACCTCCCCCAGAAAATCCACTTTCACAGGCAAATGGCAAGCGGACTTTTAAGACTGAATGCAAATTAGATTGGAAATTACAAGAAATAAACTCTATGGAGTTAAATTAAGATGTGGATTGATTTAAAAAGTAATGGAGGATCTTCAGCTGGTGTGACGCAGCAAGAATTATGGTTGACGAGAATCTGTGGAGCTGGATACCGCTTCAAAGGGAGAAGCCAGCCTTGACAGACGATTGATAGTGGAATTTACAGGCGTCTGGCTCTCCTGGAAAGGAGAGGAGGAGGGCTTGCAGAGTTGAAAATTTGCTGTGTCGTAGTTTGATTTACAAGCTTGATTTATGAGAAGACAAAGGCAAGATGGCGCCGGCTGATATACGATATTTGGAGGATGACGGCTTTATCCATACAGAGACATTATTCATTATAATAGTGTTTGCTTGCTGGCATTGATCAGAGGCTGTGAAGATATTGGTTTTTGAACGCAACGAGATGAGATCAGAAAAGCGCTCTGGACTCCGAAACATGGGGAACTCAAAAATTAAAAATTTGGCATAATTGGAATTGTTATAATTGGAAGTGTATAATTAATTTGGATTGTAATTCGATTGATAATTGGAAATTTATATTGGAAAATCAATAAATATGATTTTAAAAAAAGAAACAACTCCTGAGTGCTTAGAACCCCTTCATATATCACATGGTAGTATTTTCTAATTGTATTACCTTGTGTTAGGTTTCAGGTTTTCTACAGTAGAATGAGTTTGATTTGTCGTTATCACAGTCTTGTCCTTTCCTGAAGGGTTTCCATTTTCAGTCGATACAACTTTATATTCTGAAATGATGAAGAAGATTTGTGTTCTGTTATCCTGTCAGTTTCATTTGTTTCCTTTAATCTCCTGGAGTGAATCAGAAACAGTAACAAAGCAAACAACATTCTGAATGTCAAACTGCCAGCCTAGAACAGGGAGATAAAACGAGAGCTTGTGTAGGAAACTCAGTGACTTGACGTTTGGGAGAAAGAGAGCTGTGCGTTATCTGGTGTGACACGTTCCTTCAAGCAAGAACTACAAATCCCAGAGTTCCTGCTGATGCTTCCTATGCACAAGGAGGAGAACCTAAGCGGGGTTGGAATTCAAGTGGTGTCAGAACCATAATCTGAGATCTTAGGCACAGTGCTGCAGATCTCCAGACTCCACCTCCCCCTTAACTCCCTTGTATGTTAATGGTGTCTTGATTAGTCTTTGTTGTTTCTGTTTATTTGAAAAGTGAATACAAATTATCCCAAAAAAACCAAACAATCCTGGCATTATGTGCAAGGGATGGAAAGCACAATCTAAAGGGCATTAGTTAGTGTACTAGCCAGATGAACGGGATAATAATAAAGGGAATGGATGGCGCTGTGGTCTAAACCACTGACTAAACCACTGGCTGACTAACTGGAAGGTCAGGGTGAGTAATAATAATAATAATAATAATAATAATAATAATAATAATAATAATAAAAAATGTCATTCAGGAGCCTCTAGTAACACCTCTAGTTTTTAGAACCAGGCAAGAATAGCTATGGGGAAAAGTGCAGGCTCGTAAAGGAAGACTAGCAATATTGCTCAGGCTCTAAACTTTAAGAGAACCAAAGTCTAACCTGTAACAGTTTCATTTGGTGGTTTTTCCCAGTCCAGTACGACAAAGGTTGGGCAGCCTTCGACAGTTACCACAGTGAGGTTGGTAGGAGGCTTTCGTGGAGGGCTAGTAGCTACCTCTCTGCTGTCCCCCTCTTCCGTTGGAAAGTATTGGAGCGTGTCTGTGATGGAGCATGGCACATCTTCTGGTTTCTTTATATACAACACACCTTCACCTAGAAAAATAGCATCTGTGTTAAGGTGCTTAAAAAAAATATCCAAGTAGCAAATGTGGTGGTAAAATTGTCAGAACTGCACTATTTCAGGTGGTAGGGCCCACAGTTGAATGCTTCTCCATAAAAAACCTGAAAGTTAGCAAGCATGTCAGATATCTCTCCTGATATCGATTTTTAGGGTTCTTGGTTTTTTTTTTTAATGTAGTCATGTAAGTGATGATCAGCTGCATGAAAATTTAAGTAGAAGCCCGAGACCCTTGCAAGTTACTTACATGCACTGGCGGAGGAAGAGGGGGGCGGTGGGAGTGCACTGCCCCCGGCAGTGCGATCCTGGTGGGGTTCAATCTCGGCTGCCGCCTGATCGCACTGGACGCCTCGCTCTCACAGGCGGCACGCCCTGCCCCCAAGAACACATGCCACCCCCCTTTGGGTGGTGCGCCACGCCCCTGGGATGCGTGCTAGTCCCACCCCCGCCTGCTCTCCACCCCTGGTGCCGGAGTATGGAGCTCCGCCACTGCTTACATGTAGGACAGTATCGGGTGTGAAAGCTAGCTTAACAAATCCAGGCTAAACTCTAAGACAGGTAGGACTGGGAGCATATGGCTTTCCTAAGGCTACTTAGGAAATTCATGGAAGAGCAAGGCTTGAATTGGAGACTTTCTGGTTCATATTCATTGTGGTACCTACTTCAACACAATATAAACTCATAAGCTAAGATGTTAAATGATAAAGATGATAAAGGGCCAGGAAACCAAGCCTTATGAGGAACAGTTGAGGGAGATGGACATGTTTAGTCTGGAGAAGAGACTACTGAGAGACAATATGATAGCCATCTTCAAATATCTGAAGGGCTGCCACATGGAAGATGACTACTGCAATTGACACAAGGTAATATCACCAAGGCAACTTTCTGTAAACAAACAGACTCCGCTAACCCAGAAATAATACCTCGGGTTAAGAACTTTGCTTCAGGATGAGAACAGAGATCGCACGGCAGCAGCGGGAGGCCCCATTAGATAAAGTGGTACCTCAGGTTAAGAACAGTTTCAGGTTAAGAACGGACCTCCAGAACGAATTAAGTTCTTAACCTGAGGTACCACTGTAATGTGTTTTAATGTTGTACACTGCCCTGGGATCTTTTGATAAAGGGTGGTATACAAATTGAATAAGTCATCATCAAAAAGCTGTGCAGTGAACATCAGGAGCTGCAGGGATTAAGTTTGTGAGAGCGAGAATGATTAAAAGAGCTTTTAATTTGGGAACTTGGATGATGAGCAAAAACAATTAATATGGTTAAATATCATTTTCACAATCTCACATTACTGCAGCTATTTTAGACATACCTGTGAACCTTCGTTTGCCGGAAGCATCGGTATCTGATGTAGGCTGTGAATTGAACAAAGTTCTATTACCTAAGGAGAGGAAAACCACAACACAATTTTAATAAAAGCACTCCTTTGTAATGTTGAAATGGCACCTCATATTTCATCTCTCATTTTAACCTTCAATCCACTCCTTAGTGCATGTTTGGAATCATGTTCACTTTCTATTAGGAGTGAGCTGAATTTGCCTGTGATGGAAAATAAAAGCCTCTTTGCACTGCCAAAACAAAGATAATCATAAAATAAGTGGCTGAGCTCATTATTGCTGTTGGAGTCACTTCATGCATAATATACAAAACCCTCTCTGAAATTCTAAAAAAAGATTCTTTCATGTTTTGCTGATGCTCCCGTCCTTAGGGAGGCACATGGGTCTTGTACTTAGCAACACTTTAAAAAAGGTGGAAGGGAAACCTGAGCCAATTCCCTTTTCCATAGCATGCCATGTTCTTTAATGCCCTGGAAGTTGAGTTGACCTCTGGGGCACCGCGGAGGAAAAGCATAGTTGCCACCAGGAACATATAAGGTTTCTTTTTTGCTTTGCTTTGCTTTAAGGATGCAGGGGTGCAGATATCCACTGTAGGTTTCTTGTCATCCCATGAACCTTGGAGATCTCAGCCCATCAGCCAACACTTTTCTGAGTGCCCCCTCAGTGCCCAGACTATAGTTTACAACTGTAATATTTCCAAAGAACTAAGCATAAACTAGCATACACTGTTGTGTCTACTGAGGTTTCCTCCATCTCACCTGCTCATTCTGTTCTCTTTCAGCCATGTAGTAACTCTTGCTATCTGCAGTATTACTATGTGAGATTCGATAGGTTGGTGCAAGATGTGTGAGCTATAACTCCAGTGCATATATAATACCCTCTGACATTTCTCCGATGAAAATAGGGACGTCCCATTCCATAATGATAATTTTATTATTTATACCCCACACATCTGACTGGGTTGCCCCAGCCACTCTGGGCAGCTTCCAACATATATAAAAATATGATAAAACATTACACATTAAAAAAAAACTTCCCTGTACAGGATTGACTTCAGACAGCTTGGGAGTCGGATAATTCCATACCCTCCAACATTTCTCCGATGAAAATAAGGACATCCTAAGGAAAAGTGGGACATTCTGGGATCAAATCAGAAACCAGGGCGGCTTCTGTAAATCAAGGACGTCCCTAGAAAATAGGGACACTTGGAGGGTCTGATATATATTTGGAACAAAGTGACATTACTCGTACTGCTAAAACTGCTATTGGTGCTGCTGGAATATTAACCTATGATTTAGGCTGCTAATTTGACATAATAAAATAGCTAGAGAAAACTGCCTCTCTCCATATGAACCTACCCAGATCCTGTGATCACCAGGTGGGGCCTTTCTATGTGCGCCTCCTCCACAAAATATCTGGAGGCTGATGAAGTGGCTCTCTGTTTGTGAATGCTCTCCCCAGGGAGAATCGGCTGGCACCTTCATTATACACCATTAGGCGCCAAGCAAAAACATTCTTCCTCAACCTGGCCTTTGCCTGATTAACACCCCATACTTTTAAAAATGTGTTTGTGGTTAGAGGAAGGGAAGAGGGGGCCATTGTTTTGTTTTGTTCTTTTTATTATGTATTTTGTACACAAGATATTATATATCTTGTATTTTTATGTTGTGGTTACCCTGAGATCTACAGATGATGGGCTGTAAACAAATTTAATCCACAACAACAACAACAACAACAACAACCTACAAATGTACACCTAAAATTCTTACTATAATCTGGAGATGATGATGCTGTAGGGGGTTTTTTATGTGAGCTTGTTTTCCCATGAGCTGCTGGCCCTGTAGGCTTTGCTGTGGAAGATGAAGAGGCTCGTGGCATCAAGACATTTCCTATTGGAAAATAAAAACAAATCTGAATGTCCACTTAGAATTAATGTAGCATTGATTCTAAATAAAACACTTCACAGCCCATTGAAGGAATTCAACTTTTTAAGTAATCGTCTTGCTTGATTCTAGAGATGTACAAGCAGATACGAATTACGTGAGCTTCAAGTGATAAAATGATTTAGATAGAAATTTACATTTATATTGCATATCTATGCAACTTTCTGTGGTTTTTTTCTTGGTTCATTTGTGCCATACTCTATGTGTTGAAAGGGATAAATGGATAAACAAAGGTAGACTGGAACAGGCTCAGCTAAGAGAGAGACAGAGAAAGAGAGAGAGCCAGACATGTATTAAAGTATATTCAAAGCACATTTCACCCCAAAGAATCATGGGGACTGTAGTTTATTAAGAGTGCTAGAAATGGTAGCTTTGTGAGGGTGAAGATACAGTTTCCAGAACTTTGGGAAGGAAGACATGTGCTTAAATTATGAATTGAATAGGCTTTTAGTGTGGGTCTGCCCACAGGCATAAATTGACATAAACACAGGCATAAATGTTGTCTATCCATGCTTAATAGCTTTCAGTGGTATGTTCATACTTGATGTGCATCTCCATCCACATTCTGGGAGAATGAGGGAAAAAAATTAAAATACCTAACTGGCTTTCTGTCTTCTCTTCAATACAGACAAACTCCTTCCCCAACCATTTCTGCTATGTCTGTTCTCTTCCATTCCGATGCATCTCTGCCCATGGTCTTTTGCTTGGCTTTCTCTAAGGACCAAAGACTTTCTCAGCTGCTGCCCCTTGTGCCTTGAATTGCCTTCCAGAACACCTGTACGGTGTCACATTCTTTGAATTTCCCCTCAGGACCCATCTTTTCCATGAAGCTTTTGAAACAATGCCCTCATCTCCATAGCCTACTGCAACTAAAATTAAATTAAACTTACGTAGAGGTTACTGAAATATATGCACTCTTCCCTCATTGAGGCTTGCCTTTATTTATTTCCCCACTGCTGTGTTGAATTATCAATGGAAAAAGATTACCGGTATTATAGTTACGATGAGAAATCTAATTTCTTCCTCCCATTAAAAATTGGAGACAATTACAAACTGTTATTCCTGTCCTGTAATTCGGTGAGCATTGAAGAAATGTTGGCAGAATTTATCCGAACTAGAGAGACTTAATTCTTTTAGCAAATTCAAAGAAGGTTGCATGTTATTTGTTATTACAAGTGCTTTTCTGTATACACAAAAGAACCAAAGTTCTGCTTAAAAAGCTGTTTGGCACTTTTCATTGTTGAAGATGGATGCGGGGATATAAAAAGCTGTTTGGCACTTTTCATTGTTGAAGATGGATGCGGGGATAACAGTTATGTCCTGCCAGTAAACATTCAGAAGCTTGCAGCAGGTTTATTAACATGTCTGATTACTCCTTTCATTTTAAGTGATTAATGGTATCATGTAATATAGGGCACAAACGAAAGAGTTTTACATAATGCCAGACAGAAAAATGAGATAGTTTTTAAATATAAAATTAAAGCAGTATATTATTATTATTATTATTATTATTATTATTATTACCCAAAAAACCCTCCTTACACAAAATTATGTTGAGTCTTGAAATACCCTATCTTTAAAAAGTATGAAATCCCCATATTAATAGGTTTTCTTTTTCTCCTCTAGAATTTACTATAGCTTCCAGTTCGTGTGTAAACTATCTTCAACTTTAGGAAAAAAGGAAATATAAAAAGGTATCAGCAGTTTAGTATCTTACATTCATTTGACATTTAATGAGAATGTAAAAAAAAACCTGGGGACATGTTATAACACAATTTTTGTGGAATGCCATTATCCAAGACTCCTTCACACATGCTATAGTTGTGAAGATGCCATTCAGATTCTCTACTGCACATGTAGTTAGTTCTCTGCAATGTTCATAGAAGAAACTAAGAAAGCCCCAGCGCATTTAGAACTCCATCCATGCATCAGAACCACTAAATGCAGTCAATTCATCTTCATGTGAACACTGAACTATGTTCTATGGTAATATCCCAGGTTGTTTTGTGTGTGTGTGTGTGTGTGTGTGTGTGTGTCACAAACACATGGACAAAGTTGATCATGTAAATCTTCTGACTTAATTGCTGCTGTTCCAGGAAACAACCCAGATGCTTGTACTATAGTATGCAATGGAACATCATCATAGAAAACCAGCTCCTTTCCTTTCTTGGGATAACTGGGGCTTATAATCAAGACTGGGACTTGTAATCATTCCCAGGATAGCTGTAAAAACATTATCATAGTTCAAAATGAATGCAAAAGAATCCTTCTTGTCTGGATACCTCTGACACATTCTGTAATTGTAACTGATTCAACAAAGAGAAAAACAGTTTCTTAGAAACAAATTACAAAAGCCTCATGAGATGTAAGCAAGTGCTTGAGCATATGAAAAAAGTAAGATTTCTGGATTATACCCATGGTCAAAAACATTTATTTGCCCAGGTATTTGGCTTGACTGAATTGTTGCTGTTGGAGATGAGCCCAGCCCTTTCTGGACTTGCTAATTTGTTGTTTGTTTCAACAACATTTTTAGAAGGTTATATTAATTTATAATGTGGTTTTATGCATGGTGTTTAATATATTGCACCCTGCCTTGAAACTGAATTTAGTGAAGAGTGGCCTAGAAGTGCCTTAAATAAAATAATGTATGTATGAATTAATGTATGTAGAACAACTGCCTCATGAGACAACATACCTGAACCTCCAGGTTTACCGGTCACTGTGTTTGGTGGCAAAGGTTTTCTTCGCATTGGTGTAGGCTTGGCAGGAGCTAAGGGAGGTCGCGGAGAGTCAGGTGGTGTAGCTACTGTATAACGTTACAAGACACCACTGTTAACGGAGGAACCGCACACCACGTAATCAGAAAGAGAAAAATGGCTAATAGCTACACTTCTCAAGCAAAATTTTAAGGCATGAGCTTCAGCGATAAGAACTGCAAAAGAACACAAAACACAAGACAGGGAATAGCTGAAAGGAGTTATTTTGAGCTTTTACATTTCTTGCATGAAAATATGCATGCTTCCAGCATCAGACCAAAACAACAGCACAGCAAGGCAGCTAAGCTAGTTCATAAAAATGTATGCCTCTTGTTCAGTTGAGAACTCTTCTTTCATGACATTACATCGATTGAAAACAGAATCAAGTGGCGTTGACAAGCCAGTTAGGTCAAGGTGAGCACAACAGCCATTGATTTCTTGCAATAAGGCTATTGCCACTGATGCAAAAATATGGGATTTGGGCACTAATATAACACTGGTATTGGTCAGAGGAATAGAGTAAGACATCCCTGATCTCTCCTAAAACTACAGGGGGAAACATTAGAGCAGAACCCACAGCTCTTCCCACACCAAGTTCAGATGATGGCCCTAGTGGGAGAGCGGTGCTCTTCAGAAATCCACTGTGAATGAATGAGAATCATAGAATTGCAGAGTTGCAAGGGACCCTGCCAAAAGCATTTGACCCATCCATGTGTTGGCTGGTGAAGGGAGGAAGGCTCAACACACAGCTCTTAAAACGTAATGCTAACGCAGCATATATTCCTAAGTTTGGAATGTAAGGGCTCTCTAGATACAATGCAGGTGGACTGTATAATATTAGCTGGATATATTCTGATTTCAGAACTATTATAATGGATACTACGAAAAGTCAGTTGATGGAAAATTTAATTCCATGTGTTTCAAATTGTTCAGTCGATGTGTGCTCCAGGTGCCTATCTGTTAAATGTTGCAATTGTTATTTTATTTAACTTGGTGTCAAGACTGCAGTAACCAGCCCTTTTATGTTCACGAAAATTAAAGCCCACTGTCCTTTACAGGGTTAAAAGCATTCTGTAGCTTATAATCTTATATTTTTAAAGCTTTTCTTTCCATGCATTCTTTCCAAGATTTAATTAATGCTAGACAGAATTCGAAGGGAGAAGCTTTCAAAAACATCAGTATAACAAGCTCATGCATAGCTTCAGAGAGGTTGTAGTACGTGAATTGAAGGTCAGCAAACAGAAATGCCAAAGCAGCACTGAGTAGTATGGACTACGGTGATGAATGCAAATTATTATCATGTATACATTCTTTTCGACAGGAGCACACACATTCCCCTTAAATAGAAAGTAATTTAAACTTCAGTTGTATGCACACTTACTGGAAAGCAAGTTCCATTGGGACTCAGTGGGGTTTGCTTTCAGGTTATCAAGTTTGAGACTGGGTGGTTAATTTATTAACTGAATTTTTCTACTTGTTAAAAGTGCCTTCAATGCTAAAAACAGTGAGCAGCGTTTCGTTTGTGGAATGGGGATTCCCTGCCTCCTCATTTCCTCTGCTGCTCCTGGCATCTCCTAGAACAGGCATAGGCAAACTCCGGCCCTCCAGATGTTTTGAGACTACAATTCCCACCATCCCTGACCACTGGTCCTGTTAGCCAGGGATGATGGGAGTTGTAGTTCCAAAACATCTGGAGGGCCGGAGTTTGCCTATGCCTGTCTTAGAAAGCAGCTCCTACTGACTGGACATGAACACATCTGTCAGTTCCAGTTGCTCTCATTCTCTCACTCTTCAGTTCTTCATCAGTTTGTGATTTTTTAAAAATAAAACAAAAAGGTATCACTTTTGCAAGCAATTTCCCCTAATTTAATGTATTCCATGTCATTTTTGTTTGTGGAATGCTCTCTCAAGGGAGGTTTGTCTGGCGCCTTCATTATATATCTTTACGTGCCAGGCAAAAACGTTCCCCTTCAACCAGGCCTTTTAAATAAAATACAGCTTTTTAAATATGTTTGTGGGACGGGTGGTTATTGTTTTGTTGTTTTCACCTTGTACTTCAATCTTGTGAACAGCCCTGAGATCCTATAATGAAGGGCAGTACGTAAGTCTAATAAATAAAAAATTAAAAAAAAATTAATTAAATACTGTATTTTTTGTGTATAAGACTATATTTTCTCCCAAATTTTTAAAGTTTAAAATTGGAGGTTGTCTTATACATGGAATGTTGCAATTAATTATTTCTTAATTTTGGGCTCAAGAAATAGGGGTCAACTTATACATGGGGGCGTCTTATACATGGAAAAATACGGTACTCACTAGCGTATCCATTTTTATGCACTTTCCCCAAATATACCAATTTTTATACAACCATGCTGGCTGTTTAGCCATAATAACAAACATTCATTCATTTTTGCACATATTATTTGGTTGCAGAACCACACCAGAAATTTCAGAAAAGTGCAAAATTCAAAGGACTGCAGTATTTTGATTTGCATATTACTTTGGAACCTGTGGAGGCAGGTTCACACTAAGATCCTACCTAAACAAACCAAATTGTCTTCTCCACCCCTACTGGGGATTGGAGGAACCTCAGACAAAACCTGGGCGGCAGGAGCAAGAAAAATGGCCAGGAACCTGAGATTGCCTGTTGCACAAGCAAAAGTGCCCTTCATTTGCTTAAGTTCTCAAATAAATCCAAGCCAAAATGCATTTTTACATCATTGGAAATGTATCATTTAAATAAGTATAATGTTTAAGATAAAAGTGACACTTCAGGCTTCGAAGACAGAGACTTTCTATGAATTCATCCATGGAATAGTTACAACATATTTCATATCCTTGTCCTGTGCTCTCTTCATAGAGTGACTGGACAAAGTGTGTTTATGTCCTTTTCTAGTATTGGGTCTCTTTAGCAGGGATATCTATCTGTATGCACTTTGATTTGTACCCATTCCCTCCTGAAGGCTTCAGTGGGATAACAAGGGTGATAATCCAATGCCCCCAACTTTAGGACCTAGATAATCTTCTCAGCTAATAAATGCCAGTGGGAAAGAGGACAAGTGACATTTTTTTAAAAAATGCTTTTAATATATAATGGTTTAAATTTAAATGGGGTATTATTTCCAGCAAATATTGCTGGGCATAGTAATAGAATATTTACTTACCAGAGTCTGGTTTTTTCCTGGCGACTGAGGAATGCACTGATGTGTTTGAACCCGTACTAGAGCTTGTACTAAGAAGCCTAGTAGCATCCTGGTCTATTAGTTTGTCGCCTGTGAAATAACATTAAAAAATGCATATGTCATATTGCACATGTTCAAAGAACCGTAAGGGATTTCCTCCAGACATCTGGTGAAATGCCCAAGGTCAGTGGATCTGGTCAATAATCCAGTGGCTATACTACACATTCATTATTGCAAATCCATAATTTTAAAAATTCAAGAGGTGGGTGAAGGACTTTTAACAATTTCTACATTTGGCCTTCACTGTTAAACCCTCACATGAAAATCTAGATTACAGTATAGGAAATATTTAACTCATTTATAGACATTGTCCAGATGAAATATTGGGGAAAAAACCAATTCAAACACATGGCTTATCACTATTTTATTACCCTTCATGAGTATTAGAGATTTCTGTATGGTCCTTACAAGAGTTGATAAGGCTGTACTGTGTTTGAATAGCTAACTTCCTCCAAAGTTCATGAAAATAAAATTGTCACGTCTACTACACTTATGAATTTGTCTCCTATTGGTCTACCACTTAATAACCACATTGCTTCTGAATGACCCAATTCTTTGATGCCTCAACCAGTATAAGCAGCCTCATCCGACTGCATATTTGATTGGTTGTTTGGAAAATGTTTTGTGGTAAAATACTCTTTGAATTGGCAAGGGTTATTAATGAATGGCAGCAGTACACAAAAAGTCTACATAAAGGTCACTACCCAAATTGTTAAGCAGAAACAGTTACTACATTTCAGAGATTGGAATAAATTACTGAACACCATTTGAAAGAAACTGTAAAACTCAAACTTGACCTACATAACTCAGTTTATCTTTATTTTAAAAAGGTAAAGGACCCCTGACAGTTAAGTCCAGTTGTGAACGACTCTGGGGTTGCAGCACTCATCTTGCTTTACTGGCCAAGGAAGCCAACGTTTGTCCACATACAGTTTTTCCAGGTCATGTGGTCAGCATGACTAAGCCGCTTATGGCAAAACCAGAGCAGCGCATGGAAACGCAGTTTACCTTCCAGCCGGAACGGTACCTATTTATCTACTTGCACTTTGACGTGATTTATTTATTAGTTCACTATATAATGTGCAGAATCCAATGTTGTGCATTGAGTTTTCCACTTGCACAGAACTTCTTCTTTCCTCCCTTCCCCACTTATCATCAGCCCTGCACATCCTCAGAATCTGCTCCTGACAGTCCTCCACTAAAGTAGATTTTGGAAGCGCACAGGGGACTGTAGTGGGGATCAGGATCAATACATTCCATTGTCCAGTTCAATCCAAAACAATTCACTTGGAGATTATTGCTACACCTCCATAACCTAAACACATCCTTTCAAAATAATTTAAATCAAACTTTCTCTCAGGTATGTGTGTTTAGGATTCCAGCTAATACACTACCCTTTTAGCTGCATAAACATCATGCAAATATTAATTATATCATCTTTCTACCTTCCTTTTCAGCTGTTTTGTAGGCAGTTCAATATGAAAGCCTAGACAGGGCTACAAACAGAAATATGCAAAACACAATGGAATCCTAAGGATGTTTACTCTGAAGTAAATTCCACTGAATTCGGTGGAGCTCAGTCCCAGGTAAGTAAGTGTACATAGAATTGAAGTGCTAAATGTCTTTCAAAAGAAATGAAATATGCAGCTGATAAATAATTTGTTGCTCATCCTGGGCACAAACAATATTTATATTTAAACCTTAACAATAATAACCATTATAATGAAAACCTCTATTACCTATTGGTACTCTACCCCACGTCAAGCCTCCAGATGTTCTTGTTCTGCCTGGGGCTGGTGTTGTTTTACCAACAACTGAAAAGAAATTGCAAAGAAAAGTAAAATCAATAGAAGGCAATGATTAATTTCTTTCCACTGCTGACTATTTCTAGGCAGAGAAGGGAGCTGAGCTTATGGTTTTATGGCTGTTAGTTTCCCTGTTTTTGTAAAAATCTGAAAATGTAAAAATAAAATTTATCAGAAAATATCAGAAAGGTAAATACTGATCATACATGTGTGTTCCTCCACCAACTTTACTGCTCAAAAAATTACTAACAATGCAAATATAGATAACTGCAAAAACAATTTCTTTCCAGGGCACAGGTGGGTAGCCGTGTTGGTCTGCCATAGTCGAAACAAAATAGAAAATTCTTTTCAGTAGCACCTTAGAGACCAACTGTGTTTGTTCTTGGTATGAGCTTTCGTGTGCATGTACACTTCTTCAGCACACGAAAGCTCATACCAAGAACAAACACAGTTGGTCATACCAAACACAGAAAGCTCATACCAAGAACAAACACAGGTGCTACTGAAAAGAATTTTCTATTTTGTTTCCAGGGCACATTTTACTTGAAGTATCTGGACAACAGATTGTTATTTTTTATAGATTAAATGTATATTAAATCAATAATGATGTATGGATTAAATTATGTATTTTCATATTGAATTAAATTACCATTGGAGACCCTCCAAAAATTGAACTAGAACTTTTTGTAAATAAGAGCAGCCACAATATCTGGACTATCTCAGAATATGTAGGTTAGAATTGCAAAAAAATTCTTCAGTCTTTTGTAGTGATTAGCATCTAAGCCAAGTCAAAGTAATAAAAGAAGTAATACTATCCTAATACAACAACTAACAAAATAAACAGCCTGAACTGGAATATTACTCTTTGGGAAAAGCTGCAAAAAGCTTTTTAGGAAAATAAACTTTAACATGTGCTTCCCTCAAAACTCAGGAAACAAAATTGCTGGTATGTGCTGGGATCCCTGACTGCTTAGAGATTGGGCTGTGAGTAACAATACTGATCTGTAAGCATTTGACTAACTTAAAAAAAAATCAAAAAGCAATATATTACCATGTCTGGTCTGTGACTTATCAGTCATCTTGGGTTTTGCAGTAGTGAAATATACTTTATGT
The DNA here is from genome assembly GCF_009819535.1 of Lacerta agilis. Lineage (NCBI taxonomy): Eukaryota > Metazoa > Chordata > Lepidosauria > Squamata > Lacertidae > Lacerta > Lacerta agilis. Next base: position 32,163,833 of record NC_046315.1, read on the forward strand.
GGTGCTGTTAGAAGGAAAACAAAACTAGTTTAATTTCTAAGGATATGAAGTACAGTAAAGATAACATGCAGCGTAAGAGATGATCCAGCTACTGCAACTAAAAGAAAAATAGGAATCTGTTATGTTAAAAAAAAAATTCCGGCATTATCTAAAATCTGTTTTAGAGGATTATGAAAGCTTACAAAGCATTTATATAACCAAATCCACAATTTCTGCTATTTCAGCAATTATCCCAACATTTGTTTTCTTAAAACAAACAAACAAACAACAAAAACAAAAACACCTCAGGTGTTATCTCATGACATCACCCACCCTACCAAGATAAATTCAGTGGTCTTTATCCTAATTTTATATGATGCCTGAATGTTGGTACTATAATGTAGCAGCTAAGATATAGGTAAAATAATTCAAACCCCACTTTGGGAGCTATGTGGGGTGGGGCGGGGCACAATAGATCCACAGCCAAAACTGAAACCCATAGAATGGTTGAAGGGTTTGTTTGTTTTCATTTTTATTGTCAGCAATGGCTTTGTCCACTTTTATTTTATTGTCAGCATACGGCCCCTAACAGATTATCTTTGAGTCCCCAAATTTTGGGAATGTAGCCTTCAGTAGAAAAATAGTTGCCACCCCTATCCTAACCTGTGAGCTTGCTCTTAGAAAGTTGAGCATGTTGATGGAGCAAGAAAAGGGAAGAGTTATCTTTGTTACAATCAAATGTTTAAAAAGTAGTTTTCGGAGGTTTAAAATGTGTGTATTATTATAATACAATGAATGGGGAATATATGGTTAACATTCAGGAGCTGCTTAGCAAACACTCAAAATACCAAATTAATTCAAATGGAACAGCATCAAATAAACAAATTACCAGTTTTCAAATGTGGACTTTCAGTTGCTGTTACACCTCTGTAGGGCTTGGATGAGGCTACAAAGAAAACATCTGAATTAGTGTACATGGTGTCTTCTTTAAATGGAATGCTATGGATTTAAAACAAAAAGTAGACCCTTTTCCAAAGCAGCGCAGAAATTAAAATGCTCGTTGCTGGAAATCTGGTAGGAAGGCACTTTTTATTATTATTCATTTAACAACATATTTATACTGCTTGATTGTAAGAAAACCTTTAAACAAAGTCATGCATTCATAGATGGTGGGAATTTTGAGACCAGGAGAAAATTCAGTATTAACAGACTGAGATTGAGAAGCAGAATGATGAGGTAGTGTTTTGATGACAGTCAAGGCTAATGCATGAGATGGTTGATTCGAAATGGAACAGCAAAGAAGCTGGCCTGGAAGCAATTTAAGACATAAATCAAGCAAGTTAACATTGTTCCCCCTGCCCCAACCCCGGCATAAACCTGTAGGAAAGGTAAGGAAATAATTTCAGCCAAGGAAGAAAATAAATAAATAAAATAAATATTACCCAAAGTATCTTTGGAGCCATCGAAAACATGAATGTGGAGGTTAATTGACCCCAGGTCCGTTGCAACTGGTGCTACAGAGAACAACATAGGATTGCCAACTGAGGTTAGGGCATAGCTTGCCTGAGTCACGCATGAGATGAGAACAAGCATGAGTCTTTCTTTATTTTGTTTTAGAATAATAAGACACAATATGTTATTTTCTTGCAGGAGACACATACTGTATTACAAAGTAACATTTGAGATTGTAATGAAGACTGTAATTAGGTACATAGTATGCCTCCTGGGCAGATACTAAGACTAAAGGAGTAGCTATTTATATTAAGCCTACCTATGTCTCTCTGCCCGCGGGTGGCGCTGTGGTCTAAACCACTGAGCCTAGGACTTGCCGATCGGAAGGTCAGGGGTTCAAATCCCCATTATGGGGTCCCTGATTCTGCCAACCTAGTAGTTCAAAAGCATGTCAAAGTGCAAGTAGATAAATAGGTACCGCTCCGGTGGGAAGGTAAACTGTGTTTCCGTGCGCTGCTCTGGTTTTGCCAAAAGCGGCTTAGTCATGCTGGCCACATGACCCAGAAAAACTGACTGCAGTGCGGACAAATGTCAGCTCCCTCGGCCAGAGTTGCTCACCACTGGACTTAACTGTCAGGGGTCCTTTACCTTTTTTTTAAATGTCTCTCTGCCCATCTCCCCAGTCCCCATTGGCTGCCTGTGGAGTGATGTCAATGCCATTCTACTGACACTGCGCTCTCCTTTCTGCTTGCTGAATGTGCAGGCATGTAGAAGTGCCACCAGTGGGACCTCTGCCAAGGGCAGTCAGTATAGAGCTCCAAAATGTGGCTTTCAGTAGTGAACTGATCCGGCCTGGGATCTATTGGTTCCTGAGCCAGCCCCAGCGCCAGCACCAGGCCCAATCCAGGTTAGTGCAGCAATCTGTCTGGCCCAACCTCCTACCACAGCTGCTCCAGAAAGCCCCACCATGCTAGAGGGAGGTGGGATCACACCTTGAATATGTTTCTCTTAAAGAACCCAAAGCTAAATCAATATAAAAAGATGTAATTAATAACCCACTCCAACAAATAAAGAAGATAAAACATGTACTAATACTTGGGATACTGCTAAAACTTTAAAAAGATGATGTTATGTAAGTTCATATGATGATTTAGCCAGCTGCCAAGTTTGAAAAAGTCACATTATGTTAAGTTATCTCATGTGGGATCCTTCTGCCTGTCTTCTCTCATGGAAGGAGACAACACAGGGATCCAATTGTTCCTTTGCTACTCTGTCAGTATTTCCCAAGGAGCGAGGCAGAGAGAGGGAAGGCCAGCCCTCTCCCTACCACTGTTTTTGACATTAATATTTATTGAACAGAAAACAAACACAGCAATAGATACTGAAGCAACATATACAATGATAAAACTGAAATCTCCAGCTGTTTTGGATTCTATCAGCAGACCAGTGGCAGATGTACATCTAGTTTTTTGGGGGTTGTTGTTTTAATTCAGCTTTCAGTCTATTTCTATAACAATTCACAATATATTGAAAAAAGACACGACTAATATAATCCATGATATCACATGTGGTAAGTCTAAAAGCACGATGACACCATTTTCAAAGTCTGCTAAAATCCTACCTACCCTGAATGTTACAAAGAATGCAATTACCAGGTTTTGTCTGGGGTACTTCTGGTTTGCCAGATGTTTTGGGTTTTGGAGGAATAAAGCGTGTTTCTTTTGGAGCTGGAAAAAAGGAGTAGGATTGTTATTATAGTCTTTAGAATTCAGATACATGCCATGTTTAGCTCAAGTGAGAGTACATGCCTTAAAAGCATTAAGCAAAAAAACAATGATTCCATGTGTTTCTGACAGCTGATGAAAAAAGACTTTGAAAATTAGAAGAGTGCGATGATATAAAGTGTGATACAAAATAAATGATAATGAAGAATGGTCAAGCTCTGTAGAAAGCAATATTGCAGGTCTGAAAGACAGAAAACAGGATGTCCACAGCAGTGGTGTATTGGAGCAGGAACATGAGGTAACGCAGCTCTGGAACATTTTTTTTACAACAGGAGTGATGATGCCATCTGTTGGGGTGGTATTTGCCATTGGTATTGGACAACATAAGAATAGCACTATATAATCAACCCAAAGGCCCATCTAGTCCAGCATCCTGTTCTCACAGTGGCCAACCTATGGGATGTCTACAGTATGGGAAGCCCACAAGGAGGACGTGAGTGTAATGGGACTCTCCCTACTTGTGTCCCCCAGCAACTGATACTGGAGGTAGTACATAGCCATCACAACTAGCAGCGATAATTTGACAGCCACATCCTCCATGAATTGTCCAATCCCTTTTGAAAATCACCCAAGTTGGTGGCTATCATTACATTTTGTACTAGCAAAATGCACAGTGTAACTATGTGATGTGTTTGTCTGTTCTGATAATTCCAATATGGATGACTCCATGTTCTACTATTATGAGAGGAGGGGAAAATATATTTATGTACCTTCACTGTGGCTATTTTTGTACAACTCTAGCAGGGAGAAGGGGAAGACAGAGGATGAGATGGTTGGACAGTGTTTTCGAAGTTACTAACATGAGTTTGGCCAAACTGCAAGAGGCAGTGAAGGATAGGCGTGCCTGGCGTGCTCTGGTCCATGGGGTCACGAAGAGTCGGACACGACTGAAGACTGAACAACAACAACAACAACAACAACAGCAGGGATTGCCTGCCTGGCATATGATTCCTTTGTTGAGATGGCTAGACACAGACAGTGACTGGCCCAAAGTCACCCAGTGAATTTCTTGGGTTGACCAAGTATGCAAGCATACGTCTTTCCCTAGCCATGTCCAACATACCATCTACTATATTATCCTATGCTAGATAATACATTTCTTACTCTTCCCGGGGGTGTGGCTATGGAATCTCTTTGGGGGTGTGGCTTTGAGAGCTGTCACAATGAGTTTGTGCATTTCAAATTTACCATTATACCACTGGTCAACATGGTGTTTTCAGCTCCGGGGAAACCAGTTGTAAGGTAGCTATGAGAAATTACAGCAGCATATATGGAGAAGCAGAAAATAATGGGACGCCACAACACAAAATGATGACGCAAATTGTTCTTTTTGCTGAAGAGGGAAGAAACACAGCATTAGTTTCAATGTGGAAGTTTTTACCCATAGTTGCCTTTTGTCGTTCAGATGATATGGTAGGTTTGATTATTAGTGGTTGTGGGGTTGTTCGGTGTACTGCTGTTGGAAGGAAAAAGTGAACATCTTTACAAAGCTGAAATATAAAAGATAGGATGTACAAATCAAAACAACACTGAGAATAGGAGCAGCTTCCCATATAGCGCAAACAGTTACCACTACCTTGCAGTCCCAAGTGAGACCAGCTATTTGCACACACAACAACAAAGATGCATTTAACATCATGTTTAGTCAGGGTAAGTTCCGTACAAGGATAATGTTGAAAAATGAAAAGCACACTGAAATGGCAACAATTGCTTGGAAAATTTTATTTGATATAATTTCTCTTCTAACTTAAGTGATCTCCAACGTTATAGAGAGATGACAAATGGTGATTAAAGAAGTATCTACAAACGTTTTAACACATAAAGCTTTACACATGACAGTTTGAAACAGTTTAATTATTATTATTTTTTTAATTAAAGATTTTCTTCATTTACAAAAGTGTGTGAAATGTCTCTCTCTTATTTTATTTTTTTCCCATGTAACATTTTTACAAATCAGTTTCGGTTGTTGAGACATTAGGGAGAGAAGGGGGAAAGAGGTGGATGGGATGGGTGAGGTGGGGAGACGATGTTTCTAATATATGTGGGGTTTGATGTCAGCATTGATTGTGTAGGTTCTCTGTTGTTCGCTTGTGTTTCTTTGGCGGTAAGGGAGGTCGTAGGGTTGTGTGATTGTTCATTTGTGGTTGGCTGTGGTGATCTTTGGTTTCCTGTGTGAGTTGGGTGGGTGGGTGTTTTTGATCAGGTTAGTCATATTGATTTTATGCTGTCAGTAGATTTTTGTCACTGGGTTTGAAACAGTTTATGAATTAGATTGCTGTGGGATCTGGGGACTGATAAGAAAAGGTAAAGCTCCATTGCATCCACACAGTCCCTTACTGAGGGAGCTCTGTGGATTGTGTCCTTCGAAATGTAACAAATGGGGTATATTCAACTAATTCTAACTCAGAGTAGACTCAATGAAATTAATGATGGCTAATGACTACCCATTAATTTCAATGGCTCTGACCTGAGTAAAGGTGAGCTGAATGCAACCCATAGATTCCACAAACAACTTGTGTGATCGTTCAGAACGTGTGAGCACAAATAAGTGTAGAAAGTCAACAATATTAGCAGCGATGGCTCACTAGCTGCATATTGTGTTCCAAACAGTATCTTAGCTAACTGGGTATGATGAAAAGAATGCTGATAATAGCAAAATTTCATTCACCACTGCAGCTCATTCCAGTCCCTACAAGTGTTCTGCCACTTATATTTATGACTTTATTGTTACTTTCAGTAACAAAATAAATACATAACAATTAGGAAACCCTTTCAAGAAGAAGAAAGCCCTAACTATCCAAGATAATACCCCTGACATTTCTGTCAGGTTGGGATATTTTGCTAAATCTGGCAACCATATAATAGTTTCCACAGAAAACAAGGGATATGGTATCGTATTTTCCCCTTATGAGTATAGCTGCTCAGGAATAACCAGGAGGAATTTGGCTATTTTCCCTCTAAAAATACAGAAAGTGAGGTTTGGCTAACAATATAAGTATATGAATGCATAGAATTACAAAAGTGACTCTATTACCAGGTTTGGTCTCTAGCATTCTTGGCCTGGTAGTTGGTTTTGATTTATTAGGAATGAACTGTTCTACTGTTGAAGCTGAAATAGAAGAGAGAGAGAGAGAGAATGTAAACCTGGATTATAACCCGCAAGAACATATTTGTCTCTCAGCCTGAAGGAAGCTAAGAATGTGAAAGCAAAAATGCAGAAGCCAACTAGGAAGGAGGACCAAAATGGAAGAGAATAGTGATGATGATGATGATGAGGAGGAGGAGGAGGAGGAGGAGGAATTTCTGAATAACAAACATTATTTCAAGTAGTATTCCCTGTGCAGGGAGAAGAGAAGCAGACAACAACAACAAAATACAAAAAAACCCCAAAATTAATAAAACTCAACCATCCACAGGATGATGAACCTGATATTTTCATTTGTGCTGAGATCTCTGTGAGAACAGAGATATCAAACCTTCCCAATGCTTACCCTGCCTGCCTGAAATGTAAGACCCAACAAGCCCCTTTAAAAAAAATCCAGGGAAGAATAGCAATGCTTTGTCTCTGCAACAAAATTTATACACATGCCCCATTTAGTGACACAGCGTGTTTGTATGCACAAGCGAATGCAGATCAGTTTGATGGTGCTTTGTATTTATGTTTCATGCCCAAATTACCAGCATCATTTTAGTCATGGCTTCCTTCTTTGTACTCCAGACCATGTACACATACCAAACACCTAGTCTCTTCACTTCATGTACCTGATGAAGTAGGGCTTTACATTATGATAAACTACTTAGGCTGCATAATAGGGAGAACTGTGTATGCAGTCAGTCAGTGGTTTGTTTGCATGTGAGATTTCCCTACTCCCTGTCACATAAGTAATATATATATATATATATATATATATATATATATATATATATATATATATTGCTTTACACTGCAGCTTTGCAGTGTAATCCTGTGTATCAGAAGTATCATTTAGTTTAATGATACTTATTTCCAGGCCAGGGCTGTAAACCTATATATGATAAGCTCAATGGATCCTACTTCCAAGTAAAGGTGCACTATAATTGTAGCCTCATTCTCGTATGGTGCCATAATTTGCTGTTTCACAGTCTGTTTTTGTTATGTATTGAAGTTCTCACCCTAGGCCACTAGGGGTGTTGTGTATATAGTTTCACTCTGCCCACCGTGACTGCAGTTCTCACTCAGGTCCACATGCAAATGAAGGATTGAGAGTGCCGTTCACGGATTGGGTAGCTAGAGAGAGAGTTGCTACTGTTGCATGTTACTGAGTACTATATAAGCAGGCTGGCTCATCCCTTCAGTTCAGTTCTGTTCCAGCCTGAGAATAAAGATTTCTGCTTGGAGAATCACTGTGTCCACCCACTACTTAATAGTTCTAAATATTCCTATAAAGTACATCACATCCAAGTAAGGCAAATTGTACTCTTGTTCAAGGGAAATCATGATAACATGTTGTTGTTTTTTTAAAGCAATGGAGTAACTTTCATACAGAAATGGTGTTGAAACAAAATTAATCTTGATGTCTCAAAGATTGAGAATAAGCAGAAATTTAATAATTTCTTCATGTGAGCATCAACAATTATTGCATGTTTTGTGCCAAAGGGCAGTTGAGTAAATGGAAAGAGAGGCTAGTTACTAGCTGCATTACTATGATGCAAGGTTCTTCGGGGAATTCCTTTGCTTGAAAGAATTATGAGAAAAAACATGATTGTGAGTAAATAATAGGATTACCCAGTGTTGCCTTTGCCTTTTCAGGAACACGAGGTATGATGATAGTGGTAGGACCTTGAGGGAATGGAATAATTTCTACTAGGGGAAAAAAATGAGAAACATCATGAAAGGGAAAGGTTGACAGCTCTAATCATGAGAGAACTGGAGAAGATCAATACAACTATGTCCAGATCGTTCCAAAGAGCTGTAAGCAATAATCTCACATATATAAGATAGCAGAATTTTCTCAGCTGAGACTTTGATTCTTTTTCTTAAACTGTAGTTTGAAAGGAAAAAGCTACATATTTATATTAAAAAGATTTTGGTGTGCTGAAGAAGAAACACCCTTGATTTATATTAGGGTCAGAGTTCTTATTCCCTACACTGCTATAGTCGCGATTCGGCAAGAGGCTGGATTGCATAAGGCCCCACCACTTCCCTAGGTAACATTGTGGAGAGTACTGACGCACGTAACCTATTTAGGCTGCAATGCTATGCTCACTAACCCAGGAGTAAGCCCCACTGAACAGAATGGTACTTCTGAGCAGACATGGATAGGACTGTTTTTGTTTTCTTTGCTATTTGACTGTCTTCCTTGAGACCTCATTTAAAGCCGTTGCCATCAGCAGTGCCTAATGAAATGATTCTCTGATGGGAATCTTCTACTGCCACTGCATGTGGGTAGAGGGGAAGGAGAAAGCTCATTCTTTCCCATAACTGGATAAGAGTCAGGAGACCAGCGTTCAAATTCACACTGACCCTTGAAGCTCACTGGGTGACACTTGGGCCAGTCACTGTCTCTCAGCCTAATGTACCTCACAGGGTTGTCGTTAGGATAAAATGGGGACGAGAAACATTCATGCAACCTTGGATTTCTTGGAGGAAAGGCAGGATAGAAATTTTAACAACAGCACCTGTAGGGAAGTGATGGCGAAGGTGGCAGATGATTCAGTCACCACTTTGCAAGCATGAAGTTACAGACAGGCTGGCACCAGCAGCCCAATCCAACACCAGAAGGCTGCTGGTCAGTCAACAACGGCAGTTTTGCATGGTGCTGGCTGAACTGCTGCCCACTTCCATATGGCTCAATGATTATTGGCAAAGATAGGCTCTCCTTTCCCCACACTGCCAACCAATGGCGTCTGTCAGGTTCCACAAGTGAACCTCTTCACCAGCTACTGGTGTAATGGTCCTTACCTTCTTGCTCTCTGAAAGGTTTCTTACTTGTGATGTGTTTTTGTAATATCCCATTTGGCTTTCATATATTTAGCACTTCACCTTATTGGTCACATATTAGTTTTGCCAGATTCCCTTCACCCTCTTATTTAGGCATGGCATTATTTCACAGATGAAGTTTTCTTGCTTTTTATGACTTTCATAAGACTATGTTCTTTAACCACATAGGAATCTTTGGGCACTTATTTGTGCCCATTCTAATTGGAGGTAGAGATTTTATCTGACACCATTGGCTGAGTCATAATGGTGCTTTTGAAATAGCCACTAAGCTTCTGAAATGATTGACCTTCCAGACTTTCCCTTTCAGCTTCATTTGAACTATCCCAACTTTTTTTTTTCTAACTCCCGATCCTGAACAGCATTGGCTATTTGAGGAAATTTTGCATAAAAATATACGCTGAGCTTGACAGCTTTGTGGTCACTGTTTCCAAGGAGTTTGACATTTATCTTGCCTTAATGAGCATCTGCTTCTTTACAACAATGAAATTAAAAGAAAGCTCTTCATATCATATTCCATCTCCTAAACTGGATCATTTAAGATGTTGATATGTAAAAGTTATTTACCAGGTCCAGTCTGTGGTGTGTCTGTGGTTGAAGAGATTTTAGATTTGGAAGGAACAGGCTGCATTTCCTTTCGAACTGAAAAAACAACCAGGATTGTTATACTTTTTAATGTTTTCCTGGAACAGAAATTTGTGAGTCTGTACAACAAAGCTTGTGTCTGTCCTTCCACAGGCAAAGAAAATATATCTGGATAAAAAAAGAACACTGAATCTGATATATACACAAACTTTAAACAAAGAAAAGACAGCTTTGCTTTTAATAACATTAAGAAAGCAATAACAAAAAGAAAACAAACCTGATCCTGTTTGAAGAACATAAATTAGGACAAGAACTCAAGAATACATTAAAATTGGAGAGTTCCTCCTCTTAGGAAATCTCAGCCACTTGTTTGTATGCAGCCAATTGATCAGTAATTAAGTCTGCATAAATTTGCCCCTGAATAAAACTATATTTTGAAGGGGGCAGCAGAGTGGGCGGTGTAGACAGTGGCATGTATGGTGGCGGCAGGAGTGGCAGCAGTGGCAGGGCAAGGCCATAGGTGCTGCTAATTGTACCGTATTGGCCTGAATATAAGCCTCACTTTTTTCCCACGTGAAAAGTTAAAGTGTGGCTTACATTCGCGACCTTATGGTATGCAGACAGGAGCACAGGGCAAACAGAACCAGGAGAGCGGCAAAGTGGTGCCCGCCCCGTGCGTAGTCCCCCGCTGTCTCCCCCAAGGATGGGAGAGAGTAAGGAAGGGGTAAGGCCGCTGGCAACGCAGTGCAGCTCCCCCTCCCCCCGCAGTATGCAGGCAGGAGCAGCGAGGAATGGAGCGACTTATATTCAGGTATTTTTTTCTCCCCCTCCCTCCAATTTTAAAGGTGTGGCTTATGTTTGGGTGTGGCTTATATTCAAGCCAATACAGTAACTCTGAGGAGGAAACTACAATTCCCAGGATTCTTTGGGTGAAATCATGTGCTCTAAATTTGTGTTTTCAATTCTACCTTATCCCAAGGAAACTGTAATTCCTGCCCTCTTTGCAAGCAGAATACTGAAACACACACTAGGGAGCTCTTTAGAGCCCATTTGAGGCATACAGCCACATGTGAGAGGGTGTTAACTCTGTAAAAGTAGGGTGTATGTGCCAGCTCCCATGTCCTCAACCACTCATCTTCCCCATCACAATTTTCCCACATTGAGAATAAGTTCTGATGGGAGAGTTCTAAGGGTGTTCAGGGTATAAGCATCCTAAAAAAAATAAAATGCTTGAGCAGCTATCTAAGTTATCTCAGAAGATATATCCTTAACTTTGATACTGTAGGGAACAGAAGATAGCATTGTATAAGGGACTTGTGTCGATAGGAACCATTTGTTCACAACAGACAGGAGAGTTTCATTTTTGAAGCCAGGGCTTGATTCCCACCATTGTATTTTGATAGCTCTTGGTGGCTTAGCCTTCCTTTTGGAAAGTCAATTGCCTCGGAAAATAAACACTCACATATGGCTGATGTATTGAAAAAAATGCTTCTTTTTAAGGAGGATGCTCAAGTGCTGCCTTCTTCAGACTACTATATAGTGGAAAAAGTGACACTATTTATAATTCCAGTCTCCACAGAATGTAAATCAGCTCTACTGCATTTCAACATTATTTCAAACCCCACCAGGAAATCTTTTTATATACACAAAGCTCCTTTAAAAGACAAATGTGCTAGAAAATGAAATGCTTTAATATAAGATGTAAATATTGTACGGTCACATTCCATTCAAACCATCCACAGAAAAGGAGAGCTGAATTATAGCAACAAAAGCCTTTAGCATTAAATATCCTCTACTTTCCATCTCTCAATTTTAACCACATAATCTCTGAAACATTCCAAGCCTCATTAGAAACCACATCCTGCCCTGCAAGCCCATCACAGAACTAATTCCAGATGAATCAGAACTGGTGGTTGTTTCTCAGTGGTAAAGGAAAAAGCACTCTGCCCATGCACCTTGTCCTTTGTTGTTATTTTACACATCCCAGAGCTGAACTTGCATCACTGTGAACACATTTTAGGGCTGAGCTATAACTCAAATTAAGCTCTAAATCTTAACCAATGGGAAATGATCTTGCATTAGTCCTGTGACAAAACCAATGAGGTTTATTGTATGGGTCTATGCATTAGAAAAAAAACCCCAGTTATTTTAAAAAAGGTGAAAGAGAACCAAAACATCACTGAATTTAACCTTCTGCCATGCCATGATGTGTCATAAATATCCGTATAAAAAAGAAACTTACCACCTGGTTCAGTGACATATACATTGACTCAGCAGAATTTTGGATGGCTCAAGTCACATTTGCCATCACCCCTCACACCCCAACGTAAACTGACATTTTGAAGTCAGCTTACTGTAGAAATCCATTTGGAAATAGATTGTGAGAAGAACCAGGCGTGTCCAGAAACTGGCAACCAGCCACGGATAGCCTTATCTTCCATAAGTGCAACAGTAAAAAGGTAAAGGACCCCTGGACGGTTAAGTCCAGTCGAATTAGACTATCGGGTACGGCACTCATCTTGCTTCAGGCCAAGAGTGCTGGCGTTTGTCCACAGACAGCTTTCTTGGTCATGTGGTCAGCATGACTAAACCGCTTCTGGCGCAATGGGACACCATGATAGAAGTCAGAGCGCACAGAAAATTCATTTACCTTCCCGGTGCAGCAGTATCTATTTATCAACTAGCATTGTTATGGTTTTGAACTACTAGGTTGGCAGAAGCTGGGACAGAGGAACAGGAGCTCACTCTGTCATGTGGATTCAAACCACAGGTGAGGACAGTGCTCTGGTGCTCACATCCTGCCTGAGGGTTTCCCACAGGCATCTTGGTGGCCATTGTGAGAACAGGATGCTGGACTAGATGGGCCATCTGTCCAGCAGCCTCTGCTTCTGTTCTTATGCATTCAGGTTTTGCTTCTCATAGGCATATGGTCAGCCACAGTGAGAGCGGGATGTTTTAGGGTATATGGGTCTGTGGTGTGATCCAGCAGGGATCCTCCTTTGATTTTAGGGCATGCATTTGGATATGGTTCTAGGTGCAATCCCTGGCATCTCCAGTTAAAACAAAATCAGGCACCAGGGAAGAGAATGAGCCTCTGCTTCGGTTCCCAAAGAACTGCTGCCAGTCAGAGTAGAGAATACTGGGCTAGGTGGACCAATGGCCTGATTCAGTATATGACAGTTTTATACATTCATAAACAGCGAACTACTGCAAAAGTAAGTTTTAATGACACAGGTTTGGCCAAAGACACACTTTGATGTAAAATAATTGTTTAAAGTGACGTGCTCACCTGGTTTGGTTTGAGATGTTTTGGGGCTGGGTGACGTTTTAGGCTTGGGTGGAACACGGCGACTCCCTTTTTGACCTGAAAGGTGAAAAAGTTCATGTAAAGCTGCATCTATACCATCCTATTTCTTCTTGACACAACAAACTATCACCTTTGAGTTTTCATCTGGATCCCATTATGTTTCTGTGCTACTTTTTGCATGTTTTCAGGAAAGATATCTGGCCTACTGCACAAGACAGGATAAATCTTTCCCTCACAAATGGAATTGCTGGGAAAATAGGCCTGGCTGCAGTTTGCATTGCTGAACTAGCCCTGCAGCAGATCCACATGTCATGCTGGAGCCCTTCTTTGCGAGTGCCATTAAGGCAGGGATGGTGAAACTGGGGATCTCCACTTGTCGTTGGGCTCCAACTCCCATCAGCCCCAGACAGCATGGCCAATGATCAGTGCTTTTTTTCCGGGGGGGGGGGAATGCAGGGGTACGCACACCCCTAAACATTTTGTGAATTTGATAGGAGAAGAAACAAAAAAATTAAAATGTTTTAGTTTATTCTCTAGCATGGCGAATTGTCAGTTCCGTTGCTACCCCTGATGGCAGCCTCATTTCCTGATATGGTGTTTCCTGAGTCTCAGATGGAAGTGAGTGTTTAATGTGTGAAGTTACTGTGATCTGTCAGCTGTGTAATATGAGGTAATGCATGTTCTTTGTACTTTTGTCCATTTACTGTATTTATTTTTCCCAATTTGAACTATAAAATGGTGGTTTTCTTGAGTCAAAATGAGAGTACCCCTAAGCATTATTATTTTTTTAAGCACTGGTCAGAGCCACTGGTTCTCCCATCCTTGCATTAATGACTGCAGCTACTGCCTCCTTCTTTCTCCCTGCATTTCCAACAGATCTATTGGCAGAGAAGGGCGCTTAACGAACTACCTTAGGACAAATGCTAACTATTAACTGCTGGTTAAACAGAAGAAGAAAATATTCAACAAGCAGAGAATCTAAAATGCACGTAGTGGGTGTTCATAAAGTAATTCAAAAAATCCGAAAACAAATAACAAATTTATATAAAAGGCCTTCCCACACAGAAAGAAAAGCTAGAAGTCAATCAAATGTGTATTGATACCAAGATACAGAATGCTGATTATAAAATAAGTTGTGCATGGCCCCCTTATAACCCATAATATCTGTACTTGGCCAATATCCAAATTGTTATTGCAATTGTTACTTGCATTGTTGGGTCAAATAGCACTGACTCTCAGAAGTAGAAAATGGCTACATGGGCGGAACAAAAGAACATAACACAATATGTATGGAAATGTTGTTTACAAAAGGCAGCACAAGATAAATGACTTGTTCAGTTGGCTAAAAGTGTGTTTAGAAAGGGGAAACATTGTTGCTAAGCAGTGATTCATCCCGTGCCTTGATATTGTGTTATCTGTTGAGCATGCCAACTGCTAAGAGACTCAACATAGATATATATGGCTGTTATTTATGTACATAGGTCTCTATACATTATATTTTATAATGTTTTGTAATTGTTGTTTGTTTTATAAAGTTTTTATTTTTATTCTAAAAATTCATATCGCTCCCTTCATCATATGTGATCTCAGGGCTGGTAACAACAAAATAGAATACAATAAAATATGATACAGTTGAAACCGTCAAACTAATCCATTACAATAGAACAAAAATACAGTGATCACTGTGTATCAGTGAGGAATATCAGAAGGGCACCAAAGGTCTTCAGATTCAGAAGGTCTATGTATTCAGGTGGTCTTCAGTTGGCACCAAAAGGTGGACAGTGTTGGCCTAAACAGAACCAAAGCAAGGAGGGAATTGCACAATCTGGATGCTGTTACCAGGAAGGCCCTCTGGCAAACTAATACATCATCTGACATCATGTACAGATGGTATGGCCAAAAGGGCCTCCCTAGGAGATTTCAAAGTACAAGCAGGTCTGTTATGGGGAAAGGTGCTCACCTCTGTATATATGGTATTTTTATGTATGGGGTAGGAGAAAGTTCCATTTGGCAAGAAAGTAAAAGGAATAAAAAACAAATTAAAACAGATTTCCCGCTGTATTTTAAGATGCCAGTAAATTTCAGCCATCAGGGACCACCTCTCCTGGTATGCCCCACGGAGGACCTTAAGGTCTGCAAATAATAACACCCTGAAGATCTCAGGCTCCAGGGAGATTAGACTGGCCTCGACCAGAGCCAGGGACTTTTTGGCCGTGGCCCCGACCTGGTGGAACACTCTCTCACAAGAGACCAGGGCCCTGCGGGATTTGACATCTTTCTGCAGGGTCTGCAAGACGGAGCTGTTCCGCCAGGCCTTTGGTTGGGGTTCAGTCTAATACTTTTCTTTCTGTATAAGAACAAGCATTAAAGAGGCCTCCTGGCCTGCTCACAGGTCCTTTATAAGACCAGTGGTAACAGTTGGCCCTGGAGAATATTAACCACTCTCAATTTTACCCGTGGACTGCTATCTGTCCAGATTTTAATTTGCTCTGAACTAATTTTAAGATGTATTTTAATTAATTGATTGCCTGCTTTTATGTTCTTTGTATACTGTGTTAGTTTTATGATGTTAGCCGCCCTGAGCCCAGCTCTGGCTGGGGAGAGCAGGGTACAAATAATAATAATAATAATAATAATAATAATAATAATAATTATTATTATTATTACATTTATTTTGAAGACTTTTCCCTGAGTAGATATTCACGATGCACCTCTATATGTGAAATAGTTCTTAGTAGAGGAAACATTGAATATAATCACGCACTGAATATAATTGAGCAGAAACTCAAAATAATGAACCACTTACTAGGCTTGGTTGTTGTTAAACCAGGGCTGGGAGATGTTCTTGGTCTGGCAGGGACACGGCGAGTTTCTTTAGGAACTAAAAGGAATTGAACATGAGCTATTTTACTATAAATGCCAAATGCAAGTAGGAGAGGATGCCCACAAGCATCGCTTCTACAAAATATATGCATAAGTAGTAACAACAATTAATAAGCCACCAGTAATAATTAGAGTGTGCATGCTGAATTGAGTTGGGTGATATAAATGAAGGCATAAAGTCACTGATGAAATTAGCAGCTCAGAGAGATTTGAAGTTTAACTGTAAAATACAGAATGAAAAATAATTTGAGGCAGTTTAAAACAAATCAACATGATCTCATGTAACAGGCTTCCAGTACCTCAGTGGTATTTTTCATCACATCTTGTTTTGTCTCAGGCTGTAGCATATAGGCTCTAGTGGGCCATAAAAAGGTCTTGAAAAGTATTTGTGCAAAGGACCTCTTTAGGCATTCTATACTCAATCGTAGTGAACACGCAAGGCCGGACAGGGCAGGGGGTTAGAGCTAACACAAGCCCTATCACCGTATCAGCTGAGGGCGAACTGCTTAAGGGAGGTGCCTCCTGTACTCCTGCAATATCTCTTCATGTTTTGGAGCTGTGAGTTCCCAGAGCAATAAAATGCATGGGGAACCTCCACTTGTGAAGCTTGCTCTCCAACTCATGGAGAGCGACAGGAATGGCTTTATCGGGATGGGGAGTGGAGTTTGGGTGTTCCTCTTGCATGTGTACTTAACACAAATATAGAACGTCTGAAGAGGGCAACTGTCTTCTGCAGCTGGAATGGCTTCCTTATATTTTGGTCACTTTGCTCAAACAACACTCTTATGGTAAGTCAGAAAGATCAGAGGAAGCTTTTTGCCAGCCAAAGAGCATCTCTGGGTTCGAGTTGCTGTGATTTCATTTGAACATATACTCTACAAGACCCTGTCCCCTAAATCTCTTATGATTCCAATTTTAAAAGATGTGGGGTTTCAGTGCAATGTCGTCCTTTTCTAGGCCCAGTGCAGCATGGTGATTTTAGTAATGTTATGGAAGAGACACTAGCAGCTAAGAAAGCTGAATGTCAAGGTGAAATGGTGAACAAGAAAGTACAGTTTGGTACAGAAAGGATTTGAAATTCTATTGCAAATTACGAAGGCAAGCAAATATGATCATCCATGATTAAAATGTTTTACCCATTGTTGACTTTGGTTGTTCAGTTCTAAAAGTAACTGCTTCCATGTCTGCATCATCAATAATATTAGTAAATAAAAAGGCATGTATTCAATAATAAGCTTGCAAGTCATTATAAGCACAACATGAAAAAACATAGCTTTGATTCAATTGCAGCTAGCACTCATTTAATGCACTTTATATTGATTAACTTCAAGTTACAACTTCAAGTGGGTACAAGTTTGTCCTCTGATAACTCTTAAGTGGAAGCATTTCCAGTGTAGTGGCAATGAATGCACATTATTCCCCCCAAGGATGAAGTTCCAAGTGCAGCCACTACAAAGGCTGTTTTCCTTAAGAAGAGAGAGAAGTGGACTTTTCTTCTCCTCCTGGTAGACCACAGTACTCATGCTTGTTTTTATTTTGCTAGCTGCACTGTAATTCCATGCAGTTTCTCTAGACTGCACCACAAATAAGTACAGGCAACCCACCCCCACCCCCATTTATGCAGGGGTTAAATTCTGAGGCACTGTGTGTGTCAGTGAAATCACGTATAAAAGCCTGCAAACACCCTGTTCTGCCCCCTTAGAATATTTGACTGCATTTTTAGGGGGGATTAAGTATTCCAAGCTGTGCCAAAATAGATAAAAAGCAAAACTGATGAATGAATTCATACAAAACAAAGATGAATTTACCAGGCTTGGTCTGGGGCACATCAGGGCTGAGCCAAGTTTTTGGTCTGGAAGGCACAGGGTCTTTTTCTTCTGGAAACAAAATAGAGCATGCAAGTTATAAATTGGTACATTGTTCAGAAATCTCAGTGTGAGATCAGATGCAATGAATGTGGGTACAACATGCCCCTGTCTTACTTCCTATTAAAGATAATGAAGAAGGATAAAGGAGAGACGTGCAAAGGAATTTTTAAAAAAGCATGTTTTGACTTTAGGAATAGATTATAAGTATGGATACAACAGGCTGGCTGCCCTTGGAAACTTGACAGACATTTAAACACACAATTATTGATCCACAGAGATCCAAACTACTTTGCTTTGGCAAAGCTCCATGACTAGATATTGAATCAGGGGAAGAATTAGAGATGCTTCTATTGAAGTGTGCCATCTGCTGAGGTGTCATTGGATCAGTTTCAGGTTTTATGGCTGGAGAAGGCAGATAAGACCCTTGGAAATTTGTGACCAATGGCACAAAGCTTGACTGATACAACATATCCGAAAGGTGTTGAAAGGATGGTTCCAGCGAATGCTGAAAGCATCCTTAAATGAGTGGTGCACTGCAAGAGGTGATGGCTTGACCTCTAATTAAGAAGCCCTCGTGGATCAAGAGGTTTCTGGCAAATCCCCCAATTGCAAATACAGGAGGTATTTCCTTCTTAGGGAAGGTGGTAGTTGCTTAACTTCAGATGTTCTTGGAAGAAGTGGCTTATCTGGACCCAAACCAGTTTCACTTTAGGTCTGGCTTTGGGAATGAAACAGATTTGGGTCACTCACATATATGATCAGGTGGATTTGGAGAGAGACAAGTGGGACACTGTTGTTTATTAATCTCTCAACTGTTATACTGCTAGACTGACTGCAGTTCAAGAGTTGGAGGCATAGTGAGTCAGCGGTTCCACTTCTATCTATAGGATGAGTTCTGGATTTTTGTTGATGACTGCTATTGATGTGATTTTCTTATTTTCCTGCTCTGCCCTGCTATTGCATTGTGATGAAGGGAAGATTACAAATACTCTTACATAAAAGTAAAACAGAGAGTAGTTATATATACTATTAGAATATGAACACAAAATGAACGCAAAAGGAGCTGCTCAACAAACACTCAAAATACTGAATAAATTCAAGTGAAACAGCAACACATTAATAAAATTAACAGCTTTCAAATGTGGGCCTTCTGCTGTTGTTGTTACACCACTGAAGAGCTTGGATGAAATGAAAATCAAAACAGTTGAACTTACTAAGTGTACACAGTGCCTTCTTCAAATCAAATGGAATGAAGTTTGACCAAAAAGTATAGAGAAGTGTGGACACTGTGTTTTGATGGCAATAAAGGCTTATGAAGAAGATTTGTGTGTGGGGGGGGGGGTGTTCTTTGATGGAACAGCAAAGAAATGGCTTGGAAGCCATGGCAAGGAGGAGAATCAAAGTGCAGTTAGTGTTTCATAAAGATGTAAGAAGGATAAACAGACAAAATATACTTTTCAAGAAAGTAAATAATCAATTACCCAGAGTAGCTTTGGGACCATTGAAAACATGAATATGGAGGTTAATTGAGTCCAAGGGTACTGTTGGAAACAAAATGGGGGGGGGGGTGATCTGAGATTAGGCTTGTCTTGTCTGAGTCACATATGAGATAAGAACAAGACACATGTGCATTTCAGAAAAGTAAATGCATTTCCTATAACAGCACTTGGTTTTACTTACTATTTACATATTTTTATCTTCTGTTGATAGTGTACTCAGAGCGGCACACATCAACAATAAAAAAATCAAAATAAAAAAACAGAAGAATGTAAATTTAAGTGAAGCATCATTACCTAGTTCAGTCGTGGGTGGCTCAGTTCTAAGTGCCACAGGTTTCATGTCTATACAGAAACAAAAACAAAACTTTTTTATATAATAAATGATGCTTCTTGCCAAAGTGGCTAACAAAATCATCAGAACAATAAAAACATTAGACAAACAAAAATAGTAAAACATAAAAAAGAGTAAACATATAAAATAAAATATGAAAAAAAATCTTAATTTACCCTGAAAACAATATTACTAATGTCTGCTGGTAGATCAGAAAAATTATTACTAAATTTATTAAAGATAAATCAATCCTTATTAATCTACATGCCTTTAAAATGTCCATGCATGTATTCTTAGTAAATTTTCTTTCCAAAATTGTACCAGATCAAAGTATAATCTAGATATGCTAATGAGCAAAGTGAGGAAAGGAAGGGAAGTGGTCAGACATCAGCTGTGATGATTATGCATGGAGATGTCAAATTGCAATTGTGGGGTGGGTAACAAGAGGCTATCTTGACAACATACTTGTAATAGACCTGGTTTTATAATAATGCTAAGGATGGAGGAATCACTGTATTTTTTGCATGTGCTGATTCATGAATCAGTTCTGTTCCGTTTCTTCCTCAATCTTTGTATGCATTTTAACTTAAAACATGCTTTTATATGTGCGTTTTGGCAATTTTTTGAGCAAAGAACTATTATTGCAAAATTTGGAGAAGTGTGTGAAAATGAAACCTTTAACTATATTCTGTGTAAAGATAATATTAGTCCTGGAAGTGCAGATCAAATCAGCTCGCTTAAAAATGTAGACCAAACAAAATGCTCAAGCATCCCAAAACGATACATATATATATATTATTACTAACAATGTCTTAGATCCAAAGAACTGTAAAAAGAGTTCCATTTGCAGAATGCGTTGTTCCCAACTCCCTCTTTCCACAAAAGCATCTGCAGCCCTCAGAGGACCATCTGGATTGGTTTTTGATGCAATGTGAAGGAGAGGGTTTGAAACTGCCCCTTTTGCTCTTGCTAGTGGAGGAAGGGGGTGCGGTGGGTGCGGTCTGCCCCAGTTGTCATCCCTGAGGGGGGTAACACCACCACGCTGCCCCCCTGGGATGCTTCCTGCGGGAGGCACAGCTGTAGGCAACTATCCCTGACCCCGCGGGCGGCTAGCCCCGCCCCTATGGGCACAACTAGTTCCACCTCTGCTAGGGCACCACTGAATACAAGCCATTATGGGCTTAAAATGAAATCCTGCACTTCGTTTCGGTTGCAAAATTTCCTTTAAACTGAACGGGGCGTATTCATGTATTACACCCATGCAATGTTATTGAGATGCAAATATAGACTATTATAATTGGTGCTGGAGGAGACTCTTGAGAGTCCCGTGGACTGCAAAAAGATCAAACTTATCCATCCTTAAAGAAATCAGCCCTGAGTGCTCACTGGAAGGGCAGATCCTGAAGTTGAGGCTCCAATACTTTGGCCACCTCATGAGAAGAGAAGACTCCCTGGAAAAGACCCTGATGTTGGGAAAGATGGAGGGCACAAGGAGAAGGGGACGACAGAGGATGAGATGGTTGGACAGTGTTCTCGAAGCGACTGGCATGAGTTTGGCCAAACTGCGGGAGGCAGTGGAGGATAGGGTGCCTGGTGCGCTCTGGTCCATGGGGTCATGAAGAGTCGGACACGACTGAACGACTGAACAACAACAAAATAATTGTGACAACTGAGAAAAATTACCAGGTTTAGTATGCAGCGCATGAGGGCCAATGGTTGTCTTAGGACTTGAAACACGATGATTGACTTCTGGAGCTGAAAGAGAAAACTTGGTTAGGAGATGTTAATGACCAGTATGTTTGGCTCTGGCTTTTCAGATGCGAAGATGAATGTGATGAAACAAAATCATGCTGTGGGAAAGAAGTGCACCAAGGCAGACAACACAAGAGACTTTTGAAAGGAAAGTTGCCATAATACATGTATAAGGTTGGTTAAAATGATTCATATGATTTGTGGCCATTTCTGGAGCCTAGAAAGACTTGACTGCAGTGTAATGTGGCTACTTCCAGCTGTTTTCAAAAGGTGACAGAATCACTGTGCGAGGAAAGAAAAAGTAATACTGTGGGGGGAAATTAAAATGGTTACAAGTGTGCTAAGTGATCAACATACCTAGAGAAAGGGTGAATTTTAATGGGAGGGAAAAAGAATGATGTTAGGTGGCCTTTCAGAAGGAGAAAATGCAAATGGGTTTCTGAGAAAAGAAAGTTAACAAGACCAGTCAGTGCACAAGCAAAACACTATTACCTACTATTGGAAGTTCATTGCTAAATGTAATAGGCTCCAAAACTGCACCAGAAAAAAAGGTAACGATTAAAATGAGGAAAACCTTTCAGAATGAAAGTAGCTATTGCATTACCCTATAAACATAAGGCTATATACTACTATTTTAAAGTCAGAGCTTGATACAAAATCTTAGAATCAAGTAAGTTAACAGTAGAAAACATACACGCAAGAAAATATTATGGAAGAACCACAATCTGGAAGTACATTTCTGCCTCTTAATCTTTAAGTCAGGGGTGGCTAATCTGTGGCTCATATATGGTCAACCAAGAGATTTTTACTTACAGATAGGTAGCCGTGTTGGTCTGCCATAGTCAAAACAAAATAAAAAAATAATTAAAAATCCTTCCAGTAGCACCTTAGAGACCAACTACTGTAAGTTTGTTCTTGGTATGAGCTTAGTTGGTCTCTAAGGTGCTACTGGAAGGATTTTTAATTATTTTTTATTTGTTATTTTCTTGTTTTGACAAGAGATTTTTGTTAGGGTCTAATAATTTTGTGGCGTTTTGTTTACATTTTTTTTAAAAAAATGGGGGGAAGTGGTTTCCCATGTTCGTCATTCCTACCTTACCATGCAGGATATGGAAGGTTGGTCATGGGTCAAAGTGCCCTTCAGCCTGAAAACAGTTAACCACTCCTGCTTCACTTGCTTCTGTAAGGACTACCCTGTTTGTGAAGGCCTGGGGGTGGTTGAATGGATGTCTTCTGCTATTATTTCGGTTATTGTTCTGCTTTTGCAGTCATAGAATTTTAATGGATTATTTATTGTATTGGTTTTCAAAATACTTTTCTGACACTGGGAAAGGCAGACTAGAGTGATATTTTACATACAAACAAACAAACAAACAAACAAATGCCTTATCCAACCTCGTTTTGAAATGTACCTCTCTGAGAGGCAGTTACTGCCTATTATATTTTTTATTTGGAATTGATTTGCTCTGTTATTCAATCAGACCTCCCATTCACATTCTTCAAGTACATCTGGAAATGTTAAAACAGTTGAATAAGCAAACTGTTAACCAGAGGCCATGTTTGTGATTGTTTCAGGCCGTCAGCGTAGCAGGCACGATCAATTGCTCACAATCTAACAATCCAAAGTGCCAAAATGCTGAGATCTAGATTGCTGGGAGTCTAGACAGGAAACAGTCTAGTGACCAATCAAGATGGCACCTGCAGTATATTTGCAGTCATACCACCAGAGCCCTATTCAGGGACTATGCTTGAACAAGGAATGCCAACACGAGTAGCTGATGCACCACCAACAAAATCTCTACCAGCAATCACATCACGGGAGGTTTTATTAAGCCCATTTATAAAAAAACACATAATTACCAGATTTAGTAAATGAGGGTTCTGGTGCTGTGGATGATTTAAAAGGAAACTGATCTGCTTCAGTTACAGCTGGAAAAAAAATCGATAAATAATTCAAGCGCATGCCAACTCAAAGGATGTGTTTGGTTCAGATGACATTATCTTAAAGATTGATGGTGCATTCCTTTGCATGTTTACTCAGAAGTAAGTTTGCTGCCTTCAGTGGGGCATACTCTCTTACTTGACATGTTCTTGTGATGCACTGAGCCAACATTCAATATCTCCTACCCTTCCCCTCTCCAGTACTCTCAAGTGTACTCCACAGGGATGGAAGCACTCCTACTGATCATGCTTGAAAGGAGACATTTTTCTATATGAAGTCTGTCTATGAAGTTTTTTTTTGAGATGCATTGATTCAGCCTAATTTTTTTGCTGAGCCACAGCAAATCTGGTATGACTTATTTATCTGGTATGACTTATTTTAAAGCATCGGAACTCAATATATTACAGAGTCTGCTTGTACCTTCTCAGGCGCATCATCTATTTAACCACGATTCCACAGAAATTTCTGAGCCAGTCTGGTTTGAATAACCAGTTGATTCAAACCATCAACATTCAAACCTAATTATGAACGTTTATTTGATTCTGGAGGGTTTGATATGACGGTTTTGTGTCAGTTGAACATTTTAAACAAAAATATTCCTAAAAGATTCCTCATGGATTTAATGGTAAAACAAAAGTGCAATCAGACTGAGTGTACTTGCGTTATTTATTTTGAGATTAAAATTAATTTAATGTATAGAGTTTACAAATTTTCGCAGCTGGGTTACCAAATAGTTTTGCTGGCAGTGACTGTGGAAGTATGATAAAAGCTGACAGGCTGGATGGTTTGGCGGTTGGGAGGAAGACTGGGGCTGTGGGATTCAGATGCTAACTAGATGTGTCTATGGTAATTCCTAGCAGTGAAACAAAGTTAAACTGTCAAGCTTTGCTTAATAGGATATGACATTTCCACTCCAGTGCATTGGTTTGAATTATTCTAGGCTCAGCAGGAGTTCCTACGACATGCTTTAGTGCAAAGTTGGTCAAAAAATATGTGTTGTTGTTTTGAGGGAAGGCAAAGTGTTGCAACAGATTCTGTCTCAAGTCTGAGAAACTGATAGCACTATGGTACATCATATAGGAGCACTGGGTTTTGGTGTGGTTTTTTTGTCAGCAGTCTATTGACCTGAGGAGTTGGCAGCTTTGCAGAAGAGAAAGGCAGACGTATAGACCTGACTCTGTCAAAGTCATGCTCATGGCCCCTGTTGCTCCAGTCTTGGTATGCCACAATACCAATATGTGGTATTGCAATATGTGGCAACTGTAGCATCCATGTCATAGGCTTGGTTTCTCATGTGTTAGTGGTCAAGAGTTTCACCCATGCAAGAAAAGGTTCTTGAAGATTTTTGCAGATAATATGGGGCTGGTAGGGTAGGGCATGTTTTATATACTGTTCATGGGAACTACTCTCCTAAAACAGCAGCAGCAGCAATGTCTAAGGTGGATGTTATAGTAGACTAACTCTAGAATTTGAAAGGCTAGCAAAATCCTAAAGATGAAATGGTGGTAGAAAATGCACTTGTAGTAAATGAAAGGTTCATTGCAGTAATGAGAAGAAATTAAAAGAACCAGCTGGATAGTGACAATTAGCTGAAGTAAAATATATTACCCATTGTTGCCCCTGGATGTCCGACAGTGTGAGAAATCTTAGTTGTGGTGGGAACTGGAATCAATTTGCTGGTAACTGCTGGAGTAAAGGATAGTCTCTTAAGAAAGGAAAACCTGAGAGTTCAGGATTTAAGAACTTGTATTCAAATAATGTGTGGCAAGCTCTGTTTTAACGGCATTTTTGGACTGTCTACCTGTCTATCATAAATATAATCAACTAGTGTAGTATCACTGTTGGATTTAATTTGGGAGACCTTGATTAGAAAATTCATGGAGGGCAGGGCTATATTTACTACCCTCCAGGTTCAGAGGTAGCCAGTCTCTGAGTATCAGTTGCTGGATACACAGAAGCAATGGGCTATTTATTCGGTTCACATCATGCCAGTGGGCTTCCCTTGAGCATCTGGCTAACTACCGTGGGAAACAGGATATTGAACTAGGTAGGCTTCGGTCTAGTCTAGTAGGGCTCCTCTTATTTTCTTGTGGGATTGAATCCTTGCTCAGCTATAATGTTAGCTTAGTGGTCTTTGACAAATCAGTATCTCTGCCTATTTCACTCAAGGATATTGTGCGGATGAAATAGTTTAGTCTGATGTATTTTGCCCCGAGAAACAGAAATAATTTAAAGGCAAATATGATACAGTAATATAAAATATCAAGTCCTCCTCCAAAGCGAGTTATTAGAAGATGGAAGCATATTCATATTTGCTGTCATTTTACTAATTCAGAACATGTGAAGTGGCACCTGTAGTTCTCTAAAACAGGGCAGGAAATTTTTAGTCCTCCCTCCAGACATTGTTGGATTGACCATTGGACATGTTGGCTTTAGCTGATTATATTCCAATGACACATGGAGGCCACAGATACCTCACCCCTGCTTCAGAGCATTCAGAAAATCACGTGGCTGAGTTAGTCAAGCACAATGAAAAGCAGAAGGTAGTAATCTTTTATAGCTGGAATAATACAGCCTGATCCGGTACCAGTACAACTGGAGAAAATGAGGCTTCTTCCAGTGGAATATCTTAAGGATAAGAGCAAAAGTCTACAAGCCATGAAACCAAAATGTTTCATTACTTTCATACGTGGTCAAAAGGGAAAGACAACGCCCAACTCTGCAGGTTGCTGCTTAACAAGGGGGAAAGGAATGTTGAGGCTAATTTAATAGGAATATGAACGTAATATAATTAGCATACAGCATATATTAACCATCCTAAGAAAGTGAAAAATAATACATCAGTTGTCAACATCCATTCCAAGACACACACACTGTCAACCTGGCACATTTAAGCCTCTCTGGTGCTAAGGCAAACAGTACACAAGGGAATTGTGTCACCAACATGAAGTCCAACTGCTTTTGACTCCCCTGAGCTAATATTTCAGATTTGTACAGTATGTTTAGCTGAGTAGACTGGAGAGTAGCTGACCTGTAGGAGACAGGGCAAGCTTTAGGGTATAGATCAAGTAACACAAACCCTGTTCTTCTTCTGACTCATAACTAAAAATAGATGCATGGTACTTATCCAAGTGGAAAGCATCTCATCATTTTAATGGCCAGTTTCCCCTTTCAATCTTGGTGAAATTCTATGACTTTCCTTCAACTCTACAAAACCATGAAGAAAATAAACAATATGGAAATTTCAGTTTACATTGCGAAAGGCACATCTGTTGCCTCTCATTTAAATCTCTGGATTAATCTTTATAGATGGATAGAGAAGACCACATGTTGCACAGAGCACAGCTGTACTTCTTATTGACTGAAAGCTGATAGTATATATGAATGGAAAATATATTTCTAACTATATGTGCCTGTGTGTGTTTATCCTCTATATTTAGTTCAAAGTCCTTGGGCTGCACATGGCACCTTCCTATACTATGTATTTTACTTCAAGCCTAGTAGAGGCTTTTGTAGTCCCTGCTTTCACATTGGAGACATACCTAGATTTTTTTGGGGTGGGGGTGGGGAAAATGTATGGGCTTTTCTGGTCAAAGTACTGTGAGGGGATGATTAAGTCATAGCTAAATGGGAAATTGCACCCAAGCAGCTTGGCTAGAGTGGGTCTGGCCATCACAGGTTGAAGCAATTGGTTATTGCAACTTAAAGTGCCAGATTTCGAGGAACATATTAAGATTGAATGGTTTAGTTGTGGTTTCTCAAAGCTGCAATATGAAAAATATCAAAATGTTAGCATATATCACATACAGTGAGTCTGTTTAGTTCTGCAGAAGTTCTTATGAACAGAGGTAGCATGAAAAATAAAAATTATAATATTTGCTTGGGTCTGAAATATTTACATAAGTAGGGGGCAGCGGTGCTCACTTGAACTCCTGACTGCTGAGTCACTGCTGCTTATCAGGAAGGAGAGGGACAAGGAGGCAGGGAGATCAGTGCAGGGCAAATGAACTGGCACGGCCAATACAGCTCTCCTGGCGGTACATTTGCACCACACAAATCTCCCTGCTGCCTCACCTTCCAATAAATAGCTGTAACTCAGCTGCTGGGAGGTCAGGTGAGCCCCACCACTCCATAGTACCCTACTGCTTTGTATGGAACAGAAGTAGCATAGCACTTATTTCCAGTCAAAATATTCTTTCATTGAGTTTTCGTTGGTGTTTTTCTTGAAACCTCTTTCAGAATTTTATCCCTATCATTATTTATTGCTAGTAGTGACTGAGCTAGCAAATCAAGCAATATTAACCTAATTGTCAAACCTGAGCCAGATTTCAAACAAATTAGGTAATCGCAACTTAATTCACCCCATTACAACATTTTACCTTACAAAACAACAGAACTATAAGCTTTGACATGACAGCAAAATCTAATTTGGTGTTGAGAAGCTGTTTTTAATCTCAGACTGTTGCGATTACAAATGGAATTATATTGCATTACATGTTCTAAGATTATATAAGAATGAATGCACACGGACAACACATGTTCTGTTTTTGTGAACTGCATGTCCAAGTCCGTCAGAAGAAAGCTTGATCCATGCTGTGGAATAAAATAGTTATAGGAAAGTACATAGCAATTACCCGGTACAATCTTTGGCTCTTCCAGATGGGAAGGGATTTGGGGCTTGGAAACTGGGATTTTTGTTTTACTGGGAGCTGAAAGGAATAAAAATGAAAAGGTCATTTGTATGTGCCCTAAGAAAGCAGTAGGGGCCTTCAGATAGCACCAAGAGCTTAAAATGAGTGGGAATCCTTCACGACCGGTGTTGTGTGCTCACCTAAGTCAAAAACTACATAGGAGTATCCCAAACGAACAGTTACTGAGATACCAAGAACTGCATGGCATATGCAACAGGCTTATGCTATCCCTATGTGATTATTTTCTTTTCGATCCTTCCCTCTTAAAAATAAATCCGTATTACAAACTAGTCTGGAAGACTCAAAAGTAGTTTGCCAAAGGTCATGGAGAGGCTGCTACTTGAGTTAAAAAAATTATTCTGTGCATATTTCAAAGCAAATCTTAGCAAGTCGGACATGTAAATCTGCATAGGGTTATAGGCACGGCCCCTTGGGCTCACAGAACTAGTCTCACTGTTCTTTGGAACTTGATCAATATATGAAGAAAACAACCCATTTCCCTGGGGTGCCTGCAAACTGCTATGCATTTTTCTTTCAGCAGTTTCCTGTCCAACAAACAGCACAGATCACCTGTGCTTCAAAGATAATGTCCTGAATGCTAACCTTGCCTTCCCCACTCCTCCTCTATGATTGGGGGGGGGGGGGTTGGGGGTATTGTTTTGTTTTTTCTCAGACCCCAGAGAAAGTAAGCATCATAAAAAACTGAAGCACCAATATTGTTTTTTGTGCTGCGTTCAAAGGTCCCACTCCAGTGTTTTGGCACCCTGACAGACTCCCAAATACTGAATGCATGCAGAGAACCAACACCCGGAGGTACCTGTGTACATTTGCATTTGCCAGATCCTACAGGGGATGCATGTACAAAAGTCTGCTTCACCATTTATTTATTTTTTTGCACTCATGTAGAATTGCTAGGACTAAACTGAAACATCCCTGACTTTGCCGCCCTGCTCGTGAGCTATGAAAAGCCCGACTTTCAGCCCAGAGGGTGGGCTGGAAAAGTCCATAGTACATTTCCCCTCTAATGTTCTAACTAGGCAGATGAGTAGCACAGGAGAGGAAGGGGAAAGGAAAGAACTGAGTCTGTTCTGTAGCTTCCAACAGTCTATGTGCAGTCCATGCCATATGGCCTATATTTAACAGACCAACCATCTATAGACTAAATGGAGGCATATACAGAGATATTTAACTATTACAATTATTCATCTGTCACTTCATGTAAACCTAATTAACCATTACCCTGTGTTGTTCTTGGCAGTTCAGGGGTTTTATAAATTTTAAGTGTAGTGGCTTCCCATTGAGGTTCTTTTTCTGCTGATGAAAAAGGAGAGAGAGAGCAATAAATCATGCTTGAATTAGACAGTTCTTCATAAAACATGTTTAAAGTGAGATCTATTTTCCATTGCCCAGAATCAGTATATGATTACTTGCAATTAACATAAAAATAGGGTTCTTTCTGATTCCTGCATGGTTTTCTTATTATAACTGTTTTCACCGAAAGATTTTATAAATATATGAGGTAGCGCGCAAAGACTGAAGCCTACACAAAGTTGACCCAAAAGGGTTTTGTATTTCCCCAAACCAACAACATAGCTTCTTTCAGAAAGGCTAACTTTGAATTCAAACAACAATAATTACAACCCATGGCATGAATTGTTATTACCACGTTTAGATTCTGGTATTTTGGGATGGGCAGGAGGTTTAGGTGTAGAAGGAACCAATTCTGTTTCCGGCAGAGCTGAAAGACACAGGCTGTATTATAGATTTTTGCTTCTTACTGTCTTTTTTAAATTTTCTTCCTAGGAAATTAGAATCAAATGAACTAAAGTGAAGGTGAAACAGGATGTTTAAAAATTGTAAATTTGTTGCAAAAATATACTTTTTAAAGCCTCAGACAACAGCAGAATCATATTTGTCTATTCTTTCCCATTAACTCACCAGATGACTTTAAGAAAGCCATTCTCTCTCATGCCTAGGTGATTTATCTATGGGAATAACAATATTAGCCTACCTTACCAAGTTGTTATAAGGATTACAAAATAACGTATGTGAAGTGCTTTGGACTCTCTCAAGTGCCATCAGTTACATATACTGTTAAATAATATTTTCATTACTCATATAATGGTTGATTGTGCTGATTATGTAATGTTAGAATTGGTGCATAATTGACAAGGCTTGTGGTAGCTCTCACAAGAAATATGTGTGGAGAAAATGATAGAATGCTACAAGCCAATTCATAATCATAGATAAAAGAAGGACTTTTCCATATACCAGTACTTCTGGATAACACATTTAGAATGCTAGGTCAAATACAGTGGTACCTCGGTTTAAGAACAGACCTGTTTTCGAACGATTTGGTTTACGAACTCCGCAAAACCAGAAATGGTGTCTTGGTTTGAGAACTTTAACTCGGTCTAAGAATGGAATCCGAACGGTGGAAGGGCACCAGCGGCAGGAGGCCTCATTAGGGAAAGCGTGCTTTGGTTTAAAAATGGTTTTGGTTTAAGAACGGACTTCCAGAACGGATTAAGTTCATAAACCAAGGTACCACTATACAGATATAACAATAAATTATTATTTTTTGTGTGTGAAGTAAACATGCTACAGGAGAAAGAAGATTTAAAGCTTCTTTTTGTGCTTTGGAGCAAATTGCAGTTTCAGATTTCATACAGGAAGTTCTTCAAAGTGTAGTTCAAAACCACCATTTGACCCTTGTATTAACTATGGTTTAGATAAACCAAGTTCCCTGACACAAAGGGAAACTGTAGTTTGTTCCAAACCACAGACAGAAGCAGCTTCTGGGGGGAGGGGTGTAGCTGCAGGAGTAGCCTCCTAACAACAGCATAGCTGCTGCTTACTCGGAGGGGCAAGGAAGTGGAACAACTGGGCATGTGCTGATCCACCAGTGGGAGAATTGGTATGGCTCCCCCACTGTATCTCTGCAGCTGTGACCTCACAACCACTTTGCCCACAAGGACAGCTATCTAAAAATCATCCAAATTCAAGTACTATAAATATTTTTTTTATATAAATGTTTTCTTTTTATGTGGATAAGCAGTACTTTCCTTCAGAAAAGCTATTTGCTCAATTTCCTTTTGGCCTTTTAAAAAACTTGTCACACTTTTGCTGAAAACAGGAAATGGCTGCATCTATAATTTCTATGAGGCAAATCTTCAAATAACAACAGCAAGCACATTTGCCCACACTGTTTCACAAATGCTCATTGTTAAATTAATCAAAGTTCAGATATTTCAATGGGCATCAGTTCAACGAGCAATTTCAATTAAGAGCAATAATGTTTTCAAAATTCAAGAATTAATGCTGTAGCTGTAAGCCAAATACTACATTTGAAAGTACACTCTGTTTTTATTATTTGCAGTGGTGAAAAATGGCAATAAAAAAGATTTTCAGGGATCTTCAGGGACTGAATTTTAATGCAGTTATACAACTTTTCCAGGAAATGAATGTTACCTGGAGCAGCTTTTAATTGTTCAGTAATTCTAGAAGTTTTAGGTGTATTCTGCTTCAAAGGTGGTTGATTAGTGGCTAGAAAAAGAAGAGAATTCAAACTGAACAGAAAAAGACAAATACAACTACAAGTGAAATATTTCCTATTTATTGATAAAACAAAAATGTTTGATGTGAAATAGAAAGATTGGGTTGGGGGTAGGAACCTATAAAATTCAAAACAGAAGGTCCGTTATCACCAAATACACTAAACATATTTTAATAACGACTAATGTACAAAACTGGCAGCAACATCCCCTATTTCAACAGAAAGATGGCAAAAGGGAAGAAGGCACACCCACAAACTCTTCTGAGCTTGATTGTATAAGCCCCGGTAATACAACATGGACTATTCAATGGAAAATAAACTCTTAATGCATGAGATCTAGAAAGCAGAAAAAGCTAGAAATAAATTTCAAATTAATCATCAATAGTTGCATACATTGATTTCATGTTCATAATCTACGTATCTAAAACAAAAGTGCAAAATTCTTTGATTGTGATATAGTTTTGTGAACAATCTGCATTTCATTACCAAACCCAGGTTCAATAGCTCTTGAGAAAAAATAATAAACAGAATTGATGTTTTTTGGTGTGAATCAAAATTTATCACAGTACTCAGATTTATCACAGAAAAGTAGTAACTGATAGTAATTTAGCATGAAATCCTAACCATGTCTGTACAGGAGTTACTCCTACTGAATTCAATGAGGCTTACCGCCAGGTAAGTAGGAATAGGATTGATATTCTAGTGGCTATTGCACATCTGAACAGAGAAGAGTTAAAAAAATGCCATCTGTATACATAATGTGAGTATTTAATTACCGGGGCTCACATGCCATCCTTCTGGAGTGGCAGAAGTCTTCCATTTAAAAGGAATAAATGGTGTTTCAGATGAAGCTGAAAAGAGCATCAAGGTTACATTTAAAATCCTTCAAAATTTAAACAAACCGTTCATGCAACACTCTTGCAATGATGAACAGAATGGAATGGACCGGCAAGGTTGATGAAAGTGATGGAAGTTGCAGACCACATTGCACTGATCTTAAGCATAACTCAGTGCTCCAATGACAAATGTTAAATTCCTCTCAAAGACAGTTGTGCAAAGAGATGGATAATAATAATAAAGAGAAATGACAGGGAGCCCATGCAGCTTTTGTAACTGAAATTAAAAATAAAAGTATGAACCATGTTTCTACAAAGGTTTGGAGACTTTGTAGAAGCTAGAAGTGCGATAAAAGGTCAGTATGGAAAGGATGGTGATGATTTTATTCTGAAAGAAATGGATTCACGTGGAATGAAAATGTTTCTGATGAAACATGACACACAGTATGACTATTCACGTTGAAAAAGAGCATTACCCTGTGGTGTCTTTGGCCAGTCAAGAGGCTTGGATGTTTTTGGTGTGAAAGATTCCAGGGTGGGTTCATTTGTTACTGCTGGAAGAAATGTTGACAAGTATAAGAAGAAGAAAAGCCAGCTTGGTGTGTGGGGAAAATGTTTCTGCAGGAGGAAAGCTATTTTTCTGTAGGAAAAACCTGAAGGGTTTCCTTGACTATTGGCCATTGTTTTTAGTTTACCAGTTTAGTAGGTGTTACATATGAAGTCATCTGTTTAAATCACACTCTATGAAAGATTTCCTTCTTCGTAGTGTATGTGGATTTGAACAAATGCTGAGTGGTCATCTATTTAGTTCCTGCCTGCCTGCCCACCCGTACTGTAATTGTTTTGGATTACATCTTGGTATCTGAATCAGTGCCACACAGAGAAAATTAAGGTTTTATTAACGACTCAACTCAAGTGGCATTATCCAAGCAAAGTGGGATACCACAAGAAGCAACACTGTAATAAGCAACAGAGTCTACTAAAAGTTACTGTGCAATGTAAACAAGTAAACTCAGAAAAATCTCATAATTTGCGTGACTTACTTCCAGGTAACTGTGTAGCCTTAACCTAGTAGTGAGAACATACGGGTCACTTTGAAGTCACATTCCAGTCAACTAAGGTGGTCACCTATATTAGCAGAAATCCCCTCTTCTACTTGACATTACAGGAACAGAAGCCCTGTTCTCTTTTGCATTTGACCACACTGGTTTCAGTAGAAGAGACTTAAGACGTAAGATTTAACTCTAATACTATTTATTTTCTGTTTTCTTTCCTATGTTTTTAACTTGTTCTATTTAACTATATAAGCTGCCTTGAGTCTCACTGGGGAAAAAGATGAAATATAAATAAATATAACAATATTTTTAATACAGTCGCACCACAGAAGTTGAACAGAATCCATTCCAGAAGTTCGTTCGACTTCCAAAACACAGCTTCTGATTGGCTGCAGCCAACTGGAAGCCACGGAAGCCCCGTCAGATGTTTGGCTTCCGCAAGAACGTTCGAAAACCGGAACAGTCACTTCCTGTTTTTGATCCTTCGGGAGCTGGAACGTTTGACTTGCAAGGCATTTGGGAACCAAGGTACAACTGTACTATTATTATCCACATCATATAGGGGGCCTTAAATATAGCCCAAAAATAGGCAGGCCTTGAACCTCTAGGAATTTACAGCATACAACACACACTGGGAAAAACAGAAGGTGTATAAGGGAGACAACAGGAAACTCCCCCAAAGCCACCAGGAAACCATCTGGATCCATCAGCCTGCTGGGGTGGACCATTTTAATCAGTCCCCCACCCCTGCAGAGGCTCTGAGTTCTAAACCCCACAAGGCAGTGATTTGACCATGGCAACAGAACTAAAGAGAGTCCCTCCACTGTAAGATCACCATCATACAATCAAACACAGAAAACCAGTCCAGAGTGCTCCCTGCAGCATGGGTAGGGCCAGAAATTTCTTAGGACAGACCCATGGTTGTCATGGAGGACATGAAATCCTGAGCCATTCTTGAGGGGAAACTCAGTGTGAATATTAAAGTCATCCAGCACAACCAGCCAGGGGGACTCCAACACCAACCCTGAAAACACATCAGCTAGCTCAGGAAGGAATACTGTTGATCAGTGGGGTGGGTGGTACACAAACAGAATCCTTAATCTGTCCTAGTCACCCATCTTCAGATACACACTCTTGAACCCAGCAGACTGTGGGAGAGGACACCTGGTCAGGGGGATGCAAACCACTATGCGCAGGTGTAATTTGCCAGAATGTAAGGATGGCACTAACTGGAATTGTAGTCTGTAGATTTTGCTCTCTAAATTCAGTTTCAGATAGAAGATTCTGCAAACAGAAATTCTAATGACATGAAATAAATATTGAGAGCTGGCGCCTAAGGACACATCCCCCAGCTTCTCATTTAAGAATAGTTTTACTGATTTCAATAAAACTATTCTGAAGTAAGTACAGCATTGTGAAGACTGCAGTCTTAATTGCATGGATGGTAAGTATAGGATGCAATGGTATACCTGGTTCGGAGTCTGATATGTCAATCTCATCAGATCTTGTGGGGCTTGAAAGACCAGGTTGTGTTTTGCTGAAAACTAAAAATAATAAATTGATAGCAGTTGTAATTATGATTTCTTTTAAATCTAATTTTTGTTTTCTGAGGTGGCTTTGCATGTATGTAACTAGTATCAATAATAGGAGTATTTTTTTGGAAAAAGCTTTTGATTTGGTTGGTTTTTAACTAATCAAGTTTAAACTCATTCACAAATGACAACATCTTAATGAAGATGTCTTTGAGGATCTTAAACTAAGGGGAAGACCTTTTCTTTTGAAAAACTACACTCATCTCTCACAAACAGAAAAGGGGCTTGCACAGACTACCTGTTCTCCAGACTATTATGTGCTGAGAGCAGGGGAACACAAATATCTGAACTGAGCCCTAAGGGGGACCTTTCATCTAGGTCCACTGCGCCTATATGGGGAAGGACTGGACACCCAATGTTGTGCCCCAATGCCTTTTACAGGATTCAAACAGCAACAACCAAAAAATCTTACCCATTGCTTTTCCCAAGATTATTCCCCCCCCCAAATGGTTGTGTTTGCTTATGATACACACCTCCACAGTCTTATGGTGACTGAGTCAGTGATGTGGTTATTGATACACCTAACATTCAAGCAATAAAAGGCACTAATTACATCTCACTCACTATCTTACACTGCTGTGTCACATTTTAACTCCGAAGAAGCAATCCAGCATTTCTTGAATGAAAATGCATTGTGTTTTCATTTTTTCCAAGTCCTTCACTTTCCCATGGGGCAGGCCTCCTACCATGTATCAATACATTTTTCACCACAAATGCAGCCAACCATTTTTTTCTACCATTGCCTAGTATTCAGTTGTTAAAAAAACATTTATGCTCTATATGGTTTTGCATGCTTTCCATGTGGAAAAGTTACTCCTCCTTTTCGTTTCATGCAGATGTTTTTGTAGCGCTTGGCTGGCCTTATTTACAATCAACACCGCAAGCCTTAGGCTTTAAAACCACCCACAAAAATCAAGAGGACAACAAGAAAGCCCTTTGTACCACAAAGCAAAGAAGAGGGTCACTCTGAGGACAGTGTAGGGAAGTTCTATATTAATGGAATAAATAATGTTCAGGACAAGAGAAGATATCTTATAAATAGCTCTCATTTATGAAGTCAGAGGTAAAAAGGGAAAACATTCACTACTAATAACTGGTGATTATTTAAGGGCAATCTAGCACATGGAGGTTATAGCACTGTAGAGCTGGAAGGAATCCCTAGGGTCATCTAGTCCAGCCCCCTGCTATGCAGGAATCTCAACTAATTCATGCCCCGGACTTCATCAGCATATTAGCTGATGTGGAAAGGGAACCAGTTTTCTTGTATCAAGCTACAAACATTGCCTACTGAGGGGAAAAAAACCTCTCCACCCCAACCATTGGGATGTTTTAACTTTTCATTCAGATGTAATTCACTACAAAAACAAATTTCAGCATATAAAATTGAATTAAAGGATAATGACCCATCAGAACTAGCAGGCTGCAATTATCAAATACAGTCTGTGGTCACTCTCAGGCTCTGCATCTGTATTTTCCCACATAGCCAAAATAAAATTTAGACCATGCCTTCTGAGGTCCTTAGACACATTTTTGGCATCAAGGAAATCAAAATAACAATGTTGACTAAGGCAGCTCAGAAATGGTGTCTATTCTTTCTTCCAGAATCTCCGTCACACCTAACCCAGTTTCCAGTGCTTCTAGCTTTTGCTCCTGCAGAACATTACACTTCCACGCAGAATCCTTGACCTACTATTCCTTTAATGCTGTGCCTGTACCTGTGAAATTTTACCTCTCTTCTTTGCCATGCATACAGTTAAAGGCATTGATTTCACATTGTCCTCTGAATTTGTAGATTCCTCTACTAGTTTGCCTATATAAACACTGTTTTATTGAAATATTTTCATTGGTTTTGTCCCGAGATGTAAAGCAGAATGTGCACAAGTTAAATGCACATACATTACAGGCTTGCTGTATATGCATTTTTGCAAATGTTATTTGGCTGGAGAACTGCACTGCAAAATTTGGAGGAGTGCAAATTTTGAAAGATGGCTGTGTTTCAGTTTGCGTGTTGTTTTGGAAAGTGTAAATTTTGTAGGTGCACTTTTACATGCAACCTGAACTGAATGCCTGCTCAGGACAACATGTCTGTGCAAAATTAATTAGTACCAGGAGTCTAGGTTCTGAGCAATCAGCAAACTGCAATGGTCTGGTTTTGCTTCTTTTTTTAGGAAAACAGAAAGCAGTTCACCAAGACCAGACAATGGAGATATTGAAAGTCAGAAAATCATGTGCCATGTTAGAGTCACACAATACGTGTGTTCTTTATGTGTCCTGGAACAGATGAATTAATAGGAAATTTCATAATATGTTCCATAAAGAAAGCAAAGAAAGTTTAAGAACACATTTTGACAAGAGACTGCAAGATATTTAAAAATGCATCTGCAATCTGAATTCTGTGGTGTAAAAAACTAAACAGCCCACCACATAAACTCACGATCTGCTTCACTAACTTTTGGAGTTCATATTTCGTACTGCATATACTGTGCTGAGCATTTCTCTCCTCATCAGTGCTTTTCTTCTAGAAAAAAAGATGCCGGTACTCACCATGAAGTTGTTACAGTTAAGTGCCACACTTTTAACCATTGCTTTTTTTTCTAGAAAAAAAGGTGCTAGTACTGCGTGCTCTTGAGTACTTCCAGAAAACAACCACTGCTCCACATGGGAGCCCCTGTGCTGAGGAGTCACGTCCAAGAAACATCTAACATTACCAGTTTCACTCCTGGGAATAAGCTACAAGTTACTCCCATGATTAAATCTGTTTTAGGACAGGCACTCATGTCTAGACATAAGCCAGAGTTAGAGAAACATATATTTGGTTGGCTCATGAGCAGACATGAGTGTGAGTCCTTCCAACATTATAATTTCATCAATAGGATGACCAACAAGGAAAAAATTATGGGGACAAGTCATGTACACTACATGAAATAGGAACCTTTTTCCATATATAATTTTAGGGTGATGTCTACTGTGTTATTTTTAGAGGGGAAAGTGATTTTAAAAAAATCTTGATTTTTTTAAAGATGAAACTCTAAAAACATATGGAAGGGAGAATTCTATATAATGCTGCATGCATTATACAGAAAATGCCCACCATCCGCAAACCAAATTAATTTACATCAATTGAATTAAAGGATTTGTTTGCAAATATGGCAGACTTGGATAAATGGTTCATTGCCAACAGAAAGTACACAAGCAACCTTGGAGATTTTACAAGGAAAAAGTTACATGATTCATAGCTCTTGGCTAAAGGAACTAGGTTTTTCCTTTTTGCATAAATGAAGAGCTATCAGAGTTCTGTGCAAAATATAACAACCATCTTAACAAAGACATCTTTTCAGAAACTTAAACCTCACCATAAATTGGCCACCCAGAGTGTTTCTAAATGAAAAGAAATGTCTCCCTCTGGTATACTTTAAATACTGCAGAGGAAATCCAGGGAAAATTTCAATGAAGCCTTCCAAGAAAGTGCGCTTGAAATAGTAACTAAAATGCCAGGTAAATAGTAAAACTTGATGGACTGACTTCTGAAATTATGAAGGAATTTGTGGATCTCAGACTCAAGTAAGTTAATTTAAGAAAAGAAAAATTAAATTATGAAGGTGATCGTTCCTGTTATCTGATCATTATCCACATTAAGAGTAAAGCCTGCCTTGGAAACTTGAAACATACCAAAAATCTGCAATCAAAATAAGCCATAACTTCTATAAGCCAGAAGGACTAGGAGATCCCAATAAAGGATTTGCCAGATTGTTGGCATGTCCATATTTGACAATGCTGATCACCTCTTTGGGACGTAAAAGGGGCATCGAATCCAGCTTGCCTCCATGCAAGCGCCAGACTAGCAGTTCACAAACAGTTCAGGAGCGCTGACGGAACACACCCACCCAGATGTGCTGGCTCCCACTATTGGCCACTGGCACCAATGGGAGTTTCCCTCCAATGTTAAAGTACAGCTTTGTGGGGTAGGTGTAGGAGGAAAGGTTCTGATTCTGACTGGGCTCTCCAGTGGCTCTTATTTACCATAAAAACAATACACGCACTGTTAAAACATGTGATTGCATGATGTGTCGTTTGGCCCATGCTCAATCGTATTATTTGAAACTGTATCTTGGGCACTAAGATCCTCTTCAGCATGTCCTGCAAACATACCGTTTTCCCTTCTAAGATACAAGGGAGTTCCTAATACCTCAACGGGACTTTTATGACAGCAAAAATAGCATCCTGATGAGCTTCTTTCTTGCCAGTTCAATATGTAAGGGACAAGGTGTCTCAAAGACCTACAGCTCTTTCCACCGAAGCAGCTTGCAGGCAGATAAATACTGTTGGTTTAATAGGGTAGCCATGTGTTCTACTTTACAGAGGACGGTCCTCTATTGGAAGGGCTGCCAGAGGACAACCCTCTGCTTCTAGGAACCCTCTACGTGAGGGTTGTCTAGTCCAAATCTGGTTCAAAGATAAGTAATTATAAAAAGGGAGAGCAAGAGCCTTGACATTGCCCATCAGCAGTTTGCAGAACCTTCTAAATTTGTGCCTATGTATATAACTTTTTCTCTATGCAAATTAATGGTGCGGGGCCACCAATCTGCATCAGGATCATATTAGAGAGGAAAAATTAAAGCTCACTTACCCCCTCCATGCTAAAATTCTAATCCAGATTGCTCCTCCTGCACTGGCAATTTTGTACTTAAGGGGAAAGATGGGGAGCTTATGTAGTATCTAGCCTGGACAGCTTGTTTGACGCTGCCAGCTGAGCTGCTACAAATTGCCCAGAAATCCTGTTTGAGGCTACTGAAATCTTGTCCTCTCCCTCTGCATTATCCACAATGTGGAGAGACTGTGGAAGCGCTGCTCAGCTTATGATTATGGGCACCAAAATTCGTGTGGACTCCCCATATTACTTTTCCTTATGTGAATATAAACTTGAGAGATTTAGGCTTATTGTTGCATTTTACTTATTTATTTGTGTCCAGAGTACCAAACTATTCAAATATCATCTGTCCTGAAAAAGGCAACATAAGAGAAAAATAATAATAATTACCCAGCCTTGTTGGTGTGGCTTTTGGAGCAGGTGGCTGGGGTGCTGAAGGAACTGGTTGCATTTCACTTGAAGCTATAGTGAAAGAAATGGCCAAACCTTTATAAAGAGCATTGGTGCAAAATTCACTTTACAAGTCTGTAAGACCCCATTGTCATATAAGACCTTCTGGGGAGATAATTTTGCAAATTATAGAAATATAATTGAAAGAAGTGGAAATTTGTTGCATCATAATCCATCATGTACAGAACTAAAGAAAACATTACCATTGCAATATAGCTTTTTAATGAAATATTAAAGAAGTGAAGTTAAAATGATTGTTAGTTGTATTTTAAAAACTTGCCATTACCCAATGTTTCCGTGGGCATTTGAAGTGTGTGAGGTGTTTTAGTTTTAGGAATTTCTGGCAACTTGTGTGGAGCTAGAAGTTGGAAAAAGAAAAAGAAGCCCAATGTATCAGTATTCAAAATACTGAAAATAAATACTTACTGCTTAGTGATTTGGTGTAACAAACAAACAGAAAATCTTATTAATCTCAATGTTTCAGTGATGGTGGACAATCTCACTTGATTAGGCTATGATGAGCAACTATTTTATTATCTCCACTGAATCAATACAACAATACAACAGCAAGACAAAACAGGCCTAAATTGTTGCACGTGTAGACTGACCAAATTAGAAGGAGCAAATTTACAAAGACTGAGCCAAATACAGGAGAAAATAGCTGAAAGTGCCAATAGTAATAGTAATAATTTATTATTTATACCCCGCCCATCTGCCAGGGTTTCCTCAGCCCCTCTGGGCGACTCCCAACAGAATAATAATAATAATAATAATAATAATAATAATAATAATAATAAAGCGACAAAACATTACAAACTTCCCTAAACCTGCCATAGGGTGAAGATGATGTGGCATGCGAGAAAGATTGTGATAATATATACCCAACCCATTATCTTTTATTTTGGTTCTTTATGATTTTTTTCTTTTTCTTTATGAGTGAACGTTTGTGATCTGCATGGTATTTATCGTTCACAATATTCTCCCTTTCCCTCTGGCTTAATTTAGTACTCTATTAAGTCAACCATAAAAACAAAAAGGTTTCTATAATATTATTTTTGTGATAAAAAGTGGTATAGATAAACAAAAGGAAAATTAGCAGATGAATTCACATCATTGCCTGTAGAATAGCTCATATAGACAGACTTGCAAGTAAAATGTTGCTGGATCTTTTTGTAATATTAAAGGCTAATATACATGGAATCCAACTGTTATGTATAAATTTTGCCAATTCTGTCTTTAGAGGGGCATAATTTTCTTGGAGATCACTTTATTTCCTATTGTGAGCAATAAAAAAACCTGTGGGTTTGACTTTAAATCCTTTTCTGTTCATACTCAGTATAATTCCTTACAATTTTAAACAATATATATTATATGAGCCTATTTTTATTGTCTGACATCAGTGATGTAAGGAACCATAGATTCACTTTCATGCCCAAAGCTTTTCCCCCCCATTCAGTAATAATAGCTTTGAATTAATTTCTCAGAGGCCCCTTGTTCATAAGATACCTAACTCTCCATTACGGTTCACATTTAATTCAAAATATATTCTTCTTTATATACTCATCTTATTTAACTAGAAAGATTATCTTTAAAATTATGAAGAAGAAAGGTGCTTTGCAGGTTTTGTAAAGTTGTAATGATCAGCTTTAATTGAAACACGTTTACTTATTTATGTCCACACAATCCCCACCACCACATTGCAGGGATTACTTGCTTATTATACGGCAGTCATGACTTCAGTAATACAATAAAATTGTTTCTCTTTAACATATATGTACCTACACATACCAGAGGTAGCCTTCAGCAGCCCTGTGTCTGCAGCAGAAATACTATGTACAGAGTATTTATCCTGTGTGTCAAGTGGTAATTCAACCAAAGGTTTTGAAGACTCCACTTCCCTTTCAGTGTGAGCTAAAAAAAGAGAGAGTTAACATCCTTTCTTTAGACATTCGGGACACTATAGCCACATTATGCAAAGCAAGACAGGATGATGAAGACAACTTCACAACGATATTATTTTGTCTTCAAGGGAGCTTCCAGACTTCCACTATCTGCAGCCACGTACCTGCAGATTCAGGTTGCACAGTTAAAGCTGATTTTGTACTTTTGTGTAACAAACCTGCTCCCCTCCTCAAAAAAAAAAAAAAAAAAAATCAAACCAAACTGCTAGTGATAAGTGAAGTGAATGATAATGATTGCTTGATGCAACATTGTATAATTTCCCTGAGAATAAATCACAACGAATTCTCAATAAATAGCCAACTTTGTCTGCAAACTTTGTGCAAACACATCAAGATAAATGCTCAACAAACAGGTCACCCAGAAGCATACTTTGTCTCACTACTCGAATAGCCATGATGTATTTTGCTGAAGAAAAATGGATTTTTTTAGTTGACAATACAAAAAGGCATTAAATATCTCTCCCAGCTAGCAAGCATGTTTTCCAAAATCACTGAAAGAAACACCGAAAAAGATGCTAAAAAGCAACAGTGACCACAATCTTATGCATGCTTCCTTAGCTTTAAGTCACACTAAACTGAATATTGAGCAAACAGGTTGGTATAGGATCGCAACTATATTTCAAGAATGCTCCATAAATTCAGGAAGCTGATGCAAGACTGATTTGCATTCTCCTGCATGGCAGTAACTACTTGATTATCTATTATGTAGCAGTTGATTCTGTTTCATATGTATGCACCCACACATATCAGAGGTAGCCTTCAGTAGCCCTAGGTCTGCAATGGAAATGCCATAAACAAAGTATTTACCCAGTGTGTCAAGTGGCAATTTAGCCAAAGGAGTTTTATTAAGTTTTGAGGATTCTGGTTCACTTTCAGAATGAGCTTTAAAAAAGAGAGAGAAAAGGGTTAATATTCTTTCTTTATTGTAATGAGGACACCACATTCTGCTAGCACAGCAGTTACAATTCTACCATAATGTTCCTAAAGCACTGCCATCAAAAGTTGGTCACATTGAGCATTTGGAGTATATGCAGCCTCATATAACCAACATGCTTAACTGTAATTAATGCATGAAGGGGTTAAGACCAGAGAGTAAGCTGTGCTGCCAGACTTAGCAAGGTCACATTCTCTCACCTTGGGAGGCAATGTTACCAAATTCTTCATTTTTTTTCTACTTACACCATATGAACCTGACCTGTAAGGATGTCTAAGATGGATGCTCTGAGTGTAGACTTAGCAAGGCTTCCGCAAGCCATCTTTGTGTTGCTATACAAAAAATATAGAAACTCTTAGCACTTTTTGAAACAAAGTTGTGCTGTCTTTTTTTTTTTTGGTGCTGTATGGAAAAGCACATGGATCTGACCTTTGAAGAGTTTGTAAGTAAACCATTTTTAACTTACCAAACATGTACAGTAGTCTCTTTCTCTGCAAAGGGGAAGTGGGGAGTTTTGAAAGAAACTTAGAAGGGAATATTTAAAAGATCTAACAGCCTATAGTTTCATGCTTTACTTTTCTGCATGTTTTGTGATTTTTAATCTCTGAAGAGGCTCTCTCACTAAATAATAGTTGCAGCACAGGAAGGTTGTATTTTACCTGGAGAGCTCTTTGTTTCTTCTGAGGCACTGGCAGCTGTAGGCTTGCTGCTTCCCCAGTCTAGTTCAGTCATAGCTGCAAGATTTAAAAAGTTAGCATAATTCTTAGTGTAGGGTAGGATATCCAAGTATAATTGAATTAGGTCAAGCAGCATGTAACAAAAGAAACCTCAATTCCGAATATAAGGTCATTGTTGGACATTTAAAACCCTTTGATCATTCAATCAAGGAAGGGCATGTACAACTATTTATAAAACACAGTATCTTGTGCTTTCTTTCAAAGTAATTTCTCCTTGTAAATAGGCAAGGGTGTAGCTAACAATAGCCAGCCCCACTGTCATGCAAGTCAAAGGTTTGAGTAATTTAAGAGACCAAGTTAGAGGAGTGAAGAAATATCAGAAAGCGTGAATAAATACAAGCTGTATTATAAAGAGAAAAGTGGTAAATGGAGCATGGAAGGGATCAAATAATGGAAAAGTACATTTATTGTGTTTTGAAAAACAAATAAGAAAAGGATGAAAATGTTCTGCTAATGAAAGGACACCAACATCATTTTCATATCTGAAGAAGTGTGCATGCAAATGAAAGCTCATACCAAGAACATACTTAGTTGGTCTCTAATGTGCTACTGGAAGGATTTTTTTAAAATATCATTTTCATATAAGTTTAAAAACTTGATAGTGAACCGACTATTACAAAGAGCATAAAAGCACACATACAGTATTTCACCAGAAATGTACGGTCACTGAAACTCCATGAAATAGTTTTTTCAGCTTGTGATTGAAAACCATTCACTCAATTTCTCCTTAAAGATCATGCATGAAAA
Source organism: Lacerta agilis (assembly GCF_009819535.1). Classification (NCBI taxonomy): domain Eukaryota; kingdom Metazoa; phylum Chordata; class Lepidosauria; order Squamata; family Lacertidae; genus Lacerta; species Lacerta agilis. The sequence goes on from NC_046315.1 coordinate 32,208,399, forward strand.
AATATCTGGATAATTGTAGTGGCTAAGACTCTGTAGAAAAGATACAACAGTGCATCCAGACCACCTCTCCATCTCCAAGGAGGGATACAGCTGGTTCAGCAGCTGGTAGAGGCAATACCAAGTTATTGGATGTTATTTGCATATCCAATGGCAATGCTGGATCTAAAAACCAGCCACAAGCTGTAGATGTCTGATTAATGTGTCCAATTACCCTGCATACCCCCCTTTTAAAAACGAGTGTTCTAAAAGATATCCATCATCTTCTGCTTCATAGTTTGCCTCTTCCATGTTACTGAAACAACTACCAATGCAATCCTATGCATATCTCTTTGGCTTCCGTGGTGGTTCCCTTAAACATGACCGTCTTTACCCGGGGGTGCAAGGGGTATGGGGCACCCGGGTGCCGAATTCAGGGGGGGACAAAATGTATACCTACTGTATACCGGTCCCTCTTGATCGGCGGCAGTGAAAAGCCGTTTTTCCCGTTGCATCATTGTTATAGGTGAGCAATTTCCTAAAAAAGTCAATCACATTGGCTTTCCGCCCTCCCTTCTTTGTACCCCGGTGGCGCATATGCTAAAGACGGCCCTGCCCTTAAATATGTGCATATTGGATTGCAGCCAAAATATCACAAGCAAAAAAGGAACCCTCTCAAAACAGCTTGCTATAATGCAACAGAAAGCATTAAACTGGACAAGTGCCAGAGTGTGTCCCTGATTGCTGGATATGACTCATTTAAGCACTATCCCAACTAAAGACACCTCAGCTATCAAGCAGGCTATTCCATCTGTAACTGTTTGCTCAGTATACAGTAGTGAAAAAGTATTAGATGGGAGTGCAGTTGACCTCTATAAAGGTTTAATAAGCACAACACACAAACTGAATATTAAAATGAGCTTCCGAATCGGAAAATTCCTGAAGTTTATAACTCATATAAAAATAATATGGCTGTATAGAGATGCTGAGGGAAATAGTTAACATGCAGGAAAATGAGAATACCTCAATACATTTTGCCTAACTGATGTAAGCTCAGTTTTATGTAGTATTTTATTAATGTGGTTTAAATAAATGAATGAATTGTTAATTGAGCACACAATCTAATTAAAATAAAATAAACAATAGAAATAAATAGAAAAATAATAATCACCGGGTTGGGATTGGGGAGTGATTTCTTGTACTTCTGGTGTCTTGGATTCCGCAGGCCATTCCTGGGTTTCATTCTTAGCTTTTTAAAGAAAATGTAGGATTTAGTAAACACATATATTATCCATTACAACTACAAAGAATGTGACAAGAAGCAAAGGATCTAAATTTTTGGAAAGTAAATTTCCCTAACTTCTCATTGTTCTCCTTTTCTTAATGATAATTGACACAGCATGACTACCATAAACAGTAACGTCCCTGATGTCGCCAGTGCTCTCAAAACAGGAGGCGGTCGAACACCCCTTCCAAACCAGACCACGTCATAATAGTGTTTCACATAAGCTAGTCTGATGGACCTTGGTACATGCACAAGTAAGTAAAGGAAAAATTCAAAACCACTAATTTTTAATTTTTCAGAAAGCAGGCATTAGCAAACGAAGTTGGGATACCACAACCACAAATTTCAGGATATTGAACTTCATCTGCAAATTATTATTTTGAATTTTCCCATTAAATGGCAATTTAGTGTCTCATCAACTTGGAAGCCTGAACAGAAGATGGTCTTCCCAAATAATGTCAATTAAAAAAAAAAAAACACGTTATTGATTTTCAGAAAACCACAACAAACTCAAGAGCCCTGCAGAGTCTATTAATCACCGGGACTCACCCTTATTTTTCTGTAAGTCCTTTCACACCAAAAGATCTTTCTGTATTGTTTCTCAGACATTTAGTTCCTTTCTGCTTCTTCTTCTAGTCAGTTGGTGTTTAACCTCATAACTCCACATGTAAGCTTCTACTCAGAATGACTTTGTTTGCCAGGAGTAATAAAACTTAAGTTTATTTATTCCTTCAAACAGCATTCTTAGCAGACTGTTTATTTCTGTACTCTGCTGCAATATATATGTGGAACCCCAACAATGTTGTCTTGTAATATATTCAATTTCTGTAAAATCTTTTGGACAAAATTGACAAAATAAAGGATATGTTCGCCTAAGCTTCCATAGTCTTTTCAACATTTTGAATCTATTGACTTAGTTATTTTAACTGGCAAATGTGGATACATGTGATGCGCCATCAATGAATAATTTTACGTGTGAGGCATTCTGATACCATTTATATTCGGTGTTCCTCATCTTTCATGAGCAAAATCTCTGAATTGTGATTTTGTTGTTGTTGCCTAGTCTATGTTTCCTCCTAGTTAAGATATAGCCATCTACTAAGCTTTTGATCTTTGATCTTGGTCAAGTGGGTTTACTTGAAAAAGAAGAGTTTTTTGGTGGGGGGGAAACACAGTTTTGACCGTTGATATACGGTCCTAAACAGGACAACATATATTTAGACCATTCATATATTTTAGACAATTTAATTTTGTAAAAGAGGTTTATACTTTAAACTTTCCAATTTATTTACCTTTTTTAAAAAGATTTGTAAACCCCTTTGCAGCCACCTTTAATCAGCTCATGGGTGCCGGCTATGAACTTTGCTTTAGGCAGGGAGCAGCTCCACTTGGTGATTCTAGATCAGGAACTCCTGAGCGTGGCCAATTCCTGTCTGGTTTGCCAGCCACCAGCAATCACCAAATCAGTGCCAGCTGCAAATTCCACTTTCAGCAGGGATCAGCTCCATTTGTCCCTTAGGCACTCTCAAATACTTGGTAACACAAGGCTAACAGGCTGTGTGATGGTCTCAGTGACCAATGGAGGAAGACCCACAATGGTGAAACATTCCCACTCAATTTCCAAACATGGATGTCTAGCCATCTTGGAATGTCAGAAGCTGGGCAAACCTGATTTACATGCTTCCCAAATCCAGCTACTTGTTTCTGCTTACCCGGTGTTTTTTCTGGTCTTTCAGAGATGTCCAGTGATGGTAGTTTCTGCCGTGTTCCATTGAAATCTGGTACAATAAGGTGCACTACACAGGAAGGTAAAGGAGTTGTTCATTCGGGAGTATTTTTTTTAAAATTGATGGTTGTAAATAAAAACTAATATAAAGTGTTAGTGTTGTGGAGAGAGAGTAGTAGAGAAAGAAGATACAATCACGATGAAGGTACTAGTTTCATATTGTAAGTACTACAGCCTCCTTAACAGCCCCAACCAAGTTCCCATGCAAGCATTTTAACCTTTATGGAAAACATTTAACCTTTATGGAAAGCATTTTTTACTTACTTGTTGGAGACAAGTAAAGCATTGTCCCCACTTTACACATAAATAATGATAACAACAATGTAGCTGCCAGCAGTTTTAAGAATATACTTTTTCTTATCTCTCTATGCTCAGATACAGTAGTAGTAAGAAGGATGCAAAGCAAATAATTATAAGAAAAGAGAGAACTCTAAAAGATAAGGGTTGAAAGTGAACCCTAGTGCACCTATCCGGAATAATGGACATCTTAGTCACCTAGTATCGGTCCTGCTAATGGAGCCTTCTCTGGGATTTTAGATTGTGCCCGATGTGTGACATTTTGAAGTACTGTGAAAACAAGAATGGAATGGAACAATTCTCATTATCTACATTGTCTCTAAGTTGCTGCTAAATTACAAATCAAATTCTGTCACACACATGATCAGTACTTGTGAAAATATGCAGCCAATTTCAGTGAGGTCCATTATTACTATACCATCAAGTTATACAAGTAAAGAGACAGATCTAAATGTCAGCAATGTGAAGAATAGAGTCCATTTGATTAGGCAATAAGGAAATCACAGGGGATTTTAATGAAAGTAGTTTCAATGGAGAGCCAAAAGGCAGATGCCAGGTTGCAGGGATCAAAATAAGAGTTGGGAGAGGAAGTCAAGGCAGCATAAATTTGTTCCTTTATTACATTTGTATGTCACCGATCCAACCATAGTTATCAGGGCAATTGACATAAATAAAATACAATTCACCAATAAAAAATACGGAAACCAAAACAAAATAAATCACCAAAGCAAAAAAAAAAAAAAAAAAGTCTAGCGAAAGACGTCAGCTAAAATCAACATAAAACATAGCAGCTAAAAAAATGCAAACCATTAAAACCAGCACATAGGCCAGCAATTAGAAACTTGGTGTACAACTGAAGTACCAATGACTCATAATGAAAAGGCAGCAAAGATGCCAGGTGAGCCTCTCTGGGGGGAGAAATTCCATAAGACACCACCATATGTCAGGTGTTTTGAGATAAATGCAGATAGAACCTCATTAACTCCATCCATTATTCCCATCTAACTGATTGAAGGGGTTCATAAGAATGGGGGGAATGGTGGTGTATTCGAAGGAAGTGTGAAAAGAGAGAAGAGACAGGTTGCTGGTGTGGTAGTGGAATAATCACAGAGTAGATGGCTGACAGGAGTGGAAAGGGTCAAGGGGAATTGAAGACAGATCAAACTAAGGAAGAAGTGTGGCCATCTCTATGAAATATATTATAGGTGAGGTGGGAGAAAGACTAAAACACTGGTCTTCAACAGGCGGGTTGTGGTCTGATCTAAGGTGGGTCACAACAGGAGCACTAACACCATGCAAATACATGAGAGATTAAGAAATGGGGCCCAAAACACATGTTTGGGTTAAAAGGAGGTCCTGGGTCTGAAAAGGTTGAAGATACCAGGAATAAATGATTCTCAGAGATGGTGGGGTTTTCAGAAGGAATGCAAGAATGTAAGAACACCCCTCTGGATCAGGCCATCTATGCTGTTTCTATAGTGGCCAACCAGATGCCTGTGGGAACCTGCAAGCAGGATGAAAGCAGAAGAGTACTCTCCCCTCCCATGGAGGTGGACCATAGCCATCCTGGCTAGTAGCCAGGAGGAATATAGTAAGAAATGTAGGCAAAGAGTTTAATACAAATAACTTCATTTTTTAACTGAAAGAGACAAAGATCCATGCAGATTGTGGGGCCTTCACAGGACATCAAAAGCAGAGAAGAGACATAGATTATTATTAGATGGTGCACAGATCAATGTGCTGCCTGGCCAAGAGAAAGAGAGTAGGAATTTAAAATGGACAGACGGCCAAGACTTGGTGTTTCCTCCGAAAGACGTTAGCATCATGAGATCATGAATAAAGTTGTTGGATAGAGGGGCAGTAGAAGCTAATCTATTAGGCGAAACAGGACACTCCTCCATGAGCCTCGGTCTGCAATCAGTTTTGGGCCACTGATTGCTGAAGCTGTCAATGCACTGACAACATGTTGGATAGTCACAAACACAGCGGTCCAGCAGTTGTGCCAGAAACAAGTTTTTGATGTGCACTTCATACCTCCCATTTTTGAGAAGGCAGAGGAATACATTTTTGTTTTCATGTACCCCAGCTAAGACTGATGTGAGCTAAGCCTGTGCATGAAAAGAAACAAGGAAGCAGCTTTTAAAGTGGGTCTCAAAAAGAGGTAACAGTTTTCGGATCTGGAAAGTGCCTTTTGGATCTCCCTCTTTGGGGGACTGATGTAGGGCAATGTGACTGCTGTTGGAGTATTTAAGAGGTCTGCTTCCACTTATGTCCCATGTGTAAATAAACTGAAGTACATCATAATGCTTTTATTCTCTAGTAATCTGTCCTCTCAAAGGAATCAAACCCAGGTCACTCTGTTCCTATTCAAGGTTTAACTTTAGGTGTCCCACAATAGGTTCCAGACTCCAAAATTCCATTTGACCTATCCAAAACTGGGCTCTTGGACTGGATGTAGCCATATGAAATGCTGTATCACCCTAGGGTTGTGCCCCTAGGACAGTCTGGTATGCATCTTCAAAATCTTCCTTTTTTTGCAGCCAGAAGAGATAGTGCAGACTGCCAACAGGATAGGGACAGGGACTTGGTTGTTGCCAAAAATATTAATTTAACCCAAGATTTTGTTCTTTTCTTTTCTGCATGGATAAGAAGTCATGTTATAAGAACTGATCAGAATGAGTTAAGTTTTGCATTCAGTGTGACAATGGAATTCGGTTAAAGAGATTAGATTTGAGAATGTTTCCTCCAGTCTTAAGACAAGAATATTCCTTTCTGTTCATGGACACACACACCCCAACACACCCCAATTATTTTCATGCATAAAGAAATGTCTTCCATTCTATGGAAATCAAGAATGAGAAGTCACACACATTACCTTGTTTGATTATTGTATAAGGAAGCTGAACTTTTGAATCTGCTGGTATAAACTGGAGAGGAAAAGAAAACATTCTATAAAAACATGAATGTTACTTGCTTTTTCTTGAGGTGGCAAAATAAATTTTTCCTAAAGCTCACTTGTCCCAAGAATGGAGATATCTTCCAAGTGCATAGAAAAATAATACTACTGCTTCAGTTTTATCTAGCTATACAACCAGTACATATTTAACTTTATAAATACAAGTGACCCATGCTGTCCTGGCTGCTAACAGCCTAGCAGGACAACCTATGGCTTTTAATTGCCGAATCTGCCAATGCACTATCCATGCAGTGGATATAAAAACAGGGGTTCAGCTTTGGCACCAGAAAACAGTGGCAGAGCTTCATATTCCAGCACCAGGGGGCAGAGAGCAGGCGGGGGCGGGGCTGGTGCATGTCCTGGGGGTGGGGTGCACCGCCTGCAGGGGTGTGACATGCGTCCTGGGGTGGGGCACGCTGTCTGCAGGGGCGTGGGAGCAGCCACGATGGCACCCTACTGGGATCGTGCTGCCGGGGCAGTGTGCTCCCACCGCACTCCTCTTCCTCCACCAGTGCCAGAAAACAAACTTTTGATGTGCATTTCATATCCAAGTGCTACCACCCAATTTTGACAAGGCAGAGGAATATATTGTTGCTTTGAAGTTTCAACCACACAGAGACAACATCCCACCTGACATGATAGAAACTGGATTTTAGATTTGGCAAATGTATAGTGTGTTTTTATTTGACAATGATTGCTTTCCAACAAAATAAAAATCTCTTTGTCTTTACGAGGAAAATATGATCAATCGTCTTAAAAAACTAGCTTTCTGTGTCACAGAAGTGGCAAACTTCACCTCTCTCATATTGGACCTTCTGGATAGCCACTGCTTTAGACAGCTCCCACAGTCAACATTTTAACTGTAGAAAGTCTGGAAAGTACAAGAAATGCCAGAAATGTGGAAAACTCACAGCAGCAATAACTCATAAATCTTCTCTAAGATTAAGGCTAATGTAAGAATGTAACTGAACACATGCATTCTGTCCATTTTTCAGTATGGGAATGAGTATACATTAAAATGGCAAACTTATCACATGCACCAGAACTATAATTCTATATGGATTGCAGTCCAAACAGACCCTCTCCTGGCCTCAAGAAGCAGCTTTTTATGGGGTACAAGAGGTAAGGGGATCTGGAATACCTCAAGTGCTCCTTTGGATCCTGTCCATAATTAGGAAACAAGTGCACTAAACTTGTTACACTTTTCATTAACTTTCCCGAGTGGCAGATTTGGGAATTATGGTGCCCTATGCTTGGTCAAAAATTGGTGACCCCGCCCTCACTCTGCCTTCCCAAAGGTGGGCAAGGAGGCACCTGGCTTTGGGAAGGAGGCCCAAAGGGTGTGGCAGGTTCAATTACAAAACAGCTTTAACAGATGAATTAAGATTTTGCAATTCGTTTTTAAACAGGCCTGAAATGGTTAGACCCCAGCACAGAATGAGAGTAAAACTGCCACATAACTTGGTGATAATTGTACAAGAATCTAATATAATTATTTGTGGTCAGCAAACATATGGGCAGAAGGTAAACAGTTGTTTTTCTACACCTGGTTTTCAGAAGCTTGTTCAAAGTCAAAAAGGCTTCCAAAACAGCTAGGTTATGAGACCGCAGGTTCAAAAAATGATAAAAGCATAGGAAACTAAACTATTTACACTAGAAATAATAATAATAATTACATATCAATAGTTGGAACAGAAGTTAAGTATCTGTGTTAACCCAGTTTCTGTTCAAAAGACTCAACAATGTTGAGAATGTTTCCTTCATTCTTAGTCCCAGTTGATAGTGAAGTATATTATTTAGGGATCTTTGTAACAAAAAGGCTGGAAGCAGCTCCTATTTTTTTATTTACTTATCTCATTTCCTCCTAAAGGGGAAGGGAATTCTGACATAATGTTAAAAGACCTTTGGCATTCCTAGGGATCAGGCACCAGCCTGGCTGTAGATACTGTAGTAGTAAGAATTACTCAACCCCAGACTATAAATCAGATTGTGTAACTAAGTCTACCTACAATACAAGGTACAATGAAAGCATGATTTGATGTTCAGAAGACATCAAAAAATTAAACAAACATGGTTATCACAAAGAGAGGATAAATTAAGCAATATAATTTACACTGACAGCTTTACTGATTGATGTTAAACTTTTATTTCGCAGAGAACAAATGTGAGAATGAAGGACTTAAAGATACTGTTGCAAATACATAAAAAGCAAAGAATCTTGTGGCATCTTAAAGAGTAACAAATAATTAATTATGACTTAAGCTTTTATGACTACAGTCCACTTCATCAGATGCATAAAATGTAATCCTCAGGCACATATTAAAAAGTGAAAGTTGGAATTAAATGGCAATGAAATTGAAAAAGTACAGTCTGACAATTAAATTAGAACTTAAATTCATGCAAAAAGAACCCTCCTGAGTGACCCTTCACAGTAGCAGTAATTAGTGATAATGTAACTACAGTATGTTAGCATTGCTGAGTAAAATAATATTCAGGACCAAATTAATAGAATCTTTGATAAGTTTTAATTAGGGATGGAAGGATCTGCCAGTTTTTGTTCTCTCAGTTTGTTATTTTTCTTATTTTAAATTAATTCTTCACATTTCTATGATGTGGATAAATCACTTCTGTGATTTTTTTAAAAAAAGAATACTTCATGAAAATTCTTCAACATTTGAGTGTGAATTTCTCCTAACACAATTTTTGTGTGTGGTTTTTCACAACATAGTCCATTTTTTATATTTTCACGAATATCTTCCTTTTTTGCACAATTTTTTACCCAATATATCCATTTTTTTGTAAATCTTGTTTGGTTGGAGAATTCCACTGCAAAATTCAAGTGTGATTTTCAGATGGCTATGTTTCAGTTCTCATATTGTTTCAAAGTGTGAGTTGCATGGATTTAGGTTTGAATGCAAACTGAATCAAATTTCTCCTAGCTATAATTTAGTGGTTTCATGTTGGTGTTTCCTTTTGAAGTTCCTTTGTTCAAGGATGGCCATAAATAGGGTTGCCATATTTCAAAAAGTAAAAACCAGGACACCCCGAAAGTTGTTGGTTGTTGTTGTTGTTGTTGTTTTTTAAAAGATAATAATAAAACAATTATTAAATTGCCTGAGATCAATTTCTCAGAAATTCTCCCCAGACATCAACTCCCCTGGGGAAGCTTTTTCAGCCCAAGGGCCACATTCCCTTCTGGATAACTTTCTGGGGGCCACATGCCAGTGATGGGAAGGGCTAAAGGCAAATGTGGCTGGAGCAATAAATATGATTTTTAGCTTTGAACACTATGAGTTTCTTCACTATCCTCTCTATCCTTCACTCAGAGAAGCAAGGAGCATTGTTGAAGGATACATTCCAGCCAGGCAAAACCACTTATGGAAGGTGCAAAACAAGCTGATGAGGAATGTGGTCCAGGAGGGTGTTTTGCCTGGGGAGAATCTCAGGCCTGAGATGGCTAAATATTACTATAAGATTTGTGTTCTTACACAGAATACAGAAGGAGATTGATGTGCCATAAGATTATATGTGACAGAAAAATGGGAGATTAATGGAAGTGAGCACTGCATAACTAATAGAAGATTAGTTATACAAGCAGTGCCAGAAAGCAGACATATTGACTCCTGATTGTATGCCTAATGTACTTAACCATCTATGTTTCAAGTTCATCTGGTTTGGCAAAAACATAAAAGAGTAGTAAGTAGCCATGTAGTTTTTGGCAGATAATACATCTTTCCTTTCTTTCTTTTTTGCTGACTTTTTGGGAAATGGCCAAAATAACACACATACATTTTAAAGATGCAAGACATCTCTTTTAAGTCAGGCCTGCTCCATTTGACTGAACAAATCTTTGAGAAAATCTTGTTTTTATTTGGAGATCACAAAAAGAAGAAACTAAAGTTTCTTCTTGGTCAGAGAATCAAGTAAAGGACTCCACCTTGGAACTTGACATTATAAAACTGTTGCATCAGAATCCAGTAGAAGTGAAATACATCTTCTGACAGTGTTTCCCTCTGCCTATTCCATACCCATGGCTTATAGAATAAAATAAAGAGCAGACCAAAGGATGGCATGTATTTTTTACAGCTTTCCTATGACCCTGTATCTGGCTTGCAAGGAGGTTAAGAGATCAGAATTGGAATGAATAGTGTTTTAATTCTTTCCCACACAACTTAGAAATTTGACATTTGGTAAACATGCAGACAGAAGTACCCCAATTCCAAAAATGCAATATCACAAACTGAAAAATAGGACATGTTTTCATCTCTGGTTCAAACCTCCCAAAATGATTTATCATCAACCCACATGAGCTACGAAGCTGAAATTCAGTTCACATGCAATGACGCTCTATTAGTTGCACTTAGTTAATTGCTAGAATAGTATGAAAATGGAATATTTACAGTGAACATTGCAATAACCAGTATTCTTAACAAGCCAAGCCACATATGAGATGGAATGTTGGGAGATTTGCCTCTCCATCATTGAATGATCTGATCTCACCAACCACTGGTGCCGGGCCTGTATTCCAGTATTATGAGGGAGAAAACCTTTGCTCTATCCACTTTCTCTACACATGCATAATCTTAAACACTTTTATGTGTCGCCTCTTACTTGCTTTTTGCGTAAACAAAAAAGCTGCCAAATATTTAAACTTTCCTCGTAAGGGAGTTGCTCCAGCTTTTTGATCATTTTAGTTGATCTTTTGTGAATCTTTTCCAGCTCTACTATATCTTTACTTTGCTTTTCTGCCTAACAATGCCAGAACAGAACTGCATGGTTAGATATAACTGCTAATATAATAATCAACATGAACTTGCCATCATTACAAATCTACTGTGTGACTTCACTTGGAATACTATGTACATTTCGAGTCACTTCACCTCAAAAAAGATATCGTTGACACCTGATTTTCTAATTTACTCCCAAACACTGATTCTATCAACAACTCAAATGTTTTTGACAGAAACAGTGATTGGGGAAAACTTTGACATTGATATAATCTATATCTGTTATCCATGCTTGTTGCAGAAATAGACTTAAACCAAGCCATTTTAACTGTAAAAGCGCCCCCCCCGACCCTTGAGAGAACAGTATTTGTGTATCAAATTGCAACAATAAAGCAATTATATACCATGTTTTTCCATCTCCAAAAATAATTCTCATCTGCCAAGGCTGGATCTGGTATAAATTTGATATACTGCACCCAAAAATGCAACTAGGACTATCCAGTTTTCTATGAAATTGCGATGGATAGGGCACTCTTCTGATTTGAGGATGTGAGAAGTACTTGTGTGTTCCTTGAGAAGAAGCAATAATATTGTTTGCATAACTTTAGTTGAGAGAAAAAAATAAAAACCCCAGAACTACCAGATTCGATATATTAGTCATTTATACAGAATTAGACCCTAAAATAAGCTTAGTTTCATACCTGAGTTGGGATTCTTGATATTTTGTAATTATTCTGGAGTTGTCCATTTTCTTTGTTTTTACCTGGTTGAAAAACACAACAAAATTACTCTGTGTTCTTCATCAAACAAAACCCCTTTTAATATTCAAACGTACGGAGATCTATTCCAGTTGGTCCCCAATGTTTATGGCTGTTAACGATCAAACTGTTATTTATTTTCCTATTATTCTATTTACATTCTCAACAGTATAGAGCTCCCACTTTTTGTCCAGTGCAAACTTATACAACAGTTCAAGGGTAGGGAATGGACCTTCTTGCTCCACCAAAATATTTATTCTTGTACGCAAAATCCACATTGAAAGCTTAACTATTGTAATGATTATGGCTTCACCATGCTTAACCATTATTAATGTGAGCTAGAGTTTCCACTGTAACTATGGTTTGAAGAAATACTTTGAAAAGGAAGGAACTGGCATATAAGTGACAAGAGAGCATGCAGGCCTGCAGAGATTGGGAGCTCTATACATGTGGCTGGTTTTCTGGTTGGGACTAAGCCCAAAGACCTGTTTTTGGTTTAGCATTTGTAAACTGTATTTGCAGTATTTGTAAATTGTATGTTTTAATCTGAATTTATGTAAATTATTGTAGCCTCCCCATAGTGTGGGCTCAGCAATTAATATAGAAAATAGAGTACATTACACAGCTTGAGAAACATTCTACACAGACACAAAAAGTTTTCCACTGCATGCATGAAAGATTTTAAATCAGAATAAAACAAAAATGTATGCCATACATAAAATGAAATAACCACAACCCAAATTAAGGAAGAAACATGCCGCTTCAGAACCTAGTTTTTTCAGGTGAATGAGCGGAAAAAGGGAATCTTCAATTATGTGTGAGAGACAATGCCAAGCACTAGCAGATGCTAGTACTGTAGGAATAGATGGATATAACAAAATGGATATGATGTTATTTTGCCACATAAAATGGGAGACAAAGCAATGCAAGGGAAACAGGAATTAGAGACATCCACTCTGCTTTCGTAGGCGCAGAAATCAATAGTTGTCAAATTAAGAAAGGCTATTCAAAGGGCAATTAAAACATTAATCTCCTAGCTGTGATCAGTGGAAAGAAAGAAATCCAGAAAGATCTGCAAACAGGAAACTTTTAATTAAAGGTACAAGTACCCCGAACAGCCTCAGTAGTACTTTGTTCACACCGGACAGGCTAGTGCTACATGTTATTGCAAACAACAACGATGAAGTAGGTTATTAAAATATGTCATGTTGTACTGCACTGATTTGACTACAAGGAACCCTAGAGAAAAAGACAGGTATGAAAAAAATAACCAGTTCATGAAATGTCTCAAAGTGCAGATTAATACTGGAGAGCAAACTAAATCTGTTTGGAGGCATGCTGTGATGTCAGATTTGGAAAAAAGAATTTAAAACCATCTCTAAATTTTTATTGATTCTCAACATGCAGTACAGTCAAGTCTTGACATTAATAATTTTAACGACTGCATAACTTGCCAATAACCCGACCTTTCCTTTCAATAACATAGAGCCAAACTATGACATGATGGGACAGCTGTGCTTAAAAGTCTGCATCATGCATAGATGTAGGGAGTCTATTATTTCAATAAGAAAAGAGAGCACAGGGGGTGTGAATGAAACCTGTGCACACCCCGGCCATACCCCACTTCGCTCCGCTGCTTTAAACAGTTTCTCCCCAGGTCAATTTCAATAATGGAAGTGAGCCTGGCAGAGGGAAGTTTGCTGAAAGCAAAGCAGGAAATGGAAGGTTTCACTTTGCGTGTTCAGATCTTTTAAGCTTACCACAAATAAATTCAGACATGACTCAAATTTTGGTTTGGTTTTTGGCAGAATTTAGGCCACAACTTTATTGATTACAACAAGTGATTGGTTGCATAGTGTCAGGGAACTGTCCCTGGCTCAGTGCAGGGTGGTGGAAGGGCTCTCGGGATGCTACAGAGAGCCTCAGCGCCACCTGACCAGTAGCACCTCCTCGTCCAGCGGAGGGAGCAGCAAGGTCTCCAGTGGGGAGGGGCAGGCAGCCAGGAGCTGGAGAGCCAAGGCTCTGGGGATGTTGGAGAGACCCTGCACTCCTCTCGCTCAGCGGGCGAGGAGAGAGACATGCTATTTCCGTTGCCCCAAATACGCAGAGGGGTGAAACGAAAAGAGGGGAGGCAGAGATTTCGTATACCGAAACTCTTATGTTGTGGTCAGAACCAGAAGGGGCCACTCCCGGATTCTGAAGACGGTTGATACAGACATGAACCTTTCAGCTCTGCACTGTGCATAGTATGCACAATAAAACTACTAAAGGAACGGCTAGAGTGTTGCCTGGTTACTCATGAGCAACCATCCACCTCACACATAGGCTCTGGTTCAACTAGCTCCCTGCTCAGGAAGAGATACACATTACTTACCAGGCACAGAAACTTTGTGATTGAAAATCTTGCTCCATACCCCATTATCTGTATTGTCTTTCACTCCAAATTCATAAATTGTGTTGGGTTTCAGATTATCCACTACAGTTTCTGTTGTTGGACAAAGCTGGAGAACCCACTTCTTATTCTTGTCCTTTTCTCTGTAGCGGACTGTATAAAATCTAGTCAAGAAAAAGAAAATTGATATTTCTAGTCAAAGGGGGAAATACAATTTAAAAGAAGGTACTGTGGTGCTTTTTTCATTTAAGGAACAATAGGTGATGTAGTCAGTATCATTTTGCTTCTGGGATTCAAGATAGACTAGACTGAAATTTACTATAGCCATCTTGAGGATTCTCTATGCAAATATTTGATTCTCATTTAGACTCATTTTGATCACTGGAAAGTGATTCAGAACAGCCCAAATGACCATTTGCTTATTGCCAGGATAGTAAATCCAAGCTCCATAGTTCATTAGAATAAACAAATATGGGTGTAAAACATTACTGAGTAGTATTATCTAATCAACAGGCATCATTAAGCAACATCACAGATTTAACATTTAAATAACCTCAGAATTAGAATTTTTAATTTTGATAAATGTGACCTGAAAATCTAAGTAAAGCATAAGAAAGCAACAACTCTCATAAACTACTTTTCTAACTGAATGATAGTTGTTTAAAGCTTACATTAATGCTTGATGGAAATATATTTCAACTACATGTCTTCTCTAGAATTCCCCACCTTAAAAAATATGCCCTAGTTTTCTAATCTGCTTATCCCCCCCCCCCAGCATGGAACTCATCAATTAATCAAGGGGGAAAAGATTGATTTTTGTTGTTACTGTATCATGTTCGTAACTGATTGGCCTCCAGGAATAAAAACATGAAGGAATCAACATATTTCAACTATGCCACTTAATTCAGCAGTTCTTACTGATTTAGCTTGATCTAATTGAGATTAAAATCAAGCCTGGCAGCATTTTGAGAGCAATCCGAGGTGTATGCAGGAAAAGCAATATGGAAAAATGTGCCAACAGCTCTTAAGCAACAGCCACATGATAAATTAAACTATAAATAACATAGAATTGTGACTTAGGGAAGGGAAACTTCAAGTCCAAAACTGTTACAGAAATTATTCCAACACTATATTTGTGTCAATATTCTCTACTTTCGATAGTCATCTCAAAAAGTAGCGTGTTTGCCACAGTTGATCAGACTGTTGAAAAATACTTACCCTGCCATACATTCACATTTTTTTGCTGCTACTGCTCAGCTAATGCTACCATTTTCCTTCATCTTCATCTCACAGCCCTCATTTAGTCTCACACTAATTCATCTGGCAAGAGCAATGTGAATTTGTTTACTAGTACCTGTAACATCATCATTCCACAGTGGCATTGTTGAAAAAATAATGTGGACCACCACAGCCAACAGGCATTGTGGGCAAATGCGGCTGAGGAATGTGAGCACAAAGAAGTTCAAAGAAATAGCACTGAAATAGCATATATGTTTGCAATGTGCCAAAATTTGCCAAAAATGGAAGGTATTTTTGGCACTTATAAAAAGGAACGTGTAAAAGGTAAGGTCTGATCAAAATTGTTAGGTTTCATTGCATCATTCTGATGCCTCTTAATTATAAAGGTTTGGATCCTATGCTTCTGTGATTGGGATCTTGCAGCCATGGAAGAACCCCTTCAACAGTTGTTTTGTTCTGAGTGATCGTCAAAAATGGCACAGAGTGTATGTGAAGCATGTGGCATAGCCACAAGCTCAACTATCCTTCTATCAATGCAGAATCCTTCCATTTATAGAGCAGCAACTTGGAATCCAAGCCAAATGGGAAAAACACCATCCCGTAATCTTCATTAGCTGTGTCTTTCAGTTGATTACCTGTCATTTGCACAGTTATTCATTGTGGTCCAATCATGCTTTGGGTTGACTAAGATCCCCCAGGACAAGAAGACCGAAGTTGGAGTTAAAGTGCCTATTACCAGCTGGAGGGGCTTTGGTGTATTCGTTTTACCTATGTAAGAAAGCATAGAAACTTTGAACAATTTTATATATTAGAAGATGCATCTTAAGGACCTGCGTAATTTATGACCCAACCATGTGCTGTGTCCTCCAGCAGTTCAACAGACCTTTTTTTCTTTTTTGACGGATTACCCTAAACTGCACAAATAGGTGTGTGTGTGTGTGTGTGTGTGTGTGTGTGTGCGTGTGTAGCACGTGGCATAGCTGGTAAGCTGAATTCAGTTTAGTGTGTCACCTAATAGAGGATAGGAGTAAATGTGAGCCTCACCTAAAGGAGCACAATTCAAAGTGTTGGTGCTGACATTTAAAGCCCTAAATGGCCTTGGTCCTGTATACCTGAAGGAGCGTCTCCAACCCCATCGTTCAGCCTGGACACTGAGATCCAGTGCTGAGGGCCTTCTAGCAGTTCCCTCATTGCGAGAAGTGAGGTTACAGGGAACCAGACAGAGGGCCTTCTCGGTAGTGGCACCCACCCTGTGGAACGCCCTCCCATCAGATGTCAAGGAAATAAGCAGCTATCCTATTTTTAAAAGACATCTGAAGGCAGCCCTGTTTAGGAAAGTTTTTAATATTTAATGCTGTATTGTTTTTAACACTCGACTGGCAGCTGCCCAGAGTGGCTGGGGAAACTCAGTCAGATGGGCAGGGTAATAATAATAATAATAATAATAATAATAATAATAATAATAATACAGTAATAATTACATTGGTTGTGTTTCAAGGCAAAGGAAACCAATTTATATGCAATTTGATTTGTATGGTTCTTGCCAGAGAGACTACAAAAGCATATGACAATGTAACCTGGTTTTGAAGGTTAAGACCACCTTCTGTTTACTAAAGTATTTATTTCCATAGTACCTAAAATTTCAGGACCACCATTCAACATTCCAATGCTTCACACCCCTCCCCCCATGAATTTACATGCATGAGTAGAGGGAGCACAACATGGCCTTCCTCAGAGTGAAGGGGCCTTGGAAAGTATATATTTCGTCACTGTTTGTCTATGGCAGATAGACTAATAACAACAACAACAACAACAACAACAACAACAACATTAAAGGCCATTGTGTTGTGCCACAGACACTCTCCTCGACCCCCTCATGGCACTGTCTCAACGCTCAGGGGATATCATGACATAAACACATAGAACTAACAAAATTATTATAACAATTTGTTAGGTATTGCTATTAGCCACTGAGATCTGCCATCTCAAATAAATGTTTTCTCTTCTTTTTATGGAAAAAAATGTTTAATACTGTTACAATACCTGAGCAGGGTTTCTTGTAATTTGGAACAGGTGCTGGCCTCACTGCAATCAAGTATCTTGGCTCTGCGTCTGGAAAGCATTAGGATGATCATTTGTAAAATCCAACAAACTCAAGAGTGTACATTGCATCTTATTATTACATATGGCAGGGATGGAGAACTGTATGTTGGACTTAAATTCCCATCAGTCTCAGTCAGTATGGTCAACAGTTAGTGATGAGGAGAGCTGTAGAAGAACACCCACGGGTTCTCTGTTCCAGGTCTATGAGATGACAAAATTTTGATATGTTTTGAAAACAAAAACATACCTACTTATTGATATGGATCCAAATGCGCTTTTCACCAGTGGGAGGGCACTACCAGTTATGCAAGGCATTTTCCTGCCTTCAATTCTGATTAATCCACTGCAGCCCCTTTCACTCCATCCTATACCACTCCACAGGGTCCTCTAACCACTAGGAGTTGACTTTGAGAGACATAGGGGGCTGCGAGGAAGAGGGGGAAGAGGCAGGGAAACCCCACTGCATGGGCAGAGTTTCACTGTGTTCCCTAGATCAACCTCATTACAAGTAGTCATGTCATTTTCCTGCAAGTAATAAAAGTATGAGGAAAAAAGTTGAGGGTTAAGTAGGAATAGAAATACTTGAACTAATACAAAATCGAAAATTCTTTCTAGTAGCACCTTAGAGACCAACTGAGTTTGTTCCTGGTATGAGCTTTCGTGTGCATGCACACGAAAGCTCATATCAGGAACAAACTCAGTTGGTCTCTAAGGTGCTACTAGAAAGAATTTTCGATTTTGTTTTGACTATGGCAGACCAACATGGCTACCCACCTGTAACTTGAACTAATACAATAGTGATATACAGTAGTACCTCGGTTTTTGAACGTAATCGGTTACGGAAGACCGTTCGAGTTCTGAAATGTTTGAAAACCGAATATTCAATAGCTGACAGCTAGGCCTCAGGATCTTGCGCTCAGCGGAAGCCGTGTGGCATGTTCAACTCCCGAGACGTGTTCAAAAACCGAAGCATTTACTTCCGGGTTTACGGCGTTTGAAAACCAAAATGTTCATCAACTGAGACGTTCAAAAACCGAGGTACCACTGTATACATTTTTATTATTTTTTAAGTAAGAAGAAAAGGAAGGAAAGAACATCTGAAGGGAAAGCTCTGAAGATATTAAATCAGGACTATTGTGTTGGTTTAGAGATTTATGCCTTTGAATTAAGCAGCTACTGTGACATATAGAAATGAACCAATTAACTATTATTTCAATTTTCCAGTGGATAAGCCAAAGTCTTAATAGTTTGGGGGAACATGGGACATGAAATTCTTGAGCTCATTCGAACTCACTCATCTGAAGCTCACGGGACAGTGATGAGGACAGGACCCTCCCATGACACCTTAGCACGTGGGGCCTGAAGGTGCCAGGATCAGGGCATGTATTAATCAACTGAGCAGAGGAGAGCTTGCTGTAAAGTTGGGCTTTACTGGCAGTAAAATGATGCCTACAGCAAATAGTTACCCATACTGGAAGTTAGGATTTAACATTAATAGGCAGTAATTAAGCCGCTGCAGTTCTTTGCCAACCAAGTATCTCACCTCTTTATTACCAAGTCTGCTGCAAACACATTGGCCTTAAGTCCATTTCAATGGTACCATGCCTAACTCTGTGTGGATTTGGTCTCCATAAAATGCTGCCCTTTGGGCTACTGACACATAAGGAAGCATGAAAAAAACTAAATTTTAGAGTATTTTATAGATTAGTATATAATTTAGCTGTGGAAATGCCATTTCTATAAAGATAAAGCTGAAAATCAGATAGCTAATAATTCTTCAGAAACAGTTGCAGATAAATTAGGCCACATGAGAATGTCAAAATACACAAATATATATTACAACTCTGTTGCAATAGTAATAATTTGCACAAGCAGAGGGTCCTTTTATAAACCTAACCATATTTTTTCCAGTGTCAGAATAAATTGCTGTCTGGGTGTATTTTCTGAGAACCAGCTTGCAATTGTTTCAGAAACATTGTTCTTTGTCGGAAACAATGAAATGAAGTAAACCAAAGCCAAACTCACTGATATTTTTACTTACTAGCTAACAAATTCTTAGTACATTTGATATGCTCTGGAAGAACACATGCTTTTGTGGTTAGAGGCCATAAGTTCATGTAAATGTTTCTAGTGAAAACCAGCTAACTTCATCCAAGAGTTGATCATAATAAACTGATTAAAACAATGCTTATGAGAAAAAAGCTTTTCTGTTGCAAAAATGTAAGTTTTTTTTGTTTGCTTTTTGAATATATCTATTTCCTCCATTGATAAAAGGATCTTTTCAGCCTTTTCAAATATTTAGTTGTGCAAATTCAAAATTATTTGGGGCTAACCAAAGCAAACAAGGTGTAAACATTTTAATCAGACTTTTAAAAATTGAATATAAAGAATACTATGATTCTATTACTACTGAATTTTAGAAGACCTGATTGTAATAAAACCTCAAAGATATTTTAAAAAACAAAACAAAACATTAATTTTCAATAAAAGAAAGTTTTAAACTGGTATTTATTCATTGATTAATGTTTTAGAAAAAGGCAATCTGTGAAAAATCACAAGCAGAGACTTAGCATGCAGATCCAGTTTGCTCTCATGTAGGACTGGAGCTGAATACCAATTCTCTTTCTTCCTTTCTTAGAGAATGAGGAAGGGAGAAGCTTCTCACTCTACTATTCTTGGGAAGCTCAGGGCTAACACAGTTTCCCTCTTTTCCTTCTAGTGGCAGGGAGGGGCCTTGCTCAGATGACCCTTGCCCTCCAGTATAGATGTTTAGGTGGCAGAAAGAAGATGGTTGGCACTGTGCCGTGCCACATTCTTCTCCCTTCTCCCTCTCCTAGGTTAATAAATGTTACCTGCTAAAACTAATTGATTCTTTCTCCTTTGATAACCTTAATTTACCCTTTTGTCTCCATCAGAACCAATAAATCATCATCATCATCATCATTATTTATTTAATTTATATACTGCCCTATTCCCACAGGTCTCAGCGAGGTTTACAGGACAAAATCAGAATGTAAAACCATTATCCAAGGCTTTCATTAGTAATACAGTGGTACCTCAGGTCACAGACGCTTCAGGTTACAGACTCCGCTAACCCAGAAATAATGCTTCAGGTTTAAGAACTTTGCTTCAGGATAAGAACAGAAATTGTGCTCTGGCGGCACAGCGGCAGCAGGAGGCCCCATTAGCTAAAGTGGTGCTTCAGGTTAAGAACAGTTTCAGGTTAAGAACGGACCTCCGGAATGAATTAAGTACTTAATCCAAGGTACCACTGTATAGAATTATTTACACTGGCTTCATGTTTCACACAACTCAAACCTTTAATTTCTGTTCTCTCATCTGCTGCTAACATCAATTGCTGCTTTCTTCATTGTCTTCATGCTCCTTTTAATTTTCAATATATCTTCCCCTTTACCTTTTAATACTTATATGGTAGTTCTTCTCTGTCTATCTTAATTTCTCATTATTCTCCTACCCATTCCCTTCAGTCTCTCAGCGACTTTTGTCCCAATCCTAAAATTCACTTTGATTCATGTTCACTCTTTTCTTGTGCTTATCGGCATCTTTTAAACTCTTTCCTTTGTTACTTTCACAGTGCTGCAGCTCTTTGTCCTTGTGAAATGATTATTACAAGCTGCAATTCAACACTTTTCCTTGCAGTTCCTTCTTGAACTATTCTAGAAGATTACAAGCAAATTTTTTTAACAACCCAGCTTCCGTCCTTGTAAACTAATCTTCACCATCTCTAAATTATATTACTTCATCTAGGTCTGTTGTTGTTGTTGTTATCATCCTTCTGAGTCTTGTTTTTATTATGCTGTAAACCATTTTGCAGGAACAACAACAACAACAACAACAACAACAACAACAACAACAACAATAATAATAATAAACTTTATTACGGTCATAGACCAGCAAAAACAGGAACTCTACTATTTGCACATTTTGTTCGGTATCTGTCCACAGTGCACTTTATGGAACAGCAGCAGAGAGATAAGTATTAGTATTAACTGAGAGCAATGTTTGCATGTTGTTGACGAGGAGGCATGTCAGCTAAGCCCAGGTGCTAGTTCTCTGCTAGCAGTGACTGTGGACATCTATTAAGGAAAGTGGTTTCCCCAGAGAAGCCTCTCTGTCCCCAAACCAGCATAAGAGAACCTGCCAGTTAAGGAGATTCTTATGCAGAGATTCTTGCACGCAACAGCACACACTCTGTTGCTCATAAGAATGGGTGGAGGCAAGCTATAAATTCATTCAGTGACCCAATTCTTCCTCTCTGTGTTGTTGTTGTTGTTGTTGTTGTTGTTGTTGTTGTTGTTGTTGTTGTTTAAGAGGTAAATGCTTTGATACACAAAAATCACAATGATTCTGTATGCATATCAAACCATTAAGAGCTGGAAATCACACAGTTTCAACTGTGCACAGGTCATGTCAGTACAGTAAATGTTTGTGAGAACAATAACTATAAAGGTATGAAACACAGCATTCTGTAGACTTTAGTCAACTAAAGTTTCTGAGCAATACACAATGGTTGACTTCCAACTTTGGAAGAAGCACGTAATTTCTGCTTGAGTTTTGTCCAAAGCTGACATTAATCACTATCTTTCCCATCTAGAAAATGTTGAGACTTGGCAGGGAACAGCATATGAGTATTTCACGATGTCCTCAAACTTGTTACATTCTCTTCTCTAAGACTCCTCCATACTTCCAGGATCTCTTTTGAGATGTGATGACCATTACTGAAGAAACAGGTAAGTTATTCAGCCTGCAATACTATATGATATCTTCTTGGAAACAAAACCTTTTGAGTTTGATGGGAAAATAACTACAAGACTGCAGTCTTAACCCCTCAGTTTGGACAGTGGCTACTCAGTATACTGAACATATAAATAACCAAAATGAAGCAAGTCATTACTTCGTTTCTGAAATCATGTATACCCTAACGGAACTGGTTGCATTCGACTTCTCTGTGGATTCACATTGCACTTCTATAAAGGGCAGAAAGATGGCACAACTACTGTACTGTACTGTTGTTACATTGAAGCAAACATTGTTGTGCATGTGTGTGCACAAACACATAAACACAAACTTCATCTAATGGCTTTTTTGAGTACAATGTAAAAAATGCTACAGATGCTGTCATGAAGTCTGCACATTTTTCTTAATGAGGCTTAAAGACATGTCTTAAAACTGGAGATTATCACAATTTTTCAAGTTATTTCAGTTTTTAATAGTAGTTTTAAATCCGAACTTGGGCATCCTCTTTCTGACTGAATCATATCTGAAAGATCAACACAGCTCTTTCCTTTTAGTGTCAGTTTCAATCATGCTGCTGTCCTAAATGTAAACACAGCAGGAGTCTTTAGAAGCTTTTGTGCTCTTCTAACTTCCACCTGTCAATGATACTTTCTTATGATGTTTTTGCAATGACAATTAGCTCTCTTCATGGAAATAATTTGAACATACCATGGTAGAGCTATTTCTACTACAAAGGGACTTGCAGTGGAGCCTTATTTGCCCCAACGGGGTTCCTCAAGTTGCGCCCGGTGAGAAAATGGAAGCAGTCAATAGACACTGAGGCTGCTGGCTTCAGAGAGAGAAATATTTATTTCTGCATGCAGAGGCACTTGCGGTGTTCAGACACCCAATCAAGTACAAAACTAGTCGATTTTCAGACAGTTCTTATAGACAGTTCCCTGGCTCATCTTCCCACCTAATTAACCCCTTCAGCAGCACTTTCAAATTTCAAGCTAGCAAAGTAATCTGCATTCTTTATGAAGATTGGGAGCGATCTGACCATTTTGATACAAAGTGGGATTAAGACACATGCAGTGTGATGCTAAATGTGCTTACTCAGAACTAAATTCAGCGGGAGTCACTTCTCAGAAACTGTGTGTGAAGGAAGCCCACCCCAAGAGTTCAAAGACATAAATTTGCCCCAAATCACCAGAGGGTATTCGAAATCTCCAAACCAGCTGCTCTTCCATGTATGAAAAAAATTGTCAGATACAGCCTTACAGGCTATTCAAGCTATTAACATCCTTGTGGCTGTTCTAATGTGTGCCAGCAGCTGATTTTAGGATTAGTGATCTTTTATGTGTTTTCCTTATCTCAAAGAGCATCAACCGTTGAGTCCTGGCCTAGGGTAATCTGCTTTAAGCAGGTATGTTGCAATATGAGGGAAGACTTCAATAGGCCTATTTTTTTTAATAAGAAACATAAAAGGGAATATTTCTCTTCAAATAAACAAGTATATTAAGTATATATAAATTTACCTCTTTAATTTCTAATGTTGAGGCTCCAGTACTTTGGCCACCTCATGAGAAGAGAAGACTCCCTAGAAAAGACCCTGATGTTGGGAAAGATGGAGGGCACAAGGAGAAGGGGACGGCAGAGGATGAGATGGTTGGACAGTGTTCTCGAAACTAATAACATGAGTTTGGCCAAACTGCGAGAGGCAGTGAAGGATAGGCGTGCCTGGCGTGCTCTGGTCCATGGGGTCACGAAGAGTCGGACATGACTGAACGACTGAACAACAACAACAATTTCTAATGCCTCCACAGTGAACATAATTAATATGAGCAAGTCTTTTATCTTCACACTCATTAAGTGTTTGGACTCTTAGTAAATTCAGTTTCTCTTTTTATTATATGTGCAAGGAAAAGTTCTTAGTAATGGATTGAAGTGTTTCTCCACATCACATGTTAGCAGTGTTTTTTAAAAGGTATAATTGTGATATCATAAAATCATAGAGTTGGAAGTAACTCTGAGGATCATCTAGTCCAAACTCCTCCCACCACTCAATGCAGGAATATGCAGGATCGAGCCTGCAACCTTGGTGTTATCAGCACCATGCCCTAACCAACTGAGCTATCAAGCTGTTTTAAAACACAACTTCAAAACAAAATGCTGTGCATCACCAGATTATATCAGAGCGTATCACTTAATCTTAGTTAAGCATGGCCACACAAACTCTATGACTGAAGCAGAACAAAGCACTTTGTAAAGGTCATCAACGTGCTTTGTTGTGTCTGGCTAGGTTAGGGAGTATACAGCTTTTCATTCCAAGCTCTTTGTGTAATTTTATTTTTAATCTCTTGTTTTGAATTTTCACTGTTCCATGAATTTGTTTTAACAGCAATAGTTTTAAGCAAATGTGAGTCTGCTGCTGAACTCTATATGTAGTTTCTCTCCATTTTTGTAATTCCTAGTAGAGAAAACAATTGACATGTTCTGTTAAAGCCAACTGGATAGACTAAGGACTATGGAAAATGCAAGCCAACACTGTCAGGTGTTCTTAAATCCATTGAACGAAATGGTGTTGAGTACACCTTTGGCTCCAGTAGCATAGCTCTCCAATGGAGCACAATGACATTAAAACTTTCATCTACAGAGAGATTATAGTTCTTGAAAAGTTATATCTTAATCAGTTTAGGCTACAATCCTACACATTCTTAGCTGGAAATACAAGTGCCACTGAATTCAATGGGACTTACTTCTGAGTAGGCAATAATGGCATTGCACTGCAACAGTATAGCTAAAAGTGATCAAGAGTCAAATGGCATCTTTAAAAAGAGTGGTAAATCCACTCTTATTTCAGGAGGCATTTAAAGTACATATCTCTGACTTTTTGGTCAAATTTAACCATATTCCTGATAGGCAGGAATACAATTCTCTTCTTGAGACGAGGACTGATAAGAGCAACCAGAGTTTCCTTAGCTTGTTTACTCTTCTTGTGTCTAATGTGCAAACTAAATAACAGCAATGACTTTTGTAATTGGCCATTCACAAGTGTGACAGTATGGTCAAATAATATTTTTCCCATTAAATGCCTGTTTTCCTCACAGAGGGTGTGATCAGTTTTGCTCAGCTGTACCTGTTTCTATGGACACAAAGCAGCATATCCAAATGAACTGAACCTTTAAGCCAGAAACAGATTAGCTTTTTGGAAGCCATGTGTTAAGTAAAATAAACTTTAGGAGCTTCCAAATTATTTTGGCCCAGCTTACAACCATTTTAATATCCTCATTAAGTCAATGCTTTATTTTACTATCCTGTTTTCCTGTTGTCTTACATTTATTAATTTATGTTCTGTTTTTTCCCTCCTAGGAATTATCTTGACGCATGTCCTTGTTCTTCCTGGGGTTATTCTAGAATAACGATATCACAGACTTTCCTGCCACATGGTTACTTTACATATGTATGAATGATTGAAAAGCCTTCCCAAAATTAAGTGCAACAAAATAAATACTTGTGTGTTCTTCACTAGGGAAGGATAGATCAGCCTATTTCTGGACTGCGTCAGTTTTGCATTCAAACATCTGTTCCATCCCCACCAAAATTTGCATTTGAATACCTATTTTATCTCAGTATAGCCTATGCATTTCTAAGTTACCTTAAAAATACACATTTTGATATATTTCTTGGGCTAAGAACTGTATTGCCAGATTCAAAGATGTGCAAAATCCAAATGATAATTATATTCAAACTAGTCTGGGACTATGCAAATTACTTCTGCTAGCTTAAAAAGGTGGGCCAAACAAAATTCTCCTCTGACCCCCCCTTCACACATTGCATAGATTATCTTCATGTAAGAGAAATGCCATGTGTGAACTAGTCCTAGCAGGCACCAGAACAAAATAACCAGAACAAGAGCTGTTTCAAGCAGCTCCACTTTCATCTAGAAGCAGAGATCATGCCTTTGTTAAAGACACCTCTAATGAATAAATTCACTATTTATAGCACTTTAGGTAAGAGCATCTAGAATTAAAAGCCAAGTTGATGTTAGTAGACAAAATTCCAAATTAGTGGTAAACCTAGCAGTTTGAAAGCACGTCAAAGTGCAAGGAGATACCTCCTGGTGGGAAGGTAAACGGCGTTTCTGTGCACTGCTCTGGTTTCGCTAGAAGCGGCTTAGTCATGCTGGCCACATGACCCGGAAAAACTGTCTGTGGACAAACGTCGACTCCCTCGGCCAGTAAAGTGAGATGAGCGCTGCAACCCCAGAGTTGTTCGCGACTGGACTTAACTGTCAGGGGTCCTTTACCTTTACCTAGTACCAAGTAGGATTAACAACTCTATTTGGGTTATCAGCCCATACGATTAACATTATGTGAGGCAGAAGAACAAGGCCATGCTCACCTGGTCCCCATGGTTGCAGCCTGCCCACACCCTCCTCAGTACTAATCACATGTTTGGAAGAATATTTGCAGCAGGGCAATGTGCCAACATGCACATTTCCGGTGAGTTGCAACTACGGAGGGAGGGAGAATTTTATTTGCCCACAGGCTTAAACGAGCTGAACTAATTCACATCTCCCAAGACTAATACATGGTGCAGACTAGAATTATTCTTCATAATATTCAATTCTCCAAAATTTGATTCAAGAAATGTACCAAAATGCATAAAAATGTGCATTTCAGGATAACATACAATTAGAAGTACATACAGTGGGATAAAAGAAAAACAACCTATTTTGCAATAAAATAGGTATTTAAGTATGGCATTGGTGAGGGACTTGCATTGGGGGTGAGCACAGGGCAAATGTGCATGGCCCCATTCTCCTAATTCACAGTGTTAAGTGTAGGTACTAAATGACCCAAATAAGGTTATTCTCTGCCTTTCTCCCAAATGTTGGCTATTGTCATCACTCCCCGCTGATCTGAGTCTCAGCAACAACAAGCAACAATACTTCTGACTACATCAATCTCTTTGGCACGCTAGGCTAGGAGATGTGGACTACAGCTCCCAGCCATCCCAGCCAGCAGGGCCAATGGTGATAGGAGTTGTAGTTCAACAAAATTTGGAGGGCGATATTTCATACCACATTAGAATTAATATCGAAATAACAGATCTGTGAACAGCAAAACAAAGAATACGCCAGCTGACTTTATAGTAATGAATGATGATCTAAAAGCTTAGATTCACTTCTTAAGGATTATGGTGCTAAGACCCACAGCTTTAGCTACAAATCAACAAGTAACTGGCTAACCTGCAGTGCTTATATTAAAGATCTGTTTGGATGGCCTGTTCAACATTTCAATTGCATTTGTGTCAAATTAGCCTCTTTCATTTACATATTCGGTGCCTCTGGAAAATGTCAGTAACTGAAAATTGCAAAGAAGGGAACAACATAACAAACAATTCAGAAAATACAGAAGTGTTTGCCACTGTTGAAATTCGACATTTCCTTTGGTTTTAAGCCTCGGGTATCCTCAATCCAGACCACAAGTAAATGCAATTTCAGATGCCACAACCATCTCTCCACGATTCAGATCTGGGCATTGGCTTACCAACTTCGGTTATGTAAGATTTCCCATCTGATGGCAGAGGAATATACTGGTTAGAGAAGAAGCTGCTGCCGTACCCCAGGATGAAGCCTTCCAGTTTGGTGCTTGGACTGGGTCGAATGTATCTCATGCACACTGCATCACCAGTTGCATTGATCTGAACTTTCAGGCTTTGTCTCTTAACTGAGGTTGGGGGAAGAGAAAGCAGAAAAATACGGGATGTCACCAACTCAAGCAGAACAAACTTTTCAGCATACATATACGACATGCTTTCAACAGCATAAATACAAGCAGGTCAGTAAATGTGTGGTAGCCAGTGCTGTCTCAACAGATGCTTCAGAGTGGCATCATGTAGCAACAGATGTGGCAAAGCTGAGAGTACCACATGTCCCACAGGTGCACCTAGTTTGTGCTAGAAATCAAGCTTTTAGTATTGCAGCTACAGCTTTCTGGAATCAATGGCCAGCTGAAATTAGAAAGGCACCCTGCATAATAATGTTTAGATGCCTACTGTTTTAGTTAAGAAGGCTTTCTCTGAGGTGTGACCCCCCCCCCCAATCATTTATGAAATATTAATTGTTCATCTATAGGGATGGCGCTTTTAGAGTGTGTAGGAATAGTCCTTAATTGTTTCTTAGAATTTGCAGTTTTTTATTTTATCTTATTTGTATTATGTCTTACACTGCTTTGTTTCTGTGAAGTGGATAATACATTTGTAAAGCAAACAAACATTTGCAAAGCAGCAGCTGCAATTGCACGAAAGGCAGTCTACTCAGGAAGCCGTTTGCAGTAATTTCCCAAAAGTCTTCAGTGATTTCACCGTAGCATCACAACCATTTACAATAATCTTGTTATGGTGCCACAGTGATGTGCTCTGAGAAAGGATAGAGTGGGTCCCATTAAGAACATAAGAATAGCCTGCTGAATGATGGCAATGGCCCATCTTGTCCAGCATCCTGTTCTCCAAGTGGCCAACCAGATGCCTCTGGGAAACCCATAAGCAGGGCCCAAGCACAACAGCACTCTCCTCTCCTGCAGTTTCCAGCAACTGGTATTCAGAAGCATACCGCAATAGTCATCATACCAGTAGCCGGTAGCATACCACTAGTAGCCATTCCTGTAATGTTCATATGACAGATATTGCAAATGACAGAATATTCCTTCTCTTTAAAATTTATTTAAGGAAGGCCCAATTCTGTTTGTCCTTTATGTTAAGTCCACTCAGTGTGAACCGTCGAGAAATTAAAAAGAGCACTAGGTCATTCCGTTGTGTTTGTCAACTGTAGTTAAGCATTAGTCATAGCCTGATCTTGATAGTTTTTAAGCTTTGTCAGTCTTTCTCTTTGAGTTCTTTGCTATATATCCACTTATTAGTCATATTTCCCACCATTTGGGTGCTTGAAGTGATGTACGGTCAATAGAAACAAACCCAATGAAATTTAACAAAATGCAAAGTATAGTGAAACAAAATACCAGTGGGTTTCAAACAGTGTTAGTATGCTATATTTTCACTACTGCAACAGAGGCTTTGTGGCATCAAAACTGGACTGATAAACAACTACAATAGCATTACAGTGACCAGATTTCTCATCCTGACACATTACCCTGTCCAGAGCCAAAGCTGTAATTCTCAGTAACATTACCCCATCTTGGCTAGTGCTTACATAAACAGTCATGCTAATTAAAACATGCTATCACATACACCCTACAAATCATTGGAGTCTGCTTGCTATTACCAGAATGACAGGTAGTCACAGTTACTTGTCTAGAAAATGCTCTTGTCATAAAACAGGTATAATTCAATCTATGTCAAAATGTCACTGTGCTGGCCAACAGCACTATAGTCATCACGCTGAAATCCTTAAGTGCCACGTCTAAGCCAGAGTGCTCTCTTTGTTCAGCACAACTCTTCATTATGTGTTTTCTTTGACATGTGCAGCATACGCATTATAAATGTGCACCTTCATTTCAAGGCGCAAACAGATTTTTATCTGGAATCAAATAAAAGGGATACCAGACTTGGAACATGTTATGTGGTCTTTCAGTTTTCTGAAAGCGGTTTATACGTCATATGAAAGCTCATATATGGTGCAGATATTAACTGTTAGGAAACGGGAAAATGGAATAAACTATGGGGTGAATACAGCCAGAATGAAGTGCTGCATTGAAGTGGCAGGAGGGGTTAAATTCTGACTACTATCCCAAGTTAAAAAAAATCCCTACATGTAGTAATGTAAATAATACATCTGAGCGAGACGTTTGGTGTAACTCTCTTCTCGTTATGCTAAATTTATTATAAAGCAGGGAGATTTTTTTTTTTAACATAGGAGAACCATTCAAAAACTTAACAGCTGCACACCTGCAATCTGAAGAGCTACAGCGGAAAATTCCTTAGGGAACAAGGACAAATCAGAGAACATCTGGGTCAGAGCCAGGAGTCTAATCCAGCATTCTGTTTCCACATCTGGCCAGTCAGAAGCTTCCAGGAAGCTCCCAAGAAGAGCGTAAAGGCAACCCAGCCACCTGACATATTCAGTGAAATGTAAGAACCCGGCATGCTTCACTCTTCCTTCTTTTGCAGGTCTCTCTTTTTTTGGGACATCAGAGCACAGGTGAGTTAACTTTTATTTATGCAGGTAAGTATAGGAAGGCCCCACTAAAGTACTTTCTCTGCCAGATGAGTTTGCATCATTGGCTTTGTTCTCTTTCCATTCTAGAACTCCTTAGTCCTCATCTGAGTTGCACCTTAAATAAGAACAGACACACTCTCTGCCCTTTCCTGCCTTTTAATAGTCCTCCAGCCAAGGACGGTGTTCACCAGTGGCTTTTTCCTCCTACTGCAAAACTTCCTGGCTTCTGACTTTCCAGTCGGACAGCTCCCAGTTTAGCTCTCCCTTTGCTCATTGGTCATTCTCTTCCCCCATTTCTTTCTTCTCTCACAGCTTCACATAGTCTCCCTTTAAAGCTCTATCTACTGTAGTTGTGTCACAGTATACCCTGCCCTGGTGTTATTCTTGATGAAGCGAGAGTTATAAATATTTTGAATAAGTAAATTTATAAAGGTAACAATTGGAACAACCTGCTTTACCTTGCAAAAGGGCTAAAAACATTTCTAGACAGGTAGCAATCACTTTAGGTCTTATAGCCTACCTACTTTTAAAAGGTGATAATTTTACTGTTCTGTATTAGGATTTTATTGGCACCTACTCCCCTTTCAGTCACACAGAGTCAATAGAAAGCTTTCTAAGGATACTGTATAAGGCATTTGGTTCCACTTCTGGCATGTTCCCAAATATTGGGTCTTAAATTATGTCAGATTCCTTGCTTTCCTCAGACTTCTGCTTTTGAACTTTACAGTTATGTCAAGATGAAGAACTGTTTGACCCAGAGAGAAATAACTAATTCATACTAGCTGGTTAATGTTTATTTTTTAAAAAAATACTCCAGTGAACAAATCTGGTACAGGTCTTAGTCATTACTTTACTACTTTAAATCTGTTGAACATTGTGTTGAAGCAGGACTTCTGCTAAAGAATAATTTTTGTTCTTTATAGGTTGGTCATTTATTTTACATTGCCAAAAAGAGGAAAATGCATCACCCAAAAAAGGGCAATGATTGCATAATGTAGATGTATTTTTGCAAACTAATAAACAATGACAATTTAATTATAAATTCAAAACCATAGTGTGGAAGACTGTAACCAGGTGGTCTGCACATACAACTTCCAATTCAGTTCACATTTAAAAATGAACTCACCTAATTTGCACCAATAAAACAGCGGTCTAACAACCCATAAAAAGCATATAAAAACAAATAAAGCAATTTGAGAGGATCCAAACACGCAAAACAGAGTTGAATCTTATGGGTCATGTGAAAGCCTGGGCCAAAAGATAAGTCTTCCCAAGGCATCTGAAGCAACTGATGGTTCATGAATGATAGAGAAGGGCATTCTACAGTAGAGGGGCAACAGCAGAAAATGTCTGTTTGGGGTCACTGCCCTACAATATTCTGTAGGGTGTGGTGTCATGGGCAGAATTGTCCCAATGCATGAATCACAATGGCTAAGCTATCCTTGTCAAGGAAGGGGTGTAGTTGGCGTGTCATCCTAGGTGTTCATTGTGACAGATGTCACCAGAGCTCACAGTGACAGAGATTGATCTAGGAGCACCCCCAAACTACACAACTTATGTTTCAAGGGGTGTGCAACCCTATTCAGAACTAGTGAATTCCCTAACCCCCGGATCTGGGAAGTTCCTGCCTGCAGAATCTCAGTCTTAGCAGGATTCATTCTGTTTGCTGCCCCTTGTCCAGCGTACCATCAGGAGGACCAAGGTAATTTACAGTAATAAAAATATAATTAATAATAATACCTTAATTAATTAATAATAATATACTATAAGCTGCTTTGCTCTTTGAGTTGAAGTTCCAATTAACTCAATCCAGACTATGTGCTCAGCTTTATATTATCCTAGGCCTGTCTGCACCTGAATGTGAAATCAAGTAGCGGATCACCCGCTGGAAAAAAAAAAATATTATTGCCAAGACACATTTCTTCAGAAACATGCAAAGTTCAATCCACATCTTATTGAGGTCAATGGCAAAACTCCCACTCATTTTAATGGGGCTGGCCTGCATTCACTGAAAAGAAATTATTGGGGAATTTTGTCCAGCTGTGACTACCTCGTCAGCAAAGAGCCAGATGGAC
This sequence comes from Lacerta agilis, assembly GCF_009819535.1. Taxonomy (NCBI): domain Eukaryota; kingdom Metazoa; phylum Chordata; class Lepidosauria; order Squamata; family Lacertidae; genus Lacerta; species Lacerta agilis. The sequence goes on from NC_046315.1 coordinate 32,240,912, forward strand.
AAAAGGGACATCTGCACTTTGTATATCACTTTCAGTCCATCTGTACAATTCCCATGATCGTAGCTGAAATTAGCATGTTAAAGTTCATGTTGTGGTTAAGATTTGGGGGCTTTCTGCATTTTTCCTCTTCTGCCTTTTCTCCAAAGATCCCTATTGTACAGCCAAGTATGAAAGAAATTAACACCACACACCAAACCCGTAAATGATGCTATCTGTTTAACAGACTGAACAAAGTGAGGAGGTTTAACTCCACAGTTTGGCTTTCTCTGTTAGTTTGCAATCTCCTTTAAAAACAGAGCTGTTACAATGAAATCTCACAAGTGTTTCCAGGACACAATACTACATTTCAAGTACTGTAAAAACCAAAAACTAAAAACCCTGAATTTACCAAATAGGAGAGAAAGGGCCTAGATATCTCTACTGAACACTGAGCTATCAGACTCAGTCTTGTGAGGTTCAAAAATGGACTACTTCAACCACCTGTTTTTCAGGGGAGATGGCAGAGCATCTGATTCAGAACTGGGGAGAATATGAACCTAGCTTTTGCTCTGGTTTTGAGACAGAAACTACTCTGGTGGACAATCCATGTTGGGAGAAGTGCAACTTGTTGGGTTTTGATAACCACTCAGTGGCTTTTCAAACCATTAACCATGGTTTACTTCTGGAGTCTCTCTTCAAGATGACACTTGGAGGTGTCATGGTTCTTTCTGGAGGGATAAACCTAGAAAGAAGTGCTGCAGGACCTCAGTTCCACCTCATAGACTCTATGCTTTTTAACATTTTCATGAGCCAGCTCAGTCAACTTGAGATTCTTCTGGAATGTATAGCTCATTCTCTCTTTCCAACCAGCTCATCCCAGAGAGGCAGTGGAAATTCCAAACAGGTGTTTGGAGACAGTTTTGGGATGGATGAAGGCAAACAAACTGAATCATAATCCTGGTAACACAGTACAGAATTAGTAGTGCTCTTCAGATATTATAGCCATGCAGTGGGGTGGTGGTGGTGTCACCAGTTGTAGCCCTGGCCTCAGTTACACATGCTCTATCACATTCAGACTGAAATATTGTAATGTGTTCTACACAGGGTTGTCTTTAAAGATAGTTTAGGAATGTCAAGTGGTACAGATTGCACTTGCTATGTTTATGCTATTTGAAGGGTGGCTTGGTCCAAGTCTGTTTTAAAAAATCCTAAGGACAGAGAGAAGTAGATTTGTTGTTGGTTATCTGCAGATAGCACCTGGAGAGCAGATTGAGCAGGCACGCAGGTCACCTTCCCTGGTATTGTTCTTCTATCATAATTATTTCTAGATTTGCATCTGTGCATATGCATTAGAATATGTGCATTTTATGCAAATTTGTCCTTCTTCTGGTGATGTTTTCCTCTCTTTTTTTGGAAATGTTAAATTGGCCACCCTACCACTTGCAATAACTGCCTATTTATTTCCATTCCCATTTTTAAGTGTTGGTCTTAAGCCCTAGGCAGTTTGACAGCAGGTTATCTGAAGGATTCCCATGTACATACGAGTTAACCTAGGTCTCAAATCCAGCCTCCTGGGCGTTGTTCTCCAGCACAACAGTAAGGTCCATTATGATGGTGCTCCCACATGTAAAGATTTCATACCATAGAAAGGAATGCATGGCCCATTCTGCATTGGCCTTTAAATAAACCCTGAGCAGGCTTTTATTTCTGTCTTCTTTCTGAAAGAAAGAAGTGTGGCATGTTGGGTTTTTTAATTGCTGTTGTTTTTAGAGTTTAGAGTTTAGATTTTGATGGAGTTATTGAGCATGTCATTGTTTTATGCTGCTTTGATTTTGTGAGTCACCTTAGGACCATTATGCCTTGAAAGGCAGGCTCAAAATCCATTAGTAAATAAAATATTAATAGTCTGTGTACAATTCCCCATTTGACATTTTTGGCCTTGTATTTAAATAGATATTAACAACTGCTGAAGACTTATTTGCTATAATTAGAACATACCTCATCACTGAAACATGGATGACAAATAGTTATCTAATTATGGATACTAACAGCCTGAATTGTGCCATTTTTTTCTCGTTTTATATGTAAGTGAAAACATAAGGCATTTTATAAATCTGGATTCAATTTAATGCACTACAGTAAATTTCAGTTACTTACTTGAAACCTCAGTATAGGATAGTTAAAAAGTAATTAAGCTAGCACTGGCAGTTTTCTGAATATTAGAATGAGAACCCACTTGCAACCAATCAAATGCTGGGAAAAGACAGGGTTGGTGGCTTCATTCAACTATACCCTGAAATTGGTTCATTATTATCTGGACTGCAAGAACACAATTAAATGGATAAAGGAAGGCACAGTCTTTAGCAGAAAGCAAGTCTTCAGGCTAACTATTTCCATGTTTTCTACATGGTGGGTAACTTTATATTACTAGCACTGTTAGAATTTATTTAAGGATTGTTTACCTAGGTGATGGATAAACTGATCCTGTTCCAACTTGGAATCTAGCAACCAAGCAGCAAACCTAATGTTATAAACTGATGCAAGAGCTCTCTTCTCTTAAAATCTTTCAAAACATATCTGAATTTTTGCAGATACACATTACCAAAATGCATACTGGGAATGCGTGTGTGACATTCTTTTCTACCTCCCACACCAATCCTTCTCTGATCAGATATTATCCTATGTGCTTTGTTTACAATGGTAAGTATATACACATGGAGCCACAAGCAGAGACAACAGCTGTGGAACAAGTCCAGCAAACAGAAACCACAATACCTGTGCCTCCATGTTGCTGGAGGACTCCTCTTGTTGCCAAAGAGGAAACTGCTCCTGCCATTTGCCATTTCCAGCTTTTTAATTATAGTAGTATTATGGGCTAGTATATTTGTAATAATATAGGGTGATGTCTTTGCAATGGCTTTTCTACAATATGCTCTAAAGAACAGGAAGCACACTACATATAAAGTTTTTGGGCCCAAAGTAGCACTCTCTTTCTGCTTGACTTCGGCATGAGCAACGGGGGTGTGGGGAGAGATGCCTCTATGGCAATGATAGCTGATTTAGTTCATTGGCTGCTGCATGTAGCCCGAGTCTTTTCGTGGTGGTTCTGTTGTGGAAGGCTTAGGGCACACCAGTAGGAAGTTAGCCAAGAATGTGTTTGGCTGTCTTAAACAAAAAAGGCTGAGCAACAACAGGAAATGCCCAACTCCATCCAAATACAGTAAGTTCAGTGCTACCTAGTGACACAATTATAGATAAGACATGATCCACACATTTCCCACCTTTTGTTAAAACAGCCTTCTTCAACCTGGGGTCCTCCAGATGTGTGGGATTGCCCCTTCCCCAACTTGTCCTGTTCCCTGTAACAATCATCCATCAGGGCAACCAAAGCCAGCAGTTGAACCTCACTTCAGAACTAGCTGCCTCCTGGGCACCAGGCTAGTGAATGCAGAATGGACATCTTATCACACACAACTTTGACCTCCAGCACCTCACCACGACTACCTGCCTCCCTCCTACGCTCTGCCACCTGAGGAAGCTGCCTGAAGGCCACTTCTGCTTATGAGTTTGAGTATACCACAATCTCAGGTACAAGATGTTGCCAGTTTTGCCTGCATTAAAGAGCAGCCAGGGTTTAAAAAGTGGGCAAAGGAAGCTGCCAGTTAGTGTCTCTGGTAGGACAATTCATGACGCCACATTCACAGCAATTTTTCTCTTTTATAAACAGTGATCAGATGTAAAAAAAATAGTTCAAATTAAGCACAGCATTTATTTTGGGGGTCTTCGTTTAAATTCTACCATGAACAGCAGCAGCTTGCTCCTTCCTAGTGGCCTCATCCACTAACACCAGTCTTGGCACATTATTTTGGCACATGGCATCCATTTCACATACAGGATACAGAAGTTTAACAGCACAGTTTTACCCCCTGCATGTAATGTTGTTCTTTTCTGTTAAACAAAACGAACAGCATGTAAAGTTCCTAACATTAAAAACAAGTGCTACAGATACATTCTCTCTAAGGAGTTGAAACATGTGGTATTAGTTAACACAATGTGCCAGAAAATCTTTGTCCTTGACACAAGGGATTAATACAGAGGAGCACAAGAGAGGATTGGGCCTTGGGTGGTTTTAAACAGAAACACTTAGCATAAGTTTCATGAAGTTGGAAAAACTTTGCATGGAAATCTCTTTGCTTGAATTCAAGATTAAACTCTTATTCACCAATCTCATTTCCATTAGTTTAAATTTAGCCCAGTTTTTAGAATCCATGGCACAGTACATTTGAAAAGGCAATGTTCTCTCTCTTTGGTATAGGTTCAAAGTAAATTGGATGATTTCAAAGGAGAGATCCTGTATATACTGCTCAGTAAGTTAGAAAGCAGACTTTGGTCATATGATATTAGAAAGTACACACAGTCACCCACTTTCAAAAAGTGTTTTCCAGAACATAATGGAGCCTTTCTTCCCATTTCTTTCCTTTAGCTTCTATAGGATCTCTATCCCCAAACGCTGTCACAATAAATTACACTTCCATAACTCTGAATTTCATAATTATAACAACGAACAGTTAAGTAACAGCATATGTGGTTTGAAGCAGCTCCACCTAAAGCTTTGCATGAGAGCTCTTAGGTAAACAACTTTAGGCCCAGTTCCAACTTTGTGTTGTTGTTTTAGCTGAATCATCTTGTAGTATGAGTTGAGTAGTTGTGCTATGCATATCTGTATTCTGACATATGGTAATTAAGAGTTGCTGCCCAAGAAACTAAACTGATCTTTACCGTGCCTTAAGTCATAGAAGACCTCCAGCATGGTGTAGTGAGAGCCAGCATGGTGTAGTGGTTAAGAGCGGTAGACTAGTAATCTGGGGAACCGGGTTCACGTCTCCGCTCCTCCACACGCAGCTGCTGGGTGACCTTGGGCTAGTCACACTTCTCTGAAGTCTCTCAGCCCCACTCACCTCACAGAGTGTTTGTTGCGGGGGAGGAAGGGAAAGGAGAATGTTAGCCGTTTTGAGACTCCTTCAGGTAGTGATAAAACGGGGTATCAAATCCAAACTCTTCTTCTTCTTCTTCTCCTGGATCAGACCTACAGTGATTAACTAGGCATCTCTAGAAAGCCTGCAAGCAGAATGTGAGGGCAATAGCCTCCTAATGTTGTTCTTCCCAGGAACTGGTATCTAGAGCATGGTCCATCTGATCTTGCAGGTTATATGTAGCCATCTCGATCAGTGGTCATCAATAGCCTAATCCTCCACAAATTTTCCCTTTAAAAGCCATCTATGTTGGTGGACATCACCATATCATTCTGGAAGCAAATCCCATAAATTAACTATGTCTGTCTACTACATACTTCCGTTTGCCTGTCCTAATTATCCAGGATAATATCCACAAATTTGACACCAGTTTCAGATTCTGATTCCACCCTGGAATTCTCTCTTTAAAAATGAGATTTTAAACTGATCAAACCAGCTCATCTCAGAGAACTAGGTTCACCTGGTGCAATTCTTAAATGTCTGATTAATCTGGGGGAAAGTCTACATGAGTAATTGTCAGGAGCCAGAGTCAGGAATAGGCCAGCAATAAAGAAACAACCACTGGTTTTGGTGAAGTTTACTCTTTATTCAAAGAACCAAAAAACAGTGCAGGTGATCGCAGCAACTCTTCCTAGTAGGTCTTGCCCACAATGAGGCAGTTGTGAGGAATGAAGGTCCCCACCTTCCCATTGCTTTCTGAGGCTCCTGCCCTGGTTCCTTCCACAGCAGCCTAAGGCTTCATTGTCCTGCCTATCATTATTCCACCCTCTTCATTTCTCTGCATGTTCTGGAAGTCTAGGAGGGAGAGAAGCTGATCGCAGCAGGAGGGAGAGGCTCCCAGGCTTCTTCAGCAGCCTGCCTGATCTCTGCCTCTGCCTCTGCCTCTGGACTGCCTTCTGCCACAGCCTCTTCCTGCTCACTAAACCCTGTTACTTCTTCAGCTTCCGACACCTTCTCCTCCCAGTCTGCTACCTCTTCTCCCACTAACTACTCATCGTTGTTCCCCAGGTTCATCTGGCAAAAAGCTGACATGAAGGTTTTAAAGAAAAGATGACTGGCTGACAGTGCTTGCCCCTGGGGTGCTTCTTTGGAAAGCTTTATTACTACTTATTTCTGACCACAAAGGAGATATTTCTTGGTAATTTATCTTTTCTGGGTTTTTTTGACATTTCATTCTCATTCGTCCTTCATTGGGGCTCATTCTTTTTCAAGAATTCGTTTGATACCTGGCAAGAGACAAGCAATGCTTATCCATATCTCCCCTTCATTCACCCCCTCAATCCCGCTTTATCAAGATTCATGGTTTGGAAACTTGTACAGTAGCTGGAAAATGAGAGGAAAGCAAAGAGATTGTAGCTATTAAAATTTATTGCCTTCCAGAAATGTCTAGGAATTTTCTGCTGTTCTGACTACAAGCACAGGTTGCACGTTTACTGGAATGAGGTCAAATCCCAGTAGCAATTTAAGTTATATTACTTCTTTTTGTTATATTTCAAAACACACACACAAAAACCCCAAGCATGATGGCACTAATAATATGGATGATGTGTCATATCCTCCATTGAGACATTGTGTCCTACTTTTAAATCAGTTGTTATCTGATAAATCAATTACACTTCTTAACTCTATGTGAAATATCTTCATTTTGAATTTGTTTTTGGTGAAATCTCAAAACTGGCAAAATACAAGTTACTTCTGCTTGGTTGAATTATCAGTTCTATCATAATAATCCACAAATGAAATAATATTGAAATGAAAGTAGCAATCTGTTTTCTACTTTCATCTCTTGGGTTGTAGTAAGTACACTAGCAAAACGTTTGTACATCTACGGTCATATGAATATAAATTTTATTTTATTTTTACTCTAATTCAAAGGGTAACTACAAAATAAATTAAACTTAATCTGTTTCTCCATTAAATGGAATCTACTCGCACATGCATTACATGTGCTGCATACATTTGTGTTCTATAAATGTTGGCTTGAAATACTTATGATTCTAACAGCTGGAAGAATTTATTCCATCTTGCATAAGAGAAAATGAGTCCCAGAATACTGATGACCTGGCCTCTTAGATAAATTGCAGGTAAGACAATGAGAGTTGACCATTTTGTTCTTCTGTGTATTCTAATCTATTCCTGTGAAATTTACACACATCAAAACCCTGCAATCCCACGAAACTATTGTAGGCAAGAATTAATTAAACCTGAATTACTATTACTCTGTAACTGAAGAAAGGAATTAACACAGTGTTCTGGAGAAACAAAGTTAATTGTTTCAGTGACAATGTTTTCTTTCATACTTCGAGAGAAAATATTTTTCCAATTCACATACAGTATGCAGGTTGGATCTGGCAGCAGGAAATAATCAAGTATGAACAAATCTTGCTTTTAGTGGAGTTAAATGGGGCAGGGGGAGAAAGACAGGTTTTCAGCCATTACCCATAGAAAAGACCAGATGGCAAGATAAAAGGTTATTATTATTACTTATGTAGCACTATTCAACATGCACACAGAGCTTTAAATAAAAAGAAGATAAAGAAATATCTCTGCCCTGACAAGTTTACCATCTACATTGTGACAGCAGGGAAAACAATGGATGGATCAGCCTATTTCCGTCTCATAACAGCATCATAGGCACTGAATCATAGGCCTGTTTTTGCAAATTTTCTTTTCAGACACACAAAAATATGTATTTAAATTATATACATTGTATATGCATTGAAACGTTGTTTTTTTGTATGCCTTTCCGTTAGTAGAGGTTCCTGTTGTTTGGCCCACAGGTGGTTCGTGAGCTTCACTCGTGATCCACTGCATTGCACACGCAGGTGGCGCTGTGGTCTAAACCACTGAGCCTCTTGACTTCCGGCGGCGACGCCATCGCGGAGCGGTCGTGGGTTGCCTCGGCTGCGAGGCGACCCAGTCCGTCCCGGGGGTTGGAGCCCCGCTACCGCAAAGCGGGGCTCCGGTGGGGTGCGGGAAGAGCGTCCCGCACCCTGGGCTCCCCGGCTGTGCCCATTAGTGCTCCGAACCCTTCCCTCGCTCCCCCTGTAAAGGGGGAGTGGGGGTGAAGGGACAACGGAGCCGGGCTATAGGGGACATGCCCCAACCGGGATGTAAATGCGGCGGTCACCCCCGCGACGAGCGTCAAAGTTCTACCTGTGATTTTTGGAACTAAAGAAACCCGGTGGTCGTGAGTATTCGATTGGATTAGATTTTATGCTTTTCGGACGATCCGGGGGGAAGTGGAAAGGAAGCCTGCCTCCCTCCCTTCGGGGGAAAGAAATTAACCAGCTTAAGTGACTGCTGCTACAAAATTGGTTACAAAGTATTCGAACTTTGATAAATGAGGCTGTCAAAATCTCCCTTTGGGGAGTAAGTTTGCGGAAAATATCTCCGTTTAAAGTTTTGGTCTTTGCGCTCTGGCTTCAGGAAAAATGGCGATGGAAAGTTCGAACTGATGTGGAAAATAACTGCTATAAAAGGAAGAACATAGAGACAGGAACTGAAATTTGATATCCACCCCCTCTCTCAATATGCTGGACTTTGTGTTTGAACTTGTTTTGAACTCTGGACTAACGGATGAACAAAGGCTTATTGTTTTGAAGCTGGAACTGCTTAATCGGAAAGTGAAAGTCTTGAGTGGGGATATGAAAAAAAATCTACTTCCCACAGAGGAGGCTTTTCAAATTCTTGACACTATGGAAGGAAACCTTGGCAAAGAGCTGAAAGGGATGTTTGAAGGATGGAGAGAAATGACAGGGCGACTCCGGGAAAAAGATCCCTTCTTTGGGGGTGGCAGCCCCGGGACGATAAGATTTGCTATATCCAGACCCCGAGGTGTGAGCTCGGGAGTAAGGGACAAAGAATTAAGATATCTACAAAAAGAAGAAGAATGCTACAAAGAAGAGGAGCAGCCGAAAGAAGATGAGATGTGTACCCTGAAGCCCGATGCAAGGTTTGTTGCGAACTGTGCCTGGATCTGTGGACATATGGGAAAAGAGGACAATTGGAAGATTGGTTCCGGTGATAGACGGAGAAGGACAATGGATAGAGGGGGAGTAGGGTGAAGTATTAAGTGTAAAATTTAAATGGTCTGTTATGGTATTCTGAAATCGGAGGGTGAAGATTGTTAGTTTTATTTGTTTTTTTTTTTAATAGGAAAGGAGATATTTGAAATTTTATATTATTAGCAGCAGGATAAAGGACAGAAGAAGTTAGTATAGATTTGATAAGAATAATTTGTTATGATTTATAATGGTGTATTATTAGTCAATATAGACTAAGATGATTAAGATGATTATTTTCTTTTTAATTGAGTTTAATCTTTAGAGGGAAGTTGTTAAAAAAGTAGATTATGGATATAAAACCGAAGCTGAAAAGGCAGGGGAAGTCAACCGTCAAGATTCGGAAATAGATTTTTTTTTTTATGCATGTAAACAAGAAGAAGAATCCTGGCAATATTTGTATTTGTTTTATAACTGTATTTGTTTTATAATTGTATAATTGTAGGTGTGGGTATGGGTGTATGCTTTGTTATAAAAATGCCAATAAATTCTTTAAAAAAATAAATAAACCACTGAGCCTCTTGGGTCGCCGATCGGAAGGTTGGTGGTTCGAGTACGCGTGATGGGGTGAGCTCCCATTGCTATGTCCCAGCTCCTGCCAACCTAGCAGTTCAAAAGCACACCAGTGCAAGTGGATACATAGGTACTGCTGCGGTGGGAAGGTAAATGCCGTTTCCATGTGCCCTGGCTTCCATCATTGTGTTCTGTTGCACCAGAAGTGGTTTAGTCATGCTGGCCACATGACCCAGAAAGCCATCTGTGGACAAATGCCGGCTCCCTCGGCCTGAAAGCAAACTCGACTGGACTTAACCATCCAGGGGTCCTTTACCTTACCTTTACCATTGCATGTTTGTGGATTTGTGGTTGAAGTAGTGAAATGGCACAGCCACTGCATTAAATTTCTTATTGGTATTTAACCACACTTTTATTGCTTCCTTTATTTCTTGTATTCTATTGTATTAAAAATTGGAATTCAAGTTGTAACACTATGGAATATGATACACAAGCAATAAAATAATCGCAACTAAAAATCATAGAGCATCTAGCGCAGAGCATTACAATTGCTACAACAGGCAGAAAAATATTAAGTGGTCTGCCAAGGGCCTGAGCAATTTTCAAGTGGTTGATGAAGGGGCGGGGGGAGGTTAGGAACCACTGCTCTAAAATACACGTTTTGTGTATATATATTTTTAACCAAAACTGCCTTGCAACATTCAGTTACATGCCTAATCTGATTGACAGATACACTGAACAATCTGCACAGAAATCAGAGACTGGTGAATAAGGAATTAAGTCAGATGTGGACTGAGTAAATTTCTTTTCCATTCCCTCAATAGAATGACAAGAAGGAAGGAAAAACCAGCAGCTCTCCAGAGTTTTAGGCAGGTTTTCCCTAGAGCCTTACCTTGAAATGCCAAGTACTGAATTTGGGACTTTTAGCGTACAGATCTTGCACTGAGTTACAGCCCATTCCTCAGCTCCAGGCCTGAGTAGAAGTCAAAAGTCTATTGTTTACTTATATCTTATAGTGTTTCAATGTTCTAAACTCCTTAGGGAGAAACACCAGGATATAAATAGTTGTAAATAAACTGTATAAACAAGTAACATAAGGCCAAGGAAGTAACTGCTCAGTTCTAGCACTGGACCAAGTGTGATAAAATATTGGAATTGAATCCAGACAGCAGTTGCTGAACAATCATGGACTCCGTCCTTGGCAGAGTCAACAGTCCTTCACTATCAATTCACCATTTATAAAATTTGCTATTTGCCTCTTGTGTTTGCTGTAAGGAACTTACTGTTTTAAATAAATTGCACCAGTGGTGAAGATAAAATAAATCACAGCAAACCTTCACACAATACGTGGAGCACTGATTTTACTGAATACAATGAATTCCAAAGAGGTAGTTGTGCTAGTATGAATCAGCAAAAACAACAGAGTCTGGTGGCCTCATTTTCTAACCATGTCAGTTGGGGATAACACCTCACGCATCAGATAAAGGGTGCGCTACACCACAATAGTTTATGCCACAATTTACTTTTAAGCATTGACGCATCATTTTTCAAGTACACAACCTCTCAAAACAGTTTACAAAATGTTGAAATTATACAGTATCAGTAAAACAGGAATATAACTTATAATTAATTTTTAATTGGATTTTTACTAAATGGATTATTATTATTTAGTAGTGGTATTTAAAATGAGAGTTGTCATAGTGGTTTTAGTTAAAAGTAGAAGTCAGCATGTGTCCTCTTTTTAGCTCTTCAAAATATGGCAACCCTAGAAAGTGGCCTATAAGGCAGAGTTGATAAAATGTACTCCTGACACAGTTGTCATCAGGACACACAGAAGCAATCCAAATCTAGGAGCACGCCCCACCTCCAAACTGCTCTTTAATGGAAAGTGTAACCCTGTTTCAAGCAGGCAGTTTCTCCCAAATAGATGCACTCACCTGTCTTGCCTGGATTTATTTTGGTTTGCTCATCCTTGCCAGTGTTTTCCCCGAATACTTACTAGCTAGTATTTTACAAAGATGTGCTTATTAATTGCTAATTTCAGGCTTGAAATGAGGCATGGAATAAAGAAAACTTTGCCAGCACATGTGTAAATGACTTCAAAAGGAGAAGACACATTTCTAGGAATTCTCAGTTTTTTGTGTGTGTTTTGGTACTAACCACAATTTCCTTTTATCCCCCCCAAAAAGGAGCAGTCTTGTGTAATAACAAAAATGTGGATGACGGAATGTACTGAATATACATAATAAGAGAGATTTCCCTAAGTTAACCCAGCAACAAATAGTTACATTTTTCCATATCCAAAGCCAGGCTCTATGTGCTAGGAAGGAACAGCTTCAGGGCTAACTTCTTATCTTGTTGCTTAGCAGCGTTACAAAAACTGAATTACAGCCACATGCCAAGACATCGCTTAAACTGTACTGGAGCAAAAGAAAGCTGACACTACTGCAGCTAAATTGCCAACATTGTGGTAAGCCCATCAAGGGAGAGCTGAAGGAATCGCTCTCTGAAAGGCATTGTTGCAGAGGTGATGCCTTTGATCATCGTAACACAGCTTCTTCCCTGCAGCAATGCCTTCTAGGTCACAATAGGTCCAGTTACAGGTAGGTAGCTGTGTTGGTCTGCCATAATCAAAACAAAATAAAAATAAAATAAAAGCATCTGAAGTAGTGTGCATGCACACGAAAGCTCATACCAAGAACAAACTTAGTTGGCCTCTAAGGTGCTACTGGAAGGATTTTTTTAATTTTTATTTTGTTTTAGGTCACAATAGGGTATAAGAATCCAAGGCAGAGAGATGGAGGCAGAGTAGATGGAAAAGCTTGTCCTTCATGGTCTCTAACCACTTCCTGCTCTTGCCCTTGTCCCTCACCACCCTGATCCTACTTTACAATTAACCATTTTGCTGCTGCTGACATGGTGGCCACACCAGCAGTGTTCTCTGTGGGTGAGGCAGCCGACAAGATTACTGTATATGAGTTGCTGTTGCTTTGTTGCTGTAGCTAGACTTTTTTTGTAAAAAGTTGTTTCAAGTTGTTGTAGCGAAGCAGCCTACAGACACTTGTTCTCCTGGGCAATCGGGACCCCCTTCTCAGGAGGAGAGAAGAGAGCTTTCGCTGGCAGGATTGCCATGGTAGCAAAAGCAAAACAACTGTTAGAGGAGGAGGAGGAGTGTGGGTGCAGCTGTAGGAGGAGCAGAACCCAGCCTTCACTCCAATGAATGGGGTTCTTCCTCAGAACAAGGAATGGGGATTGGTCAGGTGCACTGGAGCGTCCCATACTGAACAGGAGTTTCACAGGATGGGTGTGTAGGTGGCAGGAGCAACAGCAGCTGTCCAGATAGTGAGGGAAGTGTGCAAAGGCCTGATGGCACCAATTCTCCATTCCCAGCTTCTGCTACCAGAGGCAACTGTCTTATTTTGCCTCAGGCCTGCGCCTGCCTAGACCCTTATAATAATCTGCTGCCTGAAAGACTGCTGCAGAGCAAGGGCTGGATGGACTTGCAAGCATCTGGACTTGTAGGGCAAGTAGAGTGGGGTTTTATAAAACAGAAAACTGATCCTGGTTATTTTGAAGATGATTTTATTGACCTGTAAGTTGATGTAAGCTGCCCTGAGTCCTGTGACTGTAGGAAAGAGGAGGGTAGAAATTGTCTTAAATAAAGCAGAGCAAGTGGTGCAGAACTGCCTGCCTTTGTGTCACTTGCCACTCCAAAGCTATAAGAGCATTACATTAAAGGGCCTAATTCTGCTTGATAAGGGAAGGACTCAAGGGTTCCCTGCAAAGGATGCTAAGCAACTGCCTTTGTCCCAAACTATCCTTGCCCTGCCTAAAGTAAAGTCACTGGATGTCACAATTATGTGTCACAATTATGTGGCATGCAAGTTTATAAAGAGCTCTAGCAAGAGCAATTATGGACATGTGTTTATGGCGCTGCATTTGCTTTGCTGTAATTTTGTGTGGGCAATTTTAATTGGAGACACACAGCAAAGAGGGCACAAAAGCTGGTGGAGTGTAATACTAGAAATTCCCTGTCATTCAATGAAATTTATTGCTAGCAGATTCAGACTAGACAAAGAATCTCATAATTTATCAATTTTGCTACGGTGACAGCTAATAGCTTGGATAGCTTTAGAGAAGGATTATACAAATATTTGGTTAATGGGCTCCTGAATGACAATCGGTCATAATGAGTTATGCCCACAAGTTGGTGGAAGCAACTGCAGAGTGGGTAGCTTATGCCCTGCTTGTGGTCTTCTTGGAGGCATCTGGCTGCCGCATGTGGAGAGCAGGATGCTTGAGGTGATGGACATTTGGTCTGATCTAGCAAGCTTCTTTCTATGCTGATCAAGCAAGCTTCTTCAAATTCAACTTGGCAGTGTCTGGAATACCCTTAACAAGAGAAGTTTTAGCACTTTATTACTGAAACCTTGCTGGAAAAAAGTTCTTACGTGTGCTCTTGGCCATTTTCTCAAGTTCAGCATTCAGTCACAGGACAAGTTTAAATAAATACTTCATGGAGCACATACAAGAGGGGATAAATCATTCCTTCATCATGTGACTACTCTGAAACATCTAGTGCTATCCTTAGCCAGAAAGAAAATCCTCAACTAGATTACCTCGGGCTCAGAATAACAGTCCTTGTGTTCCAATAAATGAACGTTACATGGGCTTCGGCACCAACTCAACTGCAGTATTAATGACAGTATAGTGTCACAACGAAGAGCACTTGCAGTTCACCTTCAACAAATAATTTGCAAAACTAGACATATATTAAAATTGCAAATGGAAATGGAAAGTAGACAGTTCAGAAATAAGCAATGATTTTATTTCAAAGATATAGATTAATTTTGTGTCTAGGGGTAAAATCCTATGCATGCTTAGCTGCAAGGAAGCAACACTTAATACAGTAGGACTTACTTCTATGTAAGCATACATAGGATTGTGCTTTCAATTGCCACAGAATCAAGGTAATTGTAACAGAAAGGGCTGCAGCTCAGCTTAGCATGTCAGCAGTTCCCAGCATTTTCAGGTTGACTGAGGACAGTGGCTCCCAAAATTGCCGCCATGCAAGGACCCCTTGAAAATTGCCGATGGTCTTGGAGGACTACTTAATATCATTTTTCTGCCTACTGTATGACTGCATTGTGCTGTGCTAGATGTTGTATGATTTTTAATTGCATTTGTATTGCTTCCTTTATTTATTACATTACATTTGATTGTATCAGCTTCCTATGTTCCTAATTTTAATGCCCATTTTCAGGAAGCTGACATAGCTTTAGAAGTCTCCCCTCAAATTAGTAAATGGCAAGTCCATGGAATTCTGTATGACTTTTGTACTGCTGGGGCAGGTGTTTAGAATACAGTTGTGCTGCAATTTTATAGGATCATGTATGGCTTACAGCCACCAATTATTATAAATATTACATGGAAGCCAAAAAACCTTTAGCATGCATATATATATATATATATATATATATATATATATATATATAGTCAAAGTTATCAGCTGCCACAGAATACACTGTAAGAAATTACATTGTTTGACAAAAATAAATGAAAGCACATGTTGAGGTTAAGGGCAAGTGTTACCTAATGCAACACAGATGATCAAATGCAGAAATGATTACAGCTAACTATACTCTTTGAAAGAGCCAAATAACAAGCGATTTGTAATGGAGAACAGTGGGTGGCACAGGGCTGCCAGGCATTGGCAGAGAAGTGCATCTTCTAGGGTTAGCGACTGGGGCAAAGGCTGAACTTTCAAAAGGGAAAACCAAAACACCACACCTCAGCCTGAGAGTATTTTCTAGTGCACCATCAATATCCCAGTTAGTAAACTGAAATACTGTTGGATAGCATTAGACTTGGTAATTTCACTGAGAAAGTCATAGGTAATCCATTCTGACCTTTCTCCTATTTATCTTGATTATTTCACACAGTTTACCTTGCTCCTTCTGCTAAAATCAAAATTATTCATTGTATCAGTTAGGTTTATTTTGGCCACATGGTAATTTCTCATCATTTATTCATGGGTAAAATGAAGGTGCCTGTAATGAAGGCAACCTCATAACTGTGTCCCCCTTATGTATATTCATAGGATCTTGTCCAGTGCTGTGCAAATGTCATTCAACTTGTGCAGCGGAACTTTTCCTTCTTTTCATCATGTAGCCTCCGAAGCTGTTCCAGAGGGTCTTTCCAACCACCTGGGGCAGATTTTGAGGATCCATGAGGGCTTGTACAGGACAGGGAACATAGGGAGGGGGAAAGTTCCTTTCTAAAAAAAATAAGATTTTTATTAAGACTTTTCATAGTATATTGCATTAAAAAACAAAATGAAGGGGGGGGGGCAGAATAGAAGAATACAAATTCTTCTCTCTCTCAAGTAGATCTTTCCCACACAGAAAGAGGTGAACCCCACCCCAGCTCTCACCTGGGAGCTTCCCTTCCCTGCCTTTCACACAGGGTCCTTCAGCAACCATCCATTACCTTCATTTGTGTGCAATGAGAGGGGGAAGTTCCATTGTGCAAGTGGAAGTCTGTTGTGTGAGTGGAATGGCAGCATTGGATACAACCCACTGTTGTACCATTTGACAAGACATCTCCATACACACATAGTGGGCTCTGCCTTTGGGAACCTGCTTTTACAGGGTTCTTGAATAGGGAGGTTCTTCAGACTGAAGGTACATATGTTGAAGTCTGCTGCACCTTCACACACATTTTTGTTTACACTGCAAAATGGTGAAAAGGGTTAAGATGATACAAGTTTAAGAGCATTTGTTAACACCAATATAGATTTCTTGCCAAGCTAGAAAGGGGTATATGGAATACAATGAAAATGGAAGACTGGCAAACAAAAGAGAAAAGTAATAGGCTACTCATCTGGTGTTGATTCTAAAATGCTGGCTAGTTCTAGTCCTTGGGGGAAAGTAAGAAAAAAGTTGACCTACATTTTGTTGCCTATGGGTTCCAGTTCTAACATGACTGCCTTCCACTGCACTTCCAGACAGCATCTTGGCTCATTCCACCACACACAACATCCACAATACACTAGAGAATGAATATCTGTAAACTCATCTTTTCCTACGCCATCCATAAAAGCAAAAGCATTATGTTTTCTTTACCTGGTAAAGTTTACCAGCTTTACAAAATAAGCTCCAGGAAATGGAAAACAGAGCAATAGTCTGCTGCACAATACAGCATCTAAAACAGACTCTAAGACCCAACTTGTTTGGTCTTGTTTCCTTATCACAGATTCTTTTTTAGCTGCATAGTATTTACTCTGCAATGTTTACCAAGTTCCATTTCATGCCAAGTGTTTTCTGTTTCACTATATTTCTGTCGATAAGTGAATGTTTTTATTTTACAGTTGCATTTAATCAGCATACTGTTCGCGACTTAATTCAAGAAGCCTGGAACTCTTTTGTCATTGTAGGCAGGTAAAGCTAAATCTGTCATCTGATCTACTTTGCTGACTTGTCCCCTCAAACCCAGGAAGTATTTGGGGTCAGATGAGTTAGTCTTGCCTTATTGAATACAGTTCTGGGAGGTACCCTTCTAAGAACAGCCTGAGGGCTAATAAGAATATGAGGCACTATGGAAAAACTGGAGCATTTGTTTTTATTTCAAACTGCTCACAGTAATGTTTCAATACACTGGGGAACATGTAATAACAAAGTTTTCTTCTGGTGCACTTTGGCATCAGAATTAGACTGCCCTTTTCGACTGTTCAGAGAGCAACACTGTTTCAGCACCAATGCAGAATAAGCATAATCAGTTCAGAAGATCTACCTGAATTTGCTGACAAAATAATCCCAAAAGATGATCAACCTTCTCAATGAAATAGGTAAAGGTAAAGGGACCCCTGACCATTAGGTCCAGTCGTGGACGACTCTGGGGTTGCAGCGCTCATCTTGTGTTACTGGCTGAGGGAGCCAGCGTACAGCTTCCGGGTCATGTGGCCAGCATGACTAAGCTGCTTCTGGTGAACCAGAGAAGCGCACGGAAATGCCGTTTACCTTCCCGGTGGAGCGGTACCTATTTATCTACTTGCACTTGGATGTGCTTTTGAACTGCTAGGTGGGCAGGAGCTGGGACCGAGCAACGGGAGCTCACCCGATCGCAGGGATTCGAACCGCTGACCTTCTGATCAGCAAGCCCTAGGCTCTGTGGTTTAACCCACAGCACCACCTGCGTCCCACCTCAATGAAATAAAGAACCATCAAACCAAAATGTGAAAAATGAGGAGTGCTCTAGTATCAATTCAGCTAAAAGTTTCATTGCCACCACACCCCTGGAATGAAGACACTAGACAACAATTGGAATTAAGGGATCATATTTATTTAATCAAGGATCTGCAATGGGCTGACTCAAAACCTAACTCTTCCCAGCAGGAATAAATAGCAGGAAGAAACTCTGAGGAAGCCCAGATTTTCTGCCTTGGGCAACACTGCCCTGGCTCCGTAAGGTTGAATGATACATTGTGGGTCTGCTTTAAATCCAACCTGAGTTTGTGTTTATGCTGCTCCATCTCACCTCCACTGTTCAGTGTTAAGTGAGAAGAGGCCTCCCCTTCTCCCCCCCTCCTCATGCCAGCCAGCAATAAGAGGTAGGTCGAGAAGACCTCTCTCCACCTTCTTTGAGATGCCTCCTAGTGCTCACCAAAGCTTATTACCTACCCACACTACCTGCCAACATCTGACAAAAATGAATGGGAAGCGAAATATGCCACTGCATCCCAGCTGAATCAAGCAGCATGGAGAAAGCAAAAATATATGGTTGCCCCCAAACTGTGGAAAGACCAACAATCATTTATTTATAAAATCATACGACCTCCAGAAGGCAACCAGCTACACCCACAATTACAAATGGGATGAAGTGTCTGATGAAGATGTCACGTTTGGGAGAAGATAAACCTGAAAGCTAGACCCAAGCGCAAGAACACTCTTCCTCCCTGCAATTTCAAGCAACTCATTTTCAGAAGCATGCTGCCTCTGATCATGCAAGCAGAGCATAGGTTCCATCATGGCTAGTTAGCCACAGATAGACTTATCTTCTATGAATTCCTCCAATCCGCTTTTAAAGCCATTCAAGTTTGTATTCACCATTGCCTCCTGTGGGTGCCTGTTCCACAATTTAACTATGTGCTGCATGAAGAAGTAATTCATGGAGCAAAAGGGTCACGGGTGGCACTGTGGGTTAAACCACAGAGCCTAGGGCTTGTCGATCAGAAGGTCGGCAGTTCTAATCCCCACGACGGGGTGAGCTCCCGTTGCTCAGTCCCAGCTCCTGCCAACCTAGCAGTTCAAAAGCATGCCAAAGTGCAAGTAGATAGATAGGTACAAACAGTTGATTAAAATATAAGTTAGAATGCAGTTTAAAATGCAACCTATAGTGGTAGCCTATAGATCAAAGCCATAAGGGGAGAAAATGTCAAATATTCACCGGGGCCAACTATCCATGCTTGTCCTACATGGGCGAGCAAAAAGAGCCGAGGGAAAATTTATATACAAAATCACATATAAGGGGTTCCATTAAAAAAAATGAGGGGGGGGGGTTAGACTGAGTCCAGCCCAAAGGCCAGGTGGAACAGCTTTGTCTTGCAGGCCCTGCAGAAAGATGTCAAATCCCTCAGGGCCCTGATCTCCTGTGGTAGGGCATTCCACCAGGCCGGGGCTAGAGCTGAAAAGGCCCTGACTCTGGTTGAGGCCAGTCTAACCTCCTTGGGGCTCGGGACTTCCAAAGTGTTGTTATTTACGCACCTTAAGGTCCTCTGCGGGGCATACCAGGAGAGGCGATCCTGTAGGTACGAGGGTCCTAGGCTGCATATGGCTTTAAAGGTCAAAACCAGCACCTTAAATCTGACCCTGTACTCCACCGAGAGCCAGTGCGACTGGTAAAGTGATTTTTAAAGAGAATTTCTAGCTGCTGTGGAAAAGCAACTGTTTCCTCCCAGGCCAGTTCAATCAAAATGTCTTGCTCTAAGAAGGACTCTCCCCTGTTCCTGCCTCCCAAGGTGATATAACAGTTTGGGTAATGGAAACCCTGCCCTTAAAATTAGGAGAAAAAGTAACCCTGCATGGTCCCCTTTTCTGTTGTCCATACAGCCAACATTTAATCCTACAACAGCAACCAGCACTAGCCTTTCCATCTTTTTATTTGCCACCACACCTTCATATTTACAAGCTGTTTCTGCTTCATGCACATGTCCAGCTGGCAGACATCAAGGCTTGAATGGCCACATCTAAAAGTAATGGTAGTACTGCTCCTCAAAATCTGTAGGATGTTGCAAAAATGGCCAGAGCTGGTGATTGTGTCACCTTGGTTTTCAGAATGGCACCAATACGGTATGTCCCCTTCTGTCATAACCCAAAATAGCTTGGGGAGAAAACCACACCTCATTCCTTTTGGCGACACTCTCTTCCTGAATTATCTGAACAGCTGATAAAATCTACCTGCCAGTTTAAACCTGTGTGGCACCAAGCTATTAAATCAGGGGGTCAGCAAACTTTTTCAGCAGGGAGCTGGTCCACTGTCCCTCAGACCTTGTTGGGGGGCCGGACTATATTTTGAAAAAATATATGATCAAATTCCTATGCCCCACAAATAACCCAGAGATGCATTTTAAATAAAAGGACACATTCTTCTCATGTAAAAACACGCTGATTCCCAGACTGTCCGTGGGCCGCATTTAGAATACGATTGGGCTGCATCCGGCCCCTGGGCCTTAGTTTGTGGACCCCTGTATTAAATCAACTCTTTTCACCCAACTTAGCTACCTGCATTCCACTGTGCACAGATCACTTGCCATATCTGCTACCAAGTTTACGTAACAGCACCAGCATTGCCATTGGTGAGCTCAGCATGAATGCTGCCATGACTACAGTGAGAGCAGCTGGCACTAATGCATGCCCAAAAGCTAAATAAATGGCATACCTTGGTCAACATTTTGTAGATTGCAATGCCTTGTGGGTTCACCGAATTCAAGGTCTGCTGTAACCAGGCTTTTTAGTTACGCTGATGCCTGCAAGTGCTCAGGCTCTTGGTGAAAGATGCTCTGATCATAGCTATGTAAAGTAGGACTAGGCAAGCCTTTTGCCCACGAAGGTGACATGCAGACATGCAGTAGCGAGAGGGTGTGGCTGGCAATGGACAGAGTGTGGCCAATGGTGGATGGAGCCATTAACACACACACTAAACTAGCCGCTGACCACTGACTCTCATACAGCCTTCCCATTACTTCTCTCTCACATATACACACACTTTGCTTGCTGACTAGCTTATCATCCATAAGCAGCACAGTGGCAGAGATCTTTTCTGGGCTGGTAACTGTGTTATCTGGTTGCTAAATTCCTCTGAGAAAGTCATATCTTTAATTGAAAATCCTTGCCTGGGCATAAAAATAACATTTAAATTTCAGCTGGTGCCATTGAACTTGACAGGGTCTCCTTGGTGGTGGTTCCCAATTTGTGGGATGCCCTCCTTGGTGAGGTGCCTCTGTCTCCCTTACTATTAACTTTCAGTAGTAATTTTTAAGCCTTCCTGTTTATTCAGCCATTTGAGGGCTGAAAGATAGTGTTCCTGGCAACCTTAAAATTATAAGCTGTGAGGCTATGTGACTGTTTTACATGTTTTTTAAAAATGTTTTTACATGTTTTATATGGATTTATTTACTTGTAATTTTGCTGTTTTACCATTTTCGTGTTTGCTGCCCTGAGCTACTATGGGAAGAAGGAAGGGCAGGACTGAAATTAAGTAACAGTGTAAATTGCAAAGCATTTGTTTAACAGAACCATCCTATTCATGGGTGCAAAGGAGAGTTTTAAAATAAAGTGTCAGAAGACACGAGTGATTTTGTTATGTTTAAAGTGAAGGCAGAGGGCGGAAGAAAAGAATTTTTCCTACCAACATTAATCACCGTGACTTCCAACTGCAAAAAGTCACAGACCAGTTATGTGGCATTAGGACAGCCTGTCAAAATCATGCACGTGCAGACATAATGAGCTAACCTTTGCACACCTGCTTTTGCAGTCACGTAACTTGTTTTTTCATGCAGTGACTTGAGTGCAGTTATTAATTCTGTTTCCACTGCATTTCTCTAAGTAGCAAACCAACTTTCCAAGAACTCCTACAGAAAGTAGTATTTTCCCTGCTGACAATTCCAAAACTGACATTTTAAAACAGATGTTTCTCATCATGATATTCAGTCAGGTGCCTGTGGAAGTGGCAGCACCTCAAAAAGTAGAACCTTCGTGTTGTAAGCTTCAGGAATAGCATATTTGTGCAAACAGCTTCTCCAATGGCCTTGCAAGTAATTGGCATACAAATGTCTTATTGGCTCTCTTTCCTACAGCTGCAGGAAGCAAATTTTCTTTCCCTGTTTGTACCAGGGAAAGGAAATCCAATTTCATGACATAAGGCCAGGAAGAAGTAGATTTCACATCCTGGCGTGGAAAACAGAGTACTGGGATTCTAGAACCATAGAGTGGGAAAGTTCAGACACTGGAATGGTTAAGTCTACCCAGAAATAAATCTGGCAAGAGAATCTCATAGGGATTATAAAGGGACTTGAAAGTACTCTCTTCAGTTGGAGTCCTTATGCTGAATTTATATGTGTGCCTTGTGAATAGGATTAAACAATACTGAGGAAAGTGTGCATTGTTTGCACTTCAGTGCCTTGACTTTTTTATTTGACAGGACAGTGGAACAAAGAGACAGATCTTGTTTCTAGAATGCAATTCTAGCCAAACTGAAATGTTTTGACAAAAGACACAACCCTTCAGTATATTTCTGAATAGTTAACACAGCAAAATAATAATAATTTAAAAAAATGTGCAGCGTATTCGACAATAAAAAATAATCTCATATTACAGCTATAGATGTTGGAGTGCCTGCTCACACCTATTCTTTTGCAAAAGGGAGAGTCATTTGAAACCAAATGAAGAATAATACACAAGTTTCTCAGCTGTTGACATAATTTGAGAGGTAGACTTGTGGCTTTGTTTTACTATACTGGGGGAATATTCCTCCAGTGACTCAAGCATAAAATGTAAAGCATTTTTCTTTGCCAGAAATCTACACTCAAGGATAGTTATGGCTATCGTCCCACAAAAATGGATAGGAAAGACAAATAAAACCATCTGCAAGGTTTGCGTCTTGGAAAAGATCCATATTCCAAATGCAGACAATACATACTATTTAACTCCAGAGTGTAATGACACTGCTAACTGTGTATTTTTTTTAATGTTTAGATGCTTCAGAATTTGAGGTATAGCCCCACACCAAAGGAATATTTATCTAGGAGTAGTGCAAAATTATAGTCAATGTAACGACTCAATATATTTCATCAGGAAGGATAATGAACATAACTTCCATTCAACGATAAATGGGATAGCATTCCAAAATTGCAAACTTTCAGAAAGAAAGTCAAGACGAAGGATTATTCAGTATTTTGCAGGTGGAACAAAATTGCTGTTATGACCTCAGCTTGGTCATACAGACATCTTCATGGATGCTGTTCTCTGACTTAGCATCCCTCTAAGCAACTGAACATTTAAAAAGAAAAAAATAATAATGTTTCTCCTATAAATTGTCTTTTCAAGCATCTGCAAAGCACACTGTGTACTTAAAAAGCATTTCAGCAAAGTCAACAGAAAAATGTCAAGTCCACAAACTGCAGTGAAGCATGCTGCTTTGGTGCCAAGGTGTTGCAAAGTATTTCTTGATCTTGATTTAGAAATATGGTATCAATTTTACATTACAGCTGGATGTTTTTGTAGCAAGAGAATATTTGCCAAGTGCCTGAACACAACACAGATAAAATTAAATTAATAGGGATTGGGGTTATGCCTTAGATTTTACATATCTTCTTTCAGACTATAGAGGAGGAAATCAAGTACAGTAATACCCCCCTTTGCCTCTTCCAAACATGCATTTCAGTAGAAAACATAAGCACTTTGAAAAACAGAATCCTTACAAAGATGGGGTGCACCCCACCCACATTTACTAGTGGTCACATCAGCAGTGTGAATAAGAAGTAACTGTGCAAACAAACAGCAAAATCAGTTTTCATTAGTTTGCAACACAGATTTCCTCATTGGAATCATGAAACTACAAATCATTTGCTTTGTTTTGACAAAGAATTTTAAGCTGTTCTCTCATACATGATTTTTGCTCTTTCCCCCATTACATTTCTTGCTTGCTCTCCTTTCACACATGCTGAAAACAAGATTGTCTCATTAAGACCAATTATTCCCCCCACCCTCAAATAAAGTATAAAAATATCACATCTACTTGCCTCTTGGCAATTTCTGAGCATTTCCAAGGTTCAGTGCAATATTTCCACAGAAAAGTAGAAAGACCAGCCTTGATATCATGCTTTCAAACCCAAACGTGTACAGTTAAAGATGCTGAGGGTGTCATGCAAGGTAATGCAAGCTGCAAAACTGTTCTCTGTCACAGAGGCAGCAAAACTTTGACAGGAGTTTAGTTTACACTGTGGGAGGAGACAGTATGACATCACACCATCTCACTCGAAATGAGAAGAGAATTAAAATACAAATGATATTATCAGTCTCTTGCCTGAAACATAATTCCTGTTGCTGTCAACTGAGCACTCCATCACTGAGATTTACAAAATCTTAACATGAAATCACTTGCGCTTCCCGTTTAGATTGGCAGGAATAATTATACAAGGAAGATATATGTTACTGTATTTAAGGAGACTAAGTAGAAGTCTCCTTAAATACAGCACATAGAAGCACATAGAAAACAAAGCTTGACCTAATTGATTTAACAAGAAAGAGGGAGGATTAGTGGATACAAAGCAGATGTGTTCAAGAAACAGTACAACATGCTTAATGAATACAGTCATTAATATGAAGTGGTAATAGAAGAGAAACAACCAATCTTTGCAAAAAACAAAAACAAAAACCAAGTACTGTAACATCAAATTAGAGCTCTGAACCAAAAGAAGCATGCAGCCAGATAAGATGTAGTTAATAAACGTAATGCAAAACATAGGCATGCTAAAGACTCGTTGATTTCAATGAGACTTAAGTCAGATACAAAGTCACTATAGAAATAATCACTAGTCAGACAAGATCTGAGACCTCCTTGACTTAAGGGAGTTGTGAACACAATGTGCCAAGTGACTATGCCATGAAGAGGGCAGAGTCTGGTTCCTGTATGACAGTCAGAGAGTCCCCAGTCTTCTCTTTGAGCATCAACCCAATCACCTAGATCTCATTTGAATTATTTAATACCACCTTATCTAGGAGTAGGTGCTGGACAAAGAAAGACTCACCTCAGTGTTTCCAGAACTGGCTGGTGAGGGGCAGGGAGAGGGGAATGAAGTATGAGAATTTAACACAAGCTGGGTCAAAAGGGCTCAAAATGGAGGTTCTTGGTGAAGTCGTCCCCCCCACATGTATCCCTCTCCTTTTCTTTTTCTTTTTTTTTGTTCCAAAAGAGGAAAGCTGCTTAGCCTTGGATTTTGTAACTGATGAGCTGGATGGTGATATTTCAGTGTCATTGATAATATTGAAGGCATTGATTCTGAGGTGTCAGTGTAGTCTCCCTGAACACCAGCACCCTCTCAGTCCAATGAGATGGTCTCTGCCATCATCAAAGAACAGCATGGGCAGAACTGAGGTGGAGAGGGAGTGGCCTGGGCCCTGACAGAGAGGTTTGGAGAGCTGCATTTGGTCCCTGAGCCTGTTATTCCCTACCCATGCTGTAACTGAGCACCCTTAACAAACTACGATTCCCAGGGAGGTACCATTTTCAGGTTCACCACAGGCAGCAAAATGTCTTCAGTCAGTTCTGAGTATACCAGACTGTTCAAGCCATTCTTCTGAAGAAACTGCTTTAGCTGTCTCCAATGAAGAGTCTCCAGAGCGTCCTTAACATTTCCTCTTCTCCTTGTTTCTGTTCTGGTACCTTCCATCCTTTCCTACTTTGGGTATGATGTGTTTCTGGGAAGCTGGAGAACATCCTTTAACTAGCAGGGTTCCCAAATGACCATGCCTTTGACAGGCATAGCCAGCTGTTCAGGTTTGAGACTGACTGATTGCCAAATGAGGTGTTGGTTTAAAGGGGAAAGCTGTTTTCCCTCCCTACAATTTATTTATTTTACATGCATGCATGTTGGATGGTCATGCATTCATAGGGAAGGAATTAGCCCCAGAAGAGGCTATTATTGAACGTGTGCTGCTTCAGACTCAACATTTAGAAGTGCAGATGGGTGGCAGCAGTAGCAGCCCAGCACATTTAATGTTGTCCCAGACAGCTAAATGGCAGAGGGACAGCTGCTCCAGAAGGATACTATGGTTGATGGTATCAAAATCTGCTGAGAGGTTGAGAATTAACAAGCCCTCCTTACCAGTTTTTATCAGCCAAGAGAGTCAAGAGTCTAGAACACAAGTGGTCAACCTGGACCAATCCAAGCACCTTGTCCACATCTTCAAGCCTTACTACTCATCCAATATAGCAGGACTAGACTGTGCTCTGGACACATGTTGAGATTCATCTGTTGCAACGTGAAGTCAAGGTCTCAATGGATCCAAGCCATTTTATCCTCAAAATGCTTTGCATACAAGTCAGCTGTGTCACCTCCTTCGGACCAGTCTGTAAAAGGCCCTGCACTACAAAGAAATGCTCTGCCTTCACTGCCACTAAGTGGACTCAACGACGAACCCTCACCAGTATTTGATTACATTCGACGGAAGTTTTTCTCCACTCACGTTCAGGTTCCATAGCCATGGGAGCAGCCACGTGGACCTGCTGTTTAGCCCTCAGCTGAACGCTGTGCAGCCCAGAGAAGAGGAAACAGGCTGAAACATCTTTACCAGCAGCCAAATCAGTCAGAGTTAGAATAGGGTTCAGGAATTTCAGAAATAGACTGGAAAGAGAAGTGGCTGAATTGCAACTAATCACCAAACTTAAAACCATGGAGAAACCTGGTCTGAACAAAGACATTGGATTCTTATCTCATTATACATGACAAAGCTATCTTTAGCCATCTCACCCCTTGTCTTTCCCTGGAAGATCAATTGCAGTCGTTAAGAGTCGTCAACAGGTTTTCCACACCTATCAGCTGATCACCCATTCCCACCACCCTTCTGAGTAATACCCCTCCCCACTCCCTCACTATATTTAAGGGTCTGGTGACTTCCGTTTCAGTGTATCTGAAGAAGTGTGCATGCACACGAAAGCTCATACCAAGAACAAACTTAGTTGGTCTCTAAGGTGCTACTGGAAAGAATTTTTTATTTTGTTTTGACTAGGGTTCAGAAGTGTGAGTGTGCTGAAATGAGTCAGTGAAAAATAGTGGGGTGGGTGTGTATGAATGAGTCAGAGATGGTGAGGTAAGAGAGGGGTGTGTGTATAAATTATATAGCAGAAATTCTGCCCCCCATTCGGCCCAATTTTGTCCAGTGAACCAGCTGGAGAGGTGTTTAAACTTTCCCCCATTCCATTTAACTCCTTTCCCCCATGCTATTATTTTGAAATAAACTGCTATCCTGAACAGCTATTACCAGATAGCAGTACAGTGGTACCTTGGAAGTTGAACAGCTTAGTTCTCGAACATTTTGGCTCCTGAACGCCGCAAACCCAGAAGTGACTGTTCTGGTTTGCAAACTATTTTTGGAAGCTGGGTCTTCCGCAACTTCTGGTTGGCTGCAGGAGCTTCCTGCAGCCAATCAGAAGTTGCACTTTGGTTTCCAAATGTTTTGGATGTTGAATGGACTTCTGGAACGGATTCCATTCGACTTACAAGATATGACTAATTTTTCTGCTATGGGGCAAACAGCAACTTGAGCAAAGCAACTTGGGTTGAGAAAAGAGTATCATCAAAAAGGCACAGTGAAAAGGGATTAAATGACTACTCCTCTAACAGGGCTGCTACTACTATCAAAATCAGAGCTTCCTGCATCTGCTTCAAACACTTTTAAAAAGCTGGAACATTGAATCATGAATTTCCCATATCTGTTTTAAATCTTAAAAATTGGCTCATTTTCTTGAGTGATCTGCTCTGCATGTGTTTTCACCTATTGTCTTGTGCTTAGGTACATGTTGGAGTTACCAGCTTTGAAGAGATTTAGAGTTCTGTCCATGGATTCACCAAATATTTTTCCCTAGAATGTCTTCTAGATGCTTAGTTCTTCCATAATCTGCAGCATATATACAACTAATATGCTTATATTATGCACTTTTACTCCTTATGCTTGTGGCATAACTGGGAACTTGACTGCAGAGTGAGGCCATGGTCTCAGGTGGCTGATTCCCTTCTGTTCACATATGCCTGTTTTGCTGCCTTGAGGGTGCTACGCTATCACCAATGTTGAATTTAAGATTCAACTGCCTGCTTATGGAGTGGGAAAGGGGAGCCATCAAATGTCTTTGGCTGGCCTGTGGGCTAGCCTTATATATTGGATGGAGTTCTTTGGTCCCACGAGAAAGGGACTTTTCAGTGGTAGCTCCCCATTTTGTGGACTACTCTTCCTAGAGAGGCTTGTCTGGTGCCTTCATTGCATATATTTAGGCACCAGGCAAAAACATTCCTCTTCTTACAGGCCTTTGACTAATTAAGCAATCCATGGTTTATTTTATTTTATTATGTTATATATTTTTTCCCATTTTGCATCTTTACATTTTAAACCTCTCCGTGATCTTCAGGTGAAGGGTGGTATAAAAATTTAATAAAAATAACTTCTTAAAATCTGGCATTTTCTGTGGGCTCTGCCCTTTACTGCTGGGCGCTGCCATTTGGTTCTGCTTCTTGACACCAACAGTCTCTTGCCCCCAATCCTTTCTAAACACCATGTCTTTAACACACATCTCCCTGAGCAACATCCGTCTAGGTATCCTAATTTTACTTTCAAGAGTTAGTAAGCCTAATTTACAACAAGTTGTACAATTTTCATCATTCAGTTTATTTCCATTTTTCGTCTTAGCTGCCCATGATATCTACCAGCTGGCTGCCACTGTCCCTTCAAAGTTGACTTGACTGTACTTCCTGTTCTATGTATATTACAAATCCCACATGTTGGGGTACTTTGTGATTAAATAAACATTCAGTTGTACGAGGCTTCCATAGTATATGACTCATTTATTGGACTTCTTATCTTTGCCATAAATCTGTCACAAGATGTGTTGAAAGGTTTCAGGAAAATTGAGGTGCCAAAGAACATTGTCTCAGATCTGCTACCAAAAAAGAAAGAAAGAAAGAAAACCCCTTAAAAATAACAACGAAATCCATAAATTACTTTGTTATTCCCTTACTCTAAGCAACTGCACAGCTACATCTAGCACTTGGGGAAGCAGAATTGTTGTAAAATTTACGGATTTGTTGGACCTCCCTAATATGTGAAACAGGCTTCTACTATGTAAAAGGCATTGTTTCTTAGAAAAGAAAAACAGCACAGCACAGCACAGCACAGAATCAGTGTTACCAAGCACTGCCCAAACACTTGTACATGTTTTCTAAAGTGGAGCAGATAGCAACTTGTGGGGAAAGAATAAGGGCTCACCCACTCCCTAGAAATCACAGGTCCAAGCGGTTTTCCTCTTTCCCCATTCCTTTCTCAGGGAATACCCACTGTCATAGGACCAAACTCTTAGGGGCTGAGGTTCCTTCGCCCCGCCCAATAAATAATTGAGAGGGCTGCCCCCCCCCAAGTTGATGGGCATTGCTATTCAAATAGTATGAGATTATGTGGTGTGAAGCTTACCTGCCCCCCCAGAATGTTATTCAAGTTGGCACCCCTGACTTCTGCTTTGCTTTAAATCAGAGCAAATGGCAATCAGCAGAAAACCCGACTGCCGTTTGCTCTGATTGAGTTCTAAAGAGCGGGTTTTTCCTGGGTGAAAGCAGCAGGACAAGAGGAAGTGTGAATATGCTCTTCTTTACAGCAGGAAAACACAAAGATACAGAATTCTCTTAATGCAATAGACCTTCCAGAATTGAAGGGGAAGAGGTTCTACTGTGTTTTTTGTTTTCAGCAATTCTTGGCTTTACCTGTAAGTTGCCTTAAATCCCACCAGGGGAAAAGGGGTAGGGGTAGGGGTAGGGGTGTGTGTGTGTGAGAGAGAGAGAGAGAGAGAGAGAGAGAGAGATCTCCATTTTTGTGTTTACTCTCTGAACCAATTATCACATATATTATAAGAGGAAGGGAATAAGCAGAACAATATGGAACAAGGAGACAGTGACAGAAGAGGTCATGTTTTTATTCTTATGAGGTGAAGTAACTCTGAAAACCAGTCAAGCAATGACAAAGATGGATTTGTCAAAGTACTGTCAGGTGAAAGGACAAATAGACTTGATAATGTGCTTTAAAGAAAGGATGTTACTTTAAGACTTATTTTACAGACCTTGGGTCTTGGACTGAAATGCAACTTCTTTACCCCACTGAAGCTGCTCTGCATTGTGAACTGTTGTGTGCCCTGTTATTGGATCCTGATGTTTTCATCACATGCTTGGCTTGATTATCCTAATGGATAACCATCCCTTGTCTTTTTGGCAACTTAAACCTCTGCTAATAGTTTATTTGCCTAGCATTATTCCCATTATATTCTCCTGAGAAGTTTACATTTGCTTTTGGTGCAGTGCTGCTATCCACATTCATTTTTCCTCATCAGTCTTTACACTTGAGAATGAAAGCAGGCCTTTCCTCTCATCTCTAGAAAAGTCAGTATAGAACTTTCTGTTCTCGCACAAGCATCCTGCTTCTAATATCATTGGGATGTAAGAGATATTAGGATCGCTTAGTCATATCTTCTGCACTAAAGCAGCAGGTAGTGATTAGAGATTCCTCCCTTCTGCGAGTATTTCCTCTTCTAGTTCCTCCTTATCAGTGCTCGAAGTCTGCCTTGCATCTATTTTCCTCGCTCTGCTTTTTGAAATACATACATCCTTTAGGACTCCATAATGGCATGCCTAAGCAGACTGAAAAGTGGCTATGGACAATTTTTGAGCATATTAAGGGAAAAAATGGGGGATGGGGTGGAATATCATCTGTCTTAGTTCTGTGTCTATGTGGCAGTTTTGGGTTTTTTATTCTCCAAAACATGTTTGTCAGTCTTGGCACTGATATCACAATTAAAAGTGTCCAGCCCTTTCTAGCATAGCATTCCATGACCTCCCGCTGCAGTGGATTCCATTGGCTTACAACACACTGTGTAGAACATTTCCTTTCATTTATCCTAACTGAAACAAGACCTTTTGCAGAGTGTTCATACAATTGCTTGGCACAGCAGGATGGGCCCATAACACAAAGTCAAAGGTAATTTCTGACATTCCAAACTCCTTTTCATAGGTAGGGAGCTCAATAGCTGAACATTCCACAGCATGATTGTTTTAAACATTATTATTAGCTGTCATATGGCTTGTCCTTGAGTTTGTACAATATTTTAAAAAGGCTAAATACTATAGGAGGGTGACCTAGGATTGACTGGTATTCTTCCCTATATACTGGTAACTTGGTCTGCCTTAACTTAATGTGCCTATATAATTGAAAAAGAGAAGCACTGTTCCCCCCCCCCCTCAGTATATATTCCATCCAAATTTTATCAAGGCTGTGGTATATCACAATAAATCCTGCAGAGATATTTATAGGACTCCTGCAGAATGCATCACTGGCATCTTAGCATAGCTTTCATCCACTTTCTAAAGCTGGGATTGCAGGCATGATTAATGGCAGAATGCCATGATGATCAACCCCCTTCCCCACTCCATGCACACATTCCTGGTGTCATTTTTCTGCTAGTGAACAAATACTGCCAGAGCAAATACCAATATATTTCCCATTCCGCATAGCTGTCCATGCTGGACACTTCTAAGAATGCTACCATTCTGTACAGTAAGAAGCAGAAGTGGATGTCGGGAGAGCTGATTCCATATCAGTTGCATCTGGAGCAGATATCATAGCACTTTTACCAGACTGAGGCTGGAGATCCCATCATTTGGTTTCACTGGGATTTGCATGACCTTCCAATGTCCTTGGCAGATTCAGAAGCTCGCTTTTTATCTTTTATTGAAGAACAGGATATTTTAATGCCACCGTCATCACAGAGGTGTCTGTGGAGGGGGTATATCGATTGAAAATGTACTGTATTGTTGCTGTATTGTAACTTTTGATGGGGGGGGGGGGAAGAAGCTATATAGGAAGCAGTGGTGTATTGTTCTAATGACAGGCATCATAACCATCCCTAAAGGGGCAGTCCAAAACGCAAGGAGCTGTGTTTAGCCAGTATTTTAATTAATTAATTAATTAATTAATTAATTAATAATATTAACCAAGACTGCAGCAGTATGCCACCCAATTTATTAGGTTCAGCATGGCTTCAATCCTATGCTTTGGGCAGATCCAAACAATAAATTTAAAGCATATTCAATACAAATTTAAAAGGGCATGACTTCCCCCAAAGAATCCTGGCAACTGTAGTTTGTTAGAGGTGCAGGAAAAAGTAGCTCTGAAGGATTTGGGGGAAGTCATGTGTTTTAAATGTATACTGTGGGTCTGCCCATAGCTTCATGGGAGGAAGCTCCATAGAACTCAATGGTGCTTACTTCTGACTCCACAGTTAATTTCTTCTGGCCTTTGGCCAGAACAATTAACTTATAAACAATGACTACACAGATTCAACACGTAAAACACCATCAGCTTTAACAAAAGATTTCCAGCCAGCTAAAACGCGACCTTTAACTTTTAATTAGAGATGCAGCCAATCTTGCCTGCAAGTTTTAAAGAACCCAATAAGCAGTAGTACCCAGTCATTGCTTGATTACTTTCCTCATTAACACATTCACTTGCCAGAACAATTTGTTGTTGTTCAGTCATTCAGTCGTGCCGACTCTTCGTGACCCCATGGACCAGAGCACACCAGGCACCCCTATCCTCCACTGCCTCCCACAGTTTGGCCAAACTCATGCCAGTCACTTCCAGAACACTGTCCAACCATCTCATCCTCTGTTGTCCCCTTCTTCTTGTGCCCTCCATCTTTCCCAACATCAGGGTCTTTTCCAGGGAGTCTTCTCTTCTCATGAGGTGGCCAAAGTATTGGAGCCTCAGCTTCAGGATCTGTCCTTCCAGTGAGCACTCAGGGCTGATTTCTTTAAGGATGGATAAGTTTGATCTTTTTGCAATCCACGGGACTCTCAAGAGTCTCCTCCAGCACCATAATGAGCGTTCCCCACATCAAAACGGGGTGCGCATGTTGCGGGGTTGCGAGGGGTCCCTTTGAATCACGGAGGCAGCTCCTGGCAGTTGGATTGGCTTCACCTTCCCAGGTTGGGATACCTGTGGACTCCACCTATGCTAGCAGCCGCCCAATCCCGGCTGGGAGGTGTTGCCAAAGGGGGATTGGCCAGGTAGAGGGGGGGATTATGCACTACACACAATAGATTTTGAGTCATACCTGGGAAGCAGCCGTTGGAATCAGAGCTTCCCCACCCCCCACTCCCTCAACTGATGCTTACTTTGCAGGTTAACCACCTTTTTCCACAGCCACACAGGCACGCAGGCGCTGCTATGACAAGGTCGCTGTTGAAGGGCCGGAAAGGAATTTCCCTGCATTGGCAGGTTTCGCCTTTCCCGTAGCAATTCGTCACAACTTTGGCGGTTGCAGGCCTTGGGCGGAATCCTTTAGTCATTTACAGGATTGGGGGGCGTGGGGCGGTGACCCCAGCCCCCATTGTGGCGGCGATAACAGGGTTCCCGTTAAAGGGGTCTCAGGGGGAGGCATTGACCAAACGCCCAGGGTCGTCAATGCCCTCCCCTTCCAGCGGCAGCGAACATAGGGGGGTGGGCTATCTGCTTGAACATATGTTCTCCAGACTAGGCCACTTCCCAATCATGCTGGATAACCCTGAAGGTACCCAGAACCCCGGCTGGGGGGCTGGGAAGGATAAACGCCCAATGCCTGAGCCAAGGTCTTCCTACATCTGAAATATTAATAAAGTTGTGGCCAATTTAATCCCATAGAACGTTGTCATGAGTCTTTATTTCCCTCAGGGGCTGCCCCGGGGTGCGGGGGGACTTCGCCTGACCGCACAATTCAAAAGCATCACTTCTTCGGCGATCAGTCTTCTTTATGGTCCAGCTCTCACTTCCATACATTACTACTGGGGAAACCATAGCTTTAACTATACGGACCTTTGTCGGCAAGGTGATGTCTCTGCTTTTCAAGATGCTGTCTAGGTTTGTCACTGCTTTCCTCCCAAGAAGCAGGCATCTTTTAATTTCGTGACTGCTGTCACCATCTGCAGTGATCATGGACAATAGGGTCCATCAATTACCATGAGGTTCTTGCGGAGGACGTTGTAGCTCCTGCTCTGAAAAAAGTGCTCCTTAACACACACGCCCTTTCACTACAACCTACACAAACAAAGCTGACATCAAACCCTACATATATTAGAAACATCGTCACCTCACCTCACCCATCCCCCCCATCCCACCCACCTCCTTTCCCCCTTCTCTCCCTAATGTCTCAACAACCAAAACTGATTTGTAAAAATGTTACATGGAAAAAAATATGAGAGAGACATTGCACACACTTTTGTAAATCAAGAAAATCTTTAATAATAATAAAAAACCACTGGTAACAGTCAGGGCAGGAAAGTTACTGGTAGTATATATACCCTACTATGTGATTTAGTGATCATAGTATTACTGCTTGTCTGGTTTTAAACTGGCCTTCACAGGGTTTTCTTTTGACTTTTCAAATCATAGTTCAATCTTTTCCCCCCAATATTTTATTTGTTGAATATAAGAACAACATATAATCAAATACAAGCAATCAAATACAGTGTTCCCCTACCCCCCCCAAAAAAAACAGCCCCAACTATGCCCAGGTAATTACATTAGTACTATAATCAACAAAAAAATATTTCTACAGTTGCTGGTTTAAAAAATATCATTCCACGTGTTCCCAATCTTAATGTTTGATATTTCATGCTCTGCACTTGCTCAGGATGGTAAGTACTTTGTTGTTCAGTCGTTCAGTCGTGTCCGACTCTTTGTGACCCCATGGACCAGAGCACGCCAGGCACGCCTATCCTTCACTGCCTCCCGCAGTTTGGCCAAACTCATGTTAGTAGCTTCGAGAATACTGTCCAAGGTAAGTACTAGGGATCAGCTTTGAAAGATTGTATCTTTCTACAATCACAGTGCTGGTGACTTGTGATGTTTAGTATCTGTTTATCTACAAGCATACAAGGCCAGCAGGGTGGAGTAGGTAGACCAGTACAGTATTGGTGTAAAAAAAAAAATTAGCCTGAGAGCCACAATTCCTTCCATGGCAGTCATGCTTCTGAGTACCAGTTGCTGGAAGCCACAGAAGGTGGGAGTGCTCTTGTGCACAGATCCTGCTTTCTGGCTTCCCACTGGCACCCGGGAGTCCACTGCAAGAACAGGATGCTGGATGAGATGGGCCATTGGCCTGATTCAGCAGGTTCTTTTCTTATGTTCTGTCCTCCACCAGGCAAGCAAGATAGATTACCACACTGCAAGGACACATTCCAACACTTGAAGAGGGCTGGCAAGAGGTGTGGCCTGAGGACAGGTAATGGCCCAAAGGCCAGAGAGAAAAATTCCTAATGGGCCACGTTTAGCCCCTGAAACTGAGGCTCTGAGATATTGACGAAGAAAAACTTCCAGACAGATCATGCTAGCCTTTAAAGCAGATCTCCACAGGTTTCCCAAAAGCAACTGCATACTCTTGCAACAGCCCAAGACTACCACAACTTGCCAACGAGCAGCAAAACTTTACTTTCTCTAACTCTTGCTTTGATTCTTTTTTGACTCCCTGCACAAGATACATGGCAACTTAAAGCAGTATGCCTTTAAAGGGCAGCATGGGCAGAGGCAAAGGAGATGTTAATTCCACTTCTGCCTGCGTTCCGTCACATGCCCTCATTGTTTCATCCAAACTGTTTTTCTTCCAAGGGTGGAAGAAAATCCTGGTGGAAGAAAATCCTGCTGGGAGAACAACTGGGGTGCATGAAGAAAAGCTTATGGGGGGATGGGTTCAGCTTAGCTTTCCTGCTTCCTATACTGCACTTTAAATCACCTGGCCCCTGCATTATAGGAACTTGGCACAATCCAAAATGGGTTCAGCAAACGCCAAGTTTACTCTCAGTTTCACCATCATGCATCCGGCAAGCAGGTTTGATCCGCATTCCTAGCTCTGGGAATGTCAACTACCATTAAGCCCGCATCACTTACTAAAAGTCTCATTTTGCAATGGCCAAGCTGTTGAGAATGAGGAAATATTTACATGAAATAGCTCGTAAATGAGATGTGCACACTCTTCTCCTACGGAGAGATGGCATGGATGATTCATGGGGATTGGAGGGTGGCAGAATAAATTGATTTTGTGATTTGCTGTCTGGTTCTTTTTTTTTTTTTATCAAGAGCTCACATCTTTGGAAACTTGCCGCTTTGGAAAACTGCTGTAAAAGAAAAATTGTGTCTCTGGAGCTGGGCAATAAATTCATCCATGTTGTGCATCTGAGCAGGGCTGAAAGGAAAAGCCTTGCCCAGGGCTACAGCTGGAAATCTGGGTGTGGCTCCCCCCCAACTGTGCACACATAGTGAGTCACTTTAGCACACTGTTCCATCCATCATTGTTACCAGAGTCCCCCTTCCTACTCTAGGAAGTAAACAGCTTTGCTTAACATGGATGGAACATATTACATCAGGAAGCATGTACTGTGTTGCATTCAGTGAGCTAACTCTCCGTTGTTCACTAGAGGAGAAATGACCACTGGGAGGCTTACAGAAAGAAGAAACGCTATGGTGAGTCTGCAGCAGCACAACTGGACACCTTCATCTGCCCCAGCTGCAACAAAACATGTCCCTCATGCATCGGTCTCTACAGCCACAGCAGGCGCTGTGACCTTCCCACAGTTTGACTTCACTCCCAAAGGCGCTCTCCTCCATTGTCTCCCAAGACAGATGGATGCCAACCAATGAGTGATAAGGCTCCTAGCAGGCAACATAGTATGGGGCAGTTTTGTGATTGTCAGCTAAAGATAGCTAGACATATAGTAGACATATGCATGCTACCCACAGAGAGAGAGAGAAAAGCATGCATGCATGCATATATCTCAACTATCTAAACAATGCATATATCTCAACTATCTAAACAATGCCACTGAACAGCCGATAGCCATGCCTGGTACAGAATTAGCGGAAGTGGAGACAATTCAACACACAGCAAATGAATGCATTTATACTGAAAGGAATCTCCTAGCCAGCTTGAAGGTAGATCAGGATCTACTATTAGATTTCTGGCTGACTTGCAGAAGATCTGACAACAAATAGCAACAACAATAAAACAGCTTTTCTGACCTATGTTAGGCTGCTGATATGAAATAGGGGGCACTCTATTTTCTTTTGCATCTTTGTCTTTTGCTTGAAAAAAAAAACCTAAACAAATCCCCAAAGCCTAAAATCTGCCAGCCCCTGGAATAGCTTGTGATGAGATTTCAGAGAATACTGTGTGATAACTACAGGTAAGTTAAGAACCTATTTTTCAACACTTATTTTCAGTTTTTTGCTATGTCATGATTGCAGTCTTGTTACCAGATATTCACCTTGTAACTATGTCATCAGTTAGAACTTGCTTATTATTATTTCCACGTTCTGATCACAATAACATCAAATTTGTAGACAGAAACAAGCTTTTCTAACACTAGAGGGCAACATCAAAGTAGTATTTAGGCATTAGGAACAGTTTTCATTAAAAAAGAACCTTGCAGATTATTAATTAATTATCCTTAAATACGGTCTATAAACACAGCAAGCTTAAGAAAAGTATTAATATTATTGATCTTTGTTAAACTATATGTTTTGCACATAGAGGAAATTTTAGTATGCATTTATGAAAGGAAACAAAATGAATTTTAGTTTCAGTTGAAATACACATTAAAACAATAAATCAGGCAATTCATCAAATTTATAAGATGTTTATTAAAGTAAATATCAATTTATTTTGGTTGAAATCCTTTATGGTTGTTCAGACATAGAATATATCTGAGTGGAGTGACAATGTCTTGAAATACATTTTTCCAAGAAAACTTCTGAGATTGTCACTTTGCAGAATTTTATCTGGATACTGGCCACTGTTCGTTTGTGGCAGCTGCCATTCCTTCCCGCCTCCTGGAATGACAGCAAAATGGTGGCCAGGTTACCAATGGCTGGTGCTGTCACTTGCAGCAGCAACAACAAAAGACAATTGGAGAGGTGGAAAGAAAGAGGTTGAGCTGTTGTCACTTCTAATATTATTTAAGGTTGGGCTTTATGCACAACATCTGCATTGATTTGAAGCTGAGCTCTGAATGTTTATGATACATGTAGATATTTTGGGAAAACTGGAAAGGGCATGATCCCCAGTCTTATGTAAGTAGCCTATGGACATGCATCTGTGTGTAGGTTCCATTCAAAACTTTGTTTGAATGTGCAGAGTTAGGGGGAAATGGATGTGATCCCACACTGTTCATCCACCCATTCAATGAGTGCAGATACAGCATGTGTGACTAGCTACACCTCATCCCTTCATAACTGCCTTTCTAGATAGTAAGTGGTGCTGAAGGTGTTTGAGCTGCAACTCTTCCATATCAACACAATCATCTCCATTGTGAGCTGAGTATCCATTAAATATTCTGGCCTCTCCCTGTTCCTGGCATGAAAATTGGATCCCGTACAGTTCAAGGGGACAGGGGCTGGCTCTTTTGGAGCTGAGTCACATCCTTACGCTTACATGAGTAAATGGGTTCTGCTGTACAGGGTGACTCATACGATCAAACTGAACAGCTTTCGAGAAGATACTGCTCACATGTGATATTCTGCAACAAGTCCCCCGGGAATTTATTACATATGGAATCTTGGGGAAATGAAAAGATGAGAATGGCCTAAAACAAAATGCAAACATGATTTCTGTAAATTGCTATTGAGGCAAGAAGGAGATCTCAACCACTAAGAAAATGGAGAGACCCACAGAATTGGATGAGATTGGGTGTGTGTGTAGCGTTTTCCATTCTAAAAGGGGCTCTTAATGTCTGTGATGATTTGACTGTTGGACCAAACTTCTTTCCAGAAAGAAATTATTTCCTTGGCGACGCGCTCCAGTCATGATGGATGTTTGCAAGGATAACAGATAAATTATGCATCTGTGCTCTCCTCCCCATTGTGAACAGCCATGGCTTAGAAAATGCCTTCTGCAGACATTCCTGCTCAAAGCATTTCACTATGGTAGAACCAAGATAAGATTTTATAGAGAGAGAAATAAAACCAATGTACATATTCCTAAGCAAGGCCAACAATCGTATGAAGAATTTTGAAAAACATTCTAATGCAACCAGAAATTCTGGACTTTAATCCGAGAGGGAGGGGGGAATTAGTTTATTCTGAAAGAATGCGGCAGAAAATTTCTTTTGCAGCCATTCCTGACCATCTTTCAGCTTTCAGTTCATTCCCTTCCTTTTTCCTCTCAAGAGATTGCCACAAATGTTTCTTACTGCACAGCTCATGCGTGATTTGGATGGATTAAAACAAAAGTTAGCACATAAAACAAAACAAACACAAAAGTATCGTTTTACTGTAAACTCTTTCCTAAACCAGTCTTAACTTCTCGCCCCCCCCCTTTTTAAAAAAATGTTATGTAAATCTGTGTGAAAGCTAAATAATATATATGCCAAGCACATTGCTGCATCTCTGGAGACCATGTTAAAATATTAACACAGTAAAATTCTACTAATATAGTTTTGACATTTATAGTTCTTTCCATCCAAGAATCACAATCTATTTGAAGCCATCTTGTAAGGATGGTGGTACATAAAGAATGATTCATCGTCCATTCATGCTATTGTTGGCTAGGGGGAAACAACAAAGCCAACAAAGAAAATGCAGAGCTCATCACCTAAGCTGTCCATACCTTGCTGCCAGCTTGTGGTAGTAGCACACTTATGGGTTCATGGTTCTATGGGAAAATATACCACCTAAGGTCCATGAAACAGCTTTAAAAGTACTAATATATCTAAACTTTTCAAAAAGGTTCTTCATTCTGAGTGCCTGACAAGGCCAGCCCTACCATTACACAGGATGAGTTACCTCAGGCAGTAGATGCTGAAGTGAGCAGCAGCAGCAGCCTGCTGGCCAGTACTCTTGAGCCATTGAGCCACACAAGTTGCCCTACACTGCCTAAACTAGCCTGCTGCCCTCTGCTGCAATGGAAGACTCTGTCCTGCAGCCATGGTTGAAGTAATATTCAGTGGTGCTATAGAGCTTCCTTGCTCAGGAATAACCACATTTGATACCAGTAGGGAATGCTTCCGAGTAAACATGCATTGGATTGGGCTGTTTGTCTGCATCCTAAAATACATTTGCGATGGTGTAGGAACAGAGAAAGCTGCGCTACACTGAGTCAAACCATTGGCCCATCTACAGTGGCTTTCCACTGTTCCAGGCATGGAATCTCTCCCAGCCTTATCTGGAGATGTCAGAGAGCAAACTAGTGACTGTCTGCATGCAAAGCAGATGCTCCACCACCGAGCCACAGCTCTTTCCCAAAAGCCAACTCCTATCAACCCTGATCTTGCTGGCTGAGGGGAGTCCATAAACATGGGAAGGGCATCACAGGTTCCCCATCCCTGCTCTACAGTGAGTGGCTTGAACAGAACTTTTGCTCCATTTTGTGGGTACGCGTGTTAAAAGACCCACTGCTGCAGAAATGCTGATCACTTTGGGGTTTGAAGCCTCACCTCAACCATGGTCAAAAAAGAAAAAAAGGAAGAAACTAAGATATCCAAAGAAATGCCTCACTAGAAACAGAGTGACTTATCCTCCCTCCCCTACCCCACCATTTCTTTTCTTTTTAAAAAAACCAAAACATTAAAAAGGAATAGAAAATAGAAATGTTAATATTTTCCCTGTCCTCCAAAAGAGAATGGATTAAAAGCTGATTACAGAAATTGAGTTGTGTGGATTTTCTTTAATACATTATGTTATGTGTGCAGATGGAAGTTGTTGGTAAATGCATGCAAGTATTGAAATATTTGATCATGATATGAAACTCAGTCCACACGACCCAGCCCTTTGAATAGTCCTTTGGCAATCCATTGTGAGCACAACACTTGAAGGTATTTTCTGAATATCATGTGAAACAAGAGAAAAACCATATAGAGCTCACAGGGACCTTCCAGAGGAGTCTAATAAACATACCCCCCCAAAAAAATATATGCTGTGTTTTATGTGATCCAAAAAAGCATTTAGTCTCTTTGACTGAAAAAAGAAAAAAGAAAACCTACAGCTCAAAAACAAAACTGAAATTGCCTATTCTTATTTGACATTTAATGAGTCTTCTCAGAGTATGACTAATACTGGCTACAACAAAGTCCAGTAAAAAC
Source organism: Lacerta agilis (assembly GCF_009819535.1). Taxonomy (NCBI): domain Eukaryota; kingdom Metazoa; phylum Chordata; class Lepidosauria; order Squamata; family Lacertidae; genus Lacerta; species Lacerta agilis. Next base: position 32,281,909 of record NC_046315.1, read on the forward strand.
TGCACTTTCATAATTCCATATTCAGTGAGATGTGAATCCCTTAAGAGGGAAGGTATTATTCACCTCCTAGTCTTATAATGTTTTGGTGTTATGCTTGCATTTTTAATGTTTTCAGAGATCCTTCACTATTTAGCTGCACTTCCAATTTGTATTGTGCAAGTAAATACCATCCTGTTGGGTACCATACAGAGACCTTACAAAGTCAAAAAGAATTTGACTGTCCTACAATTCTGTAACCTTTTAGATTTAAATGAGTAAAATGAAAGAAAAACGGTTTTGAAAGTAATTTATAAAGTCAGGAAAAGAAGGTATTGGCTTACTGGTAAAACTTTTCGAATGTGTTTCATTTAAATAATTTCCATGGAAGGAATGTGAGGGGAGGGGGGGGAAACCCTATTACATACATTTTTCATTTCATCATGCCACTAACTCTTGTTCAAATAAAAGCGCCAAATCTCTTATAGTCACACACGGCTTATGGTGTATGTACATAGAAATATTATCCAAACTGCTAACATGGTATTATTGGAAGAAATACACATGTTGAAATAGCCATAAATCCTGACATTAAAAGAGAAGCAAGCAGAGTACAAGAATATTAGCCAGGGAACAAAAATATGCCTAGCATTAGTTACTCTGTTATTAAGTTGCATATTATGGGAGATACATGTTTTGTGACATCTGGCAAAAATGCAACGTTTAGGTTGCATTCCCTTTTGCCAGCACCATCCTTTTTGCCAAGCTAAGTTCTGCCAGTTTGCCAGGTCATGGGACTGAGCTGAAAGAGGTTTCGATTTGCTGTAAGTCTCACCCTATCCTGCCTCCAGGATGCCCTTTTGGGGACTTGCGCCAACCTTGGTTGGGCCAGCTTTGGCTGAGTTGGCTGGAGAGTGACTTATTTCTTTATTTTTGGCAGAGCCAAGTTGGGGACTGACAGCCTTTCAGGCTTTGGTCTCGGCCATTTGAGGTCTTATTGCAATCTGCCAACATCCAACAGTTCCCTCCAAAGGAGGAAAGGTTCAAGGGGGTCCAGATGCTGTACCTCAGCAGTGGTGCCCTACTGCTTTCTCTCACAAGGCATTTGGTTCTGATGGCCTCTGTGGTGGGAACAGGCCAGCCCATGAAAGCAACAGCACGTGGATATATAGAGAATAATGTTTGGTTTTTAATGTTCTTTTAATTAATTTTATTCTAACCCTTTTAAGGTGCCCTAAGGTTCAAGTGTATGGCATTAATTCCATATATATATATAAATGTCAGGTTACCCCTGTGACGGAAAAGTTAATTTTAAAAAGGGTTAACATGGCAGCCTCTGATTTGCTGAGGTTCCAGAAGGGAAAGTTTAAAAGGAATGGATTTTGGAGAGACAGTAGGTTGACTGGGAAGGATGGTTGGTTGTTGATTGGATTTGGGAAGTTGGTTGGTGAGAGGAGGGAAAGGGAGTGAGGTTGGTTGGTTCGGAGGTAGGTTTTGGAATTGAGGTTAGTTAGGTAGGTAGGTAGATATGTGGAGATTTTGGGACTGTCAGAGGAGACAGTTGGTTCAAGATAAACATACACTCTGAGTGTAATACGGAAGGTACCTCAGGAGCAGGACTGTTTAAAAGTGTGTGTCTGAAGTAAAGTACAACCCTGGAAAGGAGCCAAACTCTAAAGCAGTACCTAAGTTTTATCCTGCTACGTTGTTATGCTACCTTGGATTTAAATAAAGCATTCTTGTTTATTTAAAAAGAAGACCCAACTGAGACTCCAATTCTTAGTTTTCCCTTCATGAAGGCCCCCCAACATTATATTCTGGGAGCGTTCGTACGCCTGCAAGTTAATGGTTGTTCTGAGAGGTGGGGGCAACATAACCAAGTGAGAGCAGGTCCAACGGCAATAGGGCAAAAAATAATTAAGTGCCGTTGTGCTCGCTGGTGTCCCAGTCCCATTTTATGTTCTATAAATTCGATGAACCTATCCCTAGTCTATCAACAAAAACATTTCAAGGCCAAGGCGATGCTAATGATAAGCAGAGCTAAACATGTGAATGGGCGTTAAAGTTGGGTAACTAGCCTTTAAAATTGTTTATGTCTCACATTCTATTCATATTTGAATTATTAACTTTTGCACCCAAGTTTGCAATGGCCAAATGATTCAAAGCAGAAGTCCAATTATAAAGTGTCAGTTGGTTTTTTCAGCCTGACACCATATTTCCGCATGAATTTAATACCCAGTATCTCATTCCATCTGAAAGATTATGGCATGCAAGTTTACATGCAAATAGCAATTGCCAATAATTATTGAAAATATATCTTTTCACAAGAAAAATCTTGTTTCATGGTGTCTCCTCCTTTGGCCTATAAATTACCATGTGTTACATCTAAATAGAATTACTTTTCAATGAGAATAAAAAAGAGAAAGTTTTGTGTTGGCAGCCCTTTATGTTAATATATAAAGCATCTTTCTATAAATTCTAAGAAATCAACTGATTGCCCGGAGTAAAAATCTTTAACATCAGGGACTACAAAATCTCATCAGCAGCCCACGCAATGTTTTCCCCTTGCCAATCAGTATAACACAACACATGACCCTGTTATGATAACAGCTCACTAAAACAGATTTAGTGCAATAAACTACAAAATAGCCTCAAACCCCAAGAAATTATATTAAATTCCATGAGACTTACCCTGCGGAGGCGAGACACAAATTCATAGCAGAGCAACTGGCACACCCAACCTCCTGCCATGCAGCTGCAGTCTGGACAAGGGGTGTGGGAGAGCTGTCCCTTTTTTACCCTTCCATTTGCCTCTCCCCCATTGACTACAATGCTCCAGGAGGTGTGTATGTCAGGGGAATGAGGCTTAGAATCCTGAGCATCCAACTTGCCTCAAAAACACCTCATTGCTGGCAGCACACTTGCAGAGCTTTCCATGAACGTACCATGGGGCCTTCAGTGTCAACTCGCTTTTGGGCTGCCCACTCCAACTGTGGAGTGGCACTTGTGTCGCATCCAGTGATTCCTGAGAGGATCTTTGGCTGGTTTGGGACTGCAGCTATGGTTCTTTTGTGACTAACTTATCCCATTCATTCCAATAGAATGCAGGACCAACAATAATTCTTTGGGTTGGGACCTGTACCATGGACCCCATGAGGTTTAAATTAGTTCTACAGCAAGAAACCCCATTTTGTCAAGATGAACTCTGACACCTTCTTCAATTATTATTTTTTTAAAAAGAATATAAAAGCTATGCTAGCTAAACAACATATGTTAATTATAATCAACTATAAAAATGAATTGTTTGTGACAACCGAGACTTGTACATTACACTATGGGAAAAAGTGAAACTGAGTTTGTTTTACAAGCTATTCTGGGAATGCAATTGCTGTGATGTTGCGATTGTTTTTCCTGGTAAATATTCAAAAGGAACTGAAAGGGATGAAAAGTCTAATCCCCCCCCCCAATGAAATGTAACCTAACAGTATGTACATCCCTATATCCACTTACCTCAGAAGAGCCTGAGGTAAGCAGCCTGCTGCGGTAATTTTTTTAATCCTTTGCTGTGTAGTGATATATTATCCTTATCATAGGGACAAAAAATAGGAGGCTGGTATTCAGGTCATGGAATTACACACAAATGAAATTATTTCCAATTATTTCTCAAGTAACAAAAGTTTTTGTTTTTTTAATAGTTTGCCAATAGAAACTGAAGGCTTTTAGATCTATATGTCCAGAGTTACCTCAGAATGCTTTGTACTTCTGAGGTAATTCAGTCAGTCAAACTGCCATTTGCCATTCTGCAAGGTGAAACTTTCCAGTGAGCCATTATGATTATGCTTTTTAGGAAAATCTTATTTAATGTGGACTACAGATCCCCCCCCCCCACGATGCTGTGACTGTTTTAAAAATATATCCTGTTATAAGTTTGAGGGGAATAGGCTGTTTGCCGAAACCCTTCTAAACCCTGGATACAGCAAGTGTTGAAATATTAGCCAGGCTAGCTTCTTGATGAGGTGATTGCCTGGGTGATGGACCATTAAGGGGAACAAAGGAAGTGGATCCGTGTGAGATGGCAAATGGGTGCCACCCCCCCCCCTGGCTGGTAGTTGGAAAAAGAGGCGAGAGCTGAGTGTTCAGTGAAGCAAAGCAACAAAAAGGCAGAGAGCAATACTTGATTTCTGTTTGAACCTAACGCTGTGCTATAGAAGAAACAAGACCCTTTGGGGGTATTAATCCTGTGAACCTCTCCTTCATAGGCTCAGGTTGTACATATGTGTAAATAAACCAGATACCATAAAGTCACCACCGTCACTCCAAAAGGAAACATGAACCCTAGGTATGTGCCTGGAACCCCCCAGAATCTCACACCACTCGGATATTGGGGTGACGTGCAACAGTTTTGTAATTTGTTATCTGTTCTGTGGTGTTTTGTGCTCTGATATATTACAAACCCACAAATAAAACATTTTAGAAATGAGAGCTTCTCTTTCCAAACTGCCATCATTTTCTTAAGACAAAGCATAAAACCATAGCTGTCAACCTTCCCTTTTTTTTGCAGGAAACTCCCCTATCAGTACTAGAGTCTATAGCAGTGTTTCCCAACCCTGGGTCTCCAGCTGTTTTCAGACTACAATTCCCATCATCCCTGACCACTGGTCTTGCTAGCTAGGGATGATGGGAGTTGTAGTCTGAAAACATCTGGAGGCACAAGGTTGGGAAACACTGGTCTATAGTATAGTACTGATAGGGGAATTTCCCACAAAAAAGGGGAAGGTTGACAACTATGCATAAAACAGGTTGTTCTTCTTCAACAGGGATTCCTATACTTCCAGTGGCAGAGCTTCATGCTCCAGCACCGGGGGCGGGAAGCAGGCGGGGGCGGAGCTGGCGCACGTTCTGAGGGCGGGGCACGCTGAGATGGAACCCTATCGGGATCCCGCTGCCCGGGGTACCTTGGCCCCTACACACCGCCCTTCCTATGCCAGTGCATACTTCCTACCTCCAGAAATCACTTGAGGGCTGGAAATCACTGCCTAACAGTCACCAAGTGCTGGTAGAGAGATGGTGCCAGTAAAATAATAATAATAATCTATCTACCTTAACTATAGGAGCACTCCCTTGCTTCTGTAACATATCACACACCATTTCTACAGTGTATGAACTGCTTCAAAATACCATTGAAAAGCAACTATGGAGTTGATTTTATTAGCATAGGAAATATGTGGCTCATATGAGAAACATATGGATACATGCCTTTAATCCAGATGCAGTCAGCCAGTATTTTGCAAACTTAGGAAAGCACTGATAGCATAACTGATCTCATATGTTTTTAAAAAACAAACAATTTTGCTAGACTGTAACATAATGTCTATACCGCTATTTGTAGACCATTTCATAGCACTTTGGAAATTTAAAAGACAATGGCTCAGACCCAGACGAAGTTATCCACACCTAGGTCCCATTGAAATTAATGGAATGTGTTAGTTATGACTAAGTTTTTATGTGGATTTCAATGGGACCTGTGTGACTTAACACTTCTGGCTTGTTATGCACAGTCAGCAATCTTATTGTGATTCTGTTAGAGTTATCCCACTTTACAAACTCTAGAACGTCAGTAGTTACACTCCACCCAAACAAGTGTTGCGAGATACCAGGGGCTGCAGGCGCAATTTACCCAGGTCTGCCCAGCCGTTTTACCCAGGCTTTACCCAGGACACATGGCCACCATATATCTCATGCTTTCTGCAGCCTATTCTAATTGACTGTATTGTATTTTGAACCCATCCATTTGTATGATTCCCAATTTTGTGGTATCATTCAATTCAAAAATCTAAGAAGAAATCACTGTGCTTTTCCCTATATAGCCACACATACAAACTTGGAGAAGTCCACTTCACGCACTGAGAACTTTTGCTCAAATATGCAATAACTTATACATATTTTATCTGCCTAGTTTCCATTCCTGGGGAACTATTCCTCTTTTAAATTCTAAAATAGAGATTATTATCTACTGTCTTTGTGACATCCATTCTTTTATTACAGAGTACGAGCTTTAGAAATATGGAAAGGCCAAAGAAGTAAATATTTTTTTCACCAAGATTGCTCAGAAAGGGAAACATTCCCCATCAAAAATATCCCTGAAATATGACCAAACAGCTTCACTCTTTTCCCCTCAGAAAAACAAAGCATTACCATAATTGTACTAGCATGATAATTGCACTGTTGTACTTCCCTGAAGTGAAGAGAGCGGGGAATCTACTGGCAAAAGACAGGGGGATTTCCAATTATGTCGTTTGTGGGGTTATTGGGTTTTTTATATATATCCATGAAATAAATTCTTCAGCTGAATTATCCCACATGTTGTGCTTGGAGGTATTCCCAGTGATTTGCTCAGCAGGAGACAAGTGGGAGACGGGCCCAAGCTCACCCAGATCCAGTTTTGATACCATAGTGATAGTTTATTTTCTAAATAAAACAATGACATCTACTTCTTCCCTTCAAGTTCTGCTTTATGTATAGCTGTTCATAGTCTAAATTCTTTCCCTATAACTATAACTCTGAAGGTGCAGGGAGGGGGTGGAGATACCTGGCCACTTAAGCTACAATAGTTCTGGCTAGATGATGATGAGCAGACTTCAGCATTGTCAAGGTGAATTGTGCGTCAGTGGCACTAGATGATTAGGAGAACGATACTATAGAGCCTGCAGTTAGTAATGGGATTTGTTAGAGGCACAACAAACACAGGCAGCCAAATGAGTTATGGCATTGGACTTTCATTGACACAGAGATGAAGGAGTCAGTTTCTTGGAAGGGCGGGAGTTGCAACTGGTAGTTTAGTTCAACAGCTATGCTGCACTCTACACAGTTTTCATTTAACATCTGTGTTTCAGTTTCTCTCATACCTAAAAAGCTCTCTAGCAGAGTTTAGTTTCTGTCCAGTTGAAAAAGGCACAAGTGCAATATTGCTGGGAATTATGACATTTATCTAGGGTTGCATTCAGGGCAGCACTTGGATAGATGTTCGACCAGCTCCTGCCTCCTTTAATTCTAGTTATAGAGATGAAAGGCTGCTCCCATCTGCATAGCTCTTTCCTGGATTGTGTTTCTTGGTCACACTAGGGTGGGGTGGGCATCTTTTTTGACCCCAAGAAGCACATGCTGATGAGCAAGAGGTGAAAGGCCACATGGCTGTGGGTGTGGTCAGGCCCAGCATTTCCCTGTTACAGCCCCAAATTCTTCTTTGCAAACAAACACAACCTTCCACCAGTACACACACAACAGCTGCCGCAGGATGACTGGGGAGAGCAGGTTTAAATCTACACCCCTCAACAATTCAAATGTGGGTAAGATCACTGTCCCTGCACTGCACATGAGCAGTCATAATTCCCCCTGCCACCCAGTTTATGGTTGATAAACTAGGCAGCAGGGGGAAATGGGTTGGGTTCCCCAGGCCTTGCCCAGGTCACACTGAATGTCGTCTAGACTTTAGGGCAAAGACTAGGAACTGTTTTGGACATAAGATATTCTATAGCGTGGCATTTCACAGGCAGAGTTATGGCCCTCCCTTTTCATCCAGGTGTTTCCCCCCCAGGGGCAGAGCAAGGGGGCGGGGGGCAGTCCGCCCCGGGTACTGCCCTGGGGGGTGACACTCTGGGGGCGGGCTCTGCCCCCGCGATCAACGCCGGCAGCGTGGAAACTTTTAAAAGGCTGCAACTCACGAACAGCAGCACAGCGTCTGTGCTGCTGTTCGCGTGCTGCAGCCTTAAAACTCAGCGCAGCGTGGCACCGGTCGGGTGCCGGCCGCTCACGCCCGCCATCTTGGGTGGACTGCGCATGTCCACACATGCACAGTCCACCCAGGAGGCTGCGCACGCGTCGTGACATAACGTCACGACGCATACATTGTGATGTCAGGGCGCGCGCGCTAGGGAGCGCCACGCTGCCCCCAGGGGGGTGCCCTCCCGTTTGCTGCCTCGGGTGGCAAAGCGGATCCCTACATCGCTGTTTCCCCCTATGTCCTCCTGGATCGCTCTTTCCTCCCCACTCTACACTCTTCTCCCTGTGTTTCCTCTCCAGTTGTCCCTCCCCAAAATGTCTTTGGCTTTCTTTCCTCCATTTCTCACTTGCTCCCTGTTCTCTTGCTCTAAGCTCTGGTTGCACAAGGTCTTTCATTCCTTTCTCTGCTTCTTTGGTGCCTAACCATACAGCAACAGCTTGTTCCTAATGCTATTGTAGCATCAATAGCTGCCTGCTCTCATTTGCTGCAGATTCTCCCAACCTTGCAGGCAGGATCCCCTCTGTAGTCGTCCCACTGCCCAAACAGCCTCTGCCATCTTCATGCACAGTGGGGGAGGAAGAGCATTTGAGATAGAGCTGTGTGGCTGAAGCAGATACCACAAAAGCAGCCACTCTAGCCACACCATCTTTTCTCCACCGCTTTTTACCTCAGTAGAAAAAGGATGCAGCAACTACCGGTACAACAGTAGGACAACAGTGAAGCACCAGAAGAAGTGAAGAATGGAAGAAGAAGAGGCAGAAATTATTGAGTGTCAAGAGTAATGGTTACTTATTATTTTCATCCTCCACAAATTGCTCTAATCATTTTAAGACTGTTTTTCACTTGTTGATCTTCATCTGGAAAATATGTTTAAGAATTCAGAGTGTCTTAATGTTGCACTTCTCTTGGTTTGTTTTCAGCACTGGCCTGCCTCCAAAAAGTCAAAGCCTACACATCTAGAAACACTTACTGCAAATTCTAATGTTCTCCTTATTTGAAATGTTAATCCCTAAAAGATAAAAGAGCTTTGAATGATAAATTAACACATTCTGATAGCAAGCTTTGATCTGTGAACAATGCCAGAGGGTTTTGATATGCCAATTATAAAAAGAAATCTGAGAGGGCGGTAGTGGGAAAGAATAGGGATTTAGAAAGACTTCTGTCTCATTTAGTTGCATGCTATCAACAGCTGACAGCAAATAGCCACCTTCACAGAGCTTTACGAAGTTGCAAGTCAAAAACTAGGCCAGAATAAGGCCTGTATAAAGCGTAGCTTCCACAAAAGCAGCAGGAAGGGACTGGTATGGAGAACCAGCACATAACAGGTCCAGGAAACCATTTTATCCACATTTATTGTTGAACTTAGCATTCAGGCACAATTCTATAGATGTCCCCCACCTAATAATGTTTTCAGAAACCATAATAAAGCAACATTATATTGGGATGGCCCACGTTTTTTCAGTTGCTTATTTTAAGTATGGCATAACAAATAAGAAGCATATGCTATACAACTAGTAATTTTCAAGCAACCTTGATGGTGTAAAGAAGCTTGCATGTTGGGTAGGCAACAGGGGCACCATTGTGGCTGTTTCCTAAATCATTTCTATTTCCCCATGTCTTTAGTGCTCTGCACATCTTTCATCTCTTCAGCAGCTTCACTTAAATGTCCTCCATATGTTAAAGAAACCTCTGAGTTATAGAGACATGGTTCATTCATTGTATGAAGTAATGGTTACTGACATCAAGAAATACAGTTAACAGGTCAAGGAGGATTTTAAAAAGCCAACATTACTTTCAGAAAGCTCAAAATAAAAACAGTTCCCCAAGTCCATGTAAATATCACATGAATCTGACTTGGGAGGCCATGCTTTATTCATGCATAAAATAATTTTATTTCAGCATTCAACTACTACCCCCAGTGGAATCAAATTACTGCCCAGTGCTTCCTACATTTCCCGTGCTGTTGCTGGAAGCCATGGGAAAGATCTAGTAGCTCTCTTCCACAGTTAACTTTTGTTGCTGCAAGCAGCCACAAAAGAACTGAAGGAGCATTTGATGGAGGTGCTTTTGGGTTGGCATCTGTAACTTAGGAGACAATGGAGGAGTACGTCTTTGTGGTCAAACAGTGGGGTATGTGGGAGACACTTGTTTTGTTGCAGCTGGGGCAGATGAAGGCGCCCAGTTATGCTGCTGCAGCTACACCATGGCGTTTCTTCTCTCTGCGCTCCTCCCAGCAGTGGGGGTTCCCTTGATGGTTCCCCAGCAGGGGCCTCCTACCACTCTTCTACATCCAGCCAGTCCACGACAGCTGTCAGACAGTGTCAGCAGTATCGGGCTACTTGGACAATTGATCTAAGTCAGTATAAGGTAACTTCCTACATTCCTATGCAACACATCCACACTGATGTCTGCCAAGATCGATTCTAGAGTTCAATGTTGGACCTCAGAATTGCCAAATGTAAACCGAGAGCAGACCCTAAAAACATGATTATTGCATTGCCCTTGGATAATGTGGTCAACGAACTGTCTTTTCAGTTGTTCTTCTAATTAAGGAATTGCCAATTAGCTTCCGTAGAATCCCTGGTTCCCTGTGGATGGCTATTATCATATTCTTTGCTTAATAACTTTGAATTATTAGGTTGTAATGTTTAGCACATTTCAAATATTTGCAAACATTCAGTTCTGCTTGAATGTGAGCCTCTTTGTAAGACACGTATATGGTTAAACTAAAAGTTTGACAGTGATGCCTTCACATTTCAGCCATGTTAGTTTCCAGTATATCTTCTTACTAGAAAAGGATATTTAACAGTCGAGCTTGTACATCAAATTTCCTTCTACCATCCAAAATCCATCAACTTCATTTAAAATGTATTGTACACTTCCCATTGTAGACAGCCAACATGTGTTAGCACAAGATGCATCTGGCATTAAAAGGCAGTATTGCAAATGTCTGCTTTGGCAGAATTCGTATGACAAAATTCATATTCTGTCTAATTTAATGTGCACTTGACAGCTGATCCATAACCATCCTATATACTAATAGCAAAATCATTCTCTAATAAATAACAACAACAACAACAACAACAACAACAATTTATTATTTATACACCACCCATCTGGCTGGGTTTCTCCAGTGTGGACTTATGTAGCCAGAACTTTACCATCCATGCACATGGGGCAGATATCAGCAGGCTTGAGGGAAAACACACAAAATTTTTTGAAATAGTACCCAAACAAAAACCTTTTAAAATATACTCAGGGGAGGAACCTTAAAGTAGCCAAATAACTGACCATGCTCAGTTGGAACAGAATACTGTCTGTCAGGGTAGGGTAATGAAAAACCCAAGATGGGGTGACTGGAGTAACTTGGAAGAAAGCTGGCTGGCAGGCACCTCAAACAGTAGCGCTCTGCATTTCAACAACTGTATTGCAGGTCATGTTTGTCTCTTCAAATAGCCATAAAGAAATCATAACTAACATAATTCTGATGTAACACAGAGGCATGCATACAGAAGACAAGTCAGAAATTCAAAGAGAATATCATAACAACTAATTCACAGTTTAAATTCTTCCAAACTCTGATGACTGGATCTTGAGTCACAATATTGTTGAGTAGGTCAGATTACTGTACTGTACTGTACAAACCTACCATACACTAGGACTTCACAATACTGTAAATAAAAAGTAGAGGGGGGTTATTGTTTCGTTGCTTCTAACTATTTATTTGTGCTTTTGTTTCATGTTTTTATCTTGTGAACCTCCCTGAATTTTTTTTTTCATCAAGGGCGGTATATAAATCTAATAAATAAAATAGACTCGTTTCTCTTTGTCCTGTGTGCTGCTCAGCGTACCCGAGTTATCTGGTCACTTATGGTGTGCCTACTAGCTTGTAAAGTATCTTAAAGTTGTGTGCTGTTTAAACTTTGAGCCTGTTGCACTGTGGTCTCCTTCATTTGCCTCACAAATCTTTGTATCCGATCATACATTCTATTAATTTCAGACATTGCAAGAAAGACAACCAAACATTAATGTTTGTGATGGTCCCATTTGTCAAATTCAGGTGTAGTATGAACTGAGCATCAGTGAAGCTCCTGCTCAGAACGTTAAAGGACTTTGTGCACCTGTGTGATCAGCATTCAGCAGATGACAACTGCTTTGTGGGAACATGCATGTAAGTTCTTTAGTGTTAACCCACTACTCTAAATTAAGCTCTCGTTAGTTGCTATGTACTATATGATCAGACCATCCTCCGTAGCAGCCTTCCATTTTGGGAATATCTTTCTTTGTGTCAGTTCTCTCAAAGGCTATTTCAAAAAAATGTAATGAAATATGCATATGGGTTAGGGTTATGCAGATGCTGTGGGGTAGGAGTGGTAAAACAAAAATTCAGTTCTTGGAGAATATTATAAAATGCATGTATTTAGCAACAGCAGCTTAGAGATGCTAGCATTAGCTGGGAGAAAACAACTTAGCTTTTTCTCCACAGTCTCTGAGAAGGCTCATAAAAGCTGAGCCATACTGAGCTGGGGCACGTTTGCTGCCCTTCATTTGGATAGCCAAAATTATCATCCATTTCTGAAAAGCTAACGTCTACCTAAATTTGCTTTTGTCCTTATTTAAAGTGCATTGTGGCATTTTAAATAAGAGTTTCAACACACGCAGCTCATTCTCTAGTTAATAGAGGAAAGTTGAAAGTGCGTGCAAGCATAAACAAATTTGTCAACTTCTTAAAATGTTTATACTTCTTGGAAGTGTAGTGTTTCTAAATATAAACCCTGTACTGTTAACATTCTGTTCAACGTTCTGAACAGCAAGTTCTACGTACTTCTACAACTGATGCATAGCAATTAACAGGAACTACAAAGACAGGTTACTTGTGCCCCACAGGCAGAAGCATAGTAGATGAAGCCTCTCGGAAGAAACATGCCATGGCCACCGAAACTGGGTGTATAATGGCCACAAACATTATTGGATACAGCTTCACAGAGGCAAGTGGCATGGCATAAGGTCAGCAACCTGTTTCTGACAACCCAAGTGTTGCTAGAATGCTTCGTTCAAATCCAGCCAGACATCATTTCTCTCTCTAATACAAATTCTCCTTCTGCCACCATAGCTACAGACTAACCTTTTTGGATAGAATGGTGCTGCTTTTTTGTGTTAAAAGACATCCAGGCAGTTCTCACTTATCCTAGTTTATTTCAATATGATTTGTGATGCACCTTGTTCAGTTGTTTAATCAGCATAATGTATATCCTGCTCCTCCACTGAGATCACAGTGCTTAGAGCAGCCTACAATAATATAAAACTATAAAAGAAAAGAAACAATACCATATTGTGAACCTGGATAAAGACAGGGTGTAGTGCCGAGTTTGCTAGCTTTTTAGGGCTAATGGACACATTCCGAATTTTGAGAGAGCAATGTGTGCATCAGTCACAACATGGGTTCCATGAGGAATCATAGAATTGTAGAGTTGGAAATCATCTATTCTAAACCCTGCAATGCAAGAATCCTGCCCACAGTGGTCCTTGGGTGGGTTTGAACCACCAACCTTCTGGTTAACAGGCAGACCCACTGACCCATTGCACCACTAAAAGGCATGACACAAAATTAAACAGACAACCACCCTCAACCACCTTATGTTTACCAAAAAGTGTCCTGAACACCTGGCCTACCTGGCAGCAAGTCGGTAGGCCAGGTCCAAAGTTCAAAGCCCAAGGGTCGATCCACACAAGCAGAGGATACAGACTAGAGTCAAACCTGAATCATAGTCCCATGGAGGCCCTGGAGCATCCAAGTCAAGGTCCATCAACATGGGCAGTTGAGCAGACACAGCAACTCAGCTCTGCTGCTCTTTTAGACTTTACATGCTGATTGCAGCATCTGGGCTTGATGAGGCAAGTGACCCTTATCTGTTCCAAGCCTACTCCAGCTGAGGAATCACACTCTGCCTCCCAGAGCTAATGAGCCCCACCTGGCTAGCTAGGGAGCTGGGTTGTGAGCTCTTGCTTGCCTCAACCTCCTGGAGCACCCTGCTTGCTGCTCCCTATGCCTCAGAGCCCACGATGTTCATAGAGACAGGGGCCTGCTGCTCTGGTTCCATCTCCTCATCATCCTCTGCCACCCTGCGAGTACTTCCCACACCAACTTCTCCTTGCCCCAGTGTGTCCCAGTCCTGGCTACACCCCTCACCAGGATCCTCTTCCTCCTCTGCCTCCTTCCCATTGTCCTGCCAGTTCATGACAGAACGTCTGCTATATCATGCTGGTCTTAATTATGGAAACCTCTCTCTCTCTCTCAGTGTGTGTTCACATAGAGAGCTCCTGTTCCTGTCTAATAACAACAAGGAGCATTTCTCAGCACCCAGGAAAATATACAAGGTAGCCATAATGTTCCCATTTCACAGAAATCACATAGAAAGTACCTGAACATTTTGCCCCATAACCTCTTTTCCAGGATGGCTAGAGGGTTAACTTTAAAATAAAAATTAAAAGCTCAGATGCCGGGAAACCTGCCCAAGGGCTCCACTGGAAGCTTTCAGGAGCATAATGGTGCCCATGGGTGCTGGGTTGGCAACCTCTGGTGAAGAAGATATAACACCACAGAGTTAAACTTGGGCTTACCTCAGCCACTTTATTGGGCAACTACACAAGTTTAGCATCGCATTGGATGATGACCCAACTGCTGGCTAATATTCTAGTACTGACCCAAGTGCTGGGGTCAGCTTTAGGGGAGTGAGCATGATTCATAAGTCCATCACTGAGTGAATAGTTTCCATAGTCCCTTCAGGAAACCTGGGAGTGTGGTGACCTTGTAGCCAGTCAACACCCCCCCCCAGCTGGGGCTGTGGGCATACGGCAGCACCCAAGATCCCTTATGGGGATCCACCCCTTGAGAAAGTGATGTGCCCATCCCTTGCATAACCTGACTATGGATCTTGCCCACCAGAAGGAAGTTGTGACAATAAATGTCAAGCATGTCTACTTCTCCCCTTTTGCTATGAGGAAGAACCCCACCCACACCCACACACACACACACACACTGCAGAGCAAGGCCTAATTGCACCTGTAGTTAAAATCCCTACGTAGCTCTGTCCATCAGTGGTTGAATGCCATCCATAGCCCTGTACAATAGCAACTCCCAAGTGGTAAAAAAGCAGATCTAAAACAAAGCAGAACAAAACAAAACAAAGGGAGCTGGGTAGGGAAGTCGCCAACAAGACTGCAACATTTTGGTTTTTAGAATTGTGAACCATTTGAGGAGCCCAGAAAAAAGCTAAGAAGTGGGCTATAATAATAATAATGCTCTAAGATCTGTATTCGACATTTGAACCTAAGATTTAATATTTAATAAAGCTGGTACACAGAACTGTCTGGTACTGATAAATATGCTAATATTATGTTATTTATAATAATGTTATTTATAATAGTATTAGAGACATTACTCGAGAAAATAAGATCAGACAATCAAATTAGAGGTATAGCAGTGGGTGTTAAAAGATACAAGCTGAGAGCTTACGCGGACGATATCATGATTACAACAGAAAATCCCTTACAGTGTGTACCCAGAATATTAGAGTGCATAAATGAATACGGTAGATTAGCAGGTTTCAAATTAAACTATGGGAAAACAAAAGTATTAGTGAAGAACATGAAAGAAAAAGATAAAGCGGAATTACAAGAAATTACAGGATTGGGCATTCAAAAAAAATTAAGATATTTGGGAATTAATATAACGACAAATACTATGGATTTAATTAATGAAAATTATGGGAAAGTATGGAAAGAAGTAAAAAACGATTTACAAGTATGGGACAAATTAAATTTATCATTACTAGGGAGAATATCAGTAATAAAAATGAATATATTACCTAAGATGATGTTTTTATTTCAATGTATCCCAATATTAGGAGGAGAAAAATGCTTTAAAAATTGGAAAAAAGATTTGGCAAATTTCATTTGGTCAGGGAAAAAACCAAGAATAAAGTACAAAATCATGATTGATAAGAAAGAAAGAGGAGGATTTAGCCTCCCCGATTTAGAATTATATCACGATGCGGTGGGCCTGACCTGGCTGAAAGAATGGATTAAACTAGACGATTCAGACGTATTGGACCTAGAAGGAGTGGAAACGAGATTTGGATGGCATGCCTATCTAGTGGACGAAAAAGCAAAAGTGCATAAAGGTTTTTTGGGGCATATAATTAGGAAATCTATTTACAAAATTTGGGAAAAACACAAAAGAATCCTAGAGCCCAAAATACCATGGTGGGCATCGCCGGCAGAGATAGTCGCAGTTAAAAAATGGAACATGAAAGAAAATTGGGTCACTTATAAAGATGTATTAGAAGAAGAAAATGCTGTATTAAAGTTAAAAGATTATGAAGAAATAAAGGCATATATTACAGACTGGTTTCAGTACACCCAAATTAAATACAGATTACAAAAAGATAAAAAAATAGGATTTGAAAAAGGAACTTCTAAATTTAGCAAATATTTATTACAAGAAACTTCAAAAAATATATCCAAATTATATAATTTGTTGTTAGAATGGGAGACAAAGGATGAATTAGTTAAAGAATCAATGATTAAATGGGCAATAGATATTGGAAAGAATATTATGTTAGAGCAATGGGAAAAATTATGGAAAGAAGATATGAATTTTACTAGATGTAATATATTGAAAGAAAATTATTTGAAAATACAACACAGGTGGTACTTAACACCAGAAAAAATAGCCAAAATAAATAAAAACTGCGGAGATGTCTGCTGGCGGTGCAATGCAGGAAAAGGCACCATGATACACATATGGTGGAATTGCCCCAACATAGTCCGATTTTGGGAAACTGTATATAACGAGATGAAAAGAATGTTTAAATACTCTTTTAAAAAAACACCAGAAGGTTTCCTACTGGGAATAGTACCAGACAGTTTAAAGAAGGAAGATAAAACATTATACTTATATGCAACAGTAGCCGCAAGGTTACTGATAGCAAAAAATTGGAAAAGTGGAGCAATCCCAACAAAAACAGAATGGCTCGCCAAACTTCTAGAATATCACAATATGTCTAAAATAATGGAAGAAATTGGAAGGACCACAAAAGAAAGGGCAGACAAAGATTGGAAAGCGTTCAGAGGATACTTGAAAAATTATGTTGAAAAGTCAAATCTCCTATTATAATGAACAAGTTCCGTTACAACTATTGGATATTAAATAAGTTAGACAACAAAGGGGAACTGTAAATAAACGAGAAATTGGAATAATAGTGTGTTAGAAGAAAGAAAGAGGAGAAACAGAAAGAAATTATAGCTGAGTTGACTGGAAGTCATGCACAGGGTGGGGTGTGGGGTGTTGGAAGGTGGTGGGTAGAGTGTGATGAAGATAAGGAAAGTATGATGGAGTGTTTGGTTTTTAAGATGTTGAAAAATGTATGTAGGTTGTGTATGTTTTGTCGGAAATATGTGTATGTATTATAATTTGAAACATTAAAATAAAGCATTTTTATTAAAAAAAAAAAAAAAAAAGATAAATATGCTAATAGGAAAGTCGTACAAAACGGCCATTTTCTTTTCCACTGTCATCTTCTACAATATTGCTTTATGGGGTTCAGTTGAGGCTTCAACTGAAAGCACTACAATGCCACTTAAAGGGCTGTTCCCATTTGGGTTTTGACTTGGCCAGAATTGGGAAATGCTGGAATTCTCACATGTCCCATTTTTCTAATAATTTCAAACTGAGTAAGTAGGCAAATGAAGTTCTGGAAGGCTGTCAACATTTTTCTATTGTTCAGACCAAACCTCTGGGCCTAAAATTTGGCTCTGGCTCCTCCAACATAAAAATACCATTATTTCCATTCATAAAATCCCCAGATTTTACTGGTAATTGGCAGAGATGGTATCTGAGCAAAAAAGGGGGGATTAATATCCTTTCCTCCAATTTTTCTGTTATGGAATGCCACCAAGATGTTTTTGACAAACCACTTGGCTGTTGTTGTTTTTTATGCTCCGGGAGAGAGTTGGGAAAAACATGAAAGCAATATTGTACTACTTACGTGTATTTAATCTGATGCACACATGGTACTGTTTCTGAGCCTTAGCTGAAAAAGGATGCAGACATTTTCAGGACAAATATTTACATCATTCAAAGTTGTTTGTACGAATGAAAACTCACTCAAGCCATCAGAAAGTTGCTTTCATTAATCATAGTCAAACTGTAATCCTCAATGGTTTATGGACAACAAACAGTTAAAAAACAATTAAATGTATATGTGACAATTGATGCGAGGGACTTGCTTGGCATGGAACTGCTCTGGATGAGTACAGGGAAGAAAGGTGTTACAGAGCCAGACTAGATGAGGCTCAATTCATGCAACAGGCAATTGTGTAAACGGCTGCTGAAAAGTAAATCACAGCTATTGGGCTCTAATCTGTAGCAGGGCCTTGGCATTGGCAGGTGTGTGTGTGTGTGTGTGTGTGTGTGTGTGTGTGTGTGGAGTTAACCCTTTGTCCACTGCAGCCATCTCAGTCTGGCCAAGAGCCCCTATGCCTGCTATTTGCATTGGGGAAGAAAAACTTACATTCACTCCAGTTGTGTTGACTGAGAAGTGGATGCCATTTATGGCCTACTAAAAATTGGGGTTGACTGTCATCAACAGTCGTCAACAGGTTTACCATACCCACTGAGTCAATCACCCATCTCCTACTACCTTCTGAGAAAAACCCCACCCCACCCTCCCATTGTATATAATGGTCTGGTGACTTCTGTTTCAGTGTATCTGAAGAAGTGTGCATGCACACGAAAGCTTATACCCAGAACAAACTTAGTTGGCCTCTAAGGTGCTACTGGACAATTTTTTAATTTATTTCGACTGTGTCAGACCAACACGGCTACCTACCTGAATCAGGAATGAGGCTGTCGAGGATCACAAGGTACTCCCTGCATTACAATATGAGAAACTTTTAGAGGTGGAAATCACCTTGAAACTCTTAGGAAGTCAAGTACCGGTATATGAGAAGTGAACAATGTAGACTCCAGTTTGGCACACCAGTTTCTGTTTTCCTAATGCACATTGAGCAGTGTCGTACAGAGCCAAGATGTGCTTATGCTGGCTACACAGTCATTCTACCACAAGCTCATTTTTTGACCACAGAATAAAAATAAACAGTACTAAGTGGACTTTGCATGAACGTAAGTGTGATATGATCTGACCCCAAGTGTGCCTCTAGTGCTACAACGTACAGAGCCTGCTGCTTTTTTGTTTAAGATGAAGTCAGGAGGTCTGTGTTTCAGTCCCTCTGTATGCCAGCCAAGTTCACAGCTGCCATACACATTCTTACTCAAATTAGCTTGCATGATTGGCCTTTAACAGTACCTCTCAATTCTGCAAAGCTCTATTCTGAAAGTTTGCTCTCCGTGTTATCCCAAAGGCTCAAAGAAAAGCTTTGAGCAGCAGCTGAGACAAAATTGTGTCATAATTTCTTAACACTACAGCGTGTGACACCTGCTGCTTATGACGAACCGCGAAAAGAGAGATGTGCCAGTAATTTAAACTGTTTACCAACATATGCATATTGCACTGCTCGTTTCTAGGACTCCAACTCACTTTCAGAAGAGTGTGCCAACAGAATAGTTTACAAAGACATTCAAGACAGACGCTAACCAGATCCACTATGGATTGATGTTGAGGATAAATGGGTTACACTCTCCTCTTTAGAGTCATATTTTAATGTATTTTAATATTTGTTGGAAGCTGCCCAGAGTGGCTGGGGAGACCCAGCCAGTTGGGTGGGGGTACAAATAAATTATTATTATTATTATTATTATTATTATTATTATTATTATTATTATTATTATTATATCCAACAAGGTATCCATTTATAACTTGCCTGAGAAGTTCTTATTATATTAACAGTGAAAATGAAGAGTCAAGCCAGCTTGGAAACACATTCACGTTACTAGCAGTTTTAAAAGCCCAACAGTAATACAAGGCCTTGCCCAATCTGAACATCAATGGATTTCAGTTTTTATCTATCTATCTATCTATCTATCTATCTATCTATCTATCTACTGATCAATCGATCTCCAGAGTCACTGAAGGGACATGGGACATGTTTTGTAGGAAAAATAAGAGCAAAAAAAAATCATGTATATAGCAATGGATATACAATTCAAGCTCATTTTCACACTCAGAAAGAGCAAACGAGGCTACAGTACTATACTAAAAGATGAAGCATCTAGTGTCTCTTTTTACACAACAGGAAAATGATGTCACCACAATTCTGGAACTAGCTTGTGCCATGACAATTACAGCTATTAAACACAATTAAATCGTGCCTTTCAGATTTTCTACTTTTCCAACTTAGAACTCTGAAATCTTCCTGGCACACAGTGAAACAAACACTGTGCTCACATAGCATGGTTTTCCTGGAACATTCCTTGCTTGTTTTGAAAAACTCTTTTAAGCTCACATGTTAAATGCTTCTTAATGGGAGTATTTGCCATACCAACATACGTATTCAGACCAAAACACCTCCACCCACGATTTATGATGAACAATTCCCACTTCATTCTCACCTAAAATGGCCTTGTGAGAGCTACAGTTAAAGAAATACTATGTTGGGCTTCTAAGAAAGCACAACACTTTCCCCATACCAAAGCTACATCCGCACTAGGACATTAAAGCATATTTGAGTCAATGTTTCTGCGTACACATTTGTACACCTACCCACACAAATTTCCCATTCACGCTACTGGGCAGCACTTGATGGAATGTACTCGTGCTGTGTGTTGCTGCCCCTTCTCAATTAGTATTTCCCCACCCATCATAACGTGTGCAAACCTGAGGGCTCATGGGGGAAACTGCAATAGATGTCATCCAGGGAAATGCCACCACACATGCAAGGAAACCCTCCCACACAATGCGTTTCAGTCAGGGAACATGTGATTTTGTATTGGTTTCTCTTCCCTTACTGGATCATGTATTAGGAAAATCCCAGCGTTTTTTGCAGGGTGGGGAGAATACAAGCGCCCACTTGGATGAGGGGGATGTGATATGAATATTGCGAGAGAGAGAGAGAGAGGCTGGATCTAGACACATCAAAAAAGTAATTCAGTTAAACGTGTTGTAAGCTTCGTAAAGGGAAATTCTGTTGGCGAAAGATGGGACTCCACAGTGCCATCTGGTGTCACAGTGTTATTATGCATATAAAGCGCTTTTTTGTTTACTAATGTATCTGAGTCCACACACACACACACACACACACACACAGCTTCAAATTCACAATAAACTCTGGTGTGAACAAGCCCCAAGAAATACCACTTCATAGTGGCCATAATTTCATTTAAAATATCCGAGCTATTTACAACAAAATACATAAAACCATAGAATAAAAGCCATTAAAATGTTAAAAACAGACAGCAATTACCCATTGAGGAAATATGTGTTCTTAACAGCTTGTGTAGGCCTGGCAGAATAAAAAGGGTTTCAGCAGGCATTTAAAAGGTGGAACAGAAAGTGCTTGATTAATCTCTATTGGTAGACTATATTAATGTTTAGCTATTTGAAAAATATGGTACTGTAAATGTACTATCTGTGCCATATATGTATATTGCTAAAGTCCAGAAGAAAAAGTATTGCTCCCTTAATTTCAGAATGGTTTGAGAAAATTTGGGCTATAGTAATTACGACAAAGCTGACACATTATAGAAGACAAGCAATGTGCAAGCAAATAGATTTTTAAGAAAACTGGTCTTTATTTGTTATATTTTGGAATGATAAATTTTAGAATATCCATCTATGTCATACAGTGCTTTTCATCCATTGTAAAAATGGAACATTTGTGTGTGTGTGTGTGTGTGTGTGTGTGTGTGTGTGTGTGTGTCATTTTTATCAAAGCAGCCGATAAAGGTGGAAGCCAAAATGTTTTGCCGCATAAATAAAAAATACTGTTTTGTTACTGGCTAACACACATATTGTATTTATGTATTAATTAATTAAAACAACAACAGTAATTTTTAAAAAAGGAAGAAAGAAAATAAGATCATGCAGGTGAACATTTCATAAGAGATCTACAATATATGTTTCCTTGGAAGCAATTCCCAATCAATTCAGTCGAATTTATTTCCCAGAAAGCATGTGCATAATTTTAGCCTTAAAGTCTAGAAACAAGCCTACTGATAAGAGGTCTAAATAATTCAGTCTCTAGAATTGATCAAATATTAGGGTGAAAGATATCTTGGTATGTTATGCATAGCTCTTAATATAGAATAGTCATCTGACAGGAACAGCTCCTTCCAAGCAAAATGGAATTCAGCAACTGGAAGTTAATCTGAGACCAATTCAGCCTCAAAATAAAACATTGTGTAGCAGTAATGGTAATTAAAGGCTAGTATTTGTCTCAGGAGACCTGGTAGACCCAGTTTAGGTTAGATATTTCAAGTCACACTTCTGATCTTAAGACACCGCCCATCAGATGCTGAAGGAGGCTGCTGTGTACGAGAATCTCCACCTATTGCGGAGGGGGAAACAGGAGTCTCTGAAACTGATGCGATGAAATATTGCCACTTATCTGGAAAACTGGGGCAATGGATATGGGGCAGGAACCACTGTATCTAACCCTCAATGTAGTCAGGGTGAGGCAAATGGGTGCAGCCCTGCCCCCAGAGCTGTGCTTTACCACCAGCCATGATTTTTTTTAAATGTATTTTTAATTTGTGATATGTCATACAACGGCAGCCTCCATTTAAAGAATGACAGCTTGTTTTAAGAACAGAAGCAATTTAGGAATCGGACCCTCTGAAAAATTCAGTGACTAAGGCAGGGAGAGTGCACAACAAAAGCCACACCTGGAAGAGTCTCCAAAAGTCTGCTCACTCAATCTGATTTGAGAGTGGAATTTTCATTATCACAATCACAAGATAATTGACATGACCCTTGAAGAGTAAAATATTAGTACTTTGTAGTATGTGCTAGAGTTAGACTCCACCCCTTGGACTTTCCATTGCTCTGCTTTTTAGTTTCAGCTGTGTTCTCCACCCAGCCAGTAATAAAGAAGCATACTTGTTTTTCCTGCAATTAGAAGCAAATGTTTGCTTATTCTGCAGTTATTGTGATGAGCACAGCAGGGTTTAATGCTTATTAAAATAAAGAGTTACCAAAAAGTGATCTGAAAAAAATATCTACCTCATTACCCTTTCCTCTGCTAAAGTACTCCATGTACCATACCCTCCAACATTTCTCCGATGAAAATAGGGACATCCCATTCTATAATGATAACTTTGCTATTTATACTCCACACATCTTACTAGGTTGCCCCAGCCACTCTGGGCAGCTTCCAAGATACATAGAAACATAATAAATCATTAAATAATTTTTTTAAAAAACACCCTTCTATACAGGATTGCCTTCAGACACCTCCAGGATCAGATAACTCCATACCCTCCAACATTTCTCCGATGAAAATAGGGACATCCTAAGGAAAAGCAGGACATTCTGGAATCAAATCAGAAACCAGGGTGGCTTCTCTAAATTAGGGATGCCCCTGGAAAACAGGGACACTTGGAGGGTCTGCTATACACACAAACATAGTGGTTATTTTTTCTTCTTTTTCTTGAGTACACAATGGCAAATAATAAAAAAAACAGTCCTAGAGGAACAGAAACATTGTGGTGCACAGTACAGTTAGCTTGGCTGGCCACCTAGGCTATAACCCAGGCCTAATTTCTGATTTTCCCAAATTCTAAGTGCCATCAGCAATTGTCTATATGCAGCCTACTATATACAGCCAGCCGTGCATTAATTCCCTCACGGGTCTGGAAACAGTAAGTTACTGTGAAGCTGGGCAACAGAGAAACCTCTGGATCTATTTTGAAATTAACAGAAAAGTCATATGACATGGTCAAGTCATGGAATGCGACAGAATACGAAATGCTTGGGGCAAAAACACACTTATCAGACTATTCGCACGAGACTGCAGTTGTGGGAATGTACGTTTGACTGCCTCTGTACATAATCCCTGTTCGTGCAAAATTAGTATTTCAGAGAGAAGGATTCTAGACCTGCTTCATTATATTTCTCAGCACACTGAATATACCAAGGTAGAGATTAACATGTCATATATGTATGTTATCTTTCCGACACAGTTATATTTAAATACAAAAAAGAAAAATGAAAATTATTCCTTAAACACTTGACGAATGTGGTGCAACAGTCATGAATGCTAAAATAAAAAGTAAGTCTATGGTCCTTTTTATTAGCTTCATTGTTTTCAATCCTTGGTTTTAATTTTATTGGCCTCCACGGTGTCTATGAGCTTACTGTAACATCATCCATAAAGAAAGTTGTGTATCAGGGTTGGGGTAAAAGTTGTGACACAGGTGGGAGCTAGTTCTGGTTAAACTGGCAAAGTTTGAGAAGGAAGGAGGGTAGAGTTGTTTTTTAGGACTTTATAAACTATGGCATATTTTTAAAACAAATGTGCATTGCAGTTCTTGGGAGCCTAACAAATCACACTCTGAAGTACCTTCCAAGCTGCACATGGTCTTTATGTCTCCCTTGTAAGTCTCACTAATGCCACAGTTGGCCCAAAGGATGTTAACAGGCCCCTTGCCTACTAATAATAGGCCTAACTTACAAACAGAACAAAATAATTGGCACCGCTCCTGAACAAATTTAACTCATACGACTTAAAAATAGAATTTAGGAGAATGATAAAATGTGGAAAGAGAATGAAAGAAGCCAAAAGACAGCCACACATTGCCCTGCCCTGCCTGAGGTGTGCAGCACTTGTAAACTACCAAAAATGACATTTCAGATGTTTTCCATAACACGGAAGAGGCAACTGTTGGCTGCTTCACAGTGCTATATATCCATGTACCCAAGAGGGCTGTGTACAGTAGGGGTGCCAGGATATAAAATGGCACAATTCCACTGGGAGGCAAAGCAGAACGACACTCTCTTAGCACAGGAGCAGCTGCTCGAGGAAAACCATGTCAAATCAAGCAGCTGCTTCATGTCTGTCATTTAAAATCAGCCTGGAGAACGGTGTACAAATTCTCTCATAGCTGCTAAATCAAGATAGCTTGGAGTTGCTTTGTAATGGGTTATTGAGCTAGGGCTCCTCAGGCCGAGCTCTGTTACCTGTTTTCATTGCTTGGGGGGGGGTGTATTAATAATTTTAAACAGCTGTTAACATGTGCAGAGTGCTTTCCCTTTATAATCCATACATCTGGGATTATGAGTAATCTGTGATAATGGCTCCCAGTTCGTGTTTTGTTTTTTTAATAGGTAGGAAGGAATTTCTACATCTCGTTTTAGAAATGATATGCTGCCATTTTTAATATACAAGATTTTGGTATGGAGTGAAATTCTTCCTCAACCAAAATCCAGGCTGGAACTGAATTGAAGTATTTCCAGAGTGGCATTAAAGACCTGCTTCTTTGGGTGCTGTTGTCAGGCTGTATAGTCCAGGGGCAGGAAATTGACTGTTTCCGGCAGGCGAGATTTTTACCTCAACCCTGCAGGCCAAGTTTCACAGGTGGGATCACAATGACATCATGTATGCTATTTTCGTCCACATGGGTTGAAAGCAAACCACACAGGCGAAGGCAATGAAAACCAGCTGATTGTTGGGGTTTGCCAAGTCCGATGTCCAATGTTTTGTGGGCACCATTGATTCAATTCCCTTCTGACTCAGTTGCATCTTTATATGCCCCACACTGGACATAACATACAGGTATGACATCAGGTCTAGTACAGGAGTCTTGGCTTGGCCAAATGGCCTTGATGGCCAAATTAGGAGCTGTGGCATAGTCTGTCTCTGTTTTCAGCTTCTCCTCCCCTCCTTTCAGGAAGTAAGCTCTTCTTTCCAGGTCAGAGACACAGCAAGAGCTGTTGCGAAATATAGTTCTGGGGTTCCACAATCCCCTTGCAATAGTAATCATGTTCTGGAAGCTCATTAACAGAGCTTTATAAAGCTGTGTTAGGGAAGTATGGATAGCCCCTATCAATGGCAGACTTTGGGCTCTCATATTTCAGGGGCGCCTTATGCAACGCTAAAATTGGGTGCCCACCAAAACCTGCACTCCATTCTACAGCATTGTTGTGGTCACGGCACCCTGAAACTGCCTCTGCCCACATCACATTCTCCGAATGGTCAGATTAACAAAAAGAATGTACATGGTAGCTGTTTGTGTTAGCAAATGTATTTCTCTTTTCCTGGAATTAGCGGCTGGCATCTTTGTCAACAGCAAACATATCACATTCTCCAAAGGCAGATAAATAGAGAGATTAACAAAAAAAAAAGAACATGCATATATCAGCCAAAGGTATTTCTCTTTCCTGGAATAAACTAACAGTATCTTTGTCATCAATTAATATTTTCCCTTTTAGACAAAGCAATCACCTTTCAGACTAAACAGTTCTCATCCAGCCTGTTACAGGCAGTATTCACAATTAACAAAACAAAAGGGCTTGCTGTCTCCAAACTTTATTCAAAGCCATTATCTCAGCTTGGAGTGTATGCCGGTGCTGTAGTGACAGGAGTGCTTTAAAGCATCCCAGCGTTCTTTTTCGCTGGTCTCAGACACAAGTCAGAGTTCTTTCGCTTGGACAGCACCTTTTCATTAGTCAATATTTAGCCAATTTGATAATATATTTATTTATTTAAATTTCATTGAAAATGCTCGATGAAAAAGAAAACAACAACAACAACCCTCAAAGCAGTTTACAAAGAGAATGTTCTCTACTACCTATCAAATCCAAACCCCACCTTCCAACATCATCATCACATCAACACATTGGGACCACAAAGCTGCTCCTGTCTAACTGGCCCTGCACATGGAAGAGATAGCATTTCAGAAAAAGCTACCTTGGAGGTCCTGGCTTTCAACATCCTACCTAGCAACCTACATTTGGCTTCCACGACCTCATAGCTACATTATCTCATATCATTGATGCCAACACACACCATGACCACTGATTCCTCCCCAGCATTATCTCTCAAGCTATCTAGGCAACTGGTAACACCCACAATCTTCATGCCAGGTAGGCAATTCACCCTGTAGTCTGTATGCCCATTGCACACCCAACCTTCTATGTACCTAATGATCAAATCACCCAGTACTATGATCCTGCCACCCACTGGAGAAATGTCCTTGGTATGAGAGAATAAATGTTCGTCCCCCCAGAATTGGTATCTTCTGAGGAAGTTTGAGGTTTTACATGGCTCACTGAGCACAAACCTTTGCATCACTTTCAAAGGAACAGCTTTAATGTTTCAGGGGACAGCAGACCAAGGAATGGGTAAGGTCTCTATTGCCTGGTTGCCTGTTAATGAAGAAGCAATGAGCTTACCTCTCATAGCATGGAATTCTCAATCTTAACCTTGGCTCCTGATCTCCTTCCTTTCATTCAAATGCAGGCTTGCTCTAATGAGAAGCTAAGGAAAGTATAGCTTTGCTCCTCTTCCTATTAATGTTACAGAATCATAGAATTGTAGAGTTGGAAGATATCCCAAGGATCATCAAGTCCAACCCCCTGTAATGCAAGAATCTCATCTGAAGCATCCGTGATAGATGATCATCCAACCTCTGCTTAAAAGCCTCTAAGGAAGGAGAGCCACCACCTTCTGAGGAAGTCTGCTCCATGGTCAAACATTTCTTACAATCAGAAAGTTCTTCCTGAAGTTTAGTTGGAATCTCCTTTCTTGTAACTTGATTCCATTGGTTCAAGTCCTACCCCTCTTTGTGTTGTTGTTGTTCAGTCGTTCAGTCGTGTCCGACTCTTCGTGACCCCATGGACCAGAGCACGCCAGGCACGCCTATCCTTCACTGCCTCCCGCAGTTTGGCCAAACTCATGTTAGTAGCTTCGAGAACACTGTCCAACCATCTCATCCTCTGTCATCCCCTCCTCCTTGTGCCCTCCATCTTTCCCAACATCAGGGTCTTTTCCAGGGAGTCTTCTCTTCTCATGAGGTGGCCAAAGCACTGGAGCCTCAACTTCAGGATCTGTCCTTCTAGTGAGCACTCAGGGCCGATTTCCTTGAGAATTGATAGGTTTGATCTTCTTGCAGTCCATGGGACTCTCAAGAGTCTCCTCCAGCACCCCTCTTTGTATTTTATAGTAAATGGATGTTTCTTGTGAGTATCTAAAGAAGCCTTTGGTGTGGTAACAATAAACTGTTGGAACACATTTTATAAACAAGCACCAGGTCTGATTCCTGCAATAGTTTCCACCTCTCATAAGTACAGGTATGGATTAGGGCATGGGTAGGAAAACTAAGGCACGGGGAACGGATCCAGCCCAATTGCCTTCTAAATCCAGCCCATGGACGGTCCGGGAATCAGTGTGTTTTTACATGAGTAGAATGTGTCCTTTTATTTAAAATGCATCTCTGGGTTATTTGTGGGGCATAGGAATTCGTTCATATTTTCCCCCAAAAAATGTAGTCCGGCCCCCAACAGGGTCTGAGGGACAGTGGACCAGCCCCCTACTGAAAAAGTTTGCTGACCCCTGAATTAGGGTCACGTGTGGTATGCATGTGTAATAACAGAGGCTGGATCTAGACATATCAAAGAAGCATTTCAGTTAAACACATTGTAAATTTAAACCAAGGAATACAGGTAGAGAAAAACGGGACTCCACGGCACCTTCTGGTGGCACAATGTTATATCGCATATACAACACATATTACCGGTAATCACTTTTTCTTTACCAGTCTAGCTGAAACACTAAAGAGAAGAACTTACAGGAGAAATTATCATGTTCTACCAACTGAACTACACACAAAAATTGGGAAGCTATCTTCATCAGATCAAATTCTTTGCCCATCTAACGACTAGATTCTAGCCATTAGTAGCTCTCCAGAGTCTCAGACAGAGACCTTTTGAGTTGGAGATATCAGGACTTGAATTTGGGACCTTGCACACGCAAAGGCCTGAGCTACAGCTCCTTTTCCTAGCATTGCATTCCGACCATTTGCTGTCTTACTAGAGGCTTAAAATTTTAGCTACCCTATTTAATTCAAGAATTACTATGCTATAAACAGCAGATGATTACCATTTAAGTCTGGCACTGCTTTGTCAGAAGTTTGAAAAGCCTGGCAAAAAAACCTTTGTTTGTAAGCAATGGAATAGTTTAAAAGAGCCTTTTTTATTATGGAGCAGGTTTCTTCATATCCTCCCACACATTTCAAATTTATTGTTGATTGTTCCATGCATGGATAGGAAAGTGCTGAATATGGCAAACCCACAACTATGTAAAGAGTGGGACACACAAAATAAAGGAGAGATTTATGTCAGGTTCATAAATTCAGACTTTTATATGATGCTTTTATTCGAGCACATGCCATCGGATATAAGCCTATAAGCCTTGAATTCAATGTGCTTGAAATCAGTAGGGGTCTACAAGTTTTGGCTGCTCTTGCTAGCCAGCCATTGCTTGTAGTAAATTTCTCTGGGGGAGAGGGACTGGGTCAGACTTTCACTTGTCACAAGACTTTGGAGGTATACAGAAACAACAATATAATTTCTGCTTGTAAGGGCCAAAGTATACATGACATGGAAGGTCTGTGATGAGATTTCCTGATATCTTCCATAGTGACTGCAGGAGCCACTGATTTGGATCAGGGCTGCCAAGCAGGGGAAAGCAGGTTAACTCCCACACCCTGCTGATCTTCCCATTGTGAATCATTCCCCTGGAACCACGCTACAGAAAGGAAAACATGCATGTATGCATATACCAATATTTTTAATAGTGCAAGGAAACCAGTAATTAAACCCAGTATAAAGGAACTGAAACTGACATTTGGTGCAACAGAATGAGGATCTTCAAGGGGCGATTAAGAAGCTATGCATTAGTAATCCCCAAGCATGAAGGAAGACCTGCAAACAAGAAATGTTTAATTTGCACTGGTGGGGATTTTGTGGGCCATGACCTTGTTTGCATAAACAATTCAGAAGATCGTGGACAATGTCCCTGCTGGGGAATCCATATTAAGTGTTCCATGGAACTGCCAATTTTGGGCTCCATGGTATCGTGTGAAGTCGTGATCCCACACATTTTGCCCAAAAGCGTGTGTTTTGAGGCTCCCTGATCCTGTGCAGGTAATGGGACGCATTCAGGAGTGGGGCTATGTGCCCGATTCTAAGGTAAAAATGTTGGGGGCTATGAAATATCCATCTTCCAAGTTCATTCGTAACAATGAGTGGATGCTAACTACAGATACAATATCAGGCAGGTGTGGCAGTTCCCAAAGGTTTTTTCTTTGTTTACAAAATGCAAATAAAAGAAACACACTAAAATAAATCACTGTCTGGGGTATCACAAATTTTCAGTTCATGAAAAATGAAATAAAAATCTGAAGCAAATTTGCAATTCAGCATTTTCTGGAGGATCCTAATCACTGCCTGGAGATTATGTTGATGGCATAGACTCATGCTGGTGGCTTGGTTGCAATGGGTGCCATGATCTGTTAAGTCATAGGCCCTGTTACAAGCATGTGCATCAGGACCCAAGTGCTGCTGGGAACCATGGAAAGATTAGTTCCCAAAGTGCAGGGTCACCAATGTGGCAATGTGTGTCCATAGAGGCCTTTTCTGGTGCCCACACTGAAATTAGGCTTGAAAGAAACATTCTGTTGTAACAAGTAGAACAGACTGCAGTGTGTGCTAGATTGGGGGGAGAGTGGGGCAGTTGTCCATGATAGTTTCTCCACTTTGAAATATGCCCATGGGGCCCCCAAAAGTTGCTGGCCCCTGCCATAGTGCCTATTGTCCCTGGGATATTTTATTCAGGTATATGTTGGATGTGTTCCTAAGGAACCGGTTTTACATCAAAATACTTGGTTATGGCTCAAAATGCAGTACACAGAGTGAAAAAAAGTGTGTGACAGTTTTACGGTTTTAGCATTTAAAAACCTCAATTATATGAATTATATAAAATTAAACGAATGACGTTGCTTCATTTGTGTAAGAGACATTGTGGAGAACCTGGGAGCCTTGTGGTTTACCCAGTTTTGGAGCAACTTTAAATCCCATTTTAAAGTCTCATATTGAAATGTTTAGGCATTTTTAAATTCTCTTTATTCTTCGTTGTTCTGTGCCAGTGGATGTGCTCTATTATAATCAATTCTTATTAGGAGATGCCCCTTTTCTACCGCATTTTTCCTAGTCTGTGCCCTGATTTATCACTGACTTGATTATTCCACTGGCTGCCATATAGTTATGCTAGCTATTATTCCCACCAAGGGAAGTGTGTTGATGCGCAGCCATAGAAATCTAGTCATAAATTCCATTATCTACTGAATGGATGCTGCCAGACAATATGTATGGTTTAGTTTTGATATCAGTAGAGACACAATAGTAACTGAGGCTACAGCTCCTAGAATCACATCTGTGTGTCCAACAGCAGATGACACTTATCTAAGCACCCAGCAGGTAAGCTGAAGGGACAAGGTTGACACAGTGTGGTGCAAACACACCAGCCAAGTGAATCTTGTGCTCTTGCTGGCGTGTTTGCACTGCACTGGCCTTGCTGCTGCCCCCACATCCTGGTAAGCAGCAATGACTCACCTGCCATGAGCACTAGTAGGCACCTTCACCCCAGTCTGCTACTGTATGTGTTTCAATGCTGGCACAACTTGCTCCCTCTTGTTGGACCTGAATCCACCATAAGTGATGGCTCAGTCAACAGCACTATCACTGGCGTTGTGCCACCAGCCCAGCCTAGCTGTGACTCCATTAGGACTGACTTTTCTAGAGTTGAGTAGAACAGAGAGTCATTTGTGTAGCATAGGGATGGGAAACCTGCGTCTCTACAGGTGCTGTTGGATTCTTAGCTGCCATCAGCCCCAGACAGTGTTGTTTGTAACTACACTGTGATATTTCTCAAATATGACATTAGAAGACCCAGTAGAAAGGTCACTTACAAGGTGTTTCTCCCACTCCACCCTCGCCCAGTAACTTATGAGGTCCTCCACAGTCTGGAGGATGCTGCCAACTACTGGAGTCTTGAGAGCTTGTTGTTGTTGTTCAGTCGTTCAGTCGTGTCCGACTCTTCGTGACCCCATGGACCAGAGCACGCCAGGCACGCCTATCCTTCACCGCCTCCCGCAGTTTGGCTAAACTCATGTTAGTAGCTTCAAGAATACTGTCCAACCATCTCATCCTTTGTCGTCCCCTTCTCCTTGTGCCCTCCATCTTTCCCAACATCAGTGTCTTTTCCAGGGAGTCTTCTCTTCTCATGAGGTGGCTCTTGAGAGCACCAGGATGTTATTTGCCGCATGGCTGTTGCAGTGAGACCCCTAGTGCTAGTCCTTGAGGCGGTTGGAGCAGCAGCCAGCAGAATCCTTTAAAAAAAAAAACCCTGCTCATTTCCTCCACTGACAAGGCAATGCAAAGGCCTCTGATCTGTCTGCTCCTTGTGTAACAGATATTCAGTGTTGCAGTAACAAGGACATGGATGAGTGAAGCCTTGAAAATGCCCTGGCTTTTGTCACAGACCTATTACACTCTACTAAAAACAATTGTGTTTTGTTCTTCCACAAGTGAATGCAGATGAAAACGACTATAATGAATAGATTAACATTGCAGAGAAGAAAACAACAGAAGTGTCCGGATGCATTTTTGAAAAATTAAAAGTATTGACGCAAACATGCTTCTTTTTAACTAAGGTTAAGATTTAAAGCAACTGGAATTTTCTCTCTTAAATGAATTTAAGAGAGAAATTCATGCGCATTCTTATTTTCTTCTCAAATAACTTTATTACTCTGGTGCCTGTTTCTGTATCACTTGAGCCACAGTGCCATGGTGTTTCAATGCTCTTCATGTGGCAGTTATGTGCCTCCACAGGCACTATTTTCTAGTAAACTGAATGTGCTATGGCTGGCATGAAAGAAGAGCATAGACAAGCAAACCAGGATGTAAAATGACTGCATGTGTCAACACATAAACAAATTAAGTTTCTCACTCTTCCTCTCACTACCTATCTTTAGAGGGAAATGTTTTTGCTTAATAATTTCATAACAGCCCTTAATACTATCTCGAAAGACAGCTTTTTTGGGGGGGGGGAGGAAAAGCAGTAAGCAATGCAAATGAATATAAGGGCTACAGAAACTTATCTTGGCAACAGAATTCTGTTAGGGTCATCTCATAAGTAAACGATTTATAATAGTGCTGTCTTTCAAAGCTTTCCCAGTCAGTGTTGTTTCAGCTGCTGCATTTGGGCTCCCTTTGCTCCCTTCAGGACCTTTAATAATTATTGCTTCTTTCATGCACTATCATTTTTTCCTGTCAGGCTAAACCAAATTGATTTCCTCCCCAACCACAAAACATTTTACTTCAGAGCCTAGATAACAACAACAAAGCAAGTCATGTATTAATATTATATGCCTAGAACCCATTTTTTTAAAATATTTAGAATTTTTGAGTGGGTCTTTTCAAACCCAACATCATTTCTGGGAATATTCAGCATCTCCTGGAGAAGAGTCATACACTGTTTTGAAACCCCTCAAATTGAAATTTTTGGTTAATGTGGGCAAAGGTAAATTGTATAGAAGAGGAGACCTGCTCAGGGCCCTGTCCATGGGTGAAGTAAGTTTATACATGTGAAGATGATCAGAGGTGGTCTCAAGTTCTTCTGAACATCTATTCAAGAAAGAAAACCTGTGTGCACATTTGCAAGTCTTCATTATTAAAAAAAATTAGATAAGTATATTCTCCTGTCTATTGATACTTTTTTCTTTGTTCTCCACAAGTAACTTGAGTGTCAATCCTATGTACAAATAGTGAACTCATTCACTGAGAACTGAATCTGATCCTTATACAGCCAAAATCTACACAGAAGTGTGGTGTTCAGCACACTTAGGGGAGCTCCAAGGTTTGCCAAAGTGCTCAGAAAATGAAAGAAAAATGAAAGAAAGACTGGTGTAAAACACCTAAGGAGGGGAAATACCCAATATAACCCAGTGATGACTGAGAACATTCGGTAGCCACAGAATGGCGACTGTCTGTTGGGGAGGGGAAAAACAGAAAAGAGGAGGGATGGAATGGAGCATGCTGGGAGAGGATGTGGCTGTCAGGAACCCTGAACAGGAGCACTGTAATCACAGTAATGATTATGACAACAACCATCCTTTTTTTAAAAGGAGAATTCTGAGCCTGAAAAAAACATATTCTGGGATTCCACATCTGGGAAACATCCCACAAGCTGAAGACAGAGTAGTGTTAACATGTCAGCTTCTGAATCCACATCAGGCTTACAGAATAAAATATTAGCATATGGAGAAAATGCCATTTTCAAACCTCAAATTTTATACACTAATGTTCTTTAGGCTTTAGCTGTTTTCAGGGAAGCATTAAAATGACTTTGTACCCAGTTGTTTTGATGTGAGTTTCAGTAAGTTTAATGGTTTGGCAAATTTATAGTGGGAAGAATCATAAACCAAATCCTGGTATCTGTATCTTTGAGTTTAGTCAACATGCTTACTTCAATGTCACCTACTGAACAATGTAGTTTAGCTTAAACTTCAGAAATCCATTATGGAGTCCATTTATCCACACTTTATCTGTAAAAATTAGCAAACAACTGCAGAGCACTTGCAGAGGCAGCTGTCAGGCAGCCATACAAAAGAACTATTGGCATAGCTGTCAACTTTCCCTTTTTTTGCGGGAAATTCCCTTATTCCAGCGCCATTTCCCAATGCAAGAAAAAGGAAGGTTGACAGCTATGACTATTGGATGTCACTTAACTAAATCCCTGAGCTTATTTTGAGGAGCAACTAGTATGCAACATCTTGTGGGATTCTCTTACAGCAAGTGTCAGCTAGCTAAACCTAAGTTAGGAAGACCAGTATTACTTGGGACTCAGCTATACAGCTGCAAATGAAATGTTTTAAGTGTGTTTTAAGTGCAATATACAATGTGATACTAGATGATGATGGTGAGCCTTATGGAATTTTTTTTTTAAAGCATTTTCAGGTGTGTAGATTCCACCCTGGCCTCTGCAAATAGATCAAATAAATGTTTGCCATATGATAGGTCTGCAAAGAATGAAACCACCATTGTGGCAAATACTTTTAGGCTGCATTCCTACACATTCCCACTGGGAATTACTGAGTTGAAGGGAACAGAAGTTTGAGTGTATGTGCTGGATCACACTTTGGATGGTCGAGTGCCCACAGGAAGTGTGAAGAACTGTACAGCGCACAGCACTTAGAAGTTCCCTCTGCATCCACAGTGTTTGCCCTTTTAAAAATGAAAAGCTCAACTAACTATGTCACAGCATTAAAAAAGCAACAACCCCAAAACTAATTAGCCGACAGTGAGCTTGACATTGTCCAGGATACCTATATCAAGAAGATGGTTTAACAATCAGCTTCTTATATTAAAAATGGGTCATAAAAGACTGAGCTGGTTGCAACAGAAAGAGGGAAAAGTTGGCCATCACAGTGGTATTTGGAAAGCTGTCTTACAGTAAATGTCACCAGCAATGGGCCAAGTCTATAAATGAGCATCACAGCTGGTATGGTATTACAGAAAGGCAGCACACTTTGTCTTTTTCTACTTAAGTTGTACTTCTTGTGATGCTAAACGTTGGACAGTTAAGTTGTAAAGATTTGCAGTATTGGCAAGAGTACTCAGAATGGGCAAGAGAGTGGAGATTTACTGAACTGTCCTATTTCTCTGTATTGTGTTGTGTTGTGTTGTACTGTGTATGTAATATCATGATGCCTTTTCTCTCCTCATTCCCATCTATTATGATGCCTGCAATCCTATGAAATCCCACTGAGATCCTATTTAAATCAGCAGAATTACTTTGTTTCAAGTCAACATACTTGTAATTGGACTATAATTTTGGGGGGTTTTGAGGGTCAATAAGAATACATCACTTGCTTATTCCCCATGCTTTAGTCTCAGCTTTAGACCACAATTACAATAAATTATATAAATCAAAAGTGGTAATGGTTATTATTTAAGTCTACTATGATCCAACTCTTCCAGGATGGATAGCAAAAGCTCATTAAAGTAGCAATCCCTTATGAGAAGGAATTAATTTGTCAATTTCTGATCAGCATGACTTTTGCATGCTTTTACCTACAATTCTGTTCCACCCCTACATTAATTTTTTAATTTAAAAAAACCCTCAAGATATCATTTAAATACATTTGTTACTATATATTTAAATGCGTATTTTCTCTAAAAATGCATACTGTGTTCATATATGTAGTTTTCTCAAAATAGTACATGTAGGTCCCACTATCCGACCACTCATTGTGCTCAAATAATTATACCCAAACCTCGCTACATGCATGACTCATTCAAATATCCCAGCAGCCAGAGTTTGATCACTTCCTTACATGTTTGTCCTTAGCTGATTGGTGGCTGCCATTTGGGGGCAAAAACCATGGAGGGAGGGGGGAGGGAGATCTGACAAAGTTTTTACTTTGTTTCTCTTTTGCAGGTGGGCTGCAGCCGTTTTTGGAAGAAACCATTGTTGGAGTACAAGAGAGATCACAAATTATAAATGTTTACATAGGAAATAATGGAAATTGTCAACCTGCTATGCAAAGACTTGCCTAATGAATGATTTCCTGGGAATGTATTGTGTTTGGTAAGTGGAAGTTGCATGTATATAAATGTATATTATGATCCATTTATTAGGTATGCACACAAGCCCCAAGACTCATTTTGTATCATGACTTTTTAATTCTGATCTGTTTCTGAGTCACTTGGTGCTCTCTGTGCTGAATCTGAAGGGGGATGACACAGACTGATTGTGGATGCTCATTATGCACTGTATTACAGTAGAGCACAGTGATTATAAAAGTATCTGCTTGAGTATACATTTTGATCATGTGTAAAACTCATAAGGAATAAACAAATAGTTCTATATTGAGAGCAAGTAACTCCTAGAGCCAGTGTGGTGTAGTGGTTAAGAGCGGTAGACTAGTAATCTGGGGAACCGGGTTCGCGTCTCCGCTCTTCCACACGCAGCTGCTGGGTGACTTTGGGCTAGTCACACTTCTTTGAAGTCTCTGAGCCCCACTCGCCTCACAGAGTGTTTGTTGTGGGGGAGGAAGGGAAAGGAGAAAGTTAGCCACTTTGAGACTCCTTCAGGTGGTGATAAAGCGGGATATCAAATCCAAACTCTTCTTCTTCTTCCTAGAAAAATCGTAAGTTTTAGCTTCAGAAAACCAAACTGTTTCCAGTTGCTTCTAGCCAACATCCTGTTGCCAATGTAGCTAAAATTTTAGCACTTCTGATTGTTAGTTGATAACAGTGAAGTATGACAAGAGGTTGGTGGGATGCTCTCCTACAGATTTCCAAAACTGTTGTTTTACAGACACAGCCAGGACATTCCAGAACAATTCTATCTGATACTGTAAATGTCAGGTTTCAGTTTCACTCTAGATAGAAAGAACTGGTACATATGCAACATGTTCTAGGAGATTGCCAAAACTGAGCTCTTGGCCAAAGCATTATCCACTTCAGTGAAGTGTTATTTCTCACAAAACTAGCAATTCGTTTTCTAACTATACATGTTCCCTAATATGGTTAAAGCACTGAAATTATTCAATTTGAACTGTTGGGCTTAAAGGCTTACTAGATTCTAGGACTAAGGACTAAATCATTATTGTGCTTCTTTACAATTTTGCCCACAGCTGCCCTGCTCACTGGGAGAACAGGAAACGAATCCGGAACACTTCAAAGCAGTACCATTGCTCCCAGGTGTCATCCTGTTTGGGCGGCCATTTTGTTAAAGCTGTGGTCTTGCTCTTGTAGTTGATCTGGGAGAAAAAAGACAGGTTCCCCAGGAAGAAATAATTTCTGTATGAGGTGTGATGGAATGATACATTTGGATACATTTGGTTGCCTAATAATCTCAAATAGGGGGTGGGTCTGGGAAGGGATGTGTGCTGGCCCCAAGGGTTTGTCCATGAAGCGAGGTCCAAGTCCAGTCCTGGGTCTAGGGGTCCAAAGGAGGTCAGTCCGGCGGGGAGCGAGGCAGGGAGCAGGTCAAGGTCCAAGGCAGGTTCAGGCACAAGGTTGCAGGTTGAGCACACGCTTGCAACTATGTTGCTCACGCAACTTGGGCTGGGTCTGGCTGGCTTTTATCTGGCCCTATGCTTAGGGCCGCCCCGATCCTCTGGAGACTCGCCTCTCCTCCGGGCCTGGAGGCGAGCACTCCTCCTGCAGACACTTAACTCCCTTCGCCTCTCTGCCCTGAGCCTCTGTAGCTCAGGAGAGGCTGGTGGGTTACTGGACCCAGGGGATGCCTCAGCTTCCTCTGAAGAGGCTGGGAGTGGAGCACCTGCAGGCAATGGGTCCTCCCTCCCATCAGGAGCCAGAGCAGACTCTGCTGATGCCTGCACCTGGGGATCCAGCACAGGTGGGGATCCTTCAGGCTCAAGCCCTGGCCCCGGCTCAGCTGGTTCTGGAGGCGGGGAATCCTGTGCAGGCTGGGATCCCTCAGGTTCAGCATCAGAGTCTGACTCCCAGGCCATCACAGGATGCCTCTGTCCTGGAGAACAAACAGGGGCTAAGTGGTGGCCCTGTTGGGCTCATCCCAATTAGATGTATGCCATAGGGTGACTCCAGAGGCGGAGCTAGCTGCTCCGGCACCCAGAGTAGCGCACATGCTGTGTACCCAGGGGTGGGGTTGGCTGCCCGTGGGGTGAGGTAAGCGTTCCAGGGGGCACTGACCACGCTGAGCGTCCCAGGGGGCGGAGCGACGATCCACCCAGGGGGGATTTTATCACCCCCCCCATGGATGACACCCAGGGTGGGCCGCCCCCACCACACACCCCACCACTAAGTGACTCTTTATAGATGGTTGACCCAACCTCTTATCAATCTGCAGGTGGGCTGCCTGGTGCCTGATGCAGACCCAGTGCTTTTGCCAAAGCCTGCAATCAATAAAATTTGTGGCCTATTTCAACCCAATACTGATGTCCTGAGTCTTATTTTCACCTGAGGTGGTCCTGCACATTTTACTTTACTTCTTCCTTGTCCTTATTTGTTCTTCTGGTCTCGTCACCCCACCCTGTTTCTGCCTTCATTGAAATGCTTTTTAAAAATAAAATAAAAATCCCTGGATTTACACTCTAAAGAAATATGTTGCAGATGCCCATGGAACGAGACATACAAAGAAAAAGGGAAGAGTGAATGGTTATGAACAGAGTTCAACATAACGTTTTGTTCCCCTTGTTTGCATCCATTCTAATTTTGCCTTTACTCAAGTTAGGGTCCTATATATATGTATATTTTGCAAATATGTACATCGTAAGCTAGTCTGCAGCTACACACACACAAGAAGGGTGATATATTGGATCTGAAGCTTGATAGGACACTTTTTCATTAAAAAGTATGATAATTTAAATGGTTGGATCATTTCTGCTTTGCAGGATATTACCCCCTTTTTTGTTCAACCCTATACTTATCAATATGGTTTCAATAAAATGCATTCAAGTAATCATGCTAACAGCCATGCTAAGAAAAAAGGAAATTCTTAAGTAATTTCCTCTGGGGCAGTATCTTACTCACAAAGAAGATAATCATGAGATTAATTCAAGTCAGATTTTTCTTTGAAGAGGCAGTCACAATTTGATGAACATTGGACTAGTTATGACTATGAAATACTGGACAAGAATGGAATCACAGCGTGAAGCCAATCTGAACCTACCAACGTACGTATATCGAAGTGCTTTCATTGCTATCTATGATCTGTGTGAATTGCACTTAGAAACTGCAGATAAATATAAAAATTAGGTTGGGTTTTTGCTTTTCGGGGTCTTTTTTTTTTCTTTCCTAGAAAGATTATTTATGCAACTAGTAAATCTTACAGACAGCACAGATATGTTGAGTCTCTGTCTACAATACTTCTAAAGTACTCACTTCTAAAGTAATCCATTGCTACTTGAATCATATAACAATTTACAAGTTCCACGAGCTCATTGGGATCCCCCCTCCCGTTTATCAATTTGGTTGCTGTCCTCTGCACAAATTCCAGATTGTCAAAATTCATCTCAAACTGTGATGTCCAGAACTGGACACAGTTCTCCAGGTGGGGTCTGACCAAAACAGATTAGATACAGTCCATCATAGAGTCCGTCAATGGGTTACCAAGAATGCCCCCTTGTGTGTGGTGATATTCTAAGGTGATCTGGTGCCAAACCATGATTGGGTAGACTTGCTATAGATGTACCAAGTGAAAGAAACAGAAAGATAGATAGAAGATAGACTTCTGCTTAACAGCTGGCTAACATCTGGGCTGTACTGGACACAGACTAACAATTTTAAGAGAGTTGAAAATGCAATGAGAGAGGCTTCGTTGCCCATAGTCTACATACATTTCTTTGGCCACACTGTCATTTCTGCTCAAAGAGACTTGCAGGTATGTGAATTCTTGTCATGCATGCTTAGCATAGGAGAAAGTGGCTAATAATAACAACTATGTCACATCACCTGTGCCATGCTATAAACCCGCAACCATCTGTCTCAAGCCCTAAAGGCTTTCAGGCAGAATTCAGTATGATGTTAATTCCATGTTTTGTGAGTCCTTTGGGCAAGATGCCCTCAGATGACCCAACTCCTGAGTAGCCCTGCCTCCTTTCTTCCATTGGTGCCCATTCAATTGCCCATTCAATTGCCTTGCTCTTCTGGGCCCAATCCCAGAGGGAGAGAGCATGGCAAGTAGAAGCTGCTCCTCCTCCTTGCTCTTGTCACTTCTCAGTCACTTAAAGGGGAATAGATAGCAACAGCAAGGAATGGGAATAGCAGTTCAGAGCGCTCAGGTTGTTGTTTGTTATTATTTAAGGCATTTATCTACCACTTAATCATTCACATTTCTAAGTGGTGAACATTAATAAATGACCACAAAAAGAATGAAAATAGAATAAAAATTCATCATAAAACCAAGCAGAAACCCAAACACGCCTGCTGGAATAAGAAAGGGCCTGAACAGATCTCTTGCTGGAAAGGCTATCCTGGCAGATGTTTTCCCTTGTGAGCTATGCACACTGCAATCAGAATCGCCGATAGTCACAAATAATTGAAAAGGCAAGTGCACCAAAGTATTAGCCAAGTGACGAAGTCCTAAACTTTGGACGGTTCATTGGAAATAAGTATTGCATTGTATTTGTAACTGATGGAAGATACAGCTTGGAACCAACTGTGTTGAGGATAGATTTAGATCTAGGCATGTAGGCAGGCAGGGATTCCATCCACTCAGTATTTTCTGCTCTCCCCCCCCCCTTTTCACCTGTTTGGATACTGCATAGGAGTTGTTTTAATTATCTGTAGCAGCTGCTTTATATATAAGCACTTATGGGCATGACTGGTGTTTAGCTTTAGGCTACTAGTTTTAGAAAGTGTGAAGCTTTAAATTCTGTTAAATAAAATACGTTGATTGGTTTGAAATGTTTTTGACTGTTTTATTGATAATTTTAATATTTATTGCAAACCGCTTGGATGTTTTAGTACAATCATGTTTTATATATGGAAACAGGCACAGGGACTAGACCCCGCAGCAGACTCGGATGCCCACTCTGTCTCCATGTCTAATCCTGAAAGATTATTACAGGATACAATAATGTCATCTGCAACATAGGGATTCAATCAGCTGCTCATCTTTTGGTGGGATCTATGCCAAAATCCCCCTTCATGGATCACTGCCTTGTCGTGGCGAAGGGGCTTGAATTACTCAGGCAAGCTATGGACAAGTCAAGATGGACAGGTCATAGCGGAGAGTTTGGACCAAACGTGATCCACCTGGAGAAGGAACTGGCAAGCCACTCCAGTATCCCTGCCAAGAAAACTCCATGGACAAAGACAACAGGCATATAAAAGATATGACACTGGAAGATGAGCCCCTCAGGTCGGAAGGCGTCCAACTTGCTACTGGGGAAGAGCGGAGGACAAGTACAAGTAGATCCAGAGCTGATGAAGCGGCTGGGCCAAAGCCGAAAGGACGCTCAGTTGCGGATATGTCTGGAAGCGAAAGGAAAGTCCAATGCTGTAAAGAAAAGTATTGCATAGGAACCTGGAATGTAAGAACCATGAACCTTGGTAAGCTGGATGTGGTCAAAAATGAGATGGCAAGAATAAACATTGACATCCTAGGCATCAGTGAACTAAAATGGACAGGAATGGGCGAATTCAGTTCGGATGACTATCATATCTACTACTGTGGGCAGGAATCCCGTAAAAGAAATGGAGTGGCCCTCATAGTCAACAAAAGAGTGGCGAAAGCTGTACTGGGATGCAACTTCAAAAATGATAGAATGATCTCGATGCGAATCCAAGGCAGTCCTTTTAACATCACAGTAATCCAAGTTTATGCACCAACTACCAGTGCTGAAGAAATTGAAATTGATCAATTCTATGAAGACTTACAACACCTTATAGAAATGACACCAAAGAAGGATGTTCTTCTCATTATAGGGGATTGGAATGCTAAAGTAGGAAGTCAAGAGATAAAAGGAACAACTGGCAAGTTTGGCCTTGGAGATCAAAATGAAGCAGGGCAAAGGCTAATAGAGTTCTGTCAAGAGAACAAGCTGGTCATCACAAACACTCTTTTCCAACAACACAAGAGACGACTCTACACATGGACATCACCAGATGGGCAACATCGAAATCAGATTGATTATATTCTCTGCAGCCAAAGATGGAGAAGCTCTATACACTCAGCAAAAACAAGACCTGGAGCTGACTGTGGCTCAGATCATCAGCTTCTTATAGCAAA
The DNA here is from genome assembly GCF_009819535.1 of Lacerta agilis. Lineage (NCBI taxonomy): Eukaryota > Metazoa > Chordata > Lepidosauria > Squamata > Lacertidae > Lacerta > Lacerta agilis. The sequence goes on from NC_046315.1 coordinate 32,324,405, forward strand.
ATTCCAGCTTAAACTGAAGAAAGTAGGAAAAACCACTGGGCCAGTAAGATTCAATCTAAATCAAATTCCTTATGAATACGCAGTTGAAGTGAAGAACAGGTTCAAGGATTTAGATTTGGTGGATAGAGTACCTGAAGAACTGTGGATGGAGGCTCGTAACATTATACAGGAGACAGCAACGAAAACTATCCCAATGAAAAAGAAATGCAAGAAAGCAAAGTGGCTGACCAATGAGCCCTTACAAATAGCGGGGGAGAGAAGACAAGCAAAATGCGAAGGAGATCGTGAAAGATACAGGAAATTGAATGCAGATTTCCAAAGAATAGCAAGGAGAGACAAGAGGGCCTTTCTAAACGAGCAATGCAAAGAAATAGAGGAAAATAACAGAATGGGAAAAACCAGAGATTTATTCAAGAAAATTGGAGATATGAAAGGAACATTTCGTACAAAGATTACCACAATCAAGGACAAAAGTGGAAAGGACCTAACAGAAGCAGAAGACATCAAGAAGAGGTGGCAAGAATACACAGAGGAATTATACCAGAAAGATATGGAGGTCTCATACACCCCAGGAAATGTGGTTGCTGACCTTGAGCCAGACATCCTGGAGAGTGAAGTCAAATGGGCCTTAGAAAGCCTTGCTAACAACAAGGCCAGTGGAAGTGATGATATTCCAGCTGAACTATTTAAAATTTTAAAAGAGGATGCTGTTAAGGTGCTGCACTCAATATGCCAGCAAGTTTGGAAAACTCAGCAGTGGCCAGAGGATTGGAGAAGATCAGTCTACATCCCAATCCCAAAGAAGGGCAGTGCCAAAGAATGCTCCAACTACCGCACAATTGCACTCATTTCACACGCTAGCAAGGTTATGCTTAAAATTCTACAAGGCAGGCTTAAGCAGTATGTGGACCGAGAACTCCCAGAAGTGCAAGCTGGATTTCGAAGAGGCAGAGGAACCAGAGACCAAATTGCAAACATGCGCTGGATTATGGAGAAAGCCAGAGAGTTCCAGAAAAACATCTACTTCTGCTTCATTGATTATGCAAAAGCATTTGACTGTGTCGACCACAGCAAACTATGGCAAGTTCTTAAAGAAATGGGAGTGCCGGATCACCTCATTTGCCTCCTGAGAAATCTCTATGTGGGACAAGAAGCTACAGTTAGAACTGGATATGGAACAACTGATTGGTTCAAAATTGGGAAAGGAGTACGACAAGGCTGTATATTGTCTCCCTGCTTATTTAACTTATATGCAGAATACATCATGCGAAAGGCTGGACTGGATGAATCCCCAACTGGAATTAAGATTGCCGGAAAAAATATCAACAACCTCAGATATGCTGATGATACTACCTTGATGGCAGAAAGTGAGGAAGAATTGAAGAACCTTTTAATGAGGGTGAAAGAAGAGAGCGCAAAATATGGTCTGAAGCTCAACATCAAAAAAACTAAGATCATGGCCACTGGTCCCATCACCTCCTGGCAAATAGAAGGGGAAGAAATGGAGGCAGTGAGAGATTTCACTTTCTTGGGTTCCATGATCACTGCAGATGGTGACAGCAGTCACGAAATCAGAAGACGCCTGCTTCTTGGGAGAAAAGCAATGACAAACCTAGACAGCATCTTAAAAAGCAAAGACATCACCTTGCCGACAAAAGTCCGTATAGTTAAAGCTATGGTTTTCCCAGTAGTAATGTACGGAAGTGAGAGCTGGACCATAAAGAAGGCTGATCGCCGTAGAATTGATGCTTTTGAATTATGGTGCTGGAGGAGACTCTTGAGAGTCCCGTGGACTGCAAGAAGATCAAACCTATCCATTCTCAAAGAAATCAGCCCTGAGTACTCACTAGAAGGACAGATCCTGAAGTTGAGGCTCCAGTACTTTGGCCACCTCATGAGAAGAGAAGACTCCCTAGAAAAGACCCTGATGTTGGGAAAGATGGAGGGCACAAGGAGAAGGGGACGACAGAGGATGAGATGGTTGGACAGTGTTCTTGAAGCTACTAACATGAGTTTGGCCAAACTGCGAGAGGCAGTGAAGGATAGGCGTGCCTGGCGTGCTCTGGTCCATGGGGTCACGAAGAGTCGGACACGACTGAACGACTGAACAACAACAACAACAACATGCCAAAATCTCCCAACAATGCCCGTCTGCAATCTACCTCAGGCAAACAGGCCAGTCTCTACCCAAAAGAATGAATGGACATATATCTGACATCAGAAATGAGAATACGCAAAAACTAGTAGGGGGATTTTTAAACCCCCCTAGTACACTCTGTAAAGGACCTCAAAACCACCAATTCTTGAACAACAGAACTTCAAAGGGAGACAGGAAGGTAAAACTGCACAATTACAATTTATCAAGAGGTTCAATGCTATCATGTGTGGACTGAATCAGTACAAAGACTGTGCTATTAACCATCTTTATCATTATGCTTGCCACACCACATGTGTTAACTGACTTATCAATGTTAGGATGTCTGTTTCATCAAAAAAATTGTGTGCGTGAAAATTCAGCGTTGCCAATGTAACTATCACTGTACTTTCTCCATTTCTTTTGCTTCTAACCACAGTATTTACAACTCCCCTTTTCGACCACATGACTCAGGATAACACTTCATTTGTCTAGCGAGGCCGGCTGGAATCCATAAAACTCGATGTCATAGTAAATATGTTCATCCTTAAAATGCTACAAGGCTTGTTGTTGTTTCCTTCCCCCTGTGTGTCTTTACTGGGCTGGAATGCAATGTATAGTTCCCTCCACTGTCAGTGAAACAGGAAACTGTTTCTGCTTCAGTAGATTTCCTTATAGGAGGATCTCAAATTGTGCTGTAGATCCCCCTTCATCAATAAAGGGCCTGTGGGCAACATTGTTATTTGGATATCTTCTCCACCTGGCCTTCCCTTTGCTGATATTTTCCCCATATCTTTCTCTACCGCTCCCAGTACCCACTGCTGGGCCATTCTCAGCCCTTTTATTTCCTTACATCAGTAGCTTTCAACCAGTGTGCCGTGGCACCCTGAGGTGCCTTGAATGATGGTCAGGGGTGCCACAGGCAACACTGGCCTCTGTCCCTCTTTCCTTCCCTCTCTCCTCTGACGCCCTCTTGAGTCTCCCAAAGGCTTGCACAGCTGTTTGTTGTGGCAGCCCTGGCTATAAGCTCCATAGGCGAATGGTGCCTCTGGGAGGCCTCTCTCTTTGGGGTGGGGGGCAGCTCAGAGACCAGGGGTGGCAGCAGCGGCTGTCCAGAGGGCTCTCAAGGAGAGGGGAGAGGAGGCTGAGGGAACACTCCACAAGGGAGGGTGTTTGAAAAAGGGTGAGAGGCTGCCAGCTCTGCAGGCAAGGGGTGACATAACGGGGCTCCTGAGCCCCACAGGTGTGCCGCAGAAAGAATGTAGTTGGTCAAAGGAGCTGTGGACTCAGAAAGGTTGAAAACCTCTGCATAGTTGATGCAAAAGATTCAACTCCATTTGGAAAAGAGAGGCTTATTCTGGAATGCACATTCCTCTATGTACTTCTCCACAAGAAACAAATTCAGAATTCCGTAACATCTTGCTAGGCGCTTGAGAACTGCAAAGTGTGAAGTCATAAAACTCTTTGCCAGGATTGGAACAACGAATGTCTCGTGATTAAAATGAGACTTGAGCGAGACTTTTTTTCATTCACCCATCTTATCTGAATGGAAAGAAACATTACATATAAGTATGGTATTTAGAGCAGTTCCTTTTTATTTTATTTTTCTCTTTTAGCCTGGAGACTTAACTTGTTAACATTACCATAATAGCATGATTATATTAAAACGGGGGGGGGGGGGGGACAGACCCAGAACTCTTATATAGCACAAGTGGAGACAAAGTATAAAATGTCCTGATGTGCCCTTTTCAAATATGTACAGATGTTACCACATTGCGCAAAAATAAAATGAGCTTGATTAAAAGGGTTGGACAGCACTAGCACTTTTCCTCCTTTTCATCCCCAAGTCCTTAACAGTACTCGTTGCCATATCCTTACGCAAGCTGTGATGATAACAATACTCCAACCCTCAGAGTCTGAGAGGTTCCCAGTGGTGAACTTGTTTTGTCTGTTGCAAATTGACAATGGAATACAAGCTTCTCCAATAAGTTAGTAATTTAACAGATTTATTAACAGCTCCCTAGCAGGGCTCTTAACACAGACCTGCACAGCAGGGTTTCCCCTAGGAGGAAAGAGCAGGAGCAGGAAACAGGAAGCTGAGTTGTAGTTTTAAAAGGAGCCATATTTTGCTGATAAAGTCTTTTTACAGGTAGGTAGCCGTATTGGTCTGCCATTATCGTACATATATGTGTGTGTTTAGATGACAGATTGAGAGATAGACGATACAGATTTACATGCTGCTTCATCATCAAAAGCTCAAAGCAGTTTACATAAAGTATTCATTAAAAATTACTAATAAGTTAACCTAAATTTAAAGATTGACCTGGTGCTTGTGAGTATGCGCATCAGCTACGAAGGTCAAGATGGAACATTGCTGACATGGTAGTCAGAAGAGCATAATTGGTGGGTCCAGGGTTTGGTGAACATGTCTTTGTGTGAAGGGATGGAGCCTTCCGCCTTGACGGAGGCAGTATTGTGGCTATTCCTGGGGTAGGGGGTACCATTCTGGATCTGACAGTATTTAACAATACAATTGCAAAAACCTCCTTTTGGGGGAAAGTATTGGAGATGGTTGTGGCAATGCAGTTCCAGTTGCAGATCTTGTCTGAGGAAACACATTATCTGGGTTCAGGATGGACAAAGCTGGTGACATTTATTTAGAAGTTTAAAAGCACTGGTCCCAATACCAATATTTGGGAGACTCTACTTTCCACAACCTCCATTGAGAGATTTGTCCATTTATTTTTACACTCTGTTTTCTTTTTCTGAATCAGTTACTGATCCATACTAAGGATACATTTAATCTAACACTTTTGTATATCTCTTAATTTGACTGTTCAAGTTGATATAATACTGTGAGCTTCTACTGCCCTCTAGTGAGATGCTGTAAATAAATGACAGATGTTTGAAGGGAGCAAAATGTTAAAACATTATTGTGTTAAAAAAATGTATTCAAAAACGAACATATGCCAAAAAGAATTAATATTAAAACCCCAACAACACTGTGATTTTCAGAAAAGTCTTATGTGTACATAGAACATTAAACATGTGGACACTGCAAAATAATATTTATAAGGTACAGCAATAAGAGCATTCGGAAATATATTTAAGGGCTGCAATCAGTTTGGATTAGGACTAAGGGTGCCTCCTGACTGTCGCTGTTTTGCAGGATGGAATCAAACGCATATCAGGAAATTTAATTCTGCCCAATTAAAGTAGATTTAAGCACTCAGCTGCCCTAGCACAACCAGCATGCTTTTTAAAAGGTGGAGATTTACTGATCCATTCTGAGTACCAAATGCATAATTCTTTTTTGTCTTTGCTCTATCAGCTTTCTCACCACAAAATGAGACTTGATAAGATTGTACAGTTTCTAGGCAAACTGAATTAGAAGCAATCTTCCTCTTCCTCTGGTGAAGGTTCTCACAACACAAGCATATTTCTGCCTTTATTCCTGTTCTAGAGTTATGAACATTCAGGTGCCTTTCAGATACCATTTTTATTGTGCATTCATGATTATTTGTGCTCATGATGGTACCAGGACATTTATACACAATCCCTTTCAATGCTGAAACAAAATAGAAAATTCTTTCCAGTAGCACCTTAGAGACCAACTGAGTTTGTTCTTGGTATGAGCTTTCGTGTGCATGCACACTTCTTCAGATACACACATAGTTTTGACTATGGCAGACCAACACGGCTACCCACCTGTAACCTTTCAATGCTGTTCCTGCCTGCAAAAGTTTCAGAGCAGACATTGTGCTTTGTTTCCCATCAGTGCGTGTCCCCTAAGTTCCTGATGAAAGCTTGTAACTTTTTGTACCACAAATGTTCCAGTTTATTTGTTTTTGTCCTGCATTTGTTGGGCTGTAGTGCAAGAATACCCTCCAGACAGCGATAATGAACTAACATTTAAGTCCACCACTAATGCACTATTATTGCATCAATATAATACATCTCAAAAAACAAACCCACCACTAGTCTGAAGGGACCTTTTATCAGCTACATTATCCGTGGCTTCCAAGATGTGTAAGCAGTAACAGAATTAATTGTCCTCCTTCTTAAGTAGCTCTCAGTATTGTACAGCTATCTTAACTAAGACTAGGCAATACAATTCCTTTAGTCCCATCAGCACACAAGTTGTAATCTAGTTTGATTGCAAGAGCTCCCTAAATAGGATCAGTGGACCTTTGCTGACTTCCAAGCAGAAACGGCATATGGAAAAGCAGCAGGTTTTTCAGTGACAAAAGGGGCTGAACCAACAGTGGCCGATAAATTCAGCATTTCATCTGCATTCTGTTCTCTTTCAGCTTTAACAGTGAGGTTTTGTTCATGCATTTATTATTATAGAATACACAGAAAGGAAAGAAATGTGACAATGTTTTCGTTATAGATAGTAACTATAAATCAGTGTTGGTGGAGATGGGAGAACTGTACTACAATTTCTAAGGAACCGTTTTCTGCGCATACCAACTGAATTCAGGGTCCCTGAACTGCTTCCAAAAGCCTGGTAGCATCTCTGGTACTTATAACAGGACAGGAACAAGAAAAGCAAATGCCACTTAAATTGCGTCTCGTTTTCAAGACAGGGATTCTGCCAGTCTCTTGTGCCAATTTGCCACCCGGAGCAGCTTCCTGACAAGTACTTCTTTTTTTAAAAAAGACAATAGAGTTGGACAATTCCCAGTAATTGTTGTGTTACAATGGAAAACTGGAAGATGTTAGTAAATGGCAAGCTGGCATGTTCAGAAATCTGTGGTTTTTAAAAGAAAAAGCAGGTTCCCCTAAGCCACTTGTTTTTCTTCCAGCTGTAATATTTTTTCCCCCCGTTTCCCTTCAGTGGCTGGAGCAAGAAAACATGCCAGGGCCAGCCAGCCCGTGAGGCCATGTGAGGCAACTACCTTATGGGGCAAGATCTGCTCAATCTGCAGGGGTGGCAGATCTGACCCCAAAGACATAGATGCCGCTGCTGAATAAAGCTTCCTCCAGCTGCCACCCATCCCTCTCCTCCTCTGGCCTTGCCTTCCAGCTTTGTTCTGCCTCCTTTTAGCCCAGAGACCCCTGAGAAGAAGAAGAAGAAGAAGAAGAAGAAGAAGAAGAAGAGGAGGAGGAGGAGGAGGAGGAGGAGGAGGAGGAGGAGGAGGAGGAGGAGGAGGAGGAGGAGTTTGGATTTGATATCCTGCTTTATTACTACCCGAAGGAGTCTCAAAGCGGCTAACATTCTCCTTTCCCCTCCTCCCCCACAACAAACACTCTGTGAGGTGAGTGGGGCTGAGAGACTTCAAAGAAGTGTGACTAGCCCAAGGTCACCCAGCAGCTGCATGTGGAGGAGCGGGGACGCGAACCCAGTTCACCAGATTACGAGTCTACCGCTCTTAACCACTACACCACACTGGCTCTCTGCCCTCTTTTTGCTGAGTTGGGAGAAGAGTGGCAGCTGGAGGAGGAGGAGAAGCCGAAGTCGCCGCTTTACCAATGTTGATCTTCACTCCCTGCTTCTTCCCCACATTGATCTAACCACTACACCACACTAGTTCTCTACTTCCAACCAGGATTACTCCAAGTATTAATTGTGGGTCAGACTGCGAATTTAATTTAATCATGATGATATGAAAGACACCATAGTTTGCTCAATGGAGGAATGTGATCACTGAAGGTCTTCAAAAGATCTTTATGGGGTCTGTGTCCTTCAACAGGCTGAACCTAGACATTCTGTTAACTAAGAAGTTGTCACCCAAAATGGCAGCCGTGCTTCTCATTCCCCCTCTTTTCACTGTAATATCTAATTAGAGACGTATGACATGACACTCACCCACATTTCTCTAACCTGGCTCCACAATATTGACTGATCTTAGTTTTCAATGTAAATTGAAGATATTTTAGCAAGTACTTAAATCTTGAATTATTGATCCCTCCTGTATTGATATTTGTGTTGATATTCATTGCATTTTCTGTACATTTTGACTATATATATGCAGTGCTCAGTTGCCAGAAAATCTCCTGAAATGGCAAGGCTATAAATTATTAGAATAATTTGCATATATGCCATACCAGTGGACTGAGTGTTGGACCTAGTGGTTTGTATAGACCTAGTTTAGGAGATCCAATGGGAAGTAGAAAACTCTCAAACCCACTTGATTAGCATAGGATGCTGCTGTAGCTGAAATTTTAAAAAAGCCTCTATTACTGATGTAGAAATCAGAGTTGAAGCATAGGACTGGGCTTCTGGGCAACTACTGAATTTATGGACCTGACTACTAGGCTTCAGAATTCCTTATTACTTTAGTTTAAACAGCAAATATTTGTAGCTTTCTGTTCTTCTGTGAGTCTCAAACCATAAGTGAATTTAGATTGTTCTCTATCAGACAGTTCACATAATCCCAGTTTACTTTCAACTGTGCTACCATGCATGAACTATTGTGGGAGTTGGGTGGAATTCCTCCTTGGCAAAGGACCTGAGAGACAAAAAGGGAGCTCATGGTCACACAAGGTAAGCAGGCCTGTCTATGAGCTCATGATTTAGCCCTTCCCACACAGTCTGCCTTTAGCACGTTGCATCAGCAGCAGATGTCCAGAAACCTGCAGTTAACTCCTTCTAGAAAAGGAATCTCCCCCTGGTGTTGACATCCATTTGGTTCGGGAGAAAATGGAAGTGTGCGCCTTTGGGGGTAAAGCCAAACCATTGGAGAGTTATAGCGCCTGTTGTGGCTGTAGAAACCAATACGGAAAAGACATGCTTTGTTGCAGCTGTGGCAGATGAAGGTGCCCAGTTGTGCTGGTGCAGGTATACAAATATCAGCCATTAATCCTTAACAGTTAGTTAATCCTAAGTGTGGTTTATATAAAACCACAGCCAAATAGAAGTGTCCCACAGTTGAGGGGGAAAACACCCATAAGCTCATATCTAAATAAGCACTCACACTTTTAGGCAAATTTTCACACACCCAAAAGGTATTAATGCTTCCTTTCCTCTTACAATAATCTGTTTGTTTGTTTGTTTGTTTGTTTGTGATATCAGTTGTAGTGGAATGAGATATTCAGGATTTGAACCCCTCTGTTGTTGTGTTTGTTGAGTTGATGTACATTTCTGTTACGACTTATCACAGCTGAGAATGCATCATCTGATTAATGTTTGGATCAATAAATTTGTGGCAAACGCCTATTGAATTTCATGCTTGATTAGTTAGATAGCTGCTGGCATGGCAATAGCCTATATTTAACCTAGCATTTGCCATCAGCTGAGATAAAGGAGCTCAACTGACTTATGGGAAATCATACAGCATACTTTTTCCCAGCCTCAGGATGGTAGAGGAGGGGACAGTGCCTGTCAGTTTAACAGAGATTTTATTCCGCAGTTGCCATGGCAAGTTGGTGTGTTTTTTAATCTCTTCCAATGGAACTATAAATTCCTTTCAACTAAAAGAGGTGTGGTGTTCCTTCCCCCAATTGCATTTTGCATGCATTTTCTCTCTCTTAAATCTAGCACTGTGTTATGTGGTTGTTTGGTTTTAAGCCAAAGATCATTAATGACTCCACTATCCAGGACACCTGGCTTTGACATCACTCTTAATAAGGTATAGTTGAGGTAAAATGCCTAGGCGTAAAGGTGAACAGCAAAGGTGAAAAGCAAGTACTGTGCTGTGGCTGAGGAAATAGCGCAGTGTTGCACGTGGGCGAACTTAAATCGAAAGACTTTTCACATGGCTTCCCATGCAAACGCTTCCGGTTTTTGTGAAAGCGTGATGTTGTTTTCAGAAACACTTTCCCCTCATAATTATTGTTGACTTCATGTGCGAAGGAAGCCTTGGAGGGACGGAGGTTCCTCCTGAGGTTATCCCAGCCAATCCAGGGGTCATGTGGGCAACATAGTGTTAGATTTTTATACAGCAAATAAAATTTTGGGTACATGATAACTTCACAAAGTCAGGAGTGGGGACAGAAAGCCTTGCTTTGATGCCTCATGTAAACAATCGAATTATGCTTTGTGATGATCACACAAAACCAAATAAGTGCTTCTTCTTTTATTTTGAAATTCTAGCTTATTTTGCAAACTCCTCCTCGAACAATAGCCTAGAGTGAATTTTCACAATATGAGCTCCCCACTTTCAACTCAGCCCTAGTCCTAACTATTCGGATTCACTCTATTTTCCATACAATACCATGTCTATGTTTAGTGTTATATAGTACAGACTTCTGATAATATAAAGATTTTGGCCATTCTTCAAATCATTTGGGGGCAAAAGCATTAAGGAGACACAAGTACTAAATTTGGAGATGAAGAACAGAGCTTTATAGATTTGTGAGGAAACTTTTTCCTTCAGTGGAAAATGTCTATTTAGTTGGGAAAACGCATTGGAAAATGCCTCTCAGGAGAAAGCGAAATGTAATTAAGGAAAAGTCCTCCTGGCTGAGGTGGTCAGTTTTGGCTGCCCACAAGGAAGTTGAGCCAGATCTCCACGTTAATGACTGCAGAGTTGAGCTGTCATTATGACCACCTGTCCATTCTAATCTGGATTGAGAACCCCAGTTAACTTCTCTGGGGTAATAAATTAACAGATGGTAACAAAAACAGATGGTAAATGCTGATCTAGCTGGATTTGAGCCTGTAATTGGGAAGAGAAAGGAACCATATGCTGATGTTAATCTCCGGAAGCACCAGGACCCTTAGCACACCTTTTTTCCCCATCATGAGTTTATCCTTCTATTCTCTCTTACTAGCAGTACTGTTTTTCTAGAAAAAGAGGTGCCGGAACTCAACCACAAATGCCTCCCTTATTGTCTTATAATGGCAATGGTGCCCACCTGAGAGGTGCCAGAACTGAGTTCCAGCAAATACTGGCTGAAAAAAGCCCTGCTTACTAACATATATACTCATGGGCCTTGCCACTGAATTACAGTTTGTGAATACCGGGGGGGGGGGGGAGAGACAGGACCCAGGCCATCCAGGTAAGCGGCAGTGATGCCACAGCAAAAGGGACTGCTCCATACCACTGTCCCACCAAAACAGCCTCTCCTGACCTTGCCTTGTACTTGGTAGGTACTACAAAGAATAACATCTCAATGTGTCCCCTGTTTGACAAGGGAGCCAATTGCATCACCTTAAGGAATGATGACATGCAAGTTTTCCCTGTACATGGAGGAAAAGGCAATTAATGGCTACTAAGTTTGATGGCTCCCAGAATGTTTCCGAGCACAATTCAAAGTGTTGGTGCTGACCTTTAAAGCCCTAAATGGCCTGGGCCCAGTATACCTGAAGGAGGAGGAGGAGTTTGCATTTGATATCCCGCTTTATCACTACCCGAAGGAGTCTCAAAGCGGCTAACATTCTCCTTTCCCTTCCTCCCCCACAACAAACACTCTGTGAGGTGAGTGGGGCTGAGAGACTTCAAAGAAGTGTGACTAGCCCAAGGTCACCCAGCAGCTGCTTGTGGAGGAGCGGAGACACAAACCCGGTTCCCCAGATTACGAGTCTACCGCTCTTAACCACTACACCACACTGACTCTCCATCCCCATCCTTCAGTCCAGACACTGAGGTCCAGCTCCAAGGGCCTTCTGGCAGTTCCCTCACTGCAAGAAGTGAAGTTCCAGGGAACCAGGCAGAAGGCCTTCTCGAGAGTGGTGCCCACCCTGTGGAACACCCTCCCATCAGATGTCAAGGAAATAAACAACTACCTGACTTTTAGAAGACATCTGAAGGCAGCCCTGTTCAGGGAAGTTTTTAATGTTCAATTTTTTTATCGTGTTTTTAATATTCTGTTGGGAGCCGCCCAGCGTGCCTGGGGAAACCCAGCTAGATGGGTGGGGCATTAATAATAATAATAATAATAATAATAATAATAATAATAATAATAATAGCTATGTTCTTCCTTCACTTCTGGATGCAGTATGACTCTGAATAGCAGCTGGGGACCACAAGTGGGGAGAGTGCTATTGCACTCAAGCTCTGTTTGAGAGCTTCTCATAAGCATCTGGTTAGCCACTGTGAGAACAGGATGCTAGGTGGGATGGGCCTTTGGCCTGATTCAGCAGGGCTGTTTCTTATGTTCTCATGGCAGAAGCAATCTGGGAATCAGCAAGGAGGAACGATCGCAATAGAACTGTTGATTCTGAAACACGAATGGGAAATTAGGACTGAAGCTTCAACAAGGCTGAAATTAGAGTCACATGCCTTTAAATTCCCGAATTTATGTTATAGGCACATAGACGGGCTGTATCAGCTTTGAAAATCTACATTGCTGCTGATAATGTGGCAACGTTTTAAAGTTAAGTACTGTAAGACCGTTTGAAATGTATCAGCTTAAGAATTCTAAGCAACCAGTCAACACATGAACTCAAAGTAAGAAGAAAAATTTGAACTATGGAAAAATCTTTCCAAGCCTGCTGGGCCGAAAAGGAGGCATACTGAATTAACAAGCATATGGTATACAGCTTAACGTTATGAAGTAAAGATCCTTACCATCTGTTCCTGTGCTATATTGTGCTAAGCAACCCAAAACCTTACTTGCAAGACTTCTACTATGAGAAATATATTTATTTGGGCATTTATTACTTTTTATCATTGATCTTGTACTTATGGTCCTGTTAGCATTCTGGACAATTCCTAAAATTCTTAGTCTTCAAGAATTAGTGCAATAATATGTCAGTATTTAGTCACCCTTACAACTATTATCAGTATCTTGGAAGTAGAATTTAACACTTCAAATGACATCTAGTTCTGTCTGTGCCTGAAATGTCTCCCTCACTTTAGCTAGTTTTGGACTCTTCACGACTTTGGAAGATTGAAATGATCAAAGGGGAAGCTGAATCAGGCAGCTTTTTATCCCACAAGATGTGTTTAGACTACGTTTCAGAAAAGGTTTGAGTTGCTGATAACTCAGTATTTTAAAGTGGAAGTTTGCAATGAAACTGATCTAAATCTCCCTCTCTCTAAATGCAGACATTTCTGATCTAGGAGAAGGCATAGGAAAAGTAGCACCCCTTTTTTTGGAGCTTGGACTCCCTACATCAGTTTTATGAAATACAAAATGGGCTTGAAATGATACAAATGTTTTGCATTGGTGTTCTTTATAAAGTTAATAGTGTATTTTTGTTGTCACTTGTGTTATTTTGCATCTAGTGTTTTGTATGCAGAAAAAGTAGAAATTGGCAACTAGTGGGCCCTGAAAGGAAAGCCACCAGAGATCCCACTTATGACTAGAAAACACACTTTGCTTCACCGTGCACCTGGTAATTCCTCACAACCACGCTGCTAGCACTTAATACTGCATATTACTGTAATTTAAAATATGTAACATTACAATACATTCACATTTCTTTCATGTTGTAAAAAAATACATGAAGGGAGTGGCAACAGTAGCAAGGGAATTTGTGGCCCATTTATGGACTATCTGGCTTAATGCTGTGCAAAATACACTCTCTGTTATCACAAAACCCTACACATAACACAGTATATTTCCTTTAATAACACAGGCAATTGCAAAACTGTTCAATGCTGGCAGGTAAATTACTCGTGCTTCCAACATTTGTCCATGTTGGAAGCCAGTGTGGTGTAGTGGTTAAGAGTGGTAGACTCGTAATCTGGGGAACCGGGTTCGTGTCTCCGCTCCTCCACATGCAGCTGCTGAGTGACCTTGGGCTAGTCACACTTCTCTGAAGTCTCTCAGCCCCACTCACCTCACAGAGTGTTTGTTGTGGGGGAGGAAGGGAAAGGAGAATGTTAGCCGCTTTGAGAATCCTTCGGGTAGTGAAAAGCGGGATATCAAATCCAAACTCCTCCTCCTCCTCTTCTTCTTCTTCTTCTTCTTCTTCTTCCATGTTCAACGTGCTGGTCATTTACAGTCCATTGGAAAAATGGACCTATTTACAGTCCATTGGAAAAAGCAATTGACTCCTGTTCCTGATGACCCCAAACTGCAAAATGATGCAGAACTAATTTCACTAGACAGCACCATTGAATCATCTCTCTCTCTCTCTCTCTCTCTCTCTCTCTCTCTCTCTCATTCACAGAGGAGGCAGAGACACAAAACAAACTTCTCTAGAAAATGTTCGTGCACGTTTCTGACTGAAATAAATAGCAGCTCAGCATCTACTGCACTTTTTTTCAATTATGGCTTCTCTGAAAGAACTTCCTGGTTGGAATGGAGAGGAAACTCAATTCACTTCACATTTAAAAATGAACCTCCGTAAGTCACACTTTGGGAAACAATATGTGGACTGAAACACTGCTATCTGTTGAAATTCGCATTTCTCTGAATTTTATGTTGCAATTTTCCAGCCAGGTAATGTGTACAAAAATGCCTGCACTAGGGTAACGTGTGCATATTAGTGAAAATAACATCTAGAAATGCATTATATTGGGGAAAATTGCTTTGCGAAAATATGTAAGGTAGGCAAAATTGCATACACAATGATGCATATTAGAAGAGGTTTGCACTAAAATCCAGTGAGGACTTTACAACAAACTTCACAAACTTATGTGGAAATGTGGGAGACCTAAACTTAAAATTGGGGAAAATGAGAAACTGAGAAAGAATGAAACTGAAAAATTCATGCACCCCTGATAGATTGTGTTAACCGTGTTCTCCATTGGATCTTGGGGTGTAAACTTCTAAAGATCTAAGACATATAACATATTTTTAATGGAAGTAATATTACTGGTCACAGTATGGCCCTTGAATGTATGCATGTAGGTGTTGGTGCGATCAGTTTTTCCTCAACTTTAGTCCATAGAATAGTCTTTTTATTTTTAGGTGTGATAGCTTTGATGTCTTGAGCGTACTTTGGAGTTATATATAAACATTCCTGTTTAGTCATATAAACCTATTAGCGTTATCTCTCTTTCTGGAAAGAGCAGAATGGAAGAATGGAGGTGCTCACTTCCTCAACAAATGATTATGGATAGATGCAATGTGTATCAGGAAACCACTACCTGCAGGTCAAACAAGGAAAAGCCCCTTCATTTAGTCCTTCGCGAGGCTTGAGCTGCCTCAGGAAGTGCTCTGTGGTGCCCTCTTTCTCTGCAAGACGCCACTAATCTTTTGCAATATTCTTTCGGCTAATCCTCTTTCATCAAAGCTGAGAGGGCTCTTTTGTAACTGCCTCTGCAAGACTGTGCTGCTGTAAGACCGCAGGACCTTTAACATGGACTGGACATTTGTCCATACTGAGCACATTCTGCAGTCCCCTTTTCACAGTCATATTCCCCCAGTTTTACACATAGTAGAACTAGCTGCTGCCGCCTTGGTGCATTTAGCTCAGAATGCCACACTTGGTTTACTATAATCTGTCTTTCAAACAATGCATCAAGCTGAACAGGTCTTTGACTCTCGTGATTTGGACTATTTTTCTCCTTTTTTAATTAATTGCAGTCATGGAGAGTGGGGGGGTGGGTATCCTGATCAGTGCCCCAACTGGGGTAAGTGGGTGAGTTAACCCTTTCCTCCCACTGGTGGAGGAAGGGGGCAGTGGGTGCAGTCTGCCCTGGGTGTCATCCCTGAGGAGGGTGACATGGCCATGGGCAGCACCCCCTGGGATGCTCGCCCCGCCCCATGGGTGGCTAGCCCCACCCCTGGGTGCACAACATGTGCACCACTCCAGGTGCCGGAGCAGCTAGCTCCACCTCTGTTTCCTCCCATATTGTTTTCCTGCTGAAAATTCACTCTCCCAAGCCACTGACAGTAGCAAAAAGCAGCTTCATATATGCAAATAACAGCTTCACTTCGGAGGCAATGTTCAGTAAATGGTGGAGGTGGAAAGTATTCTGTTTCAGGGAGCAAAAATTCATAATGTGGCAACATGTACCATACAGGCAGGGGCTCCTAGATTTTGCAACGTGCTAATAACACTTATTAGCTAACCCCAAGTTATACCTGGTCAACACCCTCTCCCCCAATTCTGTCCAAATTAGATGGGTTCCAACATTGTCATTGGAAGCTCAAGTGGCCTCGGCGGCACAGAGTGTCTTCTACCAGCTTTGACTGGTTGCCCAGCTGCAACCCTAACTGGATGGGGAAAGCATGGCTTCAGTTGGCTAGACTACTCCAATGCTCTGCACATGGGGCTGTCTTTCATGATAGTTCAGAAACAAAAATGAGTGCAGAATGTGATGGCTCGATTAACTGGGACAAGAAGACATGAACATGTAGCACTGGTTCTGGCCTTACTGCACTGGCTACCAAATTGTTTCCAGGCCAGTTTCTAAGTCCTGTTTTTGACCTTTCAAGCCTTATATAGGCTCATGAACCCTAAACCTAAAGGAGCAGTTCCCATATGAACCTGTACAGACCCTGACACACTTCGCTGGGTGCCATCTGTGAGAGAGGTTTGGAGGGCTGTGGTGAGAGAATGAGCCTTTTCTGTGATAGCTCCTCCTCTATGGAATGTTCTCCTGAGAAATGCTCATCTTGCATTAGCTTTGTCATCATTTTGATGCCAGGCAAAGGTATCTTTATTTTCTCCAACATTTGAATAGCACCTGTTGGATGTTAGAATCATAGAATCATAGAGTTGGAAGAGACCACAAGGGCCATCCAGTCCAACCCCCTGCCAAGCAGGAAACACCATCAAAGCATTCTGACAGATGGCTGTCAAGGATATTGGATGTTTTTACTCTGGTTACATTTTTAACATATGCTTGTATTTTCAACTGTATTTTTTTTGTAAATCACTTTGGAACTCTGTTGTGTGAAGCAATTCAGAAATTCAATCAGCTAAATTAACTAACCTACAAGCCTTTAGGGCTTCTCAACAATTATACTGTCGATGGGCATCATTGCTATATAAATGATAAATAATAATCTCAGGGATTCTTGAAACAACAAAAAAGTTTTTATTGCATTGAAAAATAAACAGATAATATTATGTACAATAAGAAAAACATTTCCTGTATACACAATGAAATATTCATTTTCAGCATGACCAGAACCTCTTCAAGGCTAGCATTCAAGAAATCAGAAGCTATTGTTGAAGGATGTGCACAGAGCCACATCACAGTTTGCCTACACGCTAGAGAATTTTCTCTCAGACTATATGATATATTACTTGTCGATCTCTAATGATAACTAAAATATTATTTATTTCTGTAACGGAAGCTGTGTCTGCACTGCAGATTAGTTTGCTTGCTTTAGTTTTCATTGCTTTCGGCACATTTGCCTATGCAGTATCTCTTTTCCTGTGAACCCATTAATTAAATTTTCTTTCTCCATGTGTTTTTATTAATTATACTGTATTGTGTTGTTGTAACTGAGCTGTGTTTTAAGATTGGAGGATTATCACAAGGATTTCACAACAGCACACATAGCAATAGCAGAAGTCATATGAAAAGCTGCTAATTAGACAAAAGTGTGCACTCAGCTCCATCCAACTATGACAAGCTTGATGACAGTGTTTTGTTCAGCTGTATATTCAGATGATGTAATATGGCCCCTCATTATACTGGGATGATTTTTAAGTAAGATTAATCAGTGCCTCAACTCCAGCTGTGCTCCCTGCAGAAGCCACAGGGAAAAGGCACTTCGGATTCACCCCAAGAGAACATTTGTGTGCAGCAAAGCAGCAGTGCAGACCAGCCCTAAATGGCAAATTATTGGTAGAGTATGAAGGCAGGAAAGAAGCATGAAGAGGTGGTTCCTCTTGCACCATGTTACAGAGCAATGCATTTCAGAGCTAGATCCTAGGATGTACCTCCAGCTGCAAAGAAATGTGAGCTGGAGGATCAGTCCTTTCACTTATTGGACCTCTGCTCCTCAAATGGATTGCAATGGCCTTGGGAATCCCAAATTTTGCATAAATTGCATGGAGGAATATTAAGGCTGCAGGGTAGCATTGTACATGTGGAGACACTGAATACTGATCACAGTTCAAACAGGCTACTTCTGGGAGAGAGGGCAAACACATGGGTTGGAGTAATAGTTTTGGATTTGCCTTGATCCTCCATAAGGAACTGAATTACTAGAATCAACAGTATGACTCAAAATAGAGGAGTAACTAGGTGTGCTGGATTTGAGCCAGCATTGTCTTTAGCACAGGCCCCCCCCCCCCAAAAAAAAATCCTGGAGTCATCACCTCTAAACCATGCAAAATTGCATCAAAACTGCAAGTACTTCACGTAAGTATCTATGACTTTAAAAAGCTAAGCACCAGAGAGACACTCAAATTGTGTATGTGAATTCACATGAGAAATATTTATCCCCTATTGGTATTTATTAAGAGTTACCTAAACAAAGTCATGCAGCTACATTCCAGGAATTACCTACTACCTAGAAGTATTCATACTTGCCTTGTTGGGGGCAAGACAAAAATTATTCTTCAATTCAGAATGATCTCAACCAAGAAGAGTCAGTATGCAGATACAGCCAAGAAATAGTGGGGAGGGCAAATCCATAGCAATTCCAAAGAATTAAGAACTTGACTGGTATCTCTCTAGTGGGATATTTGAACCCAGTACAAATCATAGCATACAAAACCATTATCATGAATCCATTAATGAGAAAAAACAAGATGCACAGAAAATACACTAACTTAAAACAAAACATTTTTTAAAATTAAAAAAATCAGCAACAACCATACACTTAATCAAACCTCTGACAAAGGGAACCCCTTATTAGTTTTTAAAAATCATTTATTTAACTGTAGCCCTTCTTGCCTTCAGTAACATGTGCCTGTGATATACTGTATGTAAAAAAAAAATGAGTACACAGCCACTCATATTTCTTTTGATGGAGAGATAACTTCCTAGATGATTCAGGCCATCTTATCTAATTATAGCATGAAAGCCAACAGTGAGGACAACGTCAAAAATATGAGAAAACTTGCAGTCTGAAATTCTTCATTTAGTATGTTCCTAAATAATAGATTTTCTTCTAATTATATTTTGGGCAAGAAAGGCTAAATATGCCTTACGTGCAAAACAACTAGATAACTAACTTCTCTTTTACCTTGTTCCTGTCAATGGACCAAATAGTTCCTTAAAAAAAATGCTTGTGCAGAAACAGTAGTTACCTATAAACCTGTCACATTGCAACACAGCATTTTTCTCCCTACTAATACTTTTTCAACAGCAAAAATTAGCCCTCCAAAACAGGGAACACCATCACTTTATTTAATTTTTTATTTATATAGCCCCTCCCCACCAAGAAGAAGAAGAAGATGTGAGAAAAAAGATTTTCAAAACAAGAAAATAATCATGTGTACAGTGGCCAGTAGCCCATTTAATTAAAACCCACCCCTTTTTGCAAATAACTTTGAGCTTTGAGTCATCTTTAGTGATGTCCATTGCATTTGAAAATCCAAGGATAAAGAGCCTTCCTTACATTTTTTTTCATTCATTTCAAGGTCAAAGGAATCCATTCATGAACCATTAATATCCATATGCGTCACTGAAAAGACTATGAGAAATTCTGAAGTCACATCAGTGCCTCGTTCCTGTAGCAACACCATCCATCTTCATCTTATGTGATTCTTCTACTGGATCCACTTTTAAGAGCAAATTCCTGAAAAGAAAAAAGAGAAGTCTGCCATAATTACATAAGTTCTTATCAAAGTACAGATTACAAAAACACCTGGAGCACAGGTTGTTCTTACTCATAGCTCCAAATTCATGCTTTATGCCCTACCATTTAAAGAAGTTTTTCAGGAAACATCCTGGAATCGTGGGGATGAGCCCCCAGAAAAAACAATGTTAACTACTGCAAAATTTCCATGTGATTGGCATGAGTCTCTATCGGTTAGGAAACAACTCCGATAAAGACAAAGTAAATTTTTGAAGTAGTTTAAAACATATGTGTGGTTCTTTTTTTCTTTTTTCTTTAAAAAAAACAGTGTTTTAGTTGGGAAAAGGATGGTTGCATATCTACATATACACTCATGTAGGCCTGTACAATTTTTACAAAAGTTCATTTTCCTTTTGGAACAAAATTCACTAGACCAGCCCCATAATTTCTTCTGAATTTATGAAACTGTACAATGTGGCTACAATAAGAAACTAGGAAGACAAAGAGACTTCATCACTTGCAGAGAGGATCTTGCTCTTCCATTCCTTTAGTTTAGCTATCATGGTTACTCGGTTGTTGAAGAATGGATACCCTGAATGTGCTCAGGGGCAACCTGTAGTATTTTCCCCTAATGTTTCAGAAGAAATAAGGTGCCTCAAAGACTAACACATTTATTATGGCATGATCTTCCATAGACTAGCATTCACTGCATCAAATGCATTGATTCTTATGGCTTAAGTATTTAAAATGATAGTCTTCAAAATGCTACAAGAACCCTTTCTGCTTCTGCTGAAAAACAGACTAAGACTTCTGGCATTAATAACATGTTCTGGGACAGAGCAACAGTACACAACACCTGTGAAACATCATCCTAAACTGAGGAAACACATGAGCTGTATCCATTCCAAATAAATAAAATATTTATTTCTTGTAAATAAAAATGTTTTATGTAACAAAATCTTCCTTGTATATGGCATTCATGTCTTAACTCCAAAAACTTTGGTTAGTGCGGCTTATGTTAGAGAAAGGCATTTAAAATAAAATAAGCACAGTGGATTTTCAGTTGCTGCCTTTTGCTAAATACTAACATAGAATAGATTTGAATGCTACAGTTTACCTTGCCCTGCTAGATATGCCAATAGATGTCATGACGACTGAGCATATACTCAGCTAAATTATCCACGCAATTTGGCTTCTTCAAGATGAGAGCAGCAATAGACTATTAATGTTTTGGCAATACATTGCACTTTAATGTCTCTCCCAGTATATGAAAAGTAGTTTGAGCAACTCAGAAAGTTTGCAGACAAAACCTTATGGGCTAATATAATAGAACAATCAGAATCAATTCTACATAATTTTCATCAAAGATGCCAAATATGGTTGAGCTTCAGGCACCAGCTGGAACAACCTTTGTAATGATATTCTTTGCAACGAACAAGCTTTGTAATGACATAACTTAGCATGACAAATTTGCAATCTCATAGAACCCGCAGTAGCAGACATTACATTTTACTAATAACTACATATTCTTAGTCATTACCTTGTTGAATTTGTAGAACTCAGAACTAACTTGTAGTAGGATTTGTGCTTCTGACAGCTTTCAAACTCCTATTTTAAAGGGGAAGAAACAATTGAATATTATCTAGTCTTAAACAAAACTACCAAAAATAATCTCTCTCTCATATCCATTTGATTCTGCTTAACCTTAACCTTTTCAGCAGCGAATAATGGTTCAAGACTGGCTCACTTTTACCACCACCTAAACATTTAACTGCTTTTGCAATATGTTGAGTTAAAATAACAATAATTTGAAGTTTTAATGGCACTAAAATTGCAGTTGTCCTTACAAGATGGGATTTAGAGTTACAGTATTAATTTTCCTGAGTTCGAGTGTCTTCAAAGCCCATGACACCTTTGGTAAAGACTGTTCTCCAACTCAGGACGCAAGGGATAAACGTGCTAAGAGGAAGGCACACTTGGCAAATCCACACTGTGATCAACTCCCACCTGGAAACCAATGTCCCGTCCCCACTGTGGAAGGACGTGTGGATCCAGAATTGGCCTCCACAGTCACTTACGGATTCATTGTTAAAACCGCGTTTATGGAAGACAATCTTACATGGCTACGAGTGGTCGCCAAAGAAGAAGAAGAATTAATTTTCCACTATGAAATATAAATAACTGGGGAACAGTGAGGAATTCAATTTTAATAATTAGGGAAATAAATGCTGTTGACCTAAGGCTAATAATTAGCTCTTTTGAACAGTTTTATACTTTCAATATGCTGCATAATCATGAAGGTATGTATCTACTTTCTTCCTTGCACCCTACAATATGATAATTTAGCTGATCGCTGAATGACTCAACTGTTGCGTAGAACACAATGAGTAGGTTCAAAGAAAAAAAAAACCTACAGAAGTAGTTAAGGAACAATTAACTCACATTTGATGCTGTCTTACAAACTCCGCAAACTGCCGATCTTTGGCATAGAGTTCCAGGATCCTAATTCTGTCTTGAATTTCCTGGAAAGTTAGAAAATAATACATTACACAATTGTCCTATATAAAACACAACAGTTCCAAACGAAGGTGTTCTGTACTTCGTACAACACAGAGCAGCATAATGTACAGATTTTATATTTTCAGTACTTTTGACTATGCTTTCATCAAATTAGTCTTCCATATTTAGCACTGAAATTGCATACTGATGTACTATTAGCAAGTCATTCTGATAGGACAGAGGTAACATCAAAACAAGTAAAGTTACCCACCTCCTTAGTTAGCTCACTGTGTTCATAAATATGCCTGATTTCTTCACTGCTGTACTCAGTGGATGTCTCGTTGCTTGTTGAGCTATAGGAAGTAAGCTGTGGATATCTCCGATAATAGTGGCTGTGTCCAGTAGCATCACTTTCATACATTGGGTTGTATTTCACTGCATTTTCAATAGATGAAAGGCTGTCTCCTTGCCTGTAAAGAAAGTAAAAAGAACATATGTCAAACACTGGAGTCCTCTCTTTGCAAAATATTTCCCAAAGCTCAACTGACAATGTTGTCTGACATTCCAGGGAATAAGCTAGGCGATAACCAATGCTCATGCTGCAAAGTGGAGCAACACCTCAAACAGGTAGCTGATAGTTGTGCTCTTCCAGAAGCTGTGTTCAACTCTTATTGGGGATACTTGTCTAACATGAATAGAGCTTCCATGTCTGAACCCCCAATGGGTTGGCTTTAGAGCTTTTCAATAGGCTAGCAATTTGCAGCAGTCACAATGTATGTGCCCATTCCTCTTCAGGCTCCTATGCTTCCTTCCCATGACCAGGTTGATACTGGCTATTGCTACTCCCAGCTTCCATTTATCAAACCAAGGTTACCCACTAGGATTTGGGGGGGGGGCATTAATCCTAACAAGAAGCAAACTGAAAGTCAATTCAAAAAAGAACTGAATTTAAGATTGGAAAAATGAGATACTTGAGAGAAACCAAAAATCAACAGATTTGTCCATCTCTAGTATTTGTCTGTTATCTGGCTCCCCTTCAGTGCTAATGAAGTACGCAAGATTAAATAACCTACAAGTTATAGTTACCCTAACGAGTCTTCAATTTCGCTCTTTGTGTACTGATCACGAAGAGTCCTAGCCAGGAAGAAAATAACGGCAGATGCTACGAGAAGGAAGCCAGCTACCGAAGCAATTGCGATACCCACGACCAATGGCTCCGAGACATATTCTTCGCAGTGCTCTCCTCTGTACCACCAGTTCTCACCCACGCGACATCTGTGATCCACCCATGTTAACAGGGAAGTGATAAAGAAAATAGTTATTCTATTGTCAGCATGAAATGACTGAAGCTCGTATTGGATGCTAATCTTCACCCGTTTAAGATAGCAGCTGAGTGAAATGCTAAAATATTCTGCAATGGGTCAAACTGAATATTGTAAGAAGAGGCATGGAAGAAGCTAGTAGGGAGGTTTAAGGCACAAAGTTTGAGCAGGGAACAAAATCTGTATAGCTGCACCTCTTCCTGATCTTGGGAGGGTCACCCTTCAGGGAAGTATTCTGGATTTCTTTTGTTTTGAAACCAGATTCAATGTTAAAACTGGATTATCACATAAATAGGCCTATGCCTCTGATCTTCTGCATTTTCAAATGTTTCACCAATGTTCACTTACCTGCATATTGCCCCTTGCCCTGGGATTATATCACATTTGCCATCATTTTGACAGAAGTCAGGCTGTAGATCACAAATGCTATTACAAGGCAATCCTTCAATGCTTAGATAGCCAGGATAACAGACACATTCCGCCTCTCCACTCCACTGGTTCACAAGGCATTCAGAGAACTCATTGCATGCCTGGAACTTGCAAGGATCAGCTTGATCTCCTGGAGGCACCAGCAAAAAGAGAACTTTTACTGCAGTGGCACCAGCATTTTGGGGAACTATTCCTATTGAATTCAGATAGACACCTACAGTTTGTATATTTCTTCACCAAGCATTTTTAGATAATTAATTTGATTCAACTGCAGTCATTTGTTTGGCATTTGCTCCATCTCTTGGGCACAGGAATCACCTACATTCACTGCCTCCATCTTCCCAGGGTTCAAATACCATTTATCTGGACTCATTATTTCACTATTGTGCCCAGACAATGATTCAGATCTTGCACAGCCCCTTCTGACATCAATATTATGGAGAGATAGAGATATGGAGAAATGGAGATGTGTGTCTTGTTGGATGAGGCCCAAGGCCTTCTGTTATCACAGTGGCCAACCAGATTAGCAGGACAAGATTGCAACAGCACTCTTCCCGCTTGTGATTCCTAGCAGTGGAGACACAGCTTATTCACCATGGCTAGCAGCCATGGGTAGTCATATCCTCCATGAATTTGTCTAACCCTTTTTAAAAAGCCATTTAAGTTGGTGGCCACTACTCTGCCCCCCACCTAGTGAGCCACTTCCAGCCACGAGAAAAACCTATCCCTATCCACTCTCTCCATACCAAGCATAATTGTACACACCTTTCTTTGTGTGTGTAGCCTTCAAAATGATTCTGGGTGTTTTAGCTTGTGAAATTAACTGACTTGTCACTTCAATGAGAATAGGGCTTTACTCCTGACTCACTGACATAGCAGCAAATACTCCTTCTTTATAATACC
Organism: Lacerta agilis; assembly: GCF_009819535.1. NCBI lineage: Eukaryota > Metazoa > Chordata > Lepidosauria > Squamata > Lacertidae > Lacerta > Lacerta agilis. The sequence continues at coordinate 32,349,182 of NC_046315.1, forward strand.
TGATTCCACATCAAGGGAGTACTTGTCGATAGCCAGGTTCATGGTCTGGTAGGCAGTGTTGCAAAAGTCTTCGAGAATCATGTATACAGCATTAGTAACGTTGCGAGGCACAGGTCTTGCAAACTTCATTCGGCTGTTCACCACAATGCTACCATTTCTGAAGTTCAGAATTTCCAAATTCTGGAAGCCTGTTAGATTGGACTGTAGATAAGGAACCAGCTACAAAACAGGAGAAATAATATAACAAGATTACATCTATTTTTCTGTGTGTTTGTGTGTCTGTCCATCTATATGTCTGCACTTGTATGCACATAAACCTAGTTGTTTAATTTAGTTGTGTTTAATTCTGAGTAAACAGGCATAAGATGTATGATGTTAATTCTGTTGGGCTCATTTGAACCTGAAGTTTGAATTTTCCCGTGTAAGCCTTAATGTTTAGTTAGCATACAAGCTGAATGAAGCTTGCATATTTAGCCATTAGTATGGGCAGGAATAAGTATTCTTAACAATTTCATTTGATATTGTTTTGCCGCATAGGTGTAGTCTAAAAGAGGAAATAATAAATCTGAATAGAAGTATTTGAATGTGAACTATCACAGCAGATCAAGGTGCAATTTAGTCACTGTAGTAAACAAAAATCCAATGTGATGTGACTGGCTAGTAATCATTTGTGCAAAAGGTGCTTCGAACCACCCTGTGCCTCTGGGTTGCTGCTCCCATGCTAAATGCACCCTGACAAAAAAAAAAAAAAAAAAAAAAAAACTCAGTTCAAGACTATATCTTACCAGCTCTAAGAATCTCTGTTCCAGGGCTTTATATTCAGGGGAATTTTTATTAAACAAGTCCTCTGAAAACATCATGTTGGTAACTCGAAGACTAAAGAATACCACTAATGCGCGTGCAGGGACAGTAGCATTGCTGAGGTTTTCATGAGTTGCCCCAGCTACACTGGCCATCTCTGTGGAATGGGCACTTGTAGAAAGCTCCACATGACTTTCAGTCATATGTCTTCCTTGGTCCTGTTCTGTAACTTCCAGATCTTTTGCGATCAAATCTTTTTCCAATTCTGCTAGGATAACTGTGGATTGAACTACAGTTGGCTGTGTGGTGGGCTTGTCAGAGAGGGCATGGACAGAATACTCTGTAAGAGTCAGAGTTGAGGAAGAGCTTACTTCAATGTCAAAACTGCTAGGAGTATTAGTGATTAGGATTGTACCAAACTCTCCAGTGAAGTCACTGGGGCCAGTTGTCATGTCTTTTAAATAAGGTACCAAGGTTGAAATTTCAAAATCAGTTGATGCTATTGAACTTGTGACTTCAGCTGCAGGCTGATGGGTAGAAGTTTCAGCAGAAGGAGTAACAACAGGCTTCAGAGCAATTGATCCAGAGGCCTCTTGAGCTGTTGTGTCAGGGATCTGCTGTTCTACTATAAAATTATCCAACAATGGGCTTTCCCCAGAAGGTTTTGCTGTTAAAATTATTTCTGGTTTATCTAGTGCACTCCATGGAGAGAAGCTATCAGGTGGTGTTATTGTAATGGTTATAGGTGGATAGTCTGTTGGTGACAGTTCTGTTATGATTTGGTCTTGAATTCCAGTTATTTCAGAAATGATCTCATGATCCTCACTGGAATCTTCCAATTGTATTATGCTATAGGTCTCAGTCAATGTTGCCATAACACTTTCTACTGTAGGGCCTTCTGTTTCAAGAGATGACAGAGATATGACTTCATCTGGTAGGTCTTTAGATGTGTAGTCCTTTAAGGAAGGCAACATAAAATCTATTTCCTTGTAGTCATATACACCCGATCCCTCTGTCTCCAATGTAGGTCTATACCAAGGCCATATGCTTGTTTGTGGTTCTTGTCCTGAACCAGAAGCATAGTCATCTACGTGGTCTTCTATATATACAGTGGGTTGCAGAGTTTCCTTTTCTACAAAAATTGTTGGTAATGGTTCTTTAGTGCTAAGCTCTATGGCTGATACTGAGGCCACTGGTGATAGAGGAGCAAGAGGAGTCACAGAATCACTTGTGGGTGGGATGTCACTTGGCACAATGTGAGGGGCAGGACTTGAAGGCAAAAGGAGCTCTTCCAACTCTTTAGAATCCTCAAGCCCTACAAATAAACATATGCAAAGTTAAGTAGTTCTTATAAATTTTGCTTATTGGATTTTATTTACTCAAATTATCTCCCCCACCCCACCCTGGCAGATTATTATTATATTCTTTCTCCAGTAAATGCCATCATCTCTTCAGGGTACAATGACTCTTGCATACACAGGGAGGGGGCCCTAGAAAGGAAGTAACTCCCCAAGCTTTCTAAGATCTGACATGTAACTCTGCTGCTACCAAGCAAGACAAAATAACATACCATCTTCTAATGAAGACAAATCAGAAATGCTTTCTAAGTCCACAAGTGAGTCAATCTCTAATGCTGTTGGTGTGACAGGATGCAATTTCTGCTTTTCATCCACAAAGAGCAGATCATCTGGGGGAATGGTGATATCAGATTTTGAGAGGAAAGTATCTTTTGGTGTTGAACTGAAGTTGCTCAGAAATCCATCTGGTCTTAACCAGATTTCATTGCCATTGAACTGCTCGATATCAAAGATGAAACCTGGCTTGGTAAAATCAAGTGGCAAGATGTTGCTTACAGTTGACTCATCCGCAGAGGGCCATTCAGATACCACAACACGATCCTAAAATTCAGATCCATAATGGTTATAAGCCATTATGATTAGCCATATTACCTTAAAAATCACAGTGCATAAACCCCAAGGCTTAGTCCCACATTCCACTACATCAACAAGCTACACACCAAGACCATAAATGACCTATGAAGTTTACCACACAACAGTTTCAAAATTACTGATCCTGAAGTTGCATCTGACATTAGTCTTACTCATTGAAATTAATGGACACTACTAACTTATATCCATTAATATCCATGGGTCTAATTTATGCAAGTAGCCACCACCTATAAAGTTGTATTGTCCCATCTGGAGAACCAGGTATGGCAGGTGGGGACTCTCTGTACCACTTTGCAGGCAACTGGTTAGATGCACTCTATGTCTAATTACCATTCTATTTATTTATATTCATCCATCTCCATGTAGCCATTAGTTGAATGCCACTGAGCTTTGTTGATGCAGTACTAGAAGGAGAAAGTGCTAGATTCTCTGGCCATCAAGCTTAGAGATGGGAGCAGAATATACTTCTGATCAGGGGCGGAGGAAGAGGGGTGCCAGTGGTGGTCTACCTTGGGTGTCATCACTGAGGGGGGTGACATTCGGTGTGCTGCCTGCCCGCAACCCCCAAGTCTACCATGAGCCGTCAGGGGAAGGGGGGAGCTGCGCCGCTTTGCCAACGGCCTCCCCCCTTCGTTTTGACAGCTCAGGGGAGGCTTGAGAGTTGCACGCAGGTGGCATGCCGTTGCCCCCCGCTCCCAGACTGCTTCCGGGGGGGGAGCTTCCACCAAGCTGTGGGAAGGGAGGAAGGCTGCTGGCAAAGCGGCGTAGCTCCCTCCCCCCCCCAGGAAGTAGCCCGACATGGGCAGCTCGCTCCACACACCCCCCCCATGGGCGGCTCACTCTGCCCCCATGGGTGTCTTGCCCCAGGACGCTCTCTGCAGCGCCCCCCTGGCCCCATCCCTGGGTGTACAGCATGTGCGCCACTCTGGGTGCTGGAGCAGCTAGCTCCACCTCTGCTTCTGATCTGCATGTAGTTAAATCAATCTCCCATTTTCAAAAAACCTGTGCTGTCTTAGTGGCAGAGATGTTACACAGTAATCAGACAGAGCTCTAACAGCTCTTTTTTGTAAAGAAGCAACCACAGTGTGCAGAGAAGATACAGGAAGTTTCTTAACCCTTTCCCTACCCACAATTGCTCCAGCTCAAATCGCTCATTTTCCATGATTAGAAAAAGTGTATAGATGCATGTTTACCTTCAATCATGCACCCGGAGCTCTGTGGGGTGAGAAAGCAGCTGGGGAATTCAGAGAATAAAATAGCCAGTGGGGAAAAGGTTCAGTACCTATACACACTCCTCTACTCAGAACTTCCCAATCATATCACTGCTCTTCATAGAAAAATGAATCATCTGTGAAGATGATCTGTCTTAATGCCTGACTTCCACCCTTCTCCCAATCTTCATTGGCTGTCATATGAGTAACTAACATTTTAAAGGATTTTTTAAAATGTGAGCAAAACAGTGAAAAGATAATACTGTGCAACATAGAGAAATGTACACAAGTAGCAAAATAAACACAAAGACTGGGAACAATTACTTTTCAATAGAAACATTTGAAGCATTCCTGTCTGCCAGGAATTACACTTCATCACATACTTAAATGCAGAGAGATGTTCCTGTGGCATCTAATATTATTCAACAATTCTCAGAATGGTACACTACATTAAGAAATGCAATATGATGTTGGCAAGTTTGGATTTTTATGCACAAGCTATTTGAAGAATCTACAAAATACGATAGAAATACCATTCTGCAAAAACAAATTATTTTCCAAAGCTTTCTGCCAGCAAGGCAGCATATTCAGTCTAATATTGTACCTGTTTCATGGGAATATGCAAAATAATTTAAATGACTAAGAAAGGACTAAACCCTGTATGAAGTACTTATTGTTACATGAAGGATTTGAGAATATTTTGATTCCCGCCCCCCCCCAAAGAAAATATTTGAGTTTTACCTTATTGTACTTGAATTATTCAGTTAACTTCATAAGTGGCTAAAGGGCAAAGAACTGCTAGAACAAAAATGGCTTAGTGCAAATGGCTGAGCCTCTTGGCTTTCTGAAGAGAGATTGTGCCTCCTTTGACCCTCCCCAGTTATTTTGCTGCTGCACCACAATGAGCTTAGCCATAGTTTGGGCCAGCATATCAACCAAATTCCTGCTCATGCTTTAACTATTTACAGACGAACCATGAGTTGTAATCAAGGTTCGTCCTATGGTTTATGTCATGTGGTTTTTACAGGAGAGTTAAACCATGAGTTCAGGTTTAAACTAACTGCTAGGCCAAACTACAGATTAGCTCAGCACAGGCTGCAGCAAAGTGGCTGGGGATGAGCAAAGGGGATGTGGTCTCCTCTGCAGCCAGCATGCTTGTATGTTTCCACGAAGCCAAGGTTTGGCTTAGCATGATGTTTGAACCAGGCCAATACAAGAAAATGAACTTACATCATCAATGGGCCTAGCAGTAATCCGAGTCGGGTCTTCTGTTACAGAAGAGAACACCTCCTTTACTGTAAAGACAAGTAACAAGGAAGACAGTCATGTATCTTATATAGAGTTCTAAATTGCTTGTGATCATAAGTGCACTGGTTTCATTTCCTATCTCACTGAAGAAACACGCATGCTTCTAAGCAACAATACTGCTAGTAAGAGTTAGGAGAATGGCAAATGTGCACAACTCAACTTGCTTTCTGGGGCAAGTGCACATCTCAACTCTACTCTACTTGAAGAATACTCCATGTACATTTTGTACTCTCTAAATTGATGATCACACAAAATAGTTACAGAACTTGATTGCCCAGTTTGACTTTTCTTGAGATTGTGCTCTCCTCTGGCAAAGAATTAGGTTTTTTTCAGAATAAAGGTTCTGAATATTTCCTAAGACTTGTGTAGTACTTTCTCAATAGGGTGTATTACACACACACACACACACACACACACACACACACACACACACCCCTGCTCAGTCCTATGGGGGCCAGGAATGCTAGAGTAATGCCCAAGTTGTAGCTGGAGCAAACAGAGACTGAGGAAAGCAGCCACAGGATGCAAATTAGCTTATTTCCCAGGATCCACTGTGGTTTCAAATTATACTAGAACACGTTTGGTTCATTTGCATCTTGCACTAGAATGAATTGCCTAAGAGCCAAACTAGAAGTGATGTTAAATGTGTATTTGCATGTAAAGTGTTTTTCTATGAGTGTGTCAACTGAGGGATCTACCAACTGAGAGGACTGATTAATTATCAGGATGTTTGCATTTTTAAAAACCTGGAAATGGAAACAAACATCTAATGTGAAATACAGATTGGTTCTAAGGGCAGTGGCTGCAGAGAAAAGCAACACATGTTAGGCTCCTCTGCAGTGCTGTAGAAGATTCTTTGATGAATCACTTTGCTTGCATCCTGAATTCATTTCCCTTGCTCAGTTTTTTACTCTGTAGCCCACTTCTCAGCCACCCATCCTCATAATCTATGGACTGCATATAATGGGGACGTGGGCAAGGACTACTTGGCCATAAATTCAAATACATGAGGCTTTTAGAGATTTGATCTAGAGAGACAAAATTGTGGCTTTGGTTTAAGAGCTTGAAGAGGAAACCCATAACAAGTCACAGTCTATTAAATTCCTGGGGGCATACGCTGCGCATTTTTATAGTGGACAGAAATGACATTTCTTATTTAATACACACCATTAATGAGCTGGAGAGAGTCAGGATCCAGGTTCAAGGAGGCATTCTCAAGTAAAGCATTCTTATGAAGGATTTCAGCAATATAATTTCTGAAGTCACTGACTGTGTAAACAACGGTGGGATTATCTTCCATCTCTAGAAAGGCGTTGTCTTCCACTTTGTTGGACTGGAGGTTAATCAGGTCCCAGGTGGCATTGCTGATGGCTTCCCCATCAAAAACCACAGTGTACAGAACCTCCACACCACTAAATGTTTAAGAAAGGAGCTGTTAGAGAGAAGGAAGAATGGTACTACTGTTCTATTCTTTCAAAAATTCCATACCCAAGTCACAAATTATATTTCATTCTGAGCTTTCTCTCCAAATCTGATAATGGCTAACTACTTGGGAACTGAACTTTCACAGGCTAAGTAGATTTATTCACATGAACAAACATAAAGTAAAGAACCTTGAAATGCATTGATCTCAACAGCTTTCAAACAATATCCTGCTGCTACAGTTTGGCTCCATTTTTTCACTGGAAAGGGATGCTATTGCATATAAGGCAGGAAATTAATTAGCTATCACACAAGTAAGCATTTGAAGATTTTGTGTACCTTTCATCCTGAGAAGATCTAAAAGTGAGGGAAGAAGGGAAGGCAAGATGTTAAAATGAAGTGAGGAGGAGAAAAATGTTTCATATGTAAGCAGTAGCATTTAGTGCAACTCCCTAGCCCCTGATAAGCTAAAGAACACATATTTGAAAATATTTGTTCATGGCTCATCATTATTCTACTTCCATACTGCAGCAAACTTGAATTTAAATACATCTCAGTTCATTTTTATCAGTTTATATGAAGTTTATCAGAATTATGCCCTTGCCTACAGTATGTTGTGGTATACAGCACATTTTGAATTTAGACTGCGTACAGTACACTCAGTGCAGCCCAGAAACTCGCAGTGTGGTGTTTGGATATTTCCCAAACTAACAAGCTGATTGTGGAAAAGGCACAACATCATACAAATGTGAATTATTATTACTATATTCCCCCCCCCCCACCAGAAGGTTCCAGGCCATATCACAGCAGTGTAAAATAAAACATTAAAAACAGTTTAAAACAGTTTACAATCACAACCAGTCCTAAAAACAATGTAACACAGAATCAAAAGCCAGAGTAATCAATCATGAGAATGATTCGTTCTGCTGTAGACAGAATTATGTCATCCACTAACATTATTATAATTTTTAAAAGGAGGAGAGAGAAATAAAACAAAGGACTTGTATGATTTAAAGCACATGACTTTCCTCAAAGAATTCTAGGAACTATTGGTTGTTAAGGGTGTAGTATAGCTCTGAGAGGGGTAAACTACTGTTCCCAGAATTCTTTGAGGGAAGCCATGTGCTTTAAACACATGTGTATGCAGCCTATCGTTGGTCCACTGAAGTGGATTTAGGTCCACGTGATGCTGTGCTTTTGATGCTTTTGAATTATGGTGCTGGAGGAGACTTGAGAGTCCCATGGAGTGCAAGAAGATCAAACCTATCCATTCTGAAGGAAATCAGTCCTGAGTGCTCACTGGAAGGACAGATCCTGAAGCTGAGGCTCCAATACTTTGGCCACCTCATGAGAAGAGAAGACTCCCTGGAAAAGACCCTGATGTTGAGAAAGATGGAGGGCACAAGGAGAAGTGGACGACAGAGGACGAGATGGTTGGACAGTATTCTCAAAGCTAGCAACATGAGTCTGACCAAACTGCGGGAGGTAGTGGAAGACAGGAGTGCCTGGTGTGCTCTGGTCCATGGGATCACAAAGAGTCGGACACGACTAAACAACTAAACAACAACAACAATGCTGTGCTTGATAGTGGCCAGTGGAGGATTGTGTAAATAATTAGAATTACTGTTCTGAAATCTGTACGAGTCTGAAGAAAGGCAACATTTCCCTCGTATAAAAGTTGTGGTTTTTTGAAATGTCATAAATGGGGCATCACTTTTCTACATGTTGGAAAATGTAACATATGAAGACACCCCCCGTCTAACAAAGGAAACCAAACTAACGCACAACACAAAACAAATGAGTAAGTCAGCAGGGGCAGTATAAATGTGAAGTTTTGTACCAGCAACTTTGGCAACATTAATAGAAGAAAAATATTTTTATATTACAGGATATCATACCTGAACTCAGTTACATGGATATTCTTGTATCCGGGCAGCCCTTCATATGCATTTTGAATCTATTTGAAAGACAAGAGACAAAGATTATAGATCCTTTCCAATGCCCAAACCCTTTGTTGTTCCATCTAAATACAGTATTCACTTATTGCTCATTGTAGTGCAGGTTCTAGAGGCCAAGACTCTAGGAATAGTTGCATGAAAGATAAAGCACTTTCCCTTCAGCAGTGTGTTCTCCTTTATGTGAGGGCTGGAGTATACCTCTGCCCCCCCCCCCCCTTTTAAGCAACAAATGACTATAAACTCTGCAATAAAGGATAATGTATAAACTGTGTAAAGGGATATCAAGCTATCAGTTAGTCTTCAATACACTAAAAATACTGGGATGTATTCAATGTAGTGCAACCAAACAATTCCCCCCTCTCCTCCCCCAATTAGCCCCCAAAATGTGTTCCAGGGACTCCCCAACTCTCCAGAGCAGATTTAGAGGGCATGCAGGATGTGCATGGGGGGTGCACAGGGGGAGGAGAGGGGGAAATTCCCTTGCACTAAACCTTGTGCTAGTGCAAAAATGCAGTTTAATACTACCCAATGCTATTTCTTCCTTATGTACATAGTGTTGTAAGTTTGCAGAGGGCGGGTGGGCTGATTCCCTTCTAATTGCCGAATCCAACAAGAATTTAATTGCTGGAATAGCCAGGCTAGTTTCTTGGTAATAGGCCAAGTATGGGTCCTCAAAGCAACAAAGGAAGTGTCTCTGTGCCAGAGGAAAAATGGGTGGGGCCTGCTCTGTCAAGTGTCAGTTGGAAAGACAAAAGGCAAAGCTGAGGTGTGTGAGCTAGAAGCAGGAAGCAAGCTGGGCAGCTGATAGGCAGAGCCATACCTGATTCCTGCTGAGATCCAAGGACATGGCTAGGGGAGAAGCAAAACCTTCTTGGGGTGTTAATGCTGTGAGCCCCTCCATCGTAGGCTCGGGTTGTATATATTTGTAAATAAACAATATCTCATAAGACACCACAGTCTCCGCTGTCCCTCATTCTGAGGAAACAGAACCCTGGAAATCCTGCACCACTAGATTTGAGAGGTGTGCAACAATATAATACAGTTTAGAAAAAAAGACAGGTTTACTTAAATAGAATGCAGGTTATGCACAGCTATGAATCCTAAAAGCAAAGTCTGCTAAGGTTTAGAAACGAAAAGCAAAGGAATTGTAGAAATGCATCCCACACTTCTAACAACAACGAAAAGACTGCTTCATGTGCATTCACAATAAAGCAGAAAAGCAATCTGACCCTTCATCTCAACAGAATAATTCCTTTTTCTTTTCATTTTTTAAAAATCTGCTTTTGAAACAGACTTTGCCCAGAATCAAAACCATCCAAGTGCTGCAAAATAGGAAGGGTGTCTTTGTCCAAGCACAGAAAGAACTAGGCAAAGGATGAAAGGGCCATTCAGATGCCAAGTGGCCTTTGTCCGATCAGGCATTTCTTTCGTTTATAGTATGGCACCGTTACTTGGCCACATATGTAGGAAAATTAAGACGTCTCTCCTAATCTGGCCATGTATAACAGTTGCAGTGGTTCTCTTTGGCTGTGGGATAGAAGAATTTATCTATTCCCCATATGATATAGTATCTGTCAGAAGATGAGTCCCAGTATATTGAATTCAAAAGGGTTTGCCAAGGCATGATCCAGGTGAGTTTTGGGAGAGGGGGGTAACTGTAATTGTTACTGTTATTTCACAGATCTCACAATAACAGCTGGGCCAAGATAGTTAGAGAGGCAGTGGTGATCAAAAGCACATAATGCTATTGGCAACTTAAGGCAGGCCCAAGCTAAAGAGACATTTGGAAGGTGGCAAGTCGTGCATGTGAGCGCCGTAAATTGATCCCATCACCCAGACCAACTTGCTTTTATAAGGAGGGAAAGATCAAAATCGGTTCATTCACGTCGCTTATAATATAAACAGATGTTAGGTTATGAGAAAGGGCAACAATTGTGAGATGAGGAAGGTTTAGTTACAGTAATAATATGAGGTCACAAAGAACACACCTGCATCTGTGAGCTCAGATCCTGTGAGAGCAGGGGAAGTCAGGAAGATTTCCAGATTCCAGAGGGTTTGTTTTCCTCCAGTGCCAACCTCTCTCAGAAAGGATGCCAGATGCAGAGAAAAACAAGTCTCAGCTCACAGAACTTCCTTCACCGGAAGGCTGAAGGAAGGAGGGGATGAGAGACCTTTCTGTGGTTGGTGTGTGGATGGGTGTGACAGAGAAAGAGTGGGGCAAAGCTCAGGGGCCGAGAATCTCTTTTGTAGGCACAAGGTCTCAGGTTAAACCCCCAGCATCTCCAGGAAGGGACTCTTGCCTGAAATCCTGGAGAGCTACCGCCAGTCAGTGTAGACAGTACTGAGCAAGATGCACCAATGGCCTCACTCATTATAAGGCAGCTTTCTATGTTACTAAAGGTTTGAGTACTGAAGAGCTGGAAGGATTAGTCTGCTCCTGGTGCATGTCACATTCATAAGTCCCCTTTCTACTCTATTTCCTCATGAATGTGATTTTTAAAAAGATATATGTGTATTATGTGTGTTATATGTGTATGTGTGAGTTATGTGTAAATGGAATTGTATAATGTATCACAATAATAAATAAATAAATAAAGATAAACCGTACAAAAATTCATATTTAAACAAGTTCATAATACATATTTAAATATATCAGTGTATGCATTTCTAAATGTATTTCATTGTAATATATTATACATTTTAGTACTTTTTGAGTTTAGAATTATACTGCAAAATTTTTGAGAAGTGTAGTCTGTAGTGTATTTATATTTCAATCCATATATTGGACTGTGTGCACACTAAGCCTGTGGTTCCCAACGTGGGGCACACGCCCCACAGGGGGTAGATTTGATTTTTAAGGGTGGCAATTTGAGAATGAGTTATTAACAGTTGGCCTTTGAGGCTTCCTCCATGTGAATAGGAGTTCAATTTCTGAATAATAAAAATTATATGTTCGGGGGGGGGGGTCAGGAATTTAGAGATGCTTAGGTGGGGCATGGCCAGGAAAAGGTTGGGAACCACTGCACTAAACCATTAAGGCACATTCAAAGCACATTTCCCTTCTCAAAGAATTATGGGCACATACAGCATATCAAAAAAAAAGTACAAGTAATGCAATTACTTCAGTAATAAACTGCAATGAGAGTTGCTGGGATTCTTCAGTAAAGGGGTCGCTCAGCTCAGTGGTGTATTTCTCCTCAGGAAGAAGAATGCTGAATTCAACCATCTGTTCATGAGCTGGGGTCACCAGTTTCTCATCTCTCTTTATCTCATTATTGATCTGATGAAAAAGAAATTAATTTTACTTAGCGAATTGTGGTTAGAAACTATCCTTTCACCAGTACAGGTTAAACACCAACTTAAATTAGTATGAAGGGGGCTATTCCTTCATTATACATGCAAAGGGTTCCTCATGCGATTACTGGGCAGCAAGGCTGAATTGCTGGCTCCGCCTTCAGGGCTGGGTGGCTTCCACTACCTCCAGCCCCAACTTGCCATGTTAGGCTTTTCACCTGCACACAGTTACACCTATGTGCATAGATCTCTATGCAAGTAGGCTTAGCAAGGAGCTGAACCCCTGGGCAACCGGGATTCAAGTTCCTGGGGAAGCCTACTTACATAGATGTTCCTTCAACATCACCTATTTCAGTGATGTCAGTGGAGAGAAAGTCATGTGATCTTTGGGGTGGAGCAATCAGTGCAGTAATTAAGCGAGGACCCTTTCATATAGGAAGGCGCTATTGTGCTACTTGTTTCTGGTGCAACACTTTTCAAATTTCTACCTCTTAGGCATAGGAATGTGGTTGAAGATAAGACTCAATTTCCACTGCACCTCGACTAGAAACAAACAATAGTTTCTTAAAATGAGTCAAAGGTGCTATGAAAGTGTCATAGTGTCCTTTAATGTACTTACTCATTTATTTCATTCAGCTGTCATTGCTAGTTAAACACTTCTTATAAGGTTTTGAAACAATGCAAAAAAAATCCTGCGAAACTGCTTACCAGAATTGAAAGTGAGGCAAGGAAGATACTGGGGAGTGGTGATGTCAGGACATATTGGGGAGTGGGAATCAGGAGAGATGGGGCTAAATCAAGGGGAGTGGGTGGGGTTAGGGGAGAAGAAAGAAAATGTATTTGTGTCTCTTACTTGTCTTGTAGGCGTAAGGAGCAACCAATTTGGATGACTTTTGTCTCCCTTCTAGACTTTTAAGCCTACGAAACATGCTTCCTCAACCTTAGCCCTCCAGATGTTTTGAGACTACAATTCCCATCATCTCTGACCACTGGTCCTGCTAGCTAGGGGTCATGGGAGTTGTAGGCCAAAAACATCTGGAGGGCCGATGTTGAGGAAGCCTGACTTAATAGAAATATAATTCTTTCTAAATTTTCAAAAGTGTCAGCCTTCAAAGATTTAGAAATAAAAACATATGTTACACGTCATCTTGGTTACACTTCTATCATCATCATTGTGATCCCACCTTCCCTCCCCAACAGAGACTGAAGGTTACAAGCTAAAATTGAAACAGCTTTGAAACATATAAAAAGCAACCACTCCCATATCATGTAAGATAATTACAATAAAATCACCACAGCACCAACCCTTGCCTTAAAAGCAGCCAGTTCCCCAAAGCCTGTTGGGACAAGGAAGTCTTCACCTGCCACAACAAGGACCCAGTCTTACTTCTCTAGGTAGGAAGTTCCAAATTATGGGAGCAGCCACCAAGAAGGCCCTCTCCCAGGTCCCTACCAAGTGTGCCTGTGAGGGTGGTGGGATAGAGATAAGAACCTCCCCTAAAGGTCTCAGAACCCAGGCAGGTTTGTATGAGGGAATACAGTCTTTCAGATAGCCTAGACCAAAGCTGTATAGGGCTCCATAGGTCATAACCAGCACTTTGAATTGTGCTTGGAAACAGACTGATAGCCATTGGAGCTGTTGTAACAAGGGAGCTCACTATAATTTCTAGAGCGTGCCTTAAACATGAAATACATTTTTACTAAGAAGCATTTTTACTTGGTTGGAGTTATTTACGTACTTATTAGTTTTGTTATTTCAGTTTGTGTGCTGTTCTTCCACATAAACTGCTTGACAAATCAAGAAGGAAAAGTGAATAAAAAGTGAATACTGTTTCTTATCCCCAAAACCAGTCTAACAAGGAGCTCATTACACATACTTCTGTGTCTTCAATTTTGTCAGTGGTACTCTCTGAAGGACTCTCAATTGAGACCACATCAGGTGGTGGAACATTGGCAGCTGCATCTAAGGTGGAAAACATGCAATATATACCCTTAGTCAATTAATTAATTAATTGCTAGACGGTATAAACAAAGTTGGAAAAAAAAAGATATCTGCCAACCTGAAAATAAAAAATGTTTTGAAATGTTTACAAAATTTAAAAATAGTGGCCACTGTGATTCAGTAAAGCTTCATCAGACATTTTGTGTTATTTTTATGGTTTGCTTCATGACAATGTGGCAGGAATAACACTGACTGGAACCTGAGCCACAACAACACAAATACTGACTTGTCCTACTGCAACTTAATCATAGCTTTCTGGACACACGCAAAATATGCCCCTTCTAATTTCTGATATGGCTAGAGCAGCTCGGTGTCAACCTAATTGAAAGCCTCAAGTCTTCTTACTCATTTACTGCAAAATTAACATGTAAATAAAGGAGAACAGACCTCTCAATGTGGTAGCATCCCCAGTCGGAGAAGGCGTTGGCAGCCCAAAACTGAGAACCAAAGACAACAAAAGGATTAAGTGTAAAAATTAGATTAAAGTTTTCTTTCAAAAATAATCTTGCCCATAACATGTGTAAGCCTCAGGGACCTTTTAACAAGCTGAGGAGAACTGCAGAATAAAATCCTCATAAAACTTTGCTGGTTCAGGTTGTGTGTGTGGGTATGTGTGCATCGCTGGTAGGTTGTATTCAGTGGACCCCATAAAATACCAGAGATTGGTGCAGTTAAAATATGAGGAGTGTGGAGTCTGGCGATCTCCCACAATGTTTCTGTTACTTTTCCAGCCCCAAAACTTGAGTGTGAAAGAGGCAGTGGCCTCTCACTATCCTAGTGTAATAATATTCATTCCATTATGAGGTGTACTCTGCAACTTGTTCTTGACATAATAATAATAATAATAATAATAATAATAATAATAATAACAATAACAACAACAACAACAACAACAATAATGATGATGCATTAGTGATGGATTCATTCTGCTTGAATTGATTATATGATGCTTCTCTACACACATTATTACTGCCCAGAGTGGTTATAGTACAACATAAACAGGTCAAAAATAAACCAGAACATCTATGTTATGAAAAGTTATGGGATTTCAGCAGGGAGTAACGGAATATGAACTGACTGGAAGGAAATGAAGCAATGTGACTGTCCCAAAACTTTTGTAGGTGAAAACATGACCACTCTGACAGCATCACAAACAGGATTCATTCTGAATAGGGAATAAAAAGCAGGTGTCTGGAGGGGCCCATAGTTCTTTGTATTAATCATAAGAAATAATTCACTAGCAACAGAAACTCAGTTAAGATTCTCACATTGGGACTATAAATCCCACCTCTTTATAAGATGGGGTATGGTCCTTTTCCCACGCTGAACACCACACGTACAGAATAACATGATGCATTTTGTCTATGCAATCAATATGCTTGATAGATATGGTTGCCACAATATTTCCCTCTAGCAACAGGAATTGACCATATTGTCTCCTGACGTCTTTAAGTCAACGTTATAGTTCTGCATATATATTGTCATGGCCAATCCCACTTAGTGCAAATGACGGTTAGATTTGCCAACATGTAAGCCAACTCTAAGAATAAATTTATGGAATGTCATGTATAGTAATCATGGAATTTTGGACTTGGAGAAAACTGTTCGAATTAGGAATCCAGTACTAAAACCACTCCCCATAAATGTTTATCTGGCATCTTCTTCCAGCAAATACATTGCACAACTCCAGGAACACAAGAAGCTGTGTTGTATTATTTGTCCATCTAGTCCAATACTCTCTGACTGCCAGTGACTCTCTAACATTTCAGGCAAATGTCATTCCTGCTGCCTGATCATCTTTTAACTGGAGATTTCAGGAACTGGACCTGAGATTTTATACAACATATTCTCTACCACTGAACTGTGATACTTCCGCCTTTAAGGGAACTTTTCTGTTGTTGAATTCCTAATAGAAATAGGACCTATTTCCATATTATTACATTAAATCTAAACAGCCATAATTTAAGCACATTTATTTCATGAGTGTTTAAAACAGCATAAGAATATAATAGTTGTTGGGCCATTTCTTAATGGCAGCCACGTAATTCTTTTTTCTTTGTCAGCAATAAATTAAGCAAATATTCAACCAATTCCTAGAAGGTGAATTAAGAAATATGGCAAACTAAACCAGTCTTGTTCATGGTTTATCCAGGTTGGATGCTAAAGAACAGCTTTGCAGCAAGATGCACAAATTTAGGACATGTTGATACATGAGACAGTGTAATACAGCATATGGGAACACCAAGATAGGTTAAGTGAGATGTGCTTTCTCCAAATAAAGGAACACCTTTCACATTTTACTGTGGGGAGAGATGAGTGGTTTTTACTTCATACATTATAAAGGAATGCAAAGAGGAAATACAAGGGATCAGTACTTCCTCTGTCTCTCCTAAAACCAGCCAAAGCACTACTGATTGAGCTTTGATTTTGAATGGTGTTGTTCTTGTCTAAATCAAACACTATCTTCATCTCTGCACCACGCTGTATCTGGTTCAAGCAGAACCAGAACAGGCTAAAAGACAAGAAGACACAGCTATTACAAAGTTCACAGGTGTGGGAATACGTTTTAGGGTTTTCCCGCGCGATAGCCGCTTTGCTAATCCTTCCGCGCTACTGCACGGAAGGAAAGAAGATCCGGCTGGAGATTGGAGCCTGGATCCCTCCGCGCCTCCCCGAAAGCGCGCCAGGAAGCCTCCTGGTAATGGTCGCAAGGCTGGTTTCCCACCCAGAAACACTCGTTATTGCAATGCTGTTATTGGTTGATGCTTATTTGATGACGCTGTATAATTTGCCAATAAATAGCCCTGCCTCTGTTAGCTCGACGACGAGTACGAGCAGAGCGACAGAGAGACGGAGAGCTTGCTCGCAAAACTACCGACTGCAGTCTCGTTTATTTGGCCTCCTTCTGCTTCTTCGGCCACACCTTTTGCTTTGCTTCTTGCTGCCTATCCTATCCTCTTCAGACCTTCTGCAACTCCTAAAACTCCTCACGACCTTCAAGAACCTTCATAACCAGCGAACCTTCATAACCAGCCGGAGCAGGCTCTCGGACGACTGGTTATCCCAGCAACTGGTTATTCCGACACACAGGCTGTCATATTGCTGCTGTTTATACATTAGCTTTGATTATTATATCATTACAAAACCTAATGATTTATTCTAGCGACCTATTTTCTATTTAAAGAATAGCTTCGATCAAATTACAGCTTTCTCTCTATTAGCAGTTTCATTATTAATTATATAGATGAATGTTGGATAGGAAAAGATTATGACAGCAATTGTAGACTCATTAATTATTTGGAAAAGCTTTTACTAGAAGGAATTGTAAAATATCCTCTAAATACAGGAGCTTTAACTTCCCATATAATCATGCCTACACCTACTAAATAATAAAGTATAATTTCCAGTGTGACAGAGTAGGGCCAGCCATTATGCAGAAAGAGATAGACCAGTTCAGAGTTTGGAGAACCTGCAAATTGTCACTTGTTATATTTTTACTACCATGGAAGCCATTTGGATTTTCAAATCTAGATAGAAATTTTGAACTAATTTTAACCACCACCAAATCACTGAAAGCCAGTAAATACATAGGGAAACACTTTTTTAAATCTGCTGCCCCACCACCCCACCTCATTAAAGGTGTTACTATGCAAACTGATAAGTACAACTAAGGTACCAGCACTGAGAAGTCCTGATATCCATTAGCCATCCCATCTCTCCACAGAAAATAATATAGAAAAACAAATGTTTACAGTCAAATAGTTTTGTTTGTTTTAATTCACAATGGAGAACAGAGCTGCAGGGTTTTAAAAAATCAACAACAAAATAACAACTAGAAGTGTTTGTGTAACTTTTAGTATTACGCAATGTAAAAAAATGTTAAGGGGGAAATCACATGGAATGTAAGAGGGAACAAATTTATTCCTAAATGCATCCTGAAGCCAATGAAGAAGAAGAAGAGTTTGGATTTGATATCCCACTTTATCACTACCCTAAGGAGTCTCAAAGCAGCTAACAATCTCCTGTCCCTTCCTCCCCCACAACAAACACTCTGTGAGATGATTGGGGCTGAGAGACTTGAAAGAAGTGTGACTAGCCCAAGGTCACCCAGCAGCTGCATGTGGAGGAGCGGGGACGCGAACCCGGTTCACCAGATTATGAGTCCACCGCTCTTAACCACTACACCAGACTGACATAACTTCTGGACAGAACCTGGTCTATTTAATTGCCTAGTTTTTCTCTTTAGAGTTCAATTATATTACAAAATTAAACAGTGGTGCTTTATTGGTTCAGAGGGGACATAACACACCACAAACCTTCATTTCTCTTGCAGAATGGGAATTCTTACAAAAGCTCAGATCAAGGTATAGGGGTCCCCAGGTATTGAAAATGAAATATCTACTACCTGTTTAAATTAAAATATGGATCAACATATATTTTCTTTTTCCTTTGTTCTACCCTTGCTGCAGAACACGAAACTGGTGAGGTGGATTTTACCTTCAGTTATGCTTGTCCAACCCAACAACTTCAGTGAGAAAAATTTGGTCCATGGAGTTCCTATCATAACTTACTTATAGATAAAATGATACATAACAATACTATAATATCTATTGCCTACCTGCATAAATGAAGCTCTGGATCAGCTTGGCTGAGTATTAAGCAAAATATTAAAAATGTATTAAATGTATAAGCAGATTTTTGTAAACAATAGAGACCTAAGTACAGAGAACAGAGAACTTCAGTCACCTAGGCCGATGCAACACTGTTAAGGTTTGGAGCTCAGGCAACCTCACCAATAGACAAATTCCATAATAAGTGTAGCCATGCTTCCAGTGAAAAACTGAGGGAATCTGCATGTTAATTTTTACAGAGATTTCCAGTTATGAGGTAAAAATATTCTCTGCAAAAAGGAAACAGGCAAACTGTCCTGCAATGTCATTATATCCCTTTTACTTTACCAAGGGTAAAACAACTCAGGTAAATGCATAGTTTGGACTATTAGCATGCTTACTATTTTTATTTTACATACCACCTTGAGGGGAACTAATTGGGACTGGGACCTTCATGAGAGCAGAGTGGTCTTCTAACACTTCAATCCCATAGCAAAATCCTGACAAATATCCCACCCCCAATAACTGCTATTTGTGTTGGCAGCTTCCCTCACAAACAAAAAGCAGCTTTGGGGGAGGGATTTTCATTAGGATCGGATCATGAAGGTAAAGGTTTTTGTTTTGTTTTTTTAAATCCCCTTCATCATGACTCCATTATTGATTTTTCTCCTGCTGCTATTTAAAGTAGATAAATTTAGCATGGAAGTTATACTCTGCTCTACAATTATTTCCAGAGTAGATAATTGTTTTATTTTTATGATATACCAATCAGGTCAGCAAGGGCTGTTTCCCACACTGGCCCCAATTCATCCAAAACTAGGCTGCAATCCTAAGAACGCATGGGCTTGGGAGTAAGTTCCATTGAACTCAGTGGGACTGACTTCTGAGTAAGATGCACACAAGATTGCTCTGTCAGTTTAAAATTTTGCTTGCCACTGATTGTCAACCATTGAGATTCCTGCATTGCAGGGAGTTGGACTAGATGGTCCTCAGGATCCCATCCAACTCTACTATTCTGTGATTCTAAAAGGGGAATGTACTGTACCAGCTAGAAGCATATTTTGGATCTGTACTGAAGTCTCCTCGGGTATGCACTGTAAGATTAAACACATGCTGGAGGCATAGCTGTCAACCCTCCCTGCTGTTCCCCACTGCTATATACATAGCTGTCAACCCTCCCTGCTGTTTCCCAATGCTATAATAAGGGAATTTCCTGCAAAAAAGGGAAAGGTTGACAGCTATGGTTGTGATAGAACTTCAAGGTTCTCACTTTAGGTGGATCAGAGCCACAGTGTAATATTTTTGGGAAGCCACAGAAAGGCTTCACACCTTACTTTGTTTTCTAGAAAGGCATTTCTAGGCTTTTTCTGGATTCCCATGGAGGAAACAGCTGTCAAAAGCATAGGGGAAGGGCCAGGACTCAGTGGTACAGCATCTGCTCTGCATGTAGAAGGTTCCAGATTCAATCCCTGGCATTGCCAGATAGGCTGGGAGAAAGCCCTGCCTGAAATCCCGGACAGTCATTGCCACTCAGTGTAAAGCAGATTCCTATATTCCTTAGCTCCCACACTGCTGGAAAATCTAAATTCAGTTGGTTCAGTGCTGCAGGATTACTCAGGATTACTGGCATTGCCAGGGTTACTTGTCAGACAGGAGACATTGGATCATTATTGAATCCCACCCTATCAGCAGAAGGCTTGTGCAAGGACTGCCACTTGAGCAACAGGGCTTTTCCCACTCTCCTTCCCCTGTACCCCCAAAATTGCCTCTGTGTGTGTGTCGGGAGACCCATCAGAACAATGAGGAGGTGAGCTGAGGGGGATTGTTTCATTTGGCAACCTGCAATGCTTGTGCAGATGAAGCATTCATCATAGCGCAATGTTTAATTTTACCTTTAGCCTTTGTATCTCCTATTATCAAAAAGTGGTAAGACACTCTGAATTTGCCATATAAGGTACATTCCAGGTTGCCATATTTCAAAAAGTTTTTGAGCTATTTTGAGATATGTTTAAGGAAAACCGGCTTGCCATACATCTGCTTCCGAATACAGTATTCCGGGTATGTCCAGGAAATTCCAGACATATGGCAACCCTTAAAGCACCTGATATCCTTTGTAATTAAATGAATATGAATTACTGGGAAATAACTCATTTTTGCATTGGGCTAATCAACTATTAAACATTACGTTTCAAAAACCTGAGATATAAATAAGAGCCCCCAGCCCCTCTTTTAACAATACTTCTCTTAAGTTTACATTCAATTATAATAAGGTATATCCAGTGTTAGTTAAGATTTAAGTCTGAGTATGACTAACTCTGGATTCCACACACTTATTTTAGCCATTCATATTCCATGTTTAACCAATGAATTTACAAGGTGGATTATAGTCAAAGAAAACAATTATAAAACAATGAAAGAAAATACAAAATTCCAAGTAAAACAAGTAGAACCATTAACATGAGCAGCATCAACAAAACACCAAATAAAACAACAGCAGAAGCAGTATATTCATTCAAATCTGACGTGAATAAAGCCGTTTTAGGCTTGCCAAAACCTCAAAAGAGTGGGCACTAGTCGGGCCATGCTACAGTTATTATTGTTCTGGTAGCGTATCTTGCATGCTGTTTTGGTCGTGTGTTGCATGTGGGGCTGCCCTTTTAATACAGTTCAGAAACTAGAGTTAGCAGTTAGCATACAACTGCTAAATTAACAATCAAGGCCCATAGCTGTCAACCTTTCCCTTTTTTTGCGAGGAATCCTATTCGGAATAAGGGAATTTCCCTTTTAAAAAAAGGAAAACGTTGACAGCTATGCCAAGGCCAGATGTATGGAACACATCTAGCCGGTCTTGGAACAGCTGTTCTAGCTCCTAATCCTTTCCCACGCCTAAATTAAGGTGCTAGTTTTTATCTTTAAAATATGAACTGCCCTTCTCCCACATGATTCTCCCAAATAATGGATTTCTTCTGCAGAGGCATGTCTTCAGTTTTCCCCACCTACTATGGTAAGAAGGCTGGTGCAAGGTGCTCTCCTCATTTATCCAAGCTTTCATTGCTGTGGAGTCTTGTATTGTTTCAATATTATTCTTGCCTTCTGTTTTTTTTACCTCTAATGCTACTGGTTTTTATGCCGGTTTATGTTGCTTTTATGTATTTATTGTAATATTTTGTTTTTGATTTTGTTAGCTGCCCTGAAAAACTTACATAGAAATAGTACAAAAATAATAATGAGTGTGGAAGCCAGCCATTTTATTATCTGCTTAAATTTTATAATATAATCATAAGGCCAAAATTTGAAAAGCTATGTGTTGGAGCATAAAGTCAAAAATACCTCAGCATATATACATTGAACACATATCAACAACAATAATAGATGGAAATCCTCAAATTTTATTTCAAGATCACCAAGAAAATTGGAGGCTGCAAACAGTAAATTAAGGAACTACTGTATATTCTGGCGTATAAGACTACTTTTTAATCCAGGAAAATCTTCCCAAAAGTCAGGGGTCGTCTTATACGCCAGGTGGAGAATCTGTGGTCGAGTATATCTCAAACGCTATATTTTAACTGGAAAAGTTGGGGGTCGTCTTATACGCCCAGCCATCTTATACGCCGGAAAATAGGGTATTTGTCATTTGCAAGTAAGCCAATAGTACTGTAGGTTACTTCAAAGGGAAACAGCCATAGCTGATTGGCAGAACAAATGCTTAGAATGCAGAAAACTGTTGGTTCAACCCCTGACATATACATGTGGGGCTGAGAAAGATGTCTGTCTGAAACCCCAATGAGTTGGTTGGGATGTAGACGATACTGAACTAGGTGGACCACTGGTCTGAGTCAGTATAAGGCAACTTCCTATGTTTTGCGAATCAGGAAAGAGTGAATGTTTGTTAATGTTTGTTTGGCTTATGTGGTGTGAGAACCATGACACTGAATTGACCAAGGGAAGGCCCAATTTTAACCTACGCCTCCCAAAGTTTCATAGTATTTGTTCTGAAACAAATGTACCCTCCCAGCATTTATTACCCATACATGACATCCTAAAATCCCACACCTAGTTTTTCTAATTATAATTGCAGAGGGTGGGGTTGCATTTAATAGAAGTCTTCCATTCTGGCCACAATCACAATTTTGTGACATTTAGAGGGCTAACAACCTATGTTTCCCACGCTTTGTAAATGCTGCATAGAACTTGAAGAAGTTCTATCTGAAGAAGTGTGCATGCACACGAAAGCTCATACCAAGAACAAACACAGTTGGTCTCTAAGGTGCTACTGAAAAGAATTTTCTATTTTGTTTCGACTATGGCAGACCAACACGGCTACCCACCTGTAGCTGCATAGAACTGTGTTTTAAACGCTGCTGGGGGCTGTTTTGGTTAAATAGTGAGTCAAGACCTATATGCCTTTCTGAATTAAGGCAGTCAGCTGTTTTTTCTTTGTAGTTCCTTACATAAGTGGGATTTCGGGGTTAATTGGCATTACCCAATTATTTCCCAACGACATCTACACTCACCAATAGTGCAAATCCATTTCAGAACAAAGAAGTCATAATCAGCTGCCCATGTTGTTATTTATTTAAGCATCATCAATGTGCATGGTGTTTCATACAGTATAAAAGGGCAGGTCCCTGCCCCAAGGAGCTTATAAGAAGAAATGTAAGAGCAGTTTTGCTGGATTAGACCAAAGTTCCAGCTAGTTTGTAATCACAGTGGCTAACCAGATGCCTACAGGAAACCCAAAGGAAGACTTGAGCTAAATAGCGCTTGTCATCTAAAATTCGACACAGAGTAAACAACGAAAGAGGAAAGGGGAGGCTGGACCTTCCTAGGTAGGGCATTCTAGATGGAATGTGCCACTGCAGAGAAAACCCTGCTCTTCATCACAGACAACAGCAGGTATGCTCTGAGGATCTTAACTGAAGAGGAAGCAGGTGTTCTTTCAAGTAGGGCTGGACCAAGACATTTTGGTGCCTGAGGCAAAGCACAAAATGGTCCTCCCTTCCCACTAGGGAAGAAAGGGGGGGTGAAGAGATATATCAGGAACAAGGAGGGAGATCTCCATTGGGATCTGCTGGCCCTGTGGATTTTGCTGCCTGAGGTATTAGTAACCTCACCTTGCCTCACAGGTGGGCCTGCCCTGCCTTCAAGTATCTCAGGCCCAGATCAGTTAGAAGCTAGACAACCATCTTATGAGTCAGCACACTTTGGAGTTTTGTTTTTACTTTGGAGTAAAAGTAAAAGCGGGTGGCGCTGTGGGTTAAACCACAGAGCCTAGGGCTTGCTGATCAGAAGGTAGGCGGTTCGAATCCCCGCGACAGGGTGAGCTCCCGTTGCTTGGTCCCAGCTCCTGCCCACCTAGCAGTTCGAAAGCACATCA
The DNA here is from genome assembly GCF_009819535.1 of Lacerta agilis. Taxonomy (NCBI): domain Eukaryota; kingdom Metazoa; phylum Chordata; class Lepidosauria; order Squamata; family Lacertidae; genus Lacerta; species Lacerta agilis. The sequence continues at coordinate 32,373,114 of NC_046315.1, forward strand.
AAGTGCAAGTAGATAAATAGGTACCACTCCAGTGGGAAGGTAAACAAAGTTTCTGTGTGCTGCTCTGGTTTGCCAGAAGCGGCTTAGTCATGCTGGCCACATGACCCGGAACCTGTATGCCAGCTCCCTCAGCCAGTAACGTGAGATGAGCGCCGCAACCCCAGAGTCGGACACGACTGGACCTAATGGTCAGGGGTCCCTTTACCTTTACATAAAAACAAAAATTAAGTCAATTGCTTCCCACTCCCCACAAGAATCCATAGGTGCCTATTTGATTTCAATAACAATTTTGAGCTTTCATTGTGACATAGATTATATAGCAAGGTATAAAGACAAAGTTTACAATTTGGTGTGCGGTACTGAATATTTTGCCATTTTTTCTTTTAAGTTTTTCTTTTTTTTGCCCTGAACACCATTCCCCATTTAAATTATACATGTGTATAGAAGGATGCAAAGCCTGATATTTTTTAAAAAAAATCAATACTGGTTTAAGGACTTGGTTTTCTACAACTTTTAAACAGCCAAGTTTCTTTCTACATTCATGAAACATCAGTTATATTGGAACATACTTGCATCCTTGTGTTGCATAATAGTCAGTAAAACCAACTGAGCTATTCCTGGAAGTAAGTTATGCAATAAAAAGAAAACATTTTCATTTTCTAGCTACTCCAAAACTATCCAGTACACAATAATTAGCTGAAATCACCTATGCGCAACTATTTTCCCAAGTCCAGGTGAGATTATATGAGGTGCTAAGGGAGACATAGCCAAAGCTGCAGTTTTATAACATTGTGCCTGACTTTTTTTGTGGAAGAACAACCGTTTTAAGGCTATAAAAACGAGGCGAAAACAAAGGCTGTCAACAAAGCATTTTCAGTTGATTTGCCACCTTAATTTATACGTCTTAAGTTTGAACCCTTCCCTTTGATTTCTAGAAGTTAAATATTTGAGTGGCAAGTTGGGTACCTCTCAACTCTCATGTACAAGGCAAAGTGAAGTAACTACCTTAAACAGGAGACACTGCTGTATGGGGTGTGGCAGCAAGGAGTTGGAGGACAGATCTGTGAGTGCCCCACACAACCTGAAACTGCACCTTCTAACCCTTCCCTTGGCTCTCAGGTGCAGAGGAGGATGCTGTTTGGCCAACAGTGTTGAACTAATATTCAACTGCCATTGAAAGGGAGGGGGGTTCACCATCTTGTCCTTTGAATCACTGGGCCTGCCCTGTTCATGCATGTATGTCATGGCTGGGCAACCTTTTGAAAATTGAGAACTGCATTGTGTCAGGGGGGAAGTCGTTGGGGCCATTTATAAATGGTGAGCGGAGCCAAAGTGCATGTGGATAACTGATTTCTCACATTTCCTCTATCACCCCTTCTCTCTTTCCCCCCTTATCTCTCTCTCACACATCACCCACCCATTCAGAGAGACACAAAAGCACACAAGCAAGATCCATCCATTCAGGCACATAGCCCATTCATTCATTCATTCATTCATTCTCTCTTCCATTCTTCTTTCTCTCTCACACACAGAATCATAGAATCATAGAATTGGAAGAGACCACAAGGGCCATCCAGTCCAACCCCTTGCCAAGCAGGAAACACCATCAAAGCATTCCTGACAGATGGCTGTCAAGCCTCTGCTTAAAGATCTCCAAAGAAGGAGACTCCACCACACTCCTTGGCAGCAAATTCCACTGTCGAACAGCTCTTACTGTCAGGAGGTTCTTCCTAATGTTTAGGTGGAATCTTCTTTCTTGTAGTTTGAATCCATTGCCCTGTGTCCGCTTCTCTGGAGCAGCAGAAAACAACCTTTCTCCCTCCTCTATATGACATCCTTTTATATATTTGAACATGGCTATCATATCACCCCTTAACCTTCAGGCCTGTGCAGGATGGGGGTGGGGCAGCCAGTTACACTTGCCCCAGGCCTTGGAGGGCTAAGCTGGCCGAGGGGTGGGAACCAGGAGCCTGCCAGTCTTACACTATCATGCAAAGAACACCCTGGGCCTTCCAGCCGACTGGGGACATCTGCCTCGGGCCTCAGACAAGCTCCTGCATGGGCCTGTCTTCATCCCTTCACAGAAACACAAAACACCAAGCCAACTTGTCCATGCACAAGATCCTCACTTTCCAAATCTGAAGCCAGCTTGAGAGCTCTGCCACTATATTCAGTTCACTACTCCAACCACCATGTTGCCACTGGAGAAAGAGAAGAGCAGGCAGGCAGGCAGGACCTCTTCCCTTTGTCCTCTCCATAGTCTGCCCTCTGAGAGTGAGAAGGGAGCAATCAGTCTTGAAATGTTCATAGTGTTTAAGAGTGCAGTTGGGGATCTCTGCTCTGTGATCGGCATTATTGACCATGGCTGTCAGAGCACCTCTTTGGCATCTCCTCCCAAAGGGCAGATGAAGGAGTATGCACAATAGGTGGACACAATTTCCCTGTAACCCCCATATTTTAGTCAAACCTCATTGGAGAACTTCTAAATGCAACCATGTGGACATAAAATGCCAGTGAACTGCTTCCTTTTTATTCCACTCCCCCCCACCATGGCCTATCTGCATAGGATTGTATCCAGTGGTATCACTGTTGACAATAAGGGTCAGCAGAACAGGGAGTGAATAAATTTCCAGCTTTTCTGTTTTCCCCAGCTTCCCTAAATGTGCTCTGCAGGGTCCTCCAACCATCTAGCACAGATTCAGGGGTGTGAGGGAGCTTCAGTGGGGAGGGGTATCTCAAAAAATGGCCTCTTTCCCCATTCTGCTGGCAGAACTCCTACTGTCAGCTGAGCAACACTGTTGGATACAACCAAAAGTACATTCTTGTAGAAATTGTATCAGTTGTGAAATTATAAATATTCTTAAGGGGTTCCTTGCCCTGAAGGAAACAGTTACAGTCAGTGTGTTTATAAACTGCTTCAAAAGCCACAGCAGGACAGGCTACTGCTGAGTTAATGCATCAGAGTAAATTAAGACAGGAAATGAAGCTTTTTGTGAAAATAGATGCATTACTAGCACACCAAGTGCATCTCTGTTTTCTTCAATGAAATGTTGGAGAGTATGGTAGCCACATTTGTCACCTGCCCAGCATCTGGTGTAAGAAGTGAAAACAACACATCTGCTAACACTTGCGCATGCTTGGAGATGCATGCCTCCCCTTCACACTTTGTGCATGTTGGACACATAACACAGCTGCCACACAGCATGTGAATCTGCTGCAATCTCAATTAGGCAACTATACTGAAGTTAATTCTACTTCAGACATATTTGTTTTCTTCTCTTAGCTGCTCTTTGAAAAAGAGCAGCTTTTCCTGTCATGTTTAATAGAAAGCAGCATGATTTCTTGACATCTAAATGCAGTTCTGATTCCTTAGTTACAATGCCAGTTTATTGCTCCATGGAATGTCTGGACTTGGAAGCCATCCCTGGCTGCCTCCTGATTTTCAGGGGGTGGGGATGGACCACGTGTTGGAATTTCAGCCTTGCAAACAGAGTCCAACCTCTCGGCACTTGAGTACACATGTCCCAGTACTTCAAAAAATAATGACACTATAAAAATTCCTTTAAAAATTAGTTGAAGTTGTTTCTCACACAAGAAAAATAGCTAGTTTCAAACAACTCCGTGTTTGAAGTGCTCATGTTCTCTCCAGGACAGGCCTCAACTTAGACAGATCTTTGTGGTCAAGATTTAAAAGCACATCCAAAGACACACCAGCTTTATATAAAACAATGCAGTGTCGAAACACACACTGCAGAAAATTCTGTTCAAAATTAAAGAGACTAGTGCCATATAGAATCAGAAGAAATCTAAAATAAAGGAGTTTTGGATCTCAAAACTTGAGCTTTGACAATATGTCCAAACTTGAACTTGGATACAGGTGTTGCATGCAACTGTAATTACTCTTCCAGAAAAAAAACAACCCAGATTTTGTTCATGGGGAATTCCACAAATGTGGTCAAACCCCAGCCTTGCTATTTAAACTTTTTACATGGACAGCATAGTCAAGAAGGTATCTCAGCAGTTGTGGTGTTTTGAAAATAAAAGTAAATGGTCTCTGGATATTTAAATACCAAAAACATTATAGGTTATAAAGCACACAGCACTTATATCTATGGCCCTTTGAATGTTGTTGGACCACTTCTACCACAGTCCCCTAACACTGGCCATGCTGGCTGGGACTGATGGGAGTCCAGCAACCATTGAAGGACCATAGGTTTACTATCCCTGGTTTAGAACCTAAACTAGTCATACTCTAGAATGTCATTTATTTATTTTTAAATGATATTTTAGTTATGCAGTCATTTTATAAGAGCATTTATATTCTGTTTAAGAGTATTTTATGTTATCTTTCCAGTGAGTGCATTGCTTACATATACATTCCCAAATCTACTGGCAGAATTTATTTGCAACGATGGCCAACGGCAGCCACACAGTTAGTTCTAGCCCTTATACACAATATATTGACAGGAAGCCAAATAGATCCTTGGACCTGCCTAGCCCAGGAGGGTTTTTAATGCTTTCCTTTGAATAGCAGGCCTCCGTACCACATCACAAACTGCTTTTGAAAATCGCCTGCAGTTTTGTCATGTGGGATGAGTGGCTGCTATTCCAGAAGCACAACTGCAAAACTCCCTTGAGTGTGAGGAAACAGTTGCACACAGTTCTTTGGTTAACAAATTGAATCCTTCGTTATCTTATCTTTTGGAACCCTGGTTATCATAAAAGTGCTTTAGGGTTTGAATGTCAACCCTTCATAGGTATGAAATTACTAGGCTACAAGCCAATGTCAACAAGTTCATTTCTAGCTATTCTAATTAACACATACATTTTCATGTGGCAGCATGAAGCCTGGCATAAAGTCTGAGAAGGCATATATATGAGAATGAAAGACACATGCCAAAGGTGCATTGGTTCGTGAGTCTGCTTTGAGGTTTACACATGGGACCTTCAGTCTGTTTAAGCCTCTAGTGCCACTTTTTGATATTTATATGAAGCATATTCTTACAATGCTTTCATAAAACTGAACACCAGGCAGAGCAGGAAAGGAAGTAGACTAAAGCTTTAAAATTGTATAAGTGACTTACCCACACACCCAATCGCTGCAGGGACTGACAAGAAACCAAAATTTTAAAAGAAGCAGAAATGGTTGAAATGCTACTTCATATGTCATATATACACTATTTGTAAAATGCAAGGGTAATGTTGATACTCACCCACCCATTGCATCTTTAGCGTAGGACAGCTTCTAGAAAAATAGAAAATTAAATTCCAGGTAAGTACTTTCATTTTGCAAATTTTAAAGTTATATTTTTGCACCCTCTGTGGTACCACTCCCATTCTTGTCTAGCGCAGGTGAGCCTAGAGAGAGAAAGCCCCTTGCAAAGATCCTTGGCTATATCTATTCAGGTGAACAGGAAAACGTCAGATGGATTACTCAATTCAAATAACCACAGTTGCAAGGTTTCCTTGTTTATATTAAATGGTGCTTTACCACATTGCCTACTGCATATTACATTCAGAAAATTCAAGGGGGGAGGGGAAAGGTTAAATATAAATCCACTTTCTTTATGTCACTTTGGAAAACCTATGTGGTCTTGTTAATGTGATCAAACTCCATTCAAGCTTTCTGAGAACCACCAGCAAAACTGAACACAAACAAGTGGAGGAATCTGATTTGTGTAACTGTTGAACAGCTATGCAGAAAGCCATCCACAATTAGTGTGGCATTCATCACTACGGTACTCTAAAACCATTATATTACAGGCATTATTATTCAGAATAATAGAATGACAGATTTTGGTTGCTCTGTGTGTGTGTGTGTATGCGCGCGCACGCACACACACAAGCAATATTATATAAGGGACAGCATAAAAGGAAGCTATCAAGGGAGTGACAAGTGTACTTTTATCATAGGCATGTGTACAGGCTAAAAGAAGTACTAAAAATTTGGTATTTTGTGCCTCATTTTTTAAGTTTGTATTTTTAAAGTAACATAGTTGGAAATTTTTAGTTTGGAAGTTTCAGTTCCTTTGATTGATGAACAAAAATTAATGTACTTTTTAATTATGTGTTCAATAAATGTTCACTTTTAAAATAAATAAAATTCGCTGAGTGCACACCCTAATGAAATTTTGTGCAAATGCCTATGACTTTGTTAATAAAATCCAATAAAAGGTTAAAATCAGGAATATCCTTTGAATGAAGGACACTTCGAAAGTGTTTGTCTGACTTCATAACACCTTAGTCCTATGACTCTGGATGACCAGAGAATATTATTACAATAAATTGCTGCATTCTGGACACCTTTCTGAAACCACCAATAAAGCAAAGCATCAGTAGTCCATACGCTCCCTGAATAACAACCAGGAATGATCCTTTCCCCCCGCTCCATGGCTATACAATTCCTCTAAGTAGTAAACTTGAATAAGGAAAATAACTATTTCCCCAAAACGCATCTCTCTCTAAATTGCTTAGGCAGGTGACCCGGTCAAGACCATCAGGCTTAAAATAACACTTACCAGAAGTGTTTCGGTTTGATGGCACATGTAAGCGTGCTGTCACCCTGGATATTGTGGGATTAGGCACTCACTCCTGCTGTCTGGGCTTAGGACTCTGGGCAGGTGGCTTTGAAAGAGTGCACGAAACACACTGCACGGGGTCAGAAATACTGGTGCTCATCCCTTGGCTTTATTTTATTCTATTTATTAAATTTATGTCCTACCCACAGGAGCCCGAGGTGGCAAACATCAAAATGTTAAAAGAATGCTATTTAAAAAAAGAACAACGGCAGACGACTGCTGTGTCTGGAGACAGGCAGTCAGGTTGTGTACTCACAGCAGTGACCAGAGGAGGAATAAGCATTGGGAAGAGCACAGAGAGAAGAAACACTGTGGTGCCTCCATAGCAGCACAACTGGACATCTTCTTCTGTCCCTGCTTCAACAAAACATGTCTCTCCTATATGAGTCTCTACAGCCACAGCAGGTGCTGCAACCTTCTAACCGTTTGCCTTCACCCCCTAAGTCTCACTCCTCCATTGTCTCCCGAGATGGAAGGATGTCAAGAGCATACCAGTTAGAATTGAATTGTATTATGTCTGCCTTCCAAAAGTTTTCTTCAAGTCGAGCAATTTTCATTGCTCCCTCAGTGCATGAGTTTCAGGCAAACTCGGGATTTAGTATCTAAGGGCATTTCCCCAGCTCAGTAACAAGATGCTTCGTGCTCCCTTCCTTGGCCCAAGATGCACATAGAGCTTCCTTGCCTGCAAGGAATTCCCAATTCAGTGGTGGGAGCAGCTGCATGCAAAGGCTTGCAAGACCTGCTCTGTGTTTAGGCTGAGTGAGGCAGCTGCCTTAGGCAGTGAGAGAGCATGGAATATTAGTGAGGTGTTGGAGAAGAAAGCTTGTGGCCTTGCCCCTATACCCCCTAAGCTAGCCTGTTGCCCTCAAGTGCAGTCAAGGATGTCCTGCTGCTGTTCTTAGAGTAAAACTCAATTGCTAGTCTGATTAGTTCCTGGATGTGTAATGGGATAGGGGTGCCTACTTCTCTCTTGTCTAAGGCAATCCTATGTCTCTCTGTGTGAAGCTTCCTTTTCCACTGAAAAGATGCCGGCTGGCTGAGTTCTTAGTGTGCTTCTCAGTGGCTTTGAACTGGCAACGAGAATACTAAAGTAACCTTGCAACTATTTCATTGGACCTGCCAGTGCCTTGTGTCTAATTCCATAAAATATACAGGGTCACAGACTAAACAGGCCTGTTAAAATCATAATCAATCCCTCTTCAACAGGGTACTAGTAATAGTGAAAAAGACATATCTAGAAAACCTGTGTCTGCATAATATAGTACTAAGCTGAAAAATGGCTGAAAACTAGAGTTGCAAGTTGAGGCAAATTAAGCTGCTTGGGTTGATGAATCCCAAGTAAATATAACTGTGAATAAACAACAAGACATCTGCACATGTTGTTAGTTTAAAAAGAGGGAACGGATAAAGTGGTGCTTGTTCATATCTAACTTGAGCCTTGGCATACTTGTCAGAAAGTCTTTGCCAAAGACTTCCAAAAGAAGCTACTTGCAATACTAATGTGATAACAAGCTTCAAGTTATAGGGAAATGTCTGGAAAATCTTGGGCCTCTGCTCCGAAGTCTGGAATTAAAGATAATCTTGAAGTGCACACAAATGTGCCTTAAAAACAGGAATCATTGTTTTTCTCTCTACCACAGAGCAAGCACCACTTCTCCCCTCCATTTTACAATGGTTTTTTTTTTTATAGAGGTAGTAGCCACTATGCTTCAGGCTACTTCTGATTTTTTTCTTTTTTAGAAATTGCTTGTATGTTTGTTCATTTGTTCATCTGGTGCCTTCTTTATTTACTTTTAGCACACACACACACAGAATTGAAAAACTGTTTCCCGTGTGATGGGAAGATGGGTTTGTGACATCACAAGCCTCCAACCAATCAGCACTGTGCTCTGCCAGCTTCTGACCCAATGACACACAGTTTTCTCTGAGTTTGATCCTGGGGCAGAAGATTCTGGGTGCAGTGACTGGAGTACTTTAGAGACATTTCTTTACAATAAACATTAGGGAGAAAGTTTAGAGATGATCCCTTTCAAATGGTGTGAAGGTGAATTTGAAGAAACTCCAGCAGAAAACTGGCTGTTGTTTTCTACTAATTAATAAAACTACCATGCTAATTCTTGTCTCAAGATATTGAACCCAAACTTACTGTACAGTGTATGAATAAAATGCAATGAGTGTGCTTCACTAGGCAGAGAGTGGACAAGACAGAAAACCAAACACAATATAGTTCAAGAACAAACATTCTTGAAGGAGGCACAATAAAGCCCAAGAAACTATATGGAATGGAGAAGAAAAGCCATCTCATTTGCTTATTTCAAGTTCTGGTGGAACTGTACGTAACTAAGGACAGAACTGTACATTACAAAAAATGCAAAACCGCCACTGCCAACTCTGCATTGCATTCTCCGCATCTCTATTTGAAATGTCTAATTCAATGTACCGTATACCCTGACATCACTACCATGTTTGTTTCCCTTCCCCTAGTTTTCTCTATAGGCTTCTGTAGGGACACACTCAGCATAATGATACCAGAACATAAGGGAAATTGAACTCCATATTAGGTAGGCAAAGGAGGGAACAAGAAACAGGGCTGCCATATCCTACAGCAGTCGTGTGGGTAATACCCGTACCGGAACTACATATTAATAATCAAGGCTTAAATTCCAAAAAAATTAGTTTCATCTTTACTTAAAACAGCCACACCAATGGGCTGTGGAATTGGAAGGGACTCTGAGGGTCATCTAGTTCAACCTTTTTTCTCCTTTTTGAAGATGGGCACAACATTTTCCTGCCTCCAGTTTGCAGGGACCTCACCTGTTCTCCAAGAATTCTCAAAGATTATAGAGGCTTTGAGATTACATCCACAAGCTCTTTTAGTATCCTTGGGTGCAGCTCATCAGGCCCTGGAGATTTGAATTCATTTAAAGTAGCTAAGTGTTCCTTTACTACCCTCTTTTCCTATATTGTGCTGCAGCTCCCGCCTTGTATCATTTATTCTGTTACCACCAGGTAGGGCACTGTTCTCCTATTGGGTGAAGACAGAGGCAAAGTAGGTGTTGAGCAATTCCACCTTCTCTCTGTCACCCAATAGCATTTCTCTGTCTTCTCTATACAGAGGACCTACCACCTGCTTGTTCTTCCTCTTGCTTTGAAAATAACCAAAGAAATCTTTTGCAATTATTTTTAGCCTCTTGCATGTCTGAGCTCATTCTCAGCTTTGGTCCACCTGACCTTCTCCCTATAACTGTTGGCAACTTGTGCATTGTCTTCCTTTGTGATTTCCACTTTCTCCCACTTCTTTTACATGCCCTTCTTAACTCTCAGCTCATTTGTAAGCTCCTTATGCAGCCACACTGGCTTCTTTAGATGCCTCCTACTTTTCTTTATTGTTGGAATTGTCTGCCTTCATAGCTACAATATTGCACCTTTAAGAAATTCCCATCTATCTTGGATTCCTTCCTCTTTGAGTACAGTGGTACCTCGGTTTAAGAACAGCCCTGTTTACAAACGATTCGGTTTACGAACTCTGCAAAATCGGAAGTAGTGTCCTGGTTTGCGAACTTTACCTTGGTCTAAGAACAGAAGCCGAACGGTAGAAGGGCACCGGTGGCGGGAGGCCTCATTAGGGAAAGCGCACCTTGGTTTAAGAACGGTCTCAGTTTAAGAACGGACTTCCAGAACGGATTAAGTTCGTAAACCGAGATACCACTGTATTTCTGACCATCACCCAGTAGTTCCTTAAGCTTTTTGAAATCAGCCTTATTAAAGTGCAGAGTGCATGTCTGACTGCACTCAACTTTCTCTTGCCTCTGTATCATGAAACCCAAGAGAACATGATCACTTCCTCCCAAGTTTCCCAGTACTTCCACTTTGTCGATCAGTTCCTCCCTGTTGGTGAGAACCAGCTCCAAGATAGACAATCCCCTTGTTGGTTCTTCCACCTTCTGGGAAATGAAATTGTCAGCCAGGCAGTAGGGAGTCACCTACCACCACATTTTTCTTCCTCCTAGGGGAGTAGCAGGAATCTCTCTGTACACTGTGCCTTCCACAGCCACCTGCATGTATTCTGAGGTCTACAACCGCTGTCCTTGCTCTGTTGGCCCAAAATCAATGTCTGGAGTGAGGGCATGGAATCGATTTTGCAGCTCCAGTGACATAGCATGGCTCCCAACAGTCCTGCTTCGGTGTGCCACATTCCTCCAAGGATTTATCTCCTGCTATGGGTAATCTCCCTCCACCCTAGGGGCACCTCACCTGCATCACAGTTTCAGGACAGTCCACTCTGCTCTTATCACTAATTTCCTCATCTTGTCCAGTAGCTCAAAGTGTGGGTAGGTGGGTCTCAAGTTGCTGTACTTTCTCTTCCAAGAAGGCTTGCACTTACTGCAGGTGTGGATTTGCGTACTCTCACGCAGGAAGACAAGCATGGTACAGATATTGCAAGTCACTGCAGCAGCTCCCTCGCCATCCACGAGACAGCACTCTGGGCCTCCCCTTTAAAACACCCCTGAAAACACCGCTATTTACAAGTCCTGGTCACAAGCTCCCGGAGGCTGCAATCAGCTAAATAGAACTGCTGCTGGCTGCTAACTCCTCCTGCAATATGTTCTTTGACAATAAATCCTCTAAGGATTAGGGAATCCCCTTTCTGATCCCGTATTACTTTAATCTTGTGCATCTGAACGTTGAAGATACATGATTAAATATTTTTATGAGCTACAAATTTCAAAGGAGCTGTGATATACATACCGATCGTGCTATTAAAAATATTAACTGTTTTCAAAATGCAAAATAATAATAATACTGCAGTAGTTAGTGATGTGTTATCATAATGATGAATATTTCTATTTAATATAATGCCCGCATGCTCATATCTTAGTTTGGTGCTGAGATCTTTGGCTAGGTAGCCCTCCACCCCTTCCTACCCAGTTTCATTCCTGGGCTCTGTGATAGCACAAATAACATTAGAACATCACCAAAATGTTCCCATTGAAAAAAAGCACCAGTCTTTCCCCCCTCAGTTTATGCATGCCATGTCCCACACCCACCCAAGGCTAGCTCAGCCAATGATCGGGTGGTGGATAGAAGCAAGTTTTGCATTGGCTGATGAGAAAGTGGGCTGGTTAGTATAGCCCCTTGGAAGAACTTCGTATCACTGCCAAATATTACTAATTATTTGATTAGGCTTTTGGACACATGCAAAAATTCATTTTAAAAAATCCCCCTTCACATGCCACGCTATCACTTTGCAAATCCGCATAACAACTGAATGTCATAACATTCTTTTTCTTACAAACGTAGCTTACTGAAAGATAAGCTGTACCTTTTCTTTACTTCTTTACTTCCTTGCCACACAAGGCACTTAGAATTATTATTTTTTTGAGTGGAAAAACTTAGTGAAATAACAAAAGCATGGAATCAGAGTTGGAAGCAACCACAAAACCCGTTATGTTTGATCCTTTGTCTAAATGCCAGGACCAACAACCCCTAAACCAATTTGTCTCTATTCCCCATAGATCAACCCAAGCATGCTATGCCAGAACACAAGAATAGCTTATTGTCTGAAGGTGCCTGAAAGGCAAATTAGGTACAGATGATTCAAACCAGCTTGGATTATTTATCCCCACCCAGGTTCACATACACTGTATAATGCTAAGCCAAACAAATCAGTGGTCCACTGCATGGCTGCGGACTTATGGTTGAACATGGGAGCACATCCATTGCATTAAATACTCATATTGATTTTAATTGCACTTTATTGCTTTTACTTCTTATGCTGTATCACAATGTGAATTCTATGGAATTCAAATTGTAATGCAATAAAATACAATACACAAGCAACATTGAATTCTACCCAGTATCTCCAAAAACTTCATTAGATGGCTTGGGCTCTTTCGCCCCCATAAGTGGGGATCTTCTCCTTTGCTTTGGTTATGTATCTTTTGGCAACAATAATTTTTAATACATAAATCAACATTGAAACAGCACAAAAATAACAAAAATCAATATAAAAACATTGGGGAATGGAAACAGACAAATTTGCGGATTGTTAGTTCTGGCATTTGTGAAGCCAGGGGTTTTTTGGGGTGGGGGTGGGGTTATTGGGTTGTTGTTTTTATTTTGATTGTGTATTTTGTGGTTTTATATTTTGATTTTATTCTGTGAACTGCCCTGAGACCTCCAGGTATAGGGCAGTATATAAATACTACTACTACGACTACGACTACTACTACTACTACTACTACAACTAATAATAATCAATAAGCTAAAGAGGAAAGACATCTTTTTAAAACTTCAGAAAGCTAAGTAAGCATTACTGGAATTTAAATGTGTGAACTACTTCCGTTTCAAGGCATTAAATAAAAGTCCAACCAGCAAAATAATATCTTGGTCTTTCTTACTAGTCAAAGGCTTCAGGCTGAGAGATTTTTAATCTGTTCCCTTACCTACCTTCATTATGAGGCTTTGATGCTCCTCAGATTGACTGAAGTTGGTGCCCATCTCAAATATACTCATAGTTTCTTCTTCACAGATATGTAGCCAATTTTGGTACTCTTCGTGTCCTGGGAGCCTATCCCAGAATGTTTTGAAGACTTCCCATACTGCTTCCTGGCACACTGCAAAAGAAAAAATCAAAAGTATTATTGTTGTCCACTACTATCACAGGTTGTCATGCAGAAGATGAAGCAGACGAACTTGGTTGCTCTGGGAGGCAAGAATAGCCCCATTGAGCAGAAACTCGGAGGAAACAGTTCACCCAAACATTAGGAGAAAGTTCTTAATGGTAAAAGCTGTTCAGCAATGAAACAGACAGCCTTGAGAGGTAGTGGTCACTCGTTCATTGGAGGTATTTAAGCAGATGCTGGGCAACCATCTCTCAGGGATAACGCAAGTTCCATAATGTATTGCAGATCCTGCACTGAGCAGGGGGGGCTGGACAAGAAGACATCTAAGATTTGTTCCAACTCTGATTCCATGATAAAAAGCATCCTGCTTGATCAGACCACTCATCTAGTCTCGCATCCTGTTTTCAGCTGGGGGGAGAGAACGTCCAGGGGCAAAATTCATTGTCATATTACTGCAAGAAGTGGGAAAGTAGACATTGCTGTGCAATATATTTTTGTTGCGCAAGCAGAAGTAGCATAATTGTGCAAAACAGTGCATGATAGGTTAACACAGCACAACACTTCAGCTGGCCAAAGCTGCCTGTTGGATCCAGCTATAGCATTATAGGATGTGGATGGCACTGTGGTCTAAACCACTGAGCCTCTTGGGCTTGCTGTTCAGAAGGTTGGCGGTTCGAGTCCACACGACGGGGTGCGCTCCTGTTGCTCTGTCCCAGCTCCTGCCAACCTAGCAGTTTGAAAGCACGCCAGTGCAAGTAGATAAATAGGTCCCGCTGCAGCGGAAAGGTATACTGCGTTTCTGTGTGCTCTGGTTTCCATTACGGTGTTCTATTGGGCCAGAAGCGGTTTAGTCACGCTGGCCACATGACCTGGAAACTGTCTGTGGACAAACACCAGCTCCCTCGGTCTGAAAGCGAGATGAGCGCCGCAACCCCATAGTCGCCTTTGACTGGACTTAACCATCCAGGGGTCCTTTACCTTTTTTATTGCCCTATGCTAGAACGAGGCTCTTCCTAGCAGTGTAGCTGCTGCGCTGGTGGGTTGCCACAGTTGAATCCCATTCCAGGTCTGGAAAGGCCACACAAGCAGAGCATGAAGGCAATAAGCCCCCACTGCTGTTTGTCTCCCTACCATCAGATCTTACACCTCTTCATTCATTGAATTGTTAACTTTTATTTTTAAAAATTCATTTCAGAGCAGCAGTATACTGCCTCTGAACACGGAGACCATGCTTCAAATCCAATGGTGGGTTGGATCACTTTTGTGAGGGGGTAACCCTGGATTTTAGTGGTTCCACCTTCCTGCTACAGCCTCACTACTACTTCCTGCCATTCTAATCTAGAAGATCGCTCAGCCCCTGGAAGCGGGGGGCTGCAAATTTGTTTTCTCAGGTTAACAATAGCCTAGCATCAGGACCTATATTCAGTGTGCGGGATTTGGATTGGGGAGCGCAGATCGTCTAATTCAGATCTTGGGCCAATCACAAACTTATCTAGTAGGACAGTTGCAAGGATAAAATGAGGTGACCCCATGAATGCTTCCTGCATGCCTTTTGGGAAAGGGAGGGCAGAATTACTCTAGAGATTCCAGGTACAGCCACTGAAATATCCCTCTTGTACTTCTCAGCAGAATGGATCAGAGTTGTCCAATGGCTACAGGAGCGTAGTGAGAAGGGAATGAAACTGCAGCAGCACTCAGCACTGAAATGCTCTCTTAGCAGGCTCTTGTTAGCTCCACAGTTTGTAACTGCAAAGCACTCTCTCCCCCACCTCTCCCTACCCCTCCCGCCATTCATCTGAGCACATTATAGTTGGTCACATTATACTCTGCAACCTAAGATTTAAAAAAAGAAAGAAAGAGGAAGGTTCTTTCTTGTTGCTTAGGGGAAAGAGGGGGAGAAATTGGAGGGGTGGGGAAAATGAAGTGTGTTTAGCCTACAAAAATCAAGTACCAACATTCAAGCGTGCTGGCCACAACCTTGTTCCGAGGTTACACACAGAAGGGAGGACAAGTGGGGTGGGGTTTGTTTCAGTGAAAGTCTTAAGAGGCAGAAGCAGGCCCTGGCAGAAAAGGATGACCTTGAACTAGTCTCAGGAAAGTGGTTTTCGTCAATCAGCTTAGAAAGGTGGGGGTTGGGACAACTCTATGCTGGATACTCCCTGGGCTTAATTTCAAAGACAGTGCAAGCCTTTGTAGTATCAACGACCACAAAACCCGAATTTTATTCAACACAAAAAATTATACCACCCATATTTTTAATGTTCATTTACATCAATTGTGTTTTTCCTTCTCATTTCCCCTAAAGATAAGGAGCTTTTTAAAATTAGCTTATACCATTTTATTTTATTTTAAACAAACATAGACATTTACATTACATCTTTACTGTCTGCGTCAAGTCAGTCACGTATTGGTAATTTATTATTGTTACTTCTGTAATCTTTGGTATGTGCTAAATGCAGCTAACATAATGATGAGTCAGATAAATGCCACACTCTTCTTCCTTATTAAGCAGTTATAAACAGACTGCTTTCATTAACACAACCTCCAGACAGATAACTTTGGCCTGTTGCAGAGGGGTTTGGCAGTTGCAATAGATTTCCTGTAGGAGATTATAGACTGAAGTAGTGCTTGAAATAGGTGCCGTAAGGTATCTGCCTCTTTATGTTGGCATTTGAGTAGGGACTGTGGCTTGCTATCTGAAAGCTACATTTTTGTCGCACTGAGAGTAATACATCACAGGCAAATTTGAGTTGCAATAGCTGAAGAGTAGAATTGAAATACAACTTCAAAATCTCATATTTCAGAAATTGGACGTTTTTCATTTTAAACAATTTTTTAAAAATACTTGCTTTTGGGATTTAACTTCACGGGACACTGTTCAAAAATTACTCTTGTGGCTGAACTCTGTGGCAATGTGAAACCTCAGAAACTAAACCTTATTACAGTTGATGCACTGATACTCTGACCTTGCAGTAATTGCAAATGTTAATTAAAGGCAATTTTATTTAACGCGGGCCAATTTTCTTGCTAAGAACCCCTGTTGTTTTCTTTAATAGTTTCATGCTCCTAGTCCTCTTGATTATGATACCTCTCTGCTCATCCCCTTTTAATTGAGGTTTCATTTAAAAAACGAATTAGGCAAGGCTACAGTATCTGAATGCAAGCTGTTCTTCCTTTTAACTGCCTCAATCAGCTCTTGCTAGCTTAGGGATTTAGTATCCGTCCTTCCAGTTAGTTAGTGTGACAGCAGCCACCCCACTGAGTCCAGTCTCAAAAGCTCGGCACCATCTGTAGGTTCTTATTGCATTAGCCAACATGAACTTAGAAAGGTATGTCCTCTCTGGTGGACAGAAGGGATAAAGCTTCAGAAAGTCAGTGCACCTTCTGCTGTGCCAGGGAAACCCACAAAAACCAGACTTACATGCTTCCACCACACGGGAAAACAAAACACGCTATCAATAGAAATTCTTATTGTGCACACTTAGCAAGATTGAAATATGAAAGAGAACCTCATTACTCTTAAGGATGTTTAAATCATTAGCATGGTTGAGAGAGGTGCAATTAGCCACTTGCCTGCTTACCAGCAGTCTGTGATTTTGCATACCACTGAACCCCATCTTAAAGAGAGTTGTGTGGTATCATGAAAACCACGACCGGTTCGACACAGAAGCATGTTTTGAACCTAAGCTGCTGAGTAAACTTCTGTGGCATTCTACTCGGGTGGTCAGACATATATAGTCAACAAGAGGTAGGTATCCAACAGCACTATCAGTAGTTGAAATAAAGCATACTGTTGCCTGAGTAGGGCCTCCAGGCCACAGAGTGCATTTGAGTAGGTCTGAGAGAAAAACCGGTGGGTTTCAGTGGGTCAGGGGTTCAAGCCTAGCCCATACTGTTTCTGTGCACCTAAAGCAGGGTTTGGGAGATTACGGCCCTCCAAATGTTGTTGGACTCTAGCTTCCATCACCCCTGACCACTGGCCATAGTGGCTGGGGTTGATGGGAGTTGGAGTCCAACAATATTTGGAGAGGCCTTGGATTCCTCATATCTGATGTAAAGCTTGAAAAACAGCAGAGGAAGAAAAGGAGCTGGCTTTGCATCTTCCTCTGTCAGCAGCTGGTCCAAAAGCAACACCCACAACACCCACACATGCACAAACCCTGGCCAGGATTAGCAAACCCTAAAGCTGATTTTGCAGCAACCCGTCTCACATTTTGGCTAATAACGGATAGCTAAAGCATCTATTGCAGCTGGATCCCTTTGAACAGCCTAGATTTTCAATATTTATTTATCTCTTTAACAAAATTTATATACTGCTTGATTGTAATAAGACCTCAAAGCTGTTTACAAAAAAGTTAGCAATGCAAAAGCCAACATGTTGGTACAAGCTATGTAAATTGACTTTGTTGGGCTGCAATAAACAGTCTAAAGTCTACTGTACATCTACTACAGTAGACGGGGACTTTCACACAGGAAATGTGAAGTTGTTCTTCATTGGCATGACAAGCTTCTGTTTCAGATACTACATTTTGACCATTACTCAAATCTCAGTAGAGTCAATAGGAAAATATGATTCTTTTTCCAGCAATTAAGGCCATCAAAAGTTGGAGTACTATTTGAAATATGGTTCTGCAAGAATCACAAGCACCTATTGGACAGTGCCCATGCCACTCACCAAGGATGCATAATACAACTCCCTCTCATCGATCCTGAACCCTTCTGTGACCTGTTCCTTTTCATCTTTACATCTACGAGTACCTTATTTGATAACAGTTTTCTGTTATAAATATTGTTGTTTCTTCCAAATGCTTTTATTACATTCTTTTTCTGAAATCGTACGACTGAAAAATTCTCACAAGACTCTGTTTCTTACAAGAGGCACGATTCTTTTCAGGAAGCGCTCGTTTGGCATGGGTTTTATTGTGCCAAGAGCTATTTATCTTTCCCAGCAGTAAGAGTGATTTAGCCTATTACGTCTCATTCTATAGAAAGGGATTTGCTAGGTTAACTGGAGGGACAGCACATGACAGGTATGGGATGCTTACAAGGGGGGTGGCGTAGCTTGCTTGGTCATTTGTGTAAATGAGCAGTGCTCAGATGTAATCCAGCCATAATCCCATTTGTACTTCTTAAGGGTTGAATCATGTACGGGAACTAGTAGTATATTGACTCAGGCAAGCTATCTTATTTTTAAAATGTGCAATTATTGGTTACTCAAGAGGGTAGTGAGAAAATTAATGCGGGATGCCTCTTCAATTGCCAGCTTTAGGGGGGTGGGTTGCTTAAATTAGAAATTTTAAACCAATAAGATTAACTTTTCTGGCAGCACATATGAATCCTCCAGCTCTTGACTGCGTGTGTGGGTGGATGTTAAAGAATGCTGGGAGCTGTAACTCTGTGAGGGGTAGATTACAGTGCCTGGAATTCTTTGAGGGAAAGGATGAGATTCAAATGTACGTTAAAGGTACAGAGTGTACGCAGAAGGAGAATGGTAGAGGTTCATCAAGGGGATGGAATAATTCCCCTAGGATGAAAAGTTATAGTGTTAAGGTAAGAGGAGTGCATAAACAGTTTTTCCTCCCTCTTAGTTCTAGAACATGAGGGCATCGAGTGAAGCTGAATGTTGTAAAAATTCAGTCAGACAAAATAAATCACTGCACCATACAGCGCAAAGCTAGAGCTATGGAATTTGCTCCCATAAAGTGGTAGTGCCAGCCACCAGCTAGGATGGCTTTAATGGAGGATATGGCTGTCAATGGCTGCTAGCCTCATTGGTTACATTCTACCTCCAACATCAGATGCAGTACCAGTTGCCGGGAGCCACAAGTGAGGAGAATGCTGCTCTGCTCAGGTCTTACTTGCAGGCTTCCCACAGGCATCTCGATTGGTCGCTGTGAGAACAAGATGCTGCACTAAATGGGCTTCTGGCCTGATGCAGAAAGGCTCTTAAAGGAGCCTCCCTCTAACCTTGCCCACCCATAGCAATGCATTCCTCTACGCAAGAAAGGAAAACCTTGTCAGCATCCTTAAGCTTATCTAATAGTAGTGGCAGAGAAAGAGGTGAAAGGTGCATAGTTCAAATGCTAGGCTGTACAATCCTCCTTCAATTAAAAACCCAATGTTGAGCGAGGAACTTTGTTCAATATACTTTCCTACAGTCATAATGGTCCCTTGTGGTTTTGTTTATGTTACCCATTTTGAATGGGTTTCCCACAAAATATGCATTTTTCAAAACATGAATTTTAAAGCACATTTTTGTATGTTTTTTGTGTCAAGAACGGCATTGCAAAATCTAGAGAAGCATGGGATCTCATGAATACATCCCAATCAGCACACGAGGGCAGGAGGTTTAGATCTTGCCACTTCATACTAGAATTTTGCAAAGAACACATTTCTTAAGCACGCTAATCATAAGTACATGAGAGTGTCTTTAATTTAATGTCTGAAATGCTAGAGGGGAAATAACCCTGCAAATAGGGGCTCTTGACAAATAATGTTATTTGGCCTGAAATTCAAGGGCAAAGGGTTCCCCCCCCCCGTGCTCCTCTCTAAATGGTACCCCTGCTGTGTGCTGTCCAGTGCTCTGCTTCTGTGGGGAGACTGACAAGATATTTGCAAATGGGTTCCAGCTGTGAGGATATCAGGGAACAAATATTTAGAGCGAAGGCCAATTTCACACAGGCAGGCACAGAAGACCAATTGTCACTGAGATGTGAGCTAAAAGAAACCTTGTTGAGGTCTGCTCTCATATTTCAACGTGTACTCAATTGCATTTCACCCTCTCAACAGCTGGCAGTGCATTATGGGTTGGCTCTGAAACTTCTCTGATCTGTACAAGTGACATATTGGGTGGCATGGTGAGGGGTTTGATTTTAGCAAAGGGAACTTCAAAAGATCTGTTGCATGCCTGACATTTGCCACGTAAATACAGCTTGCTGAGTCTTGCAAAGGGCTTTCACAGTGGACCCTGATATTTTGTACACTTTACAGCAACAGTATGATCACAAACCACCTTCAGACTGGTTACATCTCTAGCTGTAGCAAACATGTTAACCTTAAACACCCACATACTCATAAAGACTTTGAGCCTAACCTGAACATTTCCAATGCTTCTACAGTTTCTGTCTGTATCTACAATCTTTTCTATCTCCATCTTGCAGGGATGGGTCTAAACTCACTATCTCTACATATTTTATGACATCATTTCATTGATAAGCATACATGGGCCTCTTTTAGTAAGCTTACAAATCTCAGAGACAAATAGGTTTGCACATGTATCTAATTGATCAGAAGTCTCAAGAAACTTCTTGAAACTTTTAATTGAGTTTTTTGACCAGTTATTCACCAGACATCTAGGGTTCGCCTCCCTACTAAATGCACTGATTTGCAAGAAAGTTGGTCTCAGCCTTGCAACACTCACTTACCTCTGAGTTTGAAGTATTTCAGATGGTTAGCAATAGCCTGCTCAATAGACTCATCTGGACACACTTTAACTCCAGTAGGAAAGAAAATTGATCTCTTTCTTCGCAACAAGCGTCTGCTGAATTTCTCAGATTCCCTGAAATCAAGAAGATGCTTAGAATCTGGAAACTGG
This sequence comes from Lacerta agilis, assembly GCF_009819535.1. NCBI lineage: Eukaryota > Metazoa > Chordata > Lepidosauria > Squamata > Lacertidae > Lacerta > Lacerta agilis. Next base: position 32,393,912 of record NC_046315.1, read on the forward strand.
GGAAAGCTTCTAACTGATCGCCAGCCATTTGGTGGAAGATCTGATGTAGGCTCCTTGGCTTCTATGTCCTCTGTAGTTGAATAGGTTTCTTCTGCAAAATTACATCACAAACAAATCTCTTTAAGTAGCTGCACATATATTGCACAATACCACTGAGTTTCAGTTAAATAAATAGATGCAGAGATGGATCTAGACTAAAGTTGTTAATCGTACTCAAGAGCAGACCCACTGAGATTAATGGGTCTACTCTGAGTATGATGAACATTGGACATCATCCTCAATAAGTTGAACTAAAGTCCCATTGAAATTAATAGCACAAATCAATCCTGATTCAGTTTAAGTCCCAATAATTTAAATGGACCTAAGTTCAATTAACTTTGTATGGATCCGATCCACAACGTTTAACCAAACTAATTTGTTTTGTGTATGCTTATTTCTGTATTCATTAGGGTAACATAGGTGCTAACAGAGCCCTTCCTGTTTGGTGCTATATTTTAATAACTGTCCAACATGCACCATTATTCTCTTGTTCTTACCATAAGGTGGTTGCAAATAAAAAGTAAATATTCAGTGTAAGCCTCACTAAAGAAATCTAACTCGTTCATTATTATTTTCGCTTAGCACACCAATATAATGGACAGCACCAAATAATGGTCTATATTTCAAAGGAGGCTATCTTCACTAAGTTTGTTTTCTACATTTCCCCCCAAATATAATTTAAGGTTATATTGGTTGTATTGAGTGAATGTCAAAGAAAACAAGGATTTCTGCTTGCACAAGGACTAGGAAGACACAAATGCAACTGCTTTACCCTATTGCAAAGACATGTCATTTCATTGCTTAGGTGTAGATACATCATGTTCTGCCAAGTCCTTTCTCACAGAGACATGGACTTATGTAGTAGTCTTCAACTTTTGCAGACCCAGGAGGGCCCACCTTTAATACAAACATACATTTGATGGGTTATTTATTTTTTATTTACTATATATTGGCAAGTTGGTAGCACAGCTGCTGTGACTCTGAAGTGGTTCCCAACCCAACAGTTGAAGACCAGTGATCAAGTCTCACATCTCACACACTGTAAGACAGAATTACTCCATGTTACAGGGCTTGCAGCAATTTATTTTAAACCCGTTTACAACTTCCTGCGACTGGCAAAAGACAAAAACACATTAAACCTGCCACCATTTATGTATCTGATTTCATAAAGAAGTTATTATCAAGTGGACGGCTGATGTGTTCAAGTGATGTTGTATTAAATTTTGTATCTGGGAACCAATCACATTTTTTCATTCATGTGATGCACCTCAAATGACTTGCCTCTACAAGTGCAGGAATAATCATTTTAACTTGGAAATTTAGATAGGGGAAGATATCTAAACAGTTGAACAGTCCAGTAAATGAAAAACAGCAACTACAGCCAATATAGACTACCACATTAAAGTGTTATGTGATATCAAACTGAACAGATAACTGCAACTGCTTAAAAGACTATATAGCAGCCTCTTGGGTGAAAATCTATAGGCAGATGGTATGGGAGATGGGAAACATTATTAATTGTAGAGTGAAGCCCTATTGCAACAAAAGTTGCTACATTAACATTAATGCAAAACAGATACTCATTCAATTATCTCAGCATGTATATATTTTCAGTGAAATATGCTAGATGTGGAGATATAATGGACCATTAATGGACCATTACTAATTTCCAGCTACAAACCTTGTTGAAATTGGTCTGACTCTGTATACATTTAACCCTATTCTCTCTCACTCTAAAACATTTTTTTTTGTAAACATAAGATTCAAAGACAGTTCAGAGGACAGCAGAAAACAGGAGTATTTTCTTACCTGCAAATGCTTGAAATTCCCCCTCAATCAGTATGAATATCCACACTCCTAAGTAGATCTTCCAAGAAAAGTCACACATATTTCTTTTGGAATTTTTTTTTAAAGGCAAAGGGAAAATAACCAAGTTCCCTTTTAGCTGTACTCGCTGACCTGAACGTGTTAACCATCCAGTAACAGTCTGTTCTTGGAGAAGGTCTAGTATCACTGGTAATCGTCTTGGATTAAAAAAAAAAGGATTGATATGATTTCTGCAACAAAAGTGAGTCCCAAATGTCTACAATTGTCTTGTTAAAAGAAATTATTCCATTTTCATTTTGGGAATCACAAGAAGCGGTGAAGAAAAGGCTCCTTGATGTTAGCCAATAGACCGGAGAGATAATTTTTCAGTTTTAAGCTGGCCAGCTAAGCCAGATTTACCAGAGCTTGTCATGTCGTTAACTGGCAGTCCACACAAGGACAGTACCTTTCACACTTAATTAAGAACAATTTTCATTGACTGTCTTAAAAGAAAAGCAGCAGCAGCTTGCTGTCCAAACAATAACTTATGTTAGCATCATGGTCATTGCTTAGAGATTCTCTTTCGGAGGGTGCTGCTACTGTCCTAAGAGACCACAACTGGTGCTTTTGCTATTGTCATGAGAGACCACAAGTGATCCATTTTAGCCGTGTGACAACTCCTCAGGTATGCTGATGCAAGGTCCTGTTTATTGTTCTTCCTGGCAATTTCTCCACCAGGGGTCCCTTTACCTTTATCTTTTTTACCTGTTTTAAGGAGACAGGGCAAAAGCAATACACCCTCCCATCAGGTGCCAAACATATAAACAACTATATGACTTTTAGAAGACATCTGAAGGCAGTCCTGTACTGGGAAGTTTTTAATGTTGGAGGTCTTGTTGAGTTTTTATTATTTTGTTGGGAGCTGCCCAGAGTGGCTAGGGAAACCCAGTCAGACGGGCAACATATAAATGATAAAATTATTGTTGCTGTATTAGGTAGTAGTAACAGTGATTCTCATCCTTTCCATTTTGCATTTATCGCACTAACCAAAAACAAAAACATGTATTTTAGACTTGCACAAGCAACCATTTTGCAGGGGGTTCCATGCATCAGCAGAGCACGTATAGGTATGGCCTATTGGATGTGCCTAAAATGGTTGCCACCTATACTGGAAATGAAAAATAACTAGAACACAGAATACACAGCATACTAAACTGCACAATGTAATACTTATGGGCCCCATTGAATCCAGCTAGAATAGTAGCCAACATGGTGCATTTTAGATGGACCATTTTCAGCCTCAGTGAAAATTGTCAGTGGTCACGGATGATAGGAGTCAATAGTCCAACATTAGGAAGGCATTGTGGTGGCTATTCTTGACCCAGAATACCTGCCACGAAACTCACACCCTGGAACTACCAGCACAAAAGACATCACAGGTTGGAGAGAAAGCCCAGCTTTTATATTGCCCAACCTCTGCATTTTGTTACGGGAAAGGCATTGGCACAGCTCTCTAGCACTGGTTAGCCATGAAGGCAGAGGCTGAATGTGTTGTAACAAAAACAACTTTACAACCGAGTAGCAAATAAAAGTCTATATGCTGCACAGAAAACAACTATTTAATATACTTTCCACAAGGGCTCCTAAACTAGAGGCTGTACACTTATTACCATCAGCTTGTAGCCTTTAGGACATTGAATGATTTCGGGGAAGGGCCATAACTCAATGATTTGCATGGAAAAGATCCCCAGTTCAATTCCCCTGACATTTCCAGGCAAGGCTAGGAAAGATTCCCACCTGAAACTCTGGAGAGCTGCTGCCTGTCCATACAATCCTTATAGACAATTGTATGCAGAACTTTAAGCATGCCTCTCTTGTATTGGTCTCAACCAGGCTTCATCAACCTCCAGATATTTTTGGCCTACAACTCCCATGATCCCTTGCTAGCAGGACCAGTGGTCAGGGATGGTGGGAATTGTAGTATCAAAACATCTGGAGGGATGAGATTGAGGAAGCCTGGTCTCAACAGCCACAGCAGGCGCTATAACTCTCCAACAGTTTGTCTTCATCCCTGAAGGCACACTCTTCTATTGTCTCACGAGACAAACAACTGGACAGCCAGGGACACCCAGGTTTAGCCGTGTGAAGCTGGCCAAATGACTACCTCACAGGATTGTTGTGAAGATAAGAGAGGAGGTAGGGAACCCTGTATATGATCCTGAGCGAATAGAAGGGTAAAAAAATGCAACAAACAATGATGTTCTAACAAAGTTGCTGCTTCTTTTAATTTGAAAAACAAAACAAAACATACAAATGAACTCAAGATCCAAAACAGGTAGGTAATTTTATGGAAGAAACTTAAAACAGACATTACAATTTATAAGAATTAAATACCCATCCGCTCCAATATGCCATTCAAAAATAACAATGTGACCATTCTTAATTAATAAATAAGTTTGGAGGCATTTATTGCTGCTGGGTTCTTACTGAGATGCTTTAGATGTCCATGCTGGGGGAGATGGCCCCGCAAGCTTTATCATCTTTGTACTCTATATATACTGGGCTGAGATGGTTCTTCTTTCCTCTGGTATCCACATCGATGTGAAGCAAGTCAATGATACATGAGAGAAAGGCAGCGTGGAGCTCATATGAGAAAGAATGAAGATCTGGCTCAACACGAAACACGTAAGCCCCATGAAAGTTACACCGATGTGTATATGTATGATGGTTGAAGGTATGAATGTAACGTAATGTATGTATGCTATTATGTAATGTGTGTATGCAATTATGTTGGTTAATGTTTGATGATGGTTGTTTTGTTATGATTTTAAAGAATAAAGAGATACTTTAAAAAAAAAAAGAAAGTTACACCGATGATTCACATTCAAATGGCAAAGGACATGGGAGTAATTTTCAACAGAAATGTGAGCAGAAAATCCAATTAAACAGTCATAGGCCAAGAAATATATGTGTCAAGTGCCCCTGCTAGGTACCACCAGCTGTAGTGAAAATACTTAGCAAAGTAACTTCTAAGGAACTTTTTCTTCTTTCTGTGACACTTGTTTTGGCTCAGTGCCACACTTCACATATACTCCCCCCCCCCCCGGATAACTACTATGCGCATACAGAAGATGTATATTTGAGGGCAACATCAAATGTCTATTTTGCTGTGATTCCAGATATTTTGAAACAGAATTTCCAACACATGTATTCAGAGCAAAATACACAATCTTGCGATGTTCACAACTGGCAGTGTATGTAGTCTGCCCCCACCCCCACCCCCCGGTTATCTCATGCAGGAAAAAGGGTATGCGACGTGAGTCTTCAAAAGTATTTGTACTTGACAGCCATTACAATTTCAGTAGTCAATGCAAGAAACAAGTATTTCTGTGCTTAAAAGAAATTTTCACTTCAAGTTTCAGGGCTTTGTCTTGTTTGTCCCAAGTCATTAGTGGTGGTTCTAGTTTATAATATAGGAGTTCTGGGTAGCTGTTGTTTTAAACACACTTTTCAAACACAGTAATGATATACTCATATACCTACTGGATACTAAATAAAAATAAAACCCCTTCTCTAACAGGTATCTTGTTCCTTCTGTTATGAATTATGTCAGAAGCACACCCTTGAGCAAACTCATATCTTTCTGGAAAAAATGAGTTACATTTTTTTCAGTCAGTGCTTTTAGCTTATCAAATACATGATCAAGCCAGATTTAAATATATGACAATGTAACACAGAGACTTTTACTTCAGCTGAACCTCTTGCATGATTAGCTTTTCCTACAAATATAGGTACTTGGGGGAATCACAAGCATTCAGCTTTTCAAAGTATGTTACGTCTCTGAAATAACCAAGTCTTTCGAGTAAAGCAGTGTCTGTTTTAAAACCAGGCGTTTTCACTTCCATAAAATTTGGTTACATTATTCACAATGTATGCATTGCTTACCTGGTTCTAAGTCCCATTGTGTTCGGTGGGACTTAACTTGCAGGTAAGGGTGACAACCAATGGTGCCCACCTGATTGTGCAATGGAAATGCAGTGGGGCTTACGGTTTCTCTTCTCCTTCAGTTCCTGCCACTCACATACCACAAATTCTGCCACTAAGTCCCAGAGTGGGTGGCTGGGGAAGCAGAAGAAGAAGCCCCTTTGCACAAGCAAATGCCTGCTCATGCTACATGGGCTTCACCCTAAGTGAAAATAGGATTTTAGCCAAAGTGATTAACAATCACATTTCTCTCCCCACTCCCCACAAACAAATACAATTACTGAAACACTAAAACAACTCTTGCCAGGGATGTCCTGTCAGATGTAAGCTACAACTGTATCCAGTACAACGAAGACCATACGGCCTTATATTATTATATAGTGAAATACATAGTATTCATAGCATTCGTTTAACTGCTGCACAGCAGAGAACGATTAAAAGCTCCGAATCTGGTTTAAGTGATCAAGTCAGACACAGGAAAAAAAAATGAGCATCTCTTTCTAAATTTCAGGAAATGGTTTTACATTCCACTCTTGAGTTCCAAAAACGTAACAGAGCAAGGTTTTAGGCATGTCAACTTCTAAAAAAGAGCAAGGTATGTCGGAATCCAAAAAACACAGAGACCAGTAGCATTTGTGTCCTATTCAAAGTAACCAGAGTAAACATCTGTTCAACAATACCATTTTTTACATTGGAGATGTCTGCAAGAGCACATACTATGACTTTAAGACATCACATGGGAAGAATCCCTACCTAAAATGGGATGTTAATGTCTCACTTTTGTGTAGTTTCACACAGTTCCAGGTGTATCTGGAAACCAGGAATGAACCCCTTAGGGCTAAAATGTTTCCCCATCTCTGCAGCACATTCCAGTTATGCTGCTCCTATATTCCAAATAAAATTGGTCGATGTCACAAATATTTACTTTAAGTGACATAATTGCTATTATGCAGTTCCATTTTCTCACAATGACCTACAGATCAACTCGGATATAAAATGCACACAATTTTATCTGCAGTTTTTCTTCTCTGTAAGAATGGAAGCACAAATGCTGCCGACCGGATTTCCAGTACGTCTGGGACAAAGTTCTTTTGCAAAATCGGAAGGAAATTCAGGCTAGCTTTTGGTGCCACTCTGCTGCTGCAAGTGAAGCTGCAAGACTAAGTCTCTAATTTCTTCCCGCTTGCTTCTCACCATCTGGCGAGGGAACCACCGCTCCAGGTGTATTGGAAGTTCAAAGTTAACAATAGGATTCTGATGATTAAAAAAGAGAGAGAAAAGGGTAGTGTTACATTAATTTAAAAAGACACAAAGACACAAAATATCCTGCTCTCCTGGCAAAAAATCCCACTGTTCACTTCGTATTAAACAAACTATAATTAAAACAAACATACGTTGTCAATGAGCTGGAGAAAAAAAAATGTGTGTGGAATGAGTTTGTGTATTGTTGCTGTTCCGAGAACTGTTGCACAATGCTGGATAGAACTGCGCTTCCAGTAGCTGCCTGGAACAGGCATGGGCAAATTTGGCCCTCCAGATGTTTTGGGACTACAACTCCCATCATCCCTGACCACTGGTCTGTTAGCTAGGGATGATGGGAGTTGTAGTCCCAAAACATCTGGAGAGCCAAGTTTGCCTATGCCTGGCCTAGAACAAGTGCAAGCCCAGATTGGTAGGTCATGGGGTGGGATGTCCACACCCATCCAACTACTGCTAAACATTATGGATACTTAATGTTCTGTTTATGCTCTACCTCTTAAGATTCTCCAAGCCTTGTCCTCTTATTGTAATATGAAGCTAATAAAAACTTGGGTGCATAGGCCTGTGCTGATTATTTCCTTGATTTCCTTTTGTTGTTGTTTTAGTGTTATGACGCTAAAATATGTTAATTTTTATTACTGTTCTTTTTATTTTTAGGCCTCTTTGGATCCTTTTGGAATCTATATCCATATCCACACCCATACAGATAAGTATTTAAAGTAAGATGAATAAAGCTTTCTCACAGAATGACAGAACTGCAGACCAGGAAGGGGATTCAGAATAATCAATGTCCCCTGTACAGAGACAAGAAATCACAAAACCCCACACCTATTCCTGAAACAGGAATAAACTTATGTTGTTTGCAAATGTAATCAAAGGTTAAATCTGCCTGCAAGCAGAATAAATCGTTACTACCAAGTAGATAGGTCATCCTGCACTAGATACTGAACATAAAGTAAATCCAGAAGCAGTAACAAAAATACCTAAGAATGAAAATACTGTGCAAGCAGGCACTGGAAGCCCCAAGCAGGCACTGGAAGCTATCAAAGCGGCCTTCCCATTCCTCAAGTTGCCTATGGTAGGAAGGATTTGAGAGTTTTATCCAGAAAATTTAAAACAGCATGCCAAAGGAACACTGAAATGCTTTGCACCTGGAAGAAAGTTTCCACATACTGGAGTAAATATACTCCACAGTCGCTATTGTTATTCTGCTTGGGGACTCTCGGACAGAAATCCACCATTGTTGATTTGTCGAACACACGAAATGTGCGTTTTGCTTCGCACTCTGCTTCTAGATACCTAAAATAAAAACAGAGAAAGATACAGTGGGTTGATGCAGATTTAAAACTGCAATCCTAAACATGTCTACACTAAAGTAAGCCCTAAGGGTTCCAACGGGGATTACTTCCAGGTAAGTTGCAGCCTAAGTTAGCTGCATTTATATCCTCTTGTCAACGTGGAAAGCTAAACAGGTTAATTTGAGTCACACTGATTTTAATATTAGGGTAGTATCTTTATTAGGTCTAACTAAATACAATATCAAGGAAACGGGTGGCGCTGTGGGTTAAACCACAGAGGCTAGGGGTTGGCGGTTTGAATCCCTGTGATGGGGTGAACTCCTGTTGCTCGGCCCCTGCTCTTGCCAACCTAGCAGTTCGAAAGCACATCAAAGTGCAAGTAGATAAATAGGTACCGCTCCGGCGGGAAGGTAAACGGTGTTTCTGTGCGCTGCTCTGGTTTGCCAGAAGCGGCTTAGTCATGCTGGCCACATGATCCGGAAGCTGTACACCGGCTCCCTCAGCCAGTAAAGCGAGATGAGCGTCGCAACCCCAGATTCATCCGCAACTGGACCTAATGGTCAGGGGTCCCTTTACCTTTAAATACAGTATCACAAAATAGTATACAAGCTATTGAGTTCTCTAGAACTCTTCTTAGGTTTGATGGCAAACAGAGCTACATAGGGGGCAGAGAGGAAAAAAAACCTGACTGAAGTTGAAGCCATGGAGTCTACATCTGTCTTAAGAGGGATCCTATTTGTTATCAGATTCCATGAGCTTCCCACCCACCTTTCCATCTGGCTTGATGGAACTTGAAAGCTAGCACACTATTTATTATGTGATATTCTGGGGGCTATCCAGGTCTTTGGGTCTACTCAGTGTTGGTTCTGGAGCAGATTGTGTTGGCTGTCCGCTGCTGTTTATGGGCAATGTAATTTTCAGTTGAAATGTTCAACTTGAAATGTTCAAAACATGCAATCTCACGTCTTCATTTACAAAGCAAAATTACATGCAAACATATATCGATTCGGTTGTAGGGATCTATAAGAGTAAGGCTATAAAAAATAGAAATGAACATACTAAAATATTAGAGCAACACTCTATATTGCATACCTTTTAATAGCATATCCTTCCTTCAAAATAAAGAGCACCAGGTTGCTCACAGTATATACAATAAAAACAGACTTAGATCAATATCACTTTAAAGACAATTATCCGTTAAAAAGCAGAATCAAATGAAACACAGCATTACTCACTCTCTCAAGACCTGAACTGTATTCTGCACAGAACTCGCCTTTAGGGAATCTAAGATGAGGATACATGGCCTATACAAAAGAAAAATTATGTTCATTTTCCATTACGCAAAGGATCAATGCTTGTTTTATGAATTTCAGGGGGGATTTCAATGAAATAGTTTCATACCACTAGGAAAAGCTAATGACTATTAATAGTATGTGTAGAAAAAGTGAATATGACCCCATGTTGCAGTATTATTACAAATGTAAATGCCTACCTTTTGCAAATTTTCTTAATTTTAGAAGCGCTTGAGGAGCTCTGAAAAACACATTCACAAACTATCATCAGAAGAAGCAAGACCAAATAAGCAAATATGACCCTTACCCAATATATTAGCAGTTAAACAAAAGCACTTCTTGTTCAGTTTAATTAATGTATATCCTGCCTTTCCAAACCACAGTTAACTGTAAGCTTCCTGCCAAGAAAGGAGGGGGCTGCAGGTGTGAGCAAAGATATGATCATCCAAACATGACCAAAATCACTTACTTTGAGAGCTTTGTGATCCAATCCTGGGGACACAGTTGCCTGCTGAACATTATCTAATATGACAAAAACAACAGAATATCGTTTTTAAAAAGCAATGACATTGGAGGAGGGGGGCTCATACTGAAAATGTGTGGCATGCATGAAAACGAGTGGCATGAATGAAAACTATTTTTTATGTATTACAAGAATGCTAGATGAAAAAAGCAACCATGATAAAAGCAACAACCACACACACACATGAGCCACCCATAAAAACAATTTAACACATATATCAGAATGCAATCCAACACTTGAGATGCATTACCTGAGAAACTATATGCAGAATATGGCAATAAAACGACAATTAAAAAATAATACAGCATCTAACGCAGTGCGTTACAATTGCTACAACAGGTGGAAAACCATTAAGTGGTCTTCCAAAACCCTCAGCAATTTTCAAGCGGTTCACAAGGGAAATTTGGGAACCGCTGCTCTAGAGAGTTTATGGCAGAGAAAAGGGTTAAACTTTCTGATTCGGAGCTCTGTCTGTTAGCCAGTATCTACAACAACTCTAAAAATTTGCTTATAGGTACTGAAAATTATGGTATAGCTTTCCTTGCCTATTTTGATCTGAATTCTACTGTTGGGAATCTTGACAACATCCTTAAAAGCCCTGGTCATAAAACTGAAGCAAATCTTCTGCAGCAAGGTACTTCTCAGTGACAGAATAATATGTAAAAGAATATTATTTCATCTTTCCCAGGTGGTTACCAACACTTCCACTGCATTAACTCAAGCGCTCGGCTAAAATGAAACATTTTTTTTCAGAGCTACTTCTATTACTGCAGCATTGGTGAGCAAATGCTGAGACTGTACGCCTTGTGTTGCCCATTCAGAGATAATTTTATCAGTGAGCGATTCATAGAACACTGGTCTAAGAATCAGTCAATAAACTGATTCTTGCATGGGTAAGTAGACTACAAATTGTTCTCTGGAGCCAACTGGCTTACCTGCAAATTCATTCGTCCAAGAGGTTTGTATATAATTATATTTCTAAACCATATTTCATCATCTAGCTGGCATATGTTCTTAAAACATTACCTTTGGGCTGTAGGTTTCTATTTAAGTCTTGCTGCTCTTTATCAGTCCTGGTATCATTGAAGACCAAAACTGTTTCTGTTCTAACAGTGTCATGTTTAAATTCTGGCTGACGTGGAGATTGCTGGGAGCATGACTGCAGTGACCCTTGATCTGGACAATCCTCATACACAACTTCTTCCAGCCAAGGGAAGCAAATAACTGCAATGTACCAATGAGACCTGGAAAGGAAGAGAAAGTCAGTATCTGATACTTTAAAAGAAGAGAGAGAGAGAGAGAGAAATTGGGACTATGAATGCCTTTTCCCACTGTGATATCCATTAAGATCTGATAACAACTATGCTCAATATAATCAAAAGAGTGCTTCCCGCTTTCTGCATCGTGCCTAAATAAAAATTAAATTACAATAGAGGATGCCTGCAGACATTTAACAATTTCAGGCTTTATAATCACTTTTAGAAACACCTACCCAAGCTCTAGATATCAACTGCACATACACCAAGGACGTAGACCATTTCTATTTTAAATCTGTAAGCAACATCATAATTCCCCCTAATAGCAAACTTGGGGAACTGAGTGCTTATCAGTTTGGAAACTAAACAGATACAGGCTTCTATATAAAGTCGTACCTCGGGTTACATCCGCTTCAGGTTACGTATTTTCGGGTTACGTACTCCGGTAACCCGGAAGTGTTTTTCAGCACACGCGCAATTCGCGCATAAGCGTTCTGCGCAGTTTGCGCATGTGCAAAGCGTGATTTTCGGGGTGCGTATTTTTCGGGTTACGAACGGCAACCTGGAACCAATTAAGTACGTAACCTGAGGTACGACTGTACACAGGCAACTCTTTGAGTGTGCAGCGTATAAATAGAAGCTAAATGTTCTGCAACTGAAGTTACAAATTGAGAAAAGACTTAGATTTCAATTAATGCAGCAAACTTACTCTTCATTCACAGGCACAAAAATGTAGTCTTTACTAAAAATGTTTACATGTCGAGTCCATCTTTTTACTCTTCCGTGTCTTCTTTGTGCTATTCTGTGTGGATAACAAACTAGTTAATTCTGTCTGTCAGAACCAGAGGAAGCATTATCTTCAGTCCCTCCAAATCCAGTGAAGGAGGATATAAATTGTTCATATTGGTCCTTAATATGCAAGATAGGCAAATCCATTATAATTAGCTGGCCCACCCCAGGTATTAGGAAACTCCCTTTTTCCAGAAAGATGTGACTGCAAGGCAGACCAGAAAACACTGAAAAATAACTTACGAAAGATTTGGGTTTTCTTCAGTGCTTGCCTCTGTCCTTGTCAGGCACTTATAGAAGAAGCTGCTAAATATATGGGACCTCTCAGCAAGTTCTTTGGGGGCTTTTTCCAACAACAGATACCTACCAAAAAAAAGCAAAAGATACGAAAATATTATGCATGTGGAAATTTATCTTGTATTCATTCACGTACAAAGGCAGGGGTGAAAATGAGTCTCCCCACGGGCATTAGCACCACGTAACCAGATTGGAACAAACTATATACAGTACTATACTTACTTTGACTCTACTATACTTACTTAAGGTAAAAGTCAATGATCACATCATTGAGGAATTCTCCATACTCTAAACACTCCAAATCTTCTCTTGTGACGCCCAGTCCCCCTTTGGCCGGTGGGGGAGGGTAAACGATCAAGCTAGAAAGCAAAAGAGACATTAAATACCTTCTGATAATTCAATAAACAGCAAATCTAGTTCTTATTAAGTTATAACAAATGAAAGGAGAGTAGAACAGGCTGTTTTATCATTTATCTATATAGGTGGACAAGAGATAAATGGCTCTGTTCACAAGTAACACTAAGCTAAGCCATAACATAGCATGTGCCAGGCCATAGAACAAATCTTGGCAATACCTCATGCTTTGTCTGGGGATAAAACCATGAACAAAGGTTTGGAGGACCTGTTCAGCCAAACCACAGCCTAGCTCACAGCAGCACCACGGCAACAGGCCACAGGAGCAAAGCAGCCACAATCTCCTCTCTGGGAGCCCATGTATTCATGCTAAGCCAACTGCTGACTCAGCATTCCATGCTAACCAAAAATCAAACAAACTGCATTAAGACCATCATTTATCTCCTGCTTTGTTTTTTTTCTAACAACGCTTTCCTGGTTTGGAGCTAGAATGACGAATGAAGAAACACATTTTTCATCAACAACTTTATATTTCTGCAATGTACAGCACTTCATTTCAGTCTTTCAAGGTAATTCTTGACTACTAATGAAGCCAGTGGTTCATTAGTACTTTTTGTGGTTTCTATTTTTGTTGTTTTTGTTTGTTTGTTTTTTATCTTTTGTGGTTGTTGTTATTCCTTTGTATTTGTACCTACGAAAGGTTTTTAAATTTGTTGTGAAATTGTTAAATCTAAATAAAGTTCATAAAAAAAAAATTGAAGCCAGTGGGTGTTTTCCTATATAATTTCCTTCTGGACATGTCAGTATCATGTAACCAACCATACATACTTCCGAACAGGTCCAGTCGCTTGCAACTCTTTCCACTCATTCTTCTGCACGGAAGTGATAGAAAAGGAATATTGACCATTATTTCGCTTCTGCAGAAGCATGTAACTGGGCTTGTTGAGGCTTGGTTTTGATTCCTGCCAGAGAGAAAGGCAAAATCATCTTTCTTTGTCTTTGTTAAAGGCTCCAGTAAGGATAAGAAAGCTGCAACTATGTCAGCTGAAACTTGAAAGTTGGCTTCAAGAAATCACATACGGCGATTTAAAATACACTTTCCCACCCCCACCCCCCACTAAATCTGTTATTTGGCATGTAAGATATAGGAAATTGTCAATTCAGAATAGAAATCTCCTTAGAAAACTGTTTCTCCTGCGTATAGGGACAACTTCTACACCTTCTCCTTTAGCACCTTGAAATGTTACCCTATTCCTATTGAAGTATATTCAACATAGAATTATTACAAGAGCAATACCAGACAGTTAGAATATGTTCCATTAAATACATATTCAAGGGACAGGATCTAAACTAATGGCTGCTTTCTAAGTGCCCACTAGTTACATAAAAGCTGATTCCAGTCAAACAAATTTTTTTACACAAAGACTGAGAAACCCCATAAGGATATAGTTTCTTGCCTTTACATGGCACTTCCTCTTGGGAATGTTTTATAAAGGTTGATGCCTTGACCAGCCACCCAATGGAGATGGTTATCATCATCAATTTACAGAAAATGAAACAGAGGTGCACAAGGATGAACTGCCGAGTGTTTGGGCCCCAAACAGCTTGCATAGAAGCTGTGGGTACTTCGTACCGCAGAAAACCTGGCGTCTAGAGACATGCCTGGGTACAAAGAGTCCATGTTAGAGATAAAAGCATAGATGAGAGTTCCTAGTGCCCAGCATCACATTCAAATGGAACCAATGTCCAGATATCTTATTGACTGGAACATGCCACCCTTAAACAAATGATATAATCCATAAAAATACTTTTATTGCATACATTTTTCTCAGTAATATCTTGGGACCAGTTAATTATGTGAGTACAACACACCAAGTTACACTAACTTCCCCCGCTCCTGGTCAATGTGAAGCAGAAGCTGCTCTGCAACAGGGAGAAAGGGCGGATGATACAGGTATTGGTCTCTAGGAGCTGAAGTCGAGGGAGCTAGCTATGGATGTTTATCTCACTTCGATTATGGTGAACTCCACATAGGGGAACCCTCGAATTGCCAACAAGCAAGAATGAATGAATGAAGGCTCTCTCTTCAAATCAGCTCTAGACCCAGGAACTAATGCTATAATTCTGAAAAATATTAATGCCCCAAGGCCAGTGAGACCCTCACATTTTGCACAATATAGAAGCGAATGGTAAACCAGAGCGGGGAAGTGGCCACTGCCCATTTAGGGAGTTGCTGGAGATGAGAAGAACACATAAACGCAAAGCCTGGCAACCCGGAAGTGCAGAAGTGGCATAGAAGATACCCTTAGTAGCTGGAAGATAAAACAGTGGCTGGTGGCAAAGGAGGTGCTGGTGGCGTCCTGGGCAGGCAAGGGAGGGAGAGACCATCCAGGAAGGACTAACAGAGCAAGGGAGTGAACGAAAGAAACTGTCCAAGCAAGTGTCTGAGTTGGGGACAGGAAAAGAAGCCTGGCACTATAGGAGAGAAGGAAGTGAGTTGGCGTGTGAATGCTTGAGAGAATAAGGCTGGGGAAGTGACAGAGCAAATAGGGGGGGGGGGGGCGGGAAGAGAGAAAAGACGGGAGATTAAATGAAGCACCTGCAGCATAAAGGAATGGCTAATGAGAAAGTTTGGTAGATTCTGCCTAGAAGGCAATCTGTAGAGAGGTAACAGAGTCAGGTCTGTTGTTTTGCCTCACTGGTGGCAAGTCAAGGGAACAGCAACAAAACAGTGCAGTTACGGAAGAACGTACAAGGTATGCTGGATGGCAACAACCCTGACTCTGAACTGATTGTGTACAGAATGTGTCTGATCATAGCAAGAGCTCTGAAGATGTGTGGTTGCCTAGGTAAAGAAGGCAGGGGAGAGTTAAAGGCCTTATAGGAAGAGTAAAGGCTTCATAATATGTAATAATATATGACAATTCTATATGGTCTAGTGGAGATTCCTGCAGGCCTGTGCAGAGGGTGGGGGGCAGCAGTCAGGTACACTCTGAGGGATCAGCCAGCTTGGGGGGGGGGGTCAACCAGGGACCGGCTGCTTTTTTGTTTGGGTTTATAACTTTAATCTAACAAGGCTCCTTCCCAGGGCCTCAGATGAGCTCTGTATGGCCCTAGATTAGTGCACTGCAATGTTGGACCACATCCTGAGGGTCCCTTCCAACTCTACAATTCTGTCATTTGGGGTGGGGGGCATGCATGAGGCTACAGTGGGGAGGAGAGCATGATGAAGCCTTCTCAAGCGTCTCTGGATTCCACTCTCAGTCTTTCAAGTTGCCACAAGATTCTGTTGTTTCTACTGCAGAAGACTAACACAGCTACACCTCTGTAAAGTGTTAAAACTAATGGTAAAGGTTCTGAGCTTTAAATGCACAGTGTTCCCTCCAGGAAACTGTTGTTTTCCTTACCAGCTCTGGTTAAGTGTACTTACTCCAAATAATTCATTTGAGAATAACTAATTTACCGGAGGGGGTGGCTCCACCAGAACTGAAGTGTTGTCCTTCTGTAAGTGCTGCTGGGATGATTCATAGCACTGATCAAGGAAGGCGTTTTCTTCACGTGGGATTTCTTTAAGAAACAGAACAGCGTCCTCCCACTGTAAGAAGTCACAGAGGTCTGGAGAGGCATTCTTCTTGCTCACTTCCACAATTATATTTTTCAGTATGACCTGATCATCTTCTGTGAGCAGCTGAGGCAGCTCAATAAAAACAAACTCGGCATTCTTCGCTGTAAGAAACGAAAAGGCAGTGTGTTAGCAGTGACTTACAGGAAAGCACTATGGAGCTGCTATTATTCACTTATCTATGCAATCCAGTCAGTAGCTTAGGCTGAAGGCAGAGC
This sequence comes from Lacerta agilis, assembly GCF_009819535.1. Classification (NCBI taxonomy): domain Eukaryota; kingdom Metazoa; phylum Chordata; class Lepidosauria; order Squamata; family Lacertidae; genus Lacerta; species Lacerta agilis. Next base: position 32,410,650 of record NC_046315.1, read on the forward strand.
AGAAATAATACAAAACAAGTCTATGAGACAAAAACTAATTAATTTAAAAGTGTGCCCACTTTCCCTCTTCACAAAAATGGGTCAATCAAAGCAGCTTACAAACAAGTGCAAACAACAATAATCCATATTGCGATTTCTCTTTAAACGGTTATCTTCCGCTGAAACAGTAGATTTAAAATATTTTCTTTCTTTGCTTATTCATTTGTTTAATACTGCTCTCAGTGTGGGGAACAACAACAAAAATTAAGAACAGAACAAAAAGTAGAAAACTGAAAATATACAAGTAGCAGAAGCAAACAGGACATAAAAGCATTGCAGGTGAAAAAGAAGAGCAACCAAGTGACATTTAAGAAGTTCTGAGAGCATAAAAAGACATCAGCCTGATGTATGAGGGTGACTGCTAGGAGGCCATCCACAAATTGGCACTACAGGTGACTCCCCACTTATTTGGGGGTTACGTTCCGGTGCTCCGCAAGTGTTAAGTGAAAAGCACCCCCAAAGCACCATTTAAATGCCCTCTTTGTGGCTCTCCAATCCAGGTCAAAAATACTGTACCAAAAATATCCACAACTGGATTAGAAGCTCTGGGATCGGTTGGAGACTGTGCAGAAAAGCGATGGCAGTGGCTGCTGCGCCACCATGCACACCAGCTGTTAGACGGGGAGCCTGAGCAGCACGAACAAAGCCCCACTGCGTCTCCAAGTCCCTTCTCCGCTCTCACCAACGTCCTCTTCGGGCTCACGAGCCACAAGGATTCTCTAGCTCTCTCCCTCCATTTTTGGGTATGAATCAAATTATTTAATTATTTTCCAACTACCTTGCTTATTTAATATAAGCGTTCCAATTTGTTTTTCAATCTGCTCCACATAATCTGATGTCAGCCAAAGGAAAATGGTATTGCAGCTCCTTGAAGTTGAAGGATCTTTTTTCATCCACAGCCCAAACATTCTTAAGTGCATGGAATCCACTGACAGTTCAATCTTCTTATGAGCCACTGCAGGGAACAGAATTTGAAATACACAAGATGATATACAGTGGTACCTCTGGTTGCAAACAGGATCTGTTCTGGAGCCCCGTTCACAACATGAACATAGCGCAACCTGAAATGCCGCGTCTGTGCATGGTGCGATTTGACGCTTCTGAGCATGTGCGCGTGCCGAAACCTGGAAGTAACCCGTTCCGGTACTTCTGGGTTTGGTGCGTTCGTAACCCATGCCGAACGCAACCCGCAGCGAACGCAACCCGAGGTATGACTGTACAGGATTGACTTGCACCAGCAACCACAGCTTTACATTACCATTTTTCAAGGAAATAATCACTAAGCAAGATGCAAAACCATGATTCTCAAGAAAATGAAATCATTTCTGAAAAATGTGAACAGCCATTCATTCAAAACTTGTCACGCTTCTGGTATATCAGATATCCTAAGCTTGACTCATTATCTCTAGCAGTCAATACTTCTTTCCAAAACAGTCTATTATGTGAAACTGAAGGGAGACTGACTTATACCAGGTCAATTTATTTGTCCATTTAATTCAGTACTGTCTATTCTGACTGGAAGCAGTTTAAGGGTCTTTAAGGCAGAGTTCTTAACAGTTGTTTGCTATCTGATCCTTTTAAAACTGGAGATGTCAAAGACTGAACCTGGGATACTCTACTACACTTTTTACTGGAATTGTGAACCGTATTCAAAATTGCCATCCTGCCCCAATACATGTAAATATTAGAAACTTCTGAAATAGTTGAGGGGGTATTAGGCTTTATTATTATTTTTAGCAATAGGCAATGCCCTGGCTCCTGCCCAAGACTAAACCACTGGTGTGTTTACTTGTAAGTAATAAAGTGAAATTTATTACAGCAGTCTAACAGTACAAATTCAGTGGTCGGCAAAGAGCAGGATCTAGTCCAGGTGTTTCTGCAAGGCAAAGGAACAGCAACAATAGAGGCCAACAGGAAGGGCCAAAGTTCAGGAGTCCAAGACTTTCACTAAGTTCCAAGACTGCATGGGAGCTGTGAAGTCATTCCAACAAGTTCCTTTGCTGGCCTGCCTAGCTGTTAAGCTTAACTACTTGCAAGAATCCCTATGTCTGTAGGAATTCCGGACCTGAAGTCAGGAACTTCTTCCAGGGGGACAAGACTCCAATCTTCTCTTGAAGCACTATCTCTCCACAAGAGAGATCGCTGGGTGAGCCTCCTCCTCTGAACTCTCTCACTCTGTCCCAGCATATTGTGCTTCTGAACCCTGTTCATCGTCCACAGGCTGGCAAGGGGCAGCCCCTGGGTCTCCCACCATGTCAGTTTGGGGTTAATTGGTGGCTGGAGAGGGGGGCACTTATCAAGAAGGCTGTGCTGCACAGTCTCATTCCCCTTTCCTCATATTCCGAGCTCTTGTCCTCACTCCTGGTCTAAATAAGAGGGAACTGTGACATGCAACACTGTAAAAACATAGCATACTTCAATCTTCTAAAACATAACTGTTATTTATATAAATGGCTGACCAAACTGCAATAAAATATCATAGAGCCTTACCTTCAAATGGGATCTGAATGTAGCTGACGGTAAACTTAAAAGAAAACAGAGAGAGACAAAAAGTATTCTCAACAGTACTGTTTGGAAACACATTCTGCTAATATATTAGAAATTAAATCAGAGGAAAGTAAAAAAGTGAGTGTTTTGACCAAACTTTATGTTGCAAAATTTGAATCTAAAATTAACACTTGCCTGGCAATCTTAAGTGCACTCACCTCACAGTATGCTCTACTCAAAATGTGAACATTTAATAAACTTATTTTTAAGAAAGTACCTATATACTTGAGTATAAGCCTAGTTTTTCAGCACATTTTTTGTGCTGAAAAAGCTGCCCTCGGCTTATACTCGAGTGAGGCGGGCGGTGGGGGCAGCGAGAAATAAGCCCTTTCTCTCCACTCGTGCCGCCGCCCGCTCACCCCAGTCAACCATTCCTTAAGAAGCATACAAGAACGGCGGTTCTTTACTGTCCCCAGGCAGCTTGTTCCATTCCTGAACTGCTCACATAAATGCAAACTTTAGACCCCAGAAGGCAGAAAGCCTATCAGTTAAGGAAGTATTAAAACCCCACAGGTGCTTAAACAGGACAGGATCCCAGCCTTCTCTGTATAACACAAGGGAACATTGCGCTGTGGGTTAAACCACAGAGCCCTATGGCTTGCCGATCAGAAGAATGGCGGTTCGAATCCCCGTGATGGGGTGAGCTCCACAGCAGCAAAGGAGGAAGAGGAAGGAGCAGCCCAAAGGGCTGCTTTTGGGCTGCTCGTTCCTCCTTCTCCTCCACAGCGGCAAAGGTGAACCGGCTTATACTCGAGTCAATAAGTTTTCCCAGGTTTTTGTAGGAAAATTAGGTGCCTCGGCTTATATTCGGGTCGGCTTATACTCGGGTATATACGGTAGCTTATTTTTAAGGTAAACAGCCGCATCCCCACTTCGTGCCACAAACCCTTTTTTAAACTGAGGGACTTTCAAAATAAGATTGCATAACATACAGTGAAGCAAGCTACTGTGTAACACATAGGCTGCAGTTTTGCATTTTTTTTTTTTTTTGCATGTCTACATCTCACTACATCTCAGCAGGACATATATACTTGCAATTGCAGACTGGATGCTGGCCAGAGACAAAGCTCATGAGCCAAAGAGCTGCTTAGGGACACATTAGGGGCTACTATTGGAAGCTCAGTGGAATCTTTTCACTTTTTTCCTTTAGACAGCAGACTCCAGTGTTATATTCAAAAAAATATTCTGATGCCTTCTTGCCCCAGTTTCTGGCTCAGAATGAGAGGAGGGCTGTTGTTCAAGAAAGGCAAGTTCAAGAGCTTTTTGGAAAAGCTCACGGCCACCATGGATCAGCAGCATTATACTTACTCTGGCACAACCTGTTGCTTTTCCTTTATATTTTCCAATATAAATCATATCAAAATTTATATCTAAGGCAAGACCCATCTGATCACCGAAGGTGCTACGATCTGCAGAGGAGCACGGTTGAATTGGTTCAGCTGAAACCTATAAAATAAACAACACACACATGTTGATCTGAAGAAGTGTGCATGCACACAAAAGCTCATACCAAGAACAAACTTAGTTGGTTTCTAAGGTGCTACTGGAAAGAATTTTTTATGTTTTGGCTGTCTCCTCTCCCCACTCCTCCAAATTTCAAACTTCTAAGAATGTATTTTTTTTTAATAAAGAGTTTTAAAAGTAGACATTCCATATCCCCAGTTTTACATGTGTCATGCACAGATGATAACAATCAGTTTCTACTGCTTGAAGCAAATGTTAAGGTACCATACTGAATGTACCAGGCTGATAATGTACTGAATCCCCGGTAATCATTTTTTGCCACACGGTGGTGCCATTTATGCAGCTATTACCAAAGGAATAGAATTCACTGTGAAGCTGTAATTCTAAGAAGAGAAGTTCGAGAAGTTCCACTGAAAATTTGGTTAGAAGTGGTGTGCACTATCCTTTTGATATCTACAGGGTTGACCAGATCATACAGGAGTGATACATGATATGGCTTCTAGCATGATAAAGAGAGGAAAAGCTCCTATAGAGCTGGTTGTTTTACCTGTTCTGTTTCACTTTCAGCTGCAACCTGTGACAGCTGCCCTTCTGACAATGGTAACACAGCTTCTTGTTCCATTTGCTTCTCCTCAGGTTTGAGGCTTTCCCCATTCTGCAGGTCTCTCTCTGGATCTTCTGTCTCTGCATGTCCCTCTTCTTCATCACTAGAAAGCACAACTAAAGCAAATTGAAAGTGGTGTAAGGCTCTAACTCCAAGTGACTGGAAACAAGGGAAGGGAGTTATAGTTACATACTTGGTTCAGCTGAATCAGCCGACTTTTTATTCCTTTCAGGTCTATTCAAAGGCTCTTTGGGAGGTAGAGTTGTATTCGCTGTCTTCTTCTGAGCAGAGCTGAGGAGTGGGGAAACCTGCTCATCCTTGCTGGTGACAGAAGGCTGCTTTCTCTTGGGAAAAGAGTAGGACCATTTTCCCCCTGGACAGTGAGCAGCAGTGTTCTCATTAGTGCTGGCAAATGCTTCACTACAGTCCGTTTCCAATGGTTGGGGAATATTTTCCTGCTGAGGACTGTGCGTATGACTCTGGCAATTCTCACCTGAGCTCCTGCAGCCAGGTAACTGAACTGGTTCTGTTCTCTGTTCTTTCTGCAAAATTAAAATGAAATGAAAAATTCAGGATGACTCTGGGCAGTAAAAGTTAAGTTTCTTCACACATGGAAAATTACAAATAAGCTTTCAATTAAACCCACTGCTGCATGAACTCAAAGGAACAGTGGGAAGAACCTGATTAAGGTTAGGAGTGGGGAAAGTTGCAGGGAAGCTCCTGAGCCTCAGATTGCCTCAAATGAGACCACGAAGCCAGTCACTGCTACGGGACTCCCAGCTGTTCTCCTCCTCATAAAATCAAGTATCTCCTTCCTGCAAAAGCTGCCACTCTCATGGAGTAAACCTGGACTGCTATGGGAGGAACATGAGCTCCACCAGAGGTGGGAAGCTCAGAAACCTCTAGATCTCAACATGGCCTTGAATCTAGAGGCCTCAGGAAAATCTAGATTTTTCTAAACCTTTTCAGTCCCATTTTTGAGTGCAAAGCTTTTCACATATGACTCGAAAACAGATTGCCTTGCTTATGTATCTGAGCCTTTTTATTTTCTGAGTTTGGTACAAACACTATAGGGATTTATATCTTACTATATACTGACGTATGTATGCATTAAATGTAAAATGACTTATAAGCCACCGGCACAATTTCTCAATCTTTAATGCTACCAAAGCATGCAAAAGTTACTTACACTTGGTAGTGTTGATTTTGGTGAGGAATATATGTTCCGTTGATTTGAGAAAACATCACTCCTTTTTCTGCTCTCAGTGTTTTGAAAGCTTGCTTCCCTCCAACCTGGATAGAGATTCTTGGAATCTTTTCTTGTTTTCTCTGGCCGATCTCTTTCTTTATTCTTTATGTTGCAGTCTTTATTTAAAATAAAGGAATTAGCAAATGAATATAGGCATACTCTTAGCCATGCATGCTTGTTTTACTGCTTTAAACATAGGTCTTTAAGCAGAAACCCCTACATTAAAGGGGATATTAACAGGGCAACCCTATGAATGTTACTCAGAGATAAGACTTACTGTGTTTGCTAAGCCTTGATAAGACTGGAGTCCAAACTTTTTTGCAACCTCACATGTTCCAAGTTGAATTCTGACTCTGGAAACTATTCCTCCCTCTCTTCATCTATATGTTCTATATGTTCCAAAATCATGGTAAGAAATATTTAAAAATTGCCTTGTTCCTCTAAAAAAGCCACTTTTATCCCTTATTAAAGAATCTAAGAATCTGAAATAATTGGCATCTTCTGTATTCAGTTATTCAACATATTGGAATTACCACTCAATCATATATACAGGAAAAAGATATCCATGCTGTATCATTCATTAACTGAATTTATGAAGGGTTCGTTAACTGTGCTAAACATTAGGGCAACCTTGAATTTCCAAGACCCTAACCCTAAACTTGTTACACAGAAAAAAGTTCCATCATGTTTAATGGAATTAGCATGCTTACAAAATGTGCATTAAGTCACAAAATACATTTCATGCCCTGTAATCTGTCGAATTTATTTCAAGGATGAAAAGATCAAAGAGCTTGGATTTCTATTTTGTGGAGATAAGAAAACTTTCATAAACTGTATTGCATAAAGTTACAGAGATGGAGAACCATGTCTTAGTTTGGACGAAGGAGAACCCTATCTCAGCAAACCCCATTAGTTCAAATGCCATATCCAAATATTAAAATATATTACATAATTTCTAAAATACTAACCTTCTAGAATCACGTCACATCTTTTTAAAGGCAAAAAAGTGTTATGAGTTTCTGCATCTTTATATGGTTTCTGGTCATTCGGCCTTCGTTGAGATGTCCCATGCCTGTGGAAAAAAATACACCAAAACATGAATCACCGATATGTTTCCAAGAACAATGAGTACTGTTTAGGTATATTTCACGATGGTACAACTGCTTACCTGGTTTATAACCTTCACAATGGTCACTAAAAATAAAACCAATTAACGCTCCTTCAAACAAATCTCAACAAGACTCATAGTCCATCTGTGGCAAATAATCTTAGTCTAAGTCCTTTTGTCACGTCAGAGTTGTGACAACAATTTGGATCATTTGGTTACAAGTTAGGCTCACTCTGTCCCTCCTTCCTTCTGTACTATAAGAAGGGAGGAAATGGAAGGTAGGGGAAAAGATAAATTTTCCATTTCCCCTGATATATGTAATCAGAAATATGTTTACATACACACGGGCTGCAATCCTACCTTCCACAATGCACTTAATAGGATGTAAGCCCCACTGCACACAATGGAACTTACTTCTGGGTAAAACCATGTACAAGATTGTGGTGTTATTAAACAAGCTAACCAGACTTATGTATCAAGTAATGGGTGTTACATGCAGACATATTAAAAAAAATACAAATATAATAAATTGCTGTTGAATTAGCATATCAATCAGAAAGAAGCCAGCAGGGAATCTAACTATCTTTTCACTGCTTTGGCAAATTAAAGGAATATAAATTATATATTTCTGTGATTATATTTCCATTAGCAGTGACAACTAGTTGGAAATATCCAATCCTGCTTTTCTGATGGCACAGCAGACTTCCGCTTGCAGAATGGAACTTTCCCCTTTTCTCCCCTACAGCCCCTTGCGAACAGTCACAATCTGCTCCGGAGGGACCCCTCAGAGCAGATTCTTAGAGTGAGCAGGGAGAGGAGAAGACATCCTGTTGTGTGAGTGGAAGACCCGCATGCGCAGCGTTAGAGACACAGCTCACAGATAAAGAAATACAGAAATCAACAGACATTGTTCAAGAATAACAGTTTTACTATTAATATACTATATATTCCTATGATGCATTTTCCTGTGATATAAATATACCTTAAAGTACTTTGAAACTTCCCTTTGACTGAGAAAGTAATGCACTTATTTATCAATACTCAGGAAAAGACTTCCAGTGTAGTGTGAAATTATTATTTTTCCTTGTACCCATAAATGTCTGTTTGGCCAGTTAGAACAAAACTCCTCAACTTTCCTAACCATCCTTTTACAGATGGTATTTTCTGTAACCTCCGTTCTTTAGCATACAGTGTTCTGCTGCTCAAGGTGGCGTTCACAGTTCTCCCCCCATGCCCCTCTTTAATGCCCACAAGGTAGGTAGGTTAGCCTGAGAGGCAGTGACTGGCCCAAAGTCATCCATTGAGCTTTGTGGCCACCTGGGATTTTAAACCCAGGTCTCCCAGGTCCTGGCCCAGCACTCTAACCACCACACCACATTGGCTCTCATAGTCTTAAGTCCAAACCTTGTGCCAAGGAAATGAACTCATTGACAAACAACACCACTTCGAAATGTGGCCAAAAAATATTTGTTGGATCTGACTTGCTGGGATATTGTCAGTGAAATAAAAGAAATAGGAAATAATCTGTTATGTGGATTCAACTCAAAACACAATGTATTTTGAAAGCTAAACCAAGTGCAAGTATCAAAGACTGACATTTTCCCTCTATCATCTCTGGTATCAGTCTTCACACATTTTGTAAGAGTGTAAAATGCAAAAACTACTGCTAAAGTAATTTTTAAAGTTGGTTACTTGTTACTTGTACTTACTCCCTATAAAGCTTAATCTGTTGGTTTTCAATACCCGGAAGTCCCCCATTTCTAGCAATCACATGCAAATATTTCAAGCCCAAGTGCTATACACAGGCATACTTCATTTTTTCTCCTTATGAGGATGCAGGTGCAGCTGCAGGCAACCAAGCCCCCAATGCCCCTTTTCTGGCCACTGAAGTGGAGCTGGCTTAATAGACCACAGTATAGTGCAAACATAACTTCTATATGCACTGGGAAACAGTATAAATGGTGTGACACCATTTATTGTGACATGCACTTTATTGCAGTGGTCAGGAACTGAACCCGGAATATCTCTGAGGTACGCCTGTATTCTGAAGATGCAATAACAAATACTGTCTGTTACCTCTATTATTGTTTGTCCCCCTTCTGTTTTCTAGTAAAAGAAATGAAGAAATGCCAGACAACCCATACTGAGTTTGAGTGTTTCTGCTTCAAAGTAAACCATATTTTTCCTCCATCTTAAAATAACTGCTGGCCAGTTTGCATAGCACCGGCTTGTCACATACTATACGTCATAAACTTATGGATTTCCAGTAGCCATACCCCACCCTTCCATAGTCAAGATGGCTTACGAAAACCAAGCATACATTTAGTGGAACATTATTGAAATAAGCAAAGCAAAGCAGAATCGGAAGCAGCAGTAGTTACAAATTAATCTAGCACCCCACAAAAAGTCTGCTGAAATAAGTGAGTCTTTGCCACCTGGGATGGAAGTTCCCTAGGAAAGTTGTCCTAAATTCTCAAGACCACTGCAGAGCAGACGGTCTGATGTACAAACTCATCACACATCTGACAACAGGGGAACCTGAAGAAAGGCCTCTTAAAGTGGCCCATATAAGCCACCATCTTCTTTGGGAGGAGGGGAAGAGAGGATTCTTGAGAAAACTGTTTACAACTTTCAAGGGCAAAGCTAGCACCTTGAATTAAGGTTGAAAACAGGTAGCCAGCATAGATAAAACAAGATTGTGGTAATGTGCTCCAATCTACCAGTTCCAGTCAGCATCCTAGCAGTCACATTTTGTACCAAATTCAGTGCCACTTCAAAGGCATACCACATAAAGTGAGGAGGCATGTAATAGTAATAAATATTTAATACGGTCAAAGACCAGCAAGGAGGAGGCATGTAATGGGATTGCAGTGACCCCATCATGTACCTCCTTCTGCTGCCCGGCTAATAAGCACAAGGAATAGCTAGAGAGCCCCTCTCTGTTAGAAACTCAACTGATGGTCTAGTTGCCATTTCTTTTTTTACAATGGAGCTTATTAATGTTATTATTATTCATTTCATTTTATGCCACTTTACATTTTAAAGAAAAAAATGTCAAAGTGGTTTACAACACATTAAAATCTCAAGTAAAACAATCCAGAATAAAACAGCGACAAGACATCACAGATTAGCCGGCAGGCCGGCACACAGCAATGTATTTTGTTGCTGGGGTGCGTGCTGCAGCAAAAAACGCTGCTGCGTGCCAGCCAGGTGGTGGAGATGGCAGTCGCAAAACCTGGCAACAAGACATCTTCACTTGGTCACAATTGGACTTGCACCAATCACAAAAGATGCCTGGTGCCCGGAGGATTTTGAACACTATCTCTATGGCTAAACAGCTGGGCAGCAGAGGTGGGGGGAATCAGTTGGGAAGAGGGGGTCTGAGGGCTGCCCAGAAGTTGACCAATGTTGGAAGTGGGCTGCCCAGATGCACAACTTCTGCATTGGCTTAACACAAAGGGATGAAATGTGTTCCAGGTCTTTAGTATGACAGCTCAAGCATATAGCTACCATTTTATATTAAGTGCAATGATGGAAAGAGTTGAATTCCAAATACACTATAGCTTCCATCATGCTTTAAAAAGAACCTAAAAGCTTCAAGTGTTATATTTTAGGTAGTATGTAGGGATATCATGCTGGCTTCCGATTTATTTCCATGTTGGCACACTAAAAATTCTGAAAAAAATGCTTTCCTCCGTAAAAGTCTTTTTGGAGGAATAGAGGTGAAAGGCATCATTCTACAGGTAGTGTTACCTCCATGGCAAACATTGCAAATCATGGCTATGAATGAAAACAAAACATAAGCTTGCACAAAAACAAAAGGTCAAAGTTATTCAAAATCCTACTGATTTCAATTAGTGAATTAAGCATGTGCGTAGCTCTCCAGTTGAAATCAATGGCATTTAAAAGTAATTAACTTTGACCAGATTGTGACCAATGGCGATTACGGACATTCCTGTATGTATTGTTTTCAAACAAATCAGTTTTAGTGATAAATTAAGGACAAAAAAAAAATCATCAATAAATTGCTGAATGACATACCTTTTAGGTAAAATACGGCTTTCTTGAGAGCTTATTTTTTGAAATGACTCTAGGCTGGCAATGGTTGAGGAGGTCTGTTCATCTGATTGCAACTTGTTAGCATCAGATAGATTAGGATGAGTTAAAAGGTGCCTTTGAATGTATTTTCTTCCTGTTTTCGTCCTCAGAACATCTGTCAAGGTAACTTTGGGTTGCCTGCCATACATATAATAATTAGCATTCTGAAACCCATCAAATGAATGTTTGGTTGAATTGTTGTATTGAAACTGTTTAAGTAATCCTGAGTTATATTAAATATAACTAATCAAGAGGTTTACAATAAAAGTGAATAAAAACACGTGATGGCAAATAAGTGAAGGGCCTCAAAGGACAGATTCAGAAAAGATCTAGCAGAAGAAGTGTTACCGATAATTTTAAGCTCCTGTTGGCATCTTGGCATTGTTTTATTAAATGTCATGCAAAAAATGTAAATCCGCTCTCAACAGAAGAAAAAAATGTTCAACTATAGCAGATCTTACTACTTAAATAGCTATAAGCTGACAAACTACATATACAAAAATGAATGACAAAACCCTGATTAACTGTGGTCTTTTGCCATCTGTTTCAGAAGCCATTGGCTGATATTCTTGGATATGCTAATCATATCTGCTGACACTGAAGAGAAGGAGCATCAAAAATGGACCTACGTAGAGATGGTTATCTGTTCAAAAGTACAAGACTATTGAAAAATTATTTTTCAACCAACTTTGTATGCATAAGTAATGGTGCAAACTATGAACATGCTACTGAATAGGGCAGACACTGCATTCCTATGGTGGTGATCCAGGCCAGATCTTTTAAAACTTTATTGTATTATGGTTGATGGCTCCAATGTGTCTACTTTTTTATGTTATGGCCTGCATGCAGGCTTCTGAATTAAAATTCAGTTCCTTCTGCATTCTAATGCATCTATAGCGGATGAAGAGAAGGAAAAAGTGTAGCTTTGCTACTCACCAGGTAGACACTACAGTACTAGGTTTCTTGTTTATTTAAAATATTTGGCTCAAGCCAGGTTCTTACATCTTGCATGCCTCTGACACATAAGTCAACCAGGATACTACAATTCAGGGATGAATGCTTTTTTTCTTGGTCTTCAGTATAGCTGCACTGAACTATAGGTAAAGTTAAACTATTACCTCTCCATGTGCCTTATCAATCAATTATTTTTTCATGTCAAAGGGTATTTTCAATGCAAAACACAGTGTTTGGTTGAGAGGAGTATAAAAAGTCCTATGGGAAAGCCAAGGGGCTCACAAAGGAATGGACAAGTTGCTATTGGTAACATAATTATGTTTTGATTGCAAAGAGAAGGACTGAGAAAATAGTCCAAAGAAGATTCAAAATGTGCAGGGGTGGGGTGGGGTGGGGAATAGAGGAAAAACTGCAACTCACTCTTTTCTGAGGGGCGGGGGGGAAGGGGCAAGAATGGAAATTCATGTTTCCTGCAGATGTTAATGATGCTAAACAAAAGTCAAGCATTATGAGAATAACTCACTATTGAATAATCCAAATAGCCTAGCTGGAATTAGTCCCACTGTTAGAAAGCAACTAACCTAAGTTTTACAAGAGACAAATTTAATCTCATTCTAAACAATCCCAAAATGGAAGTCACTAGGGTGCTTCATAATGATGCATTGAAAGTGAGAAATGGCTGACGTAACAGGGAATACAATCGCATGCAATTTATTTTAATAATATGTAGGCAAAGCTGTATTATGTCTGAGACAGTCAGACTTAACAAAACATACCTTCTAGATATAAAAAGGTTTTGCTGAAGAGGACTTAGTATTTGCCGTATCTCTACACTGTCAACAGATGGTGAGGTTTGTTGATCTGACTGCAACTGGACACCATGAGTTATATCAGTTATAAGTTGTGTCTTTATGTATTTTCTTCCTATTTCCGTCTTCAGGACATTCGTCAAGATAACTTTGGGTTGCCTGTCATACATATAATAATAATGATGATGATAAATAAGGTAACTAAAGTCTGAATAAGATACATGAGTTCAAGTAAGATTCTTTGGAGGGTGTAATAATCCCAACATTGTATTTTCATTGTAGATGCCCTCAGCCAAGAATGTATATTGTTTTGATTTTTTAGAGAGATGGAAGTAAATGTTCTTTCTACACCTAATCTTTTTACATATTCCTCATTGAGAAAGCTTTGCTTAGTATATATTGTGTGCTTGGCCAATGAAGTCTTCTTTAAAGTGAACCTAGTGAATCATGCCTTAAAAGTTTACCAACGCTTGTTTCAGAGGCACCTGCAGTGTACTAATTTATGTCTTCAGAAGTGACAAATGAAAATTAGATGACTTCACTGAAAGATTATGAATGGCAATGTAAAAATCTGCAAAAGCCAAGGTTGAAAATTTTCTGATACAGAATAATCCTAAGGAAGCCAGAGAAATCAGGACTTCAACCTAGAAAGGAAATAGCTGTACTAGAATAGAACCCGCCAATTCAGAATCCTGGCTAGAAGTGCCTCACAGCTGTGTAACGTCGTCCACTGGGTTCAGAGATGCCAGGAAATTGGAGCAGTCTCTTTTTGTTCCTTCGGAGGTCACTTCAGAAAATCAGCTGGAGTCCAGGACTGTTTAGCAGTGTTGAAATGGTTTTCTTTTTTTAAAGAAACTTTTGAACTGTACAAACCAGCGGCTGCTACACTGGCCAACCATAAACCAAAGAAGAGATATGAATGCTGCACAGAACAATAATGAGGCTTCCCTGGAGGCTATCAGGCCTTTATCGCAAATGCAGCATGTAAACATGGCCTCAGAGAGATTATATATAAGAGATGGCTGCAGCGGATTCAAATCTGCACAGAGAAAACTGTCACATGCTAATGTATTCAAGATGTTTTCCACAAATGTGTGCACATATAAAATACAAGCACCAAATAAAGGAAGTTGCATTTACTTTAATTTACTTAAAAGTCACAGCTACATGCATTTTTAAACAAGTTGCATCTCCCATAGAACAGCTGCTAGTTCTGTTGCCTAAGACATGCTAATAGTCATAGTGATGTAGACATGTATCCACTTCACATTTAAGAACTGTCTTGTTTCTTTTACTACTGCTGGCAACAGAGACAACGGCATCTATTTTGTAAGATTATTGACTCAAGCCTAAAATGAAAGTAAAATGAAAGCAGCGCAAGCTGGGCTGCACAAAATAAAACCAGTACATTTATGGAAACATTCATTGCTTTACATAGTTATACCTATGATCTACATAACTGCCCATTAAAAATAATATCTGCTTTGACACAAGCTTTGAAGGCTCCACTGTGCTGACTTCAAGCCAAGAAGCAGAACCCTGAGAGCCACCCAGCAGATCTTCAAGGGGCCCCAGTTACATACAAGTCCTCTCTTCAGCTTCCCTTGCCCCTCATAATTATAGGCATAGCACCAGCCAGTTAGAGTAGTTTTTATAACAACCAAGAAGCATCATTAAAATAAGAATGAAGCCCTAATGCCAACCTTTTTTAGCCTTTAAGAGTTGTTGCATGGGTAAAATGAGACAAATATATACTGCAATGTGTACTGAGTCCATGAGACACGGCAGGAAGGAAATCTAAAACAGTCCGATCCTAAAACCCACTGCTCCATCACATAATTGCCTGCCATGGGGCATACCACCAGTTAAACCAGTGCAATCCCAAACAACATGGTGCTGTTTGTCACTTTTTAGAGCCGGGGTGGGGAACTTGAGCTCCCCCCCCCCACCGTCCTACACCAGAAACCTCTTTGAATTCTGTGGTTTTCAATATCAGGACATAACAACAATCATCTGTTCCTTAGCAGGACTTAAAATTAGGTTAATACAACCTCAGATGAACAGAAACACATGACATATTATATTGTGTGAATGACAGAATTCAAATGAGGGTGTTCTTTCTTTTTCCCATGACTCTGTGTGTGTGTGTGTGTGTGTGTACACCCACACACCAAGAACATAAAAATTACTGGGGAATAATAATAATAATAATAATTTACACCCCGCTCATCTGGCTAGGTTCCCCCAGCCATTCTGGGCAGCTTCCAACAAAATATAAAAAATACAATAAAACTTCAAACATTAAAAACTTCCCAAAACAGGGCTGTCTTCAGATGTCTTCTAAAAGTCAGATAGTTGTTTATTTCCTTGACATCTGATGGGAGGGCATTCTACAGGGCGGGCGCCACTACCAAGAAGGCCCTCTGCCTGGTTCCCTATAACTTCGTTTCTCGCAGTGAGGGAACCGCCAGAAGGCCCTCGGAGCTGGACCTCCAGTATCACAGTAGTGATGGGTGAGCTCGTATGCTTGGCAAAACTGCTAGTATCTGCTGTGTTGTGATAAGAGATGGACCAGGGATTTCTTCCACTGCCTTCCTGTGCTGAGAGGCAGCAGTAGAGGTTAGAGTGCTGAAGCCAACATTGTACAGGGACATGATGGCTGGGGATGTTGTTGCTCCTACTGATGCCAGCAACCTGCATCCATGCTGGCACATCTGCCCAACATAGCAACAATACACTTTCACATCTCTGACTGTGGCAGCATCACCACCCTCCACTGCTATGCAGTGTTGAAATGTAAGGGCAAAGTTCCCCTCCACCTTCTGTTGCCACGTGGTTGACCACTGGTAGTTTTGCCTAGCATACAGCCTCACGGCTCGCCACTTCATTCGAACTAATGGAAATCAAGGAGGTACCCACAATGGACTGTCTGAGGTGTCCAACCATCAGACTGATTTTACTAAGAGAGACAAGAAATATTCTTATAACAATACGTAAGAGAAATAACAGAAAACCTGGAATAATCCTTTAGCAAATAGCAGGACCAGGCATCTGCTTCCACCCATTATGGTCTAATAATTGGTATAATATTTTCATTGCATTCTATATTATAATATGGAATAATCATTTTTACTGTCATATAAATGGTTACGGGTCTGTCTAAGCAATACATAGAACTTATATTTATGCTTAGACCATGTATATGTGGAAGCTCACCTGAAAATCATTTGGATATCCATGTAAATATGCTTGGTATTGAGGTTTTAGATGTGCAACAAGCCATTAAAAGTTTATAACATTCAAGGTTGTGTGAATCGTTACAAACACAACTTACAAATAACTTGACTATGAATGTATGTCAGTATTAGTTATTGTAATAATCTATCTCCCATGAGTTTAATCTCATGTATAAATTATAAATTAAATATAAATTAGAAGTCACCTCTTGCCTTGAGAGCAAACAGAGAAGCACTCTCAGTGCAATGGCATACAGTCATGGCACTCTCCTCTTGGAGATTCATCAAAGGGAGCCAAATAATTTCCCATAAGTGTTGCAAGATTTGTTTCTTTGTACTGGCATCCAAATCCAAACTGGTGGAGATTAAACTTCTATGAATATTTTTGTTGTGGTATAGACAATTTTATATTTTGCTGGTTTCATTGCTTATTTTTAATATTGCTCACCTCAAGATTGGTGAGGTTAGAAACCTAAATCCCCTAAAAATTCAACTTTGAAGACTATGGCTTCCTAGTCAGGCTGTCTTCTGATTAAAAATGCTTGAACAATCATATGACTTGTAGGCTGCAATTCCACTTCCCTGGAAGTTAAGTCCCAATGAACTCTTCTGAGCAGACACATACAGGATTCAACTACATTCTACTAGATTAAATCTGCATACATTTGCATATGAATAAAAACTCTCTTTCTTTTTCTTTGTTTCTAGATCGTACACACAGTACCATAGCAGGAATCACTTTAGAAAATATACTCACTCCTATGTGAAAGAAAACAGAATTTTTCTAGGAAGGCACTTGCCATCCAGCTTTGATAATTTACAAAAAATTAAAAACCTACTACCCAATTAATCAGGAGCACTATTTAATTTTTTTTCTTCATTGATCAATCTAACTGTTTAATTAGCTAAACATTGCTGCTCTACATCATAGGCTTGCAGTACCCAAAATAATCAGCACTGTGGCCTTGAGTTCTGAAGCATCCTCCACTTACCCAAATGCTGGTCCTTCATCATCGATGTAACGTTTCTCAAAAGGTCTTTTTCTTCTCCAGTTTGCGTTAAAATTGTTATTTTTAGACCTTGATGTCCACTGAAATTAAGCGCCAGGCAGCAGGGTGTTTGAACAAGGGGGGGGGGGAGGTGTGAAAAGAGGACAGAAAAAAATGAAGGAAAGCCACTGCCAGCAAGTATTGACAATAATGGGCTAGATGGACCAATGGTCGGACGCAATATAAAGCAGATTCCTAAACAATTTCGTTTATTTCAGTTACTGTCTTGAGTCTGTGGTCCTTCTCAATCCTTAGACTGTACCCAAAGGGCTGCACAAGCGTTCAGTAAATGAACCCAGTGAATGGAACTCCTAACTCTCTTAACCTGCTATTATAACAAGTAATTCAATCTGCTCCGTGTCCCACAAATGTATTGAAATTATGGAAATGGAATGCTATACAGGCAGCAGCATCCCCCCCCCCACCTACACACTTTCAATATATGTGCACAAACACAAATGTAAACACAAATCGCTCCAAACTAGGAAGTGACATGGAAACATAATAAAGACGTCACTGAAACATCTCTGAAAGGATGGAATTGGGGCAGGGGTGGAGCAGGGTATTTGCAGGCTTTTTCAATGGGTTCCAATTATGTGCGATTTGGCATATTGCATCCCTGAAAACTAGCCATCTGCACGTGTAGCCAAAGGCTGTGATCTCAGACCTTGCATGCATAGTGCTAGGCGCAGAATGATCTCTTTTAAGGATAGCCTCCCTTCTCCCACCAGGTCTCTGTGCTTAGTGCACCACCACTGAGCAAAAACATTTGGAGGCTTGGCAAACCTGCCCTTCTCAATAAAGGATTGGAAAACTGTGACCCTCCAGATATTGCTGGACTGTTAACTTCCATCACCTCTGACCAATGGTCATACTCTGTGGGGTTGATGGGAGACCTGTAACTCTGGAAGACCACAGGTTCCCCACCTCTGCTCTAAGTGGAGGCCTCTCCCACCTCTCCTTATAGCATAGCAGTAGGTTCCTTAGTCAAGCCTTCAGTGCACAGACGCTCCCAGCAGAAGCAAAGTCATGCATGTGAGGAGGAGCAGGCTGCTGGATGAGCCAAGGCATCCTCCAGTCCATGGGCTGGATGCAGCTAGCAGGCCTCTCCCCATGCCACCCCCTCTCTCAGGCCCCTTTTGTCCTGCTGGTTCCCTCTGATCAGCTGAGAATGGCACAGAGGGGGGACAAGATTGCAGGGTGGGGAGGTTTCCCCCGTACAATTTTCCACCGCCACAAGTAGGGAACAGCTCAGCAACAGGGAAGAGGAAGCATGACTGAGGCCTGCTATCAAGTTGCCCATGAATAAAGAGTTTGCTTTTTTTCACAAGGGCAGTTTACTGCCTTTCTGTGGTGTACACTGAGAAAGGAAGCCCCCTTTCAGTACATAGCACAGAGACGTTCTCTTTCTCCCTGGACACTTGCTGCCTTTTTGTCTGTCTGAGTGACAGAGAGAGAGAGAGAGAAAGGGGTGTGTATGAGATATCTGTCTGTCCCTCTGCCTTAGACCTGCCCGTTTAAATAGATGGGCTTGTGAGATGCAGTGTCCTTGCAACAAGCACGTGGGGAGGAGAGGACACAAGTGCTTCTTATGAGAGACCCCTCCTCCGTATCTTGCTTTTATTGCACAGAAAACTGCAGCCAAAATGAACAAATGAAAGGTGTTAAGTATAGTTTCTTCCCTCTTCATTTTTCATAAAGTGTCCGCTCAATGTGTTATTTATCATTCGCAGGCATAAATTGCAAAACTAGATCTTTAAATAATTATAGAATATTTAATTTTCAAAACATGAATAATGCTTGCCCTAAAATAGCTCTTCCCATGCCCTTCAAAGCAGTGCAAAAAAACCAAAAACTTCTGTTTACCTCTTGCAATGTGCGATCCCACGGGTGGGAAAGTCTTGACAGTGGGGACTGAACATGGACATCATCTGACTGTGAGGATTTCTTCTTTGGTATTCGATACTGGAATGAAACATTGCATTTGCATTTTTTTGCACCAAAAGAATGGGGGGGGGGACTGAACTCCACACACTAACGTTAAAGGAAAAAGGAACTGAGGTACAGAAACTAGTAAATTAGGATATTTGCATTTGGAATTCTGGGCACTGAACTTGTGAGACTTCCAGTGAAGATGGCAACAAGTAAGGCTACGTATCTGTGAACTCTGCAGACTGGTCTGGTTTTAGTTTGCTTTTATTTTGAATACTGTTAAAGACAGCATGCTCAGCAGCATTTAACAACAACAACAACAACAATTAAATTTGTATACTGCCCTTCACCCAAAGATCACAGGGCAATTCACGACATAAAAATATAAAATGAGAACAAAAAATACGCAATACAACAAAAACCAATAACCCCTCCCCCACAAACATATTTAACAGACCATAGAATGTTAATCAGGCCTAGTCATAGAGAAACATATTCACCTGATGCCTAGATGGGTAGAGAAGGCACCAGGCAAGCACTCCACAAACAGGGAGCCACCGCAGAAAAGGCCCACTCTTGTACCGCCACCCTCTTCATGGAGGAGACACAAGAAGGGGCTCAGATGATGATCACAAGGTCCGGGTTGGTTCATGTGAGAGCCATTTAAGGCTTTATAAGTCTAAACCAGCACTGTGAATTGGGCCAGGAAACTAAATATGTTCACACCATCTTGTCCAGGTGACAAACCTGACCACCAAATTATGCACTAGCTGAAGTTTCCAAATGTCTTCAGATGCAGCCCCATGTATAATGCAGTAATAGCACAAACATATATCAATGTTACGTAAATAAAAGCAATATTAATTAGACATAAGAGTTTTAATTTGCCAAACAGATCAATCTTGCGGCCATTGTAGTTATGCTCATGTATTTTTCATTTCTAAGAATGTGTCATACATTTGTAAATATTAATGTTATTCCGATCCAAATGGTGACATTTTAGAAAAGCTACCAAATATTATGAGCTACACTCCCAAAATAATGGATGTAGATCAAGGACAACTTACTTTAGGCTGACCTGATGATGAATTTTTTCCATGTCCCTCCATAGTTGCTGCTGTACAAGGCAGACAGAAAGTAGTGTTGTGAATCATGTTATAATCAGCATTTCCAAAAGTAGCTAATTAAAGTATCATCAGGAGGCAATGCATATTTCCCAGATGTTAAAGTAGGCACATCCTGGGTGAATAAAAATGCTTCTCTGGTGATTGCTTTCTCCAAAATCTGTATACAGCTCCAAGGCAACTGCTGAGCACAAGGACATCAAATCATGAGGAGGCATTAACTACATGCCCATTATTTTCATTTCTGCTATTGCAAGGACATTAACTGATAAAAAGCTGGTCTGTGCCGTTTCATTCGGCAAGTTCCAAGTTGATTGGAAAACAGAACATCCACCAATCAAGAAGCATCTATAAAGGAACAAGTGGGGGGGAGCCTTTCTATGCTAAGCGCTACTTCGAAAGAAAAAGGTCTAATTTGCACGGCATCTTCTGCATCACAGATTTAGGTTATTAAAACAATTCTGACACAAGCCTTGTACAAAGGTAATGGTGCCATGGAGAGGAAACTTAAAATGCCCCATTGACTGGCATATTCCTCCCTCTTCCTCCTCCTCCGGGCATGTTCCTTCCTTTCCCCCCTCTATTCCATACCCCTTTCTGCACTAGCTATACCGGGGTAGTCAACCTTTTTATACCTACCGCCCACTAATGAATCTTTCTTGATGGTAAAATTTCCTTACCGCCCACCAGTGCTCAATGGAAGGAGGATTCAGCTTGTCCCGTAGAACCCTCTACCGCCCACCTAGAATCCTGAAATGCCCACAAGTGGGCGGTAGGGACCAGGTCGACAACCCCTGAGCTATACTGAGCATTATGTGCAAATGGGTCTAAAATAGACCCATCGGGTTCAAATCTCTGAGTGGCTTTTGGCAGATTTGACTACAACATCAATAGCCCAGATCAAATAGGTACTGTGTTCTGTCTGGATCTTGAGTTGTGCTCCTCTTTATAATTGGTGCACACTCAGTGAATCACTAGTAATGTTAGCATATCTCAGACATAGGCAAACTTGGCCCTCCAGATGTTTTTGGACTACAACCCCCATGTTCCCTAGCTAACAGGACTAGTGGTCAGGGATGATGGGAATTATAGTCCCAAAACATCTGAAGGACCGAGTTTGCCTATGCCTGGCATATCTCCTTGTGGGCTGAAATGTAGTGGTCCACAAGGCTTGGTTTGGCAAGAGATGCTGGTTAAGTGATAGTGTGAGACATCATCTACAGCAGGGTTGGGGAACCTTTTTTTAGCGTGACAGCCACATTCCCTCCTGGGGAACCTTCAGAGGCCAGCGGTGGGCTGACCAGACAGAGCAACAAGTGTAAATGTTATGTCTGTAAAGGAAGCAAGTTCCTACACATACGCACATACCTCTCTCCCTGTCCTTCATCCAGTTAAGCAAGAGGCATTATCAGAGTTCAAGGTCACATCCCAACCAAGCAAAAATGTGCAAATGTGCAAAGCAGAACCAGCTGGCATGCAGCCGAGTAAGTGTTCTGAAGGCCAGTCAGAGTGATGTCTGGAAGGAGCCACGTTTGAGACACACACACACACACACACACACACACACACACAGACCGCCCAGGCCTGGGATAGTTAATGCTAGTTAACTATTAGTGTTGCATTTCTAATTGCGAGAGTAAAAATGATACACCTCCCCCTATAACACATACATGTGTGTGAAGGAGAGATATTAACCGATCAACAACAAGCCAGCAACAAGAACACAATACAATTATCAATGAACATTTGGGGGAAAACAAAAACCAAAAAGCTGCATGTCACTGTAAAAAAAAGTTGCTCTCTAAAAATCACCTGACAACAAGATTCTCACCTTTCTTTTGGCAAGACTTTTGTAATTAACAGCTAGCTGCTTGACATGCCAAAATGCCAGTCAAACCTTTTCTTGGTCTGGAGATGAAGTACTGTAATAAGTTTGTTCCTGGTATGAGCTTTCGTGTGCATGCACACTTCTTCAGATACACTGAAACAGAAGTCACCAGATCCTTAAATATAGTGGGGGAGTGGGGAGGGGTATTACTCAGAAGGGTGGTGGGAATGGGTGATAGGCTGATAAGTGTGGAAAACCTGTTTACGACTCTAAACGGCTGCAATTAGTCTTGCAGGGAAAGGCAAGGGGTGAGATGGCTAAAGATGGCTTTTTTATGTATAATGAGATAAGAATCCAATGTCTTTGTTCAAACCAGGTTTCTCCATGGTTTTAAGTTTGGTGATTAGTTGCAATTCAGCCACTTCTCTTTCCAGTCTGTTTCTGAAATTTCTTTGTATTAAGACAGCTACTTTGAGATCTTTTATAGAATGTCCTGGGAGATTGAAGTGTTCTCCTACTGGTTTCTCTGTCCTGTGATTCCTGAACAAACTCAGTTGGTCTCTAAGGTGCTACTAGAAAGAATTTTCGATTTTGTTTTGACTATGGCAGACCAACACGGCTACCCACCTGTAACTGGTACTGTAATAAGAAAAGCTTCATCTGCTAAATCATTGTCTTTTTGTGAACTTGAACCTTGCAAAAAAAACATCTGTACATCTAGACTGCATCTTTTGCACTGCCTCAATGTTTATAGTATTTTATCTATTCCTATTATTATCAGTATGTGGACCGAGAACTCCCAGAAGTGCAAGCTGGATTTTGAAGGGGCAGAGGGAACCAGAGACCAAATTGCAAACATGCGCTGGATTATGGAGAAAGCTAGAGAGTTCCAGAAAAACATCTACTTCTGCTTCATTGACTACGCAAAAGCGTTTGACTGTGTCGACCACAGCAAACTATGGCAAGTTCTTAAAGAAATGGGAGTGCCGGATCACCTCATTTGTCTCCTGAGAAATCTCTATGTGGGACAAGAAGCTACAGTTAGAACTGGATATGGAACAACTGATTGGTTTGAAATTGGGAAAGGAGTACGACAAGGCTGTATATTGTCTCCCTGCTTATTTAACTTATATGCAGAATTCATCATGTGAAAGGCTGGACTGGATGAATCCCAAGCCGGAATTAAGATTGCTGGAATAAATATCAACAACCTTAGATATGCTGATGACACAACCTTGATGGCAGAAAGTGAGGAGGAATTAAAGAACCTTTTAATGAGGGTGAAAGAGGAGAGCGCAAAATATGGTCTGAAACTCAACATCAAAAAACTAAGGTCATGGCCACTGGTCCCATCACCTCCTGGCAAATAGAAGGGGAAGAAATGGAGGCAGTGAGAGATTTTACTTTCTTGGGTCACGAAATTAAAAGACGCCTGCTTCTTGGGAGGAAAGCAATGACAAAACTAGACAGCATCTTAAAAAGCAGAGACATCACCTTGCTGACAAAGGTCTGTATAGTTAAAGCTATGGTTTTCCCAGTAGAAATGTATGGAAGTGAGAGCTGGACCATAAAGAAGACTGATCGCCGAAGAATTGATGCTTTTGAATTATGGTCCTGGAGGAGACTCTTGAGAGTCCCATGGACTTCAAAAAGACCAAATTTATCCGTCCTTAAAGAAATCAGCCCTGAGTGCTCACTGGAAGGACAGATCCTGAAGTTGAGATGGTTGGACAGTGTTCTCGAAGCGACTAGCATGAGTTTGGCCAAACTGTGGGAGGCAGTGAAAGATAGGCTTGCCTGGCGTGCTCTGGTCCATGGGGTCACGAAGAGTCGGAAACGACTGAACAACAAATTATTATCAGTGACTGGGGATAACACACCATGCATCTGATGAAATGGCCCTAGCCCCCAAATGCTGATGGCATAAAGATCCGTTAATTTCCAAGGCAATAAAAGGCTCTGGGTTGTTTTCGCTGCTGCAGCAACAAGGACATGTCTTACAGAAAGAAGACATGTGGGCAAGGGCTTCATTGTTGTTATTGTTTAGTCGTTTAGTCGTGTCCGACTCTTCGTGATACGCATAATACAACAAACCTGGGGATTTACAACCCCCTGTATACGTTTAACTAGGACGTGGACGACAACCGAAAGCAGCACGGCTTGCTTCCGAGCAAGCATGCACAGGGACTGAGACTGCAATCCTAAACGCGTTTACATGGGAGTAAGAAAGACCCACTGGCCAAAGGGCTGCGCCGTCAACCCCCATCAACAAACACAGATGAGCCCCCCCCCCCATCCATCCCACCCAGTCGCTCGCCTCTGATGGGACAAACATCACATTATTTATGGTGCCTGGGAGTATTTAAAATGCAATCACGACCGCAGGACCAGCATCCCTCAAAAAGGAAGCGGATCCGGGCGTGTTCCGGGGAAAAGAAAACAAACCCGGGGTAGGTACGGCCCCTTCACCGACCCCACTCTCTCCTCTCACCTGGCCACGAAAAGGCCACGCTACCCCTCCGAGCGCGCTCGGCTTTGTTGATCCGGAGTGGCGCCGGGAGCCGCTTGGCCTCCCCTGCGCACTTCCGGCACAGGCGCCGCCCCGCCGCTTTCTCTTCGGTGGGGAAGGCGAGCCAGGCGTTTACGTGCCGGGCGTTGCGCATCAGCCTCCTCGGCTTTCGGGCCTTTCTCCGGCCCAGTTTGCCTTTCCGGGGCTAGCTGAGGAGGCCCTCCCCTCGCATGCACCCCCCCCCCCAAAAAAAATCCCTTCATGGTCTTGTTTCCAAACTGCAACAGGAAAACAAAGCTGAAAAAAGTTAACATGTGGGGTGGTTGTGTTGGTTAATTTAAAGGAAGAAAAATACTAAGCCACTCTTGAGTGAGCTTTGCAGCGCCCTTGCCTGCCTTTTCACACAGTGGGTGTCGCGCAAGCGAAGGGAGAAAAGGTTTACTGGTTTGCCCCTTGGGAAAAAACGGAATACTGTATGAGAGATTAAGTGACGACCTGCAAGGACCTGTAGTGCGCGGTCCTTCTGGGCTGGGTTCCAGCCACTCGTTTCCTTTTGCTTGCCCTCTTGTGCCAGTTAAGCAGTCAGCTCTAACGGCTATCATGTTTCCCTTTCATTTTCTCTTCCTAAAGATATACTCTCACCCATTTCAACTACAGTATTGTTCATAAGACTTGGCTTAAAACTTTCTTTCTGCTTGGAGGTGTAGACACAGTTGTGCCCAATCCCGGCAATATTAAAAGCTTCACTTCTGTCTCCAGAAACAACTTGGCGTGAATCAGGAGATTACTGTTATAAGTACTCTGGTTGGTCAGGTTTTTTTTTTCTCATAACACCTGTGCATCTTGTGGGGTTTTTTTGTTGATAATTTATATACTACGTAATTACAATAATCTCTAAAGGGTGTAAAAGTAACTGAATACAAGCGATATAAAAATCAGTTAAAACTATAAAATTAGAATATGGTTAAACTGTCTGCTGGGATAAAAAAAAATGTCTTAAGTAGTCACCAAAAATTCAACAGAGAGGGTGTAGAATCTTAGAACTTTATTTCTAGTCTGTTTGTATGTAACATAACTAATGCCATTTGCTTCTGTAACCAGAAAAGCTTGCTGAAAGATATTGCCTGCTTTTTGATGTGTGCCAAAGGAAATTATTCGAAAGTTTTCAGATACCCTTTGAAGCTCCTCCATGTTTTTGTATCCTGCAATCCATCAAGTGCTTGAAGTAATTCAGTCCCTGCTTTGTTTCTTAATTAATTCCTGTAAATGATGGAATAACTGATTGGTTCAAAATTGGGAAAGGAGTACGACAAGGCTGTATATTGTCTTCCTGCTTATTTAACATATGCAGAATTCATCATGCGAAAGGCTGGACTGGATGAATCCTATTATAAGAAAAATCTGCCCTTATTCCCTTATGGGGTACACAAGAGCCCTTGTAAAGTGCTTTGCAGGTTCTCCATTGGTAGGAGTAAAAAACAGGCCAACCAGAGAATAATTAGAAGCAAGCTAGTAAGCTTGATCTTTATTGTTCTGTTGCAACAGGGTACCTTCCTCACACACAGGTGAGCAAGGAAGAACCTCAAACAAAGGGCTGCCTGTCCTTAAAAAGACATTTCAAAAAATCCCCCCTTGGAGTCCGCCCCACCCCCAAAAACCTCACACATACATCACAGAAGAGCTGCAGCCCAAAGCCCATCCCTCAGATACATCAGACCTACACCACAAATTGGGAGGGTCAGAGGAGGTAACCTGAGAGTTCTCACACCTGTGCCATCTCTCCTTGACTGGTAGGGCTAATGCGAGGCTAATGGCCCATCATCTGGCACTCAGACAGAGGGCTGCTCACCTCCTCCCTCCTTGCAGAGAAAACACTTGGTCAGCTGGGAGTCAAAAAAATGGTGTCAGGCCTGCTGCTTCAGACATGTGGCCTTGTTTCCTTGGTACATTTATGAACATTTATTATATATATATGTAAGACCTTAATTTCTTACAACAACCCCAAGCCGGAATTAAGATTGCCAGAAGAAATATCAACAACCTCAGATATGCTGATGACACAACCTTGATGGCAGAAAGTGAGGAATTAAAGAACCTTTTAATGAGGGTGAAAGAGGAGAGCGCAAAATATGGTCTGAAGCTCAACATCAAAAAAACTAAGGTCATGGCCACTGGTCCCATCACCTCCTGGCAAATAGAAGGGGAAGAAATGGAGGCAGTGAGAGATTTTACTTTCTTGGGCTCCATGATCACTGCAGATGGTGACAGCAGTCACGAAATTAGAAGACGCCTGCTTCTTGGGAGAAAAGCAATGACAAACCTAGACAGCATCTTAAAAAGCAAAGACATCACCTTGCCGACAAAGGTCCGTATAGTTAAAGCTATGGTTTTCCCAGTAGTAATGTACAGAAGTGAGAGCTGGACCATAAAGAAGCCTGATCGCCGGAGAATTGATGCTTTTGAATAATGGTGCTGGAGGAGACTCTGGAGAGTCCCATGGACTGCAAGAAGATCAGACCTATCCATTCTGAAGGAAAGCAGCCCTGAGTGCTCACTGGAAGGACAGATCCTGAAGCTGAGCCTCCAATACTTTGGCCACCTCATGAGAAGAGAAGACTCCCTGGAAAAGACCCTGATGTTGGGAAAGATGGAGGGCACAAGGAGAAGGGGATGACAGAGGACAAGATGGTTGGACAGTGTTCTTGAAGCTACCAACATGAGTGACCAAACTGTGGGAGGCAGTGGAAGACAGGAGTGCCTGGCGTGCTCTGGTCCATGGGGTCACGAAGAGGACAAGAGTAAACAAGAAGTGATGTATAGCCACCTAATGGCCTTTCCTTTCTGTGCTTGCCAAAGGAATGTAACAGATAAGGGGCCTGAATTATAAGAAGGTGTGAAGGAGTTACCCCATGTTTGGTTTTCTCAAGGTCTTGATAAGTTAGGACTGGTCTAATAGCCAGGAGGCTCCTGAGAGGGAGGAGGGAGCAGGAAAGGCAGGGACTGGTCTATGCTTATCTGGGAGTTCCATAAAATTGGAAACCTGAGTTTGCTGCTTCCTCTTCTGCGTGTGTGTGTATGATTTTGGTTATATCTTTCTGCATGTAATTTTCTTAATATAAATAAATAAGGGTGCAGTCCTATAATGCTTCTTTGAAAATAACTTCTGTTGAAGAGTAGAAATTGCGAAGCACAAGTAGATGTTTAGATGTGTATTGTGGGCATCTGTAGGTTTACAACCCCCTAGAGGTATCAAGGTTAGTTTCATACATCACATTCATAAGGAGTAGGCATACAATATTCTACATAGTGAAGATTTGAAGTTGTGTGGATTGCATAGGTGTAATGTTGTATGTGTTTTGGCCATATAGGACACATATGGCAGTTTTAACTTGGGAGCAATTTAAGAATTCAATATGGTGTTTACTGAATTAAAGAACTGGATGAAATGCAAAGAACAAGGAAACCTCAAGACAACAAAGTTTAGAAAGCACTTTCCCACATTATCAATTTTCATGCCTATCTTTAGCATGTGGTACACAACTGAGTTTGTAAATTGTTTGCCCTTACATTTGGCACCATAGCTATAGTTGATTAGGAAACAATAAGTCCTGAACTACAACATCTTAATAGTTGTCTCTGTTCAGACAGATCTCTGAAGCAAAATATCCAGAGGTACCTAGAAGCCTTTGCTGTTATTCTCAAGCAACATGAATGTAAGTATGTTCTGTATTTAGAGGTGTCTGTGCAGGGGGCATAAAGGGAGAGGAGATGGAGGGAAAATTCTGCTTCACAGCCAGAAGTCTTGGCACCAATAGAACTACTTCACTGGATACTGGCAAAAGTCAAGTAGAACTACACTAGAAATATATCCTGGGTTTAAACTGATCTATTTTTTATCTGTTACTACAGTGGTGGCTAAAATTACCCAGTTCAGAGAAGGCTCTGAAGGTATCTACTAAAGTTTTACACTGAAGTTTAGTGGGTTTGGGCCTCACCAGCACTTTAAAACATCTAATAAACCTCTCATCATTCTGTGCTACGTTGAAAATGGAACACGATAGAAATGCAACAAACAGAAATATTTGTCACTTTTTAAGTTGCACTGATTTAAGTTAAAGTTATTTTTACTGCCATCCCCATCTGAACAGTAATATTTTAAGATTTTCTACAGTATTTTTACAAAAACTTGAATGTAGTTTAAGAAATGTATTATTTTTTTGTTTATGTCATGATCTGTTTTATTTGTAGTGGTCACAGATGAATGAAGATTTGAGCTTCAGAAAACTAATAAATGGTTCAGAATGTCCAGAAACTCTCAAGTATGACTTTAATAAAAATGGGGAGCTTAGGCATATGGATACCAATGAACCTTTTGTTTATGATTATCAAAATTCACATACTGCCAATCACCGACATTATCAATTTCTTGGATACTTAATTACTCAGTATGTTTTTGAGCTCCTGGAAAAGACATGCAAACTGCAAAAGATTTACATCCCAACAGATGCTCCAGACAATGAACTTTGCAGTTTTTTTTTCATGAGTGAGAATGCATTAACTAATTGCTCAACTTTAGTCGTCCTCCTTCAAGACAAGGGACCTTTTCGTGCAGGTCAGTGGGGACAAAAAGTCATAGTTCGTGAAGGCCTCCAACACGGATCTCAAATACCATTCATCATAAAGGCTCTGCAGTGCTCTTGGGGAGTGATTGTTTTAAATACCAATGATAACTTCATTGAACTGAAGACAGAACAAGAATGCTTAAGCCTCTCTGAGAAAAAAGACTCCACATGTCCACTACAATTACCCTCGGCAGTCCCAAAGAGAGAGAGCAGTACTCCTGAAGAGCATACAAGTTACGTTTGGGACCATTTCATTTCAAAGAGCACAGCAGAAAAGGTGGCTTTCATTGCCCATGGCTATGGAGGTTTGGTTTTCATCGACCTCCTCATGCAGAGAACTTCGGAGGTAATGAACAAAGTAGGTGCTGTTGCACTTATTGACTCCACACACCACACACCGCACCAGACACAAGGCATTTCCCAGGTGCAGGCCTGGATATGGAAACATTGCCGAGAGTGGGTATCACACAGTGAACCTTTAGATAAGTCAGTAGGCTTTATGGTGAAAGTGGATTGCCCTACAGTCTCCACAGGGACTGAAAATTATAGCCTGGCTCCTTCCTCTAGTCTACAGTCCATTTTCAAATATCTTAAGAGTGCACTGAAAGTCTTCACTAAACAACCGGGCAATCGTTCACCTATTCTAACAAGGAGCAAATCAATGAAAACAAGTTAAGCATCTGTTATTCATACCCATTTTTTCTTCTAATAGAAGTTTTGTACTAGTTTCGATGCTAAAGCTTATTGTTGAGGTAAAAGTACTTTATTTAGATATTGAGCATACCATTACCAGTCTAATATTTGTTGTCCCATTTCCATTTCTGAAAGTTTATGTGAATGTTAATATAACAACCGTTCCTTGTTTCTGGGAAAACTTCCTTCCTTCCTTCCTTTGAAAAGTCTGGTGTTTAATCTGAACCAGCAGTAAAAAATGAATAAATCACTGAATATATGCATTGCAATTGTGAGTGGAAAGTTTAGTGCATAGCAAAAAGAATTAGAAAACTTTGCTTGAAAGATGGGTTTACTCATTGATCCTTCCTATTGCATCATCATACTTTGACACAATACAGTTCAGTTTAATTCTTAATATCTTAAAATATTTATTTTTTTAATAAACTAATTTTAACATTTAAGTTCCCACCCACCATCCTTTTCCAAAAAAGAATTTCCCATTTTGGGTTGTGAAACTAGAAATACCTTATATTTATGAAGATGTAGTGTTGAGTTGATGGCTGGGAAGTGAGGACAGATAGTGGGAGCAGTTATAACATTTCAGAATAAAAACCCAGTCATTACTTTTACCTTTTCTTCAGGATGCTTCTAAAGGACATGGCAGCTCTAGAATAATTCTTGTTAATTATATCCTTATGTAGCCCAAAAGCATTTATTTAGAACAAGAACATATTACTCTACTGCAGCTTTTTTGACATTAGAATTAAATAAGTTGCAGCCTAAGCAATTCCAGTCAATTCCATTGAAAAATGAATTAATGAAAGTCTGTCTCTAAGGCTGACCAATATGATCCTGAGTACAAAAGACTAGTCTCAGCTCCTTTCTTCCATTTGCTTTCAAAATGCAATTGGCATACGTTTGGAGAAGATGTGGAATCATCAGCTTCAAGCAGTTCATATTCCACCTTTCACTCCTCTCCCAGTGTGGCATTAAATGCCTTGATACAGAAGGTCATACTTGGGAATATTCTTTGGATCAATTGGGCTTCGTACGATTAGTTTTCCACGCATTGCTCCACGGTAAATCACCTCAATCAAATCTATGAAGTCTTGTTTTGTTTTGAAACTTCCCACAAATTTAGTGTGATCTGGAGATCTAAGTAGGAAAGCAAAAGGGAACAAAGTAAATGAAAGCTGGAACAACATACAAGCTTAAATTCTGAAATAGTTATAGTTCCAAGTCTGACCCCTAAAAAAACTCATGCCACAAATCTGCTAGTCTTTAAAGCAGGGATGGGAAACTTCTGGCTTAGGGGCCAAATGTAGCTTTTTGAGACTCTACCTCAGGCTTTGAGACACTTCCTCAAGTACTTTGGTCAGGCTGGAACATGTTCTTAACTGTGATGTTGCATTTTGCTTACCTGGATGGAGAAATGCAAATCACTTAGCAGGCTGGGGAATCCTATGGGCCCACTCCCATGGGCCAATTTTGACAGGTGGGCAGGATACCGGTAGTTTTGCACGAAACAGCCTCGCTGACCAAATAAAGAGGCCTGGTGGGCCAGAGGCTCCCTACCCCTGGCTTACAGGCTTTGATGATTAAGAGGGATATATATATCCTGTTAAATGTGGTATAGAAACCTTTGGTTTTTGCGTGGTTGAAATGTAGCTTCTTGCACAAACGTAAGGGCTGCATCCTTCACTTCCACTTGTGCTTGTCCCTGCCCACGAGGTTGTCCATGACAAACTGCAACCTTCCAGCTAAACAAAGTTCCCAGCCCCCGCTTTAAAGTGACAGAATGCATGTACATGAACCTTGCTGGATCAGATCAAAGATCAATGTAGTCCAGCGTTCTGTTTTCCAGATAGATGGTTCCAGGAAGCCCACAAGACATTCATTTTTAAAAACGCATTCAAGGCAGCAGCTTCAAGGCATTCAAGGCAGCAGCTTCAAGGGCGGGCTTCTTCTGAACATGGTTTTATTCAGCTATAATTGTTTTCTCCTTGAACTTTGGCTCATCCCCCTTTAAAGCAACCTGAGCCTGTGGCTGTTGCGTTCACTGTGGCTCTTGAGGGTTGTATCCAACGTTAAAACAATATTCACACCAAACCCATTAATGGACACGAATAATTTAGGTCTATTGATTTCAATGAGTCTACTCTGAGTAAAATATAGCTAGATACATTGGGAATTAAGGAGTAAATCCTTTGCAACTCTAGATTTGATATGACTTCTGTACACATTAGAAATGGTATAGAGATCCTGATTCACAGTAATGGGAATTTCCGTAGTACATTTGATACATGCATTTAAAAATCTATGTTGCAATTAAGCAGCCACTCTCCTTAGTGTTAAATAACTACTTTTATTGTTAAAATATTTCTATACCACTTTTCATTTACAAAAAAATACCAATTATGTTCACAGTAATAATACAAAACAATATTCAGTAAAATATTTATCAATAATATCAGTTAATGACCAAGTACCTTGGAAGCCTGTATTAATAACATTAAAAGGTAAAAAGTAAAGGACCCCTGTGTGGTTAAGCTTAGTCAAAGGAGACCATGGGGCTGCAGCGCTCATCTTGCTTTCAGGCCGAGGGAGCACCCGGTGTTTGTCCGCAAGGGTTAGGGAAAGGCTATAGATGTATAAAATTACTGAAATGTTTAAAATTACTGAGGGTAAAGTAGTGTCTTGTGGCACCCACACTTTATTTTCTACAGTAATGTAGAGGGATGGAGTAAAAATCAGAACATAAAATAAGGACTTGGTCATATTATGATAAATCTGACAATATTTATTAGGTCTTTTGTGCATTGTTGACGCTTGCTAACATCACAAACGGTCACAAACAAATATCATACCAAGAATAACTCGTACTTGGGTTACATGAAAACCAACTTACCCATAATCTACTTTCATATGCTGCCCGTTGAAAAAGAAGACAGTTGATGGAATATAGCTGATGTCAAAATATTGGGTGTACACTGGCACTTTGTTTACATCCACCAAGTAAATTGCAGCCATTTTACTTAAGTCATGAGATGTTTTTGCAAGCTGTAGAGAAAAAGTTATAAAAAGTTATACTGCCCAATGTAAGAGGGCAAGGTCTTGAATTAAATTTAACACATTTTGATAACAGATAGATAATTGAAGCACCAGAGCATGTGGGGTTTTCTTTTTTTGCGGGGGGGGGGGGAATGACATGAAGGGATAACTAATGTCAAGTTTACTTCTGGGGCCAACACCAGCACAACTTTGTGCTGTCAGAATATCAGTAGGGCTGAAGTGTTGGTAATCTGGGTTAGTACCAGGATACCAACAACACTATCTCTTGCCATACAGTTCTAAGTAATGTAAATATTTTAAAGGGGAAAGTAAAATAAACCAGTAAAAATAAAATTTAAAAGTCTTCCAAAGAGTGGCTGATATTTTTACCCCCGCCTCCTTTCCCCTCCCCTCCCGGGTTCCCTTTTTACACTTTTATACTGTAAGCCTCTGCATGGCACCCCTTCTTTGTAAAGCACAAAGTACGCAGATGCTACTAAATTTAGTAATAAAACATTTATTATTAAATTACTTATTATTAACATTGAATACTTTCATATTAATTATGGCAGTAAAATGTCCTCTTTTGTTTTATTCACAGCGGTGGGCGTGGGGGGGGGGGAAATGTCTGACTTGGTTGTCCCAGACAACAAATTCCCACTGGCTCACAATATCGTCCAGCTGCATGCAAACAAGATCTTCATCTCTGCCAAAGCGGAGGACCAGGACTTTCTCGGCCACGCTCTTGATTGCCTCATCCACCTCCTTTTTGCTGCCGAGTTTGGGCAGCAAGAAGCTCATGGCGACTGAGCGAGGCGGGCGGCTCAGACCAGCTGCAGCAGCGCGCCCACCGACCAATACGGAGCGCATGCGCACAACTCTTCTTGCAGCGCCCCGTGATTGGCTCGGAAGCCGGCCAACCAGTGGCAACTATTGCTCAGCTCCTTCCGAAATAGAGACGTTAGCGGAACCATTCGAGAGAGAAGGGGGGAGGGAGCATCCGCATACCCACTTCCGGCGGGAAGGTGATTGGAGCCGGACCGGGCATGTGCGGAGGAGTGGCGCGCGCGGACCTTCAGTTGTTTGAGGTGATTGTTTAGGATGCCGCCGAAAATATTTTCTGAGCGGGTGTGGTGCTGGGATAGCAGAATGTGAACGGAATTACGGACCTCCAAATATATAGAGTTGCGTTGGCGCACGCTGGATTTCTGGGTGTACCTACTCAGAAGTAAGTCCCCTCGAGTCCAGCTAAGAGTTACTCCTAGGTAAGCCTGTATGTCAGACATGGCCAAACTTGGCCCTCCAGATGTTTTGGAACTACAGTTCCCATCATCCCTGACCACTGGTCCTGTTAGGGTTGATGGGAGTTGCAGTCCCAAAACATCTGGAGGACCAAGTTTGGCCATGCCTGTTGTATGCTATAGGTTTGTAGCCTCCATCTGGTTGAAACTAATGGGCTTAAGCGCATTTAGTTGTGCTTTACTGTGGCTGCTGTGAGGAAGACACTTGAACGAATGTGTGGAGCTGGAAGATGGGTCTTAAAAGTGCACAAGGCAGTGAATGTTGATTCCATAGAGAAATAGATAGCTCCCTCTTTTTCCTGCTTCTCCTTTTACAACTGATTTCCTTGTTAAAAGATCACAGGAAGCTACGTTATACTGAGCTAGATCAGCGGTCCGTTTCAGAATTTTCTGCAGCTCTCTTATGGTTTCAAACAGGAAGGCCTACCTGGAGATTGAATATGGGACTGTCCGCACAGTGCTCCACAACTGAACTATGGCTCTTCGGTTTCTCTTCCCCAGTGGTGTAGATGGCGAAAGGGAGGTGTCCTGATAAAGGACAACACAGGCGTGAGAAGACTCACCTGGGGGGGGGGGACCCTTAAAAGAGTTATCTGCAGTCTTCAATAGAGTTCTATATGACATGTAGCTTTGCAGCTTAAAGAACAATTCCATATGATGCTGTAGCTGATCACTGATGGAGGAAAGTCGTCAAACTTCTTATTTCTTAAAGCACTTTAACCATGTGGAAACCAGTTTTAATATTCTCAAACCTATGTTTTCTTCCAGAACCTGTGGGCTTCAAAGCATAGTAGCAAGTAACAGAATACTTGACAAAAGGAAAGGTAACTTAATATTTCTATAAAACCAATCTTCTTATTTCATAGATATTTATGGCCCGAGGCCCAATTGCTCCTAGTCCTCTTTTTAGGACTGCAAATTGTGTTTACTGAATTTGGCCACCAGCAATAAAATTAGTTATATATAAAGTTATTTTGAATCAAGGTGGTAATGCAGATGGAGCTCATTTGAGAGCTTTACTGAAATTACTGGGGCTCATGTACTGTAATTAAAGATGGGCATATAAAAAAGTTTCTGGTCTGTGAGATTTTCACATGAGTTCTTTTAAAAGTCTTGTACATGCTGTTTCCACATTAATATTTGGGTTTTTTAAAAATGCATTTTGAATGTATTTTCTCATATGAATTTATAAACATTTCATTTCAAAATATTGAGTTTTTAATAAATGTCTGATGTAAAGTGCATAACCTGTTTTCCCCAGTTAGGAAGACTTTTGCATTATGCTTTGATATTGGACAATAACTTTGTTGCTGATGTAAGTGAAGGGCCTATGAGGGTGAAAGGAGGAAAGGCTGATAATTTTATTGGTTCTTCAGTGTTATTTGTTGTTAAAATATCAGTGCATGGAGCTATGATAGAGGGCAGGGTTATTGAACTGAGGAATTCTGATGCTCCTCCTTAAATCCATACATTGAGTTTTCCAATAAGTTCTGCATATGACACAAACGTATCCCTCCCTTTGAAGAATCCCACAGCTTTGTCCCACCCCAGCTCTTCCTTTTATGTCCAGCCTTTTATTTCTCAATATGTATCACATTCATTTTTCCAACTGGCATTTTCAGTTGCCTAAAGTCTCTTAAATTTTCACAGTACAATCCTATTCATTAGGGCTTGGGAGATAGTTTTAGTTTTAGGGTTGCATTCCCTTATGAGGAGACTTCCAGGGGCTGTGTGCAAGTGGAAGGCAGGGTCAGAGGCAAAAGAGGGTGGAGCAGTGGACTGTAGCCACCCAAAAACCAGCCATTTCTATAATACCCCTCCTCTTCCAGGAAGTAAATGACATTATTACAGTTTAGTGACACATTCCAGTTACACTCAAGCAGGGCATGAAGGAAGGCTAGTGAGGGGTGTGGCATTGCATAGGAAGGGTCCTGTCGGTCAGAAGAAACACTCAGAAGGCTGCCTTTTGGCCATGGTTCCCCCACCCCTCCTTTAAATCTTTAACCTGAAGAAAGTCCCATTGAGTTTACTTCTAGGAAAAGAGCTACAGAACAGCACATTTAGACAGCTTCATCAGTTCTCCCTTGCAAGACTAGAATGCATATTTTTACTGACATACAAAGTGAGCAGTATACATATTAATGGTATTTTAAGCTAGTTAAGGTTAGGAGCAGCTTCAGCTTGCTAATACTGAATTATCTTTTGTTTTCTATGTATGATTGCAGATAACAGTTGAACATCACATTTCCAATTACAAACTTTAAAAATATGCATCTATTTAATATTATTAGAAGATCTGTCTTCCAATTAGCAGCATCAGATGGGACAAAAAGGAGATTATTTTTAATAATGCCCAGCAGAGTCATAACTTGTAGAACTTTGGTTTTGTCGGCTTGGTTGAACAAGGACTCCTCCCCAAGTGCTACTGAGAAACTAGATTTGGATGGATGGAAACATGTAGTGCGGTCTGCACAGCAAGAAGAAGCCACTGAAAGAACATCACAGAGTGAAGAAGATTCTTCTTTAGCGGTTACTAGGGAACTTATTGAGATGTGGAGACTGTCGGGCAGACTTGTTCCAGAAAATATTAGTGAAGAAGAGTTCAAGATTTTAACTGAATGTCCCACCAAGAGTTCCATAAGGAAGTACTTAAAATTCTTGGCTATAAAAGAAAACAGGAAGAAAGCTGAAAGAGAAAAGAGAGAAAAACGAAATGAAGCAAAGAAGGAACGAATGCTAAACACTCAGGAAAATGCTGGTGGTGAGCTAGAAAACACATTTCTCCCTAAGCTTTGGGCTAGGTCACAGGATGCTGCGTACAACTGGAGAGCAGCCCAATCTATGATCTTTGGTCAGCCTCTGGTGTATGATATGAACTACGAAAATTATATGTCACGCAGAGAAATGGAGAATACAGTGAAACAGCTGATGGAATGTGAAGGGGCCAATCGTAGAGCTTTGGACCCATTTCACTTGCATTATTGTAATCTCAAAGCAGGTAGTCCGTATCACAAAG
The DNA here is from genome assembly GCF_009819535.1 of Lacerta agilis. Taxonomy (NCBI): domain Eukaryota; kingdom Metazoa; phylum Chordata; class Lepidosauria; order Squamata; family Lacertidae; genus Lacerta; species Lacerta agilis. Next base: position 32,447,865 of record NC_046315.1, read on the forward strand.
AATTTGTCAAACGTTACGGAGAAGCATGGGACAGGTTATTTGTGACTGTGACAGAAAAGTCTTATGTTGAAGTCTTTCCAAAAGATCAACTTGTCTACTTAACTGCTGATTCTCCCAATGTGATGAAAACATTTGAGCATGATAAGATATATATAATTGGATCAATAGTTGATAAATCAATGAAGACTGGACTCTCCCTTGCTAATGCAAAACGGCTGGACTTGGCAACAGCACGCCTTCCTTTGGATAGGTGCTTGCAATGGGGGGAAGGTGCCAAAAATCTCACTCTGGATCAGATGATGCGCATCTTATTAACTCTGAAAGATACTGGGGATTGGAGGGAAGCTCTGCAGTTTGTTCCACAAAGAAAACACGAAGGCTTTGTGGAAGTGTCTTCCTGGTCAAAGCAGCAAATTGACACATGGAAGAAAACAAAGTTGCATGAAAAAATGGCTGGTCAAAGAAAGGCACACAAGCAGTTTGCACAACATTTTTCCAGGAGGCAAGCACAGAAAAACTGGTGGGAAGATGTGTCTTAATAGCATCTCAGCCACCCAGTGTTTGACTGATTGTAAGTTTGAATTAAATCAAGATTTTACCTTAAGATTTTAACTGCTTAAACTTTTCTCTAGCTCTCGAGTTGCATGGTTTCAGCCAAAGTGACACAAGAACATGCTTTTCTACAAAAATGAATGTGACAAATTTATTGCCTGTTATTCAATATTCAGTGATAAGTTCCAGAAGTTATTCAAGAGCCCAGTAATATTAAAATGCGACAGTGCATGTTGTAACCTTCACTCCTTAACTACCCTATTCTAGTAAGGGAATTGGCTTTCAGCCTGTGGATGCCAAATGAACTTCCCTCACAATACTTACCTATAAGATGAGGTCATGAAAGTTTATATCATTCACAAGCACCCTTGGCTTCAAAAGAGCCACAGATGCTTATGTCCAAGGTGTCAGTAGCCCATACTTGGTAAAGCAAAATAATTTCTTAAGCCCCCACTGGCTAGCTCAGACCTGAAGCAACTGAGAGTTCAGCAGCATGCTGCTGTTGCTGTAATAGGAACAATTTCTGAATGCTAGGGCAGCACATTGAATTATATCTGCTTTATAAAGTTGTTGGACAAGAAGACACCAACATTTTCTGGTAAATTGCAAATATGACCATTGTATTCAGGTATTACCTAGACGTATGTAAATACGACCTTAGCTGTGGTAGCATTGAAAAATAAATGGAAATTTATTTGATTTATGTTAGTTATGTTGCCTTTTTTAAAATATAGAGAAAGCTGGATATTTAATGTTAATAACAAATTGGATCCATCATCATTATTGTGGCTTATGTGGTGCTTTTCGGCCCAAGGGCCGCCCAAGCATTGAACAACTGATAATTACAACAAAAGATACAATAGAAAAACAATTCTAAGAACATAAGAAGATCCTGCAGGATCAGATTAATGACCCATTAATAGCCAAGTACATGTCTATGGAAAGCCCAAAAGCAGAATATGAATGCAGCTCTCCCCATTCATGGTCCCTAGCATCTGGTGTTCAGAGGCATACAGAGGTAGTATACATCCATCCTGACAAGCCACCATTAATAGCCTTTAAAAAAATAATAATTTCATTTTGAATTTTTATTGCAAATTACCGGTAAATACATCAATACCAAGCCATACATAAAGAATAATATAAAGAAAAAGAAAAAATGCAAAGAAAAGTAGTAAAAGAATAAAGAAAAGTATATTTCAATACCATATTTACTATTTGTAAAATAGTGTTTATTGCATTAATAGCCTTATTCTCCATGAACTCCATCCAAATTGGTGGCCATTAATATATTGTTTGATGGCAAATTCCAGTTTATGTGCTGTATGAAGAAGTACTTTGTTTTGTTTTGCTGAATCTTCCCATATTCAGTTTCATCAGATTACTCCAGGTATTTTGACAGAGGGACAAAACCTTTCTGAAACTTGGATAATTTATACATCTTTTCAGTTTCTTTCCTAATGACCTTAATACAGAATTCACATTTTTTCACAGCTGCTATGCATGAATCAACATTTTCATTATGCTGTCCCCAAACCTTTTCTTACCAATTCACTCTTATGAGCAAGGATTTTTTTGTCCTGATGTGCATCACTTTAGCCTTGCATACATTGAATTGTTTTTCTTGATACCCATTCACCCAATTTGGAGAGATCATTTTTGGAACTCAAAATCCCGTTTTTGCTTTTATCATCCCGAACCATTTGATGTCACCAGCAGATGTGACTACAGTGGTACCTCTGGTTAAGAACTTAATTCGTTCCAGAGGTCCATTCTTAACCTGAAGCACCACTTTAGCTAATGGGGCCTCCTGTTGCCACTGCATGATTTCTGTTCTCATCCTGAAGCAAAGTTCTTAACCCGAGGTACTATTTCTGGGTTAGCGGAGTCTGTAACCTGAAACGTCTGTAACCCGAGGTACTACTGTACTTCACTTCTCACCCTGAATTCCAGATCATTATGAACCAGTTAAAAAGCATCAGTCACTTATAGATGCTTGAGGGGGCCATTTTTTTTTATTTGCTGCTTCTTAAACAATTACTGATCCAGAAGAACACATGGCCCATTATCCCATGACTGCTAAGCTTACTTGGGACTCTGGTGTAGGAGGATAAGTGAAGTTAACTCTTTACTCAGGGAAACAGTCGAGTCAGGAGGCCAGGCCTAGTGAGCACAGTAACTCCTGCTGGTATATCTTGCCCCTGTGATAAGTTTACCAGATATTTTTCAATGAATCTGGGAACACTTTAACTTCAAGGGATTTTGTATGGGGACTGATGTGTTAATCTGGGGGGATGTCTGGTAACGTTACCCTATGAGGCAGCTGTGGGGACTGAAAGTCTACAGCTGTCTAAATCTCCTGAGTCTGAGACTTCTTGCTGTGCCTGTCTTGGCTCCACCCTCTTCATACCTTTTCTGGTTCTGGGAGGGGAGTTGGTCACAGGAGTGGGAGATGCCCTGGCTTCTTCACCAGCTTGACTCATTACTGATCCTTGCCCACCCCCTCCTCTCCTCTCCCACTGCTAGACTTAATAAGCTAGGAGGGACAGGGTTTGAGGGGGCACATGGTTGGACACATTGCCACCAGCACCTGTTCCACATCTGATTGCATAAGGTGAAACTGATTCCACAAAACATCCTTGATGGGTACTTCAATCGGAGTTGCAACAAGTGCCGTATCAAGACCACTGAATTTGAGCAACTATCCTCAGTGTGTGTGGCCAGGTTCCCCCCCCCCAATGAAAATCTGGTTTCGAAAACAAGTTTCTAGAAATTCTACCTCTGTTGTAACTAGAACATGCATTTCTCTAGACCACAACCCGACAGCACACTCTTGCCTCCTAAGGTCCACTTAGTCCAGCAACTTGAGATAGGATGCCAGCAGGAAGGCAAGCAGCCCTCCCGGGGTTTTTATTCTGTCCTCCACCACACCCTCTCAGTTGTGAAGAGCCCCCCTTTAAAGCCACCTTCAGCTGACGGACATAACCATATTTTGGCAGCTCCTTCCCACGTATCACTAGTGCGCGGGCGAGTACTTTTATCCCTCCGGAATGCGCTGCCAATTTCACCCGATGGCCTCAAGCTCTTGAGTCAAGAAGACTCCCTCGCCCTGATTCAGCTCAGTCGGTTGAGCATGAGACTCTTTAACCTCAGGGCTTGAGCCCCGCAGCGGGCAAAAAAAGATTCCTGCATTGCAGGGGGTTGGACTAGATGACCCTCGTGATCCTTTGCAACGACGATTCTCCGAAAATGACAGCGGTCCTCAGACCTGAACGATCGAGGGTGTCTGGGTGCGGGGGGGGGGGAGAGCGAAGCGCGAGGGACGACGTCACGACCAATCAACAGGCGTTCGAGGAACACCAATCCCCTTGCGTCGACTGCTAGAAGAAGCGGCCGCTCCAAGCCGGAAGTTGCACCCACTTCCGCCCGGAAGCGGAGCGAGTCGAGAGAACGCTGGAGCTTCTCTAGCCGCCGCTTCTCTGCTCCCCCTGACGGCGCGAGGCGTGGGCGGGCTTGAGCGGCGCCGCTGCGCATAGTCTGTGGACGCATCCGCGGGGAGGAGGAGGTGGGGCAAAATGGCGGACGGCAAAGGAGGCGACGTGAAGCTGAAGCGGCCGCTTCTTGACGGAGGTAAACACGCTGCGTTGCTATGCGAAGCTTTGGTCGGGAGTGTGTGGGGGGGGGCGCTTGGGGCTGCGTTTGGGCGGGAGAGGGTCGAGGGCTGGTTTCGGAGGGGGGGGGGGCGGCGGCGGGCTCCAGGTACCACCAGGAGCCCTTGAGAGATTTGGCTGCTTACCGGCGGCGAGTTCGCTGCCTCAGACGGGAGCCAAGTCGCAGCCTCGTCTCCCGCGCGGCTTCTGACGCCCCGTGGCTTCCGTGGGTGAAGGTCGTTCTGCAAACTCACCAAAATCCCCTCCCCCCCCCCACCCGGGCTGCTGAATGCTGCATTTCCCGGTGCCTCGGCTTTCTAATCTGTATCTTTAACAATTCCGCTTCTTCCCCGTCCGTGTGGCTGGGCGGGAGGGAGAACCCCTCGTGGAAGACGTCGTAGTGCCTAATATATAAAGTATCTTGGCCTGAAACGTCGTAGTGCCTAATATATGCAGTATCTTGGCCTGAAACATTGCGCTGCTGAAGTGCAGCTGTTTCGTAAAGCAGATGGGCGCCCGTGTAAATAATCCCAGTCCCTTCAAAACTTCACGTAACATTGCCCCAAGGCTGCAATCCTCTGTAGACGTCATACTGGACTCCAGGGGCTTTCGTGTAGCTGGACATGTGCAGGGTTTGACTACAAACATACACTATTCCTTTACAGGGATAATGCTACAGTAGTTGCTTTCTTCTGAAACTTAGTCGTGGCAATTTTTAGGAATAAAAGCTAGTTTCCAACTAAACATGTTCAACCATATACCCATATTCTCAATTTGGCATTAGTTTTCTATACTTTTCTAGTAATAGGAGTGTATGTGTCCATTATATTTGAAAGGATGAATTCTGCTTACTACTGGTAGTTTGATAACTTAACAAATCGCTTGGATGCAACCTTTCTGTATTTTTAAGGATGTTTATTGACTTTCATATTTTTTTAAAAAATGTCAGAGCAGTGTACCATAAAATAAAAATGAAACCAGCAAAATTACACTATGAACAGAGGCATGTGTGCATACAGCTGATATCAATGTTATGAAAAATGCCTGGGGAGACAGAACAATGTTAAGCAGGTGTTAGAAACCATCTTCTCTATGTACCTACAACTTTTAATGTCTTAAACACATAAGAGCCCTGCTGGATCAGTCCAAAGGCCTATCTAGTCCAGTATCCTAGTCTCTCAATGACTATCCAGATGCTTATGAGAAGACTTTAAGCAGGACCTGAATGCAACACTGCTCTGACCACCTGCAATTCCCAGCAACTGATAGCCAGAGGAATATTGCTTCCAAGTGTTGTGAAAGAACATAGCCATTGTGACTAGTAGCCATTCATAACCTTCCATGAATTTGTTTAATCCTTTTATAAGAACGTAGGAAGGTGCCCTATTAATCTATAATCTATATAAAGTCAGCCAGTGCACATGAAGATTCAGTATTGGGGCTACCCACCTGCAGTATTACACAATTCCCACTGTAGACAAAGCCAGGTAACATTTTGGAATTAACTAAGTATAATGAATGAATTGAATTATAAGAGATGGACAGGCTTCCCTTTTTTGCTGGTTAAAACACCTTAACACAGTAGTATTCAAATATAATGCATGGTCAAAACCGTTAATTGAGTACAGGCAACTCCCGATTTGTGCAGGGGCTCAATTCCTGGATATTGCATGTGTTGGTGGAGTGCGCATAAGCCCGTTATGCCATCTTCCGGGTCTGAAAACTGCCCACACGTGTTTTAAAAGGTACAGGGCTGTTTGTACCTTTTGTTTTTTCTTTAAAAATTAGCTGTATGAGGCAGAACAGTGTCAGAGACACTGGTTGTAAAGTCAGCTCTGCTTTTTATCCTAAACAATTCTCTAATTTGAGTAACAATCCCTGTAATTTGAGTACAGTTGCACACTGATTGTGAATTTGTCAAGGACTGCAGCCATTTTCTCTTCTTTTTCTCTGCCCTCAGCATCAAAACTAAGTCATGTGTCAGTTTAGACTTTTTATGGTGGTCACATATTTTTAATCACGATTTCCTTCTTTGAACCCACAAAGTGCTGTATAAATACAAGTGCTATATTCTTAAAAGATGTCAAGCTTTTTTTCACTGAACTTCTTAAAGTCAAAGGATGGAATTCAGTTAGTGCCTTTGTACTTGCAGAAGGGCTTTTGTTCTAGCAGATGCCTATGCAAATTAAAGGAGGGGAGACATTTCTTGCTGATTTCCACCTGTACCACCTTCCTTGCTTTTCAGCAGGACTCCCAATTTTCTGTGTCCAGTTTTTCTGGGCACTGTTGTAGGGAGAAAAAAAGACAAATATCACCTCTGTTGTTCCTTAGCAGAGGCATCTATGATCTGCTAGATCAAAAACCGTTACATGAGTACAAATGCACCAATTGGATTCCACCTTAAGAACTTTATTGCGATGTAAGCATTTGTGGTTTAAAAATCAATGTTACAACTACAGTCTAAGATGGATACAGTAATCAGTATAAATTGGGGTTGTTCAAAGCAAGACCTCTAAAATTATTCAATCAAGATGTGTGCTTTAATAACTTGCTCTATCTTGATCTAAATTGCCCTTGGCAGTAGTAATAGTGGTGCCTTCCGGCTTTAAAGACTTGTTTTGATTTCTTTTTGTGTAACTGAAGAATCTTGTTCTGCGTTAGTCACGTGATTGGAGCTCCCTTCACTATATGTCTATGTTCTTACAGTGTGCTCTGTATAAACAGTTGTGGAGGTGCTGACACTGTAAGTGCAAAAGTCTCCTCTGCATAACAGTGCTTTATGAGGTTGCTGCTCCCATCAGTCCACTCAGTAAAAATAGCTCATCTTGGTAAGTTGTTTCGACTTCACCAGGACCTGAAGAAGAGGCAGAAAAACCTGTGAAAACTAAGACTGTTTCTTCCAGTAATGGAGGGGAAAGTTCGAGTCACAGTGTGGAGAAGCCAGCAACTGATGAAGAAACTGACGACCCCGACACAAAGCCTGCTCCTGCCAAAATGTCCAAGTTTGGGTTTGCCATTGGCACACAGGTTGCAAAGAAACCGCCTGCAATATCCATCAAGCTTGGAGCAAATGTAAGTTATTGGAATGTTTTATTGTGAATTATAAAGTTGTGGTGTCTTTTTTGAGGTAGCATGCTTGTTAAGTAGTAAAAACAAACAAACTTAAAGCTTTTTCTTTCAATATTCATTGATCCATAAATATTTAAAATATTGTAACTGTTAACAAACTATGTATCTGAACACACATGCGTTTCCAGCATGCACGTGTATTCACACACACACTGCCAAGAGTTTTAGGATCTTCTGCTAGAGTTATGTACGTCTGTTATGACTATGTGTTTACACTTAATCTTATGCCCAAAGGAAGTTCTTACACAAAAAGATTAAAGAAAGCTTGGCTTATTATATGAAATGAAGGTGTCAGAATAGATAAACAGGCAACAAATCCTACAATACCTACACACTTTAAAGAGTGAAAGAATCACTAACTAGTCTCAAAAATCTACAAAAAGTGAGCGTGGCAATTTTGCCACAGAACCCACATTACTGGCAGGTCAATAAATAGAAGCGGTGTAGATTATGCCTGTCCAGGTATACACAGTTGGAGCATGTGTTGGCTCTTTAAGAACGCCGAGTAAGTTCTTGTTTGGGGCTTCAAAAGCTAACTAACAATTGAAAATCTATGGATTTTGTATTAATTTTAGGCAATTAATTCTAATGGAGGAGAAAAGTGGGCTTTGAGATAAGCAATTCCTTTAATTCCAATCATTCTAATGTGCTAATAATTCATCCTAGTTTCCTGTCTATTTCCCATTTTGCTTATTTGCTTAATAATATTTTCATTAGATTTACATATGATGATCTTTACAAAAGGAATGAGGAGCTCAGGATGTCTCCTGATGCCTTCCAGGTCACATTTGAGATGAGGTTATGTTAACCTTCTTACGCATGCCATGCGCAACAGTAATAAACCATAGAAAAAGTTCAGATTGACATACACCTATTCACAATTTCTTGTGAATTATAAATTTGTAGTGTGCTTTTTGGGGTAGGATGCTAGTTAAGCATTAAAAAATAAAGCTAAAGCTATTTATTTCAATATTAATTTATCCATAAACATTTATAATAATGCACTGCTGCAAGGGGATTAAATTCTGGAACTATTGGTGGGTGTGGTGTTTGCTTGAAAAAAATCTTTTGAAGTTGCTGACTTTTGTTCTGACTTAGGTGTTATGCAGCACTGAGTACATAGCAAAATACTGCTGGGTTAGCTACACTGGTAAAAGATAGCTACACTAGTTAATATTTTATCAATAAATATACTCACAATACATGAGCCTTGGTTAAAGGTACAAATATCAATTGATAAGCATATAAAGAACTTAAGGGGCTTATTGTTGTTTTCTAAAATATTCCACCTTTCAGTGGCTAATGGGCATTTCCAGGTAGATTTGGGGAGAACCACAAATACGTATAACAAAACAAAAAACCTCACAACATAGGACAAAAAACAAATGCTGTCTTTGTTCTCTTTCAGAAACCTAAAGAGCCTACTCCAACCCTAGCTCCAAAAACACTTTCTGTAGCAGCAATCTTCAATGAAGATGAAGATGTAAGTAAATATATTTTCTTAGAATGGAGAAGTATACTGTGGTGCCCCGCTAGACGAAAATAATTCGTTCTACGAATTTTTTCGTCTAGCGGTTTTTTCGTCTTGCGAAGAAGCCCCATTGACTTTTTCGTCTAGCGGGGCAGCTTCCGCTAGACGAATGCCGTTCGTCTAGCGAGTTTTTCGTCTAGTGAGGCATTCGTCTAGCGGGGCACCACTGTAGTGTTCTCTGACCAGGACAAGTATGGGTGCAGGAAAGAGAAAATATCATATGCTACTAGTCCAATACAACAAACTGCCATGGGATTATGCTAAAATCTGAAATGTGTAAATGTCCTTTGAAATTTGAATTTCAAATAATTTAAACACTGGCATGAGGTCCAATATTGTGTCAGTGATTTCCCCTCCCCCTTCTTCCTGCAGCCCTTGCTCTGGAGGGGACACATTTTGGGACACAGCAGGGGGCTTGCAGAGAAGAGAAGAAGGGGTAGGCCCATTTGTGAGAGCAGAAAGCAGCTGTGCCAGCAGGCACCATAGTTAGGTATCAATCTTCGTTGCCAAGCTGTCCTTAAAATTTGACACTTTCCCTGTTTCTGATAATACTGTACAAATCTAAAGCCTTCGCCTTTTTTCAAACTTGGAGTGGTTTTTTTATTTATGTGTTTTACAAACACGTTACTACTGCCCCCTGGTGTGTGAAACCAATCGTCCCTCTGACTTGAATTTGAGTCTGTTATCTTTGCTTCTTAATAGAGCTGGCAGTAGGCAGATGAGAGAAATGTAAATGTTATTTGTTATTTGGGTGGGGAACTTGGATCTGTTTTGGTTTTTGTCTTTGGCAGTATTGGTGATAGAACCTTGAATTTTAATTTGAGAATTAAAAAAAGGCTCATGGAAGGGGGCATGTGTCAGAAAAACACGCATACTTCTCCCTGGCTCAGATCTCATCCCTCTAGATATACAGCTGCAACTGCCTGCTTTGTTCTGAATGTAAATATAAAGTTATTAAGTCTAAACATGAATTTAGAAGGCTTGTAACATGTTCATTATTTCATATGCCACAATTTTACTCCTACTGATTAGAATTTGTAAGTATTTTCTTATGTTCATGTTCTGTTTGAAAATAGAGTGAACCTGAAGAGATGCCACCAGAAGCTAAAATGCGCATGAAGAACATTGGAAGGTAGCGTTGCACTTGCTTGTTATTTTAGGAAAAGGTGGGGTGGCAGAAAGATGTTCTATATAGTAGCTTTTGTAGTTTTGCTTTCTGCAACATCATTTCAAAACCTTTCATGGTTTTTCTAGTTATGGCCAAAACTATATGGCAGGGGTGGCCAACTCCCAAGAGACTGCAATCTACTCAGAGTTAAAAACTGGCAGTGATCTATTCCCTTGGGAGGAGGTAAAATGTTGAGCTTTTTTAGGGGAGCCACAGTTGTTCAGCTTCTTTGGGGGGGAGCCAATGATGTACCAGTGATCTACCGCAGACGTCCAGTGATCTACCAGTAGATCACGATCTACCTGATGGACGTGCCTGCTATATGGGATCGTCTCATCCCATCCTGTCTTGTCTCTTCTGTCTCATACCAACTTTTCACCCCGCTCAGGTTATGTCTTTCAGTACAGTATTTTTAAAAGTTATGTAATATCTCTGGATCATAATGACCCAAAGCCTGAGAGTTTATAGAAGCTAATCTGGAAAAAGCATCTTAGCACACTGAACAGTCTGTGACTGTTCAATATGCAGATACAACTTTTATTATATACTGACTCTAAGGGTCATGGTCCATCTAGTTCTAGACTCACAAGCAATATTAATATATTGGGGTTTTAATATTCAACATATTCAAAGTGTGTGTGTGTGTGTGTCTACTGCATAGTATTCCCAGGTTCAACTGCTGCTTTGTAGCTGCATAGAAGACATTTCTGCACTACATTTCCTCCCATTGTGTGGGAGTAGTTCTAGAGAGGCATCTTTTGAATTTGTCTGTATGGTTTCCTCACAATGAAAGATATGGTGGTGTTAACTTTTCTGCACAGCAAACTTAAGAAGGTTCCTACTGCATGTTAACAGGTTAGCATGTGCACCTGGACTTCTAAACTATTAATATGAAACTTAAAAGTTGGCTACTTGCTTTTTGTTCTGTTGTCACAGGGATACTCCAACTTCAGCAGGACCAAATTCTTTCAACAAAGGAAAGCATGGGTTTTCTGACAACCAGAAGTTATGGGAACGGAACATGAAATCTCACCTTGGAAATGTCCGTGAACATGATGACTAGTTGTGTATTGAGAGCTGAGTGTTGGGAGAAATGGGAGGGTATGATATTAAAGGAACAGTTTCCTTTTTTAGAGTGGTGTATGGCTATTTTGGGTGCCACTTTTAAAAGTTTCTAAGTGGTGCACAAGAAAACTGAGTTTAAAAGTAGAGGTAATTTATGTTTTGTATACAGATTTCAAAGCATTTGCTAATTTTGTAGCTTCGTGCAATTAATTTCACAAGGTTATGGAAAATAAAGACATTGGAAGTGGTACCTTTTTAAGAATTTTCTTTTACAACTATTCTTATATGAAGACAGAAGAAAGGTTACTGTCTCTTTAATCCATTTAAATTAAATGCTGCTGTGCTCAAGACTTCCAGCTCCTACTTTGTCTCCTTAAGGCTACTTTTATAGAAGGGGAGTAACTTGCTATACATTGATATACTCTGGCTTTCTATTCAGCATAGAACCTGAAAAGACTACTGCAAAAAGTCATTTAGTATTTTAAACATCCATAAAGTCAGACTTCTGGCTGTGGTAGTTTAGCTCTATAGTCCTGTTTTGAAACTTTGTGTAATTTCCCTGTGGCCTGTTCCACTCCTAGACATTGGTCTTACATGTGTATAAATATTAGGAAAAAGGTAAATCAATATTTTGATTGTTGTCTTAATCATGAGTCTTGACCAGTGCTTGTTAATGTTTCTTTGTCAATTTGAGACCGATAAAGAATATCAGCAGAAAAAGGCATTACCAAAATGATGATTGTACTTTTATCCTGCTTTAGTTTTGGTTTCAATATTTCCCATAATCCCTTAAAAGGAAAAGAAAGCCACACACAAACCAACCAGTAGAAGCATGTATCCATATTTTGGTTTAAAGCTTTACTTTAAATGCTAGAAGATCTTCATGTTGTATTTTTAAGTAAGGGTCACTCTTAGATTTTAAGACAGCATTTTAATCCACTTTAGTTTTGTCATTAAAGCAATCTGTAGAACATAACTTTACACTTTTATCCCCAGCTGTTTTACATTCAGTATTGCTGGAACACTGTTGAGAGTTAATTTCTTTTAGCAATAGAATTTCCTGTCAGTTCTTATTTCCCTAATCTACCTGGACACATACCTAAAACACTTGAGGACTTTTCAGCAGGATTTAAGTTGTGTAAGTAGACTGGGGTTAGGTAATATCAGCAGTCACAACTGACCGGCATAGCTGAAATAGATACAACACTTCAGAAGCAGTATATGGGTCTAAATTACTAGTTTTCATATGTACTGGTAGTTTGAATATCATCATCATATTATAGATCACCTACTGTATGTTAGTCACTCTCACTTCAGCACAACGAGATTATCTGGTGGGGGAAATATGCATCCAAGTTTTTTTGTTTTTGTTTTTACAATTTAGAAGAGCTTTAACCCTGTAGACATCTGTGTGTAAGGTCTAAGCAGTTGTATTTGTATGTGAATTTTTGTTTGCAGTTAAAAATCTGTAACATATTTTCTTTAAAAGCTTTGTTATAAACATAAGAGATGTAAACAAGTTATTTCTCTAGAGCTGCAGTTGTTCAATTACTTGTGAAAGTTCAAAGATGACTTATTTTGGCTCCTTATTATTGAAGCCAATGGCACAATTAGCCCTTAACTAACCATTAATCAGGGACAAGGAAAGATGGCACTTTTAACCATTTATGTACCTAAACTCATCTCACACGCACGCACACACACACACACCTACACCTCCAATTTATTAATTCATTTATAGCCTTTAGATGACCAATGCCCTGGTCAGCTTTAGCCCCATTCTATATAATAATCTTAATGTGTGCTTGTTTTCAGTACCTTCCCCACCATCAGAGCAATGAAAAAGTAGACAAATCCTTTACCTTGGGCCTATGATATACTAACCTCTTGAAGTTTCACAAGAACTCTTTGAAGGTGGAAGGAAAAGTTTGGAGTATTTGTCATGATTTATTTCCAAGTTGGGGAAGAATTGTGGGAACCAAAAGCTGTAACTTATTCTTCTTTGAGCTTTGCTTATGCTGATGCTGTATAATCTTTAGCCATGGACTCTAGCTGCTGAGGCTAGTGTTTTTAAGTATAAAAACTTGTCAAGTAAAACAAAATTCCATGTCAATTTCATGTATTATAAACAAAGGAAGTGGTATATATGCTTAAATTTACCAAGGCAAGTGTGAACACAACTTTTTTTTTTTTTTTTTTTTTTACAAAACCCTTGGCTAACGTCACTGTCTTATTTGTGTGTACACCATTTTTCTTCCTGCTATATCTGCCTAGCCAAACTTCTCGAGAAGTGAAGAATTTAATTAAGATAAATAATATTTCCAGATTAAAGGAGCTTCTCAAGGCCACCATGAATTTCAACATATTTTGAATCTGATTTGGAAACTATTTTGAAGAGAGCAAGATACAGTATAAGATGTGCTCCAGTTAATAATTTGCCATCATTTAATGAAGCATCTGTAAGTAGTATGTTTAGCTTAAGCTATCAGCCTTTCATTTTTCTGATTTGGAATACTGACCACTGAAGTGACTGCATTACTTCTACAAAAGGCAGGAGTTGCTTTTTCAATTTGTTTTCTTATCACAGATTTCTTTTGGTGTAGAAAAGTATTTTTCAAAGTGAGTTCTAAGGATTCCTAGGATTTCCCAGTGAGATCAGTAATGACAAATGTACTTCGAAAAACTGCATGTTTTCTGTTGCTGATCTGGGGGCACTTTCATTTCTGGTGATGATGCCCAACAGGCATGGCTACTACCCTCCATAAACTCGGTGCAAACCTTTTCCAGTCTCCCTCTGCTGCGGGTTCCATGATGAGTCTGGACAGGGCTTTGTGAAGATATGAAAGCCACTACTTTAGAGGATTTGGTATGTTTGCATGCTAACCTCTCTTCAAGCAAAATATTTGTCATTACTTGTTGGTCAAATAGAGGTCAGGAATGGGTGTATAGAGCATTAACCCTGTTTTTCAGGATGCTTTTTTTTTAAAGCAGCTTACTGTCAACTGCCTTTTTCAGTTACAGGTAGGTAGCCGTGTTGGTCTGCCATAGTAAAAAAAAAAAAAAAATCCTTCCAGTAGCACCTTAGAGACCAACTAAGTTTGTTCTTGGTATGAGCTTTCGTGTGCATGCACACTTCTTCAGATACCAATTTTTATTTTGTTTTGCCTTTTTCAGGAATTTGTGTGTGCTATTCCTGCTCCTTTGCTTGATCTGCTTATCTCCAGATCTGAAATGAGGTACATGCTGCCAGCTCAGCAGCCCTCACCTTGATTTATTGTTAGCAGGCTGAATTTGGCAAAATTTCAAGTTATGGTAATAAAGCTGCACTCATGGAGGTTTCTGAATCTGCCCTAATAGTGAAATGGTATCTAGACAGAATTAATAATTGGAGAGAAGAATATGGAATATTTGTTTTAACAGCTAACAAGTTGCTATAAACATGCTGTTCAATTCCAGCAGTTGGAACTAAATTAAAACTGTTGTGTTGCCAAAATGTTGGTCTGCTTATAGCCAGGCATAGGCAAATTCTGGCCCTCCTGTTGTTGGGGACTACAGTTCCCATCACTCCTAGCTAACAGGACCAGTGGTCAGGGATGATGGGAATTGTAGTCCGAAACATCTGGAGGGCCGGAGTTTGCCTATGGCTGGCTAATACAGAAGTGAAATGTGAAATAAACAGCACAGGACCAGGGCCAGGCTGTTTCTCTATAAATCTAGCACTATCATACTGCAGTTGGTATTATACAGTAAGGCTGGTATTGCCCCCAAAGTCAATTATCAAAGTGAGGCAAGAACACAAATCTAACCAGCCTCTTTTTGCTGAACTAAATAGTAGCGAGTACTTCATCTTGGTGGTTTGCTGTTTTATTGCTTGTGCTACATTAACAAGAGTATTAAAATTGTACTTTTAAATGGGGGACAAGAGGTTACCAAGCTGAGAGGACTCCTGTATACCTGAAGGAGCGTCTCCACCCCCATCATTCAGCCCGGACACAGAGATCCAGCGCCGAGGACCTTCTGTCGGTTCCCTCACTGCGAGAAGCAAAACTACAGGGAACCAGGCAGAGGGCCTTCTCGGTAGTGGCGCCCGCCCTGTGGAACGCCCTCCCATCACAGGTCAGGGAAATAAACAACTACCTGACATTCAGAAAAAACCTGAAGGCAGCCCTTTTTAGGGAAGTTTTTAATGTTTGATATTTTTGTATTTGATTTCTGTTGGAAGCCGCCCAGAGTGGCTGGGGAAATCCAGCCAGATGGGCGGGGTACAAATAATAAATATTATTATTATTATTAAGAGCTGCTCAGAAATGATTTCACCCAAAGCTATCATTTCATGTACATGCAGTTGCAGTGACTAGAAATGCTATGCAGATGAAAATTTTGGTTTGAATGAACTTTAAAGGGATAGGAACATCGCTAAGAGCTGGACCTACCATCCCTACCAACAAAAAGAAAACACAGTTTTATGCTACCCATCCCATTTCTAGTTGTTTCATGAGATCACTTACAGTATTTAACTTAGCTCCACTGAAATTGAAGTACAAAACACAAATTCCTCACTACACGCAAATTGTGAGCATGTTCTACAATAGCCCCATCTCCTGGCACAATATTTTGATCTGGCTCAAGATATGTAAAATTCCTAAGTGCCAGCTGCTGGTTTCCAGGCATCAGAGCAGTTCCAGTTCATGCACCTGTCAAGCCAGTTAGAGGTACTTCAATTCTGTTGATTTTAATTAAAATGTGTCAACACAGGTGTAACAATTGGAGCTTAGCAACATATTTATTACACTATTTAATCAAATTACAGGTGGTAGTTCAAAATCAGGAACAAGCTTAAGTTCCCTAGAACACAAACTATCATACTTTTGTCACCTTTGCTTAATAGCTGGCTTGCAAGAGTTCTGGGAAACTCAAAAGCTTGGATACTATTTTGTGCCAGTACTATTGAGTCCTTAAAAAGGCTTTAAAATTGTTCAATCTTGTATACACATCTCAAGCTGTCAAAATGAATCAAATCAACTGCAGGCGCTGACTTCTAAGACATACCAGTGCATCTTTACTATTGTGGAGCTCCTTTTTCAGAGGACCCACATTGTGCTTTGGGGAAGAATGAAAATATATATTATATCATGGAATCTGTTGCTGTTTTAAGTTTTGTTGTGTTACGGTCATTTGTATATTTATGTGCCCCTAAGCTGGTTTGAGGCCTTTTGTTAGAATAGCAGTAAACCTATTTTAATGAATTACAGAAAAACATGAAACATGCAGCAATAAGTAAACCATTTTGAAAAGATAATGTAAAACAGGTACTAGGAAATTTGGAGTGCAGGGAAGGATATTTGGTTCAAGAGAATGTCTTGTAATTGGGTATTCCAGGGTGATGAGGTTTGCTTACAGAGTGGATTGTAAGGCATTGTATATTTTTCAGAGCTGCTAGGACTATGGGTAACAGATCCTAGTTTCTTGCCCCACCACTACCACGGGGTGCCAGTATTGGTGTCTGGGATGAGGTTTTTAACTCAGCAGAGGAAGACTACTGGCTGTAAGATTTCCGCTCTAGTTGAAACTCCCTATTAGCTTCTGTAGCTGTCAAAGCCTATGATGAACCTGGGTTTGTCCAGTGGAAGATACGGTAGCTGTCAGGCATGACACTGTTAGTGGTATAGTTAAGAGGGAGTACAGCTTTGGGACTATTAGAGCAATGGTGATGTCATCTGTAGCACCAGGGTAATGGATGGTTCCTCTTTGCTATGAGGAGTTAATATTTTGACAATACAGTGGTGCCCCGCTAGACGAAAATAATTCGTTCTACGAGTTTTTTCGTAGAGCGAATTTTTCGTCTAGCGAAGCGGCAATGGAGCACGGAGGTTTTCGCGCTAAAAAAATTAAAAATTTTTGTCTTGCGAAGCAGCCGCATTGACTTTTTCGTCTTGCGGGGCAACTTCCGCTAGACGAATGCCCTTCGTCTAGCAAGGCATTCGTCTAGTGGGGCACCACTGTACCTTAGCCTCCAATACTACACCGCAGCCTTCCCCAACCCTTCAGATGTTCTGGACTGCAGCTCTCATTATGGCCAATGCTTAGAGATTATGGGAGCTGTAGTCCAAAAATCTGAAGAGTACCTGCATGCAAGAAGTTGCATATTCTAGCCTATTTAGCCTTCCATTTCTCTCCCCTTCCACGTCGTTGGCATCTGTCTCGAGACAATGGAATACACCTCCAGGGGTGAAGTCAAATCACTGCTTTAGCAAAATTGAAGTGACCTCCTCGGGGCTCAAGTCTGGGCATGCTTATGGAGGTTCTGAGCTGCCTAGACATTACAAGACCCCTTGCTGATGTGGTTCAAAGGAAAGCCGAGCTTGGCTGCAGGAGTTGCTGGAAGGAGGCATACAGGGTGCCATACAACCATCTTAGGGACTCCACTCTGAGGGTTTACTTCTTAGCCTTTTCTTCTCCCACAGATATCCTACAGGGCAGCAGAAGTTTAGAATCAGTTTTCCTTCTCCTAGATAGCCTACCTTCCCAGGTTGATGAGCTCCATCTGCCCCTCACTTCTGTCTACAGCATGTGCAGAAACCACCTCCTTGACCATTGGACCCACTATTGGTCTTGTCCACTAAATCTGCCAGAGCCTGTATTCACATGCAGGGGAAGTCCCTACCTTACTGAGGGTTTGAGACCCATCACCAACCCTCACCTGGTTTAGCTGGCCAGTTGAAGCCATTTCCCAGGGTCTGGTCACTGTTTCAGGCTGACAGCTTTTAGCAGCCACTTGTGAGAGCTGAGTGCAGGGTGGGGACCAAAGGTGGACAAATTACTCCAGAAAGAGCATAATGCGCTCCCACCAGAGGTCCTACCCCTACCTACAATGTAACCACTTTGTGAAAGAACAGCCTCTCCTATCCTATGAACAGAGAAATTACACTCCAGCAGGTCTTGTGTCTTTTTCTAGCTTGCAAGTCCCTTGCTGTAGATACCTTCTTTGTATGGCACCATGTACATGCATACTAAATATGTACAGGGATGCTTTTCCAGTTTTAAACAAGCTCTGCTTTGTTTCTAATAAAATCTGTGTTTAGATTTAAGACTAAAATACCTGTACTGTACATTGATAGAAACCTGAGAATTTAAATTTCTGCTACAGCAGGGCTTCTTGCCGTCACTGGAGGAAGCAGTGTTTCAAATATATCACAATTGAACAACAAACAACTTCACATCTTTTCTCACACCAACTAGCAACATAACACAACAGTATTATTTAACTGGCTATCCTTTGTTTAATGAAGACAAAGTGAGACAGATGAAAGCTTGGACCCCTGTAAGTTAACTACTGTACTGTTGGCAGGTATCAGAATTTCAGCTGGAATTTCATGGTTCTTTTAAGATAGGTGAAAGCCTGAACTTGTTATGTGTACAGTAAACAATTTAGAATGTTTAGAAGCAGACATCACCACTGACACTATAATTAATATTTTAAACAACTTTTGAGATGAAGCCACGTTGCCACTGACACAGACTTTACCATATTGGATCCACATGGTTGTGCTTATACCCATTCAATCTCTGGCTTTACTGTATTTTTAAAGTAAGGGAGGGGGAGAACTAGAACCTGTAGCCAAGTCTGCTCCCATTACATGTCCCTTGCCCTCATGTTTCACATGTTTCACATGGTTACATTTTGTTTTTTAACAAGCATACTGAGTTCTATAGTCATTTTGAATAGTTTTCTTGAATATATGACTAATCAACGTATAAATAATTTACAGACACTAAACAATTTTGCTTTCTGCTTCAGTAAACTCTTACTGGAAGCTTTACAAGAGACAATCACCACTTACAATCCGCAGAAAACAAAGACTCAATAACCCCATAATGGGACATGCTGTTCTTCATATAAGGCATTGGTTCTGTTGGTCTGTTTTTACAGGTAACAGCTTAGCTCCTAATTGATTCAGAAATTAATTTCTTTACAAATACAAACTGCAAGCCTCTATAATACATAGTAATTGGCTTGATTAGAGTTTACCAACAATAGCTCAATATCGTTGCTATGGATATAGATTTCATCTGTTATGGTTTGATAAACAACTCAGTTGCTACCCTATGGTGCTCTTTTGCATCTTGCTCTAATAGGTCAAGTTTTTCTTTTTATAATTACTAATTTTGGCAACTATGTTTTAATTCCTTACCTCTCAAAACTGCATATACAAAAGTTTGGTTTCATGGAAGTTGAAATGTATGACAAAATAAAATAACCACTCTTGACTTTCATATACACAACACATTCCTTAGTTTTTCTTTGTTTACAGTGCTCTTAATGAAGCATAATTGCACCAGCGTATATATATATATAAAGTATACAAATATGTTTGGTAGTTGTAGGACATGCAATCATAAAAGTACTTTTACAGGTTATGCAAGAGACAAAACTGAAAAAGTGCAGGAATGTACAATGCAGCAGAGATTTGCCCCAACATACACATTGGAGTACAACTCACCGCCTCAGTCCTTCCCATGATCAGAGTATTCATCTATATCGATAACAGGTTCATAGGTAAACTTGCAGATCAAACTCCTATCCTGGTTTTCAGTGAACTTCAAATGTAGCTGAGTTTTTAAGTGACTGGCACAACTCTGTAGCATACCAAGCTGCCCAACAAAGCCAAAACAGCAGTATAAAAGCAAACTGCAGAGGGGAAAACAAAAACTACAACATACCTACCACGACCACACCAATGACTTTATTTTTGAGATTTTACTAAGTGATTACAACTGATCAGTAGTCTTAGTACATGTCCATGGCTTATACGGAAAGTCTTTGATTTTGCATTTTATTACAGAGGTTGGTATTACACATTCAAGAAACTGAGCAATGTTCTGGAGCTATTACTGTAAAAATCCAACCAGTACGACGGTTAATACTTTGATAACTGCATGCCGCTTCACCCAGGTCACCTTCCTTATTCGTGAACTTTTGTATTCAGTCTGGATCAGAAACATGTTCTACCTCCACTTCTACAGTTTGAATGGCTTCTGTGACCTCAGTCATTTTTTGTCCTTGTTGTGCCAACACATAATTGACGACCTGCATGATACTTTGGTCAGAAAGTGTGGAAACTGTTGTACAGTCTTCAGCAGTTGATGCTGTTTCCAGCGTTTCTTCAGTCACTACTACTGTTTCAATCTCTTCACTGCAAACCTCTGTTTCTTGTTCCGGCACATCAGATGTTAGAATGCTGATGGCATGTTCTACTTGGGTTCCCTGATTATGAAACTGAAGTGTGTCCTTTTCCAGCATAATTTTACAAGGTACATAATCCCGGTGGAACTTGGTCATGTGCTTCCTTAAGGTACGGGCATCTATGTAGGCTTCATTGCATACGGGACAAACATAAGGCCTCTCTCCAGTGTGTGACCGTACGTGGCGCTTTAAAGAACGTGCATCAGCCCAAGCCACTCCACAGGTCAGACATTCAAATGGTTTAACACCTATTTAACAAAATAAGAAAGAAAGGAGGTAACAACGTTTGAAAGGCTAAGCAAAACCTGGTTACCAAAAGGGTAATTAAGAAATACTCCTTTATCAATTAGTTCAGACCCCCAAATTACAATAGAGTACTCTTTTTTCATCTATCCATGTTACAATAGATTGCTACCAGTCACTTGGAGCGTTTTCTGCATTTGAACCTTTGTTGAAATGTGTTTTTTATTAACATTACAATACTTTCCTTAACGATTTACTGCATGGGTGGGTGATTGGATCTGGCCAGTGGGTCAAATGGTTACCCTCCCGTGTTGTGGGCAAACTTTGGCACATGACACCCAGTCACCTTTTGCCCGCATGTGTCTTCAGGAGCCCCTTTCAAAGTGCTCTTGCACAATGCTTTGAAAGGTGCTTCTGAAGAGTCAACAATCAGCTGACACCTTGCTCAGTGCTTTGCTTAAGGCTTTCCATGCAACACTGATCAGCTGCTTGATGGTGTCTGCAAATGCCCTTACAGCTGAGCCAGGTTTCTTCCTGCCCCACATCTGAAGACATTGGGCATGTCCAAAATGGCATTGCAGGCCCAATGGGGAGCCCTGGTGGGTCTAATCAGGTCCAGTCCGCTGCAAAGATGTAGAAAAATTATACAGTCTGGCTACTGCATGATAGTCTCATTTGTTCATTAATTTTTCGTCATTTCATAGATGTACCACTTATTTATACCCAGTCCATTATTTTTAGCTCATCTCAAAGCAGTGCAGACTGGAACCATTTCCCCCTTAAATTTAATGTTTTCCAAGTTTATTGAAACATGGCACTATTCTAAAAATTAAACTTGTCAGATTTACCCTCATGGTTGTTCATGTGTCTTCTGTACTCCCGAAGCTGGGTGAATTTTCTCCCACAGTGCTCACAAATACGTTCCAAATTTTGCTTTGCTCTCCCTTTTTTGCCATGAGTTGCTTTCTTGACATGCCTTCTGTACAAAGCTTTCTCATAGAATTCTTTGCCACACACATTGCACCTAAAAAAACAACAGGAGAAGACCATTAGGGCAGGATAGAAAAGTCCTAAAGGTATTTATAACTCTTACAATAATAAGTATTTGGGCTGGGAAGTTAGATTACTTGGTGAGTACAAAGTCCCTGCGTGACATGAGTTGCAAGTGCACTGTACTCTTTATTCCTCATGCTACAATTGCATTATACATCTTTTTCTGGAACCACAATAGGACACACACTGTAAAATGGATAACCACAGGCTAAATTCTATATGGGCTAATTGTTAAAACAACTTTTGAAAACCACCACCACCACCACCCTGTGTTGTGAAGGAGGCTGGAGTACCTCCAGGTCACAACAAATGTAGCAAGCTGCCTTTTAACATATTCAGAAACTTTAAGGAGCTGTAGGAAGTCTAGTGGCTAAGTTGAGGCGATAATCAAAATACTTTATATTAATCATTCCTGATGGCCATGACACAGAATTTTAAAATATGCATCCAAAAGGCATTCCATTATGCACAAGCAGAATTACAAAGTACACACTGACTTGGCTACAGGTCTTAATCATCTGAGTATTTATTCAAAGCTTAGACTAGTTATTTACCTGTAAGGCTCAGTAACAGAATGGGACTTCACATGAGAATACCAATCTTTTTTCCAACTATAGCACTTTCCACAAGATTGGCACTGGAATGGTTTCACCCCAAGATGCTTGTTCATGTGCTGTCGGAGATCTCTGGGTTCATAGAAACTTTTCTCACATCTGAAACAGAACACATTTGGTTAAAGGAAACAACTGGAAAAGGTATTTGAGGTACAGCTATAAGCTGCATGGCCAACAAGACTTATTTCATGTTAATGTAACTATGGGCTGGATCTAGAGAGTTGCTTCTTTTTATTTCTTTATTAGGTTTCTGTCCTGCTTTTCCTCCCAAAGGAGCCCAGGGTGGCAGTTTAGAATAGATACACTGAAATTAATGTTAGTCAAAAAATTTAAAACCTATAAAAATAATCCCCGTTAACAGGCGTCTAATACTTCACAAAAGTATGGCCCAATTTGCTATGCCACAAAAATGTGATGACTGGCTAATCCTCTACCCTTACAGAAAACAGCTTGATTTTTTTCCTCTTTTTTTCCTCCCTTTTTATTCACTTGCTTTTTTTCTTGACAAGCAAGCTTGTTTGATTTATAGTGGTCTTAGCTACAAAGTGTAATATAACATAAAACTTTTTATTAAAAAAGAGTGATTTTGAAGCCCAATTTTTCCACTGGAAAATTGTTCCCATGCCTTTTAAAGACAAATCAACTCTCCTTCCCTAAGAAACCCACAGCCACTCACTCACCCCTATGCTATCACAAGTTACATTGTACAAGCCATAAGAAATGAAGTGTGATAAGAGCAAAACTCTGTTTTCACATTAAAACCACATATAAGCTATACCAGGGGTGGGGAACAGTTTTGGCCTGGTGGGCCAGGTCTTCATCTCCCAACCACCACTATAGCCCACCTTTGACAGATGGGCAGGACCAACCACATG
Organism: Lacerta agilis; assembly: GCF_009819535.1. Taxonomy (NCBI): domain Eukaryota; kingdom Metazoa; phylum Chordata; class Lepidosauria; order Squamata; family Lacertidae; genus Lacerta; species Lacerta agilis. The sequence continues at coordinate 32,470,989 of NC_046315.1, forward strand.
TCTGAAATCAAAGTGACTTTGAGCAACTGACACCTGTTAAAGCTGGTCCATGGGGGAGAAGCAGTTTGAAGCGCTTGCTCAGCCTTGTGTGCCACCCTTCCCAAACACCTGACAACCAGCTAATTGTCAGATGTTTGGAAAGAGCTGCCAGCGCACAGCGAGCAAGCTTTGGAAGCCCGGTGCTCAGTGCTTGGGAAGCGCCAAGCACAAGGTTTGCAAAGCACTCTGTGCAGCGCTTCCCAAATGCCTCACAATGAGCTGGTTGTTGGGCACTTGAGAAGTGATGTGCAGAAAGCACTTGCGAAGTGCTTTGTATGGCACTTCCGAAGCACCCAACAGCCAAGCTGGTTGCCATAGAATTGTTGAGTTGGAAAGGGACCACAAGGATTATATAGTCCAAACCCTCCTGCAATGCAGGACCCACAACCCTGAGATTAAGAGTCTCATGCTCTACCAACTGACATATCTCAATGTCAGGTGTCTGGGAAGCAGGGAACCAAGCCTCACCCTTATCTACCCCACACATGACATCATATATTGTGAAGCGGGCATGGCTTGCCTGAAACAGCCTGGCAGATTTCTGTAAAAGTAAAATGGGAATTCATTTCGATATCCAATGAAATTGGCAAAAATATACTTAAAACGTTTAAAGGCTTCCAATTCTATCCATACTTACTGAGTACACTGATATCCACGAATTTCAGGTTTTGGCTGGTGTTTCTTTAGATGCTTGCTAAGTCCTGAAGCTCTATGGAAAGACTTTCCACAGTGTGAACAAAAGTATTTTGATTCTCCTGACAAAATAATAGGGGCAATGGCTTTAATAGATGCTATTGTATTCAAGGCAAAAAAATAATAAATTATTTTTAACATTAAAAATGCTTTTGGAATGCATTTCCTTGCATGGTTTTGGCTAAAATATGAGAGAAGATAATGCGAGCAAATACAGCAAGAAGGAGGTTAGTTGAGGAAAATGGATACTTTGCTCTCAGAAGTAGCAGCAGCTAGAGACCATCAGTGGAAGAGGTGAGCTGTTCATCTGGCCCTCCTCTTGAGGAAGCCAGCCTTTTTTGCATCTTTGGTCCTCAAAAGGAATCCTTTCCCACTCCAGTGTCTGCTGACTGACTGAGAGCCCAACTAGGCTCCATCTACCGGTACCAGGGAGTGTAGGCTATAACAAGACCGGAGTTTTGGAGCACATTGTCAGCAAAATGCTATGTTTTTTTATTATGTATTTTTTGTTCTCGTTTTGTATTTTTACGTTGTGCACCACACTGTGATCTTCAGGTGAAAGGCAGTATGCAAGTTTAAAGAACAAGAAAAAGAATATTCACTGGGAAAGGGGTTAGAGGCAGCAAATGGGATGAAAGGAAGGTGACAGTAGGTAGATATGTTGTTGACAATTACGGCACGGGGACAGCTAAGGCATGTTGCACCACACTCCACTGTTATTACACATGTAGGAAAAATATTTAGGCATTGAATAATTGACTAATAATTCAACTGACCAATAATTCAAACATTCTTTAGAAGAGGCCAGCTAAGGCAGAAGAAAAGAATGAGTACAAGAAGGCATCAGAATTATGGAGAAATTTGTAGAGATATGGTTCTATGGAAATGGAAGAAGCTCACAGCAGATGACGAATAGTTAGGCAGTGGCTACAGAAAAGACTGCGGGAACAGGGACTACAAAGAAGACAGAGGGAAAAGCCTCACCCTGTACTACAGACAAATGGGAGATAGGTTGTGGTAAGGGATGCGGAGAAAATAATTTCATTCCCCTTTTTTAGCTGATTCAACTGCAAACACCATGAATCAGAAACAATATTCATAAAATAAGCAATTAATATAAAACAAAACTGAATTTAATATACTGATTCAAAGCTGCCAGTTGAAAATTGAAACAGAGCTCTAGTCTCTCAGCTCCCTCATCACATATGGCTGGAATAATGAATTTCACTGAACTGAAACCACTAACTATTTGTGCATTCAGTTTATACACCCATGAAAGTATAGTGCGGGTGTTACTTTTTCATTAATAAGAAAGGGTCTCTCTCATTTACCTGTGTGAATGCTTATATGCTCCTGAAGACTTCTTTTCGTGACAAAAGACTTATCACACAATTCACATTTAAACTGCTTCTGTGCCTCATGGAGCGCTAGGTGCATCTTTAAACCGTGTTTGTAAGTAAACGACTTTCCACAAATCTGCAAGAGACCAAATTGTCAGCAAATGTTACCATCCTTCCAGATAGACAGCAACTACCTATGATAAAGGAAGCATTAGATGGTAAAGTAAGACCTCCTCTTCCCAATACGAGTAGTTTTATGGGAAAACTAGGAGACAAGGAGGCAAAGGGATTTAGTATCCAACTAAACAGGTCCATTAGTGCAACTACCTTTGGCTGCTGAAGGGACTTCACCTCCCTCTCCTCACCTCTTCCTGTGCCCCCTTAAATCCGTTCTGGGGGGCTTCCCAACCCTCTAGAGCAGATTTGGGGAGTGGGCAAGTGGGAGAACAGAGGGTGACTAACTTCCCCTGTGAAAGCAGAAATCCTTGTGCTAGCAGATCTACTTAGTTGGATACAGCCCACAATTTGTACCTGCATAATTAGTATAGCATTTCAGTGATGAAGAAAATTGGAAATTGCAAAACAGAAAATAAATGTAGCAAGTCTACCTACTAAACTCACAACACCTATGGTACACCTGCAAATGTAATTAGATGTTTTTATAATCAATGAATTCAATCGCTACTGTTCTGCTTGCATAATAGCTTTTGATCCAGTGGAGGCATCAGCTAACTTAAGAAAAGACGATTTTCTCCCATGTCCATTCCCTCTGCAGCCCTCACAACCCTCCAGTGGGTTGTTGGGAGGTCTTGAAGAACAGGTCGCTCAGACTATTTCAGGAGTGCGCAGACACCACTGCTGGATCAAAAGCCGTTCTGCCAGTGGAATGGCAGCATTGGATTTCACCCAATACATATAAAAGCCAAACTGGCTGGGTGATATCAACATGAGTCGCACAGCAGACACAATGAAATCAATAGGCTTCAACTCTACTCTGTAGATGTCTACTCTGAGTATGACTTGGCTAAATATTATTTAGGTATCATTGGAACCAATGCGAGTTTAAACTGAAATCTAGGCCTTTGGGATTAAGTAAATGAAACGTGGTGGCCACAGCATCCATCTTTTTGAAGTAATGCAGAATCAAGATTTTAACTATGGTTTATAATTAATGAAAGGCTTCACAGTCCAATACTGAAGTTTTTCTAGGCTACCTTAAAACTTAACACAAAGTTCCCACCTACTTTCCCTTCATTTCAACAGTATTCATTGTTATAAATTGTGTTACTTTCAGATAGCGATTGCTCTTCATATAAGCTTTAAGCCACATGGCTAAAATATCGCAAGAAATACATAAAAAATGTGAGACCATAAAGCATTACTTTTACCTTACATGCATGTGGCTTTACACCTGTATGTTTCAACATATGGATTCTCAGAGAGTAGAGTTTAGGCAAACTTCTTCCACATATATCACAGATAAACTCCCGTTTAGTTCTGCCCTTCATAGCTGCACCACTCTCCTCTATACTGGCAGTTGCAACAGTCACTTCATTTTTTCGGGTATGGCGAACAAGATGAGCTCGCAGCGAGGCACCATACTGAAACTCTTTTTTGCACAGCTGAGAAACATAAAATTGTTTTGATATGTCATTTGAAATCTTAGCACTAAGAATCAGAGATCAACATTCATGTAACAGTTTTGTAGCTGGAAGAGTTCTGTCTGTCTACTAGATAAGGGACTTACTTCTAGGTTTTCATACCTTACAGATAAAAGTAATGTATAAATAGATAAATAGATCTGACTAAGAGATCTGTGACAACTCAAATTCTAAAAGTCTGTTCCACTTTATGCATATTACAAATTGCAGACAGGAATGGCGACAACATTTGCCTTGTAACACTCCAAGATCTAGAGACTATGAATCTAAGCTATCTGACTGGAGAGCTGAAACATATTTAAGAGCAGTGATGAGAGTTTAAGTTGGAATTGTTATCTTTTGAGAAACCACGCTGGGAGATTGTTGCAATGTTAAATGCCATTTGGATTATCGAAGGGAAGTGGTAGGCTGTACACAACTCAATTAATCTAGCATTTAAAGAATAGAGAGATGTTGGACATGAAACAGGAACTGATGAATGGAAATGATTATTCCCTAGCCAGGCTAGTTTCAGCAGATTTAAAGGCAAATTTTAAAATCTAATAGCAATGGAATTTAACAACATACACATTAAACTTGGTTTAAAGAAAAGGACAGGACAATTGCTGGAGCTATGGGATGACACAGGAAATTCCCAATATATGTGCAAAAAAAATATATCTGCCTATCTTTCAGAACTTTTGTAATATAATTAGTTACAAAAACACTAGGGTACCCTAACCCTTGGTATCCTAAAATACTACTGCGGTTATCTAAAAAACATAGTTCCAGATGTCAATCTGCTAGAAGCAACCAAACAATTTTAGCAAAAAACAACAGGGGAAAACAATGCTCCTCTAACAATATATTGGTTTGAGAAAATATGGTTTACTGTGGGACTGTTTAAATTAATATATTCTAGGAGAACACAGATTAACAAAACCAAAAGATTTATCGAAAGATTGTTTATATTTCTTACGTTATAGAATGACTAATCTTAGGTAACATTCAATTGCATAATGCTTTTAATTTATTGTTAACATTTACATAACATCTGAGCTGTTTTTAAGCTCTGTATTAAATGGTAATTTGTACAATTTAAAAAAAATAAAAAATAAAGTTAAGTAATAAATACATGAACAAGCATTGCTACAGAAGTGCCAGTTTAGAGTAATTTTAAGGGGAAACTTACTGGACATTTAAAATTCTTTGTCCTTTCATGCTTCAGTGTGTGCATTATAAGAGCATAACGCCTCTGAAAAACCATTCCACATTCACCACATTTGTGCTGAGTTTCTGTCTCACTGTGCTCTGTAGTGTCTCTCTTGGGCTGCTTCATCTTCTTGCCCCTTTGTACTAGCTTCATGGCAACCTAATTGAAAATGTTTGGTTACAATTAACATTACATGGGGGAGAAGGGACTGTAAAATCAACAACCCAAGTGGAATAGCAAAGGAAGTTTCCTTTTAAAATATCTCAGCTATTTTAGCAAAGGGACATGAAAAAGATTTATGTGATATTCCCCATAAAACCCACACGCTTGTATTAGCACAGAATTCCACAACACGTGAGCCCTCTTCAGACATTATAATGTCCATGTTGCTCTCCACAGGAACAGAAGCATGCCAGGTTATTCCAGCACCTGTTTTCTGTCTGTACAGCACCAATGTATGTTAACACCAAAGCGTTTGTGTGTACAGCTGGAATTCTACGTGATTGGGGTCCCAGGTCACACTGAAATCTTCACATGTACAGCTTGACATATCCTTTGCTACAGGTGCTCATGCTGTACATGCAGACTCCAAGGAGCAACACTATTTAGTGCATGTTCACCTCTATATAGAGCAACATAGGAGCTGCAATGACCAAAGCGGGCAATAATGGAGCACAAATCTAGTTTTGAATTAAGAAGTTTGTCATGGTGAAGCTGTGATTACAGTTTTCTGCTCACACATTACCAAACCACTCTACAAGTAGTTTACATATAGGCTGTGCTTACTCAAGACTTCTACACATTAATTCATAGGTTCTCAAATGTTGCAATAAGCCTCCTGAAAGGAAGAAACAAGTTAGGGCATATTCACAGTGCAATTATCATCATCATCATCACCATCAACATTTATTAAATTTGTCCGTCGCTTTATCTTGCCCAGGGCAAAGCAACTTACAACCAAACAAATAGACAATAAACCCCACACAGACGTATTTCAATGAAGAGGAAACAGACATATTAAAAACATCCCAACTACTTCTAAAAGGCCATAGAGAGCTGAAGGCAAATTCCTGGTTGTAAAGGAAAGGTTTTGTTTGCTTGGTACCTAAAGATATATAATGGCAACAAGTGAGCCTCTCTGGGGGGAGCATTCTATAAACAGGGAATCACCAGAAAAAAGCCTGTACTCAGGTTGCCACCCTTTGGACCTTAATATGGGGAAAGGCGGTCCTTGAATATCTCCTGCATATCTTTCTAGTGAATTCACATCCTCTGGCAAGGCCCTATTATGTCCGCCCTTGATGTTAGGGGTACAGCAAGAAGCAGTGAGATCTCAAACCGAAAGTGGAACTGGAATTGTTTTCTTGTACTGTTGAATTTACTTTTGTTGACTGTTTTAATCATTACATCTGATCATGTTACGATTTTGCATACATTACATCTTTAAAATTTATTTTTTATTGTAAACCACCTTGGAAGCCTTGCTGGGATTGAAATGCAAGAAAGGGAAGCAAAGATATATCCTTATTACTACAAACAAACAAACAAACAGCTCAGTGGACACAAATAAAGCTTTTTAACTTTGGACGGTACGATTTTGAGCATACCTGCTGAATGGCTGATTTGGCTGCCGGCTTTCTATTTTGTAGTTTTTTCTCAATGCCCTTGTGCAACTTGATATAGCCACCTTCACTCACAGAACGCTGACGTAGCTTGCTTTTGTAGGTGTCATCTTGACCGGGAACTGAGGTCTCTGACTGAGACTGAGGAGTGCTCTGCATTTTACATGGCCTGCCACGTTTTCGCTTAAGTCCTTCCCCATTATCTTCAGAGGCAGCACCTGCATTTGCTTCGCTGATCACGTTTTGTTCACTTCCATCATTCTGATCAGTATCGCTTTCTGCCTGAGTGCTGATAATGACCTGTTCTGCTGCTGGAGGCTCTGACTGCACTACAGAAACAGTCTGATTTGTGGTACACTCTACGATTTGGGTTTTTTCTTCAGTTTCAGTCATTTCTACACAAGTAGATTGCACCAGAGGCTCTGGAGGATTGTCCACAAGAGGCTCTGAAGCAGTTTGCGGTGCAGCCTCAGGCGTAGCCATTTCTTCCACATCAGTACTCGAACATGTTCCATTCACAGTTGCTACAGCATCTTCTGAAGGTAAAGGCTGCTCCACGCTGTCCGCTGGGTTCAATGGGCTTTCATTCTGCTCTGAAATATTCTCAGCTACTTCACTTTCGTTCTGCTCTAAAAGGGTTTGAGCTACCTCCACTATCTGAACGTCTCCTTTTTGGTACACTGTGATTTGTTTATCTTCCATTTGTTTGTGCACATTTTCACAGATTTCCAGGACTTCTGTCATGAGGAGATGTTGGGCCAGCTCAGCTACTGCTGCCATATTGCAGAAATCAAACGTCAGCTCTGAGGTGTAAGCAAATTCTAGCAAAGGGAGGAAGCTGGCCTTGCGAAAGCCTGCAACAAATAAGGAAGAAGGTGACAAAAGATCACTAATTTATTTAGAAATAAATTGCTGTTTTTGTTCATTACCAGCTAACTATAATAACAGCCTCAAACCATACAAACAAAGTCCTCAGGGATAATTTTTTATTTGTATGACCACATTCTTGGAGTTCTGAAGAGAAAATGAATACTGCCAGGACAAATTAGGCAACTTTGGGAGGAATACCTTAGAAGTGCAGCTGAAGGATTTTAGAAATCAGACACTGTGTAGCCTATCCATATGACAGTCCCGGAAGCCCACTCAAAGTAAAGGCTGCCTGCTCTGGTCTCTATTGAATAGGAACTCCTAAATTATTTTCTGGAGAAACTATACAAGCAGAAAGAGAGAGGTTCCATTTGTTTGAAACATGCTTAAGAGGCTTTTCTGCAGCAAAATGTAACACTCTCTAGTTTAAACAAAATCGAAAATTCTTTCTAGTAGCACCTTAGAGACCAACTGAGTTTGTTCCTGGTATGAGCTTTCGTGTGCATGCACACTTCTTCAGATACAAGTTTCTTTAAGTTCACTTTGTTTTAATGTCTTGTTTCTGGCTGCATGATTTCTAAATATGGCCAGTACAGCGGTGTATTATTCCCTGTATTTGTGATCTAATGCAACTTCTCCCATACACTCTGGACAGCAGAGACCTAACTTCCTTACTCACATATCAGCAGCAGTAGTTCTGTGTCCCTGGCATCTCCATCTTCTACTACCACACCCGGTTAGCTCCTCCTCTTTGTGCATATTAAATGCCAGCAGAAACAAATAAACTCTAGGACTTAGTTCTGGAGACAGCATATCATACTGAATGGTATGCATGTCTTGAAGGGCAGCCCTGCTGGATCAGGCCATGTATATAGCCCTGCATCCTGCTCACAAACAGCTTTCTGGCCTTCCATCAAGGTCGATCATTCATACATATAATTTCTATACCACCCTTCATCCAAATATCACAGGGCAGTTTATAATATGGCAAGCATCAAATGAGCTCTTTTCAGTGGTGACCCAACATCTTGTGGAATTTCCTCTGTAAGGAAGTATGTATGGCCTTGTTGCTATCTGCCTTTCAGCATATCTTTAAAAACTTCTGTTTTGTTCAGAGTTTTAATAATTTTTAATGTGTGTCACTGCTCTCTGCTGATTTTATCTGGTTATTTCAATATTTTTGATCTGTAATTAATATACTTAATAAAGAATTACTGTAAGCCTTGGGGGAGTTTCTTGTCCTGAAAGGGCAGGGTAAAGATCTATTAAAAAAAATAAACTAGCTGAGTTGGTGTTGGGCAGGGGGGACAGGACAAGATACCCTACAGGTTTTCAACGTCTTCTCTATTTGACCAAACAAAATCTGAATAGTTTTTTTAAAAAAAATTAAATATCTTATTTATTGGTTTTGTTGTTGTTGCTTAGATCAGTTTACCTGAAAGATCCACCACAGCTTCATGACTGGAAACAGCTCCTTTTTCGATGAAAAGTTCTCTGAAGTACTCACTGTTGGCTGCCAATATTGATTTGTGTGCTTTGTACACTTCACCTTCAATAAGCAAAGTAACATCACAAAACTGATTGGAAAGCCGCTGCTGATTCAGTTGGTTTAAGACTGACAGAGAATGCTTTGGAGAAGTTTGTTTCACAAGACCTTTACTATCAACCTGGGATTTTTTTAAAAAAGAAAAAGTAACAAGCAGTGTGTTTAAACTTTGTTTATTTGTAAATCCTAGCTTAATTTTTTTATTTACATCATTAAGTAATACAAATATAAAATAAACCTTGGTACCAGACTGTATAAAAAGTTACTTACAAAAACAAGCTCATGTTTGGCTATTGGCTTCTTTTTCACAGGTTTTGGCAAAGCTGCTGGAAGCGACGCTGAGTTACTTAATTCATCATCTGTTTCATTACTATCTTCATGAGATATTGTGTCTAAACCTAGTTCTTCCAGCATTTCAGAAGGATCAGACAAAGATCTGGAACGATCCAATTTTTCCTGGCATTTGCTACATTCCTTAATATAATCTTTAACTTGCTTCAGAATACCTAAAGAAAGGCATGCAAGAAAAAATCATTGTAAATATTCCTTCATTGATGCAAAAAAGGATGTATTCACCTTTGCCATTTCAAGTAATATTCAGCACATAATTCAAGAAAATAACAACATTTGTCTTTCATTTTGATGATAATTCCACTCAGACTGTATGGAAACAGAATAAACAAGAATCAACAATTCCACCTTCTACCAGACCTCCTTGTGTGACTTAGTGCAAATCACAGTTGCATGCATTGATTCAAGACACCAACTCCTTCAAGCTGCATCTCAATGTTGCTTACTTGACCCTTCCTCCTGATCCATGTAATGCATAGTAATGATGCACTTGCTGAAAGCTGCAAACATTTCTATGCAACATGGGCCTGCCCACCCCTTTGCAATTCCCACACCTTGGAACCAACAGCACAGAAAGTTCCTCAGCATATATATCTTTGTTAGACCGATTGCCAAGTCACATTCTTTGACCCTCTGAGAAATGCTCCTGGTTCACAAGCAAGCCTGTGCATAATGCTGCTAAAGGTTGGTTGTTTTTTGTTGTTGTTTTTTTTGTCCTTTGAAGGCAATGTTTCGGGTATACAATCCCTACCAAGTTGGTCCTCTGCCTACACAGCAGTGAGCTGCTATATTTATATGCTTGAAGTTGCTAGTCTTCTTTCTGTGTGGTCCTCCCATTGAAGGCTTTTAAAAATAAACCCCAAATAAGATACTGTCTTAGATATACAGGAAAACCTTATATTTTGAATTAAAATATTCTTAATAACACAATTGCTTTTAAACCATTAATGCCTCTGTAGGTCCACTGTAGCTGATCTTCTCTGAAACAGTTATATTATCTAATGAACACATTAGCACATTCCATACAGCTGAACTATCCACTTAACCATGTTAATGTCTGCTCTTATTTTTGCTCTTTATAGTTATGCAAAAAGAAAAAAGAAAAAACTTTGCAAAAAAAAAATGAGCTTCCAAGATTTAAAAAGCCACTTGCAGTCAACCCGTTTACTCAAAAATTAATCCCGTTAGTTGCAATAGATTTTTTTCATCTGGAAATAGGAACTTACTTGAAGATCTGCTGAAATCAGCAGAACTTGTTTCCTAATGAGCACAGTTGAAACTAGACTTCCCATCTAGGCATATGACTGACAACTTGACTATTATAATACCGGTACTTACTAAAAGAGTGCTTGCCACACTGAGCCAAATCTTGGTTTAGAGCGAACCTGAAGGCTCCTGGAGAGGAGACCCCAGCCATGGTTTAAGTCTCCTAGTCAAATCATGAGTTGTAAACAATAGGGTTATTGCTTGGTTACAGGTTAAAGTTAAACCTTGGAGAGAGCCAAACCATGAGCCAACATGCCAAGGCTTATGCTATGGCTTAGTTCTACACAGCACAGCAGGAAAACAAACAGGGAGGACAAGTGCCTGGGATGTCTTGGTTGGGAGTCTCCTTGTGAGAACCAGGTCAGGGTGAAGCCCTCTCAACATGAGTGATCTATGTAAAATGATAAACGTTAAAATAAAAATGAGACATCTACCTAAGTTTCAAAGTAGCGTATTTTGGAATTCTAAAGCATTTCCGGGGGGAGGGGCACTGAGCTGAAGACACCTGAAAACTACGTTAGTGACTGATTCACCTTTTTCATTGCAAGCCTCGGGGCCACAGCCAAAATCCACAAGGCAGCCCATCGCCCTTCTTGTCAACATCGCACTTTTTGCTGCACTGACTGCAAGAGATTCTGCATTGGGGCCAGGCAAACTACCTTAATCGTAGGCGAGCACATGCTCACCAAGGAACGAGACTCGGGTGCATTCGGGGTTTTTTTTGTGTGTGTGTGTGTGTGTGTGTGTGTGTGTGTGTGTGTGTTTAAGCGGAAACCCTCCTCCTCCGAGTTCGTCCTAGGACACAGCCAGTCCCTCGCTCCCCTCCGACCCGTCTTGCAGCAGCTCCGAGGAGGAGGAGGAGGAGAGCTCCGTCCGCCTAGACCAGGGGCGGCGCTCCTCGCTCCAAGCCCGAAGCAGGAGGTGTGGCGGGCGAGTGGCGCGTGGGTCCCTTCGCTCGCTCGTGCCCGGAGAGCCGTCGCTTCCCCCCCCCCATTTCCCCGCCCCGCGCACCCCGCTCACCTCGCCACCAGTAGCGCTTGGAGAGGCGCTGCCAGGTCTGCAGGCGCGTGCGGTGGGCGCCGTCGGGCTCCAGGTGCGCCGCTCGGATGAGACGGGCGCGGCGCTCGGCCTGCAGCACCACCTCGAGCTCGGCGAAGCGCTGCTGGTCCCGCTGCCGGCGCTGGTAGTAGAGAGTCCCGCCGCGCACCACATAGCAGGCGGCGGCCTTGCGGATCTTGCGCTTGGCGTTGCCCTCGGTGCCCGGCGCATAAGGCTCGCGCTCGTTGGTCAGGTAGCGCAGGATGGCCAGGTAGCTCTCCTCGCTGGACATGGCCGGGCGCGCGAGGGAGGGATGCCTGCCTGGACCTTTCCCTCCTCACTCGGTTTCTCTACCCCCCCACCCCCACCCCACCCTCCCGCGGCGGCGGCGGCGGCGGAGGAAGGATCGGGACAGCCAAGCCGTTTGAGGGAGGTGGGGTGCGCACTTGGGGTCCCTCGGAGGCGAAGGGGGACGGGGAGGCTGGGGTGGGGTGGGGGAAGCGTCTCCTGTCACAGGTTGCCACGAAGGAGACGGGACAAGGGTGGGTGGGTGGGTGGCTGGGAAAAGCAAGAACGGGGGGGGGGGGTTGGGGAGAATGGTCGGGGGGAAAGCAAGTTGCCTGGTGGGGTAAAAGCAAGCCGTCGGGTCTAGACTACAGTCAGGCCCCAGGGGGTGGAACTGGAGTTTCGCGGTCCGCGGCGACGGGTGGGAGGAAGAAGCTCGGGCAGCAGGATCAACGGAAAGACAAAATGGCTGCTGCACAAGCGGAAGTGAGGTCAGGGATAGATGTCGCCTAGCCATCAACGGAGATGAGGGAAAGGGTTTGTGGGCGGGGGAAATGCCGCCATGTTTGGAGCGGGCAAGTGATGCCTGGTTCAGCTCGGGTTAGAGGCTGCTTAAGCGCAGGCGAGACTAGGGCCGGTGTTTCGGCTGCCGCCGCCCTCTTCAAAGCAGGCAAAATATCCCATCCAAGCGTTGCACCATACTTACCGTGTTTGTTCTTTTATCTAAAATACTCGTATGGCAGCATAATAGATTGTGAACTCAATGTAAAGTACTTTATTGAAAGATCAATAGCTAATTTATTGAATTGTCTCGTTTGAAGATTGCTGAATCTTTGGTTTTAGATTTCTTGTTCTTCTATTGGATGAGACAACTCTGAAGTCATTACATAAGGGTAACTTTGGAGCGTCTAACTCAGTTTCGTCTATTAACAAATGACTCCAGTCCTAGGTTTAAAAAATTGTATGTAAGGCATGTGCTTTACTGCTGCTCTTCTGAACTCTCTCCACTCCTTAAAATAAGGTCAAACAATTGAGAATATGGAAAATGAAATTATCTTTATGTACTGTATATAATTGATACGACAGTTTAAGGTCTAGTGACATCCCCCACAAGTGCCCATCTCAGATTTCTGTGCAATCTGAAGAGTACTATTAAGGTTCTGCTCATATGCAGATAAGCAGAACAGCAAAATCCTATACATTTTTTATTCAGCAGCTCTCAAATTTTGATGGAACTTCCTTGTGTATGCATATAATTGTTTCTTATAAACCCATCTATTTCAACACAGTATCGTGTAGTGTGTAGGGTGCAGTGTGTCTGGAATATAGGCTTGCAGTAATGGACTGCAATCCTAAACACACTTCCCTGGGGATAAGTCCCTTTCAACTCAAGGAGTCCGATTTCTGAATAGTTGAGAAAAACACGTGTATGGGAATATAACACCAGTCCTGAAAGACCTCCATTGGTTCCCAGCACGTTTCCAAGCATAATTGTGTTGGTGCTGACCTTGAAAGCCTTAAACGGCCTTGGCCCTTTATACCTAAAGGAGGATCTCCAACCCACCATTCAGCACCTTCTGGCAGTTCCCTCACTGCAAGAAGTGAACCTTGCACACCCAGTCTTCAAGGCACCAGGGAGCTCAGAGATGGGGTTTCTCCAGGGGAGCCTGCTCTCTTGCTGTTTCTGGTCCAGGCTGCCTGTCACCATGCACTCCAGGCTCAAGGGTATCCTCCACCAGTACTCCCACCACTTGAGAGTTTTTTTTAGAATACTTGGTTTTGTGGTCAGATTTGCACCATTGTTTAGAAAACATATGAAGCAGTATGGACAGTTTAATTTATCCATCCTGCAGTAGATTTTAGATTCACACGAAACATTGAAAGAAGGCAGAGATAACAGGGAGAAAGTAAAGTGGAGTAGAATTTAAGGTGAATCAAGATGTTCCAGTTACAGGTAGGTAGCCGTGTTGGTCTGCCATAGTCGAAATAAAAAAAGCCTTCCAATAGCACCTTAAAAGACCAACTAAGTTTGTTCTTGGTATGAGCTTTCGTGTGCATGCTCATACCAAGAACAAACTTAGTTGGTCTTTAATGTGCTACTGGAAGGAATTTTATTTTTTATTTTGTTTCAATCAAGATGTGTTTGAATACAAGCGGGATGTTACTTGTTTTCTTTTTTGCTACCATCGGGTTTTACTCATCTTTTGAATGTTTTCTAAATACCAGTTATTAAATTGATAATTTAAACATTTTATTTTATTAAATGTATCTGAATAAGTTTGCATGCACATGAAAGGTCTTACCATAACAAACTTAGTTGGTCTCTAAGGTACTACTCGAAGGAATTTTTCTACTTTTAATATTTAAGGTAAGAAAACTACACAAAATCCCCAGAAGTGACCAAGAAACAAGACAGTTTACATGTCAAATATTTATTTCATGTAACCAAAGCAGTCAAAAAAGTTAGCGTTTCCCACCAACACGAGGAGCAGAAACTTTTACAGGCTTCATGATTTTTTGCTTTGGCGCAGCCTTTGTAGGTGCCTATGAACAGAAGAAAAAAGAACTAATGAGAATATGCTATTTGGTTATTTATCACTGTAAATTAGGCCAATAATTGTGAATACACAAAGGGAAATACTAGGTTTAAAGTAAAAAGACAAGTTCATGCCCGCTCTTCAATAGGGACAATAAAGGAAGACAACCCCACACTATTATCTTATTCCGAACCAATGGAAGTAACATAGGAGAATGTGAGCTATAACCCTTGAATAAACTGGCAGCCCTGAGGAACAATCAGACAACAGTCTAACTTTCACTTTAATTCTTTTAAAGCTTACTGTGGCTGTCCCCTGTATGGATAGGATCACTCAAGTGTTGACTTTGCATAGCTAGAGATAGGGATGAGATCCATGTACTACCAATACTTATGGCTATATGACACTTACCTGCTCCACAGCAATTAATGAACTACTATTTTTCGATTATGTTTGTGCCCTGATCAGATAGACATGATACAGGACAATTACAAATATGCTTAATAATTAATAATTAAATTTAGGTAAAAAGAAAGTCAAAAGGTTTCTTAATAGTCTACTCCTATGCATGTTTACTTGGAACAGAGCCCCAACACGATGTAATGGTTAAAATTCTAGGCTTAGAAGGTCTACTTGTGCCATCTTTTGCACCTTAACTAACAGGGCTTCTCAAAGCTTAACTGAAGGAACCCCAATGTACAAAATCCTGAAAGGCAGGAGATAATAAAAAATGGGATGGTGCAAGGGATTTAGTAAGTTAATTAGAACAGATATTTTCATGGGATTATTATGCAACGCAGAAAAATGCTAAATTTAAAGGACATATCTTGCTTTTGGAGTTTTAAAGAACTATTAGAAGGAAACTCAGAAAGCACACACAACTTCTCATCTTTAGCTGTTCTTTGGGTAAACATTACCTTTGTTGTGGAGGGTACAGTTTTCTTAGTAGCCTGCTTAGCCTTCTTTGCTTCCTTGGCAGCTCTGTAAATGATATTTACAGGAAGAGACTTAGTGTTAAGAATAAATGTGTATTCATTGCTTTCACATTCCAGAATGGATTAAGAAACAGCAGAATGAGGTGCTAGTATTTGCTAGACCAGTGGTTTTCAACCAATATGCCATGGCACCCTGGGGTGCCTTGAAGGATGGTCAGATATGGTGCGAGCAACACTGGCCTCTGTCCCTCTTCCTTCCCTTCCTCCTCTGATGCCCTCTTGTGTCTCTGCCTCCCCAAGGCTTGAATGGCTATTTGTTGCACCAGCCCTGGCTACAATCTCCCCAGTGTCATGCCAGTGACAAGTGTGACACCCCCCCTCGCTGGCCCGCCCCCGCCCAAAAAAGCGGTGGAAAGGGGAAAAAGAGAACCAGAGCAGGCGGGGGTGTGGTGGCCAGTGAGGAGGGGGTGACAAGCGTGACACCCCCCCGCTGGCCCGTCCCCCTGCCGAAAAAAGCCGCGGAAAGGGGAAAAAGAAGCAGAGCAGGCACTTCAACGCGCCTGCTCTGCTTCCTTTCCCCCCTCCCAGCGGTTTTTTCCGGCGGAGGGTGGACCAGCGAGGAGGGGGTGTCATGCCAGCGTGACACCCCTCCTCGCTGGCCCAGCCCCCGCCGAAAAATAGCCGCTGGGAGGGGGGAAAGGCGACAAGCCCCTGTTCGGGGCCGGCCAAAGTGTCACCCCCCATGGAACTAGGGGCAGCCCGCCCCCCTTGCGACGCCCCTGCCTCTGGGTCTGGCCAGGGGGTGCTGGTTGCTAGGAGCAAGCAGGGAGGCAAGGGAGACCAGCGAGCCCTTGCTGTTGGGAATGGACAAACAAGGGCGAGGCCAGGCAGGCTCCATGCCAGCCTTTCTTGTGCTTGCTGTGTGCAAGGCCTGCCTGGGAGCTGAGTGCCCAGTGCTGAAGGGGAGCATCTCCGCCATGCAGGTCTGGCAGCACCCGCTGCTGCCACCCAAGGTAAGGTGCTAGCCTCACATTCACCTGTGGCCAGTTTCTGTTGGGCCACAAAGGCTGGGGGCATCCTCTTCTCAGGCCCTTGTGGGGCAGTGTGAGGAGGCACCTCTCTCTGGGCGGTGTGTGTTGTGTTCAGAGACCAGGGGCAGGAGCAGCAGCTGCCCGGAGGACTCCCAAGGAGAGGAGGCTGAGGGAACACTCCACAAGGGAGGGTGTTTGAAAAAGGGTGAGAGGCTGCCAGCTATGCAGGCAAGGGGTGACATAACTGGGCTCCTGAGCCCCACAGGCGTGCTGCAGAAAGAATGTAGTTGGTCAAGGGAGCCGTGGACTCATAAAGGTTGAAAACCTCTGGGCTAGACTAGGCAATCCCATTTTTGAGCACTTCCCTGCAAACTGAGAATAGAAACTTTCCCAACTGTGTTTAGCTCTCTTTAAAGACTTTCTTTTAAGAAATCTGAAACTGCCTACCCCTTCTCCTATATGCAAAGACCAGGTTATAAAATGCATTACTTCTTATTGGACCATTTTACACAAAGCATAATAGCATCTTTGAATTGTTTTTCTTACCATCAGTAAGTATATTCATTTTTTAAAATACACAAAAATTAAAACAAGGCTAATTACTTCACTGCATTACTTTTGCATCGGACACTTGAAAATGGTTTATGAGCATATCAAGCATATTTTTTTTCAAGTTATTACATTTAACAAGTTCACAAAGGTGTTTGCAATTGCAGGCACCCCAACACCTCCTTTTCTTGAGCATTATGACCACAGCCAGGCAATCGTGTTGAACTTCTGAAGCGCTTGGAAGTGCCTATAGTATAGGCGGCTTTGGGGATTATCCCAGACCCTAAACTCGGGACGAGAACTAAAGATAGCCTGTGTTGCACTGTCCATTGTGAGGACTCCAAATGTTTTGAAACTGGTGTAGCATGAACCCCAGCCCTCCTCTTGAGGCTGGGGCAAGGAATTGGGAATGTCTGCATAGTTCAGCATGGTTTTGGAGACAAGTTCTCATCATTTTTTAATTCAGGCTAACCAGTATACAACCCAAATGTCAAAAATGTATATCCTACGAGGTGTCACCTGTTTACATTCAATCAATGATCACAATGAAAGCAGAAAATAAGTTTTCTGCCTGAATCAGTGGTACCCAGTGTTACGTACGCGATCCATTCCGGGTGACGCCACGTAACCTGGGCGTACTTAACATGAACAAAAAAAAACACAACAAAAAACCCCTGGAAGTTTGTGGGGTTTTGCGCTTCTGCGCATGCACAAAGTGCGCAGAACGCTTTGCGCATCCGCACGCGCTCCATGAAGGACTTCCAGGTTGCGGAGGTGCGTAACACGAACGTACGCAACACGGACGGTACGCAACATGACGTATGATTGTATTAGCGAACTTGTCTTTTAATATTGTGTAATTGCGTAATTGATTATTGCATGGCTTGCTTATTTTATCTTTTGCTTCCACCCCATCCCCACAAAATATCTATGCATTAACAGCATAATTATTAAGTAAAATAAACAAATTATAGAATAATTGTATTCTTGTAAAAATAGAAACCAAGAAAACTTTCTAATTACTCACCTAATGGCCTGTTCCCTTTGGGCTTTTCGCACTTCAGGCTTTTGATTTCTCTTGGCCATTATTTCAGCCAAAGAGGCACCTGTAATTGCCCTATGGCATTTGACAGCACGGCGGGTACGCTTCTTTTGTACCTCTTCCTAAGCAATTAAGAAAGAGAAATACAGTAAGAGCCTGCTACTTGTGCACATTCAGCTTTACACACTTGGCAAAAAAGAGGGGCGTCTTGTCTGGGAATTTTGGCAATCCCACCTACCATTACACCGAGTCAATGTCATGTTGGTTTTTTTCCCCTCTGACTTTTAAGATTGAATATACTTCAGAATATATATGTACAGGATTGTGCTACCAAGCAGTTTTCTGCCTTTTCAATGAACTAGCCACAAGAGTTAATTACAGTGGTGCCTCGCAAGACAAAACTAATTCGTTCCGCGAGTGTTGTCGTATAGCGGAAATTTCGTCTTGCGAAGCACGATCAGAGGAAGCGTGCGATCTTACGAGAAAAAAAATCACGGCCATAGGAAAATTCGTCTTGCGAGTCACCCTTTTTGTTAGCGAATGCCTTTCATCTAGCGCGGTATTCGTCTTGCGAGGTACCACTGTATTGATAACATTTGCTACAGGGGGCAAAACACTTAAAAAGAACCATTTCCAACCCTAGTCACCAACTTCAATTAATAGATCAGCCTCTTTCCTCTAAAGCAATGCCCTAATACTGTATTATTTTAACACCATCTATCTCAAAACAATATTGACTTTTCAGTGATCACAGAAGAGCTCTCTTATGAGAAAGCCAGACACTACTACAAAACACCATAGGCTAACTGAACAGATCTTGCTACATGCTAAGCTACTACATCACAAGTAAGCCAAATGGACAGCTTTGACTTTGTTGCTACATAAGCGTATTTAAGTATATATAATCACTTGTCCACTTCTGAGTCACAACATGTTACTTACAGACTGTCCTTTCTTGTGCTTCCGCCTGTACAAAACAGTCCAGTTGATCTGACGGGGGTTTCTCTTGGAAAGGAATGCAGACTCGCATTTTGCATTCAAAAACTGGAAAACCTGAAACATTGAGTTCATTTTAAGTGTTTACAGTACTTTACGTGCCACACATACAGTACTATTTACCAGATGTAGGCTCACAAACAGGTAAATCAAAGCTGTAGAGCAGAGCTTTCCAAACTTTTCATGTTGGCGACACACTTTTTAGACATGCATCATTTCGTGACAAAGTAATTCAGTTTTAATAGCAAATCAGAGGTTAAGCTAACCCCTTTCCAGCCCCAGGAAGGGTACAGGGAGCATTCATGCGACACGCCTACACACTGCACCTGACACAGTAAAAGGCATCAGGAGACAGAGTTTGGAAAGCTATGCTCTAGAGCAGGCATAGGCAACCTTCGGCTCTCCAGATGTTTTGGCCTACAACTCCCATGATCCCTAGCTAACAGGACCAGTGGTCAGGGATGATGGGAATTGTAGTCCGAAACATCTGGAGAGCCGAAGGTTGCCTATGCCTGCTCTAGAGCAGTGTTCCCCAACCTTGGGCCTCCAGCTGTTTTTGGACTACAGCTCCCATCATCCCTAGCTAGCAAGGCCAGTGGTCAGGGATGATGGGAATTGTAGGCCAAAAACATCTGGAGGCCCAAGGTTGGGGAACACTGCTCTAGAGCTCTAGCAGCACAGTGGATGATCCGTGATCTAGGCAGTCTGTAGTAGACCAACAGACTATCTTATGAGGAACAATTACCTTCTTAGCCCCACTGAGTGTAAAGAAATATATGATACTGCCATGTACTATTTATCCTATTCAAATGCTAAACCACCAACATTTTAACTACCATAAGGAGTAAAGAGTCACACACATACTGGCCAAATGGACTCAATTCTATTTACAACATCGCCAAATACTCTCACGCAAATATAATTAATCAGATTATTATTCGGACTTTAGTTGTTCTTTTTATTTATTTGTTTATTATCCGATTTCACTTCCGGAATAGAAAAAGGAGACCTACACCATTTAGAAACCATTATAATCCTCCCGTAACACGAAAATATCAGTCTCGTAGATTAAGACAGTTTTAGATCAGTTTACAAGTCCTCGAGTCAACAGCAGCTCCTCTCCCTTGAAATCTTACACATTATACCGTGAAGAATCTGGGACACCATTAGTTCCCACTTGGCTACTTCCAGGGTTTAGCCAAGCCCGCTACTACTCCCAATTCCTCTGCCCCTTATTTCCTATTTACCTTGCCGTCCGTACGCGCATAGCGGCGGCCGTGGCCTGGGTAGATCTTGTACCCGCTGAAGCTGCACAACTCGACCCTGCATTGCGAGAAAGAGAACGCGAAACGGGAAAAAAGTTTAGCGAGGCGAACATTCCCCGCCACCCAACCCTCTCCAGGTTCTCCAAGTGAAGGATGGCACCGGATTAGAGCCGGGCACCGGTCCTTACTTCATAATGGCGGCTGCAGGAGCTCCCTCACAGGCAACTCCGGCGGCGAAGAGAAAGAGAGGATCATGGGAAACCGGATTCTATACGCGCGCGGGGCACCCTGGGAGCTGCGCCGGTGCATGATGGGAAGCGTTGCGCTTTCTCCGGAGGCTCGTCTATTTCCTAAAATGCTGGAAAAAATCACTCTTCGCGACGCCGTGGCCCCTTCACAGCCTTCCATTGCCACCTGCTATTTCTGAAAATTGTTTTTCCCCTCAGTGGGTTTAACCATCCAATCAGCGTCCAGAGCCCGCCCGGTTGCCTAGCGTTGCGAGCAAGCGGGAAGTATGGCGGCGGCACCAGCGGCGGCGGCGAAAACGGAGGGGGCTAAGCCAGCCATGGGCGTCAGGGAAGGTATGGAGCGGATCGCGGTGCCTAAAGGCGTCCCCTGTCCCTCCCCCCTCATTGTGTGTGTTTTATCCAAGTTGGGGAGACTCGGCGAGAGATTTATTCAGGCTTGGACCGTTGCAGGGTTGCCGCGCGGTGCCTTGTGGGGGCCGTAGTTTTCCCCTCGTCGCGTATCCTTGTTAACGTCCCGAGTCTGTTTCGGCATTGGACTCTAAATCCCAGAGGGCCTTGCAGAACACAGTTCTCTTTTTCTCTATTGTGGGGAGTGGGTGCTTTTGAAACCTTGCAGGGCCGTTCAGAGGAGAGTCTAGAAGCTGTGCTGTCCCTTCGTAGGCACGAAAACCTGCAGAAGGGAAAGGACGCGCGTCCAAACCTATCTTCTTCTCCTATGCCCGATCATCAAGCAGGCGCCTAATGGGCAGGTGCAGCCTGCCATATAAAACGCACAGGACAATGGTTGGCATGCAGGGTGCTGTTGTCATGGAATAATCCCATGTTATCTGGCTAGCATTTTGAAGGGTGCTCTGGTATTAGTTGCCAGCATTGCTCAGAGTCAGGGAACAGTTCCACTGTGAAAGTTTGCTGAAACTCAGATTCCCAAGTTGCATTATAAGGCTTTCTCAGAAAAAGCAACAACTAGCTATAATAACATGACACATTTTTTTCACCCAAGAAAGAACAATACTACACAGCATTATTATTTTTTACATAAAGAAAGGGATTAACATACTATTATTTTAAGTTTGCAGAAGTACCCTGTAGTTAGAAGAAGGAGGATTATTTTGTGGATAAGACCTCACACCGTACACCAGAAACTAACACGTGTAGAATGTATCTTATTAGCAAGCTGATTCCTGGCACATTTTGAACATATAAGCCCTCCTTGGGAAGGGGGAGTTCAAATTTCAAAACAGCCCTTTAGTAGGATGTATTTTCTAGATTCCACCAAAGCAGATTGGCCTTATGGAAAAGCAGCCAGATGAATGAGGCAGGCCGCCCACATCCATTTAAGTCTTGGCTTTCCATAGCAGCCTCTGTATACTGATAAAACTTGATTTTTGGTGCTAATGCTCTGTTTGAAAAAATAATTGGATAAAGTTTCATGTTTTTTTCTTTTATCACCTTTTCATTTAAATGTAAATATACAGAATTAAGAGAGAATTCACAGTGGCTTCTAAGATTAGAGTATTTTGACATTACAGTATTGCTAAATATGTTGCTTATGGTGAAAGTTCTCTTAACCTTTTTCTAAATATATATAAAAAATTGAATTTACCAAGCTTTAGCTGGTTTGTGCATCACATCAAATCATACTTTAAACTATGGCTTAAAATGCAAACAAGCAGTGTGCTTATACAATGTGCTTGTTCATGAATCAATACTCTCCCGCTCTGGTTCCACATCACCTTGGCTTCTCAATCATTGAAGGAAATGAACCTGAAACACTGGTTTGCATGTAACATGAAGCCAGCCTCTGATGGGCTTCCTCTCTAGTTGCAGCATCAGGAATGGGGAGGAGTAAAGAAAGTGCTCACATGAAACTGCAGTTTAATTTTAAACACTTGTTTAAAATGAAATTCAAACCTGACTACTATGTACCTTTCCCCAGTTTTGCATTTTTTAAAACTTCAATTTTTTTCTTTTCTCTTAGGTTCATTAATTAATTGGTCAGGCCAGGGTTTACAGAAATTAGGTTCACCTTTGGCCTGTGATGCAGATACACATACTTTGATTTTGGATAAGAACCAGCTAATTAAATTGGAGCACTTGGAGAGCTGCAAGAACCTGATGCAGGTTAGTTCCTTATGTCTGTGATACAGTGCTGTGCTTGTTAGGTTATCTTTGCTTTATACTTAAAGAAAAAAGCATAGGAAAATAATTTTGGGTAAAGTTAAATATATATTAAAATCTATTCTCTTCTGTTTAGCTTCAGGGCACTATGCAACTTCTTCCCCAAACATGTACACTTGGTGCTACCTTTACTCTCTTAAGCAACAAAAGAGGTCTGTCCTCTCATGCCTGTCATGAACCACCTGAGCTTCCATGAACCTGGCTGCCAGCTAACATCTGCTTTAAACTAGGCCCTGTTCTGAGGACCTGGCTTTCTGACATTGGGTAGCTATCGGAGATGAGGTGCTGTGGAACACCCTCTCCAGACATTTAAACCTGATACTGCCTTTATTAAGGGGAGGTCCATCCTTTCATGCCTTAAATGACTTTTAACCCCTTCTCATTGCTTTTTATATTGTTTCTGTAAATTCTTCTGTGTTCTTTAATTGTTTTAATTTGAACTTTCTTAGACCTACATGCGAAAAGTATAGAAAAGGTTGTAATTAGACTGTGAAGTCAGAACCCATATCGTTACTGGCTTACATTCTGCTGACTGAATAGCTCAGTCCTATATGCAGAACTAAGCTGCTTTGAGTTTGATGGGCCTTCTTCCCAGGAAAGTATTTTAGGAGTCCTACCTCAGTGAGGCCTTTCTTTGCTCTGTTATTTTGCAGTTGTCAGTAGCCAACAATCGGTTGGTGCGGATGATGGGTGTAGCAAAGCTGACTCAGCTTCGAGTATTAAACTTGCCTCACAACAGTATTGGCTGTGTGGAGGGACTGAAGGATCTGGTGCATTTGGAATGGCTGAACCTGGCAGGAAATAACTTGAAGGTAAACTTAATTCCATAATTCTGAAGAACCACTTCCTCTTATGAGTTTCCCACCACACTAAGAGGTCCTCCTGTCAGTTCTGAACTCACATTTCAATGGAAAAAGGGAAAGGACCTTTTCTGCTGTCACACCCAGACTTCAGATTTTTTTTTTCATTTTCTCCCCCAATCCCACAGGTTCTCCTTCTCATTGACCTTCTGCTGCGATGTAAAAAGTTTTCACTTTAAAAAGACCTTTAAAGGCCTGACTATCACCAGGCATATATGCTGCTCTTGACAGGGGGAGGGATTTTATAGGGGGTTATATGAAATTTCATTGTTACTGTCTGAACTGTTTTTAATCTCTTGTCTTGGCTTGCTATTTTGTTTACTGTGTCTTTAATTTTTGTGATATCTTATGGTTCTTGTTGTGAATCACCTTGAACATTTATAGGGAAAAGCAAGGTGCAAATGTTTTTAATAGGTGTCATATTTTAAAACCAGGATATCTTGCTTCTGTTAAAAAGAAGTAAAATGTGTTGCCTTTCAGTGGTTTCGAAAATTAAATGTTGTCTTTCTGCTGTTTCCAGAGCAGTCTGCATCATATCCTCATCCTACCTATGTGTCCCTTTTACTTTATTTCTCTCTACTTCTCCTGCCCCCATAACCATCACATTTCTCCTCCTTCCTTTATTGCCCCAATCCTGCTTTTAAAAAAATCCTAATTCTTCAGTCTCTTAGATTGCATTCTGGTTGTGCTAATCTGTCCTCTACTAATTTGGTCACTCTAAATTTCATTTTTTTGATTGCAGCACTTTTCAGATTTCCAGTCTGTAATTCTAGACTACCCTAGTATATTAGTTCTGTGTTAGTTTAAGATAGTATTAAATCTGGGGAGGAAGTTGTGTGGCTGGTGCAATCTCTTTTTGTGGATGGTTTGTTCAGAAACATGCATAATTTATGATGTTTCATAATGCTACAAAATATTTTCTCTTCCTGTAGACTATAGATCAGATCAATACCTGCACATCTCTTCAACATCTTGATTTGTCGGACAACAATATATCCCAGATAGGAGATATTTCCAAGCTATTATTGTTAAAGGTGAATGCTGTTCAGTTGTTGGTTGGATTGAATTCTTTTCTTTGCTGAGAGGAGAGGGCTGTTTTTCATTAAGGCTGCAGTCCTATAACCAATTGTCTGGGATTAAGTTCCACTGAATTCAGTGGGATTTACTTCTGGGTAAACATGAACAGGATTGTGCTGTACAGCTCTTTAAAATGCAATGCTGAAGTTGTGAGCTATCAATCCCTTTAAAACTGAAGGAAGTTAGTCACATATTAGACCCCCTGAAATTAAGGGGAAGCCATAGCTAATTTGTCAATTAGTTTTGCTAGAATTAAAGCGTAACTAGCTTCCACTTAAACCAAAGAGGTTCTGCCTTTTTGTTAAAATATTTCCTTTAATATGTTTTTTTAAAAGCATATATTGCCAGCCATTTTAAATTTTGTGTTTGCACTATTTAACAAAGGCATTCTTTAGTAATGATGATATTGCACAGGCCTTTTTGAATGTTCGAAGGAATTCATATATTTTATTTAAACAAATGAGTACATATTGCATTTTTCTCCTATTCTGCTGTCTCTTAAGACTCTGTTACTGCATGGAAATATGATAACATCCTTGCGTACAGCACCAGCTTGCTTGCCTCAAAGTCTGGGTATTCTTTCATTGGCAGAAAATGAAATCAGAGACTTGAATGAGGTAAGAATACAATTTCTCAACAAAACTGAATAGTTATTTTGAGAATGCTTTACTTGCAACTTTGTCTTATATTCAGCTAAGTTTCCTTCACTACATTTTTAGTTCCCTACTTGTATGCATAACAATATGGAACTCCATACAAAGTAGTTGGTGGTAGTGCAATGTCAGCTACTAAAGCAAATAAACAATAATAATTAGCCATTATTAAACATTTACTCCAGAAAGGCAAAAGGCATTATGAGGAACAGATTCTCTTTTGGTAGTAATTCGCATTAAGTTTTTTTGTTGTACAGTGTCCCTGCCTGAATCTGTTGATAGCAACAACAACAACACTAGTGTTAAAGTACATAAAATGTATAACACACTGTACAAAGATTAAAAAGCTCCTGTCTGCAGGCTTAAAGCCAAATAGATCCAACCCAAAAGGAAATGAGGAGGTGAAATGGTAGAGGCCCCATTTCCTAACATTAGATAGCTCTGATAATTGGCAGCTTGAACGCAAATAGTTCACGTAGGAAAGGACCCAAATGGCAGGCAGTCTCACAGGTGAATAGATCAAGTGGACTTTTCTGTTCCACTTCTCCATGTGATTGCTGGCATCCCGTCTGTCTCGAGAGACAATGGAGAGCACCTCGTGGGGTGAAGTCAAACCGTGGAATAATCACAACGCCTGCTGTGGCTGCAGAGACCGGTAACTCATAACTGCCTCCTACAACTAAAAAGATGATTTGAGTGTCAAATAGCAGTTGGAGCCTGCTGTCCCTTATTAATTATTTCTCTCCTGCAGCAGCAACCAGGCGGAATGCTAACTTCCTGAATCTCCTAATTATCTGAAGCCATCAGATGTCCTTGTGAAAATATTTAAACCTTTCCCCCCCTCCAAATATTTAGCATGCCCTCTCCCCTTGACCAATGTCAATTTCAGGTCTAGACAAGGGTTGTTAGTGTCTGAACTCTAAAGTATTCTGAAGTTTGGATTCCTATATATCAAATTATTGTGAATGTTTTGTAATTAAGCACTGTCTACAATCATTTACGCTTTGGGACGTCAAGATGATTATGACCATGCATAGTCCAGTTCAATAGTTAAAAAGCTTTGATAGGTATCTATTGAGAAAATCTTAGGTATGTGCTATTCTGTTTGAGGACAGGGAATTGAACTAGATTAGGGCTGTAGGTTTCATATTGGTGAGTAGTAGCATTAATTTATGTATTGTTAAGCTAATCTTTGAAAAAATTCATTACAAACAATGTAGGTTTTGAGACACACACAGAACAAAAGGAAAAGAGCTGCTCTGAATGGAAGGAAGCAAGTCATTCCCTCCCCTTTCCTCCCTCAGATAGCTCATTGTGTATGAAAAATGTGGCTGAATCTGCCACACTGTTGTTTATCCCATGAAAGCAAATTGCTGAACACAGGAAAATTTCAATTAATCAACAAAGCTATTGTTTGCTTTCAGATTTCGTTCTTGGCTTCCTTTACTGAGCTGGAGCAACTGTCAATTATGAACAATCCCTGTGTGATGGCCACACCTTCCATCCCAGGATTTGATTATAGGCCATATATTGTCAGTTGGTGTCTTAATCTTAAAGTCCTTGATGGCTATGTGATATCTCAGAAAGAAAGGTAAGAAACTGAAGATCACTGGATTGAATCTGACTAAACGGAAGTAGCATACTATTCTGTGTTTGTATTTTATTAAATTTAATTGCATTACTGACTACTTTTGCTTACAGTGTATAAACATCTGCTATTGCTGTTATTGTATTCCATCACCATTGCATCTGCAGTGATCCAGCAGAGTTATTCTGAGTCTATTTTGAGTTGGATTACTCATCTGCCTGCTGTGAGAACTTTGTTAGACACTTAGAGAATAAAATCACTATCATCCATTCTGTCTTAGATGTCAGTGGAATAGCAGATCCTACTGATGTAGCTTTGGTATCTCCTGTTTTGATAAATTTATACAACCCCAGAATGTGGACAACATCTTTGTAGTATTCTGTGAATGCCCTGAGACCCCTGGGTATAGGGCAGTAAATAAATTCAATTAATAATAATAATAATAACAACAATAATAAATAGTAAGAAACTGTCCACTAGTGCACTGGATCTTTGCCCACCTTGATTGATTAAAGAAGCCAGATGACGTCTGGTTGGCAGCGTAAGAGTGGTAAATGACTTATTGGAGAACAGAGTGATTACCATCCAGACTTAGGATAGCTGTTGTGGGACCTTTGTCAGGGTAGGGGGACGCCCTCTGGATCCCACTGGATAATTTCCTCTAAGAATCCAATATGCCATTCTTGGGCAAGGTTCTTAAGTGTGTGGTGGCTTTTTAGCTCCAGGGGTCCTTGGAGGAAATTGATTACATACACTTCAATTTTACATAGGTTCAATCCAATTTTGGGCCTGGAGTTGAAACTGAGGCAGCTTGGGTTACTTTGGCAGGCAACTGCTGTGCAAGGAGACAGAAAGGGGGAGTAGTTCCTCCTTGGTTCTGCTAAACCTCTCTGTAGCGTTTGATACCATCATTCTGGGCTGCCAGACACTGTTTTGTGGTGGTTCCAGTCCTTTCACAAGGGTCAATTTCAGAAAGTGATGTTGTGAGAATCTTGTTTTGGCACCCTGATCATTTGGGCATGGTGTTTCTTATCAATTTTGGTTAAACTCTTTCTTTATTTTTATTGCACAGTGTTTTTGTGCAAAAGCATTTTATAAATGTTCACCAAGAATATTTCTTTTCAAGGTGATTGTTCTTCCTTCTAGCTTGAAAGCAGAATGGCTTTACAGTCAAGGAAAGGGAAGATCATTTCGGCCAGGCCAGCACATTCAGTTAGTACAGTATCTTGCCAGTGTTAGTCCTCTTACTAGTATGTTCGGGCTTCAAACTGCAGAGGATGCTAAACTGGAAAAAATACTACATAAGCAAAGGTAAGAGCATTATCTTTTGTCAACAGTTGGGAATTTTAACAAAGTAATTGTTATTTTGTGGCAGAAAGAATAGAAGGATAACCTGTTAATCTTGACGGATTCAGACCCGGCACTTACCAACCCTAATTATTGTTGTTTTGGAGCCAGTGTGGTGTAGTGGTTAAGAGTGGTAGATTCGTAATCTGGGGAACCGGGTTCGCGTCTCCGCTCCTCCACATGCAGCTGCTGGGTGACCTTGGGCTAGTCACACTTCTTTGAAGTCTCTCAGCCCCACTCACCTCACAGAGTGTTTGTTGTGGGGGAGGAAGGGAAAGGAGAATGTTAGCCGCTTTGAGACTCCTTTGGGTAGTGAAAAGCAGGATATCAAATCCAAACTCTTCTTCTCTTCTTCTCAAAGGAACTAGCTTGCAGAAAGAATTGTGCACCAGGCTCTTGGCTCATATTTTGCTGTTGGCTTAGAGCCACTTTGGCATTGGTGCTTTAACAAAACCAGTCTCTACTCCTTGTCTTTAGGTTGCACCAGAGGCAACTGATGTACCAAAGCCAAGCTGATGAGCCACCTGTGTCTTCAACTTTGCATAAAGGGCAGCCTGCTACCAGTGAGCCAAATAGCCCTGTTCACAGGCCACAAATAATGACTGAAAGTGGTAAGATTCATGGGTTTCTGTAATACTATTTGTGATAACGAACCCATTGTCTAATATACTGATATCCAGCAGGAGCATGGTGGAGAGAGAGGATGGCAGAACCTTATGACTTGAAATAATGAAACTAGGGAAGCAGAGATGGAGTTGAAATTGAAAGGAAAAAGGGTTCTAAAGACCGGGACTCTGAGTTAGACAGAGATAGTGTTTATGATACCACACCTTGACCAATGTGATCAGCGGAGCATGCACAGCTCCAACAGGGTAGTGCTGCAGAGCATCAGAGTCATCTTGCTCTCCCGTTGTCAGCCTTTCCAGAGTGTAGAGTGTTTATTGTATCAAAATACATGATAAGTCAAAGACACTATCTACAGACACTTAAGGGATCCTGGTGCATCATGAACTATTCTCTGATCTTAGAGGTTAAACTGTAGAGATCCAAATAGACAGAGATCCATTCACTTATTTCAACTCAATACTATACAGTTATGTTCTGCAGCTGTGCAGTAATAAGTAACTCCTAATTCCTGCTTCCTGCTTAATGCAGCCTTGGCTTTATACCCACCAATGCATGCAAACACATTCCTTGGAGAAAGTGAGGGTGGATGAACTTTACTTTCATTGGCAGCCATGCATTTATATGGATGAAAGCCTAAAGAGCGACATTCAAAGACACCTCTTGAGGTGAGAGTTTAGCCTATTCCTTGGTGACCCTAGCCATTTCACCAAGCCTGTTGAGCATATTAGTGTGTGGTGGCATGTTGGAAGAAGGCTTCCAAGATGCTCTGCTGCACAAGAGAAGACTCCCATCAGGCAGTATTAAGCTCTTTCCCCACCTCTACATCCCTGGTACTGACAATCCTACCTTTCATCCAGTTAATGGAATGGACAGACATGTTGTGTACTAAGGTGATGGCTAGCAGGAAGTGCGGGTGGGGGGAGTCACTCAGTAATGCTCTACAGGGGTTCCTCAGGTATACAGGGGAGACCTAAATGGTCATGTTGCTGCCTATTTAAGTGCTTGTCTTCTTACCCTTTTCCAGAACCTGTTATAAAAAAAAATACATGGGTTGCAACAAAATCAAATGATGATCATTCCTATGCAATTAAAAATGTTTTCCCCTCACCACCGCAAACTGAAATAAGTATTTCTAGAGATCTCTACCTGGATGACATACAAACTGATGAGGACAAGTTGAACAGTAGTCTTCTATCCTCAGAGTCTACTTTTATGCCTGTTGCATCCGGCCTCTCCCCAGTGTCTCCTACTACTGCAGAACTGAGACTTCACAGAATGAATATTGAGACAGAAGGTATGGAGGATGCTGACTTTGAATTTATAAAAGAGGTTAATAAACAAGGAATGCAGGAAACGACTTCTGTGATTCTTGGGGAATGTGCCATCAAATCAGCAAAGGCTGTGGAAACTCAAAAGGAAGATCAAGAGGAAGGAATATTGTCCACTTCTAGTTTATCAGTAGCCACCGCTACTCTTTCTGCTAGCATTAGCAGTTGTCAAGTATCCTCTGAACACCATGTTGAGCGCAATGACCTCAAGCGATCACATACTCCGGAAGAGGGTGTTATCAAAACTGTTTCCCCTGCCCAATATCCAGAAGAATTGCCTGCTAGCACAACTGCTACTTTAATCCAAAAGTCAGATATGCCTGAAGAAATGAACAGAGCAGCCACCAAGATTCAAGCCTGTTGGAGAGGATTTTACACAAGGAACTACCATCCCAGAGCCAAGGAAGTGCGTTATGAAATTCGACTTGGTAGAATGCAGGAACACATTATACATTTAACTGAAGAAGTAGACAAGTAAGTTGGCAGTCGTTTTCAAATTGGAAGTAATTACAATTTTGAGGCTAAATAGAAATATTGACTTATCTAACTGCTAGCGATGTAACAAGCACTGTATGAGTGTTTAGGAGGTGTTGCATCCATCCTCAGTTGATGGGGATTTTTCTTGTGTTACATTGTCTCTAATTCTGTGTTTGGAGCAAGGTGGGAGAAAATTGAATAACCCATCAGCTTCAGAAGGTCTTAGAAGTAATAGAAGGTGCAATCTGCTCTGAAGAATTACATTAATATAATTATATACAGAAAGAGTCATTCTCTTCGCAAATTATTAGTAAAAAATAAGATTGAAAAGTTCACCCGTACAGATCCAATGCAGAGTCCACCAAACTGCTGATAAAATGCATAACAAGTACTGCAGCAAATTGTTTAAATTTATTTATAAATTCATATATATTTATATCTTTACCTTATGTAGATTAAGAAAGGAAAAAGATGAGGAGAAACTTCAAAGACTTGTGCAAGAGGAAGCTGTAAAATTCCTTTGGGACCAGGTAAAAATATCATTTCTAAATAATTTTCTGACTTTGTGTTAATAAAAACCATGGCCCACTAAGCAAATAAGCTGAAGAGAAATATGTACCATGTTGGATAGTTTACATGATTTATAGTGCATATCTACTCAGAAGCAAGTTTTGTTTAGTGGGACTTACTCTCAAGGAAGTGTCAATAGGATTGTAGCTTAAGGCAGTGTTTTTCAACCACTGTTCCACGGCACACTAGTGTGCCGCGAGATGTTGCCTGGTGTGCCGTGGGAAAAAATTGTCTATTTGATTCTTATTCAAGAGAATTACTTTATATATAGTCAATATAGGCACAGAGTTAAATTTTTTAACATTTTCTAATGGTGGTGTGCCTCGTGATTTTTTTCATGAAACAAGTGTGCCTTTGCCCAAAAAAGGTTGAAAAACACTGGCTTAAGGATCACCTCACACAGCATGCAGTTCTTAATATTGCTCTTTCATACGAAACTATAAATATGGTGGCACATGATGTGCATATAAGTCTAATTGAAATGATAACATTTCCTTTTGTGTGTTATTTGCAGGTTAGATGCATCCAGGAGTGGCAACTTTCAGTGAACTCACATCTCACTGCTTTCTGGCAGCATAATACTCCTACATCAAGCATTTTGGGTCCCTTTAAGGTCCATATAGACTCGCCTGGACTAAATCAAGTACCTTCTCCTGTTGGCAGTTCAACCTGGTTCGTTTCAGCTACTGAGGCTTCTCATCAGAAATGCTTGCCAGAATTTCCTGACTCGGGGTTCCATTCCTGTGTGACTGACCAGAACTGCCTTCATGAATCTCAGTGCTGTGGAGAAAACGTGGCAAAAGTAAATGGTGACGGCTCTCTAGAGAATTCTTTGAAAACGGTCAAACCATGTGAAGATTCTCTTTCCGAGTGCCCTTCAGCGGCTGAGGAGATCGAACTGGACCACGAGGAATGTTGTAAAGAGAGTTTCAACAGTGAGCAAGACAGCAGTAGTCTTTTCCAGCAGTATTTAAAATCAGTTGAGCAGTTAGATGATGACAAGACAAGTTGCAGCAATGGAACAAGCAGTTGTAGGCCGAATACAGCTGTCTTATCAGAAGATCCGGATGAGTTTTGCAACACTACATCAGGCTCCCAAGAGGTGCTTGCATCGGGACAAGGTGGAATTGGTCAGCCAGAAATCTGCAATTTGAATGCAGAAAGGGCTGAAGGAAAACAGACAGACTGTGACTCTTCTTTCCCGGCATTTCCTGTTAGCATAACCGTGTAGCAGGTATTCCGTTAGAAAAGCCACATTAATATGTTTTTGGTATTGTTGTTTGTATGAGATTTTTATACATTTTTGGAGGCTTGTGCTCCTGTGCTGTTAAAGCATCTTAGATTGTGAATAGTTTTGCTAATAATCCAACCTCTGACTGACACTGTGTTAATCTGTAACAAGTATGTTTCACTACAATGGACATGATGCACTTAATTTTTTATGTGATCTGAACAGGTTTTTATGAAATATAATTTTGAAGACTCTAACAACTTTTCTTACTAACTTACTTTGTGAACTAAGCAGTTCTCTTTTCCCAAAATGCTAAGCATACATGTGTGTTGTTATTTTCATTTTAATAAACCAATGGGAGTAATTGAAATAGTTACATTGAGTACTTATAATTTGATGGATATACAAGGTCAAGACATTCACAGTCAATAATTTTTAAGTATTTTGACCAACAGTTTGAAAGTGTATGCTTAAACTCAGGTACTAAGCCATAGCTTGGATATCTTATTCGCCAGCCTTTTTTCATTTATAAGTCATCTTTTTTAAAAAAGAAAAAAGAAAAGATGAAATAGTTGAATATCGGGTTAGAAACATGGCTGCTTGAGTTCCATTTATCACAGAGTCCTTTATCATAGGGGTCTTTTATCTAAAAGGATTTGCCATGATGTAATTCTTTTGGATTTTAGCCTGGGGGGAAGTTTCTGTATGATACCACAGAGCTTGCTAGGTGCTTTCAAGGGCTACAGCATTCTTGGAAAGGAAGTTGCAATGCTTCTAGCACTGCATTCCAAGGGTCAAAAGAACAGAATTGTTCCTCTTACACCAGTGCAAATTCTGAGGAATTTCTGAAATAAAGGCGGCTGAGACATTTTTTTTAACATGAGGGTTATATGACCATGGTTTATAAGATACAGTACTACTTCAGCTATTTTAGCACAAGCTTGTCTTGGTGCTGCAACATCTGAAGTTTAGGGTGTAGTTTGCCACTTTATCTTAGGAGATGTCTTGGTTCAAATCATTATCTGCACCCTAGCTGGGACCTAAGACATTGGTGGGACGTAAGAAACCAGTGGTTGGAATTGTTCACTGCTGAAGGGGAATTGGCTTCATGGATCTAGGAGTTTCCTGCATTAATGGAGACTTGGAAGCTCTCCCTTTTCCAGTTGCAACTGTCAAGAGATTGACAGCTTTTCTCCCCACAGAGAGCTTACTGGTTTCTACAGGTGTAAACTCCTTGACAGGTTTTCAAAATTATTATGAATAGTTACTGCCACGAGTGGTAAATAGGTATTTTTATTCATAAGACTTGGAAGAATTCAGATAAGATAGTGATTTGTACCACTACTACCCAAGCAATATTGTTTAATTCCTAAACAAAGATTGTGCATAGTGGTGGGGAACCTCTGGTTTGTGAGCCTAAGGAGGCCTGGTATGGCCCCCTAATTTGGCCTATGAGGCTGTTCCCCTCCCACAAAACCACACCTACCTGATCCATATCTGAGAACATTCCCAATTGTTCCTTGGCAAGTGCCAGTGCTAATCAGGTGATGGGTGCCAACAGATAGTCCCACTTCATCTGTTTGTAGGCGTGGTTTGGATTCAAATTGATAATTTTGATGTTGTCACCTGATGTCGTCATGATGACTGGTGACTGACTGGTACACAGCTGTGCTGACCTGTCAGAGTGGCCCGTGGGGGAGGTCAGGATCCAGCATGCCACTCCTGTTATAGGCTGTCTGAAAAATGATGTGTCAACTTCAAAAATGGAGGAATTATTTTGCCACGTACATATGGATAGACATTTTATAAAAGTAAATGCCTATCACTTCAAGGTGAACCATCATGTATTTTAGAATGCAAGAATGGAGTGGTACAGAATGTAAGATCTAATAGATTTCATTTGAGCATTTGCTTAAGGGGTCTTGAACTGACATCACAGCAACATAACTGCTTTTCATTTTATAACTCCCCACCCTTAGGAATTTATATTGCCTGTTTTGATTATAGGTCATTAGATTAAATTAATTCCTGTAGACACAGGACCAATGCATCACTTAAGAAGGGCTGCAGGCAAGTAGTTAATTGGCTGTTCTGTGCCTGTTCTGTGCAAGAGAGAGAGAGAGGTCGGTCTAAAAACACTAGGACAATTCAGATAAGTTATGTATTTTAGGTCCCCTTAGTTTTAATGGGAGAACTTTAAGCATGCACTTGAACTTTGCCCTTTGAAATCAGTTAGCTTAATTTTGAACATTTTTTAACAGTACAACTATCTTTGTGAATTATAATATCTGCATATTATAATGAATAAAGGAATAAAGCACATCTGCCTTCCAGCTGGCTTAATGAAATCTGTCTTCCATTAGAAAGCTGCAAGTGTTGAATGACTCAACACTTTTGAAGCTTGGAGTGTTGCAACCTTGGCCCAGTTAAGTAAAAATTCTCACAGAACGTTGCAGTATACGTAGAATTTTAAAACCTAGTTTCTGCTATGTCCAAAAAAGGAGGGGATTTGGGGGGGGGGAGTGCAGAGGGTAAGAGAGAGAAAAGTAAGCCCCACCTCATAATGGGTTGAAGTCTGTTCTGCTTGCACTTGGACAGCACTGGTTGCTGCCCAAAGCTATTTTATCACTTACTAAAGTCAGGCCTGTGTCATGACATTTTGACAAGTGCCTCAATGGCTGCCCAATAGTTACACTGGAGTGCTTTCATGCTACAATGGAGTATTGTCTGGATGCAATCTAACAGTCTCATTGACAGTGAAATGGGTTGGCCGTGTCCAGCTTGAAACATGAGAACTGTTTCTCTGCTTTGTAATCTGGTGAAATGCCTAACCAACGAGCTGTTCAAAAGCATCCTGAGGAAGACAATACATTTTGTAGGTGCAAAATGTAAGGTACATTTTGTAAGAGAGCTGATGCCACAGAAAATCACATTTTCAGAGAATCCTCAGAATTTTGATACAGTTTATGGCAGTGGAGCTTGAAAAATCATGCACATTTTTCAGTTAACTGTATTAAATACATTTAGATTTAATTTTGCTTGTATGTTGATGTTGACATGTAACAATGAAAATGCTTTTAGCATGTAAAGACATTCACAGTATATACCAGTGTGTAAACTTTCTGAGCTTTGTCATACTGAACAGTTTATACCAGTATATTTTGCTTGCATAGAGCATAAAAGCTAATTATGAGCATTTGGGGCAGGGGGATTAGTCTGCAGGGTTATGTGTCATTTGGACTGTATATATATGCAGGAAAAGTGTGGCATTGTGTAGACTAAACAGGATCACAAAACTTCTTGTTTTGTCATGGGGAGGGAAGGAAGAGTGTTAAAAGTGCTCAAATTTACATAACAATCTGGTTCCTTTTCTATCACTGCATCCTTAAAAAATGTGTTACATTTATATGATCACCTGTCAAATATGTAAAAGCCCGAGTTAAACTTTAATAAAGTCAATTGCCATCTTTGCATTAGCTGGTTCACACTTAATTGTGAGGCTGGTTATGTCAGTGTGGTGTTTGTTGCAGGGTTTCAGACTGAGAACTGGGAGATGAAACAGGAAGAGCAACTTTTTTCTAGTTCTGCAACTGCTTCTGTTTAGTCTCCACTTTTTTGTAAAGGAGGAAAAGGGAACTGTGATGCACAGAAGCAGAAAAGAAAGCTAGTAGTACAACTGGTGAAGGAGAGAATTTGAGAATATGGCCTATTAGTAATCATAGGTCTGTCAGTAGTTCTAAACAAAGTAGGTTATATCCACCTCTGCTGTTCCACTCGTAGGACATCCTCCTCCCTGGAGTCCCTGCACACCCTCCAAAATCTATTCCATTGTGTTGGGGGACCCTTTGGAGATACTGGGGGCAAGCGAGGAGAGGAATGTTTAAGTCATGCTACGGAACTGCTTGTACAGTACAGCACTGGATATAAGCCTGCCATCTTGAGAGCACGTGGTCGAACACTGCTCTAAAATGAATAAAGGTTGTATCCAATCTGCTGTTCCACTCATGCAACAGATAGATGCTAAGACAATGGAACTTTCCACACCCTTGCAGCTCTCTGCAGTCTCAAAAATCTGCTCCAGATCCACTCCAATTTGGCTTCCAATTATTCAATGTGATTCTATGAATAACGTTTGCTCTCCTTTTTGTGCCTGGCTCCTCTAGCCCAACTCTGGGCAAATATAATTAGATTAAAATACAATTCAATTTTAACAGCGCCTTTAAATTATAGGAAGCAGCAGCCTTTTACATTTTATTTAATTATACCGGGGAGTGTGCTTAGTAGTGCACTTCACTTCGCTGCTCACAAATTGCGAGAGCTTTCCGCTCGTCACGTTGCTTCCTAGTGACCTGACGGCGTCGAAGGGACCCCGCCCGATTCTCCCATAAAACCAACCCAACCCCGAGCCCCAAGGCTTTGCCCTGGAGCAGCAAAGCAACGCAGCGAGCGGGGTGCGAAAAAACAGCAGAGGCAGCAGGAGACAGGCGCCGAGGCCAGACCGCAGTGCGGGTAGCGCACAGCCCCGCACAGCAAGGATGCAGCGAAAATAAGAGACGCTGCTGCTCGCCAGATGCGCGTCTCCCTGCGCGCGCGCAGGAGCAGAGGAAAGGCGGGCAGGTGCCCAACGCGCCAAGCCAGCAAAAGGAACCTCGCCGCCCGCCGCGGTCGGGGCTGGGCTGGGCTGGGGCGGACGACTTTGCTCCAGGGCGCGAGGAGGGGAGCGCGTCGCTATCTGAAAGCGACCCCCGCGAAGCAGCGGGCTGAGGCGGCGCCAGCGCTTCGTGAGGAATTCCCCTTTTCCGCGGTGGTCTCGCCCGCCGAAACCCTCCTCCGAGCGGAGGGCAGCCAATGGGCAGCTGCCGAGATCCCGAAAGATGAGGTGGGCGACGCGGGAGGGGAGGCTTCCCTCGCAGTCGCCTTCCGTCGCTCAGGAGGGTCGGAGGGGCTTGGTCGCTGCGAGGCACGAGGGCCCTGGTGAGTGGGGAGCCTAGTCGCCCCGGCGCGGAAGGCTTTTCCTATTTGGGGGGCGCAGCGCTTAAAAGGGCTGGGGGTCGTGAAAGGCTCTCGGACATGCTGTGACCCCGAAGCCCCTCTTGCTCGGGGATCTTTATTTCACGAGGGAAGAGCGCTCTGCGTATGCTCTCCGAGGAGTTCCTTCGCTTGCTAAGGAAGGGTAGGTTTCTGCTCGCTGACTGAGCTTGGAGGGGAAGGTAGAAGTCCCTGCATGGGAGAAGCTTGGGTCCAGCGTCGGTGTAACATGTTCGGCCCAGCTGCGCGGGGAAGGAAGGAGGCACTTTTATCACTTCGGGCGGGACCGTTAGTCGGGCTGCAGCTTTAGGTTTCTTGAAAGCTTTATAACCCTATCGCAAGGTGTCAGCTTTATATAGCATATAGACCTTCTTTTTTCTTTTCTTTTTTACCCTCACGTCATTCCTGCAAGATAGTGCTTTCCTCCCCTCCCTTGTTACTGTCTTACTGACATTTCCAGATAACATCTAAAATAGTAGGGACTTGCAATGCATTAAAATGAAGAAGGAAAGAAATGGATGCAATGACTTGGCTAAAGCTTCATGGCTGAGCTGGGATTTGAACCTGATAACTGAAGGTTCAGCGATATATGGCTGCAGGTTCTTTCTTTTCCCCTGAGTTTACCTTACTGTTTTAGATCTTGTTGACATGCAAAGCATTTTCTGTACAGCCTCTGGAATTTGATCTATTTTATTCCTTCACAAGTTCTTGAATGGTCTAGGGCACCTTCCATGGTAATGTCTTATTGGATCCACTCACGCCTTTTTGTTTTTTCCTTTAATGTAGGCCTTTGGGGGGCTCTGAACTTGATTAGAGCAGTGGTCCTGGGGTCTTTAGCTCTTCCTCTGTGCTACCCCCTCCTAGCAGCTGTAACCCATAAGGCTGTGTTGGGGGGGGATACAGAGAGTATGTATATCCTTGTTGCAAACCATGTTTTTCGAATGTCCCCAGGTGGATACACAAAGATTGTAAAGAGGATTCTAAAGGTTTGCGGGGGGGGGGGGCAGTGGTACTCTTCATTTTATTTCAGCTTCTGCAGCTAA
The DNA here is from genome assembly GCF_009819535.1 of Lacerta agilis. NCBI lineage: Eukaryota > Metazoa > Chordata > Lepidosauria > Squamata > Lacertidae > Lacerta > Lacerta agilis. The sequence continues at coordinate 32,509,499 of NC_046315.1, forward strand.
ATCCTGGCAAAGGAAGACCCTAAGAGAATCTTGCTGGATCTAGCCCAGCATCTCTTTCCCACAGCTGTCACTCTGATGCCTATGAGAGGCTCACCAAGCAGAGTATGAGGGCAATAGCTGTCCTTCCACAGTAATTGGTATTCAGAGGCATGGTGTCTGGTGCTGGAGGTAGTAAAAAAGAAGGTAAAGCACCCCTGGACGGTTAAGTCCAGTCAAAGGCGAGGATGGGGTGTGGCAGTCATCTCGCTTTCAGGCCGACGGAACCGGCGTTTGTCCACAGACAGCTTTCCGGGTCATGTGGCCAGCATGACTAAACCGCTTCTGGCACAACTGGACACCATGACAAGTGCCAGAGCTCACGGAAATGCCGTTTACCGCAGCGGTACCTATTTATCTACTTGCTCTGGTGTGCTTTCGAACTGCTAGGTTGGCAGAACCTGGGATAGAGTAACAGGAGCTCACTCAGTCACAGGGATTCAAACTACAATGAAACCTTGGGTTACAGACGCTTCAGGTTACAGACCCCGCTAACCCAGAAATAGTACCTCAGGTTAAGAACTTTGATTCAGGATGAGAACAGAAATCACGCAGTGATTATTTATTTCTACTCCAAATTAGGAACTGCATTTAGATAGAGCTCTTAGAATGCTATATCCCAAAAGCAGGTCTGAGGACCCCACTCCATACTCTTTATATGGGGCTTTTTCTAGCTTCAGCCTCGTTCTTCAGACTGCTAATTCAACTGGCGTTTTAGGCATGCAGATTTGTTATTGGACATGCAGAACTATCCCATTTGGATTCCCACAGAGTTTATTGTTGTTCAGTCGTTAAGTCGTGTCCGACTCTTTGTGACCCCATGGACCAGAGCACGCCAGGCACGCCTATCCTTCACTGCCTCTCACAGTTTGGCCAAACTCATGTTAGTAGCTTCGAGAACACTGTCCAACCATCTCATCCTCTGTTGTCCCCTTCTCCTTGTGCCCTCCATCTTTCCCAACATCAGGGTCTTTTCCAGGGAGTCTTCTCTTCTCATGAGGTGGCCAAAGTACTGGAGCCTCAACTTCAGGATCTGCCCTTCCAGTGAGCACTCAGGGCTGATTTCTTTAAGGATGGATAAGTTTGATCTTTTTGCAGTCCATGGGACTCTCAAGAGTCTCCTCCAGCACCATAATTCAAAAGCATCAATTCTTCGGCGATCAGTCTTCTTTATGGTCCAGCTCTCACTTCCATACGTTACTACTGGGAAAACCATAGCTTTAACTATACAGACCTTTGTCGGCAAGGTGATGTCTCTGCTTTTTAAGATGCTGTCTAGGTTTGTCATTGCTTTCCTCCCAAGAAGCAGGCGTCTTTTAATTTCGTGACTGCTGTCACCATCTGCAGTGATCATGGAACCCAAGAAAGTAAAATCTCTCACTGCCTCCATTTCTTCCCCTTCTATTTGCCAGGAGGTGATGGGACCAGTGGCCATGATCTTAGTTTTTTTTGATGTTGAGCTTCAGACCATATTTTGCACTCTGCTCTTTCACCCTCATTAAAAGGTTCTTTAATTCCTCCTCACTTTCTGCTATCAAGGTTGTGTCATCAGCATATCTGAGGTTGTTGATATTTCTTCCGGCAATCTTAAATCCGGCTTGGGATTCATCCAGTCCAGCCTTTCGCAATATGAACTCTGCATATAAGTTAAATAAGCAGGGAGACAATATACAGCCTTGTTGTACTCCTTTCCCAATTTTGAACCCATCAGTTGTTCCATATCCAGTTCTAACTGTAGCTTCTTGTCCCACATAGAGATTTCTCAGGAGACAAATGAGGTGATCCGGCACTCCCATTTCTTTAAGAACTTGCCATAGTTTGCTGTGGTCGACACAGTCAAATGCTTTTGCGTAGTCAATGAAGCAGAAGTAGATGTTTTTCTGGAACTCTCTAGCTTTCTCCATAATTCATCCAGCCCAGCCTTTCTGCATATAAGTTAAATAAGTAGGGAGACAATATGCAGCCTTGTTGTACTCCTTTTCCAATTTTGAACCAATCAGTTATTCCATATCCAGTTCTAACCCACAGAGTTAAAGGCGTCCAAAACTAGGCAATTCAGAAAAGAAACCAGCAGAAAAGATTGTTTTAAATTTCTCTCTGCTAGTTCTGTACTGATGGTAGTTTGCTGGTTGGAACTTAGAAAGTTACTAAGGGTTGTATCCATTGTTAACTCAGAGTAGAACCATGGAAATTTATGAGCCAAAGTAGTCAGTGGGATTACTCCATGTAGGAGTAGCCATAAGGCAGTATCTGTACATGATTGTTCAGTATTCACACACAACTAGATCAGAACCATGATGGAATATGAAAATCCACATACAGTTACTAGCCTAGTAACTTCAGAGTCCAAGGGGATGTAGCAAGTTGGAGGTTTCTGAATCCGCCTCCAAGGAAAAGTCTTAGCTTCTTCCCCACACCCCTCAAACAAGCACTTTGAGAATTGGAATTTTGCTTTGAGATTTGAGGCCTTTGAGGGTGGAGTGTTTAGTATCGCTTGCTAATTTGAAACCTGCCCATGGAAAAGTTAGGTTTACTGATTAGCTCCAAATCTGGGGTTCGCAAACTGTGGTTGGCAGTTAGATGCTCCTGGCTACTTGTGATCTGTAAAAATGCGATTTAAAAACAACAGAGCATCTAACACAGTGCATTACAATTGCTACAACAGGCAGAAGGGGGGGGGGGAATCAAGTGAGCCAACCTCATAAATGTTCATGTGGGATGCAGGGTGTTTGTATGTGGACACCACTGCTCTAAATAAACCAGACATGTTTTAAAGGGTGGGGGCAGAGGAGGGAGCATGTTCCAGTAAAAGGATTTTGCCACAGTGAAAACCCTATCCGCCTCTCGATGATAGTAGAAAGTAGGTCATGTTGTCTGAGTGCAGGAGGCCCCTGTGGAAAGATTCCACTAAGTGGTCTTTAATACAGACTGGCCTTGCACTATTTGACATAAATCTTAAGCAAGGCATTGTGTGTTTTGCAGGAGGGAAGAAGAAGAAAGCCAGCTGCAGATGGAACAAATAGCACCTGTAGTGGCATTCTGCTCCTGGCTACCTTTGTTTTTGTTCTTGCACAGCAGTTTGAACACATCTTTCTAACCAAGAGTGCCTGGATCTGAAATGACCACCCTTCTTGGACCTTTCAGCTTGTTTATTCATACAAATAAAACAGTAGGATTTTCCATTTTACTCTTATTAATCTATTCTCAAGCATGTGTCCCCCCTTATAATGTGGAGTCATCTTTCAGAATTTCATATGATCTCTGTAATCCCTTTATATAATCTGTGCAATGATTAACACGTGGTCTCTGCACTGCAGGAGCACAGATTATTTTTAAATATGTATCTGTGTGGCCATGTTCTTCTTCATAGCATTAATTTTGTAAGTGCTTACTGTATTATTAGGATTCGCTAGCTAATTAGAATTCATTCTCTTACATAATGGAATGAAGTGAAAGCACATTAACAGAAACCCATCCTTACTGGAATAGTTAACAAAATGCATCTTATTTCACAATGTGTCCCTGGAATAGTTTTCTGGGGCATAAACAGGAATAATTGAATCAATTTACAGACCCTGAAAGAACGCAAAGGTCAAAGGAAGCAGCAGCCTTCAGATGATCATTGTTAAATATTCAGTGCCGTATAATGCAAGCACCGACTGAGTCTTAAAACTGCAAAGTTTATTCAGAGTAAGTCTCTCTCTCTTTTAATTTGTTTATTTCAGTGTATTCTTAAATAGAATTTCACAACCATTTTCCGCTGAGTAGATTCTATATTGCCTAGCTAGCAATATATTGTTGGGCTGCATTACCAACTGTGGTGTTCAGAAAGAACCGAGAGAGGAAAAAGAATAATTCAGTTTATCATTAGGATGTTTCCTAAATTAAATCTAGGGTCTTTAAATTCATGTTGCTTTCTTAAAACAGGAGATTTCAAAGTGATGCTGAAAGGCTAAGAATTGCATGCTGTTTGCCATCCATTAGCTGAGCTGTGCTGACGTTCTAGAATTCTCACAGATATTCTAACTGCTCTGGCAAACTCGGCAATTAGTTTATTGCCTGTTTAGCTACAGAGAGGGGTGTGAAATGTTAGTTTGAGTCTTAACACATCTTCACATAGGGCTTAAGGACAACAGAAGCTATCAGCAGGGAGGTGGAAAAGAAGAAATGAGGGTGTCAGGCAGTTGGGAAGTGCAGGGAAGAAGGATGCGAAGAAGGCTGAGGTGTAGAGGGAGCTTGAAATAGTAGGCATTGGGCCGAGGGAAAACTATGTAAAGAGTGAAGAAAAGGAGGAAATAAAAAATAGGTCTTCTGGTATTATGTCCGTATACTGTAAACCACTTGTTGAATTAGCGGCTTTCTAAAGAAGAACTATCCCACCTCTGTCATGGACAAAGGCACCATAGGGTGGAATGGAGAAGCCCTTAATCTGGTAGTGTTCTCAGGACTTCTGTACTCTGAAAAAATCCATTCAGGTAAATGAATATATTTTACTGAGGATTGGTTACAGATAACAAATTCTGGTGCAAGTCTTATTATCTGTTTGTTTTACTATTGGTGTAGCCAAAAACAACATTGAAAAGGTATCTGTAATGCCAAACAGCCGTTCTGCCTCAGCTGAGATATAATGAGGATTTGTCATGTCATTATCTGTATTCTTTCCAGTTCCTTTTTTTTTATTTGCTTGATTTATGCTTCTAACGCTCCTGAATGTCATGTTGGAAACCCATTTTTTATTATTTTAGCTGTATTTTAAGATCTAACTGGAAGCTTTTAAAAATGCATTTGCAGGAAGAGGAAATGCAGAAGAAGCCTCCGGATGAGATTTCCTGTGTAACACTGAGTAACAATGACACTGGCTCCTGTGGGATATGGGCAACATGGCAGCATCTTACGTGGGTGAGAGAGAGATGAAGGGATCATGTGGCCCAATTTTTCCAAAATACAGATTTTGTGCCTCATTCTGGCAGTGTTGGCGATTCTGGCTTTACTACACAACTTTTACGAATTAGAGGTGAGTGACTCACTTCCCTCCGGGGCAGGGCAAGTAAGTTGGGCGGCATTCTTCCTGTTCACCAGAGCTTTCCCCATGCCAGATTATATACATGTGACTGTACCATATTTGCTTCTTAGGTACATCATGAAAAGGGCATACCAATAAAATAGCATGGAAGGGTGGGGATAGGGTGGGAGGAATGTGTATGACAGGAATGTGGCCCTCAACAGGAAAAAAAGGTTCCTCAGCCCTGTGTTAAAAGATGGAAGAAGGATTTAGATATATATATAACCTGGAATGTGTTCATTTTGGAATGTACTCTTTCATACCTTAATTTTACATCTATCTGTAGTAGAGAGCTACCCTTTAAACTCTGGTACACAGGCAGCAGCACAAACTGACTTGCTTGTGCAACCAACATGTGCAACATATCACTGGGAAATGCATGGCAGAGTGTGGTCATATTTATTGTTGCTGGGATTGCCCCAGGCATCAGTGATTTTTGAATATAGTATTAGTCCACTTCTTAAAAAACTACCTTGATCCAGCATTATCACCAGAGGCTCTGGTGGCTTCAGTGGCTTGGAGTTCCAGCTGTTTCGCCAGCCACAGCCATTCCTGCACAGTGATAGACAGCCATGTAATCTGTGTGCTAGTCACTCTCCATGGGAATTTTGCTTGGAGATGGTTCGGAAGCTGCAGCTTATGTGAAATCCTATTATGTTGATTCTGGAGAGTTTGCACTGGTCGCTTATATGCTACTTTGTCAATTCAATATCTTGCCCTTAACTTTAAAAGCCCTATATGAGTTGGGGCCTTCTTGTCTGAAGGAGGGCCCCTCCTGTTTTTTGTTTTTAAAATAGACTTACAAAAAGTTAAAACAAACATCTCATGCAGAGTTTTATTATCGTTAAAAAACCTATCCAGCTGAACTCCCAGTATTGCTTCCATTAGAAAATTCTACTGTACTAAAGCCTCATTTTGGGCAGAACTTTCTACACTATTTTTTATTTATTAAAATATTTATGAACTCCTGTGTTGATCAACCACAGGATAGTATACAACAATGAAGAAATTTTTGAACTCCAAAAGCCACAAAAACATAAGGGAAGTATCCCTAAATTTTACTTAGAGTAAACCTACTGAATTTTAACAAACCTAAGCAATTCACGTACAGTGGTACCTCCGGTTACGAACGGCATCTGATCCGGAGGCCCGGCATATCCCAAAAACTTCGTAACTGTAGGTGCCTTTCTGTATGCTGCAAAACCTGGAAGTATACACTTCCGGGTTTGCCATGGCGTAACCCGAAGATTCCGTAACCTGGAGGTTACGCAACACGAGGTACCACTGTACATTAATTGCAATGTGTCTTCTCTAAGTAGGGCTAACGCTGAATACAACCCATAATAACCGTGTTCGGCATAAAATCTTCAATACAGTAATGCCAACAAACAGGTTAGATACTGAACTACCCTCAACATGCCCGAATGCCTAAGTAAAAAGCCAGCTTTTAAATTGACACCATACTGTAGCCAACATGGCTGCCAGGCGCCTATGAGGGGGAGGACATTCCAGGGCATCACAAACAGAACACTTTCTCATGCACATCTGCATAATGCAACCCCATGTATTATTGCAGTTTAATGGGAACTCTCTGCATTCAGAAGGTCCCAAATTCAGTCCACAGCAGCTCCAGGTACTGCTGGGAAATACCTCCTGATCTGAAATACTGCAGCCCTGCTGTCAGTCATTGTACACCATGCTGAGCTTGACGGCTCAAGGGTCTGACTCTCTGTATGAGGAAGCTTGTTACATTTGTGCTGTGAATGGGCCTGCTTCTAATAGCTTCCTTCTTTCGCAGAATCTGAACGAAGCAGGTTTAAAGTGGTTGGTAGAAGATGATGACCAACAGCCATCATTACAGATGACTAAAATACCCAGAAAGCTGTACTGTGGATATGAGCGCCAAGTCTTGTCCAAGAGAGAACAAGGGGAAGAGGAGTCCTTATTTGCTGCTATACAGTGGCCCAAACCTCCGGAGGACAAAATCCCCTTTGTGAGGAGCACTGACCCCTCCCATAGCAACTTTGTGATACTGAACCCCCGTACACATTTCAAGGTTGGTGATCAGCTGGAGGTGGTGGTCCACATGAAAGACTATGAAGGCAAGCCAAAGCGTTACGGTGGGGACTACCTTCAGACAAGAATCCACTCTGCTCACCTGAAGGCTGGAGCCACAGGAAGAGTTGTAGATTACCAGAATGGATCTTACAGAGTTTTTTTCACTTTACTCTGGCCAGGGGAGGTCACAGTATCTGTGGCGCTGGTCCACCCCAGTGAAGGGATCCAAGTACTTCAACGTTTACGAGAAGAGAGACCAGACAGGGTCTATTTTAAAAGTCTATTCAAATCAGGGAGAATTTCAGAAACGACTGTGTGCAATGTCTGTTTGCCAGGAGATATGCCGGTGTGTAACTTTACGGATCTTTACACCGGTGAGCCATGGTTTTGCTACAAGCCAAGAAAGCTCTCTTGTGCCACGAGGATCAGCCATTACAAAGGGGGGTATCAAAAGGGCCTTCTGACCTCCGAAGAGAGTCGCCTTTTCCAAAGGTACATGCTCTCTTGTACCTCACTGTTGCTTCTGTTTGAGATTGTTTTATGTTGGTTCTCTGATATTTTCATTTCGTTTTAAATTACTTGTATTGTTGAAGAAAGGTCCATAGTTTGCAGGGACCCCTTACCTTGGGACTTATGTCCAATATGTATATTGGGACCAATATGTATATGTATGTCAATATGTACAGTCAAACCTCCGTTCCAGAAGACGGTTCAACTTCCAAAACGTTCCACAACAGAGGCAGGGCAGGGCTTCCGATTGGTTTGGTTGCAAGAGCTTCTTGCACTCAAGCGGAATCCACATCGGACGTTCGGGTTCCGAAAACCGGAGCATTTACTTCCGGGTTTTCGGCGTTCGGGAGCCGAAACATTTGAAAACGGAGCCGTTCAAGAACCGAGGTTTGACCGTGTATGTTCTGGCTATAACCCCTAGTAATATACATTTTGCAGAGAAGAGTTACCATTGGTATATTAATGGCACAGTTAAGCCCTCTTTTGACTGTGGATGTGCATCTCTATGTAGGGATTTCCTACGTATGTCGACTGTGATAATTTAATGTGCCAAAACTTGTTTTTTAAAAAAGCCAAGTTAGGATCAGGAATTTTAACTGTTTCATCCTCTTGCTGCAGTCCTCCCTTTTGCATCAGGAGGGAGGATTCCATTTATACCAGTTGGAGCTTCCCTGCAAATGTAAAAAGCAGCTTTGGGGTGAGGGATTTTTTGTCCAGACCACAGCAAGATGGGAAATGGTTAAACTCTCCCTCCTAGCCTTCCATGACCCCAATCCTGAATGCCTCCCTTTAAAAAAAAAAAAAAAAGCAAGTCACATTAAATTCAATAACACATTTCACAAACCTGTAATTCACCACCTGTGTTCCTCAAAGTGTAATAAGCTGAAGTTTGAGCAATAGGGGAAGAGGCTGAAGGGGGGGAGGGATCCCTGTATTGTGCTTTGTAGTCCACATACACCCACCCACTTGCAAATAAGAGACTTCTGGGGACACTGTGTGCCCGAACTAATAATAGCTGGGGAATCTACATTGACATGCAGAGCTAAAATCAAAAGAGGAGTGTTATAACCATGGGAGTGATGTACCAGTGTGGCCTTGGGTATTTGACCTTAGGCAAATGTGACTTTTTATCACTGAATTTTGTTTTGTTTTGTTTTTGTTTATTTAGTGATGTGAATATCAAAGTGCCAGTATCCTCCAGTGGCCCTGATAGTGTGCTCGTAAGGCCTTTAAGGCATGCAGGTAAAGTTAAACATTTGAAAGACTTGGTTTCAAACCACAAAAAAGCCTTTTTTATTTTTTTACACCACAACAGTCTTTTGCACGTGTTAGATTTAATCAGAGGAAACTGCAAATGCATCTGGCAAGTGACAGTTTGATTCAGTGTGGCAATGTATTGCTGATCAGAAGCTGTGGGAGAATTTTTATTAGTGGCAGTAAACATATCACTTTAGAGTGAAAAGTGCTTCGTGTGTTACCTTGGTGATTCTTCCAACAATCCTGCACTGTAGGTCAGTATTGTTTCCTTTACACTGCTGATGAGGAGGCTGAGTGAATTGGGACTTTGTGGCTGAAAGGAGTTTTGAACCAAGGACTGCCAGGCATACATTATTGACAACAATGTTAAACGCAAGCACTCAGTGCCTGCCAAATTAAATTAGATAAACACCAACTCAGCCAGTCATAGGGATTTGCTCAGACGTCAAGTTAAGTTCCCGTGCTTTTGCGGTGCACCTACGTAAATTTAAGAATCCGTTATTTTTGTAAAAAGTTACAAAATGGTACCGGTCATGAGGAAAGTATGTACAGTGGTACCTCGGTTTATGAACAGCCTAGTATATGACCAATTACAACCCAGAAATGAGTGCTCTGGGTTGTGTTTTCTTTTTTCTTTTTGGCTGCAGGAGGCCTTCGTATGCGCTGCTGGCGCTGCCAGATTGGGCCTCCGCTGCTGGGATCGAGCAGTGGGAGGCTGCCTCCCTAAACAGTGCCACGTTGCGGGGCTAGGCCCCGCCACCAGCGCTGCCCGGATCTGGCCTCTTCTGCTGGGCTGCGGCAGCTGGAGGCCTCCGTAAGCGCCACTGCTTTCCCCCCCACAATGCACGTCAGGCCCATGCTTGCTCGCCCTACTCCCTTGGTGTGCTCCGCTCTCCCTGCCTTGAAAGGTGCGCAGCTCGAGAGCGAGCGCGGAACTCAGCCCAGAGCAGTGCACAGCAAGCCCCGCGCTTCACTTACTGCAGGCAGCTGGAGCCAGGGAGCCCAAAGAGCCGTGTGTCTGCCATTCTGTTTGCCTGCATTCAGTGCTTCCACAGGAGAAGGTCTGAAGGCTCCCTGCCTCCCAATCCCTGGGAGAGCAAAGGAGAAGAGAGTGCTGGCGCGAGAAGCATGTGGGTGTTTGGCTACGGAGCTCTGCGTGCTCTTTCTGGTGAGTGATCACTCAGCAAGGCAGGGAGAAGGGGGTGACTGATGCTGCAGTTGCTGGAGCCATGGAGGCTGAGGGCTCTCTTTGGGTTCCATCACTCAGTTGAGCAGCTGCACTACAAGCCCCAGGGTGCCTTGCTGAGCAATCTCTTGCTGGGGAGAGCATGCAGAGCTCGGCAGCCCCCAGGGCCGCCCCCTGAGAGATCCTTGCCCCCTCCTGCTTGCACGCAAGTAGGAGTTGGGATCAGTGCTGCTCCAGTAGGCAGCGTGAAGCCTCCCTTCACAGCTGAGAGATCCCCGCCCCGCTCCTGCTTGCAGGCAGCCAGGCTGAATACTTGCCCAGAAGCTGCATCTTAAGAGCCGCTGCACCACCTGAAGGCAGCCAGGCTCTCCCAAGCAAACCAATTGGAAATGAATCAAAATCACAAGAAAACATAAAACAATTCTGACCCTGACCCTGACCCTAACCCTAACCCTAATTGTAATTCTAATCCTTAGCCCATAGGTAGGCAAACCAAGGCCAGACGGATACGGCCCAATCACTTTTTCAATCCGCCCCGCGGACAGTCCAGGAATCAGCGTGTTTTTACATGAGTAGAATGTGTGCCTTTATTTAAAATGCATCTCTGGGTTATTTGTGGGGCATAGGAATTTGTTCATTCCTATATATATATATATGTATTCGGCCCACCACATGGTCTGAGGGACGGTGGACTGGCCAATGGCTGAAAAAGGTTGCTGTCCCCTGCCTTAGCCTAAGCCTAAGCCTAACCCAGTCCTAAAATTAACCCTAACCCAGAAATGGTCTTGTTAGAAAGTAAAATTAGTGTTCAATTGCTGTTTTAGGGGTTGCTTTTCATCATCTGGATTAATCCATTTTCCATTACTTTCTATGGGAAAGCACGCCTTGGTTTAAATCTACTTTGGTTTAAGACCGGACTTCTGGAATGGATTAAGGTTGTAAACCAAGGTACCACTGTAGCTCATAACAAATGATCTTCATGGGCACGAGCCAGTACAGTGGTACCTCGGTTTAAGAACGATTAGGTTTACAAACTGCAAGACCGGAAATAGTGTCCTGGTTTGCAAACTTTACCTTGGTCTAAGAATGGATCTGAACAGTGGAAGGGCACCGGCGGTGGGAGGCCTCATTAGGGAAAGCGTTCCACGGTTTAAGAACGATTTTGGTTTAAGAACGGACTTCTGGAACTGATTAAGTTCGAAAACCAAGGTACCACTGTAGTTGCCTTTTCACTCCCCACAACCATGATTTGCATTAGGCATGCAGGTGGAAAGGAATACTGGATTATCCTAGCAACAAAATACTGATCACAATCCAACAAAAAGTGAGTACAGTATGCTTTAAGTTTCCATTTGACTGTGGCCATTGATTTTTGGGGAAATGCAATCTACCACGACAAAAATGCTTCCTTGAAGAAAGATATCTAGAGTCTCCATGATAGGCAAGTCATAACTGCTTATTCTCTCTCTTGCACACACACATGCCTGGAAAAGCCTTGGGTCTCTGAAATTTTGTTGGAGGATTCACCTGCAGATAAAAGGATTTGTCTACCAAAGTGAATGTTATTGATTGCTTTGCAAAATATGGGAACTTAGTACAGTGTGCTTATTAAATCTCAGTTATTAAATGTTTTCAAACTTAATGGACTTAATTACCAGCATTTTAGCAGGCTTGATGTTATGCTCCTATTTGATTTACTTATATAATTATAACACATGACTTTTCATTTCTAACTAGTAATTCAAAATTCTCTTTCAGAGATGGACAATCTGGAAAAATCTCAAAGCCCTGATGTATTTCCTTCTGGTTACTATTATGAAGATGAATGGCGAGCAAGAACACAGTGGATTCAGCATTTTAACAAGTCATCATATATTACCGAATGTTTACAAGGGAAAGTTATCCACTTGTTTGGAGACTCTACAATAAGGCAGTGGTTTGAATATCTGACAACATTTCTTCCAGGTCACTATTTTTGTCTTGCTTTTGCAGGTGTTTCAGATATATACACACACACATGAGAAAACATTAATGTAGAGATGTGGGATTTCAGTAATCTCATCACTTTGTAACTGATTTTAATTTTGCTGATTACTGTACTTTCCGGCGTATAAGATGACTGGGTGTATAAGACGACCCCCAACTTTTCCAGTTAAAATATAGAGTTTGAGATATGCTTGACCACAGATTCTCCACCCGGCGTATAAGACGACCCCTGACTTTTGAGAAGATTTTCCTGGATTAAAAAGTAGTCTTATACGCCAGAATACACAGTATTGTTTCTGGGATTTGGAAGAGCTAAAACTGCAAAGTTTCGGCATTTACTTTAAATCTCTCTTAATTCTGTGTCACCCTAAGAGTTGGTTAAGAATGGCCTTTTCATGTGCCTCAGGAGTACTCTTTCAAGCCTCACCCCTCCCTCACAAAAATGGTTCTTTCTAGGAAATAAAGTGCCCTTCTCTTTCTCACTTCTTGTGTAAATAGTGATGGGAGAGCTATTGTTTAAGAAAAGAAGAAAGTGGGAGAAGCAGTAATAATGAGATAGACATGGGCAAAAACACACATTTAGGCTTGCATTGGCAGTGAGGAATCCAGGATTGAGCCAAAAGCCTTATAGAAGAGATGGATTTTTGAGCAGCAATGGAAAAGAATTAGAGTTCTGTAACATTACCTGATGATCTAATAGGGAGTGTGTGTGTGTGTGTGTGTGTGTGTGTGATTTGCAAAGGAGAAGTTGAGAGGTGATGCAGGGGCATGGAAAGCTTTCTGAAGGAGTCGTTTGTTAAGGATGTAGAAAAGTGATGGGATAACAGCGTTGGATTTGGAAGAAGGGGAATTGGATGACCTGAGCAGGGCAACTCTACCATTAGGCAAAGTCAGGCACCTGCCACAGGCAGCAGTTGATAGGGTAGTTGCCGGCTATTCCTCCTGAGCCCCCAGCTGCTCCCCTCTGGGAGGACAGAACTGTGTAAGCCTGTCTTGGGGCCCCTAAAGTAACCTGCTGCTTCAGGTAGAATGGAGGATGCAATACTTTTGCCAGTTTTGAAGTAAGATTCATTTGCAAATCCAATCAGTTTTTTTTTTAAAATATATTGACTGGGTGGGGAGTGCTAGCATGTGCCATTTTGTCCTTTTCCTCGGGCAGCAAAACGTTGTGCTCCAGTTCTGGGTTCGATTGACAAGAAAAGAAGTCAAATTATCTTGGTTGCAGAGCTGTGGACAGAAATAGGATAGCTCAGGAGTAGCACAGGAAAGGCAGGAGGAAAGAGGCAGTAACAAAGGTGGGGGATGACAGGAAGTTATTTTGTGTTATAACGAAAGGAAGGGATGTTTAGAAACAATGTATAGCAAGAAAAGGTAATCATTTGGTGGCAGATTAAATAAGGGGAACAAACGAGGCACGAACCCTGAGTGTAGGGCAAAATGAGAGATACCTGTTTAGGTGGTTCAATTAATGTAACAGACTTTCCCTTCTGCAAAGAAGGCGTTTCTAGTTGAGTATATTTGTCAAACACTGTTTTAAGATACAGGCCCAGTTCATTACTGCAGGCTTCACGAAGCTGGGAGCAAGTCAGGCTGAACGCTGCTCCACTCGACCCTTTTCTCCTTCCTCACACCTTGCTTATTTCTTGCTTTTATTAGCTGACATTAGGGCAATTCTGACTCAATACAAGGCATTATCTTCTTGCCAAAGTGCACTGGGATGGGTAAGAGGAGAAGCATTTGACCCTGATGCTTCTTCCTGGCTTCATATTGATCTTCCAAGCTGTGCCAGTTAAAATGGTTGGAACTGATACTCATGAAAACTCTTGTGTGTTTGCTTCCCACCCCCACCCCCCGGTACCATGTGAATGTTATACAGAGGACCCTAACAATTATTATTTTCCTTTACAAAGAGTTGCAAGAGGCAGTCACTCAGTAATTCGTTTTTTGTTTGTTTGCTTGCTTGTTTCAGATCTCGTGGAATTAAACCTTGGCAGCCCTAAAAATGTTGGGCCCTTCATGGCTGTGGACTCGGTGCATAACATCCTACTAAACTTCCGCTGCCATGGGCCCCCTATTCGCTTCTCCACCGTGTTTAGCAGTGAGCTGCATTACATTGCCAACGAACTGAATCGCATTGTAGGCGGGAGGAACACTGTGATAGCCATAACTATTTGGTCTCACTTCAGCACTTTCCCTGTAGAAGTGTATATCAGGAGACTGAGGAACATTCGCAAGTCCATCGTTCGGCTTCTGGATCGGAGTCCCAAGACACGGATAGTCATCAAAACCGCCAACGTTCAGGAGCTCGGGCCAGAGGTTAGCCTTTTCAACAGCGACTGGTATTCGTATCAGCTTGACACAGTCATGAGGAAGATGTTCTCAGGAATTGGAGTGCACTTTGTGGATGCTTGGGAGATGTCACTGGCACACCATTTGCCACACAAATTGCACCCAGAAGATGTTATTGTCAAAAACCAGTTAGATGCTTTCTTGTCTTTTGTGTGTCCGGTGGAAACGCACTACAGCCTCGTAAAAGGAATCCATAATCAATTGTGGACTCTGTTTCTGTAGTTCACTTATGGACACGTTCTGCACTAGTTTTATTGTTTCTGATTTGGGGTGCCCCTAACCTGCATCTGATTCTCCAAGCCTGCACTGTAGCATACATAATTCATACTTGGAAAGTCTGGGGACTGGTTTGTTTGTTTGTTTGTTTGTTTGTTTGTTTAAAAAGTAAGGCTATATGTGTGGGTCCACAACTCCACTTGCCACTCTCACTACAATAAATGTTCTGCCACCATCTGGTAAGATAATGAAAGTATTCACAGCCTCCTCCTCCTTCAGCTTGGAGCTAGGGAGAGAGGCCACAGCACAATCCTAGAGCACATGTTTGAGATGCTGAAAATTCCAGGTTCAGTTGTCAACATTTTCAGTTAAAAGAATGCCGTGAATGTCTAGCTTGTGGGTCGTCGTCCCCCCGTATTATTATTGTTATAAATTTATTCATACCCCTGGTGGGACTCAAGACAACTTACAGGTGTATGTGTGAAAAACAGGGAAAACAACAAAACTGGTTGGCCACTGTAAGAACAGGGTGATGGACTAAATGGCCATTTGGCCAGCTCCAGCAGAGTTTTTCTCATGTAGCAGAGCTGGAAGAAAACCTTTCCCGAGACCTTAAGAGAGAACTGCTTCAAGTCACACAATACTGCCCTAGATAGTTTGATTTAGGCTATGTACACAGGTAGCCTCTGAAATGTGCAGGAGTTGTTTTTACAGCATTTTACACAAACTTTTCACAATAACAGCATCTAAACCAGCAGCTACTACGAGGGATGTCTGTACACACAGGGGGGCTTATCTTCAAACTAGTACACAATAGTGTTCTCCCTTCCCTTCTGTTAGTGGTTCCACAGAGTTTTTGGGAAACAATATATTTTGCAGTCTTTCCAATGAAGGTCTGGTGTGTGGCAGTATGGAGGCGGCTACGTTACTGTACTGCTTCCCATTTTGCCTATTTCATCCACAGCCAACTTCTATTATTTCATGAAATTTATATACCATTTGATAGGGTGTGTAAAAACAAAACGAAAAAAACCAACAACCCCCCCACAAGTGGTTTAAAAGTTAAATATGGTGAGTGGCACAGCCCTGCAACATCAGAAGGTCTACCCCAATTAGAGGTGATCTGAAAAACACTCTCTGTGTGCACATGTATGCACCAAGCACTTGAGAAGTGCATTTTTCGGCACAGAACAGATTGTAACTGTTCCAGCAGAATGCGCTTTAATTGCACAAATAGTGTGGAGCAGGGACAACATGGGGTGATGTCATTTGTCCAGCTCTCCCCAAAGGTGCTTACATCCTGCACTGAATGCACAACATACATAAGAAGAGCTTGCTGGGTCAGGCCAATGGTCCATCTAGTCTAGCATCTTGTGCTCACATAGGCTGAACACTTGCCTGTGGGAAACTAGCAAGCAGGATATGAGCACAAGAGCACTCTCCCCTCCTGTGGTTTGCAGCAGCTGACATTCAGAAGCTACTTGCCTCCAACTGTGAAGGCAGAGCATAGCAATTGCGACTAGTAGACATTGATAGCCTTACCCTCCGCGAATTTGTATACTCCCAAGTTGGTGGCCGTCACTGCCCCCTGCAGGATTGAGTTCCATAGTTTAACTGCGTGGCATGAAGAAGTGTGTGCATGCCCTTAGTGCACATTTACATCCATATTTGCTAGCTCTGCTGCTTGAATTCTTTAACTGGAGATGCTGGGGATGAACCCGGAGACAATTATTTCCAAATAATAATAATAATAGAAATATGAAAAAGGGAGGAACTAAATCCAAATTAACTGAATACTAATGGAAGTTTTACAAAAGAAAGAAATTACCAAAATATTTGTAAATCTAAAAGAAGAAAAGTAACAATTTTTCCCAGCGCACACCCCTACTCCCCATCCCTTTATCTCCCCCTGTTTGGTGCCCAAGACATCTGCATGCAGGACACCCACGTAACTATTAGTGGGAGTGTTTTAATAAATTATACATTTGTATGGCTTGGGGGCTACCTCCTGAGTATTTGATACTTTCCAAGGGAAAATCCAAGTGTCACCGACACTGGTATAAGTTTTAAGATCTTAAGACTGATTAGCTTTCTCTGAACTGCATGTTTTCAAGGGGTTTTTCGGTAGCTAACATCTGAAGTGCAGGTAGCTAAAATGATGCTTAAGATTGCAACAAACAAGTCTGAATGTCATTGATTCGTTATCCCCCCCCCTTTTAAATAAAAGTCTGTAAGAGCTGTTTTGAAGGCAATGCATTGCACAAACTGTTGCTATTTAACATTTGGTTCACTTCAGTAACATGCCTATCATTGGTACAGAATGCAGACTTGACATGTCCTCACCTAGAGGGGAGTTGTAGATTACAGTAGATGGAACAAGACATGGATTTGGATGAAGCCAAAGATGTATTGGCAGTAGGCCAGGGGAGAGATGGAGGGGCAGGAAAGCAAAATTGGTTGAGTAAGGGGTGGGGTGGTTCAAGGGAACCTGTATTGCAGGAGATAGAGGTTGTTCGATCAGAAGAAGGCACGGCATCAGGCATATGAGATGAGAAGGAGGCTAAAAGACACTTGGGAAACAAGCATGTCTATCAGTTGTCTAAGCACCTGCAAGCCCACAAAGAATGTACAGAAATTATCCAGTCCTTTAAAAACTGTTGCGTGTAAAGTAGGCCCAGAACATATTACCTGCTGAACCATAAAGAAACTGAATTTCAGTTGTTGTTTATTCTGATCCTGTTTCTGTTGATATTAAATAAATCTACACCAATACCTGTGATTAAATTATTTCTCTATCACAATCCTCGTTTGTATGTTTGGTGGTGTTACTGTGACACCTTTTTAAAATCGTCAAATCTGTCACCACTTCTTTCTTTTCATGGCCAGCTGAAAGGTTGGCAGTATATTTGACTATAAAGTAGGGAAGGACTTGACTGTTGGATTTGTCACCTTTGATGTTTCTGTTGTTTGTTCTTAGTCCTATCCTACTTCTGATATTTACAAGTGGCATCTATTTACAATTTTCCAGCATTCATATCACGCTGTGACTTAACAGTTTCAAGCATCATGTAGGCTGGTGTTTGGACCAAGACTTTATACTACAAGTAAAATAAACTGCATGGTCAGGCATCTAGGAAACTTGGGACATGATCAGCTGTTTACTATGACACCTTAGAAGGTTTTTGGCTTGGCTGATGGCAAATGTATTCAGGACCGAAATGCCAATTTTGGTGTTGTCTACTGACAACAGTAAGGACATTCCATTGCTAAAAATAGGCTCTTAACGTAGATTTATTGAGCTTACTCAGGAAGCTAGTAGTAATAACAAGGAACAAATTTATACATAAAATTTGGCAATTCCAACCAAATCATGCTTTACCCCACACCAGCCAGACTCTTGCATTGAGCACCACAGGTGCATTGTCAACCTTTTTAAAAAGAAAGAACGCCTGATTTATTATATGCAAAAATATGTACAGTATACTTATAAAAGAGTCAAGTCCCATGAGTCAATTTCTGCAGCGTAATTTTATAAATTAATATACAGGTATATTTTATACAACTTTATGCGTTTATGTATGTATCTGTTTATCTGTTGATCACTTTAGGAAACTTACATATAATATGTGTATATTATATTTATAAGATGCAGTAATGATTTATACTTTTAGCAGAACCAGTAAAAAATATCTGCGTTTTGTCAACAATAGCTTAAGGGTCATGGGCCCAAAAGAAGCCAGATTATCCTCCACAAGGGCCAGGGCTTTTTCAGTGTTGGATCCGACCTGGTAGAATACTCTGTCGCATGAGACTAGGGCCCTGCGGGACCTGATCTCCTTCCGCAGGGCCTCTAAGACAGAGTTATCTGCCTGGCCTTTAATCTAGCCTGATCCCCTATTCCTTTTTCCCCTTCCCTTTTTTCTGAAGAAACCCTTCTGGGTCCCCACATTAAAATTCTTCCCTGGTCTCCCTGCTGGCCTAGCACGGCTAACCTGGCCAGTTAGCCCTGGGGATCCCACCGATGTTTGTTTTTGTGCTGTTTTTAGCTGTTTTTAAGTTGTTTAATTCATTGTCTTATATTTGTTGTTAGCCGCCCTGAGCCCGGTTTTTGAATCAGGAAGGGCAGGATATAAATAATTTATTATTATTATTATAAGATCAAGATTTTCAGAAAATTCAATTCCTAAGTGGAAATTAGAAAAACCCAGAGTTGGCTCAAAGGAAATATAAATTTGAACATTTTAAATCACAGCAAGCATCCATGAAAACTATATACTCAGTAATAACTGAACTAGTAAGAATGAAAGGAATGTATAAATGAAATATAAAATGGCAGCATAAAAATAAATTGTAAAAAAGAATTTGAGATAACGTGTACTATATGGGTGGCTATGGAAATGTGGAAAAATATCCTGTAAATAAAGAAACAATTGAAAATTAATCTGAAGGACAATATAATACAATACAATAATATAATATAATTACAATATCTGAAGAAGTGTGCATGCACACGAAAGCTCATACCAAGAACAAACTTAGTTGGTCTCTAAGGTGCTACTGGAAGGAATTTTGTTTTTGTTTTGTTTTTTTTGAATATAATACAAAGGAGATACAAGACAGCAGAAATTCATACAAGAACAATTAGCTAAGAGAAACAGCCTGATAACTTTAAATTTTTTTTTCTAAATTGCATCATTTCCCTAAAATTCCCACTAGTCTAAACTCTTCTATTCTTTAAACGGGAGTTTCCCACCTATTCAGCAATTTAATTTAATCATTAAACAGGTGAGGGAAATAATATAGCTATCAATCGAAAGCTGGGATCCGAGGAACAGGTTTCTGTGGATTTAGGGTGGAAAGCAAGAGAGATGAATCCATGGGGAGCCAAATGGAAAATTAGTTCAGGTAGTAATAGAGAAAATATCTAAAATGGGAGAGTGGAGTCTGAGTCTCTCAAGGTGATAAAGGAAAAATAAAAAATCCATGAAGCATGGAAACAGCCCAAATGTTGATCCCACTTCTCCAAATAGTCTGTAAACAGTAATCTGGACAGCATCCATGAAAAATTTACTAGAAGATGCCATAGCATGATACCGTAAAATCTGGAGGTGGAGCTTCACTTTTTGTAAAATACAGTACTGTAATAACCAAATAGCGACCCAGAAATAAGTCTTCAGTACTTAAATAACTGGGAACCACTGCTTTATATCCCTTATATGAATTTTATTGCTATATTTATGTAGGCCACCTTAGTCTACAAAAGCAGAGCTTATAAATACTTTAAATATATTAAAAAACAAACTCTGTGGTCACCTCACTTCAGAAGTCTGAGTAGAGATTCTAGGCTCTTAATGAGAAAACAACTTGATTTCTTGCCCACTCATTAGTTCTCCAGCCAAACGCCTAGACACAGAAATCAAGATGTCCAAAACACATGACAATATCTTGAACTGGGGTCAATGTTAGCAGTCTGAATATTCTTTTGAAATGAGATAGAAGAACAATCTAGCAGTAAAAAAAATATGCACACAAATGAACATAAGTTATGCAAGCAAAGAATTAAAAAGTTGAAATCGGAAGGTTATTTTTTTTCTCTTAACATGTCGATTTACTTTACAAGGTTTGCTGCAAAAATAGAAACCCTTTTTTGAAAGAAAACTCAGTATTGCTTTGGGTATAGTTTAAGATCCAGATGCAATGAAGTTATATCAATCAATTACCTGCAATTCTACTACCTCTCTAGATTCACCATACCATAATTTTACAATGCTTAATATTGCAAGAGACACACCTTGTTCTCCTCTCGGTTGATTACCATCATACAGAACACCACAGTCCCTAGCAATTAACGTGCTTTGAAAGTTTGATCAATTGCTGAAAGTGATTCCCGTAATAGGAAAAGTGAGTGATGCAAATTTCAAAAGCAGCAGAGCAATCAAATCATTGCCTTCCAGTTTTGTAACCAAGGGTTTGGCCCTGAATACTCTTGGACGTTTTGGGGTCCATGACTCCCTTGACCAACTACATTCTGCAGCTCCCTTGTGGGGCTCAGGAGCCCAGTTTGTCGCCCCTTGCCTGCAGAGCTGGCAGCCTCTCACCCTTTTTCGAACACCCTCCCATGGGGAGAGTTCCCTCAGCCCCCTCTCCTCTCCATTCTCCTTGGGAGTCCTCCGGGCAGCCACTGCTGCCACCCCTGGTCTCTGAGCCGCCCCCCTCCACCCCAAAGAGAGGTCCCTCCTCACACTGCCCCACAGGGGCCTGGGATTTATCTGTCCATTCCCAACAGCAAGGGCTGGCGGGCTGGATGGCTGAGCTCCCTCACCCATTTGCTTGCTTATTCTGAAGCCACCTCAGCTCCTGGCAACCAGCACCCCCTGACCAGCCCCAAGGCGCCATTTGCCAGCTGAGCGTGTAGCCAGGGCTGCTGCAACAAACAGCTGTGCAAGCCTTTGGGAGGCAGACATGCAAAAAGGCATCAGAGGAGGGAGGGAAGGAAAGGATACAGGCCAGTGTTGCCTGTGGCATCCCTGACCATCATTCAAGGCAAACCCAGGGTGGCCCGGCACACTGATCGAAAACCACTAACTTAAACCATTACATTTATTCAAGTGCTGCTTGTCCTCAAATTCCCCATGTTTATGTTTGGTTTCGCCTTTGCCTCACTGCTTTTCTCCATCCTCCAGCACAATTATAATGCTCATACCCAGATATGCTTGTTTTCTACCTGGCTTGTGGTGATGGTGATAACAATGATTGCACTTTCTTCTTGGTTGCTGTGCATCTGTGCACCATGCAGCCTGTTGAGGCACAATTTTTTTTTAAAAAAAGAATTTATTGGTTTTTCCACGCAAAAAGAAAAACAACAAATAATAACAATCATTCTACATATAAAAACAAACACAACAAGCAACACATATAACAATCAAATAAAAACTAATACATACCTCATACACAGGAACACACCAATCTTTAAATTATGGTCTTATTTCAAATCTTATTTAGGGGGACTTCCCCCGTTCTCTCTTCTGCGTTCAATTCTAATTTACTTTAGTAACTTTGTAACTAGTATAACAAATCATTCACCATTATTCTTAATCTTCAAATAAACATTTTATATCATTCAACTTATGAATATCAAATAAAACATCATATTGCAAATCTTAACTTCTTATATCCTTTTTTCTCTTAACGCAATATAACTATTGCTCTTATTACTTCTAATTCCTACCTTAAAAATATTATAACCAACACATTATCATAAAAAACCTAAATATTTCTTCCCTTCTCCAAATCGGTTATTGTGTTGAGGCACAATTTTATGTGGCTTTAAGATAGTACAAAATAGATATGCATGAAAGAAAAATGATTAAAGGAATTGACAGGGAAAGCTTTCAGGAAATTCAATACAGGCTGCGCACACACTATATCTTTAAACCACATTCAGATTTATTTGGGTTTTTGTTTGTTTGTTTGTTTGTTTAATATACCGCCCTATACCAGAGGTCTCAAGGCAGTTCACAAAATAAAATCAAAATATAAAACCTGCAGAATACATAATCAAAATAAAAACGCCACCCCCCCCCCACAAAAGCACACATTTTAAATGGCCATAGGATGTAAATCAGGTCAACCAAAGGCCTATTTAAAAATGAGCATTTTTGCCTAGAGCCTAAAGGTGTATAATGAAGGCGCCAGGTGAACTTCCCTGGGGAGAGCATTCCTCAGACGGGGAGCCACTGCAGAGAAGGCCTGTTCTCGTGTTGCCACCCTCCAGACCTTTTGTGGAGGAGGCACACAAAGGAGGGCCTCAGAAGATGATCTGAAGGTCCGGGTAGGTTCATATGGAAAGAGGCAGTCCTTGAGGTATTGTGGTCCTTCAACGTATTTCCCTTGAAGAATTCTAGACATTATAGTTCCCCCTTCACAGAGTTACAATTCTGAGCAAGGAGAAAAGTGTCTCAAAAGTACCTGCAATACCTAACATTAGCCACTAGATGGTAGGGTATGGCAGTCTTTTTATTTCTTGGTGCTTTCTTGACAACATTTTTGTACTGCATAGATAAAATCAAACCTATATTCATTTAAGAGTCACCCAGCAATCGGTTGGTGATGAAAGGAAGTGCCCAAGGTTTGAAGGATATAGTGTTTCAAATTCACACCTCCCTGTCAATCCTGACATTTGCAAACAAAAGTTATACAGGCTGATCAATGAGGATAACACTGTATACGTTTGATGAAATGGACTCTAGCCCACGAAAGTTTATCCTATAACACATTTCTTAGTCTTTAGAGAGCTTCAAGGCTTGTTGTTGTTGTGCTGCTGCTGCTGCAGATTAATGCTGCTACCCCTCTAGAATATTATAAGAATCCTTCTTGGATCAGACTGAATCCAGACAATACTGATTTCAGCAGGAACTAACGTTTCACAAGGTGATTTATGTTCAACTGCCTTAGGTTGTAATGGTATACATGCATACTTGTAAGTCCCATTGAACATTGGGGCTTAATTCTAAGTAAAGATGTGTAGTTAGTCAAGTTCTAACCAATTTCATGTAGCTCTGATTCTTTTTGAAGACCACTTTTGTTTTACAAAATGAAGATACTGAACCTGAAATTTGTATGTGTGTATGGCGAGAGACACAGGTGGCACTGTGGGTTAAACCACAGAGCCTAGGGCTTGCCGATCACAAGGTCGGCAGTTCAAATCCCCGCGATGGGGTGAGCTCCCTTTGCTTGGTCCCTGCTCCTGCCAACCTAGCAGTTCAAAAGCACATCAAAGTGCAAGTAGATAAATAGGTACCGCTCCAGAGGGAAGGTAAATGGCGTTTTCGTGCGCTGCTCTGGTTCGCCAGAAGCGGCTTAGTCATGCTGGCCACATGGCCTAGAAGCTGTACGCCAGCTCCCTCGGCCAATAAAGCGAGGTGAGCGCTGCAACCCCAGAGTCGTCCACGATTGGACCTAATGGTCAGGGGTCCCTTTACCTATGGAGAGAGAGTGAGAAGGTTCTTAACTTTTTCCCATCAGGTGTGTCAGCAGAACTTCCAATGCTCAGTATGCAATATGTGGATTGGACCATCCACTCTATTAACAAAAGAGGATCCAATTTGCTATCTATCTATCTATCTATCTATCTATCTATCTATCTATCTATGCATACAGTATGTCTTATGCAGATGTGTATCCTCTTTTGCAGATGATATGGAGGGTCCAAAAATAAATCAGGGGCCACACACAAGTAATAAAAAGTCTGAGAGAGTATTATTAACAGGTGACACTTCCTTCATGATTTAGAAAATAGAAATGTAAGAAGACTGGTGGTTCAGGCCCAAAGCCCATCTAATCCAGTTTCCTGTTCTTTACAACAACTAACCAGATGCTCATGGGAAGCCCGCAAGCAGACTTGAGTGCAACAGCACCATCCCCACCTGTGAGAAAAGCTTTCATGAGTCATGAGTCTCATGAGTCACAAACCAGTTATGTTACTGTAGGTCTTTTTGATTGATCTTGGGCTGGCAGTACTACATTCAGTGCACTACCGAGAGTAGTATTTCTGCTTATGAGGTGTGGGTGGGTGGGGAGTGAGGGCTCCCAAGAGATTTAAGATTTACAGCAACCAAACCTGAGATGCCCATGACTGGATAATCCAAGATTAACCTTGTTAAAAAGAAGCAGTGTATTCCAGCAACATTTGTTGTGTGGTTCTTGTAATAACTGCAGCAATATTATCAGCACAGGTCAAACAACATTCCCTTTTCTCCTCCTGTTTTGGATTTCAACCATGACATGAATACACAGTATTATGCATTCATTTTAGGGCTCGTTCATATCTGGTTGAGCTTAAATCGGCTTAAAGTAGTTAGCGCCAAGGAGAAAGTTTTGCATGTCTGAACTAGGCAGAACATCGCCCTTGCACCCACTCATCTAATCCCAACTATCTCTGTCCTAACTTTCTTATCAGCGTGAATCATCCTTATCTTTTACATGCCCTTTATTTCTGCGTGGTTCAGCTTTAGGCAGGGAAATTAGCTGCTGGTCTTCTCCCCTACCCCAGTTTCTGTCATTTTTCCCTGGCTGGTGCTTTCCACACACAAGCTCTTGCGCTATTTTCATTATGTTTATCTTGGCATTGGAAGTGTGAAAGGAGAAAGTATAAGTAATTTTGAAGCAGCCGTTCACAGAAATGAAGAATGAAGGATTTTTAAAAGCATCAATTAGGAGGCATAAATGGGTACCGATAATTCTTATACACACACATTGACAGTCAAGAGAAATCCAGAAAGATTAGCAACGTTCCCACCACTCTTGCCAAATTTTGCAACTACGTATGAAAGGTGCTTTTGTCTTACAGGTCAGGTACTTTGTAATACTTAACAAATTCTTACCACTTGAAATAAGGAAGATTTTTCCACTGCTGCAAGCACTCAGGTCGAGTTGGAGTGAGGAGTTGCGGCTCTGCCACTGTGCTGCTTTCATGACTTTGAGTGTGCTCTTTCCTCTCAGGTCTTTCTCAAGATCTTTCCTTGCTCTGTAGAAAGCATCATTCCAAATAGTTCTACCGCCTTGTGCTGCGACTCTGCCTCCTGCTTAGCATAGAGTAGAGCGGTTAACATGGTGCCCTTCAGATGTGGGTGGACTACAAGTCCCAATCATCCTGGCCATTGGCCATGCTAGCTGGGACTGATGGGAGTTGGGAGTCCAGCAACATATGGAGGGCACCACATTGGCTACCCGTGGAGCAGAGTGAAGTTTTTTTTTTAAAGACTGCAATCCTATGGAACTTACCTTGGGTGTGAGTTGCACTGAAATTGGTGGGCCTTAGTACTCAGTAAAACATAACATGGAGTCACATCACCGGTCCATTGAGTGAACACAATACTATTGCCTACTATTCTTTAGACAGAGCCCTTCCCATCCCTGCTTCTAAAACTCCTTTGAATCAGAGATACCAGGGACTGAACCTGGGACCTTCTGCGTATAAAGTATCTGCAAGACCCCCTAAGCTATGTCATCTCCCTAGCATTTTAACTGCACAGAGCGTGAGGCAGGGACCTGAGTTTGGAGGCTGACAGCTAAAATGCCAATGAGAGCACCAAGGCTGAGCTTTGCAACCAGACAGCTGAGGCAAGGGCTGTATCATTTGACACTGTGGACTGTTGCTACTCCACCACAAATAAAGGCAGGCTGGGCAGCCTGTGCCTCCTCAGGTGTTGTTGAGATGTCAGCTCCCATTCCCATACTGGCTGGGGCTGATGGGAGGAGAAAAGGAGAACGCTACTTGCCTGTGTCATCTTTGAAATCCAATACGTACAAAAAGCTAACATGATAGATAGCCAGTTTTCTCAAAGCATTTAAAAGCAAGGTTCTGTTGTGCATTACTTTGGTGCATCCAGATGCCAGGGCAAATGCATACAACAAAATTACTGTTTTGATAGGTTTGGGAATTTTAGGGTATCTGCAGACAGTCAGTTTTTTTGCAGGAGGGATTCAAGTGCATACCAACATATTAGGTTTACACAATTAAAGTGGATTAAAGTGCCCTGTTGCTACTCAGTTTTTTTTTTTTTACTAGACTTTTTATGGTTTGGAAAGGAACAGCAAAGTGCATTCAAAGTGTGGAAACGAAAGATTAATGGGGAGATATATGAACAGCCCACAAGCAAGTCAGCATGATTGAGCATAGTAAATGCTCATTGTTATATAACTTCCCAGAAGACATCGAGAATGAATAGTCAATCAAGACCATATTCAATCAAACCTCTGCACAGGTTTTGTGCAAGCATATTGTGATGAATGCTCAATAAACAGATCGCCTAGAGCCCTTACTGGTTTGGAACTGCCCAAATGGGCACATTGTGTTCTGCTCTCAGATTTGATTCAGAGTCCCCCAACACATTCTTCCCAGTCACTGTATTGATCAATACTCAATGGGTAGTCATTTCAGATCCTTCCTGGCTCATAAGAATGTAAGAAGATCCTGCTGGATCAGGCCAATGGCCCATCTAGTCCAGCATCCTGTTCTCACAGCAGTCAACCAGAAGCCGATGGAAAGATCACATCAGGACATAAGCACAAGAGCCCTATCCTCCCTGTGGTTTCTAGCCGGTATTCAGAAGCATTGCTGCCTCTTACCAAGGAGGCAGAGCACAGTCATCATGGCAAACAGTCACGGATAGCTTATCCTCCTGAATTGGTCTAATCCCCCTTTAAGCCATTGGTGGCCATTGCAAATGCACTTATTTCAGGATCTGCCTTTAACATGTGTAATGTACTCTTGTAGTTTAATCCTTTGCGCATTTCCTTCCTGAACTTGAAGCTTACTCCCACAATAATGTGTGCAGGATTGCCTTGAACATTTTAATCCCGTGTAGGCATCCCTAAGGCAGTTAACTTCAATGGACAGGCACACCTAGCTGCATAGGATTGGACTGCAAATAATGAAATGTATCTGCCCCTTGGAACAAGTAGCTTAAAGCGATTAAGGCCAGCGATGTTGTGCACCTACCAATCCGATGATATAATTACATAGCGTCTCTCTAGAGAATGGGAAGGCTTCACCCACTCAACGTTTCCTGGCTTCGTGGAAAGTTTCAAAACGATCATCTTTACGAAGGGGTAGCAGCAATCTTGGGCATCTTTCCGCTTACTCAGACAGGAGAGGGCAGAGGTTCGTACATGCTTGCTTCATGCCCGCAGTATCTGCTGTAGGCAGTGCTGAGGCAGGAGGCGGAGGGTCCCGGGGAAAGGCTCCACAATGAATTCATGCATCTGCCTCTGGCACCTGGTGTTGGCGCTCGTTCTGCAAAAACAGGCTCAGGAGATGTAGATGCTAGTAGGCTGTAAAATTCTGCAGCTGCTTTCTCAAGCTGGTATGGTACACCCTGAGGTAAGTGTGATTATGCACAATGCTTTTGAATTATGGTGCTGGAGGAGACTCTTGAGAGTCCCGTGGACTGCAGGAAGATCAAACCTATCCATTCTGAAGGATATCAGCCCCGAGTGCTCACTGGAAGGACAGATCCTGAAGCTAAGGCTCCAATACTTTGGCCACCTCATGAGAAGAGAAGACTCCCTGGAAAAGACCCTGACGTTGGGAAAGACTGAGGGCACAAGGAGAAGGGGATGACAGAGGATGAGATGGTTGGACAGTATTCTTGAAGCTACCAACATGAGTTTGACCAAACTGCGGGAGGCAGTGGAAGACAGGAGTGCCTGACGTGCTCTGGTCCATTGGGTCACGAAGAGTCAGACACGACTAAACATACCCCAGTTGCCATGGGTATTTTATCCAGTATGCTTTTAAAACCATGTTGCTGGAAATCTTCATACTTTTAACTCTAGCTTTAAGGTAAACTGGTTGAAGATTTCAGTCACTGGCAAGTGCTTGGTTTAGCGAGTCTAATACACCAATCCTTTTCCCATCACTGACTACTGCTTAAACCTATCCTGAAACAAAATATGATGGATAAGGTGATATATAAATATACTTAATAAATAAAATTAAATGAGTGTATCCATTTCCCCAGCTCTCTAGCACACTCATCAGACATTTTCATCCATTCAAACCACTGGCTCCAATCCAGCGCTCATGAATATCTTCCCAGAGGTATAGAACTGCTAATGGAAATGTAGGCAGACCGGGCCTCCCTGGGGCAAACACCCTGCTTGGTAACTGCTCTGGAATCTAGAGAGCTAAGTTGGAGATGGATTTGTGATATCCACCAACTCAAAATGAGTCAGATCCCCTAAGCCATGCAGGTGTCTTCAACGGCTGAACTTTTAAGAAAGGGCTCGTGTTTCTTGCGCTGTTTATCTGTGACGTGAAATGCCTTTATGGTTGCCCACATGTCACTTTCCGGTTGAGAGAAGTGAGCAAAGCACCCCAGGACATGATTGCTGTCGTACTGTGGCTGGGGACCGTCAGTCCTCTCAGTCAGTGGATGAGTAGGGCTGGGCCTGAGTCTTGTGGTACAGGAACTGGGCCCATCCACACCTGTCCCTCTTCCTGTTTTGGTAGTAACTTCATAGTGCACTGGTCTTTCCAGCCATACTCTGAGGGAACTGGTTCCATTATTTCTCCTGCCACATCCTCATCCCCAGTCCTGGCTGGCTATCTGTCAGCTTCTGTACAAGGCTTCTCAGTGTTACAAACCCTTAAAGGAGAGAGGAGGAGTACTTAAATCAAAAGCCCAGGGTAGATGCACTGAATTTTACAAAGAAGTGTAAAGGTACGAATGAGAGAGCACCATATATCGCAGGTACGCAAAGCAATACTTGACCACAGTACATGTAGGTGGCTTTAGATCAGTGTTTCCCAACCTTGAGTCTCCAGCTGCTTTTGGACTACAGTTCTCATCATCCCTGACCACTGGTCTTGCTAGCTAGGGGTGATGGGAGTTGTAGTCCAAAAACAGCTGGAAACCCAAGGTTGTGAAACACTGCTTTAGATAGATATATAGAGGCAATTGCCCTGAAGAAATGATCACAACTTTATTTTATCTCTTGTTGGGCCAGGTTTTGTCACTGCCAAGGCCAGAGTTACTTTATTTTAGTTTCAAAAATCAATCAGAATATTTACAGGATACCACTCCTTGTTCTGGAAGCATATTCTCAAAACCAGTAAATGCACTCACTCCCCCCCCTTTTTTTGCTCAATCTGACCAGCCTATTGACCATGTTGACAACCTTGGCTGGAGAAGAGAGAGTAATCATTCCTAAAGACCCAGTGGATCCTACACACACACACACACACACACACACACACAGCCTAGGAAAGTAACAATTCCCGCAGAAAGCAAAAGTCCACCAAAAATGGTGAAAGCGAAAGGACTCCGGTTTTCATAAAGAACTTCGTGCAGGTTTCTAAAAACAAACAGATTTTTTTTTGCAAGCCCTTAACGAACGGTGTGCAGCTCTATTTGCATTGAGGACAACAACAAAAGCATCCCTGGAGCCTTGACTACTAGTCCTCTCCGTAGTAGCCGCACCGGTCCGGGTTTTCCGGCAACTCAGCGGGGTGGGGAACGTCCCGGTGACCGGCTCACCCAGCGAGGGAATTTCCTCCATGCCGAAAAAGTCCGAGCTGCAACTCTCGTCCCTCCACCCCGACTTCCTCTCGCACGTCACGACTTTCCCCTTCCACCCCTCCCCCTTTTAACCATTGCAACACCAACAAGGCACTCAGGACTGAATCACGGCGATAATGATATTGGGGGTGCGGGTGGGGGGGGAAGAGAGAGGAAAGAATCCCCAAAGACTTCGAGCTTCATTGTGAAACTTTCGCTTTTGGCTGGAGAGGCAGCGCGTGGCGGTGACGGGGTAGGGCGGGGGGGAGCTTCTGCCGGCAGAAATTTTAAGCCTCCGAGGGAAATGTTCGCTTTGCCATAGAGACGGAGCACATAAGCAGCTGAGGACCCGTTAAGCAGCCGGCAAAACCGTCTACTAGCTCGTTCCCTGAAACCTAGCTTCACTCCCGAGACATGAAGGTATATAAATATATATATATAGGCGAAACCGTGCGCTTTTCACCCACACAAGCCATTTCTATTGTGGTGTGGGAGAGAGAGGAAGAGGCTTCCTTACAGGTGCGTGGCAGACAGACTTGCCATGGAGGTTTTTCACCAGCTGAATTTCTATTAAAAACACTTTTATTGTCCATTCCGGGTCGCCCAACCACTACCACAGTGTCCTTTCTCTTGGCAGATCAAGATGAGCAGGTGACAGCAAAGGTTGCAAAGTTTTTGGCTGGGGTAATCAGAATAAGATCCACTATTTGTCCATTGATTCAAAACCCTAAAATGTATTTTATATTGACTTTTTATTTCTATTATTTGTATATCGTATTGTTTTATTGCTATGGCTGATGGCTGACACAAATAAAGATTCATTCATTCATTCATTCTATTAAAAACACAGAGGTTCTGTCAACAAACAAGCAGCAAGCCTGGTTTAAGCTTTGGAAGCTTATTTCATGTTGTTATTAGTCCTGTTGGACCAGATGACCCTTGGGGTCCCTTCCAACTCTGCAATTCCATTATTCTGTTTTTGTGTGGGAAATCTGAGGTTTGTGGGGCAGGGAGGGGAAAGGGGGTTTGTTGTCTCTCTGGTTATTGAAAGCCAACTTTTAAGGAAAGAGAGAGAGAGAGAGAGAGAGAGAGAGAGAAATGTGGCTGGCTGCGCATGCGCACCTGCTGGCTCCAAGTAGAATTAGTTGCACTTAACTGCCAGTAAAAATCATTAGACGAGTTGGTCCTGAAATACAAGTCGTCTTGAACTGACAGGAACTCAGTGTCAGTCAATGGAGCTGTATAGGGTCTCTAAGTATGAATGGGAATGATGGACAGTTGAGATGGCAAGGTAGTGTGGGCAAGCAGCTATTTCTGGCTTAGAGCAAACCCAACATGGAGTGTGTTACTTTTAAAGCAAACATGCTTATTGTGGCACAAGCTTTTGTATTAGAGTCCATATTATCAGATCAGACTCAGGAAGTGTTATCCTAAGATGGCAGGTGTGTGTTTGAAATAATCTCTGCTGTAAATAAATAAACGCAAACAAAACACACACACACACTTACATAGGCAAAGCGAGGTCAGGTGGAAATGAATGCAACAAACGCAGACTCTGATAATCATGTGGAAAACTTAAATGTATGTAAAATGTAAATGATTAAGCGACCACCCTAATCTACGTTGATAACACAAACATCCACGTAATAACCCATGAGCTAATTGGAGGGCTCAGAAGACACTTTCTGTATGAACTTGTTTGCTACCTTGGAGCCCTATTGTTTCAGAGAGTTCTGGGAACTGTTCTGCTACCTCTTGTCACACCAGTCTGCAAGAAGCTGATACCCTCCTGATGTTTTGTACTGCAGCTTCCATCAGCCCCAGGCTAGCAAAGGCTGTGCCACACCATAACTCTACTAGCACCCCCAGGATAGCAAAAGGGGGAGAAAAGTCTATCTACTGCACATGGGCAGGCACACAACTGCCAGTTAATGGGTTGAGGGCCCACTTCCATCTCTAGGTTCCCCTGAGCCATCCTTAACGGAGAGAGATACTGGAGCTTGGGGAAGTAGGTGCCATTTTCCTCCTGCATCCCAGTCCAGACAATGCTTAATGCTGAGAGGGTCCTGGAGAAAGATGACTTTGCTTCTGCTGACACCAACATAACCAGTTCCTTGCCATTCCTGTTCTGCTTGGAGAGAGACAAACCAGGAAGCCTGAGCTCATACTGTTTCCCTGTATGTTTCAGTATGGCATGGGGTGGAGTGGCAAAACCAGAGAGTTCTGAGTTTTGCTGCAGCTGCAGAGCTGGCCCGGTACCATGGGGTGAGTTATAGAGCTGATAGAAATTTGGACAGAATATAGATAGAAACTGATAGAAATTGGGTGGCCTCAGTTGCCATCAGTAAGTTGTCATGCTTTGCTGTCTCTCCAAAGAAAGGGTCTGTTTTTCTCTGTGCTTTCTTTTATATATATATTATGAATATGAATGAGAGGGTTACTCTGTGTCTTTCGCTTTCAATTTCTTTTTTGCTTCTACTTCTTTTACCAAACCAATAAACATATTCAGAACAGGAAAAATCCTCTTTACTGTACAAAGGGAGACAGCAGGCTTCCATTGAAATCAACTTAATATGTAAGAAGTTTTGAGAAATATTACAAAGTTAATTTTTCCTATTTTGAAAACTACTTTGTGTTTAATTTTAGTATCTCAGCAGAAAATAATTAACTGTTTATGGGCTTTTGTATTAACATTCTGACCAGCACTGTATTCAACAAAAGATTATTGAATGTTTGAATACGGGTAGAATGCCACTACATAGTTGATTTTATTCTCAGCTTATATTACTTCAGCAGAAACGATGTGCTCCATTTCCTGCTGAGATTCATTTCATTCCTCTGATCCTAAATTTTAAACTGAGTATTCCCATTGCATTTTGTGGTGTTTAAAAAGAGCAGTGCATTAACTACAGTGTAGTTTTATCCAGGAACAAAGTCAAATAATGCAATCCTATACCTGCTTAGAAAAAGCCCAATTGAATTCAATGGGACTTACTCCCAGGTAAATGTATACTGTATAGGATTGCTACCTTACTTATTTTCTGCTGTTTGATGAGTTCAGTTCAGTTTTAAGAAACGAATTCCTGATTACTTTTAATTCTCGTACTTCTTTGCCGCACGCTTTAGAATCAATAAGAGAAAAGTGAAAATCAGTATTGAAAATCATAATGTGCCTGCTTTATTTCATACACATTTTCTTGTCTTTTGCTAATTTTTTGAAATTGGAGATATTATAAGTCATGTCACCAGCTAGTCAACACTTTGTTTGGAGAAATGGCCAGCTAAATGCCCTTGGAACCTTACAAGTTGCGGACAAGTCAACAGTGTTTTTGTGTTGTTTTCCCCTCCATCATCTTACTGAGAGGAAGATTGCAGGGGAAAGGGTGTATGTTATGTGTGGTTTTGTTTGTTTAATATCCCACCTTTCCTCCAAGGAGCTCAAGGTCGTTGACATGGTGTCTCACTCCCACCACAGTACCACACGCTACTATACTGTATCACAATGGTTGTAGAAGGGAACTAGGGGGGAAAATGAGTGATTATCTGATCTATTGTTTGTGTTTGTGTGGGTTTTTTTGGTTGTATCAGCCCTATATTTGTGATTGACGATTGAGTTATTTGTTCTGCATGCTGGTTATGTCCTGCTTTTAGATTGTAGCAGAATTGTGGCCTTGGTTGTGTTGCGCTATGTGGGGATGTGCCTGATATCAAGCATATTGTTATGATGTTGTTGAGTATTTTGGAGGGGGGTCAGACTCCCCTAAATCTCTGGATTCAGTTAAACATTAGAATTTAAGCAAGCCTCTGAATTCTTGGTGTCGGAAATAACACAGACCAGCTTCTTCATGAGGTAATTACTTAGTAATGGCCAAGTTGCTGACCTAACAAATGGCAGGATGGTGGGCCATTAAGCTAGATGGCTCTTGGGAGCAGCCCCTGCCTGAGCTCAGAGGGAGATAGTTGGCAAGAGACAATGAGAGTTTTGTTTTAGGATTGAAGTTTGCCTGATGTGGGCTGGAGAAAATTGTTTTGGCCTGTTAAACACAGCAGGATGGAGAGCGGGGAGGGGTGGGGATGGTCACAACACAATGTGGGCTGACAGTTTGACTCCAACATGGCAGCCATGTGACAAACAGGACCAACACAGAGTGCAATGATAGGAGCCTCTCTATACTAGGCTCAGGTTATATATATATATATATATATATGTGTGTGTGTGTGTGTGTGTGTGTGTGTGTGTGTAAATAAACCCTGGTGCGGAATCGCATCATATCTTGTTTGCCAGTGGGATTCGACCCCTACCAGTTTGCGTATAAGGCAAAGAGATCCACGGAGGATGCTGTGGCAATGGCTCTACGTGCTGTCCTGACTCATTTGGAGAAACAAGGGAACTATGCTAGATTGTTATTTGTAGACTTTAGTTCTGCATTTAATACTATTCTTCCGCATAGATTGGTGCCCAAACTATTAGACCTGGGACTTCCACCGGGCTTATGCAGGTGGATATTAGATTTTCTATCAAACAGTTCCCAACGGTCAGGATGGGTTCCCACATCTCTGTGGATCTCATTATGAATATGGGAACGCTGCAGGGGTGCATGTTGAGCCCGCTTTTATATACGCTCTATACAGCTGATTGTGCCCCCAAATACCCCAGTAATAACATCATTAAGTTTGCAGATGATACAATGGTGGTTGGTTTAATCACGGCTGGAGAGGGGGAGGCGGCTGGCGGCCTATAGGAAGCAAGTTGAGCAGTTGGCGGAGTGGTTGCAGGGAAAACAACTTACTCCTCAACTTAAAGAAAACAAAAGAGATTATTGTGGACTTTATGAAATGTAAATTGAATATTCAGCCACTTATTATTGAGGGGAAGTGTGTGGAACAGGTATCGGTGTTTTGATTTCTGGGAACGGAGTTGAGAGATGACCTAACCTGGGGAGAAAACAGCAAAGACCTGATGAAGAGAGCACAGCAGAGGTTATATTTTCTGAGAATCCTCCGGAAAAAATAATCTCTCAAAGGACCTGTTGATGGCATTTTACCATTGTACTGTTGAGAGTGTATTAACTTATGGTCTGTGTGTGTGGTTTGGGAGTTGCACAGTCAGGGAAAGAACAATGCTGTCCAGGGTTGTAAAGGCTGAGGAGAGAATAATTGGTTGCACTCTTCCCACCTTGGATCAAATCTAGGGTATACCTCCAGGTGCCATAAGAAAGCTGCAGAGATAGTGCAGGATAGTGCGCACCCCAGAAATGATCTCTTTCAGCTTCTGCCTTCTGGAAGAAGGTACAGGGTTATAAAGACCAGGACTAGCCGCCTGAGAAACAGTTTCTATCCAAAAGCGATTTTGGTTTTAACGCAGTGTAAGGCAGTCTCTAAGGGAGTATCTGTATTAGTTGTGGGGTATCGAAGGTCCGTATAGTTAAAGCTATGGTTTTCCCAGTAGTAATGTACGGAAGTGAGAGCTGGACCATAAAGAAGGCTGATCGCCGAAGAATTGATGCTTTTGAATTATGGTGCTGGAGGAGACTCTTGAGAGTCCCATGGACTGCAAGAAGATCAAACCTATCCATTCTCAAAGAAATCGGCCCTGAGTGCTCACTAGAAGGACAGATCCTGAAGTTGAGGCTCCAGTACTTTGGCCACCTCATGAGAAGAGAAGACTCCCTAGAAAAGACCCTGATGTTGGGAAAGATGGAGGGCACAAGGAGAAGGGACGACAGAGGATGAGATGGTTGGACAGTGTTCTCGAAGCTACTAACATGAGTTTGGCCAAACTGCGAGAGGCAGTGAAGGATAGGCGTGCCTGGCGTGCTCTGGTCCATGGGGTCACGAAGAGTCGGACACGACTGAACGACTGAACACAACAACAACAACAGAGTTTTTAGGGGGTTAACCAGGTGTAGATTTTCAATTTCGTTGTTCTGTATGGGACAATGACAATAAAGATATCGTATCGTATCGTATATCATGAAGATACCACAGTCTCCACTGTGCCTCATTTCCAAGGGAAGCACAAATCCTGAGTAAGTGCCTGGACCCCTGAAATCTTGCACCGCTTGGAGATTTGGGTGGCATGTAACAATGCAATCCATGGATAGAATCATTTTCAAATGGAAATGAAGGGTTCCCATTAGTGTCTCAAAATGCAGCGAGGTGACCCCTCCCCCGGTGTTGCAGGTTGCATTTGCATGGAGTCATTTCACATCAGAGAGAGGACAGAGATTTCTCCACCTGATGCACAGGACATTTTTTGTTCCCCCACCTCTGCAACCCCACAAACTTCTATTCATTAAACTGTAGTCTGTGTCTGTGTGATGGCTGCTGGGTATGTTCACTCTGCTGCTTACGCTGCATCCAAGTTTTCTAATCGGAGTGAACCTGGTTTGAGGAAAAAAAATAGCAGTATTTGCCAAGAAACTGCAGGATCTGTATGGATTGTGGCTAACATTGTGTGAATGCGGCTTTAAGCATTAGCTGTAGGAGTGCACTGGATGTGGAGCCAGCCATAATTTGAAAGCCAATAATTTAAATTTGGGGGCAGGCAACCCAGATAACTGCCTAGGGTGCTGAGCAGACGGGGTGCCTGCAATGGGCTATCCCCTCAGTAGCTGAAATAATAATACAGACAGTTCATAACCTCTCTTATAAAGCTGGCAACACAAACCTGCATGGTCATAATTTCATTACAACTCTTTTTTCAATCCATGGGGAATGTACAACTATGCCTATTTAAAAAAACTGTGAGTGATCTGTGATCAGATCCTTTCCTGCAAATTTATTGTCAATAATCTGTTTCTTTCCCAGGGTAGCATTTACGTAGTTAGGACTGGCCCAGTCTGTGGATGGAATGGCTTGGTGGCAGTAAACTTGCAAAAACCACAAATACTAGCTGTTCCACCTGGCCTTTGGGTTGGTTTCTGTTTAATATTTATGCTTCATCTTTTATTGGTGGGTTATTTTGAAATTGAGACCTGCAGTTTTAATTGAATTTTTAAATTTGTATTTTAATCTGTTATTTTAAATTGATCGTTTTTATGTTTTTTTGCTGTGATTTTAATTGATGTTAGCCGCCCTGAGCCCGGTTTTCTGGATGGGAAGGGCGGGGTATAAATAAAATTATTATTATTATTATTATTAGCTCTACAGGGTGCAGAAAGCTTTTGCACTTAAGCAGAATGAGGTGGTAGTGTTCACTACATGTGTCCTTTGAGTCTCAGGGTCTGAGCTGCAGATGACCTGGCAATCCTAAGGCATGAATGTTTTTCCGAAGAACTTGTTCAACACTGTTGAACTTGTCTGTGAAGAACTCCCGATTAGCCTCCTTGGAGTGCAGTTTAACAGCCACTCATTTAAACTTCACTGTGTGATCTGCATGGGCATATTATTACAACTGAATTACATGGGGTACTTAGGGAGATTTTCCTCCCACCATCACCTTCATAGATAATTGTGCACTGAGAGGAGAAGAAAGAGGAGGAAGTTTTGTTTATGTAAATGCATGTAAATGCAAGGTTTCATTTCATTGCAGGAGATGAATGAGCTGTGAGGTAATGATGTTGCAGTGTATTGCACATAGACTAAAATAAACCCATAGTCTTAAAGGAAAACGTGGCATGGATTTTGAGAAGAGCTGGCATTTGACATGGCATACTTGAGCAGTCTTGTCTATTATGGCCCAGGAGATTAAATCAATGTCTTTTCCTGTTTTGTTTTGTTTTTTGCTTCTAATGAACATATGTTAGTTCATGCACATTAGGCTCTTGAATAATTCCATGCACATGAAATAATAAAGAGTAAAGCATTGATTTCTTGTTGAATAAAATGGTATTGAAGAGGATAAAATGGCCTGGCATTTTGATGGTTCTAAAAATGTGTGTCACGTGACCATGATAGCTCAAGATGGAGTTAAAAGATTTTAACTCAATTTGGTATGTAGGAGAAGGAAAATCAACTTCATTTTTGGCAGAAAAGACACAGTGGGAAAGGGTGGTGGTGGTGGTGTTTATTAAGATAATGTTGGGTTTTTTTTTGGGGGGGGGTAAATTTCTCTCATTGTCCCCATAGCTCAATGATGTGTCTCAAACACTTGGTGAGTTAGGGGCTTCCTCTGCATGCAAAGACAGGTTTCTGCATGTGCTATAGAGGGAAAATGAGGGCAGATGGGGTTCACCAACTTGGGAAAGTAGCCTGTCTAAGAGAAGGAAAACTCTGATCCTAAACCTCTGCTGCCTTGTGGGATATCTTCTGGAGAAGAAAAGGCTAAGGAGTAAATCCTACACAAATCTGGACGGTTAGATGGTGACTTGTTTGCCTCTGGCAATTCCTGCAGCCAAGCTGGTGCCAAACATATTGCTCTGCTGTCCTTTGGATCACATCAGGGAGTCGTAGAGGGGGGACTTGTTGTCTCGGCAGCCCAGGACTTCCATAGACACCACCCAGGCTTGCCCCCCAGGGAGGTCACTTTGGTGCTGCTAACGCAGCTGTTTGACTTCACCCCTGGAGGCACACTCCATTGTGTCTTGAGAAGATGGATACCAATAATGCTCTGATTGAGATGAAATGTCATACACAGTATGATGTGCCGTACAAAGCTCTGTAAAGATGAAATAAATCAGTTGTTCTGCTATGGCGTTGTACCGTTTGCATCAAAATGCTGTAATTGACAATGAAACTTTCTGATTTCCCAAAACCAAAAGGAGAAACAAAGATCCTGTCATTGCATTGCTTAGGGAAGTGTTGATGTTGTCATGGGGAAACTAGCTTTTTAACTGGGAAATTATTTTAATTTCTTAAACAGTAAGCCTGGAGTATCATAAAAAGTTTTCCAAGCAAATATACAATAGTTCAACACATCACAAAATCTCCATTATAAATGCAGTTTTATCAACATAAACAATGGAGACTTTTGTGGCACCTAGAAGACTGATGACTAATGTTGTATGGCATAAGTTTTTGTGGACTACAGTCCAATTTCTACAGTTGCACGAACCCCTGATGTTGCGGGTGATATTAGGTCCTGTAACAGTGCTGCCTGAATAGACATGGAGACAGAGTTGGCCTGCTCTTCCTGGTGAGTAGCCTTTTTAGTTTGGAGGGCCAAGGGGGCTATCTGTAAATGTGTGCCAGTGCAATCCTATGTTTTTTCAGAAGCAAGTCCCACTGAGTCCTGGGAGACCTAGTCCTTAGTGCATATTGTTATGCTCACTCTCTTTCACCAACAAGAAATTTCTGGGGTGCAGCACTCACCCAGGATTGGTTTTTTGGGGGGAGGAGATCACTGGAGGCTTATAGTGTTGTATAATATTTGAGTTTATTCTCAAATATACGTAGATTAAATATTCCAACAAACAGCCAAATCCACTGCCTCATATCAGATCTCTGGTGGAAGGTAGCCAGTACCCCAAAATGCTGCTGGCTTAAAGAGCCAGAAAAAAATCTGCTTTCTCTCTTAGTCTGTGTCACACTTGGAATCTGCAGAAAATTGGCTAGCTTTCCTCCTTGCCCTGGTTAAAGGGAACAAGGATGAGTCATCTTCTTCAATCTTCTCTTAGCCTTCATAGGCCATTTATCAGTATCAAGAAGTCAACAGTCAGCTCCCATAGAGACATACATCGCCTGTAGTTTCCCAAACAAAAAACATGCCTGACAACTTTAGCAGAACTTTGAAATTAACTCTATTCTGTACAAACTTCCAATCTTACAACAATTCAATATATTTGTGTGACACTCCTTGAGATCAACTCAGAACATTGGTAGATGGCACAAAGATGGGCCCACCATTCTGTCTAGAACAGCACAGTAGGTCATTTTTTTCCATATTCCACAATCTCTTTATGCCCCAGAGGATGTCTTCTTCCATGCAGGTTAGATACCAGAACTCAAAGTTGAAGCTATGTCATCAGGCCTAGACATTAGAGACTCGCCATGGTTAATTAATGGTAAGGGAAATTCATCATGTCCCTGCCCAAAGGTCTTCTGTGTTGGTGCTACTTCACATCTTGCAGAATAGAAAGTGGCACTGGAAAAAGCCCCAGAGCCTATCCATGGTTCAAATGAAACACTGCTGTAACAACAGAACAGTTCTTTCACAGTTACTGCCCCTCCCCATGGCACTTGTACAAAATCACAGCCAGCTTTATGATGTCCTAATACCATATGCCTCTAAATACCATAAGAAGAGCCCTGATGGATTAGGCTAAAAGCCATCTACTCCACCATTCTGTTCTCACAGTAGCTAGCCAAATGCCTATGGCAGGGGTGGCCAACTCCCAAGAGACTATGATCTACCCCCTTTTGGGGCCTTCAGGTCAAAGTTCAGCTTTTTTTTAGGAAAGAGGAAGGCCCATTTTTTAGGGGTTCAGGTCTAAATTGTGTAGCTTCTTTTAGGGAGGAGGAAAGCCAGTGATGCACCAGTGATCTACCACCAGATGTCCAGTGATCTTTTAGTAGATCATGAGCTACCTGTTGGACGTGCCTAGTCTATGGGAAACCCACAAGCCGTATTTAAGTCCAGCAGCACTCACCCCTCTTGCACTGGTATTTGGAGACATACTCCCTTAGTACTGGAGGTAATTCACAGCTATCATGGCTAGTAGCCATAGACAGACTTATACTCCATGAATGTCTAAACCTTTTAAAAACCATTTAGGTTTGTGGCATATAATTTCCTGGGTTCCTTTTTTTAAAAATTGGTTTTACATTAGCCCCTTTCTAATTCTCAGGCATGGAGGGCAACTGTAGGGATAAGTTCCATATCAGTCATTTCACATTAGAACACTTGGGTAGATGCCATGTAGACCCGGTAATGTCAGTTTATCATTGGAATGACATTACACATAGGTGAATGCCCTCAAAGCCACTCCATTCTTTTCCCAGACATGCTATGAATCATGTGGGTGTTGATTTGTTGCTTATCATTTACTGATTCGATTCTCCTTCCTAGAAGGAAGCCTGCTGTTGGCATGAATCTGTTCCGGTTGTTACAATAGTTTTGGCTGCCCTAGACAGGTGGCTTGAGGCAGATGTGAGCATTAACATGTATTACAGTGTTTGCTAGGGCAACTGGTGGCTTCCCTCAGACTGAACTGGAATTCGTTTTAGAAGCTGATCTTCTTCTTCTTCTTCTTCTTCTTCTTCTTCTTCTTCTTCTTCTTCTTCTTCTAATACAGCAATGGATTTGACGTGGGGTTACTTACTTGCTCCTACAGTAGGGATGAACTGAAGGAGATATGCCATGTCTCCTTGGAGCCTCTTGCTTGAAACTGTTGCTGTGCTCTTACCTTGGAAACCATCCTTAAACAACTGTCCTCTAGAAATGCCACCTACAAAACTGCAGTTTGATATATGGTGCCATCCTTGTAAAATCAAACCATACAGAAAAAGGATCACAGTCATATTCATATTTCAAAGTTCCACAGAGTAGTAGTATTGATGACAACAAAAACTCCAAAAGGCATCTTGGGACACTTTTAAAGTCTAATAGTTTTATCACCAACGCACCCGAGAAGACTTGAGACAATAAAGATGAGTAACAGATCATATTTATTAAAATATAACAACTAAATCTGCCAATCAGAACAATTAAACCAAATTAACCAAAACCGATGAGGTCTGGGTGGTTAGGTGGATTGATGGGATGATTTCAACTATCCCATCTCCTAAGCCAACTACCAGCCACACACTTGAGATTATGCAGCAAGGTTCAAAGAAACTCCTTCCTCCTCCTATGTGTGCTATTTGGGTATATGAACCTGACATGTACACCATGGTTCCGTTGGCCAATATTAACTTCAATGAAAAGAGGGGAGAGTGTGGGGTGGAGTGGGCTTAAATAGCCTGTTCTCCCTGATAGGGCAAATTGCCTCCATATTGTTGCCCATGTTACCCCTGTGGGAGAGTCCCATCACTTCTCTTCTTGCATGGGAGGTGGATGTTCCCCCATACAGGGAAGGAATGGAATTCTGGCATTGGGTTTTGTAGCTCAAGTCCATGAGGACTTGTGATAGAACAAAAATTAGTATTTGAGATGCAAAAAAAAGAGACTTTTTGCACTTCATACTGGCAATCTCACTAACCAATGAATGCTAATTCCAATAAAGAAAATATCCTCACTTTTTTGGAAGAGAGATGAAAAGAGCACTACCTTACTGATTGGTCTTTCATCTGTTGTGGCTTTAAAGACTACCAACCACAGTATCCTCCTGGAGATACTCTGTGGGTTGGGAAAAGGAGGTATGGTACTGCAGTTGTTCCACTCCTCTGGCTGTTACCAGAGAGAAGCATTAGGGGTCTTCTGCTTGGCCTTATAACAGTTCTACAAGGTTCTATCCTGTCTCCCATGTTATTTGATATCTACATGAAACCACTGGGAGGTGTCATCTGGTAATTTGAAGTGTGTCATTACCAGTATGTGTATTACGCTCAACTCTCTTGCTCCACACCATCCGATTCAGGAGAGCCTGCGCAAGTGCTGGGCTGCTGTCTGGAGGCAGTGATTGGCAGGATCAAGATCATTAAACAGAATCTGAATCCTAATAAAGGTAGCAGCTTTGTGGGTAGGTGATTCCCAGGTCTTAGAATTTGGTATATGACATATTAATAACAGGGAGGCACTTCCCCTTGGAGAGCAGGTGCATAGTCTAGGACTACTCCTAGATTTCAGATTTTCACAGGAGGCTCATATGGCCTCAGTGGCAAGAAGTCTATATCCAGCTTTTGCTAGAATCAGGGGTGGCCAACTCCCAAGAGGCCGCGATCTACTCACAGAGTTAAAAATTGGCAGTGATCTACCCCCTTTTTGGGGGTTCAGGTCAGAGTTGTTGAGCTTTTTTAGGGAGGAGGGGAGCCCCATTTTTGGGGTTCAGGTAAAAGTTGAAAGTTGTTAAGCTTCTTTGGGGGAGCCAGTGATCTACCCATGATCTACCACAGACGTTCAATGATTTACCGGTAGATCACGATCTACCTGTTGGACATGCCTGTGCTAGATCATCTGCTTAAACCAGTCTTGGACTTGGATAACTTGGTTGCAGTAGTGTATGCTCTGATAACTTCCTGATTGGATTATTGCAATGCACTCTACAGGGAACTTTCTTTGAATACTGTCTGGAAGTGGCAGCAGTACAGAATGCTGCTGCCCAATTTCTGAATAGGTCATCTAAATGGGATCTCAGAACACCAGTCCTGAAAGCAATGCACTGGCTGCCAGCAAGCTACCAGGCCCAATTCAAGATGTTGGTACTGATCTACAAAGTTGCAAATGGCTCAGGAGGACCCAATTTCCTGAAGGAATGCCTTCCCCAGTAGCAACCAACTTGGGTTTTAAGAAGTGTAGTTGACACCCGGTCAACAGGGCACGGGAGCTGCTATACAAGGCAAGGCCTTCATAATGGGGGCACCCTGGCTTTGGAAATCCCTCCCTGTTGAGATCAGGGACACCTTCCTCCACATTATTTTCACTCATGCAACACCTTAAGATCCATTTGTTCCAGCAAGCCTTTTGATCATAAAGGGAGAGTCAACATGCGTAATTAAAAGTTGGCTCTTATATTTTACCTTATATGGTGTTTTGTGCTGTGGTTTCATTTGTGTGTGTGGATTTTTCATGTTAGCCACCTTAAGTTCTCAAAGGAGGAAGGGCAAAGAACTGAAACAACATAATCAACAGCATCACTTTTATTATTAGTTGGCACTGAGGCTATTCTCTAGTGATAAGGATAGGGCAGCTGCTTTTGTGTAAATTAACCTGGACTTCTACTGTGTTACTTTATTCCTGTTCGTGGAACAGAGGAGAGCGGATTGACATCAGTGGCAATCACTTTAGTACAGCAAATATTTGTGTAGATAATGCAATGTTTGCTAATTATAAACT
This sequence comes from Lacerta agilis, assembly GCF_009819535.1. Classification (NCBI taxonomy): domain Eukaryota; kingdom Metazoa; phylum Chordata; class Lepidosauria; order Squamata; family Lacertidae; genus Lacerta; species Lacerta agilis. The sequence goes on from NC_046315.1 coordinate 32,553,094, forward strand.
GTCTACTTTGAGAATGTTCTTGCAACCAGCTTCCTGTATGGTGTCAATAAAAGTGTCTTATCAGTTAATTTATTTAGCTCTTTTTCTGTTAGTTCAGTGATAGCCATCTTCAAATATCTAAAAGGCTGTCACATGGATGATGGAGCAAGTTTGTTTTCTCCTGCTTCAAAGGGTAGGACCCGAACCAATGTCTTCCAACCAACAAAGAAACCAAGGGGTATTCTGACTAAATATCTAGAAGAACTTTCCGACACTAAGAGCTTTTCAACAGTGAAACAGACTTCTTTAGAAGGCGATGGGTTCTTCTTCATTTGAATTTTTTAAGTAGAGGTTGAATGGCCATCTGTCATGGATGTTTTAGTTGAAATTATTGCACTGCAGCGGGTTGGACTGGATGGCCCTTGGGGTCTCTTTTAAATCAGCAGTTCTTTGATTTTATGACAACCTTCATTGAGGAGAGGAAATGCAGCACATGCTGTTCAAAGGGGCAGACTGAGTAAAGATAACTTTTATTATCCTTCTGCTGTGCCTCTTTGACACCAAGGTTGCAATCCTATGCAGCTACTTGTGTTGCAGCTAGATGTGACGTTAGTCACCTGGATGCAGTTAATGTACATATATTTTGGGGAGTCATATGAACAAAAACCTGAACAATCTCCATAGTGAGTGGTGAGGAGAGGCAGTGGTTCCTTTATTTTTCTTTCTGCCAGGTTCTTGAGAAAACCCCCCTCTTCAAGGATATCTGCATTTCAAATGAAGCATCCATTGGCACCAATAGGAGCTTCCCTTGAAATGAAAACAATAACTTCAAAGGGGTGATTTTACTGGGAACCTGGCAAAGAGAGAAATAGTTGAACTTCCCCTCTCCACCCACATTCTTGGGGATGCTGCCATATCAGCTTCTTCTTCTTCTTCTTCTTCTTCTGCTTCTTCTTCTTCTTCTTCTTCTTCTTCTTCTTCATCCATTCTATGTACATGACCAAGCCAGCATAATAATCACTGCCAACATGCTGGGAATGTGGGCTTGGAAGAGCACATCTTTGAGACTGTCTTGATGCAGCACATACGGAAGGCATGGAGGTGTTGTTCCTGGCAGGTGTAAATTGCCCCTGACTCACTTTCATAAAGCAGCATGCTCAACACGGAAGCCTGGTAGACCTTCATTTTGGTACTGTTAGCACCGTTCTCCCATACTCTTTTGTAGAGACGAGACATTGCTGTCGCTTCCTTACCAATATGCTTGTCTAGCTTAGAGCCAATGGAAAGGATGCTGGTTATGGTGGAGCCCAGGTAGAGAAAATCATCTACTACTTCAAGTGTGTGGTCATCAATGCTGATGCGTAGAGTGCTGGCAACATCCTTGACCCAAGATGCTGGTCTTTGTCAGGCTAATGGTGAGGCCAAACTCCCTGCAGTTGATGAATCTTTGTAGAGCTTCCTTTGAGTGCACTGTCAAGGCTGTGTCATCCACAAACAACATATTGCAAATTAGAACCTGCCACACTTTTGTCTTGGCATGGAGACATGCCAGGTTGAAGAGAACCCCCCCCCCATTGCTCCTTGGATGGAAGTGCAAACCATCTTCAGTTAGCTGGGCATCCTATCTGTTTGAGCAGTGTGAAGAATCTATTTCTGCTGACGAGGTCAAGGTCTATGAAAGGGCAGTTCTGCTCTCGACATTCCTTCTGCAGCAGGCACAGAGAGAAAATCCTGTTGACATCTGAGCTGTAAACAGTCCCCATGGAAACACAAGTTTGTAGTTTTCTGGAATGAACATTATCCTTGGCTGTTCAGCTAATGGCATCTTTGCCCAAATTAGCCGCATGTGCCAGTTACACCCATTCCTGAAAACTGCAGATTTGGATATGATGACATATGCTTTAATTACATCCTGTCTGGACGAATGTACTGTGCTGTGCATGGGGGTGTCTTTGAAAGGTGCTTGGAAACCTCAATTGGTCCAGAATGTGTCCATTAAGTAGAAATGCCTGCAGGAAGCTTGTGACTCCCTTGTTAAAACAATTGTGCTGGCTTCCGATCTATTTACAGTCACAATTCAGAGAGCTAGTGATGCCCTTTAAAGCTCTTGACAATTTGGGACCACAGTATCGGAAGAGCTGAGGGCTGCCTTCTTTCTTGTGAGCCCGCCTGTTTATTAAGATACCCAGCAAAGGAGAGAGCCTTTTCAGGAACACCCTCCCCAAGATTGCCTGCCTTGCTCCCTCTTTTGCTGTAGTATAAAGATTTCTGTATTAGAAATGCTCGCAGTTTCCATGGTTTCCAATTGGGTGCAGGAGCTTCCTGCAGCCTATCAGAAGCTGCGCCTTGGTTCCTAAATGTTTTGGAAGTCAAATGGACTTCCGGAACGGATTCCATTCGACTTCCGAGGTACGACTGTATTTTTCAAAATTAGTATTTGTTGCCTTTTATTGCTTTAATGGATCGTTTGCTGCCTTGAAGTCTTTTTCAGGAGAGACAGGATTAAAAATATTTTAAATAAAAACACATCTGATGAGGCTGCTCAGCTGCTTCTGCATGGACACTTTTCTAAGAACCTAAACCCTAGGGGCCACACAGCACTGGTGTTTCACATTTACTGGCCCCTTCTCCATTTACATATCAAGCAATGGTTAAGCATGAACAGCATCACCTGCTCAACTGTCTCAAGCTCTCTTTGTCTTCTGTGCTCTCCTTCACACCTGGCCGAGCACTGAAGTGTACAATGGTGATCATGGGAACCTCCTATGCTGTTCTGCTCACGAAATTGAAAAGGTACCATTTTTTTGTTGGGCAAATGTGTATTGCAAACATGGTCATTTTTGTGATGTTCCCATTTCAGTAAGACTTGAACTTTGCAGGCAAATGTCCTTTTAAGTTATGGCCTTGATTAATCATTAATGATTTCCACAAACAACTGTCACCTTTGATTCCTTGCTGCGTTATGTATGGTGATCCATTAATGCCAAGTTTTTCCGCTCTGGTAATTTTCTACTGGCCTTAGAGAATCTATAAAATGTTGCTGGTCAAAAAAAAAAGTTTAATTGGCACTTTTTAAAGTTATTTTGTAATACAAGAAATGAATAGTTAACTTGACAGGCACAGCTATAGTGATTTTAAGTTTCACTTTCTCTTGTACAGATGATTTCTTTTCTTAACAGTTTTTGTGGATATCTGCTTGTATCAATGGTGCTGTGGTCTAAACCACTGAGCCTCTTGGGTTTGCCGATCAGAAGGTTGGCAGTTCTACTTGCGCTGGGTGTGCTTTCGAACTGCTAGGTTGGCAGGAGCTGGGACAGAGCAACGGGAGCTCACCCCAGATTTGAACTGCCAACCTTCTGATCGGCAAGCCCAAGAGGCTCAGTGGTTTAGACCACAGCACCACCCATACACCTTGATGGCAGAATGAAGTGTTGAGGCTGGGAAACTGAACTTTGGCTAGACACCAATGAATGAGTACATGCTGTGATTTCAACTGGGGACTTCCAGCTCATGCTTCTAACTACTACATTTCCATTCCTCTGCATGACTCAGTGGGAACAACTACATGTTACACAGGGATGGGAAAAGCAGCAAAATTCCAGTTTATGATGGTATCCATAACTATTTTTTTTTGTATTTAACCACACAAGCATTCACACACAGTAGGAATATATTTGCTTATGTGCCATCCACAATGAAATAAAGCCAGTATTTGAGAATCCAGTACGTAACAATTTATTTGGTGCTAGTGGTGGCATTAGGAGAAAGACAGGAAAAAATCCCGGAGAGCTTTAAAATTTAGATGGTAGCTGAGATTTCTGGTAAAATAATCAGATAAAACAATCCTATTAGAGATCTGATGAAACACTGTAGGGCCATATTATTTTGGCAAACCACTTGGAGATGGGTCTCCACCTTTTCAATCTAAGGTTGAGTCACCTACTCTGAATTGCCCAGCCCTGTAATCCCTCCCACTCATCTCACATCATGTTAAGAACCTGATTAAAAAAGCAAATTCAGAAGTGCTTTGGAAACAATGTAATGGACTGGATGGCCCTTGTGGTCTCTTCCAACTCTATGATTCTATGTTCACTAGGCCCAACTGTTGAAGAGGAAATGGGTTTTGTCCAAGGAGCAGGTGGCAGGGGGAACAACCTAGCTTCTCATCTCCTTAAATTGGAAAAAAGAGTATTGGTTCATCCATTCCCAAGGGGTGTTAAGGTTACTAAACTAAAACATCAAAATGAAAGGGGGGGGGGAGTGTAAGGTTGGAATTATGATACTGATAGAATCACTTGGCTTGTATCCACAGATGTGCACTTTTGTCTTGGGAGTAGATCTCTATCCTCCCATTCCTCTGATGTTACCCTGTTTCTAAGTAGAGATTAATCACATTTTACGTGAGGGTTTGGTTGCAACAGTTATGCGTATAAGCAACAATCATGTACTCTGGGCAGTCACTCTGGTACCTTGGTTCTAAAACTTAATCTGTTCTGGAAGTCTGTTCCAAAACCAAGGTGCGCTTTCCCATAGAAAGTAATGCAAAATGGATTACCTTTAAAAACAACCCCTAAAACACCAGTTTAACGTGAATTTGACTATTTAACGAGACCATTGATCCATAAAATGAAAGCAATGAACAATGTACTGCAGTCACATAATCAGTCAATTGCTGAACTGGGTTCTACACAGTCACAAAAGAGCCGCAAAAACAAAACCACAAAATAAATAGCAAAAACAGACAGACCTCACCTCAGCGTAACACTCCAAACGGAAGTGTGGCACTCAAATCGGAAGCGTAACACTCAAATTATCAGTGTAACGCTCCAAACGGAAGTGTGGTACTCAAATCGAAAACGTAGCACTCAAAATGGAGCACGACTTCCGAAAAAAGTTTGCAAACCGGAACGCTTACTTCCGGGTTTGCAGTGTTTGGGTTCCAAGTTGTTTGAGTACCAAGGTGTTTGAGAACCAAGGCACCATTGTACAGCCAAAATGACACTTGGAGCTGCCCTGTGGCTAGCCAGCCCACCTTCTATAAGGAGCTGATCAGAGGTAGGAGGAAGCTGAAAACCCAAAGTGGACCTGGCAAGAAGAGAGCTTTAAACCTCTCTGCCTTTCCTCCAGGCAAGTGCTGTGTGCTATTTCTGGGAGTGGTGGGGAAGTCAGACCCCGCCCCCCCATCCACTGTGCAGTGTCAGAACATCATGCAATGGGACAGAGGGGAGATTGTTGCGTGGACAGGTGGAGTCCCCCAAACCCCAGGTGACCCCTGAGCAGAAGACAATGTGCTATGGGATTAAAATTGGCTACAATTTTATTAAGATTCAGATGTAGGGAGACCTTGGCTCAGGCATGGGGTGTTTATCCTTCCCAGCGCCCAGCCGGGGATCTGGGAAACTTCGGGGTTATCCAGAATGTGTGGGGATTGGGCTGGCTCTGGAGAACATATGTTCAAGCAGAGGGCCTGCCCCCCCCCCCCGTTCGCCGCCACTGGTGGGGGAGGGCACTGACAACCTCTCGGCGTATGGTCAATGCCTCCCCCCTAGACCCCTTTAATGGGGAACCCTGGTATCGCCGCCGCACTGGGGACGTGGGGTCACTGCCCATTTAGGAATATGACTAAAGGATCTCGCCCAAGGCCTGAAACCGCCAAAGTTGTGACGTTTTGCTACGGGAAAGGTGAAACCTGCCAATGCAGGGAAATTATTTTCTGGCCCTTCCACAGCGGCCTTGACATAGCAGTGCCTGTGTACCTGTGGAGAAGAGGTCAACCTGCAAAATTAAGAGTTAATTGAGGGAGTGGAGGGTGGGAGAAGCTCTGGAGCCCGATTGCCGTTTCCCAGGTAAGCTACGCCTTCTGTTATGTAGGCTGGTTGATCCCTCCACTTACCTGGCCAATCCCCCTGGCAACCTGGCAAAAGCTGCTCCCCATTTAATGTGGGGAACGGTCATTCTGTCTGGCAAGCTTGCACTGACAGATCAAATTACCAACACACTGTATTCTATTATCCACATTTATATATACCTCAAAGTTAATGAGATTTAAAAGTTCTTTTAACTCTACCTTGGAAATCACGGAACTTTAAAATTCCTTTCTTTGGCTGGACTATGCTGTCTGTGTCTCTTCATGACCAAATCACCAGTACTATTTAATTAAGCTGGTGTTCCTTGTCAAAATGGGACAGCTGGAGGATTTCCTTCAGAAAGCTGTCATTTTAGTTTGAAATTTTTTTTCATATAGAGGCCCATAGATCTGGAATGTCAATGACGATACAGTACCTAAAGTTTTGGTATGTGTGTGTGTGGAAGGGGGGGGGGAGATTCTCAGTTTAGTGCCATCAGTTTCAAAGCTCAAAGAGTTGTGCAATTAACTGACAAATCATGATGCAGATTAAAACGTTTAGAGAATGACTGTTTAGTTTCCTCACACTTGGAAAACACTTTCACTTTTTAAAACCCCTCCTCCATTTTGTGTTTCAAGTTTATGAATTCATGGAATAAAAGGAAACCAGAAAAAGAGCAATCTATTTGACACAGTAAGCTATGTGAACAGATACTATGTGTAATTTCAACTGATACTACTACTACTGATACTGATACCACTACTACTACAGTATTGCTTTTTATCCAGAGTATCTCACAAACTACCGGTCGATCGCGGGGTGTCCCTGGTCGATCGCAAGACCCCTATCTCCCCCCCAAAAAAACAACTCAACAACTTTGGCTGATGGTCCCCCCTAAAAGCTCAACAATTTTGGCTTATCCTCCCTGCAAAAAAGCTCAACAACAAAAGTTTGGCCTCAAAAGATTTGAATTGTGAAGTAAATGCTGAGCATACTGGTGGGTTTAAGTTGGAGGTATTTAGGACTGCAGGGAGGAAGAGCCTGTTTTTGTGATACACTGGTCTTCATTTGGTAGCACTTCAGTGGTATCTGAGTACTACTTGTAGTTCTGCTGAAGATGTCCATGCCACACAGAATTTCTGTAGGTATTCATTTCAGGATATTCACTCCTTCTCAATTTTTTAAGACTTCATTTACATCTTTTCTGTCCAGATGAACAGTTGTACATTTTGAAGGGGTTTCTGCATGTGACTGTAGGATATATTAATTAGGTGATCACTTTAGGCTCTCCTGGAGGAGGGACTATTTTGCCTCTTCATTCCCTTCAAATAAATTCTCAGTTGTAGGAGTCTGAGAGAGCAGTGCACAAATAAAAGAAATATTGGCTTGTGTAGACCTTCTGAAGGAATGTTAAATAATTTTTGTTCCTGGAAAGGCTACTAAAGGCCTTTCGATGACAGCAGCACATCAGAATGCACAAAGTGGAATCACTTATTCAGAAACACCATGTTTAAAAATCCCCACAGTGGAGTAAGATGATTCCAGTCTTGCTCTTTCTCCGGTTTCCAGAAGACCACCTATGCTGCAACAACAGCCTAGGATCAGCAATCATGTTGCGAAACCCCACAAATATTGCTTCCTTACAATCTTACCCCCCCCCCCATGCACCCACACTTTTCCTTGGTCTTTTAAGCCCAAATCCAGAACGGGGTGATATTTCCCCCTCTTCCAAATAAAAAAACTTGAACTCTCGTGCCATTTAGTCTTACTGCAAAAAGGTAAAGGTACCCCTGACCATTAGGTCCAGTCGCGGACAACTCTGGAGCTGCGGCACTCATCTCGCTCTATAGGCCGAGGGAGCCGACGTTTGTCCATGGACAGCTTCTGGGTCATGTGGCCAGCATGTACAGTCTACAGTCTTACTGTAGTGCCATACAAAAACCTTCACTGGATTCAGAGATTCTGGGTGTCAGTGTTTAGCTTCTCTTCACAGGTTCAGGATATAACACAAGCTCTGCTGTTGTTTTCAGAAACCCCAAACGGGAACAAGCACATAAAGATCTTATTGTATTCGTATTGGTTGTTGCTTGGGCAGAAATATCAGTACGTATAAGGATTGGTTTCCCAAGGTCTCGCAGCTCCTGTTACTCGAGAAACTTATGGAACACCACAGTTTTAGCAGAGGACCTAGAGTGAAGGACAAATTCAGAGATTCTTGGATGCTTTTCATAAAGTACATAAAGTACTCCAGCATCAATCCTGCTTTTGGTTGCATGGGGAGACATACAGCTGTAGATTTGGCAATGTTTTAACATCTTGCAATGGAAGTGCGAAATCAGAGAGGAAATTGGGTAATGCGGTAAGAATACTAGTACTCCAGTGTTTCTTAAAGCTGTCAGTTTATTATCGTTGTAATGGAAAATATAACATTTCTTTAAAAAACTGTGGTGAGCCAGCATAACGATGATTAAAAGTGCTAGAAGAGGGACCTGTCTGTCAGCCACTGATGGAAACAACAAACATACATGGGCCAGCTCACAGAAGGATTCATGTAATAATATAGTAATGCTCAGATGCTTCATAAGGAGAGAAGAGGACCAGGACAATGCAAGGAATATTTGATGGTCTCAGACACTATATTCCCCATATGGAAAAGGTGTTGCTCACAGTATCCACTAGGTTGTCCCTTCCGCAAACATTCATGCAGTGGCAAAATACTTGCTTCAAAATTTAAACTGCATGAACACAGTTTTATTTTAGTTGCTAAAATAAATATTTTGCAGCTGTGAAGCAGGAAGACCTTGGTAACCTTTAAAATGCTGCCCAAAACTTTAGCAAACCAATGAAAATGTGCCTTCCTCAACAACCTTGAATAATATATGTATCCAGTTTTACAAAATTTAGGAAAATACATGCCCGTATAAACGGGATAATGTATTGATTTTCAGCATTTTAAATTTTGGTGTACTTTTGGCAATTTCTATTGTATCAGTTTGGAACATTTATAACCCTCATTAGGTAGATCATGTATATCATGTCTCAATTTATTAGCTTAATAGGTGTTACAAGATTTTTTTATAAGGTATAGCGTTTTGAAGCTTGTAGTGGTGAAGGCTTTGTTACCTTCGCTAAAGGGGCAATCCTGTACCCTTTTACATATGGCATGTCAGGGATGGGGAGCCTGTGGCCCTCAAGACATTCCTGGACTTCAACTCACATCACCCATGACCTTTGGCCTTGCTGGTTGGGATTGATGGGAGTTGTAGGCCAACAATACCTGGAGGCCACCAAGTTGGAGAAGCCTGGTTTATGCCATAATATATTTGGTAACAGGGTGATAAGGGATGAGAGTGAGATCTGCGGTGGAGTTTCATCTGAATGGGCTTGCTCGGGTTAATAGTGCTAATTTATTATTACAGTATTATTAACAACTAGTGCTTTAAACCCGTTAAATTAACAGGCGTTAGAACATTCCTTCCGGCATCTCTTCCGTCGCTCTCTCTCCTCCGCCGCTTCGCTTCCGCCCGTGCTCCCTCGGCTACCTTCCGGTCTTCCGTCCAGCCGCGCTCCCTCCCTCCATGGGTCCCCCCCCGGCTCCCTCACCGCGCGGCCTTTCTGTTCCGCCCGCCGGCTCCCTCTCTGCCTCGCCCGCCATGCTTCATGGCTGGGCCGCCCCCAGGAAAGAGCCGCCTGGGGGTTTCTGCTCGATCCCTCGGAGATCCCGGGGCCCCTGCGCTCCCTTGCTCCCACCTGGTAGGCGCCGTAGTTGTTCTCGGGGTCACTGAGCGGCACGCGGCGCCCAAAGTCTCTGCGTTCCAAGTCCCAACGGCTGTCCGTGGGGCACATGCACAGTAGCGCAATCCCACGGACACAGGGACTGGATGCAGAGACACTTGCACTTTATTATATGTGATAAATGCAGGTAGGAATTGCAGACAAGTGGGAGTAGTCCCGCCTTCTATGAAGACAGATTAATTCCCAGCTCAGACCATACCAATGCAAATGGGATGGCTAATCTTACTGCCATCCATCTTGCTGAAATAAATTCCATAATCCGACTAGAGAAGTACATTCTTTGTCCTAAATTTCCCACTGTTCAGCTTCATAAGAACACTCCCAAATGTTAGCATTGATCTAGAGGGAGAAGCAGCCACGCTTAATTTTTATACACCTCGGTCATATCTCTTGGTCGCCTTTTTCAGTTTAGGAAAATGTTAACTGGAGCAACTGGGACCCAGGTATCACCACCAACTTCATCGGACAGAGTTGCGTCTGCCTAGCCGCCTGGTCACACACAGGGTATATGTGAAGAGTGACCACCCTAGCTGCCGAGGTCTTCCCCCGTGGCCCATCTCCTCAGCCGGACACGGTTACGATGAACAGGACGCGGCGGCGGGCCACCTCTCTGAGCGCCGGGTAAATTCTCCAAATCGTTCACTTTCGATGCTCCCGCTGCAGCCGCCGCCAGGTGCCCAATGGCGCGCCACGGCGGGCGAGGCTCCTTCGGGTTGCTGGAGACAACTCCTGAGCCCACCCCTCCTGCCATGCAGTCAGGCGGCGAGTCACGAGAGAGCCGGGAGGGCTGTTGACAGAGGCCGGCGACCTACTTACTGGAAGTGCCGCTTGCAGAGACGCAGCCGCGCCCCGCCCCGCCTCCTCCCCCCCGCCTCGTCGCCAGGGCGTGGAGGCGCTATAAGAACCATTGCATCCGCCTCCGCCTCCCGAGCCCTTTCCCGTCCCCGTCAGCGCACCGGCTGAGCCCAAGCAGCCGCCTGCCTCTTCCTCGCGACACCAGCCATCATGATCGTGGACAGCAGCCGCGACGAGCTGCCGGACGGCGGCGGCGACGGCTCCATGAGCAGCCCTTTTAACCTGGCCTTTTTTTACGGAGCTTCTCCCCACTCCAGCGAGGGGAGCTGCTCGCCCACGCACTCCTCGCCGGGGTCCCCGGGGTCCGACTCGGGCCATAGTAGCGGCGGCGGCGGCGGCGACTTCGGCACGAGGCGCTGTTCCCGGCGCGGCGCGCGCTCAGCCGAGGAAGGTATACAGATTTCATACATCCGTCGCGCGCGCAGCCCCAAAAAACAAACCTCGGGGCGGAGGGATTTCTACGAAGCGGTCTTCCTGCAGTTGAGGCGAGGGGGCCGTTCAGAGGGTGGTGTCGCCGGCCCGTCGCGTTTAGTATTCCGCCGCTTTTCCTTTCTTTTTTGTGTGGTGTATACAGTCTCCTTTGCGCCTTGGCAAGCCACTCTGGGCGTTGAGAGAGCGCTCACGCGCCGCGGCACTTCGGTTGGCTGGATAGGTTTTGGGCAAGCAGAGAATAAGGGGGCTGCTGCTGTCAGTGCAAGACGGCAGCGGGGGAGTCCCGGCGGCACTTAAAATCCCAGAAGGGTCGTTCAGGTACCACCCACGGGACTCTGGCAACAGCATGTTCTTTTAAAGGTTGACAATTTTTTCTTGGAAAGGGTGAACCCGGATTAATGACAGGCGAGAGAGCGCGCGCGCGCGCGAGAGAGAGTTTGTGTGTATACGTATGCATATGCATGCATATCTCACCAGGTCCCAATAAAACAAAGACTCTTACAAAAACAAATAATACCATTCCACCCTCAAAACCGTATAGATGTTCCAAAGCGTTGAGTTTCCAGCACTGCAGGGAGTTGGACTTGATGACCCTCGGGGGCCTTCCAACAGTTCTATGATTCTGAGTTCGGATCCTGCAATGCACACCTGTCTGGAAACCCAGGATCATAGTCTCCTTCAGGGGGCTAGTTTCTGAGTTCCTTTGTCTGCCACCGTGTAGCTTTACTTTCAGCGTTGTTGAAAAGGATGGCTTCTTTGGTTAGGCACTAATTAGCCCTTCCGAACTGCAAGGGTTCCTGTTTGTATGTTGGTGCAACATATGCAGCCGTGCAGCTCAAAGTGCCTCGTTCCGATTTGCGAGTTAGTGCAGAGTTGCTTGTTATTGGTAGGCAAGGGGAGCACTTTGCACATGAGTGTGCGCACGGACACACACACTCTCAAAGAGAAAGCACTTCAGTGGCTGAAAAGGTAAAATACACACATGTATTTCAGTATGCCCAAGCATAACGTGGGAAGTGACCATTACTGTAAACCAGTCAAATGCATTGAATGTGTTCTCGGCTCCATAATGAAAACGTCTATGGATTTTTAGTGTGGTAAACATAGACTCTAAAGTCACCTTGAGTTTCGCACCTGCACACACCCCAGTGCTGCTCTGTTGGTGAAAAGGTTTTATGAAGGTTGCGGAAGTTGCTTTGGGTGCTTATTGTGAGATCAGTCCCACTCATTCTTGAGTTCTGTGCCCACACGTCATGGGCATCAAAATGCAATCCTTCCCCCCAAATTGGTCTAGATTCACCCTTTGCATGGAATATTCAATAAATGAAAGAAACTTGTTGCCATCAACCCGTTTGCAATATCTGAGCGATGCAGTTGTAAAAGCCGCCTCAAGAAGCAATCTTTCCCTCTTTTCCCCAAGTGCACAATATGGCAGGCTGCTGAAGTGCCAGCAGTTTGTATCCATTTCGTGAAGAAACTGAAAAATTGTAGTTAAGGCGTCTTATATCAGTTAGTTTGCAATTCACCAGCATTTTGAGGTATGAAATGTCCTTAAGCTTTTAGGTAGAAAGCAGCATGTAAGCAGGATACTACAGCCATGCCAATTAATGTGGGTCTGAGGGGAGTTTATCCTATTGAGCATTTCCAGTGAGTTAGAATATTCTGTCAATTATTTATCATGTGTGTGTGCGCGTATAGGAAGTGCAAATTTGCAAAATTCTGGCTTGTATTGACTTTTCGTTATGGTTGTTTAAATCTCAATAATATTTGCTGTATTACTGAGGGAGAAATCAAATAATTTGATAAGCACATTACTGTGATTTGCAAATAAAGATCAATTAAAATTGCAGGTACTGGAAGATAAAATAGATTAGTGTGGTTGCCCCAATTTAACTGGAAAAGAAAATGGCTAAGTCTGGCAACTTTTCTGAAATGACTCACATTCAGGCTTTTGAATCCTATATCACTTCATGAAAGTTGAAAGTTTTGTATTGATTTGCCAACACAATTCATTATGTAGAAAGATTTCACTTTTATTTTTTGTGCAACATGTTGTGTGGCGTGAACAAGGACAAAGCTATCTATACCAAATATAAATAGACAGAGAGGCACAATTTATTTAAACAATGCAATATTTTTTATTTCCAAATAGTGCTTCTTATAGCTGAAATTGCTTTTATTTCTTATGCATCTGCTGCAGTTGGAATGGTACACAATTAAGAACCTCAGTTGACTTTATATATATTTTCATGGTGTTTTTAGTGCTGAAGTTGCTTCCACAAATTTTCTTTCATTCAGAAATTATATTAAACGGTAGCATAACAATATCTGTTGTGTGTACCTTCATAATATTAAAATAGTGTGATGATTTTATTTCTCTAGCCAGTTCAATCTTTTTCCATAAGAAAACTATTGTCGTACTATATTTTTTTATTTTGCATTGGTTTGTACTTTCTACAAATATTAATCTGAAGTAGTTTATTAATTGAAATGTTTTGTTTTGTTTTGATAGCTTTAACAATATTTTCTCAAGTAGACACAAATTCTGTCTTGAAGGATACAATATAAGGCAATTTAATGAGGAACAATTAATTGCTTTAACTTAACTAGGCATACCTGTAAAGAGGAAATCATTTGCCCATAAATTGGGGTGGTTTTTTTTTTCCTAGACAGAAATTCCAGTTCTCCAGCAATTGGCTTTTCAGATTATTTAAATGCAGTACTTCTATATATAAACTTGGAAGGGTTTGTACTTTTTAAAATGAAGTCACAACTTCTCTCTTGGATAGTATTACGTTGTTTCCTTTTTTCACTTCTGTTTTTTCACCTTCAAAGTAGACTATGTTAAAAGGAATGATGACATAAGAGAATGAATGTAATATTTGCAGTTCAACTCTTTGGTTGCACATTTTCTTGGACAAGCGGTTTCATTATGGAGGTGACAGGCGCAAGTAATTCTGAAAATTCATTCACGTAAAGCCATGTTAATGCTAACATATCCTTTATATGGGGACTGGTGTCTCCCCGCTTCTAACCTTCCTTTCAAATTTGGGGGGGGGGGAGAGAAGTTTCTTGTGTTTGTGACAACAAAGTGTGCATACCTTTAAGGTTTTGTGTAATTAATTTAGGATTAGCTATGTTTCTTGGCTAAAATTATGAACAAATCCACCTTCTCTCAAAAAACTCAATATTATGTTTAATTGTTATCAGTGTTTTTATTTTATTTCTCATTGTTTGTGTCTCAACAGTTGAGCAACGTATGGGGGGAGGAAAGCAACAAAGAGGACCTTTTCAAGGTGTTCGTGTGAAAAACTCGGTGAAAGAGCTGTTGTTGCACCTCAGAAACAGCAAGCAGATGTCCTCAGACCATGGTGCAGATGAGTTAAAGGTGCGGAACATTACTTTTCTTTTAAAATAATTTTATTCAGAATCATAAATGGCACAGTCTCTCATATTTTAAAATATCAGTAGCATACAACTGTATACAGGGCATTCCTGTTAGGTAGGGTAATGGCAGCTAGCTTGCCTGCCTTTGAAAAAAGGAAATTTGTTGTGCCTTGATTTGTCAGTGAATATGAGATTTGATAGCTAAAAATGGAATGTTCATAATTTCAAAGAAGTATGGCAGATGCTGGAATCATAAAACTAGCACTTTCTGCAGATGTATAGTCTGTTGGTGAGCAAACGTTCTGCTAGGTAGAGCTTTGGTCTGATCTAAAATGGCAATTCTTATTTTCATAACCAGCGATTCTGTGTTTTCCCTGAGAACTTTACCCCTCCCCCTTCTGCATGGTTAAACTTTACATTTTATATAATTTGTTTCAGTCCTTTAAAATTGTGAATCAGCCTTGGCAGAAAGCATATAAATGCTTCCAGTTGTTGTTGTTGTTGTTGTTGTTGTTGTTGTTGTTGTTGTTGTTGTGGCTTGTGCTGTTTTAGCTACATAAGGGCCAGCAGTTGCACAGTAAATTCATTATTGATATATAGGGGGGAAAGCTTTAGAAAACAGCAATATAAAAATTTCATTATTTAGGGTCCTCTTGATACAACAGTTCTGTTTCCCAGTTTAAGCATGTATGTGCAGGTGCTACAGATTTTAGAATTAGCAAGTTCTTCGTATCTGAAGAAGTGTGCATGCACACAAAAGCTCATACTAATAACAAACTTAGTTGGTCTCTAAGGTGCTACTGGAAGGAATTTTTAAAAATTTTGTTTCAAGTTCTACAAACTTATTCATACATTCCTTGAATTGTCTTGCAATTATATAACTGTATGATTAAGCTATAACGACAAAACAACATCACCTGGAAATATTTAAGATTCTGAAAATGCATATACTTTTGTGATATTACTGGCTCGTTCACAGAGGTAATGCTTTCCAAACAAAGTAAGAATCAGAGATCAGTATGAATAACAATGTTTTCAGAAATTACCTGCACACATGCAAATTTTTCAGTCAGCTACTCTTCACATTTATGAGTAAAATGTTGAAATGCTTGGAAGATTAACTGTAAAAGCTATTATCCCACCACATTTTGTTTTGTTAAAATTATCCTGTACCATACTGGAGTAGTAGATAACATAGCAGGTTGAAACTCCTAGTGAGTTTGCTTGGCTTTGTTCGGATGAAGCAGAATACATTGTAAAAGCTGTAACTAATAATGGAATTTTAGGACAGTACAGTCCTTCCTATGCATATCTGCTCAGAAGTAAAGCTCATTGAGTTCCATGGGTCTTACTTCCAGGTAAAGTTGTAAAGGATTGCAGTCTGAATCTGATGGGTTTCTTCTCAAAACGTTCCTGAAAATATCTAGAGTGTACTAATTTTTCAGAACATTTTAATGTGATTTTAGAACTTAATAATTAATATAACATTATAAAAAAGTTAGCATGGTTCCTCATTAGAGCTGCCTTAAGACTTGGAGAGAATGTTTTCACTATATTATAAATAATTCCATTTTTTTAATTTAAAAAATCAGGTACAAGGAGGATTACCAAATTATGACCCATACACAGGTACCGTGTTTTTACTTATATCCTTTAAGTACTTTAGATGTGTTAGTATTTAGAAAAGCATCATTGAAAAGCAGGGTACAAACTGAAACTTGCCATTTTTTTCCTTTTTTTCATTAGAGTTGAAGAACATTTTAACTAATGGTCGAAAAAGAAAAGCTCATGACTCATTTTCAGATGTATCCTGTTATAAAAGAACAACTCCTTTCCAACCTCACCTCCTGGTATGTATTTTTATAGTCATTGCTCACACTGAAACACATTTCTCACCTGCGCAGAATCATTCAAAATCTGCATGCCCTTATTTTACAGACACCTCCACAGACACCAACATCAATGGATAGCAACATGGAGGACGCCCATATGAATGACCCCAAACAAGACAGCAGCTGTGATATGCTGCAGAACATTATGAATATTAAGAATGAATCCTGCCCAGTTTCTTTGAACACAGTGCAAGTGAGCTGGCTTCACACCATGACTAATCCTAACTCTCCAGGGGAACAGTATCAAGAGATGGTTGGAGCACAAGCTTTATCACCTCCTCAAAGGTACCAAGCATTTCAAGCAAGCAGCCCCTCACAGATGATGGAGCTACCCCAGAATTATCAGTTTTCTTCCACACAGACCCAGAACTTGTCTCAGCATTACAATCCCCTTATGGATTGCAGACCTCACTCCACTAGCAGCCAGTCCTCTGACTATCAGCACGTTTTTGAAAGCCAAGAACTGCAGTACTGTCCTACTCAAAGCTTTGCTTCTCTCTTAAGTGATTCAGAAGGGTCGGACATCTCTGCCCCCCTCCCTCAACCACTTCCTCAGCAAACTGATGTCAGCAGCCACCCTCAGAATTTCAGTCAGCTACCCAGTAATTTCTGTGGTGCTCTTGAAGAACATGGCTTATCATTGGCTACTTCAAATATGTCTGTGCAACATCAGGGTATTGCCAGGAACACAGCACAGCTGGGCAAATCGTTCTTCCAGTGGCAAGTGGAACAGGAGGAAAGCAAACTGGCCAATATCTCTCAAGATCAAATTCTTGCCAAAGACGCTGATGGTGACACGTGAGTATTGTTCATGTTGTTAACCAGTACTGAAATGGAGATGATATGCTAGCAATAAGACACCTTTCTCATTAATTGTCAATTACTCTATTGTGCATTAAAAATAATATGTCACACAGACTTCTATGGCTGCCCTTCAAAATGTGATTAAATGGAGGTGTGCATTCAACAGTGTAATGATATATGGTATCCCTTGCAGTCTGCAAGTTCCATAAGTTATTTGGGGTTTAGGATATTTTTAAGGGAAGGGATTTTCATAACACCTTAAACACGTGCTTTTTCAATATTAAAAAGGAAACAAACGCAGTATTTATTCCCCACAGGTTTCTCCACATTGCAGTTGCCCAGGGGCGCCGAGCAGTTTCCTATGTGTTGGCAAGAAAGATGGTAGCCCTACACATGCTGGATATTAAAGAACACAATGGCCAGGTGAGACTCTCAGTGTAACTGGCTCCCACTGCACACTTCCAAGACTTAATGCAAAACACCTTTGAACGCCTGTTAATATTAACTTCAAAGGTTAACATGCAGGCTGATTTATAATGGTGGCCTTATAATGGTGGTTCATTGGGCAAGCCGCACTCTGAAATGGTTGTAGCTTATTGGGAATATTTGATTATACTGATTGCTATTTTCTGGTAGGATTTTGGTGAACATCTTGTTTTTCATTCTTATAGAGTGCCCTGCAGGTGGCTGTGGCTGCAAACCAGCACCTCATTGTACAGGACTTGGTTAGCCTTGGGGCGCAAGTGAATACAACAGATTGCTGGGGTAGGACGCCTTTGCATGTGTGTGCTGAAAAGGGGCATGCACAAGTCCTTCAGGTAAGCGGCCAGAGCTGAATCTTCCAACTATCTCCCTTTCTCCTGACATGTAGCATGTACAGTAAAAATCCAAAAAATATATATGCCTTTCCTTTGGTGCCTCTAGAACTTGGGGGTTATACGAATACCCTGTTTCTCCTAAAATAAGACATAGCCATAAAATAAGCCATAGCAGGATTTCTATGCATTTGTGAAATATAAGCCGTTCCCCAAAAATAAGCCATACCCCGAAAATAAGCCATAGTGATGTGGTACCTCCCATTAAAACAGCCTGGAGAGGCGTGGCTATGCAGCGTACCGATGCGACACGGTTAAAATAAGACATCCCCTGAAAATAAGCCATACTGTGTTTTTTTGACCAAAAAAATGTATAAGACGGTGTCTTATTTTAGGAGAAACACGGTACTAATACTTTGGAATCTTGTAAATGACTGCTAAGGAGCTAGTATTCCATTACATGTTATGTCCTGTGGAACATGCCACTCCCCAACTCACACGGCAGCTAAATTCTCACCACATCCTGTTCTCCCCACAATACGGTAGGAGGAGTATAGCTGAACACGGAAAGGTAGTTTGTACCCCTAGAAGTGACTGTGCATGGTAATACTATTTGGATCCTGTAGCACAGTTCTGTCCACACCCCAAAAGTAAGGAAGTTGAGCAGAGAAAGAGCATTAAATAAATTTAATTGGAGGAAGCTGTTTCTGCAGAATGCTAAGAAAGACTTAGGCTTCACTATAACTAATTCCGTTTACAAAAAGCAGTTTACAAAAAGACTGATTTTTTATAATAAAAAAAAAATATCTGTGAGCCTTAGTTCTAATATTCTGCATGACTGTGGAACGCCATCTCAGTACATTTACTGAGTGAATAATAGTGGTTAAAACAATCTAAAAAATCTAAAATAATATGTGGAGGTTTCAGTTACCATTGTGCGTAGTTGTACAGGGTTAACGTATGCTCTAATTTCACACCTACAGGCAATTGAGAAAGGAGCCATTGTAAGCAACCAATATGTAGACTGGGAGGCAACAAATTATGATGGTGAGTAGCCAAGAGTTCCCTTTTCTGTGTTGTGTTAGGCAAAAAGCCTAATAAAAACATGCTGAATTTGGTGTTGCTGCTTCTTAGGCCCTTGGATTTCGTATGGAATATTTTACAGGAATATCTTATTATTGACATCCATTTCAAAATAGAAAAATGCAAAGCAACATTTGGAGCAGGGGAAGGCGGTCAGGGCCTCTACTAAATACTTTAAGCTTGTGAAATACTTGTTCATATTTGATCCTACACTTGATGCTCTCCAGTTCATCAATATACAAATCAGAGCCTGCTGCATCAGAGAGTTGGGAATGCAAGGCAGCTGGACATGATGGTAGCAGGATGACTGCCCAATGTAACTTAAGTCCAAAAGTTGGTGTGCCACTGTCAGGAGACAAATCAAAAATCATAACTACCCATTGAAACCTGTGGATATCTTTTATTCTTTTCTTATTTGGGACAGCAGTATCTGGTAAAACTGAACTATATTTTTGTTAAGGGTATCTACACGTGGAAAGGCTTTCAAAAATACTTAATTTTACATCTTCCAGTTGCCAAGCAACTTTACCGTAGTTCTTTCTCTAAAGCGATGTTGGAAACAGGTTAAAAATCCGTTAAGGGTTTGCATTGCAAACAAACAGACAGACAGAAAGACAAACAAACAGCAGTTGAAACCTGGCTTACTAGTATTTGGGTTGACTAAAGTTTCTGAGTCAGTCATTGGAGAAGGGAGTCATTCAAAACAGTGTTGTTGTTTTTTTTTAAATTGCTCACTTCTTGTGTTTCATTTTTAGGTTTGACAGCATTGCACTGTGCAGTGGTGGCCCATAATGCTGTGGTACATGACATAGAGAGCCAGCAGTCACCTCACACTCCTGAGGTCCAGGAATTAAGGTTGAAAGGCAAGAGGTTGGCAGACACCATCAAATTCCTCATTGAGATGCGGGCCTCTGTTGAAGCCAGAGTAAGTACAGCAAGAAAATCATGATAACAAGTCCAGATTTGTGTCAGTGAGTTGAGTCACATACTATTTTTTAGCGCCTGTTTCTGTGTCACATTTAACAGTTGATCTGCAGCAGCTTCAGACAGTCTTCCTCAGCCTCCAGATGTTTTGGACTATTACCAGCCCTTGTCAGTAGACGTGTGTAGGCTAGGGGTATACATTCCATTAAATTTAATGGAACTAACATTGAACTGAGGCTGCAGTTCTAAGCATACTTGGAAGTAAACCACATTGAATCACTGGGGCTTATTTCTGAGTAAACATGCTTGAATTGGTTTACGTCTCATTAATTTAATTGGGATTTCATCATGGGTGACTCTTGCTGGGTTGTGCAAACACTGATAAATCAAGCAGTAGACTGAAAGCTAGGTTCTCTTGGGAGTCGAAGCTTGAATTACTTGGTCTTAATTATTCTAGAGTCATTGTGTCCCAATAGATACCACTGTTAGACTTGGACAAGAGGAGATAAAGGTTCCAAACTTCAAATCCCACCCCCGTCTTGAATCATTAGGTGCCCCTGTTGTCCCCTAGATTCATCTTCTGTCTGTAAAATGGAAATATTAGTGGCGACCTCTGAAATTGTGGGGACAAATAAAAGAAACTATGTAGAGCAGTTCATGTTTTCATGTATTTTTTTTTATTTTTTTTTGCATTTTGTAAGTGGTTCAGTGCTTATTGTGCAAAATTAACCGGGTTTCTCCCCATCCCCTTGGACAGGATCGTAAAAGTGGCCGTTCTGCCCTTCACTTAGCAGCGGAAGAAGCAAATGTGGAACTCCTTCGTTTGTTTTTGGAGCTGCCTACTTGCCTTTCTTTTATCAATGCCAAGGTACGTTACTGTTGAGCCAGCAGTAGAGATTAGCATAAAGCACTATGTCTCATTCAGCATGTAGCTGCTTGAAGGAACAAAGCACCCTGCATATACATTTTTTTAAAGAATAATGGTCTTTCTTTCATACCTCATCCAGGCGTATAATGGCAATACCGCGCTCCATGTAGCTGCCAGCTTGCAGCATCGGGTGAGTCAGCTGGATGCAGTTCGCTTGTTGATGCGGAAGGGAGCTGATCCAAGTGCCAGGAACTTGGAAAATGAGCAGCCGGTTCACCTCGTACCTGATGGCCCTGTAGGAGTTGAGGTAAGAGATCCAGCTAGCTGGAGCTCTTTTGAAGTGTAGTGGGTGGTAATCAGGATGGACAGCTCTGTCAGTTTTGGCATCTTTCAGTTTCTCTCTTTTTTTTTCAGTCTTAAATTCAGCCTTCACATTTCCATATCTGTTTGCCTTAAAAAAGAAAAAAAAATCCGCATCAAACCTCACCACCATTTTAGTACAAATTTCTCCTAATATGAACATTTGTGCAATGAACCTTTCCTGGTATAATATATTTTTATATAATTTTTTCACTAATTTCAAAGGGCAACTGTGTTTCAATTTGCACACTGCAAATGAGGTGGGTTCACATTAAAATCCAAACTGAGCTGAATTCCTCCCCTATTCCTAGATAGTAACATTACGGTGGTAGCCTATGTGGTCTGCATAGTCAAAACAAAATCGAAAATTCTTTCTAAGTAGCACCTTAGAGACCACTGAGTTTTTTTCCTGTATGAGCTTTTGTTGTGCATGCACACGAAAGCTCAAACCAGGACAAACTCAGTTGTCTCTAAGGTGCTACTAGAAAGAATTTCGATTTGCTAGATAGTAATTTCTGCTTATTTTAGAAGAATGCTTGCTTGAATGTAATGTTCGGTTCTTTCTAATTATTGAGTTCTGTTGCTTATTTCCCTAAATGCCAAATACAGTCACACCTTGGGTTGTGAATGCTGTGGGTTGCACGTTTTTGGGTTGTGGACCGCACTGAACCCGGAAGTACCGGAATGGGTTACTTCCAGGTTTCGGCGCATGCGCAGAAGTGCAAAATGACGTCATGCGCAGAAGCGCTGAATCATGTGATGCAGGTGCACAGACGCGGTGCTGTGGCTTGCAAACGCTGCAGCTTGCAAACGTACCTCCCGCACGGATCACGTTCGCAACCCGAGGTATGACTGTATGCAACTTTCGAAAGTGAACATTTTTTTCTTTCAAGTTACAGAGCATGGGTAAATTTAGCGGACTGCAAAAATCAAGATGTTGAGCAACTAAAAATAAAAATTTGTGTGGTATCAACATAATTATGCACATAGAATCATAGAATTGTATAGTTGGAAGGGAGTATGAGGGCAATCTAGTCCAACCCCCTGTAGTGCAGGAATCTTTTGTCCAATGTGGAGCTCGAACCCATGACCTTTAGATTAAGAGGCTCATGCCCTACTGACTGAGCTATTCCAGTCTGTAAAGCTACTGATGTAAACATCAGTCTTTTGAGCTTGGGTTGATTATTTACCTTAATAATCCTTTCAAGGAGTTTGATGCCCTGTACGTTTCTTAGAAACTGCGTCATGGGCAGGTCAGTAAACAGCTAAACTATCGTAATCCTGTTGACTTGACTGACTGTACTGCTGTGGTGATGAAACCTGGCTTTCATACTATCAGAATTTATCTGGAAACCTAGTTGTATAGATAGCTTTGTTAATTTCAGTTGATGTGTAACTGTCAACCTGGTACTAGGCATGTTTCCTTGGAAGTTAAGTCTCACGTTCAATGAGAGTTAGGTATTAGTAGATGTATTTGGAACTGTAGTGTATTTTTTCGTAATGTCAGAATTGGTGAACATTGATAACCCGTTGCTTCTCTTTCATTCTCCAGATTAGACGGGTCTTGAAAGGAAAAACGACTCAGCAGAGATCACCAGTCTATTAAGCTCCATGAGTGAACGATGACCTATGCTCGCTGTCAGTTAGGCAGCCGATGTTACTGTAAATAGACCATTTGTCCAGTGGAGGCAAATGTTAGTTGTTTCTATGAAACAAAAATATCTTGTTTACTATTATATAGTGGGTTAATGGCAACACTTTTGAACCAGATGGGAATGTTTCATACCCAGGTAGTTTGGATCAGTCTGAGCTGGTCCATTTAACTGACTTTACAACAGTAGTGTAACAAATACCAGGCCAAGAATAGTTGTTACTTCTCAAAAAGAAACTTAAACACTCTAGAGCAGTTGTTCATTACATGAAACATAAGCTTTTTAAGAATACTAACATAACATTTTGCAAGTAAACATTTATATCATACGTGATTTATTTTATGCAGTACCATGTATAGGATGCTTTGTGATTTGTAATAGTTGGTTGCAGTTTGATACAGGACAAAACCATTTTTTAATTTTGAGAATTCTATGTAGAATTCAGTAAAGTTTTTATAAGCATTTAATGGCTTTTATAGGTATGTTTTTGTTGAGGGACCTGTGGAGTCACCTTGCAGACTAATTTATGTAGGGAACATTTATCATCTCCAGTTTTCCAGCAACAGGTTATAAAAACTAAAATAAGAAAATAACATTTTGGCCTGGTTTTTTTATTTTACATTTTTAAGTTATTCTCTTTACATTTAATTGGAATAACATTTGATTTTCACACCATTATATATTTTCCACTTCTTATTTCAGAGTAATTTCAGAGTTTCTAACTTAATAAGAAGCATTTATAGAGAGGTTAAAATTGGTTCTTCATCTGTGCTTTTCAGATAAAGGATTAAGCATGTTCTTGAGTATATTAGTAACTGAGTTTGCAAATGACACCCAATTAGTTTGAATAAAGAGCTCTAAACGGGCAAGAAAATGACATATGAGATTCAGTGTAATTGTCAAATGATTTACACTTGGGCAAAAAGATCCCATTTCACATGTACGCTGATGGGATCTAAACTAACTGACCTCAGAATAAATTCTAAGTAAGTCTTGGCATTGTGATGGATAGCTCAATAAAAATGTCCCATCAGCCTTTGCAGACAGCATGCCCAGTGGTTAGGAGGTGGAAACTTCATCTTCAGAATGTCAGTTGCCTGGAAAGAAACAGGGATGTGGGTATCATTGCTTCATGCCCTGCATATGACCTTCCCAGAGGCTTATGTCTGACGATGGTTAGAAATAGGTTGCTGGACTACATGAACCCTTGGGAAGATCATATATATGTTCATATGCTGAATTTGTCTCTCTGTTTTTGAATTGAGAAAAGTATTTCTCAGGGCTTTGCAGAAATTTAATTCTATTGTATTGTTTTTACCTCATAGGTATCGTAGGCAGTCAAGTATTAATGTTATAAGAATGGTAGTGACTGTTTTTTGTTGTTGACAATTTTCAGATTAGTACTTCAGATAATGTAGATAAAACATATTAAATACCTTTATATAGTTATTTGCTTATAAAATTATGCAGCATGCTTTTAAGTCTACTCCTTCTGTACATTTACTGTTTCCCGAGTGACTATTCTGCATTGCATATCTTTTCCATAGTTATTCTGATCATATTGTTTGACAAAGTATGTCTTGTAGACAAATAATTGGAGAAATGTTATCTCCAAAGCAGAGCTTATTCTTGTAATATCTGATACACATTTTTGAATAAAGTTGTTTAATCAATAGCATTGGCGTCTCATGATTTGGCTGACTGTTCTGCTGATATCCAGGCCTTCTTAAGGGTACAGTTTCAATAATCTGGGCTTTTTGACATAACATTGAACAAATAACTTCTCCTTTTCCAAGTGATAACAAAGGTTGTCTATAATCTGCTAGATGAACAGAGCATTTAGGAATTGGTACAGAAAAGCACCTTGAGAGTCTCAGTGTCCCTCCACTTTCCCTTAAATTCCAAAATTGTAGTCCTTGAGGGTGTATCTTGAAAATATGTAGTCAATGCTTCACAAAATCTTAAAAACCAACAGTTGCCAAGCATGATTCCTGATGGCTACTTGACAGAGTTATTGTATACAGTGGTACCTTGACTTACGAATTACTCGACATACGAATTTTTTGACTTACGAATGGACATCCATTGGTGGTTTTAGATGGGGTTTACTCGACTTATGAATTTTAGATGCAGTTTACTTGACTTACGAATTTTTTACGAATTTTTCGTTTCCAATGCATTCCTGTGGGAAAATCGCTTTTTTCGACTTACAAATTTTTCGGCACGGATGTGCATTCGGAACGGATTAAATTCGTAAGTCGAGGTACCACTGTATATGCAGACATTTGTCTCTTTCCATGATTAACAGGATAAGTTATGCAAAATCAGTGAGTACATACACAGTTGTTCAGTTTGATGAACGTATTTCAATCATAGCAATTTACAACAGCTTTGCACTGTTTCAACAACTAGAGAAGCTCCTTTAGTGCCAGTGTGACAACTGTTTTATACTAGTGCCAGGTCCATTGTTTTGATCTCAGGCTGGAGACTTCGGTCCCTCTTCCACCAAAGAGGCCCCTTCCTACCAACTGGCTATTTTTCTCAACATACACAGGAAGTTAATCTTAAGCATCGTCAGATCCAATCCCTTGCCCTGAAAAAATATTTACCACACCAATACTGGAATATGTATCCAGCTGACCTTTCTGGGAAAACCTTCCCATGAATAAAATGCTACAATGTCCCTGTGCTATTTATTCCATTGTCTAAGGATAAAATAGGATTTAAAAGTTTCCCTAATGTCTAACATAAACATACTTTCCTATAATAAAAACCTCTTACCCTATTCTTCGTGGCAACAGCGCAAAACATTTCATCTGGAAAGCAACTGTTTAAATATTTACACGCTTATCGTGCCTCCCTTTAAACTATTTCTGTAGGCTTAATTCACTTCTGACCTATGTCCCAGTTAAACTAAAATACTTGAACAAAAAAAACTAAGAAGAGCCTTCTGGATCAGGCCAATGAGTTTAGTGTTCTATTTTCACAGTGGCCAACCAGATGTCCGTGGGAAACCTGCAAGCAGTTCCCCTTGAAGAACTACAATTCCCAGCATTCTTAACAAACTAGAGTTCCCAGGATTCCATGCCTGGGGGGCAGGATAAGTGCTTTAAATGTATGATGTGGACATGAAAGCACAATTTGAATAGTTTTTCACAGTGGAGCCTTGTTAGAGCTGTCTATCTACCTGTTATAGTTCCATACCTTGTTCATAATATTAGTCGGGTAAATTACTTGTTTCAGATTCTGATGTCTTCAGGTGTGGCAGAGCAGGCTGAGCCCTATAAGGAAACAGCAGCTTTTAATCTTATTATTTACTGGATTTCTTGCCTGTCCTCATGGGTGGGTAAGAAATGTAATAAATAATGAGATGACATGCCTTTTGCTTTCCCAAGTTATGAGCATCAGGACATGGCCTGAAGGAAAATTGTGCAGGTTGGATGTCAGTGAGCAAATGGCAGGCCACCTGGGAATTCCACATGCACTGCTGTGTATTCCATTGTGTAGTAATAGATGTGAACATATATATGTCTTTTGCAAAATAAAGCATCTCTCCCTTTTTTTTTACACACACAGTTCCATTTAATGTTGTATAAAATCCATATCTGCAATCCCGTGCCCTCTTTCCTCACTTGCACATGCATAACTTGAACTAACATTCCAGGGAAGGTCGCCAAATCATAAATGTAAAGAAAAAAACCTTGTACAGTATAGAGAAACAGTAGGCTCCCCGCCCCGTCTTTTACACCAAATGAAGTCTCTCAAGTTCAAAACTTAACGACCTTGCAGTTGGAGCCATTCCGCAGTTTGTGATCTCATCTTTTCTAGCACATGCCTGTACATTAGTCCAAATTAAGCTCTAATTAACAGGAGTACCTCTGCTTCTTCGTGGCAGCATATAGTGCCGTAGGAAGGGTGGGGCGTAGGGGGCGCTCCCCGGCCCCTACCCCGCTGCCCGGCCCCCTGTCCATGCTTCTTTACGGACGGGGCTGCCCAACCCGCTGCTCGCTCACCAGCTCACAGCAGCGCCGGCCGGATGCATCCGGCCAGCGCTTCTGGTCCTGCGGCGAGCCGGTGAGCGAGCAGCAGATTGTGGGGCTGCCCAAAGCACTGCTCGTTTGTCGGCTCGCAGCAGCGCTGACCGGATCCACTACGCATGCCCGGAAATTCCGGGCATGCGCAGTGCCTCCGACGTGTCATGGTGTCACAACGCATGCGCCGTGACGTCACAACACACGCACTGTGACACTCCGCCCTAGGGGGGTGCCTCCGCGCCGCTGCCCTGGGCGGTGAAGAGTCTTCCTCTGCCGCTGGCGGCATAGGAGGGTTATCGGCAGGTAAAGTGCTTTTGCACTCAGCGCCTCCCTGACTCTCACATTCCATGCTGGAGCGAAAGCCAGGTATAGGGATGAACTGTGAGTGAAACCCATTTTCCCCTGCCCCGGGGGGGGGGGACTAGCAAGGACAATGACCCTCAATCATCCTTGTTTTTCCTTCGCCAATGATCTGCTGTCGTGGGAGCTGCCTCCATTAAGGCAGACTGGAACCAGAAAGCCGAAGGCAGGCCTGTTTTAATCAGTGGTAGAAAATATTGTCAGGATTGAATTCCCCAAACTGAAAACAATAGCGTTTTGGAGGACCAGAAGGCAGGGTGAAGAATGGGCCCGGAGCAGATGCCAGCAGAGGCAGAACTATTATGTGTTCCTAAGCTCATGGCAGGGGGAAAAACATGGGTGGACCCAATGCTTATGTTTCCTCATAGAGGGCAAAAGAGCTCCACAGAGACATGGGTGTTCCGGCAATTCTCACAGGTATTCCCACCGCCATCATCACAGAATTTCCACATCACCCACCTTGCCCAACGAAGCTTGTCTGGGACAAGTATGGAGGAAGCACTTTTCTGCACACACACCATATCTAAAGCACTCTTATATGAGTTTGAACAGTCAAGGCTCCCCCCAAAGAATCCTGGGAACAATAGTTAAGGGTGCTTACAATTCTTAGGAGACCCCTATACCCCTCACAGAGCTATGGTTCTCAGAATTCCCTGGGAAGAGGGATTGGTTGTTCAGCTCAGTGCTTTTTTTCCTTTAAAAAAAAATGTTTAGGGGTACTCTCATTTTCCTACTCGTATTGAAATTCTGCCCCTCAATGAGGCCAAACTTAAATTCATAAAATGTTTAGGGGTATGTGTACCCCTGTTGTTCGCCCCCCCCCCCCGAAAAAAGGACTGGTTAAACTACTCAGAACTGTAGCTGTATGTGGGGAACAGGGGTCTCCTAACAACTCTCAGCACCCTTAACAAGCTACAGTCCCCAAGATTCTTTGCGGGAAGCAATGAATGTTTAAAGTGGTATAAGAGTGCTTTAACTGTATGGTGTAAATGTGGCCTCTGTCCCCAATGCATCAGCACATGAAACGACACACTGAGGCAAAATTTGGGAACTTGTAAGTGTGCACTTTGAGTTAAAATGCTACTGGCACAAGTTAAAATTCTGTAAACCAGTCCCACATTCTGTCTCATACTCAAAGCATTCTGGGAACTGACTGAAAAGTCAGAAAGTTTACAGTTCTTTTCTGGTAATTGGCATACCTAGAGGAACTAGAAATAAGCATAGGCCTACTATATGGTTTTGGTTCTAGGGGGCTACTGTAATAGGAAGCTTAGAAAGGAAGTATTAAGGATGACATTTCCTTCTAACAACGAGTCAGAATATTTTAAATAAAATTTGTAAGTTAATTTTATTTGTCTTGCAATTATTATTTTAACCACTTCAACATTAATTGGCTAAAATGGAAATGATTGATCAAAATTCCTTTTAATAGGTTGATAGCTCTAAAATTCACACAATTGTTTTGATTTTGAATCATGACATCACTTTTGCACTATAATTTTACAATCTGGAAATATTACTTCAAGTCCTTCCCATATTTTTTATTAATTTTTATTAAGGATTTTCTTGATTTACAAAGGTGTGTGCAATGTCTCTCTCGTATTTTTTTCCCATGTAACATTTTTACAAATCAATTTTGGTTGTTGAGACATTAGGGAGAGAAGGGGGAAAGAGGTGGGTGATGGGGGAGATGGGTGAGGTGGGTTGACAATGTTTCTATTTTACTTAATATATGTAGGGTTTGGCGTCAGCGTTGTTTGTGTAGGTTCTCTGTTGTTCACTTGTGCTTCTTTGGCAGTGAGAGAGGTCGGGATTGGCAGAGGGTGTGATTGTTCATTTGTGGTTGGCTGTGGTGATCTTTTGGTTTCCTGCGTGAGTGGGGTGGGTGGGTGTTTTGGATCAGGTTAGCCATATTGATTTGTATGCTGTCGGTAGATTTTTGTCATTGTCTTGTTGGGCTGTGTGTGTGATGAAGGGGAACCATACCGGGGTGAAGGTGTCTTCTTCTGTTTGTCCGCATGTCAGTTTCAGGTTACTGGTTAGTTTTTCTAGTAGGGCTGTTTCCCATACTACTTGGTACCATTGGTCCATGCTTACTCCTGACAGGTCTTTCCAGTGTCTGGTTATGATGTTTCTGGCTGCTGAGAGTAGATGGGTTATGAGTTCTATGTGGTGTAAGTGGGCATTATTGTCTTGGAAGATGTTTAGTAAGACCAATTCTGAGGTGGTTTCTAACACTTGCTTGGTTTTTTTTTACATATTTCTTGTATTGTTGTTGTCCAGAATGTCCACCACATGTGGAAGTATGTGCCTGTGGAGTTGCACATTAGCGCTAATTTTCATGGTGTTAGATGCCACCTGTAGGTTAGTTTTAGGGTGAGTTCTTTTCTTTTCGCTGATATGGATTTAAAGTGGGGTTTAGACCACATTCTGGTCCATTGGGTGGGGTTGATTTCATATCCTATGTCATTCTCCCATTGTTTTTTGATTATGTCTAGGGAGCTCGTGGGATTCTTGAGTAGTATTTTGTATATTGCGGATACCATCCCTCTGCCGTGTCCCTTTGTCATTAGGATGAGGTTTTTGAAGGTTGTCAGGGGTCTAGTTGTAAGACCATAATGGGCTCTTGAGCTCTTGAGTGATGGATTCATGAACACGAAGAGGCAAAAAACCATGCAGGATACAACAGGATTTATTTTGGGTTGCATATGCAAAGCAAAAGGCACAGGGCAAAAAAAGCCAGTCTGCGCACCAAGAGACTGGCGCGCATTCTTCTTATAGATACAGCAGGAATTCGAAACTTAATTCATTACAAGCCCACATGTTTTCGGGGAAATCAGGTGTTTTCTGGGAATCCGAAACTTGGCTCAGTGTTCACGTGTTTTCTGGGAGTTCGGCCTTCAAGCCTCCCAGAGCTCGCCCTCCTGTCTTGAGAATGCAAAAGGGAGTTTGTTCTTGGCAAGCCTCCTACAAGGTAGCAACATAGAACCTAGCGCGTGAGTACACAGATCGCTATTGTTTCAGTCTATCTATTTGTACCTGCAGTTGCCAATCAACAAGAAAGCATAACTTCAGTTAATTAGCAAGAAACTTAGAGAATACAGAAGCCTTAAAACAATATAACAATAATAGCAAAGGTTCATAAAATACCCTAACAAACTTCAATGGACTATCTAGCTGAATACTTAGAGTATGAAGCTTAATATTGGGAATACACTCTAGAGAGAAAGCTCTCCCCCTTTCTGGTATTGCAGACTGGGTGTTCAAGCTATTCTTAGCTCCTAAGACTTAAGCCATATTGTTCTTTGTCTAGCCCCAGACAGTGTGCATTTGGTCTTATCTTCAACCTTGAGGCAGGCACTGGGCAGACTGCCCAGAGAGGCCCCTCTCTGTTCATCTCTTTACAGAGGCTTGTACAGAAATATATGAATATAGATATACACAATGCTGCAATAATACACAAATAAATATAGGCTAAAGAATATTTTTAAACAGGCTAAAGAAAAGCATTAAAAGGCATTTCACAACAGGGACTTGTCCCCTTCATTGTTGCTGCTGATTTTACTGCTGGATTGTTTAAGAGGGCATGTAATTGGTGTTGTGTTAACCAGGGCATTTGGGTGTCTTCTAATTTGTCCTGTATTTCTTGTGTTGACAGAGGTTTGTTATTTTTATAAAAGTCTATTAGGTGATATAGGCCTTTGGATTGCCAGGTTTTTATTTGGAGGTTTTGTGCTGCATGGTGGAATAGTGGATGGTAGGCCAGGGGAATTAGTGGGGATGGGGTTTGGGATAGTTTGCCTGTTTCTGTTTTCCATGCTTTGAGCATGGTTTGTTAATTGTTGTGGGGAATTTTCTTAGTTTGTTTGGGAGGAGTGGGTATGCTATGGTGCAGATATTTTCAATTGTGTCCCTCTCTAGATGTATCCATTGTTTTGTCTCGTCTTCTAGTATATATGGGATTATATGACGTATTTGGTTGGCACTGTAGTATGCTTCTATGTTGGGGATTCCCCAACCTCCTTCTGAGGTGGGGAGGTGCAGGTATTTGGTGCTTATTCTTGTTTTTTTGTGTGAGAAGATAGAAGAGTGTAGTTTTCTCTACCATTTGCGGAGCTGGGTTGGGGGAATCCAGATTGGGAGGGTTTGGAACAGGTAGGTTAGTTTTGGAAGGGTGATTGTTTTGATCATGGCTATTTTGTCTGAGAGAGTGGAATTCATGTTGTTCCATCTCTTTAAGTCTTTGTTTATTTGTTGCCACAGGGGTTTGTAGTTTTGGAGGTATAATTTATTGAGGTTTTTGGTTGTTGTTGTTGTTCTTCAGTCGTTCAGTCGTGTCCGACTCTTCGTGACCCCATGGACCAGAGCACGCCAGGCACGCCTATCCTTCACTGCCTCTCGCAGTTTGGCCAAACTCATGTTAGTAGCTTCGAGAACACTGTCCAACCATCTCATCCTCTGTCGTCCCCTTCTCCTTGTGCCCTCCATCTTTCCCAACATCAGGGTCTTTTCCAGGGAGTCTTCCCTTCTCATGAGGTGGCCAGAGTACTGGAGCCTCAACTTCAGGATCTGCCTGTGCTGGCCCCAAGGGTTTGTCCATGAAGCGAGGTCCAAGTCCAGTCCTGGGTCTAGGGGTCCAAAGGAGGTCAGTCCGGCGGGGAGCGAGGCAGGGAGCAGGTCAAGGTCCAAGGCAGGTTCAGGCACAAGGTTGCAGGTTGAGCACACGCTTGCAACTAAGTTGCTCACGCAACTTGGGCTGGGTCTGGCTGGCTTTTATCTGGCCCTATGCTTAGGGCCGCCTCGATCCTCTGGAGACTCGCCTCTCCTCCGGGCCTGGAGGCGAGCACTCCTCCTGCAGACACTTAACTCCCTTCGCCTCTCTGCCCTGAGCCTCTGTAGCTCAGGAGAGGCTGGTGGGTTACTGGACCCAGGGGGTGCCTCAGCTTCCTCTGAAGAGGCTGGGAGTGGAGCACCTGCAGGCAATGGGTCCTCCCTCCCATCAGGAGCCAGAGCAGACTCTGCTGATGCCTGCACCTGGGGATCCAGCACAGGTGGGGATCCTTCAGGCTCAAGCCCTGGCCCCGGCTCAGCTGGTTCTGGAGGCGGGGAATCCTGTGCAGGCTGGGATCCCTCAGGTTCAGCATCAGAGTCTGACTCCCAGGCCATCACACCATCCCCCCTCCCAGGCCTCCCCCTCAACCGAGGGGCCGGACCAGGCTTGCTGGGGTAAGCTGCATGGAAATCACGGAGGCAGGCAGGTGCGTGGACGTTTTCCGCTGGTTCCCATGAACGATCCTCAGGCCCATACCCCTTCCAGTCGATGAGGTATTGGAGCTTCCCCCTGCGGTATCGTGAGTCGAGAATGCGCTCCACCTCGTACTCAGGCTCCCCCTCGACCAAAACTGGCTGCGGTCGTGGATTGTCTGGGTGGAACTCGTCGGGCGGGGCGACTGGACTAAGTAGGGACCGGTGGAATACTGGGTGAACCTTGAGTGATGGAGGTAACTGGAGGCGAAACGCCACCGGTGACACCTGCGCAGTGATGGTGAATGGACCGGCAAACCGTGCATCCAGCTTTCGTGAGGGCCGAGAAGGATGCAGGTGACGGGTAGAGAGCCACACCCGATCGCCAACATGGAGTTCTGGCCCCTCCTGACGATGTCGGTCAGCCTGGGCCTTGTATGCGTCCTTGGCCTGGCGCAGTTGCTCCATCAATAATTGTTGCTGGGACTGAAGCTCCTGAAGCCAGTCTGTCACTGCGGGGACTGCGGAAGCTGGCAGCACGTCCGGGAACAAACGTGGATGGTAGCCGTAGGAGGCCTGGAACGGGGTCTGCTGGGTGGAGGCGTTCACTGCATTGTTGTAGGCGAACTCCGCCAATGGCAAGTGATCGACCCAGTCATCCTGCTGGAAGCTGCAGTAACACCGGAGGTACTGCTCCAGCACCGCATTTGCCCGTTCCGTCTGGCCATCGGTCTGCGGGTGGTGGGCCGAAGATAGACAGACCTCCGTCCCAAGGGTCTGGTGCAGGGCTCGCCAGAAGTGGGATGTGAACTGGACGCCGCGGTCAGAAACCACACGCTCGGGAAGGCCATGCAGGCGGAAGATGTGCTGCAAGTACAGTTGAGCCGTCTCCTTAGCTGTGGGTATGGACGGGCAGGGGGCACAGTGCACCATCTTAGTGAAATGGTCCGTGAAAACCAGGAGGCAGGTACAGTGACGAGATGGGGGCAAGTCTACCACAAAGTCCAGCGAGACCGTGTGCCAGGGACGTGGTGGGACTGGTAATGGCTGGAGCAGACCGGGGGGTCGCCCAGTAGGACCCTTGGCCCGCCGGCAGACATCGCAACCAGCAACATAGCGTGCCACATCAGCCTTCAGGCGGGGCCACCAGAACTCCCGGCTTACCAGATGAGTGGTCCGGTACCGCCCAAAGTGCCCTGCTGCTGGGGCATCGTGGGACATCTGGAGAACCTCAGCCCGCAATGGTCCTGGTGGGATGTATAGACGACCCTGGTGCAGCAGTAGGCCCTGGTGCAGGGCCAGCCCCGGATATCGAGGGCATGACCCGTCAGACAGTTCCCGGAGCCGTTCCTGAGCCCAAGCGTCGACCCGTTGCTGTTCTCGCACCCGAGCCTGCAGTGGCTTGGCCTCCTGAGTGGCCAGGAATGTGGCTGGTGGTAAGATAGTCGTCGGTACTGCTTGCTGTACAGTGTCTGCGATGTCCTCGGGTTTCCGGGACAGGGCATCTGCTTTCCGGTTTTGGGAGCTAGGGATGTAGCGGATCCGGAACTGGAACCGGGAGAAAAACAGCGCCCACCGGATCTGCCTTTGGTTCAACTTGCGGGTGGTCTGGAGGTACTCCAGATTCCGGTGGTCCGTTCTCACTTCCACCGGGTGTCGTGCCCCCTCAAGATGATGGCGCCAGACCTCAAAGGCCACCTTGATGGCCAGTAGTTCCCGCTCCCACACGGTATAGTTACGCTCCGCCGGAAGGAGCTGCCGGGAGTAGTAGGCGCAGGGTAACAGCGGCGCATCGGGTCCGTGTTGCTGAGACAGGATGGCACCGAGAGCCGTACTGGAGGCATCAGTCTCCACCACAAAGGGACGAGAGGGATCAGGATGCTGTAAAATTGGCGCCCTCTGGAAACAGGCTTTCAACCCCTGAAATGCCACTTCAGCCTCCTCATCCCAGGAGAAGGGCGTCTTGGGGCGCAGCAGTCGGGTTAATGGGGTGGTGCGATGAGCATAATCTGCAATGAAGGTCCGGTAATAGTTGGCGAACCCTAGGAACCGCTGTAAGTCCTTGCGGTTCCGGGGCGCTGCCCACTCTCGAACCGCAGCCACCTTCCCAGGGTCCATCTGCACCCCGTCAGGGGAGAGTCGGTGTCCAAGGAAGTCCACTGACCGCTGGTGGAACTCGCACTTGCTGAGCTTGGCATACAGGCGGTGCTCCCGCAAGCGCTGCAACACGGACCGAACATGACTCTCGTGACGGGCTGGGTCACGGGAATAAATCAGAATATCATCTAGGTACACCACCACGTATTTGTCTAGCAAGTCCTGGAACACGTGGTTGATGTACCGTTGAAACACGGCGGGCGCGTTGCATAATCCGAACGGCATAACCAGGTATTCAAACTGCCCATACCGGGTCCCGAATGCAGTCTTCCACTCGTCCCCGGCACGGATCCGAATCAAGTTGTAGGCCCCTCGGAGGTCCAGTTTGGTGAACATCTGCGCCCCCTGCACCCGCTCCAGCAATTCTGCAATAAGGGGCAAGGGGTACCGGTCTGGGATGGTGATCTTATTCAGGGCCCGGTAGTCATGGCAGAGGCGAAGCTCCCCACACTTCTTCTTAACGAAGAGTACAGGAGCGGCAGTGGGTGAGGTAGAGGGCCTAATGAACCCGCGTTCCAGGTTCTTGCGAAGGAAGTCCTGCAAGGCTTCACGCTCTGGCTCCGAAAGAGAATATAGGCGGCTCACAGGCAGGGGCGCCCCAGGCTGGAGGTCTATGCCGCAGTCGAAGGACCGATGAGGCGGCAGCTGGTCTGCTCCCTGTTCCTCGAACACGTCTAAATAGTCCTGGTACACGGCAGGGAGCGTTGACACGGCCTGCCCCATGGGGGCAGCTGCTACTAACTCGGACTGAGCATGGGAACCCGGGTCTGGGAAGCGTACAGTCCGATTGACCCAGTCGATCTGAACATTGTGCGACTCCAGCCAGTCCATCCCAAGCACCAGGGGAAACCGGGGCATGGTGGCAATGTCCAGGGTTCGCACCTCCCGGTGCTGCTGGTAGCACAGGACCAAGGGCTGGGTCTCCCGAGTAACCGCGCCCGAGCGTAGGAGCCGTCCGTCAATTGCCTCCACCTGTACTGGTTCCGGCTTGTTCTGAAGCGGCACCTGATGCTGAGTGGCGAAGGCAGAGTCCATATAGGAGCGGGTTGCCCCCGAATCCACCAGAGCGTGGGTGAGAATCCAGGGCCCACCGGGGGGGTATAGACGCACCGGTATCATGAGGTGTTGCAATTCCACTGGTGAGGGCCCATCATGTGATGCTTGGGGCCCCAGGTAGCCTGGGCCATCGGCTACTGGGGTTGGCCGTTTCACCTGCGGCTGGCGTTTCTCAGGGCAGGTTCGGGCGTAGTGTCCACTCCCACCGCAGTAGAGACACAGGTTCCCCTCCCGGCGCCGAGTCTTTTCCGAGGGGGAGAGGCGAGGCCGCGCTGCCCCGAGCTGCATCGGCTCCTCCAATGACTCAGCTCTGGCCACAGAACTGCAGGGAAGCACCGGCGCTGGGAGCCCGGAGTGCCGGCGGCCCCGGGCCTGGCGACGGTCCTCCAACCGATCATCTATCTGCAGACTCCGTTGGATGAGGGCATCCAGTGTGGCAGGGCGATCCAACGTGGCCAGCTGATCCAGTATCTCGTCTGAAAGTCCCTCGAGATACTGGTCCCGCAGTGCAGAGTCGTTCCAGGTCAAGTCCTGCGCCAGCAGCCGAAATTCTGTGGCGTAGGTGGCCACTGTGGACTTGCCCTGTTTCAACCGTCGAATTGCCCGATTGGCTTGACTCCCCTTCTGAGGGTTGGCGAACGTGGTTTCCAGATGATTGCAAAACCCCATATAGTCTGTCAGCAAGGGGGAGTCTTGCCGGAGCAGCGGCAACGCCCACTTGGCCGCCTGGTCCTTTAGCAAGCTGATCAGGAAGTGCACCTTGGTGCGGTCGTCGGGGAAATCCCGAGCTCGCCCCTGAATATACAGCTTGGCCTGGGCGAGAAACATGGGAAAGCTGGCTGGGGACCCATCAAATTTCTCTGGCAGGGCCACTGGGTACTTGCCAGGAGCTGGGGCGGCGGCCCCAGGAGCCGGTAAGGCATCCAAACGCTGCTGAAGCGCCGTAACCGCATTGCTTAGCTGCTGCACGGTGTGGGTCAAGGCCTGGTTCTCCTGGGCCAATGCCACCAGCGCAGCCGCCTGGTCAGCCATGGCTACTAGTTCCTCCCGAACGCACCCCAGCGAAGGGGGAGTGCGGGTGGGGCGTGAGCAAACTGTGCTGGCCCCAAGGGTTTGTCCATGAAGCGAGGTCCAAGTCCAGTCCTGGGTCTAGGGGTCCAAAGGAGGTCAGTCCGGCGGGGAGCGAGGCAGGGAGCAGGTCAAGGTCCAAGGCAGGTTCAGGCACAAGGTTGCAGGTTGAGCACACGCTTGCAACTAAGTTGCTCACGCAACTTGGGCTGGGTCTGGCTGGCTTTTATCTGGCCCTATGCTTAGGGCCGCCTCGATCCTCTGGAGACTCGCCTCTCCTCCGGGCCTGGAGGCGAGCACTCCTCCTGCAGACACTTAACTCCCTTCGCCTCTCTGCCCTGAGCCTCTGTAGCTCAGGAGAGGCTGGTGGGTTACTGGACCCAGGGGGTGCCTCAGCTTCCTCTGAAGAGGCTGGGAGTGGAGCACCTGCAGGCAATGGGTCCTCCCTCCCATCAGGAGCCAGAGCAGACTCTGCTGATGCCTGCACCTGGGGATCCAGCACAGGTGGGGATCCTTCAGGCTCAAGCCCTGGCCCCGGCTCAGCTGGTTCTGGAGGCGGGGAATCCTGTGCAGGCTGGGATCCCTCAGGTTCAGCATCAGAGTCTGACTCCCAGGCCATCACACCGCCCTTCCAGTGAGCACTCAGAGCCGATTTCCTTGAGAATGGATAGGTTTGATCTTCTTGCAGTCCATGGGACTCTCAAGAGTCTCCTCCAGCACCATAATTCAAAAGCATCAATTCTTCGGCGATCAGCCTTCTTTATGGTCCAGCTCTCACTTCCGTACATTACTACTGGGAAAACCATAGCTTTAACTATACGGACCTTTGTCGGCAAGGTGATGTCTTTGCTTTTTAAGATGCTGTCTAGGTTTGACATTGCTTTTCTCCCAAGAAGCAGGCGTCTTCTAATTTCGTGACTGCTGTCACCATCTGCAGTGATCATGGAACCCAAGAAAGTGAAATCTCTCACTGCCTCCATTTCTTCCCCTTCTATTTGCCAGGAGGTGATGGGACCAGTGGCCATGATCTTAGTTTTTTTGATGTTGAGCTTCAGACCATATTTTGCACTCTCCTCTTTCACCCTTATTAAAAGGTTCTTTAATTCCTCCTCACTTTCTGCCATCAAGGTTGTATCATCAGCGTATCTGAGGTTGTTGATATTTTTTTTGACAATCTTAATTCCGGTTTGGGATTCATCCAGTCCAGCCTTTCGCATGATGAATTCTGCATGTAAGTTAAATAAGCAGGGAGACAATATACAGCCTTGTCGTACTCCTTTCCCAATTTTGAACCAATCAGTTATTCCATATCCAGTTCTAACTGTAGCTTCTTGTCCCACATAGAGATTTCTCAGGAGACGGATGAGGTGATCAGGCACTCCCATTTTGGTTACCCTTCCCATATTTTTTACACCTCACATGGAAAAGATTAATGTGAGAGCTGCAGGCTTTAATTGGATGTTCAATCACCCCCAAAGCTTAAACTAAAGTTTTAGGAGTGATATCCAAATGGTAGTCATATTCGTGGTAAACCCACCTGTCCTCATGGACTTAAGTATGGTAACTTATCTACTGATTTCAAAACGTCCACTTGGATACCACCCTAGTTTGAGCCTATTCGATTTGCGAGAGCCAACATATTTGGTAAAGCATAAAGGAAAATACATTTATGTATATGCCAAGAGTACTTTAAGTGTGGTTATCTACTCTAATGGGAAATAAATTCTCATTAGAAATCAATTCCTATGTCTAAAGCACCTCAGGAAAATAATTACTGGTAATGTCCATTGCTAAAGATGTGGCTATGCTAAAGATCCATGAACACGTAAAATTGATGGCATCTGTTTTGGTTGATTCAATGTTCTTGTTGATGTCATATTTCATTTATAGGGCCCCCAGGCTCTTTGCTAGTTATGGCCTAGTTTGCTGCCTTGAAATTACCTCTCCCCTTCTTGTCATCCTTAATTATAGCCACTTACAGCTCTTTAATTAACTGGTAGTTTTCCTAGCTCTTGCCATCCCAGTCAATTTCTTCTCCCACTCTTCTCTTTAGATTTGTCAATTCCTCTGTTGGAACAGTCATTATCTGCTCTTATCTGCTCTCATGATTATTCTTTATATGGCCCATCAGAGTATGGTACAGCTGATTTTATCCAAGTCTTTGTAGTTAGCATCTATAACACTCAATAAATCCCTAAGTGTGTTACACCCTATCACTTAATAAGGTTACTCTGAAGTCCCATTGATTTTCCATTGATTTCAGTGTCTTAATTTTAAAATAAGCAAGTATGCTAAGGATTGCAGCTAAAGAACATGGCACATGAGCTATGATCAAACGAAGTGATAGCTTAATTAATTTAGAAAGCAAGAGGAACAAACACCCACTGATGCTATTGCTTCAGTGGTACCTAAAAGGCAAAACTTAAATGCAGTTGGATTAGCTTATGGCTCCTCCAGATGACCTATTTATTGAGTGTTCAACCTGATTAGTTCACATGCAGCTTACATGGAGGTTATATTATATACAATATTTGTTGAGCATTTGTTTTGATTAGTTTGCGGGGAGGTCGACATTCATCCTAATTTGCTTGTGGGGTGTTTCGATGTATTCCCTTTAATCATTTGTTCATTCATTCTGCACTTCTCAATACAGTTCCCCATCACTTTCCTAACTGCAAAAAGTCAAGTTTCTTTTTAAAAGTGGTTTTGTTGAGAGTTGCAACAGGCATGGCTCAGTTCAGGGCCCATGTGGATTGTAGACAAGGGTCTTGGAGTTATGCTCCATTAATAGTCAGTGTCTGGATCCTTGGATGAACAATATCTTCAACAACTTGTACTCTTGCAGAATGTCTCCTCCCTTTAGTTCTCATCTCTTTCCACATCATATTTCAGTGCTTGTCCAACTCTTAGAAGATGAAGCCTTTATGTCAGGAATGGGAACCTATGGCATTCCAAATGTTGTTGGGTTACATCTCTCATCATCCTTGACCATTGGCCATGTGGGTGGGGCTGATGGGAGAGGACTCCAGCAACATCTGGCATGCCACAAGTTACCCATTTTTGCTGCTTTATGATGTGGAATGCTCATGGTTTTGTTGCATACACCACAATTTAAATCTTCCCTCAAAATAGCACTTCTCTAACTTTTACATAAGCTGTTATTTGAAGAAGACCAACATTAACTACATCACAGTTGGCTAATTTGCTGCCTTCCAGCGGTTTTTGGACTCCAGCTCCCACCAGTTCCAGCCAGCATGACAGATGGTCAATGATGATGGGAGTTGAAGTCCAGCAGCACGTTGAGGAGCAGAGGTTCACCAGCCCAGGTCTACATATTCAACAAGAAATACACAAAGTAGAATTCAAAGTATCCCTGTGATTGAACTTGTCAAAATCAAGAGACTTGGCATGAATTAGATATTTACATATTTAGCTATCACCTAAGCCTATGGACTTTTAAAACCTCTTCAAAGCCTTCTCTGAAGACCATTTGGAAATCTTTGGCAAGGTGATACAGTAATGGCACTCATATTATCACTGGCTTATTCAGTATGGCTTAAAAGTTGTCTTTTGAAATAGCTACCCATGTAGCAGTACATCTTTAAATGAGTGAAAGAAAACAGACCATTTCCGACTTAACTGTTGAAACT
The DNA here is from genome assembly GCF_009819535.1 of Lacerta agilis. NCBI lineage: Eukaryota > Metazoa > Chordata > Lepidosauria > Squamata > Lacertidae > Lacerta > Lacerta agilis. The sequence goes on from NC_046315.1 coordinate 32,593,355, forward strand.
TATTTATTTGCAGGAGTAGATAACGGCTACAAATGTTGCCCTGAATGACAAACATCACACAATCATTTTGAATGTGTGGTGGCCTCATTTCAGTTTTCTAAATAGTTGACATCATCTTTGGCGAAGAGCTCAAAGGCTGACTATGAACAAAACTGTTTCCTCTTAAGATGCTTCCTCAAGGCTAAGGCAATGGTTAGAACTCTGGTAGGCTTATTCTCTAAGTAAATACAATTCCATTGCCTGCATTTTATGTTCTTCCAGAATCAAATTTTGAAAGAGATAATGTTGCATGCCACCACAGTCTCTGAGTGGTGCAAGTTTCTAAGGGATCCAAGTGCCTACCCAGGGTTCAATTTCCTTGGAAGGAGGGAAAGCAGAGACTGTGGTGTCTTTTATATATGGTTTATTTACACATATATACAACCTGAGCTTATGCTGTAGTGGCTCACACCATTAACACTCCAAGAGGGTCTTGCTTTTCCCATAGCCACAGCCCTACTTTCCAAAAGAAATCAGACATGGCTCTGTCTCCCAGCTGCCCAGCCTTCTTCCAGCATCTAGCTTCTAGCTCACACATCTTGACTCTGGCTTTTGTCTTTCTAACTACCAGAGAATAAAAAAAATTCCTTCCAGTAGCACCTTAGAGACCAACTAAGCTTGTTCTTGGTATGAGCTTTTGTGTGCATGCACACGAAAGCACATACCAAGAACAAACTTAGTTGGTCTCTAAGGTGCCACTGGAAGGAATTTTTTTATTATTTTTGTTTTGTTTTGACTATGGCAGACCAACACGGCTACCTACCTGTAACTGTAACTACCAGAGAGTTGAGGAAGGCCCAACCATTCGTCTTCTGCACACAGCCACTTCCTTTGTTACCTTAATCATTGGCGCCTACTTAGGCCATTATCACAAAACCTGCCTAGCTAGTCCAACACTTGAATCCTTGTTGGATTCAGAAATTAGAAGGGACTAAGGAATATAGCCTACCCCACTGGAAAAATAAAAACCCTCACTACATTAACCTGCGTGCCTTAGTCCCCAACTACAATACTGATTTATTTCTTTGTTAGAGTTCTTGTAAGGTTTACCAAGATAATGTATCACGGGAAGTGCCTTGAATGTTCTAAAACCCATTATTATCACCAGTACGTTAATGAACACAATGAGAGTTCTTATTCAACAAATGCATAAATTGTGCCCCCATGCACAATACACCTGGTATATTTCAATCACATCCTCCATTTGGTGGCCCATCAGATCAAAACCCAAAGACTCTTCATGTATGCCAGAACTCCTATGAATCACTCTTCTATTGCATGCGGAGGTGGAAGAAGGTTGTGAAGCAGCATAGACTGGCACAGTGAGTCACTAAGGTGGAGTGCTGGCCAGAGAACAGAGGAGATGGGTGAAGTATGCAAAGCTTGGATGTAGCCCAATGCCTTTCTCTGCCTTGGCATGTTGTGCGTGCGATGAGGAAAGGGCTGAGGGAAGTTTTTCTTCGCTTTGGATCTGTTTCTCCACGGCCGTGGGATCGGTTTTTGGTGGAGCTCGCTTTGCCAGCAGCGCCATGAGGAAAGCAACCTAAACGCCAAAAGTTCTCTGCAACAAGGCTCAGCTTGTTTTGCCCTCCAAGGTGTGCTTTGTGTATCCCTCCATTTTGCCTTGCTCTCACGCAAGATGATTAATACAAATAAAAGCAAACGTTTTAGTACCTGAACTTTATTGCCCTTCTTATCTCATTCATACTTACAAAGTCTGAGCGAGGCTGATCTTCCGGGTTCTCATTTTATACATGGAGAACTGAGGTTGAAAGATAGCGAAGTCCCCAGGGGCAGGGAAGCTTGCTAAAATGGAGTTACGACCATAACGTCCTACCTGTAGTCTAATTCTCAAGCTGCCAGATTTCTACAGTTCTTAGCATGGTATTATGTCCACACAGACATATGTTAAGTTCTTCTGCTGGGACCCTCCATCATTTAGTGTGAAGTCACACCCACACCATACATTTAACTGTAGTTTATCTCTGACAGAGCTACAATTCCTAACACCCTCAACAAACTACAGTTCCCAGGATTCTTTGAGAGAAGTCATGTGCTTTAAATATATGGTGTGGAGATGGTGAAGGGATGCCTGCTAGGGATTGTGCCTTTTCTGTGATTGGACTTCTTCTATGGAATTGCACATTTGTCAGGCTTCAGCTCTCTTTATCTTACATGCCCTGTTCAAAGCCTTTTTGTTTTGCCCATTTCCAGTTGGTTGGCCAAGTGATTTATACAGTGGCATCAGGTTCACTGTCTGTAGTTGAACCCTTATTTATATTAATTTCCTGAGTCCAAAGTGAAAACACCATGTTTTGAAATAACACCCTATATTTTCCTTGATCAAGCAATTGCCTCCTATTAATCTAACACTTCAAGCAGAAATCCTGATAGCTCCCATAGAGCCACAAAGCTCTAGGCTTACAATCTCTAGGATGCAATCAATCATTTCTTTCAGGAGCTGTGTGACACTGATAGCTCTGACAGCTCATATTGTAGTGATATTGCAGATGGAGTTTGGCCTTCTACCCTTTGTCCTATCCTTTCTTCCTCTTGTCTCATACATGCTCGGAATATGCAAGGCTCTGAGTGATTCCACACGATCTGTTTATTGAACATTTGCTCTGATTTATTGGCAGGAAGATTAGACAACAGTTGACTACCCAATGAGCATTTATTCTGATTTGCTTGCAGAGAAGATAGGTGATATTGCAAGTGGTATCCCGCACTTTCCTTATCTCAAAAAGTCCAATCGTTTTGGGAAGCATATTTGTTATGCAATACCGCTCAATTATAATTGTGCCTTCAGAATTTGCTGATACGTGATCAATCCCACTCAAAAAACAGTGACAATCTGGAAGCTCTCTAGTTATGGGACTGTTTACTTAACTGCTGTAGCAAGAGGATGAGGAAAGGTAAATTTACTCTCCACTGATTCCTCCCCTGGGTGCATTTAATAAAAAAGAACCCCTTGGTGATTGTCAGGTAAGGTTATTAGAGGCCCATCCTATCAGCCTATCCTGTAAGGGTTTTATAGAAAATTGTTTTATAGAAAACAGCTTGTGTATGGCTATGCAGATCCCAAAGTAAATCGTAAGTAGAGGTTTCATTTAATATAGAAAAGAAAGAGGACACCAACAGCATCAGCTGCTGTCACATAAATCCCCTGCCTGGGTGAAAATTTTCAAACTATTTTTGATGCCCCCCATCACCTCCAGTTTTCAGGGTTTAAATGAACAACCTGGTTTATCATCTCAAGTGAGAGCAATCAAGGCCCCAGTTCTTCTGCTCTATTTTAGTTCCCTCTCCACCTCCTGACCACATCCTCTGTTTCTTTAACATGCAGCAGAAGGATTTACAGAACTGTAGTTCATTGTGGTCAATCATGCAAGGTTCTCGTACTCATTATGATGTAATAGCAGCAGGAGAGCTTCCTCCCTTTGATCCTTGATTTGAGTCAAGGTGTGGCATAGTCTCCCCTCTCCCACCCCAAGGAACACATAGATTATCTGACTACACTGTTCAAGGGCAGGTTTCATTAGAAGCATGCCCTCCAACATTTCTCCGATGAAAATAGGGACATCCCAATCCTTCATGATAATTTTACTATTTATACCCCACACATTCTGACTGGGTTGCCTCAGCCACTCAAGGCAGCTTCCACCATATAAAAAACACAATAAAACATTAAACATTTTTTTAAAAAAACCTTCCCTATACAGGATTGCCAACAGACAACTTAGGGGTCAGATAATGCCATACCCTCCAATGAAAACAGGGACATTCTACCATACCCTCCAACATTTCTCCAATGAAAATAGGGACATCCTAAGGAAAAGCAGGACATTCTGGGATGAAATCAGAAACAAGGACAGCTTCTCTAAATCAGGAACATCCCTGGAAAACAGGGACACTTGGAGGGTCTGCAGAAGGCAAAGGAGAAATCTAGGCTATGCTACTATTGGCTTGTGAATATTCCATGTTTGAAAAGCATCTGTCAAGCAAGCTACTCTACTCAGGTGACCTTACACAAAAACATTGCATGTCACAGAGCCATGTAGGTGTTGTGTTTCAGGATGTGAAAACTACAGCCTACTTGTGGCCCATGACACACTGATCACATGTAACAGAATATCCAAACTGATCAATATTATTCTGCATAAGCTCTGTGTGGCTGCCCTTGAGGAAACCAGAATGCGGCTACTTAGGTGGCATATTTCAGTTCCACACTGTGCCATTTGTATCCCAATCATAATTTGTAATTTGCACTCCCCCAGAATTGACCTCCTCAAGAGTTCTTAAACCCAGTGCTATTTTTCTAGAAAAAGAGATGCTGGAACTCACCACAAACACCTCCCTTGTTCTCTCATGATGGCAATGGTGCCCACCTGAGAAGAGGAGGAGGAGGAGGAGGAGGAGGAGGAGGAGTAGTTTGGATTTGATATCCTGCTTTATCACTACCCGAAGGAGTCTCCAAGCGGCTAACATTCTCCTTTCCCTTCCTCCCCCACAACAAACACTCTGTGAGGTGAGTGGGGCTAAGAGACTTCAAAGAAGTGTGACTAGCCCAAGGTCACCCAGCAGCTGCATGTGGAGGAGTGGAGACACGAACCCGGTTCACCAGATTACTAATCTACCACTCTTAACCACTACACCACACTGGCTCCCATGCCCGAACTGAGAGGTGCTGGAATTGAGTTCTATCTGGTTCTGGCTGAAAAAAAGCTCTGCTCCATGGAACATAGGGAGCTGCCTTATACTGAGAGAGGAAGCAGCTCCTGGTTAATGTCAGGAGGAGGTAGAGGAGGCCGATCATGGAGCCAAGAGTGGTGCAGTGCCGCTTCAGTGGCCAGCAGCAAATCCGCTTCCCCTGTTGTGTAAGGGACAGATGGGGAAAGCAGCCCCCGGCTGTTGGGGGTGGCAGGAAGAGGAGGTCGTGTGAGCGAGAGGAGGAGCCACCAGCCATTGAGGCCATGCTGCCACTGCATTCGGCTCAGCCCCTGGCTCCTCCTTATGTTGCTTGTGCCACATCCCAATGTCACACGTGCGCCATCGGCCCCCTCAGACCTCTGCACAAGTTGGCACCTCTACCCCAATGGATGGGCTGAAGAGCTGGGCACACTAGCCATACTCTTCTATCCCTTCTTTGAGCAGGAAGGTTTGAAGTTGGATGGCAAGTGTGTTAGGAGAGGTGGGTTAGAAATCTGTTAAATAAATGCACAAATAATGATGCATGCCTGACTCAGCCCTTTGTTCTCATTAATTTTACAGTTACATGGGTTAGTTACAGACAGGCAGACTTTCACACATACTTAATTGTTCTCGATTGACCCTCTTCCTCTGGGCAAATCTAAAAAAGATTGCATGTGCATCTGGGAAAGTATGAAGCAATGGCTCCAGATAACTCTTATCTGACATGCTAATAAACTTAAACATCTGTCATGTGCCATAATTTTTAATACATGCATGTTTATCTTTCAGATATTGTTAGCACTTGTTAATGCAAATATTGTCTTTCCATGTAACGACAATATTGTGTGTTATGCCAAAGCACATTATGACTATCCTAAATTAATGACTGTCTATAATTTTGTAAATATACAAAAGCTGGAGAAGTTCTGTTAGGCTTTTATTTTTATTAATTTCAGTGGGTGTACTCTGAATAAAAGCTAGTTGAATACAAACTGTAGATGGATTTTCGGAAAGCGAAATAACATGTTTTAAGATTAATTAAAATCTCATGAACTAAAAAGTGAAAACTTGGATACATTCTGTGGCATGAGTCTGTCATGGATCCCAGCAAAATGAAGTTCAATGTGGTCATAAACAAGTTACACTTCTGCTTTGTTTAGATCTGCACTGGAGCAGCTCTGTTACTAAAGCTTTGAGCTAAATTAACTTCATCTTGATCTCCTTCTGAGCTTTTAGATGGGATCATTCTTGGTCTGGAAGAGTAACAGATGTGCACAGCACCTCTCCAATCAAAAACAAAGTCTGTGGACAAACAGGCAACAACTTTCCTTTCACACTTCATTCATATTTTTTGGACATGCATGCGCCTCATTTTTAAATCCATCCACTGCAACATTTAAAGAAACTACTTGCAGAATAAAACTTTGATATTTATTCAGCCATAATAGTGTTCAGTCAACCAAAAAGGGAGATAGCCAATATGTATATAGCTGATTGGGACTGCATCCATTGGCCTCACCCCTGACTGCCACTCAGTGAAATGGCAGTTTTGGATGATGGAAGCCAGTACATTTCTATTCCTGTGCTGTAGGTGCTTGATTTGTACCAAAACATGGAAGTTAGAATCATATAATTGTAGAGCTGGAAGGGTCCCTGAGGGTCATCGAGTCCAATCAACCCTCTGCACTGCAGGAATCTCAACACGTGGTGTCCCATCCAATTTGAAACCATACCAGACCCTGCTTAGCTTTGCAAATGTGCTAGCGGTTTTCTTGCTGCATAACTTGGGACTGAAAATGGTGTATGGAAGCATCTGCTTCCCAGTATTCAATGTCTGTACGTGCATGTTCATCATTCGATGATTGCAATTTCAAGTGATGACCTGTGGATGCCAAACAGCTTAGTGGTTCCAGGTTCATATTTTTCTGTGAAAGGAATGCTTTAGTTAAATTCCCAAAAGTTGCTTTTTAGGATGCATTTAGGTTTTATAATCTGTGAGTGGAGTTTGGCACATTATTGAACTGCATGTTTCATGTTTAAATTTATACACACAAACACATACTCCACTTTTCTCTATAAGTCTTCTCTTCATGCTTTAGCACACATGAACTCTTTAACCTTACCATCATGCAATTTGCATGAGCAATTAATTGCCTTGCCTAGATTTACTGTAGCCGCCTCTTCAGGTGAGTCACATCAACATTACATGCTTTCCAAACCCTCTCTCTGTTTATTAAGGCCATGAGGTAGTTTCGATTGAAAGGCCCATAAAGGAAATATGCAAAAGGAAACAGAGCCAGGTAATGTTTCATAGCCACATAATATAGTGTGATATAGGTAAATCAGAAAATGGGTTTGGATCTACTTACTATGGTTTGCTTTAAAAAAAATTAAAAAAGGAAACCCTGGAAAGTTTGCTTGTTACAGTATCTGTTAAGGAAAATGTCAGAAAGGATCTGGTGTGAGGGCATTTGTACGGTACCTATGCACTTTTCAATTGTAAGCTGCTTTGAGTTTGCTTTTTGTTAAAACAAAACAAAAAAGACTAAAAATAAAAATGCTAATAATGCCATTCCATGGCAGAATCAGTGCAGCAAAACACCCAATTGCTGTGGAGCTAATGTTGCACTGATCAAGGTATTGGCGTGAGTTGGATATGGAAAGAAAAGGGCTGTAAGGGAGCAAGACGATGTAGTGTCCTAAGAGAATGGCAGTGTCAGTCCGAGACATTTTGCAGAGCAAAATGGAGTCCAAATGGTGCTCGCTCCCTGCTAGGGTCAGTACTTTTAAAAGTCTGTTTCACCATTCAGACATCAGTTCCTGTTTTCATCTCTCTCACCCACCCCTATTTAAAGTGCTGCCTAAAGCAAATTGCTTCACGCCGCTGCATGGCAGGACCAGCCCTGGACAATGGTGGGAATGCAGCACTTCCCAAGCACTGTTGATTGTCAGCGCTTGGGAAGTGCTGCATGGGAGGCTTTGCAGGCACCACTGATCAGCTGATCAGCCGTGCCCACAACGCCCCATTTGTCCAAGCCTTGTTTTTACCTGACCCACGTTGTTTTTACCTGACCCATGTTGAATGTCAAGTGTAAGGAACCTACACAACAAAGATGAAGAGATGGTTGATGGTTGATTTATTGCTGCTGAGAAGTGTTGCACTTCCCAATCTGTCTTCTAGTATACGTTATATGCTAGGGCAGCCAATGCAGTTTCTCAACCATGCTGAAAGCAAGAATGAAAGAATGAAAGAATGAAAAATGTAATTGACTTTCTCCAGGAAAACATTGAGGTTGGTTGCTACCACCCACCTTAACACCTTACACAAGAGTAGAATAGCAAACACTATTTGCTAAAATACACCCCCCTCCCCAAAAGGATCCATTCTTTAGTATAAATAGACTATGGCCATCTTGCAGAGAGGCATTGACAGCTTCTACCATATATTTAGATAGCAACATGTAATTTTTTAATTAGAGAAGAATGCCAGGAGTTGCATATGCATGTGGTCAGTCTTGTTCCTCCAGAGCTCCTGTGTCCACATCCTAGGGCTGAACAAGTTGAAAGGCATCCATAACAACCTGATAAGATGGAGCAGTAGATGCCTCCACAGTAACTTCAGACAACCAGTCCAACTTGGAGCAGATGCAAGCAATTTTATCTACAAAGTGCTTTGCAAACTAGTCACAGTGAGCCTTGAGGACTTAGTTATCTCCTCCCAGGGACTAGGTTATGAAAGTCCCCATGTAACTTGGAACAGCTGTGTTGGAGATATTGAGAATATGAAATGGCGGTGGAATTCAGTGGTGTGTAGGGGACCAGTTAGGGTCAGGGGCTCCAGCTTGCAAGGGTGATGGGCGGGGGAAACATCCCGTGCGTGATGTCCTGCCATCCTGCTATGAGCATTGCCGAAGCCAGGCAGAAGCTTCCGGGGCTTTGAGAATGAGGCACCAGGCTTGTTTAATACTTTAATACGCTAATTTACCAAAAACATTTAGGAGACTAGCCTAGTTCCCCTACTGACCACATGCCACTGGTGAAAGTCTAATTGTTTCCCTGCCACCATCATCATAAAGTAGTCACTAAAAGGGGTTTTGGTTCATGAGTCTTATATTAAAAGGCGACACTGAAACCATTAACACTGTAGAAAAAGGCACAGTGTGTTGTGTGAGCACATCTCCTTGTGTTTTAAATACAATCCCTGCTGATCCACCCATGCTTAGTTAAAGTGGGTTCTTTCCCATCTGATAATCATACTAAATTAGGAAGATCATCTATGCCAAACTATTGTCCTCAGTGACACTTATGAAGCATTGGATTTCCATAAGTGTGAGTGTAAGCAGCTCTGTTGGAGCCAATTAGATATGGATTAATAATTTTCTTTTTTACTTAGCTTAGGTGTCTGCTTGGACAACTTAGTACATACCCTCCAACATGGTGAAGCAAAAAACCAGGCCACTGTCTTACGGGGCTGCATTCCTGTGTGAGTGACTCACATGAAACTGTGGCCTTGAAAGGCATGTTTTTTGGGGGCCTACCACCCAAAAATGCACGTTTTGATTGTGGCACCCAAAATGGCCACCATGCTCTCACACACACAAAAACAAGGTGTCCTAGTTTTCTTAGGACAGTTGAGGGGCATGCTACTGAAATTTGAGACCCCAAGGTCCACCATTGAGCTAGTATGGCACTCTTGCCACTGCATTTGCCCAGTGCTGACCTCCCTGCTGTGCTACCTCTCCCACTCTTCCTTTCAGTAAGTGACAGTGAGGTAAATGCTTCTTCCCTATCCCGGCATGTGCTATTGCCTCAGCTCCTGGAGCTGGCTCTGCTCATTTAGGTTAGTTGTTAGATGGTCCTGTTGAGAAAGCAGTACACAAAATCTTCATGTGTCAGTTAAGCAACAAGTTCTTTCTGAGCTCTTATCTGTTTCTATACCTTTTGGCTGTACTTTGGTTCCTGATATCTGCCTTATTTGCCAACCACTCAAGTTATTTGGGGCAAGAGAATACCTCCCCACCCCAGTTGTATTGTCCATGGTATTCCTAATTCTTGCTCCTGATAATTTGAGAATGCAACCTGTCCTAATACTGCGCCTTTGTGGACAGCACTGTTTACTTCTCGCCACTGCAAAAGTGGCGGCTTTTCCACGTCTTTTTCTTTCAGAATTTTTAAAACAGACACTGGTCTCAAGTGTCTCATCTAAATGATTTTTTAAAGTCCACTTTTGGGTGAATACACAGATTATCTTGACATTCTGGGTACCCTCAGCACAACCTTTTGGGTAAGTGGTGTAGCATTTACCTCTAACAGAACCTTCTGTTACATCTGCAGCCTAGCTAGTTCATTAATTAATTAATTAATTAGATTGCAATATCAATGCAAAACAAAATTTCGATATATATATAAACACAACACATTTGAAGCACTTAACAAAAAACAGTGTAAAAAGAACTTCTATATCAAACAATTCTAAAACAGATTACAAGATTACAGATTACAAGAACCTAATTGCTATGTGTCATCATGTTCGCTACCCCAGCCTAAACTGGGGTATTCAATATTATTCAATATTCTATATTTAATAATGACATCACAGTTCCCTTTTTTAAAAATGACCTAATGGATTCCCTTTTTGTAAGCAGTATTTGAAACGACGTTTCCAAGCTAGTTGGTTCTTCACTTGTGTGGGTGGGGATGTCTCTGCTAGAGCCCCTGCCATTTCCCTCTTATTCTCCCACATGTGTGCATTTTGGTCAAATTTCTGCCCGACAGTTTCTCTTCCCTAATACAAGTAACTCATGAAGGGGCTCATCTTTTTCTTTTTGTGGTGCCTACAAAGCTTCCCTTGCACACTTTGGCCACTTAGTGTCCTGCCCAGACACTTACTCGTTTTATCGATTTGCAATTTCAGCATATTCTTATGCATGGATACTTAGAAGTAAGTCCCACTGAGTTCATCCTTCTTTATTTTGTGTGTGTGTGTGTGTGTGGCCACCGAGATCACATAACACCGGTCCTGAAAGACCAACATGTGCTCCCAGTACATTTCTGAGCACAATTCAAAGTGTTGGTGCTGACCTTTAAAGCCCTAAATGGCCTCGGCCCAGTATACCTGAAGGAGCATTTCCACCCCCATCCTTCAGTCCAGACACTGAGGTCTAGCACTGACGGCCTTTAGGTGGTTCCCTCACTGCAAGAAGTGAGTTTACAGGGAACTAGGCAGAGGGTGTTCTTGGTAGTGGACCCTGCCCTATGGAACACCCTTCCATCAGATGTCAAGGAAATAAACAACTATCTGACTTTTAGAAGACATCTGAAGGTAGTTTTTAATGTTTGATGTTTTGTTGCTTTGGGGGAAGACTTCTATTTTCTGAAGAAAGTTCCACACAAAGAAGGAAAACCTATGAATGAATGATGGGTGGGGTATTATTATTATTATTATTATTATTATTATTATTATTATTATTATTTAATAAAAGCAGCATAAATACAGTCATTTGCCAATACCATTCTAATCACAGCAAAAAGGGCCAGTCAATTGCTTTTTCTGTGAATTGACATTTGCTCCTAGTCAGCATTAAATGGCAGGTTTCCCCAGGAAAAGCAGCTGGGCAAACGGAAAACCACTTGGACCTGTGCCTAAAGTGCATGGGACAAGTGGAAACCTCTCAGACCTGTCCTTGCTGGACATGGAACAAGTGGAAGTGTGGATGAACCCTTAGTTCCATTATTTGTTAAATATATTTGTATTTTTTAAAAAAACAAACATACAGACTGTTCAGGTATTAAGCAGTAAATGAATATAATATAATAACAAATGAAGCCATTAGAAGTGGACATTATGGAATTTGGAGCACAATGTCATCAGTATGCCATAACATCTGAATCAAGTGTAGCTATGAAGACCTGGGCTTTTGTCTCCATCCCACAGAGTGCTATATGGAGGTGAGGGCCAATAAACTGAACTTGAATCTTGGCCAGATACTGTAACTCTGGTAAGAGTTACAGGCTTGTAAATTCTAACAGAAAAACAGCTTTAAAGTCACATACATATAATTCGTTACAATGTAGAACATAAGAGGTTTGACTCAACAACAAATGATGTATTAGTCTGTATCCAAAAGTTTTCAAAAAGTCGTTTTGTATGTAGAGCCGGAGTCGAGAGTCGATTCAAAGAAAGAACCCAGGACAGAGCCCTGTTTCAGTATGAACGCCTTCGTCAGCTAATGTGTGAGTTCATGTTAGTTAGTAAAGTACCAAGTGGTTCTATGTTTTTCAAATGTAGCGTGTCTATGCATTGATCGCTTCATACGTAGACGCTCATGAGTAGGATTTATTCCTAGTATTGAAATTTCTGGCCAGAGTTCTTGGTGGGCTTTTTTTGGGTATATTAATAACAAGAACTCCAATTTATCTAACTGTTGTGGAATGGGGCTGCATTCCCTCTGAATAGGCCTCCCCATCCCAAACCTGTGATGCATTTTTGTGTGCAGGAAATTGCATCATCAAAAGTATGTTTTCAGCCAAGAGTTGAAATCCTCCTAATGCTCCCATAATCTCTAAGCAGCTCTGCTGTTTACTTTATCTGCTGTTATTTCTTCATCAGCTGTACTGCTGGTATCTTGCAAGCTTCTTTAAGAATCCAGGGAAAGGCTTGAGTTCTGACACCCATTGTACGACAAATCCTTTCATTTGACGTATTTCCCCCCCAGCCCCATCAGATAAACTATATGAAGCCGTTAATCATGGTCAAATGATGCAAATGCTTCAGTCCATTTTCTTTCTGTCTCACTACCTTGTGTGGAAGAACTACAGCTCTTCAAATGCTTTTTTAAAAAATTCAGTGGAGCAGAATAGATCGATATTTTCCAAAGCTGTATAATGCTATGCTGTATAGTAGATGCAGGACTTTTTGAAAAAATTATACTAGCCAAATAACAGCTGTAGCAAACTTCATCCATTCATAGGTTTCTCTTCTTTGTGTGGAACTTTCTTCAGAAAATGGAAGTCTTTCCCAAAAGAGGAAAGATAAATACACACACCAGGCCCGTGCAGAGCTTGTCTGAGGCCTGGTGTGGGAGTCTGTGGTCAGCTAGGAGGCATGGGGCATTGGGGCACGACAATGTGAGTTTGGCAGACACCTGACAGTCTTAGCCCTCTGAGGCCCGTGGGAAGTTCACCTGACTGCCCCCCTGGCACGGGCCTGACAGACACACATACAGTGCACAAACAGGCAATAAGGATGCAATTTTTTAAAATAATAATCCAGGAAATTGATGTAAGGGTAGCTCAGTGCAGAAAAAAATGAAAATGAATTTACAGGAAGTAGGAAGAAGCCTTTAGGGAGGGAGTGAGTATGGTTTGTGTGTGCGTGTGTGGTGAAGGGCACTACAGCTGTGAACCTTGAGTTACAAATATACAAGCATTACTAGCTTTCTTCAAGAAATATCGATGTGTATGCATTGTACTGGTTCTAACTAAACCGTTTCAGTTTAGATACAATCTGCATACAATACTATTTACTCTGACTCCAGTGTGCTCTCAGTGTTGATATTGGAAGCAGAGTACACATGGTGCTAGCCACTGATAACGAGTTCCCTGTTTCCTTCTACATAACCACAATCCATATATATCCTGTAGTTTTTCAAGAAATACAACTGTTTGATATGTTTCCCCTCAAAGTGGCTTCAGTCCAATTTGAATACGTAAGCTGTGGTTATGTACACATTTTAGAGAGCCTTTGCATGTGCACAGTTGACAGTGCATGTGCAGATCACAGCTTCATTTAATAGGAGTTCAGGCGGCTTGGGGATTGCAGGCATAGGGAAACAGATCAGGTAATGTGCATCTTGTAAAGCTATCCCCACCCTTTCTCTGGTGTGTACAGCCATGTGAAAATGTGACTCTAAACACTTCAAGGGAAAACGACCTTGCTCTGTCCCAGGATGCTAGCACTGTATGTACATAGCCACAGATTCTAGTTTAGATTTTCGACTGGGATGCTACAACAGCAAATATTTTTTGAAAGCGGAATGATAATTTTTACTTTGGATTTGGAGCGGGTCACTCACATTGTAAAAATAAGACGTCATGTTGAAATACACCATCTTGCTAAACACTACGAACACCAGTTGAAATGGGGATTTGAGGTCTGGTGGTAAGCCCATAAACTGGACGTCACAAAATGACAAAGACTGACATTTGAGATAACGACTTTGACATAAAGAAGCAGGTGTGATTGAATGAACATACCTTTGAATGTCAGAAAATGCTTTATCTGGTATGGACATCAGCTATCTCATGGGAACCTATGCAAGCAAGTATTTGTCCACAGGGCTAGCGAAATATGTGGCATAGCATGTTATCAGAAAAACAATAAAAGGCTACAGTTGTGAGACAATGCTGTTTAGGCATGCCTAGAGCACATCCTAAGCTTTCTGTGCAGTGAGCTGCTCTTGGCATTGTGAATCAAGGTGGCCACAGCCAACTTGGCACTGCTAATGAACAGGACAAGACATGATCTGGAATCTGGCATTATGGATAGAATTTACCCGTGAAAGGGATGTTGCGTCAATTTAATGAAATTTGGACAAGTTCTCCTGTTTGTTTATTGGCACAATTTGCCTGTTGCATTTTTGTTGTTGTTGCAGTGAACAAATTAAAACTAGCACCACTACCAATAAACAGATATAATATAATATAATATAATATAATATAATATAATATAATATAATATAATATAATATAATATAATTAATATATTACAATAGCAATCTAGTAACCAGCCCTTTCTCTATGCAGAGCATTCTTGGAGTTGCAATATATATATACTGGGATTTACCTTGGAGTAAATCCCAGTGAACTCAGTAGGACTTGGTAGACCAGGATTGTGCTTTAAATGATGTGTCTACTGCTATTTTTAATCTACCCTCTAACACTGAATATGGATGGTCTCTCATGGACTGCTCTATAATTGGGGGACCATTCCCCAAGCATCACCCTCTGGATCTTTGCTGTTACTGGTACCCACCTTGTGGGTGATTTTATTGCAGAAAGGTGGATTGTATAAATAAATGAAACATTGGAGTATCTCAACAATCTGTCTACTATTCTTGACAAGTAGACTAGTATGCACAGCGCCAATTGCAGAGAGGGACTGAGGCTGCTGCTGCTGCTGCTGCTGCTGCTGGTGGTGGTGGTTAATGGCTTGCCAAAGGCAACTTAGTGAGTTCATGGTTGAGATTACGGACTTCTGGTTTGCAGTTGTTCATAGAGTTTAAATTGCCTTTGTGCCTCGCTTTCACTAGGCAATCACTGTTAAAGCAGAAGATGAAATGGAACAGGGAAAGTGTGCATAGCAGTGGTGTACCATGGGGGGGCACAGGGGTGGTTGCCCTGGGCACAAAACTGTTAAGGGTGCAAAATTTCAACACCTGGTGCTTCCTCAGTATAGCTGCGTGCTTCCATTGGTGGGTTGCATTGATAACGGCTTCTCCATGCAAACCTGGAAGTGACCTCTCCAGACAACGGAATGACTCTTCTTTTGTTATCTCTGCAGCTGCGATCTCCTGGGTGATGTGGTTGCCATTAGGCAGTTGAATGCACATGTGTACTCTGTCCATTTCCCCTCCCTCACACCCACCTACCCATCCGCATGGCCCCGGGCACTGACAAACCATGCTACGCCACTGGTGCATAGGCTTGTAGACTAAAGGTAGGAACCGAAGATACAGTCCCGATTATTCCCCTCCCCATACTGGGGAATGGTAATGAGGATTGTGCTGTCCCTTTCCAGCCAACTGATGCACCTGTCCTACCTCTGATGCCACTGGCTATTCATATATGGGTGCATAGCAATGGAAGTTTGTAGCACTGTAACTTTCAGGACTACCTGTGGAGGGTCCTCAGACCCATTGCAAAAGGGCTAAACTGTCCACTAGTGTATTGATTTTTTAAAAAACTGAAATGCAGCCCAAGGGAGTTGCTAATTTGTCTAGAGCAGCTGGAGGTGGGGAAACATTTGCACTGCTATTTGCCCCTTGGGGAGAAAGTACAGTTACCTATTTTTAACACATTCCCCTGTGCTATTCCCCTGCAGTCAAAATTGCCCCCCAAGCTGTTATTTTATACTGATTACAGGTATCTTTTTCATGTTTTGTTTCCACCCCCACTTCAGATCAGAGTGGGGGTGGAAACAAATTTCCACAACAAACTACAAACGAATTTTCTCCTTGCTTCTGACTTTTCTTGGAAGAGATTAGTGTTGTTCATACCTTCCATCACATGCTTTCAATGTAGTGGTCAACACAGACAGTTCCTGGTAGACTGTTTACATATAGCTGATTTAAGTCCTCTTAAGCCTAGCTAGATAACATTAATGACACGGCAATGGTGATTCAGCAACCTTGATCAAGCTGTTTTGTTAAGAAAATGTATGAACTTAAGAACTGCTTTGCTGGAACAAGCCAAAAAGTACATCCAGTGCAGCACTCGGTCTTCAACAGGAGCAGTTCAGGCATACTAGGAAAACAGGAAGAACAAAGGTGGTCTGGTTATTCACAGTAATTTTCTCTTCATGCTTAGGATGGCCACTTATTCATTTCACATCTATGCTTTCTATATCCTATGAAATACAGTGTTTTTATGCATTCCATCCCAAATCAACTTCACTGTGAATTGAGAACAAGAATGACCTGTCTGCATTTTGAACCAGGGATGTGTATGCAGCATGTAAGCTTTGAGAAATCAAACAAATGCTGAATAAACAGGTTGTTGGAAAGAGCCCTGAGATTCAAAGGCCCACTCAGCCATGAAGTTGAAATCCGCACTCAGCAATATGCAGTAAAATGAAGCCTAAGCCTCAATCAATCATTTTATTTACCATAATTTTCCATGCATAAGACTAGCTTTTTTTTAACTAAAAAAAGTTTAAAAGGGGGGGTAGTCTTATACGTGGGGGCAATCTCCCCCCCATTTTCTTAATTTTGAGTCCCCTAAAATACATGGAGGTATGTTATACATGGGAAAATGCGGTATATCTCACCTGTCCATAGTTAAAACCATGCTCAAGGCAGCTTACAACATATAAAAAATTGCATAACTACAAACATAGCAAAAGTAGTAATAAACAATAAACAAAACACCAAAAAGTATACAACCAAATGGAACAAATTACACCTAAGCACATAAGCAGAAGGATGAATCAATTTTATCTCCCCATTCAGAATGAAGAGAAGGATTCTCTTTATTGGGTTCTGTACTATGTTGGTTGCTGAACTGGGTCAACTTTTACATTTCCTTGAGAAGAATGTAACTTTGACATTACACGTAAAGATATGTCAGAAATATTGACTCTAAAGTTGGCTATGACTCTAGCAAAGTTATGCTGAAAACACGGCAGACACAAGGGCGTTCTGCAGGGCTAGATCAAAATTGCAGATAGAGAGCGAGAGAGATGGTGGTTTGCCTTTTGCAAAAACAAGAAGTGGGAACCTTTAACCTTGAGAGAATCAGTGTAAGATCAGCTTCTGTCAGCTTTTTTGTCTGTTCCGTGTTATGCTGCAATAGTCAAGCCCAGTGCTTTTTTTCCCCTGGGGGGACGCAGGGGTACGCATTTGTGAATCTAAGTTTGGCCTCATTGAGGGGCAGTATTTCAATATGAGTAGGAAAATGAGAGTACCCCTAAACATCTTTTTTTAAGAAAAAAAAAGCACTGGTCAAGCCATATCAGCTTATTTTCTCCAGGGCTATTCCAGAATGAGAAGAGTCTAACGACCATTGTGATTCTTTTTCCATTCCTT
Organism: Lacerta agilis; assembly: GCF_009819535.1. NCBI lineage: Eukaryota > Metazoa > Chordata > Lepidosauria > Squamata > Lacertidae > Lacerta > Lacerta agilis. The sequence goes on from NC_046315.1 coordinate 32,610,889, forward strand.
TTGAAAATGTGTGATTCTGTGTCTTTGATCATCTTTCTTGCCTGGTTGGGGAGTGGTGTGTGTGTCCGTGCGCGCTGAAATAAGCCTACTGTACAATGGTAAAATGAGCATTTGTTGTTCCATGCTCTTTTGCTTCAGGCATTGTTCACCACTTTCATTTGGCCCTCAGAAGTTTGCTTTGAAAGAAATGCAGGCTTTGGGTTGAAAAGGATTCCCCTCTCCTGTTTTATTGCATGACTTTATCAGGTCACATACTGCTTTGAATTTAAGTGGTCTATAAGCAGTTTGGTTTTTTAAAAAATAAAATAAGGAAGAAAGAAAGCCCACCAGATCTCCCCAAGAAGGGTGTCCTGTAGTTGTGGCATTACTACCAAAACAGCTCCGTCTCCACCACATCTCCATTGTATATCTAGTGGAAAGTAGGATCTCTTGAGACCAGTGTTTATTGACTAAAAGTCTGTTATGTACTGAGCTGAATCCTAGAACAATAGGATCCAGAATGCAGCAGTCTGATTGGTCTGCAGGAGCCACCCAATCCAGCTCCAGGTAGAAGTGAATCAGCAACCTGATTGGCCTGCAGGAGCAGCCAATCAGGCTTCTGGAGGAAGTGAATCCGCAACCTGATTGGCCCACAGGAGTAGCCCAGAATTAGCCAATCACGTGGGGCCCATTGTGTAAATAATGTATATATAGCAGATGTTTTGGGGAAAGATTAATTCACTGCTACTATGAGCTGAATAACGAGCATGAAATTCACACTTGACTCCGAGTATATTTCAAAGTCCAACGCCGAAAACTCCAACACCAGTCTATTCCTGTGATGGAGTGGTAGAACAGGGGAGCACGCCAACCTCTAAAGGTGTTAAACATAAAAATAAGTGCGAGCTCATTGGACAGGAGTTATGTTGCTCATATTTAGTCACCACGACACTTGCAATACAACATTCCATGCAGCGCCAATGGAAGTGTGTGCTGGAAGAAAATAAGCATTTTCCCTCACTGGAAAAGATTCTGATTTGCATGCTGGGAAAATGCAGTATCTCTGCAACAGTTCTACCTAGAGAGAGCGAGAGAGCATGTCCGGGTCTTGTGCAACAGAAATGAGTCATGGTGCATTTATTGTTATGAAGAAAACGCTGTGTGGAAAAGCCCTTAAAAAAGCACTAGAGGAAGAAGAAAAAACACTGAAGAGAAGTTCAAGGTGCAGATGTTCATTTCACATGAGGAAATGGCAACCAGATTTGTAATAAAATTTATTCTAAAGCTAGTGGCATTGTGGTGTTCTGCCTGGCTGATTAACATGTCTCAGTGAGCTATTATTACAGCCGGGGAAGACCATCTTTTTTTTCACCCTGCCTGGGATAGATTAGCTGCTGGCTGCTGGAAGTTCCTGATCTTTAGGCAGTGGTAGGGTTGATTGTGAGAGGAATCTCCTGAGTTTAGCCTGAGTCATTACATAGATTTGCCTGACAGTACAAGAGAGATTCCCTTACACATCATTTGTGGGGTTCCAGCAAGTTGCTCACTAGGTTAACTGTGTGGGCCTCAGGTACACCACACCCTCCAAGTGCCCCTATTTTTCAGGGACGTCCCTGATTTAGAGAAGCCATCCCGGTTTTTCATTTGATCCCAGAATGTCCCACTTTCCCTTAGGATGTCCCTATTTTCATTGGAGAAATGTTGGAGGGTATGGAGTTACCGGACCCCCGAGTCATCTAAAGGCAATCCTGCATAGGGAAGTATTTTTTTTTTTAAGTTTAACGTTTTATTATATTTTTATATATGTTGGAAGCTACCCAGAGTGGTAAGATGTGTGGAGCATAAATAGTAAAATTATCATTATGGAATGGGAAATCCATATTTTCATTGGAGAAATGTTGAATGGTATGAGGTACACTACTGCCAGAGTTACAAAAGTCTGAGAAGCATCGACTGAATATGTCCACGAATGCTAAACAACTCCATTTTAGGGGTGGCATGATTAATTTAATTCTGATATTTGCACACTGCCCAACAGTAAAACATTAAAGTTCAGTAACTGTCAATCAACAATCGTTAAAACTATAAAAGCAACATTACTGCTGAAATTGCCTGGGCTATTGAGAGGAATGATATCACACTTCAGAGCCTAGTCATACAGATAAGAAACAAATCTGTACCACTTGGGAATGTTAGTGGGAGGTGGCATGTTGGAACACTTCCCCCCATGTGAAAAAGCTTCTGCGTGTGGAAAGCTATCATTATTTCATTTATCATGTACATTTATACCTCACTGTCCTTCCATGTAGGAACTCCATCACAGAACTCTGTGGAGCTTTCAAGTGGCCTTTCGCCCAGGCAGGAGAAGCAGCAGCACTGCATGAAGGACGGGGCCGCAGAATGGCAGTTTTGGGCTCATCAGGATCGAGAAAGTGGAGGGGAGCTCAGGGGAGCTCAGGGTTGTGGCTGCACTACAAATGCACACACACCTGCGTTTCCACTACCACCAATCCAGAGTTGTGGGACAGCATCAACACACACCGAGTGGATTTGTATCACGTTTTAGTGCTTGTACCCAAGTAAAAAAATGTCACGTGGGAAGTCACCCTCAGATAAACAAAGGATTGTGGAGCAGCCATTAATGCAGCCTTGCTAGGAATTCAATCAGGATTAATTACATTAAGCAATTACCCCCATTCCCAGAAGTTTTGTTGTGCCAGACCACCATCCTGTTAAAACACACAGGCATCACACACTCCATACATCCCCCCCCCACAATACTGGAAACTGTAGTTTACCTCAGACAAAGCTACAATTCCAAACCGCAGTTTCCAATATTATTGGGATGTGTTTGTGCTTTAAATGAGTCTGCTCAGACTTCGCAGAAGGATTAGACAGTGGAGCAATTTACAAAAGGCAGATGCCATGTCGTGGGCAGTTTTAAATTGTTATGCTTTTGTGTATCGCTTTAGGTGATTTCACATTGGTGTAAGACTGGAGCCTTGATAAGCTCTGTTCGTCGAAAGGTTTCCATGCATATAAATGCATGGGGCTCACAACCACCGGATCTGACCCACAAACCTGCATTCATTCATCTCCATAAATTATATGCACATAGGCTTTCTCTGGGTTTACATGTGGAGTCTGGGAGCAGCACCAGTGGCCTGATCCTGTTCTCCCTTTCACATATTTGTACCCAGGGCTTCCCCCCCCAGCTGGAACTCAGTTCTGGCCCCTCTCAGATGGCCGCCACTGCCATTATAAGGGAACAAGGGAAGTGTCCATGGTGAATTCCCGCACCTCTTTTTCTAGAAACAAGCAATCTTTGTACCCATGATACAAACAAAACTGTACTGCCCTGTATTCTTTTCCAGTCGTAACATTATTGGGAATTTTTATGGACTTCTGGATTCTGAAGGAGGTCTGTGACTCATGAACTGAATGCTGGTGGCTTGCACAAGCTTGTCTTAATACCAACCCTCTTCTAAAGTTTGGCTTGGAAGCTAAATCTTACATGCCAGAAGGTCTTGTGGCAGAACTGTAGCTTTTGGCTAAAAAGCCTCTTTCATAGCAGAAAGTAAATCTACTCTTTGTAGATGGGTCCATTCTATTTTTCTTTTTTTAAATATAGGCACTGTCTAAACAAAAATAAAGGCTGCAGAAGAAACTCTACTGAGGAAGTGAAAGGGGCTAAGAGGAAGCTTGTAAAAAACAGAATAAATAGGTCAGCATTTATGGGCATCTTTCATGTCTAAAGTTACTGTCCAAACTGCTGACAACACTTAATGTAATATTAGAAAAGGGATACATTCTGCTAGCATCATAATACAAAATGGAAAGGCGTATTCAAAGGAGGCTATTTTTACTGTAAACCACCAACAGAGGAATTTCTTAGGAGAAGTGGTATATTTAAAATAGAGAAATGTTTAATCTGGCTCCTATGGCTAAATGCCTTCTTAACAAAATTTCAGAAACGTGTCACTGTATACTGAGGCTTATTCCACATAAATATATTGCAAAAACCACACCAATGACTGTGATGAATTTGGAGAGCATTCCACATACTGTGGACACAAATTCTATTTCTTGTGTTTCCCCTTGGTTAGATGCCATCTTTCTCCTCTTTAAACTAGAAGTCCAGTCTGCACTTATTTCTGCTGGATTCCTGTTTCAAAACACAAGAATTGCCATAAGGGATTAAACAAAGGCCATCTTTCTTAGGATTCCTTTCTGACAGATACAGGTAGGTAGCCGTGTTGGTCTGCCATAGTCAAAACAAAATAAAATAAAAAATTCCTTCCAGTAGCACCTTAGAGACCAACTAAGTTTGTTCTTGGTATGAGCTTTCATGTGCTCTAAGGTGCTACTAGAAGGAATTTATTTTATTTTATTTTGTTCTTTCTGACAGAGTCCAGCAAGATACGGTACCTTTGGAAAGTTCACAAGGAAGGCACAATGGTGACAATTACTGTTAGTTTTTTTGCCCAGCATCTGATAAATATACCAGCTTCCTCTGAACACAGAGGTCCTATTTAACTTTAATTCCTAAGTTCAGAAGTGAGTGTAGATCATTATGTAGCTAAAAGTGCAGCATCCATGCACAAGAGGGAGGTATCAGGTTGGGGGGGGGGGATAATCAAAAGCTTTCCAGAAGTACACACAAACACATATAGCTTTAGGAAGAAATCTGCTGAGTGGGGACATCAAGAAAGCCAGGTGAGGCCTGAATGTGCTCAGTGGCTGATTCATTGTTGGGTTGGGGGGTTGTTGGAATGGAATGGAGTATCCTAACAGAGGGCATGGCTGACAGAATGGAACCATGAACTCTGCACTGTAATGGTTTGTTGCAAATCTCACTTGTCATAGGAAATCTTCACTGATCATGTTTACTTCCAATGAATTATTTCTAGCAAAGCGTGTTCTCCTTCCTAGAGAGCACGTGTTGCGGTTGGGGCCTAGCAAGACACCCTGCTGGAGTTGTGGGGCGGGATCTAATTAGCTAGCTAGGATACTGATAGGGGCTGTTGGGGTTGTTGGGGAGAATAGCATGTTGCAAAGTTTGATAGACAGCTCAGGGGTTATATATTCTAGGCGTTCGCAGCAACTGCCCCTCTTTGCTGCGTGCATCGGATCTCCCACCCGTCCCCCCCCCTCGGTATAGGTGTGTGCTTTGACCTTGCTATGCCTGTCATGGGGTCGTCTGCTTTGTGGCAGGGGCCTGGTAGGAATTTTCCCAATTGGCAGATTGGCTTTGGCCATTGGGTTTTGCCTACTGCGTAGCAATTAGTCACAACTGTAAGGTTGGCGGTTAGGCATTGGTTATTCAATTGGTTGGTGGAGGGGAAGTGGTTGGCCGTGCCTGCCCCTCCAATGCTGCTGCTGCGCAGGGGAATTCCGTTAAAGGAATCCAGGGGCTCTCCATGCTTGTCCGTCCCTTGGTCATGGGTTAGGGCCACGCTAGGGCCCCTGGGAACATTAAGGGAGAGGGAGGGTCTTGGCCGCCCCGTCCCCAAATCCTCTCCTCTAAGTGTTTTCCCCTTTGCTGTCTTCCACCAAGCGGTTGGAAGTCAGCCTGTCCCCTAGATGGGACTTATAGTCAAACCAATGCCTAAGCAACCACTCACATGTTGTAATTTAATAAAACAGTTGTGGCCAAAATTTTATGCCATTAACCTTAACAAAATTTCTGTGTCCGGTGTGAATCACTTGGGGGTGGGCTTGAGGACCTCTACACGCAACTGATTGACTGATATTTTAGAATACGTTTTGTGTTTTACTGAATGTGATTTCACTGTTGATTGATGATGTTCACAGACATTGTATTTTTTCTGAATGTTGGCAGAATATATATTTTGCAGATTTAAAAAAAGTGGACAAAGAAGATGAGGAAGATATGTTGAAGTGCCCTTCCCTTTCAGAGTATTTGAAACAAAAGTAGTTTGTGCTACCAAATGTTGAAACAGGAACTGAAAAGAAAAGCTCTGAGCTTAAAAGTATGCAGAGAACACCTGGAATCTACTGGTACTTTTCACTCAAGATGTCAGAAGTGCCCTGGGCAATTTTATGTTTTGAATGGTTAAAATGATATAACACATGGGGCATAAAATGGAAAACACCAGGCATCAAATAGTAAAAAAAAATAAACAAATATAACACGTGGTAGTAATGCGGAGCAAATATGTACTGGGTGTGCCATTTCAGATTCATCAGGTCCTCCCTCAAAGAGGGCAGGTGTTGCGGTGAGACTTGGAAACCGACACCCTGTGTTGTGGGTGGGTACGATTGGTCAGCCACAACACCCGATTGGAAGGCCCCTCAATGCTGGGTTTAATCAGACCAATGGGGTGCAGTCCAAACGGATTGAGGGACCTATTTATACCCATGCACGTGACCCAGAGCTTCCTCTTTCGGTGTGTGCATTCGGAACCTCTCCCTACTTTTAGGGCTGTTGCACTTGACCTTGCTATGCCGCCATGTGTCGTCTGTCACTGGGACAGGGGCATGGCAGGAATTTTCCCCACTTGGCTGACTGGCTGTTGCCATTCGGGTTTCGCCTGCCACGTAGCAAATCGTCACAACTTGTAAGGTTGCGGATAGGCCCTGGTTCAGGTGACAGGGATGGGAGAACTGTCTCACCATCCCTATGTGAAGGGTATTCCATTAAAGGAATCCAGGGACTCAATGGTTTGGTCAACCCCTGAGAGGTTGAGTGTGCCTGAGTCCAGGGGGACATTTGGGTGGCGGAGATAGCCTGATCCCGGCTTTCCGCTTATCTAGGTGTTCACCCTTGGCTGGAGGAAGTGAATCTGCAACTTGATTGGCCTACAGGAGTAGCCCAGAATTAACCAATCACGTGGGGGCCATTGTGTAAATAATGTATATATAGCAGACGTTTTGGGGAAAGATCCATTCATTTGCTACTATGAGCTGAATAAAGAGCATGAAATTCACACTTGACTCCAAGTATATTTCACCCACCATTTGTGCAAGCAAAGTCTTTATCGTTTGTTTCAATTTAGTAAAGAGGAGGAAGGGCAAAAGGTCTGGAATCAGGCACAACAGCCTCAGGGCCCAATAATCCTTGATGTTAGACTGTACAGTTGGTATTTTGCTGTGGCAGCAGTTTGTGAAACAATGTTTTGGCTGCATATACACACCTTGGCTCGATGTCACGCCCTCCCCTCAGCTGTCCTTGAAGTCGATACAGGAAGATTGCTTACTTGGAGAGACAATGCCCCTGTGACTCTGGACAAATAGAAACAACAGAGCATGTGCTTCTCCAGTATCTTTATTATAGAGACATTTGTACTAGCCACATCTTACCATGACTGCGTAAGTACCCAGGGCGCACAGGACAATTCTATACCTCCCTGCTGCTTTCAGGTACCAATTCTGCTACAACATACAACATTGCTAGATGATGACCTGTGCCACAAACTAAATGTAATGAGCACTCACATTAGAGTGTTCTGTAGACTGATAGCTATAGTCTTATATATACTAACCTTTTATGCTTTTTTACTCTTGTCTAATGCTCCTAACCCTTTTTTAAGACTCTCTTAGCTTCTTTGGGATTCTTATAGACTTTTATATATGCTTTCTTTTTTAACCCCCCCCCCCCTTTTTAAAGTTTCTTAGATTTTAAATGATTGTACCCTTCCCTCCTTACGCTGGTCTACTACGACCGTAATAAAGATTTGTTTGTTTGTTTGTTAAGGGTGTTGGGAATCGCATCTCTGTGAAGGGTAAACTACTATTCTCAGGAGTCTTTGGGGAGGAAAAATGTGCTTTCATCTGTGAAACCAAGATTTACTCTAGTGGAATTGTTGATTCCAGTAGCATTTGAAGTTCTCAGTATGCTGAGAGCAGGAAACAGACTGCTGCCTGTCTCCAGTAATGGGTGGTGAGCATGGCTGTCAAGTTTCGGATTTGAAAATAAGGGATCAGCAGCCTCACCTATCCCGGGGACAGTCACATGGCAGTGGTGGGCAGAGCCAGAAGCAAAAGTGGGTGGCACTGGTATGAATGCGCGCAGTAGGCTTACTGTATTTTGGAAATGCTGCCCGTGGGCTACAACGCCTGTAAGCGCGGGAAATGGCTCCCGCTTGCTTTGAGGCTGCAAGGAGGCGAGGTCTTCCCAGTCCCTGGCCAGCAGGGGGAGGGAGAGGAGCTGCTTCCTTTGAAAAAACGGGAAATTAAAGGGATATAAAAAATAATGATAGCAGCGGGAAACTGCTTGAAATAAGGGAGATTCCCGGGGAAAACGGGATACTTGACAGCTGTGGTGGTGAGATAGTGTAGGAATGAAGGAAAGTGTTTCCTCAATTTGGGTCTCCAGCTGTTTTTGGACTACAGTTCCCATTATTCCTGACTACTGGTCCTGCTAGCTAGGGATGATGGGAGCCAGTCAACTGTGGTGAATCCTTCCAATTCCTTACAACCTCACCAGTTCCCATTAACCAGGAAAACTTTGGGCTTGTCTTAGCGTAAGAGGAATAAAATGAGCTGAGTCTCATACCACGATAACATACAGAATCGAAACATAACGTAAGCGAGAGTGGGAGAAAAGCCCCTGTGCTGAACTTCCCCATCATTCCTAATTCTTTCTGGTCGTTTCATCATGCTTAGTATTGCATAAGAAGGCAGTGGTTTCATGACACACGTTGCTGCAGAAAGCCAGATAACCAAGCAACACATGTTTTGATGTACAGTGGTACCTTGGGTTAAGAACAGCTTAGTTTATGAATAACTTGGATTAAGAATGCTGCAAACCCGGAAGTAGGTGTTTTGGTTTGTGAACTTTCCTTGGAATAAGAACAAGTTTCACGCCTTGGTTTAAGAACGCTTTGGTTTAAGAATGGACTTCTGGAACGGATTAAGTTTGTAAACCAAGGTACCACTGTAATATGAGTGAAATCTGCATCTTTCAAGAACTAAAGCTCAAGAGGTCTTTTCAGGTGACAAATGCAGGGAGACAGAAAGCATGTAAAGACTGGGATCATATTAAAGGGTAACTTTCTTAATGGGAACAATATACTTGAAGTGTAGGAAGGTTCCTACGAGGCAAGACACAGCAGTAACAGCAAGAACCATTTTTGAACTACATAACTGGGAAATGGGCAAAGCAACTGCTTATATACATTCCTGAAAGCCTGGGCCACTCCCACTCTCAATGTGATTGGCTGTCTACACTTCCAAACTATGAATCAGCAGAGGCCTAAATTCTGAAATGTTCTGTGATTGGACATCATGTATCAAATCAGAACACAGGAGCTCAGAATCCTTAGTCCGGACTAAAGCTCAGGCAAACACAGATCACTGAATACATAATAATACTTGATCACAAGGGCGTACGAAGTGGGGGGTGGAGAGGGCGGTTCGCCCCAGGTGCCACTCTGGGGGTGGTGGTGACAAGATGACCCCTGCCTCCCCCCAGCTGTAGAGCAGCCATGGGTGTGCGCAGTCAGTATGGGCACCACTCGCACAGTATCCGTATGGGCTGCTGCTCTTGTGCGCTATCCATACGGGCGTCCATACAGGCGTCTGTACGGGCTACCTCTTGCATGGCGACCATACGGACACTGTGCAAACGGTTGTACTATCTGCCATTTCACATGCTTCCTTGGAAATGCTCCCCACTTTCAAAAAGAAAGGTCCAGAGACCCCTCTTGGTGCTTAAGCTTGTAATATGGAGCATGATTTTGATGTAAACATGAATTCATGTTTTGGAGGACTGTGTCGCATTGGGCGGCATATTAGAGCCACCCCTAAGATGTTGCCTGTCCTCGAGCAGATTGTTTTATTTTATTCAAATTCCATCCCAGCTTGCAAATTAGGAAAAAACAGTTCACTTGTGACCCACGTAGCCCTTGAAACCAGGCCATCACACCAGGAATGCCCCATAGGAATAACGTGGGACTTAGTAGGATCAAGATTCCAGGTTGATGAGACAAGGAACCTTACAGGGATTTCAGCCAAGTGTGAAGTTTATTCAGTATGCTCTGAATAAGACAAAATATATTGACAAGAGGTGTGACAGAATGTTTACTTCTAGTATAGGAAGGAACTCTAATTTCCCAAGAAACAGCCACATCTCACGTTTAAAGTTCATTTACGCTGCTTTAACACCCATGGCTTTCTGCAAATAATGCTGGGAACTTATCTCTTGCAGAACTATACTTCCTGGCACTCATTAGACTCTACAGTTCCCAGGATTCATTGTGAAAAGTCATGTGTTTTAAATGTATAGTGTGGGTTTGAAGGTACAACTTGACTCGCCCCCCCCATGGGGCCTTATTTATTCCATAAAATTGATACTGATTGCAAAAACAAACAAAAAACCCTCAAAGTAGTTTGCAAAGAGAACAACGCAATAAGATTACAGTGGTGCCCTGCTGGACGAATGCCTCGCTAGACGAAAAACTCGCTAGACAAACGGCATTCGTCTAGCGGAAGCTGCCCCGCAACACGAAAAAGTCAATGGGGCTGCTTCGCAAGACGAAAAATTTTCGTCTTTTTTTTTTTCCCTTTTCGTTTAGCGGAGCGCGGCTGTCATTGCCGCTTCGCTAGACGAAAAAACCGCTAGACGAAAAAATTCGCAGAACGAATTATTTTCGTCTAGCGGGGCACCACTGTATTGGTAAAAACAGTTTAAAACAAAATATATATTTAAAAACAGCTACAAACATCAGCCTTCTACATATCTGGGTAGCCTTGTCTAAACAAAAATGCTTTCACAAGGCACCAGAAAGAGAGCATAGTGCAGGTAAGTCCCAATCTCAATAGTTATAGCTATGTGCAGTTCCATAGCTTGCTTACAGTATTATTTTGATCAAGGACATGATGTGCTGATCATTTCAGGTGTTGCATAGCTCTGTGAGAATAGCTTTTATTCCTAAATTGATCAATAGGAGTACAGTGGTGCCCCGCTAGATGAAAATAATTCGTTCTGCGAATTTTTTCGTCTAGTGGTTTTTTCGTCTAGCGAAGCGGTAATGACAGCCGCGCTCCGCTAAACGAAAAAAAAAGACGAAAATTTTTCGTCTTGCGAAGCAGCCCCATTGACTTTTTCGTCTTGCGGGGCAGCTTCCGCTAGACGAATGCTGTTCGTCTAGCGAGTTTTTCGTCTAGCGAGGCATTCGTCTAGCGGGGCACCACTGTACTCAGCTCTGTGAGTTGAGAAGGCTTTGATCCTGGGTACAGTAATTGAGAACAGAGTGTGCCTCTGGGTAATTAAGACCAGTTTGGGGAAGGTGAGTCATAGCTGCAGTGATGAGGAGCCAGTTTATGCAGTCCGGGGTTCAAAATGGAACCGGGAAGACTTTGACCAATGTTCCTAGTAAGTCATAGGCTATCAGGTCCCCCACACAGGCAACCCCCCCCAAAGAAACATTCACAGTATGGGACGGCATTAGTCAGCAGTCCACATATGTTGTTGGACTACAATCCCCATCATCCTTATCCAGCTTAGCCCATGAGAACGTAAGAAGAGCCTGCTGGATCAGGACAATGGTCCATTTAGTCCAGCATCCTGTTCTTACTGCGCCCAACCAGATGCCTGTAGGAAGCATGCTAGCAGGACCTTAGCGCAGCAGCATTTTGCCCACCTGAGATTCCCAGCAACTGCTATCCAAAAGCATAATGCCTCTGAGGAGGAGGTGGAACTTCTTCTTCTTCTTTGGTGACCACTCATAGCCGAGTGAGATTGTCTTCCATGAACACGGTCTTAACAGTGAGTCTGTAAGTGACCGTGGAGGCCAATTCTGGATCCACATGTCTTTCCACAGTGGGGACATAGGTTTTTGGGTAGGAGTTGACCACGGTGAGGCTTCACCAAGTGTGCCTTCCTCTTAGCATGTTTCTCCCTTAAGTCCTGAGTTCGAGCGTCTTCAAAGCCCATGACACCGTTGGTAAAGGCTGTTCTCCAGTTGGAGCTCTCACAGGCCAGTGTTTCCCAGTTGTCAGTGTTTATACTACGTTAAGATTTGCCTTGAGAGAGTCTTTAAACCTCTTTTGTTGACCACCAGCATTACGCTTTCCATTTTTAAGTTCGGAATAGAGTAGTTGCTTTGGAAGATGGTAATCAGGCATCCGAACAAAGCAGGTGGAACATAGCTATCATTACTAGTAGCTGCAGATAGCCTTATCCTCCATGGATCTGTCTAATCTTCTTTTAAAGCCATCACCGCCTCCTGTGGGAGCGAGTTCTGTAATTTAACTATGTGCCTCGTGAAGAAGGACTTTCTTTTATCTATCCTGAACCTTCCAACATTCAGCTTCATTGGACATCCATGGGTTCTAGTGTTATGAGAGAAGGAGAAAGGCTTTTCCCTGTCCACTTTCTCCATGCCATGCATAGTTTTATAAACTTCAACCATGTCACCACTTACTCACCTTTCCTCCAAACTAAAAAGTCCACAATGCCACACCCTTTCCTTGTAGGGCGGTTAATTCATCCCCTCAATCATTTTGGCTGCCCTATTTTGAATGGTCAGGGATGAGGGGATGAGGGAAGTTGGGTCCCTAACAAGGTATGGGGATCCAATATCGAAGAAGGGTTGGCGTATGCTGTATGGCTTGTCACACCAGAAATGCTGATTTAGGACAGAATTTCCCGGTTTGTACTGCTCGTTTACAACAGTATAGTGGTTCTGCAGAATGCCAGGATTGCTTGGGAGTTTATGAGATCAAGTAACAGTAGATAATATGGGAGAGACATCTCCCATATTGAATACTCACCCCTCCACTGGCCCAAAGATGATTTACCAGTGAGGTGTTGTTACCCCCCTATTGAGGAGGCTAACATGAAGCTTGGGATCTCCATTATTGAAGGGCTAGGGAGGTATGGCGGTGGGGCTAGATATCACTACGGGTGAAGGGCTTTGAGATGCAATAATGCTCGAACCCCTTCCAATCTACGCCCCATCCTGAAGGACGAGGGTAGGGTGAGCAGGGATTATCCACCTCCGTCATTGGTGCTGTGCAATGCCAGGTCCATTGGCAATAAAACCACCACCATGCGTGACTTCTTTGTCTCGCTGGGGGTTGACCTGGCTTGCGTGACGGAGACCTGGGTGCGGGAAGGTGAAGTAGTCTCCCTACGTGAGATAGCACCCTTAGGTTTTTCCGTCCTCCACCAATCACGGACTGTGGGTCGGGGGGGAGGAGTAGCATTGTTAATCCGGGAGGGTTGCTCTTTCAGAGCTCTGCCAGTACCGGCGATCTCCGGTATTGAATGTGTTGGTCTTGTGTGGGGTTCCAAGGAGAGCTTGGCTGTCTGGCTGGTGTACCGACCACCCAGCGCACCAGCGGCCACCCTGTCAGACCTGTTGGAGGTGGTGGCGGGCTGGGCCTTGGAGTTCCCAAACCTACTGGTCTTGGGAGACTTCAACGTCCATGCCGATGACACTCCCTCCTCACAGGCTCTGGACCTAGTGACCTCCATGGCGACACTAGGGCTCTCCCAGTTTGTTTTGGGCCCCACACACCAAGCAGGCCACACACTGGATTTGATCTTTGGTGCTGGCATAGATGTGATCATGCTCCCCTCTGTGGAAGTGCCATGGTCTGATCACTACGCTCTGAGAGCCAAGATTGACTTTCCACTCCTCCCCTGCTTGGGTGGCGAGCCTATTTTGGCTCGCCCGCGAAGGCTGATGGATCCAGATAGATTCTGTCAGGCTTTGCGGGACCCTGCTCCCCCTGGCGACTCATTAGATGACCTTGTCAAAGACTGGAATAACCGACTTTTGACGGCCATTGATGAGATCGCACCTAAGCGCCCTCTGCGACCCCGCCGAAACCGGACCCCTTGGTTTACTGAGGAGCTCCGGAAAATGAAGCGGGAGCTCAGACGGCTAGAGCGAGTATGGCGGCGTGCTCGCGACGGAGCCTCAAGAACATCTTATAGGATGCTTATGAAAACCTATGAGATGGCAATGAAGGCGGCAAAGAAGTCTTACTTCTCAGCTTCCATTGCATCTGCTAGCTCTCGCCCAGCACAACTCTTTAGAATAATTAGGTCTTTAACAACCCTAGAGGGACAACCAAATTTAAATACAAATTCGACTCATAGCTGTGAGGCATTTGCGAGCTTTTTTGCGGAGAAAGTCTTGCTGCTCCGCCGTGACCTCCCTGCCAATTTGGATACAATAATGGAACTGGAGGCCCCTCGACTGTCCTCGGGTCCAGTATTGGACCACTTTGATCGGATACTCCCTGCCGATGTAGACAGATTCCTCCAAGCTGGAAGGCCCACCACTTGCCCCCTTGACCCGTGCCCGTCTTGGCTGATTAGAGCGTGTCCAGACGAGGTACGGGCCCCTCTGGGTGAGATCATAAATTTGTCCCTTGGCACGGGGACTTTCCCACAGGAATTGAAGGAGGCAGTGGTGCGTCCGCTCTTAAAGAAAACATCTTTAGATCCTTTAGATCTATCCAATTACCGCCCAGTTTCGAATCTTCCGTACCTGGGTAAGGTAATTGAGAGAGCGGTTGCTGAACAGCTTGGCGGATTTCTGGATGAAACATTGGCTCTGGATCCGTTTCAGTCCGGCTTCCGCCCTGGTTATGGGACCGAGACAGCTTTGGTGGCGCTAACAGATGATCTCCGTAGACAGCTGGATCGAGGCGGTTCGGGCCTGCTGATTCTTTTAGATTTGTCAGCAGCCTTCGATATGGTCGACCACGATCTTTTAGACCACCGCCTTGCCGACGTGGGGATTCAGGGCACAGTCCGACAATGGCTGCGCTCCTTTATCTCAGGTCGGGGACAGAGAGTGGTGCTAGGGAGGGAGTTGTCGCCGCGACACTCCTTGGTGTGTGGAGTTCCGCAGGGCACAATCCTTTCCCCGATGCTTTTTAATATCTTTATGCGCCCTCTTGCCCAGATTGTCCGGAGTTTCGGGCTGGGCTGTCATCAATATGCTGATGACACCCAGCTTTATCTGTTGATGGACGGCCGCCCTGACTCGGTCCCAGACACACTGGCCAGGTGCTTGGAGGCTGTGGCTGCATGGATGCGTGGGAGCCGGTTGAAGTTAAACCCTTCGAAGACAGAGGTCCTCTGGCTGGGTCGGGACGACATGGGGTTGGGAGGCCAACTCCCATCTCTTGCGGGGGCCCAACTAGTGCCAGCGCCTTCTGTCAAGAATCTGGGTGTAACCTTTGATGCCTCTCTTTCTATGGAGGCACAGGTTGCAACCACAGCAAAGGTGGCATTTTTCCATCTCCGCCGTATTAAACAGTTGGCCCCCTACCTCTCTCGCCCTGATCTGGCCACAGTGATCCATGCGACGGTCACCTCCAGACTTGATTATTGTAACTCGCTCTACGCGGGGCTGCCCCTAAGACTGACCCAGAAACTCCAGCGGGTGCAGAATGCCGCGGCGAGGCTCCTTACCGGGTCTTTGCCGCGGGACCACATTCATCCAGTGCTTTACCAGCTGCACTGGCTCCCGGTGGAGTACAGGATCACGTTTAAGGTGCTGGTTTTGACCTTTAAAGCCCTATGCGGTTTAGGACCCTCGTATTTAAGGGACCGCCTCTCCTGGTATGTCCCATGTAGGACCTTAAGGTCCTCAAATAATAATCTTTTGGAGGTCCCGAGCAACAAAGACGTTAGGTTGGCCTCAACTAGGGCCAGGGCCTTCTCAATATTGGCCCCGACTTGGTGGAACAGCCTATCACAAGAGACCAGGGCCCTGCGGGATTTGGCATCCTTCCGCAGGGCCTGCAAGACGGAGCTGTTCCACCTGGCCTTTGGGTTGGTTTCTGTTTAATATTTATGCTTCATCTTTTATTGGTGGGATATTTTGAAATTGAGACCTGCAGTTTTAATTGAATTTTAAATTTGTATTTTAATCTGTTATTTTAAATTGATCGTTTTTATGTTTCTTGCTGTGATTTTAATTGATGTTAGCCGCCCTGAGCCCGGTTTTCTGGCTGGGAAGGGCGGGGTAGAAATAAAATTATTATTATTATTATTATTATTATTATTATTATTATTATTATTATTAGTCACTTGTTCAACATGATGGGTTTTTCCTTGCAATGCGCAATCACAAGATGTGATGTCAGAGCCCATCTTCTCCCAAAATCAACTGTAGAATCCAGAAGTTCTATAGCTGGCATACAGGAATTCCAGAGCAGACTAGCTGAAGTGGAAAAGGTTACCTGAAGGTGGACAGAAGGAATACCAGCACTGCCACAATATATGAAGTCATCAGATAATTCAATTATATTCTATTTTTGTTCGTATGTGTTTGCCACCCTTCTCCATCCTCACAGAGATTTAAATTTGCACACAGTCGACAAATACTCAGTCTTTGCAATTTGCACAAGGATGGCTGCATCATTCTGTGTTAGCGAAAAACCAAGGCAAAAGACTAACAAAGGTAAATGTGGCATAGGCTTTTGCGGGACAAATGCAACCCGACAGCTGATGAAATGGTCTCTGGCACATGAAGCTTGTGCCACAATATATCTATTAGTCTTTAAGGTGCCCCAAGAGCCTTTTTAATAATAATAATAATAATAATAATAATAATAATAATAATAATAATAATAATAATAATAATGCTATGAATTCTAATAACAAAAATGTAAAAAATCCCACTCTTTTGGAATCTTTTAAAGATTTAAGTTTCATTTCTCTTCCCTGCCGTACACTCGAAACAATTAATTGCACTTATTCACTTGCAATTCAGTGCTCTGCTTGTGCTAATATCAATCACCACTGGGGCAAAGGCTCTTGTGGCACTTTAGTATTTAGTATATTTCTTGTGGGCATAAGCCACAACCAATCTGTTGGTCTTTAAGATGCCACAAGATGCCTTTCTGTTCTTTTTTCACTGGTGAAAAGTTTGTCTATCATTGAAAAGGTCACACAGGAAGTGTGGCAGAGTGCCCGATGGCGCCAGTTCCTTCACCCTGGCCACAAGATCCTTGTTCCTCTTTCTCTCACCTTCCTGAAGTGTGATTTCATTTCCTAATAGGGGCTGAAAGGTTGTGAATGATGGCTGCAATGAGAACATCTTGTTCTATGGTGTGTACGTGTTTTTTGTTTTTTTTTACAACAATGGCAAGAAGTTGTGAAAGTCTCTTTTAAGGCAATGTGAAAGATTCAGAAAGAGACCCAGATGGTTGCATATAGAAAACCTGTGTGAGATGGTCATTTCGCTACCACCTTCTAATACTTCCAGAATTTCAGAATAGAGAAATTTCATGGTGTTGTAAGTTGTCAATTCATGCTCTACTCCCCGGATCTGGACCACACACACTTCTTATAAAGGAAAGAGATCAAAAGTTCAAAACAGGAGTTAACCCTCGATTGACCTGGCAATGAATTATTAGCACAACATAGGGTGAGTTCAGAATGTGCACACATACCTTTTATTTAAACATTTTTATAATCCTTTTCTGCCATTATTATTGTTATTATTATTTATTACTTTTTAATGATGTATATGTAATGTAGCTTAGAAGCATAAAACTGATTATATGAGCCCTATACACTTCCATAATTACAATTCATAATTAAAGTGTACAATAATTCAATTCCATTAAAAATTTCAATATATATATAAACATCTGTAAATAAAATGTGCCTAAAAACATTCCCATTAAATTGTTAGAGATTTCAGAGTTGCCTACATGCAGAAATGCAGCTGTCTATCTCCAAGCAATTAGTAGTTGGCAGAAAGCCCAGATCTGCTCTCTCTCAGACCCTTAGCAACGACCTGTGATTGGTCAATGAGTTCCTAAAGACTGAGCTCTGTGTGAGAGCTTTGTGGTTAGTGTGGTTAGTGTGTGGTCAGGTGTTGATGTGGAAAGTGGTCAGTGTAGAGAGAGAGAGAGAGAGAGAGAGAGAGAGAGAGAGAGACAGAGAGGAAAAGATTTTATGTTTTGTTTCTTTTATTTTGTAAAGTCTGTAAATAGTAACTTATGGATGCTAGTTGCTTCAATAAATACTGTATATAGTTATCTAGTGAGTTGCTGAGTTCCTGCGTTGTGCTGTCCAGTCAATTACACAACAGCCAGAAGCTTCCAGAAAAGTCTGCGTCTAACTCTGCGGTGTCCAGGAATACGTTATACTCCTGACACTAAATCTTAAGATAAATAACCAGATTAATTAAAAGATCAGTGCATCAAAATAATGTCTGAGTAAGCAGATGCATCTGCCAAAATAGTGGAATGCCAAATTTCACCAGTGCCACCAGTGAAAAGGCCCGTCTCTACGTCCCCACAAGCCAATAACCATTAGAACGTGGCAAGATGAGCCATTTGTTGATCTTAATTCTCTTTCTGGGCAATAGAAAGGAATTCATTCTCTCAGCTGAAAACAAATGAATGTGGTACTAATGCAGAAATTCTGAGTTCTCACCATTGTGATAGACTGGTCCTGTTCTTTCACAGTGTTTGTCAGTTCAGAAACTGTTGTACCAATTCAGTCAGTCCAATCGGAGTTTAATTACTCCAATTTATCCTCTCTCCCAGCAGATACTGGACTGGACTGTACAGTGCTGTACAGTTTTATGCTGGGCCACGCATAAGGCAAGGTGAGGTGACTGCCTCAGATGGCAAGGTCATACCCTGCGACATTTCTCCAATGAAAAGAAAGATGTCCCATTCCATAATGATAATTATTTACTATTTATACCCCACACATCTGACTAGGTTGCCCCAGCCTCTCTGGGCATCTTCCAACATATATAAAAACACAATAAAACATTAAACAAACTTTGCTATACAGGATTGCCTTCAGGCGGCTTGGGAGTCAAATAACTCCATACCCTCCAACATTTCTCCAGTGAAAATAGGGATGTCCTAAGGAAAAGCAGAACATTCCGGGATCAAATCAGAAACCAGGATGGCTTCTCTAAATCAGGGATGTCCCTGGAAAATAGGGACACTTGGAGGGTCTGCAAGATCCATAGGGGCAGCAAATCCCGAGGTAGATCTTTATTCCTCATTTGTTCCTGATATAGAACTTTTCTGACCCCTTCGACCCCTTCTTTTGTGGTGAGGAGAGGGGCACCATTTTCTGGTTCACCTCAGGTGCCAAGGTATCTTGGGCTGGCACTGGTATTAGGCCAGAGTCACACAGGCAATTAGAGGCTGCAAGAGTGTCACTCTTCCTGGCCTACTTCCAATGCTGAATCTCTGAACAAACTGAAACTTGGCTTCATATCTAACACCATGAGAACTTGTCCAAGTACTTCTAAACTTCTAAAGGAAAACATTGCGTCATTTAATATTAGTTTGTTATGTTGCTATATTGCACAATGTTTTCCTTTTTTCTGCCCAGGTTGCATATGAAATTCTGTTTTCCCCTACTCTAGTCACGTTATTGAACTTTCATTACCCTGGGGCCCATCTGCACTATACTTTTAAAAGCAGTATCAACACCACTTTTTCAAACACTCCATGGCTTCCTCCAAAGAATCCTGAGAACTGTAGTTGTTGCAGGTGCCGAGAGTTCTTCTTGTTGTTGTTCAGTCATTCAGTCGTGTCCAACTCTTCGTGACCCCATGGACCAGAGCACACCAGGCACCTCTATCCTCCACTGCCTCCCGCAGTTTGGCCAAACTCATGCTAGTTGCTTTGAGAACACTGTCCAACCATCTCATCCTCTGTCGTCCCCTTCTCCTTGTGCCCTCCATCTTTCCCAACATCAGAGTCTTTTCTAGGGAGTCTTTTCTTCTCATGAGGTGGCCAAAGTACTGGAGCCTCAACTTCAGGATCTGTCCTTCCAGTGAGCACTCAGGGCTGATTTCTTTAAGGATGGATATGTTTGATCTTTTTGCAGTCCACGGGACTCTCAAGAGTCTCCTCCAGCACCACAATTCAAAAGCATCAATTCTTCAGCGATCAGTCTTCTTTATGGTCCATCTCCAAAGAGTTATTCGGAGACCCCTATGCCCCTTGTAGAGCTACACTGTGAGATTTTGGCGAGATCTCACCAGAAGAAGCTGCTGCTGCTGTGGCTGCTTCTCCAATGGTGTCAGAGACAGCTAGGCAGGCTGGAAGCCCACAGTGGCGGAGCCTCTTGTGGTTCTACTGCCTGAGGCAGCTGTTCTAGGACTGTATGCACGATTCCTGGAACAATTGGCAAAGCCTTTCCCCTTCAAGGAGCAAAAGGCCAAGAGTGGAGAGGAGATATTGCACACAGCTGAATTACATACTGCAGTTCAAAGCAGGTGTAGGAACCGGTGGCTCTCCAGATACCCCTAGGCTACAACTCCCATTATCTCTAGCCATGCTTGGGGGTGATGGGAGTTGGTGACCAACAACATCAGGAAGGCCACCGGTTTCCCATCCCTGTCACAGAGCAGACAAACCTTTCTCAGACCCCCCCCCCCCACACATGGAAGGGCTAAGTACGAACCTGACGTTATTGCATGGGTGGGAGCGAAACACAAAGTAAATTACTATGTACCCCATGTCACATTTGTCAAATAAACCATAGAACCATTTAACCTGGCTAGAATTACCGCTTTCTGTTATGTTGTTGCTGACGAGCACTTAATTGTAAAGAAATTCAAGAATGCGGGTTCTCCTTCATGGAAAGCACGTGTTGCGCTGGGGGCTAACAAGTCACCCCTCTGTTGCTGGGCAGTTTAGTATGGATGGCCACAACGATGATTGGGCTCTGGGTGTCGTTGGGAAGATTTATATGTTGCAATTTGTTGATGGACAGCCTAGAGCCTATATATTACCCTGCTCGCAGCGTGGGAGCTCTCCTGGCTGCGTGCACCAGATCACCCTCCCTCCCTCCCTATTATTAGGCCTCTGCGTATGACCTTGCTATGCCTGTCATGGGGTCGTCTGCTTTAGAGGCAGGGGCCTGGTAGGAATTTTTCCATTTGACTGATTGGCTGGTGCCATCTGGTTTTCGCCTACTGCGTAGTATTAGTCACAACTTGTAAGGTTGGCGGTTAGGTATTGGTTATAAATTGGTTGGTGGAGGTGCAGGGTTGGCTGTGGCTGCCCCTCCAATGCTGCGAAGGGGCAGGTTGGCTGTGGCTGCCCCTTCAATGCTGCTGCTGCGCGGGGAATTCCGTTAAAGGAATCCAGGGGCTCGCCATGCTTGTCCGTATCCCCCGGTCAGGGGCCAGGGCCCACGCAAGAGCCCCTGGGAGCATTAGGGGAGAACGGGCGCACATTCTCTCCCCAAAGTGTTTCCCCCTTTACTGACTCCACAGGCGGGTGGATGTCAGTTCTGTCTGCAGCGGGACAGATAGTCTTAACCAGTACCTAAGCAACCACTCACTTATTTTGTATTTTAATAAAGGTGTGGCCAAAATTTATGCTCCAAACCTTAAATTTATATTCTGGTGTGAAGTGTGTTTCATTTGAGGGGTGGTTTGGGGACCTCGACACACAAGAAATGCTACATGGAGATATTGGGATGGACTCCAAATCTGAGAACTTTGCAGAAATAATGCGAAAATTTTCATTAGTCTCCCCTTTTAATTCTTTTATCTCCCCCCCCCCCATTATATTAGGCAATGCTGGTATTGGGGTTTCTTGAAGCTGAACTCAGGCTGAGCTTGATAGCTAATTTAAAAATGAGACTGCAGTTAGCACATTATCAGCAGAATCATGTTGAAGTTAAAACACCCACAACTGCGATGTGTTTTGACCAGAATATCAGATATGGAATCGTTGTTGATCGCATGCAATCGTATCTTCAAAAAAGGAAGATTTGAAAAGTCTGACAAATGTGGTTACGAACCTGTAATTTCCACTGGTCTGGCATCGTCAAAGTTTGAGTACTTTAAATTTAAACACAATTTAACCAACCACATTTTCATCAGCAATGTTATCTAATAACTACAGGCAAACACTATAGGACTTCCTCTTGATAATTCTAATATGAAGGTTAGATTTTTCTGAAGAATGGATGTGTGAAGAGACTGCATATTTTTCTTTTTGCCTTGATTCTCGAAGAGGAATAGAGATTACAGAAATTCAACACAAATAAAATCATTTGTGGATATTTTATGGAGGGGAGCTCTTGCACTTTCTGTTACTCTGCAACACCATAAGCACCCGATAAACTTTGGTCTACTGTAATTTGATTCCACTAAGGTTGTGCACACATTATCACTTACTCTGGCTCAGCCTAGGGTTTGCCGATCAGAAGGTTGGCGGTTCGAATGCTCGCGACGCGGTGAGCTCCTGTTGCTCGGTTCCAGCTCCTGCCAACCTAGTAGTTCGAAAGCACAGAGTGCAAGTAGATAAATAGGTACTGCTCCGGCAGGAAGGTAAATGCCGTTTCCATGCTCTGCTCTGGTTCGCCAGAAGCGGCTTAGTCATGCTGGCCACATGACCCGGAAGCTGTACGCTGGCTACCTCGGCAAGTAGCGCGAGATGAGCGCTGCAACCCCAGAGTCGTCCACGACTGGACCTAACGGTCAGGGGTCCCTTTACCTTTACCTTTTACACATGAGCCACAATCCATAGGTATTCTGCGGCTATTGAAAAATACTTTTGTTTGATGCGCTTTCCCTCAAGCCAGCTTCCATCTGATTAGAAAGCGGAAGTCAAGGTTAAACTGAGGTGTGTACAGTTCAGACATCCATTGAGCATGTGCAGATGATGTCTTCGGTGAATTGGAGTTTAGTGTGGGGAAATAAATATGCAATGGGGAAAGTGACCCCCACCCTCTCTCTGGTCTGTACAGCAAAAAACCTAGTAGCCATTGCAGGAAAGCAGACCGAATTGGGGCCATGGTGAACTGCCTTATTCTGAGTCAGATCACTGGTCTACCTTGCTCAGTACAGTTGACACTGACAAGTAACAACTGTCCAAAGTTTCAGGTGAGTTTTTTCCAGCCTTCCCTGGAGATTTTTTTTGTTTTACTTTTTTCAAGAGGAGGATGTGTCCTGCCATTGAACTGTGCTCCTTCCCCCCTGCAGTCTTAGCAAAAATGTCCTCCCCCAAAGTTGCCAGTAACTCTCAGCAGAGAATAGCAGCCTGCTGGCAGGTGTGTATATGTGAGATTTTAACTGGGATTGCATGCTGTGATTCCAATGCTGCTTTCACCTATTTAAAATGTTAAGACTTTGCACACAATAAAAATCACATCTAGTTTGGCACACTAAGGGAATAGAGCTACTAACTGGAGGTGCATTTTTTCAGCTGATTCTCACACATTTCATATGTTTGGCGTATCACTTGATGACTCATAAAGGATCATATGGACTGTGAGAATGTGTGCTGGGTGACATGGGGTAACATGGAACTTGTAAATGTGGTGCTCTGTTTGGGGATGCCTGAAGAATTCATTTTGTGTGTGTGAATCTGGATATAAGTGCACATGATCTGCATCTACCAGACCGATACTTGGATTGGAATGCAGTTATTCCATAGGTCCCAGGTTTGTAATACAGTTCTTGGTTCTATCATCTTTCTATCTATAATCAAAATGCATGTAAAATTTGTGTTTTGAAATTTATAAATGCTTTATAAATGCATACATTGAGAGAAACATGTTTGGACTTGCTTGCTTTGTGAGAAAATACATTTAAAACATGTACATTCATGAAGATTTTTTTTTTTATAGATAGATTTGAAAGTGAGAAATAACAGTCTAATGAAGACGGAAATAGGCGGAGCCACCTGTCCCTCATTCTACAATGGTTGCTTCCAATGCACACAGCAACAGTTGATGTTGTGATTGTTGAGTGATGAGCAGTCATATTAGAATGACACAAATTTGTTCAGCCACCTTGGGCACTTAGATTTCTCAAGCGAATCAAAGGAATCAAAACAAACATACAATTTTCATAAGCTGACTTATGAAGTCTGAGCGAGTTTCAGACAGCAGCCATGTCTTTATAAGAAAGAAACTTATATCCTCTCCAAGTGGCATTGATACTAAATAAAAGTGTGATGAAATGATATGACAAGGCAAAACCTCAGCTATGCAATCATACTTGTCCCCATGCTATGCTTCCCGTTTTACTGGAAATTTAGCATGTAGCTTCCTTTTAATTTCCTTTGATTGTTTTTCACATCTCAGTGGAAGTTAACCACACAGGCAAAGATCTTAACTATTGTAATGAGTTGTAGTGGGGTGGGGAGGCAGTATGTCTGGGTTCCTTCTGGAGGTGCCAGGTTGCCCCCAAGATTGAGGGGCCTAGGGCATGTTGCGTCGTCTGGAGGAAGCCGAGCACACTGAAGGAGTCAGTCGCTGAAGCTGTGGTGTGTGCATGTGACGTCACTCATGTATGATGCGTGCCTGCTCCCCTCAACATTGAGGGGGCTGACCCCTTTCCAAAAAATATTGATGGGGCCTGGATCAAACAAGGATACAAATGCTGGAATAGCCAGGCAAGTTTATTGGTAATGGACTATGTATGGGTTGCTAAAGTAACGTAACAAAACAAAGGAAATGACTCTGTCTGTGCCAGAGAGCAAATGGGTGGGTCCTCCTCGCTCAACTGTCTGGTAGTCAGAAAGACAAAATGCAGAATTGAAGACCGTGAGCTAGAAAAGCTAGAAGAAGCAGGCAGCAGGCTGGGCAGCTGAGAGACAGAGCCATGCCTGATTTCTTCTCGAATTCAAGGCTGTGGCTATGGGAGAAGCAAGACGTCCTTGGGATGTTAATACTGTGAGCCCCTCCATCCTAGGCTCAAGTTGCAGATATGTGTAAATAAACCGTATATCATAAAGACACCACAGTCTCTACTGTTCCTCGTTCTGAGGACATCACACAATCCATTCTAGTGGTGGGAATAAGCCAAGACAACCCTTAAACACACAGTGAGAGGCACAGGGAGACTTATTTTTTGAGGAAGGGTTTGCAGCTGCACTTGGCAGAGACTGCTGCTCCAGGAAACATTTCACATGTCCTCTTAGAGCCATTGGCAAGAGCTCCACCCAACCTGCTGCTTTTCATTATTATTATTATTTTAAAAACACACACAACACAGGGGAAATGTTATATTCATCTGAGTGCAATATCTGTAGTGGCCATGGACTATTCTCAAATGTGATCATACTCTGAGGCCCTTCTTCGTGTGTCCCCTCCACAGGAGTTTTGAGGGTGTCAACATGAGACTGGGCCTTTTCAGTTGTGCCCCCTCTCCTTGTAGAATGTTCTCCCTATGGAAGGATTTCGGGTGCCATATTTGGCAATTTAAGGTACCAGGCAAAGACTTTTCTCTTTGCTCAGGCTTTTGTCCCTTAATTTGAAGGGTGGCCTTGTGGCCTCTCTTTGTGGGGTGGGATTAGTGAGCCCCAGTCTGTTTAGCTGTGTTTATAGTTTTTTATTATTATTATTATCGGATGTTCTTAACCGGTTTTAATGTAAGTTGCTTTGGGTCCCTGTGTGCAAAAAACGGCTAGCAAATATATTAAGTAAATAAATGAAGAATAAAATTGAGGATTAAGGCTTCTTCACACATTGCATTTTTAAAGCACAAGTGCATAGGTATAAAATGTAAAAACAAATAAATAATTGACTGCGAGACACAGGCTTTTGGAAATGAACACAATACAGCTGCATTAACCAAGGAGCTGGGATTAGCCGCCTGGTGTACACTCATTGGCAAACATGAATTGAGAGTGGTCCTTACTTACTCCTTCCAACATGACTCTTTTATGCATGATTGCAAAAACCCAAACTCAATATTTCCACAAAGATGCACGGTTGCATGTGGCTTTGTAGTAAGGCAAACTGATATGCAACCCTTCTTAAGAGGCATATAGATTTCAGTTTTAGATGTGGTTGAAACAGTATGGGAATGAAGGCCTCTTAAGACCTGTATCGCGCTTTGATGTAGGGCATTTGTGATAGTGGCTGCTGACTGGGTGACTTTTCAGGTAGCTGTGATGATTAATGTGGCTTGAAACCACGAACTTAGGAAATGAGAAAAGAGTAGCATCAGGAAGCTGCCGAGAGATTGTTTGTGTCTGATGGTTTCAAAAAGTCACCGTACCCATCAGCCGAGCCAGATTTTCCGTGAGATCACCACCTTGTGTCCTAAATCTTGTAAAAGATACAGACCAGAACAGGGATGTAAGGAGGCATTGTTTTCCATTCCACTCTGCATTCATCACATGCAACGTTATTTCCATTCTGGAGCAGTTCGTCTTGCTCCAAAACCTGTCATACATCTCACTGTCTGCTGCAGTGAAATTACATAACTTACATAATTTATGTAATGAAATGTAAATTACAGTGCCATTCCATTATCCCACTCCGTTCATTTCAGTGCAAAGGAAACAGAATACAAATGAAGAGAAAAATGTAATCAATTACATATTGTGTGTGAATTGAAAAAGATATAACAGTATAGAATCATAGAACAGAAACATAGAATTGTAGAGCTGGATGGGACCGCAAGGGGCATTTAGCCCAACGCAACGCAATGCAGGAATCTGTCTGCCCAAAGTGGCACTTGAACCCACAACTCTGAGACTAAGAGTCTCATGCTCTACTGACTGAACTATGATGTCACATTGTTCCCCAAACCATGGGAAACAAGGGAGAGATGCTTGCATTGGTGTGAGTGCATGGGGCCTTTTAAAAAAATAGCAAAAATAGCAAATAGCAAAAAAGGAACATTCTTAGTCACCTAATAGGAGTAAAATAAGTACAGTGGGACCTCGACTTACGAGCTCCTCGACGTACGTCGTTTTCAACTTCCGAATGACTTCCGGAAGAAAAAAAATGGCCGCCACTTCCGAATTTTTCGACCTACGAAGGGAAAGCGGCGTCACGATACCTCAACTTACGAGGTTTTTAATGCGGTTTTCTCAACTTGCGAAGTTTTTTTCCCCCCTCTGGAGATAGCGCCCTTTGAGTTACAAAAATTTCGACCTACGAGGGCGCCTTCGGAAAGCATTAACGCCGTAAGTCGAGGTACCACTGTATAGTATACTATTATTTGGTACAAATAGTCTTATAAATCTAGTAGTATTTGCAGGATTGAATTTTGTTGTGGACATGGGACATATAAGAACACTCAGACCATTTCCATTCCTGTTTCCGTTTCTGTTAGAATTCTCTGAGACCCCTAGACCAGAGATAGTCAGAGGTGCAATACTTTTGAAAAAGCTATGCTTTTTCATGAATTCCAGGTCTAGTTTCATGGACATGGACAACTGTCATGCAATGTACCTTTAATTGTAGCCATAATGGTTCTGCCATAGTTCATCTGATGATTTCTTTTTCTTTTTCTGCATCTTCTTTTTCCAGACAGCATAACCAGGAAACTTTTCATAAATTGCTCAATTGCAACCTCATTAAAATCCTCTAAGCTATGATTTTAGCTCAAAACCCTTTGAAGAAACTCTGGGTTCCCTAGTATGCAAATTGGAAAATGCATGAATTTCTATCACATAATTATTTTGATTTGCAATTGTTGTGTTCGGCCAGATCAACAAATCCAAACAAATCTCGAGTGGTAGAATAGAACCAAAGTGAAGCACTTTAAAATTCCATCGATCCCAACAGGAGAGATTTTAAGCATTGGACTCTCCCATTGAAATCAAGGTCATGTTAAATTTCTTGACTGGATTGGGCTCAAAGGGTTTGAAGTGATTTGCCAGGAAACAGAAAATAACACTCATTTGAACTGGTGAGAACCAAAAGTCAGGGACTTCTCATGCACAACCTTAAAACATGCTTGTATTTATTTAAATGCAATGTAGTAGTGGCATCTGTTTTATAAGAAAGGATGCTGGCTTTGATAAACTGTTAGCTTAATGAAATAAATAAAAAAAAATAAAAAATTGCCCAGTAGTATGTTAGAGACCAACTGAAACGAAAGCTTATACCTAGAATGAGCTTAGTTGGTCTCTAAGCTGCAACTGGACAATTTTTTATTATTTATTTATTTATTTCATATGCGTCAGACCAACACGACTATCTACCTGAATCTGTTAGCTTCATATTGTTGTTGCTATTTGTTCAAGCTGCCCTTTGTATTTTAATTGAATGGCTGAAGATACCTTTTCCATGTTGCAATTCTTAAAGCAAAATGAAAATAGTGCAACAGAGCAACTCTATATATGTGTGCTCAGAAGTGAACTACATTAGGTCGATGGGACTTACTTCCAATTAAGTGCATCTAAAATTGCAGCCTTAATGGTTTGGCACATTTCTTTCCCCTTTACACCCAACAGGATTCAGAATTAGAGCGTGATTCATTTAGCCTAAGTTAAGTACTTTCAAGGGCCATTGATTTTAGTGGCAATGTTAAGTATACACTTCAACCTCTCATACTGGAATGAATGGAATGTCTAAGTTTCAATCTCATGTACATTTATTTAAGAATAAATCCCATTGAACCTGGCCCACCGGGGGGGGGGGTTGCTTTCAAGTCAAGACTCATAGCCTTGGGGTGCTAAACTGCTAAACATTTCCTAATTCATGCTCTTACAATTTCCCCACTCTGTTTTTCCACAGTCTTTGTCATGCACCCACCCACGTTGTTAGAGGTGATGGAAATGAATATTGGTTGAAAAGAAGAAAAAAAAAAACGCGAAACTATATACAACTAAGTTTAGATGTCTATCTTGCTTTCTTTCAAGTAGGGACTTTTCAGAAGCTTTTTGAAATGCCCCTGCTGTCTCAACAAGAAAAACACACACAGATAAGCTGCATTTCAAAACAAATGGAACATCTACAAGGGTCTTGTTGTGTAACGTAATCTTTCCTGTTTGTACCTGCAGCTTCCATGCTGAGTCAGGTGGGACCGCAGCATGCCATTCTATGCCACAGCATTTCATCTAGAAAGAGCAGCGAGCAGAAACTGACATGCACGTTCAACCTTTAAAGGCCATTTCCCTGGGAAAATCGATTCGGGAATAAGTTATAAAATGACTTCAGTGCCAAGTGCCTCTTGTCACCAGAGCAATAAATCAGAACATTCGGGATAAGAGAGGGGCATACATTGGCCCAGCAAACCTGGCTGGGTGGATTGTGTGGGGAAGATAGGTAACATGTCCTGGTAAGTGAAGGGGGAAGAGGAGAGAGTTATTAGAAATGGAAGGAAAGGAGGAACGCTGGGAGGGTTGTGGGAGGGAGGGAAGCACTGAAGCCAAGGTGGAGTCAGCTGGAATGCTTGTACTGCTTTTCTTTGAAATATTGATGAGAATGTCTTGCTACTGTTGTAAAATTAAATGTTCAAATGGGGCGCACAGAGGTTCTGGACTCATCATCTTTTGCAACAGTGATCTCAGTTGTTGTTTTTAGAAGGTTAGGCTGCATGATTTGGCTAAAGTTGGGGGGTGGGTCAGGGAATGGGGCTCTTGATCACTACTTTATCACCATAGATCACTACTTGATCTTATAAATCAAGTAGTGATAAAATTGTCAGTCTGTGAAGATCAGTTGGGTAATTTTAAGTTCACGAGATCCTGCATTGCTCACATGAAGACTCAGATTGGCTGTTGGAGACATGGTTGCCACCGAAAAGTGACTCCCTCTGGAGTCAGAGTCCATTTTTAAAATGGTCATCTAGAAAAGCGTTGATCATCTGTGTCACCCAGATGGTGTAGGAATGCTTTCTACGTGAGGCTGCCTCTGAAGGCAGTTCAGAAACTTCAGCTGGTGCAGAATTTAGCGGTCAGGCTGCTCACTGGGGCAAGATGGTTTGAGTATATTACACAGATCCTGGCCCAACTGCACTGGCTGCCCATTAGTTTCTGTGTGCAATTCAAAGTACTGGTTTGGAGTTGGAGCCCTGAAAGTGTTTATCAAGTCATGGAGAGAAAGGATAAGCCTCACCAATTACCTGAGTGATTGAACAGAAGCAGCTAACTGTAGGTGGTTTTGCTCGCTGTATAGTCAATTTCATTCTTTTGTTTAGGAGAGGGCATATACCTTGCTGGAGTAATGGAGCAGTCCCTTTTAAGATAGACTACTCTGGCGCATTTGATAGAACAAATGCAATCTGCTCTTTTATGGGTGGATTATGAAGTATCTGTTGAACCAACTGAGTTGTGTACAGCTGATTAATCAATCCTGGAAAGTTGATGCTCCTAGCCAAGGAAAAGGACCTTGATGGTTGGATAGTCGGCTGAGTAGAATCACCTTTAACTGAAATTGAATGTTGTCTTTCCAGAATGACCTTGGAGTGAAAAGGACCAGATGAACCAGTTACACAGGCATGGTGCAATGCTTGCACCCTGTGCCATAAAGATACCATGTGCTGTTTACTATCCATCTCTGACAGAATAAAAATACTTGGGCACTTGTGCCACTGCAGCTGAAGTGGCACGTATAGTTTCAGGATCCACCCTATTTTTTATGGTATTTTTTAATAGTCAGTTTTTAAATTGTTTTAAAACACCTGAGAAAAACTCACTAGGGCTCATCACTGATAACTTTCTAAGAAAAGTAGAGTGTGCTGTGTTGTATTTTCAATTTCTCTTGCATAAAGATCCAATTTGAAATGTTTGTTCACTGTGAGCAATGAACTCTTGGTACCAACTGATTTCACACAAGAATGCATGCATGCTTTTCAGCTGGCGTCTCATTTATAAAGGTTGGCATGCAAGGTTATTACTTTAGGGCATACTTCCTTGCAATGCTTATGCTTGGGTAACCAGCAATTATGCAATGGTATACTTCATAAAGGTCATATTGAAGGACTATCATAAGTTCATCTTTTCTTCCATACTGCTGCTGGGATAAAGCATTTCAGATAGACTGTATATTTTCTGAAATATTCAGAACTTTTTATGTATGTCCTCTTTATAATAGTCACATGAACCTTTGGAAAGTCAAAGCAATATTCATGCAAATAGCCTACTAGTTAACCCCCAGTCAATGGGACTATAACCCTGAGGCAATGGCACACTGCAAAAACTGGTGTCAGACAAGGTAAATGAATGAGTGAGAGGCCATTCTTCCATTCCTTTCATTGAGCAAGATCTTAATATTTTAGATCACAGGGAAGCTGCTTCCTGCCAAATCAGACCTTTGGTCCAACTGGCTCAGTGTTGCCTACACAACACTGTCAGCAACTCTCCATGGTTCTAGGCAGAGGGAATTCCCAGCCCTACTTGGAGATGCCAGGGATTGGACCTGCCAACTTGCAAAAGCGTGTGTCCTGCCCTTCGCTAAATTTCTTTGCCAACTTTTTACTATATTATTTTATTTATTACATTATGGCGCCACCCTTCTCTCAAAGAACTTAAGGAGAGGTAGGAGATATATGGCCCAAAGCCTCATGAAAGCTCTGTGAGATGGTGGCTGCCCCAAGGAGACTCAGTCAACCTCATGGCTAGGTAAAAATTTGTACTTGGGTCTTCACAGTCTTAAGCAGGGCTTCTGTCCCCCTTTTCATTTGGCAACTCTAATGGTGAGCAGCAAGACTAGGACTGGGTTGGGAACCAAAGATGTAGTCCTACTTCTAGCCAGAAAAGGCTTCAGTTTAGCCTTGTTACCACTAAAATTGTGTTACAGGTTTAATATGTTGTGGATTGTGTTACAGGTTTAATATTTTGGGCTGTATCTATTGTTGGGCTGTATCCAGAGCAGACCCACTGAAATTAAAAGACATGACTTAGTTTTATTAATTTCAGTGGGTCTACACCAAGTAAAACTTATTTGAATACAACCTTTTGTGACCAACATTTTGAGGCACATGGTTTTATATCTGTGGCCTTTTCTCCTTTTTCAATTTTTATTTTAACTAACGTCCAAATAAATTCATGTGCTTCCTTACTAGTATGAAAGCTGCTGCTATTTTAACAGCTTTGAGCTGTGGCTCAACACAGACAGAGCAGGCAACACCAACTATCAATTAAAGTAAAATACACTCTTAGATAAAACCAAGTCATTTGTTTTACTGAATGGCGGTTCTGCTCGCTCTGGTTAAAACTTGTTTAGGCTAAGTGGCTATGAAAGACTTGAAACAATTTAAAAATGTGTGTTTCACAATTACTATTTGAAAGTGAAGCAAGCTGAACTCCTCACTCAGGTAAATAATGGTCAGATAGGTCAAACATAAATCAAAGCCGTTCCCATAGCCCTCATATCTTTAAAATATCTATGCCACTAGTTTTATTATCTCCTGACAGCAATTTTTATATGAATACACGCCATGGGAGAAAGCATAATCAGACATAGTTATGGGGGTGGAAGATACAAATTTTGATGACCATTTGCTCATGTATCTCTCTCTGTCTCTGTCTTTTACTTGTGTCTCCAGCATGCTACCTAAAGTGAAGCATTAAACTTAAAAGCTGAGCTGAAGCTAGTGTGCTAGTTTATAGCTTTGTCTGCAGGGTCTGAAGTTGCAATGGGAGGGTGGAACTGGGAACAAAGACCCCCCTCCCCATATTGTATAATCACCTCTCTTACCATGCTGTCTGTGTTGGGGAGTGCAGTGTGAGAAGACAGGAGAGTGTCCCCACAAGTGTATTCTCACACTGTAGAAATGTGTGCTGACAGCTGTACAACACTCCTGATCTTCCAGGGGTGTGCTGTAAAATGCTGATGACAGTCACAGCTGCAAACCACCACAGAATAAATATATCTGAGGTAAAATAGGAGAGAGGGGACTTTGCACTCTACAAACCATGCATTTTCTGCTGAGGTTGCCATATGTCCTGTTTTTCCAGGACACATCCTCATTTCAGGATTAAAATCTCTGTCCGGGAAGATTTTTAAAATTTTGGCAATATGTCTGGGGTTTTCCGTTTGGTATTTTTGTTTACAGTAACCCAAGAAATTTTTTCTTGTGCATTAGACTCAGATCTTAGGCACCTGGCTAAGTTGGTCTACAGCAGAGAATCACAACAGAGCACCATCTTAAACTAGCTACATACTGTATAAATCCCTTCTCTTGTGGCTGAACTAAAAGGATGTCAGTGACAAGATGTTGGAGAAGGAGTCTGGGAAGGCAAGAGTAAACATCCCCCTGCTCTTCAGGAGAGTCCATATGTACATGTTAAACAGTTTAATAAATCGTTCTGTCACACTTACGTTCACAAAGATGTGAACATGAGCCCAAATTTCATGTGGCAAGTGAGAGGGCAATATGTGTTATTATTTTGTTGTTGAAAGTTAAGAACATTGCTCCTAGCAATATATCACAGCCTCTATAGCCTACATAGAGTGGGGTTATTTAAAATGAGAATCGTCATAGCTATCTGTAGTTAAAAGTAAAGGTAAAGGTAAAGGAACCCCTAACAGTTAAGTCCTGTCGCAGACGACTGTGGGGTTATGGTGCTCATCTCGCTATACAGGCCGCGGGAGCTGCATTTGTCCGTTTCCGTAGACAACCCTATTTTTTTTTTTTTTTTTGCTGAATTGTACCTTGTCTTAGTCTAGTAAAGACATACTTCGCCTTCATGTTCTCCCCAATTTCAGCAGTGGCCTACCCTAATTTCCTCACTTGACATGCTTGTTTGCCTCCCACCCATTCCCTACCTTAATAAAACCTCCACAGCCCCACCTAATCTGGGGCTAAACTGGATGTTGACTTCTTAAGAAATGTTTTGAAAAAGAAAGGGAAGTACATGCCTCAGATAATCAGCCCAGTCCTTTGTAGGACACTGTCAACATGATCCATGTACTGTATTGTATTTCCTCAACCGAACATTGGCTCTATTGTTCAGGTATGCTGGGCCTTGGACACCTTGCCCTAGTTACCTTTATTTGAACAGCTCCTAGGCTTGCGTGTTTTTCTATCATGGCTATGAGTTTGAGACTGGAAGGTTTTCCTTCCATTTTTAATGAGCTGTAGTTTATTTACTTATGATTTTTATACCACTTATTATAAATTTAAAAACCTCCAAGCAGTTTATACAAAAACAAGAAAAATACAAGATTCAATAACATTTCCTAAAAACGAGACAAAAACAAAAAAAGAAACTATATACTGCAAATTAAAGTGAACGGGGTTGAAAATATAGATTCATAGTTCCACCTGAAATTCTCCAGTTTGCTCACAGGTGGAAAAGCTGGGTGGTGGTGGTGGGGAGAGGAACATTTTGCCAAATATTGTCCAAAGTTCCCCGAAACTCCCCATTTAGGGCAAGCGTGAGAAAATAAAATTCTTATAACAATTCTCAGAAAAATTCTCAGTGTCACCTTCGATCCACCCCTTCTGAGAGTGGGTCTTTTGATCAAAAGCCATTAAAAATATATAATTATAGAGCGATGATCCAAAATCTGGTGACTCTTAATGTTTACGTCTGAATATTAATAATCCTAGAAGAAGGTATAAAAGCCCAAAAAGTCAGAGATCATCCACTGAATTGTTTACCTAAATTTTACATTTACCAAAATGCAATTGTAAGGGACGCAGGTGGTGCTCTGGGTTAAACCACAGAGCCTAGAGCTTGCTGATCAGAAGGTTGGCGGTTCGAATCCCCGCGACGGGGTGAGCTCCCATTACTCAGTCCCTGCTCCTGCCCACCTAGCATTTCGAAAACATGTCAAAGTGCAAGTAGATAAATAGGTACCGCTCCGGCGGGAAGGTAAACAGTGTTTCTGTGCACTGCTCTGGTTCACCAGAAGCAGCTTTGTCATGCTGGCCACATGACCCGGAAGCTGTATGCTGGCTCCCTTGGCCAGTAACACGAGATGAGTGCCGCAACCCAAAAGTCGGACACGACTGGACCTGATGGTCAGGGGTCCCTTTACCTTTAAATGCAATTGTCAGCATCCAATATGAATGTTGACATTCATCACATTTTGGACATTCAGTGTAACTCTTGGAAATAGCTCTTGGCTTCATACTATACAATTATGTTCTGGATTTGTCATTCTGGAGTGAGCTATCACTTCCAATTCTGCATATTTATTTATTCACATAAATTAGAATTCACTATCCACATATAAACACACATGGAAAGTTTGCAAACTGCCACCGTTTTACTTTCCCTCATCCGTTCTTATTAGCATAGAAATGTACAATGGGTGAACTGGTTTATGTTAATTTATATTGAATTTCCACTCATAGGATCAACACACAACAGGTAATATGATACCTGGATCTTACTGAAATCCAAAACTAAGTGTGCTGGAAATTTCCAAAGCCTTGTTGGCCGCTCCTGCTGTTCTGAAATCCAAGTGCACTTTTACTTTTAGCTATAAACAAATTAAATGGATCTCTTTATTACAGGTGAGGGCAGCTGAGTCATTCATTGCGTAAAACTGTGGGTGGGTGAGAACAGCTTCTCCTTTGGACCCTTGAGGCAGGGAAGGGAGAACATTTCGACGCAATCTGTGTAGCTTTGATACTGTAGCTACATGTTGCAAACAAGGAGCTATAAATCTATTCCCTTATGACTCTCATTTATTAATGTGATTCTTATAAACTATCCAGGTGTTGTCGAGTCTGGCATGAAAATTAATGGCTTGGAAGCTAATGTTGCTCCTGCGGTTTTGTATGTCAGTTCTGGACTGGGGAAATTAGCTGTTATCAAAGCCAGCATCCTTTCTTATAAAACTGATGTCACTAATTAGCCGTTATTCAGATAGGCTGATGTTAGTAATCCCCCAAATGGTTTTCTATTTGCATATGCCATGGCTTTCTGGACATGCCCCATGGACATGACCAAATAGCACTGATGGAATAGGGCACGAGAGCTCCACTTGGTGTGCAAAAGTTGCCCTGCCTTGTTTGTCCAGGTTTTAGAGCTCCTTTTGTGCTGCAGTCAGACAGAGATATTGGTGCCTCCTCTCTCTTTTTGTAGTCCCACAACTTCTCTGTTGTTCCCTGGAACTCGGAAGCCATTCTTAAGTGCAATTGTTAAAGGGTGGGAGGCCCTTTCCAGAGCAAAACAAGCAAACAATCCCAGTGGTCAGGCTAAAGAGAAAGCAAGAGCCTAGCAGCGTTTAGATATTGTATGGAAGGGAAAAGTTCACAGGTGCCTCCACCTTTCTTAGAAGTGGGACTACTTTTATAGCTGAAATACTGCTATCGTTCTAGTCAACAGCAAGGGATATTTATATAACAAAGGTAAGAAGGGTTTTTATTTTACTGCAGTTTCCCAAATACTAGTCTAGCCAGGTTTCTTTTCTTTTATGTCTGCTTGTGCAGTTGAAATGAGGCCAAAGCATGTGGTGAGAGACCTTAGATAGGCTGCCTCCCAACAAATCATGCCTAATTCTGTTCTTACGATAACTTGGAAATTGCAGCCTTTGCCTGCTCTCAGTTTAGTTACAGTCAGGAACCCCAACCTTCACGAGACTTCACCTTCTCTGGCTGCCACAACCTTCATCTCCTTTTCTGCAGGCTTCCATGGGGACATTTGACAACTCTACTGAATCTAGTTACAGGTGGGTAGCCGTGTTGGTCTGCCATAGTCGAAACAAAATAGAAAATTCTTTCCAGTAGACCAACTGAGTTTGTTCTTGGTATGAGCTTTCGTGTGCATGCACACTTCTTCAGATACCTGAAGAATCTGAAGTATCTGAAGAAGTGTGCATGCACACGAAAGCTCATACCAAGAACAAACTCAGTTGGTCTCTAAGGTGCTACTGGAAAGAATTTTCTATTTTGTTCCTACTGAATCTGTGACAGTTTATGCTGAACTCTTACCTCTGAAAGCAGTGCAGTGGTACCTCTGGTTACGTACTTAATTTGTTCTGGAGGTCCGTTCCTAACCTGAAACTGTTCTTAACCTGAAGCACCACTTTAGCTAATGGGACCTCCCACTGCCGCTGTGCCGCCAGAGCATGATTTCTGTTCTTATCCTGAAGCAAAGTTCTTAACCTGAAGCATTATTTCTGGGTTAGTGGAGTATGTAACCTGAAGCGTATGTAACCCGAGGCACCACTGTAATTATTGTACTGATGAATCATATGAATGCACGCTATCTTTCTTGTGCATTTCCTGCCACTGGCAAATTAAAACATGCTTTGTTAAAGCTAAGCTCTGATATGCTAGGTTGGATATCCATGACCCTCCAGATGTTTTGAGATGTCAACTCTCCCAGTTGGCATGGCCAATGGTCAGGGTTAATGAGAGCTGCAGTCCAGCTTCCTCTGGGTGGAAGACACAAATTTTCCATTCCTGCTTTACTGGCAGGGCAGGGGAATGGAAGGAACAGCTCAGTGTTTTTTTTTCTAGAAAAATAGGTGCCGATATTCACCATGAAGTTGTTAATTTTTAACCAAAAAAAGAGAGGTGTTGGTACTGCATGCCCCTGCGTACCCCCTGAAGAAGAAGAAAAAACCCACTGGCGGAGCTTAAGCTGCTGTACTTAGCCTAGACCCAGCAGGTGTCCAGGTGCTTGCCATTTGGCCATGCAAGCTGCTGTATTGTTCTGTCCTTCTCTCTTCTTCCAATTGGCTGCTAGTGTGTGGAGATGTAGGTTGCAGCTTACCAATGGTGTAGCAACAAAATGGATGAGATAAGCCATGTGACATACTTGCATGCCCATCCACCTGCAGCATTGGGAAGACTAGCAAT
Source organism: Lacerta agilis (assembly GCF_009819535.1). Taxonomy (NCBI): domain Eukaryota; kingdom Metazoa; phylum Chordata; class Lepidosauria; order Squamata; family Lacertidae; genus Lacerta; species Lacerta agilis. Next base: position 32,648,262 of record NC_046315.1, read on the forward strand.
GGGCAGTTAGCAACACTTGTCCAGGCATTTATTTACGGCAGCTGTCTGAGCAAGCAGTAGTCAAAATGGTGGTGGTGGAGGCATGTGTATTTGTGTGTGTGTGTGTGTGTGTGTGTGTGTTATGTAGCATTATTGTGACCAGCTACAGCAGGGGTCCCCAAACTAAGGTCCGGGGGCCGGATGCAGCCCAATCGCCTTCTAAAGCCAGCCTGCGGACAGTCTGGGAATCAGCATGTTTTTACGTGAGTAGAATGTGTGCTTTTATTTAAAATGCATCTCTGGGTTATTTGTGGGGCCTGCCTGGCATTTTTACATGAGTAGAATGTGTGCTTTTATTTAAAATGCATCTCTGGGTTATTTGCGGGGCATATGAATTCGTTCATCCCCCCCCCCAAATATAGTCCGGCCCCCCACAAGGTCTGAGGGACAGTGGACTGGACCCCTGCTGAAAAGACCCCTGTGCAACAGTAAGGCTAAAAGAAGTAGCTTGCCTAGTGTGGACCCTCTGTAAAGCAGATGTGACAGTGGAAACAGTGCCACTACTACTGTTGCATTTCTTATAATTTATATGAGCAATAAATTGAGGATGTGTCTATACTGTCCTCAGCTAATAGAAATGGAAAAAAGGCAAAGATGAATGCATCAAGAGACTTGACGACTGTGAGAGTTAGCAACGAGAAATGCTGTGGCCAAGAAATGCTGTGGCCCACAAGGATTGAATGCTAACCCACTTAAAAAAAACCCCCACAGAAAAAGACAGATTGTGTGAACCTGGAAGGTGCCATACAAAGCAACAATGTTGTGTTGTTTCATCATACACCCAGCTCTGAATATGGAAACTACAGTACATCAAGTGATACGGACTACTTCAGAAGGCAGTGGCCTCTCCTTCACTGGAGGTTTTTTAATAGAGGTTGGATTGCCATCTGTCAGGGATTCTTTAGCGATGGTTCCAGCATTGTAGGGGGTTGGACCAGATGACACTTTGGACAGCCCCTTCTAACCGTAACGAAATGTTGCCATGCAGATACTTCCTGTTCAGAGTTCCTGCTGGCCTTCTCTCACACCCACCCCCCGTTTTTGGTGTCCTCTGCCGCAACCAACACTTAGCGTTCTGTATCACTGATCACGATCAATCCTCATTGGGTTGTTTTCTGGCCCCCCTTCTTAAACCATTTTTTTGGGGAATTCTACCAACATTGGAGTCCCCATTCCCCAAGCCTGCTGGTTCCTCTCTCTTGTGCATGGCTATTGCATTTTTAGCTGTATAATTAACATGACTCAAACCCTCAACATTGGAAACAGGGGGAATGATGTGGATGACAGACTGTGTGAAGCAGAAAGTGCTTACGGAATTGACAGGCGAGGGTATGGCCCGCAGCCAAGAAAATCCCCAAATTGCACAATGTGTGTTTGTTTTTTCTTCATGGCAGTCTTAACCTCAGCCAGCATTTATCCAGTGCTGGTTCCAAGGCTTACCACTATTTTCCGACTTGTACCGGCAGGAATGGCTTCAGAATATGTTTTTTCCTCCATGGATAAATTAAGAACCTGGAAAAAAAAAACCACAGCAGCAGCATTTTGTCAGTACAGTGCAACTTGTTAATCACTCTTCTCACTTTGTAAATCATGCATGGAAATCATGGTGAAAGTCAGAAATAAGGATGTTGAGTCTACATTTTGCAGTGTAGAGCAGAGTTGAGAGAACTTTCTCAGCCTGAGGGTCACATTTCCTCCTATGTAACCTTCTCAGAGTGGGCAGGGCCCGGGGCAAAAGTGGCCAGAGCCATTAATACAAATTTTACCTTTGCACGGTAGGCTAGTTTCTCTCTCTATCCAGGTAAGCAAGCAGCATTGTAAGAGTTCAAGGACGCATTCTACCCAGGGAAAACACTTGTGGGGTGTGATAGGTGTGGTTTGGGAGCAGATTTGGTCTGGGGAAAGTCCTTTTGGTTTTTAAATGTCGATTTTTATTGATACTTATTTTTTAAAAAGTTATACAAAAGTTCATGCTCGATGCAAAGTATCTTTTTATAATACACCAGAATAAAAAAAAATACTTTTAATATCGAAGCAAAAAAGGAACAGGAGCAAAAAGAAGAAAAAAAGGAAAGAAATGCTGGCAGCGGCTGCCATGGAGAGGCAACAGGGATGCTCCTCTGCAGCCATCGCCACTGTCCTTGGAAAATCGGAACACTTGGAGGATGTGTATCTCACTCTCACAAAGGGCGTTAAGGAATGTGGGATCCTTCCTCAAATCAAGCCGGTTTGCTACTGTTAAACTTTAAGCAGAGTTTGCCGCAGCAAAATTAAGAAACACCAGATTGACCTATATGCTGTGATGCCCCTGTTCCGGCAGACCAACTTCTTGAAGGTGATACTTGCGTTCCACTCTGAAAAGATACCATCTATTATTGCTAGGCGGAAAACGCTTTTGACCATGGCCGACATTGTAGCAACGAGGGTTTTTGCAGATAGCAAGATCAAACCCCTTTGCCGCAGCAAAATGGCAGCAGCGCAGCTCCTCTACAGGGCCACCTTGTTACCGATGCCTTGCTCTGAAGATGTGACCCAGAAGCATACTGGAGATCCCTGTAAGGGTCTGCTGACAAACTTGCTGCAGCAGCAAGATGGCAGCAGTGCTTGCAGAACAGGAAATGGCGGTGGGCAGGCGGCCAGGCCAAGGGAGGGTATGCAAACCAGGCACCCTTTTCTGGACCACAACCTGCAACAAAGGCCTCAGTGTGGCAAACCAGGAGGCCAGCCCCAAGAGCGTGGGAATCAGCTTGCTCTTCTTAAAAATACAGATGGCACAGAATTCCTCAGCATCCCTTCCAATATGGCGATGCTGATTTAATCAGCAGTAAGCAATTCAGTGGAAGCCAAGTGCAACAAGCGGTGTGTTCACTGGAAAGTGTTGTGTTGTTAATAACTGGAGGCAAGAATCAGGTACAACATCTCTTTATTTCAGAAACAGGGAAGAGCCTACAGGAATGGAGAAAACTGGGGTTTATATAGTAACAGTCATCTAGTAGGGAGAAGATACATTTTGGCGGGAACCAATGGCATGTCTTCCCTCCCGTGGAAACCAATCCAGCAGAGGATCCAAATCCTGCTCCCTGAATCAGCAAATGATTGCCGTTTCCACTGTAACTTGTACATTCAAATAAGGTCTGTAATACAACACAATACACTATATTAAACATCTTGACTGTGTTATTGCTTAATACACAACAGAAAGCATGCCTTCAGTTCTTATCAGCTAATAGGAGTATGTGAATGGAGACTTTCTTTGTTTCACCCTGCTTGAACAAATGAATAAACTACAGCAGTCCTAGCAAGGCTGATTCTGTTAAACAAATATTTGACCACTGGGAAGTACAGGTACTGGATTTTCTAGCCAAGCTGCTGTTTGCGCAACTAGAAAGTAGAGCTGAAAAACACACAATGCAAAGATGCAAAGGAGAACAAAATCTGACCCAGGGCAGTCACTCTCAGGCTGCAAATGGTGGCTCCTTTGCCAGAAGTAATTTATTTAGTGTTAACTCTGGAAGCGTATACAGTTGTACCTTGGATCCCGAACGCCTTCCGACTCAAAAGTTTTGGCTCCCAAATGCCAAAAACCCAGAAGTGACTGTTCCAGTTTGCAAACATTCTTTGGAACCTGACCGTCCAACAGGGCTTCCGCGGCTTCTGACTGGCTGCAGGAGCTTCCTGCAGCCAATCAGAAGCCATGCTTTGGTTTCCGAATGTTTTGTAAGTCGAAAGGACTTCCGTTTGACTTCCAAGGTATGACTATACTTGATTCTGACCAAACTAAGCCCCCTAGAGCAAAATATACATCAGGAGGCTTAGTTTGGTGAGAACTGAGTATACACTTCCAGAGTTAACGCTAAATACATTACTTCTGGTAAATGAGCCACCATAGCTGCTAGAGGGCTGTTAAAATTGTGTCCTGGGCTCAGTGGTGAAGCTGCATGCTCTGGCACTGGGGGCGGACAGCAGGCAGGGGCGTGGCACTCCACCTGCGGGGGCGTGGCACCCGGCATGACGCATGTCCAGGGGGGCAGCTGCGATGGTACCCCCCTCCCCGATGGTGCCGGGGCAGTGCGCTCCCCCGCCCCCCTTGGACCAAAATGCATTGGGCCATCTCCGATCTGCTCAACCTAATGCCTCTATATAGTGACTGGCAGGGTTTCTGGCAAGAGTCTCTCCCAGTCCTGTCTGGAGATGCCAGGAATAACGGTGATGATTATTTATTAATTATATGGACCACTTACCGGTACATATAAGCTTACAAATGGCTTCTAAGTGGTTAACTTATAAAATCTGTACATAGTTAAAAATAATAAATCAATTCCACCAAAGAATTATACCTAGAACATTCTCCATGCAGAACAGATGTTCTGCCATTGAAGAGGATTTGTGGCAGTTTGTGAAAATTTTACCCTTTCCACATTGCTGTGATCTGAAGGAGAACCCTTCCCCTGAAGCAGGTACTTATGCCAATGGGTATTTCCTCTGCATGCAAATTCCAATTACAGATCTTCCTCAGGGCTGAAGCAGGGGAGAAAAGGGTAAAATCCCACCTCTGCTACTGCTTCCATCACAATAATTAACACTACCCCTCAGCTGAAGCTGTTTGCCCTTTAAAAAACTACAAGCCCTCTGCCTTAAATGTAAAGAAAACCAAACACATTTAACACCATGTCTAGTCTGATCCTCTAAAAGCCTTAGCCACATAGTAAGTACGGTTGTTGGGGGCTGGTATGAAATTCACCAGCAAACATAAACTTAGCATAACCTTCCCCAAGATGGGGCCTTGCAAATGCTTTGGACTTCACCTCCCGTCACTTCAGGGCAGCATGGTCAAAGGTTAGAGAGCATGGGAGTTGTAGTCCAAAACATCTTGAGGCATTGAGCTGAGAAGGCTGGCTTGCCCAGTCACATTTGTGGCTCGAAGAAATTGGCTGTAGTTAAAGGAGAAATGAGAGCAGCTTCTTGTTCCACTGCACAGAAACTGTTAGCTTGTAAACCGTAATGTTGGATTTCTTCCCTTCCACAGCTCAGCAGTATTTATTCCATTCCAAGAAAAAGCTTTGTTATGAACTCCACCCCAGATGAGAGGTTCTATCAATAAATTTGGCTCAAGGCTGATAACAGTATGTGCTAACTATTTTATATCATACTTTCCCAGAAGCTGCTCAGTTTGTTTAGTAGCCCATCAACCAGCTGGAAATAGGCCTGGCATCCTATATTCATTTGCGTTCCGGTGTGTCTGGGATGTATTGCCAACTCGGCCTTGATTCTGGTTTTCCTATTTGCCATGTCAGAGGAAAACAATACATGATGGACAGTTCCATGATTCTTCCTACTGACTTTTTAAAAAAACAGCAGCCAAGAGAGGATGAAATTTTGAGCCAAAGGTCAGCTAGGGGTGAGGAGAGGTCTTGCTTAAAGCCTTTCTTTTCTGCATTTGCTCAAAATCTACTCTTCTGCCTGGAACGCCACAACTTTTCTCTTGCAGGGAGGAATGCAGCTGCTGGTTGGCAGCAGTGGTGATTTGGAGGAGAGAAATCATGGGCCACAGCTTTGCTGGTCACCCACTCAACCTCCTGCAGCTAGTGTGTGTGTGTGTGTGTGTGTGTGTGTGTGTGTGTGTGTAAATATGCTAGGAGCAGGGCTGGCCCTATCATTAGGCAATCACTTCAAGGAGCAACTACACAGGAGCAGCAGGCCCCGACTATTCATCCTAAACCTCGAGCCATTTCCAGACTGTCTCTATTTTGCAGGACAAATTTAGGTTGCCCCACTAAAGTGGATCTTGTCCTCTTGCAAAACAAGCCCACTTCCAAAGGAAAAAATGGGGGACGGGACGGGACGGGACGGTTTTTTGTGGTAAGAAAAGTGATGGCAAAATGCACTGAAAGAGTGGGATAACAGTGACATTGGACAATATCATATAATGCCTGCACAAACAAATCAGTATGCGTGCTCACTGAACAACAACATTGCATAACCTCCGTGCAAACTCTGTCCAAATAAATCAATGAACACTCTGCTCAATGAATACTTAATAAACAGCAACACTGTTTATCCTCCATGACAACTACGCACAAACTAATCAAGATGAAGTCTCAATAAACGGGCCTTGAGAATCTTGGTGTGTCCACTCTGGAGGGGAAAAATAAGATGGCTTGGACACTGGCTACAGTTAAAGAGTTTTTAATTTGTGATTGCTCACTTATGTCTTAGGGCAGGGATGGGGAACTTGTGGTCCTTCACATGTAACCAGACTATAACTCCCACCATGGCCCATGCTGGCAGACTGATGGGAGATGGAATCCCAAACATCTGGAGGTTCCCCATTTCTGTCTTATTATATGGCATGTTCCTCCATCCGCCAACAGCAATGGTAGCACTGAAGGCAAAATCACAACAAGAAAAGGATGTACTTCCTATTTTGGGAGCCCAGAGATGATGATTCTATTTTGGCATGATAGTAGCTTATCATTGCCCATCCTGCTAGTCCTTCTGGACCGGCAACAACTGGCATAGGAAATGGCACTCTGAAACCAAGGGTACAGGGGGAGCAGTTTTCTGGTCCCATAGTGCTTACAGAGATTTGCCTTCAGTACTTTTTGTCCCCAGGTCTTGCTCATGATTACACTGAAAATCTGTATTTACACAAGGTCTCTGTGGAATCCAAAGCACTTATTTACAGAGTGGGTACAAAAGGCTTGAAGGACAGGCTGAACAGGTACCACTGCAATGCCATGAATATCCTGCTCACTCTAGTTCCTAGCTCACTGCCAAGCTGGATTTGCTCAGCCGAAGTTCAGTACTGTTTGGCTGAAGCTTGTCCGAAGTGTTGTAACCAAGTGCTATAAATAAAGCACGTGGAATTTCCAACAGAATGCAGGGAGAGATGGCTCTGCAGTTTCAAGATATGTATATTAACAGACTGTTTGGAGGCTGGTAGATCCTTTCCTACCATCTTAGCAAGATAACTGGAGCAACCTAAAAAAGAAAAGGAAAAAAAAGACGGAATAATTTTTGAGAAAGCAAATGCACTATCAGTCTATTGCGATTCACAATTTTCTGATTCAAGTCCTCTTCTGCTTGCAGTACAACCCTAAAGTAGCACAGGGATCTTTAACAGGGGCAATGTGTGTTTTGAAGTCTGGATTTATTGACCAGGCACATTCCAAAATATATCAAAACAAAGATGGAAAACATAAAACAGATAAGAACAAAGTTCGTGAAACTTGTAACCTGCAGCATTATTCATTTACCATGAGGAGCAGAACCTGGTGCACATATATTTTCAGCCATCACAAACATGTCAGCTGGAAACCGGTTGCCAAATGTTAGCCAGCCAGAGAAATTGTGAATCAGACACCAAAAATAGAGCTAAGTTTATTCTCAGCGGTTTTCCTCGTATATCATCTGTAGCGTCTGCAGTGATGGTGCCCATCTGTTGTCTCTCAATGTTTGAAACAAAATAGGAAACAAAATAGGGAATTCTTTCCAGTAGCACCTTAGAGACCAACTGTTGTTGTATTATTGTGGGTGAGGAGCTGTTTGAGATTGGGTGGCTGTTTGTAGGCGATGAAGGGTCTTCCTCCCAGAGCTTGAGAAAGAGAACTGTCATTGTCTAGGAGAGGTTGTAGATCTCTGATGATGCGTTGTACTGTTTTAACTTGGGAGCTGTATGTGATTACTAGTGGTGTTCTGTTATTTTCTTTTTTGGGTCTGTCTTGCAGCAAGTTCTCTCTGGGTATCAGTCTGGCTCTGTTGATCTGTTGTTTAACTTCATCAGGTGGATATTTTAGTTCTAAAAAGGTTTGCAACAGGACTCATACAACAACAGGACTCAACATGGACACCGGTACCAGAGCCTGCAATAAACCCAGATGCCAACTTTGCTGCCACATAAACCCGGACAACACCATTACTGGTCCCAACAACATCAAACATACCATCTCAGGACTATTTAATTGCTCATCTTCCAACATTGTGTATGCAATCAAATGCCAACAGTGCCCTTCAGCTCTCTATATTGGACAAACAGGCCAAACCCTACGCTAAAGGATAAATGGACATAAATCTGATATCAGGAATCACAAGACAGAGAAACCAGTAGGAGAACACTTCAATCTCCCAGGACATTCTATAAAAGATCTCAAAGTAGCTGTCTTAATACAAAGAAATTTCAGAAATAGACTGGAAAGAGAAGTGGCTGAATTGCAACTAATCACCAAACTTAAAACCATGGAGAAACCTGGTTTGAACAAAGACATTGGATTCTTATCTCATTATACATAACAAAGCTATCTTTAGCCATCTCACCCCTTGCCTTTCCCTGCAAGACTAATTGCAGCCTTTAAGAGTCGTCAACAGGTTTTCCACACCTATCAGCTGATCACCCATTCCCACCACCCTTCTGAGTAATACCCCTCCCCACTCCCTCACTATATTTAAGGATCTGGTGACTTCTGTTTCAGTGTATCTGAAGAAGTGTGCATGCACACGAAAGCTCATACCAAGAACAAACTCAGTTGGTCTCTAAGGTGCTACTGGAAAGAATTCCCTATTTTGTTTCCTATTTTGTTTCGACTATGGCAGACCAACACGGCTACCCACCTGTAACTCTCAATGTTTGTTTCCTTTCTATAGACCCGCTGACTGAATGAAAGCTATGGTCACACAATAATCTTATATATAAAAGCCAGTTCCTCAGTTTTGCAGTCATGTTGTCACACTGTGCCATCAGTCGTAAGTCTGAAAAGGAAGAGTCCAGCATGAGCTACAGCCACTTTGTGGAGAAGAGCAGTTTGATCCTTGGGGACTCACATTAAGTACTATGGGGTGAATACATTATCTCTGCCTATTGACATTAGGTAGGCACCCTATACTATTTTAGAGGCCTGCTGAAAAGGTCTTTGTTTCATCAGATACATAATTTAGTTACCATAGCTGTTAAAAGTTTTACTAACTTTATCTTTGTTTTTAATAATGGCAGTTCTATGTATTGTTGTTGTTTAGTCGTTTAGTGGTATCCGACTCTACGTGACCCCATGGACCAGAGGATGCTAGTCACTCCAGTCTTCCACTGCCTCCTGCAGTTTGGTCAGACTCATATTGGTAGCTTCGAGAACACTGTCCAACCATCTCGTCCTCTGTCGTCCCCTTCTCCTTGTGCCCTCCATCTTTACCAACATTGGGGTCTTTTCCAGGGAGTCTTCTCTTCTCATGAGGTGGCCAAAGTATTGGAGCCTCAGCTTCAGGATCTGTCCTTCCAGTGAGCACTCAGGGCTGATTTCCTTCAGAATGGATAGGTTTGATCTTCTTGCAGTCCATGGGACTCTCAAGAGTCTCCTCCAGGACCATAATTCAAAAGCATCAATTCTTCGGCAACCAGCCTTCTTTATGGTCCAGCTTTCACTTCCATACATCACTACAGGGAAAACCATAGCATAACTATATGGACCTTTGTCGGCAAGGTAATGTCTCTGCTTTTTAAGATGCTGTCTAGGTTTGCCATCGCTTTTCTCCCAAGAAGCAGGTGTCTTTTAATTTCATGACTGTTGTCACCATCTGCAGTGATCATGGAGCCCAAGAAAGTAAAATCTCTCATTGCCTCCATTTCTTCCCCTTCTGTTTGCCAGGAGGTGATGGGACCAGTGGCCATGATCTTAATTTTTTTTGGTGTTGAGCTTCAGACCATGTCTTGAGCTCTCCTCTTTCACCCTCATTAAGAAGTTATTTAATTCCTCCTCACTTTCTGCCATCAAAGTTGTGTCATCTGCATATCTGAGGTTGTTGATATTTCTTCCAATAATCTTAATTCCCGTTTGGGATTTACCCAGTCCAGCCTTTCGCATGATGAATTCTGCATATAAGTTAAATAAGCAGGGAGACAATACACAGCCTAGTCATACTCCTTTCCCAATTTTGAACCAATCAGTTGTTCCATATCCAGTTCTAACTGTAGCTTCTTGTCCCACATAGAGATTTCTCAGGAGACAAATGAGGTGATCCGGCACTCCCATTTCTTTAAGAACTTGCCATAGTTTGTTGTGGTTGACATAGTAAAATGCTTCTGCATAGTCAATGAAGCAGAAGTAGATGTTTTTCTGGAACTCTCTAGCTTTCTCCACAATCCAGCGCATGTTTGCAATTTGGTCTCTGGTTCCTCTGCCCCTTTGAAATCCAGCTTGCGCTTGTGACTCGAGGACCCAACTCCCGTATTCAGAAATAAAACACAATGACACAATAATTTTTGGTTAATGGAAGGAAAAAGGCCACAACTTTATTGGTTACAGCATGTGAGTGGTATTGGCTTAGGCATTGGGTTGAACAACCTACAGTGGACTCCCCCCGCAGAGCATGGAGTCACTCAAGGGTTAACCGCCCAGGAGGTGGAGCCTGTTGATGCGAGATACAACTGAAAGCTCCACCCCTGAAGTCATCGGGGGTTGTGCCATGGTCCTAGCCACCAACAGGGCTTCGGACAGGATTCCTTTACGGAATACCCAGCATTTTGGAGCGTTAGGCGATGGCCCGAACTTTCCCCTCCGATTCCACACTAAACCCAATGCCTAACCGCCACTCAAGCCAAAAGGGCTCGCCGCCAAATACCCTCACAGCTGCAACCAATCCCTAAGACCTTTGGTGATATCTGACAGCGAGATGTCATTTCCCATGAACACCATCCTTTCGGAACAGAGCAGTGTTGCCAAACTTGATGTTGGCGTGCTCAATCACAAGGCCATTTTGCACTGCTCGTTTAAGAAGGCCCCTTCTATGTATATTGGCCTTTATTTATATTTATTTTCAGTGGCAAAAGTTTCATGCGTGTTGCTTTGTAATTGGACTGGGGCTCATACACTGCTTGGAGAGCTTTTTGTTGATCATGTGTTTTGTACGACTTCTAAATAAATAAATAAGACAGACTTGGTAGGAGCCAAACCTGCATCTTGGCTTCCCCACCCCTGCAAAAAACAACAACAAAAAAAACAAAAACACCAGGCTACCAGGAACAGATTCAGCCACCACCCACTTGGTATCTCAAAGCACATCCCATAACTTCCTCATAAGAACAGAAGAGCAGCTCCCAGCACTACCTGGAAATGCCGCAGATTGAACTTTGTGCTCTGCCTTTGAGCTCTAGCCCTTCAGAGTGCAGATCTGAACTAGCAAATTCCACAATTGCATCAGGCAGAGATTGGGTGGAGAGAGACTCCCCGAGGACAACACTCCTGTCGGCCGGAGAACTTACCTCTTGCAGTTCACTTATATGGGTGAAGTCGTGATGGCTGTTTAATCTCCTCCCTTCCCCCTAGGATTAAAGGCACTGTGCTTCTACATACCAGCTGCTGGGGATCATGACTAAGAGACATCTCTGGTGTTCGTGCCACACTTGTGGCTTTCCCACAGGTGTCTGGTTTGCCAGTGGGGTGGGAAAATAGTAGTAGCAGTAGTGATAATATATTTATTTATATCCTGCCTTTCTCCTGGACCAGGAATCAAGGCTGCTTACACAAATTAAAGCCAGAAAAGCTAAAAGCAATATAAAAAACAAATCTATTAAAATACAGATAACAGAATCATAGAACTGTAGAGTTGGAGGGTCTAGTCCCTGAGGGACATCTAGTCCAACCCCCTGCAATGCAGGACTCTCAGCTAAAGCATCCATGACATATAGCCATCCAACCTCTGCTTTAAAATCTCCAAGGAAGGAGAATCTACAACTTCCGTTTTGTGACTGGGGCCCCAAACACTCTCTTCAAATGTAAGATGTGTCTCCTGGTGCAAAAAAAGGTTGACAATTCCTGCTCTGTAAACCTATCTTTGAGTGGAGTCAACTGAAAAAAGATTGCGGTAATGAATGAAATGAATACTACCAACCCCGGGGACCTGTGGCACCAAATTGCCAAAGTAAAAAACAAACGAACAACAACAACAAAAAAACATTCCCCTCTTGCATAATGGAAAACCAAAGCTGAAGGTGGTTTAGCAAATGACTAAGTCATAATGAATAGGCTGTTTCACTGAATCACATAAATCTATACCCTATCTAGCCCAATCCCCTGCCCATAAGATAGAATCACTGGCACTCAACTCCATCTTCTCAGTCTAGACCTCAGTGTGGCACATCCACAGAATGGGCACATCAGAACAAGAGGCATTCACAGATAATAGCTCTAGAAATCATCACCTGGTAGGTGTACTGAATACAATGTTTATTAATGTTGTTTAGATTTGCTTTGATCTGCTAGCCATCATCCTATACAGGTCTGATAAACTCCCCAGAAGCATCGATCTCTACCTTTGATGCCTGCCACCTGCACATATTGGCAGTCTATCTCCTACACGGCAGTTCGTCAACCTACATGGAAGTATCACACAAACAGAGTTTCCTGAAACAGCCCACATCAGCACATGAAAATGTTGTTTTGCAAATCCACCCAAGAATTGTTGTTCTGCATACTTGATCGGCTAATGGCTGCATTGTTATGGTTAACTGGTGATGCTTTGTATAGTTTTAGGCCTTTTAATACTCCTGATTAATTGAGGTGCTTAATTAAAACGAATCCAAAGAGTATGTCTCTTGAATCCCTTGCTTAGCTGGAAGCAAGCATATCTCGGAACAAGCCCAACAGGTGAAGCAAGTGGCACAGATTATATAATTGCTTTGTAGGTGGGTATTCCGGTAAGAGTTGCCCATAATTGCTGCCAGCACGTTTACAAAAAGAACTAATCAGATTACATGCTCTGAATGCCAAGGTATGTGTACCAAGAAGGTATTTACCTATCACACTTTGTACCTATGGAAGTGCTCCACTGTGTATGATTTACTAATCCAAAGCAATAATACTTGAAGGGTATGACTGGTCTAATTCAATGCAGTATAAAGGTCGATGGGGTGTGTGTGTTATGGAAAAGAGCATAAACAAAGTCCTGCTCTGGAAGTGAACGTTTCTCCTGCTTTTGTAAAGAAGAGGGCAAAGGGCTCCTGGCAGACAACATAACGGGAAGCAACCCTGTGTGTAATTAGCAAAGCAGATCAGGCAAAACTTTGAGGAATGTTGAGCTGTTTTGATTTGGGAGTGAGTGACAAAGGTCAATGGACAAAAGGTCAATTTCAGGGGTGTAGCGGGACAAGGATTTGGGGAAGTGGCACTCTGGTACTTTCTTCAAAGCAGGAGCTACGTCGTCTGCAGGAGTGGTATTTGCTGGTGGTGTTGGAGGGCAGGTCTTGCCCAGGCTGGCATATGATCCTTTTGGAAGGAAGGCTAGGCTAGGCTTAGGCAGTGATTAGCGATAGGGGAAAAAATCAGCTCTGTTCATTTTTAAACCTATGCAATCCACACATCCAGAAACAACAGGGGAACCAAAATACAGCTACCTGTCAAAGTTCACACTTCTCTGGATTTTCTGATGCAGTTCTCCAGCCAGGTAATGTGTAAATTGCATGTGCTGGGGTGAAGCCTGCGTAGACATCTGAGAAGGGCTGAGGCTCAGTGTTCCTTCAAGTAACATATCCATTGAGCATTTCTTGAGCCTTTGTTTTGGGGTGGTTTATATTACAATAAACATCCATCCTGCATCTATTCCGATTTGCTTTCAGGGTGTTTAAATGTCTTCCTATTCACCCCACACTTTTCATTGCATTTCCCAATTACTTTACAAACCCAATTACTTTTTTAAAAAATATAAAAAGTGGCTATTTGTGAGGGCTAGGGTGACAGAGCACTTTAATTCCACTTCAAATACACAAACCTAAAGTTCTGGTGTGTGCTTGAATCCTTCCTGCAAAATACTGATATTATAGAGGTGGCTTCAGAGTAGAGCAGATACTTTGTTTGCATGCAAAGAGTGCCCATTTAACCCCTGGCATCTCCACACATGGAGGAACAGATCCTGCCTGAAACTTGAATGGCTGCCAATCCGTGTAGACAATACTGAGCTTGATGGACCAATGCTCAGCTTAAAGGCTGAATAATAAAATGCAATATTATTTACACACACACCCCACTTGGAGGCCTGAAATGCAATAACAATAACACCCAAGTGAAGCTTTGGCAGTCAGAAAACCATTCCTCTCTAGAAACAGAAAAATGAACCCAGCAATAGCGCCCCCCGAATTAATGTAAGATTAGAGCTGCATGGTTGTTTTCTTATTATAATTACAAAGATGGAACTTTAGCAAGAGCTTTTGGAAATAGCTGGGGGATGGCTAGCTTTTTACTCTACACATTGATCTAATAAAGGCAGGTGGAGTTTGCATGCCCTCTGGTGGATGACTGAGAGCAAGGAACAAAATAGAAAATTAAGGTGCTACTGGAAATAATTTTCTATTTTGTTTCGACTATGGCAGACCAACACGGCTACCCACCTGTAACTGAGAGCAAGGAAGACAGAGCAGTGCATATTAGGAAGAGGAGAAGAGGCTGGAGGCCTGGATATGGCACTTGAAATAGCATTAGCCACCCTGACTGATGAGCTTTATTGTGAAAAAGATGGAGGGAGTGTGACCGCATTGATTCGCCTTGATTTCTCAGCCGTGTTTGATGCCATTGGACACAGTATCCTCCTGCAGAGGCACTGTGGATGAGGAGCAGGAGGCACTGTATTGCAGTGGCTCTGCTCTGACCTACACAGCTGCTACCAGAGAGAGTTAGTGCCGCAGGGTCTTCAAGTTCCAGAAATCTAGCAGAACGTAGCAGAAGTTTAGCCCTCATTTCTGTGCCAATCCCTTCCAGGGAAAGACCCCTTGACAATTCCATTCGCTCAGAAAATCATGGGAGTAAAGTGGCAAAATTTGGGGTGGTATAGCTATGCGGTTCTTTCCTGCTGTTTGCAAGGATGAATCATGGGGGAACAGAAGCACACCTGGGCAGAAAGGGTAGAGTGTAGTGATGCGAAGCAAAGGCCTCCTGACATAAAACAGTTTTGAGCAGCTGTCTGGAACACAGTAGGGATGGTGCCTGCCTTAACTTCTTGTGGAGGCAGTTCTGTAGTGTTGGTCCCACAACACTGATAGCATGACTCCTTGGTGACATGAGCTTGAGCCATGCTTCCGGCACATAGCAAAACACTAGTAATGTGCCCTCAATGAACTAGGGTGTACAGGGCAGAACTAGGGTGTATAGGGCAAAGGTGTCCTTAAGGTTTCCTGGGCCAACGGTATTCAGGGCTTTGTACAAGCACCTTGAACCTGCCCCAATAGCAGGCAGGTAGCCAGTGCAGGTCTTTTAACACCGATGTCTCAGATTGGTAGCAGTCCGTTTCCGTCACCAGTCTAGTCACATCCTTCAGCATGAGCTGAAGCTTCCAGACCAGAGATAAGGACAGTCCCACACAGAGCACATTGGAACAATCCAGTCTTGAGGTTAGCAATGCATGAACTACCATCAGGGCTGGATTAAGACCTTTAGAGGCCCTGAGCACTTATAAACGTTTATAAGTGGTCCATGTTTCACAAGCATACAGTAAGGTTGGTAGTACAATAGCTTTGTAAACTAGCATTTTGGTTTCCCTTACTCACACTAAATGCCAATTAAACAGAACAACCAAATTAAGCCCTGCCCAATCAAATTTGGAGCAGAGTGAAGTAGGGGGAGAAAGGAGCACCTAAACATTAGAATGCACTTAAACAATTCCTACTCAGTCCCATTTGCCAATTGGTTAAGCCCACTCTGCTCAAGAGTGGAAGGGTAAGGTGCCACCACAAAGCAGAAAAGTCAGTCTCAGGAGAAGAGCATTATGTGCAATATATTATTATGCACTCTGCTCAAATATAGCTGCAAGACATGGCTAATCATAGAATCATAGAGTTGGAAGAGACCACAAGGGCCATCCAGTCCAACCCCCTGCCAAGCAGGAAACACCAGTGTGGTGTAGTGGTTAAGCCAGTGTAGTGTAGTGGTTAAGAGCGGTAGACTTATTATCTGGGGAACCGGGTTCGCATCTCCGCTCCTCCACATGCAGCTGCTGGGTGACCTTGGGCTAGTCACACTTCTTTGAAGTCTCTCAGCCCCACTCACCTCACAGAGTGTTTGTTGTGGGGGAGGAAGGGAAAGGAGAATGTTAGCCGCTTTGAGACTCCTTCGGGTAGTGAAAAGCGGGATATCAAATCCAAACTCTTCTTCTTCTTCTTCTTCATCATCAAAGCATTCCTGACAGATGGCTGTCAAGCCTCTGCTTAAAGACCTCCAAAGAAGGAGACTCCACCACACTCCTTGACAGCAAATTCCACTGTCAAACAGCTCTCACTGTCAGGAAGTTCTTCCTAATGTTTAGGTGGAATCTTCTTTCTTGTAGTTTGAATCCATTGCTCCATGTCCGCTTCTCTGGAGCAGCAGAAAACAACCTTTCATCCTCCTCTATATGACATCCTTTTATATATTTGAACATGGCTATCATATCACCTCTTAACCTCCTCTTCTCCAGGCTAAACATACCCAGCTCCCTAAGCCGTTCCTGATAAGGGATTGTTTCCAGGCCTTTGACCATTTTGGTTGCCCTCCTCTGGACATGTTCCAGCTTGTCAGTATCCTTTATTAATTTATTTATTAATGAATGTAATAAATGTATTACTATTTGTAGCAGTTGTTGTTGTTTAGTCGTTTAGTTGTGTCCGACTCTTCGTGACCCCATGGACCAGAGCACGCCAGGCAGAATGTCATCCAAAATTTATAATTTCCAAATAATATCCAAATAATGTACATGTCAGTCCATAGACGAAGAGCCGTCAATGTAATGAGTTACTGGCGAGGAACACCACAATGCAGACAGGATGCCTTTCAATGTCCAAGAAGTATTGTAGTGGGTGCTCCAACGTAACAAATTTAACAGCAATCAGCAAACAAGCAGAACAGTATATCCAGATTGGATCAACTTTTTCGAAGATGAATCTTTGTCAGCTGATGATGAAATTAAATACATTACATACAATGAATGACAACAAATATGCATAATGAATAAATAATAAATAAATAAGGAATACATACCGAGTAATTTTTTAGAATAGCCATACAGGTAAATATAATACTTGTGGATCAGAGCTCACTAACCAGTGTAGCTAACTGATGCTGATAAAACCAATGTAAGAACTTATAAAGGTATTCACAGGTGTGTCAAATAACAAATAATTAAGAACAAAGTAAGAAAATTTAAAGGTTGTTGTTGTTCAGTCGTTCAGTTGTGTCCGACTCTTCGTGACCCCATGGACCAGAGCACGCCAGGCACGCCTATCCTTCACTGCCTCCCGCAGTTTGGCCAAACCCATGTTAGTAAATCTAAAGGTACGTTATATCAAATCTGGCATCACAACGCAAGCTGAAACCATAAAGTTACAGACTTTAAATAAAACAGTTGAAATCTAGCTCTGCATTCAAACCACCTGGGTGTGTGGATTTGAATAAATAAATCAACCTGGTTTCTTGTCGTAATAACCTCTCGTAATCTTTCCTGATCCCACGTTTTCTTTGGTTGACCCAGAGAACTGTGTATAATACATCTGTGTCTGAATGATGGTATTTGATAAAATGTTCGACTAGGGGTGCCTCCATTACTGCATTTCTTATACGGGATCAATGTTCACCTATGCAAACACTGATTGCTTGTGTGGTAGATCCAATGTACAATAAGTTACAAGGACATCTAATTAAATATACAACGTCTTTGGTTTGACACGTGCTAAAGTGGTGGATGGTAAACCTGAAGTTGCGGTTTTCATCATTAATATCTTTGATTTGTAAGGCAAAGGGACAAGAAGAACATCTCCCACATTTATAATCACCAGTAGGGCTAGTGTTGCCGGAAGAACGTGTAGATATAATATCAGTATGAACCAGTATATCCTTAATTGACTTAGTCTTCCTAAGACTGATGAAGGGTAAGTCAGTACAGCCTGGGATATTCAACAAAATGTGCCAATGTTTGCAAATAATCCTAATGATCCTATCTGAATAGGTAGTAAATTCTATAGATCCTATGACACGAGTATTAGGCTATGTTGGTGGGTTGGGGACAAGTAGTGCTGAACGGCCCCTTCATGGATCACTGCCTTGTCGTGGCGAAGGGGCTTGAATTACTCAGGGAAGCTATGAGCTATGCCGTGCAGGGCCACCCAAGATGGACAGGTCATAGTGGAGAGTTTGGACCAAACGTGATCCACCTGGAGGAGGAACTGGCAACCCACTCCAGTATCCCTGCCAAGAAAACTCCATGGACAAAGACAACAGGCATATAAAAGTTATGACGCTGGAAGATGAGCCCCTCAGGTCGGAAGGCGTCCAACATGCTACTGGGGAAGAGCGGAGGACAAGTACAAGTAGATCCAGAGCTGATGAAGCGGCTGGGCCAAAGCCGAAAGGACGCTCGGTTGCGGATATGCCTGGAAGCGAAAGGAAAGTCCAATGCTGTAAAGAAAAGTATTGCATAGGAACCTGGAATGTAAGAACCATGAACCTTGGTAAGCTGGATGTGGTCAAAAATGAGATGGCAAGAATAAACATTGACATCCTAGGCATCAGTGAACTAAAATGGACGGGAATGGGCGAATTCAGTTCAGATGACTATCATATCTACTACTGCGGGCAGGAATCCCGTAAAAGAAATGGAGTGGCTCTCATAGTCAACAAAAGAGTGGCGAAAGCTGTACTGGGAACGCAATTTCAAAAATGATAGATTGATCTCGATACGAATCCAAGGCAGTCCTTTTAACATCACAGTAATCCAAGTTTATGCACCAACTTCCAGTGCTGAAGAAACTGAAATTGACCAATTCTATGAAGACTTACAACACCTTATAGAAATGACACCAAAGAAGGATGTTCTTCTCATTATAGGGGATTGGAATGCTAAAGTAGGGAGTCAAGAGATAAAAGGAACAACTGGCAAGTTTGGCCTTGGAGTTCAAAATGAAGCAGGGCAAAGGCTAATAGAGTTCTGTCAAGAGAACAAGCTGGTCATCACAAACACTCTTTTCCAACAACACAAGAGACGACTCTACACATGGACATCACCAGATGGGCAACATCGAAATCAGATTGATTATATTCTCTGCAGCCAAAGATGGAGAAGCTCTATACACTCAGCAAAAACAAGACCTGGAGCTGACTGTGGCTCTGATCATCAGCTTCTTATAGCAAAATTCCAGCTTAAACTGAAGAAAGTAGGAAAAACCACTGGGCCAGTAAGATACAATCTAAATCAAATTCCTTATGAATACACAGTTGAAGTGAAAAACAGGTTTAAGGACTTAGATTTGGTGGATAGAGTGCCTGAAGAACTGTGGATGGAGGCTCGTAACATTATACAGGAGGCAGCAACGAAAACCATCCCAATGAAAAAGAAATGCAAGAAAGCAAAGTGGCTGTCCAATGAGGCCTTAAAAATAGCGGGGGAGAGAAGGCAAGCAAAATGCGAGGGAGATAGTGAAAGATACAGGAAATTGAATGCAGATTTCCAAAGAATAGCAAGGAGAGACAAGAGGGCCTTTCTAAACGAACAATGCAAAGAAATAGAGGAAAATAACAGAATGGGAAAAACCAGAGATCTGTTCAAGAAAATTGGAGATATGAAAGGAACATTTCGTACAAAGATTACCACAATTAAGGACAAAAGTGGAAAGGACCTAACAGAAGCAGAAGACATCAAGAAGAGGTGGCAAGAATACACAGAGGAACTATACCAGAAAGATATAGAGGTCTCATACACCCCAGGTAGTGTGGTTGCTGACCTTGAGCCAGACATCCTGGAGAGTGAAGTCAAATGGGCCTTAGAAAGCCTTGCTAACAACAAGGCCAGTGGAAGTGATGATATTCCAGCTGAACTATTTAAAATCCTAAAAGATGATGCTGTTAAGGTGCTACACTCAATATGCCAACAAGTTTGGAAAACTCAGCAGTGGCCAGAGGATTGGAGAAGATCAGTTTACATCCCAATCCCAAAGAAGGGCAGTGCCAAAGAATGCTCTAACTACCGCACAATTGCACTCATTTCACACGCTAGCAAGGTTATGCTTAAAATTCTACAAGGCAGGCTTAAGCAGTACGTGGACCGAGAACTCCCAGAAGTGCAAGCTGGATTTCGAAGGAGCAGAGGAACCAGAGACCAAATTGCAAACATGCGCTGGATTATGGAGAAAGCTAGAGAGTTCCAGAAAAACATCTACTTCTGCTTCATTGACTACGCAAAAGCATTTGACTGTGTCGACCACAGCAAACTATGGAAAGTTCTTAAAGAAATAGGAGTGCCTGATCACCTCATCCGTCTCCTGAGAAATCTCTATGTGGGACAAGAAGCTACAGTTAGAACTGGATATGGAACAACTGATTGGTTCAAAATTGGGAAAGGAGTACGACAAGGCTGTATATTGTCTCCCTGCTTATTTAACTTATATGCAGAATTCATCATGCGAAAGGCTGGGCTGGATGAATCCCAAACCGGAATTAAGATTGCCGGAAAAAATATCAACAACCTCAGATATGCTGATGATACAACCTTGATGGCAGAAAGTGAGGAGGAATTGAAGAACCTTTTAATGAGGGTGAAAGAGGAAAGCGCAAAATATGGTCTGAAGCTCAACATCAAAAAAACTAAGATCATGGCCACTGGTCCCATCACCTCCTGGCAAATAGAAGGGGAAGAAATGGAGGCAGTGAGAGATTTCACTTTCTTGGGTTCCATGATCACTGCAGATGGTGACAGCAGTCACGAAATTAGAAGACGCCTGCTTCTTGGGAGAAAAGCAATGACAAACCTAGACAGCATCTTAAAAAGCAAAGACATCACCTTGCCAACAAAGGTCCGTATAGTTAAAGCTATGGTTTTCCCAGTAGTAATGTACGGAAGTGAGAGCTGGACCATAAAGAAGGCTGATCGCCGAAGAATTGATGCTTTTGAATTATGGTGCTGGAGGAGACTCTTGAGAGTCCCATGGACTGCAAGAAGATCAAACCTATCCATTCTCAAGGAAATCGGCCCTGAGTGCTCACTAGAAGGACAGATCCTGAAGTTGAGGCTCCAGTACTTTGGCCACCTCATGAGAAGAGAAGACTCCCTGGAAAAGACCCTGATGTTGGGAAAGATGGAGGGCACAAGGAGAAGGGGACGACAAAGGATGAGATGGTTGGACAGTATTCTCGAAGCTACTAACATGAGTTTGGCCAAACTGCGGGAGGCAGTGAAGGATAGGCGTGCCTGGCGTGCTCTGGTCCATGGGGTCACGAAGAGTCGGACACGACTGAACGACTGAACAACAACAAGTGCTGAACGGTCCCTAGTTACGAATTTTAGTTTTGACAACGTAACGACTGAATTTGGATATCCCCTGGAACGAAGGGAACCAGAAAGAGCATCAGCATGGTTTAAAAAAATCATGCTGTAATGAAGAATTTCTTTTAATTCTCAAAAATTGGCCATATATTATTATGCAAGCTTCCTCCACCAAGGCTATTGACTCCAAACCGGCCACATAGGGGAGGAGGAGATGACCCCCTCCCCTCAGAAGAAAGCCAGTGAGACACTTTTCCTCACTCGAGTGGAGCAAACTCAATCTCAGCTGAAGGTCGGAAGAGAACTGATGTGGATTTTATTCTTATCATTTGTTGTTAGGCAACCTGGGCATCTGCAGGAGGAAGGGGGAGATACAAAACTAAACAAACAATATTATATTTTACAACTCTATATAGCACCCTCCTGCCAGTTCTCACTCAAGGTAAACAATAATTGAGAAAAAGTAGCATTAAGATTCATATTTAAAAGAGGAAATGGAATGGCAGGCATGAAATGCATTAAAAGGAAACCAAAAGCAGATCCATAAAATATCCCTTTCAAGATAAGGAAAGATGCACAGATGCTAATATCTGGAGTGGGTGGTTTCTTCTTTTAATTACTTTAGGTGTGATAGCAGCATCTGCGATCAGGAGCTGATGCCTGAGTACAGGTAAGTGAAAACATAAGGAGGATGTCAGTTGTGCCAGTTTGTAATTCGGACCAAGGCAGAACGTGCAATTTCCAAACAATAATTCAACATAGAGACCAAAGGAATAAGGTTCTAGTCGTCATTGTCAAGCCTGTTGAGAAATACAGTTGATGAGATGAAGCCCATGATTTCATAGCTGAGAAGAAGAAAGGTTGGGTCAAAAGATCACCTAGTGTGAAAATCAGAAATGTCTGCAGTGAAATATGAACCTGCTAACAGGCTGAAGAGAAACTGGCAGCAATCCTGACCTTCTGAGAGTTATATACCACAGTTGCACATGCTTTTAAGAGAGGCGTCGTTTCTTATAGTTGTGACAGCGCACATTTGTTAACTCAGCCATCTTACCTGGCAAATTCTGGGTTTGATTCATTGAATCATTGCTCCTGCTCATGGCCAAATGACCTCCTTATCTGCTCAGAGAGACAAGATCTGGCCCCTGCTCAATATCTTCTGCCAGCAGTTTCCCTCCTTTGTCAAGATATCAGTGAGCAGCAAATGCAAGATGACATCAAAACTGCTCAGAATCAGCTGCGTGTGTTCTTCTTAGCTACAGACCACAGAAGCAATTCATGCAATTTACACTATGTAGCCCTTTGCTAGCAGTTTTGGCGGACACAGAGAAGGGAGTCTTTCACTACTGTGATTTTATCAGCATGGTATCCTGGCAGACACCTGGGGCTTCAGACAAATACTTTGGTTGAGAGCAATGCAAATGAAAATGGGAGGGTGCATTCTTGTGTGAGTAATATACCAGCAGTTCTTCATATTAGCTTTAAGAATTCTGATTTTACAATGGCTTGGAAGCATAACAGCAACAACAGTTATTTTTCCAAGCACATGGCTTCGCCAAAGAAATCTTTGGCACTACGATTTGCTAAGGATGCTGGGATGTGTAGTTCTGTGTGGGTCAAGCCACAGTTCCCAGGATTCTTTGTGGGAAGCCACGACCTCTAAAATGATGTAAATGTGCTTTAAAAACGGATGGTGTGAATGTCACCTATGTTTATCTACCTGCAATTGATGCAATTGAGACGTTGACCACTGGATGGCAGCAGAACAGCATCAAATAATGCTGGAGTCCTGAACCACGCTGAAAAACATGATTCCAAGTTAGTAAGTTTTTAGTGTTTTGGATGCAACATTTCTAGTTAGCAGCTAATTAAATCACTATTGGTTTTAGCATTTCACATTGCACAGGAGCAATTCCACAAAGATGCTGGTTACCTTTTTTTTTTTTTTTTTACAGATCACTGCATGCAGGGGTTCAAGACCCCTTATATTGCTTCCATACGTGTCATGTGTTGTTGTTCATCTGAGGTTGCATTTACCTAATTTTAAGACCTGATAAGGGAACAGGTGATAGCTATTATGCCAAGATATGTAAAACCACAGAATTCAAAGAGGGTGTACTTTCTTTTCCCCACGAAACACTGTGTATAAGAAACCTTTTAACTACACCATCACTCTGACTCCATTGTGGCAATGTGGGTGGGCAGACATCCCCCCCCTGTAGTGTTCTCCCCCCTCTTCACTGGTTTCAGTGGGTGACACTTTACTTAATGTCTGCTCTGATCTTTGTACTTTTGTCCATTTGTGTCCATTTTGCCCAATTGTGAATCTTTGTACTTTTGTCCATTTACTGTATTTATTCCCCCTGATTTGAAGTATAAAATGGTGATTTTCTTGAGTCAAAATGAGAGTAGTCTCAATTTTGCATCGTTTTTACATATAAACAGATATCATATAGAACTAGAACATAATTATACATAGGTACAAATATTCAACCGAAAATTCTGTGACATCAAATGTCAATATGTATCACGAGATCCACATAGTACAGATAAAGGTCCCAAGGCACACAAAAGTTAAGCGTAAATGTGATTAGTATAGTCTTGCCAGTCTGCAACATGAGAGTTGCCACAGGGGATAAGATAGATATTGTGGAACATGACAAATGTTGTAGAGGCTGGCGATGGCACTGTAGTCTCGCCAGGTAAAGTTGCCACGAAGAAACAACGCAAACCAAAGAAGGACAGGGTTATCCGGATTACAGTCCTTGTTTCGCCAAATTGGCTTCATCAGCAACGAGTATACTATATGTTATAAAGAGGTACAAAATCAGTTTTATAACCCAAATACATGTTTTCAACCAGCAAGATAAATACTGTATATACATACCACTCGAAGAGAATGTACAAACACAGGAGTATAGAGGGTAGAACAGACATACCATATGAAGATAGCTATATATAGGTATTCCCACCAAGGTGTTGCCAATTTAGATCTCTCTGGAAAACCCTTAAAGAAGAACAACAAGAATGACAAGGAGAGAGGCCATGTTTTTCTTTGTCCTGATTTATGTATAATAAATGCGTAGTTTAGTATTGTATCCATGCCTTGAGCCTGATCTGTTGTGCGTTTACTCTGCTGAGTAATGTGTGCTCTTGCATGCACAGCAGCTTGAGTCGCAGAAGCACTTCGGAGGAGGATGACTGATGGAT
This sequence comes from Lacerta agilis, assembly GCF_009819535.1. Taxonomy (NCBI): domain Eukaryota; kingdom Metazoa; phylum Chordata; class Lepidosauria; order Squamata; family Lacertidae; genus Lacerta; species Lacerta agilis. The sequence continues at coordinate 32,672,766 of NC_046315.1, forward strand.
CTCCACAGCGGCAAGGCAAGATGCTCCAGCTGGGGCCAAGCCAACAGGCTTTCACCCCAGGTTCTGACATGCAGGTGGGAGCCCGTAACCTCTTGAAGGATGGGCAATTGAACACAGCAAGTTGGCAGAGTCCTAAGAAAAGGCTGCACTTCATTCAATTTGGGGATGAGACCAATGATTCTGCTTATACTTTCAGCAATTGCCATGAGAAGTAAGTGGGAAGGCAGCCTAATGCTTTATTAGGCCCACTGAACAATAAAACAGATCTGAAGATTTGTGTGCAGCAAGGCATTCCTTCAAACTGGGGATCTGATTCTTTGCAATCAATGCCATCTTGGCAATTTGGCCCCCTTTTGTGCGATTTAGTTCTGTTAGTTCTGTATTTTTGCTTTGCAAGAGAATTTGTTTTATTATGGTAGTACCTTCCTCTCAGATGTTGTGTGCTAATTAAAGTCTTTTAATTAAGACATAGCAGTGGAGGTCCAGTATATTTCGCCGGATTCATATTCTGTGTTTTCTGCAGCAATGATATGTGGAGCTACCCTTTGACATTGGCCATAACTTCCTCTATTGCCCTGAGAGCAGCACTTATCCCAGAGGAAACTTCTTTACAGATTATTAGTCCATGTACCACATTATTACCTACTCCAGTGGGCAGCAGCTGTTCAAGGGAATATACGGCAATGCTTACTGCCGCATGGACAGTGCAGACAGGCTGTTTTTGTAGTTTGTGTTCATTTCCAACAGGTGGCAGTCCCTCCTCACAAAAGCAGAGGGCTGGACCATCAACTTTTCTTTGCAAAATGCTGTCAAAACTCATTTGCGACTCATTCAAAGAAATGGCAAACTTTTCTAGATGTGTTCAGTAGATAAATAATGGTGTTTTCACCACTTGATTTGACAGGGAATTGATGCCTGGACAGCTATGCTTCTGTGGGTAGTTTTAAACACACAGGATCTGCTGGAAATGGTTTAAAGGGGGAAAAGTTAGACCATATGACATCTATCTAGAATTTGGGATTCTGCAGCATGACATGTCACATTTCCATGTTGTGGGGCATTTTGAAATGCAGCAGTCCAATAAGTAAGTTGCTATGGATCATGGTTAATTAATAACGGCTAACAATGCATTCCTATGCATGTCTACTCAGAGGTGAGAACCAGGGCTGTGCTTGCCCCCCTGTGATTCAGAGTTCAGTCTGGTGCTAGGGAATGGCCCCAGTCTGACCTGGGACAATTCCAGGCCAACCCAAGCAATTAGAAGAAGAGTTTGGATTTGATATCCCGATTTATCACTACCCGAAGGAGTCTCAAAGCGGCTAACATTCTCCTTTCCCTTCTTCCCCCACAACAAACACTCTGTGAGGCGAGTGGGGCTGAGAGACTTCAAAGAAGTGTGACTAGCCCAAGGTCACCCAGCAGCTGCATGCGGAGGAGCGGAGACACGAACCCGGTTCACCAGATTACGAGTCTACCGCTCTTAACCACTACATCACACTGGCTCTTGGTTACTGAACCAAGCAAGCATTTATAGGATTGCAGCCTAAAACCATTAGTCTTCTTTTTCATTATTACCACATTTATTTAGCATCTATGTAGTAGTTGAGAACATAAAAAGAACCATGGCAGATTAGGCCATCTAGTCGTGAAAGCTGTTTCACAGAAGCTTCCTGGAAGCCCACCAAGAAGACATGAAGGCGACAGCTCTGCCACACTGTTCTCATGCAGTTCCTGCTATTCAGTGGCATATTGCTCCTGCATGTTGAATGTGATTCGGATACACTCTCAGCAATCCCTACAACAACTACCCCCAAGTTATAGAGTGTAGCTGAAGTTCAGAGACAGCAATTTGGTTAAGGCCACCTAATGAGTTGATAACTAGTTTCAGGAGGGCCCACCCCCTATATTTTAGGGGTTGGGGCCGCTCTCCCAGTGTTCCAAAAGCATGGAGGTGAAGCAGGGAGCCGGTTGGAGTGCGGCTCTAGTGGCCAGCTCCTCCTCCTCCTGCCACGGAGGGGAAGGTGGGTCAAAGCAGCCTCCCACAGGTGGTGGCGCCAGGATGAGGTGGAGCAGGAGCCACCAGCCATGCAGCCGCTCCGCCCCGGTCTCTTCCAACGTCCTGACTCCATGCATATAACGTTGGGATGCTACATATGTGATGCCGGGACGTTGCAATATCATACACACAACATCACCCTCGTAAGCTGGCACCTCTGATCTGCAAGTGGGATGAGCAACAAAATATTGGCATGTATCTTCCCTTTCTAACAGAGTGATCCCATGCCCTGCCCCACACAAATTCAATGGCTTTCAGCATGTGCAGTCCTCACTGCGCATCCACCTTTCCTTATTTTCTTAAAACATTTTTTTTTTTGTAAGCATGGAAATCTCAGGGTTCTCCTGAACATGCTGACACCTCTGTTGTGTTTCTAAATTGTCCCGTTTTGTTTCTGTCAGTGCTCCCCGCCTGAGTTTCCTTTTAGAGGGAGTGATCATGCGAAATGCTTTTAGAGCCTTTGTGTCGGTGATAATCACAATTTAGCATCACATATAGAGTGTAGGGCTTTTTAATGATTTGTACCTTGCTCTTGCATCTAGATTCTTCTCCCCCCCCCAACCAAACAGGTAGTGGGAAGTTGTTTCCTTTTTGTTTTGTATGAAAAGCTCAGGCGTAAATGACAAAGCTATTACCCACAGTCAGATATTTTTGTCACCTCTGTCCCCTGGCATTCTGGAAATGGAGAGAAACGTTTTGCTATTAATGCATTTCCAACTACATTTAGCATGAATAATAATGATCTCATTAAGGTCTGACAAATCTCTTTTTTTACATGGGGTGCCTTGCATTTCCATAGATAAATTGAATGTTAGCCTTTGAGTAAGTACAAAATTGTAGATAATTAAAACTGCGATTAGCCAAAAAGAAGGTGAAAAATTAGGGTCAGAAGCAAACCATTTGGAGTCACACACCTTTGCCCTCATGTTTCTGCAGGACAAAATAAAGTCCTAGCTGGTTTAACGTGTTGGACTAACAGTTTCAGATGCACGGCTGGGAGGCAGGGGAGCTTTCAGAGCATTTCTCTACAGAAGCAAGGGAAGGAAAACAGTGATAAGAGGAAGGTCAAGAAATTACTGCCTGCTGCAATCTCAAATTATAAGATGCATTTGTGAAAGAGTGTACCTCAGACCACTGCCTATGCTAGCCCTCTCCCTGTGCCAACACCTGACAGTCTCAGGTGCAGGAAGGAGAATATTTTACAAACATTATAAGCAGTGCTATTTTTCTAGAAAAAGAGGTGCCAGAACTTACCATAAACACCTTGTTTTCTTAGAATGGCAACGGAGCCTGCCTGAGAGGTGCTGGAACTGAGTTCTGGTGAGTTCTGCCTGAAAAACGCCCCAGTGATAAGAATGCATAGCCTTAAATAAACCTACATACTGTTATGAGCATGGGTGTGTGTGTCAGTCTGAATGGTACTCTGGTTCCTTCCAATTCTTGGGATCCTGTATCTGTGGGGGTAGGATGTAGGAGAGGAAGCTTGTCATACCAGTTCCTTTGTCTAGTTAATGGTTTTGGCTGGCTAGCTAAGTACCATGCTTAAGCCTAACCAAAGAAGTTGTCACAGAACAAATGAGTGGTGCTTCCCTGAAATATACTCGAGTCAACTGCTGCATTTTGGATCCTATTCAACTCAGTACATAACATTCCCCTTACCTAGCTGCTATGTGGGTGAACAATAGCCAGAGGTGTGCAGGGTATGTGTGTGTTGAAAAGCTGAATGCTTGAAGCTGCAGACAGAGAGACATGCTTTTGATCTGTGCTGGGTCCAAAGTTGTGACTAATGGAGAAACAAGATATTTCGGGGTGTTCACATTGTGTAAATAAAACCATATAGGCTAACAACACCACAGTCTCTGCTGACCTTCATTCCAAGGAAGCCAAACCCTGAGTAAATGCTGGAACCCCTTGAGTCTCTCACTGCTCAGAGATTAGAGTGGATTGGAAACAATATTATGCCTTCAAACAACTACATCTTTACAGCTTTCCATGAAAGGAAAGACAAATGTTACAGAAATAACTCAATTCATTCTCACAAATCAACAAAAAGAGAGGTCAACATCTGCCACAAGATTCTTAAATTGCACCAAACAACTTAATTAGTTACTCTGAGTTCTAGACCTTCAAATTAACAAACAAACAAACAAAAAACAAACAACAACAAATGGACCCACTTCTGAATAAATATTTGCCCTAATATATGCAATTTTGTGCACATTGCTTGGTTGGAGAACTACATTGCAAAATTTGGATAAGGGTGTATTTTGGAAGGTGGCTGTGACGAGGTTCTCATGTTGTTTTGAAGAGCAAATTAGACAGATTCACCTTGAAATGTGAACTGAAATGTCGAACCTCTCCCCACCCCTAGCTAGGGCAGTAGCCCGAGTCACACAGCCATACTGATCTCTTCACTCTCTGCATTAGCTGCAGCATATCTTAGCAGGCCGAGCTGATCTATGTGATTTCCTAGAGGCTCTCTGCAGTTATCAGCAGTTTAGGTGTAGCTGGAATTATGCTTTGACATAAAAACAGTAAGGCGAGACACTTACTTTTCATGACTTGTCTGGAGTTCTAAAACATTGTAGTGTTTACGACAACGCATGTTTATGACTTATGAGGAGATGATAGTTAGGAACGAAAGACATTTCCTGGAGGTGATAAGAGTTTGCAATAATTCTACCACAGTCAGAGTTCCCTTCAGATAAAGTTCAGTCCTGTGAATTTACTTTTTTATTATTTGAAAATTGCTGTTGCAATTGATATAAATGCTTGGAGAGCAAGAGGGGGATGTTATTAGAAACTTGTCCCTTGAGGCGTATCTTATAACACAGCGACAGAGCAAAAGAAGGGGGGCAGGAAAAGGGACTCAGGATAGAACAATGGAAGAAAGCAATAGCGTACAAACCATATAGGGCAGAAAAATGATTTTTGTTTGTAACCTACTCTGGAAAATCTAGTGTATATTTAATGCTATAAAATGAAATGAACTATCAGAACTCAGCTGGTGCGCAGATTTTGGTTGCGCTGTGGTCTAAACTACAGAGCCTAGGGCTTGCTGATCAGAAGGTAGGCGGTTCGAATCCCCATGACGGGGTGAGCTCCCGTTGCTCGGTCCCAGCTCCTGCCCACCTAGCAGTTCGAAAGCATGGCAAAGTGCAAGTAGATAAATAGGTACTGCTCCGGTGGGAAGGTAAACAGCGTTTCCGTGCGCTGCTCTGGTTCACCAAAAGTGGCTTAGTCTTGCTGGCCACATGACCTGGAAGCTGTCTGCGGACAAACGCCGGCTCCCTCAGCCAGTAAAGCGAGATGAGTGACGCAACCCCAGAGTCGTCCCCGACTGAACCTAATGGTCAGGGGTCCTTTACCTTTACCCAAAGAAAGCTAGGACAGAGCCATAGATTACTTGCCAAATGTAAAGTCCCACAATCTGCTTACTGAAATATTGTGAGGATGAGGTCAAGGGGTTGGGGACGGGGTAATCAGTATTTGGGAGGGTTTACCCTTCGCATGATGACTGTTCTTTTTGCAGCAAATGCCCCCAAGGGATTTCCAGTTGGAGGGCATTTTCAGGGTACAGTCAGGGTACATACGTATAAGCTAAACAAGCTATAGCTAAGGGCCCCACTCTCTTGGAGCCCCCTCCAAATTATAGGAAAACAAAAACTGGATGTACATTTCCAAAATATAAGATAAAAAACAAAATAAAATCTACATACAGCAACAGTGTCTTGCTTTGTGTTGTGTAGGCTCCTATGATGTAACTAACAGGCCCCGCCTGCTAGCCTGCTCCCTAAAATATCACTGGTTTGCTCATTTCTATATATAGGGTGCCTACATTCTGCATGGACCGGTTGCATGGCAACATGCACAAATGGCTTTAGATACCTATTAGATCAATAAATTACCATATACCGTATATTCAACACAAAAAACAGCGACAATTTGTTGTTGACAAAGGACAGCTGGACACATAAAGGGCCCAATTACCTTCAGTAGCTTAGGGCCTCATCAAACCTAAATCTGGCCCTGGGTACAGTCAGTCAGCTAGGCAGGATTCAGCGACCATTCAGTGCAATTCTATACATTTCTACTCAAAAGCAACTCTCCGTGTTTTAAATGGAGCTTACCCCCAGGTAAGCATGTGTGTGGGATTGCAACTTGATTCTGTCCTGCAGATGCGACCTCCCATTATTTATTTGCCTCATAATATGTGCTACTGCTCTTAGGTCACATAAATTTTACAAGTCAGGTTGATTTAGGCCACCAAGTCTCTCTCTCTCTCTCTCTCTCTCTCTCTCTCTGCATAAAAATATGGATAAGAGTTTTGGTCTTTATTGTAAATTTGTTCACAAGGGAAATATTATGTCTTTCTACCAATTAAATAATTTATAATTGTTTACTCATTTTTGTTGTTGATCTTTTTGGTTTGCTGGCTACAATCCAAACACTCAACAGAATTGTAGAGTTGGAAGGGACCATGAGGGTCATCTAGTCCAACCCCCTACAATGCAGGGTTTTTTTTGCCTGACATGGGGCTTGAACCCACAACCCTGAGATGAAGAGTCTCATGCTTTTACCGACTGAGCTATCCTGCCTTACTTCTGAGTAGACATGTATATGATTGCATTGCAGATGTAAATAAATGTGCACACCCAAAAAATCAAATAGGTGTCTTTCTGAGATACTGAAGGAAGAGTGAGAAAACATGCAATTTAATAAATAAAAGTTACTACACATAGTTAGGAAAGTTTAGTACTTTTCCCATTCCCTATTGCAATAGCACAGGAAGACCAAAATAGTCTCAAAAATAAAAAGTGTGACCTCAATTTTCAGTTCCACTGATTAAAATTTGCCTTCACTAATCAAGTGTATGAGGCCGTTAACACCACTTAGCAGTTTTTGCAGGCCACCTGAAATCAGCCCAATTACATCAGTCACTTGATACAGAATTATTGGGACAGACAGATGTTTCTCTTTTATAAAAAGCAAAAGCTATTCTGAAAATCGAACAATTTATTACTTGCTATGCACTTGCAACAAACCTCAGGTTTGCAGTTTCTGGACATAACTAGATATATGGTGCCCTGGACAGAGTCTATCTCTAAGCTTTATCTGCAGCTCATTTACAGTGCCAACTACCCTGGCATTATACCTCACTTATATGGCTATGCTTATATGGTCAAGAGGTGAGAGAGGAGTCAAAATGAGTTCATGGTGTTCATATTTCACACAGCAATCTGGGGCTTTTTGAGACAGATATTTAGCGGAATCTGTACAAATTTCCCAGCAACTGCTGAAACTATTGAAAGTGGCTTGCTGCCATTACCCTTATTGCCATGCTTCAGCAGTCAGCAGCACACCCATTTTAGCAGACCCTCCAAGTGTCTCAATTTTCCAGGGATGTCCCTGATTTAGAGAAGCCATCCCAGTTTCTGATTTGATCCCAGAATGCCCACCCCCGCTTCCTATTTTCATTGGAGAAATGTTGGAGGGTGTGGGGAGTTATCCGACCCCCGATTCGTCTGAAGGCAATCCTGTATAGGGAAGTTTTTTAAATGTTTTATTATGTTTTCTATATATGTTGGAAGCTGCCCAGAGTGACTGGGGCAACCCAGTAAGATGTGTGGGGTATAAATAGTAAAATTATCATTATGGAATGGGACGTCCCTATTTTCATTGAGAAATGTTGGAGGGTATGTTTTAGTTTGCTCTCATCAGTGCCTAACTGGACATGACTTGCAAATGGTGTGTAGTGGAGGTTTAGTGGCCACTTTTGAACCCAGAAAAGCAGCTTTACAAACAAATTTACTGCAAACTATATAATGATACTTACCCAATAACAATATATGGTAGGACAGCATAGACCAGAGACGAAAACACAATATGGTAATACTTTTAATACTTGGTCCTCATGGCTTACCGTAACAGATTCTGCCTGAGTCAGCTCTCAGGTATTGTGCTTTTTGATTGTTAGACCTTTTATCTTTCCCCGAAATAAAGACCAGACACCTAGATCTTTCTGATCCCAATGTGCTGTATGCACCCTAGAGGCCCTGGTCCAGAAATGCCAGCCGTAGGCAATGGCTGCTGCCTCCACAGCCGTAGAATAGGCCAACCGGACTATGGATAGGTAAATCCAGAGATGTAGGCTCCTCTTGGGGTAAGCAGCAGAAACTACCCCTGCGAAAACCTGAAAGGCGTCAAGCCATTTATCAAAGGAAAGGCAAGCCTTGCTGGATTTCTTCCTCAGTGAGACCCCAGCCTTATCCTTAACCTGAGAGTCCTCATCTGGGGGAATTACCCCTCATAACTCTCCTCTCCTGCTGACCCGGGAGTGTGATGCGCTTAACCGGCATGGTGAAAAGGCCTCAAAACTTATCAAAACTTAATTACCGTACAAAGAAAATGGTGCTCAGACTAACTCAAAATGGCACCCACCAGAAATTGGCGTTCATGCCAAATTAAAATGGCGCCCGGAAAAGGCATCTACGCACCCAAAATGGCAGTTCCCACCCAAGTGCGCAGCCCAGGTCGTACGAAGCCGAAGCGCGCAGGGACAAAAAGAACCGGGCTCGCAGACGAAGCTTTCCACCTTCAACCCAATCCCAATGGAGCACCAGCACCAACCCGCCCCACAGCCTCAAGGGAAAGCAAGACCAGCGAGGCTGAAGGCACCGACGCCCAGTGAGTCAAGGCCAAGGTGGAAACGACGACTGCTTGAAAAATAGTTCCCGAAGGGATTAAAATCCACCCCCCAACCTGGGAGGAGATTTTTTATGTGAGGGGATAGAAGGGTCTATCTGCGAAGGCCTGCAGGCCCCGGGAGGGGTGGGGACAAGCCCTAAAGCAAGCGCTCTAAGAATGGGGGAAGGGATGGATTAAGGAAAAGAGGACAATTAGGGGAAAACTAAAGGGAAAATTGAGGGTAAAAGGGGAAGTGTGTTGGCATATTAAGCTGAGCAGCTGCACAACAAGAAGGTTGAGGAGACTGTAGAGTAAAACTAGGAGTGGTTTTAATGAAAAGCAAAAATAACAGAAATTACATCAGCTAACATTACATTACAGAAACATGACCCATACGGTGACCCACCACCCAGGGCACTGAGGAAGGTACGCAGACCTCCTTATATACCGTACCCGATTACTGGCATGCCCAAATCAAGACAAACTCAGCATCACCTGCTGCACTGTCCCACAGCTGGAAAACTAGGTCAATTTACTTCTTTCATTCTCTTAAAGAGATATCCCTGTGGAACAATAATGAACCTTGAATTAACATCCAACATATCCCCTGCGGTTCATTAGTGTGAAACACAAACATTCAATATATTTCTTACATGTCTTTCATGCGTGACCTTCGGGAGTGCCTTAGTAAAAATGTCCGCAATTTGATGGTCACCTGGAACATACTGAAACTCAATTGTTTTATCAGCAATCAAATCTTTTACAAACTGTAAACGTAATCTTAAGACTCTAGTACGTTGTGTATTAGTCTCTGAACACAGAATAGCAAGTCCACTCTGGGAATCAAGGAAAACTTTTACTGGGAGTGTGACTTGCATTTGCAAATCTGCAAATATTTGTAGATACCATTCTACATCACGAATGGCCTGAGTGCATGCGCACAACTCACTCTCTGTTGTGGAGAGACAAACAATTGTTTGGTTCTGTGACCTCCATTCAAAAGGGCATCCATTATAACACATAATTATACCAGATACACCTCTGTAACTATTTTGTTCTACTGCATGAGATGCATCACAATATATTTCTAAACTTTTCTCAATAGATGGTGTAATCTCCAACCTATAATGTCTGGTATGTTTAAGGTACATCACCACTCTTTTGAGAGCAGCAAAGCATTGGGTAGTAGGCTCTTCTACAAATCTTGCCAGAAAATGAAAAGCGTACGTTACATCTGGTCTTGAAATTCTTTGAATGAAATTAAGCTTGCCTATGGCAGAACGATACAAGGTTTTGTTAAGGAATGGTTTATCCTTGTCTGTAAAAGTGAAACCACACACCATAGGTGTTTCTTTCCCATTTGCATTTTCTAAGCATAACATTTCAATAAGATCATAAATTTTCACAGTTTGATGAATCAGAAAAGAACCATTCTTGCCTTCTTCAATTTGCATGGATAGGTAATTTTTAGCTTTGCCTAATTCTACCACATCAAACTTTTTCTGTAGGTATGACACTATTTGGTTATATTCACGTTTAGTTTTTGTAGAAATTAATATATCATCTACAAACACACATATTTTTGTTACAGAATTTACATTTTCTTTTATAAACACACAGTTATCTGCCTTTCCTTGTGAAAAACCAAAATTCAACAATTCTTTCGCCAAAGTCTGATGCCAGTTTCTACCACTTTGCCGCAAACCGTAAAGGGACTTATTCAGTTTGCATACTAATCCTTCAGTAGCCAATACACCATCAGGAACACGCATGAAAATCTGTTCCTTTAAATCTGCAAACAAATAGGCAGTTTTTATATCTAGATGATAAACAGAATGTCCACGTTGGGATGCATCTTTCAACAAAAGCTTAACAGTTTCATACTTTACACTTGGTGAATAACACAAATCATAATCTTCACCTGGAACTTGCTGAAAACCTCTGGCTACTAATCTAGCCTTGTATCTTACAACTTCATTCTTGTCATTCATTTTCACTTTATAAACCCATTTAGAATCAATGACTCTCATCTCTGGGGTTTGTGGTACAAGAGACCAAGTGTTATGCTCTTTTAAAGAGGCTATCTCAGAATCCATAGCTTTGTACCAATTTACAGCTTCATGCTTGGGTAACTTCTGAACATCATTGTAGCTTTTAGGCTCAAAGGTTGCCTTATTGGCATACACAGTGTTAAACTGTTCTTTTGAAAATCGTTTTGGCTCCTGTCTTTTTCTATGGGAACGTCTCAGTCCTGAAGAAGAGCTAGACCCTTCAGAATCAGTGGAACTAATTGGGCTTCTAGCTTCTGACTTTAAATTATTATCGTCAGACTGAGAAAGCTCCTGTGGACTTTGCTTACTATCAGGAAATTCAAAAGAGCTTAATCTTTCCTCAGGTGTCTGTGACTTTAAATTTTCAAATAAATCACTAGACCCAGTAGGCTTTACATCTTCAGGTTCACCACTATCCCCTGCTGCAGGTTCTATTTCTTCATCTGCTTCTTCCACCTCAGTATCATCTCTACCATCATCATCTTGAAAAACAGCAACTCTATTCCATTTTACAGTTTGTATCATGCTTCTGGTTATATGAAACTTGCCAGTTGCTGGTATATAAACTCTGTACGCCCCCTGCTGGTAGCCCATTAATTTTCCTTGAACACTTTGCTCATCCAGTTTGTGCTTAGCAGGATAGTGCATAATCACATCTGAACCCTAAATTCGTAGATATTTTAGATTAGGGCGCTTTTTAAACAACATTTCATAGGGAGTGACATTTAGACCAGAATGATAAGAGCGATTTCTGACATAAGTATATGCATGGAGTGCTTCAGCCCAAAATTCTTTAGGCAAATTAGCATCATGCAGGTAAGTTTTAACACCTGCCTGCAAATCACGCTGTACTACTTCAACAAGCCCATTTTGCCAGGGACTTCGGGGACAGGATAACTCATGAGTAGTCCCCTGCGCTTCCAGGAAATTCTCAAAATCCTCAGAAATAAATTCCCCTCCTCGGTCAGAAAATAGGTTTTTTATAGGTTTGTTAAAGTGGGTTTTTACCCAGTTGCAAAAAACTTTGTACTTCTCAAATGCTTGGGATTTATCAGCAATTGTAAAAATCCAAACATATTTACTAAATTGGTCAATCAAAGTGAGCCAGTATCGTGAAGATCCCAATGATTTAGGGAGTGGTCCGACCAAATCAGCATGCAAACGCTCAAAAACGTCCGTTACTTTTCTGTCTGAGTATTTACCCTTGCGTGCAACTTTTATCTTGTTCTTACAGCAGGATATACATTGCATATAGTATTTACATGGCTTCAAATTTAGTCCATCAACAATATCTTTTGTCTTAAGCACATCAGTAAAGTTCAAATGTCCTAGAAGTCTGTGCGCTTCATGAATACATCCAGAATGTGGTTTTACATTTTTCAACCCCTGTTTTGGCTGTATTACCTTGCAATTTACAGGTGGTTGTGAATACTTTTGGAAATAGAGTCTATATAAACCCCCAGACTCCCGGGCATATAATACACGTTCATTTCCTTTGAAAAACTCACATATTTTCTTAGTGAAACGCACAGTTATGCCTTGTCGAGCAAAGCAACTTACTGATAATAAATTGTCCACTGAAGGGCAGTAAGTGCAATTTGCTATGGTAATGTTTAGAGAGTCAAGTTTCACAGTACCTCTGCCAAACGACTGCATAACGTCAGAGTTAGCTAAATGTATCTTGCCAATCTCCTCTTCAAAAGACATAAACAGGCTCCGGTCATTACAGAGATGGGTCGTCGCTCCCGAGTCGACAACAAAAGAATTCCACGTGGCCCCTTTAACTCTTTTATGACCTGTAGTCCGAGCATGAAAGGCTTGGGGCTCGTGTCCATCTTTACGATACGCTGCTGACTGCTGGGGCGTTGCCTGCGAATTACGACCTGAAACAGTCCTGGGAGCATTTTGCTTCCTTTTAGATCTGCAGTTCTTGGCAACATGGCCACGCCTATTGCAGACCCAGCAACGCTTGCCAGCTTTAAACGCAGCTGAATCTCCACAAACTTGCTTACGGCGTTCCTCATTATCTCCAGAAATAGGAGTGCTTATCTCACAAGCCTCCCTTCTGTCCAGCTCACCCATTAATCTTGCCGTTACCCCTTCCACAGTTAGTTGTGCTGGTGGAACGGCAGATATCTGGCTAGCTATAGCATCAAAGTCTTTGTTAAGCGAACAGAGAATAATAAACACATATTGAATGTCAGGTATTATCATGTCTCTTTGAATTAATTCGCCACGTATCGCCTCCAGACGCCTCAAGTGTGCTGCCAAATCACCACCAGGCTGCAACTTTGTCTGGTACAGCTGCTTAAAGAACGTTAAGGCAGACGCTGACTCCTTTCTGACATGAACTGCTGCAAGGCTGTTCCACATCTCCTTAGCAGTTTTCTTGTTTCTTATATAGACTACCTGCTGGTCACTCACAGCCAAGTTAATTAATGCTCTGGCTTTTGCATCTCCTTTCGACCAGGCATCAGTCATAGGGTCAGGAGGGCTTTCAGTTACATACTTCCAAACATCTCGCGAAGTCAGGAGCGCCTCCACCCGAAATGACCACAAACTATAATTTTCATCAGTAAGTTGTGGAAACGTCAAAGCCTTCTCAACTTCAGAAACCCGGTCCACCATTCTGCTTCTCAAACACACAGGACCGCAACAGCAGCAGCAAAAGGAAAAAAAAAACCTTTCTTAAGCTATTCTCCAACTCCAAAACTATACAGTCATCAACTCAATGGCTGGGCCCATAACCAGATGTTGGCATATTAAGCTGAGCAGCTGCACAACAAGAAGGTTGAGGAGACTGTAGAGTAAAACTAGGAGTGGTTTTAATGAAAAGCAAAAATAACAGAAATTACATCAGCTAACATTACATTACAGAAACATGACCCATACGGTGACCCACCACCCAGGGCACTGAGGAAGGTACGCAGACCTCCTTATATACCGTACCCGATTACTGGCACGCCCAAATCAAGACAAACTCAGCATCACCTGCTGCACTGTCCCACAGCTGGAAAACTAGGTCAATTTACTTCTTTCATTCTCTTAAAGAGATATCCCTGTGGAACAATAATGAACCTTGAATTAACATCCAACAAAGTGATCACCAAAAGTCGATCAAAGTCTCTCAGAGCAGCAGCAATCCACGATCCAATGTTCCGTGTTCCGATGTGATAGCCCCAAAGAGGAAGCTCGTAAGCCTCACATGGGTTTATATAGGCCCCACGTTGCTTCTTCTTCAAGACACCCCATTGGCCAGATTGCACCCAAACAACGCGGGACCCACCTATCAGGGGTTGTGGCTGTTCCAGCATTACCCACCCACAACACCGGGTCAGGTGGCCAGGTCGCACCACAACACATGCCCTCTTTAATGGAGGACCCAATTTATTTCAGTTTTGCATCGCAAGCAATGGCTTGCTTTGTGTTCCCCCACCCCTCTATGAAGCACATTAAGAGCATAAAATGAGCCTGCTGGATCAGGCCAATGGCCCATCCAGTCCAGCATCCAACATTTTAAATTTTTTTGTTATGCGTCTTCTGTGTGGCCTCTTCTTTATGTCATCTTTCACAGAATATTTAAAAAGTCTAGATCCCTTCAGAACCTGATCCTAAACACATCAACACTAATCACAGCCAACATATGTTACTAGGGATGCTACCTTGTTAAACTCAACTGAATTCAATTTTCTTCCAAGCACAGATGCATTCTCAAATATCTTAGCAGGAAAGATGTTCCGTCCAGCTCTCTGCAACTTGCTTAAGGCTGGGGTGTAATCTTCATTTTGCTCACTGGTTATGTAATGTACCCAGAGATGGGGGTGGGGCAGTGATTCATGCACTTGTTGCAAAGTGCACTTTTATAAATATTTCAGCAACTGTCTTTCCTGCTTCGATCCTATCTATAAATTCTACCTGAGCACAGCTGGATTATGAAAGAGGAGCTTGAAAGCTGCAGATATTCTTAGTACTGCAATATTTGCAGTCCCCTCACCTTCCGCACATCTTCCCACGGATCGCTTTGCAAAAGCAGCAGCTGCGCCATCTGCCAGCAATATTATTTTGGTCCTCTCTATTTTGCGGATAAATTTTGTAAAGTGTATTGCTTATACACACACTTAATTGAACAAATGTGAAACCTATCCAGTAAAAAAGGGAAAGAAAAGCTTTTCAAGTGACAAGCATAATAATAATAATAATAATTTATTATTTGTACCCCGCCCATCTGGCTGGGTCTCCCCAGCCACTCTGGGCGGCTTCCATCAAACATTAAAATACATTTAAAATATCACAGTTTAAAAACTTCCCTAAACAGGGCTGCCTTTAGGAAGCAGTGTTCAATTTCCATTCAAATGGGTACTCTGGGGCTTTAAAATATGTGTGAATTCATCAAACACAGGCAGATAGACTATCTGTAGCAGATGGTGTATTTCTGCAAAAGAAGAAAAAAGTTAAGTGGCTTTTACTATCAATCTCTCTCCCCCCCCAACACATATTTTTTTTGGCAAAGGGCTGACATAACAAAGATGTGTGCATTACTGACATGCTCTTTAATAATTCTCCTGCCTTATGTTTTCCCTCAAGAATATGGTTAACTGAGTAGGAAAGTCTATTCAGAAGGTTTGTTTCTAAAAAAAATGTTTAACCATAACAAGCAGTTCTGAAAATTGGTGACAATCTGCTTCAAAACCACCCTCACTTGGTAGGAAAGCATTATTATTATTATTATTATTATTATTATTATTATTATTATTATTATTATTATTTTACTCTGTCTGTAAGATTCTGCCATATTTTGTAAGTAAGTAAGTAAGTAAGTAAGTAAGTAAGTAAGTAAATAAATAAATAAATAAATAAATAAATAAAAATAATCCTATCCTTCACTGAATGGTCCCAGGAGGGTTACAAAAATTAAAACCACAGAACCAGCAAGTAACAAAATGAGAAGTGGGATCCTGCAAGTGGGTGTTAGAGATGGAGAATAAATTTGCTTTGGCTCCCATTTAAAGGTGAACTCACCAAAGCCGCATTTCGCGAAACAATATGCGGACTGAAACCTAGCCATTATTTGAAATTTGCAATTCAAATTTTTCAGCATAGGTTGTAGATTTGTCAAAACTGCACACAGAAAGGTGATTACTAGGAGAAATTCACACTAAAAGACTGGCAGATTTTCTTCAGGATTATTATTAATTTTTGCTGCAGAAATGCAGAGAACTGAATTTGCAATTGGAGAAGAGAGGCCACATTTAGTGTGATTTCCTACTTAGAGTTCTATTATCTGGCAGGAATCTAAAAGGCTTTTCTTTATTTTTGAAAATTTGTCATTATAAAATGTAATGTGCCCCACTCCAAACCAGTGCTTCTTTGAAGATTTAGAAAAGCCCTCCCTCATACACACACTGTAAAAATTGTAATGTTAACATTAAAAGAACTATAGCAGAATCCACAGGCTTTTCTCTGTTAATCAAGTCATGCTCAGTACTTCTTACTCTAAAAGCAGATATTGACTGCCGTTGAACTCAGCATCACGATTTATCGACTGGAGAGGTAGCCATTGGCTAAATTAAAGTCAGGGTCAGCACTTGTCTCTAAGGTACTTTAGATCTAATACGGAATGAAAAATAGGTCAATAGTATTACATATTTCTATTATTTTTAAAGGTTCTATATTAGCTTGTAAGGGACGCTTACCACAGAGCCTAGGGCTTGCTGATCAGAAGGTTGGCGGTTCGAATCCCCACGATGGAGTGAGCTCCCGTTGTTCAGTCCAAGCTCCTGCCCACCTAGCAGTTCGAAAGCACATCCAAGTGCAAGTAGATAAATAGGTACCGCTCTGGCGGGAAGGTAAACGGCGTTTTCGTGCACTGCTCTGATTCACCAGAAGCGGCTTAGTCATGCTGGCCACATGACCCAGAAGTTGTACGCCGGCTCCCTCGGCCAATAAAGCAAGATGAGCGCCACAACCCAAGAGTCGTCCACAACTGGACCTAATGGTCAGGGGCCCCTTTACCTTTACCTATATTATCTGTATGACTTTGCAATGAGGCACCGTGTTCTTGAAGACTGTGGGATGTCTTCCTGTAAGTGTAGGTGTTGATTGGGAGAAATTAGGAAAAGTTCACATTGCTTGAGCACTAGTTGTGATTCACCAAGTTGTTGCAATGTAGCCCCTACAAGACATGTTGCATTATATAATAATAATAATAATAATAATAATAATAATAATAATAATAATAATAATAATAATTTATTTACACCCTGCCCATCTGGCTGGGTTTCCCTAGCCACTCTGGGAAGCTCGCAACAGAACATTAAAAACACAATAAAACATCAAACATTAAAAACTTCCGTAAACTGGGCTGCCTTCAGATGTCTTCTAAAAGTCAGATAGTTGTTTATTTCCTTAACATCTGATGGGAGGGTGCTCCACAGGGTGGGCACCACTACTGAGAAGGCCCTGTGCCTGGTTCCCTGTAATTTCACTTCTCGCAGTGAGGGAACCGCCAGAAGGCCTTCAGAGCTGAACCTCAGTGTCCAAGCTGAACAATGGGGGGGGGGGGAAGAAGCTCCTTCAGTTACACTGGGCCGAGGCCATTTAAGACTTTAAAGGTCAGCATCAACACTTTGAATTGTGTTTGGAAACGTACTGGGAGCCCATGTAGGTCTTTCTGCCGTTGTTCACCAGAAAGCGGGATTCAGAAGTCTGCTGCATTTGATCCTAGATATAGTAGAGTCATCAAGACTGTTGCTGGTATCTGTCTGTGTCTGATTAATAGCCTTATCATCTGTTAATTTGTCTAATTTTCATTTAAAGCCATCGTCACATCTTGTAGTAGGAAGTTTCATAGGTTAATTGTTGTTGTTGAAGTTATACAATTAGTTTATTAATGGCCTTCTAAACCACTGTCTTAAAGCAATATAAACATAAATTAATTGAAAACAGTTAAAACCTCAAATACAACAATGTATATGTTAATTGTATATTTAAAACAAGGCTAAAACCCTAACAAGTGGACACTCATGATAAAGGCCCATTTATCCAGCTAGGAAAGCCCAAAAATATCTTCAACTGTTTCCAGAAATTGCAAATAGCGGGAGCCTGCTGTATCTCAATGGGAATACAATTCTATAGAACAGGGCAAGCATACAGACCTCAGCAATTTACTGAATGTTTCAGAGATAAGCTGGTATGGATATGTACATAGATTATATGTTAGCACCAACACCTTGAAAGTAAATTGGCACCCAATGTGAACCCTGCAAGCTAGCAGATAAATGCTGGTGGTAGTTCAGCCCCACAAGCAACCTGTACCAACTGCAGCCTCCAGACCAATCCCATAGCAATAATCGAAGAACACAGTATGTGAAAAGTCATTCTTTTTGTTTGTCCTGAAGCACCCACTATTCAGATTCGGTGGATGGCCCTAGGATATCAAGACCATAGTGTACCATAAAGAAAATGCACCTAGACAGCTTCCTGAACACTAAATTGTTCTGTGAGATTTGAGCAAACAAGCCAAGATACATGTTACAAGGCAGGAGTTAAGCAGCCCCTGAAACCACTGAGCAGCTCTAAAGGGAAAAGCTCATTGAGGGGCAAAATGCTGTGTTTTCAGCTCCAGCTTTTAGACTACATTTTAAAAATTAATCTCCTAAACTGTCATGAAAATTCACATTTTTATGGAATTCAACAGCATCCAATACACTCATGTACATTTACCTTTCCCTGTCAAAACATTATCACAAAGCTTATGATTCTTTTCCTTTTAGAGTACAATGATAACACAACGTACGTAGTCCACTGTGAGCAAGCCAAAGTGTTTCTAAGAGCTCAATATTTCAGCATAAAGTGTCCATTTGTCTCTGGAGCTCCTTGTTACAAATTTGTTTTTGCTCTTAGCACTAAATGAATGTTCAATTTCCAGGCATATAGTGATGGTGCTAAAAACATTACAACCAGGGTGACTGTAAATCTTCCTGCAGTGTAGTGGACTAACAAATCTCCGCAATGCTCCACATAAATCAACTTCTAACCTGTGGCACCTGTGAATTTCATTTTAGAGATGTGCATTTCAGGCTGGAGTGGGGGCTCCTCTAGATGGAGATGGAACTCTTGTGGGGAGGGGGCAACTTTGCAAATTGTAGTAGTAGTAGGTCTATAATGAGTCAAAGCACTTTCTGGATTTGTGTGTGCGCATGGCTTCACTCTGGTGACTGAATTGGAGAAGTAGGAAAGCTGGATAGAAAAGGTAGAGATGAACCTGCAACTCTATGTCCATATACTGGAGAGTAAGCATTACTGAACTCATTGGAATTTGGGGTAGACATGCCTAGAACTGCACTGGAAACAGCACAGTGAGAATGTATAAGTAGGAACCAAGGTGTTATCATGTGTCCTTCTCAACAGATGTACAAGTATGCACATGTACCCAGGCAACACATTTATTGTCAGGTCTTGAGTTAGAACAAAGGGGCTGTGGATCTAAACCATGTAGAGAAAACCCAAGTGTGCATGCCATTAGGGTTCGAGTTTCCTGCCATGAATGAATACAAACAGAGTACCACATGCAGATATCTGCTTAACATTAATTTATACTACAGGGTGCTAACATGCCTAACCACACTTGCACTGCTTTTAGGCATGCAGGTTCCTTCTTTCGGGCACTAAAAGGACTGAATGAGGAAGCACCTGGGATGACTTAATTAGTTTAGAGGTTAGGTGGATGGAGAAAGTTATTTGCATGTTCTGGAGCTTCCATGCTGGGACACATACCTGTTGTGAGTAACTCACTATGGTCAGCAAATGCAAACTAGAGGTTTCTTGCTCTGTGTGCTTGATACAGGAAATGCTTTGTGGTATGGGGGTGGGGGTGGGGAGCTTGTTGGACAAGCAAGAATCAGCACAGGGGACATATATTCTGACTGTGTATATTCTGGGAGGAGTGTTTGTGACTGAAGCCTGATGTATGCCAATCAGCCTTGTACAAGTTGTGATCTGCCAAGCCGATCAGAATCCTTCTTCCATCATTGCCATCCCACCACGAGTCTAGGACTATGAAACACAGAGTTGTCAACTTCTCAACTGACCATAAAACATAGCTGGAAGATTGCATTTGGTTTGGCGAGTCACATCAGCCCTGATCAGCATAGCCAGTGGTCAAGAATTATGGGAATTATGGGAATCCAAAACACCAGGAGGGCTTCAGGTTGGGGAAGTCTTGTCTTCAGCTTGAATAAAAGGATTAGTTTCTTTAGGAGGCTAAGATAATTTCTGAGTCGGGCACAAAAGGCTACTGAGCAACCCATGACAAAAGACCCCAAAGAAATATAGATGGAAGGCAGATGTTGGCCTCTGCTCCTATACAAACAAGGAAGTCTCATGACACAAGATACACTTGATGCTCCATTTGCACGAAAGCGAAAGTTTGCCTTTTCATTTTCATCTAGGAATTTCTTTATTATTCTAGCTTTCACATAGACTTTGTTTTATTCCTTTGCCTTCCCTCCCATTTCCCCCCTCAATTGAACGCAAGTACAATACCGTATGCTTCAGTAACTGGGATGATACCAAACTCCAGCAAGACTGTCTGATCCATAAATAAAACTGACACATGTCTAAATACCAGCTTGCATCTTCTTTCAGGGACAATAATTGACACGGCTAAGCAGTCTGTGACTGCGTTTGCTGGCTATGATTTTTTGACAGAGGAAGCCTTGTTTGCGTAAATCCTTTGGATACAGATGGGAGTGTGATTACAGCCCTGACAAAAGGAGAGGCTGAATACAAATTTGGGAGGGATAGAAAGTGTTTAATATCTTTATATTGTTTTCATCAGAATTCCAAATCTCTTTCAGACAGATGGCTCTGATCTTTATATCCATGTACAAAAGGAATAGAAGAAGGGATGCAAAAAGGACCCTTTGACTGAGGAACTGATTTTGTTATCACATTACAAGTGACGGTCCATTTGGAATTCTATTCAGTCATGATGACCAGACCTGGGTTTTTGTTAGAGTCCTTGCGTGGTTGGAATAGAGCTGCTCTCTCTCTCTCTCTCTGTGCATGTATATGAGCATCATCCAATGCTGCAGCAGGGATAGTATGTGAAAATGAAATCAAAAGTTAAGGCAAGGTGGGAATTGGTGAGAATAACCATGCCTTTGAATGAATGTGAGCCTGATATTTTTGTAAGCTTAAAATACTTACAGTGCTATTTTTCAGTGTTGGGTTTTGCTCATGAAACAATCTGGCAATCAGCCACCAGCCCAGTGACCAAATGGTGAATAAAAGGGTGTTTATTTTGCAGCAAAACCACTCATCAAGATGGGTCTTAGTATTTAGTTTCTCATTGAGATCAAAAATAAATTGAAAGAGCTGCTTATTACCTTTCAAGTAAGTGAGTGAACAAAGCATGGCAAATCCACATTCAGGTGTGGAAGCACCCCTGGCCCTAGCTTTTCTCTCTGGCACATGTCTGCATGGTCTAGCAGGGGTTGCTGCCTTCTTAAATGTTCTATTTAATATATTTTATTGTTTTCATCAGAATTCCAAAGCTGTTAGATTGTTGGACCTTAGCATGAATTATTAGTGGGTTTGTTTAATTTTATTGTATGCTCAATAATACAATACAGTGGTTTTCAAACGTAATCCATTCAGGAAGACCGTTCGAGTTTTGAAATGTTCAAAAACCAGAAATTCAATATGGAAGCCTCAATATGGAAAACTCAATACGGAAAAGCCGTGTGGCATGTTCAACTTCCGAGGCATGTTCGAAAACCGAAGCATTTACTTCCAGGTTTACGGCGTTCGGAAATCGAAATGTTTGTCAACGGAGACGTTCAAAAACTGAGGTACCACTGTATGTCAATTGTTATTAATTGAAATGTTTTGTGATTGCTAGTGGAAATGTCATCAGCCCAATGAGACAAGGGTACCCACTGCCCTCTAAAATGCCAAGGCATTCTGGATGTGGAGAATGCCTGCACCACAGCCGTAGCTTGCCATGACAGAGAAGGGCTTTCAAACACAGGGAATAAAGAAACAGATTTAATCCCTATGCCCAGAATAGTTTACTATGAGGAAGGCCCCCTTGGCTCTCCCTTCCACAGAGAGAAGCACTGAAGCAACGAGGAGCAGGCAGAGAGGGCTGGCTGTTCAAGTGCCAGCATTACTGTCCCTGCTGTGAAGGCAGCAAAAACAGAATAGGAAGAAGGAATGGGCAAAGGGCAAAGGGGAAGAGGAGGAACAGACAGACCTTCAAACAGAAGGTGTCTTAAAGTGGAGGACTATCTTCTTTAAAGTAGGATACCTGGTCACCCTATCTCATAAAAGTAAACAGCTTGAACTTTGCAGCTTAATAGCCTTCTTTGGGTACCTCTCCCCAGGGCTGAGTGTTCAAATGTGCAGTTCGTAGCTTTGAATAGTGTTTGGCTCCTATAACAGAATCTCACCAAAAGTGGTATTGGGACAGTGTTGCCTCAAGCCACTTTGGCCCAGTTAAAAACTGAGCAATTTCTTCTAGTTCTGAAATGGCTGACATTGTTTGAAGCAGGAGGATGGCAAATCAAGGTATGGATGCAGTGCTGACACAAAGGAAACCTACTCATCTTTACTCATTTGTTACAACTGGCAGAAAGGTAGCAATGTGCCAGCATCTGGAAAATAAGCATTTGGGTACGTTCCAAATATGCAATTTTGAATGCACAGATTTTTTTTTGTCCACAGAACATTCTTCATGACCTTTCCCAAAAAATTCAGATATCCATCTTTCTTAATACTAGCATAGAAAGGCGAATTGTCATTAAACTGCATTGTAAAGAAAATCCACTCTAAATTGTATTGTCAGTTTATGTTTCTGTCAATACTTAATGCATCTGAAGTGGGTGCTTTAGTTTAGGTCATCAGTTTCAACGGTCTGAAAGAAATTGCTGTAAGTCTGCGTTTCCCATCAATAATATAGAGTTTGTAGGAAAACCTCTTACTGTCACAGGGAACGAGTTTTCCATCCTGAAAGCAGACACGCTATCTCAGGCAGGCAAGTGACACAGTAACTGAAATACTATGTATAAGACCCCTCCAAACGGGATCGTTTTGTTGTGCTCAGTCAATCTATATAGAGTAGCTTCCCCTTCTTTTTGTTTGCAATAAATAGGGTTTGTGGTCATTTATTGTATATTTACTATTTTGTTTTTTTAAACTATTACGGTAAGCCGTTTTGAGGCTAGTTACAGTGTAAGGTAGTAAGTCTGTACAGTATGTGTAATCATTTGATTGTGGTAATGTGAGCTGAGTGGCTAATTTGTATAACCACAATGGCTGGTTTATCAATTATGAACATTTCTCAGTCAATATAATAATCTTCATTGAGGAATGTTCATATCTTATTGCATTTTGTTCATTCTCCAGGCATTCTCCACATTCTCCAGTATGTCTTGGGGAATGTACACAATACATTTTGGACATTTCCCGGGAAGTATTCACATTTTCCAGTAAAGATGTATACTGTCCAACAAACATGCCCTTTGTTTCTGATTCTACTTAAGAGCTGGACAAG